>NC_136063.1:647193590-649913590 GCF_964261635.1 Lissotriton helveticus | reverse complement strand
CCCTCCCGGGCCGTCCGGGCGCTGGGTTGCCCCGGGGCATCTGGTCGCCTGGCTGCACGACCAGATGGCCCTGCGGGCCGGGCGACCAGATGGCCCTGCGGGCCGGGCGACCGTCCCGCAGGCCACCAGAGGGTCGGGGCGCTGGGGACGGGGCTCCACCGGGGCCCGGGGAGGCTCTCCTCGGCCTGGCTAGGGTTCGGAAGGTGGGACCAGGCCCGGGGCTTGAGCTCCGGCCGGCCGGCCCCGGGTGCGCGAGCCCCCCATCCGCAGGCCACCAGAGGGTCCGGGCGCTGGGGACGGGGCTCCACCGGGGCCCGTGGAGGCTCTCCCCGGCCTGGCTAGGGTTCGGAAGGTGGGACCGGGCCCGGGGCTTGAGCTCCGTCCGGCCGGCCCCGGGGTGCGCGAGCCCCCCGTCCCGCAGGCCACCAGAGGGTACGGACGCTGGGGACGGGGCTCCACCGGGGCCCGGGGAGGCTCTCCCCGGCCTGGCTAGGGTTCGGAAGGTGGGACCGGCGGCCCGGGGAGCAGGTGTGGCTTCATCCACTACGCTGTCAGAGCGGAGTTTTCTGCCCACCCCTAGTCTTCATGCACCCATGACCCCACCTACAATGCTGGGCATCCTCACATGACATGCATGGGCACACAACAGGCGACATGCATACACAGAATGCATGTACACCCCCATCATTGTTACTTGCACACACAAACCACACACTCACAATAGCTTCTGAATGTGGGTACACACCCTCGATGTACTGTGGAGATGTGTACAAATGGAAACGTGTGTCCGCCAAACCAAGACGTCAACACGTCGCCATGCACATCTGACGCAACTTGGGTGAACATCACTAGCCTTTGTTAACCACTGGCAAGGTCAATAGTATAAGCACACATGCAACAAATGGACATGAATGTCTCACGTGGACACGGGCCATTGACTTGACATAATGATTCTTGCAGCATTCCGGACATGTCCTGACACACATGTACAACTATGAACATTACATGTGTGCGGAGACATGCAGTGCGTGTACATACGCCATCTGGGGACGCCTTCCACCAACACAGAAGATGATCGCTGATACAGCAATTAAGCATGACATATGCTGTATGGTCAAGGACCATCACGGTCACACCCCGCAAAACGCATGTGCGCACTACCGCGACGGTGCATCATTTGAAACTAATCACTCACTGGCGTCGCTATGGCGGGGCACGCATTCCGCGGGGGCGGTGCAGGCTAACACATACTTTTGAATATGCAATTCGAAATGGCAGTTGATACCCCCTTACAGTCACATTACAGCACCCACCGCAGACCACCGGTCCTGGCCGGTCATCCACCGCCGGGTGCTGGCCGGGCACCCACTGCCAGCACCTGGTGGTGGGTGATCGGCTAGGACCGGCGGTGGGTGACCGTCCAGGACAGGCGGTGGGTGACCGGCCAGGACCGGCGGTGGGTGACCGGCAAGGGCCATCCATGCCATGGTTACCTCAATGCACAGGCTGCTCACCCACCGCCAGCACCGGCGGAGGGTGACCGGCCAGGAGCGGCAGTGGGTGACCGGCCAGGAGTGGCGGTGGATGACCGGCCAGGACCGGCGGTGGGTGACCAGCCAGGAGCGGCGGTGGGTGACCGGCCAGGACCGGCGGTGGGTGACCGGCCAGGAGCGGCGGTGGGTGACCGGCCAGGAGCGGCAGTGGGTGACCAGCCCGGACCAGCGGTGGGTGACCGGCCAGGACCGGCGGGCTGCAGTGGGTGCTGCAATGTGACTGCAAGGGGGGTATCAACCGCCATTTCGAATTGAAAATTCAAATGTATGTGTTAGCCTGCTCCGCCCCGTGGAATGCGTGCACCGCCATAGCGACGCCAGTGAGTGATTATTTTCAAATGATGCACCGTCGCGGTAACGCGCACATGTAGTTGCCGGTGTGTGACCGTGACGGTCCGTGCACAGGTAGCCGATGGAAACAGGTTACGGGGGGCACGTAAGCGCATTCAAAAATAGCAGAAGCCGTGCACCGCCACACCAGGGCGAGTCATTGACTCTTTTTGAATGAGGCATCCAGGGAAAACCAATTGCTGCAGACGTGTGCCACAGATATGAGCTCAGGGCCCTATATATGTGTGAATTTCTTCAGCACACATTCACTGCTTCCAGCCACTGCTACCTGCGACCATCACCTCGACCTGCTGCTGCTGAGCTATCCAAGAACTGCTTCCTGCGACCATCACCTCGACCTGCTGCTGCTGAGCTATCCAAGAACTGCTGCCTGCGACCAACACCTCGACCTGCTGCTGCTGAGCTATCCAAGAACTGCTGCCTGCGACCATCACCTCGACCTGCTGCTGCTGAGCTATCCAAGAACTGCTGCCTGCGACCATCACCTTGACCTGCTGCTGCTGAGCTATCCAACAACTGCTGCTGTAGTGCCACAGTCATGGACCTTGCCATGCAGAGAGTGTGAGAGATCCGGTCTCGTCCCTTCACCGCAGCGGAGCTGGATGTCCTTGTGGACGGTGTGCTCCGCCACTATGAACGGCTCTACGGTGCCCCCGGACAGGTGGTAAGTGCAGTGGGTAACATGTTGGTGGGCATGAGGTAGTCACTGACTCCTGGCTTCTGCAAGCTTAGCGGTGTGCTGTGGGACCATCACATGTGTTGTACTGAGCATGGCTGCATAAAGATACGTGTTTCTACGATGTTTGTGAATGTCAAACTGCCCACTGACGTTCCCTCTTGTCTCCCATCATGGTAGGCCAAGCTGCACCTTCGCAAGGCCGTGTGGAGGACCATAGCACGTGATGTATGTGCAGTGGGGGTGTGCAATAGACGACACACACACTGCCACAAGCGCTGGGACGACATATCCAGGCTCAGCAAGAATGATGCGGAGAAGACACTAGGGATGATTCCAAGATCAACCCGGCTTGCCCGACGCACCATGACCCCTCTAATGCACCGTATAATGACGCATCCTGACCTGTCCGCCCGGCTGAGAGTGGACCAACAGCAGACTAGCGGTAAGCAGACTGTATGTGTCTGTGACTTGTGAGTGCATGCATGGTGCTCAGAAAAAGTAGTGACATCCGTGGTGCGTATGTTTTTCTGGAATTGTATGTTGGTGCCATTAGCGGAGTGAGCGTTAGCATCCATGTCCGCCAGGTGGACATACCAGTTGATTTGTAGTTGATGGTTCCAGGACATGCCGTTGAGGTCTGTGGTCCCATGGCATGACATGTGTGGTGGTCTGCATGCACTTGCCCTGTTTGTATGGTGTACATGTTTCACAGGCACCCCTGGTTCTTTGATATGAGGATGTCTTTTAGGGGTGGTTTGTTTGCAGGATGGGTGCTACATGTTATTCGACTGTAAGGAAAGTTGTGAATTTGTAACCTTCAGTACGTGAGTGTGGCACTTGGGTTAACATATTTTCTATCCCTCTCTTTCAGCTTTGGCCGAGGGCACTGACCCACAGACGACAGAGATGAGTGGTGGCAATGCATCCGGATCCGAGATCACATACACGCAGACTGACACTGAAGAGGGCAGCCCCGGAGAGGGGGACAGAACCGTCCCTGAGGACTCACATGTAGAGACACCATCGTCCTCATCTTCAGACAGTGTTGGTGAGTCAGCACTGTTGTCACAGACAGGGAGTGGGCAATCAACACCTTCAGTCAGTACACAGCACACAGGGCCCACACTGCCACCAACTGCAACAAGTACTGCTCGTGCTCGCCAGAGTAGGGGGAGCAGAGTGGCCTTCGGTGCAGGCACCGCTGCCCCTGCCCCTGTGACACAAAGTGCACTTTGTGCTGAGGCTGTTGATCTGCTGCGACAGCTGTGTGTAGGGCAGACCAACATGATCAATGCATTCCAAGACCACGATAGGAAGTTGGGGCAGGTGGTAGCATTCATGGGGGGATGCATGGCGATGTTGCTGGTCTCCACAGAACAGTTCAGTCCTTAGCAAACACTGTGTCTTCAGCCACTGTACAGTCGCATGGACAGGGTGCTACTTCTGTTCCCCCATCCACACCACTAGATGTCTCAGGGGTGAGTGAAATTTCAGACCATGCGTCATTTTCGGGGTATTGCACTAGAAGCAGCCACAGGTAGCAAGGCAGGGCACGGAGGGCACAGACACCATCCCCTAGGACAGGGAAATATTTCACCGAACACGACATGAGCTACACTGGAGTTGACACACAGGATCCTGAAGGGGTGTTGGGGGAAAGGGATTCAGATGTAACACAGGCATACCCCTCAAAAGGTACTCCCAATGCAAGGGCACCTCCCAAGTCCAGGGACACTCCCAGGGACAAGGACACTACAAAGGAAAGGGCACCTCCCAAGAGCAGGGACACTCCCAAGGACATAGACACTACAAAGGAAAGGGCACCTCCCAAGATCAGGGATACTACCAAGGACAAGGACGCTTTAAAGGAAAGGGCACCTCCCAAGAGCAGGGACACTACCAAGGAAGGGCAACTCCCAAGAGCAGGGACACTCCCAAGGACAAGGACGCTTCAAAGGAAAGGGCAACTCCCAAGAGCAGGGACACTCCCAAGGACAAGGACGCTTCAAAGGAAAGGGCAACTCCCAAGAGCAGGGACACTCCCAAGGACAAGGACACTACAAAGGAAAGGGCAACTCCCAAGAGCAGGGACACTCCCAAGTACAAGGACACTACAAAGGAAAGGGCAACTCCCAACAGCAGGGACACTCCTAAGGACAAGGACGCTTCAAAGGAAAGGGCACCTCCCAAGAGCAGGGACACTCCCAAGGACAAGGACACTTCAAAGGACAGGTACACTATAATGGACAAGTCTGCTCCCAGGGACAGGGCACCGCCCAGGGATCAGGGACATTCCAGAGACAGGACACCTCCTACGACCAAGGCACATCCCAGGGCCAAGGGTTCTCCCATGGACACAAGCTCCTTCAAGGACAGGCATACCTCACCCCTGGCTGCCCTGAGGCTGATGTTGTTGAAGGAACGTAAAACACATGTGTCAGCGGTGGAGTCCCTACATACCTCAACTCCCATCCACACCCCGCAGAAGCAGAAGAAGGAGTACACTGTTGTTGCATCCCCCATTACACATGATGCAGAGGGCAGAAGGCCGGCCCACAGCAAACGTCAAGCAGGGTCCAGCACGTCCCCAGAGAGCAGACCACCACAAGCACATGATCCACCTTTGATGTCTGATGAGGCCACACCACTTACCAGTCCAGTCATGTCCAGGTTGCCCCTACATTTCACAAAGAAAAGGAGACACACACCAGTGACACCTGAACACCCCAATGTCGCTCCAGTACAGCTGTCCCCAGCTCCCAGGGCCACCCTGCCTCCTGGCCCATACAGCCCTGTGGCTCATCATTTCAGTGGTTCTAGTGGCTCAGCTGCAGTTCACTCTCATGTGTCAGATAGTGGCACTGTGTCTGTTGTTCGCTGTCATGCATCATGTAGTAGCACTGTGTCAGTTGTGCCCTCTCCTGTTTCAGGTGCTGGCACTGTGTGTGTCAGCCACTCTCATGTGTCAGATGCTGGCATGGTATTTGTTGGTCACTGTACAGGGACATGTCCTGGCAGTGTGTCTGGGTCTATAGCTCATGTGTCAGTCACTAGAGCTGTGGCTGTGTCTCACACTCCTGTTTCTGGTGCTGGCAGTGTGTCGGGGTCTATGGCTCATGTGTCAGTCACTACATCTGTGGCTGTGTCTCACACTCCTGTTTCTGGTGCTGGCAGTGTGTCGGGGTCTATGGCTCATGTGTCAGTCAGTTCAGTTCAGATTAGCTTTATTCGATTTTAGATATAAAATCATATAAGCAACAACAATACATAAATATACAACGTAATATTTCATTACATATTAAATGACATCTGTTAAAAAAGGATTAAATCAATATGACGAATCGGCTAATCATTATAAAACATTCCCTTTAAAAGTGTAAGAATCTAAAACGGAAAGGGACATGGGACATGCAAACAGTTCCAAGATGTAGGTCATGGTTTGATAAAAGCGTATGGCCGCCCTGTGTCAATAGCTTCCTTATAAATTATGTACTGCAAATACAACCTGTGCTAGTACATATGGATGGTCTCTTATAGGGGATTCTTAAAAGATAAAAAATTTTGAACATAGATTCAAGTCTGTTAGGAGCTAAAAGGCTACTGGCGATTTGATACACAGGATCCCCTACCCAACAAATAATTGTGCTCAACTGTTGGTCTTACTAAAGGATTGTGTGGGGAGCTCGGGTAGAAATCATATAAATCCCAAATGCATATGGGTCCGTCACCTTTTTTGCGCTGGCAAGATCGTAAATGGGGGACAATGTTCCTGTTCCTAAATTTGATTAGCACCAGGTCCCCAGCGATGTCTTTGGGTAGTGAGCCTAGCCACCCCACCCTTCTGACACTCAAGATTCCACCATCTTGATCGGGTGGCAGGGGTCTATTATTTTTCAACCAGAATATGACCTTATTGAGTAGGTCCTGTTGTGATTCGTGTTTCCCACGAGTAAGTGGAGGTATCCCTGAAAGAACAGACACAAAAGGAGCGGCTTCTGGTGGTAAGTGTATACGGGCCGTTTTTTTTGGGTCTGTTCTGGAAGCCGTGAGATTTATTAACGCAGGTTTAGGGGCATCTATAGGACCTGTTGAGGTGGGTACATTAGAAGTGAGAGTTTGAGTTTGAACATTCTTACATGTCTTGGTTAATTTAGACGTTACGGGGGCAATAGGCGGGTTAGGGCAATTAGATGTTACCATATTGTTAGTAGGTGAGGAGTTCGCTTTAATGGCTTCCTCAATGCTTGTCAGCCTATCCCCCAAATTATTAATTTTTATTATCAAAGGTGATATGATAGATGATAGCATTTACTCAAACTGAGACAGTAAAGCCATTTGGGGGGACGATACTGGGTCTTCTGGTTTACCCACATCCGCCTCAGGTACAGTGGGGTTATTGGGGGGTAATGTGGGGCTAGCGCACAGTTTTTGGATTTTTAATTGATTCTCGTAGTCATTTTCCCCATCATGCTACCTTTTAGTCTTGTAACCCTGGGGAGGTACTGTAGCTTGAGATTTATCTTTCTTAGGTGGTAAAGGTAGTTCCCGCAGACTGCCATTTGGGTTTGCTAAAATAGTGTTTTTTGTGGGTAAGGGCGATGTCACCGGAACATACTTAGTACCACACAGGGCACTAAGTTCCTCCCAGATGGACAGGTTTTGTGGTCTATCGGAGGTAAGTGGGGGGGATTGGGTGCAGTCTGAGGAGGGGCATGGATCAACGCTGTCTGATCCACTGGGGGTGGACAATTGTCTACAGCTCGTGGTACGGTCTTTTTGTCCCAAGCCCGTGCCCTGCTTAGGGAGTAGTTTTTTGAGAGGCCCCTTGCGTGTCATGATACAAAGGTAATAGAATATAGATAGTATTGGTCGTTCATGCGATAAGAAGGTAACCAAGCAATGTCCAATTAAAGTCAATTTATTAAGCAAGAAACTGGGCCGTCCCGGCCTCCTCAGTCCACGGAGGGCCACAGAGGGCCCGCCCTTTGCCCGGGCTTAGCCCCGGGCGCCTACCCGAGCGCGGACCCGCGATGCGGAGGCTCACGCTGTACTTCTGCGCACCTCCGGGGGCGGGACAGGACGTGCGCGCCTTCCTCGGCGCAAGGGGTGCTGGGGGATGTGGTCCCCGGTCACCGGCGTCAGGGAAGCAGGGAGCCCGGTATGGGCAGCGGTGAAGCAGCGCTGGAGCTGCGGCGATCCAGGACCCCTGGGGAAAGCTCCCAGGTCAGTTCCTTAGTTCAGAAAGGTCCCCCCGCTCCCCCGGGGCTCACGCTGTACTTATGAGCACCTCCGGGGGCGGGACAGGACGTGCGCGCCTTCCTCGGCGCAATGGGTGCTGGGGATGTGGACACCGGTCTCCGGCGTCAGGGAAGCAGGGAGCCCGGTATGGGCAGCGGTGAAGCAGCGCTGGAGCTGCGGCGATCCAGGAGCCCAGGGGAAAGCTCCCAGGCCAGTTCCTTAGTTCAGAAAGGTCCCCCCGCTCCCATGGGGCTCACGCTGTACTTCTGAGCACCTCCGGGGGCGGGACAGGACGTGCACGCCTTCCTCGGCGCAAGTGGTGCTGGGGGATGTGGTCCCCGGTCTCCGGCGTCAGGGAAGCTGGGAGCCCGGTATGGGCAGCGGTGAAGCAGCGCTGGAGCTGCGGCGATCCAGGACCCCAGGGGAAAGCTCCCAGGTCAGTTCCTTAGTTCAGAAAGGTCCCCCCGCTCTCCCGGGGCTCACGCTGTACTTCTGAGCACCTCCGGGGGCGGGACAGGACGTGCGCGCCTTCCTCGGTGCAAGGGGTGCTGGGGGATGTGGTCCCCCGTGTCAGGGAAGCAGGGAGCCCGGTATGGGCATCGGTGAAGCAGCGCTGGAGCTGCGGCGATCCAGGACCCCAGAGGAAAGCTGTTGATGGACTGTTGATGCACTTAGCCCCTCTCATGTGCTGCCTCTGATGTACCTTTTCTGTTCTCTGTCATGGACTGTTGCTGCACTTAGCCCCTCTCACGTGCTGCCTCGGATGTATCTGTGCCTTGCCATGGACTGTTGAGGCACTTAGCCCCTCTCGTGTGCTGCCTCTGATGTACCTGCTCGGTACCATGGACTGTTGATGCACTTAGCCCCTCTGATGTGCTGCCTCAGATGTACCTGCTCTGTTCTCTGCCATGGACTGTTGCTGCACTTAGCCCCTCTCATGTGCTGCCTCAGATGTGCCTGCTCTGTTCTGAACACTGTCCCGTTCACTGTACCCAATAAGCCGCGCGGCCGCGCACTTCACTACCCCCGAGCGCGCAGTGCCATTTGTGGAGCGCGCACAGAGGGCACATCCCACAAGAGTATTCGCGCCGCCGCCGCTTTTAAAAGGCGCGCGGCGCGAAAAACGGTTATTTCCAAATTGAGGAGGTAAGTGTTTTGATGTGCCCATTTGCGTGTGCTTTTTCTATTGCCCTGAAGCGCACGCACCGTTTGATGTAATGTTTTATTAGTACCGCGAGGCTGCGGGGGAGATTGTCTGCCTTTATTTAGGTATCCATGTGAATTGCAGCCCCTTCACGAGCGGCGATTAACATGGACATTTAAACAAAAGCACCCAATCTCCCCCGCAGCCTCGCTTTACTATCAAAACAATACAGCAAGTTTCAAAACACAGCGTGTGTTTTTTAGGCTAATCTGCCTTGTTCACAGACTTGCTGTATTGGTTTGATAGTAAAGCGAGGCTGTGTGCAGATTGAGTGCTTGTATTTAAATATCCATGTTAAGCGCAAGTCGTGAAAGGGCTGCGATTAACATGGATATTTAAAAACAAGCATATATCTCCCTGCAGCCTCACTTTTTTTTTTTTGTGAAATATTAAGTAAAGAGCACTTTTTTTCAGTCTGCTGCATCTGTGGGTGGGGCACCTAATTTTTGGTGGTGAGGGCAGCCTTATTATTTGTTGGCAAAAAAATATTGATTGCCTGTCCAACATTTCTGGTACAGCGATATCTCTACAGAAAGCCACAAGCAGCCCCAGTACACTTTTATTATAGTGGGCCCCAACCTGGCCATGCCATGTGTGGTAAATAAATAATTAATTACCGGTACTATTTTTGAATACAATGAATAAAACAGATAGCTCAATAAATAAGAGACAGGATTCGAGGTATCTTGAGTCTACAGGCTTTAATCAGGCATAAGGGACAGGAACAGGAACGGGATAGCCTGCACGGGAATAGACTGATGGCAGCTGCCAGGGAAATGGGAATCGGGGGATAAGGGGTAACTTTCAGTAACAGTACACAGTATATATATATACTAAAACAATTACATTACATTCAATACAGTAGGCGTAGCAGTAGGCGTAACTCGTAGCAGTCGCGAAAGATAAGGACAAGATGGGTGTAACAAGGAGGCGTGTACCGGGCGTATACATAGACATGTGATGTAAACGTAACAGAAGTGTCATGAATGGGGCGGAAACATGGAGGGGGCTACCTGAGCAGCTGGGACCTTTAACCTAGTGGTGCGCGCAAACGGGCAATGACGTGTTACCAGGGAGGAACTGGGGGCTATGACTTCTGCGCTAGAAGAGGAGACTACAGTCTACAGTGTCAGAACGACATGTACCTATATCATATCTGGTATCTGGTGTTTGGAGTACATGTTGATAGAATCCAAAAGTTATCAGGGCAAAGGCTACTTGATACTAAGACTGGTGCGTGCATAATTCTACATGTATTGCGTGTGCTAGGAATATTCTATGAATATTAATACAGTATTTCTCTTACATGGAGACAGGAAGGCTAGACCATGGCTGAAACTGTTGATGCGATTCAGTAGCTTAGGAATGCAGAGAAGGAGGGCTGGACTGATAACTAGAAGCATAACATACTCTTGGCAGACTGGCAGGCAGAGCCAGGCCGAGCCGAGCACTGTGAGGCAGGAAGTAAGTGAAGGGTCAGGGATGCAGGTGGGGGCTGTATCGCTCCTCGGAGAGGGTTCAGGAGACTGGAGCTGAATCTGATGTCCGGGCCCTTTTGAGGCCTAGAAACGGGGACAATTCAATGAATTAACGTGCACACTGTAAAATGTGGCAACATAGGCCTAATACTCGTTGTTTTCAGGAGAACTGGAAACTGGCATACTAGAGGTAGACACAACTATAATTGCGTCTTTAATCGATCAAAGGGGGATACATGCATATCGATCATGCACATATAGCATAATATGGGGAACACGTAGGCACATATAACATGGCAAAATTTACTTTTCCACATTCCCTCCTTGTGCCCTACGTTTCCATCAGGAAACATCAATATTCATGATACCATCTATCATTTCATATAGCATCATTTGCTCGTCTCGAATTGTCTTGGAACGGGACTTAGGACTAGGAATACAAGAGGTAGCACACATGCCGCAAATCGCAGGGCCACATTGTATACAGAGGCATGTATATGATCATTACTGCTATACCTAGGAATGACAATACTTTCCATCCCCAGGCAGATATGATACTCCAGAGCCAACCGGACCATGTCCAGGTGCCTGGATTCTGGTGTAACTGATGGGCAATTTTATGGAGTCTGGTTATAGCTGAATAAACAGATCCGATGACTCTACATGCTCCTCCTCTATCGGCCAGTATGACGTCAAGAACGAGTCGATTTTGGAGCACGACAAATCTCATAGCAGATTGCTCTTCCGTTAAATTAACTAGAGCGGAAGTAGTCTCATTCACTACTGCTTCAAGGGTTCTGGTTAACCTACGTATTAACTTACTATTCTGGATAGGGCCTATAAAGAAGAAGAAACCTTTATTGAAGTCTTGATACTGTTCTAGAGTGGTTTCAGTTTGATCGACAATTGGGGACTCGATCTCCCTTCTATGTCTGACGTGTACTAGATGTGTGTTTCTGTGATAATCAGATGGGGCTAGAAAAACTGGTGGCAGTAGGAAAGCAATATAACATGTTCCATCCCAATCGAGGGGCAGACGAACATATGCGGTCTGACCACAAACAAAATAAGAATGACGTGAGGCTTTGAAAATAGATTTCCCACTGTCACTATACTCGACAGTAGTAGTACAATCACTATGTCCTACATGTGCGGAACCATTCTTTCTGACACATAATTCGCCTTTGACTGGTAGTACTGAAATAGCAGGCAAATCTGGAGTAGTATCGGACTGAACATTCAGGACCATGAAATTCGAAGAATAATTACCTAAATCATACACTTCATTTTCTAGATCTAACCCTATTCTATGGGAAAGACCTTGCTTGTCTGGAAAACATGTTCGATTCAGAAAGGACATATCATTCGAGGATGACGTTAATGTAGACCATGCTCCACACGAACCATTATGTGAAAACGGGTAAGGAAAGAGTGGCAGAACTCCCTTCGGTGTCTGGAAAGGGGGAAGTCGACCACACACCCAACAATTAGTGGCATTGCTGGTCTGGTGTGAATAGTGCAACATTCGGACGAATGTATTGTTACGCATAGCAAGACGATAGGATAGCTCGTGAGGAGGCAGATCACTAAAGGTGTGCTCTACTGTAGCATTGGAAAACATATGTACATGTGAAATTGGAAAACATAAATGTAAAGCATAACTTGTGCATGTAACCATAAGACTCAAAAATAACAAGAAAAATAGAACGATAATACATCTTTTAGAGTTTTGACTAACTCTCTCACTATGTGGGTCTGTCTCATACATGTCAGGAACCTGTCTAACCGTTTCACCCGAGAGGGACTTAGACAATTAAACTGGCTGACTTATTTTACTAGACCGGAGTTTATCTTTATACTCCTGCTGCGGAGTTTTCTCTAACAGGGGAATTTTGAGTTCAGAGTCTGTTTTTAGGCAGTCCTTAATAAATGTCTCTTGTCGCAGTCCATGGAACTTCTTGATATGACTGGTGTGGACCCACCCCTTCCTGCCTTCAAGCTTGACCACGGTCCTTGTTGTCAACAACACCATGTGAGGCTCCTTCCAACGGGGCTCCAGCGGACTTGAACGATCAAAATTTCGTACCAGGACATATTCTCCCGGAACGACTTCATGCGGTTTCACCTCAGTGTTGTCTGGAAATGCAGCGGCAACCTGTGAACGACAAGAGTGTAGGGCAGACATCAAGGAAGCTAGGTAATCTGTCAGCATATTACTGGAAACATCTGTAATACTACGGGGTCTAGGTGTACCCCACATGTTTGGAGGACGGCCGAATACGACCTCATACGGGGACAGGCCTGATCTGGAATGTGCAACCATTCTCATGTAGAATAGAGCAACTGGCAGGGCAACTAACCAAGCTACACCTTTTTCTCTACATACTTTAGCAATGCGGATTTTCAAAGTCTGATTATGTCTCTCTACGAGACCGGCTGCTTCAGGATGGCGCACACAATGGAACTTCCACTGGTACCCTAACAGAAGGGAAACATGTTTCATGAGCTCGGATGAGAATGGCTGGCCGTTATCTGAATACACGACCCTAGGTAGTCCATAGCGGGGAAAGAACTCATGAACCAACTGCCTGGCAGTGGTCGCGGCTGTGTAATCTGGAACTGGATATGCTTCTGTCCACCTGGACAAAGCGCATACAACTACGAGGACATACTTGAAACCTCGACATCGCTCCATCTGGATATAATCCATCTGGAGGACTTCAAAAGGGTGGTCAGGAGGTTGGAATCCACCTTGTTCCACCGGGACACTTTTACCTGGATTGAACTGACAACATATCATACAGGTATGTACTTTCTGCTTGGCTGCAGCTCGTAAATGCTTGTTGAACCAAAGGTTCTGAATACTGTCTAACATAGCTTTTTCTCCTAGATGTGCTGGACTATGTGCGGTATTAATAATGACTTGAACCATAGAGTCGGGGAGAAACCATGTGGCTTTTCCCTTCGTCAACCATCCTTGATCTGTCTGGACCCCTCCTTGTTCGGACCATTTCTTGATTTCTTCGGGAGTAGCATGTAACTGTATGTCTATGACATCTTGTGTAGGGTCCTTAACAGTCATACAAGTAGTCTGATCTGGAGTGAGTGTCTGTGTCGTGTTAACTGGAATGTCTGGAGTCTGAGCTGTAAACTTGGCTGTTCGATCTGCTAGATCGTTACCTTGGGAAATGATGTCAGTGACTTTCGTATGTGCCTTGCACTTCATGATAGCGATAGCTGTCGGTAAATGGATTGCATCTAACAGAGCTTGAATGAGAAGACCATGCTGGATCTTGGTTCCATGAGAAGTCATAAAACCTCGTTCCTGCCAGAGCACTCCAAAGTCGTGTACGACTCCGAATGCATAACGTGAATCTGTGTATATGTTTACTTTCTGGTTCTTGGCACGTATGCAGGCTTGGGTCAGAGCAACTAGCTCTGCTGCTTGAGCAGACAGGGTGTCAATACGATGTGTTTCTATAACTTCGGTGTCAGTAGTCACTGCATACGCGGCTACTAGTTCTCCTGTACTTGTTCTCATACATGAACCATCCACATAAAGTGTCAGGTCGGGATCAGGTAATGCAATATCTGTCAGATCTTGTCTTGGCTTTGTCATAGTGTTAACAACTTCCACACAGTCATGTGTGGCAGGGTTTGAAGTAACTGACGGTAACAGTGTAGCAGGATTTAGAATGTTGCAGCGTCTGATTTCTATGTGTGGCTGGAACAGTGTAAGTTCATAACCTGTTAAACGTGCAATTGTCAAGTGCTGAGTCTGTGTTCGGTTTAAAAGAACTTCCACGGAGTGTGAAACTTGTACTGTCAGGGAGTGTCCTAACACTATGGAATCACTTTGTCTGATAGCTAGAGCTGTGGCTGCAACTGACTTGAGGCACGCAGGCAGAGCCTGGGCCACTGGATCTAATGTGCTTGAGAAATAAGCACAGGGCTTGTATTGTACTGCTTGATCTTGTGTAAGAACAGATAATGCAGTACCATCACGTTCTGTGACAAAAAGTGTAAAAGGCTTACTGTAGTTCGGTGTTGCTAGAACAGGTGCTTGGCATAAGGCTTTCTTTAACTCATTGAAAACAAGTGTATGTTCCTGGGTCCAAGGGAGGACAGTCGATACGGCTGCCTCCTGTGTCGTTAACTGTATCAGTGGCTTGGCTAGAAATGCATACTGAGGAATCCATTGTCTGCAGTAAGAAGTAAGGCCGATAAAAGCTCGTACCTCCTTCTGTGTCTTGGGCTGTGGAAGACTCGCTATTAACTGGATACGGTCAGGTGTCAACTGCCTACCCCACTTGGACAGTAAGTGTCCCAAGTATACCACTTGCTGGACACAGAATTGTAATTTGGAAGGGGACACCTTGTGCCCCATCTCGGCCAGAAAATACAGAACTGTAAGTGACGCACGCTCGCAGTCACGTTCAGAACGGGCTGTGATCAGTAGATCATCGACATACTGGAGCAGGGCAGTGTCAGTTGGCATGTGAATATTGTCTAGTTGTCTCCTAAGTGCTTGACTGTAAATGCTAGGACTTTCTGTAAAACCTTGAGGAGCTCGTGTGAATTTATAGCTTCTTCCATTTAAACAGAAACCGAAAAGGTACTGGCTGTCTGGATGAATGGGGACACTGAAGAATGCGTTCTTGAGATCGATAACTGTGAAGAACGTGGCTTCAGAATCAATGGCTGTCAAGAGGGATGAAATATCTGGGACTACTGGGTACTGGGGTATGATACATTTATTAAGCTCTCGAAGGTCAATCACTAATCGATATACTGGAGGTGCATTTGGATCAGTTCGTTTCAGGACTGGAATGATAGGAGAATTACATACATTGGAGTCAGTTTCTACAACCACTCCTTGAGCAATAAGTTCGTCAATAATTTTAGATAAGGCTGCTACAGCCTCAGGTGGCAATTTGTACTGTCTGATTCGTGGCAAAACTACACCTTGCTTTAGAGTCACACGATGGGGTGTGATATGCATACAACCTACATCAGTTGGACCTTGCGCCCATAAATGCTGTGGTACATTCGACAATCTTGGATCAAAATCACGTAATACATAATGACCTTTGAAGTCTCTCAAAAACAAGAGGACCCCTTCTGGGGAACAGCAAATAACTGCTCCTAATTCTTTTAATGTCTTAATGCCTAACAAATTTTCTGGACAAGATTTCGTAAGTAACAAATCAGTAGTTCGGGACAATGGACCAACTTCTAGAGTAACTGGTTTCGATATTTCATTAACAATCGGCTTTCCTGAAAATCCAAGGGAAACATTTTTAGAGCCTGAGAGTGGAGCCCCTGGAACCTCGTCATGACTGATGGTAGTCCTACTTGCCCCTGTATCAATCAAAAACTTTCTGTCTTTCCCTAATACTTGACTGTGTACATAGGGACCCTCTTGATCTACAGGTATCTTGATGAGAGGCAAGCCTACCTCCCTCTCTAGGCTGTTTCATGAATACGGCTGATAATCTGGATACTCAGTCTGGGCATACTGGTACATCTGCTGTGTAACATGCTGTGTTGCAGCGATAGGCTGCGGTGCTGGAACAGTCTGTTGTGCAGTCTGTGGTGACTGAGAAGTCTGTGAAACTTGTTCTTGTCTGGGCGGACGTGGTCTTTCTTTAGTTTTACCAGTAGCTATGTTGTGTTTCAGAACTGCACTCTCGTTTATAAAATGACCTGGCTGTTTACAGTAATTGCATGTCCCTTTAACGGGAGCTGCAGGATGACTGGCTTGATTCGGACCCCTCTTCTGACTGTCCTGTGGAACTGATTGTGCAACTAATACTTTCATTTTTGTGTCTTTCATACGTCTCCTTTCGTGTTCTTGCTCTTCCCTGATTCTGTTCTGGTGATACTGGAGCATTTGTAACATCTGTGACGGAGTATTAGCTTGCCAGGTACTTTCGACTTTCAATACTCGATTTTTAACTTGTGGACTTGAATTCTCGACTAGTTTGGTAACAAAAAGATGAGGGTACGATTCACTACTTGTTTTCAGACCACTATTAATAATAAAACATTTTTCAAATCTTGAATAAAAATCACTAGTATCTTCATCTTGTTTCTGTTTACAAGCTGAGATTGCATCCCAATCTTCCTTTTTCGTGGCTAGTAATCTTGGCAAAACTTGTATCAATAACTCGGGCAAATCTTTACATTTCTCCCCAAGACCGGTACCTGGTACTCGTAAACCATCTTCAGCTTCTAGAGCTGTCCAATCAATCTTTTTCTCTCCCACCTCCCATTCTTTTTCCTTGAGTTTCTCATATACCCCTGCGGGCAACAGGACCTTTAACATTTTAATGATATCAGGATAAGTGTATTCTCCCATACGGAGCATGTCTTTTAATTCACGGTGGAACCCTGCTGGATCTTTATCGTGACAGGGAATTAACTTTTTCATCTCTAAGAGTTCCATCTTTGTGATAGGGGTGTAAACAAATACTCGTTCTAGGTCACCACCCGCTGTCCTAACTGGGTGTACCTCTCGTAACGGATTCTGTCTATCTATGTAAAATGATTTACTTTCTGGAGGTGAGACATGAACAAAATGCGGATTCAGAAACGTTCGATATTTGTGGCGCTGTTCTAGAATGATACTAATTAAATCGGTACCTAGACCTCTCCATCTGTATTGGAGTAACTCGTTCAAAACATCATGTAGTGGACCTGGATCAGAATGCTGTCCCTCATACAGTGTAATGAGGTGCTGGATCATATACATACCCACCAGTCGCTGCTCGGCTGGGGGCAGTTTCAGAAACATTTGTGCCACTATTTCGTCTGGAAAAGTGGTAGAATCAGTAGTCCACCGGACTGCTGATCGGGCTAGTTCTTGTTCATGCATTGTACTAAGCTCACTATAGCCTATTCGTGATTTCAGAATGTGATCGGTAGCTTGGAATACTTGTTCAAGAGAACCCTGTTCTGGTGCTGGAGGAGGGAAAACTTTCTTGCGATCTAGGCGTGAATGTCGGTCGGGAAGTCTAGCTCCACCTACATACGCTATTCTGGAGGGATTCTCGTTGTCTACCTCTTCAGTAGGAGAGTCGTCTTCTTTCTCGGTTACTTGTGCTGCTTCCCGTTTCTCGTGTAACTTTATTATTTCCCTACGAATTTTCTTGTACATACTCTCTATACAGTTCTGTGTCTTGTGTCTTCCCTCGCTTATATGGTCACTCCACTTGGTCAAGACTTTCATTTCTTCTGGATCTTTATCCGGATAATCTTGTTCTCTTATTAAACAATTAATTAAAAACTTTAAAAGCATGAGCTGAATCTCGACCTTTCTTTGAATCATGGCGTCGCGAACACTCTCTGGATCCACTCCTGTACGGATAAAACGATATATTCTGTCTAGATATTCTTTCATATTGGGCAGGGTGTCCAAATATTCGGTCACCCGTCTTAAACGTAATGAAGATATGACCATATTACCATCGCCTGAAACTGGATCATAACGACATTCGGTAAGTGCTCGCTTGATATCTGTAAATGTTTGAATTTTTGGCGTACGCTGTAACGCTCGTTCATGTAGCTCAAGCAGCGTCATACGTCTGTGTTGAGGCGGGGTTCCAGGAGGACTTCCCCCCGCGGCTCCTAAACTAGAATCGTCGGTGTGTACTGTACGTGCTGGTAGAGTGACTGATGTAGCGGGTACATGTACTGTAGGCTGGACCGGGGGTACCGTAACAGATGCTGCAACGGGTGCCCCGGTGGCTGGAGGAACAGGAATTACATTATTTACGGGAGCTGGCGGAACAGAATTGTCATATTCTGGGACTGTGTCGTCCAAATAGGACGAGAGAAAAATATCAGCTGCGGTCGGTTTGTGACGTAGTTTAATTGGAATTAATGGCGGCGGAAAATTACTTCCGGGGTTGCTTTTGGCAAGCCCTCGGCAAGAAGAGGATACATACCCTTAATAAGGGCATTTCTCTGTCTGTCTGACTGTTCTGCTTTAACACGTTCACCTACTTCGATTAATTCCCTTTCTTGGGCTCTTTCTGAGGATTCCCTACTTAATTCTGTTTTTCTGATTTCTTTTTCGGTTCTTTTATGAGATTCTTTGCGCCATAACTCGATGGCATCTTTCTGGGACTGGCTGGCTTTCTTTCTCCATAACGCTTCTTCTACTCGCATGATGCACTCGGCATCCCATGTACCTGATATGGGCCATCTATATTTCTCTTCTAACTCCTTGGTATAATCCACCCATAAGTCTAGATATAATATGGCACTTAAGCCATGCTTATGATACATAAAATGACCTGGACTGTCCCTAGGCGGGACAGGAACTGCTTCCTCGAGCAACCCTTTTCTGGTTTTTAACTGACGTAACTTGGAGAATAGAGGCATTCTCTAGACTGGAATCCAAACACAATACAATACACGATAAACACAATAATGACTGGAAAAACAAATCACTCATACCACGACATTGAAAACACATTAAACGACATAATAACAGTTCGGACAGAATATTACCTGGTATACTGAGAACAGAACACATGAATTTCTCGAGAACAAAACTTACTAGAATTACTAGATGCACTGCTAAAACAGTACGAAACATACCGGTCCCATAAAGAGACACGTCAGGACCCGTGTCCACCTAGGTGAACACTTCGGATTGGATCTGCGTACCCAAACCCACGGACCAGAGACAAATTAATTGACCCTGTCTAGATACTACCCCAGCAACGGTACTCACCGGGCAGCAAGAACGGAAGGCCTCGGACTGGACTGGACTGCTACAACGACGGACTACGAGCTTCGGACTTCAGTTACAGGTGGGCCTCCGGATACCTCGGACCTTGTTCTCTCAATTGGGCTCTGGTCGGGACTCGCCGCGTTCCTCACCGCCTCGTCTGGATGCTGGACCGCAACCTCCGTCTCCTCCGTGGGCCTGAGGGATACTTGAAGCAGAAATATCTGCCGGTGCGCAGTAGAGTTCCGTCACGGCTGCAGAGGGTCAGGGGGCCTGCGTGGCTTCGCCGGCGCGTGGGGAAAGGGCAAGTCCCTATTCGGGCGCCATTATGTGGTAAATAAATAATTAATTACCGGTACTATTTTTGAATACAATGAATAAAACAGATAGCTCAATAAATAAGAGACAGGATTCGAGGTATCTTGAGTCTACAGGCTTTAATCAGGCATAAGGGACAGGAACAGGAACGGGATAGCCTGCACGGGAATAGACTGATGGCAGCTGCCGGGGAAATGGGAATCGGGGGATAAGGGGTAACTTTCAGTAACAGTACACAGTATATATATACTAAAACAATTACATTACATTCAAAACAGTAGGCGTAGCAGTAGGCGTAACTCGTAGCAGTCGCGAAAGATAAGGACAAGATGGGTGTAACAAGGAGGCGTGTACAGGGCGTATACATAGACATGTGATGTAAACGTAACAGAAGTGTCATGAATGGGGCGGAAACATGGAGGGGGCAACCTGAGCAGCTGGGACCTTTAACCTAGTGGTGCGCGCAAACGGGCAATGACGTGTTACCAGGGAGGAACTGGGGGCTATGACTTCTGCGCTAGAAGAGGAGACTACAGTCTACAGTGTCAGAACGACATGTACCTATATCATATCTGGTATCTGGTGTTTGGAGTACATGTTGATAGAATCCAAAAGTTATCAGGGCAAAGGCTACTTGATACTAAGACTGGTGCGTGCATAATTCTACATGTATTGCGTGTGCTAGGAATATTCTATGAATATTAATACAGTATTTCTCTTACATGGAGACAGGAAGGCTAGACCATGGCTGAAACTGTTGATGCGATTCAGTAGCTTAGGAATGCAGAGAAGGAGGGCTGGACTGATAACTAGAAGCATAACATACTCTTGGCAGACTGGCAGGCAGAGCCAGGCCGAGCCGAGCACTGTGAGGCAGGAAGTAAGTGAAGGGTCAGGGATGCAGGTGGGGGCTGTATCGCTCCTCGGAGAGGGTTCAGGAGACTGGAGCTGAATCTGATGTCCGGGCCCTTTTGAGGCCTAGAAACGGGGACAATTCAATGAATTAACGTGCACACTGTAAAATGTGGCAACATAGGCCTAATACTCGTTGTTTTCACGAGAACTGGAAACTGGCATACTAGAGGTAGACACAACTATAATTGCGTCTTTAATCGATCAAAGGGGGATACATGCATATCGATCATGCACATATAGCATAATATGGGGAACACGTAGGCACATATAACATGGCAAAATTTACTTTTCCACACATGTCTAGTTCTCGGGGTAACAGATCCACTTGCTCAAGAGAGACCATCTGTCCTGCAAGAGGTAATTTCTCCACCACTTTAACACTCATCTTAAGCACTTTGTTCTCTTCCAGAACATATTTAATCTTTAACAATGGCGGCGGCCCCTTTCTTTTCTTATGCACAGCTCGCCAAACGCTTTTTAAAAAAAAGCAAAATCATATGTCTTTTTAAGCAGCGTGGCGGTAACTGTAATAATGCCCTCTTCTCGTTGGTAGGAGGGCAGCTAAGGTTTGCATTTCCTAGAGATAAACCTATGATTTATGAGGCCTCTGTACTGGGCTGGAAGGCCATTTTATGGTGGTTTCTATCCCATGCTGGAAGCTTCCCCATGTGGAGGCCCCATGTGTGTGTGGAGATGATAAGGAGTTTTACAATCTTCACAACCCTTTGTGAGAGCCACTCCAATGTGGGATACATATGGACTGCGTGGAATTTGCTTTGTGCCCACATGTTTAAGGGCCGTGCAACAACAAAAACTCGTGTTGCCTCCTGAGTGAATGTTTCTTATACCTACATGTTTGATGCCTAGGGAATAAAACACCTCCACATGGCTGAACATTGTTAAAGCAATCCCTAAAACTCTATTTTAACCAATAACATCAAGGCAATATTTTATTGCAATTGATAAATGTTAAAGCCATTGTGTTCCCTGGCCTAAGCCTTTTGTGATGTTTGAAAAGTGAGGAACATTTGGGAAACAAGTAAACATCGCAAACAAACGGGTTTCAAATGCAGCTATAAAAAGCCTTTAAGTTTGTTCACAAAGAAATGAAGCAGAATACGAACTGTGTAACAGCACATTGCAGTAAGCTTAGGCATGCTAGACATGCTGATATTTACAAAAGTTTAATACGCTGCTGATTTTTACCCCAAAACTAAAAGCTTAAATAAAAGACCATTCTCTTGCTAGTGTTAAGTGTTGTGAAGGCTAATGTGCGTCTGCAGCATAAACCTTTAGTAATGTTTGAGAAATAAAGCAAGCTTAGGAACGAAGTTAACTTCCCCAAGAAAATGCAGCAGTATTTCAAATGCAGCTACAGAAAACCTCTAAGTGCATTTCCAAAGCATTATAAAGGCTAATACGAAGTTACAGCACCTTGCAGTAAGCATAGACCTGCTAGACATGTTTTGTGCGCTCATGCAGGGAGCAGGTCACACGTGTTCCAGCTCCTATAATATAGACACATTTTGCAATAAAAAAAATGCTCAAAAACACAAGCACCCCAAACAGCAGCTGCTGGTGTTCTGATAATTTGTGGTGCTCCCATGTGCTCACACTAACTTTTGGCCACGTATGCTTAGTAATTACACAATGTGGCATGATAATGATTTGTATGGATCACCGACCATTAGTAACCTGTCATCTGTGATAGTGTAGTTTTGGTGTTGGACTTGGCCTTCTCTGCAGGGTCACTTCCAAACTTTTTGCCTTCACCCCTCCTGTTTTCTAAACCCATTTTTGTTGGCCTTTAGGACTCCGTGCACTTAGGCACTTCTTACCCGCGCTAAAGTGCTTGTTCTCTCACCCAAGACATGGTACAATTGGCTTACACTGATTAGCATATTTAATTTACTTATAAGTCCCTCGTAAATTGGAATACTATATACCCAGGGCTGGTAAATTAAATGCTACTAGTGGGCCTGCAGCACGTATTGTGCCACCCACTTAAAGAGCCCCTTAAAATATGTCCCATAACAGCTACTGTAGCCTATATGCAGTGTGTAAGTGCCGACTGGACTTGGCAATATAAATCCCTTACCATAAATAAAGCCCATGGGTCTGAATGATACCATGGAATTCACACACACAAATAGTACACTATGTGTAAATTATAACCATAAGTGCATACAGTCAGCTATTCTTGCCTAATATCGAGACCCAAGCCCAATAGTGTTTCCAGCTTTAATAATGCTTGTGCATGAATGGAGACATAGCTATGATCTTTTAATGTTACCTGGGATTGTGTTGTGTCTTTGTTCTCCTAAGGATTTGAATTACAACCACTGCAGACCACCATAATGTAGACAATCAACTTCGTTCTGGTCAATGACAAAATGCTATGATTGCTAGACCTTCATCGTCATCTTTCCCAAGGGATACAATGCACAACTTTGCCAGATCATGATGTGATGTTCGGCTTGATTTCACATCCCCTAGTGGTAATGTGGCTGCACTCCTTATGAGTGAAAATAACTGTTAGTTCAGTCTCCATCAGGCCCCAGTGCAATGTATGTTTTGAACTTTTATAGTGTAAACTTACCCATGGCACAACAAGAGCTTATTTAGTGTACTCTATGTGTAGTCGCAAATGTTTTACTAGGGACCAAAATGAATGGTCTGGTGTGACCGAGGGCAGCATTGAGGCCAGCAGGGTGGTGATAGGAGGGGTGAGTGTAAGGTGGGCATCCAGGAAACGAGGCATGTACATGGTATGGGCAGTGAGTTATGGAGTTATTTTGAGAGTTTCAATCTATGCTGCCCTCTAATCCAAGCTCCTAGTTTCTAGAGGAGTCACAAATTTGATAGTACTGTATTATGCTCTATCTGAATCGTGATCCCTCTCCTGCACCCTGGGGTAAGCCTTCTCTGCTTGATTTTGCTCCTTTTGGCGAGTCAAGTGTACAAAGGAAGTAACCTGATTATTGAACTGAACTGAAATAGAATCATAGGCCTCACAATCTCCTTATGCCTTATGCCTTTAGCCACTTACCTGTAAGCCATAGGAGTGGTAGAAACAGGCTCAGTTAAGATAGTGAGTGCAAAGACCCCCAAACAAGGTGTTCAATTCACTGAGGTTGGCTGACACAAACACCCAACCTCCTCCACAAAATTTGGGACAATGCCATTAGCCATGGTGCTAGGAGATTTGACGTTTAATTCTGGCTTTACCACTTTTCCAGAATATGCTGAGTGTGAACTCTATTAAAAGTCTGGGAAGGTTCCACAGCACAGTGGCATTTGCTTGGTGAGAGTAGTCCCGGATCTCACCATGGAACCACTCACACCCCCGTTGTCTAATGAGTAAAATGGGAACTATGAAAACAAATGGCATGTTATTGTTAATTAATCGCAGCCTACCCTTGTGACAAATTTTGCGCTCTTAGGTAATCACTTTCTCAACAGAGATATGAAAACTAAATTACACTAAACATTGGTAGTATTTATTTGATAAGAAAACAAGACCATAACCCAACAATAATTTGATTTTACCCATGGGTAGAGAACACTGAGTCACATAGACCACTCACTAAAACGTGGGGTTGTGAAAACATTATGAATCTAGAAACAAGAAGTCATGCACTCTGGTGGTATTACGCCTGGTTCACCGAATTGTTTAATGCTAGTCAAACCATATCCTTCCTGTTACATCTGGCACCTTTGGTGTGGTTTTCCCCAAATGTTTTACCTTCATTCCTCCTGTTTCGCTGAATTAGTTTTTGTTGGCTCTAGAACTCTGTAAACTTTCCACTGCTAAAGTGCTTGTAAGGATGGTAAAACGGTCTTACACAAATAATGGCATTTTTAATTTAATTGTAAATCCCTAGTAAAGTTACCATATACCCATGGCTGGCCAGTTATATGCAAAGAGTGGGCCTGCAGCACTTATTGAGCCACCCAGTTATGTTGCCCTTTAAAATATGGCTCAGCTCCGCCATAGCTGCCTGTATGTGCTGTTTCAAACTGCCAATATAAACATTGTGCCAGGCCAAAACCACCCTCCTTGTTAATGCATATGTCACTCTAAGGTAGACCCTAAACATTCCAGAAGGCAGGAAGTGTTGTATTTAAAAAAGTTGATATATACTTTTATGTTTTACATGCCCAGGTAGTGAAAAACTTCCAAATCCAATGTTCACTATTTCAAGGCCAACCTCTCCCTTAGGATAACATTGGATTACCTAATTATATTTAATAAGTGATTTATTTTGTTTTGGAGCAGGTAGGAATGCCTTGTTTGATGTCTGCATAATTGTAATTTGAAATCCTCTTCAATGGTAAATTCATATTTTAGGTCACAACTCTGAAAATGCCAGTTTTAGAAAGTTATCATATCAAAGGGGGGATGGCCTTAAACGACAACTAGAAAGGGCCTACTATTAGAAAAACAAAGAGCATCTAGTCATCACATTCATGTTATGCAATTATCACATGGCAAACCAAGAAAGAATCATATGGTTTGGAGTATTTATCTGCTCAATTATTCATTATTTTTTAATTGAGCATAGTTATTCACGTATGTTCAGAACAGGGGAGACATCACAATTCAAACAATGAATGTGCATTAACACAATTGACAAAAAACAGTTGATGAGAAAACATTACAATGCACATGACCATACATAAACCTTAAAACAAGTCATGGTTTCAAAAAAGAAAGAAACAAAGCTTAAGACCCTTAACATGGCGCTGTATGTGTGAAAATGCACCATCTCAATTTTTTAAGTAAACGTTCGGAGTGACATTTGGCACTGCAAACGCGCGTGGTCTGGTTCCTGGCGCACGTAGCCATGGTTGCAGCGCACAGAGACCCTCCACTGCCGCACACGGAGGAAAAAAATTAGAGGGAACATTGGTCCCGTTGCTATTATGATACTGCATTGTGCCCTCTCATGTGCTGCCTCTGATGTACCTGTGCCTTGCCATGGACTGTTGATGCACTTAGCCCCTCTCATGTGCTGCCTCTGATGTACCTGTTTGGTACCATGGACTGTTGATGCACTTAGCCCCTCTCATGTGCTGCCTCAGATGTACCTGCTCTGTTCTCTGCCATGGACTGTTGCTGCACTTAGCCCCTCTCATGTGCTGCCTCTGATGTACCTGCCCTGTTCTCTGCCATGGACTGTTGCTGCACTTAGCCCCTCTCATGTGCTGCCTCAGATGTACCTGCTCTGTTCTGAACACTGCCCTGTTGCTGTTATGATACTGGATTGTGCCCTCTCATGTGCTGCCTCTGATGTACATGTGCCTTGCCATGGACTGTTGATGCACTTAGCCCCTCTCATGTGCTGACTCTGATGTACCTGTTCTGTTCTGAACACTGCCCTGTTGCTGTTATGATACTGCATTGTCCCCTCTCATGTGCTGCCTCTGATGTACCTGTGCCTTGCCATGGACTGTTGATGCACTTAGCCCCTCTCATGTGCAGCCTCTGATGTACCTGCTCTGTTCTGAACACTGCCCTGTTGCTGTTATAATACTACATTGTGCCCTCTCATGTGCTGCCTCAGATGTACCTGCTCTGTTCTCTGCCATGGACTGTTGATGCACTTAGCCCCTCTCATGTGCTGCCTCAGATGTACCTGCTATGTTCTCTGCCATGGACTGTTGCTGCACTTAGCCCCTCTCACGTGCTGCCTCGGATGTACCTGTGCCTTGCCATGGACTGTTGATACACTTAGCCCCTCTCATGTGTTGCCTCAGATGTACCTGCTGTTCTCTGCCATGGACTGTTGATGCACTTAGCCCCTCTCATGTGCTGCCTCTGATGTACCTGCTCTGTTCTGAACACTGCCCTGTTGCTGTTATGATACTGCATTGTGCCCTCTTGTGCTGCCTCTGATGTACCTGCTCTGTTCTCTGCCATGGACTGTTGCTGCACTTAGCCCCTCTCATGTGCTGCCTCTGATGTACCTGCTCTGTTCTGAACACTGCCCTGTTGCTGTTATGATACTGTATTGCGCCCTCTCATGTGCTGCCTCAGATGTACCTGCTCTGTTCTCTGCCATGGACTGTTGCTGCACTTAGCCCCTCTCATGTGCTGCCTCAGATATACCTGCTCTGTTCTGAACACTGCCCTGTTGTTATTATAATACTGCATTGTGCCCTCTCATGTGCTGCTTCAGATGTACCTGCTCTGTTCTACCCAGTGCCCATGCTCTTGGGTAGTGTAAGATTATACCCCTATTATGTTTAATAAAGCAAGTCAATCATGTGTAGTGGTTTGCCGTTGTCATTCCTGGTTGTGTACTTGAAATGTTGATATATTGGTGCGATCGTAAATGCAGTTTCTCAAACATGACACTCCCCCTCCCTAAGTCACAGCCCTGGCAGGTACTCCCCTTCCGACAGCAATTGGTGTGTTGGCGTACCTGCGTCGTCGTCGGCGGTGGTCCATGACTTGCTGGTGGTGGAGCACGAAGACTATCGGAAATGCGTATAGTGCTGGGTCCATGACGGCGATCTGCTTGTGGTGGGTATCTCTGCAATGTGTTGTATCTCCTCTGTGGTGAATCCGCCGTGTTCATGCAGGTTGTTTTTCCGCAGCGATTTGATGTGTGTTTTCCACCATCGTGATTTGGAGGACGGTCGGAGACGTAATTCCGTACGGCGGTGTCTCCGGATTGGTTACGTCCGCCGCGGGGTGGGGTGTACGGACATTTGACAGTGTTTCCCATCCTAATATGGCGGACGGAGTGACTGCGGCAGGCAGACTGGAAAAAGGCATTTTCCGCCTACTCCAGGCCGGCGGTCGTCCTTCCGTCCGCCATCGTAATCGACCCCAAAGTGCAGAGTTCATGAATCGCAAAGATTGTCTTAGGAAAGGATGCAATAGGAAATGATGGCCATCACTATCAGTTTTACAAACAGTAATAATTGTTTTCAGTAGATGTAACACAAAACAAGCATTGGCATAGCCAATAGGTCTCGGTTTTTGGACCTTATAAGTATTTAGTTATGCAGCACAATATCCTTGGTGCAATAACATCAACTGTTGCATGGCTAAAAACGTATAAGGTCCCAAAGGCGAGACCCGATTGGCTATGCCAATGCTAGACGAGTCGAAATTTGCCATGATGCTAGATGTTACATGAAATGTCAAGCATGGCTTCTCGTTTATAGGTACTCTAATGTGTATACTTTTCTATCAAAACTGAAACTGTGTATCAATATCGCTGTGAAGTCAGTTTAAACTCGTCATGTGTTGAGTTTGGCAACATTTGTATAACTGGTAATGTCAATAAGAATCATTTGAATTTGCTGGCAGAGAGGTGGACAGTTTGAGGTAATGAAAGTACAGGGGCCCTGAGAGAACGAGATGAAAATGTAAGTGGTAAGAGCTTAAGAAATGAGGTTTGGGGATGAGAGACAGTAGAGAAAAAAAGCAGGCAAGAAGGACAAAAGAATAAGTGCTAAGCAGCTATAGAAAACGAGAGCCATGGCCCAGCAAAGAGAATAATAATCAAGAAAAAATGGAAGAGAGGCCAGGAAAGAGAGAGCGACAACAACATGTTAAAGGACCCCTGCAGAAGTGGAGAGAAAGGATCAGAGAAAAGGAGAGAGACAGCAGAGATAGACAGAAAACAGAGAAAAGGAAGAGATGGTGGCTAGAGAGAGAACATCTGAAAGAGAGTGCGAAAGAGAGCAAGAAACAGAATGATCGTGAGGGGAAACTGAGGGAAAATAAAAAGACAAAGAATGTGAAGCTGAACTTGAAAGAGCTGAAGGGATTTCTGGAAAATGTAGTGAGGAGCTGCTGGAATAAGAAATCGAATATTAGTCTAGGAAAGAGCAGAGGGAGAGGGACCTTAAGGGAGATGGGAGAGGGTGTTTACCAACAAAAGTTCCTTTCATAGGCCGGGGCTGGGCAGCATCGCTGTCTGAGCGCGGGTGAGTCACGTTATTAATATTAGCAGAGGCAGCTGAAACATTAAAGAGGAAGGACGTAAAAGTGGGAGGAGTTTAAAATGAATGCCTAGCTTGAGTGACCCTGGTCAGTGAAGTTCCGCAGATTGCTCTCCACTCGCCTCTCTTGATAATTCCCTATCTCGCTTGAAGTCAGCCTGCTCACACACAATTATTGAAATGTAGAGGTTCCATAAAAATGCAACATGGTGCTTAATGTGAGGCGGTGGGACCCATCGGCACTCGTTTTTTGGGAGCGGCGCTTATCAGACATTTACCGACAGCAAGAGTGTGGGAAACACATACAAGGGCGGGGGGGGCTGTGGGGTGCGAGGTGGAAGAGAAAGACGGAAAAAAGGTACCAAGAGTAGGACAAGGGGGCGGAAGTGTCTGGTGGATGATTAGAGAGGCATGGGGTGGATTCAAGACTAGGCATTTAGCGCTAACATTTAATAGCCGCGCGGTTCTGAGCGCCACCTCTCCTTCTTTTACAAACAATAACACCCCTTGAGAACAACGGAGCTGCCGGTTTATGTATAGAGAGCTAAGACGGGGTTGGCGTGGGCTGAAGGTACCCTGCCAGAATCAGCGGAACAGAAAGCGGCTGAGTATCCATACGATTAGGCCATCCCTGCATAAGCAGAAGACTCCTACCTGCGGTGCAACTGGGCTGGAGTGGAGGAAGCGTAGATCCCCAGAGGCCGACTTGGGGGGGCTGCCGACGGCAGGGAGGGTCCCCCCCACGGGCAATTTGGGAGGGGCGGGGGGGGTTTGCAGGCCTTTGTCAGGTTTTTGTTTTGGGCTGCTTTTTGGTAGCGCCCAATTTAAGCCCAATATAAAATCTTTCTGTCTCCTCCCACGGCCACCATTTTAGATTTCGGTGACCTGGTGGCCGGGGGTTTAGCTTTTTTTGTGTTTCTGGTGCTCGTTTGGTGAGCTAATTGGCTAGATAGATCCTGAAATGGCGGCAGAAGATTACAGAGTCCTAGAGGCCATCAGGCTTCTAAGCGAGGCGGGACAACTTGACCTTGTTCTGGGTGACACAGCGGGGCCTGCTCGGCCGGCGCGTCAGGCCTCGGCTGGTGTTGCGGCGGTCGTGGCCGCTTGCATGACCCCTAAAAGGCTTAGGGTCGAAGCGGTGAGTGACCGGGGCCGCTCGTGTTTTAGAAAGGCGGCCCGGGGGTGAAAATATGCCGGCTGCGGTGCGGGTGGCGGGCGCTGGGCCCCTGCCGCAGCCGGAGGTTATGGTGTGCAGCAGTGAACAACCGGGGGCATTTATAGAACCGCCGAAGCGGCTTCCGGCTCCAGCGGTTCAAACTTGAGCAGCATCAGCCCCCGCGCAGCGAGGGAAGCGCGGGGGCGGAGGGGCTCCAAGCGGCGCTCTGCCTCAGAGTTGGCGCCCCCAGCATCTGATCTAGCGCAGGGAGGAGGGAGGGCAGGAGAGCGCGATGTTTGTTCTCCCATCTCTAGTGCCTGTTATGAGTAGCGCGCAGGGAGGGGGAGAGCAGGGTCTTGTCATCCCCTCTCCCTCTCGAAGTTTCCATGAGCAATGTCTGGGGCAGGAAGAAGAGGGGGGCAAGGAACGTGTATTCAGTTCAGCCCCCCCCCTTTTTTAAGGTCTCTGTGTGCTGGGGGGAGACCAAACATTTTCAGGCTGCTGAGCAGGAAGGGGCAATGGAGGAGGTTGTTCCATTCAGTCCCCTCCTTTTTTTACCACAGGTTTCTCCCAGAAGAGAAGTGGTGTCTGTTCACAGTGGGTCAGTAGGAGAAGGGGAGTGGGCGCAGGTTGGTGGGTGGGGTCCCTCTCCACAACAAGAGGCAGTGTATGAGGCAGGGCTCCTGCCACCTCCCACTCATAATTGGGCCTCTGGGGGCATGTTTTTGGAGGCTTGGGCGGTTCCATGAGGATGGTGGCAGGGCAGGTTCGGGACAGGAGACAGGGGGGAGTGGCCAGATCTTGGGAGGGTTTGGACATTTTCCCATCCTGGTCAGAATGGCTGTGGGACCCTGGGGTTGGGGATACCGGGGTAGGTATAGGGCATTGGCAGAATGTAAGGGGTGTGAGGGACTTGCCAAGTCAGCCAGAACGGGTAATAGGTAAGGCGGTATTGGCGCCAGATGTTTCAGAAGAGGGTATCAGGGTTCAAGGGGGTCAGGTTCCGGGCCCGGCAGCCTCTGTCGTCCAGGCCATGTTGGATTGGAGCAGTGAGGAAGAAGTAGGGGATCCTCCTCCCCTGTGGCGGATGCACGCAGGGCGGAGGTTGAAAGGTTCGGCCAGGTGGAGCCGGTTAGAAGTGTGTGGTCAGGTGCAGGGATTGAAGAGTTGAGTTGAAGATTAAGAAGCTGCCCTACATGGGCGTTACAAAGCCTTTGGGAGCACATTTGATGTTGGCCACAAAGGAACGGATCTGGAAAGGGGAGTATGTTGAAATTTTGAAACTGTTACACAGGGAAGTACGATCAAAAAAGGGTTCCAAGGAGGAAGAATATGAGTTAGCCAAGTGTTCAAAGATACATTTGACAATTGAAAATTGGACAGCAGCATTTTTTATTTATGCCAGCGTCTATTGCGAAAAGTTCCCGTAGTGCTGCGTTGCCATTTTCAAATACATGGACGTAATAAGAAAAGCGCAAATTACTGGTAGTGGTTTTGCCTGGGCCCAATACGATGAGGAGTTTAGGGCTCGCATGGCGTGGGATCCGGAGGCAAAGTGGGGGGAGTTGGATACCGATCTGTGGCAACACACGATGGGTGCTATAGCTGGGGGTAAGACAATCTTTACAGCTAGTGGTTTGCCCTTAGTATACCGGCCCTTTCAGGGGAAGCCCACACGGGGAGGGGTGGGAAGTGCAGAAGCAACACAGACTGGAGTTGGGGCATCCTGGGATTTTAAGCCATCAGGATTCAAGCAAGCCGGGCCGACGACGCCTGAAATGGCAGAAACCGGTCCCCGGAAGCTTGTCTCCTTTCTGGTGAAGAATTGGCTTGGTAGTTTGGTCTGCCCTGTTCCCATGATGCACTGGGCCAGGGACAGACTAATTTGCATATAGCCAGGTTCTGAGCTGGGATGGGGCAGTGAGCTAAATAACGGTGATGGATCAAGCCCTGATCTTTGGACTGGGTAAGAGTGGTCTGCTTAATTCAGACACTCTGTTCATCACCACCCCCTTTTCTGAATCATTTTGTCCACCATAAGCGTGGAAGGGTATACTCAGACATGAGTCCCTTGCTCACTGCTCCATCAGGATTCAAGCAAGCCGGGCCGACGACGCCTGAAATGGCAGAAACCGGTCCCCGGAAGCTTGTCTCCTTTCTGGTGAAGAATTGGCTTGGTAGTTTGGTCTACCCTGTTCCCATGATGCACTGGGCCAGGGACAGACTAATTTGCATATAGCCAGGTTCTGAGCTGGGATGGGGCAGTGAGCTAAATAACGGTGATGGATCAAGCCCTGATCTTTGGACTGGGTAAGAGTGGTCTGCATAATTCAGACACTCTGTTCATCACCACCCCCTTTTCTGAATCATTTTGTCCACCATAAGCGTGGAAGGGTATACTCAGACATGAGTCCCTTGCTCACTGCTCCATCAGGATTCAAGCAAGCCGGGCCGACGACGCCTGAAATGGCAGAAACCGGTCCCCGGAAGCTTGTCTCCTTTCTGGTGAAGAATTGGCTTGGTAGTTTGGTCTGCCCTGTTCCCATGATGCACTGGGCCAGGGACAGACTAATTTGCATATAGCCAGGTTCTGAGCTGGGATGGGGCAGTGAGCTAAATAACGGTGATGGATCAAGCCCTGATCTTTGGACTGGGTAAGAGTGGTCTGCTTAATTCAGACACTCTGTTCATCACCACCCCCTTTTTGAAATTATTTTGGCCACCATGAGTGTGGAAGGGTATGCTCAGACATGAGTCCCTTGCTCACTGCTCCATCAGGATTCAAGCAAGCCGGGCCGACGACGCCTGAAATGGCAGAAACCGGTCCCCGGAAGCTTTTCTCCTTTCTGGTGAAGAATTGGCTTGGTAGTTTGGTCTGCCCTGTTCCCATAGTGCACTGGGCCAGGGACAGACTAATTTGCATATAGCCAGGTTCTGAGCTGGGATGGGGCAGTGAGCTAAATAACGGTGATGGATCAAGCCCTGATCTTTGGACTGGGTAAGAGTGGTCTGCTTAATTCAGACACTCTGTTCATCACCACCCCCTTTTCTGAATCATTTTGTCCACCATAAGCGTGGAAGGGTATACTCAGACATGAGTCCCTTGCTCACTGCTCCATCAGGATTCAAGCAAGCCGGGCCGACGACGCCTGAAATGGCAGAAACCGGTCCCCGGAAGCTTGTCTCCTTTCTGGTGAAGAATTGGCTTGGTAGTTTCGTCTGCCCTGTTCCCATGATGCACTGGGCCAGGGACAGACTAATTTGCATATAGCCAGGTTCTGAGCTGGGATGGGGCAGTGAGCTAAATAACGGTGATGGATCAAGCCCTGATCTTTGGACTGGGTAAGAGTGGTCTGCTTAATTCAGACACTCTGTTCCTCACCACCCCCTTTTCTGAATCATTTTGTCCACCATAAGCGTGGAAGGGTATACTCAGACATGAGTCCCTTGCTCACTGTTCCATCAGGATTCAAGCAAGCCGGGCCGACGACGCCTGAAATGGCAGAAACCGGTCCCCGGAAGCTTGTCTCCTTTCTGGTGAAGAATTGGCTTGGTAGTTTGGTCTGCCCTGTTCCCATGATGCACTGGGCCAGGGACAGACTAATTTGCATATAGCCAGGTTCTGAGCTGGGATGGGGCAGTGAACTAAATAACGGTGATGGATCAAGCCCTGATCTTTGGACTGGGTAAGAGTGGTCTGCTTAATTCACACACTCTGTTCATCACCACCCCCTTTTCGGGATTTTAACAAGGGCCTGTGCACCAGAGAATATTGTAGATTCCGGCATGAATGTTCGCAGTGTGGTAGAAAGCATCCTTTGGTCAAGTGCGGGGGGCAGGGAATTCAGGCAGTCAGCAGTGGCCACGGACGGTGGCTAGCGCTCCAGGCCCCTCATAGCAGTCCCATGTCACTAGAGGGGGTTAAGGTCCACAGGGGTCTGGGCCCAAAGGCTCATACTCCGGTTAAGCTAGAGCAATTAGCGGAAGCGCTACGAGGGTATGGGGATGTGAGAGTTAAAAAGTTGTTACTGGAGGGATTTGGAGAAGGGTTCCGCCTTGGTTACCACGGGCCGCGGCTGCGGCATTGGTCAAAGAATTTGAAATCAGCTGAGGAACACAAAGACATAGTGCAAGGAAAACTGAGCAAGGAGGTGCGGGAAGGAAGAATGGTAGGGCCATTTAATGATTGGCCCTTGGAGGATCTGATTGTGTCGCCGATTGGGGTAGTCCCCAAGAAGGAGGCAGGTCAGTACAGGTTAATTCAAAACCGGCCGGAGGGGTCTTCAGTCAATGATTTTATTGATGAGGAGGCGGCCTCTGTGTCATATTCCTCGGTTGATGTTGCCATGCCACTAGTGGTGACTGCGGGCTCAACTGCAGAAATGGCAAAATGCGATATTAAATCTGCATTTAGACTGCTTCCAGTCCATCCAGATGATTGGAATCTTCTGGGGATCCATTTTGCTGGAAAATGGTACGTGGACAAAGCATTGCCGATGGGTTGTTCAATGTCCTGTTCCCTTTTTGAGTCTTTCAGTACCTTTTTGCAATGGTTTTTCACACAGCGCAGTGGCCATGAGTTAGTGACGCACTACCTGGACAACTTCTTTTTTGTGGATTACCCGGGCTCCACGGAGTGTCAGGCAGCTTTGGACACGTTTCAGTAGCTCATGGAAGAAATTGTGGTACCATTGGCGCAAGAGAAGACAATGGGTCCTTGCGCGACCATGTCTTTTTTGGGAATTGAGATTGATTTAGTGGCAATGCAGGCCCGCTTGCCCGTTGAAAAGAAGGTGAAGATGTTGGAGCTCTTGGAGACTATAGGCCAGATGTAGGTAGCCCAATACCGGTCGAAAACGGACGAAAATACTGATTTTCGGCCGTTTCCGACCGGTATTGGGCTATAGAGATGTAGGGGCTCAAAAAACATACAGATTCGGTAATTTTACCAAATCGGTAAAATTACAGAATCGGTAAATTTACCAATCGGTAAAATTACAGAATCTGTATTTTCAGATGTAGGTAGCACTTTGAAGAGTGCTTCAGGCCTTTCAGGATTCGGTATTTACCATGTAATACAATTGCATGGTAAATACCGAATCCCTGTGTACATGCACATCTCATCTGTGCATGTACACCTGTGCCATGTGTGCCCTAAGGGCATGTATGTGTGCCACATGGCGCACAAGCCAGTTACAGGGGTGCAACAGGGTGTCAAAGTGACACCCTGTCCCCCTTTGCAATTCGGTATTTTTACCGATTCGGTAAATACCGAATCGGTATTTGCTATTGAATCCTATGGGCTTCAAGGCCCATAGGATTCAATTGAAAATACCGATTTGGTATTTACCGAATCGGTAAATACCGAATCTTACTGATTCGGTAAAAAATACCGAATTATTACCTACATCTTATTTACCGATTCATAAATACCGCATCGGTAAATGAGATTTACCTACATCTGGCCCCAAGTTTACAGCGGATCTGGGTGTCGACCTGCCCTCATGATACTCCGCTGGGCACACATTCACTGCACATGATGGGACATTGTTATGCGACAGGCACAGTGGACCACTTTCTCAGGCGCCATCTCCCTCATCGTTGTAGGCCTATTGCTTTGTGGAGATGGAAAACGCTCTTTTCATATGCAGTACCATGAGGACATGTTATATGGCTTATGTATTCCTTTCCTTTTCAGCATTGGCAGCTAAGGTATGAGGAGACTGTGATGTACAATATTGCTGCTGTATGTGCTTATTGATATGCCTTGGATGTGAGACTTTACTTTAACCCTCCTCAATCTATTGCTCTGTATCAATGAAAACATTTAACCCAAAAAAAAATGATAGGATCAAGGGTCTTGTCCTTTGTGTGAGTCAGGGAGGCTATACATTCTGAGATTATCACAGTCACAGATGTATTTTAGTTGCCTGGTTACATTGTTCATTTTGATTTTCTAAGGCAGATTGACATGATCCAAGTAAATTCTGTTAAAGTAATGTAGGGACATATTCATAAACAAATCTTCAAATAGTTTTGTGAACTTGAACAAATATAATAAATACGTTTTTGTTTAAGACGTATGTTGGAAATTGTGTTACTGGCTGAGGGGGTGAAACCCTACTCAAGCCGCAGCCACAATTTCAGTCAGGGTGAAGTCATAAGCAAACCCCACATTCACCTTTGCTTAATCCTTTAGTAGTTTGGCGCAAAGCAGTCAGGCGTAACTTAGAGGCTATGTGTAAATTATTTATGAAGCACTTCAGACAATAATAAAGTGCAAACACAACATAAGAAAAATCCCACAACACTTTAGAAATAAATAGATTAAAATGTTATAAATCATTTGACATCAAAATTAGAAAACCCCAATCAATACAACCAGAGATATTCAATTTTAAAGTTTAAAGTGAAAATAGTGTCTACAAGCACAAAGCGGGACAAAGTCACACTGACTGAGTTAGGCCTGCTGAGCAAAGTACCTCAAAATCTGGTTGTGGAGCACTGCAAGATCCCATGTCAAGGATGCATCATGCAGCGGCGATTCCGCGGAGCTGCAAGGCCCAGAGGCCGAGTCCTGCATCATTATCATTGAGGATGCTGTCCATGAGGGGCTTGCAATGCAAAGTCCTGCATCAAAGATGCATTGCGCACTGATGTTTCTGGAGAAGCTGCGTGGCTGTGAGGCGGAGTCCTGCATCAGGGATGCATCGTGTAGTGGCAGTTCCAAAGTGGAGCTGCGAGGAGCTGCATTGGGCTGCCTTGGTTTTGCCCACAGGATGGCAAAGCACCTTCAGGCTTACTTCCAAGGGCCCAGGACTAGGGTGGCACCACTTGGGGGGCAAGACTCACAGTAGACTGAGTTCTGGTGCTGGGTTGAAGGTGGTTGGAGCCTCTCTGTCTCTGAGGCCCTAACCAGGAGGCCAGCCAACTAGTCCTTAGAGTCACTCTGGTGGTCCTGGAATCAAGATGTAGGTCCAGTCCTTTCACTCAGGCAGAAGGGCAGCAGAATAGCAATTTGTCTTGCAGAGCAGCACAGTAGTCCTTCTGAGTCTTCCAGAAGTCCAGAGGTATACTGAATAGTTGGATCCGTGGGTCCATTATTTATATCTGGTGCCCATGTTGAAAAAGGGGAAGGTTCTAGAGGTTTTATTAAGTGCACACTCTTGCCTGTTTAGAATAAATTTGAAATCCGTGCATCCCACATGTTTACAAGTAAGTGTAAGTGTTTTTGGAATTTCCCGTCTCCCTACCCTGGCCCCAGCTTGTCTGGGGTCAAAATAGACTTCTGGCAAACCCTATGTGAGTGTGCTCAGGGAAAGCCTTTGTTATGTGCAAGTGTGGTAGGGGACAGCTCTTGCTCCTCATCAAGTCAGAGATAGCCCATCCTGCTACCATCTATCTTCTTTTTGTCTCACTATCTGGGAGAAATATACAAAGACACACTTTCCAACTACACCCAGGCATGTGACTTAGGGTAAAGTCAGAAGACACCAAATGGTTGGGTCAAGAAAATGTCAACTTTCTAAAAGTGCCATTTTCAAAATTGTGACTTAAAATCTGTCTTTACCATTAAAGAGGGCTTTCAAGTACAATTCTTTAGGTATCAAACTTGACCTTCCCACCTGCTCCCAATTGGAAGTTATCACTTATTGAATTAAATAAGTTAACACAATGTATGGGAGAGACAGGCCTTGCAGTAGTGAAAAACCAATGCAAGCGTTTATCACTACCAGGACATGTAAAAGTTAAAAGGGCATGTCCTACGTTTTAACGATGCTGCAGACTCCCCTCTGAGCTCTTTAGGGCCCTAGGGGTGACATAAAGGTAGGCTTAGGCCTTGCAAAACGTTTATTTTGCAGGTTGAAACAGCAGTTTAATCTGCACACAGGCTGCAGTGGCAGGCCTGAAATATGTTTTAAAGGCTATTTAAGTGGGTGGCACAATTAATGATGCATGCCCACCAATAGCATTTCCTTTACAGGTACTGAGAACATGAAGTATCACTTTATTAGGGACTTACAAGGAAATCAAATGTGCCAATTGGATGTAAGCCAATTTTTCCCCATGCTGAAAGGAGAGAGCACAAGCACTTTAGCACTGGTTATTAGTGGTAAAGTGCACACAGACCTAAAAGCCAACAAAAACAGGTTCAGAAAACAGAAGGGTGAAAACAAAAAGTTTTGGGATGACACTGCAGAAAGGGCCAAGCCCAACAATGTACCGTGGCATTTTGTTATATGCCTTGTAACAACTAAACCACAAAAGTTTTAAAACAATATATATATTTTGTCTTAAAGCCACATATTTCCAAAAAGTTTTAAAAAAATCGAACTATGTATTTCTCTAATTGTTTCATCTTATTTCTTACTCTTCTACTCATCCTTGAACATATTACTTTTGAAACATTTTCCATGAATGAAAGCAGTTTTTATGGGTTATGGGCAATGGAAGCTAGATGCGTAAGTAAAAAACTGTGCATGGTGTTATCTCCATGCATACAGATTTGGTAAAAGGCCTGGCCAAAGATCATGTTGTGCAATACATCCTCTATACATAGCCAAAAGTTGGGTTCACTGGGTCATAAAACACAAGGGCTGAATGAATTACCATGCTGAAGGTAAGTCCATGAGGTCAACCTTCACTGTAGACACCTCTGTGTGCTCATGAACCACTGTAACTAGCTAAATGCTGTGTGCAGGGGTGTGTTGAGTGGCATATCGAAGCCAAAGGAAACATCATGCAGCGGGCACTCCAGTAGTAAGATCCAATGTCATTTATTGATTCGAAATGGAAAAAAATGCATTTAGGCTTGCGTCATTTTAACTGTAGGGTTTCAGTAAATGTATTTTTTTTATTATATGCTACATCCAACTTCTTTGACTTTGACCTTTGGCTGTGAGCAGCAAGTCTGTCCCGCTGCCTGTATGCAATGGGCAGCTTTCGCGATCAGGGACATCTTAAGGATTTTGGAGGTCACGGGCCAAACGCATTTTGGGGTCCCCTATTCGGAACAGCTTTGAATTTATGATCCCTTTTCAGCTCTTTCATGTGCTCTCTGGCCAGGTCACTAACAGTGAACAGGCACACTGGTCCAAATTCTAAATGTGTTTACATCTAAAGTTTAGGGATAGTTAAGTGTGTTTTCAATATTGTAACACAGCAACAGCTCACTAACATTACTGTAAATAATCTTGGTGGCATATGAATATGTGAGGTCCTGCTTTGATCTAGAAGAATGAAAAATACACGCAACATTTCTCCTGCAAAATGTCTGTTTCAAACACCATTGTCCTTTCATTTATTTTGAATATAGGTGATGTGTGAGAGCCTATTACAATCTGCTTCAGAATTATTCAAGGTCATCAGGCCAAGACACTGCAGAACAGAGATGGCTCCATCAGGGGCCCCTGAAAGGCTGGGGCACGGGCGGGAGCCCACTTTGCCCATGGATTAAAACGTCTCTGTTCGCCATTATACAGCACAGACTGGCACAGCGCCTGGCCTTAGGGTGGGTCCTGTGTCTGACCCACTGCAAGCAGCCAAACCCCACTACACTTCGGCAGCGCACAGTGAAGGTTGGCAACAGGGCCTTGCCTACAGGCAGCCTTGCAGTATAGCTTCCCTCAATGCAATGCTCCTCTCCTCTCACATAATGTCTCAAATTACATCATTAATGGTACCTCATTCCCATTTGACATCATCATTGGCTTTACTTATGCAAGCTCTTTCACTCATCTGTTAATTGACTGAGTTGAAAGGCAAGTTAATGTTCCCTTAAGCATATGCTATAGGCAGCTAGAGTGCAGGCCCTGTGCCCAGATTCTGCTGGGACGCCAAAGGTCAAGCCTGGTGGGCTCTTGGAAGGAAACATATAGAAAGCGCAGGGCAGTATGAAAACCAAGCCCTGACCCCATAGAATACTTGGTATGGTTAAAAGCCATGTCTAGGGTACTATTAAAGTGCCAGCCCTACACTGCGGATCTGTTGGGCACTGCCAAATGTGATATAAAGTGGGCCCTGTGGAAAGGGGTGTAGAGTGCACAGCTACGCTAAAGGCCAGACCCTGTGCACAAAGCAATCTTGGCATGGGTAAATCAAACAGAATCTGCAGGCTTTAGTTTTTCTAAGTATATTTTCAACCCGTCAAGCGTGTACTTGAAGCCACTTGTTGTAGAAGTGTGCACTTATTCCCCCCACATTGCACATTGTTATTTTTGTCTGTGATACATACGGTTTCTGTGGAACAGTTCTCAGACGGCTACTGATCTGCAATCTTTCGTTTTTAGGTCTCAGCCTGATCCAGAGCATGCGCTGGTCTCGGCCGAGACATTTAGTAGGGTTCTGGGAAATGCTACTTTGCCGGCGATCAGCTTGCTAGAACGCACACAAGAGTGCGTGCGCATGCGCGTTATAGCAAGCTGATCGCCGGCAAGGTAGCACTTGCGGTGACGTGCGTGCGTGCGCACCACGCGCGTCACACTCGCGTTTTTTTTCCAATGTTTTTACTTGCGCACTTTAATTGTATTTATTTGGGCACTGTGGATATTAAGCAAGGCGCCCGCTTTTAAAAACATTTATTTTAGGAAAGCAGATAAAGGCTTTGCGACTTGGCCTGTACAACGTCAGGCTCGCAGTCAATTTTTGTGATCAATCAATCAATCAATACATTTATAGAGCGCACTACTCACCCGTAGGGTCTCAAGGCGCTAGGAGGGGGGGTGCCGTTACTGCTCGAACAGCCAGGTCTTGAGCTTCTTCCTGAAGGCGAGGTGGTCTTGGGTCAGGCGCAGGTCGGTCGGGAGGGAGTTCCAGGACTTGGCGGCCAGGTAGGAGAAGGACCTTCCTCCTGTTGTCGCTCTTCGGATGCGTGGGACATCGGCGAGGGCGTGGCTGGTTGATCTGAGGTGGCGCTTGGGAGCGTAGAAGTTGATTCGGTTGTTGAGGTAGCTCGGGCCTTGGTCGTGTAGGGCTTTGTGTGCGTGGGTGAGGAGACGGAAGGTGATTCTTTTCTTGACGGGGAGCCAGTGCAGGTCTCTCAGATGTCCGGAGATGTGGCTGTTTCGTGGGAGGTCGAGGATGAGTCTGGCTGAGGCGTTCTGTATCCGCTCGAGTCTTTTCTGGAGCTTGGCGGTGGTTCCGGCGTAGAGGGCGCTGCCGTAGTCCAGTCGGCTGGTGACGAGGGCCTGGGTGACGGTCTTCCTGGTCTCGGTGGGGATCCACCAGAAGATCTTCCGTAGCATGCGCAGGATGTTGAAGCATGATGAGGAGACGGCGTTGACTTGTCTGGTCATGGAGAGGGAGGAGTCCAGGATGAAGCCCAGGTTGCGTGCGTGGTCCGTTGGTTTGGGTGCGGTGCCCAGGGCGGGGGGCCACCAGGAGTCGTCCCAGGCGGAGGGCGAGGAGCCCAGGATGAGGACCTCCGTCTTGTCTGAGTTCAGTTTCAGGCGGCTGGTAGTCATCCACTCGGCTACATCTCTCATCCCTTGGTGCAGGTTGGTTCTGGCGGCGGCGGGGTCGTTGGTCAGGGAGAGGATCAGCTGGGTGTCGTCGGCGTAGGAGATCATCCATTCTCCTTGTTTTATCGAAGAAAGACAGCTGCCTCGCTTCAGCTATTCCAAAGTCCCATTTCCCAAGCGAGCCGCCTCTGAGAGAATGATAAGGACTTGCAGAAGAATAGGATGACTGTGCACTTTTTTTTCTGCCGGTCTTTGCCCACTCGACATGTTACCATTAATGTCTGCTGCACACCTGTGCATCTGTGTCATAAATGTATCACTTCAAAGAGTTTTCTGCCATAAACTTTCCATTCAGATATATTTTTTAAACAATCCGTGGGCTACTTAAGAATATGCGTAAAGTTTTTGTTGGAAAAAACAGCGAGAAGGGGTGAAATGCAGAGGCTGGACTGTGATAAGCCTCAATTCAAGTATTGTCTGTGAAAGCTTCAAATAACGCTTGTCTAGACACGCCATGTCCACTCGGCTACGTCAGCTTTCAGACTTTTTGGGATTTCATCCATTTTTGGGGTTTGAAGTTCTATCCAATTCTTACAATACATTTATAATTCTTTCCAAATGTATTGACAGACAATAGTTTGAGGGGACTCGAATATTTTATCTAATTCATTCTCCTAGTCCGCTTCCCTAGAGTGGCCACTTTCCGCAGCTGTGAGCCTGACAGTGGAAACGCTGCTTACTAGAGCCTATATGGGCATTTAAATTAAACTACAAGTTGAATGTATTCAGAGGGAACACGTAAAAAAAAAAACACCCCAAAAAACCATACCAAATAATTATATTCTTGTATGGCACTTACTGAAACACGGACATCCAGATCACAATCTCCCATTGTTTTTTGGCAGTATAATTTCAAGACTGCAATTTCCCAGTAAACATTGAAGTTTAAGGATAGGCTTCTCTGGCTGGGAGGAATAGATAAGGCCGGGCTCATTATGTCACTTCTACGAAGATGACAAAGTCAGTGTAATGATATTGAACAACAATGGGATGCCACTCGGCTGGTCAATAATATTGTACGCCAGTGTGACCTAACATCGGGCTTTGTGCCCTTTTCTATGTTCATCACACACTTAGACTTGGGGCTGTAGTATTTCAGTCAGAATTCTAAATTAAATCTATATTGTCCGAGGCATCCAGAGCGGAGGCTTTACTTAGCCCAGCAGGGTGCAGTACTCACAAATTGCTGAGTCTTCAATTCAGGGAAGGCCTGTGAGACAGCAGATTCCCAGCCGGGTCGCGCATCAACCTCCTGCTGTGCTTGTCTTGGATCATGGTCTCCGCGCTCTTCCTTGTGTGGCCAGCCTTTCCACACGTGCTCCCCAGCATAGCAGGGTTATATCAGCCGTCTGCAAATAGCCCCAGTAGGTTCTGCACAACGTTACCCACAGCAGCGTCTGCTGGGGATGCACGGTTGTGCAGCGATTATTTGAAGGGGTGGGGGGGGAGCAGACCACAACCAGTTTTTGTGTGAAAAAGGCCACTTTATTGAAACAGGTGCACATTAACAAATTATAAAACCTCTGCAAACGTCTTACAACACTAAACCTCACTAAATGACACGTTTCCTTAACTCCCAATCCCCGCCCCACCCCGAACACGTCATTGGCCCCGCCCCCACCCATACATTACATCATTACAAAAGACCAACAATGCAAATTCCTGCATAATCATTTAAACTTAACAAATCCCCCAGACCATTATCCAAACTCCCCTGCTTGCCCCTTAACCAATGTTGTTCCCCCAACCCCTGGAACCACCCCAACAACTTAGCCTGCCCAACTCACCCTGACGATGACACAACCAAGCAAACGAACAACCACAATCCTGCCAATCCTGGCAAAAACACCACTGACCCCCGCCACCCAGAAAGCGGGAGGGGGAAATACTACCCTCCCCCTTTCTTCCACCCAAAAAACCAATAAAGAAACAATGAAAAACCACTGCCGTATGACTTAACTGGTAAACTCCTGTACTTTCAGACACCAAGACAAAACTTCCCTGAGCTCCAAGAGATATAAATCCATACCTATCCTGGATAGATGTACACCATCACTCCGAAAAAACTCCACAGAATCAAAACAAATGTCTCTGTGAATCACTCTACCAAAACCCAGGCCTCTACAAAATCTGGAAACTTCCAAGTTTATCTTCTTGCGCGCCCTATCAATAGCCTTAGGTTTGAGTGCGCCTTTCCAAATCCTACGTGGAACCAGTTCGGTCCGCAACACGTGGCAACCAGACCACTGTTCCTTCAAAAGAGTAAGGTCTCTCTTCATTGACCTCAGCAAGACCATACTTTTAACTCCACACAAATCGTTTTCGCCTAAATGGATTAACAATATATCTGGGCACTGGCCACCAACCAACCATGAGTTAAGAGCAGGAATCAACTCCCTCCATAGCATCCCTCCCTTACCCTTCCACACAACTTTAAACAAATGCTCATTAAAGCCCAATAATGACCCAAAATAACTGCGGCATGCTTGAACATGAGCCCATTTTACAAAAGAGTGCCCCACAATCCAGATGGACATTTCCGCTGCACGGGGCCAGCCACGGAACCTGAAATGAGAAAAGCAGTATCAGATTTATGACAAAGCAGATGACGCAAGCGCTTCCACCACGTCACTTCTCACATAGCGCTGAAAGCAATTTGATGACCAACATCCTAAGCGCATGATATCCTGGCTAGAGCAACCCCGATTATGCGCCTCATTGCAGCCCCGATCCTGAAGGAGTGAGTACCATATTGTGAACCATCCAGGCCAATGCACCGCAAAGCCTTATGAAGCACCATGCGAATCTGGTATTCCGTAGCCCGGGACCCATCGGCATGCTGAAAAACACTGGATTCAACACCCCCACCAGATAACACCCACCAACGCCAAGCTCACTGTAAGGGACACGTCCCAAGAGGGGAGAACGAAACTAACCAAATCCCTTTACCCCTACTCCTCTGGTCAGTTTTAGATCTGTGTAGCCAAATATGAACGCCTCTATCTGACGAATGCACCTCCTGCCATGTTATGCCCTGAATCAATTTAGAACCTAACAACTCAGAAACACGAAACGCTCCAAAAAACATCCATACCATAAGAGTAGAAAAAAGGCATGCCTCAAAAGTATCTCTGCAAACTGACGGCAAAGCTTCTAACACCCTGGCTAAAGTCTGCCAAGACAAAGGGGACTGAACAGGCCGTTCCGTTCCCCGCTCCCTCGTCCATCCTTCCAACATTCTCTTCCCCACCTCCCCTGCGGAAGGGGGGTAGCCCCAAAGGAGTTTCCTCATAAATGCAATGCCTGCTAGCTTTCCAGCTATCGTAACTCTAGACAGTCCTTTGTCCATTAAATCAAGAATGAACTGGATAACATCTTCAGACCGCCGCCAACCAGGCTCCTGTTTGCGAGCACCGGACGCCAAAAATTCTTTCCAAGCCAGCGCATAAATGGTCCGGGTGGATGCTGACAAAGAACCTACCACCAGTTGAATGACCCTACGTTGCCTACATACCACAAGTGGTCCGGCATGGGGGTCGGTGTCCTGTCCGTGTCCTTGGCAAGCCCATGGAATCTCTCCCACTGCCAACGAGACAAAGCATCCGCAATGTCATTGTTCACTCCGGGGATGTGTAAAGCCCTAAAACTGATGTCAACTCTGAGGCAACCCAACACAAAGGCTCGCAAAACAATTTCAAAATCTGTTCATCTCTGGCCGACTGTCTGTTAATGATGTCCACCAAGGCCATATTATCAATTCGGAACAGTACCTTCTTATGGGCCAAATCCTGTCCCCACAACATTAAGGCTACCAACACTGGAAAGAGTTCCAAAAAGGCAATGCTCCTCCCAACATCCTTCCACTGGTCCGGCCACTTCTCCACACACCACTTGCCTTGCCAATAAAGGCCCAAACCTTCACTGGCCGCTGCGTCTGAGAACATTTGTGCGTCCCAATTCCAGTCTTCCTCCCTGACCAAGGGAACTCCATAATGCAAAAAGACTGACCACATTCGAAGATCTTCCTTAACCCCGGCTGACAAACGGACATGGTGATGGGACAAGTGCTGACCGGACAGTTGCCGACCCAGTCATCTACAGAAAGTCCTCCCCGCCCTGACCACCCTACACGCAAAGTTAAGATGGCCCAGCAGAACTTGCACCTCCCTCACTGTCACTTTTTGTTTCGTCAACATATCCCAGAACACATAGGAAAACATTGAAACCTTCTAATCATCTGGAAAAATATTAAACCACACCTTTTCAAACTATTTCTATCATAGTATTCTCCTGCCTTGCACCCCCACCTACGCTGATTCTACCAAAATACAGTTTGAGGATGAAAAATAAAGTTGCTTCATTGTAACGGAATTGTTATACTTAAAATACCCTGGGGCATATTATTAAGAATAGCGTTAAAATTATCGCCGCTTTAGCAGCTGGAAACTGCAGCTAAAGCGTCGATAATGGGCTTGATAATATGCCCTTGTGAATTCCCATAGAAGCCCAGGTTCTGGTGTAAATTTTGGCTTCCATGGGAATTCACAAGGCCATATTATCAAGCCCATTATCGCCTCGTTAGCAGCAGTTTTTCACAGCTAAAGCGGCGATAATTTGACCACCGTTCTTGATAATATGCCCCCCTGTTACCCCATGGCTAGGTGTGCACTCTATTATTGCTATAATTAAAATAAATAAATGTGCTAATCCACCAAGCTTGATGCAATCACTCTGTTCTGTTTGGCAGACACAACGGGGCAAAAAGCAGCGATAATTTCATCGCCTTATCAGCAAAGACACGCTATCGTGTGCTTTGCTGATTTAGCGAGCCTTTCAACAAGGCCCACCTTGCATCTCTAATGAGATGCAAAGTGGGCCTTCCAGGGCAAAACAATAGGAGAAATGTTGCTAAGCGACATTTCTCCTATTGTCAAGCTGCTTGCTAACAAGCAGAGCATTAGAAAAAGTAGCCCTAACCACAGTTAACACTACTTTCCTAACGCCTGCTTGTGACCTTACTTAGCCATGTAATCCAATGGGAGGTGGATTACATGGCTAAGATTACCCTGCCCTATCAACAAGGTTATCGCCATTTTCAATGAAATATCGCTGGAAAACCAGCGATATTCCATTGAAAACGGCGATAATCCCCGCTATCGCTGGGATTTTTATCTCCTTGGTGTTAAGCGTTGTTAATACAATGCTAACATGGATATTATCGCCAGCGATAGATTTACTCATGCTAACAACGGTCAGCGATAATTATCGCTATCGCTTGTTAATATGCCCCCAAATGTTTTTGTAGTGCATGCAATGAGTTGTCATAATTTGTACATGTACATAATTGTGTATTTCATTTATTTACTTACAGTAGTATGTTCATGTTGCTGCTGATAGTGACGTTGTGGTTTTTTACCATTACAAAAGCTGACTCGAAAACTCACTGCCATGTTTTGCAACACAATGCTTACTCATGCTGGAGGGGCCAAATGAATATATGTGTCAATGCCAGTTTTTGCATACCTTGCCACATGTGATTTACCTCCTGTTTTTTTCTTCTCAACGAAATGTGAGAAGAAAATATTCTTTATGAGGTTTCAGCGGTTGGTCGGAAATTTCCTCCAGGGTGGATGCATCATCACTTTGTTCCTCTTGTTTTACTGTATTGTCCTCAGATGTTTCAGATGTTTTTTTGCCATGAAGGCGAGTTGTTTATCTTCAGAAATACCAGTCATGTTCTCCAACTGAAAAAGAGAAATGATTGAATTTATAAAGCACCAGAATTGCCCCCGAAGGGGTTTATCCACACTATAAATATGGGTGTGCTAGGCAAGAGAGATCAGTTACTGTAGAGTTCTGTTTTCAGGAGTTTTCTGAAACGTAGAAGGTCCGGGCACTTATGTAGATGTACAGGGAGCGAGTTCCAGTACCCTGGGGTGAGGTAGGAGAAGATTCTGATCGTGCCCCTTATAAGCATAGAATAATGACAATACAAAAGAGGCAGTACATTTCAACAAAAGACAGTCTTTTTCGTAACTTTATAACCAGTCAAATCTGCGGCCAGACTTTACACCCAACCAATGAGGAAATAACCTACTACTCATGGCCTTCGGCTGTGAGCACTGGGGTTGGCCTTGTTGCATGCACACAGCCCCCACAGTGATGTAGCCCACTGTACATGCCAAAGGCCTTGTATGGACAAAGCCTTTGGCCATGTGCAGTAGTGATTGGGTGCAGGCTGTCTGACTGTGCATGACATTCTAACACGCACAGCAGAGGTTAGCCGCAGGCAGTGATTCGCTAATGGGAACAGGAGCAGCAGCTATCATCTGCCCCAGGCCTCTGTCACACTCAAACAAAGTGAAGGTGAAGAAGGCCATGCCATTCAGTGTCTTGAAGCACTCCATATTTCATTGCAGGCACACTATCAACATAATTCAGCCTCCTGCAATGCTAGTTTCCTCTAGGTTCTTGGAGGGCTTCCCGCCTTCTAGGATTTTTGTAGGAAACTTTTCCCTAAAGGTCCTTGCTGAGCTTTTCTCTCTAGGTTGTTGCAGTGCCTCCATCCTTCTAGGATTTTGCATTGGTTTTCTGCCCTCGGGGCTTTTGCCGGCTACCCTCTTTCCAGGCTACCACTGCTCTATATTGCTACAGGTTCCTGCAGCCCAAAAGCCACTGCTTACTTGTTATGCCTGTTCATTATATAATAAAAATTGTGTATTACGTGCCCTTCATCTGTTGTTACGTTTTCGAGTGCCAGTAAAATATCCGGGGGACATATCAACCATGTTCACCTGTAGATGCACCCGACGGCCACGCCATTGGGGCTTGCAGCCGCCACTGGACAGAGGGGCACAGTACTTAGGCTTTTGGTTCATGTTAGGCATTGTTGGCCCGGACTCGGTGGCGCGGTTTAATTCAGATCCTCCAGGATATCGTGACTTCGCGATTTGCCGCAAAATCGGCACTTTTTTAAAAATGCCGCGATTTTTACAAAAATGCCCGCGAAATCGGCATTTTTGTAGAAATCGCGGCATTTTTCGCTATATCCGGGGTGGGTCTGCTTTATGTGGCTATCGCCCCACCTCCCTTCTTCACTCCGATGCTGCACCAAAGCTCCTCAGATACTCAGCAGCATTGGAGAGGCACAGCGGGATGGCGACCCTCACACCTCCAGCCCTTGATGAGCTGTTAAGAGGTGCTTCGAAGGTGACTGAGAGGGAGGGGCTGCAGGTTCAGGAGCAGCGACATCTGTTCACATGCAAACGGCCCTGAATGCATCATGTCTCTGCTATTTACAGGTGGGCTCACACATTCCTTTTCTACCCAGGGCCCCAAACATCCGAGACTCGGCCAGATTACACCCCTGATTACACCGAGGCAGCACGTCGTTCTCTTCACAGAGCGTAATTACTGTCACTAAATTGTAAGCAAACCTCGGTTCTTCAAACATGCAGTCTATAATGTAAGAAAATAAAGAAATGGCACAATCGCACCCACACTGCTTAACAAAGTATGGAGGACAATCAGTTCAATCAGTTCTCTTAGAGTATCTACTGTAAGTACTGTACATCACAGTGGGGGATGGCATTTTGGACAGAGAGCCTGTCTTCTCGTTGTCTTGTGCAGGAGGGGGCGAGGAGCCCAAGATGATACTAGAATACTGCATGCCCACCCCTGTGCCCACCCTGGTGGATCCTGTTCCCTCTCCTGTGATGGCTCCTGCCCTCCCCTCAGTGATGGCTCCTATCCACCCCCCGCCTGTGATAGCTCCTGTCCCCCCATGTTGTGGCTCCAGTCCACCCCCGCCTGTGATGGCTCCTGTCCCCCCCTGTGGTGGATCCTGTCTCCGCCCTGGGTGGCTTCTGTCCCAGTCCTGGAACGGCCCCTGCAGCGAGGGTGAAGTTCTTGATGGGCCTCTCCTCAAAAGGTCGGCGAGTAAGTAAGTGAAGGGATGGGTGAATGGCTGGATGAATTAGTGAAAGGGTGAATGGATGAATGAAAGATTGAATAAATGGATAATGAGAGAGGATGGATGGATTGATGAGAGGGGAAGCATGGAGAGAAAATGTAAATAGCTGGATGTATGGGTGGAAGGGTAGCTGGATGATGGATGAGGGGAAAGATGGATGAGGGGAAGGATGATGGATGAGGAGAAGGATGGATGGATGGAGGGGAAGGATGGATGGATGGAGAGGAAGGATGGATGGATGAGGAGAAGGATGGATGGATGGATGGATGGGTGAGGGGAAGGATGGATGATGGATGAAAGGAAGGATGGATGAGGGGAAGGATGGATGGATGAGGGGAAGGATGGATGAGAGGAAGGATGGATGGATGAGGGGATGGATAGAGGGGAAGGATGGATGGATGGATGGGTGGGTGAAAGGATGGATGGATGGATGATGAGGGGAAGGATGGATGATGAGGGGAAGGATGGATGATGAGGGGATGGGTGGATCTTTTGCGCCGCCGCTGCGTCACAAAAGTGACGCAACGGCGGCGTAAAAGCAGCGCAAGGGGCTTGTAAATCTGCCCCAAAGTGTCTGCATTGTAAAGAAACCAAATATACATTCCTTCATGTTGTTAAATAACTAAAAAAACTAAGATATCTGTGTTTGTTGTAGGAAAAATGGCCACATAAAATGCCGCAAAATTGCCGCTAAATTTCCATTTTTGTGCCGCTAAATTTCCATTTTTGTGCCGCTAAATTTGCTAATCCATGCCGCTATATCCTGGGGGGTCTGTTAATTGGTGTCACATTAGCCTGGGCCTGTCCCCTCAGCCTTGAGCCTCGATTTGCAAGGTTGACGGCGCTGAGCCTCTGCCCTATAGGGCGTTATATTATATCTTTGACCTGGCGGGGTGCACTGCTGCCCTGCAGGTTCATGCGCCTCATGCATTTGCTTCGCATCAGCATGTTTCCTTCATGTGCGGGGGCAGACACTGGGAGCCGGAGGGTACTTTAGAGCTCGTACAATCAGCGAAGAGCTGCGGGGGACAGTGAACGTGCTTGGGTGGCGTGCAGCTTGGTCGGGGACCTAGACACCAACTTGGGCCCAGCATATCAGCCAGGCCGGGCGAACGAGCGGGCAGGAACACTCATCTCCAACCCCTGCAAGAGGTTCGGCGGGGTAAGTCTTGTTTGTGGTCCATTGTTTTCTTAGCACAGCCCCGTGTCTATGCTGCAGTTGTGGCTGATGTCTATGCTGCAGTCATGCTTGTTTAATATGCGTGCACACATCTCGCTCCGGGGCAATGGCGGGTGGTGTGTGCTACTGGCTAATCCTCTTTTGGGGCGGGAAGCCAAAGATGGTTTCTGGACCCTGATCATGCCGGAGTACGCTGTGCATCCAATAGCAAGTCACCACCGGACGGGTGCATGGCTTTGCACCCGATTATAGGTGAGGTGTAAGGGTATTGAGGAAAGGACTGAGCCCCTCTCGTGTGCCTCAGGCTGGCTGTGCTCTGCCCCAGCCTTGCCGGGCTGCTGCAATTAATTAAGGATTGATGCTCGGCATACCCGACCACAGGCCTGCAGGACGTGTAGGTCCTGAAGCAGATCCGCACGGGGCAGCTCAACCCCCGCCCCCCCCCCCCCCCCCCCCCCACCGCCGCCAGTGTTTCATGTGCAGCGCGGGTTGGAGCGCATCTGGCATCAGTGGGGAGGGGATCATACCCGCCGCAGATATAACTTACGCGCGGAACGGTACGAGGATGCACTGGTTGGCATCGTTATTGGCAGGGATGCAGCGGAACATGGGAGACATTTATGAAGAGGGTCTGACGCCCACTTAAAACTAGTTTTGCGGCATTACATAATCGTGATGCGAGGTCAATTTGGGCAACTATTGTAGGGTTGTCTATGCAGTTTATTGTGCCCGGCTAATGGTAGACTTTTTTGTATCTACATGGCTGGTGTCTGTTCATAGAAAAGGCAGGCTGTTTAATAAAAATAAAAAAAATACAAAATAAAAAAAAAAGCCTAACTGAATGTCATAGCCTTTGAACGATCAGGACAACACCCAGGGGTTCATGTACTAACACCGATTGTTTGGCCATGAATATTCCTGAGTGCAATGAGGTGTTTACGCCATTGGGTGGCACTTCCCCGCTGCTGTGTTGTTTCTCCTTTCTCTTTATGGTTTTGGAAGTTTACCTTTTTAACGGGTTTTTAGGTCTTGCCTGAGCCAGTGCATGCGCTGCTCTGGCGAGAAATTTAGTAGTTGCTTTAAAAGTGCTACCTTGCCGGCCACCAGCTTGCTATTGCGCACACAAGCGTGTGCGACGTGCACAGCTGCCATCTGGCTTTCAGGGCGCGCGTGAATCCCCTCCACTACCCCCTCCCTTCTCCCACTCCCTCCTTGTCAGCTTTATTTTCCTTTCACTTTCGTGCCGCGCGGCTGTGTCACTTTCACAGTCGCGCGGCTATCAGCTTAATTTTAAAACATTTTTTTTTTAAACTTTCAGCATGAGGCGCCGCTGGTTCTTTTTTGCTCCCCCTTGTTGCTCTCACATCCACCCCCTCACCCTTCCCTGTGTTGCTTCAGCACTCACCCCTCCCCACCCCCCGCTTCTTCCATGTTACCCCGTGTGGCTCACTTTTGCTTTCATCGCGGCGCGGCGTTACTTTTACGTCCGCGTGGCTAATGCTTGTTTTATACTTCATATCAAGTGTGAACCATCAAATTCAATTTGATTATTTTGTAGTTTGAAACATCTGAAAATCGCCTATTCTGAATTAGTACTCAGTAACGCCTCCATTCTGGGCGGACCAGAAAAGGTTTTCCAAAAGATGTGGTCACATCAACTTTTTTGCCTGGGGAACTAGTGATAGCCTCCACTCCCCAACTCAGTCCTGACACGGGCATCAGCAACCTTCACCTCCTTTCTGCTTTTTCTCTGCCTGGCTTCTTTCCTCAGACGGTCCACATTTTTTGGTCTTGAACTCCCTCCCACACTAATTTGTCCCCTTACTTGAAAGAAAGCGCAAATTTAAAAAAAATTATAATTGTTGCCAAAATGTTGCATTTGACAGACAGCAGTTTGAATAACATTAGCAGCTTCGTGCCTTATATTCCAACAAGGAATGAGTGGTTAATACAGGCAAAAGTATGACATGAAAGCCTTCACAAACAGTTGGCCTCTGAGAGAGTCCACCTATGCATGTTGATAACAGGGGCACCTTTGTTCAGCCAGACATATTGAGCCTCTACAGCCTTAATTCAAGGAGGTTCCTGTATGCACCCATGGCAGGCGATATTTGTTTAAAAAAACGTTATTAATAATTGGATTTTTCTGATTGGATTTCTTTTTAAAGGGTTTTGTTTGACAGTTGGCTCTGACGTGCTAATTAATGTTTAGTATATGACTCTCTGAATACTGTACTGGCTCAAGACATGCTGCACATTGATCCTCAGCTGCCAAAACCTGTTGAAATCCACTGTGGTATGCATGCATGGATTCGGCTCCAATCCTTGTTAGTTAAAAGGGCACCACAATAACAAACAAGCATTGGTATAGCCAATAGGTCTCGCGTTTGGGACCTTATAAGTGTTTAGCCATGCAACATTTGGTGTTGTTGCACCAATGATATTCTGCTGCATAACTAAATACTTATAGGGTCCAAAAAGCGAGACCTATTGGCTATGCCAATGCTTGTTGCTCCTGCAATTCATTAATATGCTCACCTCGGGCCACGCTCTTAATATCATGCTTGGAATTGTATAAGGAAATGTATACATACTTTAATTTTGGATTACAAAATACGGTCAAAGGTTATAACCTAAGAACACTTTGTTTTATCCAGAAATCAAGGTATAGCGGCCTGGCACAAGCAAGGGTGGAGCAAGGAGTGCAGCCTGTTTTGGTGGTGAGGCTAGGCACTAAAGGTTGAGCCGGAGTTTGCCTGGGTGGGGGGGCAAAGAGGGCCAGATGCCGTTTTCCCTTGGCCTCAACAGGGCTGCAACATATTGCACCTGATAAGTCTAAGGACACATGATTTAGATAAGGCCCAGGCATCCTCTTGGGGAGCAGGACCGTCCACATGTACAGAGGTGCCCGGGCCTCACCCACCATCCCAAAGGTGGACTAATATAAATGAAACTGTTGATACAACATGTTTAATTACATGTATTCACACAACTGTGTGGAGGCGTCAGCTGATGCGACATGTTAAATTACATGTATTCACAATGTTTGGGGCGTCAGAGGATGCGACATGTTAATTACAGGTATGCACACAATATGTTTGGGGGAATCAGCTGATGCGACATGTTTAAGTACATGTATTCACACAATATGTTTGGGGGCGTCAGCTGATGCGACATGTTTAATTACATGTATGCACACAATATGATTGGTGGCGTCAGCTACCGATTCCCCATGCAGATTTCAGCTGGATTCATGCACATTAGCAACACAAAGCCCTATCATATCCCTGCGTCTGGCTGCAAGTCTAATTAACGACAGTCCCTCAGTGTCTTGACCAGCACTGCCTGGGTATGGCAGGGCATGCAGTCAGTCTGGGTGAGGATGGGCTTCCTGAGGTGAGGATACAGCTCAAGACACGAGTTGTACCCCAGGACAACAGTGCAAGGGCTGAGAGTGTGCCTACCTGAAAAGGGGATTGAAAGCACAGTATAATTGAGAATAGACATCGAAGCATGCTTGCTGGAGCCTGGCACAGACGTGTTTCGGGATCTGTGCGTCCTGCCCCCCCATGTTTTCATGGTGTGTCACCTAAAAGTAAGAAGGTGACTTCAGCTGGGGTGTTTGTGCAAGGTCTCAAAGAGCTGGAATTTTGTCCTCGTCCCCATAAATGACCTTTACAGGAGCAGTTCCACAGTCCACTGCATTGGAAGTGTATTTAAATGAGACTCATGAGTTCTCTCACATTCTCACTATTTCAGAATGGGAGCATTTATTGTATGCTATGCAGTAAAGCCACATTTGGGACTTAGTTTCCTTTTCAACTAGCAAACCTATAAAGCCAATAGTCAGTAGCCAATAGCAAGCACACATGAGGAACGGTGTGCAAGTGCACATGAGGTGGCACAGTGTGCAAAGTAAGGATGGACTGGGAGGTGGCATCTAGTGGCTGGGATTATTACAAGCACTTCAACAACCTTGGCATGCTTGAAGGGAATATGCAGCCGCCCTAATGAGAAGAGCCTGACTCTTTTATTAAAAGTATAGTTGGCAAACTTGGAGTGGACTGCTAAAACAGCTTGGGCCTCGCATGTTGTGTGATGCAGGTGTCTGTGGGCACCCACACATTAACAGTGGGGGAAGCACCGCACTTTTCAAGGTAATAGGACCAGCAGTCCAGGGCATCTAAGTTCATGGTAAATAGAGGGGCGTTCTAGCTCTGTATTGGACTTGCCACGTTGCTGCGCTTCAAAGACAGATGTTGAATGTCTACTGATAAGTTCTGCTTGCATTTGAGTTGTTTCAACATTGGAAATGGGGCCTACAATCTTCTTACATTTTGCAGTCATAGAAAGAAAGAATTGTAAACGAATAGCAGTGTATGAACCGGGCATACTTAGCAGTAAGCCAGCAATTATGAAGCATTGGAGTGTCAGATATTATTTGAAGCAATATCAGGGAGCTGCTGCTATGTTCCAACAATGTGTGGTCCATGGTTCTTTGCGTGGTTAATTAATGTGTCCAGTACACAGACACCCATTGCTTAAGGCCTAATGCTCCCATTGGTTCACCCTTGGTTTGGTCGTACCATAAGGGGGTCAGTCACTTACGTATAAACCGTTGGTTGGTTACGTTAGAAAGACTTTTCTCATCCCTGAGCTGTAGGACGGTGGCCCAATTGACCTAGTGAGTTATGTAATCCCTGTGATGTCATGATGAGGTTGGGTAGCAGAGGGTAATAGAGGCAGATGGAACTAAGTTTCCCTGGTATGGACGATACAAAGGCTAACTTAAAATAACCTGGTATGGAGTCTCTTCTGTAGTGCGCCTAATGTGCCACTGTGGGAGTGCGGTTGGCACATTAAATTTACACTGCCTCTGGGATAAGCCAAAGTCTCTGCCTAGTCGCCTAGGGGGTGGGCAGGTGTCAGCTTCAGTGTGTACTCCCTTCTCCTGACCAAAGAGTTAGGTTCGGCCAGGCTTAGGTGCATACCCTAGCCAACCAAAATCTCCATTTGCAACATTGGTAGAGAACGCCTAGGAGTTGTTTGCAGTCCATTCTCAACCGCCCCACAGGGTGAAGGTTTTAGGCCACAAGGTTGTGGAGGGCCCTGGTTGGGAACCTGGCGAAGAGCGAAGATCAGGCTAGGATGTTACATGCTTTCACCGCACTGTTTTGTCCCAGTTACGTGCGGATTCTATCAGGGTGAGTGGGCTGGGGGTCAGGAAGCGCCAAGGCATGAGTAGCGCTGAGCGGCTTACAGCCAGATGCGGTATCCGATGCAAGGGGCATCTGTTTGATTAGAGCCCTACTCAGAGGTACCACCTTAAGTGCTTGGAGGTCTGTTGGCTCCACCTTTCAAGGGAAGCCATTGTCTAGCAGGCTGCTCGGAGCAGAGCATCTGCAGTCGTAGTAACAGTATCAGCTGCCAGTTCATACGTGCATTTCTCACTAATTTGCTCAGATAACTGGGACAAGCAGTAAGGTGGGCTGGTTAACTTGCTTCTATCGGCATTGGCACATATTGCTAGAAGTGATTGTCAAAGGGATTGCACTTAAGCCAGGTCATGCTAGCACCCATCCACACCAAGCCGATGGTTTAAGGTCACCCTGGGAAGCATTTACACAGCCCAGCAGCAGGCCCTTGTGGTTGTCAGTGCCATGAATTACTAAATTGAACTGAACAGGATCAATCAATCAATCAATCAAGAAATTTGTATAGCCCGCTACTCACCCGGAGGGTCTCAAGGCGCTAGGGGGAGGGGGGTCCGCTACTGCTCGAACAGCCAGGTCTTGAGTTGCTTCCTGAAGGAGAGGTGGTCTTGGGTCAGACGGAGGTGGATGTGGAGGGTTCCAAGTCTTGGCCGCCAGGTAGGAGAAGGATCTTCCTCCCATTGTGGCTCTTCGAATGCGTGGAACGGCGGCGAGGGTGTGGCTGGTCGATCGCAGCTGTCGGGTGGGAGTGTAGAAGGTCAGGCGGTTGTTGAGGTACCTGGGGCCCAGGTTGTGGAGGGCCTTGTGTGCGTGGGTGAGGAGTCGGAACGTGATTCTCTTGTTGACGGGGAGCCAGTGCAGGTCTCCCAGGTGTCCGGAGATGTGGCTGTGTCGGGGGATGTCTAGGATGAGTCGTGCGGAGGCGTTCTGGATGCGTTGGAGTCTCTTCTGGAGTTTGGCTGTGGTTCCGGTGTAGAGGGTGTTCCCGTAGTCCAGTCGGCTGGTGACGAGTGCCTGTGTGACCGTCTTTCTGGTTTCGGTGGGGATCCATCGGAAGATCTTTCGGAGCATGCGTAGGATGTTGAAACATGATGATGAGACGGCGTTGACTTGTCTGGTCATCGAGAGGGAGGAGTCCAGGATGAAGCCGAGGTTGCGTGCGTGGTCTGTTGGTTTGGGTGCGCTGCCCAGGGCAGGGGGCCACCAAGAGTCGTCCCAGGCCGAGGGTGATGATCCCAGGATGAGGACTTCCGTCTTGTCTGAGTTCAGTTTCAGGCGGCTGTTCATCATCCACTCGGCTACGTCTTTCATCCCTTCGTGTAGGTTGGTTCTGGCGGTGGCTGGGTCGTTGGTGAGGGAGAGGATGAGCTGGGTGTCGTCGGCGTAGGAGATGATGTTGAGGTTGTGTTGGCGTGCGATGGCTGCGAGGGGGCTCATGTAGACTTTGAAGAGGGTTGGGCTGAGTGATGATCCTTGTGGTATGCCGCAGATGACTTCGGTGGCCTTGGATCTGAACGGGGGGAGGCGGACTCTCTGGGTTCTTCCGGTGAGGAACGAGATGATCCACTCTAGTGCCTTCTCTTGGATTCCGATGTTGCTGAGGCGCTGTACTAGGGTGCGGTGGCAGACAGTATCGAATGCTGCGGAGAGGTCCAGGAGGATGAGGGCCGTTGTTTCCCCGTTGTCGAGCAGGGCTCGGATGTCGTCAGTGGCTGCGATGTGGGCTGTCTCCGCGGAGGGTGTCCGCGGGTTACACCAGCACAAGTTTGGGGAGCTAGACTCCATCCATGGTGTAGGTTTAAGTAGTTGGAGTGGCACTCTTATTTGACCAGCGGTTCGATGCTACACGAGGGCACCACCGCGCTGTGACCAGACACCCGGGGGGGGCAGCAAGGGAAGGCAAGGCTCTTTCCGAATCTGGCACCAGAACACAAGGTAGTCAGGGCCTCTTGTTTGTTGGGTGACTTGTGTAGGCAACTGGGTAGTTGTCACTCCACAAAAGGGTGAGTTGTCTCCAATAGAGGGCACAGTGCATATATTGTTTCAAACCAGATTTGACACCATTAATGTGTTCACCAGGGTCTAACAATCAAAGAGGTCTGTGAAATTATCTGGCCAATGGGGCAGATTAAGTGCACTCTAGAACCGAGGTTAGGTGACACAGGAGGGTGATTCAAGATACTCCGGTGGTGTGATGGCAACGTGGGACTGTCAGCTTATGCTGGGTAGGATGTTCGTATCACAAACCAGAAGGGTGCCATTTGGCCTAACCAGTAAATGTTTAAGAATGAAATAGATGCAGGTCAGGAGAGGTTAGTCAAAGGTAGTACACTTATTGCCAGGCATTGTTAACAACCCATGCACATCAAGGCTATAGCTTAGGTTCCTGGGCCGCATGCACACAACCCGGTATTAGACACCTGCGGTTGTCGGCGCCACAAGATACTAAGTTACAACTGTACAGTGGGCGCACTTGCTGACCGGGCAGTATTGCTACAGCCTACAAAGGGCCGATTAGTCAGACACCAGTAACAGTGAGGTTGGCCTGCCCTCAGTGCAGTTGTTAGGGGAACTTAAATTCCATGTACAGGTTATACTGGACTTGCTATCAGCGGGTCTCGTGTGTGAGCGGTTTAGCTGCTTTGAAAAAGGCATAAAAGTAGTATAGCATAACACATGGACTACTAGGAATTAAAGTCTGGGGTAACCAAGTGTACCAGATCTAGTGCTTTGCATCTTGGGTAAAGTGGATAGGCACACAGGGGGTGTCTAGGAGTGCCCAGGCACACTCTGCAGTGTAGAATGCAAAGAACTGCGCGTTGCCACTATTTTGAGTTGGACAGATGCAACAATTTGATCCCTGCCAAAGTAAACCATGGTTCTTATGGTCAGATGCACAACATACAGCCGTTCACTCCAGCTTCACTGAAGGTAGTCTGCTAGCAGAGGTATAGAACGGGACGTCTGGTGCTAGGGGGCGACATTGCACGGGTGACACAGCAGACAGTCTGCTGTCAAACTAGGGTGCTTGCGGGCTAGGAGGCCAGGCTATGTAGCAGAACCAATGCTAAGGACCTCTCTCCCCCCCCGGACTGCCAGAGAATGTGCAATGGGATTTGCAATGTTACAGGGTAGATACAGGCCCATGCAGGGGTAGAAGGGTACATTGCAGGTAGCTGCATAAATTAGAGTGGGGGCAAGACCTATAGAAGTTGTGCATCGGTAACCGCAAGATGGTGATGTTAAGATAAAAAACAAAACAAACTTGCAGCGGCAAGTTAGCCAGGTGGCATGCGTCAGTTGGTTAAGCCAGAATGTGTGCCGTGGCTCCAAGAGTGACTGGTAATGTGTTTGGAGCACCATCGCTGACAATTCTAGAGCACACGCTGCACCTCGGCCCAGTAGGTAATCACGTGTGGCTTATCTTGTGGGAGGCAATATTCCCTGGAATAGCCAAGCACTAGGTCATTAGCGGGGGTGAGCATCAAGGGTCACAGCTGGTTAGCAGGTATGTGTGTATCTGTGGGTGAGCTTTAGTTAAGCAAGCCTGGTAGGTGGCGTAAGTTGTCACTACAATGGTTTGCTGTGACTGCAATAGCGTGCGCTATGCGAACAGTCTTGTTCGCCAGGGTTTATTAATCGCAAAGCGCTGTGCACATTTCTGGTTAACTTCAACAAAAGTATGTGCACTCTGCTCCCAGGGTGGGTTACGGATCGCTTCAGTGATGCACGAAATGGCCCGTCCGCATGGCCAAAGTATATAGGCTGGTTGTGGAAGCGGTTTTCTAAGCAAGTGTGCTGCTGTTCCATAAATTGGGGAAACCGGTGTTAGGAAGCAGGAAATGCTAGAAGGACTGCAACTACAGGTTGCAGGAGGTGTGAGCCACATCGGCTTGAAGGAATATAGCAATGTTTAAGAGGAGAGCTCCCTCCTGGGAGGCCATCACATCCTTGCAAGTCATGCGAGGCACTGGTACATTCCCAGAGAAGGATAAACAGCTCCATGTGCAAGTTCGTTGAGCAAGGGGCTTTGGCTTCATCAGGCATGAGCTATGCCGGGCAAACAGCAAAGGTTATTTTGACAAAGTTGGGGTGCACTTGGCACAGGTGGGCTTGGATCTGTTCCTACTGGACATGAAGGAGGCCCGGGAAATTGCAGGTTGCAGTGAGAAAGGAACTGTTTTGGTGGGGGGCTATTTAGGCGACGGTGGCCGCCTCCAGAGCTGTGGTGGAGTTACAAGGCGATCTGGAAGCATATGGGTACAGAAGGGTACCACTGCAAGAGCACAATAGGGGTGCCAGAGCCAAATCCCAGGAGCCTCAGGGGAGAGTCCTGGAGTAATTACGTTGGCGCCCCGTTAGTCCTTCATGTGGTTGTGGGCCTGAACAACCGGGGCTTGCCTTGCTACGCTCCGCCTTGAAAAAGGCGCAAGTAATAAGGGACCAATGGGTCATGTGATCCAGTAAGGGTATCACCCCCGTAAGAGTAGCGCTGATTGGTTTCTCCACAGTGCTTGGCTCATCAGGCGGGCAGCGCAGCATAGGTTGGTACAGCTGCCTGTCCTTAGATCGCCCGTAAGATAACCCACCATATTGCACACTTTTGTATGGAATAAATCTGCAGCAATATTTTTCCCAAACAAAAGTTGTGTTGTGTATCTCTATACCAGTGACAACTTTGAGTTGTGCTCATCTTTCCTCTTTAGGCACTTTATGAAGGCATTTAATGGTATATGCAGGAACTGGCCAGGTGTATGCCAAACAATAACATGGTCTTATGTGCAGATAATAATTTTTCTGCCAAAAGTGAATAAGTAAGTGACTTGATTCATTACTGCTAGTCGATAATTCGACTTTCAGGAACCCTCGTTAATTATTGTTTTTCAAAAGTGCTTTTAAGGCAACTCTGTATGTCAAGAGTGTATATATATAAAAATTCCTTTTCCTTCTTTGGGGGCTTCCCTTATCGGTTAAGCATGTTTCCGATTGTTAAATCATCAGTATGCATGGGTTGGCTATTTGACCCAATATATAATAAATGTTCGGAGATTTCGACTTTACGTACAGCTGAATATTACATGCCGGCATTTGACATTGTGTCGACATCATGTCAGTCCGTTGTTTACTTTTTAGCGTAGGGCAGCTGCCTACATCGTGGCATGTATTTGAAGAAACGATTATAGGATACTACGTCTTTATTTGTAGCTATATATGATATGCTGGCACTTGATATTACGTGAACACTACTCTAAGATGGCGACATAAAGTTAGTCCGTCGCCTATTCTTAGTTTTGGCTGGCCGCTTATGACGTGGCATACATGAGAAGTTACTTTTACAGCTGATAGCTATTACAGCGTTGTATCTATCCGCTTGCGGGCTATTTAAGTTGGAAACTTTAAGATGGCGACATAAAGTTAGTCCTTTGTCTATTTTTAGCTTTGGGCAGCCGCCTATGACGTGATTTGAAGGTGAAGTTACTTTACAGCTGTTAGTAATTACAACGTTTCGTCTATCCGCTTGCGGGCTATTTAAGTTGGAAGCACGCCGCGCACTTCGCAGAATCGAGCTATCCGAGGATGAAGGCGGTGGCGGCCGGCGAAGGGGATTAGGAATTTCAAGCTCTCAAGACGTAAGTGTATGCAAGAGTGACCTTTGGCAAGACTGATGCATTTCTGCTCAGGCCTAGAAAGGCTGTCGTGCTGTAAGGGGTGGGGACGAAATTTCAGAAATGAGGGTGTAATTGAATTGTCGTGCAACATTGATAACAGGGCTTTTCACGTTTTCGGAAAAGCGCCACATTCTAGTTATAGTCATTTGCGGTGTATCCCCTGCTAGTGTAAGGGTTACTTTAAATTGGAAAGAAGGTTGACCGTCTCCTTGCTTGACAGAGTTTAAAAGCTTTAGTATGAGCCATGCCTTTTCACATAGGTGAAAGTCTTTTAGTATGCCGGAAAATCTTTATGCTCCTCACTTGACAGAGCTTATAAGCTTTAGTATAAGCTATGCCTCTTCACAAAGGTGAAATTCATTCAGCATGCCCAAAAATCTTTATGCTGCTGATTTGTGATAGGGGGGCCAAAGTGCTCGTGCAAGTAATTACACACTTTAGAGTGCTTTGGCAGGCCTCACTGCATTCCGCCATGTCGGTAATAGGAAGGCAGCATATGCTAGTGTAGAATTGTACTTGAGTCGCGGCTAACCACCATAGTATTGACATCAGTTGTGAGACAGTTTTGCCGCTTTCTAATTTATGAATGCTCTTCTTCTAGGAGTGGGCATTTTAAAGATACATCGTACTTTTAGACGGCTGTGACATCTGCATAGCTACGGATAAACATTTGAAAGTAAGTAGGTTTGGGTGTGTTTTAAAATAATGGATTGCACATCCTATCTTGAAGGGATGCCGATGTTACATATTTCTAATTGTTTCCCCTCAGAGGTGGCGTCCCCTCCACATCTTTAGCTAAAGACAAGTCGAATTTAGAAATTGCAGTCAGCCGCCTCCTGCCTGTTAGTGACTACTTATACATTTTACAGGTAAAGAGTCCGTTGGTTACCAATCCTTTTCTTTATGCAATCTAATTCATTTAGGGCCTAACAGCAAAAAATCCCCTTTTTCTGTTGTTATACTTTCCAGCAAACAGCTGTCTGTATCCCTCTATCAATAAAGTAGCAGAAATCTGGTTCCTTTTCCTCTGACAATATACCAGGTAATTGTTGTTGAACACTCATGCCTATTACCAGTAAGTACACTTGCCCTGCTTCAATCTGGCTAGGATGATTAATATTCACGTCCTTTTTACAATAGATCGCGTGGCAGGTCCTCACAATTTTGAGAAGTGCCGTTATATCCACGTTTTGTCTCTCAGAAAGGTATTTTATTTATGTAGTTCTGTGCTCTTGCCATTAGACCTTAAGATCGTTTTCAGCATGGAAAAGACTCTTCTCACCCTGTCCTACAACTTAGGATCACATTTCACCTTTATGGGTTATAAGGTTCACTTGGTGGTGTGAATTTGTGAGAATCTTGAGTGTGTGTGTAAGTCCATACTGTTGTTTCAAATGTAAATAAGATTGTACTAAGTTTTTCAGGGCATAATTGTAAATCATCATTCTTGTATATATTGTTGCAGATCTGCACTCCAGGTTTAGAGTTCCTATATCGCACTGTATCTGACTGGTCCTGAAGAAGGTGGTTCGTACTCCTGTTCTTTCCACCGAAACGCGTCGACCATCTCCCCTCTTTCAAACCTAATGACTCTGGTCATCAATTGGACATCAGACCCAATGCTATAGGATACATTATGTGTTTTTGTAATGGAATGGATGTTTAGGAAGAGTGTATGTGTTGTGTGTGTGCGGCTCTTTACCTGTTTTGTGCATAATTAATTGATCTAGTGCTAATATGAATCTGATCAACCAAAGATATATTTGCATTTCATTGTGGTGAAATAATATTTCTCCGAAGCTTTTATATGGAAAGTATGTATAATTTTTTTTATAAATGCTATAAGTGTAAAATAATGATTAAAAAAAAAGAAAAAAAGAATCTTTCTATTGTAAAATAAAATAAAATGAGAAAAAAATTACAATTTGTGTAGACATTGTTAGTGTATGCCCTGTGTTTGAGAGACTATTCCTACGATAAAAGTACTTATAGGTCAAGAGGGAGCATTTTCTAGTTGTCTTGTTATTTCCCTTCCCCTCTACTCCCTGACCTGAATGTAACTCCTAGAGGGGGTCACCATTACTTCACTATTTAGTATCGCGGTTTTTCAACTGTGGGATTCAATGTGCTAGCATTGGCATGTGCATTTGATACAACTTGTTGGACCTTGGTGAGACATTGGTGTTGTGTGGGGGAATCACAGAGTGATATATATGTAGGTGGTGGTTTCTATTTCTTTAAATCAAGCGTTCCTCCTCCACCTGTGGAATTCACAGCAATACTATTCCTAGGTATTAGCAATCTATGATGGAAGGAATTTAAACCTTCTGGTTTTCTGATGAAGACTTCACAGCTCTGGTGGGTAGAGCCCTTACCAGTGATGTGATCCCAGTACAACAGAGTGAGAATGTGGAATGGACCAACCTTCTCAATATGAGGAAGAGATTGAAGCGCATGGAGTCCCATGCACACTACATGCTCCAATATTTAATATCTGGAGTTATACCGTCAGGCCTACGGGTCAGGAATGTACCGGCCCTGTTTATAGAAGTCAGAAAGTTCCTGGAGCGGTGGTCGCTCATTGCCAACCGCTGCTCCAGGGACTGGATGATGCTTATCATCGAGACGGCCAGAGACATGATGGAGGCCTTAAATAAGGAAATTATATCTCTGGAGGAAAAATTGAATTCCTCCACAGCACTTGAAGAGGCGAAGGCTAGGTTGGAAAGGATCAACACTGATATGAAGGACTTTGAAATATACCTTACAAACAAAAAAAACTGATAAATTAAAAAAAGACATCAGATGGTACACCCAGGAGAAGGCATACCCTTATTTACAGGCCACCTTCTACCAAGAATCCAATTACAATCAAGGACAAACAGGCAACTCCAACAGATACCGGAGGAGAGGTTTTAACTTTTCGGATACCTTTTCTACTGACTCTGACAATGAGGCAGGTTATGACAACGAAGAACATCATCATGACGGACGACCACCGCGGGGTAGATCAATGGGGCATCAGGCATACCGAGGGCAGTCATCTCCTTTTTTAGGGAGAGGTCAGTTTCGTGGGAGGAACAAACGCAGGGAACCGGACAGGAGAGAACCACAGCAGGGAGCCCCTCTACATCAACAGCCATATGTCAAAACCAGACACAACCAATATTGGCGTTGAACACTGGGGATATGACCCCATTAGATAGGAATGACGACTTGCCAATCTTCAATCTGTCATCCATACAGCTTAACAATGAGGAACGCTCTGTATTGAGTAGAGGTCTCTCTTTCGTCCCGAGCACCCATCCTAACATCTTTAAACTATTCCAAGACTTGTTTTCCTTTTTCAGGAAGGTGCGTTAAAATTTTTTTTTTCAAGAACGACCTGCAGCTATGAGTGAAACTAACCACTCAAACTGTAAACCCCCCTCACAATTTACCCCAACCTTAGAAATGGTTGGCCCAGAGGTTCATGTCTTTGAGCAAACAGTTTTAGGAGAAGTTGGGAGGTTAACTAAGACACCTCAAGTAATTCGCAAGAACCTCACAACAGCAGAGAATACCGGCCTTCAAAGTCTAAAATCGAATAGGAAGGTGATTGTAAAACCATGTGCTAAAGGGGGAGGGATTGCCGTTCTAGATAGTGTGGATTATGATACAAAGATTAACAACATGTTATCAGTGACTCACCATTATAGAAGGGCACATCCAAGGGACCTCACGAAACTCAAACAAACCATTGATGACATTACTGGTAGAGCTATGGAAAGAGGTGACATTTGCCAACAGGAGTTTAACTTTCTTAACAAATCTTTCCCTGTCACACCAGCTCTTTATGGACTCCCTAAAACTCACAAATCTGTGACTGATCCTCCGATGCGGCCAATCATCTCCACCATTGGTTCCAGCACCGAACCACTTTCAAAATTTGTGGATTCTTTCCTATGCCCACTTACTCGTACCTATACTTCCTTTATTCGCGATACTGGCGACATTATCTCAAAATTGGAAGGGATGGCATTTAATCCTCAGACGGAGATACTGGTGACGCTCGACATTGAGGCGTTATACACCAATATTCCTCAATGTCGGGCGTTACAGTCAGTGGCCGACCTTCTTTCCAGGACCCCGGGCGATAGACCTGATGGATTTATACTTGAATGCCTGGAAGTTGTTCTTTTTAACAACTTTTTTGAGTTCAATGGGGTACTATTCCAACAAATAAAGGGAACCAGTATGGGGGCTTCCTGTGCCCCGAGTGTAGCAAACATCTACATGGGGGAGTGGGAGAGGAAAAATGTCTTCAATGAGGTGGCTCCATTTTTCGACAATGTTGTTACGTGGAGACGCTTCATTGACGATATTTTTCTGATCTGGAGAGGCGATGAGGACTCCTTGAAAGAATATCTGTTATGGCTCGATGCTAGTGACTGTAACCTAACCTTTACGGCGAACTACAGCACGAAAAATGTGGAATTTTTAGACATCTGCATATCAGGAACTAACTCGGTCTTGGAGGTAAGTTTGTTTCCCAAACCTACAGCCAAAAATACCATTCTCCAATACCAAAGTTATCATCCCTTTATGCAAAAAGATTCAATTCCGTTTGGAGAATTTCTTCGCATTCGAAGAGATTGCAGCACTATTTCCGAATTTCACAAGCATGGTGATGCTCTCAAATTGAGGCTGTTAACTAGGGTTTATCCTAATCGCCTAGTTCGCCATGCCTACAAGAGGGCTAAATACTATAACAGAGACGCTCTTTTGGAAGGTAATCAACGTGCGAAGAAAGACCAAGTGGTCTGTGTGGTGAACCATTCTCCGTTCAATTTCAAACTAAAGAACATCATCCAACGTAATTGGAGAATACTGAACATAGGAGATGAGGAGTCGACATTAGAAGCACCTCTGGTAGCATTCAGCAGGAACCGAAATTTACGTGACATTCTGGTCCATACTAGAGTGGAAAGTACTAACAAAGTAAGGCAAAGTACCATCACAGGTTTACCACCTGTTATGGGAAATCACAGGTGTGGCGGCTGCCACGCATGTGACACAGCGATTGTAACAGACTGTTTTGAGTATAAAGATAAAAAGATCAAACTCAAGGATTTCACAAATTGTCGCAGCAAGAATAATATTTACTGCATTTCTTGTCCCTGTACCATGGTCTATATTGGGGAAACAGGACGTGAATTTCGTGTTCGCCTTAGCGAACATAAATCCTCATTTCGGAACCAGCGTATGGAAGCACCTCTTGTGAGACACTTCCTAGAGAAAAGTCATTCTGAAAACGATGTCCAGTGGTGTATTCTGGAAAAAGTAAAGGCTAACATTAGTACACCCATGGACATCTCACGTAAGCGACGTGAGTGTTTTTGGATATTTTTCTTTGACTCTGTAAAACAAGGACTGAACGAAGAAATTCAGTGGATTATCACCAAACCCTGGTAATTACTAACACACTGGTTGTCTTCAGCTTTAAAGTTATACCTGGGTCAATATATTGGTTACTGTAAGGTTTTACGAAGCCTATCTCTATACCAGTGACAACTTTGAGCTGTGCTCATCTTTCCTCTTTAGGCACCTTATGAAGGCATTTAATGGTATATGCAGGAACTGGCCAGGTGTATGCCAAACAATAACATGGTCTTATGTGCAGATAATAATTTTTCTGCCAAAAGTGAATAAGTAAGTGACTTGATTCATTACTGCTAGTCGATAATTCGACTTTCAGGAACCCTCGTTAATTATTGTTTTTCAAAAGTGCTTTTAAGGCAACTCTGTATGTCAAGAGTGTATATATATAAAAATTCCTTTTCCTTCTTTGGGCGCTTCCCTTATCGGTTAAGCATGTTTCCGATTGTTAAATCATCAGTATGCATGGGTTGGCTATTAGACCCAATATATAATAAATGTTCGGAGATTTCGACTTTACTTACAGCTGAATATTACATGCCGGCATTTGACATTGTGTCGACATCATGTCAGTCCGTTGTTTACTTTTTAGCATAGGGCAGCTGCCTACATCGTGGCATGTATTTGAAGAAACGATTATAGGATACTACGTCTTTATTTGTAGCTATATATGATATGCTGGCACTTGATATTACGTGAACACTACTCTAAGATGGCGACATAAAGTTAGTCCGTCGCCTATTCTTAGTTTTGGCTGGCCGCTTATGGCGTGGCATACATGAGAAGTTACTTTTACAGCTGATAGCTATTACAGCATTGTATCTATCCGCTTGCGGGCTATTTAAGTTGGAAACTTTAAGATGGCGACATAAATTTAGTCCGTTGTCTATTTTTAGCTTTGGGCAGCCGCCTATGACGTGATTTGAAGGTGAAGTTACTTAACAGCTGTTAGTAATTACAACGTTTCGTCTATCCGCTTGCGGGCTATTTAAGTTGGAAGCACGCCGCGCACTTCGCAGTATCGAGCTATCCGAGGATGAAGGCGGTGGCGGCCGGCGAAGGGGATTAGGAATTTCGAGCTCTCAAGACGTAAGTGCATGCAAGAGTGATCTTTGGCAAGACTGATGCATTTCTGCTCAGGCCTAGAAAGGCTGTCGTGCTGTAAGGGGTGGGGACGAAATTTCAGAAATGAGGGTGTAATTGAATTGTCGTGCAACATTGATAACAGGGCTTTTCACGTTTTCGGAAAAGCGCCACATTCTAGTTATAGTCATTCGCGGTGTATCCTCTGCTAGTGTAAGGGTTACGTTAAATTGGAAAGAAGGTTGACCGTCTCCTTGCTTGACAGAGTTTAAAAGCTTTAGTATGAGCCATGCCTTTTCACATAGGTGAAAGTCTTTTAGTATGCCGGAAAATCTTTATGCTCCTCGCTTGACAGAGCTTATAAGCTTTAGTATAAGCTATGCCTCTTCACAAAGGTGAAATTCATTCAGCATGCCCAAAAATCTTTATGCTGCTGATTTGTGATAGGGGGGCCAAAGTGCTCGTGCAAGTAATTACACACTTTAGAGTGCTTTGGCAGGCCTTACTGCATTCCGCCATGTCGGTAATAGGAAGGCAGCATATGCTAGTGTAGAATTGTACTTGAGTCGCGGCTAACCACCATAGTATTCACATCAGTTGTGAGACAGTTTTGCCGCTTTCTAATTTATGAATGCTCTTCTTCTAGGTGTGGGCATTTTAAAGATACATCGTACTTTTAGACGGTTGTGACATCTGCATAGCTACGGATAAACATTTGAAAGTAAGTAGGTTTGGGTGTGTTTTAAAATAATGTATTTCACATCCTATCTTGAAGGGATGCCGATGTTACATATTTCTAATTGTTTCTCCTCAGAGGTGGCGTCCCCTCCACATCTTTAGCTAAAGACAAGTCGAATTTAGAAATTGCAGTCAGCCGCCTCCTGCCTGTTAGTGACTACTTATACATTTTACAGGTAAAGAGTCCGTTGGTTACCAATCCTTTTCTTTATGCAATCTAATTCGTTTAGGGCCTAACAGCAAAAAATCCCCTTTTTCTGTTGTTATACTTTCCAGCAAACAGCTGTCTGTATCCCTCTATCAATAAAGTAGCAGAAATCTGGTTCCTTTTCCTCTGACAATATACCAGTTAATTGTTGTTGAACACTCATGCCTATTACCAGTAAGTACACTTGCCCTGCTTCAATCTGGCTAGGATGATTAATATTCACGTCCTTTTTACAATAGATCGCGTGGCAGGTCCTCACAATTTTGAGAAGTGCCGTTATATCCACGTTTTGTCTCTCAGAAAGGTATTTTATTTATGTAGTTCTGTGCTCTTGCCATTAGACCTTAAGATCGTCTTCAGCATGGAAAAGACTCTTCTCACCCTGTCCTACAACTTAGGATCACATTTCACCTTTATGGGTTATAAGGTTCACTTGGTGGTGTGAATTTGTGAGAATCTTGAGTGTGTGTGTAGGTCCATACTGTTGTTTCAAATGTAAATAAGATTGTACTAAGTTTTTCAGGGCATAATTGTAAATCATCATTCTTGTATATATTGTTGCAGATCTGCACTCCAGGTTTAGAGTTCCTATATCGCACTGTATCTGACTGGTCCTGAAGAAGGTGGTTCGTACTCCTGTTCTTTCCACCGAAACGCGTCGACCATCTCCCCTCTTTCAAACCTAATGACTCTGGTCATCAATTGGACATCAGACCCAATGCTATAGGATACATTATGTGTTTTTGTAATGGAATGGATGTGTAGGAAGAGTGTATGTGTTGTGTGTGTGCGGCTCTTTACCTGTTTTGTGCATAATTAATTGATCTAGTGCTAATATGAATCTGATCAACCAAAGATATATTTGCATTTCATATGTGGAAAGTATGTATACATTTTTTTTTATAAATGCTATAAGTGTAAAATAATGATAAAAAAAAAGAATCTTTCTATTGTAAAATAAAATAAAATGAGAAAAAATTTACAATTTGTGTAGACATTGTTAGTGTATGCCCTGTGTTTGAGAGACTATTCCTACGATAAAAGTACTTATAGGTCAAGAGGGAGCATTTTCTAGTTGTCTTGTTATTTCCCTTCCCCTCTACTCCCTCACCTGAATGTAACTCCTAGAAGGGGTCCCCATTACTTCACTATTGAGTATTTATTTATGCATGCATACTCTGTTGTGGTGTGGGTGGGGTGTGGTGCCGTAATGGGACTATGCGGTTGCTCGCGGCCCCCGCAGGGGGCCATCCTAAATGGGCACCCCCCTTAGTGCCATTTGGGCACTTCCCCACCCCCACTATAATGCGGGACTCCAGGAGGAATCCCCTTACCAGATGCGTCACTTCCAGCATGCAGAGGAGGTGGGGAGGTATTTATACCTCCCCCGGCCATCTTGGTATCCTCTTTGCGCCGGACACGCTGTCTCCCACCCTACCACTTACCCGGCATGGGGTTGGCAGGCGAAGTACATAGAACATTGTAATATTTTCTTTGTTTTTGCAGGCAGAGTTGCAGGGTGATCTGGAAGCATATGGGTACAGAAGGGTACCTCTGCAAGAGCACAATAGGGGTGCCAGAGCCAAATCCCAGGAGCATCAGGGGAGAGTCCTGGAGTAATTGCGTTGGCGCCCCGTTAGTCCTTCATGTGGTTGTGGGCCTGAACAACCGGGGCTTGCCTTGCTACGCTCCGCCCTGAAAAAGGCGCAAGTAATAAGGGACCAATGGGTCATGTGATCCAGTAAGGGTATCACCCCCATAAGAGTAGCGCTGATTGGTTTCTCCACAGTGCTTGGCTCATCAGGCGGGCAGCGCAGCATAGGTTGGTACAGCTGCCTGTCCTTGGGTCGCCCGTAAGATAACCCACCATATTGCATACTTTTGTATGGAATAAATCTGCAGCAATATTTTTCCCAAACAAAAGTTGTGTTGTGTATTTATTTATGCATGCATACTCTGTTGTGGTGTGGGTGGGGTGTGGTGCCGTAATGGGACTATGCGGCTGCTCGCGGCCCCCGCAGGGGGCCATCCTAAATGGGCACCCCCCTTAGTGCCATTTGGGCACTTCCCCACCCCCACTATAATGCGGGACTCCAGGAGGAATCCCCTTACCAGATGCGTCACTTCCAGCACGCAGAGGAGGTGGGGAGGTATTTATACCTTCCCCGGCCATCTTGGTATTCTCTTTGCGCCGGACACGCTGTCTCCCACCCTACCACTTACCCGGCATGGGGTTGGCAGGCGAAGTACATAGAACATTGTAATATTTTCTTTGTCTTTGCAGGCAGAGTTGCAGGGTGATCTGGAAGCATATGGGTACAGAAGGGTACCTCTGCAAAAGCACAATAGGGGTGCCAGGGCCAAATCCCACAAGCCTCAGGGGAGAGTCCTGGAGTAATTACATTGGCGCTCCGTTAGTCCTTCGGGCAGTTGTGGGCCTGAACAACCGGGGGCTTGCCTTGCTACGCTCGGCCCTGAAAGGGGTGTGAGTAATAAGGGACCAATGTGTCACGTGATCCAAGTAAGGGGATCAACCCCATAATGGTAGCGCTGATTGGTTTCTCCACAGTGCTTGGCTCATCAGGCGAGCAGGGCAGCATAGGTTGGTACAGCTGCCTGCCCTTGGATTGCTCGTAAGATAACCCACCATAATGCATACTTTTGTATGGAATAAACCTGCAGCAATATTTTTCCCAAACAAAAGTTGTGTTGTGTATTTATTTATGCATGCATACTCTGTTGTGGTGTGGGTGGGGTGTGGTGCCATAATGGGACTATGGGCCCGATGTAGGTGGCCCAAATACCGGTTGGTAGCGGTGAAATTCAGTAAATTTCCCCATTACCGACCGGTATTTAGCCATTCCTGATGTAGGGAAGGAATCGGTATTAAGGAATCGGTCAATACAGATTCCTTATTGGCCTTGCATTTAATGAATCGATAATACCGATTCCTTAAATGCAATGTAGAAAGCACATAAAAGAGTGCTTTTGAGCCTTAAGGAATCGGTAATTACCATCAACTACAAGTTGGTGGTAAATACCGAATTCCTTTAAAAAAGCACTTTCTTGCATTTTTTGAAGTGCCATGTGGCACACATCCATGCCCTTAGGGCATGCATGTGTGCCACATGTGCACACATGCACATTTCAGGGGTACAACAGGGTGTCCTTTGGACACCCTGGCACCCTTGAAGTACCTCCCGGTATTATCGATTCGGTAATACCGAATCGGTAATACCGAATGTCTTCACATTCATTCCTATGGGCCTCCAAGCCCATAGGAATGAATGGGTAGGTATTCGTTATTACCGAATCTCAATTACCGATTCGGTAATAACGAATATTAAGGATTTGGTATTTTTACCGAATTCTTACCTACATCTGAAATACCGATTTCTAAATACCGAATCGCTAAAATTCGGTATTTAGAATTCGGTATTTCACTATTACCTACATCGGGCCCCATATGTATTGCGGCCCAAGCTGCTTAAATAGTAGAGTGAAGCAAAGCAACTGACTGGCTGCTTTAACAGAACAGGACAAGGACATGTTAAGATCAAGGAGAAAAATACCAGCACGTTATACGTTATCGGGCTGGTTATAAAAGAAAAAACAGTGCAACTTAACTTATACTATTATAGAACTACTCCCAAGAGAAGGAAATGCAGGACAAGATGAACCTGTTTCCTTTGTAAATGCTTTGAAGTGAGAAAGGGTAAGTATTATAAAGCAGCTAAGGGATGCTGGTAATCTGCTGCTGTAAAGGCATGGGCATGCTTGCATTCCCTGGAAGCTCAATGGATAGAGCCAAACTCTCAAAACATGCAGCCACTTTAAGAGGGAGAGAAGGCACTGGGTCAATGTAGGGACCAGGTCGACACACAAGTCCAAAGAGAAGTTCGTAAGGTAAGATGTAACCTCTCCATTCTGTCAAAATCGGGCTTAGTGTTACTGCGAGACACCTGCAGCACTACCATAGAGGGCCAAGCAGCAGTGAAGAGTGGCACGGCTTCCTCCACTTACTCATTGGGTATGGTGGACTTCTATGCAGTGGCGGCTCCTCCGCTATGGCAGAGGAGCGTTGCCCCACTACTTTTAAGCAGTGCAAAGTTACGAAACGTAAAACGATAATAACTTTGAGTTATTATAATTTTATGTTTTGTGCTGCTTTGCGGGCAGACGGGTGGGTGGGGCTGCTCTGTTCTCAGAGCAGGGCAGTGAAACAGTGGTTTGCCCACTTCTAAGAGCGCAATGACTGTTTGGTCGGCCCTCTCAGGCTGCCCAAACCAGTCATGCACACTTTCCCTGTTGTCCATGCAGGCTGCATTACTGTCTGCATGAAGAACATGCCCACCCCTCCAGCCCCTAGCTAAGAGCCATGTCACAGCATTCAGACCAATCACTGCGCTGCATTGCAGAGTTGTGATTGGTCAATGGGACCTGGCTGTGCTTCCTGTTTCAAGACGAGGAGAGCAGGAGCAGAGACGGCAAGGTATGTTTTTTTTAATATGGCACGCCCCAATCACCCCCTACCACTGCGCTACTCCCCCGCGACACCTACCCCCCTAGTCTCACCACTCGCAATGCATACCGGCCGCCACTGCCTCTATGACATTTTTATCTCTCTCCACGCGTACAGTGCTGGAAGTCACAAACTAATAGCAGTAAGCCGGAACATTTAGGTGTGTCGCATGCAGCTCTTGTGGATGGTGATGTCACTGTCAGGTTTCTTTGAGAATCTAGAACCCCTTATGGAAGAGGGTCTTAATCTGATACATCCAGAGGCTTTCTCATCAACCCCTCTCAGTTCCACCTATACCTGATCAAGAAATCAAAGACAGCATTTCTACAGCTTAAATGATTTCACAAAACAAGTTCCTCCTCCTTCCAACAATCTTCCGGTCCCTGGTTGAAGACCTCAACTTACCACATATCGGTGGCCTCTCTGAAAACAATTAGTCAGTCTTTATGCACTTGCTTCACTGATCATCAAACAACAAATGTGCAGGTAAGTCTGCCCTACGTAAAATAACTTCATTGATCAAATTTAGTTTAAGCAACTTTAAGCATGTTCTGTACCCCATGTGGAGCATCAAGCAAGCTGTGGTTAGTCACACCACAGAGGCCTGACTAAGACACGAAAAATCAAGGAGTGCCTCTATTGTTATAAAACATTTACCTGTGGTGGATGGGCAATGTAGGTGCACACAGCACATTGTTTAGATTCAATCAGAGTCCTTTATGTGAATCAATGTCCACAATTATACCGTACTGCTAGGAGGAGGAAGAGCCACCCAGTCTTCCTCAGCTGGAAAGATTCCAAATATAAGAAAGGATTCTCCAAGCACTCAGGAACTGATTCACCAGCCAAAAAACTTAAACAGGTGTTGGCGAGGGAAGAATGGGAAAAAAGAGAGTACAATAAAGATCACATGTTGAAATCGCGACCTCAACTGTTGAGTTCCTGAGTGCTCGGAGAATCCTTTCTTATATTTGGTGCCTTTATTGTTAGATGCCCAGTGCCAAAGTATGGATCAAATGATGCTGTTTGAAGCACGCCATGTCTACTCCACCCCAGAGATAGCATTGTCTCGGTGTATAAGTCGAACCAAGTATGGGCGATATGTAGAATTATCTGTGCATTATCAAGCATCCGCAGCCAGTGCCACAAGCAGGATGCTGAAACCTCCTTGCAGGGAAACGTAAAGCAATCAGAAATAATCAGGCAGTGGTGCGGTCTTAACCTGATCTCACCATGGCCTGCTCCTGGAAATCCAACAACCTCACTGATGCCATCACCTTTCCAATGGCATCATCAACGACATCAGTGATGGGTGTCACATCAGGGTTTTGTGTGTATAGTATCACTTCTGAAGGTCACTAATGAAATCCTCATCATTACTTCCATACTATATACGTTCTTTTTGAATGCCTATCAACCCAGGGTTATGCTGTCAAAAGCATACGGGAGTCATTTACTTATGTAGACTTATATAAAACACAAAATAAATGCTAAGCATCTAGGACCACATGTACGTAGCGTTTTCTTGGTCACAAACGTCCCGGGTCAGTGAATCGGGCCGAAATGTGAGTTGACTCTCCTTACAGTCAACTCACATTTCTACATAGCCCACTGTAAGGGCGGGTTTTACGTTCTTTCCTGATGCTATGTGTCCTTTACTTATACTCTTTACAGAAATGTGCCTGCTAAACGTGCTGTAATCAATAACCCAGACTAGTGGTCCTATTGCATATGTGGATGCTAAAAGCACTCAGTCAATTAGCTGTATCAGTGTGATGTGCATCCTACCTGCACAATTTTATAACACATATGTAGAGTCCAGGCGTGTAAGTGAGATATATGCACATAACAAACACACACAATTGTACTGAGCCCTGCAGCCACACCTTACCTGTGCTTCTTATTTATGATTCTTGTTGACTCCTCCCACTCCTGAACTGTGCTAAGGCATGGTCTGGTATGTTTGTACTTTTGTTGCTCACTAGAGAGAATCACATCTTTGATGATGTCTATGGGTTCTCCTAATATTCATACTATAGGTTTCCTCCTTTGGGATGTTCCCTGTCCTTCTGAGTGCTTCACACAATGTGAGAAGAATTAGCTGCCAATGGTTAGCTCGAGGTTCTTCATCTCTTTAGTTGCATCATATGATGCTTCTGTAATTGCTGCTAATGACGTGCCTGCCTTCTTGTTCTCTGGTGTTTTCGGAGCTGGAAGAGGAAGCTGGCATGCCTGGCGATGCTATGAGCTGGCTAGCCAGTGCTTAATTTGTAAAGTAGTGCCAGGTCCCAAACGTTTACTAAGAAGCTACCACTGCAGAAGGTCCTATTACCAAATACCAAGGCTACGTAGTTTTGACTCCTGTGTCAAGTAGCATAAATCCATCACCAGGCACTACCTACCCTCAAAATCACTCCTACGTATTCTTTTTTGTCCTCGCTTTCTGCCTTTGTCACTGTTCTCCCGTCTTTCTTTTCCTCCTTTTCCTCTTTTGTCCTTTTACTGCTCCAGAGGCGTAGCTAGAGCATCTGGCACCCGTTGCTATCCCTCAGATTGGTGCCCTTGATAGGTACTTAGGGGGAGGGGGGGGGGGGTTGCTGGGGAAAAAGGACGGCGAGCAGTGGGGGTGGACTGGCAGGGTTTCAGTCACTCCACGGTGCTATCTAGTCTTTTTTTTCGGTTCAGTCCAGGAATTCCAGCTAACTGGGAGATTCCTTACAGTTTTCCTGCAAGAACAATCTGATCTCTATTTGATGGAGTTGCCCATTCCATGGGATCGAAGGTGGTATCCGGTTCAGACAAGAAAGTGTCACAGGCCCCTTTAAAGAGGTAGGTTTTTTAAGAGTTTAGTGAACTGAAAGAAGATGAACTCATAAACAAAGTCTAGCTAATTTCACAGGAGGAGGACTATAACTTTCAGAGCTTTAATCAATGCTTTCGATACCTGGAGTGATTTTAGTAGGAGCGGGAAGCATTTCTGGATAACAGATTTCTCATGGGTAGTGTGTGACCATTTCATATAAGTAGCAAGTGCCTCAACAATGAAAGGCTGCATGTATGGGACACAAAACCTGGAGCTGGTTGTTTTACTGCTTCAAAATATAAAGGCGAGGCATTAGTGCCCGGGTGACGTGGTTGTGCTTTTTAAAAAATATATGGATAGTCTACATGCCAAGTTCTGGATCATTAGCAGTTCCACATTTGTGCTTCTTCTAGGTCCTTAACTGCATTTAACCTATTTGATATTATGAGTAAAAATGCCAGCATTGTTGAAATGAGAACCCCTAAGCATTCTGCAAGCAGCGAGCCTTCTTGTCTTTCGTTTGCTGCACAATACACAAGGTGAACAGGAGGATTAGTGCAGGTTAAAAACTGGGGGAACTGAAAAGCAAGGTAACAGTTACTGCTCCTTGCCAACAAAACTAACTCTGAAAAGCACAGCAATTGTTTAAACTGTGTAAACTATTCACTTGAAGATAGCACTGTGCGATTATTTCGGGAACATAAAGTTCATAAGTAGAACATACTTCTCTAAAGCACCAGTACCTACTGCATGACATGTTTCATACATTCAGAAATTTGCAATTTCTGGCAGCTGTCCTTCAAAGCACTGGAAACACATCTATTAACTAACCTGCACGAGACCAGTCATCTCCACTTGGAGCATCTGTCACTTGGCCGGTGACAATGGCAATGGCGAGGTGACAGAGCCTAGAGAGGCGAGCCATCTTGTACAAGTAACGTCAGACCTGACTAGCAGGCATTAAATTACCAAACAAGCACGCCACAGGGCTTTTTGCTCTTCAGTAGCAGGCTTGTGGCCTCTTGAAGAGGCCATGAGCCTGCTATTGAAAATCAACAAATCAATTAGATGTTGGCCTGTCAGGAGATGAATAAATAGGTCTTTCACACTCCTATACTCGCACTACCTAAATCTGCAGGTTCAGAAATGCTCTGCTAATATTGTGCGTATTCTTACTCGCACACAAAACACATCATCCTATAATAAAACACCAATACACACAATCAGAGCAGGCCCTACCATAAATCAAGCTGCCTCCGTCTGCACCCTAATGCGACAAGTGCCACCCGCAAACAACACCCGTTCTTTGTTGGGTTGGGAGAGGGAGGGGTTCCAGTAGGAGAAAACTGATGTAAATTAGGCAAAATAGCACTTGCTTTTGATTGTGGCACCAACAGTATCACGTGAATGCTTTACATACCCCCGGTCCAGGAGTAAGTCAGAAGACTCACAGCCCTGAAGCAGAAACAGGGGTGGAATCTTGTACATGACCAAGACCACAGTGGTAACGGGCCTGTGGCTGCCAGTGGGCCCATGATACGTGTAGCAGCTTTTGCTAGACCTGAGGCTGTAATTAACAATATTTCACAAGCCTGGACTTGCAGAACCACAGACAGGAGACATACTGTTAACTCAAGCACATTACCTTGTCTCACCTTTGCAATGTCATTTACCTCAACAATTTCCACGTCTTAGTCTTTGTTTGCCATTACAGTCGGCAACATTACCTCATGTAAAGGTTAATTGAATGTCGTTTTATTTAATTTATATTATATTTTTTATATTTGTTTATGGTTAGTATTAAGGTCTTCCCAAGGAATAGGGTTAGGGTAATGGCTGCTTATTTTTTTTTTAAATGTCATTGGATTTAATTAAATTATTATAATTAAATATTTAAATTGACTACGATTAGACCCAACATTAGCCTTATGGTAAGTGTTCATTTCTTTAATTTAATTGTGACAATTAGGTATGTAACATTGGTTAAGTTCAACATACTTAGCTCTAGATGTTCCATTTTAGGATACTTACATGTACTTAATATGAATATGATAGAATGCTTAATATTGGTCAGGGTTAGAGTGAAGGTTAATGACCCATGGATGTAAATATGATAATGAGGTCATAGTGTTTCGGTGATAATATTGTTATTGTTCCATATTGATTGAGAAGTGAGCGGCTTGTGAGGCATGAATGATGAGGCAGTGGCTTTCGAGGTATTTTACTACAATCTGATTACATATTTCAGCGCCTCGTCGGGGATAGTAAGCGCTACTCATGGCCCAGTCTGGGATCTTGAAGCGGTGGTGATCGGAGCTTAAGCGATTGGCGAACCCTGTACGTTCTTTGTGGCCACAAAATGGTTAACAGCAGTCAGCAAAGTCTACTATGCCCGGCCTGAAAATCATGCTACATGAATATTATGGTATGCAATGTTATATCATGGGTGTTGCATCTCGCCCATTGTTTGGGAATTCATTGTCCACCTGCCATTGTTGAGTGTCTTGTTATGCAACGCTGTAGTCTACTGGTAGTAGTGTTTCTTTGCTGAGGATGTGTCTTGCCATTTTCCTCCACCTACGTTGTCAGACCTGCTTGTGTTTCTGTTACACAGTCAGTGTCTGGGTCTCTGCATCCCAATATGTCATTGCCCCTCTTTCCAATCCACAGGCCAAGTTTCCAAGTTTGTTAAAATACTTTTTGCTATCAGCCTTCCTGTTAAAAGCAATGGATTTTGTCAGAAATGGTGAAAGGCAATTCAGTTGTATTATCCCTTGCGTTCTTTGTCTTTGATTGTATCAAAGTTTGACTTTTAGGATGTTAAGATTTGAGATATGTGTAGAATCATAAATACTAAATTATGTTTCCCTTTACTTTTCCACCTAGATGGTGTGCTCTCAGTCAGTGGGTATCATGTTTCTGTTAAACCTGGAGTACTGCTTGTGTGTGTTTAGTATGCTTTGATTTGGTGTGTTTGGTAACTGCTGAAACACTATTCCAAGCGCTTCCAAAACTGCATCTTGTGAAATGTGGGCTATATATATTATAATCAGTTAAAAAAACACAAAAACGCTACCTCTACATTCCAGTAATGCAAGAGGGTCTGCCATTTGATCTTTTTAAATGTACCGATTTTACTTAAAGGGATTTAGGAACAATGGCGAGGCAGTGGCTGACGAGGTATTTTACTAAAAATCTAATAACATATTGCAGCGCCTTCTCAGAGATAGTAAGCGCTTCTATAGAAAATATGTAAAACAGATGACCTACAAGGGATTTTGTTTCTTGGTATTTTGTTGTAAATTATTTGGACAATAAAGTTTTAAGAAACACACTCTCGTAGTAGTGGACAGCTGACTGAATCACAACAGTAAATTTAAGAGTTCGAGAAATATCATACACGGGGCAGGTATAGTATTCACCAAATTTTATATTTGTAAAAAAAGTGTTTCAGGAATAAATTAAAAAGCAACAACACATAGTTTGCAAGGTATCATCAAAATCACCTATTTACTAAACTATGAATAACATCTTCTCTATAAAATTAAAACAATCAATGTTCTGGAGAGTAAGATGCTTAAGTCGACGTTTCGGTCTGCCAAGGATATAAAACCGTCAGACCATCTTCAGGACAAAGAGTTGACTGTAATCCCCTGTGTAATACAATGTATAATATTATTACAACACTATATAATTCAAAAATTCTGATTTCTTTAAAATAAATGCACCCGTGTAGAGAAAGAAAAAAATGAGAAAGTTCAGTGAGTTTATGACAATAAACCATCACCAAGAGAAATTGCTTCCCTTATTTATTGTATAGATCTACTAATTCATCAGATATTCAGCAAGTAGCTGTGGGTTTGATCTCAATTTAGGCATGAAGCCACATTATTGGATCTTTGATGGAACATGTTGGCCTTAATTTGATTTCATGTACTATCTTGTTGTAGGCAAAATAGGACTATTACTCACTTGTAGTTTGAGAACAGTATTTAGTAATCGATAGGTGTATCCGATCTCTATTTGGAATTATCTGCAAATAGAGAAAAATCTATGTCTTAGACATATTACATAGAGCCAGATATCAGCAAGGATCATCTGAGTTAAAGTATGCTTACTTTTAAAACCAATCTTTATTCTTGATTGGGCAGAGTTAGTTGATCTATGATGACGCTGTGGAATAATAATAACGATCACGTATTATTGAACCGTGAGGTTGATATCAATGTTGGTCATACAGTATCAAAGTTAAACATTGCATAGCGCCTACACAGTTGATGTTATTTTTAGCCTAAAGGTGAAAACTATCTGCCTGTTGGCCGAGTTCGATTCTATATACATATGTCGATATCACTAGCTAACTTCGGAAACTAGTATCGCGTGTAACACATACGCTATATATAGTGACAGGCTATCTTGGCAGACCAATGTAGTCTCAATTCTTTGCCAAGAAATGTATTTATAAATAATGAATTATGGATAATTTATATAAATAATGATCTATTTTAACCGATATGACTTTATAAACATATATAGGTCACTCACGTTATCAGAATATTTGTGACACTATCATTATTAGTGAGAAATCTTCGAACTCGAGTGACTCTTGTTGGACTCGGCATTTCTAGGACATTAAGCTTAACTCTATATATGTAGCATCATGTTATCTGGGCAACCTATGGCGGTGAAACATAAGGTATACAACACTCACCTAAAAATCGAGATCTGAAAAATGCAGATAGAAAAATATCCTTTTCTGCTTAACCCTCAGAGCAGGCTTTTCGACGTCGGCCTGAAACCTACTCAGATATAGACAATGAACACAAAGGCCTACCATTTACGAAAGGCCCTGAGACTAATCTAATTCCTGAGGCCCACATCTAAAAATTATTTTTGCACAGAAATCTAATGCCAGAGTAGTAGCAAAGGGGAACATTTGTATAATTGAAGGAAACACAGTCCTAGTCAGGGTAAATTATCCTGCACTAACCCTTTGGTATCTTGGGGCAGAGCAGTCAGGCTTAACTTAAAAAGTAATGTCTAAAGTATTTGTCCCTTTTAACAGTACAAGAACATTATAGACGTTTGTCACAAGAAGAGTGGAAGACCCTTCAAACTAATGTTAAAAGCATATTAGACCTAGCAAAGGAAGATGACATAATATGCATGGATGAATATGAATTTTTATACAACTCCCATCCAGTCTTACCAGCAATGTATAGATTACCAAAAGTCCATAAAAACATACCGCACCCTCCCACAAGACCCATTGTCTCGAGTCTTAACTCATTGACAGAACCCTTAAGCATCTATGTTGATAAGTTTTTAAGACCGTTGGTGTCCCAACAAAAATCCTATATCAAGGACATACCGGATATTATTAAAAAAGTAGAGGTTTAATGGGTGTACTCAATGGCTAGTGTCTCTAGACATCGAAGCACTTTATACAAATATACCTCAGACCGCTACAGTAAATACAGTAAGTGACATTCTTAAAGATGAGAATGGGGACTTATCAGAGCATGCATATTTTTTATTAGAACTGACTGAATTCATTCTTAAAAACAATATCTTCATTTTATATGATGTATTATATTGTCAAATCAAGGGGACCAGCATGGGGGCTACATGTGCCCCAGCCTGGCCTGGCTCTATGTTGGTGCCTTTGAGAAAAAACACATTTACAATGAAGCTGCCCCCTTCTATGAAAACTTGACCTACTGGTCACGTTTTATAGACAATATATTTTTTATCTGGAATGGGTAAAAGAAGGAGCTAGACGAATTTATCGAATGGCTTAACTGTGGTGATCCAAATCTAAAATGTACTTTCTGTAAGACCATTGTGATTTTTTAGACATTAAAATACAGCACAAAGGTGACCACTTAATGATTGACTTATTTGTAAAGTCCACAGGCAGAAAAACTACACTTCCTTACAATAGTGATCACCCAAAATGCCAAAAGGATAACATTCCTTTTGGCCAGTTTCTGCATCTCCGCAGAAACTGTTCTGATAGAAATGATTTTGAAAAACACGCTGTTAATTTGAAAAATAAACACGGAGACTAAAGGCTACCCTAAAAGAATTATAAAACAGGCGTATAAAAGAGCGAAATATTATAATCGGGACTCTTTATGTGAAGAGAGCGGGGGACAAAAAGATGAAACAAAAAGAATAGCATTTGTGACAAATGTTTCCTCTGTTAGTAATAAGATTAAAAACATAATAAATAGAAACTGGAGTTTCTTACAGGATACAAACACAGTCCAAATTGAAAAACCTCTGTTCTCCTACCGAGAAATAGAACAATCAGAAATAGACTAGTAAAAACATACAGAGAACCAAGTGTGGTCCAACAGAGAAGTATAGACACTAACAGCAGCGTAATTGGCACATTTCCATGAAGAACATGCTCTAATTGTAAGTTGGTAATAAAAGGACATAAAATCACATTAAATGGCATGGACCACAGTTTCAACAATATGTATAACTGCAGATCTAAAAACTTGATTTATTTAATTATATGTCCCTGTGGGAAGGGATATATAGGTGAAACTGCGAGAGAAATTTGGGTGCGCCCTAATGAGCACAGAACAGCTATATGAACTAAGAAAAGAAATGCACCCTTGACTGAACATTGGCGCTCGCATAATCATAAGGTAGAAGATCTGCGATGGTGCATATTGGAAAGGACTGAAATATCTAAAAGAGGTGGTAACTTGGACAAAAACGAAAGATGAGGGAACAGTTCTTCATGTGTAAATTTAAAGCATTTACATATGGTTTAAACAGCCGTGAAGAATGGGAAAGGCTTTATAGATAACTGGATAGGGATCTAGTAATATAAATGTTGGTGTAATGGCTATAGACCGATTAAAGAGATGAAAACACTAACCTTAGGTTAGAAGATGCATGGAAATAAATAGAAGAATAGCCATCAAATATGATAATCAGAGGGACTATAGGACACGCAGGGTAGTTAAGTACGGTACTTAACCCAGTGGGGTGGTAGAACAAGAAGATTAATACCGGTGTAAAATCGTATACACTCCATAAGGTAATAATAACACCTTTTAAGGCTGAACAGGCTATTTTACTGGTCCCTCCATGTACAGAAAATGTAAAATCGTGGATGGGACCTTAGTAAAAATTGGACCTCAACACATTCTAAGATGGCCGCCGTATTGGTCTGAGTAAAATCGGATATTTACGCCAATGTACTGAAAGGTCTTAAACCAGGAAAATAATGAGGTAGAGAAGTCGGGATTATACAGATAAGACATAATATTGATTTATGTTTAAAGTCTTTGGCCCAAAAATCATGGTTTTCCTTCTCGCTCGGTACCACACTGGCAAGGAAGGGGGATTTAAAAGAATGGACCCGAAAAAGCTTCTAACTCTAAAAGAGTATGCACGCTAATAAATATAGGTAGATATTACTGAATATTATAGGGTGTGAATTGTTTTCTTGCCTAGATAACATGGCCACCAATGAGAAGTAGAAAATACGTTGATGCGAAGGAGAAATGGCCCGACCGGAAATAGATCATCTGGGACCGGGCACACATGACACATGAAAATATTTAAATGCCGAATTTGCGGCCTTTAACACCATTCGCTGAATCCTTTGGAATTACGTGAGGCTGCGCTAAGACGGACAGGAGGTGAGGAGAATGCAGTTCTGCGTGATAATGAGCAGTGGATTTAATAACTGATAATGCGGGGAGATATGTAAAAATTACAGTATTATTCAGGGAGGCAATGGGATAAGGAGAAACAGCCGCTGTAACATGGAGTTTTAGTACGCATATGATGAATGTGTTTGACGTGGAGACGGGGAGTAGAGATGTTCATTAATAGATTGTCCCCCAAAATTCTGGATTTACTCAGCGGCTGAGTCCTTGTTCATTCCCCCTCATATTTGAATCGCCAGACGGTAAATTGCGTAAGGCGATAATATAATGGATCAATGCCCGAATATGAGGCGGACTGACTGCTTGTCAGAAAATAAATGTGAACTAAGAGAATGGGTTATTAAAACCTTAGAAGACAGTGTCACTAACCTTTGACTCTTAAAAGTGAAACCCTGGGGGTCTACGTTTTTAAGTGAGACTCAACATTATTATCGGAGCCGGAATTGGTAAATAGATCGCTAAACCTATTGTACAATTGTACATGCAGTAAGGGCAGGAGGGGTTGATCGCATGAACAGTTAAAAAATGTGTAGAGGAACTTCAGGTCCTTGTGCTTAGACGTGCAGATGAAATGAGCAAAGATAAACGTCTAAATCCACAGATAAACACCCCGGGATAATTGAATAATCCTGAACCATTTAGAAGGGTGCTCGAGTCTACCTGATACCATTAAGTAAATCCCCTACTATGAAGGGAGGAAGAAAACACGTGGTGACCGGTGAGCTATTTTCAATTAAGTAAAAGTCTAAAGTCTACATTAGGAGAAAGTATTCTAATTGATTCCCTTTCTGTTAACATTAGGCGATTAAATTATATGAACAAAAGTATGAAAGGAATTACGCCAGCTGCTGATATTAATAGAGAGTGAAAAATCCCACACTTAACTTCAGTAAATCGGGGTGAGTGTACACCTGTTTCTCGAGAGAAAGAATGACTTAAAGAAGAGAGGTACCTGTAGTGATTATTGAGAGAATATATAAATATATATTGTTCCCTTTCAGAAATAAAGAAGGGTGTGAAGCAGACTGTTGCATCCCTAGATTCTTCGTAGGGATTTCGCAGAGCTTTTTTAAGGTATGAACAAAAAGCTAGAGTAATTTAGACTAAAACTTGAGAGTGAAAATGCTAGGATGAATGATAGTGATCAATATTATTAAAAAGGAATATGATCACCCCCGATGTTCATCGAAAATATAAATATGGACACAAATGAATGGGCATGAATGAACGAGTATTGAGAGAACCGCCAGGGGCCATGGGAAAGCAGGACTACAAACAGCAGTTATGAGCATTTGGCCATGACAATGTAAATAAAGATAGAGAAATTATGGATTGTTGCAATACATGTGATTACGTATCAGTGACTATGTATTTTTAATTTTTATTCACAGATTATGGTGTGTTTTTAAAATTGTCCTTAGGAAGGTGGTGCATAAAAAGCAGGATCCACCGAAACGCGTCGGCATATAAGAAAAATCCCTTTGGGTTTATGTATTGGGCATGTATACAAGAATGTGTTTTAAAAAAAATTTGGGGGTATTTTAAATGTGTATTGGAAATAGTTTTTTTGTCTCGTACAGCAATTGTGATATATCAGTGTAGGACTGTGCAAGCTAGATTAATCCTGCATTATTTGTTTCTAAGTACAAAGGATAACATTTATACATGTTTTTAATAAAGTAGAATGTAAATGCTACTAACATTGTCAGGTTAAATTTTGTATGTTAACGGTGCCTTTGTGGTTCTACAATCGACAGGCAGATACAAAATGTTTGAAGCATGAATGTGGTGATTTTTTTAATATATACACACTTAGCACTAGGGACTGTGAGAGAGATAGTCCATTGGATAATCTTGAGTATTAGGAGAATTACACCAAGGGAACATTTTTCCTTAACTAAAGTATTTGTACAACGCTTCATACAGTAACTCAGTGAAAACACCACAAAAAGACTTCACACCAGGTTAGAAAAATCGAGCTTAATTTAATAAATAAGACAAAAACGACAAAAATTCAATAAGTAGAAGTCGACATATGAATTTCTAAAGAATAAATGTCAAAAAGCGCTTAGAGACAATACATGCTTAAATGGGTTATCTTGTCGTGCTGGACCGGGGCAAAGTCAAAAGTACAGGCCGAACCCAGTTGAGCATGGGTCGGATACAGGGACCCACCTGGTCCCGCTGAACCAAAGTACCTTGATCCGGACTTGCGTCGACATGCATCGAAGGTTATTTAGGGAAAGGCTTATAGATGTCAACAAAATTTCATGAGGTCATAGGGAGCGTTGCAGCAGTGAAACAATTACTATTAATCAAGAAACTTATTTGTAATATATTAAATTCAAACAACATTACTTAACAAAAATAAATAAGCAGGCGGCCAAAAAGCAAAATTGGAATGTTACCTTAGTATGTATTGAATATCAAGTAGAGATCATAAATCAATGCGTGAGGTTTTCAAACCAAGCAACAAACACACATCTGTCCTGTGTAATCATTATACATTGTTTTTTATTTTATTTTTTAAAACATCTTTTTATCACAAGCAAGAAAAAGAAACACATGACAGCAGTAATTATCACAGTCGGCGTCAGATCACAAATGATATTCCTTACATTTCTCAGGACAGTTATGTCCTTTGTTGTGTCGAGTTGCCCGCCCATTCCCCCACTTTCAGGTCTCAGCAATATAGCGTTGGTGTATTTCCTGCTGGTGGCAGAATTTCATCTGATTTAGATGACCTTTTTGCATTCTTCTTCTGCCCTGCCTTGTGCTTTTGTCAATGCAATATTGTCCATCTTGATTGCACTTATAGGCATTGATGTACCTTTTTGTATGTATGGATGTGTGAAAGGAACCTTGAATGAGAGATAGTGGAAAGGATATGGCTGTGGATTGAGCTCTGATGTGTGCGGTGTGTTTGGGACCCTGATTTTCATTGAAATTGTATATATTTTTATATATGTATTGTCTTTTCTATCTAAACAAATAATTTTGAAATCCTATAAAAAAAAAAATTTCTGATCAAATGGTTGATAAATAAAGAAATCTAAAAAGTTCCTATGTGTATTTGTCTCTAATAATACCTGTCGTCACCCGCTTTTGAACACAAGCATCCTCTTGCAGGACCTTAGTATACAATACGGGCAGGGTTCTGTTTTTGATTTTTTCGTGCTGCTTTACCCATTTGACCTGCCCCTATCTTAAACCCCAACTGGGAACCCCCTTCTATTTTGTTGGGACTCACTTTCCCAGGCTGCACCGGTCCTCCACTTGCCGAATTGCCCACAGCTGCTTCAGGGGGAGCCGTGGTGATCGCGCTACAAAGTGCTGCCTCAGCCCCCGCGGCGCGGGTGGCGCGCGGGCTAAGCCCGGGCAAAGGACTGGCCGTCGGGGACCAGGGAAGGCCGGGCCGGGCCCCCCCTCTTTCATCTGCCATCTGCCTTACTAAGCGCCCAAAGGTAATATGCAATTATTGCTGTCGGTAGATGGGCTTGTTCGAACTTTAATTGCCTGCTTTGAGTATAAACACATTGCAAGGGAGTGATTGATTCGACAGTGAGGCTTCGTCTGCTTCTTTTCCTCTTTCCTTTTCGTCTCACCATTGCTATGGGAAAAAGGAAGGCTATGGAGGGTGGGGGGGTACCCACAAACAAAAAAAGGAAAAAAGCCAAGAAAGTGTCCCATGAAGCGACAAATTGTGTATTGACAAGAATAGAAGAAAAAGTCAATGAGTGTGAAGAGGTCTTGGGTCGCAATAGCACCAAAGCCGTGACCAGCGCCATCGACCAGGTTGATGAGGCTTTGTCTTTGGTCCAAGGAAGAGTAATTCCTTCCATGTTGACTAAACACAACCACCATAAGCATTCTACTGATGAAGCGCATAGTACACAAGCTCCGTCTAATGAGGGTCCCGACTCAATATCTATTTCTAACCCAGTTTTAGTTGCTGAATCCCCCGGGGGATCAGAACGGGACCACGCCGTGGGCCCCTTGGTACCCTGTTCGAACAGGTTTGCTGCTCTCGACTTGGAAGTTAGTGATACAATTCCTTTACCTCTGGGAGGACACCCTGATAATGCAACTTTTGAGAATGTGGATAACTGCGATCTGTGTGGACTTACTAAGAAAGAGCTATTAGAGAGGATTGGAGAGCTGGAAAAGGTTGTGGCATCCCTAAGAGAAAAGGTTGAGGGTTTAATTGCTGGTCGGGTGGCCATACCAGCGGACCTGGTCCCATCCCTTCCCCGTCGGCCCAATTCAATGGCCAAAAGGGCTGGATTAGACCTTCCTAGGGGCCTTCCTCCCATTCTCCCTCCCTCAGTAGTCCATCGACCACAGGGCTCCTTGGGGACAAACACTATATCTTCCAATGCTAGAACATATGCTGATTCTGTAAGACCTAGGGTACCCAAGGGGCGACCTTTGGGACAGGCCTCTTCTATGGTAGGCAACCATTGCCAGGCCCTCCCCAATTCAGCCCTGAATAAGCCAGTTACTAGTATAACACCGCTAGGCGACCAGAATTCTCGACCCAAAACAGGCCAACAATATATATGACGCAGGTACCCAGATTTTCCACGGCGGGGGTTACGAAAGTAGTGAGTCCATTCACAATAAACTACTGGTCGCAGGACTCTTGCTCCATAGTCCTCTCACCCAGGGCATCAGGAAATGGCTGATACTTCAGCTAATGAAATTCAAACGTGATGCTGAGTTGTTTTCACAAGTGATTCAATCAATTTTATTCATTATCGTTCATTATTGTCCATGTTGTATTCACATGTTCATTCGTATATACATTCATTTTTCTTCCAATTGGTTTCGTTTATATAATCCCCAATATAATCACTTCCAATGCATTTCGGTGCCCTTCGCACCTTCATCAGGGAAACCTACAAAATGACAAATAACACTTGCTTCAACCTGTCCTGTATGCATTAGTATACAATACTAACATAAATCAACGTTAATCATACAAAGGTAGTTCCTATTTTCATTAAAGCGCGCTAGCTCAAAACAACATTCCGGTCTGAATCACTATCGTACTTTGTTAAATCGACTTTACTCATATTTCATACGATATATTTATGTTTAAATTCGTATGATTACTAAAAAAGCCTCGTTGTTCGTGAGCCAACTATACGCTTGCACAATACGGTGAATTTTTAATAAAGCGTGTGCTTTACGCGCCCTTTGTAACAAGTTAATGTTTCTCACCTAGTAATCGCTGCTTTCAGTTCCAAACGCAAATGCGAGTGCTGCTATGCTCTTCCTGGCGTTGGGGCCACAGGTGTTTAGTGTTACTCTCAAAATCTCGCGCATGCGCTGTATTTATAAGTGACAGGTTTTTTTACTATTAACTTTACACACCGGTATTGCCGCGGTCTTAAGTCCTACTGCTGTGGGTGTGGTTCTAATGCTTACGCGCCAGCGCCATATCTAATTGCTATGTGAGCCAATAGTTGCTCCCTTCTGTGATGTTCAATATCAGTGCCAAGATACGTATTACAGTTAATCACAAACGTATATATCGTGTTTTATAGGTAACACATAAATTCTGTGCGATCATTAAGCCCATCAGGCTTCAAACTGTTCAAATGGTAAATCCAATAGTTCTCTCTCTTGAGCAAGTTCTTCTTGTTTAAAGAACCCTCTGGTTTTGGGACCACTTCCAGTATACAAGCCCGTAATTGGCTTATGTGATGGTGTTTTTCTTTAAAGTGAACGGCGACAGATGATTTCACGGATCCTGTTCTTATATTGCTCTTATGTTCTGTTAAACATGTTTTTAACTTTCTTTCGGTATGTCCGACATATACCGAGCCACAAGGGCACTTTAGCATGTACACTATGTTCATTGTGTCGCATGTACCATTCACTCTTAGCGGTATTTTAAACCCTTTCATCGGATGGGAAATCTCATTCCCTTTCATAATGTTATGACAGCTACTGCAGTTCATACATGTCATGGTTCCACAAAAAGTGCTCCTTGGTGCTTGTTCTTTGGGGTGTTTCAACATCTCTCCTATATTTCTCCCTCTGGTAAATGCAAAGAGCGGTTCTTCTTGGAAAATTCCTTTGAAATCGTCTTCTAGTTTTAAGACCTGCCAGTGTCGCTTAATGATGGTTTTGAAGTTGGTGCTTACATTAGAAAATTTACTCACGCACGTTATTCTTTGTGTGGTTTGCTTCCTTTGGTGTTTAAAAAGTTCCTCTCTAGGCAATATCAGTGCTCTTTTTAATGCAATTTCAACTGTATGTTGTGGATATCCTCTCTCTTGAAACCTTTGTGACATAGTTGTTAATTGTTCTTGGCATTCTTGTGTTTCTGAGACCACTCTCCTGACCCTGAGGAACTGTGAATATGGCATGTGTGTCTTCAGCGTTTGAGGGTCGTATTTGAGTAAATTGTTTCTATCAGTTGGTTTCCGATAAAGGTTAGTTTGGAATTGGTGGTTAGACCTGGTGATTTCAACATCCAAGAATTGTATTTTTTCGGTGCTAGTTTGCCACGCGAAGCCAATGCGTTCATTTCTGGTGTTCAGTAATTCCAATTCTTTGCATAATGTTTCTCCATCACCTTTCCATATTAGGAAAATGTCATCAATGAATCTTGTGTACATCAATAGTTGTGTTGCCCATTCCTGTCGTTGGTAGATATGTTGGTTCTCAAAGGCTGTCATAAATAGGTTCGCATACGCCGGTGCGGCGCAATTTCCCATCGATGTACCACTGCGTTGTATGAACCATCGTTGCTCATGTACAAAATAGCTATTCACTAAGGTGAATTCCATCAACTCCATTAGGAATATTTGCATGTCGAGTTCATATGCACTATTGAGTAGTGCATTTTCGATGGCTTCCAGGCCCTCCTTGTGTGGTATCGACGTATACAACGTCTTCACGTCTATTGTTACCATGATGATGTCATCAGATGTTTTAAGCCTCTTTAGTCTCAGCAAAAAGTCTGTTGAATCCTTGATGTTCGATAAAGATTTTACCACCAGTGGCTGCAGATATTTATCTATAAATTTGCCCACAGGCTCGTGGAGACTTCCTTTGGTCGAGACTATTGGACGACAGGGTGGTTTGTTCAAATCCTTATGGACCTTTGGCACCATATATATAGTAGGGCTCTTAGGATTATCTTTTGTCAGATATTTCATGGTTTTCTCTGTGATGGTTCCTTCCTCCTTGGCTTTCATCAAAATGTTCGCTAGAGTTTTTCGTATTTCATCAGTTGGATTGAAATCTATTTCCATGTACAATAGTTGATCTTCAATATGTTCCTTGATGACTGTTTCATAGTAGGACTTGTTTAAAATCACCATTGCCCCTCCTTTATCTGCCTTTTGGCACACTATTTTGTCATTTTTGGCTAGTGCTCCTATGATGCCATATTCTTTGTTGGACATGTTTCTCTGTTTGTGTCTTTTTTTGGTGTTGATTTTCTTTATGTCTTCTTTGCACATAATTTCGAACAAATCAATTGTTTTGTGACTGACTGGGGGCATGTATGTACTTGTGCTTTTTAGACCTTTTAGTTCATTATCTTTTTGTTGAGTGGGTTCTGTAACGATGTTCTCAAAAAAATGACGTAGTCTGATTTTACGGGTTAGTTTAAATAGGCTTATTTCCAATTCTAGTTTATTTGTGTGTGTTGTGGGCACAAATGACATCCCCTTTTGTAATGTATCCATTTGAACTTTATTGAGAGTTACTTCTGATAAGTTAATGACCAGATTTTTTAGGTCGGTTGTGGTTTCTTCGTTTTGTCTTTCTTGGATGTTACCGTTCTCGTCTGTGGCGGTGATCTGTCTCTGTCTTTTGTTTTTTCTGAGTCCCCTCTGGGGTCTACTGTTTCTGTGGGGCCTCCTTCTAAAAAAGGGTGTCGTTCTGTTGAGGGTCCTGCTTGATTTGATGGTTCTGGAACTCTTCGGCTACGATCTGTACGTGTTGGTCGTCTGTCATCATCCGTAGATGACGAATCTGTTTGGGACGTGTAGGTTTTTGTTTGACGTCTCCTGGCATAAACTTCTGCCCATGTATATACCTCCTATAATTTGTAGTCAAGAGTGTCTCTCCTGTACTTTCGTTGTTTGCGTTCATTGACTTCTTGTTCATGTCTAATAAGTTGGTTGTTTATGTCCTCAATGATTTTATTTAGTTCATCTTCAGATACTGCTTTTTTCAATTCTTCTGTGGTAGCATCAATTTCCGTTTTTAATTCTGCCAATATCTTTGATAATTCTTCAATTATCAGTAAAATTAAATCCAAGCTGCATTTGTTCAATATTGCAAACCATCGTTCAGTGAACGGTTTAGAATTTTTGCAAAGGAATGGCCGCAGGGAAATTCGAAGGCCTCGAGGAATTCTTTGGGCTCTATGATATTTCACCATGGTGCTGGCGTGTAGACGCTGATTAATCTCCTTTCTGGTCAAGTACAGCAAGTGTTTTATATGTTGTTCTTTGTTTTTCACAAAGGTGTGTTCTGTGGATTCTGTATTGATTAACGAGTAAATTCTTTCGCTTGCATCTGCTGCAAAAGCAAATGTATCCGCTCTGATGTCTGTAGCGTGCGTAATATCGTCATACTGCATGGTTGTTATAAGGTGTGCTACTTCCCGTTGGGGGATATTATGTACTAATACTTCGAAGTGTAGGATGTGCACAACCTAGTTTCTGTCACTGGTTAGCCGTGCCTCCTGGGTATCACTCTCCTCCTAGAGTGTACTTGAATAATCTACTGGTCGCAGGACTATTGCTCCATAGTCCTCTCACCCAGGGCATCAGGAAATGGCTGATACTTCAGCTAATGAAATTCAAAGGTGATGCTGAGTTGTTTTCACAAGTGATTCAATCAATTTTATTCATTATGGTTCCTTATTGTCCATGTTGTATTCACATGTTCATTCGTATCTACATTCATTTTTCTTCCAATTGGTTTCGTTTATATAATCCCCAATATAATCACTTCCAATGCATTTTGGTGCCCTTCGCACCTTCATCAGGGAAACCTACAAAATTACAAATAACACTTGCTTCAACCTGTCCTGTATGCATTAGTATACAATACTAACATAAATCAACGTTAATCATACAAAGGTAGTTCCTATTTTCATTAAAGCGCGCTAGCTCAAAACAACATTCCGGTCTGAATCCCTATCGTACTTTGTTAAATCGACTTTACTCATATTTCATACGATATATTTATGTTTAAATTCGTATGATTACTAAAAAAGCCTCGTTGTTCGTGAGCCGACTAAACGCTTGCACAATACGGTGAATTTTTAATAAAGCGTGTGCTTTACGCGCCCTTTGTAACAAGTTAATGTTTCTCACCTAGTAATCACTGCTTTCAGTTCCAAACGCAAATGCGAGAGCTGCTATGCTCTTCCTGGCGTTGGGGCCACATGTGTTTAGTGTTACTCTCAAAATCTCGCGCAAGCGCTGTATTTATAAGTGACTGTTTTTTTTACTATTAACTTTACGTACCGGTATTGCCGCGGTCTTAGGTCCTACTGCTGTGGGTGTGGTTCTAATGCTTACGCGCCAGCGCCATATCTAATTGCTATGTGAGCCAATAGTTGCTCCCTTCTGTGATGCTCAATATCAGTGCCAAGATACGTATTACAGTTAATCACAAACGTATATATCGTGTTTTATAGGTAACACAAAAATTCTGTGCGATCATTAAGCCCATCAGGCTTCAAACTGTTCAAATGGTAAATCCAATAGTTCTCTCTCTTGAGCAAGTTCTTCTTGTTTAAAGAACCCTCTGTTTTTGGGACCACTTCCAGTATACAAGCCCATAGTTGGCTTATGTGATGGTGTTTTTCTTTAAAGTGAACGGCGACAGATGATTTCACGGATCCTGTTCTTATATTGCTCTTATGTTCTGTTAAACGTGTTTTTAACTTTCTTTCGGTATGTCTTCTATGGTAGGCAACCATTGCCAGGCCCTCCCCAATTCAGCCCTGAATAAGCCAGTTACTAGTATAACACCGCTAGGCGACCAGAATTCTCGACCCAAAATAGGCCAACAATATATATGACGCAGGTACCAAGATTTTCCACGGCGGGGGTTACGAAAGTAGTGAGTCCATTCACAATAAAGCAATACACTGGTTGAGGCACATAAGGGGCTGTAGATCCATCATTCGGGAGGCTATGGCAAAAGTGAGACGGATTACAATGGTTGATTCTAAGACCGACTGCATTGAGATACAGTTTTTCGACCCTATCATTGCAGAGAACATACTGGCTCTCGAGTTCAGAACATCTCCCCGTGAGTACTCAGCTATCCAGATCTGCCGCTTCCCGCTTTGGTCGGTGGCTCGGGAGGTGGGGGATTCTGGGCTGAGTCTAGTCGATGCTGTTGGTCCTGGCCCGTTTGACCTAGGACGTGTAGTGTGTGAGACCACAAGGGAGACCACAAAAGATAATCTCGATTCACCAGAGTTAAGTGAGGTGAGACATGCCCCTCCTTGTTATAAAACTGTGGGGGCAATCCAGCTGCTCTCCTGGAACATAGCAGGGCTACAAAAAAAACTGGCTCTTCCTGAATGGAATGAATTTATTGGCAAATATGACATCTGCTTGTTCCAGGAGACATGGAGCTTGGTCCCCCTACACATGCCTTGGTTTATCACCTATTACATCTAGGTGAACAGTTCAGGTAGAGACCGTCCCTCGGGGGGGGGCTCCTTGTATGGATAAACATCGGGTTGAACTGGTCGGTATCCAAACACAATTGTAGGGGATAAAAACGCTGCCCACTTGGAGATTTTTAACATCTACGCTAGAGGGTCTCCAGGTGCCCAAGCGGCATCCACTCTAACAGTCTTAGACTTAGAATTGTCTGCTATTGCCACAAATGCAGCGATTATTGTTGCAGGCGATTTTAACTGCACTTTTGAACCCCTGAGCGGAGAAGACATCCTGGGTATTAGAGATGAGGACACCAAATGGGCTATTCCACCACTCAATATAGCGCCAATAAAGAAATCGTCCCAAAGAACCATACAAAATAATGCCTTGACCTTGGAGCACAACTTAAGAGCAGCTAACGGCAGGACCCGCTCAGATCCCTGTGGTTCAGAAAAGGGGGTGGTGATGAACAGAGTGTCTGAATTAAGCAGACCACTCTTACCCAGTCCAAAGATCAGGGCTTGATCCATCACCGTTATTTATCTCACTGCCCCATCCCAGCTCAGAACCTGGCTATATGCAAATTAGTCTGTCCCTGGCCCAGTGCATCATGGGAACAGGGCAGACCAAACTACCAAGCCAATTCTTCACCAGAAAGGAGACAAGCTACCGGGGACCGGTTTCTGGCATTTCAGCCTCTTCGGCCCGGCTTGCTTGAATCCTGATGGAGCAGTGAGAAAGGGACTCATGTCTGAGTATACCCTGCCACACCTGTAGTGGCCAAAAACGATTCAGAAAAGGGGGTGGTGATGAACAGAGTGTCTGAATTAAGCAGACCACTCTTACCCAGTCCAAAGATCAGGGCTTGATCCATCACCGTTATTTATCTCACTGCCCCATCCCAGCTCAGAACCTGGCTATATGCAAATTAGTCTGTTCCTGGCCCAGTGCATCATGGGAACAGGGCAGACCAAACTACCAAGCCAATTCTCCACCAGAAAGGAGACAAGCTACCGGGGACCGGTTTCTGGCATTTCAGCCTCTTCGGCCCGGCTTGCTTGAATCCTGATGGAGCAGTGAGAAAGGGACTCATGTCTGAGTATACCCTGCCACACCTGTAGTGGCCAAAAACGATTCAGAAAAGGGGGTGGTGATGAACAGAGTGTCTGAATTAAGCAGACCACTCTTACCCAGTCCAAAGATCAGGGCTTGATCCATCACCGTTATTTATCTCACTGCCCCATCCCAGCTCAGAACCTGGCTATATGCAAATTAGTCTGTCCCTGGCCCAGTGCATCATGGGAACAGGGCAGACCAAACTACCAAGCCAATTCTTCACCAGAAAGGAGACAAGCTACCGGGGACCGGTTTCTGGCATTTCAGCCTCTTCGGCCCGGCAGATCCCTGTGGAGCATACACATTCAACAGGATTAGTTCCCCCTCCCGCATTGATTATATATTGTTGGACGTGGCTTTATGGGCCGACCTCATTGACATGGAGGTTATTCCAAGCCTCGATAGCGACCACAATCCTCTGTTTATGCAATTTAGACGAGAGGAGGATATTACATCTATTGTGATGGATAGAACTCCGATGCTGTCGACAAGGGAGGTACTACCATCTAAATGCAATTGTCGCCTTCGTTGGCATATGGTTGCCAAACAGGGAGAGATACTGGCAAATATTAGGGACCTTGTGGAGCAGAGGACCTTGGAGCTTGAATTATTTAACACCACCCCCGAGGTTATACAGAATTCCAAGTTCTCTGGGCTATATCAGGAGACCATAGGAAGGTTGGGGGAGTTCTTCCGTATAAAAGGTAATAGGGATCGGAAAGCCCACATCCCACAAGCAACCAATCTGTGGTACTCTGCATTATGCAGGGAAAAGAGACAGGACCTATCACTAGCCCTTAGATCTAAAGACCAGACTAAAATAAGCTTACCGAGAAAGATTTACACCAGGACAATAGATCAAGCGAAGCATTTATGGGAAGAAGCACACTGGCAGGAGCTCAAATCGGCTGCACAGCTGAAGGATTCCACCACATTTTGGGAGCTTATTAATATAAGTACAAGGAGGGGAGCAGACCCGCTCCCTAACCATATCTCAGGTCGCCAATGGTTTGACCACTTCCATGGCCTGTATTCGGGAGCCGTAGGGAGAACATCCTCTGACCAGGGGACTCGGTTATCTATCATTGAGATCCCCCATTCAGGGCAAATATTTGGTCTCAAAGAGGTGTCATCAGCCATTGCAAGTATTGCACCAGGTAAGGCGGCGGGTCCCGACGGCCTTCCAGGCGACTTACTACTACATGACCAAAAACTTTGGGCCCTCTTCATCCTCCGGATTAATGAATCTCATCGCGAGAGGACATCCTGTTCCAGATTCCTGGAAAGGTGCTGAGGTAGTGGCCATCTATAAGAAGGGGGATAGGGAGGACTCTGCCAACTACAGACCGATTCGTTTAATCGATGTAGTTCAGAAAGTGGTCGTCAGGGTCCTCCTTATGAGGCTAAGGTCATGGATGGATGAGGACAATGTCCTGTGACGTTTCCAGGCAGGGTTTAGACAGGGGGTTGGCACGATGTACCAGGTCTTCCGATTTTTTACGATTTATTGGAAATCTGTGATAATCGAGAAAGGCAGCCTCTATTTGGCATTCATTGACTTAAGAACAGCCTTCGACCTGGTCCTTCGTGCCAAGTTTTGGCAGGTATTGTCCAACCTAGGCATTCCCCCCTGATTCTGGACTTTATCAAACTCTTCCACGAGGGGAATTACACCAGAGTTAGGTGGGGTCGCCAGGGCCACCTGACAGAGAGGGTAGCGGTAGAGAGAGGGGTATGCCAGGGTTGTGTTTTGGCCCCAACTTTGTTCTCCCTCTTCATTAATGGGGTGGTAGACCATTTGAGGGAGGACCCAGCCGGCGCACCAATCCTGACAGGAGAAAAATCGCCCACGCTGCTTTTTGCAGATGATACCCTCTTGATTTCTAAAAGCCCGATGGGACTACAAAAACTATTAGAACGATTTAGCAAGTTTTGTGACTCCAGGGGCTTGTACATAAATACATCTAAAACCAAGCTAATGGCTCTGGCACCATCTAAACGATTCAGGAACTTCATCAAGTTGAATGACTTCCCATTAGAATTAGTCGAAGCTTTCGACTACTTGGGTGTACGGGTCAACAACTCGATGAAGTGGAACTCCCATCTGTCAAAAATGCTGCTTACCCACATACGACTGTCAGGGGCAATCGCAAGTCACCAGCAACTATCTCATAGCAGACCAGTAGCTCCTGCCAATAAGGTCTATGAGGGAAAAGCCTTGCCTTCGTCCCTGTACGGGGCGGAATTGTGGGGATTTGAGAACATCATGGATCTAGTGAGAACAGAGCACAAGTTTTTTAGAGATCTGGTCTCGCTTCCTCCATCGACCCCACTAGTCCCGCTCCGCCATGACTATGGTAAACACGCAATTAATGAAATTGCAAGGTTACGCCCCCTATTGTTCTGGGTGCGCCTGAGAAGGACCCCAGAACTGTGTAACTATGCTTCTGCCTTGACCGAACTAGTCCGACTAGACACGGGCCACAAGATAACTTGGACATCCAAACTGAAACAGCTTGCGGGGGACATCGGACTGGCAGATGCATGGGAAAGCCAGACCCCGCCGCCAAAACAGGCAGTCAAGAAGGCTTACTGGGAGTTGGTTACCTTAGAAACCACACGAAATCTTAAGCATGGCACTCTGACGGAGCAGTTCCTAAATCATAAGCCCACCTCTAAACTGGAACCCTTCCTCGATTTCAGTGAATCTCCGAGAGAAAGGGTACTATATATGAAGTTGAGGTTCGGAACACTCCCATTGAATGACTTCACAGTAGGGTGAATCTTAACAAGGAGAAAGACAGTAGGTGCCCTGGTTGTGCTTCTCCTACTGAATCTATTCCCCACTTTCTTTTTGCCTGCTCGGTGTACAAACAGGCGAGAAGAAAATGGCTGAAACCCGTGTGCACCAATTTGGGAGCAAAGAACCATAGGGAGGTGCTGCGCATTCTAAAAACTGACACATCCTCCCTTAGTACAAGCTAAATACCTAGGATGTGCCTGGCTAACTAGAACCAAGCTTCTGAGGGTAAACACTGTCCAGACCTAAGAACACAAGTGAGGTCCCCTTGTAACACTGTGGTTTTAATTGTATATGAATTGGTTTTTACTCCTGTACAGTTTTTAAGAAATTCTTTTATATACTGTATATATCTGTTTTAATTGAGTCAAATTTCGTTTTTTGTATTGTTGTATGAAAAAGAGATATTATCTCCTTTTACAGTATTGGATTGTTTTACAATGAAGAAATCGATCTGTGTACACTTTTATGATATTTGTATATCGAATAAAGTCATACAACAAACCAGTATGTGTAGAATCTTTAGTTGGACCAATCTGAATCGGGACCATATGGCCACCTCATGGGGAGACGCAAGCACCTCCTTCCACTCCTCATCACTCAAGTCCCCCAAGTCTTCCACCCATTTGGCACGCACTTTCTCCAAGGTGTCGGGGGAATTGTTTAGTATTTTTGATAGGTTAAAGATATTGCTTTTTTCCTTCAGATAGTCGTCTAACGACCTATCTTCCAGAGGGGAGGAAACCGGGAGATCTGTCCCCCTTGGGATGGCAAGTTGTAGGGCATGTCTTATCTGGAGATAGCAGAAGGTTTTGGACAACACCTACTCATAGTCTCTCTGGAGGTCTACAAAGGGCCTAACCTTCCCATCCACCCACAGATTGCCTACTCTCGAGAGGCCAATAAAGTCCCATTTGTCTGACCCTGTTCCTCATGGAAACAATCCAGCCTGAACTGCCAAGCCATGTCTTCCCTGGACCGGAAATGAGCATCCTGGGACCGGTTTCTGGCTAATCAGCCATCATCACCCAGATGTGGGTCCCTTGCTCACTTTGCCACCGGATTCAAGATAGCCTGGCTGATGAGGGTTATGAACCCGAAACCGGTCCCAGGATGCTTGTTTCCGGTCCAGGGAAGACATGGCTTGGCAGTTCGGACTGAACTGTTCCCATGAGGCACAGGGTCAGACTGATTTGATAAGGCCATGTCTGCACTGGGGTGGTGGAGTGAGCTAAAGAATGATGATGGATTAAACCCAGATCAGTTGACTGGGGGTGAGTGTTTGATTTACTCAAGCGCTCCGTCCTTCACCCCCTTTGGTATCGCTCCCATAAGACTTGGGCCAATTCCACCGACCCCCTCATTTTTTTCAGAGTAACAGGTTGTAGACTTTTTCAGGCCAGCTCGGATTAACAGTACTTCAAGGTACCACTCATTAAGTGACATTGCATTCTTCCAGGATGTGGGTTTGCTACCATAAGTTGTACAGAGCGGAGAGTGGTCAGAAATTCCCCTTGCGAGATGAGTCATCTCACCGAACATTGGAAGTTGTGCAGCCAGCCCAAACATATAGTCTATGCAGGATAAACACCCATGAGCACCAGAGTGGAAAGTGTGCTGGTGGGATGATGAATTACACATCCTGTATAAACAAAAGAAGGAGTATCACCATTGGACCAAACGTGGGTCCGAATGGGGAAAGTGAGATGGAGAAATCAAAAGAAAATTATTCTTTTGTTAGTAGACCCCTCACTCACCAACCTGGTTGGTGACATGCTTCATCATCGGGGTCCCACCCGGACAGCCGAATGCCATCCGGGTGTGCTGCGACACCTGGTTACAGTGGGGCGGGTAGTTTTTGTGTGTGAATGAGGTGCAAAAAAAGATGAGGTTAAAAATTGCCCAAGTATAACTTCCAGTTGAAATTTTTTTTATTCAGAAGCTACTGGACAATATTAAAAGCAGTATTTCGATACTTGCGTAGGTTAAATTGACCGACAGTATCTAAGTGAATGTGCAAAAGGTCTACATGTTTCAACCTGTAATGGAATGTACCAGGTTTTCATCAGGACCAGAGTGAAGGGAACCTGGGTGGTATACAATCGCTAAGGTGTATCCAACCCTCGGTCCCACCGACCTAACTTTGTACTTACAGTTGGAGTCCTCACAACCTAATAAGGCGAGGGAAAAAGGGGAACCTGTGGAAAAAGAGACAATCACAAACAAATAAATTATGTGCCTATAACGTGGTATCATTAAGTATTTACGTAGTTTCTCCAGTGTATAATGTGCTCCATGCTTTCCCCTTCATGCTGGTGGAGTCACTCTCAAATCAGGGTGCATACTAGATAGTAACCAAATGCTAGCGCGGGCTAGCAGTGTGCTCCTCGTATGCATCTATAGGAATGCTCAGCAGGAACAATTAGAATGCAGATCATAGATTCAGCAATAAGGGCTAAATGGCCCGTGCCTTATCAGTGTCACTCACACCCATACGCTATCAACATTAGTGCGATGGTGCGAATGTATTTTAACAACACTTTCAACCTTTTTGGAAAGTGGTTATCAACGTTCACGCTACTTAGTGCGAACGTATCTTATTGCATGCATGTGAACTGAATCTAAAATATAATATATAAAGCATCGTTAGCTCTTGGTAGAATGTGGGACTTAGCGGGAGGGAAGGGGGCTAGGGCAGGGGCTGGAAAAAGAAAAGGATTAACGCTTACTCGAAATTCAAGTCAATTATGCTTCATGGGAGACTCGGTCGGGTGTGTCCCTCCTGAAGCACTGGCCGGATAAACAGAGTGAAAAGAAAAAGCATTATTCAACGGGATGGGAAAATCGCGGGTGAGGGCGAAATATGCGATCGGTAGACCGCCATCCGCTCAACTAACGTTACTCACTGTGTCAGGAAAAGAAAAGGCCGTTCTGCCTAGATGCCGACCTCTGCTCTCCGTAGTTACTGATGGGCGAGGGCGTCGGTATTAAATGCCAGTAAGTTCCGGGTGTGGGCGTGGCCTAGCGTCACGTGGTGGGCATGGCGGGGTCATCGGGTTGCTAGGCAACCCCCAAGCTTCGGTTACGGTGGCGTGCGGGGTTCAGTAAAACTACCGCGTCAGCCTGTGGTCAGATGAAATGAAGGGAAAGGAGCGCTGTATAGCGCATGTATAGAGAGGGAGGAAACTGACATACAGAAGACAAAGTCCGATTGCAAAAAGAGGTTTCAGATTGCAGGAAAACAACTCGTTAACAGGAGAGCCCCTTTGTATGCTAGGGAAAATCTCACATGGGGGTATTAAAAATAAAGACATGGGCAAAAAAACAGACAGTGTGTCTGATGAGTAAAAAAAAAAAAAAACTGGAAGAGGATGTGGTAATCACAACAAAGTATAGTCCACTCATAGGTGATGTATAGAGTGATATAGACAGTACTCGATGCTGCTCTGTGTACAGATGTTTGCAAATCATCTTTGAAGGACTGTGCTCCAGGGAATGTTATCATTTAATGCAGATTTATGGGTAGTAAGCCAATAAATCCAACGTTGCTCTTTTTCGAAGAGGCATTGTTGCATCCTGGGCCCAGCCTCTATCTGTTCAATGATGGTCCATTCCATGTCATTGGTGGTGTGATTTATTTCTAGAAAGTATTCAGTCAGTTTGGTTGCGCTCTTTCTGCATCTGATTGTGCTGCGATGTTCGCATGTCCTTTGTTTTATTTTCATGCATGTCATAACCACGTAGGATAGATTGCAGGGACATTTGATAAGATATACATATATAGATATAGATATAAGAATTACACATCCGCCAGATGTCCACAAGGCCAATTGCTGACAAAAAGTCTGCTAGGAACTTCCTGGAGGAATTTCTGTCTTGTAGGCAAGCAGTCCATTTCCCCACTGGGGGCTGTGTTACAGTATCCCTCAATAAGTAGTTCTCCCTGTGGCAGATTGGCAATATGTGAGCAGAGATCCGCGAGTGTGGAGGTATGTAATCTCGGAGGATGTAAAGGGACATGAAATTTAAGAGCCGCCCCTCCCAGTGTACCGATAGTGTTATGAAATGCCCATATGGATCATCTGTGACTTTCAGTATAGTAAATTGAAAGGATGTGCTTAGGAGGATGCCCACCCCTCTTGAACCTCTAGTATAATCTGCATGTGCTACCAGGTTGTAGCCCCATCTGTTAAGTGCACAGTAAGTAATCCCCTGTATGTAAGTTTCCTGCTGCAGGGCTGTATGGGGTGAAAGGCATTTTCAGTATTGCAGCACTACCCCCCTTTAAGTTTTATCACCGAGCCTGTTCGCATTCCAAGAAAGGATTTTGAAGTTACAGGAAACTTGAACCATATTCATGCTGCTGAGCATCTATAGCATTTAGAAATTCAGCCAGGGGACTGGAATTCTCGGGAGGGATCCCATTTCTAACAAGGTGCACTCAAGGGCAACTGGGGGGGACCTCTACATATGCTCTCGGAATCATCAGGGAGGCGTCCTGCTCAGCTACACTCTGCTGTTTGAGACATGTGTCATGCAACAATATCACTGTGACCCACATACTGTGCCATAAAAACATATTAAAGCAATTTATACAACATTTCCCCCCTCTCCGCCTCTCCTAAGGCAGAGGGGGATTGGAAAAGCGTCGGCATGTCCATATTTGCCTACGAGGGACCTACATCAATTGGGACTCTAGTGAGGGTGTCACCATATGAAATATACCCCGATAGAGAACCTTTTAAAATAATTTTATCCCCGTAGTTTGTCTGCCTTAGCGCCACATAAAATTGCATAATAAAAATTGTCTTAGCGCTGGCAGGCCTCTTGCATTACTGACTGGTGTAATTGAATGATTTGATATTAATGTCTTTTGTTTTATGTCATGAATTTATGAATATATGTTTGTTATGAGTTTATAAAGGTATACAATGTTGAATGAGATGTGTATTCCTCTAATGCATCTAAAATGATGAATTGTTGATTTAAAATAATTTGAATTGAATACAATTGTTTAAGTACAGTACAATGACTCAAAGCTTTGTATTTTGCATCTGCTGAATAAATTAGCAGTACATAAACTGGTGGCCAGGTAACTCCTTGAGATAAAAGTATTAAACGTCCTACCGGGCCCCCATAACAGACGTGACCCCTATAGTTTAAATCAGGGTAATTATAGCAGCCTCTTACAATTCCTCATCAGACTCTTGGCCACGGGGCCCTCCTCGTCTCATTAGGCCGCACTTCACCGCCTTGGCTGCTACAGGCAACCTCCTGAAAGCGGTTCGAGGCAGAAATCCAGAATGGCGTCAAGCTGTTCAGTACAACAACGGAGCCTTCCAACCCTAACTAGCAGTGTGGTAACTGGATAATTGAATGGATATTCCAGGGTTTACGACAGGTGTCTGTAGAAGCCCGCTCAAGGTCCAACCATCTTGACTGGCTCCTAGCCACGCCCCCAATCATTATACATTGTTAGACACAATGCTGTGGTATGGGCATACATGTGTTGAGTTCACTCTTAATGCAATTTTTTTGCATTAGGGGCGCATGACATTGTGTTGAAAACTAAATGCTCATCTCTAAATGATCCCCTTGTAGGCCATTTTCTCTACCATTGCCTGGCAGGAATAAAGGAAACAGATTAGCACTATCAGCCAGGTATTCAGGTTCTTCTGACTATTCAAAAAATATATAGTGCTTATGATGACAGCACTGAATGTGGTATTTGTTGACATCCAGTCTGCTTTCAACAATATTCCCTGGCAACTCCTTTGGAAGTCTCTAATCTCTATGTGAAGCAGGTGTTCCACTGGGTTCAGTTAATATGCTGATAAAATTACATCATGCAGTTATGCCACTGTGAAATGGGGGCCTGCAGCCACGGCCGGTAGTACGTGTAACTGCAGGGCGGTACGTGGGGAGGGGGAGGGGCAGGGTGGGGGGTAGTAATGTATGGATTACGGACTTTAACAGGTAAGTAAACATATAAATAAATAAAATGAATTTCGTTGTGTGCACTGCATCACCAAATGCGATGCAGTGCACGCAACGAAATTCGTTTTATTTATTTATATGTTTACTTACCTGTTAAAGTCCGTAATCCATACATTACAACCCCCCCTGCCCCTCCCCCTCCCTACATCAACGCCCTGCAGTTACACCTACTACCAGCCGTGGCTGGGGGCCTGGTGGTGAAAATACAAGGTCCTTCCCAGTGAACAATCAAGTTATTTTAGAATTTCCATCCTGCTTTTAGCCGGTGATTTGCTGCTAGTGATGGAGCAGATTTCATCTGGAGTCAGGAATTGCTTTCTTTTTGTGCTTCAGACAGACTACATTTAAAATGACGCACATTTTGGTGCAAGTGAAAACACATGGCATATAAGACATGAAATGAGGCCTAGTCAGTCTGAAATGCTTGTGCTGAATTAACGTGTTTTGCAGTGTAGAGAAAAACTTGCGATTTAAGTGGCCTTTTGTAGCTTTCAAGATACTAATAGAATTTGTTCTCTCTTCCCAACTCTTTTTCTTGTAATCTACACCCCTGTCCCTGTCATAAAAGACTTTGGCTTTGTTGTATATTTGGATAAACATGTTCAGTTTATAACACCTCTTTTTATAATGTGTGTTATTTTTTTTTTTTTAAACCTTTATTCATGGAGAGATCAGGAAAAAAACATCCCTTACATATGAAACACATACATACATAGTACAGATCTGCAATGGTTGGGCAATACCGAGTGACTGTACTAGCGGGCCTGGTGTCAATGTCAATACACATTATCAATAATGTGTGTTATTTAACAATGCACCAAACTAACAATGCACCAAACATTACACATGGGGCTAAACGCTTTTTTTTGCATGAAAAGCTATGTAAAACATTAAAGCATGTTGCTATGAGTATGTATTAATTGCGTGCGCTTTGAAATTTTACACTAGTGCATGTATCATGCTATGTTGCGCATTGCACATTTTGCATGTTGTGGATAAACAATAAGAAAAGCTGCTTTAAACTAATAGCTTTGCTAGGTAAACATTTATAAGGGGTATTAGTAAGGGGTGGAAAAACATAATGGGTTAATTTACATAAAGTTAATACTCTCTTGTGTTTGTTTTGTTTTTGGGCCTAAGATAAAATGGCTGCCTGTGAATCCAGCAAGGCTGTGACTTGCATTAAAAGAAGAGAGCATGCGCAGATCATACCAGCTTGCCTCAAGTACAGAAGGAGTCAAGGCCACTGTGAACTGTACATTCTTGTTATTGTGCCAATGTACCAGTGTTAGTTAAAGTATCCTTCCTGCCTGCGATGTGACAGGAAGGAGGAACATAGAATGAAACATTTTTCCTAGTAAATGTTGCTTAAACATAGAAATGTATTAATCATTAACGCTTCTTTTGTTAAAACCGGTATGGCTTAGAATTTCCAATGATATCAGGATGGTGAGACCCTCTCACCATCGTGGCTGACCAATCAGGTACAAGCTTTTCTGAATATGAAACATTTTTGTGTTTTGTGCCAAGAATATATATAATGACCTCTTTGGAGGCGTGGTTGGCTCTTTGGCTTTTTAGGCTCTTAGGCTTTAGGGGGGCGTGTGAGCCCTTGAGAGAAGGAACAGATTAGACCAGACATCGTATGGGTTGGTACGTGATCGTCGCGGGTGCAGCCTCGGTGGAGATTTGCGCCCAAGGAGAGACAGGAGGGGTTTCTTGCTCATATTTTTTCAGAGAGTCCTTGGACATCATATTTTTGGCAAGGCAGATCACATTCCTTTGTGGTCTGTGAAGGGCGGGCTGTCTTGCTCCTAAACACAGACAGGCAGAAGGTAGAATTAGAAGCTAAAACTTTAAGGTTATGCTTTGACTAATTAACTGGGTCTGAAAAGATGTATTTGTCTTATGCATTTATTTCTCTTTATGGTAGATTTTTGCCAACTATTAATTATTGATAGCCTTGCAAAACCCACTCTTTTTCTTAGAAATTCTTTAAGAGTTTTGACTGATATTTTGCGCCACATTTTCTTTTCTAGATGTGATGCTTGTATGCAGACTGTAGTATGTTCTGTATTAATGCTATTTTTCCTGTTTTCCAAATTCTGTAACCTGATTGATATTTTACTAATGAATAAAGGGTCAGAGAAACAATTTACTTTTTTTATTTTATTTTATTTTTTTTATTTTTTTATTAAACCTTTATTTAGTGCAGTCAAGAGAGATACATGACATTCACATCATTACCAATCAAACAGAGCGTAATACTTATGGTACATCAGTAGAATAGCGTACAGTCCTGTGGGCTGGATCACCTCATCATGTCTTAACAGCAAAGCAATGAACAGCAGACAGCAGGGTGGAGACAGCATTAGCAGAGCACTGCGCACAATGCAGTGAGGAATGCAAGTAGTGGGAAAAATTCACTACTCCTGCAGGCCGATCAAACAACAAGCTAGCTAGCTACAAGCAATGTGTAGTATAGAGGACGAGCATCAAACTGCCCGTGTAATGTGGCTGACACAATCCTTACCAGGGGGCCATCAGCATCCCTATTAGTACTAGTGTACCCTGCATGCAGCATCAAGGGCGTCCCTTCGTCTCCTCCAAGTATGCATATGGAATGTGGGTTCTCTGATTGGTGTTTGTCATGAGGTGATGCACGGTTTCCAACCTGTTAGGGGCCACCCCTACATGTGTTTAGTCGCTGAACCCAATGTGCATGTAAAATCCCAACTTGATTACAGCAGCAGTTTATCGGGGGGGGCCTGCGGCACGCGCCCAGCAAATAGCAGTATCCAAACTGCAGGTGTCTCATAGTCCTCTACTACGTCTCGACGGTGAGTAGCACGCCACTCCACGAGCAGAGAAACTCTGTTCCCACCAGCTAGGCTCAGTGCAGTTGTATCCGAGCGTCATACGACATTAATTTGCTCAGGGCTCAGCTATCTGACCCTCATCTGCAGAGGTGTCACTGTGAGACACTTGGGACAACCAGTAGAGCTGTAACGGGGACCAGATATCTTTGGGCTTGCAACGTACAGGCATTAGGTCTGCATAGACGCCATGTTGGTCTTGGCAGTATGTGAGATCATCTAGCCATTCTTTGAATTTTGTTGCCCTGCCCCTCCCCCATCTGCAGGCTACTCTCCTTTTAGCAAGGAGCAACGCAATATCTACGAATCGTCGGTGCAATTTGGGTATGTCTTTGGTATATCCCAACAGCATCAGCACCGGGTTTAGTGGAATAGGGCCTGCAATCATGACCTGAATCGCAGCATGCACCTGAGTCCAATATTCCTGTATCGCGCCACACTCCCAGGCCAGATGAAGGAAGCCCGCTCCTTCCGAGCGGCAGCGCGTGCACCAGTCGTCGTCTGAGAGATGAAATCGCAGCTTCCTGACTGGCGTGTAATAAAATCTCTGAATAAACTTGTAGTGAATGATTTTCAGTCGAGAGCTGGACGAGTCGTTTGCCGTGACCGAGCAGCAATAATTCCATTGCTCTTCAGTGAGTTCAGCGTCCAGTTCAGAGCTCCAGTCGTCTCGCGCTTTGGACCTAACAGGCGGACGCTGCGCTCGGATGTTATTATACAGTTTAGAAACCATATGCCTCCCATCTGACACCAATAGCACATGCAAGGGCAACACCACCCCTGGTTCATCCGGAAAGCTGGGGAGTATGTCACGCATACCCTGACGAAGCCTAATATAGTAAAACACCTCCATCGGAGTCGGGGGACCCGCCTGAAATATCTGATCTTTGGTACGAAATATCCCGTCCTGGAACAAATCACCCCATGTACTTATGTGAACGCGCTTACACATGGATCGAAATCCATGTTCTAATAACAATGACAGTTTCGGATGGTACGACAGGGGCAGTGCAGGTGAGTAAAGCATGGGAGCGTCGAGCATTTTAGCTACTCTTCTCCAGGCGTCGACAGTACATGTGACTGTGGTGGCAGGCGTATCACCAATCACTCCCAGTAGCATACCGTTAAGCGGAAGCGGATGCGCAATCCATTCTTCAGCCGCAATCTGTGGCATAAAGGGAGCGGGACTAACCCAGTGGTAGGCGTGTTGCGCCTGAGCACTAAGATAGTACACAGCAAAATCCGGCACATCGAATCCACCCTTATCGTATGGTTGTGTCAAGACCGCCCAGCTAAGCCGCGGTTGTTTACCTCCCCAAAATAAGCGAAGAAGTTCAGTTCGCAGTCTCTTAAAGAAATAGGGGCCTGGGTAGTAGGGGATATTCTGAAAAAGGTATAGGAAACGCGGGAGGATGATCATCTTGATCAGTGAGGCTCTGCCTGCCATCGATAGCGGCAGGGCCATCCAGCGAGTCACATTGTCTGCCAATTGCGAGATAGCCACGCCATAGTTCAGCCGGATAGTGTCCTCTTTATTGAGCGATATCTCAATGCCCAGGTATCTGAGTTCCGAACTGCACCATTCTAGGGGGTAGTCCAATTGAAAATGGTCAACCGAGGCCGTGAGGGGGAAGAATTGTGATTTCTTCCAGTGAATGTGCACTCCGGACATGCCGCCAAAAACTATAAATTCCCTCAGGATTGGGTTAAGGTTCTGCTGTGGGTGCCGCACGTACAGGGTAACGTCGTCCGCGTATAAGGAAATCCCTATCTGCCGTTGGTAGCAGTTAAAGGCGCTGGCCTTATGTAGTTGCCGGATCCTGCATGCCAATGGCTCGATTGCCAAGGCGAAAAGCAGGGGCGACAGGGGGCATCCCTAGCTGGTCCCTCTTGTGATCGGCATTTGTGGAGAAAGCACACCATTAATGACGACCCTGGCAACTGGGGCAGTGTAAAGAAGCTTCACCCATGAGATGAAAATCCGAGGAAATCCCATTCTAATCAAAATAGCCATGAGGTAGCCCCATTCCACAGAATCAAACGCTTTGGTGGCATCTAGAAACACAGCGGCAACAGGCAGCTCAGGCGCAATGGTGGGGATAAGGGAGAAAAGCGTGCGAAGGTTATGCGACGTTGCTCGCCCTGGCACAAAGCCAGACTGATCCGGTAGCACCAGGGTAGTCATGAGGAGGGAAAGCCTAGTCGCTAACACTTTGGCAAGTATTTTTGCATCACAATTCAGCAGCGAAAGGGGTCTATAGGAGTCGGTATCTAATGGATCTTTCCCTGGCTTCAGAAGTGAGGTAATCGCCACCTCCCTCATTGAGCCTGGTAGTATCCCCGCCTCCAGCGACTCTTCAAAGATTTCCTTCAGCACCGGTGCCATAATGTCAATGTAGCACTTGTAAAATTCAGCTGGAAGGCCGTCCAGCCCTGCAGCCTTGCCGTTACTGAGGGACATGATAGCATCCCTAATCTCATCTAGTTCAAAAGGACACCCAAGAAAGGCCCTGTGACTGTCGCCAAGCCAACATAGCACTATGTCATCAAGGAAGTCCCCGAACTCCACTTCGCCTTCCTGCTGCGTGGAATATAATTGTTTGTAGTGCTGTAGGAAGGTGTCCTGTATCCTTTTTGCGTCCTGATAGGTCCCACCCTTGCCATCAGTGATTTCCAAGATATGGGTAGCATAGCGCTGGTGTCGCGTGAGTGCAGCAAGTACCTTCCCCGGTCGGTCCCCCTCGCAGAATCTCCTAGCCGTCCAGTACTTGCCCCGGAACTTCACCTCCCTGGCAGCCTCCTCCTCAAAGGACGAAAGCTTAGACCTGAATTCCTGCGCCAGATCAGGGCTAGGGTTGTGGACCATCTCCGCCTCTAGGGCTTTAAGTTCCGATTCAAGTTTAGTCAGCGTGCGCACTATGTCCCTCAGTATCCCGCAGCTCTTAGCAATCGTGATACCTCTGATAGTCACCTTGAAGGCTTCCCATATCGTCTCCACACTTTCGACTGACCCCTTATTTCTAGGGAAGAAAGCCTCTATCTCCTCACCAAGTTCATGCTTAAACTCCGGGTCAAGAAGAGAGGAGGGGAACAGCCGCCACGGTGGTCGCAATTTGTTCATTCCAGGCATCTCCATTAAAGCCAAGACCGGACAGTGGTCAGAGTAGGTCCGATGCAAATGCTTTACTTTAATGACACCATTGGCAAGGCCCCGCGAGATATAGCAGTAATCAAGTCTCGCCCATGTGCGTGCGTGTGCCGTGAAATGTGTGCCCTCTCTAGTCACTGGGTGCGTGAACCTCCAGCTATCTATTAGCCCTGCCTCAGTTAGTATACCCTGCAGGGCGTCGCGAGCTTTTGTGTTGTATTGGCCACTCCCATCCGACCTATCCGCCGCAGGCATCAGCGACAGGTTGAAGTCCCCCCCCCAGATGACGTGTGCGGCTTCGACCTCCAATATATGACCCCACAATGTCAGAAAGAAACCAGGTGTGTCAACATTGGGCGCATAACAATTCACAATTATGACCACATCCGTGCCCAGTCTGCCCCATAGGATCACATACCTCCCCTCAACGTCCACCCTCGCTCCCAACTTTTGGAATGGCAGTGCTTTATTAATCAAGATGACCGTACCTCTGGAATACGTGGAATAAGAAGAGAACTCTCTCACAAGTGCCCATCTACATGCAAATTTAGGGACCCTTCGCGGGTCCAGGTGAGTTTCCTGAAGTAACGCTATCTTCACATGATGTCTATCTAAATACGTAAGTACATTTCTACATTTCCTGGGATCATTAAGGCCTCGTACATTCCAGGACAAAATTGAGATGTCATTCAATGCGTCACCACCCATGTCCACCACTGTACTCCCGATAAAGAATCATAGCCAAGTTGCCAGCCCTTACTCGTAGCGTACCAGGTGCAAGTCTACTCACTGTCTGAACCATTCGCATCTCCCATTCTGTATCGCTTTCAGTCACACTAGCTCCAATGTCTGCATTAACGTCATGGATACCTCCCGAAACACTGCCTATAGTCACAACAGCCCAAACCCCAACAGTCATACTTCCCCCCTCCCCCCGTATGCAGCAACCCAACTCCTTCGTTCCCATTCCTCCCCTCTCCCACTGAAGCAACCCAATCTTGCCAGTACCACAACCCCTCCCCCCTCCCCGAACCCCATACTCAACAACCATCGAAGAACTGTGTGGGGAATCCCCTTCTGGGGGCATCAGAGGAACGCACCAATCCACCCCGATAATCTCCTCTCGCCCCGCACATGCCATACGGGAACAGTCAGAGATGGGGGGGTGGTGCCTGGTATACATTACCCCTGCAGATTAGAACCTGTCCATCATGCCAACGTCTCTCATGGAGTCCTCCCCAGGTGGAGAAGACTTCTGTTCATTCAAGTGAGAATGTCCACTTATCAGCTGCTGCTCATACCTCCACCAAGTTTGCCAACAGCCTGCTCGCTTCAACGACAACCCCCTTATCGGACCACAGTTTGTGAGCCCCCAGCCCAGCCACATCACGTCCACGTAGCAATGAATCTGCAACTCGATTCCATAACAAGGTAGTCCATCTGGGGCTTGGTCAGGTCCAAGGAGACGAATCGAACAGCAGATCAACGACACGAGGTAAATCAGTCTATATCAGAGAGGCATTGTCATTCGTCAACATTCTCCAAAGGATCTCCGCCTACACCATCATCCTCCTCGTTTCGCCTGCCTCCTCTAGTAGCGCAGAGTTTTTTGATATAGTCATCTACCTGCTGCGGATTTGTGAAAAAATATTGTTTGGCCTGATAGGTCACTCTGAGTCGTGCAGGGTACAGGAGTGCATAGTCCACCTGCATGTCTCTAAGCTTTTTCTTTACGTCCAAGAACTTCTTCCGCTGTTCCTGCACCATAGGGGTGAAGTCCGGGTATACTGAGAAGGTCACACCATCACACGTCAGGTTTCGGTTCATCCGCGCCGCCCGTAGTGCCGCGTCGCGGTCGCGGTAGTTGAGCAACCGGGCGATAATAGGCCGCGGCGGTCTCCCTGGCTCGGGCCTTGGACCTAGGGAACGGTGTGCTCTTTCGACAATAAATTGACTGGAGAAGGCTTCCCTGCCCACTGCAGTCGTGAGGATTTTTTCGACATATTCTTCCATACGTCCAGTGTTGGTGGACTCCGGCACACCTATGACGCGGATGTTATTGCGTCTACTCCTCGCCTCCAACTCTTCATTCTTCGCCGCTATCACACGCAGAATGTTGTCCATTCTGGATAGGCGGGTATCGTGGGATGCTGATGTGTCCTCCGCGGCCGATACGCTTCGCTCTGCTTCCGTCAGGCGTTCCTCATGGACCTCCAGTTTTTGAGCGACCCCATCCATCCTCGAGGACAGCCGATCCACCTTGTCCACTATCGTGGCGAAGCCCTGCCGCATCTCCTCCATCATCACTTGCATCTCAGGGGGTCATGGATGGGGAGAGGGGCTCAGTACCCGATGATCCACGGGCACCACCAGACCCCGCCGTGTCTCGCAGTTGTTTCCTAGTGGCCGCGGGTTCAAAAGAGAGTTTAGGCTGCTTATTGTCATTCTTTCCCATTGTGTGCCGCTTGTAGGGGCTGGAAGTGCTCGGTAAGATGCGATTGGAGCGGTCCTCACTGCCCGTCGACAATCCCTTTTGCATCTGTACTGCCAGTACAGCGGTAGCGCAAGTGGCGGCACCTTCCGTGCGAGGAGCGGTCCAGCAGTGCACAAGTGATCACCGCAATATAATGTGGCTCCAGTCCCAGTAACCGAGGTGACCTTCAACCGCTCATGAGGGGGTCAGAGGTCCCACTCAGCTGCATTGTGCGTATGTCTGTTGGTGGTGTGCTAAGGACGATCGGTCTAGGTCTGTGCCGTGACAGAGTAACCTCCCCGAGGCCACCCTGTAGGTATCCGGCGACAGTCAGCACTCCACCACTGCATCTCTCACCTCTGTTGGGCAGGGAAGGCCTGTGCTCCTCTGTTACCTGCTGCCTGCATCGTCCGCTAGCACTGCGTGGAAGGTGACTCGATAGCATCTACCAGGATCCCCAGCGCCCAGCCGGGGCTCGCCCCGTCTCCCACGGCGTCGAACAGCCCAGGCCAATGCACAGGATCCTCCACCTATATTCGGACTGTAGGCCGCACGTGGCCTTGCCGTAGTAAGATTGATAAGTGCGTACCCCTGCGGACCTCAAGATACGCGGCACATCCACGACAGTAGAATAGCCACACGCCTATGGGTGCTGTATGTCGTCAGTAGTTGCTATGGTCGGTAAGATACTCTAGTTGTGCACATGCAGGCCCCTCTGCCTTATGGGGATGCTCTCAGTTCGTGCTGGAGAGGCTAGGGGGGGGGGTAGTTCCACTGTGCTGCCGGCGGGGAGCGACCAGTGAAGGGTCCGGTCACTGGTAGTGTCCCACAAAAGGCTCCTGGTGCCCCTCAACCCTCTGCCACCAGCAGCGGCGAGTCCGCGGAGGGTGGACTGGCACTATCGGTAATTTGCGCGCCAAGCCCGGGGCCCCGCTCAACCACCTCCCGGTTCACGCGGCAGGACCCGTCTCCACGCGCGGTCCCAGCAAGTCTCTGTATCGCCGCTCAGTGTCCCTGCGCTGCGTAGTGGCCAGCAAGAGGGGCAGACTCACCGCCACAACAGGTCCGCCGAGCCTCGGCAGGGTCCGTACTGTCCAGGCGGGCCGCCCCGCGGCTGAGGCCTGCTGTCCTCGTGGCGAGCCCCGGCCTCACGTAGTCGCGCTCCCAGGCTGTTGCACCGCCCTTCCGCAGCAGTGTGACCCGGTCAGTCTTCACACTCGACGAAGTCCGGCGTCAAACTTCGGATCGCCTCCAAACTTGGACAGGATCTGCAGGACACAATAACTCTCACTCGCTGAAATTTTCAGGCGGACATCTGCAGGATGGGAGGATAAAATCAGGATAGTTCTGACCAGGCAGCCAGAGCCTCACTAAAGTGCGGCCATTAGCTCGTGCGCCCTCTAGCGCCCCCAACAATTTACTTTTGACTAGAAAATCAAACCCTTTAAAATACTCAACAACTCTTTTCATTGACTTAAATAATATTTGCATTTTTGACTGTTCATGTTTATAAAAAATCTCCTGAAGGTAAAACATGGTGTCAAGGGCCCAACACGTTTTCAGCGGTAAAATAGAGGTAGATGAGGTTTTGTATTGAGAAATTACAGTGAAATTAACGCTGTATCAATTTCTGGTAGAAATGAAATTGCATTGAACTATTGCAAAAATGAAATTGTTTTAAGATTTAAAGAAACTGTTGGAAGGTAAAGAGAAACATTTATTTTTAATTGGTAATGCTCCTGAAGGAACACCTGTGCATTTTATGTCTACTAATTTGGGACAAAATTCATGTATGTGGGTTCACCAATGGTGCAAGTTTACTGAGAAACAGGGTCCTTTGAGGTTTCCAAAAGATGGTACTTTTGAATTGCAAATTATTGACAAATTAAGGGAAGTTGTATGTGAAATAAAGACACCATTTAGAGCTGCACAATTTGAGGCTTTAAGCATGTGGGAAAAGACAGCAAGAGACAAAGCAAGTGAGGATAAAAAGGTAAAGCACCAGATGCAGGAGCAGGGAATTAATGATGATAAAAAGCTTCGAATAAATAATGATTAAGGGGATGAAATAATGGATGCATTGTTAACTGAGTGTCCACCACTTTATGTGGTTCCCATTAACAATACTGAAAATAGTGTACCAGTAAGTACTACAGTGGCTACTGCTTCTGTTGAACAGAGAGAAAAACAGACTGAGAAAACTGTGCAGACATTTCAGATTGACCCATTACCTGTTGATTTAGCACTGACAGTTATACCTCCAGGTGTTACTGCTTTAAATGTGAATGACTCAGTCCAAGAATTACAAACTGCAGATGAACAGATAATGCCTAGAAACATTATGACTGTCCCAATTAATATGGTCCCTACTGAAAAGGTTTAAAGAGCTGCAGAAGGAGTGAATTTGTCGGGGTTTATTTCAGAAACTCAGAATTCACAGATTATTGAACAGAAATTACCCCAGACAGTACAAGCACTGAAAGGTGGGGGGAAATGGTCTTTACAACATCTGCAGCCCAGGATAAAATGAATATATTTGAAAATGGGATTTTTAAAACCTGCTTTGAGGAAGCAGCAGTGATTAAAAAGATAGAGAACATAGGGGACCATATTGACACAGACCCTGAAATAGAGAAACAGCTTAATGTTTTAAATTCAACATTTGAACATGAAGAAATTTACAGTACTTGCTGTTTAAATCATGAAAATGTGAACCAGTGTCAGAAAAAATAATTAATTTCCCTGAGTAAGGAAACAGCTGCATGTGCAGAAACTATACATGATGGACTGACAGATTTGGCTCAAAATTATGAACTTGGTGTTTCAGGAAGTTTTCAATTTCAGAAAAGTTTTAGGGTACATATGGATGATGAAGCAAATTAGAAAATGTGTTCTTCAGTAATGCATTTGCACATTGCAGAAGTAACAAGATATATTTTCAAATGCAATGGGTTTGAGAAATTAGGAGACAAGTGGGCAAGAAAACATGAGAAGAAAAAGAAACCACCAGAGCTTGTTAGGGAAAATAATAAACAGGATGAGGGAGAAGCTTTAGCTTACTCATTGAGAGAAAATGTGGGAGAAATATATGTGCATATGCAACAGAATAAAGTGAACTTGCAGCAATTCTGAACACATTCCCACAATTGAGGGACACATTTATGCTGTGGTACCCACACATTGATGGATTTGTTGAAATTTTAAAAGAGTTGTTCATTAATTTGTAAATGTTCTTTTACATTCACATGCAAACTGAATTGTGGTTTGAATTTAAAGTTGTTGTGCAACGGCCAGGTGAGGAGACAGTGAAAAGGGTTTGCATGAATGCACCATCATTTTCTGTTGTTATGGAGAAAAACGTAGCAGTGATTACTTTCTTGATGGGCAGAGTGCCAGCAAAGGATGTTGATTGGGCACAGATTAAAAGAACACAGGATGGAAGTAAAGGTGTATTGATCTGTGCAAATTCAGGTATGGATGTTGTACTGCTGGAAAATGTGTTCTTTTGCCATCTTTATAACAGATTTGAGCATTGGAAGAAGAAATGTAAATTTAAACATAATGCACAAAAACATAGAGTAATGCAGATGCAAAATATACCAGTTAAACAAATGCAAATGTCAGTTCAGAAACAGGTACCAATGGCAGGAAATTTTCAAGCACAGATGTTCCCACAAAATATGGAAAATGCTAAAATTAATGTGAATTATTTCCAGAGACAAAATCAGAACCCAGTCCAACAGGTTGCTGTGTTTTAAAATGAGAGTTTTAACCCTCACAGTTTTGACTTTACCAAGTCCATTGTGAAAGCAGTGAAAGATCCAGATTCATTTGGAAGAGTTTTAAACAAAGAAATTAAAAACCCAGTTTTAGAAGAATTTGCACTCAAATTAGGCCATTTGAGGAAAAATGCCAAATTGTTGTTTGTGACTCAGGCCTAGCAGGAAAGCAATTATTGTGCAAATTAAAAAACACAAATTACTGTACACCAGATAATGTAAATTTTCAGATTCCTGATGAGGATGTACATTTTAAAATGGCCCAACAAGAGACAGCTGTAACTTTATTTTCAGAAAAGACAGTTGAAAAATTACCTTCTGATTTGAAAGAAATAATAAACACGGAAATAAGAGAGTTCACAGAGAAGGATGCCAGATTAATAAAATGTGCAGAGCAGGTCTTATTAAAATTAGAACCAGATGACATGTATTCAAGAACATTATCAGTTGCAGGAATTTTACCAATAAAAGGATTTTTTATGGAATTGATTGGAAGTTTATGTAACTTTCTGATCACAGGTTCACAGAAAATAAATGAAAAGAACAGAATAGTGTGGGAGATTAAAAGTATATTCTTTCCATGTTGTCCTGTGGTACCGAATCTAGCCAATATATTGCTTCACATTCCATGTGCTGAAGAATGGCTTACTTTTATTGATTTTTCTCAAGTTCATGTCACAGTGCCATTGTATGAGAATAGTCAGGAGTACTGTCAAAAAGAAGATGAATACCTGGGACACAAAATTGGAAAGGGATGTAAAAAAGTTGTCACCAGAGAGGGTGGAAATAATTCCCAAGAAAAATCCACCTTAAATTCAGAAAGAAGTCAGAACAATGTTTGGGAATGGTTAGCTGCTGTGGAGAGTGGTTACAAAACCTTTCCCTAGTGGCTAAGACTTTACTGAGACTGACACACAAGGATGTGTCTAATCCACTTCTATTGGACAACAATTGCATAAAAGCATTCCTAGAGTTGAAAGAGAAAAGATTTCGCGCCCCAGCACTAGGAATGAAAGTTTATTTGAAAGAAAATACACCAATTTGCAGTGAGAGGGAGGGCTGCTCTCTCTCATTGCCTATTAAAAAAGATGAATGTTTTCAAGGGTATGTGCTGTGTTTCCCAATGACCGTTGACCCTAACTTCACAGAAATGTCAGCAAATGAATTGGTTTGTGATGAAACTGAATATGCCTGTCTAAATGTCATGAAAATATGCATGAAGCAAAAATCAGACTTTAAGGATGAACGTCTGAGTCGGCCCATCAATGTCCATTTTGTAGATGGCCCATGTTTGAAAGGTAACAATGACACATTAAAAGCAGCACATGCTGTGCTCCTTATACATTATGTCGTCAAAGCTTTATGGCTTTCAGTAGTGTCCTCAGCCCAAAATTCGAAATTCATTGCTCTTACCATATCTTGCAGTATAGCTGCTCAAATGGGAGTCACTATTGTCATGGGAGAGAGAAATGCAAATTCAGTTGCACAAAATTGTGTTCTGTTAGCATATACATTCAATGGAATCTTCAAAGGTGAATTAAAAGAGGCTCAAGAAAATGTTTCAGAAGCAGAACATCAGGGTTGTATCAGAACTGTTTTTGAGAAAAGTGACAACTGCATAGTGGCAAATGTGTTATTGCAAAAACTGATGCCCAGGTATAGATTGCCAGTTTCTCTGAAATCAGATCATAATGGGGTCTCAAAGATGATGTGTGCAGAACAACAGATTGGACAAGGAGTGGATTGTAGCTATCAGCCTGAAGTGTCAAGCATAATAAAGCAACACAAAGGCAGCACAGAGTTACACTTTGCAAAAGACTGTGTTTCAGCATCACCAAAGTGGCTTGAAAATGCATATGCAAATGCACTTGTGGAAAACACTGATGAGAACACTAGCCATTGTCGTGTAGGTCTTGATGTAAAGCATGCAGTTTCTCACCAGATTGTAGCTGCTACACAAGATCTGCATAATGGATGGTGCAACGACTTTGATCAGAGAGACGCTGTGCTGAAACATCTGAATCTGATCAAAGGAAAATAAGAGTGAAAGACTTAGGTTGAAAAAGTGCAAAGGATTGATGGTGCCATGTCAGAGTTTCTCAGCACATACATGGTAAAATTTGCATGGAAAAAGTACAGAATGCCACACTGTATGAGCCATACTGATGGCAAGGTGATGACAAAGAGCAAAGAAACGCTGAAACTGTCCTGTTGAATTCTCCTTTTATTATTTTAGTTAATTATTTTAGAGAAGACTAACAGTTCCAAGAAGCTACTTACATAACTCTGCATTAAACATTGAGCTTGGCTATATATATTCTGATTATAGACACAACTTGTGTTTGCCTTAGAAATAGAAGTAAAATTGATATATGCTCAGTTTTTACAATAATAATATCACCTGTGAAATTAAATAAGAGTGATGATTTAATATTAATTTGAGGTATTATGGTTTGAATCATCAGAAGGGTGGATTGATGGAGCAGATTTCATCTGGAGTCAGGCATTGCTTTATTTTTGTGCTTCAGACAGACTACATTTAAAATGACGCACATTTTGGTGCAAGGGAAAACACATGGCACATAAGACATGAAATGAGGCCTAGTCAGTCTGAAATGCTTGTGCTGAATTAACATGTGTTTTTGCAGTGTAGAGAAAAACTTGTGATTTAAGTGGCCTTTTTTAGCTTTGAAGATACTAATAGAATGTGTTCTCTCTTCCCAGCTCTTTTTCTTGTAATCTACACCCCTGTCCCTGTCTTAAAAGACTTTGGCTTTGTTGCAGATTTGGTTAAACATGTTCAGTGTATAACACCTCTTTTTATAATGTGTGTTATTTAACAATGCACCAAACATTACACATGGGGCTAAACACTTTTTTTTGCATGAAAAGCTAACTAAAACATTGAAGCATGTTGCTATGAGTATGTATTAATTGTTTGCGCTTTGAAATTTTACACTAGTGCATGTATCATGCTATGTTCCGCATTGCACATTTTGCATGTTGTGCATAAACAATAAGAAAAGCTGCTTTAACACCTTGCCTGCTAGGGCAATTCCCGCTGGGTGCTGGTACTCGAGAAATACCATTGTTCATGACAAGGCCAGCTCGTCATAAGCACAGGTCCAGTAAACTGCATGACGAGCTGGCCTTGTCATTAGCATGGAAGTGGTTAAACTAATAGCTTTGCTAGGTAAACATTTATAAGGGGTATGGGGTGGAAAAACATAATGGGTTTATTTACATAAAGTTAATACTCTCTTGTGTTTGTTTTGTTTTTGGGCCTAAGATAAAATGGCTGCCTGTGAATACAGCAAGGCTGTGACTTGCATTAAAAGAAGAGAGCATGTGCAGATCATAACGGCTTGCCCCAAGTACAGAAGGAGTCAAGACCACTGTGAACTGTACATTCTTGTTATTGTGCCAATGGACCAGTGTTAGTTAAAGAATCCTTCCTGCCTGCGATGTGACACGAAGGAGGAAAATAGAATGAAATATTTTTCCTAGTAAATGTTGCTAAAACATATAAATGTATTAATCATTAATGCTTCTTTTGTTAAAACCGGTATGGCTTAGAATTTCCAATGAGATCAGGATGGTGAGACCCTCTTGCCATCGTGGCTGACCAATCAGGTACAAGTTTTTCTGAATATGAAACATTTTTGTGCAGTCTGCCAAGAATTAAAGTATAAATAATGACCTCTTTGGAGGCGTGGTTGGCTCTTTGGCTTTTTAGGCTATAAGGCTTTAGGGTGGCGTGAGAGCTCTTGAGAGAAGGAACAGATTAGACCAGACATCATATGGGTTAGGTACGTGATCCTCGCGGGTGCAGCCTGGGTGAAGATTTGCGTCCAAAGAGCGACAGGAGGAGTTTCTTGCTCATATTTGTTCAGAGAGTCCTTGTACGTCATATTTTTGGCAAGGCAGATCACATTCCTTTGTGGTCTGTGAAGGGCAGGCTGTCTTGCTCCTAAACACAGACAGGCAGGAGGTAGAATTAGATGCTGAAACTTTAAGTTTATGCTTTGACTAATTAATCAGGTCTGAAAAGATGTATTTGTCTTATGCATTTATTTCTCTTTATGGGAGATTTTTGCCAACTATTAAATATTGAGTAGCCTTGCAAAACCCACTCTTTTTCTTAGTAATTCTGTAAGAGTTTTGACTGATATTTTGCGCCACGTTTTCTTTTCTACACGTGATGCTTATATGCAGACTGCAGTATGTTCTGTATTAATGCTATTTTTCCTGTTTTCCAAATTCTGTAACCTAATTGATATTTTACTAATGAATAAAGGGTCAGAGGAAAATTAACTTTTGACAAGAAAATAAAACCCTTTAAAATACTCAACAACTCTCTTCATTGGCTTAAATAATAATTGCATTTTTGACTGTTCATGTTTATGTAAAGTCTCCTGAAGGTAATACATGGTGTCAAGAGCCCAACACCTTTTCAGCGGTAAAATAGAGGTAGATGAGGTTTTGTATTGAGAAATGACTGTGAAATTACCGCTGTATCACTGGTCCCAACAACTACCCGAGTAGCACACAGAATCTCCTAGATAAATGTGAGGAATTCTGTAGAGTCAAAGGGTTAGCCATTAATTCCTCTAACGATAAATTGATGTCATCTAGTCGTCATAATGGATTTAAGAACAATCTCAGCTTAGATGGCTATCCTCTGAATGAGTTTGAATACCACCGGCTCAAAATATTGGTCAACCTAAGATGGTGTGGGAGCCAAACCCCAATAGTTTACCTGAACCCCAATATTTGATCACCCCGATATTTATCAAAATAGTTTGGCTTCAGTGTCTCCAGTTGATCTAGCAGTGACCAGGGCCGGACTGGGAACCAAAACTGGCCCCGGCAAAGTGCTCGGCCGGCCCCTGGGGGGAGGTCTGGGCTCTTTGCCTGGGCCGGTTTTCAGGTGATTTTGTTGCAGGATCGATTTTGCAGCTATGCTGCATAAACGGCCCTGTAACAAAACCGGCCCCCAGGGGCCCAAAACCGGCCCCCACCCTTGCGGCGCACCGGGGGAGTGCCCGGTGCCCGCCACGGCCAGTCCGGGCCTGGCAGTGGCAGACTACAATCCTCATCCAACCAGCAAAATTTAGCAGAGTTAAATACATTAAAATAGTTGAAGCATAAAAGACTGAGTTCTAGATCATAAATAGGGTAAAAAGTGAATTTATAAACAGAATTAGTCAAAATGCAGTACACAGAAAAAATTCATGAGATACAATGAAGGCTCAACTACAGAACAACAGACAATGCAAAATCATAAAAGGGATTAATCTCTAGTTAGGCAGAATCTAAGTAAACATTCTAAATGTCAAACTTATAAAGAGAACCAACAGCATTCAATTAGCAAGTACAGAGCCCCAGAGTAAAATGGAAAATCACACCGAAAAAATAGAAAATCAAAGTACTGTCATGAAAAAAGTCTCATAAGTCCACAAAAGACAAACTCAGAGGATTTATAAACAAATGACAAGCTATTAATGGATTCTGCAAATTCAGCATAGTATAATCATAGTTAGGGTTGCATTAGCAAATCAGAAATTACAATGTAATATTCTAAAACTTTAGTACCAACCCATTTCTTAAAGTAGGACAACACTTCCAGCTATTCTCTCAGTATTTATGCTCCGGAGATGATCACCACAAAATGAAGCATGTCTCAAACAATGACTCATACAATTTGCACATCCATACTAGCACTTCCAGTGGAAGTCCTTGAAAATTATACTTTGGGTACACTATGGAAGCTTCATTCACAACACATGTTTTCTAACAAAGTTGTACATTTCTATTATGGCAACGTCATTCACTTGATGCTCCACGGAAATGAGTGGAGAGATGGCTTGCAGTGGGACTCTGATTGGGAGATGGATTGAGCAGGAGCAAGTTAAACATAACACCAGAAACTGTAACATTTTTTAAAATAATGGTGTACTGCACAAAACTTGTGCCATAATTATTAATAACATTAACACTGCTAAGTGACCTGGGTAACTATCTTCAAGTTCATTGGTTAAGCCACTAGGTATCATTAGAACATTAAAATGTTGGGAGCTCCATTGAAGACAAAGGAGTGCTCCGGGCTTCTACTGGCTGGTACGAGCCCGGAGCTCCAACATTCCAACTGTTGTTGTTCACAGTTGTTGTTGTGATAAAAGGCCTCATGGAGCCCAAGAGGATTTAAATTCACTTGGGATCACGGAGGCCTTTGCTTTATTTGTTAGAACATTCTGTCCTCCAGTGGCGGAATGTTCTAATAGCCTTGAAGCCCGCTGTAGCTGGGCTGTACTGGCCATTAAAGCCCTGCTCACTTGTTACTGGCTCTCGCCTTCGGCTTGGGCCTTAAATGCTGGAGCGGGCTTTTATTGGCAGGTATAGCCTGCTAACACGCGCTATAATAAAAACACTAATTCTGAAAAATTATTTTCCCACCATATTTGCCATATTTTCAAAAATGCTACAACAATAGAAAAAGAAAATCACCGGTGAATAAATCTTTTAGATCAACATATGGGCGCAACCGTATGCTTCACATTAGATTATCTTTGGAGAATGGTTTCCCTGTCTGTAGAAGTATATAAAGCACAGTATGCATTACTATTTGGTACTGAAATGTGGAGCCATGGCAAAGTCTCAAAACTATCTACATTCCACATGTAAGAATTATTTTTGAAACCCCTCCTGATCCTGCCATCCAGCAAATCAACCAGTAAATATAAGTGTGATCAGAATCTTTTCTCTGAATAAACTTAAAGCTAGATTCATGAACGAAAAATCGGCTCGCAAAGGGCCAGATTCTCAGAATCTGGCCCTTTGCGAGCGCAATTTTTGCATTTGGGATTCATCATCCCAAATGCAAAAATCGCTATTTGCGAAATCGTATATTTGCGAGGAATTGCATTTAAGGAATCTCTATTTGAGATTCCTTAAATGCAATTCATTAACCAATTTTAAATTGCGAATTCGCAATATTTGGCCGCTATTTACCACGAAGTCTGACTTCGTGGTAAATAGCGAAAAAATAGAAAAAAGCACTTTAGTGCATTTTTTTCAGTTGCATGTTACACACACACATGTCCTTTGGACATGTGTGTGCGCAACACCTGTGTAAATTTGCATTTCAGGGGTGCTACAGGGTGTCCTTTGGACACCCCTGGCACCCTTGAAATCGCATCCTTATTTGCGATTAGCAAATTGCTAATCGCAAATAAGGAATAACTCCCCATTCATTCCTATGGGCCTGTTGGCCCATAGGAATGAGTGGGAAGTTATTCCTTATTTGCGATTAGCAATTTGCTAATCGCAAATAAGGAAGATGTAGGAATCGCAATATTTTTTGGAATTCCTACATGAATCCCGTTTTGCAAGTCCTTAATAGCGATTCCTTATGAATCGCTATTAAGGACTCGCAAAATCGGACAATGATAATTCTAGCTGATAGTCTACTTTTGAACTGGATCTGAGTCTTGGAACAGCAGAGCTAAGCCAGTATGGAGAATGCCTGCGTGAAGCTTTGGATCTTGCAGGGAATATGTTATAAGACTGATTTAGATATATCCAGGCTCTGACCAAACGACTAGGCATGATTAAGCTATGTTCTAGCTATGACTCTAGTTTTATTGGAATGGGATTCATTGTGTTAACAAATGCACAAGATATGACTACAGGATAATAAGGTCAGGAATACCCATGGGAGCGCTCTCAGCCATGCATTCCTAACAAGGAAGTGCATACCGAAATATGGATTCTGCTTTGAAAAGGTTAAACATACATTAACAAAAACCTCTTTTGAGAAACGCAGGGATTGCCATGAATGCACTGATCACACAACCAGTTTTTGCTCCTGTGTACCCTATGTGCCACCACAAGGGCAAAATGCCATGGAAAACTAATAAACAGCACAGAGGGAACGGAGAGGAAGAGTCTAGTTGAAATATGCAAGCCAGAAAACATTGGAAATTGTCAGGCGCCCCCGCTATTCGCAGATGGGGTGTCATTAGTTGCGCCATGGAAAGGAGCCCCGCCTTAAACCGGGAGTGGCCAGTGCCCTTCTCTTGCCCATTTCTTCACGTCTCTGCCACTGAGTCACTCCCATTTTTAGACTGAACCTTGTCCAGTTGGTGAGTCTTCAGATAGGTTTGTATGGGCTCAGGGGTAGGGAGGCCTCCACGGGTGTGGCAGCACCACTTCTCCAGGAGTGGGTCCTGCATGCGATTGCTTTGGTGTGTTTTGCGCACGGTTAGGGGGCTGGTAAGTACCTCTATTGCATGGCATGCTTCTTTCAGGTGCATGTTTTTCTTTGTGGGTTTGTGGTTTAGGCGCTCTGCTTGGAGTGAGTGAGTCTACAGGCGGTCACCACGTGTTTGGGAGGGAAGGGTGCAGCACCCTTGACCACTTACATTTTGTGAAAAAGGTCTCTTTATTGAAACAGGCAGTGCACATAATTTTGCTGGCAAACCTCCTTACAAAACTATAACCTCAGTATACATGAAGTGAACTAACCAATGTCCCCACCCCTACGGATCCCCCCCACATAACTATCCCACAGCTAACTCTTTTAAATGTACTGCATTTCAACATTACTAACTTTCTGTTACCCCTACATCCTAAGACTGCCTGTGTGAATCTGTAATTAACCAAATGTTCTAAACTGAACCTTGATCTGCCTGCCTATCATTCCCTTGCACATGGCTCACCAACTGGCAACACCAAACCAAACTTCTGCCAACTCCTGGCAAACTTTCCATGCCACTGCAGGTCACCCGTACCAAGCGACAACATACACAAATAAACCCTAGGCAGCTGTTTCAACAACGGAGCCCTAATGTAAAGAAAAAACCCTACTGAAGACACCTCCGAAATCAATTATCAAAAGGGATGGGAGGGCAGGGAAAACTGCAAAAAAGCCTCCCTCCCACCAGTTACCAGGTCCCCTGCACCTAAAATGGTGGCAGGGAGCTCACTAACGCCCCCTAAATAATGGTTGGGATATATTGGGCTACATAAGTAGCCCAAAATAAAATGGCAGTCTATGAACCACATCACCACCCCAATATTCCAGGGGACAGACCTCCCGATGGTTGGCTGCCCTCCAAACCCTCATTGGGAGGGAGAGGTGCAGCACATTAAACTGACCAATTGTGTGAAAATGGCCACTTTATTTTAACAGGTGCACATAACAGAATTATCCTGGCAAACTGTCTTACAAAACAATAACCTCACTATACATGAAGCAAACTAACCAATGTCCCCACCTCTAAGGATCTCCTCCACATACCTACCCTGCTGCTAACTCCTTTAAACTTAGTGTATTTCAACATTACTGTGCTGGACAATTGGACCCCCTTTTCCCTGAAAGAACTCTGCAGCCTCAAACGTAATATTGGAATGGCAAATCCACCTAAAACCAAGCTCCCTACAAAAACTGGACTTCTCCCTATGCAATTTTTGCCTTGCTCTGTCAATAACAACAATCTTAGCCGTGCCTCTCCAGTTCCTTCACTGCACAAACTCAGTCCACAAGACAAAGCATCCTGCCCAGTTGTCCTTAATAATTTGCAAATCCTTCTTCATATTCCATTTCAAAACTACCCCTATTTTTTTCTTTAACCAGGTCAGTCTCCCCGAGGTGTAATATAAAAATATCCAGGCACCATCCTGCCACCCACCATCATACCATTCAAAATCTGCAATAGTTCTTTCCAATACATGCCCCCTTTTCATTTCCATGTAATAGAAAAAGGTAGTGGTTAAACCCCAAATTGGTCCTAAAGTCCCTTTGGCCTGCCTGAACGGCCGCCCACACGATGAAAGAGTGGCCAACAACCCAAATGGCCACCTCTCCTGCCGCTGGACCAGCTTCTGAACTTGGAAAGAAACAAACAAGCTGTAAGGACTTACATGGGTGCTTTCACAGCGCGGCCCTCACCTCCCAGACCCCACATGTAACTCCTGTAACACTCAGATGGCCTGCAACCCAGCTGTATAATATCTACATGCGTACAACCTCTGTTTCCTGCCTCAAATGCTGCACTGATGCGAAAGGAGTGCGTGCCGTAATCTGCTGCCTGCTCTCCCAATTTAACTAAAGCTTTTCACAGCAATGACAACAACTGGTATGCTGTCACTTTCTCCTCGACTTGTGGTGAAATACCAACCCGGAAACCATCCCACAGCACCTCGCCCAGCGCCCTGCCCTTGCCACTGTACAGGGGTCTGGAAAACCTACAGCATGCAGTGTGACTTTCTTCTCTCGGCCTTTGGTCTGTTTTGGAGCGGCTAAGCCAGATCTCCAATCTACCGCCCCTTCTGGACACATCCTCCCACATAACTCGCCCTGTACCTCTCCCTCCCAGCAGCACTGATACTTGAAATGCCCTAACGAGCATCCATGTCATAAGTGTGGAAAACAAGCAAGCCTCCGACGCATCGTTGCACACCTACAGCCACTGACTCAGCACCCTGCAAAGTAATCTCGAGGATATCAGCTTCCTAACCCACCTGCCTTTACTCCTGTGCCCAACCCTCCACATACTGTGGCCCAATTCGCCTGCAGATGGGGTGTAACCCCATAGTAATTTCCCATAAAGGCAATTTCTGCCAATTTTCCTATAACGGCAACTCGTGTTCGGGCCTTCTCTATTAAGTCTAGTGTCTACTGAATCAGGTCTTCAGCCCTAAACCAACCTTACTCCCAATGGCACGCCCCTGAATCCCAAAATTCCTTCCATACCAGCAGGTACTCTCTCTGTGTGGATTCATCGAGGAACCCTACCACCAGCTGGACCGTCCTGCTTTGCCTACAGACCACAACTTCTCTGGCATGGGCTTTGGGTCTCTGTTCACATCCTTGGCCAACCCACAGAATCTCCCTCACTTTTGAATGAGTCAAAGCATCCACAATGTGAGAGATGTGAGAGGTGTGGAGTAGCAGCCAGAGCGGCTGACTCCAGAGCGTGGGGCCCGCAATTTGATTACTGCGGCAGCTCAACTCAGCACCATGTGACTCTGGGCAATCGCTCACTTAATTTCCCCGATGGCCCCCAGCACCTTGAATACCTTAAAGGGTGATATATTTGCACTTTACAGATAGGAATTAATATTATTATTATTATTATTAGTGTCATTGTCCACTCCCGGAACTTGCTGCGCCTTGAAAGGTATGTTATACTAAAAGCATCCCAACACAAAAAACAGCTGAAACTTCAGTACCTGAGGGTCCCTGGTAGATTGCCGATTCACCACCTCCTCCACTGACATTTTGTCGACACTTTTCTGTATGCTAACTCTTCGAACCACAGTGTTACTGCTACCACTAGAGGAAACAATTCTAAGAAGGCTATGCTTCTACCCTCCTTGGTGCCATTGTTCCTGCCATGGCTCTGCACACCATCTTCCATGCCAATATAAACCAAAATCTACCCTGACGGCTGTATCTGAGAAGATCCTAATGTCCCACTCCAACGCATGCCTGCCATGCTAGGGGAATGCCGCTGAATGACTGTAAAAAGAAACACCACATTCGAAGGCCCATCTTGACCCTCGCTGACAGCCTAACATGGTGATGAGGTAAAGAAAACCCAGAGAGGGCCTCCCCCAACCACATGCAGCACGGTCTACCTGCCCTCACCACCCTGCATGCAAGGTTCAAGTAACCCAAGTGTACCTGTACTTTTCTCATTTTCACCTTTTCCCTTGCTAGCATGCTATTCAGGAGTGATAGTGTGATAGAATATTCTCTTTTTTGTCCTGCAGCAACCTAGCCTCCATTCTTTCCGAGTCAATTTCAATGGGCAAAAATGATAGCTCAGTTTGTGGCCCCACTGGTTTTTCAGGCACCAAAGGTACCCCTAGATCACCCATGAGCTCTTGGAATCTTACCAGGAGAGCCTGGTAGTCTGCGATCTGAGTGCATCCACAAAAAAGAAATCATCCAAGTAGCTGGTTACCAGCTCATGACCCGTCTACCATGTAAATAACCATTGCAAAAATGAGCTGAAGCATTTGAACGAGGCGCATGATATGGAGCATTACATTGGCAAGGCTTTGTCCACATACCACTTGCCTTCAAATTGTGGAACTGAGAGCTGAAAATCACAGGGTTCACGTGAAGCAGCCGAAAAGCTGACTTCACATCACATTTTGCCATCAATACCCCCGGCCCCGTCATCACCAGTGACATGGCCACCTCAACTGAGGAGTATGTCAACGATGCTATTTCTTCCGCAATAAAATCGTTCACTGACCCTCCTTCTGGACAGGACAAATGCTGAATAAAATGAAAACTGGCTTCACCTTTTTGGGCACCACCCAACAGGTGAAATGATCAGGTTCTCCATCGGACAATCGTGAAAGGGTCCCGCCATACGGCCTTTGAGACCTTGTTCTTCAATTATTCTCGAACTACCTGTCTGTGCTCTTTTTCTCATCACAAATTGTCGATCCAACGCCTTACCTGAGAGCCCTCATACCCCAAACGGAAGCCCCAGCGGAATCCCTTCTGCAACATCACCGCTTCTTTGGGACGACCATACAAGCCCAGCCAATACTCCAACCTGCCGTACAAGTGCAAGACTTTTGCACCAGATCCCAGAGATTTCCTCCCCCCCATGAACCTGAGAATTGCTGTTGGTGGTGCACCCCGTGTCCTTCCACTTGCTGTTGCCACTGCCCTGTCCACTGCTGGTAGCCACTACCTGCTCTAAAGCAATTGATAAGGGGATGACGGCCCGCACACTTAGAGCACTCGTGGCAGAATTTACAATGCTCTGAGGTGCACAATCCTTTATTAAAATCCCGGCTGGTGCCCCGTAACCCTGTCTGTGCCATTGCTGCCACCCCCATCCCGGCCTGGGTGTGATGGCCCTGAAAGGAGCGATATACAGTTGGCAGACCGGTAGCTGTAAATATGGTCTTACCCAGTTTTGCGGCTTCCATAGTGTGCTGCCATAGATCAGAATCCAGTTATCCCATTTTGCCTCCGGATCCCAGGCCAAACGCGCCCTTAATTCTTTGTTGTATTGAGCCCATGCATATTCACCACCCCGAATTTGAACCTTCCGAATCACTCCCATGTACTTGAACATGGCGATGCAGCGCTCTGGATATTTTTCACAATATACACTGGCATAAATTAAAAGTGCAGCAGTCCAGTTCTCTATTGTTAGAGGAACTGTGGGATGCTTTGCCAGTTCATATTCCTCTTCTTTCGAGCCCTGCTTGGAGCGCACCTCCCTGTAGAGTAGTTTAAGCATCTCCACATATTCGCTTTTCCAAATCTGCTCCTTTGTCGCTAACATGAGGTGAGCCCCCACCGGCTTCGTGACCCCCATATATGGCAAAGTTTTATCTTCAGTTTCTTACTTTTCAGACCCTCTTTTTTGTCCCCTACTGCTCCTGCCCCTCCACTGCTGGTCTCTGCACCTACCTCAACCTCTGTTTTGTCTACCATGTTTCACTTTCTCTGGGCCCCTTCCTGTTCGTCAGTGCCCACACCCACATCCAGCATGTACTTTCCCTTACGTAAACTCTCCCTCCCCCCTGCCAGCATTTCCCCTGCATCCACTCCTGTGGAAACCATCTTTAGGACCCCTTGAATGTCTTTGGCCTTACAAGGTTGGTGCCCATGCTGCTGCAGTCCGCCTCGCCAGGGGCCTCTCCGTTTCTGAAAGTCGAGCCAACCTCTCCTTATGAGCTGTAAGACACTGGACATCTGATTAGAAACCCCCCCTGCCATGCCGAGGCATTTCATCCCTCACTTCACCTTCTTCCAAGCTATCCTCATCATAATCTAATACTGTGACCCCCAGCCGCTTGATCACATTGCCCCATCTGGGGCCTCACACACATCTGGCTTGGTAAATGCCTTAGAAGCCGGTATTGCGGTGCGACGTGTGATGTCTGGTGGGTGAATTAACCCATCCCAGCTGCTCCGCCGACGCCACTCTCCTGCCCTCCCCAGTGCGCACACCAGAGGCCATCCTAGACCTACCAGCTGTTGGGGCCAACGAGGTTGTGCAAGACATTCTTGTGTAATGTGCGTAGGTTTCCCCTGCCGGCTTCAGGTGAACCGTGCTTGGCCCAGCCCCCTCTTCTTGGCATTGATGAACCGCCCACACCTCTGCCGAGTCCGGATATTTGAGTTGCTCTTGGACCAGCAAGAGAAATGACAGGACTGGGATACTGGCACCCCATGCATGCCCCAGCAGCTTCCCTGCACCCCGGAAGACCCCTGACCAATCCAGTAGACCTCTATCCTGCGCCAAGCCTTCCGTGCTCTCCCTCTCCCACCGAAGGCTCCCCACTGGGCTGCGGACTGGCCGGTTCCAGGAAAACGTCTCCCTCCAGTAGCTCACGTCCGCAACATCTTCCTCCCTGCTCCATTCCAACATGGCTGCCACAATGGCTGAGATGGGCCCAGCCTCTTAAGTACCCCTCTAGCCCCTACTGGATCCAGCTCCCCCACCCCTAAGCCTACTTTTAGCACTCCGGGCCGCTGGCCCCTGATTGGACCACTGCAGAGACCCACCTCTTCCTAGGTATTCATCTGACCTACTCTATCCCTACCCTTACCTCCTATTCCCCGTAATTAAATATAGCCAAACCCCTCAGTCTACAGCGTCCCATTCTATTTCAGGGCTCCTAGGCACCTCCTTGTCATCCTGGCCACCCTCCTCTAGTGGTATCTAATACCCTGCAGGCTGAGAGAACTGACTGCCTGCTGGCTCAATCCTAGCACTGCTGTGACCTCTAAATCCCCCTTCCAGCCCCTCCCCCAACCCTATTCCTTCATACTCCATCTTGCTTTAGACACAACAAGCATCCTGACTCGTCCTCCCCCTATCACTGAGCGAGCGGGCGGCTCCAGTGATGACACCCGCTTCTGCCGGCTTCTACTCTTTGAAGTACCGAAATTATATTATCGCCTCCCAACAATTATCATTACATTACCAAATCCCCTTACCAATACCAATAAGCAGTCGGTCGGCAGTGTAGAAGGTTCAAGCGTTTATTAGACAAACACAAACTCTGCCAGAGGAGCTCCTTGCGACCTAACCCACGAGGTCTGCCAAGAAGACTGCTGGCACATTGTCAGCACATCACATATATACAGTTGCATTGGCATCATCATAGCCTAACATGGAAAAATACAAATTGGTACAAGCTAGTACAGTAATAGGAAAACCCATATAAGGCACACAAAGAGCTCCTTGCTTCGCTCAGGCAGCAAGGTCAGACGGGTGACTCCCTTCTGTCTTCTCAGAGACAGTCCCCCCTGCACCCCTCCCGGAATGTGCTTATCGGCCCTTCCTCAGCTAACTACGACCTTGCCGAGTCTAACGAGCTGAAACAGCAGTTTCTGCAACAGTTGGTTTCTTCCCCAGGAGCAGGAGAATTAGAGGCAAATGAGAATAGGGCCTGTGCATGCACGATATTAAAGAAGGCCATAATATGGTATTCATATAGCGTAACGTGGTGTGAAGCTAAGTAGAAGTAAATACCGCAAATACTAATGTTGCATGTCTACGGTGTGAGTCTAGGGACACCATGCTAATTCTAACATATCGATTATCAATACTACATGATCAAGAATCGATTCTAGTACCTCAAACCCTCCTTTTAGCGTGGTGGAGCTAAATAACGACAAACAGCTACTCCTCGAATATTTCTTCATCGATGGCCATCATGTCATGTACCTCTTTCTGCAGCATTTGGGCTTTAATAGAGACAAGGGTTGGAACGCACAGCGTGGTGATACGGGAAGCACAGTAAGAACAGCAGGCAGGACCACACTGCATCAAGACACAACACGTAAAGATGATGGCAGCTGCGCCTCCTAAGACCAACATCAGCTTCCATCCCCACGTGGACAGGAGTCCCCAAAACCAACCTGACAATGACCAGGACCCATTTTCGGTATGCATTTCAGAGGCAATGCGGTGCAGCTTTTGGATGGCTAGATGGACCGAGGGGGCGGAGTCAGGAATATACACGCAGCAAGAACTGCCGATGACACGGCATGCCCCACCCCGATCAGCTAAGATAACATCTAAAACCATACGATTTTGAAGCGCTACAAGCCTAGTAGCCTGAAGTTCCACGGTCAAGTTTGTTAAAATATCAGTGGTGATATTAATGACATTCTCCACTATTCTAGACAATCTCCTAATTTCCCTACTATTGAAAATAGGCCCCCAAAAGGGTAGTAGACCCTTACTAAAATCCGTAAATTGCTGCAAGGAGGTATCTGTTTGATCAACTTCCGTCATATCGAACTGTCTACGTGATCTGTGTAAGGGTGCAATATTGGAACGGCTAGAGGTCACTTCGGCAAAGCTTGCTACTGGTGTACTTGTCACCGGGGCGGCTGTATTCCCATGATGGGATCGCATTGGGTATAACTGATGCGTTTTGTGATAGTTGGAGGGGGCCACATAAACAGGAGGAAACAGAAAGGATAGATAGCAACGTCCCCCCCAATTCCGTGGTAACCAAGTGTATGCGTGCTCCCCACACACAAAATACACATTGTGTGGGGTAATCAAAGGAGGGCTAATACGTTTCCGCAGTCGATAGGTATAATTGCAGATGCTATTCCCCATTTGTACCCTACCCATCCCTTGCACACAAAATCCTGCAGAAACATTCAAAATCGGGATAGGTACAGTGCGATCTCTGGTAACATTACGTTCAATGAAAATCTGAAAATATTGTGTGGCATTAAAGTCCTTAAAGTCATACAATTCATCTTGCAACCAAGTTTTGTTCATTTCCGCTAAATACAGTTGTATGCAACCTTGTGGGTCAATTGTCACCTGATTCCCATGTCCCGTTCTATTATAAGCATAGTGTGCTCGAACATAATCAAGAATAATATTATGCTCATTGACATCGAGGTCCCTGTGATGCTCACCCCCATGCCGGTATATTGCCAGAAACAGTTTGTACCAAGCTTCACAACTACCTAGATAAGACAGAGGGCGGGAGAGAAACAGATCATGATTGCGCACTACAGATGGCAGGAGCCCACAAACCCAACAATCCGTAGTGTTAGTAACATTGTGTGTTTGGTGCAACATTTCTATGAATACGTTTTTAGCATATTTCTGGCGATGTCTTTCTTTGTGTGGTGCTAGGGTGAACAGGAAATGTTCGGGGGGTGCAACGGTAGTTGGCAAAAACTTCTGTAATGGGTATTTATGTTCTAAATATACGAACAGACTCATGAACACAGCTACGATAACAGTTATAGTCACAACAAATGCTATTTTGACCTTCGTGGTCCATGTAGAGAACATCGGTTCATAAAAAGGTATGTATCGAGGCGCAATAGGAAACTCTTCTTCTATTATAACACGACCAAAAGGGTACATTGCTAGCTAAAAGTCCAAAAATAGGCCTAGCAGTCCGACCTGCCAGAGGGTTCTTCTTTCCTGCGTCCGTCAGAGTCTCACAGGCAGAAAGTCCCAAAGTAGAAGCCGTCTTGCTTTAACAGAATCTTCTTTCTGAACAGAGCACAATGATCAAAAGTTCCAGCTCTCAACGAGTTCAGTCCAGTGTCTCGCTCAGCGCCCAGACCTGGAGTCTAGCAAGCCCTATCTTATGCAATGAAGTCCTTCCCTATCTCCTAACAATGGGGTCTGAGGCGCCGCGTGCCGGCTTCCTGAGCCGGAAATTGTATCGCTCGCGACCCAGCACTTCAGGGTCAGAAAAGAGCACACCCGGGGCTTTCCGTACTTGTGAGGTTTCGTCGTCTGGGGTACTTGCAACAGGATTCAAAGCTATTGCACGTTCACTTGCAACTTCAGTGGAGACCAAGTCATCTGATCTCGCCGATCCCTCCTGTGGCCTACGCTCAATTTCGCAGGCGTCAGAAAAGGGCACGAATGCATCAGCTCTTTCAGTTTCCTGTGTCAGAATTTCCCCTGGACGTGACCGCTCACCAGGGAGTGGAAGTGGTAGTCGTTTGAGATGCGAAACATGGATCCAATGCTTACGACCATCCACTTTAACCGCCGTCCGGGTGGCCAACAAAATCTGCCGTGGCTCAGACCATCTAGGAGCCAAGCTGGTGTCCCGCTCGAACTTTTTTACCAGGACCCACTGGCCGGGCTGCAAGCGATGACCGGGGCCCTCTGGCAGTGGCTGCAGTACAGAAGCTACCTGCTGATGAACAGAACGAAGGTCCTTAGTAACAGCATAAAGATAATCAATCAACATAGGATATTCAATATCTGCAAAAGAACGAGGTCTAGGTACCCCCCACACGTTAGCAGGCCTCCCAAACAGTATCTCATAGGGAGAGAGACCCGATCGGGAGTGCGGGGTGACACGTAAAGACATAAGGGCTAGGGGTAAAGTGTCAGGCCATTTCAACCCCGTGCTCTCCTTTATTTTTGCCATTTTCAGTTTTAAAATGCCATTGTACTTCTCCACAAGCCCTGCTGATTGGGGGTGTCGGGCAGCATGGAACTTTTGCTGTATGTGTAAACCCTTACAGATATGTTGAACAAGGGCCCCATGGAAATGCCCCCCGTTGTCCGACCAGATCAAGCGAGGCAATCCAAAGCGAGGCACAAACTCTTTCAGGAGGGCCTTTGCAGTTGCCAAAGCTGTGTTTTCCTTGGTAGGGTATGCCTCGACCCATTTACTAAATACACAGACCACGACCAGTACGTACTTTAAATTGTTGACGCGTTCCATATGAATATAATCCATCTGGAGCACTTCAAAGGGCAATGTGGGTGGTGCAAAATTCCCGCTCAAAACAGTTTCTCCCTTTCCTGGATTATGCTGCAAGCAGACCATGCAATATTGGACCAAGCGGACAGCCGTCCGTTGGATATTTGGGTTATTCCAAACTGGATCTAAAAGCCCGCAAATACCTTTTGCCCCTATATGCGCGGGTCCGTGTGCCATGGTTACCACGGCCTGTACCAGTGCATTGGGCAGTAGCCACCTTCGTTTGTCGGTCAAGTCAATCCAACAATTATTTTCATCCAATCTCCCTACCTCGCGTTCCCATCTCTCTAATTCTGCGGAGGTGGCTTCCTTCTGTAGTATTCTCACACTTTCCATAGTATTATCAAATAGGCCAGAGTCCCCCCCCACCCATCTGGCAGAGGAATGGACATACATGGGTGACATCAGTGACTGTGCTGTCTGCTTGGCCACCTGGTCTGCAAAAGCATTGCCTTCCCCCACCTCATCCACAATTGCTTTGTGAGCACTACATTTTATGATAGCCACTTTCTTGGGTAGGGTGAGAGCATCTAACAACCTCAAAACTAGCTGTCCGTTCTGTATTCTCTGACCATGTGAAGTAAGGAAACCCCTCTCCTTCCACAGCCGCCCAAAACTATGGGCTACACCAAAGGCGTATTGGCTGTCTGTGTAGATATTGACCTCGAGTCCCTCACTCAGCTCACAGGCTCGCAACAAGGCCATAAGTTCAGCAGCTTGAGCTGATCGGTGGGGTACTCGGAGTGTTTCAACAACCGTTTTTAGGGTCGTGATCGCATATGCAGCTGTCGTTGTGCCATCTGTTAGTTTGAAACAGGAACCATCCACATATAGCTCCCCCTGGGGGTGATCTAAGGGTGTGTCCGTGAGGTCAATCCTACCCTTGGTCTCATCTTCTGTGCGATATATGCAATCATGTAAATCAGTGTCCTGTCCACTCGTAGGGAGCGGTAATAATGTGGCTGGGTTCAGGGTTGCGCATCGAGTAATTGTAATATGTGGTGCAAATAAGGTCAGCTCATACCCAGTAAGACGTGCACTCGTAAGATGCTGCGTTTTTGTTTTATTTAGTAAGGTGTCTACTGCATGCGGCACCATTATAGTCAAATTGGAATTTAAAACGAGTCCTTCTGACTGCCGGATTGCCACTGCCACTGCAGCCGTAGCCCTCAGACAGCTAGGAAGTGCTCTTGCAACATTATCCAATGTCGCTGACAAATAGGCGCACGGTCTTTGCTTACCTCCAAAGGCCTGCGTTAAAACAGACAATGAACAACCGTCGACCTCGTGTACATATAGTACAAAAGGTTTACGATAGTCTGGAGTACCCAGAACAGGAGCGGAGCATAAAGCAGTTTTTAAAGAGTCAAAAGAGAGCTGACATTCATCCGTCCAGGGTAGGGGTTCATGCACATCTTTAGTAGTCAAATGCAACAAGGGTTTAGCCAGAAGTGAAAAATTAGGTATCCATTGGCGACAGTAAGATGTGATGCCAAGAAAAGCGCGGACTTCACGCTGCGTGCAAGGTACAGACATGCTAGAAATGGTGGTAATTCGTTCAGGTGTTAGTCGTCTACCCTCCTTCGATAAGAGATGACCTAAGTAGGTCACCTCCTTTCGACAGTACTGAAATTTCGATAATGATACCTTGTTCCCCTTAACAGCCAAATGGTGTAACAATTTAATCGTAGCTTCTTTACATCCGTCTTCCGTATCAGACGCAATGAGTAAGTCATCCACATATTGCAAGAGGGCGTTGCCTTCCGGCAAGTCCAGGTCATCCAACAGAGCCTTGAGAGCCTGGCTATATATACTCGGACTTTCAGTATAGCCTTGAGGAGCGCGACAGAAGCGGAAGCTGCGACCAGATATTGAAAATCCGAAGATCTGCCTACTATCAGGATGGATAGGAATGCTAAAGAAAGCATTTTTCAGGTCGATGACCGAAAAATACTGTGCAGTCGGAGGGATCATGGTGAGAATGGTAGTGATATCGGTCACCACCGGATACTGTGGTACCACTATTTTGTTAACGGCTCGTAAATCAATTACGAACCGATAGGCAGCACCTGTCTCCCCTCCATCATGGTTCCTCTTCAAAATAGGGAGAATCGGGCTATTGCAAACATTGGCATTCGTTTCTTCTACAACCCCTTTGTCAATCAGGTCCTGAATGATGTGCAGTAAAGCCCGTTCCCCCACCGGCGCTATTTTGTACTGCGGGATGCGTGGTAATTTCGCACCTTGTTTCAATGTGATGTGAACTGGGGGAATATCCAGTTTACCCACATCTGCATCTCCTATCGCCCAAAGGGAAGTCGGAATGTCATCGAACTCCGGTGGGAGTCGTTCATTTTTCGTGAAACATTGTTTAACAGGGGTTACAGAGGGACGTATGGTTAAATAGACCCCATCCGCAGAACAATGTATAGTTGCATTCAATCTCTTCAGCATATCCAATCCTAACAGATTCTCTCCACAATTCGAAGTCAATAAGAAAGGAGTGTCAATGGTGGCTGGACCGATCGTAAAAGGGAGAGGTTTGGAGATGGGGCTTACGACGGGGACTCCGGAGAAACCCACCGAAACATTATTTCGCCCGGACAGAGCCGCCCCTGGAACCAATGATCGAGCAACGGAACTGTTCATTGCTCCTGTGTCAATTAGAAAATCCTCAGAGGTCCCCAATACTTCCCCTTTTACATAAGGTCCCCTTTGATTGACCGGAATTGACACTTGGCCCCCGCTCTGTCCCTGGCTGTCCTATGCTGGGACATATACATCGTCATTCCCTTCGTCATAGTCGCCATGGTAGTACTGTCTGTGCTGGGGATCATCGAAATGATTCTTTTCCAACTTGCCTGTCCGGTCGTCTCTGTGCATATCACCTAGGTCGGGGCCCCCTCGTCCTCTACCTCGTCCCCGAATCGTTCCGTTCTGGGCGGCCAAGTACGGACACTGTGCCTTCCAGTGTCCCTCCTCTTTACAATAGGAACACTGGTTGATGCCGATTGACGGGGCTCCTCCTGAACCCCTTCCTGTCCCCGCCCCTCTCGTCATTGGGCCCCGACTACCTCTACCTCCTCCTTGCCCTCGAACCACTTGCTGTAACAGTACTCGAGTCTTCAGATCCTTAACCTTTTTATCCACCTTATCTTTATTTTCATTTTCTCTATGCTCATAGTACTGGGCCATGGTTAGGATTACAGACGGGGAAGAGGTAGTCCAGGTACTCTCTGCCGCCTCCAGTCGTGCTGAAATTTCCGGGGCCAGGTTCGTAACGAACCTGTTAACGAACAACCTCGTGCCCCCTTCCGTTGCCAAATCTTGCCCGCTAAAATCAATAAAAACCTCTTCGAACCTGGTAAAGAAGTCGGACACACTTTCGTCCTTCTTTTGTCTACAGGCGGACAGTTTGTCCCAGTCGACTTTTCGGGGTGGGATCAGATTATGCATAAAAGTTATTATTTTCGCCGGAAGAGAAGTTATTTCCGCTCTTGGTTTGTCCCCTGGTTTGCGATCCTGGTCCCAGCCCCTTAGCTCCTCCCATGTGCCACCTAACTCAACATGACTAGAATCGTGCACCTGTCGCCATATATCAACCGGTACTAGTAGTCCAAAGAATAGTTCAACATCGGCTAAAGTCATTACAGCGGAGGCGGCTGCCTCAGTCAATTCTTTGTAGTATGCAGTAGGATTCTTTCGGGGATCCGGCAGTTGGGATTTCAACGCCAGCACCTCACTTCTCTTCCATGGAGTATAAACCCACTGTTCCTGGAACCTAGCCGCTACCCCTTGCCGTATGACTGTCTGATTACCATCTCGTTGTTCGGGGATCTCGGGATGATAGACGGGATGCACCTCTCGCATAGGGTGCTGCGTAGTCCACTGCGGACTCTTCAAGAATAATCTGTTTCGATATTGAACCAAAGTGTCTATATTCTTAAATACTTCCTCCGGTGCTAGACTAAATTTATGAGCCCAATCCCTGATAGTATACAGGATCTGAGGGGCCGTCCCATCCCTGAAGCTTGTTTCCCAAGACCAAATAAGTGAATTAGACATCTGGTATAGCACATGTTGTTGCATGACTGGTTCTAAATTCTTCACCGTACTCCATATGTCAGTCATAGTGTACACGTCATTCCGTATCCACTTAATTGCCTGATCTTCTAATGCTTCTTTTTCGCCATATTCCACAGATGATCTAGTGAACAATCGCTTGCTGTCTAGGCCCCCTACAGCTCCCCTCGGGGTCTGTTCAGACCCGCCAGGTGCGATGCAAACCTGGGGAGGATGTATCTCCGGCGTTGGGAAACTCGATTGCGACTGAAGGGATGTGAGTATTGGTGCAGACTCGGGGATAAGCGTAACCGAGGCCCCCCCATGAGGAGAGGAAACACCGTTATTCCGCTCTCGAGTAACGGAGCCCTGTTCCTCTGGCGCGGATGCCCGTGGCCTAGCTTCGGGCTGGACAGGTATTGCGGGATATATACGCTCCGGGGCATATGGCGGGGGAGGCCTTGCGCTTAACAATTCTTCTATATCATCTTCCGTTCCCTCTCTAGCTACATAACATTGGTCTACTTGAAGTCTAAATTGTCTATCTGCAATTTCGATATTTCGTTCTATCTTGCTTTTGTCATATGCGATGGCCTTCTGAGTAACAGTCTGTCCCTGCTCTATCTTTATTAATTTTTCAGATCGAATGCGTCTTCTTTTTGCTTCTTTCTGCCATTTGTTAAGGGTGTCGAACATCGATTGCCGACTGCGCTTAACAAAAAGGCGTTCTTGTAAATACGCAATTTTCTTTTCATCGAAAGACCCAGTTTTCGGCCATTGTAATTCTATATTGTCCTTAGTGTATTTATGCCACAAAGAGTTAAAAATAAGGGGGCCAATACCATGCTTACAATACATATCGTGACTAGGCGTCCCCTCCGGTGGGGTCGGCTGACTCTCGTCTAACCTCCCTTCATCACTACGGACACAACCAAAGCACAACTTGCTAAGGCACGGCATATTGGATTATCTCGTTTCTGGCTGAAAAGGAATTTTTCCGTTAGTACAAATTCAATAAAATTAAGTATCACGTCATCATTGTGCTTTCATTCTCATGGCCATGACATCAATCATTCTCCCATCCGTCTTTCATTATATATCTGACAAAGAATATGGACGTAAAACGTAACACATAAATTCCAACAGTTGCAATCAAAAAGTGGAGCCCGTCGGCTCCTACTTGTGGAGAACTCTTCTGCTATTATTCAAAAGGCTGCAAAGAACACTTCCAACAACAGTCTCATCCTCAGACTGCCTAAAGATAGTCACACAGGTTTTAAACCACAGACCGGTCTACAGGCCATCCGACAGCATTCATGGTTCACTTCCCGAACTATTCTGGGTAAGCCCGCGTTCAAGCGCCGCTCCAGATTTGTCCGGGTGCTACCCAATCTCAACCATCGGCTTTCCCGAGAACAGTCCGGCCGAGCAGGAACCGCAGTTCCCCTAGGCGTGTAATCCTTATCTTTAGTATACCCAGAGCGTCCGCACTTGCAGTTCCACACTGCCCCCGTCGGACCTCTGCCCAAATTCTCTCCGCGGCAACTAATGCAAATTCAGAGTTCCTCCGTGACCATAGGCCACCAAATGCTTAGATTCCGCTACCCAAATCTGTATATGCAATTCAACATACAACGAGACACAACACTCACCTGGTGCACGCAGGTCTGCCAGAACGTTCTCCACTGCCGACGTTTGTTAGTACCAACGTTGCAGGTTCTCGGGTTGCACCCGAAGGACTCCGGCGTGGGGCTACTAGCAGCTGGAGCCCTCCGGACCAGGAGGGCAGAGCAAAACCCCGAATTCTTATGTATCAGGTCTGCAACCCCCCCAATCAGGAGAACCCCTTTCAACGTCACCTATGCTTACACAGGGACGACCCCAACGCGGAGTCCCGGCGGAGTCGCCAACTGAAGTACCGAAATTATATTATCGCCTCCCAACAATTATCATTACATTACCAAATCCCCTTACCAATACCAATAAGCAGTCGGTCGGCAGTGTAGAAGTTTCAAGCGTTTATTAGACAAACACAAACTCTGCCAGAGGAGCTCCTTGCGACCTAACCCACGAGGTCTGCCAAGAAGACTGCTGGCACATTGTCAGCACATCACATATATACAGTTGCATTGGCATCATCATAGCCTAACATGGAAAAATACAAATTGGTACAAGCTAGTACAGTAATAGGAAAACCCATATAAGGCACACAAAGAGCTCCTTGCTTCGCTCAGGCAGCAAGGTCAGACGGGTGACTCCCTTCTGTCTTCTCAGAGACAGTCCCCCCTGCACCCCTCCCGGAATGTGCTTATCGGCCCTTCCTCAGCTAACTACGACCTTGCCGAGTCTAACGAGCTGAAACAGCAGTTTCTGCAACAGTTGGTTTCTTCCCCAGGAGCAGGAGAATTAGAGGCAAATGAGAATAGGGCCTGTGCATGCACGATATTAAAGAAGGCCATAATATGGTATTCATATAGCGTAACGTGGTGTGAAGCTAAGTAGAAGTAAATACCGCAAATACTAATGTTGCATGTCTACGGTGTGAGTCTAGGGACACCATGCTAATTCTAACATATCGATTATCAATACTACATGATCAAGAATCGATTCTAGTACCTCATCTTGGTAGACCCATAGACACGCCACGTGCGCTACAGGACTACTGTACCAAATTCCTGTATCCCAGATGGCATTTCAGTGAAGGCGCATCACTGCTCTCCTGCCTACTATGTCCCCTTACCTCCTCGCCATCCCACCCCCTGAAGGCCCCCAAAGCTGTAATGGCTGCCGGAGCAGAGACCTGGCACGCTCCCAATAACCCTGGCCCACACCTGGCAGCACGCCGAGGGGCTGCCCGCCTGGATTTGGAGCAGCCCTCCCACTTACCACAACTTCTTCCAGCACCACAGCGCAACATTTCCGTGGCAGTGGAACAGGCAACCACTGCCGTGGAAAAGCCAGCCGACGCATGCCGCACTAGGTGAGCCCCTGACCCTGAGCCCTCAACACTTACAATGATGTCGAGCATTCAGGCCTTCCTGAGGAGCTGGAGTGACTCCAACACACAGGCATCTGAGGACATTGCTCCAATGTAAGGAAAATTCTACAGGTCAATATCTTTCACAAATGCTCTACATATTCTATCTATATATCACCTGAAAACTGCACTTAAGCCTCTCTTCCACCAACCGCCGGGTCACATGAACCTAAAACGGTGGCAGGGAGCCCAAAAACACCTCCTGAATAATGGTTGGGCTATATTGGGCTATATGTAGCCCAAAACAAAATGGACTGCACCACCCTACCAATCTGCCTGGGGGCAGACCTCCTAGCGGTTGGCTGCTCCCCCCAACAACAATGTTACAGTGTGTTTGTAGCCACCAGGGAAGTCTCCAGGCGGCCGCATACCTTTTTCCCTTTGTTTGCCTTTGCCTTTTGGGCACACTTCTACTATGCATGTTTCTTTCACAGCAAGTGCGACAGCAAACTAGAATGAAGTTGGTTGGGAATGAGTTAATCTCCCGGACCCGCTGGTCCCTCGCACATGGTTTGTTTTTTCAGGTGTTTCTCTGCATTTTTCCTTGCTTATTTGTGGGCCTTCTATTTGGACAGATACCATTGTTTGGGTGTTGGTGAGCTGCTAGAAGCGAGTGAGTCTCCGGGCTCCCGTCGGTTTTGGTAAATGTAGTTTCTGATAATGTTTTGGGCTGGTTCCATTGGCTGAGTGTTTGACTGGCCACTGGGAGTGTCCCTCGGCGGCCCCTGGCCTTGTACTAATATTTTCCAATCGGTTCAGGGGTGGTTAGCGTGCCGCACGGGGTATTCAAGGGTTTCTCTGTTTTTCCTTTGTTTTACCAATTGATACCCATTTCGAGTGTAATGCTCAAAGAGGCAGTCTGGTTGACAATAGGTGCATTTCAGGCAATTATATGAGTGGTTAAGGTCCTGGATGTTCACTCAGAAAGTAAGGGTTCAAGGCTTGGGGTCTCCGTGGTCATGTGCAGTTGGGTCTTCATACCCTTGGCCAGGGAACCATGAATTTAGTGCAAGAGCGAGGGGCAACTGCTCAGCATCTTTTTTGAATGCGTGCAAATGCCAGTGAGGTCAGCACGGAGCAACGAGGGTCCGGAAGGGCATTTAAACCTTCACAGCCCATGAGCAGCCCTCTCTTGCCCCCTTCTTCTCGTCTGTGCCACAGATTGGCACCAATTTTTACCCATCCCTGGACTTTGGCGGTGGTGTCCCTGGCAGCAGAATAATGGGGGATACCCAAGAACTGTCTTCTGGGACTAGACGGAGACCTGGGCGGGGGTTGATTTGTGTGGGCACTGGGCTGGCAGGAGGAGGACTGACCTGCTGATGGTTCTGGACCCTCCTGACCTACCCTGCGTGTCTGGTTGGTACTTCTTGGGGGCTTCGCCTGTGTTCAGGTACCCCAGCAGAACCGGTGCTCTATACTGTGCCCTGGGTTTGAGTTGGTTTGCTACCTGTTCTTGAATGGAGGGATTGTGAAGAATTTTGTACCAAAGCTTACCTAACTAATGACATCTGTGTAATTGTTCATGTATGCCCCTGGGTGAGGCCTGGGGAAGCTGTATGTTGTTGGGGCCTTCTGGCACAATGCACACAGCAGAGCTGAGCACACGTCAATGTATTATGCAGCAAAAATGTGGTTATGTCATTTTTTCTGATATCCTCTCCATCATTGCATTTACATGCCTATGTTTTCATGACTGTCTTTAACAGTGAAATGAGTTTAAGGTATTTATGTGAATAAAAGGCTATGCTTTGGGTGAGCCACAAAACTAATTTTGTTCTTGATGGTCTGTAATGGGGAACCGGGAATGGGGAATCCGTGTGGGTAGCTGTTGCGCCTTATAAATTCAATAAATAAACTTAAATTGGGGGGGAAGCGATTTGCATGCTGTGCATGTACTATACAGAATTTACCAATCTCGCACTATTTATTGACTGCTTGGACCGTAAGGCATTGATACACCAAACCTTGACTGCTTTGCCATTTTAAAAATTTGATTTTGCAATTTTGTTTGTTGTTCACTGGTTAATAAATGTAGTGGTACAAGGAGGTGTCTTACAGCTTTATTTTTTTGATGGGTTTCATATATTAAACGTGTTTTGTAGCATTTTATGTTTGTATAGGTTGCAATAAAACCATGGTTATTTCCACCTGGAGGGCCAACTGTATCTCTGTAAATTGTGATCTGTGTTTTCAGTGTTTGAGGAGGAGCAAAGGTAGACTTTTGCTCTGGTTTGAGATGCCTGTCTGTAAGAATGAAGCCGAGAAGGTGCGTTTAATTGGATGCTACCATGTTACCGGCTGCTGTATTGCTAGTGTCAGTTCGGGCTCAGACTGGCTCCTCAAGTACCTAATTTGGCCAGCGAGTCGTGTAAGTGGGCTCAGGATGTGTAGCCCAGTGAGGCGTCGCTGTTCCATGGAAGTGTTTAGTTCAAGTGATTGGCTCAAATGAACAATAAAATCAGGGTGGGGTGTGGAAAATGCCTTTCCTTTTTTTAAAGTGCTATTACCACAAAGCTGATTCTCCCTCTTTTTCGTCTGGCCCAGGGTGATTTCCTACACGGTCTTTGAGTGGTGATATTATGCTGATAGGGCTCTATGCTTTGCATAGTTCATTTAACAAATATCCTGCTAACTAGACTGGTGGTCCAATCTGAAAGGATAGAAACACACTCAATGACACATCTGATATTAAAACTCGTTGAAAGCTTTTAATAGCTAACACTTTTATTTTGTCTTTGCAGAACATTACAACCATGCCTGATGCTGTAAAACAGAAATATCGGACAGTATTTACGCCCTATAAATGCAGTAGACCTTGTTCCAAATTGCTACTGGCTAATCATGGCCAAGATGAGTAAAATGAAAATGCTGTGCTATAATTACATCCCTTCCGTCCGGGATGACCTTTGCTACACCAACCTCAGTGATTTAACCACTAGACATAACTTATCTTGTACTTACAGGCAGATTATATGTATTTTTCCAGCCCTGTCAATGATTGCAATCAAATGCTGCAATTTCAGAGATTGTGTTCATCTGTCAACTGGAGCTGCCTCCATCATGTTTCCATAGCAAAATTACGAGTAAAATGATCCAAGCTCTTGTCCATGGCATTGGAAATTATCTGATCAAGACAATCACTGTGGCGCTCCTAAGCACAACCTGCTTCCACTTGCCCGGCCTGATATTTTGAAGAGCAACTCAATTGCATCAATCACAGCAACATTATGCATGCACTCACACATACGTACAGGGCAAAAATTGGACCAGCAAAAGCATTATGTCCCTGCTGTGCACATGCTAGGTGGCTCCTTCAATATAACAGTAAGAAATAAAAGTCCTCCAATTAAAACAAAGACATCCTTTTATTAATTATTTTGTTGCAGGTAGTCAGGAAAATTTCCTGTTTTTTCAAATTAATTTAAATTGCATTATGTTTTGTTTTGTTTCGCACAAGAGGAGGATACTGTGGAAAATAGTACAAATAAATAACCTCCTGGTACTATTATGCACATTATCATAATGTTAAATAATGACCTTCAACTTGAGATATTTTGTGATAAAATGAACGTGATACCTGTATGGCGCACACAGCAAAAGCAATTCAACCCAGATGCCCGAACGTTAAGGATGGAGCTGCTAAGGAGACAAACTAACAATAAAAGTATTAACAAAGCTGACATGTTAAGATTGGCGCTATAATAAAAAACATTTTGTGTGGTGGCATGCCATTTCTTTTATTGTAGTTTCATTTATGTAGTGTTTTTGAAGTTGCGGTTACATAGCGTCTGCTACTCCTGATGAGGCTCTGCAGCACTTTGCGGTTGATTACCACACTTCTTCATGGGGTTGACACAGAGGAAAGAGTGTGTGTCTTATTCGGCCTATGAGGTGCTAAGCATGAGGATTAGAGGTGCACTCTTATCTTGTCTGTTGTTTCTATGCATGAGCTTGAAGCAAAAGGAGAGCTAGAACACCTATGCATAAGACGCGCTATCACGCAGAGGCCATACAGTCTGCTAAACACCTTTGGCCAGATGTACGTAGACTCCCGTTTGCGATTTCCTAATAGCACATTTTTGCGATTTGCTATTAGGAAATCGCAAACAGCTATGTACAACAGTGTGTTTAACATTGTTTGTGATTCCCAATGGGTCGCAAGGGACCTGTCTCATTAATATTCATGAAGCAGGTCACAATTTGCAACCCATTGGGAATGGCTAGCAATCTCGGGGATGATGGCCTGCTGGGGTCAGCAGACCACCATGTCTGTGACTGCTTTTGTAAATAAAGCAGTGTTTTATTTTGAAATGCAGCCCGTTTTCCTAAAAGTAAAACACGATGCATTTAAAAAAGAAAAATCAAATGTTTCATTTTTTGAAGAGTAGGCAGTGGCCCGTGGGAACACTGCCTGCTTTAAAAAAATGTTGGTGTCCCCATTCACAAAGGGGAAGGGGTTCCTTGAGGACCTCTTCCTGTTTGCAAATAGGTTACAACCTCCTTCAGGAAGTCGGTAAAGTATAAATGTTTTACGACTGCATTCTGGGTCACAAAACATTCATTCATACCAGTTCTATTGGGTATTAGGAAGGATTGCCCTAAACACACCCCTCCCAAATACCGAACTGCAAAAGCAAAATGCGATTCGGTAACAACTTACAGAGTGGCATTTTGCCTTCTGTACATGGCAAAATGCATTTTACTGGTTTGCGACCTGTAAAATGCCTCCTACATCTGGCCCCATATCACGAAACTTGTCATGCAAGCTTTCATTCAGCCAGTCCCGCACGTGGTCTTACAGGCCTAAAACAATCTTATGGTTTCATAATCTAGCAATATTGATATAACTACACAGAGAACTTTGCAAGTCTTGGTAAACTTCATTTTTGAGGTCTGCCTGCTTACTGGCTGTCAACTTTGGAGGTTCACCTGAGACCTGACTTTTTTTGTTGGTCTAATATACGTATGGCCTTTCTCCCACTCTCTATGCTTTATGCCCTTCCTTAAAAGAGATTGGCTGAATGCTGTGCTAAGTGTTCAGGGATCTTCTTGCATATCTCTCAGGCAGTTGAGTCTTAAATTCTTAAATCTCAACTTCTTTTGACTCTAATCCAGTTGACATCATTTGCACTCTGGCCAGCATCTCCTATGCTCAGTCAAGGACAGCTATGAGGCCAATGATTAACATTTTATTTTGTATTTGGTAGTTTATTTATTGGCTGGGATTTTGACATAAAATATCCCATGTCTTATTCCTACTAAATAAATATGTATAATAAATTATTGCCTCATGGAAAGGGCAAGGTAGGGAAGGTGACCGTTTGTCTCAAAGTCTAGGCTGTCATGGGTGACATCAGTTGAAATCTCATTACATTTACTGCTTTGAAAAACTCTTTTCAATGCCTTTACATGTGATTGAACATCACACCGCTAGTTTATGATGTTTCTCTTAACCCTCCATTACTGCGGTGTTCAATGCAAGATTGGTGTTGTGAGAGTCAAACCACCATTTTGCTTTTCTCTGGTGCTATCCACCCACACGATATGGATGCACTTTCTAGCTAAACACCAATTACCCATTGAGACACTATGTCCAACAATGTTATATCTCTAGAAAACACTTAATTCCAAATTGGCACATTTAAATTTCCAGTAAGGCCATAGTATATGGTGCAGGAAAATATTAGGCCTGTGCAGTGAACTACGCACCGTTTGAGGAGTTTTCCGCGGAGTGCAGAAAAGTCTGCTCCGCTTAGTGCACAGAGTTTTTTCCCTGCTCGCGCACGGTAATTTGGCAAGCACGAACTGCTATGGTAGAATTCCTACCCAAGCAGCAGGAAGATCAGCATGAACGGCAGTTCGCACTGCATTCCGCCACTTGTGGAACTCTGCAGAGTTTTTTGTCACTGCGAAGTTCCGCGTAGCGAAACTACGCATACTACGCCCAGGCCTGAAAAATATATCAATTGCATAGAAAGTTTAAAAAGTCATCTTTGGACTGCATCACCTATTGTGCATCAAATGGGCTGACAAGGAAAACTTAGCTTCAGGCCTACAGATAAAGCCTGATTGCAGCAGATTTTAAACCAGCAGGCAAATCTGTCAAAATAACCATTTTGATAGAAAAACCCCTACTTTTACAAATAAGTCACTGCTTATGTAGACTTTGTAGTCCACAATGTAGGGTGTCTAGTACTTAAAAGTGGAACATCCAAGAATGTTATTGTGACAAGTTCCTACAGTGAATATCCGCCAAAAGCTATTTTCACTATAGTGAAATGTAGCTAACCCAATGTGAAACACTAAGGTTAAAATAAGCTACTATTTTTGATGACGTTAGTTTTGGATAAACTACATAAATATTTTTTAAATATCCAATTCAATGGTGAAGTTGGATTTGTGTGAACTATTTAGTGAACTAACTTTCAAAAAGCTAGACTTTGTCTGCCCAAGGATCCAGCCGGATAATTAGCATGAAGCTGCTAGCAGCTGCCCTTTATCAGTGCTTCCTATTAATGAGGTGTGAAAAATACTCCAAGAGCAGAAACAATGGTTTAAGCCTTTTGAAAGGAAGAGCTAGGTGTGGAGTATGTGACTCCTCTTGGCCCAGGAAGTGCAGCTGAGGGAGGTTCAGGTACTCCATTAACTTGAAAGAGACTAACGTGAGACCTGGCCATTCATAGGTAAGTATAAAGGGAGACCTGTGGGAGAGAAGTCTATGTTTCCTGGGTTAGCTGTAGCCAATTTGGCACCAACCAAGTGGGAGGGGGTGCTGGTCTCAAAGCACATCTTCTGTGGGTGAGGAGGAGGAGACTACTCATTTCTCTAGACAAAACCCTGGCTGGATACCAGCTGCCTCCAACGGCAGAAGAGTTCTGCCACACTGGATTTTACTCGGAATGGTGCACTCTGGGATGGTTTGCAGTAAGGCAACCAGGATGTACTGCAGAAGTGGAAAGGTGTGCCCTTAGTAACCTTTTTCTCATTAGTTAGGGAATGTTTAGGAATCACCCTCACTCAATGGATAGTGAATCCTAAAAAAGTGGCAACTGACCCCCCAGCCCATCAGAACACTTACTGGACCTGTGGAAGAACAGAGGCAGACTGAACTTGCTGTCTGTGACCTTTGTGGAACCACACAACAAGCTGTAAAAAGCTTTGACAAGTTGACCAGTTACAACCCGACCTCAACTAGAATTCTTGACTGGGCAACGTATCTGACCAGCGAGAGGACTTTGGCAGGTACCAAATTTGTACTTTCCTGCTCAGGGCTTTTTCTGCCAAAAGCAGCAGCTTCAGTGGGTCTTCATCCAATGTGTGTCTGATTTTAAAAGGACTTTGCCGAAAAAAGCCTGCAACTTTGCCTCACTGGAGGATTTTGTCAAGAGTCTGTAATATGGATGCCAAAACTGACACTTTGCTTCTGATTGACCCTGAGTACAATAAGTGAATGAATGAGGGGATTTGTAAAGTGCAGGACTCATCCCTGCAGGGGTACCTCCGCACTAGCAGTGAAACATAAAACAAGGGGGTGAAAAGATAGCGGGGTAAAAAAGTTCAGCTTTCAGTAGTTTTCTGAATGTAAGCAAATCAGAACACGCACGTAGTGCAAAGGGTAGTTTGTTCCAGAGGCGCGGGGCTACATAGGCAAAAGCTTTGCCACCCGCACAAAGCTTGTTGATCCTGGGTACCACAAGCAGAGCCTTTCCACTAGAACGTAACTGTCTGTTGGGATGATAGGGCACACGACTATTGGCCATGTACCTGGGACCATTGTCATTGAGAGTTTTGTGAATCAAACAACAAATTTTAAACTTGATTCGGCTCCGAATGGGAAGCCAATGTAGGCTTTTTAGAAATGACCGGGAGGGAGTTCTGGGTGGTTGATTTAGAGCCAATCGAGCTGCCACATTCTGCACTACCTGGAGCCTATGTAGTATCCACTCGTTCGCAGTACCCAGAAGTGTTTTACAATACTCCAGTCTGCTAACCACTAGGACTTGGAGCAGGGTCTTGTTTGCCGAGAGGGGGAGAAGATCGAACACTATCCGTAGAAGGTTTAGTAAACCAAAACAGCTACCTGACACGACTGCCACCTGCTCCTTCTTAGCTAGAGAAGGGTCCAAATATACTCCTACGTTTTTTGCCTTGTTGGTAGGCACAGGAGCAGGGCCTAATTCTGCCGCCCACCACTCCGGGGACCAAAGCAGTTGGGCTTTGCCAAAAAGGAAGATTTCAGTTTTGTTGGCATTTTCAACTGGAGACAGTTCTTTGACATCCAGTTGGAGATTGCGTGCATGCCTTCTAAAACTTCTGTTTGGTAGCATCCAAGTTGTTATCGAATGAGAACAGGAGCTGCGTGTCACCTGCCAATGAAAAAGGGGCAAAACTGTGATCTGTGATGATCTTTTGCCAGGGGAGCCACGTATATATCAAATAATGTGGGACTAAGGCATGATCCCTGTGGCACCCCTTTGTTCAGAGGTTTAGCTCCGGAAAGAAATTTCCCCAGGTTCACAGTTTGGGTGCGTTGTTCCAGGAAGCTGGAAAACCACTGAAAGGCAAACCCTACTAGACCAATTTACGTTAATCTTTGTAGCAGTCTATGATGTGCCACAGTGTCAAAAGCTGCGGATAAATCCAGCAGCAACACGGCTATAGCTTTGTCCCTATCCAGGGCCAGCTTAATAGAGTCTGTGACACCAAGCAAGGCTGTTTCAGTCGAGTGTTTAGGTCGAAAGCCGAATTGTGAGTGATCCAAGCATGACTGTGCTTTATTGAATATCATGAGCTGCGCATTGATATCTCCCTCCATAAGTTTACTCATAAGAGGAAGAAGGGAGATCGGGCAATATTTGGACAATTCTGGAGGAGCTACATTGTTTTTTCGATAATTGGTAAGATTTGTGCAGCTTTCCACGCTCAGGGTACTATGCCCTCACTCAATGAGTAATTAATAAGTGAGCTAATAGAAAGGGCCAGAGGCCGCACCAATAGGGCATACAATTTTACCGGCATTATATCACTGGGAGATCCTGATTTTGCTGCTTTCAGCAATTTTACTACTTTGGAGTCCTGAAGGGGAGGAAAACAGGCCAGCACGTTTCCTGCTCCGGACTGTATATGGGGTACAGTGAGAATGTCACTGACGCCTAGCCTACTAGGGAAAGTATCATAGATTTTTTCAACCTTATCAACAAAGAAGTCAGAAATATTGTCGCATAAGTTCTGTGAGTTAGGAATACTATTATTGCAGGCCTTAGGTGAAGTAAAAGATTTGAGAATAGTAAATAGCTGTTTCCCTGAGTTCCCAGCTTCAGTTAATTGCGGCAGGATATTTCTCCCCTCGCGTCAGCTTGATATTTTTATGATACGTATTGGAAGCTGCCTCAAAGATTTCTTTCTCTGACTGGAGATGAGACTTGCTCCAGGTTCTTTCTAGTTTTTTGCAGGGCGACTTTTCTCTACGTAGTTCTAGAGAGAACCACTCTGCCTGTTTCCTTTCCAATTTGGGCTTTGATGGTTTTAGAGGCGCGATAGTATCTACAGCCGACTCTATGGCAAGATGAAGTTCATTGAGTCTACTATCAATATCTCTAGATTTAGCGTGGTCAGGAGATCTGAACACCTGCCGAAAGGTCTCCTCTGAGATTTTGTACCATTGGTGTGATGCCTTTCTTGTGTGAGTAGAGTTGACTGCTGTCTGGCTTGGACAGTGTATCTGTAAGTTAATATTGAAGTGGTCTGACCAGATCATTGTTTCCGGGGGTATGGAAAATATAAGGGGTGAGTTTGTAAAAATGAGATCAAGGGTGTGACCAGCTGTATGGGTCGGTCCTGCGTTGTTCATGACTAGTCACAGCGAGGTCATGTCAGCTAAGAACTGCACAGCATCTGCGTTTTCTTTAATTTCACTGTGTATATTAAGATCCCCAAGAAGGAGAAAATGCTTGGCTGCCATAACATGGGGTTCAATCCTTTCCATCAGTTTAAGGAGAAATCTTTTAAGGGCCCTGGATGGCGATATACTAGAGCGCCTTTCCAATTGTTCAGGAGAGAGAATTCGGTTTTAAAAAGACAGATTTCACCAGAGCTATCTTGAAATGTGTCTATCATGGTAACTTCAATTGATGGTTTAAACACAATTGCAATGCCTCCACCTGCTTTGCCATCTCTATTTAGTTGCAGAATGCGGTACTGTTCCGGGAGGGTTAGGGCAATGGCCGAGATAGAAGAGGGTTTCAACCAGGTTTCCGTTAGGAAACCTATATCTGGGGCCAGGGAGTTTAATAAGTCCCATATCTCAATGTAGTGTTTGGGTAGGGACCTAACATTTAGTAAAATTGCATTCCTAATCATGTTAGTTTCTGGAGTAGCCTTTTCCTGAGCCTCCCTTGAGGAGATAACCAACTGACTCTGGTAGTGACAGTATCTGCAGGCTAAAGACCCTTCTAAGTCGGCAAGGCATGAATTAGCACGACATACAATAGAATTGCCATCCCTCCTCCCTACTGATGTATTTGTTTAAGGTCTGCAGGAGTGTAAACAAACCTAGGTGTAAGGTGGGGGTTCTCAGGACTAGGGGTCCTGGCTCCTGGCGACGGTTGGGCGCGGACAGGCAAGACGGGCTTGCCTTAGGCACGCCTTCGGCACGCCCTGCGCACATCCGCGTGTTACGGGGCATTAAATGGGCTTGCCTGGGAGGATTTGCGCCGTTGCCCCTGTTCCCGAGGCCGGAAGTGGTAGACACGGAAGTGAGGGGAGTATGGCCACTACATCACGCACACTCTCCACACAAACTGGAAAAACAATCCCGGGGTGGACCGGAGTGCGCGCGTCAGTCACAAGTTCACCTAAGGAATATAGAGTACAAAAGCATATACCTCTAAATGCGGGATGAATTAGTGTGTGTAAGGTAAGAACTAAACTTTAAGGAGCAGTGACCGGTAGCTCAAAGTTTAAATCCCTATCAACACAAATACCCTCAATAACACATCCCCTAACATTCCCATCCAAGGTAAAACAGCAAGTATAATTTTAAAATCTTTAAAACCACCTAAAAGCCACAAAGAGATGTGCTACTTGCCTCTATGTTTTACATTCCCTGTGCGTCCCCGTGTTACGGGCATTAAATGGACTTGCCTGGGAGGATTCGGGCTGTTGTCCCTGCGTTTCGAGGCCGCAAGTGGTAGGCCCGGAAGTGAGGAGAGTATGGCCACTGGACCGCGTGCACTCTCCACACAAACGGGAAAAACAATCCCAGGGTGGACCAGAATGCGTGAGTCAGTCACAAGATCAACTAAGGAATATGGAGTATAAAAGCATAAGCCTCTAAATGCATGATGAATTAGTGTGTGTTAGGTAAGAACTACAATTTAAGAGGAGCAGTAACCAGTAGCTCAAAGTTTAAATCCCCGTCAACCCAAATCCCCTCAATAACACTTCCCCTACCCTTCCCACCCAAGGTAAAACAGCAAGTATAATTTTAAAATCTTTAAAACCACTTAAAAGCCACAAAGAGACGTGCTACTCGCCTCTAAGTTTTACATTCGCTGTATTCGCTTAATTGTAAATAAGCACTATACAAAAAACTCTGAGGAAACAGCTAAGAAGGGCAGGGAAGGGAGAAACACTGGAGTGGTTGTGCAGACTTCAGCAGACACCACCACTCTCTCTGTACTTGACAGTCTCCTATGGTGAGAGACAGTAGATATTAGATACAGTGATATTAGGAGCACCCCACTACTTAATATTATGCACTATTTGTTGTACTCATCAATGTTGGTTGCACCCACAATGTGAGTAAACTTCTTTGGTAGACTCAGAGGAGGCGGTGAGGAAAGCATACCAAATACTTGTGAACAGGATTGGTAGCAGCAGGTTTCTCAAATGTAGCAGCCGACAGGCTAGCAGGTAGTCACCAAGGGAATTGAAATTTAACAACAAAAACAGTGAAGGTGAACGAGGGTGAACATCGGAGACCCAACAAAATGCACAGTTGTCAGGCAAAGAGTTCTATAATGTCACTTCCCATCGGAACCTTAAAGTACCACCCTCCGCCCTCTTGGACTGGGGAAGGAGACATACTCCAGGTCAACCAAAGGTACCATGATGGAATAGGAAGGACACTAACTATCTGCTGGCACTTTTCAGTGTCTTTTGTACTGCGTTATGGGTCTCCATAATCTCTATGTCCTTTTTGTATATCTGTTGCATTCGGGTGAAAACAGCTACCTGACACGACTGCCACCTGCTCCTTCTTAGCTAGAGAAGGGTCCAAATATACTCCTACGTTTTTTGCCTTGTTGGTAGGCACAGGAGCAGGGCCTAATTCTGCCGCCCACCACTCCGGGGACCAAAGCAGTTGGGCTTTGCCAAAAAGGAAGATTTCAGTTTTGTTGGCATTTTCAACTGGAGACAGTTCTTTGACATCCAGTTGGAGATTGCGTGCATGCCTTCTAAAACTTCTGTTTGGTAGCATCCAAGTTGTTATCGAATGAGAACAGGAGCTGCGTGTCACCTGCCAATGAAAAAGGGGCAAAACTGTGATCTGTGATGATCTTTTGCCAGGGGAGCCACGTATATATCAAATAATGTGGGACTAAGGCATGATCCCTGTGGCACCCCTTTGTTCAGAGGTTTAGCTCCGGAAAGAAATTTCCCCAGGTTCACAGTTTGGGTGCGTTGTTCCAGGAAGCTGGAAAACCACTGAAAGGCAAACCCTACTAGACCAATTTACGTTAATCTTTGTAGCAGTCTATGATGTGCCACAGTGTCAAAAGCTGCGGATAAATCCAGCAGCAACACGGCTATAGCTTTGTCCCTATCCAGGGCCAGCTTAATAGAGTCTGTGACACCAAGCAAGGCTGTTTCAGTCGAGTGTTTAGGTCGAAAGCCGAATTGTGAGTGATCCAAGCATGACTGTGCTTTATTGAATATCATGAGCTGCGCATTGATATCTCCCTCCATAAGTTTACTCATAAGAGGAAGAAGGGAGATCGGGCAATATTTGGACAATTCTGGAGGAGCTACATTGTTTTTTCGATAATTGGTAAGATTTGTGCAGCTTTCCACGCCCAGGGTACTATGCCCTCACTCAATGAGTAATTAATAAGTGAGCTAATAGAAAGGGCCAGAGGCCGCACCAATAGGGCATACAATTTTACCGGCATTATATCACTGGGAGATCCTGATTTTGCTGCTTTCAGCAATTTTACTACTTTGGAGTCCTGAAGGGGAGGAAAACAGGCCAGCACGTTTCCTGCTCCGGACTGTATATGGGGTACAGTGAGAATGTCACTGACGCCTAGCCTACTAGGGAAAGTATCATAGATTTTTTCAACCTTATCAACAAAGAAGTCAGAAATATTGTCGCATAAGTTCTGTGAGTTAGGAATACTATTATTGCAGGCCTTAGGTGAAGTAAAAGATTTGAGAATAGTAAATAGCTGTTTCCCTGAGTTCCCAGCTTCAGTTAATTGCGGCAGGATATTTCTCCCCTCGCGTCAGCTTGATATTTTTATGATACGTATTGGAAGCTGCCTCAAAGATTTCTTTCTCTGACTGGAGATGAGACTTGCTCCAGGTTCTTTCTAGTTTTTTGCAGGGCGACTTTTCTCTACGTAGTTCTAGAGAGAACCACTCTGCCTGTTTCCTTTCCAATTTGGGCTTTGATGGTTTTAGAGGCGCGATAGTATCTACAGCCGACTCTATGGCAAGATGAAGTTCATTGAGTCTACTATCAATATCTCTAGACTTAGCGTGGTCAGGAGATCTGAACACCTGCCGAAAGGTCTCCTCTGAGATTTTGTACCATTGGTGTGATGCCTTTCTTGTGTGAGTAGAGTTGACTGCTGTCTGGCTTGGACAGTGTATCTGTAAGTTAATATTGAAGTGGTCTGACCAGATCATTGTTTCCGGGGGTATGGAAAATATAAGGGGTGAGTTTGTAAAAATGAGATCAAGGGTGTGACCAGCTGTATGGGTCGGTCCTGCGTTGTTCATGACTAGTCACAGCGAGGTCATGTCAGCTAAGAACTGCACAGCATCTGCGTTTTCTTTAATTTCACTGTGTATATTAAGATCCCCAAGAAGGAGAAAATGCTTGGCTGCCATAACATGGGGTTCAATCCTTTCCATCAGTTTAAGGAGAAATCTTTTAAGGGCCCTGGATGGCGATATACTAGAGCGCCTTTCCAATTGTTCAGGAGAGAGAATTCGGTTTTAAAAAGACAGATTTCACCAGAGCTATCTTGAAATGTGTCTATCATGGTAACTTCAATTGATGGTTTAAACACAATTGCAATGCCTCCACCTGCTTTGCCATCTCTATTTAGTTGCAGAATGCGGTACTGTTCCGGGAGGGTTAGGGCAATGGCCGAGATAGAAGAGGGTTTCAACCAGGTTTCCGTTAGGAAACCTATATCTGGGGCCAGGGAGTTTAATAAGTCCCATATCTCAATGTAGTGTTTGGGTAGGGACCTAACATTTAGTAAAATTGCATTCCTAATCATGTTAGTTTCTGGAGTAGCCTTTTCCTGAGCCTCCCTTGAGGAGATAACCAACTGACTCTGGTAGTGACAGTATCTGCAGGCTAAAGACCCTTCTAAGTCGGCAAGGCATGAATTAGCACGACATACAATAGAATTGCCATCCCTCCTCCCTACTGATGTATTTGTTTAAGGTCTGCAGGAGTGTAAACAAACCTAGGTGTAAGGTGGGGGTTCTCAGGACTAGGGGTCCTGGCTCCTGGCGACGGTTGGGCGCGGACAGGCAAGACGGGCTTGCCTTAGGCACGCCTTCGGCACGCCCTGCGCACATCCGCGTGTTACGGGGCATTAAATGGGCTTGCCTGGGAGGATTTGCGCCGTTGCCCCTGTTCCCGAGGCCGGAAGTGGTAGACACGGAAGTGAGGGGAGTATGGCCACTACATCACGCACACTCTCCACACAAACTGGAAAAACAATCCCGGGGTGGACCGGAGTGCGCGCGTCAGTCACAAGTTCACCTAAGGAATATAGAGTACAAAAGCATATACCTCTAAATGCGGGATGAATTAGTGTGTGTAAGGTAAGAACTAAACTTTAAGGAGCAGTGACCGGTAGCTCAAAGTTTAAATCCCTATCAACACAAATACCCTCAATAACACATCCCCTAACATTCCCATCCAAGGTAAAACAGCAAGTATAATTTTAAAATCTTTAAAACCACCTAAAAGCCACAAAGAGATGTGCTACTTGCCTCTATGTTTTACATTCCCTGTGCGTCCCCGTGTTACGGGCATTAAATGGACTTGCCTGGGAGGATTCGGGCTGTTGTCCCTGCGTTTCGAGGCCGCAAGTGGTAGGCCCGGAAGTGAGGAGAGTATGGCCACTGGACCGCGTGCACTCTCCACACAAACGGGAAAAACAATCCCAGGGTGGACCAGAATGCGTGAGTCAGTCACAAGATCAACTAAGGAATATGGAGTATAAAAGCATAAGCCTCTAAATGCATGATGAATTAGTGTGTGTTAGGTAAGAACTACAATTTAAGAGGAGCAGTAACCAGTAGCTCAAAGTTTAAATCCCCGTCAACCCAAATCCCCTCAATAACACTTCCCCTACCCTTCCCACCCAAGGTAAAACAGCAAGTATAATTTTAAAATCTTTAAAACCACTTAAAAGCCACAAAGAGACGTGCTACTCGCCTCTAAGTTTTACATTCGCTGTATTCGCTTAATTGTAAATAAGCACTATACAAAAAACTCTGAGGAAACAGCTAAGAAGGGCAGGGAAGGGAGAAACACTGGAGTGGTTGTGCAGACTTCAGCAGACACCACCACTCTCTCTGTACTTGACAGTCTCCTATGGTGAGAGACAGTAGATATTAGATACAGTGATATTAGGAGCACCCCACTACTTAATATTATGCACTATTTGTTGTACTCATCAATGTTGGTTGCACCCACAATGTGAGTAAACTTCTTTGGTAGACTCAGAGGAGGCGGTGAGGAAAGCATACCAAATACTTGTGAACAGGATTGGTAGCAGCAGGTTTCTCAAATGTAGCAGCCGACAGGCTAGCAGGTAGTCACCAAGGGAATTGAAATTTAACAACAAAAACAGTGAAGGTGAACGAGGGTGAACATCGGAGACCCAACAAAATGCACAGTTGTCAGGCAAAGAGTTCTATAATGTCACTTCCCATCGGAACCTTAAAGTACCACCCTCCGCCCTCTTGGACTGGGGAAGGAGACATACTCCAGGTCAACCAAAGGTACCATGATGGAATAGGAAGGACACTAACTATCTGCTGGCACTTTTCAGTGTCTTTTGTACTGCGTTATGGGTCTCCATAATCTCTATGTCCTTTTTGTATATCTGTTGCATTCGGGTGACACAATGTTTCTTCTATGATGAAGACGGTGAGACTCCCTTATTCCTGTGAAAATTTCAATAACTATTTCAGAGACTAAGTCAAAAGGTAAAACCATCGACTGGGAAGACAGGCTAAAGGTATCCGGCCTCCACTCCATTGTGGTTAGCCTAAAATTGGGCCTATGTCCCAATCTACCTTGAACAGTGACTTCTGAGTGGCACTATCGTTTAGACATCCAGATTTCTGGTATCCCTCATTGGATTATAATCATTTTTGTGTAATATTTCTTTTTTCTAATAAACATTTTCTCTAGTTTTAGACATTTGTTGTGGTATTTTATTGTGTTGTGATTTGACATTTTAAGTGTTTTGGTACTGTTAAATACTTTACACAATATTCCTTAAGTTAAGTCTGCCTGCTCTGTGCCATAAATTCAAGGGATTATGATCAGGTTTACTATTTGAATTCACTTGTTTGACTTGCCAAGATTTTGGATTTATTACTTGGGAAGGACTCACATCCTCACCGACTGGTAACCAATTTTGTTACAGGATGTAAAAATCATCAAAACCAAGGTTAGCAGTCAGGTTTTACACAGCCAATCATTTCCCTCTACTAGGATATGGTAGCCTGCTCATGATGAACATCTGGCTGAGACCACTTATCATGTTACCTCATTGAGTGCAAAATTGCCACTTGAATTGTTCAAGAAACCAACAAAGACTCAGAGACAACTGAAAAACTTTAGCACCAGCATGATTCTGCTAGTACTGCCAAAGAGGAGGAAAGACAGGAGAGAAAGCAGAGGAAGATAGACATTGGTGGACGACAAACGTTAACCAGACAAAATGCATGTTTTAATGTTACTTCAGTACACAGAACAGCTCAATAGAAAAAAGTAATCTATCAGGTTCACAAGGAAGGGGGGCGGTCAGAGAGAAGAGACCCCTAAGAATGAATTTGTATTAGCCAATCAGCTCTTCAGCAGAGGTAGAGAGAAAAACAAAAGCATCTGGCCAGTCGAGGACAGTAAAAGGTTTATCACCCAAGGAAACTCAGTTCCAATAAATATCTAGGGACCTAATTTAGGGCTTGGTGCACCATAATCTGTCAGGCCTCATGCCCCGTCAAATCGGTTGATCACATGTTCAGTTTAGATTCAGGGAAAACAAATGGTTACAGTTGTCGGAGCCTCTGCTGGCTTGACTGAGAGTATCCTCTGAGCCGGCAGCCCACCTACCACAAGCTCACTGGGTCACGTGACGGTTATCTTTCTCTATTGAAGGCGGAACTGCTGTCGCTCATTTTTCCTGCCCGTATCTGCTATATGAGGCAAGGTGGAAACACACAGAGGAAATGTTAAATGACCCTCAAATGCAGGGACAACGCTCCCTGTGCGTCAAGGCCATTTAATGTCTGTTCAGAGAAAACAAACTCACAGTTTGGGAGCTCTTTTTCTCTGAACAAAAAAGTTTGCAGTGTGGGTACTTTAAACATGACACCCACGTGGCAAGCCTTCAGTGCTGTGAAGCCACCATGCATAGATATCCCCACTATGCAGGTGCCCCATCCCCATCCATGGTGGCAGAAGTCATGGCCTTCTCCCTCACAGACAGTCGAACTGCCTAGCATGTTTAAATGGGCCCCTACAAGCAAGATTTCAGCACAGAACTTTAAAAATAACTTGTATTGCTCATGAAAGTATTATTTAATGACCAGTGGCGAGTCCATTTTTGGAGCCATTTGTTCTTGGGGCCAATATAGTTTCCACGAGACTACCCTTACCTGCATCCTTCTCCTGAACTCGGGTACAGCCACTGCTCGTCTCCCTCCCGCCGCCGCCATCCAATCGTGGCCGCAGTGCGGAGGGGGACTACGAATCCCAGCGTCCCTTGCGGCTGAACCGGAAGCTGCCACCCGCAATCTCGCGCCTGGAGGCGCTCAAATACAAGCAGAGCCCCCGCATCGCGGGTCCGCGCGCGGGCTAAGCCCGGGCAAAGGGCGGGCCGTCTGTGGCCGTCCGGGGCAGGAGGAGGCAGGGCTGGGCCATCCCTCTGTAAAGTTTACCTAAAGGTACTGTACCCTACATTGCTCATTCTTGCATGCTGATTGATATCCCGTAAATATGGGAAAACGTAAATCCACGGAAGATCCCACTGAAGCTGCTGGCGTGGTGTCCAAAGGAGGGAAGCAAGCCAAGAAACGAAAATGCAAACCGTCAAAAAAACGTTTGCCACATGCAGAAGGGAACTGCATGATGGATAGGATTGATGACTTGGTTCAAGACTGCACTGACTTGTTACAAACTGCCCTTATTGAAGGAGAGAGGCCCTCCGAGGGTGGGAGTCTCGCGGGGGCTTTGGAAGGGAGGTCTCAGAAGAGGGGGGTACCAGTCATTCATGGAATGTTTTTAAACAAACCTACTGCTGGGGCAAAAACGGGCACAGTTCTAGTATTGGGGGATGACTCCTATATAGATCAAACCCAGCCCATAGCAGCTCCACCACAGACCCCCGAAGATCCTAGCGCCTTGACCTGTAGTAATAGATTTTCCATTTTAGCCCACATTGAAAGCAACCATTCTGAGGTGTCTAGGCTCGTTGAAACAGACCATAGCTCTCTGATATCAGTTGTAAAACATCTGTGTGATATAATGGAAAACATGCAATCGAAGATCGACCATTTGACTACAGTAATTAATAACATGAGGGTAGTCCCTGTCCAAGGTTCATGTGGCCCCACGACACCTAAATCATCGGGGCTAAATTCTACAGGTGTAACGGGCTGCACCGGGAATGGCTGCTCTTCGTCGACCCCCCGGGGAAACCCTCCAGATTCTAGATCCTCGTTTAGCGAGGTGGTCAGGGTCGGGAGGGGAGTAACCCAAGCTAAACCCAAACCCCAATGCCCGGGCACAGTCCCCGCTATTCCAGCAACTCCACCAATCCCACCAAGTATTGCTCCAGATAAATTAGGAAGCAAGGGTACTCTCAGAGAAAGACAGGTAGAGCAGAAAGCTGTCGGCAGCCGCCAGGGGAAGGGACCCGCTCTAACGAGCTCTCATGTTTCCACACATAACACTGATCTAAATAAGTCCTCAACAATGTACCTGATCAACATACCAAAGTTGCCAATTGGTAGGGACCGTGAAACACCTGAAGCTCTGACCAATAAAGCTATACATTGGATCAGGTATGTAAGAGGATGCAGGTCAGTTATTAGGGAGGACATTTCTCGTGCAGCAAGGATCTCTTCCCCAGGCGATGCATATGATTGTATCAAACTCATCTTTAAAAATCCTATGATAGCAGGAGAGTTACTAAATATAGAATTCAGATCATGTTCTCCTGACCATTCTAGGATACAGATGAGATCAACTCCTCCCTGTAATTGGCTAAGTGACAGCAGAAACCACGACAGGGGTTCCTGTATGGTAAATTCCAATCTAGATTGCAATGATTGACTGCGCCTACAAGCCCCCTCAGAAGCACCTAGTGAGCAAACCAACAATGATACCATCGGGCAGGATCCAATCAGTGTCTCGGATGATGTTCCCAAAACTCCTCCCAACATGGCTTATACACAATCCCTGTCTATTATCCCATCTACTACTGTGGGTGAAGTTCATATTGACGGTATTGTGCCTACCAATGGTAAAGCTGGTTCGGTTCTTTCATGGAACATAGCAGGCCTAAAACCCAAAGAAGAATCACCAGAGTGGGCATCCTTTATAAGCCAGTATGAAATATGCCTATTCCAGGAAACCTGACTATTGGAATCACTGCATTTTCCCAGATACTTGAATTATAGCATTATAGCAGAGAAGGGGGGGAAAGGCCGCCCATCTGGTGGTTTGACAATATGGGTTAGACAGGATCTTGCCATAAAAATCGAAGTCATAACCACAAATCATAGTGACCTGCAGGCTCTAAAACTCGAGTTTCTCAAAAAAGAGCCCATTTATATTTTTAATGTTTATGCTTGCAGTACTGGAGGGAAGAAATCTGTAGTCATGGCACTTTTGGAAGACATGTTAGAATCCCAACCTGCACATTCTAATCTAATTGTAGGGGGAGATTTTAATGTAACTTTTGAACCAGTTTTAAATGATAACTGGACCATATCGGACGACCAAGATAGGGAGTGGGGGGTACCCAAACTTGATCTTGAACCAATCAAAAGATGGACTGAAGTATCGATCCAAATCAATTCACTCTGTCTTAATACAGGATTAAGATCAACTAATGGGAGAACCGTTGGTGACAAGGCCGGGAAAAATACCTTTAAGAATGGCCCCCCCCCCCCTTGGGGGGCGGTAAGGGTGGCGCTTCGCACATGCTTCCTATCGACTTATTGTGGGGGGCTGGCATCGTCTGATGTCCAGTCTTACTACCAAGCGTCGCATCTGTTGATCCTTAATGAATGGTGGTACGGGGATCGTGGCGACCCGACGTATGCACTGGAGAGATACTTGATGGACCCACACACGGTCCACACACTCTTATATTCGGCAGCCCTCCGGAGGAGACTCCCGGCGGTTACCCAGACAGTTTTCCGGGTGTGGCGTGATGCACTCCGATGTATGGGATGGTGGAATAAGCTGACGGGGGAGACCCCGCTGTGGCACAATGGGAGATTGCCGGCTCTGGCTTCCTTGCGAGGCTTCGATGGCTGGGACGCCATTGGTGTTTCGGCACTGGGCCATGTTATGAAGGGCTCTGTCCTCAAGTCTTTTCAGGCTCTCCGGGATGAGTATGATATGCCCCAATCCCAATTCTTTCGGTACCTACAGCTCAGGCACGCACTGGCCCCCGCCATAGCAGGCTTGACTGCTTTGCCGGAGTTCAGTCCCTTGGAGGCGAAGCTGTTCATGGGGGAACTAGAGACTAAAAAAATATCTAGCATATATCAGACGTTGGTCACCCACTGTTCCCCTTCCCTCGATAAGTTGCGATTGGTGTGGGAGGGACAGTTGGGGAGTTTGGAAGAGGAGGACTGGAGAGAAGCCCTGGAAGCCCCTAGGGGAGCAGCGATAGCGGTGCGCTTGCGCTTTATTCAATTTAAATATCTACATAGGGCATATTTTACGAGGGAACGACTGTGGAGGGCGGGACTGATTGCCTCCCCGGAGTGCCTGAGGTGTGGCAGTGAGATCGGCTCCTTTCTTCATACGGTGTGGGAGTGTGTACGCCTGCAAAGATTCTGGACTGGTGTGTGGGACTGCCTGGAGGAGGTGCTGGGCTGGGAGCTGCCCCGCTCGCCGAAACTGGGCCTTCTCCATGTGATGGAACAAGTAGGGGGGAATTTATATAAAAGACACTTGCTGCTCTTGGGCCTCATAGTGGCCAAACGAGACATTGCCAGGGCTTGGAAGGCTCCTAGGGCCCCCCTGCTGGAGGTTTGGAAAAGGGGCTTGGACTACAATATGGGACTTGAACGTCCGATCTTTGAGGCCAGGGGGTGCCCTACAAAGCATTTCAAAATATGGAAGAGGTGGGCGGACTACAGGGGTCTCCTGCTGGACCCTCCAGCGCCCCGGGCCACGGATGAAGATCGCGCCCTTACTAACTACGGGTGAATGGGTTTACACACAGTACCTATGGTTGCTAGGTTCCTCTTGTTGGACATTGTAGACACCGTGCAGGGTAGAGGGAGGGAACCGGGAGGGTGAGTGGAGGGTGGGACTTTGGGGCATAGTTGACTGATTGTTTTCTAAATGTTGCAGATCTAAGTGCACTGCCTCCCTGCTTCATAGGGAGTGGTGCTCAATATTGTGTAGTTTGTCAACCACTAAAACCAAATAAAATTTTGTTCTGAAAAAAAAAAAAGAATGGCCCCTGAACGAGTAGAATTGACTATATTCTGGTCAGTTTGGGCTTATGGAAATTCCTTCAAGATATGTTAATTACGGAAAGGATAAAGAGCGATCACAATCCCTTGTGTTTGACTCTCTCATACTGGAAATCTCCAGACCAACCCGGAGAGGAGATGGGTGTCACCACCCTCATTGATACTGTCGTAAGAAACGACATGCGCCATGTCCGATGCTCCAAGGTTTTAACAAATCAACAGAGCGCTGACTCTATATCTAGCAAGCTAGCTCAAGCAATTTGTGACTTAGAGGTTTTACTTAAAAAGGATACATTGCCCGCAATGATTAAGGAGGCAACCAGGATCAATGAGGCCTTTTTTTGGCGATTTAAAAAGTCATTTTGTTAGGCCCTGTAGGTCGAATGGCCACCGTGTACCTCAACCTCCAAGATGGTACTCAGGGGAATGTAGACAGGCCCGCTTGGATTTGGGTAGAGCGATTAAAATTGGGCCCAGTCCGAATATCCGACTTGCCAGGGCCGCGTACAAAAATGCCGTCTCCAAAGCTAAACGCAATTGGGACGAGCAAAGGTGGAATGATCTAAAGGAGGCGGGATCCCACAAAGACATGCGAAGGTTTTGGAATATCTATAAGTGGGGTGTGGATGGCAACCCGGAGAAGCCGCAGAACTGGGTCCCACGAGACAAATGGTTATTATACTTTGAGCCGCAATACGCGAAGGGTGACATCACAAATCTTTTCCCGGATGTCCCCTTCTTGCCCTTCACGGATGATCCATTTACATTGAAAGACGTGGAATGTGCCCTAGACCTAGTGGTCCCTGGTAGAGTGCCTGGTATTGATGGCATTCCCGCGGATCCATTCTTGCAGGACAGAGATTCTTGGGCTCTTATATACTCCTCTTGTCAAACATGATCGCTAAGGGTGCTCCTATACCGAAATCATGGTACGGGCTGAAATTATACCCGTCTTCAAAAAGGGGGATGAAATCCTTGCCCGGAAACTACCGCCCGATCAGCCTGATTGACACCTCTCAAAAAAAAAATTGGCAGGCTAATCCTGGATAAAATACTGGTATGGGAACGGGACCATAACATCCTGTCCAATCTACAGGCAGGTTTTAGAATATCCATTAGCACAGTTGACCAGGTATTGCATTTTACTATGCTGTACTGGAAGACTGTGATATTGGGTTGCAGCAGTCTATACGCCGCCTTCATAGACTTGAGAGCGGCATTCGATCTGGTTCCCCGCTCAACTCTGTGGAATGTTCTCAAAGACATGGGTTTACCCGGGTCCCTTCTTTCACTGGTAAAAAAACTCCATGAACAAAACTATGCTCAGATTAGATGGGGAAGCCCCGGCAATGTCACCACACAGTTCCCTGTCGAATCTGTAGTGCGGCAGGGCTGTGTTCTGGCCCCAACTCTATTTTCCCTTTATAGTAATGATGTGGCCAGAATATTAATTAACTCCAACGTTGTTGCCCCTATCCTTGCAGGAGCTAAAGTTCCTATTTTAATGTTCGCAGACGATTGTCTCATAGTAGCAAAAACCCCAAGTGGGTTGCAGAAGGCGTTGGTGCTTTTTGATTAAATCTGCCCCACTCGGGGTTTAGAAGTTAATGTACTTCAATCTAAGTTCATGACTTTTAATGCTCCCAAAGCTTTTAGAGGTACTGTCACTATGAATGAGCGCCCCCTGGAGAGGGTCCAGGCATTTAGTTACCTAGGTGTGTGTATCCAGAACGATTTACGCTGGAAGCAGCAGATTGAGCTGGCTACTTTGAAACATCGACAGCTCACTGGTGCCTTGTGTCTGGAACACTCGAGGTCCCTTACTAAACCAATAGCCCCTGTACTAGCGGTTTACAAGGGTAAAGTGGTTAGTTCCGCTCTATACGGAGTGGAAATGTGGGGGCATGAGAATCTCTGGATCTGGACCACGCCAGAACTGGCCATTTATACTCAGGACTGCTGGATATATTTACCAGTGGCAATTCCCACAAAATCAAGTGGCTGGTGCATATTCGGGGTGTTCTGTGTGAACTTGGCCTAAGAGAACTGTGGGAGGATCCAGTGAACGCAAGGTTTCCCTCCAAGAAGGTACTTAAGAACCTTTATTGGAAGTCTCTGGCCAATAAACTTTTTAGGAAAACAGATCCCTGTTCCTTGACCGGTATGGACATTAACCCCTTCCACGCTCATGACGAGCTCAGCTCGTCATGAGGTATGCCTGTCGTACGCTCATGACGAGCTGAGCTCGTCATGTAATGCGGTAATTGCGAATCTTTAGCGCACAGCGGTAAAACGCTTAGCGCGGATGGGGTTAAAGAGGGCCCAAATTTGGAAGCTTTCTGGGACACTATCATGAAACCCCTGGACCGTAACCTTTACTTCCAATTGAGAGTTGGGAGTTTGCCTGTAAGGTCCTTTAACAGCAGATGGTCTTCAGGGGATAAGCCTTCTTGTCCAGGATGCCCGGCGCTCTCTGAATCTATTGGACACTTATTGTTTGAATGTCCAGCATACGTGGCCCGCCGCCGGTTCTGGCTGCACCCAATGTGCAGGTTGTTGGGCACCAACAGTGGACTGGTTGCACTTAGAATAATTCGTACCTGCACTAACATGACTGTGTATGTAGCCACGGCAAAGTTCCTGGGGTGGGCATGGTCCATTAGAATTAAATTATTAGCAAATTAATTTTGATTATGGATGCAAAATCTTTTATTCACCTCTTGTGTAATATGTACCTTTTTAAGAGTATTTATGTTGTTTTTTACTAGTTCTATTTTATCCAATTTCTAAGTATATTTATTATTTTAAAAAACACACTTATATGTACTGTATGCTTTTATGACAATCGTCGAATAAAGCTTGCTTGACTGACTGACTGACCAGTGGAATTAGATCAATGCTTTATTGTCCCAGAGGTGGCTGTATCTTTTTGAAGGGTAGTCCACTTTGTAACATAAGACATTAAGAGATTGAGCTCTAAAAATCAATCTGATAGAAGGCCATTTTTTGGTTTCGCTTGCACAGCACTTGCGCTGTGCTTGAGAAATCTGTTGTTTTTAATATAAACTTAAAGGGGACTTACATCCCGCCTCCTCTCTTTCCTGGCCTCTCATTGGTTCCTGTGTGTGCTTACCTTACCTCCATTTCTATTGGCTGTAGCATATTTTCCTGAATTTACCAATGCGTGTTCCATGTCTGCCGCCAAAATACTGTTAACATCCTCCTTGGTAAAACTATATTGTCATAAAGTTTTGCCTTTTATAATTGTAGCATATTTATGTAACAATGTATCACCCGGAGAGATTAAGGGCCAGATGTAGGTAAATCTGATTTACCGACTCTAGTATACCGAATTTTACCGATTCGGTGTTCTAGATTCGGTAAATCAGATGTAGGTAAAAATTTGGTAATTTTTACCGAATCTGTATGATTCGGTAATTACCGAATCGGTATTTACCAATTCGGTAATTGCCATTGATTCCTATGGGCCATGAGGCCCATAGGAACCAATGTCAATTACCGAATCGGTAAATACCGATTCAGTAAAATGACCGAATTTACAAGGGGGACAGGATGTCACTTTGACACCCTGTTGCACCCCTGATTCTGGCTTGTGTGCCATGTGGCACACATACATGGCCTGATTGCATGTATGTGTGTCACATGGCACAGGTGTACATGCACAGATGTCCATGTACACAGGAATTCGTTATTTACCATGGAATAGTATTCCATGGTAAATAACGATTCGGTAAGGGCCTGTGGCACAGTGCCACCTACATATAGATTTACCGATTCGGTATTTTACCGAATCGGTAAATTTACAGAATCGGTAAATATACCGATTTGTCACTTTTTCTGGCCCCCACATGTCTATCTGCAAATACCGGTCGGTAACGGCCGAAATCGGTCGTTACCGACCGGTATTTGCCTTGCTACATCTGACCCTAAGTGATTTGCACAGAATCACAGGATGTTGCTGCTGCGCCGCCAAAACTCAATCAAGGATCCCCAGCTCTCATTTCAGTAGCGTTGGCTGCTATGCCACATCCTCTCCACTGTTGTGTTATCTGTCAGGGAGCTCTTTCCTTCTCCTGGACGGTGATTGAAGAAAACACCCAAAAAATGTGTTTCTTTTTTGCGTGCGTGATGAAGTAGAGCAGACAAGCTCAAAGGTTCACCAGGAGAACGGTAGCAGGAGTAGCTGCACGATGCATTAATTTATGGGACTACCTTTGTATCTGAGGTGCGTGGGCCCTCAGAAAGCAAGGGACCCATGGTAAACAGCCTTGACACCCTTCCCTGCCCACGGCCCTGCTGTGGACACACTAATCAGACAGTAACTGGAAAGAACATCAGGTGTGTCCAGCATGACGTGCTGTACTTAGAACTATCAATCAATCAATCAATCAATCAATTCACTTGTAGAGCGCGCTACTCACCCGTGAGGGTCTCAAGGCGCTGGGGGTCTTGAGGTGTTTCCTGAAAGTGAGGTGGTCCTGGGTCAGTCGTAGGTGGGCGGGGAGGGAGTTCCACGTCTTGGCCGCCAGGTAGGAGAATGATCTTCCTCCAGCGGTGGTTCTGCGGATCTGTGGGACGGTGGTGAGGGCGAGGCTGGCGGAGCGGAGTTTGCGTGCTGGAGTGTAGAACGTGAGGCGGTTGTTGAGGTATTCAGGACCTGTGTCGTGGAGCGCTTTGTGTGCGTGGGTGAGGAGCCTGAACGTGATCCTTTTGTTGACGGGGAGCCAGTGCAGGTCTCTCAGGTGGGCTGATATGTGGCTGTGGCGGGGGATGTCAAGGATGAGTCGTGCGGATGCGTTCTGTATGCGTTGGAGTCTTTTCTGAAGTTTAACTGTGGTTCCTGCGTATAGGGCGTTCCCACATTTCATTATACTGTTACAGTTTGATGCACATGGAGGTAGTGAATTGTCCTGAGTAACATTTCGTTTAGTAGTTGAAGGCTGAAAGGAGGGTTGAAATCCAGCGGCCTACACTTCGTCCAGGTGCAAAAGAGGGGACAGCGGTATTTTCACCATTTTTGCTGCTTGCGTAATCCAGGATTAGGCCAACATATTGTGCTGTAGCAGGTTACAAGACGCATGTTGAACCAGGATAAACATGAAAGGTGACAAAAAAATTAAATTTAACATGGTTGTTCACTGTTTGCATTTTCTTCATTAAGTCGAGGAAAATATTAGTGTAGTTCAGGAAAACAATTTAGAAGAAAGCTTTGTATTTGTGAAAGATGTCTGCAATGTCCTCAGAGAGGGGTCCCAACATGCACTGATGCAAATTCTGCAAACATGGTGCAAATGAATTAACAGTGTTTTTGCACCAGTGCACGTCGTTATGTAATCAGGCCCGAGCTGCCTCACTTGCTCTGTAATCTGCCCCGGACTGACCTGTCCGCCCTTAGACCCCATTGTGAAGCCTGTCCAAATGAACAGTCTACCCTGGGCCTGCACCATTTCTTTTCATGAAAAGGAATGTTTGTGGTTGTGTCCGTAGCGTAAGGTTATGCATTCAAATTCTGCTTTCGCTATCTGGTCTTTTAGTTTTTAGGTTTTGCCTGCACAGTGCTTCAGGAATCTATCATTTTTAATACAAACTTAAAAGGAACTTACATCCTGCCTCCTCTCTTTCCTGGCTTCTCATTGGTTGCTTTGTGTGCCATTTACCTTTCCTCCATTTCTATTGTCTGTAGCATATTTTCCTGCATTTACCAATGCTTGTTCCGCATCTGCTTCTCTTATCTGTTTCCCGCCGCTGAAATACTGTTAACATACGCTTTGGTGAAACTATATTTTCATAAAGTTTTGCCTTTTACTATTGCAGCATATTTACATAACAATATATCAACCAGAGAGATTACGTGATCTGCATAGAATCAAGTGATGTTCCGTGGGGTTGCCGAAACTCGAACCGGGATCTTCAGCTCTCGAATCAGCAGCTCTGGCCGCTGCACCACTTCCTCTCCATTTCTATGCTCTCTGTCAGGGAGCTCTTTCCTTCTCCCAGACGATGATTGATGAAAACAGCTCTTTATTCATTACATACACGAAACCGAAGCTTGTTAAAAAATGCAGCCCACCAGGTATGTTGATGATGATAACAATATGTCCAAGTACCACAACTGTTTTCTAAAATTCCTGCCCAACTATTAGAGGGCAAACACACTGAGACTGTTTTGAGAGTTGTCCTGATGAAAAGTGTTTTTTTTTTTATAACTTGCACTCAGAAAAAGATAAATAGGATGCAAGAAATTGAGGTTTTTTTCTAAATGTTGTTCGGTCATTGGTTATCTTTAGTTTCACCAAACAGATGTGGCTAAACATGTCCCTGATTTTGTTGTCGATGTATACTGTGACTAAGATTTCTGGGGCCAGATCATAAAACGTGAACTCTGAAAATGCTAATTTAAGGCACGTCACTGCCACATTTTGGAACGATTGGTGTCTTAAATCATTGAAAGGTGCAACCAACAGTGTAAAATTGTTCTTATCGCTAGAGCTTAAAAGGAATATGCTTGCTTTGCATTCAAATGTGGCTTCATTTGCTGACGTCTCTAATGTAATTTAACAAAAAAAGGGGTGACCCTGTGTCCCTCAGAACCTGGGTAATTGCGATTAAGAAGAAAAATGGTTCTGTTGGGTAGCAAAATACATTGCTTCAAGGAAAGGCAATATTAGCTCATGCCACAATGAACAAATTATATTCAGTCAAATCAATGAAACCTCTCTGAAAACAACCAAAATTCACAATTCTTTATATAGAAAATGTCACAATTACAACATAACGAAATTACTTCATTCCGTATGCGTTCAATAAATGCTAAAAATAGGTGAAGAGTGACTGGTGGTGAACACGAGTGAATAGTGCAATATTATTCAGTGACACATTATATACAACTTTATACAATAATGTACAATAGGGGCGGGGGGGGGAGGGAAGGTATATTGATTAAGAGGTCAGAGTTCCGAGTTAGTGCTCCAAGGAAGCAGATGGTTACTGTGCCCGTTCCTGGAGGATACTTGACCAGAGTTATACGTCGACGTTTCGACCCTAATGTGCCCCGATTGGTGGTCACGGCGGGTCTTTATCAAGACAGTGATGGATGAGGGCGGGTGGGGGGAACAGGTTGATCTGTAATCACAGGCGGAATTTATCAAACCCTGGAAGAGGCCGGAAGGACGATCCTGAGTCACTTGGTATGGGTTTTCGCTGCAAGAGCCGAACGCCGTCTGGCAGTCATTGCAGTCCAGACGGCGTTCGGCGTTCCTCATCCATCACTGTCTTGATAAAGACCCGCCGTGACCACCAATCGGGGCACATTAGGGTCGAAACGTCGACGTATAACTCTGGTCAAGTATCCTCCAGGAACGGGCACAGTAACCATCTGCTTCCTTGGAGCACTAACTCGGAACTCTGACCTCTTAATCAATATACCTTCCCTCCCCCCCCGCCCCTATTGTACATTATTGTATAAAGTTGTATATAATGTGTCACTGAATAATATTGCACTATTCACTCGTGTTCACCACCAGTCACTCTTCACCTATTTTTAGCATTTATTGAACGCATACGGAATGAAGTAATTTCGTTATGTTGTAATTGTGACATTTTCTATATAAAGAATTGTGAATTTTGGTTGTTTTCAGAGAGGTTTCATTGAATTTGACTGAATATAATTTGTTCATTGTGGCATGAGCTAATATTGCCTTTCCTTGAAGCAATGTATGTCTCTAATGTAATGACAGAGCACAACAAAGTCCAATATGAGAACACAATTGAAAGCAACATTAAGCTCAAAGAAAACAAAACAAGCACATCAAAACAAACCAAAATAAAAACACAACTGCAAGACAGCACAACATCAGAATGCCAGACTCAAAACAAGGTGACGTAACACAATTGCAAATGTGTGCTGTTGTGTTGTTTTGGTGTGTTACTGTGTTGTGTTTCTATTTTATTTTAATATGGTGTGTTAAGTTGGTATGCTGTGTTGTACCCGTGTATTGTGTTGATGAGACGTTTTTATGTTGTCATTGTGCTGTTATTTCTGGTATTTTTTCGATGTGTTTTATTGTGCTGTATATTTCTCGCTGTGGTAGTGTGCCATTATTGCATTTCATTTTCATGATCGATTATTGTGCTGTATAGCAGTTATTGTGGTGTGGTATTGTAAAATGGTGTTGGTGCCTCTGTTGTAGCTGTAGCTGACTTGTAGTCTGTCTCTATAAATATGTACAGTATTTGTGTTGAACACTACCACATTAAAAAAAGTCCTTTCCGAATACAGTGGTGAAGATGTTTGCAGCTAGCACTACCTACCTACCACCAAGCTATGTAACAGCGCCAGCCAAAAATGTCCTCTGATCTGTCCCCCGCTCTATGTAATAATGGAGGCAGACCAAGGCAAGGTCTGTTTATAGTGATTCCAATTGCCAACATGAGGCCAATCCATTTTTTAGGTCTCGCCTGGCGTTAGCAGCGCGCATGCGCTGCTCCCGCCATGCGAGGGCTTCTTGGAATCGATACGATTCCAGAAGCTCGCTTTCTTCTGCTTCGCCAGTGTTTTGCATTGGTGCACATCATTTTGCGTCACCAATTATGCAAAACCGGGTGTTATGATTGTCCAGGAGGCTTTTGAGTCCCTCCTGGTTACCACCCTGTCCGCTTTTGGCCCCGCCCACTGGGATTGTATCTTTTACTGGTGGCGGGAGACAGTGTCTCCTAATTAGCCGCTAAGCACTTTTTTCTTTTCTTACTGAGCTACTCTCACTGCAGGCACGACGTGCTCCTGCAGCTGTTTTAAAAAAAACATGTATTTAACCGCTGCTTTGTAAAAATGTAGTTATCCAGCTGAACCACTCTTTACTGGTCGCACGCTATATTAAGGCATACAGACAAATGTTGTTTGTGTTTTGTTTTAAAGTACCGCACACAATGCAGTTTTAAAATGGTGAGTACACCTTTCATTTGTGCTGGGGCTCGCCAAAATCAACGTACAAAGTCCATTCTTATCCGTTGTAATCCTCCTTCAAAAACACCGGTTTGCGAATTAGCGTCTTACTGGTAAACTTCTTTCACCATGGAGGAGTTACAAAGCAGAAAATTAGAAGGAGTTGCTGCTCGGCCACGGCTTACTGGCAAACTTCTTTCACCATGGAGTAGTTACAAAGCAGAAAATTACATGGATTTGCTGCTCGGCGGGGATGGTATTATTGGAAGGAGGGGATTCAAGACGGGGGTGGCGAGAGGGAAAGCACTGACGAACGGGTGCATTGTGTAGCCCGATTAGGATACTGGATGGCTGGGTAAGCATCCCTTACACTGTTCCTTCAAAAGTCCACTTTGCCAGTCATATGCTTTTCTATTGGCTATCGTTTTTATCGGGTGTATTATTCCAGCTGATTGAATGAAAGCAAAGTAAGATTGCAGTTCCTAGAGCGCATAGGTTGTCCGATGTAAGACGAGGACTGGAATTAAGGTGTTATAGCCACCTGGATGTCAAAAACATTTCACATGAAACTTCACAGTGGTAGCATCTTTGTGGCAATTTCGGCCTGTCATTTTATCTTACTTTCACTCTACTTTAGTGTCTTGCTGAAGGTCAAATGGGCTCCACCACATGTGGGAATATAGACATCCGTTGAGCCTAGTTATCTGTGTGGAGAGACTTGTTAATTTGACGTTTCCGAGCTTCCAAGACCTGTCTTGTAATAGTTCTGGAATTCTAACAAAGTTCTGAAACTTGCAGTCTTGATAGTTAAATTAAATGCGCACGAAGTGCTGTTGGTTTAAAATAATAGTTTACGATATCACACTGGCCATTAGTCCACTTGGCAGGTGTGAAATTGTACCCTGAGAGCGCCCAGTTTGTATCCATCATAACCCCTATTTCAGTGCATTTTTTATTTACGACACAGGATGAATGAGTGTTGTCAATGGGCCTTGTAACACGTTACATATTAAGTTTAATTTTTTTATATGAAATGCTTTTTGTTGATATTTACTTAGAAAAACAGTTTCCTTCAAAGTGCAGCTAACAGTGACACAGTTAACTGGAAAATGTCACGTTTACACCTTCCTTTGTTAACTCTCAGTTACTATGTTTGTATATATTTTTTGTTATTGCAACTGTGTACGAATCTTGTGAGACATCTTCCATTTTAGAACAAAACTGTCCTTTCTGGTGTCAGCTAGCTCTGAATTCCGTGTGTATAGCATGGATGGTGAAGGGACGGGCGGAGGTCAAGGGGCTCTGTGTCTAGCGCTCTAGATGTTATGGTTGAATTCTGTTCCTAATGAATTTTTCATTCTCCCCTGGGAGGGCTTACTTTAAGGTGTCCTTGAAGTCCTACATTACAGGGATACATAAACAAGCATTTGCAATACTATAGGTCTCACATTTGCAACAGTTTGAGCTCTTGGCATTGTAAATGACAATGCCTTTTATGTGTTGGTTTTTAAAACATAAATAAAAAGCATTATCATTTACAATGTCAATAACTTAAACTCTCACAAATGCGAGACCTATTGCATTGAAAATGCAATAGGTCTCGCCTTTGATTAAGTTAAAGCCATTTACATTTGCTAATGGTATTGTATAGCAAAGCAAATGGCTTTAACTTAATAGATGGCGAGGCTTATTGCATTTTCAATGCTTGTTTTTACTGCCATATACATTTCACTCACTGTTCTGGCAATTACTTTCTCTCATTCATCTTGCAGGTAACAGCTCTCCCTGAGCTGACTGTAAGGACAGCTGGTTCCCACCTGGTGGCCTTAACTATGATCCGTTAATCACCAAAGAAGAGACACTTCTCATGTAAATTGACACTGGTTAAAAAACAATCTGCTGTCATACCTGGTCAGTTCACCAATGTTACATCTCACTGTGACTACTCGAGTCGGTGTTTCTCCCAAGAGAATTTGTTATGCTCTAAAGATTTTTCCACTGAACTCAGGAAAGCAAGTAATCACTTTGCTCATTGAATGCTTGATTGCTATTCCACACAGCACACTTCATTCTACGGATGTTTGTGATATCTCAACTAAATTTCATGCCATAACCTTACAGCGCCAGAAGTCAGTTATCGAAAGTTTTAAAAGTTAAATCCAGAACAAAACTTAAGATAGGAACATTCCCTTCAAGGCGGAGAATGGAAGCAATTTTTAACAAACATGCCTCAGATGATCAGTGCGGTCAGTCATCACAATTCACAAACATTAAAAATCTTGTTTTGAGCGCCCAAAATTTGCCCTGGCGATTGTACTATGACACTTATTTACAAGCCTCTTGTGCCGCTGGTGCGTCATTTTTCCCGTATTAAAAGCGACGCACGGGCGGCGTAAGGGGCTTGTAAATAAGCCCCCTGAGTTCCCTGCACACAAATCTCAAAGACATGAGCAAAATAGAACTTCGTTTTTGGCTCACAAAATAAAAACATATGGTCGCTCAAAAGCAGCACCATTTATCAAAAGAAAGCACACGTCCTCGTAAGATGGGAACAAATGCTCGACGCCATCAGCGGTGAGAACCAGATGCAAGCTTGTTCCCTAGTAAAGAAGGGCTCGTGGGATTATGTTTCTAGGTAACAACTATGATGCAATGTGTTGCCAATCTCTTCAAAGCAGAAGCAAAATTGGCCTTCATAGGTTTACATGTGCTGCCAACTTGTCCATTAGTTTAATTTGAAGTGCCTTTATAAAACTAACAAAACCATTAGACCCTCCAGCGCTGTAGGCTCGGATGGCTGGTCCAGCAATCCTTTGAAGCACAATGCAGAATGGACGAAAGAAACTACTGTTTATGAGAAAAGTAAATCCCCGGATCGAGTATTCTGCCTGAATTTTACAAGGACGAGTGAACTCGTGGGTAACAGCCAGCAATATGAATCCTACGTCCAAAATGGGTTCGGAAGGGCTCGTTCTACTATGCACAACAAAGTGTCCCGAATGTGTTTCTCATTGCCCTTGTTTCTCTTCACATATTGTCTGTTGCAGACTCTCAAGTACTTAGAGACCGCTTGGAGGGGGGGGGGGGGGGGGGGGGCATGTAGCACCCTGTAAATGTGCACATAGATAGAAAGCACGCATGGGTATGGATTACCCTGAAAGAGAGGTAAGCACAACAATAGTTCACTGTAGCTCTCGAATGAGAAAAGCACGCGTTCTCCTCCCGAGGGGCCGCATGTAGCAAAAGTTTTGCATTCGCAAACGGTGCAAATCAGTAATTTCGGCTGTTTGCAAATGCAAAATAACCTTTCAAAATATATGAAAGGCTTTGCAGTGGCAATTTTAGGTAATCGCAAAAATTGTGATTACCTAAAATTGCAGCTATAATTAGGGAGTCGCAATTTGTGATACCTTTAGCACATGTACCAAGCATCTTCCAAATGCAAACCGCGCATTTAGGAAAATGCTATTACCATTGACTCCAAGTCCATGGTAACCATGTGCAAATTTTGAAAAATGCCCCAAATACATTTTGCAAAATACCATGTAGAGCACACATGCCCCTAGGGTGCTGCAGGGGGTCCTTAGGCACCCTTGGCTATGCATTACCTAATTTACGATTACCAATTAGGTTATTGCAAATTAGCTAATGCAAAACCATTCACACCTAAAGCAACGAATGGAGCAGTATTACCTAATAGTAATTACATATTTACCAAATCACTAGTTGGTAATTAGAAATCACCAAATCGCCAAATCTTTGGCGATTCCTTACATACAAAGCATTTTGCAATTACCAATAGCAATTCTGTAAAAATTGCAATTTGGTAATCCTAAAATACTATTTAGAAACTTGGCCATGATTCAAGAAGGCGGATCTACATCCCCCTCTATCAAGAAACCAATATATTATTGCTTTTCATTACACAGATGATCTGATAATCTTCAGTCATGCTACTCTAGGAATGCAAAGTGCCCTTAACACGATGGCTTCCTGGACTGCAGTAAATATGCTCCAGATACATTATGAAAAGACCAATATTATCACATCTGGTTAAACCCGGTTTAGAGGATTGTAGAAGCTGGATCTCTTCTCTTATACACCTGTACTCCTTGTTACTCTCTGTGGGTAGTCATGACAACATATTCACTTTGAATGCAATGTTTGAATGTGTGTACATTTCACTGCATTTCATATACAAAGATTGCTGAGATTTCGTGAATCATAGGGGGCTTTTTTTTAACAGTAAAGGATGATTTCTAGGTAATAAATAGGTTGATTGACAAACAAAAGGACCCGGTCTGGAGGTGCTATTGAGGCTTAATCTTCTCTGTTTGAGATCATTAGGCTCCAACAAGATTTAACATAGCACTGGGTTTAGCTTTACAAGAAGCCCTAATCTGACATTAATCTATTTTTCATGCAACTCCAGATACTATTGCATATAAAATTCTGAGTTAATTAAACCGGAGAATAATGTATACAGTTTCGTATATGGTTCTGCAGTATGTAGATGGAACCAATAGGAATGATGTAAAATTGTCCTCAATCCATTTATCTCAATTAACATAAGCAATGATTAAGAGACTCAATTAAAACATATTGTTTGAATGGATTTATCTAGCCTTTAAAAACTTTCTTCGAACTTCCCATACTAACCTTATTCTAAAGTAACTATTCTGTTACATTTTACGACCATTTTAGGAATAGTTTCAAAATGCTAAGCTTTAAGTGTGTTAGAGCGGTGTAAAACATTGGGTTATTAGTTGTGGAGGGTGTGAATCCTACCAAAGTAATAAGGCCACATTTGTCTCTTAATTGGAAATCAAGTACCCCATTGCAGTACTTGACTCTCTCAGGATAGTGAAGCAGAGTAGTCCAAGCCTACTCAGGGGAGACAGTGCAGATTACTAATCTCCATTTATTGACAAGCAACCCAACACTCAATAATTTATCATCCAGCCAGTGCTTTTTCTTTGAAAAAGGAAAACTACATTTATTGCACACACACAGACTACTAAATACTAGGCATCATGTTACAAGTATATGCATCAGTCAGATGGAATTACATTTGGTGTCTTTCTAAGCGGCAGCCGCTCCATTAGAGCAGAGGAGCACCGCCGCCCCCCCCCCCAGTAAATAAAACAATAATAATACAGGTTTTTAACCTATTTTTGTTTTGGTTCAATCCCCTGGACCTGCCCCCAGGACTCTGACAAGCCTTGGTGGCGGGTCCAGGGGATGACACTGCTGGTGGGGGAGTGGTGAGCACTTCATTCACTGCGGAAGAGGTGTTTGGCCAGCCGTCTGAGGCCAGCCAAACCCCTCATGCACAGTGAAGCTCTCTCCAGCCTCAGCTGCATTGCTGGGGCAGAAGAGAGCAGGCACACGCTCCCAGTCTGTCTGGGAGTGCAAGTTGGAAATGCTCAGACCAATCCTGAAGATGCTCTCTTGCGAGGATTGGCCACAGGATTGGCCGCAGGATTGGCTGCTGGGCAGGCAAGGACCCTGTGCCTCAGAAGCAAGAAGAGCCGATATTTGGGAGACGGTGGTGGCGGCAGCATTATGGTACATTTAAGGTTTTTTTGTGTTCAAACCCTCCCAACCTTCCTTCTTCCTCCCCCCACATTTGACCCCTTGTGACTCATGCCCTCCAAAATCACAGTACCTAACCTCCCTACACAAACTAGGGCATCACAATATATGGGGTAGCACTCCAAATAAAGCAGACCTGTTGTCTTTGTCAAGAGGTCACCACAATAAAACAAAAGGCAAGCCTATTGACTTTGTCAAGGGTTCCATCACTTTTAAATGTAAGACCAGCCTACTGGCTTTATCAAATGATCCCCACATTATAAGAACAATAACCACATGTTAAAAGTTGCTATCATACTAATGGAGTCAGTAACCATGTTTAAATGCAATTATTATTACCTAGTGGTGGTCACTACTCGGTAGTCACAGCTTGGTCTGATTTTCCATAGAAAGAGCCATTTTTAGTTTGCTAAAAACTTTGCCCTCATTTAACGAATCTTCACAAAACTTTTCAGAACAAAAGTTCATCCACCTCGGTAGAATGAGAGTTCAGCGAAGGGCGGGGAAGATGGCGGCAGCTAGCTGAGAGGCCGCTGCACTCGGGCTCTGCGTTGGCCCCCTGCTCCCTGCTATGCCGGAGATGCTGAGATTTGTTGCTTTTTGAGTGCCACAGCAGGAATTGTTACTGAAGTACTGGGCATTTTCAATTAAAATTCGGTTTTGCGAAGCTTGTTGCTACACGCACGCTCTATGCGCTTTTCCCACTCTACGGCTCGTATTCCTGCATATCATTTGTTTTTCCCCCTACTGACCTCTGCTGACCGGGGGCTTCGCGTTTCTCGTCTGGATGTGCCTGTGGGTCACCGCGGCCCCTCCTTCACCTGGCTTGTCGCGTTGGAGCGCGGCAGCACTGGAGCTTCGGAGAGGACGCAGAGTTCGGAGCCTCCTCCTCCGGGGCACTCGAGGCGGCGGCAGTACTGGTGCCTCTGAGGTCTCCGAGGTGGAGGGAGGATCGGAGCGGGTCTCTGACGGTGTGACAGATGTTCATGTCGGCATTGGAGAGGGGAGCAATGATACAGGTGAGCTGAGACAATCCCGATCCCAGGAAAGGAGTGAGTCTTGCGGGGAAACCCAGGCACAGGCTCAGGCAAGATCAGTCACTTTGAGTTTGGGAGGCTTGAGGAAGGGCAGGAAGCATGGTACGGGGCCTCGGACCCCCGGGAGGGTACAGGCGGAGTAGTACACCTCTTACCTGAGGTTAGTAAAGATAGCAAGGCTTTGAAGAACCGGGGGTCCTCCTCCAATATCAATAGAAGCAATACCTCCACTTTTTTGTGTGGGGAGGTTAAGGCAAAACGGGCGAAAACACCTAAATCTGCAAAGGCTCCTTTAATCTTTAGCACAAAAGTAACGCCCTCACTAAGGTCTTATTTTAAAGTTTTGCCACAAGTTCTGAATTTGGTGAAAGAGGGGGCCTCCTGTAAAGCAGTACCTGGGTGGGTCTCCCCCTTCCTGGAACCCCAGATATTGAAGAGCTGTCAGGGCCATCATTAGCGGTTGATAATTTCCACCTCAATAATGGGGCACCAGATATCACCTCAGGTAAAGTGAGCCATTCAGTGGCTGAGGGGATTCCGGGGGCGGAGCAGCAAACAGAGGCAACAGCTGCATCTCAGGACGATACAACTTCAGGGAGCAGCAATCCTCAGGGTGGGGTGGGCCCCTCAGTGGCTTCTTCAGAGTCCATGCTTACAGTCCTTTCCCTGGATATTAAAATGGGTTTTGAAGTCTCTACAGCCAACCAGACTGAAATTAGAAGCTTTTGCGAGTCATTGGAGAGTAAAATCGACGTGTTGAACGCTAGAACGGTGGCCCTGGAAGATACTGTGGCCTGCCTCTCTGTTCATCTCGGGAAAGCAGAATAAGACATCATTGCTCTCAAAAAAGAAGACCTTGTCCTATCTGAAAGGCTAGAAGTATTGGAAAACAATGCACGATGAAACAATCTCCGTATTCTTAACGCTCCCGAGGGGAACGAGGGGACCGATTTCAAGCAGTGTGTGATAACCCTCCTAAAGGAATCTCTGGAACTTGACCAATCAGCGGATGACCTGGGAATATATATCCAAAGAATACATAGGGACCCCTTTAGGAGGAAGCCACAGAGATCTAAACCCAGGAAGATCCTGGTTAATTTCCATACTTATTCTTTGAAAGAACAGATTCTCAACCAATCGCTGAAACAAAAGACTCTAAGTACTAAAGGTTTCCCATTTCAGATAAGATCAGATTTGTCCAGGGCAACACTCGACAGGCAGTGGGAGCTGGGCAGGAGCCTGGAGGACTTCAGGAAACTGGGGGCTGTCGCACAACTTAAGTTTCCGGCTGCCCTAAAAATTATGCATAACAACAAAATGTATAATGTCAGAACTGTACAGGCAGCCTATGAGTTGTTACTGGATTTGGGTACAGAGGAAGGTCCGTAGGGCTAGAGTTAGGCTTAGTTCTTAGCCGCCCTACTATTATTATTTTTTGGGTATTTTTCTCTTTTTCTCCCCTAGGTAAACTTTGCACGAGGCCTATGCAGTTTCTCTGTCTAGCCTGGGTGTAATTTACACTAAGAATAGGGGTACTACTTTAAATGGCTTTTCTCCTCTATCTTACCTACTATTAATTCTCAATAGTTGGAGGCCTTAGAATAGGTATGGCATTAGTATTTAGTAATTTCTAACTTTACATGACTTTTATATGTAATAAAAAGACGGTATCTCTGCACACACTTCTTTCTTCACTTTAGGGAGCAAGGGTCAGCAGGAGCCCGCGGGTTGCAATTCTCTGGACTTTGTTTGGATAATTGGGGCAAGGGTTCCCCGGGGGGGGGGGGTTGGGTTGGGTTGGGCACAGGGCACAGGGGAGGGTGTTGCAAGGTATAAAATTTAAAAATATTCCTCATTCTCTTCTTAACAATTTTTTCTTTTTTGGATTAACCTATGGCTGGATTAGATAGGCGGAGGTGGATTCTGCGTCGGAAATGGGTACGACGGAAAGGGGGCTACTCTATCTATGACTAATTTGCAGATTCTCTCCTGGAACGTCAATGGCCTGCGTACTGGACCTAAAAGCGATAAGATCTTACAATACCTCCGGAATTCTAGTGCGTAGGGTATTGTCCTTCAGGAGACCCATCTATTAGAGTCAGAGATGGTCTCTCTTGCCGTGAAAAATAAATGGATAGATTTTCAAGTTTGCACGGCTCAGACGGTGAATATTAGGGGGGGTCACGATCCTTTTTAAGAGAACAGCAAAGGCTCACCTTATTTCAAAATGAGTGGACCCAGGTGGCAGATGGGTCATTTTGACTGTCAATATTTTGGGGGCCCAGATCACTATTGTCGGATATTATGGTCCGAATCTAGACGACCCTTCCGCCCTTAAATCTATTTTTTCTAATTTATTAGTGTTTCCAGAACCAACTATCTTGGCGGGAGATTTCAATATTGTTTTGGATCCCTTTCTTGATAAATCACCTAACAGCCGTGCTTTAGTCCCCTCTAAAACCAGGGCTTTTTTACTCAAAGCCATGAAACAGTATGCTTACTCTGACATTTGGAGGTTAAGGTCAGGTCATCAATCAGGATTTTTGTTTCGTAAATATAAATACCTGCATCAGTCCAGGATTGATTTAATCTTGGTTATTCATGCATTGAAAGACATAGTCAAGAACATATCATATCTTCCCTCTCACTTATCTGACCACTCTGCAGTCTGGCTGGAAGTGGAGGGCATAGTTCCTGGTTTTTCTAGATCTTAGTCTTTTGAGCGCTCACTACTATTGGAGGATGAGGTGATCTCATCCTTGATTGTGGAGACAGAATGGTTCATGAAAACGAACATAGCCTCTGCCTCCGTAGGGTGCGTATGGGATGCTTATAAAGCTTTTCTAAGGGGAGGTTTCTACCATTGAGGCCGGAATTAAAAGGCTGCAATTGGAATTAGATCAATCCATTAGTACCTCCCCCGAAACATTTCAAGAGCTACAAAACAAATTGACAACTTTGAAAGGACAGCTGGAAACAGTGTTAAATACACGGGTATTTCATAGGTGGGAGGTGGGTAAAATTGCTCATTTTGAGTATGCCGAAGGCGCAGGGAAGCTCCTCGCCTGGAAAGCAAAAACTGATCAGGTGAGAAATAACATCGGGTCAATTACACAAAGTAATTTAACGTTAACATCTGATGAAGATATTCGGAGGGTCTTCCAGTCGTTTTTTCAAGATATTTACAAAGAGGACAAATGTATTGACCATCCTTGCATTGAGGCTTGGTTGAATGAGGTTACATTGCCTTCCTTAACCACAGAACAACAAGGTTATCTCAATCAAGTGATCACGCAGAAAGAGGTTAATGCAGCTATTGTAAGCTGTAAAAAGGGGAAGGCGGCAGGTCCTGACGGTCTCCCCTCGGAAATCTACAGGGCCTTTGGCAAGGAAATTGTTCCTATTTTGACCATTCTTTTTAATCAGATACTTCAGGAGGGGGTAGCCCCTACAGCGTCATGGGATAATGCATCCATAACCCTGATCTTAAAACCTGGCAAAGCTGCATCCAGTTGTGGGTCCTACAGGCCAATATCTATTCTCAACGCCGATTACAAAATGTTTGCCTCTGTTATGGCTAAAAGACTGGGGCTGGTAGCGGGTGACATCTTGCACCAGGATCAGACGGGCTTTGTCAGGGGTCGACAGCTTTCCGACTTGCCATAAGACTTGATCGGTGCTATTAATATTGCATCTACTCAATCTCTCCCTCTGGCAGTTCTGACTCTTGATGCTACCAAGGCCTACGACAGGGTTCACTGGTCGTACCTGTCGGGGGTCTTGAGTAAGTTTAATATTGGGGGAAAATTTTGCCGAGCTGTTAGGTTGATTTATCAGAATCCTTCCGCATGCCTTCTGGTGAACGGAACTCTTTCAGACCCCTTTAAGATCACAAGAGGTACTCGTCGGGGCTGCCCTCTCTCCCCTCTTCTATTTGATTTATATATTGAGCCTTTTGCCCAACGGCTGAGGAACGATCTTAACATTAAGCCCTTTAGGTATGGGGAGTGGGAGAGGAAGGTAGCTCTGTACGCAGATGCTATTCTGATTTTCTCTGCATACAGCTCTCCCTTTGGTCGTTAAACTAGCCCAGGACTTCGGAGCGGTCTCCGGGTATGAGATTAACGCCTCCAAAACTGAAATTATGGGCTGGAACATGGGCGGGATTCAGCCAGGGCTGCAAGTTAGCTCCAAAATGAGGTATCTTGGAATCAGTATTCTTCAGGACGTCTCCAAGATTGTTGAAACCAATCTCTCAGATGTGCCGAAGGAGTGCCGGAAACGTATGCGGGCATGGGCCATATTACCCCTGTCTGTTTTGGGAAGGGTCAATTTGGTAAAAATGTCAATTTTTCCAAAAATCCTGTTTCTTTTTAATACCATTCCTCATTATTTTGAGGTTGCCTCTTTAGTTAAGTTTCAGAGTGACATTAATTAATTCATTTGGGCATATCATGCGCCTAGGATCGCCTGGAAAAAACTAAGGCGGCAGAAAGAAAAGGGAGGCCTGGCCGCACCGGACCTTTCGTTGTATGCATGGGCTTTCCAACTCTCCCATTCTCGCGTGCTGCTGAAAATGCCAACAAACATCGGGGCTGGTGATATGTTCCTGGCCATGCTTAGAGGGGCTAGGTTACCAGATGAAGGTTTGATGTTCAAATTCGGTGATCCCAAATAAAATAAAAATTAAGCTAAAGGTTCTACAAGGCCTAGCTAAAATATGGGGTAAGCTGAGAAGCTCAGTAGCGCTAGGATATTTTTCCAGCATGGCTCCCTTGTGGGATACACCGGGTGGCCCGGGATGGCTCAAGGATAGATTGGTTTTACCCTTGAGAGAAGCAGGGTTAGAGGTCTGGTGAGATCTGTTTGTGGAAGGGACCCTTATCTCATGGGAATCTCTTAGAGGTAGGGTTGGAACAGGCCTTTCTAGGTTTAAATACTTGCAGATGGCTAGCTGGGCCCAGTCGCAGAAGTCCATCCAGAGCAAATGCCCTGTTGGAAGGCGCAATCATTTAGAGTACCAGCTTGTCAACAAAGCTCCAGGAAGGAAGGAAGTCTCTTATTGGTATCATGCTATATTGGAGGAGATAGATGGTGGATTTCAACTGGCCAATAACCTCTGCGGTTGTTCCCTTGTGGACCACGATAGTGAACGTCTGTGGATAAATTCCTGTAAGACCCTGTGGGAGGTAGTTAAACCAGCATGGCTTCGAAGGAACCATCTCTTCACCATACACAGGGCCTATTATTCACCTCAGAGACTATCAAAATTCTCAAAGGCCCCCCTGTGTGTTGTATGAGGTGCGGGTCAATAGCTGCCTCCGACATCCACACGTTCTTTGATTCTCCAGTCCTTTCCTCCTTCTGGTACTCTATTGGTAAAATACTGACAACATCTCTTGGCTGCCCCATTATAATCAATGTTTCGTTAGTTGTATTTGGCTTGGTGGAGAATGTGACAGGCCACGCTAAACAACTTCTTTTTTATGCCATCCTGTTGGCCAGAAGAGAAATATGTAAAAAATGGAAGGAACCCTCATCCCCCTCCTTTTTGGACTGGCAGGCATCGGTATTAAAGGTCTCCAGATTGGATGTTATGAGAACAGGCAATCAAAATAAGCAAACCTTCTGGAATCTTTTAAAATGGGGGTGGTTATAGAGACAGTGGACATGGGTTTTATTTTTTTATTTTTTTTCCCCTGTCCTATGATTACGCTGCCCTGCTACTCTGTAGACACATCCAGTGCCATCAGGTTGTGTCTTGATACAACTATGCTGGTCAAGCCTGGTAAGGCGGCTCCCCATAGGGCTCCATATAAGCCCCTGAGTATCCCTTAACACTGGTAGGCGAGGGCCTGCATCTCCAGATGCCTACATATCCAGTATGCTGAGGCAGTGTGTGGATATCTCTTGGGTAGATTGGAGCTAGTTGGGTAGAGAATGAGGACAAAAAAAAAGAAATTTCATCCACCTCAACTCCTTCCTGGAAAGTTGAGGGGTGATCCGTGAACGGTGGCCTGAGAAAAAAGAGGGTCCCAAAACACAAAATCATCATGCATTTTCCTTAGACTTCTTTAAGATGGACTAAATCAGAAACTTCTGAACGGAATTACACCAAATTTGGTAGGAAGCTAGATCTTGGTGTACCAATATTGCTTTGTTTGATTTAATGTAAATCTGTTTAGTTGTTTTTAAGAAATTTAGAGTAAAATATAATTGCATATTTTGGCAGTCGGGTCTCCGAGAGTCTATAGAGACTCTCATGGGAACACCAATTTAAAAACAGAGTATCCTGATTGACCCAGGGACCTTTATTTCCCTTGGGCTTTATTGCTCCCTTGTTAGTCAGATGCCCCCAAGAGCAAGTGCTCTGATTCGCTGCTAGAAACATGAGAACAATGTTGCTGACAGCCATTACAGGACCCAATCAATCAGTCAATCAATCAATCAGTGACACTTATAAAGCGCGCTACATACCCGTAGGGTCTCAAGGCGCTGGGGGGGGGGGGTGCCGCTACTGCTCGAACAGCCAGGTCTTCAGCTTCTTCCTGAAGGAGAGGTGGTCTTGGGTCAGGCGCAGGTCGGACGGGAGGGAGTTCCAGGTCTTGGCGGCCAGGTAGGAGAAGGACCTTCCTCCTGTGGTCGCTCTTCGGATGCGGGGGACGGCGGCGAGGGCGTGGTTGGCTGATCGGAGGTGGCGTTTGGGAGCGTAGAAGTTGACTCGGCTGTTGAGGTAGCTCGGGCCTTGGTCGTGTAGGGCTTTGTGTGCGTGGGTGAGGAGGCGGAAGGTGATTCTCTTGTTGACGGGGAGCCAGTGACGGTCTCTCAGATGTCCGGAGATGTGGCTGGATCGTGGGATGTCGAGGATGAGTCTGGCTGAGGCGTTTTGGATCCGCTGGAGTCTCTTCTGGAGCTTGGCGGTGGTCCCGGCGTAGAGGGCGTTGCCGTAGTCCAGTCGGCTGGTGACGAGGGCCTGGGTGACGGTCTTCCTGGTCTCTGTGGGGATCCACCAGAAGATCTTCCGTAGCATGCGTAGGATGTTGAAGCACGCCGAGGAGACGCTGTTGACTTGCCTGGTCATGGAGAGGGAGGAGTCCAGGATGAAGCCCAGGTTTCGTGCATGGTCTGTCGGTTTGGGTGCGGTGCCCAGGGCGGGAGGCCACCAGGAGTCGTCCCAGGCGGAGGGTGAGGAGCCCAGGATGAGGACCTCCGTCTTGTCCGAGTTCAGTTTCAGGCGGCTGGTCGTCATCCACTCGGCTACCTCTTTCATCCCTTCGTGCAGGTTGGCTCTGGCGGCGGCGGGGTCGTTGGTCAGGGAGAGGATCAGCTGGGTGTCGTCGGCGTAGGAGATTATGCTGAGGTGGTGTTTGCGTACGATGGCCGCGAGGGGGCTCATGTAGACGTTGAAGAGGGTGGGGCTCAGGGATGATCCTTGGGGGACGCCGCAGATGACTTCGGATGCCTCTGACTTGTACGGTGGTAGGCGGACTCTCTGTGTTCTTCCGTCGAGGAAGGAGATGATCCATTCCAGCGCCTTGTCCTGGATTCCGACGTTGCTGAGGCGCTGTACTAGGGTGCGGTGGCAGACAGTGTCGAATGCCGCGGAGAGGTCTAGGAGGATGAGGGCCGCTGTTTCTCCGTTGTCCATCAGGGCTCGGATGTCATCGGTGGCGGCGATGAGGGCGGTCTCGGTGCTGTGATTGGCTCGGAAGCCGGACTGTGAGGGGTCGAGGGACCCATTCGTCTCGAGGAAGGCGGCCATCTGCTTGTTGACGGTCTTCTCGATGACTTTGGCTGGAAACGGGAGAAGCGAGATGGGGCGGTAATTCTTGAGGTCGGTGGGGTCCGCTGTTGGTTTCTTGAGTAGAGCGCTGAGTTCGGCGTGTTTCCAGCTTTCAGGGAAGATGGCGGTGTCGAAGGAGGTGTTGATGATGTCTCGCAGGTGGGGTGCGATGACAGCGTCGGCCTTGTTGAAGACGTGGTGAGGGCAGGGGTCGGTCGGTGATCCGGCGTGGATGGAGTTCATCGTGCGGATGGTGTCTTCGGTGCTGATCGGGGTCCAGGCGTGGAGGGTGGTGGTGGGGGGGGGTGGCTGGTAGGTCGTGGTGTGCGTTGGTTGGTTGTTGAAGCTGCTGTGTATGTCCGTGATCTTGTTGTGGAAGTATGAGGCGAGGGAGTTGCAGAGGTCTTGCGATGGGGTGATGTCGTTGTTTCCTGCGCTGGGGTTGGAAAGCTCTTTCACGATGTTGAAGAGTTCCTTGCAGTTGTGTGCGTTGTTGTCCAACCGGTCCTTGAAAGCTGTTTTCTTGGCGGCGCGGATCAGCTGGTGGTGTTTCCGGGTGGCAAGTTTGTAGGAGGTCCTGTTGTCCGGTGTCGGTTCCCTTTTCCAGACTTTCTCGAGGGCTCGGCAGTTCTTCTTGGAGCTCTTGAGTTCGTCGGTGAACCATGGGGCCTTCTTGCTGCCGGGTCTGCTAGGCGGGGTCCTCAGCGGAGCGAGTTCGTCCGCGCAGTTGCTGATCCACTTTGTGAGGTTGTCGGCGGCCTGGCTGGGGTTCGCTGAGCCGGCAGGAGGGTGTTGGATCAGGGAGGTGGCGAGCTGGTCTGCTGTGATCTTGTTCCAGCTTCTGCGGGCGGTCTGTTGCTGGTGTTGGTGGGTCGTCGTTCTCTTGAAGGTGAAGTGGACGCAGCTGTGGTCCGTCCATTGAAGCTCTGTGGCGTGGCTGAAGTCGATGTCTGTGCTGGATGAGAAGACGGCGTCGAGTGTGTGTCCGGCGAGGTGGGTGGGGGTGGACACCAGTTGCTTGAGTCCCAGGTTGGCGAGGTTGTCGAGCAGGGTGGTGGTGTTGCGGTCGTTGTTGTTCTCCAGATGGAAGTTGAGGTCTCCCAGGAGGATGTAGTCAGCGGAGGGGAGGGCATGTGGGCTGACGAAGTCGGCGATGTCCTCGCTGAATTGCGTGCGCGGTCCAGGGGGTCGGTAGATCAGGGTGCCTCTGAGGGTGGTGTTCGGGTTGGTGTGGATCTGGAAATGCAGGTGTTCGGCGCTGGTCAGGGTGTTGTCGGTGCTGGTCGTGAGACGGATGGTGTTCCTGTGGATGATGGCGATGCCTCCTCCCATCTGGTTGGCGTTTCGGTCCCTCCGGACGATCTTGTAGCCCTCTGGGATAGCGATGGCGATGTCGGGAGCTGAAGAGGCGTTCATCCAGGTCTCCGTGAGGAAGGCAACGTCAGGGGCTGTGGCGTCTAGGAGGTTCCAGAGTTCGATGGCGTGTCTGTGGACGGAGCGGGTGTTGAGCAGGATGCACTTGAGGTGGGTGCTGCTGGAGTTCGGCTTGGCGGGTGCTGGTGCGGGGCTGGTCCGGATGCAGGAGAATTTGCAGGCGTGGCAGCTGAAAGGTCCGTGGGTGCGTCTTGGAGTGGCTTGGTGGCATTCTGGGAGTCGGCCGGTGTTGAGAGCGAAGAGGGTGGCGGCTGAGTACGTCAGGCGGGTCGGTCGGGGTCTTCGAGAGCCAGGGGTCCTGGCGCTGGGCGCGGTCCAGACGCGGACGGGCGCAGACGGGCTTACCTTTGGCGCGCCTTCGGCGCACAATCGGCGCGCCCGCTGCGCGTGATCGCTGCGCGTTCGCACGGTCGCCATTTAAGGCGAAGTGCGCGGGTGGGCGGGGCAGCTGGGAGGCGGGAGCGGGGAGGGTTACAGAAGACAAAAAAGGGGCGGGGACAAGCGGCGGTGGCGGGAAGGGAGGGCGGGGGGCGGCGAGGTAGGCGGACAACAAGGAAGGAGAGCAAACACGGGGAAAATGCAAATATAAAGAAACAGGCACAAATAAAGGCAAAAACAGGGGAAAAAAGAGAGTTAAACCAAGCAAGCACAAAAAACCGTCAAAACAAGGGCAAAAACACTCGCAGCGGCGGCAGCCGGCAAACGAGGCAGCAGCGAGGCAGAGGGCAGGCAAGGGGCACACGCAGCAGCTGGTGGCCGTGCGGCGCGGGGGTGTCCCACAAGTGGGTCACACTCACCTGCGTCGCACGGTCGCCATTTAAGGCCAAGTGCGCGGGTGGGCGGGGCAGCTGGGAGGCGGGAGCGGGGAGGGTTACAGAAGACAAAAAAGGGGCGGGGACAAGCGGCGGTGGCGGGAAGGGAGGGCGGGGGGCGGCGAGGTAGGCGGACAACAAGGAAGGAGAGCAAACACGGGGAAAATGCAAATATAAAGAAACAGGCACAAATAAAGGCAAAAACAGGGGAAAAAAGAGAGTTAAACCAAGCAAGCACAAAAAACCGTCAAAACAAGGGCAAAAACACTCGCAGCGGCGGCAGCCGGCAAACGAGGCAGCAGCGAGGCAGAGGGCAGGCAAGGGGCACACGCAGCAGCTGGTGGCCGTGCGGCGCGGGGGTGTCCCACAAGTGGGTCACACTCACCTGCGTCGCACGGTCGCCATTTAAGGCCAAGTGCGCGGGTGGGCGGGGCAGCTGGGAGGCGGGAGCGGGGAGGGTTACAGAAGACAAAAAAGGGGCGGGGACAAGCGGCGGTGGCGGGAAGGGAGGGCGGGGGGCGGCGAGGTAGGCGGACAACAAGGAAGGAGACCCAGGGACGTATTCCTCTGTCCTGAAGTTATAAAAAATATAAAGCAAAATGGGGGCAGGGTATGGATACCCTGACCTCATTTTCTCCATTGGTGGAACTCAGAGGGACCTTCCCTAGGCCCAAATCGGCAATAAATGCCATGATCCTGCGAGGCTCTCGTGAGATTGGAACCACCCCCCAAATGGCGACCAGGCTGCATTTAAATAACTAATGCCCCGGGAGCTTACCCCTGGTGCTTAAAACTGTTTATATGGGAAGGGGGCCATGCTGCCCCCCAACCCAGGCCATCAGTGGCCCTGGGAAACCCTCCCCGGGACTAAACATAATCTGAATGGGGGGGGCTATCTCCCTGAGCCATGGCAGACCCCAGGGAGCCCACCTCTGGGGCCAAAAGTTTGTAAGATAAGAAGAGGACCACGCAGATGTTGTGGGGGGTGATAAAGACACCAGAAGAGGCAATAGTCAATAAAGATTATTTATTCAGTTAACAGGGCCCACAGGGAGCCAAGAAGAAACAGTGCGCTATTATCAGGGCAAATAACGGACAAAACCCGGTGACAGTTGTGACGTCACATAAATAATCTCCGAGCATTCGGAGATGACGTATGTCACGCGCAGCAGTGGACAGGGAAAACATATTCAGGAAACATTAGAAGTATGATTCACAACATCTCCCTTTTTCCCCAACAGAATACAGGGGCATATTACCAAGCAATAGCGATAATTATCGCTATTGCTTGGTTATAGACAAAAATTTACCGCTGAGCTGCGGCAATTTTTATCGCAAATAAACCTTGGTATTACCAAGGTTTATCGCAAATGCGATAAAAATCGGCCGCAATGCATGAATATCGCTGAAAAGTCAGCGATATTCATGCATTACCGAGCTAATGCTCTTAGCCATGTTATCCACCTCCCATTGGATAATATGGCTAAGAACTGCTCAGGGCAGGTGTTAGCTTTTGGAGATATTCGCGCTTAGTTCGAATATCTCCAAAAGTTGGTAATAGGAGATAGCGATGTTAGCGACTGTTTCCAGTCGCTAACATCTTGGCACGCCCACTTTGCATGTCATTAGTGATAAATATCACTGACATGCAAAGTGGGGTCCAAGATGGTCGCTATCTCCTACTAGCTGTCGCTAACTGGTGTTAGCGACAGCTAGGTAATAGGGAGATAATTTTATCTCCGTTTTCTTGGCTTTTTAAGCCAAAAAAGCGGAGATAAACCCCCTTGATAATATGCCCCACAATGTTTAAATAAAGAAAAGAAAACACTATCCTGTTACGTAATCGTCAAAACGTTTGTGCATTCTAACAATTCTTCCAGATTTGGATTTGGTACATACAAAGTCACGTTTGTTAACATTAACGATCTCTCCCACCGTGGATGCATTACGCCCTGCGGACACAACAGTGTCAGGATGTATTTGATCAGTCTCGTTCAAACTGTCTTCTCCTCTAGAGCTATTTAGCCATTCTCTATTGCTCCTAGTGTCAAACAAATTGTCCTCATTACCTGATGGGCTTAGATTCTCAGAGACATTTTCCCATTCCAAAATGCTTTCATCAAAACTTTTCTCTCTCTCATCCTTGTCTTTCATTATAATCTTCTCTTGTCCTTTTTTTAATTTGACGACATCGTCTTTGCTTCTCCAACCTTTTCCCTCAATACACACTGATCCTCTAGATGCTTCGCATACCCTTACTGGGTCGCTATACACAGATTCCCCCTTTGTCACTTTGCAAGGCTTTTTCACAAGGATCCAATCTCCTACTTCTATTTCTTTGTCTTTCGCTCTATTAGCCATATCTGCATATTTCTTGGTTTTTTTCCTGCTTACATACAATTTTCTCTTTTACTTTAAGTTAATTTTCTTTTATTTCATGAGTTGTACTATTTCCTTTGAACCAATCACAGAACATTCCCCTCATCAAATAAAAAGGCGTGTTCTTCGTTGTCTCATTAAGTGTGTTGTTGTATGGGTCTATTTTTTCACAAATGTACTCTTTCATGTTTAGATTGGAAGCTATAGCTAATTGGATTCCTTCTTTTATAAATTTGTTCACCCTTTCCACTTGTCCGTTACTTTTTGGGCTATACAAAGGTGTCTTCTCTTGTTTGATTCCTGCTGAGTTAAAAAACTCTGTCATTTGTGAGGATACTAACTGAGTACGATTGTCTGATACTATGATCTTTGGTTGCCCCTCTAAAGACAACATTTTTTTTAGAAACTTTATCACCACGCTTGTAGTCACTGTATTCACAAACTTAAAGTGTACCCATTTGGAGTAGTAGTCAGTCAGTACAATTATATTTTTACACTCATCTTGTAACAGACTGAAAGGCCCGGCGAAGTCTATTGCAATCTTGGACCATGGTCCGTTGGGTATTTCTACCATTTGCAATTCTCCTTTACTGATTTTCCAGTGTTTGTCTGCTTTTAGGCATTTCTCGCAATTGTCAATGTGGTTCTTCACATCATTATCCAGCCCTGGCCACCAGTAATGCATTCTAACAATGTTCCTTGTGGCTGTGCTGCCAGGGTGCCACTTGTGAGCAAGTGTCACAATTTTATGTCTCAAGCCTGCAGGCGGTATGAATAGATCTCTTCTTTTCAAAAACCCACATTCAATGGTCAATTCTTCTTCGATCTGTTGATAACTTCTTAATTCGTTTTGTAAATTCCTGATAGGCGGCCATTTTGTTCTGACGTGTTCGATTACTTTATTCAATACTTTGTCATTTTCTAGATTTTGCATCCATTCATCTTCTGTTACTGAACCGTTACACATGACTCTCGCATCCACCCATGCCACTACACACTCAATATCATCTAGTGTGTCTTCTGTTAGATCGCATATAGGTAAACGAGACAAACAGTCAGCTCTACAGTTCTTTCCACCTTTTATATGTCTTATGCTGAAATTGTATTCCTGCAGCTTGGACAACAACCTTATGAGTCTGGAACTTGCTTTGCCATTTCCACGGCCCTCACCGTCCATCATGTAGACCAAGGGTTTGTGGTCTGGTATTATCATAAACCTCTTGCCCCACAAATAATCTTTTAGTTTGTGCACTGCCCAGACACATGCAAGTGTTTCACGCTCTATTGTGCTGTAGTTTTGTTCAGTTTCGTTCAGTCTCCTGGATATGAACGCGATAGTATTCTAATTTTTTCCTTGGAGCTGGCAAAACACTGCGCCTATCCCTCTGGCGCTCGCATCCACCGTGATCACATTTTCAAGTTGTGGATCGTATAGCTTTAATGCAGGTGCTACTGCAATATTATTTTTCACGTTGTTGAAAGCCTGACTATGTTCATGAGACCATCTGTAACTCACATTTTTTCTCAATAGTTTCCTCAAAGGCTCTACCATGTCAGCATATCCTTTTATAAATTTCGAATAGTATTCACTGAGTCCCAAGAACAATTTTAGTGTCTCTTTGTCACTTGGTTCTGGAGCTTCTCTAATCGCTTTGACTAAATCATCTTTTGGTGTGATTCCTTCTGAAGTCAAAACATGTCCCAGATATTCTATCTTGTTGACCATGAACTTGCATTTTTCCTTGGAGACTGTCATCCCTCTATTTTTTTAATATTTTCAACACTTTTTCTAGGATTTCAAGATGCTCATTTTCTGTTCTTGAGTGTATCAGGATGTCGCCCTGAAATGCCTCTACCCCCTTCACTTCACTGAACAACATGTCCATCAACTTTTGGAAAACGCCTGATGAAGAAGCCAACCCAAAAGGCAACCGGACATATCTGTATGCCCCAAACGGCGTTATAAAAGTGGTACATTTTTTGCTGTTGTCTGTTAAAACTACCTGATGATATGCCGCCTTTAAATCGATCAATGTGAAATATTTTGATCCTGTGACAGATTGTAGTATCTCTTGGATCTTTGGAAGAGGGTGGCAATTCACTAGAATGTTTTTATTTAAAGACCTGAGGTCAACACACAGACTTAAGTCTCCTGTTTTCTTCTTTTTTGAGACTACAATTGCAGATACTCATTCAGATTCATCTGTTTCTTCTATGACGCCTTCTTTTATAAATTTTTCCAGAACTTTTTTTAATTCAGTCTTTATTGACAAAGGCACCGTTCTTACTTTATGCTTCATGGGAACTGCACTCTCCTTTAATTTTATTTCATGGGTAAACCCTTTCACACATCCTATCTCATTTTTGAAAATGTCTTTGTACTTTTCCATCACTTTACTTAGATTCCTGTTTTCCTCATCCATAGCTATGTTATTTATAAAATCCTCCCTTAGAATTATAGGATTTTTCGCACCTGGTTGCAAAATTACTCTTAGCTTTGCCAAGTCTCTCCATCCAATTAGAATCCTTCCTCTTACTGCCACATAAATTTTGGTATTAATTACTCTTCCCCTAAAGGTAACTGTATCCCAAAAATAACCAACCATGTCTATATCTTGTTCCCCAAAAGCCTTTGGGTTAATGTCTTTCCATTTTTCCTCAAGCATTGTGTCAGATATAATGGTGATTGGTGATCCTGAATCTGCGGTAAATTGTAATTCAACATCACCAATTTTAACCTCGCCAATAGGTCCTTTAATTTTACCATCTATCATTTCCACATACAACACTATGTTGGCACACATTTCTTCATTAAATTCACCAATTGCATTGACTTTTACATTTCCATAAGACATTTTGGATTTACATAAGGTAGTATAGTGTCCTGTTTTTTTACATTTAGAAAATTTTTTAGTAAGGGCTGGGCATAACTTACTGTCTGCTAAGTGTTCATTTGAACCACATGTAAAACAATTCAAATTTTTACCTACCTTCTTACTGCTCCAGTTTCTTTCATTACCTTTGTATTCACCTCTCCTTTTATCCTGCAAATAAAATACATTAGCATTACTATTCGTACAAGCAAGTTCTTTAGGTGATATCAATGACCTTTCTATGCCTTTAGCGATGTCCACAACCTCTTGAAGAGTTGGTTTTTTACACGCCAGCAATCTTTCTTGCACTTTTTTGGAGTAACAATAAAATACCACTTGGTCCCTAATGTAAATATCAGTCATATCTTCAAATTCACACTCTCTTGCTAGTACTCTTAAACATGCGATATACTCTTCCACTGTTTCTCCTTCTTCTTGCTTTCGTAATGCAAATTTATGCCTTCCCACCATTATGTTGGGTTCCTCGTCAAATTGTTTTTCAAGCCTTTTTATAGCCTCATTGTACTCATCTAGAGGAATGAAAATACCAGGTGGGCTCTCATACTCAGGCAAGCTATCAAATACATCTTAGCCTGCTTTGCCTAGTAAGCCAAATAAAATTGATGTTTTTCTTTCTGCATCGTATTTTTTCCCATCAATAGATATAATATAGTTTTCAAAAGCTCTGAGCCACTTTCTCCATCTCATTGCTGGCTTTCCTGGCTCATCCAGAAATAATGGTGGTACACAAATATTATTACTTTGTGCCATTTTATTTTTCTCTTCAATTATTCTTATGTTTCTGTTTTACTTATCAAACTTATAGTGCTGAGAGTTTCCTTATATACTTTTTATACATAGGTGTATGATTTTCTCGTTAAAAGTTCATTTAAGAGACCTTCACCTATATGGCACTTTTTGTCATTTTAAGATGCTTCCTATTTTTTTTTTTTTACTCTTCTTTTTCTATGTTATTTCCACACATTCGTTAAATTCTGCACTGTTAGTTATGCTCTTAACATTTGTCCTCCATTCATTTTCATGGCCCCAGCATTAGTCGCTTTTATTAATAAGTTTGCCAAATACGCGCTAATATCCTTCGTGAAGTTTTGTTTACAGTCAAAATGGCCGCACGCACCCTGCGCTGATGACGTTTCAGCTCTTTCATCAAATCACATTTTAGATTTCACTAGCGCACTTCCCAGCATGCTTCACGCGCACCACCTGACTGGATTCACGATTGCGCACAAGCGAAGCCTCCTTCGCCTGCAGGATTGCTTGACATTGCGTACTGCCGGTAAACTTTCACGCACTGCCGGTAAGCTTCCACTTACTTTTCCTCCGATTCTTCCCGTCTGCTCTTGGATTGTAAAGACGTAGCCGTATAAGTATTACTCACTTATACTTGGTCCTTCTCTCTTTTCTGTACCCGTGAACCCTCTTCTCCTTTGTCCTCGTCGCCAATTTTTGTGGGGGGTGATATAGACACCGGAAGAGGCAATAGTCAATAAAGATTATTTATTCAGTTAACAGGGCCCACAGGGAGCCAAGAAGAAACAGTGCGCTATTATCAGGGCAAATAACGGACAAAGCCCGGTGACAGTTGTGACGTCACATAAATAATCTCCGAGCATTCGGAGATGACGTATGCCACGCGCAGCAGTGGACAGGGAAAACATATTCAGGGAACATTAGAAGTACGATTCACAACAGCAGCCCCCCTCTGCGAGCCTGAAAGAGCCTTGGGGAGCTCACCCACATGTTCAATAATCTTAAGGAAGGGAGTCTGGCAGCCCCCTCCCAGAGCCATTAATGGCCCTCGGTAGACCACCTCCGGGCCTGCTCAGTAGCTATGGCCCATGGAGCCCACACCCGGGACATAGCTGTGTGCCTCCCTACAGCCGTAAGGATAGGGAAACCTGTGTTTGCTCTCGTTTGGCAGAAGCATTTTCAAATCTCCTGCAAAGTGGGAGCAAACACCAAGTCCACTCTCAATTTGCAGAATCTTCAAAAATGCTGCCACCTTCTGGGAGTGGACTTTGAATCTGTTTCTTTGCTCACAGTAAAACGGCGGAGAAACAGAAAAAAAGATTCCTCCCTCCCACAGGGAGCAGCATTATTAGCTGTTCCCTGTAGGCAGGAGCAATACCTAGTGCTCCCCATGTCCTCACAATGACACTAGGGTGGGTGCCCTGGGTGGGCACTAGGGCACTCACCTTTAACTTAATATGGCCCTGGGGAATGGGGTGCCCAGGTCCGAAATCAGCCCAGGGAGGAAGGGTTGCTTGCCCACCCTCCCCACTAAATGTCACCAGGGCCTGGAATAGGGTCCCTGGGAGGGGGGCCAAATGCCCCCTCACGCTGCATAATGTCACCGGGCCCTAGTGGATGTGATTCTGGGCTGAAATAAGCTTGCGGAGGGGCCACATGCCTGCCTCCTTCCCCCTACTAAATGCCACCAGGCCACAGAGGATGCAGTCCCCAGGGCCAAAATTGGGCCAGTGATGGGGTCAGTTTGCCGTCTCCCCCTGCAAATGTCAACGGGTCCTGGGGGATGGGGTCCAGGTGGCAGAAATTGGACCTGGGAGGGGGGCCATGTGCCGCCCCCCCTAATAAGGATGCCGGGCCGTAAGGAATGGGTTCGACAGGGCCAAAATAAACCTGGGGATCCTGTGCCCCCTTGCCATTAAAATTACACCAGGATGGGGTCCTTGGGATCTAACGATGCTACTAGAGGAGAGACCACAGCACCCTCCCCTTTATTCTTAGAAATGGCCCAGGCCTAACAAGAGTCGGTGAAGGAGGGCTGCATGCCCCCCTGCCCTTTAATAAAAATACGAATGGCTCTGGGGGATGGTGTCCCAAGGGCCAGGCCATACGGCCAACCCCCCACTGCGCACGGCCAAAGTCAATCACAAATTCACCTAACTATAAAGTTATTTTAATCTTTTTTTCCAGTGAATTATTGATCAAAATAAAACGTTTTCCAAAAGTCATTGTCAATATTAAGTACTTTCAATAAAGTACTAAAAATCAAAAGAACATGTGTCTGAATATTTCCTATACATACTGAAGCCACATAAAGTGCAGCCATAAGACCAGCCACTAGAGGTCTTGTCACTCCCCACTTGTACAACAAATGCTCCAGACCAGGAAGTGCTTTATAAATATTTAAAAAGTCTCTCCAGGTTTTTCACTCTATGACTTGAAAGAAATAGGGTTACGTTTTAAAGTTAACCAAAGGGGGGATACTGCACTCCTGCAACCCCTGCCTAAGCACTTGCTGGGATCCATTGGTGGCACCCCAGCTCCTCTTTGGGGCATCACAATAAAGAACAATATGCCAATGATAAGCCCTTGTAGGTCATAATGGAGCAGTCCAGCCAGAGCAGTGAATATTTCATGTTGGGGTCTCCTGCTGTGTACTGAGGCTGGCCACAATCTCTTTCTTTACTTTTTGGTTTGTTTCACCAGGTACCTCTGCCAAACTGGGCACCCGGGTGCTGCAGTTGTTAGGGTCCACAATGGGAGCCAATACCCGCTCAGCCCCACCGGCTCCTCACATGTCTGATAGGATCCACTGTCTGCTCGGGAACCAGTGTGTCTTTTCTCCCACCTCTATCCGAAAGGGAAGGTTGCTGTCCTGCTGTGTCTTTCTGCTCTCCCAGTAATAGGCATGGGGGCAGGAGGTGGTGTAGCAGGGTTGTGGGTGCTTGGGTTCTCTACTTTGCTTCTCTTGTCCTGGGGTCAATTGCAGACAGAGTCCTTAGTCCATCAGGGGCATCAAGTGGATTGTCCTTCCAGCTGTCCCTGATTTTGGTGCAATCACCATCCAGGTCATGGTCTTGTTCTCTGTCTCTCCCTTGTGCGGGAGTTTTTAAGAGTGTGTAGAGGTTCCACTTGCCAGACACCCCTGGGCAATCCTAGGATGCCACATCATCCCTCCACCCCACCCCAAACCTCCCGCACAGCATTCTGGGGCAATCCAATATGGCTTTGTCACGTTTTCACATGTCGAGCAGCAGAGTCTAAGGGCCCGTTTCACAGAAGGCATTTATTAGTCTTACGTTAGGATTTTGTCTTACGTTAGGATTTTGTTTTAAGTTAGGATTTTGTCCTAAGTTCGGATTTTGTCTAAGTTATGATTTTGTCTTAAATTATGATTTTGTCCTTGTAGTGTAGTTCCTATTTTCCCAATAGGCTCTGCGCATTGGAATAATATCTTCAATAGTATAGACGTAGGACTGTGGTTAACTAGGTCTTCTTCTGACGATATTAGACTTAAAGTTATGTGTGCCAGCTAGCTCAGAGTTCACTAGAAACTTTCTCGAATAGGCAAGGAGGAGTTTAACCTTCCTGGATAGACAAGAAGGGATTTAGTTTCTGACAACCATAGAACATGACAACTTTGCTCTCCCCTAATCAAGAGTATATCTCTAGAGTCGTTTGAAAACAAAAGACAACTATTTTACTCAGTCAGTACGTGCATTCTTAGTTTCACCAGTTTGTAGAGAAATAAGAAATGGGCGTGTTTCAATAAAAAGATGTTATTTATTGATCAGTCTCTTTTCTCATACAAGAGAAATGAATCGCTATTATTGCAATACTTATAGTTAAGTAAAGTGCATACAGTAAAAACAGGATTATAAAATATTACTGTAAAAGCATTGATATGGTTTCTTAGCCATATGATACTTAAAATGGATAAAAGATATACAAACATATATACATTGACTAATCGTTCTTAACTGATGCTTCTAACTACGCCTACCCCGGTGTACCTGACCTAAGCCTAATACGTGGGCGGGAGTAAATAAGTAGCAGTTTAAGTTAAGTTTGTTTTGCCAAGGATCTGACTCAAGAATTCTCTGTAAGGGGTTAGTCAGTTCAGTACCTGGGATTTAGAAGGCTGGAGGGTTGGTATCTCTGTCTCAGGACTCGATATCCCAGTTACCCGCGAGGGCGGCTGGAAAAGCCGGAGGCTGGATTTCTCGGCAGGAGAAAAGGCAGCGTCTCTCTCAGCGCATCAAAAGGGAGGGGCAGCGTCCGTGGGCTTTTCTGCATCAGCTGGGCTCTCCGGCAAGTAGCGCTGCTCCAAGCTCGTCACCACCGTGTCTCTGCTTAGGGCAGCGTTGGTATATTTATACCTGAAAGGTGCCGAGTTTGACGTAAGGATGGACATAAGACGTCAGTAAGAAAGTCATAAGGACTGGTCGTTCTTACATTCTTTTCAGGAGTTCTCGAGCGAAATCAAAACAATAGCTGCGGGGGATTCCCAGGTCTGCTGGAGGTTTGATTTGTTTTGAGAACTCGGTGTGCTTTCTAGGGGGCTGGAGGGATAGTGCTTGCTTAATGTGACAGCATGCGCTATGACCTAATCTGAAAACGGGTTTCTGTGCCGGTGTATGGACATTAGTGAATTAATAACCGGACAAGGGTCAGAAATAGGAGTATCAATATAGGTACCTAGATAAACACACTACACCCACTCCACGATTTTATGTACATATTTACTAAACTAAACAATAGTAAACATAACTAACAGTGCATGTGTATACCGAACCACCCCAAAAACAAATTTTTTTTTTTTTGTATTTGAAAAATGCCGTATGCAAAATGCACGAAATGAGTATAGGTACTGTATGCATTCAAGCAGTATAATCATTCAAAAGGGAGTTGCACATTTTATATCAGCATGAATGAGTTGCGAAATTACACATGAAATGGCTCTTGATACAGAAAAAAGTTTGCGAGACCATCTCATCACATATAAACAAAATTAATTGCATATAAGCTAGAGGTTGAGGTAATGTAATGTCTCTAGAATTCCTAAGAATAGAAGCTCTGTTCTCTAAGAATAGTTTTACTTTAAGCAGAAGATAAGTGCCAAAAAGGTAAATATTTTGGAATTGGAAAAAAAGTATTCGCTTTTCAGGGGAGAAGAGAAAAAATAGTTCACAGTCACTTTGTTTTCAAAAGACTGAAGGCCAAATTCAGAGTTCAGGGAACGCCGTGTGCAAGTTTGTTTAAAGTTATTCTCTCTGTTCCGGTGAAAACATCATTTCAGACAGACTCTCGAAAAAACAGTCTACAGCTTCTGGTGAAAGTTCGACCAGGTTGGAAAATGTCGCTACCATGCAGTCATGCGCATGATTGCTTTCAATGATGGTTCGATCAGAACTGCTTACAGAAGGTCGTACCTGGTCGATGCTGCTTTCATCTTGTACTTCACTACCCTTCAATCGTAGTGGTGAAGTCTCCACGAATGTCGTCATCAGGATAGGTAGCCGCTGGGGACAGCACAATGCATGAGCCTTTACTGGACCCAACAAAGTATCTGCATCCAATGGTACTTCTGATTGTAGTGTAAGACAGGTGTCCAACACGCATTTTTCGCCGCATAGCATGCACCTTAATACAGGCATAACACAATTCTGCCAGATGGGTCTGAATGAAAGAAACCAGGTCATATTTAGATCTCGTAGCCGGGCTCAGCCAAGGACTTTAGTTATGCGGTCCCGGTAGCGGATAGCTAGGATCGTTTCTTCCATTGTTGCTGGAGTCTTGTCTGTGACATGGCTTGCCATAACGAAGCAAGAGTAGCAAGAATAAAATGCCTGCTACGAGTCCCAACAGGAGTGGAAGTCCGCCAAAGATGGAATGGACGAAATTTGGAAAAATACCCAGGATCGCTTTGAATGGGGTTAAAGCTCCTGAAAAAACTGTCTTAAATACACTTGCGATACCACTTGTATCATAAATATTTAAGATTTCGTTCAGCATTTCTGCGAAGTGTAGGGGGCAATTTGTTGATAACATTGCATGAATCTCTGCCGTTGTTCTTGCAACTTGGAGATCATACGTTTCTTTTGATGACGTCAACTGGGTTGGCGTCTGTAGGAGCACAGTCTTCATTCTGCTTAAAGTATCAATTCGAATAGAAGAGATTTTTAAACTGGGCCATAACCTTCCCTCCCTGTCTGGAGCATCATTCGGGAACAATACTCTTTCACAGCACATGACCCTGGAAGTCACGCTTACAAGATAAGGTTTTCCTGGCAGCAAGCCACAACATCTGTGATCTACAATTAGAATGTAACTCCCGTTCGAAAGTCTTCTAAAGAATGGTTCTATTTGTGTTGCAGGTGTGCCTAACTGGTGACATGAAAGGTTATTTGAAGTCCCTTCACAGGCCCCATGCAAACTTATACCCTGACACAGAAGTATGCCACTTAGTGATTTTTCACAATTATTACCACTAAGAAATACAATCTGTCCTTTATTACTGACACATGTGTGTGTATAAGGCAAGTTCCATGTGGACTTAACGTATCCTTTACCCAACCTTTCATACTGGCCTGCCTGTATATATTTTTGGCAGTATTGAAACTGGAAAGTTGTTATCGGAATATTTATTATCCCATGTATTATCCATTCAATGACAGGTCGTTCTGACATTGTCAATGGTAATCTCTCAAGTTTTTCAATGCTCAGAATTGTATAGTCAGCACCCTTTTGTGCCAAAACGATTTGTTTATCAGTAAGGTTAAAGATATTAAATAGTGACGTTGTGTTGATTAAACGCCAAGGCACATAGCCTGAACGCAGATTTTGTAACGTCCAGCCAAGCTGTACAATAGAACGTAATTGAGACTGACCGTGTTGCAACATCAGTAAGTCTTGTTCTATTATATCGATTGCAGAAGATACAATACTGTCCAGTGAATATATTCTGGAAGACAGAGTCATTAACCCATTGTCCACAACAGAAAGTGATTTTTCCAAATTAACACGGTCAATTTCCCGTATTTTTTCTGCTGTCTCAATTTGAGTTACTTTCCAAGCTTCGTTGTAAGCTGCATATATAGAGGCCGCTATGAAACGTTTTTGACGCTGTTTGCGTGGTCCCATGATGAAATCACGCAAGTCAGCACCTTCTTTAAGTAAAGTTAAGTGTTGCTTAATTTCTGACAGTGTGGATGTATGTAGCCATTGAAGGCAGAGTTTCCCCACACTGTAAGTAGTTACAATCCCTGGATGTTGTCTCTGGGAGTATCTTGGGTCTGGCCTGGTCAATGTGAACCCCTGTATTTTGTTCAGGAATCTGTCTTGACAGTTATTTGTGTCTGTGGGCCAGATCAACCATTGTTTCCAATCAGCATGTGTTCTGTTTTGGTTTAAAATATGGGATACGTCTATCTCAACATCCGTAGTGCTATTACTGTTAGGTGTTGGTTTTGGAATAGACGGTTTATTTAAGTCTTTAATTTTGGCTAGGCCAAGACAGGATGTCTGTTGAATTGTATCATTCAAAAATATAATTTGTTCTGGAATCATGCAGGCTCTAAATAATGATTCTATACCTTGCACTTGCCAATCTTTTGTGCCCCAGATCGTTTTCGTTTCAATGTTATTGTTCCAGAAATCAAAACCGAATGTATTCATTTTTTCAAAAAATGAGTCCGAATATATCAATTTTGTGTTTGTAAGCATGGTTTTCACTCATGTCTTATTTAACAATTTGAAATAAAATGATTCTGCATTACTTGTGTTGAACCCTGAAAAGTATGAATATTTATCAAAAAATGTCTTTGAACTGCCTTTTGGTAGAGTTGCACAATGTTCCCATTGGTTAAAATTTAAAACATTTCTAGGTTGAGTAGATTTATGCAGATAATGGTTACCATAATGGTTGTAACAAAACATTTGATCGTAATTAGATGAACCTTGCAAATAATCATGTTCTGTAAATTTAGCTGACATTACTAGATCAGACATCATATCATTAATACTTTCAAAGTCCCAATCATCAGCAAATGTGCTTGGTTTTACAAAGTCACTTAATGAAATCTTGAATTGATGAGGATACTTCAGGAGCTCAACCGGACCATAGATTTCGTAATCAGTTTTGTCCCATGCTACCCCACCGGGTATAGGATTGGCTGTGAAGTTTACTGAAGAAAGTTCTCTTTTCTCGATGTGTGAAGACTTGTGTGGTTTCAGGACCAAGTTGATGTTCTGACTTGCTGTGTCCATTGTATCATATTTTCCCTCAATGAAATGTCCCAAGCATAGTACCATGATGAGCCAAAGTATGAGGACAAATACACCTAGTGACACCCAAATTTCAATCCATGGAGAAATCAGATAGGTTTCTTTTAGTTGATGAAAGAGTTCCTTTGCTTTGTCTTTAAAAGTTTTTGTTGTCGGCTGTTCCTCAGGTTCACTCAGATCTTCAGAAAAATCATCGAAGTTGATGAAGTAGCCGGATGCTGTTCTGTCAATTGTTTCGATTGCTTCTGGATTCCTTTTTGCTTTAGGTATTTGCTTTGTGTCATTAGCATAGTCTGTGGTTACATCATTGTATAATGGAGTTTCTTGATGTAAAGCTTTGATTTGGGTTTCAAGAGGTTTAAGTTCCATCGCTTTGTTGCATAGTCCTTGTTGAATCACTATAGGTTTATCAGGTGTGATTAGTCTTTCAGTTTGAACCTCTGTGTTTGTAGCAAACTTTGGTGTTCTGCTACTTCTTGGGAGTCCGCTTGGCCTACTACTTGTTATTGGCCACATGTTTGTGGTTTAACCAGGTCGATGGATACAACTCGGTTCTCCTTTTTACCAGCAAGGGGCGGTAGTACTACTGATCTTGTCCCGTTGACCGACAAGACAGGAACTGCTTTTCTGTAAGAAGGCCCAAATTCCTTCTTCACCGCGATCTTCTCTCTGACCAGATCCCCGATTTTTGGAATCCAGACAGGCCTTGCTGGGACAGGTGGTTTCTCCTCAGTGGTTATTGGCTGCTGTTTCAATTTTATGTTGCTCAGGTCTTTTCTTGTTTCGTTTAAGTCCTGTAAAATAGCCAAACGATCTTTGATATCAAAGCATTTTTCTTTAACCACTGAAGTTTGACTATCGAGGTCCTGGATTAACATTCTAGTCCCAAACAATAGTTCGTACGGACTGAGACCTCTCAGAGAATTTCTTGGCAGATTATTAAGACTACGTTGGACACTTATTAAATGTTTGACCCACCCAGCTCCCGAACCTAATACCTTTGCCGTTATAGATTGCTCTGTGCCTTGGTTTTTTCTTTACACCATCCCGTTTCCCTCAGGAAGGAAGTGATAAGAGTCCCGCAATGCAATGCCCAAGCTGGCCATACACCCCCCATAAGCTCGAGAGCTAAAAGCAGTGCAATGGTCAGAATGTAGCATGCCCCATGCGTATATGCCATTATAGACTCGCAAATCTTTTTATAACAGTTCAGACGTCAGCTTAGAGCTGGGGTCTACATTTTGAGTGAAAATAGTCTCTACATGTTAATATGACGCATTATTCATACTGGGTATTTTATGTCGATAGCCTAATCCTTATTGGGTGAAACGCCATGGCAGTACACCGTCTCGGTCACCACTGCGATCTCTGTTGCAGTTTGGACAGTTTTTTGCAAATATGTGATGTTGCAGGCTCATTCCTGGCCACCAGTATGTTGATTGTAATTCTTCTAGAGAATCCTTAAGTTTAAGGTGTCTAAGACCCTCACCCATATGTGCGTCTGCTATTAACAAGACTCTCCTGTTCATGTTTGGAATCACTCTATCCCCCACTCCAGGGATTCGAGCAAAAGGAACGGAGTTTGCATCGATTATGTATGTATAACTGAGTGGATACATGATGGGTAGCGCTGAGCAGTCGCCTTTTGATGACGTTTTTACCGCCAGCATTGTTTCCCCGTCAATGTATTTCACTGAACGCTTTTTTGTAGCTATGGAAGCCGATTTAGTTGTTTCCGCTGTGGCTGTCTCAGCCAATGAATTCCCTGCAACGTGAACGCCATCACGCTGATGACTCAGTGAGTGTATCACGTGAGTCTTTGGTAGTTCTTTCTTTAAAATAACTATTTGTTCCCAAAGCGATTTTTGCTTTTTTGTTGCACCTGTGTCATCTTTGTAACCGTTTTGAATCCATTTCTGTAAATCGTTATTGTATGATTTGACGCAGTAATACGAATCGCACACTATTAGTGTCGGGAATTCGCGATCGGCATTATCTAGTGCCATTCTTAACGCTATTATTTCAGTTTGTTGTTCTGAATTATTTTCCACTGAGTGTGTTTTTGAAAACAGAGGTCTCAATTTACCTCCGCGCCACACGTCTTTTGTAATCTCGCATGTGGCGTTATAAGCTTGCTCTCCCCAAACTGAGGGCTGAGCATGCCCGTCTGTATATATTACACAGGCGTACTGTCGTATGGGCAGAATGTCGCCAGGCAGAGGATATTCTCCTTCATATTCTAGATTTTTTAATTTTGTCATTTCTGGATCAAAATAGTATTTCACTCTGTCTGTAGCAAGAGAATCTTCCCATTGTATCCATTTTGGATTTAGTGTCATTGTAGGTAAATTACATGGGCTTGTTAATGCCTCAAAGGCTGATTCTGCTGTTCTGACTGTAATCCGTCTGCCGTCAGCTTGGTTTCTTTCTCTTGCTACAGCTGTTTGAACCGCATGAACAATGTTTTCCTTAATGCTGAATGTTTTTTCAGATTCTGAATACAAGTGTGATTTGTATGCTATTGGTACCGTTTCTCCCTCATTAGCAGTTAGGTATGTGAATCCGCATCTTCCTGGGATGACTCGAATCACAAGGTTGCGTGTGTTATCGCGTGTTTGCAGTTTCGTTTGAACTAACATGTCTGTTTGTAAAGATCTCAAAATTTCTGTGTGTTTTTGAGTCCAATTGATTCTTTTAAAATCCGGTTTTATTAGATCATAGAGAGGTTTAACCCTCTCTGCATAGTTTATAATGTAAGTTCTTCTGAAATTTAGGAAACTTAGAGTTGATTGCAAGTTTTTCAGTGTTCTAGGTGCTTGGATTACAGCACATTTCTCTAGGAAATTGTCAGCCAGGCTTTTGCCTTCACTTGATTATTCATATCCTAAAAGTAGGATAGTCAGATGGGCAATTCTTGACTTTTTGAAGTTGAATTTGTAACCCTCTGCTGCGAACCCAAGTATTATGGTGTTCACTCTTTTCAAGTGAGTATCCAAGTCATCATCTGTTAGATAGATGTCGTCGACATAAGATAATGCCTCATCATCATATATTTGTAGTAACTCTGTTACTCTCGCTGAGAATAATCCTGGGCTGTTCTTGAACCCTTGGGGCAAATGACAGAAATTTTTTGCGAGCCATTTATTGAGAAAGCGGTCAAATATCTGCTTTCTGGTGCTATATTTTGACAAAAGAATCCATTAGAGATGTCTAATGTTGTATTGTATTTTTTGCGCACTATGCTATTCATTAGTGCTGCACTGTGTGAGTTTTGCACTGCAAACGTTTTGCAGCATGAGTTAAGGTGTCTGTAGTCCAAAACTAGACGATATGAATCATCTGGTTTGGAGACAGGAAACAAAGGATTGTTCATTTGTGAGGTGCATGTTTCAATCACCCCCTGGTATTCAAGTTGATCTAAGATCTCCCTGACCTGTTTTTTAACTTCTTGCTTAATTGGGTACTGCCTCTGTGCAGTCGGTTGAGATTTTAACTGGATCTTGTGAGGAGGAGAGTCCTCATCCCATCCCACATGATTTTTATATAGTGCAGGAGCCTGGGCTACTGCCCACTTTTTTGCAAGTGTATATTTTTTATGAATTGGAATATGATTTGAGAAGGCAGGCATAATCATTTCTTCGCCATGAGGGCACTCCCTGACAAACTCTGGTGGCCAGTCTTTTTCAGCTAGAAGGATGTCATAGCCCTTGGAGAGATTATCCCAAAATAGACCCCTTATTTTCCTAGTCCTATCTCCCTCTATACGTAAGGTTATTTCATATATTTTATGAGGTTTGCTAACTCTGGTATCTGCAGTTTCCACCTGAATGTATTCATTCGTGTCCACTGTCTCCAGATGATTCATCAGGATCTTGCGAGCTATGCTCACTTCTGCTGCGCTGTCTAGCATTGTCTGAGCCCACTCTCCGTTTTTCAGCTGAGTCCTCAGGATCCTCGGCATGTTTGATTATTTTAATGCTGGCTACCTTCTTCTTTGGAAATTGTAACTTTTTACTCTGATGAGCAGGTTCTTTGTCTTTGGACTTGACATGCTCTTCCCTGTGTTCTGACTGTCCTCTTCTTTCCGATTTCTGCGAGGAAGTCTGAAAAGATCGAGAGGGACGGGTATCAATATCTTGATATCTATCAGGTTTCTTCAAATTATCCCTATTTCTAAGGTTGTATTTTTTCTCAGAGGGCTCCCTCTGGGGAGACTTGTGTCCTTGGTCCGGAGATCTTTCTCTCCGCCGAGGAGACCTTCCTCTGGACTGGAATCTTTTTTCTTTGGGAGTGGATTGTTTATTTCCATCCCAGCTCTTTTTTGAAGTGTTTAGATTATTTTTAATAAATACCTTTTCAGGATTTTCAATTAGTTGGGGTTTCACTGGTTTCCCACCCAAACTATCTCTTCCTAGTTCTTCATAGGATTTTTCTATGATTCTGGCAAGTTCAAATGGTTGGTCTGCTATATCTGTTTCCTTCAATATTTGGCGGATTGCCACATTTGCTGCTTCCCCCTTTATGTTTGCTAGTAATATTGCCGAGACCTGCTTAAAGTCTTTCAGTAATTTCATACCCAGAGTTAAAGCAGGTTCTGGACCGTATTCATTTTGAATCTGTTTTAGCACCTCTGGTATTACCGACATGGACGGAACACCATGTGTTTTTGTGTAAATGGAAGCAAAGACTGTACCCCAAGTGTCACAGTCCTCCACATGTGTTGCGATCCCCATTGGAAGACAGATAGTCAGAATTCTGTGTTTCTCAACAGGGGTGGTATCTGGAAATACCGCCTCTATTTGAGTGATTTTCTGTGCTAACCAGAATGGAATTTGTTCCCGTTTAATGGGTACTTTACCTAGACAGGACTGTATGTTCTGTGGTGTGATTTTATTTGTGTTCCCCTGATGAGGGGTCAGCTGTGGAATTTTAATAGCTGGTTGGACTGTTGAAGTCCGCATTACATATTGGACTAATTGTCTGTGTATTTTAACCAGTTGTTCTAGCTGTGCTAAGAGTTCTGGTTTCGATATTTTTTCAATGTCTGGGTGTGGTGTGTAGCCGGCTAGAACCGGCCACTTTGCTCCTGGTCTACCTAGTGGACCGAGCCTGGTGATGTGATCATTATGTTTTAGGGCGCCTTTAAACCAGAGCAGGTGCTCTTGGTATTTGAGTGGTATTTCCACCTCCTCGAAAGGGGTGTACTCATCCGGAGGTTCCTCTATCTTGTAATAGTGGAACTCCTTTGTTACAGCGTTTACTGCTGGAAAATTTATCCATGAATAGAATACCTCTGTCTGACGATATTCGTGTGCCTCAATTACGAATATGACTGTACCACCTCTTGGTGTTAGTCCATTTTCTATAAGTTTAAGTGTTATAGTTTTTCTTATGCTGACCGGGATGAGTATTGCATCCGGGTCCTGCTCTAGGAGACTTCTGTCATCCGCTAGGAGTTGAGCTGCTATTCTAGCTGTCTCCCTTTCTTCTTCAGTTTCTGACATTTTACTGTCAGGAAGGATTTTTGTTGCAGATCAGGATATCCACGGAAACAAAGATTAGATGCACAATATTTTGGAACACTGTATCCTTCAACGTTGAATAAACCAAAAACCATACATAGGAGTTTTCTCCTACTAAGTTTGGCGGATTTAACCTTTCACCCACTCCAGACGTCTTTGGAGTTTTATGGGAAAAAGGGGTCTGTGTGAAAAAGCACGACTGAGTTACTCTAATGTCTTGTGTTAGATTTATCACCTATCCAAACCGTTGGGCGCCATGTAGTGTAGTTCCTATTTTCCCAATAGGCTCTGCGCATTGGAATAATATCTTCAATAGTATAGACGTAGGACTGTGGTTAACTAGGTCTTCTACTGACGATATTAGACTTAAAGTTATGTGTGCCAGCTAGCTCAGAGTTCCCTAGAAACTTTCTTGAATAGGCAAGGAGGAGTTTAACCTTCCTGGATAGACAAGAAGGGATTTAGTTTCTGACAACCATAGAACATGACAACTTTGCTCTCCCCTAATCAAGAGTATATCTCTAGAGTCGTGTGAAAACAAAAGACAACTATTTTACTCAGTCAGTACGTGCATTCTTAGTTTCACCAGTTTGTAGAGAAATGAGAGATGGGCGTGTTTCAATAAAAAGATGTTATTTATTGATCAGTCTCTTTTCTCATACAAGAGAAATGAATCACTATTATTGCAATACTTATAGTTACAGTAAAAACAGGATTATAAAATAATACTGTAAAAGCATTGATATGGTTTCTTAGCCATATGATACTTAAAATGGATAAAAGATATACATACATATATACATTGACTAATCGTTCTTAACTGGTGCTTCTAACTACGCCTACCCCGGTGTACCTGACCTAAGCCTAATACGTGGGCGGGAGTAAATAAGTAGCAGTTTAAGTTAAGTTTGTTTTGCCAAGGATCTGACTCAAGAATTCTCTGTAAGGGGTTAGTCAGTTCAGTACCTGGGATTTAGAAGGCTGGAGCGTTGGTATCTCTGTCTCAGGACTCGATATCCCAGTTACCCGCGAGGGCGGCTGGAAACGTCGGAGGCTGGATTTCTCGGCAGGAGAAAAGGCAGCATCTCTCTCAGCGCGTCAAAAGGGAGGGGCAGCGTCCGTGGGCTTTTCTACATCAGCTGGGCTCTCCGGCAAGTAGCGCTGCTCCAAGCTCGTCACCACCGTGTCTCTGCTTAGGGCAGCGTTGGTATATTTATACCTGAAAGGTGCCGAGTTTGACGTAAGGATGGACATAAGACGTCAGTAAGAATGTCATAAGGACTGGTCGTTCTTACATTCTTTTCAGGAGTTCTCGAGCGAAATCAAAACAATAGCTGCGGGGGATTTCCCAGGTCTGCTGGAGGTTTGATTTGTTTTGAGAACTCGGTGTGCTTTCTAGGGGGCTGGAGGGATAGTGCTTGCTTAATGTGACAGCATGCGCTATGACCTAATCTGAAAACGGGTTTCTGTGCCGGTGTATGGACATTAGTGAATTAATAACCGGACAAGGGTCAGAAATAGGAGTATCAATATAGGTACCTAGATAAACACACTACATCCTAAGCTAGGATTGTGTCTCAAATTAGGATTTTGTACTAATTTAAGATTTTTTCTTAAATTAGGATTTTGTCTTAAATTAGGATTTTGTCTTAAATTAAAGTTAAGACAAACTTAAGTTAAACTTAAGTTTGATTTAAGGCAAAATCCTAATTTAGGACAAAATCCTAATTTAAGACACAATCCTAATTTAGGACAAAATCCTAATTTAGGACAAAATCCTAATTTAAGACAAAATCCTCATTTAGGACAAAATCCTAACTCAAGACAAAATCCTAATTTAGGACAAAATCCTAATTTAAATCCTAATTTAAGACAAAATCCTAATTTAGGACAACATCCTAATTTAAGACAAAATCCTAATTTAAGACTACTAAATGCCTTCTGTAAATACAAAAAGTAGTACGTTTAGGATTTCGTCGTATGTTAGTTCTGTGAATCGGGCCCGGTGTTTGGATTAAAAAAGACAGCCGTCTCCCTCTTTATCTTGTCCAAAATATGTGGTTGCAGAAGAAGCCTCCTATTGAAGGTCCACCTTCTAGGTGGGGATCTTGACTGGAACTCCACATTTAAAGCTATTGCACCGTGGTCGGAAAGATGAATGGGCAGATGCTCTATATTTCTTACTTTTCCTACTTCTGGAGCTCCATAAAGATATAATCAATCCTTGAGTAGTGGCCATTCTTTTTACTAAAAAAAGAGTAGTCTCTGGCGTCACCCTTTTTCTTCCGCCATACTTCGCATAAATGTAAGTTGCTGAGCATAGCGAGAAGATGGGCTTTGACCCATGGTGCGGCAATTTGTGTGCCGTTAGAGGATCTGTCAAGCCTATTATTTAGAAGAACATTAAAATCCCCACCGAATATCAGAGGAGCATCAAAATCAACTAGAGAGAGGCAGAGACTATTCAAGGGTTTGATATCATCCTCGTTAGAGCCATAATAACTGGGCAACGTATAGGAAGTAACACAACTCCTAATTTCCACCTCCATCCGATGCCCTTTCTCATCAGTTTGTGATTTGCTCACATCTACTCCGGTGTTTGAATTAAATATTATAGCGACTCCTTTAGAGCAGCATTGCTGGTCTGTGGCTACGACTTTATCCACCCACCTTTGTCTACCAAGTAGTGCCGTACATTCAGACCGCAGCAGATGCGTCCCCTGAAGCACAAGAATCCTAGCTGGGCTGTCAAATGTTGGAGAACCAGTCGCTGCCTTCTTTTGACCCTCAGGCCATTCACATTCCAACACAAGATTTCTAAACAGTCTCTTCCTATAGGACCCGCTCTAGCCCCCACCATCATGTTCCCAGGTCAAACCGCATCCATTAGAAGAGGTTATATAAAATGAGTACCCTTTTCCATTTTTAATTTTTTTTCCCAATGCTCCCCACTACCACTCGTGCATCCCCCCATCCCCCTCCCGTCTGGGAACCCTCCCTGACTACCTATTGGCATATGCCAATTTGAGCTCCTATTAACCAATCCATCAACTAATCTCATATAACAACATACTGAGCTCCCACCGTACAAAGAGTAAATGTTTTAGCTGGCTGAAGGCTTATTATGCAATAGAAAATTATCTACCTCCTCTGGAGAATGAACATTGTACATCTTGTTGGCCCACATCACTTTGAGGAAGGCAGGGAACCTTAGCTGCACGGGCGCGCCTATTTTCTTCAAATGATCCATCCATTTGCCCAGCTCCCACCTTCTGTCCTCTGTGACTCGTGAAATGCCCGACCTTATTTTAAATGCTACGTCCTGCATCAGAATGATCTTTTGTTTAAGGGCTGCCCCCAATAGTTGTTCCTTGAGGGCATACGATTGCATGTATACCAGAATTTTCCTGAGCTTCTCCTGACCAGGGTTGAGCTTGAAAGGGTCCAGATGCAATTGTTGAATTTCTGCTTCCAACACTGCAGAAGAAGCAACTTGCAGGAAGGCTTTAGTCAGGAGATCTATGACAAAAGCCTTAACATTGTCCCCTTCCAAGCCCTCCTTTATGCCGAGAATCCTGATATTGTTTCTCCTGGAGTTGTTTTCCAGCCTTTCTAACCTGTCAGATAGATCCCTCTCACTCAGTTTAAGCTTGACCACTTCCTGAGTGTTACCATTCACGTCTGACCTTAGCTCTCCCACCTTACTCTCCAATTCATCCATGCGTTGTGCCAGTGCTGAGAGATTTTCTTCCAGTCTACTACACGTGTCCTTGATTCTCTTTTAGTTGGTTTCTGAAGTTAAAAAACACTCTAACGACAGTTGATTCAGCATCCCTTGTACCAAGACCAGGCCTGGAGTGACCTTAGGAGCTCAATCTAAGAGTGTACTTGGTGTCTGACCCCCCTTTTCCAACCCACAAGTCCCAGATACAGGCGCCAGGTCATCTAGGACCAAGAATCTATTTAGAGTGGGCACAGCTGGATGTAATGACAGGGGGTTCCCTGGCGGGGCTACTGCCTGCTCTGTAGATTCCATATTACACTGCGGGGTCGGTTTAAAGTAGGACCTAAGTGAAGGGGTCACTTTTGGAGGTACAATAGCTGATTTCTTCCTTCTCTCTTTAAAAGGAAATATTTTCCCTGGCTTCACAGGAAGGTCTCTTTTCTTGTGTTTGCACAATGCCGTCCCTGGGGGTTGACTAGGATGTTGAGGGATAGATTCCCGTCCAAGAAAAGTACTAGACCTTAATTTATACCTCTTGCCAAGTAATGCCTCATTTTCAGGGAAAGAGTTGGTGGATAAAAAGGAGTGCGCCTTATGCTGTGGTAATAGTAATAGTTCACTCCCCTTAGAGACATGCTCTTTACCCAGAGGTGGTTCGGATGCTAACTCCATATACTCTGAATCCACACCATGCCCAGTCTACCCTATTTTACCTGTATTAAGTCCATCTTTAAATGTATCTCCTGTCTGTGCCTCCAGGAAAGGCAAACCACACTCAGCAAACTTCCAGCTATCCCCCTGAAGCTTTTTCAGGAAACAGCCTGTGCTGACTCTACCAAGACTAACCCAGGAATAGGAAGGGGAATTTGCAGTTCAAGGCAGGGTGCGGCACGCTGCTCGGGACTCGCCGAGCGCGTTAGCAGCCCTTAGAAATGCCATGCCTGAGCACACACATATCAAGACACAATGCGGGCAAATGCAGGTAAAAGAAAATGCCGGCGACAGTACACCTAGACGTTTAGGAATAGCGTGACAGCGTGGCCGTAAGTAAATAAAGAGGTATAAGCTGGCATATATATATAAAAAACACATATGTCACGTTCACCTCGCCTCACACCCTCCCCACACTTCACAGCCTCAGCACTTTCACACCATCCGGACCTTTAGAGAGGTCCTTCATAAAACCAGAAAATCTCCCTGGGCTCAGATTGTGGTTATTGTCAGCCTCACAATTCCTGTGTCAATGTAACATGGCACGAGACAAGGGTGTCCTCTGTCTCCTATTCTCTTTGACTTATACATTGAGCCTTTAGCTCAGTGTTTGAGGCAGAACAAAGAGATCTACCCTTTTGTCGTAAATGGTTTTACAAGGAAGTCAGCCTTGTATGCCGATTACTTGATCATATTATCGACTAATGTCATCCACACTTTACCAGAGGGTTTTACAGAAGTATAGGCCTTTGGGAAACTGTCTGGGTGTGAGGTTAATTATGACAAGACCGAAGTTATGGCTTGGAATGTGGCAGTTCAGAGGGTTAGGCTATCTAAGGAGATAAGCTATCTTGGTGTAACCATAGTACAGGAGCTAAAAGAAATCTCTAAAGCAAAGCTAGTTAGAGTCTCTAAGGAGGCTGACGTACTTCTGAAAAGATGGCAGAACCTCCTTCTTACACATTTTGGGCGAGTTAACCAGATTAACATATGTATCCTACCCAAGTTTGCATATCTATTTAATAATATTCAGTTGGCATTTGGTAAAGCCCTTTTAGTTAAAATTCAGGGAAGGATTTCTGCGTTTGTACGGGTGAGCAAGGAGATCAGGTTGTCATGGAAGAAGCTAGGGCGTAAGCTTATGCATGACGGCCTGGGTTTACCTGAACTCCAGCTGTACTGTTGGGCATATCAACTGAAGAACTGTACTATGCTACTTCTTAGGCCAGATAACACCTCGATTGGCTGTATGTTTAAGGCTATGCTAATAGACAGTCCTGAACAGGATTTAATGTATACATTTTGTGCCCCCAAAAAATTCCGGCTGAAGGTTTTATATGCTGCTTCTAAACTGTGGTATGACTGCCGTTGTAGTTCAGGTTTATCCTAATATAGTGAATGAGCCCCCATGTGGGACTCTCTGGGAACACCTGAGTGCCTCATGGACGCTTTGGTTCAGCCATTAAAAGATGAGGGAGTTGCACGCTCGATGGACATGGTAGTGGAGGCAAATGTCTGTCATGGGATACTTGGAATAATTTAACCCGCGGTACATTATCCAGATTTAAATACTACCAAATCTCAATGTGGTGCAAGAATCAGCAGTGGCATCCCCCTGTGGATAACTCAATGGAGGATGATCTTCAAGATCAAAGCCCAAAGAAGAAGGAACTGGCACTTAGGTACAACTATCTCCTTTCTGCAGCAGACAGGAAGCTCGAACATCCTTACTTGGTTTGTGAGAAATACTTGCCGGATGAGGAGCTGAAAAAATTATGGCAAGTATCTTTAGACATGCTTTACCCACTGATCAAATCTGCTGCATTAAGGAGAAAACATTTTTTTACACTCCACAGGATATATTGGTCTCCACTCAAACTGTCTAAGATAGGGGGCTGTGGAAAAGCCAGGTGTATGAGATGTAGTGCCCAGAAGGCGGACGACATCCACATGTTTGCTACCTGCCCCCTACTAAAGGAGCTTTGGGGCAAAGTGAGTAAGACCTTGTCTGATGTTTTGGGTAAAGATGTGGAGGTAAGCCCTCCTGTAATTCTTTTTGGTATTGTTTTGTTGCCTGATGGGGTGGAAGGTCTTTTAGGGCTGCAGAATAAATTAGTGTTTTACTTAATTCTTTTAGCAAGAAGGGAAATTTGTAAGAACTGGCGCCAGACAGCACCTCCTACCTGGAGAGGCTGGTGGAATTCAGTAAGATACTCTAGGGGTATAGATCAAAAGGTTAATGCATATAGGGAAAGAACTGAGCTTGGGCTATTTTGGAAGCTCTTAGACCTTGAATAGTGGTGTATGCTAGGAACAGTGCATCCAATGATTATACCTCTCGGTCAGATTATGATGTGTACTACGGGTTGGCTCTTGTAAGACCATCAGCTGAGATTGGTCCCCCAAGTTATGAGCAGCAGGGACGGTTTAGACAGAGAGGTTGCTTATTCTATGGAGGTTACATGAGGAAATAAATTATTTAAAAAAATAAGGTTACCCCTTCCCTTTTGTGAATGGGTTACTACCTCCTTTGAGGTATTAGTACATTTTCAATGCTTTCTTAAAATAGGATTATTGCATAGCACGATGCGAACGCCGAATCAGACAGTTTGCGATTGTTAAAATGCTTAATATTTGGCCTTTTGTTCTTGCCTTTAGACTGGACAGTGAGGTATTGACGTGTTTAATTAGTAGGGCAATGCATGAGGTGATTTTGGCGCAGCATGAACTTTGAATGGCATGCATCCAACCAGTGCTCATGCCCCTCCAGCTATGCTTCTGGTTTCAGCCCGGCTCTGAATTTGGCTGTCAGTGCCCTTTGGAGACTTTGATTGCTGAATTATTAGTCCTACAGTTGCTCTATATTGATCTACAGGTCTCTTCAGGGCCCCAGTATCAGAACCAGCTTTAGCTTTGGTACCCTGTGAAAAACTACTAGCAGACCTGCGTATGGGTAGGTGTGTGACTGGAGGTGCGTGGTTTACAGAGAAAATATGTGCGCGTTGATCCAGACCATGAGTTCAAGTGGGCTCAAGTCTCTGAACTGAATATCCACAATCCTTTTGAATTGATAACAGGAGTATTTAATGCAAGGAGACAGTGGATGTTGAGGCACTGAGGAGAGCAGGCAGTTTGGACTTTCACTACTGTATCTCCCCTCCATTTCGGGAAGCCAGGGGGGATGTGGGCGCGTGGCAAGGTGTGGTTGAAAATATGCAGCTCAGCTGGGATAGTGTATTCTGCAGTGCTTTGCCTACTAAACAGTCTGTCATACCTGCAGCAGATAAAGAGAGACGTAGAATCCAAGATTTTTAAAGAGCTGTGAGAGGTGATGGTGGTGGCAGTATAAGAGAAACAGAAGTTGATGCAGTGCTGGAGGAGCATTCAGGAGCATTCAGACCCTCAGTAATGCCTGGAGGGAGAACAAAGTAATTAAATCATGTGAGACCTGCAGCTCAACGCCCTAGGAAGTAGGGAACAACAGCGAATGTACAGAATACACATTATGAGAAGACCTCTTTGGAGGATTACCAAGCAGCTATAGTGATAGAAACTAAAGCACCATGTGGGAATGGAAGGAACTGGTAACCAATGGAAAAGAAAATAGCAGTACCGCAGTTGCTCAAGAACCATCTATGGAGGCCTCTCCCCTAGCAAAGTCTATAAAACACTTTACAGAAAAGCACTTTTTTAAGTTTAGAAAAGTGAGTGATTTGGGGCATTGGTAGCTACAAAACCTAATTTAGATAAAACAAGTAGTACGGAAGGGGTCCAGGATTTAAACATTGCACAATCAATGGTTGATAAAGTAGACCCAGTAAAGCGCCCTCTAAAGCCTCATATTTTGTCTTCACCACGTTTGGTATACCCTCTCTAAATTAGTTAATAGTAATAGTACCCATTTGAATCTCAAAATGATCAGCGCCTGAGGGGTCAACCCACCCCATGGGTTAGGGGTGTTCCGAAGAGACAGCAACCAATTAGTCTTTAGATCTGGAGACATCAGCAAGCTCTTGCTCTTGGTGGTGGTATTAAATATTGATGTACTAAAAGCACAGTCAAATCACCTAGCTACTATAGCACAGAGGTATATCAGACAAAAAGCTGTATGCACTCATTAATACAACAAATGGTAGACATTAATAACAGTACCAGTCTAGGTGATGCTGTTATCGTACATACTCAAGAAAGACTGGCTTCATCTCTCTATATCTCAAGGAGGCCCATGTTGATAAAATAGGCAGGTGAACACATATTTAAAAAAAATATATATTCTGATAACGAAAGGAGCCAAAATCTAAACAAAGGAACAAAAAGAACTTAATTTAAAAAATAACTCTAAGGATTGGGCTTTTACATAAATACTAACCAAATTAAGCCTGATGATGAAATGGGAGAAAGAATAATGCCCCAAACGGTTGTATGACGTTACAACGCATGCATTCACAACGCATGCCATCACAACGCAACTTTTACCCTGCAGGTGCCATTACAACGCATTCCATTACAACGCATGGCATTACAACGTAGGTGCTATTACAACGCATGCCATTTCAACGTAAGTATAGGTAAGTATTTATTTTGTTTAATATTAATTTAATTTTAATTAAATTACAAAAATTATTCAATAAATAATTGTAATTGATTTTTAATTTTTAAATATATTTTTACATTATTAATTTTAACTCCTTGGATGTGTAACAGTAGGGTAAGTGGTGGATAGTGTAGGGGTAAAAATTACTATTCTAACTCCGGGGGGGTGTAATAGTAGGGTAAGTGCTGGATAGTGTAGGGGTAAAAATTACTATTCTAACTCCAGGGGGGGTGTAATAGTGGGGTAAGTGCTGGATAGTGTAGGGGTAAAAATTACTATTCTAACTCTGGGGGGGGGGTGTAATAGTAGGGTAAGTGTTGGATAGTGTAGGGGTAAAAATTACTATTCTAACTCCGGGAGGGTGTAATAGTAGGGTAAGTGTTGGATAGTGTAGGGATAAAAATTACTATTCTAACTCCGGGGGGGTGTAATAGTAGGGTAAGTGTTGGATAGTGTAGGGGTAAAAATTACTATTCTAACTCCGGGGGGGTGTAATAATAGGGTAAGTGTTGGATAGTGTAGGGGTAAAAATTACTATTTTAACTCCGGGGGGGTGTAATAGTAGGGTAAGTGTTTGATAGTGTAGGGGTAAAAATTACTATTCTAAATCCAGGAGGGTGTAATAGTAGGGTAAGTGTTGGATAGTGTAGAGGTAAAAATTACTATTTTTAATTTAATTTAATTAACGACTGGAACCCAATCTCCACTGAGGACACCATCCGCCTGATGAACTCCATCCACTCAGGATCCCCCACAGACCCATGTCCTCACCACATCTTCAACAAAGCAGACTCCGTCATAGCACCGCACCTCCGAGACGTCATCAACTGCTCCTTCAACTCCGCCACCTTCCCGGAAAGCTGGAAACACGCTGAACTCACCGCCCTTCTGAAAAAACCCACAGCGGACCCCACCGAACTCAAAAATTACCGCCCCATTTCGCTCCTTCCATTCCCGGCCAAAGTAATCGAGAAAGCTGTCAACAACCAGCTCGCCGCTTTCCTCGAAGCCAACAAATCCCTCGACTCCTCACAATCTGGCTTCCGAGCAAAACACAGCACTGAGACCGCCCTCATCGCAGCAACAGACGACATTCGAACTCTACTGGACAATGGAGACACAGTCGCCCTCATCCTCCTCGACCTCTCTGCAGCCTTCGACACAGTCTGCCACAGCACCCTTTTACAACGCCTCAGAAACATCGGAATACAAGGAAAAGCACTTGAATGGATCACCTCGTTCCTCACCGGAAGAACCCAGAGAGTCCGCCTTCCACCATTCAAGTCCGAGGCCACTGAAGTCATCTGTGGCGTACCACAAGGATCCTCACTCAGTCCCACCCTCTTCAACGTATACATGAGCCCCCTCGCGACCATCGCCCGCCAACACAACCTCAACATCATCTCTTACGCGGATGACACTCAACTGATCCTCTCTCTCACCAATGACCCCAGCACCGCCAAAACTAACCTACACGAAGGAATGAAAGAAGTCGCCAAATGGATGAAACACAGCCGTCTGAAACTGAACTCAGATAAAACAGAAGTCCTCATCTTAGGTACTTCCCCCTCTGCATGGGACGACTCCTGGTGGCCGGAAGCCCTTGGAAAAGCACCCATCCCAACAGACCACGCACGGAACCTAGGCGTTATCCTGGATTCTTCACTCTCAATGAACAGACAAGTCAGCGCCGTATCCTCATCCTGTTTCAACATTCTTCGCATGCTCAAAAAAACATTTCGCTGGATCCCCACCGAAACCAGAAAAACAGTCACCCATGCTCTGGTCACGAGCCGACTGGACTACGGAAACACCCTCTACGCAGGCACTACCGCTAAACTCCAGAAGAAACTCCAACGAATCCAAAACGCCTCAGCCAGGATCATATTAGACATCCCGCGCAACGAACACATCTCTGGTCACCTGAAAGACCTCCACTGGCTACCCGTCAATAAGAGGATCACTTTCCGACTGCTAACCCACGCACACAAATCACTCTACGACATCGGGCCAGAATGCCTCAACTCACGACTATCCTTCTACACCCCCTCCCGCCAACTACGTTCTTCCAGCCAAGCCCTCGCCACTGTACCTCGCATCAACAAGACCACCATGGGAGGCAGATCCTTCTCATACCTGGCTGCTAAAACCTGGAACTCACTCCCCACTTACCTTCGCCTTACCCAGAACCACCTAGCATTCAGAAAGCAACTTAAAACTTGGATATTTGACAAGTAATCCTCCTCCCCTCCCTAAGCGCCTTGAGACCCTCTGGGTAGGTAGTGCGCTATATAAATTCTTTGACTTGACTTGACTTGACTATTCTAAAATAAATTTAATTTAAAAAAAATTATAATTAAAAAAATATTAAATGTATTAAAAATGTTATAATTATTTTAAATACATTAATTTATAAAACTAAAGAAAATACAAACTAAAATTAAATACTTACCTAATTAAAAAAGAATTTAATTAAAAAAATATTACATTTATTTAAAATGTTAAAATTATTTAAAATAAATTAATTTATAAAACTAAAAAAACATACTAAAATTAAATACTTACCTTACCTATACTTACGTTGTAATTGCATGCGTTGTAAAAGCACCTACGTTGTAATGCCATGCATTGTAATGGAATGCGTTGTAATGGCACCTGCGGGGTAAAAGTTGCGTTGTGATGGTACTTTGTCGTAAAAGTTGCGTTGTAAAGGTCGTTCCCCTCCAAACTATCCCTTAATCAATGAAAACCCACTATAGAGTTTGAGTAAAGAAAAGGATAAGTCCTCAAAACAAAAGAGAAAAGAGTTTATACACCACGACAATCTAAGGAAAAAGTTACAAGGAATAAGAAGAATTTCAAGTAGTTTGACTAAGGAACTGATTGTGCATGTAGAAGCATTGCGAAAGGGAAATAAAATAAAAAATGAATCCTTTAAATCATTATAGAATTCTCCAGGCCTTAACCTACTCTCTTCTTTGAAATCTGGAACATCTAGTGACTTAAAACGGGTAGGATTTGTAAAAACAAATACAGGAAGAGATGTAACAAAAATACTCAAATTCCAAATTATCAATAGAGGTAGGAAATAAGGCAGAGAATGAACTTCATGCCCAAGTTTCATGCCCACATTTGTAGGTGAGGTGGAAATACATCTAGCTAGCACCTGAAATAACTCAGTTTCTGAAAAATCATGTTGGACTGGGCATTAATCAAGTCTACATCCAGCTGCCAAATGAAGGATGTGCAGATAGTTTCCGTTAGATCTATACTCATAAAGGACAAACTTAAGGAAAATGTCCCCATGTTCCAAATATATTCGAGAAAGTCTTCAAAAAACAGATGGGAACTATTTTGCAAGCTTTAGGTCTTGGAGCAAACTTTAAAGGGGGGTTATTATTCTGAGCTATATAGATTAGGAATTAACACCTCACACACACTTTCATTATTTTCAGGGAACATGCATGGACTTACAAGAGTGCTTCTTACCAAGATGTTAAAGGAGCTATGTTCCTCATACACTGTAATTTGCTTGCGGAGACCATGTTGTGTGGGGATATATTACCATCAGAGCTTTTCCTCCAATCATATTGATATTGTGTACCAAGAGTCTCAGGTCAAGCTTCAGGGGCATATTGACTTTAGTTACCAAAAGATGGCTACAATGAAACAGTGATATATACAAAATGCTAAGTGGACAGGGGTTACCCTGGTAAAATTGTATAAGAGCCCTTCATGTATAAATGGTATAACTGTGATCAATGATTATATATTCATCCATTAAATTCTGAACTATTCAAATATGATCTGGAAGTCTTCAATGAAGTCCTAACCAGGATTTTGAGAAATTCTGTATCTTGCAAAATCTTGCGCTCGTAGCCTTTATTCTACACTTAACCCCAAAGAAAATTGATCCTCTATATAAAGAAATATTAAAATCTTTTAGCATACCATCTGCAACTTAACAGGACTGACAATTTTCTAGATATTCCAGCGATCTTTCAAACTTTTTAGCAACCAAGAGAATGTTCTGTGTAAAAGTGGGGGCTATCTTCTAGTCACCCACACAGCAAACTTTCCAAATAAGCTAGCAATTTTGCCCAATAGATTATGTTTTTTAAATGTCTGGTGTTGGATCTAATATTAGATATTAAAGTCTTATAGATGAAATGCAGTGATGATTCGCCTGTACATCTTTCAATAAAATTAAGATAATCATTCAATCCTCCAAAACTCGTCTCGGTAAAGTTTGATTATCACATATTCAAATATGACCTGGAACTCTTCAATGAAGTCCTAACCAGGATTTTGCAAAAGTGTGTGCTCGTAGCCTTTACTCTACGCTTAAACCATTCAATCCTCCAAAGATCATCTCGGTAAAGATTGATTACCTGAAAAGATTAACAACAAAGATTAATGACAAGCACCTATTTCTATTGTCTGAATTTCAGATAGAGAATCTACTTAGTTACACAATCGCCAAAAATAATTTAGATTGCTGTGCAGGTGCCTGTGATATAAAATCCCAAATTGACTGGTGGGCAGGGTTCTTTTTTCATTAATACTTTTAACTGTACAATTTGCACATAGTTGGAAAGGATCGATCATAGCATCGATACATAAGAAAGGCAAAATTAAATCCCCAAAATCCTATAGACTGATAAGTCCAAAGGATATGGGTGTAAAATTATTCAAGAAAATAATTGTGGAATAACAAAAGGACTGGGTTGATGCTTATAATCTAATACCAATGGAGCAAGGTAGAATTAAAGAGAGACACTCAACTCCATGCCCTTATTTTAATTTACGAGCCGTGGCAAATACATATATAGAGTAAAGGGGCATTTTGTGTTGTTTTGTAGATTACTGTGTGGCACTCACCCTCATAAATAGAGCGATACGGTGGGAAATTCTAAAAGACCTACAGATACCATATGTCTTCTGAAATTCTGAGAGGTACACTTGGGAAACTGAGTTAGAGTTGAGATAGATTAGGAAGGTTCCCTCCCAAGTAAAATTCAAATACAAAATTGCCTTAGATAGAGCTGTATTCTAGCTCCCCTATTATTAGCTCTGCACTTAGCTGTCTTACCTTCAGCCCTGGCAAACACAAAAGGATTTAGTTCAAAGATGGAAGGGAAACACATTTTGTGCTTCCTATAGGCTGATGATTCGGTTGTAATGGAGAACACTCAAACTAGCTTTCAATAAAAGTAACAGAATTCTACAAATTCTGAATTTAAAAAAAATGTCTTTAAATACTAGTATTTGGAAGAAAATCATCCTCATTTTCTTGGCATTTAATGGTTTCAAAACTTGTAGAGGTGTCCTCCTAGGATTACCTTGGTGTAATATTTAATAGCAAACTAAAGTGGAATGTACACATTGAGGCATTGAAAGCCAAGGCACTATCCTCTTTGGGAAGACAATAAAATGTCATAAGGATTTTACGGAAAATAATTTAAAACCAGTGTTAGTTGCCTACAATACTACGATAAACTCACAGCTGCAATAAGGGTGCACACATACTCTGTTTATATGGCAACTATCAATGGAAAAAGATAGAAGGAAGATGCATAAAATATTTACTAAATCTCCCTAGTGCATTAGTTTGCTTTCATGCTCGACACAACACTGTATATCAGAGAATAATGGTCTCTGGAGGGGGTATTTCCCTATATTGAACAATTACTAAACTCTGACATAGGACTAGCAGTATTAAAAATAAGAATTGTATTAAATCCACTCTATTTTTGTTCTGAGATATCGAAACAATTTTTTTTTTAAATCGGGCAAAAAATGTATGTGAAATAGCTACGAATTATAATGCATTTTTTTAGACTGCGTTTTTAGTGTAGTTATGCAGGAAATCTCTAAAACCCATCTTTTTAAATTTTGTATAAGTAATCGGATTTTAACAGTTACATTTTTAATGAATATGCAATTTGTAGACGTGACATTTGCAACAGGAATGTTTTAATAACGGTAAAGGATTTTTAAGACAATAATAACGCTGGTAAGTAAATATTGAAATTGAATTGCATTGTTATGTAGTTGGTGTAGTTTGATAGACTACAGTCTAAATAAACCAAATCCTGATTGACTTACTGCCTAATGTGATTATGTTTGTATCTAAGCATCTTGAGATGGACTTAATTAAAGAATAATCAATATATAATTATATCAGGGACTTCCAGGCATTAACGCAAGGGCTGGGCAGGAAATGTTACATCTCAATCTGAACAGAACATTCAAATCCATGTTTCACAGCATGGGTTGGGTGGTATACCAGCATAAGTGTTTGGTTTTAGAGTCTTGGGGCCCGATGTAGGTCGGTCGGTAACGGCCAAAAATCGGTATTTTCGGCCGTTACCGACCGGTATTTGAGAAATGGTATGTAGGGCCCTGTATTTTACAGAATCGGTAAATTTACCGATCGGTAAATTTACCGATTCTGTAAAATACCGAATCGGTATTTGTACCTCTTCGGTAAAATTGAAATGTAGGTGGGACTCTTCTGAGTCCCACAAGCATTACAGAATCGGTATTTTACTATCAAATTCAATTTGATGGTAAAATACCGATTCCGGTGTGCATGCACATGTGTGCATGCACACCTATGCCATATGACAGGCAGACCTGCCCTTAGGGCAGGTATGCCTGCCACATGGTACCCGAGCCTCTTTTGGGGGTGCCAGAGGGTGTCAAAGTGACACCCCCTGCACCCTTGTGAAATTCGGTATTTACCGATTCGGTAAATACCGAATCGGTAATGCCCATTCATTCCTATAGGCTTCAAAGCCCATAGGAATGAATGGGCATTACCGGTCGGTATTTACTGAATCGGTAAATACAGATTTTTACCGATTCGGTAAAAAAAACATCTGGATGGTCCTACATGTCCCCCCTTCATATTTACCGATTCTTAATTACCGAATCGGTAAAATTTGGTAATTAAGAATCGGTAAATGAATCCTACCTACATCTGGCCCTTAGTAATTTTCCTTGCTCACATACCGTGTCCTCTGACTCCTTAGGTGTAACTGTATCTGCCACCACTGACGGATAACCTGCCAAGCTTACCATCAAGTGTACTCCTGAATGGACTCCTAGAAGCGTGATTCGTCCGATGGGTACATGCAAGACAAAGCCTTCCCACGTTTTTCAATCTTGAAAGTTGACCTCTTGAATCAAATGTCGGTTGGAATCAGATACCACTGAGGCAACATATTGCAGGCTATCCCTGGAGTCCCTTCTACTGGGAAACCAAGATATTCCACAATTCCTTTTCCCACATTTCTGCACCTACAGCCACTTTATCCCAAAAGGGAAAGGAACTTGAGGAGGCAGAAGAGGATGGAGAAACATCCTCCTGAAACACTTCCTTTGCCTTTTGCTTTTTTCAAGAAATATTTTCGAACATGGAGCCTTAAGAAAAGTTTGCCACTTCTGTAACATCTGCCTAGCAGTAGTGGCTGCCTCCTTTGCCCTATTTAGATTGCATAGATGCCCAATGCTCTATAAACTGGATGGGCGGGATATCTTCTAAACTCTAAACAAGTCCCGTAGTTTCTTGCTCAGTTTCATATTTCTGTTGTTGAACTGTTGGCTCCAGAACAACCACTGAAAAGTCTCTCTTAGAATGCTTGTGGTGATAAGATTCATGCATTATTTTGTCACCCTGCCGCAAGAGGAAGAAGTCTCTGTGCCAAATTCCAAATCCTTCCTCATACCCTTGCTCTTGGGATTTCCCCTCACCACCTCATGACCATCAGAAGGTCCAACTCAGACCCAGTGCCACAGACTGTGTAAGAAAACACCGGTGTATTGTATACTTTGCTGGCTGTCTGCAAACCTGTCCCCATTGCTGAGTCAGGCACTCCCGCCTGGCTTGCATACGTGCTTGATCAGTAAGGTCGGAACAGTCTGCTGTCCCACATAACTTCCTGCCCCATTTGTTGCTCAGACAGCCTGAAGCTGTGCATTGCATTGCTCCTTTGCAGCAACCAATATGTGGGAGACACCGGAGGATGCACAGCACCCCTTGGGGGAAATGAACATGAGGCAAATCAGTTGTTGCACATTATCAGCTCATCTAGTGACGGTGCACTGTCATGCTCATGCCATTACTTTGCATATTCTAGACTGCCTTTCAGAGGCCAGATTATAATTTGCTAATATATGCCGTTCAAGTACCAGTGGCTGAGCATAATTCAAGGATTCCACCCATTGCTTTTGTTGTTTAGCTGCCGACTACATCTGTGCTCACGATCAACATTTTCTGCAAATACCTGGCACAAGGTAGCTGTTGTTGAACAGGAGGATGGTGGGAAGCTGAGGTTCTTCAATGTCCCAGACTGAAGAGTAACAGACATGGTGATTTTCCTGTTTCGGTAGTGAGCGGCCTGTCCCCGAAGCGTGGGCACGCCTCAAGCATTGTTTGTAAGGAGTGAGAAGAGGCAGGGGGATATGGGGTAACGCGATTGTTTCATACTCAGAAGGATGAGTAAACAGTATAAAAATAATAACAACTAGAGTCAGAGCATGCTACTGTTGAAGAACTGACACTCAACAAGCAGGATGCAGTTTGATGAATTTTTTATTATATATACAATAAGCTTTAAGAGATGTGCTTTCTTTTCAAAATAAAATGAAGGTAACAAAAATAGTTTTAGCATAAGAACTACAATCAAGACTCAAATATATATGACTAAAACAGAAGTTAGGTCGACTTCAGTAACACAGAACCTGAAATGACAGATTGCATGTTGCATTTTTTAACTAGGACAGTAAAAAACTGTACAGTGCAAGCAACACATTACAATAAAATATGACCAATGAGGCAGTCTTTCTGAGTGAGAATGGGGCGGGTCTTTAGTATCTCATAAATCCACCATATCTCTTCTCCATTTCTGGGATCTCTTTGGAATAGCTCTCTGCTTCTTCTTCTGAGGGTGCAGAAGAATCGGTAGAGCGCCTCATGAATCCCCCGTATCTTTTTTGATAGTCCAGCCACCATTCTGGCCTTCCTACTCTTCGCATGAAACCTCCATATCTTTTGTGCAGCTCCTTGGCTCCCTCTTCCATCTCTGGGCTTCTCTTAACTCCTCTCATGAAGCCCCCATATCGTTTGCTGACCTCTCCCTGGCTGTCATTGGTGCTGTCTCGATAATGCCCAGCCTCTGGGTTCTCCGCATTGCCGGTGCCGAGCAGCTCCCTCAGAAGATCTGCAGCTTCGGCATCAGAGTCCTTCTTCATGAAGCCTCCATACCGCTTGGCCAAGATCTCACCATTGTTTTCCTCGTCAGGTTCCACGCGGTAAAGCTCGTCCATCTTCTTCATGAATCCACCATATCGTTTCATGAACCCGCCATATTTCTTGGCGAGCAGGTGGTTTGCATCCATGTCTTGGTCACTCTCTCCCTCTTGTTGAACAATGTCCAATTTGATGAGTTGCAGCAGCTCCTTGCATGTGTCCCAGGCTTTGGAGGATGGTAATTTACCTTCACATTCCAGTGTACATGCCTGAGAAGAAAAATATGACATCATTTAAGGATGACAGCTATAAATGATTGGAATGCACAAGCAAATGCTCAAAATATTGACATGCCCCTTATGTGCTTTAAATCTTAACTATACATTTTGCAATGTACACAATTACATTTACTAACACATATATCATGTACAAATCTTGCCATGGCACCATTTTAAATGAAAATACCAAAACACATAGGGGTTGATTAGGATGGCAGGCGGATCGCCTCCACCAGCCTTTGGTGGCAATCCGCCCACCATCGCAACCCGATTTACCCTCCGCCATATTAGAATGGCGGGGGTATCGCGGCGAGCACAAAGTTCGTCCGCCGCTATTTTCGACGGTCGACCGGAGCTGGGGCACAATATGGTGGCAGTGCCTAGCAGGCACCGCCATCCATATTAGGATGTATGGTTTTAACACCTTCGCCGTGGGACTAATTTCCCCGCGGTGCTGGGGGGAGGAGGGGGGGGCGCGCGCAGCGCCATGGTACTTGTGACGAGCTCGGCTCGTCACGCTGCACGGTGGCGCTGTGCTCATGACGAGATGAGCTCGTCATGACCACGCCTGTTTATCGGAACGCTCAGCACAGTGGGGAATTAGCCCCGCGTGTGAGCGCCGCGCGTGTCATGACGAGCTCAGCTTGTCATGAGCACAGCGCAACCGTGCCTCATGACGAGCTGAGCTCGTCATGAGCACGGAAGGAGTTAAAGGCCTTTCCATGGCGGCATTGCCGCCATGGCAAGGCTGGCGGGGATTCGCTTTGGTGACCTGTTGCGGGCCCCCGGGGGAGGGTGGGGGGTTGGAGGGCAGCACTTGGGGGGTACCTATGGAACCTCTCTACATTGCCATGCACAATGTAGAGGCAATGGCATGGCATTGCACAACATGGCATTTTAACATTGCGGCCAGTCAGCAGCACCCAACGCAATGTTAAAATCCCAGGTGGGTCCGCCGCGGTGGCGGTCGCATCATGATTGGGGTGGCAGGACCGCCGCATGGCCAGCCGGCGGTCCTGTTACCTGTAGGGTGTCGCCGGCCATCCTAATCACCCCCATAGTGTAGGAGCAGAGCAATGTGCTCTGTTACACGTCGTATGCTTTACATTTATTAGGAGTAATATGGCTTGGTGTGCAATCGATCCACACAAATTACAGCACATAGACCAACCTATGTTACAATTTTATATTGCGATAGTCGCAAGTAATAATCACACTACTCCATGCGTCAACGTCGTCATTCACAATTACCCACACATCATTTTTTAATGCAGGACAGTTTTTATTTAAGCCATCTGATGTTTTCACATTAATTTTCTTACACTTACTTTCAATTGAAAATTCACGAAAGTTGATGTTGAACAAGGATTGGAGGCCATGTAACATCTCTGTAAGCATTTAATAAACACCTGCACTCCAGAGTAATTTTTGTATGTGATATACCAATGGCATCCTAGGCCTCCACTACATCACTGAAATTCCGTAGTACATGGAACAAACCCATTAATATACCTCATTGCGGGAGTTTGTAGGCTTTACACACTGTGGTGTAGCAAAGAAATTGGATTGTTGTGTTTTTAAAAATGACCCGGCCACTGTTTTCTTGTGGTGCACACTTCCTCTTGGATTACATCATTTTCCAGAACATGCCGTATATAAAACAATGTGGACACACCTCAAGAATATAGGCCAATGAGATTCCTGGCATCCATGAGGAGCTGCTCAACCATTAGCTCGCTCATCCCTCCCAAACCTCCTCCCACTTCTAAAGACAATGGGGCACTTCCTGGCTGCCAGTGCGGAGCCTCTGTATTTTACTGACAGTAAGGTTCCAGCTTGTGGCTAGTGTCCAGCGTTCTTTGTAGTGACTCCTTAACACCCAAGGAGGTGGGGCCCTGCAAAACCAGGGACTAAATATGCATGTGTTCTGGCTATTTGCATATGAATGTATTTGACTGTACTGGAAATATGCAGCAATGGAGAAACAAATTATGTTGTAGCACTTACTACATTTTACGGCAAGAAAATACACATTTTGTTGGACAGGGACACTCATGAATAATACCAATTTTTTAACACTATTCTTTCTAACTCCCTAGGTTTGTAAAATATAAAATTCTTCACTCATCAGAAAAGTATCCTACGTGTGCATATATTTCTTGACATAAAAGGTGTGCATGATTTATGCTGTGTGCCCCAGAGGAGATTTATAACTTGTCTTTAGTTTTTTATTTACACTGTGCCCCCACATTGGGCCTGAAGCACCTCTTTCCTTCAAGAAATAGGCCTGCAGAATAGTACCGCACATTAAAACTGTATAAGATAAGCCTCCCACAGGGAAGCACTGTGAGCTTCGAGACATCAGACTTTAAAATGGAGAAGTCAAATGTTTGTAATTTTTTTTGTACTCTGCTTGCTTTCTTCATAAAACTTTTACATTGAGTACAGTGCCCGCAGTATAACAGGAATTTCCACGAATAAAAAAAAAACGATTTCATGACAAGATACCACTATTTCCACCTCGTTGGAAATTACTGTTAAATATGTAATGATTTTTTCATTTTGTAAAAAAGTTCTTCCACAGTTCTTCAAAGAAGTCACGAAGACTGTCTAGGCAAAGTTTCACCTCCTTATAAACAATATAATACCTACATAAAGTATCCATTCGCTGAAAAGTGACAGCAACTTTTTGTAATTACTGTCACTGATTTGTATTGTTTCATTGTGTCGCTTTTGACCCATTTGAGTTTGAGGCCTATGATTAGTTGAAATCTGCAGCTTATGCAGCAGATTGTAAAATATGTGGCAAATGAGGAAAATCCATAATTAGGAAGAAGACCCTGCAGACGCAAAATCACAAAAGTTTAGTTGCCATAGATGCACATGATAGTGTGACTGCACAATTTCTGTCGCCCACAGAATGAACCATTCCCAGTTAAGTTAACTCTGTGGCACTGTGTTTCCATCCACCATGTTTAAATGGCGCGTGGTCTGCCACATTACTTTCCCTTCTCCATGTCTGTTCTAAACCTAGTGGGAATGTGAGAACAAATGAAAAAGATTCAAAGGCTGCCTGGTCTAGCAGAGCAGTGGATGAATGCAGAGTTTCGGCACTGTTTGCTAAACATTAAGGCAGATTAAACAAGCTATTTAAAAATCAGAGGAGCAACACGGGGTTAGAAAGTGAAGTTGCACCCGGAGAAGGCAGCCCTCGCCTTTCCACTTCATTATAGATCAAACCGCATGAAAACATAAAGAGCGCCGGAAGGTGAGGTTCCTCTTTAATGATCCTGGTTTTCGGCACATGAAATTAGATTAAAATACAGTGCTGTGTATTGCACTTATAATCAACATGATTTGTATTCTCTTTGAGGGCTACATAATAAGACCCCGCAGGCTCTCCTCATTTAGGTCACGTCTTAAAAAGGTTTCGCTGGATCGTGCCTGATGAAACAAACCCAATTAGGCGCAGGCACCTTAGAGTGGGGCCTTCCCTTGAAGATACATAAAGCTTCACAACTTTAATCTCACTTCTGCTTTATGAGGAAAGTGCATTTTCATTGCTGTTAAAAAAAGAGATTATTTTCTATGTAGGTGAGTTTTAAGATCGGTAACATTTGTTAGTAGTATTATACCTTTGTTTTCTGTAACATAGGGCGCTGGTCATCAGGTTAGTTCAGTTTGGCAGAAAGTACAAGTTTTCAAGGTTCAACCATGTACAATAGTCATGCATTGGGGAAGAGCATTGTACACCACAGTGCTGTGACAGTTCATGGTGTTAGTTGCCTACACACACTGAAGTGAACAAGAGAGGCAAGAAATCCTTATGTACCAACAGAAAGTAGAAGAGGTGGTTCGTGTTATTTTAGTGTAATGTTTTCCCAAAAGTAAAACACATGTTGGTCTGCAGCCACTTCTATGCACTGAGTCTAATACAGCAGTTTTAAGCAAGAAGGATTTTTCAGAAAAAAGTGAAACTAATCCTTTGCAGCAAGATGGTCCATCTCGAGTCCTCACACGGAGGACGGATGAGGAGGGCTTCCATAAAAATGACCAATATCAGGTTCAGCTGCCTACACCATTGAATTAGGACACATACACATCAGATATATTCACTAATGACTTACTGTAATGATTACTGGTATGGTCTCCCCATGGCATGGAACAGTGGGTTTAGTGGTTCAATCTTTCTTTAGTTATAGGTGCATTAATCTTATTGACTATGTAGATTGAAGGGGTAATGGGTCCAGATATAATGCGCTCCTGCTTATTAATGAGGCTATTTTAAGAAACTACTTGTGCACGGCAATGGGAAACCCCTTCCCCATTCATTTAGTAACTGAGATGTGGGCCAGGAAAAATACAAGTATTCATAATCATTCAGAAACATCCTTGTACTGAATCCAGTATTTTATTTGAAAGGAGACTCTTTGACTTTCAGAGTCATTCAGGACAAGCTAGAACAAGAACAAAAATGTTTTTTGGCACAGCCAAAACATGTTTCGCCCCTTATTTTTGGCTTTTACTCCTGTGGCTTCTTCAGGGCGTGAAAGTATCGTTTGAAATAAAGTTCCTATGGTGGCTCAGATATGAATGCGGTGTCCCTTCAAGTTTGGCAATCCTGGGAAGATTCTGCATTTGCTTTCAGGTTAAATCTATTCAGTCGGCGCAGGCCGGGTTATTGTTCTATCTTGTCCTGAATTACTCTGAAAGTCAAAGAGTCTACTTTCAGATAAAATACTGGATTCAATACCAGGATTTTCCCGAATGATTATCAATACTTTAATTAGTCCTGGCAAACTTGTCAGCCCTAATATTATCGATATTAGACACAATCTAAATAGGAGACCTGACATCCTTAAAAGGTTATAAAATATCTCAGAGAACACTGGTCACCAAACTACTATATTGTGAGTCTCTCTATGTCTTCGGTTGGCACAGGAGCCAGTACAACACAAAGGTACATTTGGTACGACATGTTCATTTACCTTGTTTGAGTGTCAGCATATTTTAGAATATACTGTTTTAATGCACTAGAAATACCAACAATAATTAATAGAAGTCAAAGTAAATATATGTAAATATACTAAGTTACAAGAAGTACAGGTACTTGGTGCTCATCTAACAAACAAATGGAGAAAGAAACTTTAAATTCATGTATGGTAAAATGAAGTCTCATAATCGATCAGCAATTTTTTTACCCAAAAATGGTTATTAACTCAAAACGTAGACTGATAAATTGACAATCTTGGAGGAATATAATACATGTGTGATAAATTGTTGATCACTCATGAGAAAAGAAAGGATCTTAGTGGCTCCCCCACCAATAAACTGCACCACTTGGGCAACACAACTATACAGATTTGAAAATGATGTGTAGTGGCCTCATAAGTAGGAAGTAAGAAAAGTATTTAGAGTTTTGATGAATCTAATTTGAGGATGATGTGCACAGTCGTGTTTTTCGAGGAAAGAAATTTAAGATCCCACAGTGATTCAGTATTTAGCTATACAATTTGTAAACTTGGACTATATGTACCACTTGCAAGCAATAGGCGTTTTGTGTGTAAAGAATGTTGTTAAATGATTTTAAATTGTGTATGTATAGTCCGAATTTTGTAGCCCTGAAGAAGTCTCTGCTAAGGGACGAAACGCATTGCCTACATGGAAGAAAAGTTTTTAAAAGAATGAGAAAATGCGAACAAAGGAACCCTTTTTAGAAAATCTTTGATGGAGTCTGTGCACTATGTAACTTAAGCAATATGGAATGCTTACATATAATGAATGGTGGGTGCTGATCATCTTTTCATAAAAATGGATGGTAACAAACATTTTGTGTGATGCTCCTTCACAGTACGGGAAGTGCTTAATTTGTAAAAATGTAGGTACCAGGGCCCTCAACGTTAGGCCACTGTAGATTTCGACACCCATTGTCCCTGCCATCACTACCAATGACAGTACCAAAACAACCACTAACCATCAGATTCCTGAAAGTTTGACAGGTCAGACTATTTCAGCCTCTGAAGCTATAAGAATGACTTAGGTGGCAGTTATTGGTTATTTTAAACGTACATAGGATTAATAAACAACTGTTGTTGTGCTCCTCTCTAAATTCGACAAACTGTGTCGCTATCAGACAGACTGTCATAAGTGCTGGTGTTAACATTTAAGTGCCGGTGACCAGCACCATAAACCACTGGCTCAAATTAAGCATGGCTAAGGTGGTATACAGTCAAGTGAGATACGTTTGATGCTACATTTTTTGCAATGGTTAGGGCTCTTCGAGACAGAGACAGTTCATATATTGTCCATGTTTCCAAATACTAAGATTTGTGCTGCCGTAATACAGAAATAATCACAACAAAAACAAATAGTGCAAATTACCACAGGCTAATAATATGTAATATGGAATTACATTGCTTATGAGCCCAAATTAGCACTACTGGGCAGTTTTGAAATTCAGTGTTCCTAGTCATATTTTGCAATTTTCTTAAGATCTTTCTTTCCCTCTGGGATTTCTTTCCTCATCAACATGATAGATTATTGTATTCGGTTACACTCAAGTGGTACCATGCGGAATCTTTCAAAAGTATATTTTTCTCCGATTAAATTATTTATTTTCTGAGTACATGGTTTGATCTAGGAGGTTGAGGAATTTGTATTAGCAGAAGTACTGCTATTGAAAAAGGAAACTGAGAAATGCAATTAGCAGTGTCAGCAGTAACTGAAGGTCTGCTGACAGTATGCCTCGGACAAATTAGCTTGCATGATACGAGCTTTTGTAAATTTATAATTACACACCTATTATTTACCCCTCAGAGCATTAGCATGCTTAAATGCCCTAATGCGGAGTTATGGATATCAAGAGAATTGAACCTTTATACAACAGCCAGAGGGTATCCTGGGAAGACATCAGCCTTGAGGGAGGGCATGTTTTACCACAAACTAGCGAGTGCTATTTCTGCAGTACTGCACTACGTATCCAGTTCTTGTTTTAATTTGTGCAGAGAGCAAAATATTTATATCAAGAAGCATTCTAAGTCTCCATGTTATAGTTACTCCAAAACAATTTTAATTCTAATTGCCTACTAGTATGATAAAGTGTAGTAACTTAAAACGAATGTTCTTGCTACAAAAAATGTAAAACAAATATATATGTGGTGCACCACGCGCTGAAACGTGGCCATATTAGCTTAATAGGCAAATCTATATAGATAAATGGGTATTCAGGAACATTTTCTTTGTCAACAAAATATGGGTTTTGTATTTTCAATAGTTGTAAATAAACAGCGGTTTTAGATGTAAAAGTGTGTATTGTACATTCCAAAGAATGGTTTATGTTACCATTTAAAGATAATCTTATTTAACAATCCGTCTGTGGTTCCCTTCTCACCAAACCTGACTTCAAAAGAAAATTTTCCTCCACATACATTGAAGTACTAACAGTGACTTTGACGAATATCCACCATCTCCTTCAGAGTCTGTAAGGTACTTGAGCGTTCACCTGGTTCCAAGTAGGTAGAAACATTATCAAGTTCGGCTTTCTCTTCCATTGACGTGTATCATAGCAGACAAGTTGGACTGCAGCGGGGAAAAGAGCTGTCCACCTACTAGGCCTGAGTGGTGAATCTCCCAGAGCTGCCTTGGCATGAGCAATGGGACAGCCCATCCCTCAGGCACATGAAAAGCAGACAGTCAGTAACAGGGTTCCACAAACATGGCTAGAAATTTCGGAGGGTGCACCCACTTTAGGTTCATGCTTTGTTTTTTTGTGGAAGAGGGTCATTATTTTAATCGAAATAGGCACTGTAAAACCCAAGGTCAATACATTTTGAACACATGTCACAGATCAGTAATATCCAATTAGATTTACTAGGCCCTGTGATATTTTTAGGTCAAGTATGAATGATATGAAAAAGAGATGCGGAATACAGCTTGAGATGGCTTTGTGACACAGAACAGAAGTTGAGACAATTTAGTATTTAGTATGTGTTTTAGTGAAGATTTAGATATTGACTGTATAAAAAGATGAGGATTACATTTTTTGATAAATCGAGTGAAATACAAACACAAGTACATTTTTTCTTAAAAAATAGATATATGGGTTACATTGTAAACATTATAGGTCTAGCAGTTGAACAGCATGTTGGCTATTTGTTGAAGAAATGGGAGTAAACACACCAAAGTTAGTAAGGCTTTCTCGATCTTTAAAAATACCCCTTTGACTGTAAATAGCATTGTAGTAGTGACATACAATAAATTGAGGATATGTAGTACTTAGCAGGAGAACAAAACATTTAACAGGTTTACAAACAGCATACCTTTTAGAAACATGTGATAATATCCTGGAGAAAAACATTAAAAATATTTAATGTTCCCTCAGAAAAGTTTTGGTTGCCACCATAAAGCGAGAATATATCCACTTTTTCTGAAATGGTAATCTGTTTATTTTAACTGCTAAAATTCTTTTGTCAAACGAGTTGTAATTTGCTCCCCATCTCCTATTATTGGGCTATGATTTGGACCAAATCCATTTATTTTCTGGATTTGTCGATAGTTCCTCCACTGTAGCTTAGGTAGAACTTTCTCTAGGAAAACTTTGCATGTTCAACTTGTAGTCTGGTTTAGTACTCAAAGACACGGGGATACCCCAGCCCTGGAGTTTCATTATCTTCCAAAGATGCCTTTAAATTGGGGGTGTTGTATATATCTGTGGGATTTTATTATTCACAATTCAGGAAGGTCTGATATTTTATAACACATACTAAGATTGTAAAATGTCCTCATCCTGCAAAACATAAACAATGCTCATGAGGAGAGAAAGAAAGAGGCACTACTCTGTGACACATTTCTACCATGAGAACCAAGGGTGGGAGAGGCCTCGATACAAATTTCCTTGCACTACAGAGTCGCTATTCTGCTAAACTGGCCCTTTGTCCTGGTAGGACCTTTCTGGATGTCTTAAGTGCTACATCTATCTACAATGGGTAAGTTCATTTGAGACTGAAAGACAACTTTTGAACTTTCAGAGCTCTTTTTTCGAGACAAAAGGTCACCTCAAATGAGTTTATTGTTTACTGATAGTGAAAATAGAACTTTCAGTCAGTACATTATTGGCTCAAGGCAGCTCTCAGAAAAGATACAGGTATTATCTTTCTAAGGACATGATTATTATTGTATATTTGGTAATTACGACCAAATTAGTAACTTCCTGCCTGACTCAAAAAGCTAGTTGCTTATTTCCAAATGCAAATTTAAGTTTGCAATTTAATAGATTTACACAAGAGAAAATTATACCTGTGTGATATAATTTAAAGTGTAAGTAAATACAGATATAGTTGTCATTTCAACGCGATAACTTGGAAAACGGTGGTGTAAACCCACAGATTCGCAGGTTTGTGGATATTCACAAACTTTATGCAGGTGGAAAGTGGTTGCAGATTTATTCCTATCAAAGTAGAGAATAAATTATCTTTCTTTGTGGGAAAGTGGATGGAAGGGATTTTTCTAAAAGGAGAATGATTCCCCAAGGAGAAACAAAAAGAAAATTAACCAATGCATGAGCACTGATGTGTTACATTTATGCATTTGGAAATAAGCACTGGCTATATTTTAGAATGTGTAAATGTTTTTGCATGTGATTACTACTAAGAAGCTCAGCAACGTATTTGCATATCCATGTTGTTTTCAATGTTGGTTTGGAATTCTGTTTCAATGTGTTGTGATATGGTAAGTGTAAACTGCAATGTCTAACATACTTAAGATCAGAATCTGAAATGTTAAAGGTTTCAAAAACACTCTATCAGGAAACAAATATTTACATACGTAAAAGCAAATCTACCTGCAATTATTTTACTTCAAATAACATACCTTGTTAACAGTGAAAATGCAAAGCTCTGCAAATATTGGTTGATATAGTACTGTACAGAATAATATTCTAGTAAATTACAGAATGTGAGCACTGTGAGAAATTCGATAATTATTTGGAGTGGGTGTCTGCCCCCTTCAAGGAATAATCACAACCCTTGTTAGGGTGAAACATCCAAGTCACTAAATTAACCTGAGCTCAACCCCTTGTAGCTGTGACATAGCAGGCAGGCTTAATTTAGGGCAATGCATAGTATTTATGCAGTACCAAAATAAGTATAAATACCAAAAGATAAATATCCCAAACCTAATTAGAATAACAGAGTAACATTTATTATACAAAATGACACCAAAGTGACAACACTTTGATAAGGGGAACCAGAGATATGAATTTTCAAAATTTTAAGTGTTAAAAGCGCCAAAAACTGATAAGCACCAATAATAGTCTACAGTTGCAGTAGACTGGGACCTAGGTGCAATTTCAGATTGACCGCAATGGAGCGTGGGTCAGGTACACTAGTCAGGTTGGCCCGGGTCAAAGATTTTACCTTCTGACTTTGTATTTTAAGTTCCAACTTTTCAGGGTTTCTGAAGCAGTTCCTCTGGGCCACTTCTAAGGCTCCAGGGACCTCAGGGGCAGCACTCAGGGGCAAAGGCTCACTCCAGAAGAGACAACTAGCAAGGTCTGATCCAGGCCCAACTGCTACTAGCCAGCTTGTCATGCTAGGAGAAAGGCTTATTGCAGCTTGTCTCCCTGTAGCTGCACAGGAGATCAGCCAGATGATTCTTTGAGTCTGCTTCATTGTGCTGGGTACAAGAGAGACAGGTCCAGTTTTTCAAGGTTCCTTTCATGCCACAGACAGCGCCCCTTGCCTCTTCTGTTTTTCTGCAGGCACGGAAAGTGTACTGAAGTAGATACCTGTTTGTGCCAAATTTACACCTGCCACCAGCTAATTGGTGGGGTGACTCTTGGGCACTCCATAATCAATGGGGTCAAAGTTGCCACAACAAAATCCAAACAGGCCCAAAACGTCATGTGTAATGGCATTTTCAAGATGGAGAAAGTCTGTGACCACACTAAGGGGCCGATTAGGATGGCGGACGGACTTGCGTCCGTCCGCCATCCCAGAGGTGGAGGGACCGTCCGCATGGGCTGCGGCGGTCCCTCCGTGCAAATTAGGATGTGACCGCCACCCTGGCGGTCACATCCTGGATATTTAACATTGCGGCGGGTGCTGCTTCAAGCAGCACCCGCCGCAATGTTAAAAGTGCATGTCTAACATTTACATGCACAAAGCGGCAGGCACCGCGCGGTGCCTGCCGCTTTGTGCATGTAAATACTGGGGGGTACCATAGGTACCCCCCATGTGCACCCCCCACCCGCCTACACCCTGGGGGCCCGCAACGGGCCCCCGAAATCAAATGTACACATGCTTTTCCACGGCGGAAAAACCGCCGCGGAAAAGCATGTTTACAAATGCTTCCTAATTTGGCTGGCGGTGTCTGATAGACACTGCCAGCCAAATGAGAGCTTTTCCGCCGCGGTTGTTAGCCGACCGCGGCGGAAAAGCAGCGGACGGAAACCAAGACCCACCAGCCATCCTAATGCGGCGGTGGGTCTTTGGTGACTCCGCAGAGGATTTTCCGCCTCCTCCGGGCCGGCGTTGGCTTCCGCCGGCCCGGAGGAGGCGGAAAATCCTTCATCCTAATCGGCCCCTAAGTTTGGGCTGTGGTGTGTGTATGTTGGTGTCATAGGAAAACCACTGTTGTCCGCCCACATCTAACCCTAAAATCCAGTTTGAAGCAGGCACTGTACCCACCACAAACCCATAGACAGACGTCTGGCAGGACAAAAGCAGGGCCTTTCCGCAACCAGGCAGGGGATATACAAGAACTGACTCGGCATTCTGTTTTCTACCTTTCAAGTGCACCACAAGTGTTACATGTGGCTGTATAGACTAGTCAAGCAGGATTTGTTAGTGTGGTGTCAAAGGATGCCCACACCCCAAGTTTGATTATTTTGAAGACTTCAGAGGAGTCTTCTGTGCCCATTCTGGTCAGGCTATTGTTTGCTTTTGGAAGGCATTTCACACTTCTTTGATACCTATTCCTTGGCTATGTGCAAGCTGAGAGTTTCTGAAGAGTTAATACAAATTTGCCTCTAGGAACTTCAGACAGGAGGAATGGTAACTTTCAAAAAGTTACTTTCCTTAAATATTCACCATTTCACCTTTGAATTGAAATTGTAATTACTATTAAAAATAGTGGTGTAAATATTTTTGTAGCTGGTCCCTTTCCCGGAAAACAGTATTGATATTTTAATCTGTACTCTGGTTTTCTACATAGGACAGGTATGTCTACCACATTCAAAATGGCTTTTTGGGCTTTGTTACTGTAGGGATATAGTAATATTAATTTTCTACATGTCCCACTTTTAAATACCATGCACTCTACTTTATGTGCTACAAGGTTTACATAGGAGTGACTTACTATTATTTAAAAGGGATTTTTTGCATGCCTAAAAGAGTTATTTTAACAGACAGCAATGTAGGTTTTACACTGCAGCAGTAAGGCATCACAGGGAAGGCCTGTAGCCATGTTTGCTCTACTATTGTAGTGGATTGCAAAATAGGTGCTGCAGTCCACAGGTGACATTTAACTTTGTGGCCCTGGGTGCAAGTCTACTCCATGTACTAGTGATTTACTAGCAAGTTAAATGTGGCAATTAGGAATAAGCTGATTTAACCATGTGTATGGGGTAGAGTATATACACGGGCTACTGGGAAAGCAGTGTCTCAGTGTACAGAGTCTAAATAAAATAGGTTATAGCAAAACGCAAAAAATCAGAGCTGATCACACAGAAAAGGCTGAACTCCTACAAGCACACATTCCCACAGACCGTTCAAATCTAAAATAACAAGTGAAATTGTATATAATGAGGATTGATGGTATTGTTTAAGCTATAAATATCTGTCATTCCATTAACCTTCACAAATGCCAATTTATCTTGCAGAGAACCTATCCTAAATACCTAATCTCCTAGAAGATGGATATGCAGTATGGATGTTTAGCGCTAGAGTGAATATTCACATATGCACATACCACACTCTGGATTTAAGTGGCAGTACTTAAGGAAGAAACTACAAAGATAGGCAAATATAAATTTTTTTACTAAATGGCATGGATTTAGCCAGTAGTTGGACAATTCTAAATCCAACACTACAAGCCTGCACCCTTTATTCCACTATTCCTAAAAGTATCACTGAATTGATTTGCTACTAACATACATTAATGGAAGCACATCTTTCAGATACCCTAATTGGAAAACAAGTCTTTAACTGATCACTTGTTTGCTGAACTAGAACTTTGTTTGTTGCAGTTATCTGATCAATTGTTTTTATGTCTGGCAGTAGGCAGGGCTTTCTGATTTTCCTTAAATTGTATATATACAGTATACTTACATATGGGGGCTTTCAGCTAGCCCTCTTCATCCATTAGTCAGTTGATGTGTCATTCACATTTCTTGTCTGCCTATAGCTAGGGCAATGAGGTACCCCACTTCAGCCACTGGTTAACTTCACTGTGGATAATGACATTCTTCTCTTTCACAAGAGCACATCTACACACAAAGTAATTCCCTTCAGTGACAGGGATTATTATGGCAGCATGTTCTTTTTGTCACAAAAACATATGTTTGCTTGTACTCAATGTTTTTAGATTAATTCAAGTAATCCATAAAAATTAATATTTGTTTTTACAGGAAGATTTCAACTCCTTTCTGTAAGAAAAGTACAGGAAGCATTAATAACATTAATGATGTGTGGGAAAGGCTAAATATGGACCATTTGACAGTTTTTATAGCTGAAACTTCAAAGATAACTGTAATCAGCAGAATAACATGGACGATTAGAATAAAAACTACTCTCCTAGAAAGGGAGCTGAAAGTTATTGGAGAGATTATAGAGTGACGTGCACAAACTGAATTTACTAAACTGAGCTAAATAGATGTGCCCATCAAAATACATTTTCATTATTGATATGATAACAGTACTGAAAATGGGTTGCACACAGGGTCAGGCTCTTCCCTTATATGTTTAATATATCTAGAATGCAGCAAGGATATCTACTCAGAAAAAAAGCTGTAGCAAACTGAAAGATTTTCAGTTGGGACAAACACACATGTAATCATCAAAGAAGCTCTATATCCGGAACAGCCCACTGCAACTTAAGCTATCTCTTCATTCACTGATGCAATACATCTGCCTCAACTGGAGGAATCAAGTAAAAGAATAGCCAACAAATCCATCAAAGCATTTGAGGCTATGTTCGTAATAAAAGCCCTCACAGCTTTATTTTTTCAGAAATCCTCAAACAAATCCTTCCCCATTTAGTAGCCATATATAATGTTGCCATTTCCTAATTTATTTTTCAACTCTCATTTAAAGTGTCAGATGTAGACCTTGCTCCAATAACAAACGGAGATCCCCAGTTCTTTGAACATTACTAGGCGTATTTATTCATCAACTTTGAAAGTAAAGCATTACCAACATTTCGGTTTAGTAGATCTGTCAAAGCCAAATCAATAATGAGTGGTTTACAACAAATTAACAAGAGGCCGTACCTATATCAGAGAAAATCTGGTTAACTAGAGACTTTTAGAACGAACCTTTTATTTTCAAATGAGGTGCAGAAAACAAAATATATGATCATGTTAAATAGGAAAATCTTTTACTGAGTCTGAAGTCTAACATTGAGAAATGGTTTTCCAAAAGAACCCGTGTATCACAGTATGGTTCTGCTACTCTCATCTATGCTAGTATTTCAATTTCAAACGATAAAGATAAAGAAAGGATTATCAAGAACAAGACTGGGTGGCATGTGATGTGTGTGTATATATAGCCCCAGCAATGGAGTATCCACAAACCACAGCAGCAAATGGTTAAAAAAATCTAATTGGTCAGCAAGATGATTTAAGTTTTTTGTGATTGTGAAATTAATATCAGGCCTTCTGCTTGTTGAACACAAAGTCCTTGCTTAATCCTTTAATGACAAATCCCTAAATGAGCTACAAATAAAACGTGGGTAACTCCGCAAAAGAGACCTATCGGATAGTCAAACTCCTCTCCAAAATACAGGATCCCCCTCCACCCCCTGACCAGGATGGAACAAAATGCAACCAGATGGCCGAATTTTTTTCGAAAAAAATCGAAAAAATTCTGAACTCCCTCCCGGCGGCCCCATTCGATCTAAGAGACCCCTACCATCTGGCTTCCCAAAAGAGCCCGAGGCTACTCTCCTTCCCCCAAATTACCACCGATACTTTTCTCAAGGTCCTGCATAAAGTAAAAAGCGGAGCCCCATCTGACCCAGCCCCGATAAGCAAACTAAAGCTTGTTGCTTCCACCATTGCCACACCTTTTACCAGCCTGATCAATGCCTCTTTCAAAAATGGGTCAGTTCCAGCAAACTGGAAAAAAGCTACTGTGAAGGCTCTTATAAAGAAACCCCACCTCGACCACAATGATCCTTCAAACTTCAGACCGATCTCACTGCTTCCGGCGATTAGCAAAATCGCTGAGAGAGTAGCAAACCAACATCTCTCCGAGTTCTTAGAGACCAATAACATCCTCCGTCAGACCCAGACAGGTTTTAGACCTGGACAGGGGACGGACACTGCATTGTTAGCCGTGGTCGAGGAAGCAAGGGGCATTCTGGACGAAGGAGGATCAGTGGCAGTGATCCTCCTAGACCTGAGTGCCGCCTTTGACACGGTGGACCACGCAACCCTTGTTCACCGTCTGAGACTGATTGGAGTGGAGGACTCCGCGTTGGCCTGGATTACGTCTTTCCTTGAAGATAGGTCTTTTCAAGTGACTGATGGATTCTCTATCTCGAAGGCTCAGGCACTCAAGTGTGGGGTGCCTCAGGGTTCCTCCCTGAGCCCCACACTTTTTAATGTATATATGGCACCCCTCGAGGACATTGTCAAACCTTTCGGGATTAAATCAATAATGTATGCCGACGACACTCAGCTTGTCGTATCCCTCAACCAATCAGACAATGCCCTCCCCAATCTAGTCAGATGTCTAGAAAAAGTTCACCAGTGGATGTGTGAGTCCCGGCAAAAGTTGAACGGGGAAAAGTCAGAAATACTTCTCCTAGGAAATCCAAAAAAAATCCCCTCACCCCTTCCCTGGCCACCATGCATGGGATCTCCACCACCCCCAAAACCCGAGGTAAAAAGCTTAGGGATATGGTTGGACCAGGATCTGAGCTTTAAAACTCAAGCGAGAAAAACCGCCGGAACGTGCTTTGGCCTTATGAAGATGGCCCGAAAGATCCTCCATCTACTTCCTCTTCAATCAAGGAAGCTTCTGATGCAGGGGCTGGTGAACTCCAGATTGGATTATGGGAACGTCCTATATCTGGGGGCCCCAGTCTCTGTAATTCACAGACTACAATGTGCACAAAATGCGGCGGCAAGAATTCTCACAAGAACCGCAGCAAGGAACTCGGCTAAGCCAGCCCTCAGAAGTCTGCATTGGCTGCCAGTTAAGGAACGAATCAACTTCAAGACCCTGTGCATTGCCCACAGAATACTTCACAATGAAGGCCCCCTCATCCTCAGTACTTTTGTGTCTCATCAACAGTCAACGAGGCATCTCAGATCCAACTCCCTCTCCCTGGCAAAAGTTCCCAGAATTAATAAGGCCAGAACAGGTGGTCGCCTGTTTTCATACAACGCCCCCAGGCTGTGGAATGCCCTCCCACTCCCTCTGAGGCAAGAACAAAACCACCTCAGATTCAGGAAGAGACTGAAGACCCTTCTCTTCCCCTGAGCACCCCCCCCTGACTTCCTAACCTTCAGGACCGCGGTCTCCAGCGCCGGGATGCCCTAGGGTAGCTGCGCGCTCTATAAAACTCAAAATCAAATCATCAAATCAATCATTTTCAAATCTGTCTTATGTCGAAGTATATTCTTTATAGATCGACTCAATAATAATATGCTTGCCCTTGACTCGATGATCATTATTAGAACGGCATTCAACCAAATGCTTCACAATTTTGAAATAAACCAGCATTTGCTCTTGATTTTATGAATTCCCTGGACACAATTCCATAAATTCTTCTGGCAAACAAATTAACTGCCAAAACAAACAAATGCCTTTAGTGCTTTTCATGGACACTTTGGCATCTTTAAAGCAGACATTTGGCTCTTACTGGCACAAAAAAAAGTTTTAAATTTAATAATGACATCATTCTGAATAATACACCAGCTTCTACTAACCCTAAACCTCCACTCCTTAATCGTACAGTTGCTCCATGTTACACATCAAAGATACAAAAATCTATTGTAGAGGATACTCCAGGTTCACTAACAAAGAGTAATTGAGGTTGGAAAACTGAAGTTGGTGTTGGCCCTTATGTACATAATTAGATAAAGGTACATTTTAGGATCCACAAACCAAGACCTGATGTAGTTACAGTCTGCGCTTTGGGGACTAAAACGTGCACATAATGGACATTTTCTTTTTTAATTGTACCCATAAAGTATAAATAGTTCATTAAATTCCAACAAGCATGGTTAGTTAAAGGCTTCATGACTGATAAAAACACTGTTTGTACCATAATATTTTTTTTTGTTTCTGACACAACCCTCCTGAGGTCTGGTATGTGTATGGACTTTCGTTATGTGTTAGACGGGTGCACTCCCCCAGTCATAGCGCTCACTCCTGTAGTGACTGGAGTGCAATAGGAGATTGTTTGTGCAATAAATACATATAACGTACCTAACCAGACTATAATGTTCCTGTAACCTTTGGCTTTCTGAGTGAATATATATATAGAGAGAGAAAGCCAAAAGTTACAGGTATGTTATAGTTAGGTTGACATGTTACATACACAAAACCATAGAAAGTCATGAGTTATAGTTAACATATGGTAAGAAACTATAACTTGTGGCCTAAAGTTACTTAACGGAATGAGTTATAGTTTCTTTAGATAGGTATCACAATAAGTATAACTATACCTGCTGAATTTCTATGGTTTTTTGTGGGTAAAACGTCAACTTAACTAACTGACCTGTAACCTTTGGTTTTGTCAGTGAATTTCTATGTTTTTTTAACGTAAATTAATACATAATTACAATCCGTTAATACAACCACTGCTGCGCACAGCATTTGGCCGTGCGCGGTTGGGGGTGGCTGCAGGGCCTAGCCGCAGACGGCCAACACCATGCCTTTGGCCATGTGTGGTCAGGGATTTTGGTGTGTGAGTGAGGGTTTTTTGTGCGTTTTACATCTGCGGACCCATTGCAGATTTTCACTGGGGTTTGCACTGAGCGGTTCCGTGGTTTGGCCAGAAAAAAAGACAATGAACCCTATAGGGGCAGGATTCTGTCATGACTTGCTCCCTGCGTTCTCGTGTCCACCACCAGGGGCTGAACTGTGGGACTCTCCAGTGTTATAATAAACTTCCAGCCCCTCCCCTTTATGTATATACTGACTTCCAGCTATTTGGACTCTACTTGGAAATGGCCATCCATTCCCAATCCATGCCAGGTTTTGCGCAAGCCAGCCTGCTAATGCCTCAAACTCCATTACCTAGAATTCCCTACTCACTGCTTCGTCTCCACACCTGCATGCCAAGGATGGGTGGAGGAATTCAGCTCATCTGTGGCTGGCTGCTGCTAGCCTGCTCACACCTTATGCATGTGATTACTGTGAGCGCTTCTGAGCCCCAGCACCCTTCAGTCCAAGGTTGGTCATTGTAGCTGTGTACCGGTGGACCGACCCTTGTTTCCAGTGCTTTCTGACCTTTTGCTATCCTTTGTTTTCAGTGTTTCCTGAATTTTAGTTATTACTTGTTCCTGACCTGCTGCTCTTTTCCTTGTTCCTGAATTAGCACTGACTGCAGTGCTACCTTGACCCCTGAGCCTTAGTATTCCTTGTTCCTGAGCTGCAGCAGTTTCCCTTGTTTCTGAATTAGCACTGCCTGCAGTGCTACCTTGACTCCTGAGCGTTAGCTCAATTCTAGTTCCTGCTCCTAAGCCTTAGCCTTCCTTGTTCCTGAGCTACAGCAGTTTCCCTTATTCATGAACTTGCATTGCCTGCAGTGCTGCTTTGGCTTTTGAGCTTTTGCTAAATTCTTGTCTTGCTCCGGCACAGCCTTCAGTGCTACTTTGTTTCTTGATTCCTGATCCAGCATTGTTCTAGTGTACCCTTGTAGCCTTCCCTTCTGTATGTCTTTTTCTAGTCCCTGCCTTTCTTACCAATTCCTCGGTTCCAGTTCCTAGTTTGCGGTCTTTCTATTCTGCTCTCCTGCTTCTGTTATCTTGTATGTTTGTTACCTGCCTTCTGCCTAGTGTGCCCTGTGATTTCCTTCCTTTCCTGTTAAGCACTCCTCCTTGCTAGCTCCTTGTCTATTGTGCTTGTGTTTAGTTCTACCCCCTTGCTGTTACTGTCATGCATGTTTCTGTTTGATCGCAAAGATCCGTGGGCACACAGCTAGGTGGTGTTTCTTGTTGACTGTGAGTATTGTCTTTGAATTATATTTATAACATCACCATAGGTATAAGCTTCACAGACCCTGCCTTTGCGTGCATATCCTATATGTGGGTATTTGCAGTCAGTATCTGTAACAGCAATTGTGGGTGAGAAACTTACTGAGCTTCAATCTCACCGTGTGGAGCTCCTGAGTGCTTTATCCCACACTCCCCTTTATTGTCAATGTTGTTTCATATAAATGTCTTGCACATTCATCCTGGGTGTAATTTTTCGGAATGCTAGATCACCTCATGAGTGCCTGTGTTTTCTGAGTCTTAGCAATCTTGTTCCTTCATGCAGGCTTCCCCTTTGGATCCCTTTTCTCCTCTGACTTCCTGTATGATCCTGGGCAGCGCTGTACTCCTCTTTCTGCGTACGTATTCTACCCAGTTCCCAGTCCTTGCCCAAGTCCCTGACTGTGTCCCAGACAGTCCCTGACAGATACCTGTATCCTCATCCTTTATATTATGTTTTTCCACTTTATTTTGGCCTCCTCCAGCCCAAGCAAGAAACTAAATGGAGTCTGTAACTTTTCTTTCGGGTTGCAGCCAGCCAACCAGGGCCTTGCTTTTCCCTGGAGATTCACAGTCCTCCGTGACCGTGAGTGGATCTGGGAAGGATCTGCGTCCCTAGATTTCTATACTTTATATCCTTTAATTAATTACTCTGAAACTGGTGAACACATTTACACCAAATTATGAAAAGCACGCTTTCTGGACCAAGATCTAACTTTTAGCCAAATTAGGTGTAAATCCATTCAGCGGTTCGCGTTGTAGCATGTCTAAAAATAACAAAATCCCCATAGACATTGCTTGGGAAAATAGTATTTTGGGACCCCCTTTTTCCTTGGCCCTCGCTTGACGAATCACCCCGAAACGTTTAAGACAGCAGCAGAAGTGAGTGGCAAACTAGTTTTGAAGATATAGTCAATCAGCACCAAAGTTATCAGCAAAACAAAAACGCCTCATCTATGGGACAAGTTGGTCCTAACTATAACTATCTACTTACTATCACCATTAGGTCATTTATATATCTCTCTATATATATATATATATATATATATATATATATATATATATATATATATATATATATATATATATAGCCAGTGGAATTTCGCTATGAGGTTAGGCACTAGTACTACTCTCTTGAGAGTCTGGACCAAATATTCCCACTCCACACATTCAAAAGCCTTCTCAGCATCTAACAGATAATACTATCTTCTTGTCTTGGTCATTCTGCATCTGTCATCAGAGGTGTTATGGGTTTCTCATATGGTCACCTGAGGAGGAGTGGACAGGGACTAATTCTACTTTCGATGGATGTACAAGATCACAACGCATTTGCTACTACCTTGACCAGGTAGGGATCATTCCCAGATTTTGGTATAAGCAATCATATGGGACTATTAAATTCAGATATTTGAGAACCTATTGGGTCAGCACCCTCAATACTGTAGGAGGGACACAATCTTGGTCTTGTTGATTTTGTAAAATTCTACTGGGAATCCATAGGTGCCTAACAATTTTTCAAAGAACATATCTTCTTTCACTGTTTGCTACCTTCAGGCCATCATGAGATTCCAAAGACTTGGTCAGCAGCCTAACAGTGGTTCTAAAGTCTTCCTCTTGAGCTTGCATGTCCCTATAATCGGAGTCATATCATATGTCTGAAGAAATGCACGTCACGTACGTTTAGTGGGCGAGTACTCAGACTGCTTCTTTCATTTTGATTGTTGGTATTATCAAGAATAATTTCATTTGGTGTAGTTGAGCTACCCATAATTCCCTGTCTTTTTGCCATGATCAGAGTGCCTCCTTTTTATTTTTGCCATGTCATATTCTTTTTGTATAAAAGTTTAGGTCACATTTACCCTTTGATTGGGCTGGTCACACAGAAGCTATTGTAATTGGCTGTGAGATCCCTAACAGATCCCTTTACAGCAGCTTACTTTTCCCTGTCTTTCTGTCACATCAGCACTGACTGTTGTACTATGAACTCTTTGATGAAAGACACCCAAATTATTTTCCAGGTAAGTACAGAGATGTCTTTTAATTTACGTTCTTCCCATGGGGTTTGTACTTGGAGGTATTTCTCCTCCATGTGTTTAGAGGGGGCATTATCATCCCCATAGATTGCGTAACAAGACTGGCATGCGGTCAGATATACCTTCTTCCAAAATTGTACATGGACACCTTCAGCAATAACATGTTAGATGCAAGAAAAACAGAAATACAAGTGCAAATACCATGGCCACGGGAAACTACGTATCATATTGGTGTAAAGGTCTCCAATTATCTCTTAGTTTCTAATATTTCATTATATCTGTGACTAGACATCAATTCCTACAAATATGGAAGTCAGGTGTTCCAGAACTATCCTGGGTGGGGTCTAGCATCTTGTACTTGTCTCCCCTCATTGCTAGTTTTGTCTCACCAATTTCAATAAGGATTCTGAATATCTTAAGGAGGAATACTGACATGTTTCCACTATGCTTATAAAGTTCTTTGTAATGATAAATCAGCCACCTCTGTCCACCCATGTTCTAAGGATTTTGTGTGAGAGTGTTCTATGCAATCGAATTGCTACACCTCCACATTTATAAGCTGATGAAGTTGGATGTTGAATATAAAAGAATATATTTTTTATAAATGATCCATAAATGAAAATGAAAACCATATATATATTCTCAAGTCTTTTGGTACCTGCTTTTGGTAAGAACGTAATTTGAATGTGGTATATTTGTGTGAGGAGTGCTTATTGCTAGATGTGGTTCAGGTTTTTGTCTTGAGGTGAATCTTGTGAATTCACTAGTTTTTTTTTGTTGAGAGTTTTATATAGCGCAAACTAGACCCGAAGGTATCAAGGAGCACCAGTTGTTCAAGTTGGTCTCCCTTTGCCTCAGCTGTCTGTCTGGTGTGTCAAATATAGACTGGAATGAGGCAATTTCTGATCTGATTGACTTCACCTTGGTCACAGATTCCATGTTGCTCTCTTAAAATGCTCCATTTGTACGTTTGATTGATGCAAGGTCTCTCATTTAGGTTTACATAGAGGCTTTGGCCATCTCATGTGTCATGTGCATTGGTAGAGAAGGTTTCGATCTCTCAGTCACAGCTGTAGTAAATAGAAACTGGCAAGAAATTTTCACTTTTGATATTAAGAGTAAGATTACCTGTACAATCAGACCTAGAGTATGGTGGAAGAGTGATGTTTATGATTACAACCAATAGCCTGATGCTTTCTAGCTAGGCAGTTTGTAAGGGGTGACCCCAGAGTTAAGTAGGCTGCAGAAAGCGTGTATAGGCTACATTTCCTCCTGTGTGTCACTGAGGTCTAGCATTCAGTTAATGTTCTGAAAAGTTTGTTAATCAAAAAAGGAGAACAAGTTGATCCATCACCTACATGACTATTGGAGCAGTTATTATATGACTGCAATTATCCAAACAAGAGCATGAAATACTTATGTTGTAGTTTGTTCTCAAGTGGTACATTCCGTCCACCCCTCCCCTGCCCTCATCTTGGTATGCCCCTCTAGAGCTCACCTTAGAATGTTGGGGTCCTCAGGAGCTGTTGGAGAGTTGATGGTCAATAAAGAATACGCACTGATGAACTCTCCTGCTGTTCTTTTCTTCTTTTCAACACTGGAGGCGACCACTGCGCAGGGGGCAGTTTTCCCATTTTCCCCTCTGTGTACTCTCTCCATTCCATCCGCTGTCACTTCCTTTGGAGATCATCTAAAGTCGTTATCCTGCGAAATCATCCTTGTCAACTGGTGCGATCTGGGAGTTAGATCGCTGGCAGTTGTAACCTCCTATTTCTCGCGTGAGCGGATTATCGAGTACTTATCTGAATTCAAGATCGCTCGCTGCCCCATGCTTAAAACGGAGGTGTGAACTGTGCTGTCTCCCGCAAATCCATCGTAGTTCTTTTTTTTCAGCGTGAGTTCCTCCGTTGTATCCTTGGTGTGGAGTTGTGCCGTCTTTGAGGAAACATATCCACCATAGAGAAGTGCCGTCTCTGAGGGAACATTTCTGCTGCCGCCCACTGTCAGTGTGTGAGCCGTAGCCTGTCATGCTTTATGCCTTCAGCTGGAATTTCCCTTCACCTTGGGTTCCTCCGGCGCTGCCGTAGTGCCGTACTGTGGGAAATCACTTCTGCCAGCCGAAGGGTTCCTGTGGTTCGTTGGGAGAGCGGCATTTCTTCCGGTTCCTGTCAGCTCTTCTTGTGCGCCACAAAGGTATTCCATCATCAATTTCACCGACAGGTGTTTCTTCCGGATTCTATCAGCTCTTCGTGTGCGCCACAAAAGGATTCCCTCAGCAGTTTCACTGGCGAAGGCTTCTTCCAGATCCTGTCAGCTTTTTGTGTGCGCCACTAAGGGATTCCCTTATCAGTATCACCAGCGGAGTGTAATACTGTACTTTCTCCACAGTGTGTGTTGGCGCTTCGTCTCTGCTTCGCGCTGCAAGTTGCTCTACGGACCTTTAATACATCAGACAACAGCATTTCCTTCAGTGCAGTTTTATTGCCTCAGCAGCAACGGACATATTCAGCAAGCATTTTCTGCAGCGGACAGACTTTTCCCATGGGCCTATCTACCGGGTGTATACTGGGCATTAAGGTACTGTGTGTATAGGCCATTAAGATATGGTTGGCCCCATCTCATTTCACGTTGCTTCTCCCTTGACCCAGAGTTTTGGTATCCTGCTGTTAGGAATCTTCTGGGGTCCCATCCGCATTTCTTTGCAAGCATTCCTCTGTCTGGAGGCATTCTTTTTCTCCTACCTTTGCCTCCATCTGTCCATTCCTCCTCCTGTCAGTTTTGGGCAACTTTTTGTCAGGTGGCGCTCCGAGGCCCTCTCCCGCCTTTCCTGTCATACATTACTCCTCCTGGGGCACATCTTCTATTGCCTCTCCTCCTGTCTCCATGATGGCAGCGGCGAGCATGAGCCAACCACCCCCTTTCCTAAAGGAAATAGGTGAACCAGAAATATGCTGGAAGGAATGGTTCAAGCTATTTGAATCATACATCATTGCCATTGGGGGAGAAAGATTTACGTCCTTGCAGAAACAACATATCCTTTTACACAATTTAGGGGTTTAAGGAAAAAAAATATACGAGACCTTGCCTGAACCTGCAGGAAGAGAGGAAGGGGGGACGTTGATCTGTTTATGTGCACTGTAGAAAAATTAGAAATGCATTTTGGAGATAAGATAAATGTTGTCCTGGAACGCCATACGTTTTTTAAGAGAGTGCAAGGAAAGCAAGAGTCTATCCAAAATTACATTGCTGCTTTGTGGGGTCTTACACAGTTGTGTGAATTTGGGAATCTCACTGACTCCCTTATAAGGGACCAGTTAGTGCATTGCACTAACAACACTCGCATTCAGGAGAAACTTTTGGCTAAGAACCCCTGCTTGAGGGAAGCAGTCGAGATTTCAAAATCAATTGAACACACTGCCAAGTGTATAAAAGAAATGAAGCCTAGCAGTGAGGTGGTGGCTACTGTAAAAGAGAAAGAGGAAGAAGGGGAAGTTTACAAACTAATAAATAAAGAATGTGCAAGTAGAAAGGCTAACAACAAGGAAATTCACTTCAAGTGTTAAAGGTGTGGTAGCAGCAATCATTTTGCTAATTTCCCTCAGTGTCCTGCGAGGAGCTTAACCTGTAAGAAATGTAGCAGAAGGGGGTATTTTGCCAGGGTGTGCAGAGCAGGAGAACCCCACATGAGAGACAGTGAGAGAGAAGGTGTAAGAGCACACAACAAGGAAGTTAAGTGCGTAATAGCTGGTGAGAAAAAGTTCATACTGCAGCTTAAGAGTAATGCTGGTTCGATTAGTGTCATTTATCCCAAATGTGAGGTGCTACTGAACAACAAAAATGTCACCATGTATGCTGATTCCTGTTCTCCATTCACCCTTCTAAACAAGGAAGATTATGAAAGTCTTGGGGAACAAGTTGTGACCTCCTTACAGAAACCTGACATTTCCCCCACGGGATATAGCAAGGAATAGGGAGGAAGGAAATGAGAATACAATTCAAAAACAGAGAAGCCTACGGTAAAGTATACATAGTGGAGTCTGGATCCAACCTGCTGGGATGGCAGCAGCAAAAGGATCAAGGCATCATCCTATACCCCAATAGCAAAGAGCAAGTACTGCTCACAGAAAAGATCCATGGTGGCGATACCATTTGTGAAGAGTTTCCTGGACTATTCCAAGAAAAGCTAGGCTGCCTGGACGAATTCCAACATAAAATCAAACTCAAATCAAGTGCTAGAACAGTGGTCCACAAATTGTGCCCTGTACTCCAACTTATGAGAGAACCTTTGGAAAAGGAACTGAACAAATTGCGTGACATGGGGGTCATCCAACCTGTGGATTGCTCTGAATGGTTGGCCCCAGTGGTTATCGCAGCCAAAGCAAATGGAGCAGGAACTTGATTATGTGTAGACCTACATAGTCTTCACAAAAACATTTGAGTAGAAAGGCACCCTCTACCGAACAATAATGAGCTGCTCAGCACCATGGAACAAGCAAAATACTTCAGTGTAATCGATCTTTCGATGGCGTATCACCAGGTGGACCTCCATCCAGAATCCAGGCCACTCACCGCCTTTATAACCCCCCAAGGGGCATTCATGTTCAGAAGGATGCCTTTCGGACTAGCGTCAGCTATGGTGGTCTTCCAGAAGATAATGCAGCAAATTCTGAGAGGAGTAGACCGATCGATGTGCTTCCAAGACGACATCCTGGTTTATGGTCGCAGTGTAGAAGAACATGATTGCACCCTCAGGTCAGTGTTCCAGAAGCTCACGGATGCTGGGTTGACGGTACAAAGGAACAAATGTAAAATAAGAGTGACATCGTTTGACTATTTGGGACACTCATTTTCGGAGGAGGGTTTCAGACCCAAAAACAGCTTGTTGGGGGCAATGAAGGATGCCCCTTATCCGAGGAACAAAGAAGAACTCAAATCATTTCTGGGACTTATGGAATATATGGCCAAGTACATCAAAAACACTGCTGTGAAATATGAGACGATGCGTAATCTCTTGAAGAAGAACAAATATTTCACATGGAAGGAAGAACATAAGAGTGTCATGGACGAATTAAAGGAGGAAATCCTGAACTCACAGGCACTCTGGACTTTTGACAACAGGAAGCAGACGATCCTCACCACAGATGCCTCGAACAAGGGCCTATGTGCCCCTCTTATTCAAAAGGAAAGGAAGGAAGAGAAGATTGCAGCGTTTGCTTTCAGGGGCCTCACAAGCGCAGAACACAATTACTCCGTAATTGAGAAAGAAGCTCTGGCGTGCTTCTGGGCGGTGAGGCATTTCAAATTCTTTCTGTGGGGTTTGACTTTCACCGTCAGGACAGACCACAAACCTCTCACCTCCATCTTACCTGTGAAAGGAATGGAAAACTGCACTCCACGCTTAAGTAAATGGATATTGAGGCTTGAGAACATCAACTTCAAAGTGGAGTACGTACCCGGAGCCGAAAATAAGATTGCTGATTACTTTTCAAGGTCCCCTCTACAAACTAATGTTCAAGAGGAAACTCTGGACAATTCCATCATGGCAGTAGACAACCCTGCCATCACAGAAGGAGAGTGGGACAAGTTCATGGAGGAAGGCAAAGAGTTATTCAAGCTCAGAGACATCATGGTAAAAGGGTGGCCCGACAGGACAGGAGGAACTGAGAGAAAACTGGGAAGTCAGAAACGAGTTTGAGTATCATTGGGAGGAAGGTGTACCGCTAATGCAGGGTGATACTACCTACAGGACTCAGGAAAAGAATAATTGAACTGGCGCACAAGGGGCACTTGGGGCGCAGCATCACGAAACAGAGAATCAGGGCGACATTCTGGTTCTCCAAGATGGACGCCATGACGGATCAACAAGTCAAAGACTGTGTAAGCTGCGCGAGGAGCGACAAGTCTAAAACCTTACGCAAGGCACCCCTCTCCCCGGTCAAGATTCCGATCAAACCTTGGAACAAGCTAGCCATTTACATCATAGGACCCATGGACATCCTGGGTACCTACAGGCGATTTAGGCTTGTCCTAATTGACTACACCTCACATTGGATCTCCCAGAAGTTTGTGCATCCCGTCAGCACCAACACTGTGTTGGAATTCCTCAAAGATGCATTTTCAGAGGAGGGCATACTCTCTACCCTTATCACGGACAATGGGGTCCAGTTCACCTCGCAGGCCATGAAGGAATTTCTAAACAATATGAATGTAAAACATGAATTGACGGTACGCTACTGCCCGAAAGCCAATGGCCTAGTTGAACAAGCTAACAGGTTGATCAAAGAACATATTCAGCGCCGGGACGCCCCTTTGCTGGGGCAGCTGTGCGCTCTATAAAATTACTTAATAAATAATAATAATTGGCTGTTGCCAACGGTCACGATGAAGAGCACCATCTAAGGGACTGTTTATGGGCATATCACACCTCCCCGAACCTGGTTTCTGGTATCTCCCCTTTCGTCTCTCTCCGCAGGAGAGAACCATGCACCAAATTCTGCCGTAGTTGGCTGGAGGGAGGCAGGGAAGCAATCCGCGACTGGGAAGAGGGTACGAGGAAATTGGTCTCTCATCAAACCAATTACAAAGAATGGTACGATCAGAAACATGGGGTAAAAACACCTGTTTGGGAAGCTGGTGATGTGGTACAAGTCAGGAGAAACACGGAAGACTGGCACACCCAGAGTAAGTTTTACCCTCCTTGCCGCATTGCCAAAGCTCTAAAAAAAATTGTCAAACTCGACAATGGGCAATGGTGGAGCTGTGACAAAATTGTAAGATCTGAAATGTGACCTATTGTTCCTTGTGTAAGTCTGTTAATATTCCACAGGTATACTTGTGAGTGACACCACATTCCCTATTTCATTCAATCCACGTTGTATAGTTAAATTCTTTTACCTCCGTTCATTGTATAGGAAGGGAGGTGTGTTGTAGTTTGTTCTCACGTGGTACATTCCGTCCACCCCTCCCCTGCCCTCATCTTGGTATGCCCCTCTAGAGCTCACCTTAGAATGTTGGGGTCCTCAGGAGCTGTTGGAGAGTGGATGGTCAATAAAGAATATGCACTGATGAACTCTCCTGCTGTCCTTTCTTCTTTTCAACAACTTATCTTTCAGGCACACCCAGGTCGGGTGTGCCTGAGAGCTGCACAAGAATGACTAGCAGTGTGATTTAATTAATGTAGTATGTTTGTATTTTCCAAAAATGCAAATAACTTCAAGATAAAAAGCTCTACGTGTATATCCGGGTTACATCTCTTCTATACGCACTGCTATCCAGAGCAAGTTGGCAGAGTGTCATATTACTAGTACCTAATCAAAGACAGACAACATTCTCCCACAATATTGTGTGCCAAGGACCAACTCCAAGATGGCAGACACCAACATCTAAGGGATTGCATTACAGATATGTTACATGCACCATTTTGCCCTGTGGACCGATGTATGTTTTCCTAAACCTCTAAGCACGGATGATCCAATCTAGGAGGTTTCTTGTTTTTTTATTCTTCATAGCCACACTAATTCCTTTCAGAACCAATGGAAACTGATCCTTGAAAAGGTTCTAGGCCTGCACTCCATCGTATAGGGCAAAATATGTGTTGGCTGGCAATTGGAACAATAAATAAAAAAAATAGATTTACGGAAATTTATGTTGTACAATTTCAATGTTAGAATATTTTGTTAAGACATTCATAATATTACCAAACATATCCAATAATACCTGTCCTGCTAGCTATATATGAACCCTTTACCTTTGAAATAATGAGACACAAAGCAGTACAATTTTGGTACAGACATCTGCAATAGTATATACTACTGAAACAACTACATTTAGGGAGTATACCTAGATTGAATGCACAACCAAACACTAATTCTATGAGTATAGGAACGAGTATTAGATGACTGTACATTCTGCCAAAAATTCCTTCTCTTTCCACACTACATACTGTATATCTTTCCATTGATTATAATCTTTATTTAACATATCAAGTGGGGGGTTCTGTACAGTAGATAGTTTCTCTCAGTGGATACAACAGTTTGACTAGTGTGTCAGAAGAGTACTAAAATGGTTCTTTATTATTGATTTCACATTTTATGAAAAAAACTGCTTAGCTTGAAAAAGCAAGCATGGTAAGTCTCTTATTCAGTAAACTATGGGCATACTTAAGGTTAACATTTTAAAGTAGAATTATAGCTGGTTAAACTGTTCAATCCTTTTTGGTCCAATACCTTGATATCCTACATTTAAAGGAACTTAGAATATAAGCAATAGGATTTGGACAATTAAAAAGCATATATTTGTGCATGTTGACTAATAAATATAATTTCATGCCCTAAATAATATTTGCATAGTTTGAGCTTAGTAGATTCTCAGCTGTTCTGCATCTTTTATTGATAGGACCAGCTTAATCCCTATCTGTTAACAAGAGAAGATTACCATTTACATCTCTCATTCTGTCTACTCTGTATTAATTTGTTATGCCACTACTCTTCACTACACATGACAGAGAAGAATGCTGATCAACCTCAGAGGTTAGTTTTGTTAAAGATAGACCCCGAAACGTAAACAAAAGATCTTACACAGCACTATATCTCTGAAAACGCTAGAGCTCTGAATTTAGGGGTCGATTATGATTGCGGTGATTCTGCATCCTCCGGGCCGGTGGAAGCCACCGTCGGCCCGGAGGATGCGGAATCACCGCTGCGGACCTGCTAAACACCCACCGCCAGATTATGATGGCGGTGGGATCAGTGACGGGCGGCAGGTCCGTCCGCCGCTGATCCGCTGGGTGTTGGACGCAATTTGGTGGCGGTGTCTGCAAGACACCGCCAGCCAAATTACGATGGGTTAGTAAACATGCTTTTCCGCGGCGGATTTACCGCCGTGGAAAAGCATGTGGACAATAGCTTCTGGGGGGCCCTTGCGGGCCCCCAGGGTGTCGGGGTGGGGGGTGCACATGGGGGGTACCTATGGTACCCCCTGCATTTGCATGCACAAAGCGGCAGGCAAATGCAAAGCATGCATATTTAACATTGCGGCGGGTGCTGCTTAAAGCAGCACCTGCCGCAATGTTAACTATACGGGATGTGACCGCCAGGGTGGCGGTCACATCCTAATTCCAACGGAGGTCCGTCCGCCATCCTGATAGGCGCCTTAGTGATGAGCTAATTATACAATCCTTTCTTTTTGACCCATAATTTTTTTTTTACTATTTAGTTATATTTTCTAGTTGTAGTATCCATGATTAAAACTACAATTTGCAGTATCACCAGTCTTTGTTTCCTAATTGACGTCCAGTGTCATTCAGATATTTCTTTTGTTTTTTACGATTTTATTTTGCATTTTCAAAAGAAAACAAGTAAACAGGACACAACATACAAATCTGCCAGAAATATTCATGCTTGCTCAAAAAAATGGAAGAAAAGAAAATTGGACGTAAAAGCAGAACATCCACACCCAGGCATTTTTTAAATAATTGATACAGCACCCCCTCACCACGAGCACAGATACATAAATTATATTCAACAGAACCCTCCTCGTGGTCAGAAGACGACATAATGTGGATATCAGAGGTGCGTATTACCGTGGACATTGTCATATGAAGCCCTCCTGCCAGATGTTGGCGCTTGATATGGGTAGTAAAGGGGCACCATACAGCATTTAATTTGGTCACCCGGTACCCAGTAATATCAGTCAATTTCTCCATTGCATAGATGGACCACACCTTTCCCCACCATATATTTAAAGAAGAAGGAAGGGGTTGCTTCCACATTTGCGCCATACACTACCATGCTGCCGGGAGGAAGTGAGAGATCAGGTGGTCCATAGAAGTCGATATGGGGAAAATTTAGGGAAACGTCAATGGTTCTAGTTGAAGTGGACTGCACTGTACCCTGAATGTCCAGATTGCAGGGCAGGAGTGTAGAAAAGCCACCTCTCTTCACACCCCTTTCAGCACACATCCGAACTCCTAAACATCTTAGTCAGTCTAATGTATGTATGTCTAATGGGTGTAAGATACCAGCGAGTCAATATCTTGACCTTATAGCAGAAAAGAATCTAAGATTTAGCCGCTCTTTGCCAGATGCCCCCAAGAGTTGTCAGATATCTCCGTAGCCAACTCCGTCTCCCATTGCTGCACATTTGCATGTTTGCAAGGAGGGGTCATATGTAAGAATTAACAGTGGCCATTCAGAATTTAAAGAAGACACTTAGGGTGTGTTCAAACAAGACACGTAGGGTGTGTTCTGAACAGGACTATAAAGTAATGTGCATTTGTGTGTAGAGGTACTTTCTAGCCAGTCGACATGCTCTGCCACCCACTGAGAAAGTAATAATCAGGCAAAACTTCCAGAGTGCCTTCCACCCCCTATTCCTTCCTATTCAATTAAAGCAGGAATTAGCAAAAGCCAACACACCTGGCACTAGGTGCATTGTAGCACAGTTAATCAATACATACTAAAATGTGAAGCAGAACAATTCTGTAGCCACTTCACCCACATCACAACGTTTTCAGACCTTAATGTAACTATATGCAATATGCCTTAGTTCTGTGTCTTTGGTAGGAATACCCGACCCAGAGTCCTGGGCTCCCACTGGGAGTGGTTTCTTTCTTGCTGTCTCCTGATGAGAGCAGAGCCCATGGTTCTCCCTTTTAAATACCCTAGTATGCAAACGCTCAAACTCCACGGTGCCAATCAAACACCCACTCACAGACCCACATCGACACTCACAAACCCACTCACAGACAGACGCTACCACGCAAACACCCACTCGCAGCCAGTCACAAACCCAGTCACAGACCCTCTCACACACCCACTCACAGACCCACACAGGCACTCAAACAGCTACTAACAGACCCATAGCACCACTCACACACCTGCTCACAGACACACACAGGCATTCCCACACCCACTCACAGACCCACACAACCGCTCACATACCCACTCACAGACCTAGTCACAGATCCACGCAGGCCCTCACATGCCCATTCACAGACCCACCCAGGCACTCGTACACCCACTCACAGACCTACAGAGGCTCTCACCCACCCACTCACAGACCCATAGCACCACTCACAGACACACACAGGCACTCCACACCAACTGACAGACCCATACATCAAATCACAGACCCACTCACAGACCCACAGTGCCACTCATAGACCCATTCACAGACCCCCAAAGGCACTCACACACCCACTCATGGACACACAAAGGCACTCACACATTCACTCACAGACCCATACATCCACTCACACATCAATTCTCAAAGTTTACAGGTTACAGTTAAGAAATAACATTTAAAAAACCATAGAGATTCTCTGAAAAAAACAAAGGTTACAGGGATGTTATATTTATGAAACAGAGTTAAATAGCCTAGAAATTCACTGAAATAAACAAAGGTTACTGGGGAATTATACTTAGGAAATAGAAATTTTTTAAAACATAGAAATTCGCTGAAAAAACCAAATGTTATAGTGACGTTATAGTGAAACTGAAAAAATCGTGGATTAAAACCACAAGATCAAATGCTAACTATGTTTGTGTGTAAGAGGGCACATATTTTAACAAAACCAGTCTTTCTTGCTGTTTTTCTTTTAAATGTTTCAGAAAATATGTCTTTTGAACATAGGGTCAGTTGCTAATTATTCAACACAGAATTAACGCCAAACCCCATGAGGCACACAAGAATGTGGACAAAGGATGAACTCTGTTGCTTGTGGGATAGTGTGGATTGGCCAGCATGAATATGAATCACATTGTTTCACAGACATATTGGCAAAAAAGCTTATAAAGTGGAGAGTGAATGCTAGTTGGTTCAAATATGTGTTTCCAATATAAACCAGTGTTATGACAATGAGATTTAAACCTATGTGTGGCCCTTGGCTAGGACAAACAATAAGCACTACTGCATGTACTAGCCTCGGGGGTTCCACAGGGGTCCATTTTTGAGACCCCTGCTGTTTAACATTTATTTATGCCCCTTGAAGGATGTGATTGAAGAGTCTGGTCTCACAGTTTTCTCGTATGCGGATGATTCTCAGATTATCTTCTCACTATCCAAGGCTCATAGAAAAGACCCCTACCCCTCAGGCAAGGTTTGTCCAATGTCGCAATCTGGATGAACAGAAATGCCCTTAAACTTAATGGCGACAAAACCAAAGTTCTGATCCTGGGAAATAATCCTGATCTTGGGGAGTCAGCCACTGGCCTGCCATACTGGTCCTAGTGCCCATGCCAGTGGATAAAGTGAAGAATCTCGTTTTCATTATTGACAAAAATCTTTCCTTGACACCAAAGGTCTCTAAGCTCACTGCCTCCTGCTTCTCCATTCTGAAATGGCAGAAGAAAATACTCCGGGTGATACCCCCAGATGGCCAGAGAACTGTGCTGCAAGCCTTGGTCACATCCAGTTTGGATTATGGGAATGTCCTTTATCTGGGTGCTGACAAAGCCGTTATTCGCCGCCTGAAGATCATCCAAAATGCGGTTGCCCGCCTTTTTTTTTGGCTGCAGAGATTCTCTTCCATCTCCCCCCTGCTGCAGAGACTGCACTGGCTAAGAGTGGACAAACGGATCAAGTTTAAGGACCTGTGCTACATGTTTCACACTAGACACAGGCTGGCTCCTTCCTACATCCAAGCTCTGATGTCTCCATATGTCCCCACCCGTGAGCTGAGATCAGCCACCCTCACTCTCTTTTCGGTGCTGAGGTTCCGCAGAGCTCGTCATAGGGGTCGCTCCTTTACTGTGCTGGGCCCTAAACTTTGGAATGCTCTGCCACTTTCTCATAGATCTTCTAACTCACTGCTTTAGTTTTGCAAAAACCTAAAAACCTTACTTTTTAGCAGCACTGACTAAATTCAACTTCTTTAGACCTGCTATTCTGCTTCTCACACTAAATAGCGCAGGGAGACCCTTTTGGGGTAGCTGCGAGCTCTACAAGCTCTTTAAATAAATAAATAAATAAATAAATGTATGAGCACAGTCAGCTGTACATGACTGACTAGCATCATGCTAGGTAAAAAACAGTTTAATGTGCTGGTAGCAATGGCACCAAGCAGCAGGCTTTTCCTCAGAGAAATACAAGTAAAGTATTGAGGTAGCATCAAAACAATATTAAAGTCACGAAAGCAATCATTAAAATTCCCACACAATTTTCATGACAAAAAATGATAAATGTACTGATTAACACAAGACCGAAATGACAAAAAAAGGATAAATAATTCAAGAGATGTGATTTTTTTTAAAGAAAACTCAGAATTAACAAAGGTAATGTAAAAACGAATGTTAGTCTAAATGTATTACCAAAAGTGGCCACTAGAGGCCACTCATCCACCAAAATAGTTGCCTTCAGAATGTGTTACCTGACAAATGCAAGGAGAGTGTCCGTTACTCTTCAGGCTGGAACAATCAAATATTCCCAAAAGGGCAGCTGTATATTTTCCTCCTAAAGTTCCCAAACTGTAAGGGACATGGACAGGGAAGACAGGCTGACCCACTTTGTTCACCCAAGGTTCCAGCATAGGTCCCAGTTCCCAGAGGTCTATGGTATACACAACCTTCTTGTTAGACCTGGTACCATTGGCGTGGGTCTCCCTTCCATTTTTTGCTGTTGTCTTCTGTGTTTTTGCTATGTTTTTGCTGGTCTAGATGCTTTGGGCACTTTGCCACTGCTATTCAGTGCCAAAGTGCAAGTGCTACCTATTGTAAATTGTTGTAATGGATTGGTGACTCCATGATTGGCTATTTGATTTACTTGTCAGACCCTAGTACAGTGCACCATGTATGTAGAGGGCCTGTAAATCAAATGCTACTGGTGGCCTTGCAGCACTGGTTGTGCCACCCACAGAAGCAGCTTGTAAAATATGGCGCAGGCCAGCCATTGCAGAACCTGTGTGCAGCCTGGGGCTGCCATGTCAACTTGGCAGGTGCACACACTTGGCAGTCCCTAAAACTTCCCTTGTTTACAGGTTAGCCACCCCTAAGGTAGGCCCATGGTACCCCTATGGGCAGAGTGCATTGTATGTAAAAGGTAGGACATGCCCTGAGTGTGTGGCATGTCCTTATAGTGAATTACAGCCAATTTAGTGTTTTACTATTGCAAGGCTAACTGTTCCCATAGGCCAGAATGGGCAGTTTGACTATAACGTCTCACAATCCTAACTGATTCAGGGAACTAGGTAGAAATTCGAGTTTAGAATGCCTGGACTCAGAATGTTAAAATACATCTTTTAGTGTGGGTGATTTTCACTTTCTGTGTTTGAAAATACTACTTTTAGGAGAACGTAGGTATTTTCTTGCCTAACTATCCAGCATGCCTCTGCCAGGTTTGTGTACTCCACGTCTGGTTTGTGAATGACAGGGGGCTGAGGAGAGCCTTGGCTCCAGGATTCTGATGGGTCAGGGCTGGGCTAAAAAGACCTGCATTGAATAGAGAGTGGGGGGGGGGGGCAGAGATTTCCTTTCACTGACCTGAACCGTCATAGAGTAGAGAGTAGGGGGAGGTGATTTCTTTTCAGCACCTGGGCCAGGTCTGCTTTCAACAATGCTGTTTCCACCTCCTGCCAGGAAGCTGCACAGAACTGGTTTTGGCTGGGCACACGCACCCTCTGCCTTCAGAGGACAAAGGATTTACTGGTATAAATATTGAGGCCCAGATCCTAGAACTTTATCTCACATCTGGGAATTAAGACAAACCTTTGCCAAGGAGAAGAACCAAGGAAGCTGAAGGACGAGACTGCCCCTGTGCTGTTTTGCTATTTCTGGGATTGGCTACTTTATTGCCAAGAAAAGGGAAAAAGGACTTTTGTGAACTTTTCATAATCTTGAAGAAGAATCTCTGAGGGCTTGAACTGTGCCTGAACAAAATTTAACTAACTGCCTGAAAGAGGTCTTCCTGTGGTTGGAAACCAACCACCTCAAATGTAATACAGGGAAGACAGAAATCCTCCCCATAGGGAAAAACGTCAACTTCTGTCCCCACCTCTGGTGGCCAAAGGACTCCACAGCCCCCCCACAGACCGTCACCACTGCAAGAAACCTTGGCGTCACCTTCGACACTAACCTGTCCTTTGACCAGCATGTCAGGACTGTCGCAGGAAGCTGTTTCGGAATCATCAAATCCCTCAAAAAAATTTTTGATTTCCTTCCAATTGAAGCCAGAAAGACGGTTACCGTGGCACTAATCCTATCTCGCATAGATTACTGCAACGGCCTCCTGGCAGGTGTGAAGAAATCCACACTCAAAAAACTCCAGAGTGTCCAACACTCGGCGGCGAGGCTCGTGCTCAAACTCCCCAGAAGATCTTCAGCCGCGTCCGCCCTGAGAACCCTCCACTGGTTACCCCTGCACAAAAGGATCCTGTTCAAGATCCTAACCGTGGCTTTCCGGTCATTCAACCATATTGGTCCCAAGTACCTAGTTAAACGCTACCCCCACTATAATCCTCACAGGTCCCTGAGATCCTCCAACAACAACCTTCTAACACTAGTTAGGTTCAACCTAAAAACCAAAGGGGGTAAAACTCTTACCCACTTATCCTCCAAAGCATGGAACGCAATGCCCCAGCATCTGAGATCACTGACAAAGGAAAGCCAATTCAGGAAACAACTGAAAACATGGATCTTCAGCTTATCAGACGAGTATGTGCGGAACGCCATCTAATCCTGCCTTAAATTCTCCCACCTCCGCTCACCTTCCAGTTAGCGCCAGGATGCTTCTTCCGAAGCGACAGTCGCGCTTTATAAATACCGATTCCAATTCCAATTCCTCCTGCCTGAAGGCTCAGGGTTACAAGACTTCACCACCAGCTTCCCTGAATTCCCTTGCTGGGAATTCTACCTGCAAAGAGGTGCCTACTGTTGTTTGGGCCCTCTGAGAAGACTGCTTGTCGCTGGGAGCTGGAAGCGTGACGCAACGAGGAGAAGCATGTCGCCGCAACAGCAGCTGCCGGTGCATCGCCGAAGAAACGTACCGCCGCCGCAGCTGTTCGCCGTCGCATCACCGACGAAGAGTGTTGCATCACCGGAGAAGCTCTTTGCCAGATGCCCCCAAGAGTTGTCAGATATCTCCGTAGCCAACTCCGTCTCCCATTGCTGCACATTTGCATGTTTGCAAGGAGGGGTCATATGTAAGAATTAACAGTGGCCATTCAGAATTTAAAGAAGACACTTAGGGTGTGTTCAAACAAGACACGTAGGGTGTGTTCTGAACAGGACTATAAAGTAATGTGCATTTGTGTGTAGAGGTACTTTCTAGCCAGTCGACATGCTCTGCCACCCACTGAGAAAGTAATAATCAGGCAAAACTTCCAGAGTGCCTTCCACCCCCTATTCCTTCCCATTCAATTAAAGCAGGAATTAGCAAAAGCCAACACACCTGGCACTAGGTGCATTGTAGCACAGTTAATCAATACATACTAAAATGTGAAGCAGAACAATTCTGTAGCCACTTCACCCACATCACAACGTTTTCAGACCTTAATGTAACTATATGCAATATGCCTTAGTTCTGTGTCTGTGGTAGGAATACCCGACCCAGAGTCCTGGGCTCCCACTGGGAGTGGTTTCTTTCTTGTTGTCTCCTGATGAGAGCAGAGCCCATGGTTCTCCCTTTTAAATACCCTAGTATGCAAACGCTCAAAATCCACTGTGCCAATCACACAACCACTCACAGACCCACACCGACACTCACAAACCCACTCACAGACAGACGCTACCACGCAAACACCCACTCGCAGCCAGTCACAAACCCAGTCACAGACCCTCTCACACACCCACTCACAGACCCACACAGGCACTCAAACAGCTACTAACAGACCCATAGCACCACTCACACACCTGCTCACAGACACACACAGGCATTCCCACACCCACTCACAGACCCACACAACCGCTCACACACCCACTCACAGACCTAGTCACAGATCCACACAGGCCCTCACATGCCCATTCACAGACCCACCGAGGCACTCGTACACCCACTCACAGACCTACAGAGGCTCTCACCCACCCACTCACAGACCCATAGCACCACTCACAGACACACACAGGCACTCCACACCAACTGACAGACCCATACATCAACTCACAGACCGACTCACAAACCCATAGTGTCACTCATAGACCCATTCACAGACCCCCAAAGGCACTCACACACCCACTCATGGACACACAAAGGCACTCGCACATTCACTCACAGACCCATACATCCACTCACACATCCATTCTCAAAGTTTACAGGTTACAGTTAAGAAATAACATTTAAAACACCATAGAGATTCTCTGAAAAAAACAAAGGTTACAGGGATGTTATATTCATGAAACAGAGTTAAATACCCTCGAAATTCACTGAAATAAACAAAGGTTACTGGGGGGGTTATACTTAGGAAATAAAACATTTTAAAAACATAGAAATACACTGAAAAAGACAAATGTTATAGTGACGTTATAGTTAAACTGAAAAAATCGTGGATTAAAACCACAAGATCAAATGCTAACTATGTTTGTGTGTAAGAGGGCACATATTTTGACAAAACCAGTCTTTCTTGCTGTTTTTCTTTTACATTTTTCAGAAAATATGTCTTTTGAACATCAGGTCAGTTGCTAATTATTCAACACAGAATTAACGCCAACCCCCATGAGGCACACAACAATGTGGACAAAGGATGAACTCTGTTGCTTGTGGGATAGTGTGGATTGGCCAGCATGAATATGAATCACATTGTTTCACAGACATATTGGCAAAAAAGCTTATAAAGTGGAGAGTGAATGCTAGTTGATTCAAATATGTGTTTCCAATATAAACCAGTGTTATGACAATGAGATTTAAACCTATGTGTGGCCCTTGGCTAGGACAAACAATAAGCGCTACTGCATGTACTAGCCTCGGGGGTTCCACAGGGGTCCATTTTTGAGACCCCTGCTGTTTAACATTTATTTATGCCCCTTGAAGGATGTGATTGAAGAGTCTGGTCTCACAGTTTTCTCATATGCGGATGATTCTCAGATTATCTTCTCACTATCCAAGGCTCATAGAAAAGACCCCTACCCCTCAGGCAAGGTTTGTCCAATGTCGCAATCTGGATGAACAGAAATGCCCTTAAACTTAATGGCGACAAAACCAAAGTTCTGATCCTGGGAAATAATCCTGATCTTGGGGAGTCAGCCACTGGCCTGCCATACTGGTCCTAGTGCCCATGCCAGTGGATAAAGTGAAGAATCTCGTTTTCATTATTGACAAAAATCTTTCCTTGACACCAAAGGTCTCTAAGCTCACTGCCTCCTGCTTCTCCATTCTGAAATGGCAGAAGAAAATACTCCGGGTGATACCCCCAGATGGCCAGAGAACTTTGCTGCAAGCCTTGGTCACATCCAGTTTGGATTATGGGAATGTCCTTTATCTGGGTGCTGACAAAGCCGTTATTCGCCGCCTGAAGATCATCCAAAATGCGGTTGCCCGCCTTTTTTTTTGGCTGCAGAGATTCTCTTCCATCTCCCCCCTGCTGCAGAGACTGCACTGGCTAAGAGTGGACAAACGGATCAAGTTTAAGGACCTGTGCTACATGTTTCACACTAGACACAGGCTGGCTCCTTCCTACATCCAAGCTCTGATGTCTCCATATGTCCCCACCCGTGAGCTGAGATCAGCCACCCTCACTCTCTTTTCGGTGCTGAGGTTCCGCAGAGCTCGTCATAGGGGTCGCTCCTTTACTGTGCTGGGCCCTAAACTTTGGAATGCTCTGCCACTTTCTCATAGATCTTCTAACTCACTGCTTTAGTTTTGCAAAAACCTAAAAACCTTACTTTTTAGCAGCACTGACTAAATTCAACTTCTTTAGACCTGCTATTCTGCTTCTCACACTAAATAGCGCAGGGAGACCCTTTTGGGGTAGCTGCGAGCTCTACAAGCTCTTTAAATAAATAAATAAATAAATAAATGTATGAGCACAGTCAGCTGTACATGACTGACTAGCATCATGCTAGGTAAAAAACAGTTTAATGTGCTGGTAGCAATGGCACCAAGCAGCAGGCTTTTCCTCAGAGAAATACAAGTAAAGTATTGAGGTAGCATCAAAACAATATTAAAGTCACGAAAGCAATCATTAAAATTCCCACACAATTTTCATGACAAAAAATGATAAATGTACTGATTAACACAAGACCGAAATGACAAAAAAAGGATAAATAATTCAAGAGATGTGATTTTTTTAAAGAAAACTCAGAATTAACAAAGGTAATGTAAAAACGAATGTTAGTCTAAATGTATTACCAAAAGTGGCCACTAGAGGCCACTCATCCACCAAAATAGTTGCCTTCAGAATGTGTTACCTGACAAATGCAAGGAGAGTGTCCGTTACTCTTCAGGCTGGAACAATCAAATATTCCCAAAAGGGCAGCTGTATATTTTCCTCCTAAAGTTCCCAAACTGTAAGGGACATGGACAGGGAAGACAGGCTGACCCACTTTGTTCACCCAAGGTTCCAGCATAGGTCCCAGTTCCCAGAGGTCTATGGTATACACAACCTTCTTGTTAGACCTGGTACCATTGGCGTGGGTCTCCCTTCCATTTTTTGCTGTTGTCTTCTGTGTTTTTGCTATGTTTTTGCTGGTCTAGATGCTTTGGGCACTTTGCCACTGCTATTCAGTGCCAAAGTGCAAGTGCTCCCTATTGTAAATTGTTGTAATGGATTGGTGACTCCATGATTGGCTATTTGATTTACTTGTCAGACCCTAGTACAGTGCACCATGTATGTAGAGGGCCTGTAAATCAAATGCTACTGGTGGCCTTGCAGCACTGGTTGTGCCACCCACAGAAGCAGCTTGTAAAATATGGCGCAGGCCAGCCATTGCAGAACCTGTGTGCAGCCTGGGGCTGCCATGTCAACTTGGCAGGTGCACACACTTGGCAGTCCCTAAAACTTCCCTTGTTTACAGGTTAGCCACCCCTAAGGTAGGCCCATGGTACCCCTATGGGCAGAGTGCATTGTATGTAAAAGGTAGGACATGCCCTGAGTGTGTGGCATGTCCTTATAGTGAATTACAGCCAATTTAGTGTTTTACTATTGCAAGGCTAACTGTTCCCATAGGCCAGAATGGGCAGTTTGACTATAACGTCTCACAATCCTAACTGATTCAGGGAACTAGGTAGAAATTCGAGTTTAGAATGCCTGGACTCAGAATGTTAAAATACATCTTTTAGTGTGGGTGATTTTCACTTTCTGTGTTTGAAAATACTACTTTTAGGAGAACGTAGGTATTTTCTTGCCTAACTATCCAGCATGCCTCTGCTAGGTTTGTGTACTCCACGTCTGGTTTGTGAATGACAGGGGGCTGAGGAGAGCCTTGGCTCCAGGATTCTGATGGGTCAGGGCTGGGCTAAAAAGACCTGCATTGAATAGAGAGTGGGGGGGGGGGCAGAGATTTCCTTTCACTGACCTGAACCGTCATAGAGTAGAGAGTAGGGGGAGGTGATTTCTTTTCAGCACCTGGGCCAGGTCTGCTTTCAACAATGCTGTTTCCACCTCCTGCCAGGAAGCTGCACAGAACTGGTTTTGGCTGGGCACACGCACCCTCTGCCTTCAGAGGACAAAGGATTTACTGGTATAAATATTGAGGCCCAGATCCTAGAACTTTATCTCACATCTGGGAATTAAGACAAATCTTTGCCAAGGAGAAGAACCAAGGAAGCTGAAGGACGAGACTGCCCCTGTGCTGTTTTGCTATTTCTGGGATTGGCTACTTTATTGCCAAGAAAAGGGAAAAAGGACTTTTGTGAACTTTTCATAATCTTGAAGAAGAATCTCTGAGGGCTTGAACTGTGCCTGCCTCCTGCCTGAAGGCTCAGGGTTACAAGACTTCACCACCAGCTTCCCTGAATTCCCTTGCTGGGAATTCTACCTGCAGAGAGGTGCCTACTGTTGTTTGGGCCCTCTGAGAAGACTACTTGTCGCTGGGAGCTGGAAGCGTGACGCAACGAGGAGAAGCATGTCGCCGCAACAGCAGCTGCCGGTGCATCGCCGAAGAAACGTGCCGCAGCTGTTCGCCGTCGCATCACCGACGAAGAGTGTTGCATCACCGGAGAAGCGAGTCGCCGCTGCAGAAGTCGCCGTCGCATCAACTGAGAAGCGTGTCGCAGGGCCTGTCACGGCTCAGAAGTTACTGAGTTTGTTTCACGGCCGATGGGCATGGACGCATTGCATCTCATCAAAGACGCCATTTTGTCGCATCGCACCGGATCGTCGCATCACATAGAGGCACCATCTTGTCGCATCAAAACCGGAACGCAGTAAGAAACCGACACTTCACCTGCTCTCCGGTAAGGAACCGATGGGAAACATCCTTTACAACGAAACTTTTACAACGCAGTGCTTTTACAACGCAGGTTTTACAACGAAAACCATTACAACGCATTGCGCTGGGGGGCGCTCTAGGATAGGGAATAGATTTAATTTACTATCCAACACCTTCCCTAGTGTCCACGGGGACTGGAGTTGGAATAGTAAATTAAACTATTCACTATCCAGCACCCCAAAGCACTATGCGTTGTAACGGTTTGCGTTGTAAAAACTGCGTTGTAACAGCATGCGTGGTAAAAGCATGCATTGTAACGTCATACATCCGGAACTGATGCATCACCTCCCCTGCGCTGCAGTAAGGTACCGATGCATCACCTCTCCCGAAGCAAGGAACCAACGCATTACCTTCCCTGCGCCCCTTCTGTTTGTATTGCATGACGCATCCAAGGTAAATTTAGAGTTAAGTGTTGCATTTACCATCTACATTGAACTAAGCTATTTCTAAAATTTTAAAGTCTTATATTTGATTACAGTATTGTGGATTTTTGTCCTTTGGTCGCGTGTTAAGTCTAGTAAAGATTACTTCTTTTTCTAAACTGGTGTGGTGTCCATTTGTGGTATTTTCACTGCATTACTGTGTTCACAAATGCTTTACACACTGCCTCTGAGATAAGCTTGCCTGCTCATATCAAGCTACCAAGGGGTGAGCAGGGGTTATTTTAGAAGTGTAGCGGTGAGGATTTGGACTTGCATTTGTGATTCATATACAGTGATTGGTGTACACTACTAGCGAGTGCAGACCATAACGCGACCACATATATTTTGGTAGAATTTTTTTCCTTGGAACTTCTTCTTGCTTTTTGAGAACTGCCAACTGTTTTTCACCATGAGCAAAGCAGCATCCAATGCATCGATGGATCTACAGTTTGAAGACGATAGGGTGGATACCTATACTTTGCCACAGCTTAAAACCTTCTATAAAAGATTTAAAATCCCTGTGAAAGGCAACACCAAGAAGGAAGAGTTCCAAAAGGCACTGAGGGCCTGGTTCGAATCTAGAAATGCTACTGAGCATCCTGAAGACCCTATAGATGAGGCAGAGAATACAGATGGGCAACTGGATGGGCCATTGTGCCTGACTGAGGAGAAAGTACCTTCCAGGACAGACAGCAGTGTTTCTTAAAAGGCCCTGGACCCAGAAGAGCTGGAGGACAGGGAGAGAGATAGAATGCATAGGATGGAGCTAGCCAAGCTCTTAATGGGTGGTCAGATGGAGTTAGAGAATAAGAAGTGAGCCTTGGAGGAAAATAGGATGCATTTAGAGCACGAAAGGATGTTGAGGGAGTTGGAATTGAAAGCCAAGAGTTTAGAAATTACTCCCTCTGGTGGCAGCACACCATCCGTGCCTGTAGAAACAAGAGTGTTTATTCCCAAGGATGTCATTAAGAAGTTACATAAGAATTAAGATATTGGGCAATGGTTTAAGGCCTATGAGGTAGCTATGACCTCCCACTGGGTCCCTGAGAAGGATTGAGGAGCGGGGTGGTGGAGGCGGTTCCTCAGTGATGGGCGGGATACCTTATTGGATTTGCCTTCTGAAGATCAGAATTCTTATGTGCACATGAAAGAAGCCTTATTATCCAGATATGGGTTGACCCCTGAGCTTTATAGACAAAGGTTTAGGACTTGCAAGAAACTGGAGTCTAGCACTTGGGTAGAGTATGTTTCTTTCTTTGGCAGAGTATTTGATGGTTGGGTGAAGGGTAGCAAAGTGAATGATTTCGAAGCTCTCTATAATTTGATTGCATGGGAGGACTTGTCCAATAATTGTTTCCTAAAGCTCCTCCAGCACCTTATTGATAGCAAGCTAACTAACCCTAGGAAGTTGGCTGAGGAGGCAGACTGCTGGGTGAGTGGGAGACTTCGCCAAAGGTGGGCAGGGTCCCCAGCAGAAGAGTGGGGGGACAAGGCTAAACAGAGGGAGTTCCAGAAAGGGCCCCAAAGTAATCCCCAAGGGAACCAAGGGAAGGGTTCCCAGCCTCCCCCTGAGAAGAAGCCTGGAGCCCCAACAGGTACACCTGTTCATAAGGGACCCCTGAAATGTGTTGAGTGTGGTAAGGTGGGCCACCGGTTCTATGATCCCCAGTGCCCCAGACAAAAAAATAGCACCCACTGATGCACCACCCCGGCAGATGGCTAGTGTAGCCCTGGGGAGGAGATGGGTGCCCAATGTGGGTGGGGTCCTGCAGAGATGTCCCTAGTCTCTTCAGGAGACTGTGAGATGGTCCCCAGGACCCAGCTGCCTCATAACACTAAAAAGTACAGGTAGTGGGTGACCATCAATGTCCATAGGGTGGAGGCTCTTAGAGACACCGGAGCCAGTGTGACAGCTGTCAGTTGTCGGCTGGTGTCTGAAGAGCAGGTGGTTCCCAACGCATTTTACCCAGTTGTTGCTCCTGACAACACAGAGAGCCACGGCAAGGTGGCTTGGGTTCCCATTGAGTGGGGTGGGTTCTCAGGTACTTTTCAAGTAGCTGTGAGGCCAGCCATGCCTGTTGACTGTCTGTTGGGTAACGATTTGGAGAGCTCCCCTTGGGCTAAGGTGGAGCGAAGTGCTTATTTGGAGATATTGGGTCTGCCTGAGTGGACGTGTGTGACCACTCGGTCCATGGCAGCCAGTAAGGGTGTTCAAGAGGACCTGGAGCCTAAAAGAGTGGCCCAGGTGCCTGCCTTAAAGGGAAGAGGTCCACTGTTCCCATGGTCCAGGAGGAGGCAGACCTTGACGGGGATGACCTGGAACCTACAGGGTAACAGGTAGCTGAACTGGGAGACCTGCCTCAGCTGACCCATTGGCAGCAGGAAGGAGGACCCTCCAGGGAAGAGTTCTGTGAGGAGCAGAAAAGGTGCCCTTCTCTTGTGGGTTTGCACCAATAGACCACAAACCAGGCAGCAGGTGATCAGTCTGGATCACATTGGATCGACTTGGAGAATGGTATCTTGTATAGTGAGCCTAAGGTTGCTGAGCCTGAGTCAGCCCGTGTGCTCGTGGTACCCCAGCGCTTCAGAGCCTTCCTACTGGGTTTGCCTCATGATGTACCTTTAGCAGGGCATTTGGGCAGGACAAGACTTTTGAAAGGCTTGTTACCCACTTTTATTGGCCCCAAATGCGCAAGTGTTCAGACACTCATTGCAGGACCTGTCAGACTTGCCAGGCAAGTGGAAAGAGTGGGAAGATGCACAAGGCTCCTCTCCGGCCATTCCCTGTGGTCAGCACCCCCTTTGAAAGGGTGGGCATTGACATTGTGGGGCCACTGGATCCCAAGACAGCCAGGGGCAACAGGTTGATCCTGGTCTTGGTGGACCATGCCACCCGGTACCCGGAAGCCATCCCTCTCCGGACTGTGACAGCCCCCGTAGTGTGTCGTGCGTTAATGGGAATTTTCTCCTGTGTGGGGTTCCCCAGAGAGGTGGTGTTAGACCGTGGTGCAAACTTCATTTCCAAGTATATGATGTTCCTGTGGCAGGAGTGTGGTGTAACTCATAAGTTCACCACTCTTTACCACCCCAAGGTAATGGGTTGGTTGAGGGATTCAACCGGACCCTCAAAGGCATGATTATGGATTTTGAGGAACCTATGAGGCGTAAGTGGGACGTCCTCTTGTCATGCCTTCTCTTTACTTACAAAGAGGTGCCACAGAAGTCGTTAGGTTTCAGCCCCTTTGAGCTGCTGTATGGTCACTCTGTAAGAGGACCTCTGAGTTTGGTAAAGGAAGGCTGGGAGAAAGCTCCCAGGAAACCTCCCCAAGATGCATATAGTTACATGCTGGCCTTCAGAAACCAAACCCGGCGTTTTAGGCAGCTCGCCCAGTGTAATCTGGAAGCCAGCCAGGAAGAGATGAAGCGGTGGTACGATCAGAATGCCACTCTGCTTGAGCTTCAGCCTGGTCAGAAAGTTTGGGTCATGGCCCCCACAGAGCCCTGTGCACTCCAGGACAGGTGGACTGGACCATTTGAGGTGGTGGAGCACAAAAGTGATGTCACCTACTTGGTGGACTTGTGGTCTCCCAGGAACCCTTTGCGGGTCCTGCATGACAACCACCTGAAACCCCATTAAGAAAGGTCCGAAGTGGGTATGCTCCTAGCGACAGATGATGAAATGGAGGAGGTGACTGAGCCTCTTCCTGACCTCCTGTCTGCAACAGAGCAAGATGGGTCAGTTGATGGTGTAAACCTCTCTTCCACCCTGACCCCTGAGCAGCAGAATGACTGTCACCAGTTGTTTTGACAGTTTTCTGATCTGTTCTCCCTTATTCCCAGTGTAACTGATTGGTGTGTCCATGATGTCGACACTGGGGACAGTCCTCCTGCTAAGCACAAAACTTACAGAGTGACTGACAGGGTGAGAGCTTGCATCAAGGAGGAGGTCTCCAAGATGCTTGCATAAGGGGTGATTGAGTCCTCTAACAGTCCTTAGACCAGCCCAGTGGTCTTGGTCCCAAAGGCTGCCACACAGGATGCCACACCAGAACTCTGGTTCTGTGTGGACTACCAAGGGCTCAATTCAGACACTAGGACTAAGGTGCACCCCATTCCCAGAGCTGATGAGCTCATTGAACGGTTAGGGGCTGCCCGGTACCTCAGCACGTTTGAGCTAACATCTGGGTACTGACCGATTACCTTAACTGATGGGGCAAAAGAGAGGTCAGGATTCTCCACACCAGATGGGCACTACCAATTCCGGATTATGCCCTTTGGGATGAAGAATGCCCCTGTCAGCTTTCAGAGGTTGGTCAATCAGGTGTTGGCGCGACTGGAAGATTTCAGTGCTGCTTACCTGGATGAAATTGCAGTGTTCAGCGCCAGTTGGGAAGAACATCTGCGCCACCTCTGGGAAGTGTTGATGGCACTGTAGAGAGAAGGCCTCGCGATCAAGGCGAGTAAGTACCAGATCGGGCATGGTTCTGTGGTGTACTTGGGACACCAGGTTGGGATTGGCCAGGTGGGCCCCCTACAGCCCAAGATTGAGACCATCCTGGCTTGGGAACCCCCAAGACCCAGAGGTGAGAGCCTTCTTAGGACTCACTGGGTGATACATGAGGTTTATCAAGGGGTATGGCAGCATTGTTCCACCTTTGACAGAGCTGACTTCAAGGAAGCAGCCCAAGAAAGTGTACTGGACTGACACTTGTCAGAAAGCTTTTTGATGCCCTGAAGACCGCCATGTGCACGCGGCCCGTGCTTCTGGCGCCCAACTTCTCTAAAGAGTTCCTTGTACAGACAGACGCTTCAGAGCATGCTGTGGGGGGCTGTTCTTTCACAGATAAATGAGGAGGGCCTACACCAACCCGTAGTAGGTTACTTCCACGGGAACAGATGTGGAGTGCAATTGAGCGTGAGACATTTGCTGTGGTCTGGGCACTGAAGAAGTTGAGACCATACTTGTTTGGGACTCACTTTCGGGTTCAGACAGACCACTGGCCCCTCAGATGGTTGATGCAGATGAGGGGTGAGAATCCAAAGCTGTTGAGGTGGTCCATTTCCCTACAGGGAATGGACTTGATGGTGGAACATCACCCTGGTACAGAACACGCCAATACTGATGGTCTGTCAAGATTTTTCCACCTTAGTGAAGAGAACTCCCAAGGGGTGGGTAGTTCTCCCCACATTTCAGCTGGAGGGGACAAGTGTTAGACCTGGCACCATTGGTGTGTAACTCCTTTCCATTTTTTGCTTTTGCCTCCTGTGTGTTGCTATGTTTTTGCTGGTCTAGATGCTTTGGGCACTTTACCACTGCTATTCAGTGCCAAAGTGCAAGTGCTCCCTATTTTAAATTATTGTAACGGATTCAGTGACTCCATGACTAACTATTTGATTTACTTGTCAGACCCTAGTACAGTGCACCATGTGTACCCAGGGCCTGTAAATCAAATGCTGCTGGTGGGCTTGAAGCACTGGTTGTGCCACCCACAGAAGCAGCTTGTAAAATATGGCTCAGGCCTGCCATTGCAGAGCCTGTGTGCAGCCTGGGGCTGCCCTGTCGACTTGGCAAGTGCACACACTTGCCAGTCCCTAAACCTTCCCTTTTCTACATGTTAGTCACCCCTAAGGTAGGCCCATGGTACCCCCATTAGCAGGGTTCATTGTATGTAAAAGGTAAGGCATGCCCTGATGTGTTTGGCATGTCCTGATAGTGAATTACAGCCAGATTTGTTTTTCACTATTGCAAGGCTACCTGTTCCCATGAGCCAGAATGGGCAGTTAGATTATAACATTTTATAATCCTAACTGACTCAGGGAACTAGGTAAAAATTCGCGTTTAGTATGCCTGAACTCAGAATTTTAAAATACATCTTAGTGTGGGTGATTTATACATTCTGTGTTTGAAAATACAACTTTTAGAATGTAGGTATTTTCTTGCCTAACTATCCAGCATGCCTCTGCTAGGTGTGAGTATTCCATGTATTCCATGTCTGGTTTGTGAGTGACAGGGGGCTGGAGAGGGTCTTGGCTCCAGCAGTCTGATGGGTCAGGGTGCTGGGCTGAACAGGACCTGCATTGAATAGAGAGGGGGGAGATCTTCTTTCACTGACGTGAGCCCTCATAGAATAGAGAGTAGGGAAGGAGATTTCCTTTCAGCTACCTGGGCCAGGTCTGATTTTAACAATGCTGTCCCCACCTCCTGCCAGGAAGCTGCACAGAACTGGTTTTTGCTGGGCAAAGGATTTACTGGTATAAATATTGGGGCCCAGACCCTAAAACTTTAGCTCACTTCTGGGAATCAAGACAAACCTTTGCCAAGGAGAAGAACCAAGAAAGCTGAAGGAGGAGACTGCCCCAATGCTGTTTTGCTATTTCTGGGGTTGGCCTGCAGTGGTTACTTTATTGCTAAGGAAAGGGGAAAAGGACTTTTGTGAACTTTCCATAATCTTGAAAAAAAATCTCCAAGGGCTTGAAATGTGCTTGCCACTTGCCTGTAGTCTCGGGTATACAAGACTTCACCACCAGCTCCCCTGAATTCCCTTGCTGAGAATTCTACCTGCAGAGAGGTGCCTACTGTTGTTTGGGCCCTAGGAGAAGACTGCGCTTCGCTGGGAGCTGGAAGCACGATGCAATGAGAAGCGTGTTGCTGCCACAGCAATTGCCAATGCATCGCTGAAGAAGAGTGCCACCGTCGCAGCTGTTCGCCGTCGCATCACCGACGAAGCGTGTCACATCACCGGAGAAGCGAGTTGCTGCCGCAGAGGTCGCCGTCGCATCAACAGGGAAGCGTGTCGCAGGGCCTGTCATGGCTCAGAAGTTACCGAGTTCGCCGCACAGCCGTCGGGCGTGCACGCATCGCATCGCATCCAATGGTGTTGCATTGTATCATAGATGCCATTTTGTCACATCACACCAGTTCGTCGCATCACATCGAGGCGCCATCTTGTCGCATCGTAACCGGAATGCAGTAAGAAACCAACACATCACCTCCTCTCCGGTAAGGAACCGACACATTATCTCCCCTGCTCTGCAGTAAGGAACTGACGCATCACCTCCCCCGAAGCAAGGAACCAACGCATCACCTTCCCTGTGCTTCTTTTGTTTGTATTGCGTGACGCATCCAAGGTACTTTTTAGAGTAAAGTGTTGCATTTACCATCTACAGTGAATTAAACTATTTCTACCATTTCAAAGTCTTCTTTTTGATTACAGTATTATGACTTTTTGTTGTTTGGTCTTGTGTTAAGTAGTAAAGATTACTTCTTTTTCTAAGCTGGTGTGGTGTCATGTTTTCACTGCATTACTGTATGTATTCACAAATGCTTTACACACTGCCTCTGAAGTAAGCCTGCCTGTTCGTGCCAAGCTACCAAGGGGGTGAGCAGGGGTTATTTTAGAAGTGTAGCCCCTTACCCTGACTAGAAGCAAGGATCCCTATTTGGACAAAGGTACCTACCACTGCCAACTAGAGACCCCCAGTTCTAACAATTCTTATCCTTTGTGTTCTCCAGTGAGGGCTTCAGCACAGGTTACAGATTTTCTTTGATCAGCTGGTTCTTTTGTAAAGATACTGTTCTTGTCCTTTTATGTCCCTAATACCAAAGAAGGCCAGCATCTCTGATGCCTGAAAACAGGGCCGGCACTAAATCGGATTGACCGGGACAGCGCCCTGGGTGGAAATAAACATGGTATTTGTTGTGAGGGCAGGTGGGTCATTGCAGTGTGATGGTAGGAGGTGGAGGAAGATGGGAGGACAGGAGGTTAATGGGATGCTAACAAGTACGCTGAGGTACATTAAGGGCTGATTAAAAGTCTTTAAAGGGACCCGATTGAGACCAAGTGGGATGGACAATCTGCTGTTTGCATGACATAAGTCAGGTACCTCCCTGCTGTTCCCCTTGGAATAATGGTGCCCTGGGCCTGGGCCCAGCTTGCTCATGCCCAAGGGTGGCCCTACTTGAGAAGCATGGAGAGGGGTTAGCCTATTGAAATGAGATCCACTTACTTTCCTCCTACCCGAAACACATTCAGGCTAGTCCTATGCCTGGGAAAACCTATGCCCAGACAAGAGCCAAGATGGCTGGGAGCAGGTCACTAATAAAGGCAAACCTCACACCAGACCCATGTTCAGTACAAGCATGGTACTTTCTTTTACTAAAGTTCTTTTTACTAATCATCACAAAAATAGAAAACTTGTACATTGCATTATCAGCCATAAGGTTTGCAAGGTAGCGACAGGTTCCAATAAACCTGCAGTAGCAACATGTACAGGCGCATTCAAAGCCACCTAATAGCATAACTATAGCTTTAACAGAGTCATCATATCAGGCTGTCTCATGTAGCTTGGTACATTAAGTTCAAAACAGTACAGTTGTATGTGAAACAGAAATAACATACAAACATAACATTCACAGACCTTAATCTATCAAGGGACAGAGTGTGCACGGGCAGTAGTACTGTCCAGCAAGGTGGGGGGTACTGTGTATTTGGCAAGGTTCTGTAAAGTGTGAGAGGCATGGGGGACACCCTTAATCTAGAAGCTGTAGTGTCTGACGTTTCGGGGGGGCTAAAACTGTAAACTCTATATGCTTGAGGTATTGGATTAGGGGCGTCTACAGACATCAAAACTTCTTATCCGCTCCATTGTTAGGAGATGGCACACTTGAACAAACCATTGGCTGAGTGAGGGAGGGGCTGGTTGCTTCCACATAAGTGCTATGAGTTGTCGTGCTGCCAAAAGCAGGTAGCTCACGTGTGTCCACTCGGTGTGGGTCATTGCGACTAAGTGAGAAGGGCATAGGCCCAAGATGTTTGTAGAGCATGAGAGGGGGAATGGATAGCCTATGATGTATTTAACATGGCCCAGTATCTCTTTCCAGTACATCACGATCACTCTACAGGACCACCAAATATAACAGAGGTCCACTCTCCTTCCCCACACCACCAGCAGAGAGGGGAGAATTCTAAATAGATGGAGGATAAGCAAGCAGGTGTATAGTATCATTGGAACATCAATTTATATGCAGTTTCCTGGAGGGAGAGACTGCGATAGGTTTTAGGTATATCCCCCCCATAATGTCTCCCACTGTTAGGTGGTATTTCATCTTGTGTTGTGTTATGCCAAAGAGATTGATATGCATGTGTACAAGGAAGGGTGGAGTGGTGTAGCACCTGGTACATGTTAGATATGAGTCCTCAAGTTCCATCAAAGGGTCGGACCAGCTACTCAAACAAAGTGTGGGGGCGAGCAGCAGCAGGGTAGACTGTAGGGTGTAATACCCAGTGCCTTAGCTGGTGGCATTGGAGTCACGCTGTGGGGGGAAGTTTGGAGTCCGCTCTGCATTCGCCAAACGACTTCATGGGGTCACCAGAATAGAAGTCCTGGAGCATGCAAAAACCCCCGTTCCTCCAATTGTGGAAATAAAGGGGTGAGAGTCCCAGAGGGAAGGCTGGATTGTGGGAAATGGGAGAATATGGAGATGCAAAGGTAGTCATTCCCCTCTTTAGAGCCACCCGGTCCCAAAATTATAGCATCATCCTGGTCTGCGTGGTAGCATAAGCACTGAACGGTCTGGCATGTTTAGGCAGCCAAGCAAGGTCCCAGAGAGGCCTGCATGTGACTGCTTGGTCCATGTGGAACCAATGCTTCTCACTTTACAGTACCCCCTATTCCGAGATATATCGCAGGTGGGCTGCTCAGTAATATTCCAGGAGGTTGGGACAAGCTAAGCCACCCCTGTCTCGTGGTAGCATCAGCAGGGAATGAGCTACTCTGGGTTGTTTCCCGTATAAAGGCGCGGATGTCTCTTTGCAGCCGCAGTATATCATCTTGCGGGATTGGCGTGGGCAATGTTTGAAATAGGTATAGAACCCTTGGCAATACATTCATTTTTATGACATTAATGCGCCTCAGCTAAGAGATATGAAGAGGCTTCCACCTCTAAAGGTCAGCCAAGACGACGCGGCGGAGGGAGAACCAATTGGCTCGAGTCCAAGAAGTGAGTGTAGGGGTAATGTTAAGGCCCAAGTAGTTGATGGAGTCAGAGGAACATTGGAAAGATGCTAGGGTCTATACGGCCAGTACATCTCGGGCTGGGATGGTTAGATTGAGCATGGAAGACTTAGCCATATTGATCCAAAAGCCAGAGACAGCCTCATAGTCCTGTAGGCACTTCACAACACTAGGCAGAGACACCTCAAGCTGCTTCACTGTAAGCAGGAGGTCATCTGCAAACAATCTCATCTTATGCGTTCGACCACCAAAAGGTATGCCTGTCACCGTGTCCCTTGCTCACTGTGCTACTGGATTCAAGCTAGCCTGGCTGATGAAGAGTAACACCCAGAAACCGCTCCCAGGATGCTTGTTTCCAGTCCAGGGAGGACCTGGCTTGGCAGTCCGGTCTGGGCTGTTCCCATGATGCACAGGGTCAAGACTGATTTGCATATGGCTGGGTCTAAACTGGGGTGGCGTGGTGAGCAAAAGAACGATGGATTTAACCCAGATCTATTGACTGGGGGTGAATGTATGATTTATTCAGCATTCTGTCCTTCATTTGTTTCATAGTACAAATTTTGATAGCAAGGGGTTCCACCGCTAGTTATCACAGTAAAGGCGATAGCAGGCATCCCTGACGTGTACCTTGCCGGAGGGAGATAGGTCTTGTAGTTCTCCCATTGACATGGGCACCTGCTACTGGTGCCACATATGAGACCTTGATTTTGTTGCTAAAGCCCTGCCCCAGCCCTTTCCTATTCGGCACTGCACATAGGTATACCAAATTTACCCTGTCGAAGGCCTTCTCTGCATCAAGCGAGAGAAGGTACGCCAGGATATCATATCAATGCAATTTTTCTAGCAGGTGTGCTATACGGTGAACGTTGTCTGCCCCCTGTCGCTGGTGAATTAAGCCCACTTGGTCCAGATTTATTTGGCTTGGTAGATATGGTTTCAGCCGCTAAGCCAGTATTTTTGTGAAAAGTTTGGCATCGATGTAAAGTAGTGCTATAGGTAGTAAGGAGGACAAGGTTACCCCAATATGTGAACCGGGGGTAGTAAACTGTTTAGGGAAACAATGGCTCTGATGTGGCCTAAAGGTCCAAGTCGAAGTGACCCTGTGGGGGGCACTAAAGGTAGAGATTAAGAACTTAATTCTTAAATGAGAGCGGTAAGCAATATAAGTAGGGACATGTAAGTCAGTGTATGACAGGTTTTCATTCCACAATATTAGTATTCAGGTGCTCACACTTTAAGTGACAGTAGGTGTGACATGATAAGTGAGGGTGAAATTAAAATAAAGACATTGCATTGACAAGAATGACAGAAGCTCCTTTAGAAAATTTTAACAGAGTAAAAGGAGTTCATGTTGTAGGGGGTCGACGGCGTTTCGAACTCAGTTATTTGAGTTCATCTTCACGACATACATAGATGAGCAAGCTAAATTCAAAAGATATCCTGTGAATGAAAGTATCCGGGGTCAAAGCGCAGCAGGTCCGCCTGCCCACCGCAAGCTGTAGTGGAAGCGGCTCAGCTGGGGTTGGAGGAAAGATGGTGCCGATGGACTGCACCTCTACCGCGGGCCTCCGGGATCAGTCAGCTGGTGCAGGCTCTCTCTCCCCAATGTACAACCACCTCAAATGAATACGGGCCAGCATCAGAAGTAGTCGGAGCTGCAGGCTGCTATCTTGATTGCCCCGCAGCAGTAGAGGGCATCTCTGTGGGCCTCGGGGACACGGAGAGCAAGGAAGGCACATCTTACTCCATTGCCTCCCAAGCCACGCCTCCAACATTCTACTTCTGGCAGTTCCCAACAGTCCTTTTGGTGCTCACCTGCTGTTTTTGTTTTTCCCCTTCCCCACATTCCATACCTTCCTGTCTGCTACTCATCTTTCCTCACCCTTCCTGCCAGAGATCTGCTGGTAGGCTAAGATCCCTACCTCTTCTATGATATACACATCATGTCTAATCAGCAGACCGGACTAGAAAATTGCTGTCATTGGGAGAGGGAGAGACTGGCACAACTGGTTATAATATTCATCTAGGCATAAGGCAGAAATTAATGAGTTTTATGACACATGTGGACAAGCTGGTGTACATTTATTATATTGTCTGGATAGCTATTGCTTAAGCAAACCTAGGGAAATGTAGCTTTATTCACAATTAGGCTTTTACAATAGGGAAATGCTAGTATATCCTGTTCGATGAAATAGCATTTTTATTCTTAGTACTGAAAGGAATGGCCATTCTCAGTATTACATGATATTATGCACCCATGTCATGTAAGCTCTAAGACACTATTAAGGGGAGTCTTAGCTAAATTTGAAAGTGGAATTTTCCACATATCAGAATATTTTAGTTTTGAATTGTGCTAGTTGCCAGTTACGAATCCAGCCATTTACAGCTTCAGTGGCAGATTTGAAGCTGTGCTTTTGCATTCACCGATGTGGATGGTGCATCCCTAAACTACAGCCAAATTGTAACATCTGATCTTTCTACTATAGATGCCAGCTCTGCACCTTTTTGCTGTGCCCTTGTTAAAGAATCAAGCATATCAAACACCATTTATCACTGTTACCTTGTTTTAAGGGGTCAGAAAACATACACTGGGAAATGCTTATCAGTCTCCCAGTACCACCATCTAACATATAAGCAATCCATTGTTCTCAGGCGGTGGGGGCTGGTATTGTTACCTGGGTCCGGTTTTGCAGTGGTGCTATCATACTGCCACTACCTTCAACCCACCCCCAGGCAGGTCTGGCAGAATTGCCATGGCTGGGTTGTGTTCCCAGTCCGGCCCTGGATGTAACCTGTGCTCACTCTCTGTTAGCTTGGAATGGAGCAGTCAGACTTATCTAAAGAGTCAATGTTTAAAGTATCTGTGCAACCCACACACACAGTAACACAATGAATACCCCATAAAAAAGACTTCACACAGGCTTAGGGTAATAGAGAATATGGATCTGAGCAAAATGAGACCAAAACAACAAAAATCCAATCAGTAGAAGTTGAGATATGAATTTTTAAAGATTAAAACCAAAAAACAGTGCTCAGAAGTCGCTAGTGGTCAAAAGCTTACTTGAGGTTGTGAGGGATCAGTGCAAATCCAAAGTTCAGGCTGACCGCAATGGAGGGAAGGCCGGATCCAGGATCCACACAGTGCCCGCTGAGAAAGTACCTTGGATGGAGCAATGCATTGACGCTGAAGACACGATGGGCTGATATTTTCCACGCAGTTGGGTCGCTGTGTCGTTGTTGAGCTTTGCTGAGGTTAAGGCAATGCGTCTTTGTTGAGCTGCGCAGAGCATCGTCATCGGGCCGTGCAAGTGGAGAACCGCTGTCATCAAACAGCCTCTGCATCGAAGGGCAATGCGTCGGTTCCGATTGGTGCAGTGGTGACAATACGTTGGTTTTGTAGAAAACAGCTGCAAAAACCACTTCTGAGGCCCAGAACTTGGAGAGAGCACCACAGGCAAGGGTGGGACTCACAGTACACAGAGTCCAGCAGCACTAAAAGAATTGCAGGAAGGATTTTGTGTCCCTGAAACTTCAGAAAACATGAGTCAAGCCAGCAAGCCCTTGGTGATCACTTGAAGGGAAGGCAGAGTCCAGCTCTCCTTCAGCAGACCCAGGGAGCAGCAAGGCAACAAGCAGCCCACGCAGTCCAGTTGAGTCTTTTAGGCAGTACGTCAGTCCTTCTGACAGATTTTCAGTTCAAGATCCAGAAGTGTCTGATTTGATGGAGTCAGAGACCCAGTACTTATACCCAAAAGTGCCTTTGATGTCGGGGTGACTGCAAAGCAGCTCGCTGAAGTGCACAAGTATCTCTTTCAACCCAGTGCAGTCTGCTAGGCTATCTGTGGGGGGAAATCAGTCGTTTTTTGTGGGGACAGGACACTTTCTATTAAAGTAAAGTGTTAACCCCTTCTTTCCATTCTGCCCAGGCAAGGCCATCAGAATGCAGATATATGTAGATGTGTACTCACACACACCTATTCTTCCTGTGTTGTGGCTGTCTAGACGGAATGCACAAAGTATAGATATCACACAGCCCAGACATGTATTGCAGACAGGCTGCAAAGTACACAGAGTTATAAGCACAGAGAAACATCCACTTTCTAAAAGTGGCATTTCTAAAATAGTCATGCTAAATCCAACTTTACTAGTAAAGAGGATTTGTCATTGGCATTCCAAACACATGAAACATAAAAAAGCTACTCTCTCTGATCATGAATTACAGCTTAAATGTGTATTAAGGAATTCCCAATACTAACCGATGAGAGGAGAAGGACTCACAGTAGTGAAAAAATAAATAGGCTGTTTGTCACTACCAGTACATGCAAAACATGCTGGTACATGTCTTACCTTTCATTTACACAGAAAAACCCTGCCCTTAGGGCTACCTAGGGCCTTCGTTAGGGGTGACGTGTAATAGAAAGCTAATTTCAAGCTTGGCAAGTAGTTTTAAATGCCAAATGGAAGTGGCAGTAAACTGCATACACAGGCCCTGCAATGGCAGGTGTGAGACAGGTTTGAAAGGCTACTTCTGTAGGTTGCGCAATCAGTGATGCAGGCCCACTAGTCACTTTTAGTTTACAGGCCCTTGGCATATAGTATTCCACTTTACAAGGAACTTACAAGTAATGCAAATATGCCAAACAGGTGTAAACCAAATATACCATGTTTAGAGGAGAGAGCACTTGCACTTTAGCACTGATAAGCAATGGGAAAGTGCCCAGAGTTCTAAAGCCAACAAAAAGAAGGTCAGAAAACGAGCAGGAGGAATCAAAAAGTTTGGGGTGACCCTTCAGAGAGGGCAATTTCCCAACAAAATGTCTCCATAAAAGTTGTCAGATGGGCTGAGTCAGAAGTTAAATGGAGTCATCTGGCTAGTGGCAAAGTGTGGACCTTCTGATTTAGTCCTTTCATGTTCAAGGATTTTGCCATGTGCACGGTGTAAGTTGAGAGTATCCAATGAAAGTGGGACATCCTTGGATTGGTCTGGTGGTTATTCCCAGTTGTGTGTGTTGAGAGCATGCAAGTTCCATTGAGAAAAGAGCAAATTCAGAGAGATTCTGATGAAGTTGCAACATCCTCATTTGGATCTCCAATGTCTCCCAGAAAATACTAGTCCTGGCCTTAGGCAAATGAATGTTTTCTCTACACTATGGTGCATAAGTCCTGCAATGCAAGTATTCCAAACTAAGAATGTCCTATGATGTATTTCTCTGGATTTCTTCTATGTGTGAACAGGTTCCATTAAGGGGCTAACAATTGATTGTGTCCTTACATGATCTTGTGCTTCATCCTTAGCAATAATCTCGATCAAGATCCCTGCCACTGGCAGCTTCCGAATTCTTGAAGCTAGCGTGTATGAAGGCACGCACAAAGCCTCTGGAAATCACATTGAAAAAATAAACTTAAAAATCAGAGTTGGCGTAGACCATACACTGTTGACATACAGTTCCCACATGGGCTGGTTTAATCGTGTCCAGTTGAGAGCTACTGAATTCAGACACTGTCAATCCGTAGAGTAGTATTACGTAGTCATCCCACCACTGGAGCTGGTACATTCATCCTCTGGTCACAACAAAGAAGGGTTGGTATGAAGGCAAATACAATCACTTACTCAAGTAATGACCATTGACAAAGCAGATGGACAGATTAGACACAGTTTCTTGCTTTACAACCTAACCTCTTGCTCAATCTACCTGATCTGGAGACGAGATGACCGTGTCCTGAGAGTTTCTGGTCCTTAAAATAGATGTTCCAGAGATCTTGTTAGGAAGGAGAAGTCAAGAGTCTAAGGCAATCGAGATTGAGAACAAGCAGATAGGAACATTTATAAAAGATTTCGAATTCAGGATCGGTGGAAGATACCTGCCCTTGACAGAACCTATGAGCATCCTAGTGCTGAAACGAGATCTCTTGGAGGCAGAAAAGAAAATTGCTCTTTGACTGTCCACCTTTCTGTTGGTAAATACAAGTAGATGTTGCATTCAGTTTAATTCAGCAGGGATGCCTGTTCTTCTTCTGTGTGCATCTGAAGCAGACTAACAAAATAACTTCTGAGACTGTATTGTGAGCATGTGCTCTCTCTCAGAGCTGAGGGCCTGGTTGTATGCACTCGCACTGTCTAAAGCACATCTATTTAAGTCGGAACTTCTCTGTGTTATTGCATGAGTGCAGACAGCAAAGTTTTGAAAAAGAGGAAACTGCTGCTCACTGTTTCAGTGTGTGTTGTCTGCAGTTACTGCTTCACTCAATCAATTCTGAGTTAAGTGTCTTGCACTTCAACCACTGTAAAGTAAACTCATGAAAACATGGGCTTAGGCCCAGTCGGGATAAAGTTAGGCAACGAAAGACACATTGTCTTTCAGCTATTCGATTACTGGGGCTTCCCTGCTCTAGAAGCTGCAGCAAGCCCATGCTCGGAGTTCAGTACCTGGGACAGTGCTGGGTGCGGGCACTATTTGAAGATTGCTCTGTGGTTGAAATGCCTCCACGTAAAAAGACTCCAATTTCAAAGGGGTTTTCCTTGATTTACATAGAAATTTTCCGTCTTGTGATACCAAAGAGACGTGTTTTTTCTTCCACTGGGGATTTATTCACATACTTTAATGTGAAAGTGTTTGTTGTACATTAGGGTTTGGTACATCGAATACACAGCCGGATATAGGCTCGTCCTACTCACCTTCTCAGCGCCTGGATACCCGTGTGCCCTTAACACAACATAACATAATATAACATACCGTTACAACCATAACTTAACACAGCAGAACGTAACATAGACATACTATCGTCGTGTAGATGTAACTTTTGTGACCACTCAGTCAATTTCAACAATCATATGTAAAATATATATAATGCAATATGCTTGGGTATCTGCATTTATCACAGCGGTAGGTCAGAGGTGTGACGCAAAATATCGTCCCTCCACCCCCCTGCAGAATGGGGGAGGGTGCCCGGAGTCTCCCATATCTCACGGTTATGCATTAATTGGTCTTCGGCTGAAAAGGGTTAGGGGAACCCACGCACCGAAGGGGCTGCAGAGGCCTGAGTTACGCCCCTGGGGTGACGTTGACATTCGGAGATTTTATAAACCTGCCCGTTGGCTTAAATTATTAAAGGAGAAAGGGATATGCGTTATTGGGGTACAGTCCCCGTAGAGCTGCTCCTCAAAGCCAGAGGGAATACAAATTGATCATGTCTACGAAAGAGATCTGCTGTGCTAAAGTAATCCGCCAGGATCCGGTGTTTCCCTATGTCGAAGGCAGCCGGGCTCTGCTACCCCTAAAGCAGCACACGTAGGGTGACCAGACGTCCCCGTTTTCCTGGGACGGTCCCCGTTTTTGGAGAAGTGTCTTTGTTTTGAGAATCTGGTCACCCTAAGCACACGGCATGTTTGAAGTCATGACACTGTTGAAAATCTAATGATGCATTTGTGCGTCACAAAATAAAAATGTGGCTTGTTTGCGTTTCAATTGTGTTTTCCCTAGTACTGAATGAATACACGGTTCCATTCCTAGACTAGTGTCTATTCCCGCTTGAGAAATCGTGCATAATATTTGACATTTTTCAGGTTCAAGTGCAAGCAGTGAACGCAAGTTGTAATGTGGACATCTTCACTGCCAGTGAATGAATGCTCCTGCTGGGATGAGGCGCACCCCTTCCAAAGCTTGCCTGGCACGAGTGCTGCACCCACCCACCCTCGTTGGCACGTCAGTGGCAAGTGTGAGTGATGTGCACTAGCCCTGTAAGCTACGAGCATGCAGGTCTCGCACAGCCTTGGTGGCTCGTGCTCGATGCCTCGCGCCCGTCCCCATGCTTAGCTCCGCTTATCCTAAGCTTGCAACGGGTTTCCAAACATGCAAGCAAGATAACCATCAAACATAATAACAAAAACATCCGTCATGTGGCGTATGTCGGAGAGGCAGGGCGTGTGACTGGCCGGTTCAGGGTTGGAAACAAAGCCTCTGCCCTTGGTGACTTCTTCGCATTGTTTAGCTCGAGTATTTCAAATTCGCTCCAAGGCTTTACCTTTACTTCTCACTGCTTCACATTGGCATCGTGAACTTCTTTTCAAAGTGAGAGCATTGACGAGGGCTGCACCGCCCGCGCTTTGGTTTCTCGAAATGTGAACCCTGTGCACCAAGACGTGCCCCCCCCACCCCCCTTGTCTTGTAAAGTAAAGTCCCAGCCCGGGCACGCGCTTGTTTCCTTATTTATACCTGGGAAGTACAGTCCCAGTACGAGCACGCGCCTGATTGTTACATTATATCTGGGAAATACATTCTGGCCCTACCGCGCGATGGATTGTAAATGTAATGTAAATGGGCTGCATCCCTACATTATACTTGGGAAGTAAAGTCCAAGTTCGAGTACGACTGGGGTGTCACTTTATAGTTCAGAAGTAAAGTACAGGCTCGGTCGGGCACGCACTGGGATCTTATCTTAAACGTGGGAAGTACAGTCCCAGCTTGGGTACGCGCTCAATGCTCACGATATCCTTCCTAAAGTAAAATTGTGGATCGGGCACGCGCTGGGCTCATATTGCTAAGTGCTCCCTCGGTTAAACGCTGGATGCTAATAGTGTGCAAGGTTATAGGTAGGATGTAGCCTCCCGGCTACTAGAGCGGTCGACCTCGAACCTGGGGAACCGGGTTCGAGTCTCGGCAACGCCGCTCAATATACTGTGATTCTGGGTAAATCACTCCCCCCCCCCAAAAAAAATATAAATGTGGCCATCTGTAACGAAACTGGATCTGCTGTAATCTTCGGGTTAACTCGTGCTATATAAAACATAAACAAATATGTTCTTGACTCAGGTATGCGCCGGATTATTAAATTATACATTGGTAGTAAAGTGACTCTGATGCACGGGCACGCGAAGTATACTCGCCTTATACTTCGCGTGCCCGTGCCTCAGAGTCACTATAAGGTCGGTCCGGGAAGCGCTGAATGCTCACACTATGCCATGTGATTAAAGTTCTGAATCGGGTACGCGGTTGACACCTGTAATCCTAGCAAAGTAATGTCCCACCGCGACCACGCGTGGGATGCTTACACCGCACCAATGAAGTACGCATCCCCCGCGCACTATTTACATTCATTGAACGCCCACTCTGGCGCAGCAATGAACATGCAATAGATATCAAAACTCGACAGATTTTGCGTAAACAAAAGCGTTTAACATTTACTGTTGCCGTTCTATCTCTGGCGTGGGCAACGTTCTTATGGTATTAAACACGAATTATTTCTGTGTTTTCCGTTATAATGACGTGTATCGACAGTCTCTGGGGAAACTGTACATTGTTTCTAATCATTTCAATATAATTCTCCAAAAATGCCGAAGTGAATATTGCATAACTCTGACAGAGAAATACGATATATACTGAAAGGTATTGGCTGGCCATATAATTCTGCATATGTTCAAAGTATACAAACGCACACATTCGTAGTTTATACGTATTAAACTCAGTACGCATGGTCTGTTGGTGCGACTAAACGAAGCCCTCCGTGGGCAGAGCAAACCCCAAACCCCAACCACATGCTCAGCGCAGAAGAGCGCTGCGAGGCCAAGTACCTGTATACAAACCTCACATAAACAAGATTGAGGGGAGTCATGTAGCCCCGCCCATTGAAATGCCAAGTTATTATCCGTCTGCCGCCGCAACAATTGTTTACGTCAGACGGTGGCAGTCTCAAAAGCTGACAAGTTGAAAATGACATGTTTTGTGAAAAACATATGATTTATTGTATGCTCATTGCTTCCATGCTCTTTCCGAACGATGCATCGGGCGCCTATATGTATCTGTATACAATAATGATGTACTTGAGCTACTGCAGCCGCAGGCTTGTCGTTTCAGTGCGCTATAAACCACACGTGTAAAACATGATTTATTGTATACTCATTGCTTTTATGGTCTTTCTGAACGATGCATCGAGCGCCTATCTTTATCTTGATAAAATAATAATGTATTGTATCGACTGCAGTCGCAGACTTGTCGTTCCAATGCGCTATAAACATCACCTGTTACTATCACCGCTCTAATGTGCTTGATTTACCGGCTTCAGAAGGATGAATCGTCGAACTTGTCTTGCCGAGATTCGAACGTGTGACCTGAGGGTCACACATACTTTAGTATTCTTACCGCTTATATAATGGTCCTTCTTTCCGGGTTACATAGGTAAATATCTAAATAGTAATCATCAAACACATTAATCCTACATGGTTTCGGACCCCATGGTCAGGAACACAGTATTCGAACTTATATTAAAATCAAGCGCGTTAGCTTACGCTGTCAGCACCTGTAAAGGCGAGTCTGGTCACATCCTACACGAATACCACTGGAGCTCGGCTCATTATGTGCATCTGTTGTGCGTATGAAGGACCGAAGAGTGAGCTGGGGCCCCGAATGTCAGCGGGATGTGGGACTCTGGGTGCAGCCCTCCATTTTAGGTATGTGCTCGGCCGTGGGACCAGTAAACAGTTACCGTCGCGGTAAAGATGCGATAATGTATAATCTTAAATGTCACCCTGTATTGTTAATTTGTTGCTTACCCAAGACTGCTGGTCTCCTGACTCGGACTGAAAAGTACGCAGCGGCACTGGCAGAACTACTGCTGAAAAGTAGAAATAGCGGAGTGTAGCTTCGGAATAGAGCGCTATAAACTGACTGCCAGATAAGCAATAGAGGAACGCGACCCCTAGAGGCCGCCCTTCCAGCTTCAACTGAGTGACCCCGAGGCTCTGGCGCTTCACTGACCAGCAATCTGAGATGCAAAGTTATATTTTTCACGACGCATGCCCTCATACCGGTGACGCTCTGCCCACTGGTGAGTATGTATGGGGTACTGACAAGCCATCATGCACAATGCTGTGCTGTGTGCGCGCGGCCCTTCCAGTGTACTCTTCCTCTGTTCATACATTCTATATACCAGACAGTATATTTAATATATGTATAGGTATGTAGGTGCAGGTTTATAGTCACTCACGTTTGGTAGGACCTCCAACCCCCAGCTCGCCCTAATAATCAATCGAAGGTGCAGTTGCAGCGTTAAAAAAGTTGATAAACTATTTGATGCTCAAGTGTGGGGGCGGGTTGAAGGGATCATCCGGTAAAATGGTCATAACAGATTTTAAAATCCAAACTGATATCATCAAAAAAACAAGTGTTCCGAAATACATATTGTTGAGGACGGGTGGACATCCAGGACTGCGTAAAAGGAACCATTTGTCTCTACACTGAGTGGCCCCTTTGAATCTTCTGCTCTCCTGGCCCCTGCTTCAGAGGTCAGGGGTCACTGGTTCAGCTCCCGGATGGATAGGGTACGCTCTACTCACCAGTGGGTTGATGTCGGTGCGCGCCCCCTGCCGGAAGGCGCAGGCCGCGCAGTCCTTGCTGCACTCCCCCAGGACAGCCGCGATGTGGCAGGCAGCGAGCACCAGGAGCAGGCGGCAGCAGTGCCGGAGCAGCAGCAACGCCATGGGCTGTGGGAGCAAGAGAGGCACCGGTAAGCAACTGGAGTGGGCGCAAGAGAGTGCAAGAGGGCAGACAGCAGGCGAGGGGACAGCGGGCAGGTGCACGGGCAATACAGAGGGCGGAGGTCGAAAGGGAGGGCAGCGGGCACCAGCAGGACAAGGCGACTAGTGAGGAGCAGGCAGCAATGTAAACAAAAGGCAGGTCACAAGCAGGAATATGACCAACAGATAACAGGCCAGCAAACAAGGGGCGGTAAGAGGTAGAGGGAAAGCACAAGAGAAAGCAGCAGATGAACAGTAGAAGTGGGAATACTGGGCAGAGCTTCAGGTGAGCAGCAGGAATTAAATTACGCGACAAGGTTAGGGGCGAGCATCAGGTCCATGAAGATGGGGACAGGGTTACAGGTGAGCAGCAGCACCAGGACAGAGTTACAGGTGAGCAGCGTGAGCATGAAGACTGGGCAGGGTTACTGGTGAGCAGCAGGACAAGGACAGGGTTACAGGTGAGCAGCATTAGCATGAAGACTGGGCAGGGTTACAGGTGAGCAGCAGGGCCAGGGCAGGGTTACAGGTGAGCAGCAGGGCCAGGGCAGGGTTACAGGTGAGCAGCAGGACCAGGATAGGGTAACAGGTGAGCAGCATTAGACTTTGAACACAAGGGAGGGTTACAGGTGTTTAGCAGGACTTTGAACACTACATCATAATGCAGAGGAGCAACTGGAGCCCAACATCGGGGGGGGCAGCAATAGGCAGAGTGGAGATGCAGAGGCTCTAAGAAGGGGTGAATAAAACAACAAAGCCTCGTTAACATGTCAATGGTCTTTAAAGACCTGTGAGGTCCTCGGGTGCGGTTGTGTGTGTCCCCGGGAAGCTGTCTCAGCCTGGGCTGACACAAATGACGGGAGTGGGGGTGGGGAAGGGGGGTTGTGCGCCTGTCATAAGGTGAGAAGCAGGAATGAGAACAGAAGACGAAGCAGTGTCGTGGAGACAACACAGGGCTCTAAGAGATCAAGCAGCAGGACTGTGAAGACAAAACTGTTACAGGAGGAAGACTGTGTGAACACAAGAAGGTACAATCGAGGTGCATCACAACTATGAACACAAGGATCACAACTATGAACACAAGGGAGAGTTACACGTGAGCAGCGGGACTATGAACACACAAAGCCCCGGGCACCGGTGCCTGGAACACAGGACAGGGCTACACGTGAGCAGCAGGTCTCTAAACACACACCAGAACAGCAGGATTGTTAGCTCGGGTCAGGACCGCATGGTCCTTATAGGCTCCCAATAACGTACGAGGGAAGCATTGTCGCCAATGCACCCACCCAAAGCGCCCGCTCTCGAGTGTATACCCCGAACAAACCCAGCATTCAGTAAAAGCAGAAGTCCTTATTTCCAAATAATATTTTTTTTAAATGCAACTGTCTGCTCGCATGTCATTTTGTTATCTAGTATAAAACGCCAACTCTGTTATGTTTTTTAACACTATCTGGGGGGTAGGCATTAGCAGTTTAATGCACTTAAAATTACACGCCCTTTGTAGCTCGAAAATGCCTAACATACCAACAACTTCTAGTACAGTTCCAAACTAGAGGCGCCGCTTCGTAAAGAATAAATGTGTCATATACCAATTCGCAACTGACTTTTAAAGTATTGTCGCGTTGTTTATCGTGCAACGCCCCGGTACAGCGCTAGTTGCCAGCATCCAGCTATACGAAATAAATGCACCTTGTGCAATCCTATCCAAAATATAGCCCTCCTGGAAAGGTAGCATGAGCGCGCGAGCGCGCGCAGGTGCGCGGAGATCAGGGGCCGGGAAGAAGTTTACTCACACTGCTAGGTCCTCCTGCTGCAGCTGGAGAAGGAGCTCTGTGTTCAGCCCGGGCTGTTCCTGGGACTCTGGCTCGCGCCGGCTTTATATAGCAGCGCGCGCGCTGACTGGGGGTCTCTGGAGTTAACTCGCAAGACTGGAGCTCGCGCCAGAGAGTGAGAGGGCGCAGCCACCAGCCCGGGCGTCTGTCTGTCTGCAGTGCGAACGGCGAGGAGAGCGCGAGGCAGCGACGCTCCGTCCCTTTCAGCAGTGGGATGGCAGTGCGGGACTGGACTCTCTTCGCCGGGGCTCAGGGCGCGCGCACTTTATAATTAGTCATAAAAGGGAAAAGCCGAGCGCTCCCCCAATAGCGAGCTGGCTGCTGCTGACGTAGGAGGTACGACAGCCAGGCGAGGGGGTCCGTCTGCGCCTTGTTGTGATCCCTCGCTCCCAGGAGGGAGCGCTGCGAGGCGCGGTGGGCTTTGAAAGGGGGTGAGAAAGAGATGCGTGAGGGTGCACGGGGGTGGAGGGGCTGAGGGTTGTCACCTGGAGCGACTAGTGATGCACGCTGAGTCACTTTCAACGCTCTCGCCGCCTACTGTGTTATGGGAGACCATATTATTATTACAGGGAGGGGCAGTGTTTTTTATCTGGAAAGTTCTTTTTTGCGCCTATAAATCATTTCGACAGCAGTAGACGAGAAAGGCAGAGGGTGTCTGCATACGAGCTTTTCAACAATTTCTATCCAGGAGTCCAGGAAAGTATCATTTCCCATATGTGACATTGTGGCATTACCGTTATTAATACCCTCTTGTGAAGACTTTGAGTTTTAGGTGTACATAAGATGATGCTGCTTTCACTACTTTTTTTTTATATTTGTGTAGTGATTTTATTCCACATTTATTAGACCCTCGAAGTTTTTAGTGTATCTGAGAGTGTATAACCGTGCATAAGAAAGATAATGCTCATAGGTAATGCATAGAGTAACTACACACGGGATGTGTTTAATGACGTCAACTCTGTGTTCTTGTTCTCTGACACATGCAAGTACTGTACTAGACCCTAAATGCGTGTTCCTCCTCTTATCCCCAGAGTACATCAGCAACCCATGACTGCATCAGTCCTACGCAAAACGTGTAATATCGTCTCTCTCCACTTCGTCTTTACAACTGACCTATCCTCGACCATTTGACAAAGCAACCATAATTCAAAAACATAAATGCACACAGACCTTGCCAGAACTGACATACACATTCACACCAGTTAATGTGGGCCCCTTACCAGTCACGTCCTATGTGTTAGCCCATGCTCCCGATTTGAGAGTAATCGCTGCGCTGCATTTGTAAATGGAAACACAGTGAACGCTATACTTACCCACTTCACCTTTGGAATCTGATCAAAATGATTTCTTGCAGGCTCTTGGCAGGCTGATTACAGGCAGGGAATGAAATGCAGTTCCAAATGATTGATGAGACACCACGGATATAAAGAAGTGACGTTCATTTCACGTCTATATGACTTCACTGGAGGCAGATAATCCCAAAAGCAGCCGGAGCAGAGAAAATCAGCAGGGTTGCCTGTGGTTGCAGTCAGCTAAATTATGATTGCATTTTTACTCTAATGTTTAAATCTCAATGAAATGATGTCTCGCGTGCCTTTCAATTACGGGTTGATTCCCTTGTGTGGTACACATGTGATCACAAGTATTAACCTTCACCAGTCAAATTCCAAATACTTTTATTACTACGGTAGAATATGTAATTGCTGTTTCACTTAACACATCACACAACCAACACACATAGCACAGCAGTATCTTTTTTGGCCTCGCTTCACCGCGCAGATGTCTGTATAACCTGTTGTTACTAATTCTTTAAAATATACATACACCTTAGGGATATTTTCGTCTCACCTCCTGATATGGCTGCTGTACTATTCCACCCACTATTGAGTACTTGCTTTGCAAAGCATGAGCAATCACTTTACATCACAATACAACACCGACTCATCACACATTACCGCCTTAAATTCATAGATGGAATCTGTAAGAAAACAATAATTTTGCTCTGTTCTTTTAAAGTATGGAAGGATTTTTGATGCTTTAAATAAAACTCCAAATGCAAGCAAGGCTATTGGCTTTACTAGAGATTGTTAGGTCTGGCTTGACAGTGCAGCTACCATACAACATATTGTTACCAGTTCTTTAGAATGTAAATATACTACTGTAGGTTTTGCCCAGAAGAGTAAACCTCCTCTCTCACCTCATGCTATTGGATGTTTGGTGAATCATTTTTATCACCTATGGAGTACTTGCATTGTAACGTATGACGGATTATTTTCAATTTCGAAAGTGCTCTGTATTATATAACATTATTTATCTCACAGATTCATTGTATACAGAATTCACAATGTTCTTGTTTTTTCACTTCAGGCTTTAAAAATAATCATTCAGGTGCAAAAATCCAAGCCCGACCTATTGACTTTGCCAATGGTTGCTTCAGGTTGCCTTCCAGATATATGGTTAACGTTTCCAAGGGCTTGCTGTGTCCCCATAAATGCTGCTTTGAGTTTACTAGGGCTGGTTCATATTTGGCTGAATAGCATACCTAATATTTTTCGTGATCAGCAGCACAATAATATTCCCTGTATTGAGCTTGATGTGACGTGAAAATCCAGCAATACCGTGTATAGCTCTCCTGGTATTGTTGTTGTTAAACTAATCTGGAGATACTTTCCTAGGCTTGTGAACAGAGTATCGTCACCTCATAGGAGCTGGGATAATAGCCAGGGGATCTCCCAAGGTTTATTTATAGACCAGGTTAAAACATAAGTATTGGCATACAGTTCAAGAAAAAAAACATTGCACATATATGCGAGAAACAGCAGTTTTTTGCTTGGTCATCCCATTTTGTTTTATTAATGCCACTGTGTTTTTTATCTCCGCACACTGGACCACTGCTGTCCAGTCCCCAGAGTATGTGCTTTGACCCCTAAAACGTGGTTAACTTGATTAACTGGTAATTGCCATATTTAACTTTTCAGTATGGCCGTAGTATATGATGAGAGAAATATACCAAAGGTATGGAATAGTTAAAAGTCTCCTGTGGACTGCAGCACATGTTGCAACCATCCACTAGCCTGACAAAGGAAAGATGCCACCAGGCCTACCTCTGTGGGCTGACTCCTGCTGTTTTTAAACCTGCAGCTGGACCTGTCAATTCTACAAAAAATCGTTGAACTACATCCTCATATTGGATTATTGATATTGGACTGAATTATTTTTTCTGTTGGAAAATGAACTTGTTGGTGAATCATTTGGAAAACAAATCGAACAAGGACTACAACATGGACTGTTGACCTTTTATTTTGCAAATATGTGGCGCTCCTTCCATTAACTCTTGTATTTGTTGATCTGTTTGGTCTGAACGGTGGACCTGAGGAAGAAGAGCACCCACATTTCAGAGGAATACAATATATATTGAACTTTTTGGTGAATTACTCCCTAGTGCGCTCGAGGCTCAAAACTTCTGTGGGACCTTGCCTGCTCGAGGCCAGCCTTACCAGGGACCACGCCGACTTGGGGCTTCTTTTTGCTGTCACTGCGGGACTGCGAGGACCAGGTTGCAAAGCACACCAGCCACCGGCCGCACCTGGGTCCTCTTCCCGCCCCGCCTCCCTATTTAGGGTCCTACTACACGCGCACGCGGGACGCGCACCGGCAAAGCCCGGGCCAAGGGCGGGCCCATTCTAGCCCGTTACAGACCGAGCAAGACCGGACCGGGCCACCTCTCTTGGTCCATGGTTGATTGCCCTTGAACACTGTGAAGCCCGTTCACAACCTGAACTAGAGATACAGCCAAGACCAGGGATAATGGCGACAAGGGAATTGAGAAGCAGAGCCACGGCATCCTCTTCCATGGTGGCAGGTACTTTGGACAATTTTCTCATTAGAGCTAATTCACTGGTGGCAAATGAACTAACGGTTTTAGAAAGAAGACTTTCGCAGGGGATTGAAAGTGTCAGGAGATCCTCTTTGGGCCTAATAGCGAACGCTTAAACCCCTGAAAAGGGCGAGGACTCACATAACGCCCTTTTGGACAGTATTGACCAAACAATACCATCCGTCCTGCAAGAGTGAAGGCCTAGTCCACCATTGCCCAGTGACTCTCTGCCGGCTATTCCTGAAATCATTGCTGTCCCAATGACTGATAATGGTCTGTTATCTGAAGGGGTGCTCCCCCCAGCTACGAGGGGTGAGGGAAGGGGCTGTTCCAAAAAGGAAACACGGGAGGCAGACCAAGGGTGGGAAAAAGCTTAAATTAGATCTTTGCTCTACCATTACTGAGATTACGGGTCCCACAGCAGACCGGGTCTCCCCTCCATCAGTTAATGATATTTGCAGTGTGCCCCCGCAAACTTTAACGGTAGTACAGCCAGCTGCTTTCAGGTTTGGGGAGGGGCATACCTGGGGGAGGATAACTTTACCCGCACTTTAAGCAATACCATGAAATCTCTGCTGGACCCCATGGTGGCTAGACTAGACTGTATTGAGTGTAGGCTACAAGCACTAGAAACGGCCACCGGGGCATTGTAGACCTTATGAAAAGTATGGGGACTACCCAAAGAATGTTCGGGGCAAACGGGGGGGGTTGTTCCTCCATCTAACCCCCCTAGCTTAGTAATTTCCCACCCACTGAACCATTCTATTGTTCATTCACATAACCTCCCTAGCCTACTAATTACCTGTCCTCTTAAGTACAGCTCAGCAGGGGTTAGGGGTGGACATCACAGATACTTGGGTCATGCAGCAAGTAATTATGAATCACGACCCGACAGGTTTTAGTTTAAAAGAACCCTCCACGCAAGCTCAAGGCCGTTCCCCGGGTCCAACTACAATAAAAATAGTTTCCTGGAATGTGGCAGTTCTTAGCAACAAACTGGCCTGCCCTGACTGGTGTTCTTTCATAGACACGACCGATGTATGTCTCTTCCAGGAAACGTGGGCACGGGAAGAACAATTCCGAATAGGCTATGCCTCATACTCAGTCCCCGCAAGGTGAGGGGGAAAGGGCAGACCGTCGGGAGGGTTAACGATTTGTATGAGAGCCGATTTAGGCTGCACTGCTAGGGTCATGAATACGGCATCAGAGGATGTGCAATGTGTGATCCTGGAGTGGCGGAATGGTGCCAGACTTGCCATGGTTAACATTTATTCCAGACCTGTGAGTGTTACATCCGAGTCCAGAGCCATTGAGGAGCTTGCCTCCTTCTTAGGAGATATTCCTGAGGGAGTGACACTTGTGATAGGGGGAGACTTCAACTCCCACTCCGAGCCACTTGTGGGTCTGATGGATGGTGTAAACCAGGAGGAGGATGATGTTTGGAAAATCCCTCAAGTGGCTGGGCCATTGGTAAGGTCATGGGCGCCTCTGGCAATAAAATAACTACCCTGATGCTGAACCACTCAATCAGGGCTTGCAATGGCAGGGTGAAATCGGACATCCCTCCGATGAACACCTTTAATAAACCAGGGAGGGAGGCACGCCTTGATTATATCCTAGTAGAATGTAGTGCCTGGCATAGGGTACTAGATTTCAGAGTGGCACCCAGGGGAGAGAGCGATCATAATGCACTGATCCTTGACTTTGCCCTTACAAGTGTCTTAAAGGGCAGTTCTACACTTGAGTCTGGTCCAGCCAACAGGGCCCTTCTTTCAAACAACAGACTTAGGGTAAGATGGGACAAGCTGGTCACTCATCCAGATCAAGTGGCGGAGCTTTATGCTCGGCTTATCCCAGTACTAGAAGTTGCAGGCGTACTAAAGGTACAACATCCGACACATGAAACTTATCAAAGGCTTGCAGAACTTAACAGGGTATTAGTTACTAGCCTGGCTGAAATCTTAAACCCTCCTGATCTCAGAGGGTGCAGGGCAGGTAGCAAGCCCAGCTGGTACAACAGGGCCTGTAGACTGGCGAAAAGAGAACTGCTTGAGGCATTGAAACAAAACAATGGCAGGGCACTCATAAAGTTCAGGAGGATAGCATACCGCCAATTAATTCACCATGCTAATATTGAGTGGGGGAACGAGAACTGGGCAAACCAAACATCTGCCCTTGCAGTGAAGAATACCCGCAAGTTCTGGCAAATCATAACTACAGGTTCGGCCGAACCCGAGTTGGCAGTAGCACCCAACATCGCTGCAGAGGTGTGGGAAGATCACTTCCATACCCTATACCGGGGGTACAATTCCATTGGGAATTTGCCCATATGTGGTACAGAGCTTGACTCTGTCCCAGTTATATCTGAGTATGAGTTCACTGAAGGGGAGGTCATGGACGCTATCGCTAGACTCCCTGCTGGTAAAGTCCCGGGGCTGGACAAGGTCCCTGGAGATCTTTTTAAACATGAACCCGGGATATGGGCCCCTTATTTAACGTTGATTTTTAACGCAATTTTAGGGGGCATGGCGGTCCCAAGTACTTAGCTGGGAGCAGAGATAGTCCCTATCTTCAAGAAGGGATCACCTCTGCTCCCAGTCAACTACAGGCCGATTAGCCTAATAGACGTCTCACAGAAACTTTTCGTGAGGCTGATTTTAGATCGCCTCGAGAGCTGGATGGAGGAGTCTGATATCTTAAGCCAGGGGTCTTCAAAGTGTGGGGCGCGACCCCCAGGGGGGCCGTGGAGTGATTGAATGGGGGTCGCGCATTCCCGTTCACACTTCTGCCCATCGGACAACAAGTGATTCAGCCCCCCTCCTCCCCTGTAGTGTGTCTCAGCTCAAGCTGCTGTGGGCTCCGCTAGGCTGTGTCTGCAGTCTTATCTCCAGCACAGCCTGGCACGCCAGAGTTTTTCACAGATCGTTAAAGACCATTTGTATATTTACATATGTGCTGTAAAAGAGCTATTTTTGACTAGTGGCCATTCTGAAATGCGGCTTTAGAGCCCGACATTCCCAAAGTTCCTTACTGGAATACCTGAACTGCATAGCGGCAAAAAAAAACACAACCAAGTTGAAGATGTTTTTTCCTCTCGAAGATGCATGATTAGAATGCAAAACATTACACCACTTAATATAAAATATTTACATTATAATTACCAGGCAGAGACTAAGGGTTTATGCCACAATGGATAAGTTTTCGCCATATGTTAAGCTAATAGCCCTTTATCTACTGTGGGCATTCAGAATATCAGAAAGCAGTGTCCCAAATGAAATACGTGTTGCTAGGAAACATGTTGCAGCGTTAAGAATATTAGTAGGCTTGCAAAACAGCTTTGTGCAAACCAGAAATTGTTGACAACATTAGCAAATTGTAACCTATCACCGACTGCATAACTTGGCCTTGAATCCTAAACACAAACACTAAGGGCCCGATGTAGGTAGGCATTTACCAGTCGGTAACGGCCGAATTCGGCCGTTACCGACCGGTAAATGGAAATGGAGATGTAGGGGGCATATGTTCACAGAATCGGTAAATTTACCCGTCGGTAAATTTACCGATTCTGTCAATTTACCGATCGGTCTTTTTACCGATTCGGTAAATTTGATATGTAGGTGGGACTCTTCAGAGTCCCACAAGCATTAAAAAATCGGTATTTTACCATCAAATCCTATTTGATGGAAAAATACCGATTCAGGTGTGCATGCACATGTGTGCATGCACACCTGTGCCATATGACAGGCAGACCTGCCCTTAGGGCAGGTATGCCTGCCACATGGCACCTGAACCCGTTTTGGGGGTGCTAGAGGGTGTCAAAGTGACACCCCCTGCACCCTTGTGAAATTCGGTATTTACCGATTCGGTAAATACCGACCGGTAAATGCCCAATCATTCCTATGGGCTTCAAAGCCCATAGGAATGAATGGGCATTTACCGGTCGGTATTTACCGAATCGGTAAATACCGAATTTTACCGATTCGGTAAATGCACATCTGTATTTACCTACATCTCGGTACTTATATTTTACCACTTCTTAAATACCGAATCGGTATGATTCGGTATTTAAGAGGTGGTAAAATAAAATTACCTACATCGGGCCCCTGGTGTGTTAATTTATACATTTTGTGAGAAAATATTGCATAATTATTTAAAACTGCTTTGAGTTATCCTTCTGACGCTTTAGTAAAAGAGATCACCCTGGTCTCAATATCAAAGACCTGTTCCCCACCATTTATTTATTTCCTGCATGGAGGATCAACAAGCATTGGCATAGCCAATAGGTCTCGCTTTTGGGACCTTATAAGTATTTAGTTATGCAGCACAATATCCTTGGTGCAATAACATAAACTGTTGCATAGCTAAAAACTTATAAGGTCCCAAAGATGAGACCTACTGGCTATGCCAATGCTCGTTTTTCTACTTCCAGTACCCCCTGGGCCCCAACTCTGTCTATTCCTTACATTTGAATTTTACATTTACTGCAGTAGCGTGAGAATGCATTACATGAAAAGAAATATAAAGTAGGGATGCCAGAAGAAAAATACCAGCCATTTGATGGTTAAAGAGCCTGCAAAGGCCTCCTCTTGACACTAAATAGGATTGTAAATGAAATCATATGCATTCATTCGTAATGTGACTTTTCTGTGTTTGTTCCTTTTAATTATCAGTCATGGATCATTGAGGCAGCCCTAGAACACAATTAAAAGTGCTTTCTATTTATATTTGTTGTTCCAAGTACGCACAGATGAGTGCTGAAATATACAGCTTTAGGTGACTGCTTATTTTTGTACCGTCTGGGACATGAAAATAATGAGCAGGCAACCCTAACCATAGGACTGGAAGTGTGTTGCAGGATCAGCATAATATTTATTTCCTCCACCCTCAATCCCTGATTAATGTCATAATAGCAATAGTTTAACTTATATCTTAAACCCTACGCCACCGTCAATAATATGCTGAGTTACTTCAAGTGTCTGGGAATGCACCCTGCATTCAGAGAACTAACTTCTCATTCTCGCACTTCACTTTCGCGCTCACCCTGCACTCACAGCGATCACAATGCACTCACACTGATCACCATGCACTCATATCATTCACCCTCTCACCCTGCACTCACAGTGATCACTCTGCACTCACAATGCACTTGCGTTTTTCACCCTGTAGCTCAGCCTGCAGTCACACTACTGATCTGCACTCACCCTGCACTCATGTGACAGCTCATTCACCTGCCCTCTCACTGCTCAATTTGCAACTCGCTCAAACAAGCCCATCACTAACCATGCATTCATTCGTCCCACTCTGCACTTACATCCAGACCCAAATTTATATGGTCCCCTCACTCACCATGCAGTCACTCTTCTTTCCCTACTCTCACACTGTTGCATTGCTCACCGCGCACTCACATGGTCACTCTTGTTATCCACAGAGTGCAGAGGGTTAATGTGCCTGCTACAAAGAACATGTACTATGCAGATCACAGAACTGAGTGTGAGTAAACTATGAGTAGCACTATAAAAAAAAAGTTTGTCAGAAAGGTGCTACAGAGAGATGAGGTGCATTGTTGGTGAGTGGTAGTGAGGGAATTTATGGAGAAGGAGGAAACGGGGGATGTGGCACCAAAAAAGACTTGCGCTGTGTGTGACCAGTGCTAGGGCCAGCCCTGCCCTGGGAGTGCAGCCCCCCGCGAAGTTTGGGTCTAGTGGCTCCCCTGCTTCTGCTTATTACTATTATTATTTACATTTGTAGTGTGCTACTGTTACCAAAAGGTGTCCTGGGGCTAATAGCCATCTTCTGCTTGAAGGCAAATGAGAAACATACAGAAGGGGAAGGAGAATCAGCCAAATGGGGTGACCTACAGAGCTTAGAGCCGGATTTTTATATCTTTCTAAAGGATAACGGATTCTTGGTGGAGCGAAGCAAAGGAGGGTGCACGGTCCATAACTGTGTAGCCTGCACCAAAACAGCAAGACAGACAATTTTTGCCTTCCTGAATTAGGGAACAATAGGCAGAGTGGCACAGGCCAAGAGGAGCATACAGGTCTAACCCGTGTGCTCGGTGAGGAGAGATGATAGGATGAGAAAGGACAGCAAGGGAGTGAGAGAATTTGATTGAAGAGGTCAGGGATGAGGAGAAATGTGAAGTGCCGAAGGGAAGTGCGGACACCCAAGAAGTGAGTGTGATGGAAAGTTGAGGGCACAGAGGAGGGCTACTGTCAGACTGTGAGAGAAGATAGCTGAGAGATGATCTGTGACCTAAAAAGTAATTTGATGCACCATGGGTGAGAGACAGTAGCGATAGGGGAAGAGAGGGAGTACTGGGGTGGGTGCTGAGCAGTGATTAATTTGTAATAAAACATGTGCTAGGGACCTCACCAGTAGGCCACTGCAACTTTAACCACCCACCCGTTGCCTTGCCTGTGCGGCCAATGACAATACCTATTCAACTTCCAACCATAACACTGTGCAAGTGTGACTATTTCAAGCCCCCACAGCTATGAGAATGGCATGGATGTCAGGAGTTTATCGTTTTTAATGTATATTGAATTAATAAGCAGCTGATCTCTAAATTACACAGACAGAGCCACATTGTGGAAGATGGTCATAGTGCCAGTGTGCACAAGTAGGTGCTAGTGCGGAGCACTGGAAGCCACCTGCTCAAATTAAGCTCTGGTGCTGAGGTAACAGGGGAGAGGGACATTGGTTCAATAAGGTGTGAAAGAACAAAGGAGAGATGTTAAAGACGAATGGGGGACTGGAGAGGTGTAAGATACAAATAGACAACAATTTGAATGGAGAGACTTGAGGTGAATGAGAAGTGCAGATGGGCACAGGAAGTGACGGGGCCATAGGGGCCATGAGATGAATGCGAGAAACTGTTAGAGATGAGGGCAGTGAAAAGACAGAATGGCAAGAGGTGATTAAGGGTGAAATGAGAAGTTGAATGGGGAGAGTTCAGAAGTTGTAAAAAGGGGTGAAAGAAAATGGCCTGCAAAGTGAGAGAGGGATCCGGGATTGGGAGAGGAGAGGAGAGAGGGATGGAAGGGAGGCGTGGGAGGAAAGCGGCATGAGTAAATTGCTTAACTCTGCACAAGACCGCCAGGGTTTTAAGGGACCCCTGCTGCTCTCGGCCAGGTGAGCTTCTTATGTGGCAGCACGTATTCCTGCGGAGTGGAAGGCCCAACACAAAGGTTGACTAGACATCTTTCTGATGTTAATTGCTGTATTTTGGTTATAAACTGGTACTGATGGGGTGAAATCTGTCCTCAGTTTTACAGAGTGCAAAAAATGTCAAAATAACGAAGTAATTCTATCCCAAAATAGCGCGGCATCACATAACATTATTTAAATTTTCTTCCCACACAATTTAGTCACGCCTGTCGTATAATTTGGTCCTCACCTGCCTCATAATTCCAGGAGCCCTGCCTACTGGTTTAGAAATGTTTGTCAGGAGGGGGGTCCTTACAACTGAAAATGTTGACAGGGGGGTCTCGGCACCCAAAAGTTTGAAGACCTCTGTCTTAAGCCCATATCAGGCAGGCTTTAGAAAGAACGTTTCGACCACGGACCAGATTTTCCGATTAACCATGCTTTTTTGGAAAACGGTTAAAATCAAGGGCCGTTCACTTTATACTGTTTTCGTGGATCTCCGTGCGGCCTTTGACCTGGTCCCACGAAGGAAATTGTGGAGTGTGCTCTAAGATATGGGCATTCCTGCCCTCTACTGAACATTATAATCCGACTCCACACAGAGAATTTCGCGCAGGTCAGGTGTGGGAGAGAAGGCAAATTGTCATCTAGCTTCCCCGTTGGCAGAGGGGTGAGGTAGGGTTGCGTCTTGGCGCCCACCCTGTTTTGCCTCTTCGTCAACGGGGTAATTGCCCACCTGAATGCGGTCCCCAACAGAGACGCTCCAAGGCTCGCTGGGGTTGGGGCCTCCGCGATTATGTTTGCGGCTGATACCCTATTACTCTCGAAGACTCCTATGGGTATTCAGCGAGTCTTGGACGCCTTTGTTAATTTCTGTTACGAACGGGGGCTGGAAATAAATACTTCCAAAACGAAATTCATGATTTTTAACCCCCCGAAAATAACGCGCCCAAGTCCTGTGATTGGAGGAACCCGGCTTGAAAGAGTGCAGACGTTTGAGTATCTGGGTCTCACCCTTAATGAGAGTATGACCTGGGCTCAACATCAAATAAAATCTCAACTAAAGCACACTCAAAAGGCGGGGGGCATTCTTAAACTTTTAAGCAAAGCCACAGTTAAGCCAATTGGACCACCGCTAGAAATTTACAAATTGCAGGCACGAGGGGCGGTAATCTACGGCGGCGAATTGTGGGGCCACAATTGTGCCCCCACGATAGTCGTCACGGAAAACAAGTTCCTCAGGCAGCTGCTTTCACTTCCATCTAGTATGCCATTGCTGCCCCTAAGGCTAGACCTGGGCCGTAGACCTGTTAATGAGAAATTGGGCCTTAAACTCCTGACTTTTTGGAGGCGACTCTGGGTAACTCCAAAGCTTAATAACTACAGGCAAGAACTTGAGGAGGTCCTAAAACTGCCCAATGCGTGACAACTCTCCTGGTTAAAATACATAAGACAGGAATTTGAGAGGCTGAGCCTCCCTCTTATGTGGAGTAACCCGGAGCAAGCATGTACTAATATATCACGTAAGCAGCTGGCTAATCTGTACTTTGAATACAATTTATCTGCCCGCCTATCAAACGCCCAAATAGGAACTCTGACCAACACATTTTTTATGACTAAGGATTATTACAAATTGGAGTCTGTTCTGAATGATATCAGCCCTCCTGGCTTCAGGAAACTGTATCTCCAATGGAGACACAGCTCTTTGCCAATCAGAGCCCTTACAAGCAAATGGCGCCCACCTACCACAAAAAACTGCCCAGGCTGTTCTGCAGAGTCAGAAAATGAATTGCATGTCGTGTGTTTTTGCCCTGGATATCAGATCCCAAGAAAAAAGTGGATAGTTCCAATCTGTAAAAACTTGGGGATTAGTCAGTGCCATGAACCATTCCGAATACTAAAAACTGATCTTTCCCCTCTAATCGTTTTTGCTGTAACCAAATTTTTAGCAGCAATGTGGATTATGAGACGGAATTATCTGAATGCTCAGCCCAGTGGGAGAGGGTAGATACATGTACATAGCTTTGGGGAGTTTGATTACCAACTACATAATGACAGGGCTCTCTGATGATCATGTTTTTAATGCTTTTTATCGATTTTGTATTTCACTGTGATGATATAGCTCACCGGATATGACTTGATGTTTGTTTTTAATGTAATGAATTGATCTGAAGTGTGCTAAATTTTATCGTTGAATGTAATGTGATTTCTTTTATGACAATATTGTCGAAATAAAGATGATAAAGAAGAAGCATACCAAAAAGTGCCCTCACCGTTTATCTCTATTTTTTGATTGGTACTCAGCACACTCCCACAGAAAAGAATGGAGCTAGGGAATTACAATAAAATTCCATATGAAACAATGGTAAATTACATTATTTAAATTAGTTAAACATACAAATTAATACACTTGAATGTTAAAATGTATAATAATAGTACATATATATTGTTTAATAATATAATATCTGAGTACACTATTGTTTAAAATTTTTTATACAACAATAATTTTTATTAAAACATCACCAAATTGATTTCTATTATATCTATGCATCACATTTAATATTTTATCAATGTATGATAAAAAATGAAATTTTACTTTGGTGGAATTTTTTTTAACTTTAAAGACAAACAGTAATTTTAATTTAATTCAATACATTTTCATTGAATAAAGATTTAGTTCAAAACTAAATTAAAAGTGCCATAGCATTTTGTTCTACATTTAAAATACATATATACATGTTGAATTACCTTAATTTATAAGATAAACATATTTTAAATATTGTTTTTGCGTTAAATAACATTTTTATTTTTCCTTATGCTGTACAACTATGGTAAAAGAATATTTTGAACATTGATTTTTCAGTTAAATACATTTATATGTAATGTTTTCCTATACTTCACCACTAAGGCATAGTATAAGGAAAAATAAAAACTTTTATTTAAGATGAAAACAAATATTACAAATATTTTTATCTTAACTCTTAATGTGAATTGATGTTTTATATTTATTTTAAATGTAGAACAAAATAAAATAATCCACAACAGGTTTTACTTAGGCCTGGGAGGAATTATTAATGCCGCTGGTGGAATGGAGGAATTTGGTAAATCTGCATTATTATTGTAACGCAAAATTACTTATAAATTACGCTGCTCCGGCGGCGGAATTAATCTGCAGCAAATTCATGTTTTTATAGTGGGCCGGAAGAGACATCAGCCCCTCTACACTTAAAAATCACTGCAGATTAAAGTTTAATCTGCAAGCAATTTAAAACATATACGGACTGCTCCCTCTAGTGACCCTCTTCAGAAACCACTGCAGTTCATAAATCTCGGCGCACTTACATACTCTGCAGTAATTACTACTGAGTATGCAACGGCACCGATGGGTATGCACTGCAGTGATTTTTAAACAGGGTGGTAAGAAAGAGCAGTCACTCTGAGGGACTGCTTCTGTTTATAAACCACTGCACAGCACAGCAGTACATACCCCTCGGCGTGCTTACATACTCTGCAGTGACTACTGCAGAGTATGTCAGGGTGCCGAGGGGTATGCACTGCAGAGTGATATGCAGTGGTTTCTAAAGTTTAAAAACTACTGCATACCACTTGGCGGTGGCGCCTTTATATACTCTGCAGTAATCAATGCTGAGTATATAGGGGCACCGAGTGATTTTTGACTGCGCTATTATCTTAGCGCAAATGCATCCTTGCCTCCAATTTTTTAAGTGAGGGTACATTTTGCGCTAAGAAAATAGCGTCAAATGCCAATTCCTACCCGTCGCAGAATTCCACAATATCTCGCGGAACTTTAATGTAATTCTGCAGAATTCCACAGAATCAAATTCTGCCAGCTCCACCCAACCCCAGTTTGACATAATCTTGAAATACAACTTTAATTCATAAAATTATATTAAATTACATTAAAAAAATGTTTTTTTAGTTTAAGTTAAAGAAATACATTTCCACCTAAAATAAAAAAATTTTTTGACTATGTATTAATTATTTTTAAAAGCAATTCATCAAATTAATTACAATTCATTTACATATATTTTAGTGCAAATTATTGTTACTTTAATTTTCAAATTCAAAATATCGTATTAAAATATGTTATAACTAAATAATAAATATGTTGTAATTTATATTTTATCACCATTAAATTATATTTATTTATATTTTCTTACTATTTTAAATATTTTAATTTAATTTGCCATTATTTCCAGTGAGTTTTATTTTAATTTTCTACCTCCATTTTTTCTATGGGAGGGTGTTGCAGTACCAGTGGTAGGCCAAGTGTGGTGCTGGTCTGACTACATTTGTTTTTAGTAGTAACTTACACTCACATTTTGTGAGTAAGAAAAAGTAGTAAACATACTCAAAAGTCTAAATTACTGAAAAGTATACTTTACCCAAATGATTCATGCCCCATGTGTTGGAATGTACCTGCAGTGACTAGCCCCTAACATATTTTCACTGTAAAGGGCTGTAGCTGTCCAATGAGGAAACATAGATTTCAGGAAATAATAATAACTCTGCTATTTCCAGATGCTACTGGAATAGTTCAAACACAATTGTCCTGTTTATTAGGAATCCAATTCAATGGTGCAGTCTGAATTTTTATAAATAGGAACAATTATTTAAAAAAGATTACACTTTACCTGCCTGAGCCTCCAATAAGTTAATCAATATTAGCCTGCTAGCATTTGGCCCTGCCAGTCTACCCCTTAATGATAACTGCTCCCAGAACAGGAATATTGGCTTCGGCTTTTTCAAAGGAAGATCTGGGTGTGAGGTATTTGAGAGATATCAGATCATGAAGAACTGCTGGGAACGATCTGGGAAGGGAGCAGCCTGCTAATTCATAGTTAACACCTTGGTTGCGCTGCCGATTTTGCGAAAGTGCGGCACGTCTGCAAAACGGGCGGGGCCACGTCGGCCATTGGCCGAGGGCAGCATCAGCAAGGTAGCGTTGCCGTCGGCCAATGGCCGACGGCAGCATGGAAGGGGTTAAGCATAAAGGGAGGCTGATGGGAGAGAAGCCTTTTGCTCTATGTGCCCTCTGTAGCCAGTTTGGCAGCAGGTGAGTGGGAGAGGGGGCTTGTCCCAGAGCCAGTTTGGTGTAGCTGAAGAGGAGGTGACTGCTCATTTCCCTAAACGCATCCATGGATGGCACACAAGGTCCTATCAGTGGCGAAACAGAGAACATTGGGATAGTTTGCAGTAAGGCAAACATGATGTACTGCAAAAGTGTGAAGACTTGGCCCTGAAAACATTTTCTAGTTGGTTAGTGAATAGCCAGGACTTATCCCCCACCCACTAACTCATGAAATATACAAAGCTGGCACCTCACCCACAGCTCAGCAGAACACTCTCTGAACCTACGGAAGAACAGGTGTTTGAGACCTGTGTGGAGACCTGAAGGGCTTGACCTGCTCGTACTTGTACCCTGGACTAAGATGGGAACTCCACGGGTCAGCTGACTGACTACCTGTGTAGCTACAGATGCACAACAAGCTACTAGAGGCCTTTTATTGAATTGCCCAAGGGATCAGTCGCAGCTGGAACTGGACTGGACCCTGCTCTTGGCCTCTGCTGGAGTGAGCCATGGCTTCTAAGTGATGCGTCTGAGGTCCTGGGAGTCTTAGACGTGACCAAGAGGAGTTATGCAGAAACTCTTAAAAATTGGGACCTAGAAAATATTTCACCTTCCAAGACCTTGGTAATATCAGTGGGACCTTGTGGCACAGGGTTCCGGTGTTGAGACAGCTTTGACAGATACAGCTTCAGGCTTGCCCTGCTGGAGGATATTGAACTCCATAAAAATGACTAGGGACCTGGATTAGGGTTTGGCCTACAGGCAACTCCATCACACACCATGCCTGCCAAATTTTAAATCAGGCCCTAACTCAGAAGGTAAAAATCTTGACCTGGCGAAGGCACAAGAAGGATACGCCTGATGTAAGGACTTCAGAGGCTGCACAGTCTGAATTTCTCTTGCCTAGAGCTTTTCCAACCAAACCCCACAGCTTTAGTTGAACCGCGTTCTGCAGCTATCCAGGTTAGACAGCACTTAAGCTAACACCGCCGGCAACCTTGCCCTGCTAGAGGACTTCGACTTCCATTTCAGAGGCTAAGTAAGAAGGTAAAACCTTTGATTTGGATGAACCTTCTTGGTGTATTAAGCCCACACTTGATCGTGGTCAGCTGAAGTTGTGCTAATGTTCTAGTCAACTGCAAACAGTGACTACTGATTGGCACTTTACTTTTTCAATCTTTAAAATTTCACAACTTCGGTTTCCCTTATTTGATTTTTGCCATTTTGGTGTCATTTTACTCAGTAACATTTTCACTATTATTCTGAATTGATTATTGGATTTTTATGGTGGTTTGTTTTGACTTTTTACACTCTTTTTATACTAATGAATATTTTACACATTTTCCTAAGTTATACATGTCTGCCCTTTGCCATAGCTGCCGGGAGACTGATCCCAAGTCTAAGTTCTTGATTCTGTGAGTTACCCTGACAATTTGGCGGTCTTATCCCTTGTGTTGGACTCACATCCACCTCTACTTTCTTACAGTATACAAACCTAAACATAGGAATAATTAAAAAGATATTTTATCACCTATCCAGCAAAAAAGTCCCATTAATCATGGTTGACCACATTGCTTACTCTTCAAGATCATTTCAATTTTTCTTGGAGCCTCACTGATATTATATGTTGGGTCCCATTTGAATTTTTACAGGAGCAAACCTACTTGCTTCCCTGAACAAGGGAGCTTTGACCAAGATTTCAGCAGGACCCCGAAATACTCCAATGTCAGAGTCAGCCCCAAAGAGGGAACCCCTCTAACACCTTTTGGGAGATGGACCTGGGAAACTGGACCATCACTGTATCCCCTGTTGCAAGCACCACCTCCCCACTTCACAAGGCCAGTACCAAGGGTCACACAAGAAGGGACTAGGGACAGTCACTATAGTGCCCCCCAACATCTCCTGATAACTGCAGTACCACTGCCCTCTTGTAGGGTACACATTCTGCCAAATCTATAATTTACTGGACCTTTGAATGTCTGATTCTAAGGTGTCTATCGGTTTTTGTGGCCAACCACAATTTTACCCACCAGAAGCATGGTTGGTTAACTGACCATCCAAGCCTCCACACATGAGGACCTCCAATCAAGCTGGAGCACAGTGCTGTGCTGCAAAGACCAACAGGTAATCCACAAAAAATGCACAACCCTGTACAGACAGGTGAGCTCTATCTTTATGGAATGGCAGCCATGGGCCATGAGGTGCCATATTTAGCACGGATGTGTTTATCGGTTAGTCAAAACTTTACTTCTGCTACAAGCCATAAAAGTACAACTAAACACTGTTGAACTTGGCCATTTTTTGCAGGGTCATCCCTGAACTTTTTGCCTCCCGCTCACTATGTAAACATAGCCAGGAAGTAGCCGATCTCATTACCGATAACAAGCTTGATATTCTTTTCGTTACCGAAACCTGGACTAATGAGTCATCAGAACCAGACTTAGTCACCGCGGTTCCTATCGGTTACAAAGCTTATCGGCAAGACAGAGCTAGGAAAAAAGGAGGTGGTCTAGCTATTATAGCTAGAGACCGCTTCACCGTCACAATCACCCCTATTCCCTCTATCCACTGTGAAGCACTACAGTTTAGAATAAAGCTCTGCTCACTATCCAGTTTCAAGGGAGTATTGATTTACCGCCCCCCAGGGACAAAAACTGGTTTCCTTGCCAATTTTACTACAATGATGGAAACTTTAGCTACCGAAAACACGCTAACTGTTTTAGGCGACTTCAATTTACACTTAGACCAGGCTGACCAAACTGATACAGCCTCTCTTATAGCGGACATGGAAACATTGGGGCTGAAACAATTAGTCGCCAAGGCCACGCACTTAGCAGGCCACACACTAGACGCTATATTCTCCAATGTGGACGGCCTCCAAATAACAGACATCCGTCCAATGCCGTGGACCGATCACTATGTCATATTCGGTAAAATTACCACTAACTCCCTACAAAATATGAAACCCGCCACATTAGACAATGCCCCTTCAAAGATTGGAAGAATATCAAACCCAACTGAGCTGAAAAAACAGTTGGACAATACCAGTCCATTGGTATCCACTGACTCCAATGTGGCCACACAACAATTTTACACCTGGCTTGCTCAGGCTACTGAGAACACTGTCCCCATTAAAACTTTGTCCAGGAATAGATCAAAACCGACTGCCCCATGGTATTCCAACGAGTTAAGACAGCAAAAACAAATTAACAGGAACCTGGAAAGATGCTGGAGAAAAACTTACGACTTAGCAAGCAAGAAAGCCTATAAAGATTCTCTGGCACTTTATAAATCCATGATCATTAAAGCAAAAAAACTATTTTATACCAATCAAATCGATCACGCCAAAAACTCCAGTAAACGTCTATATGAAATCACTAAGACACTGGCAGGAAACGCCCCCGACCTTATTCCCCCTCCTTCCCATGCTCTCTGCGAGGCCTTGGCAAAATTCTTCTTCACTAAGGTGGACGATATTTTTCAAGCTTTCACATCTAAACCAGCTATGACGAATGTGGCTCCATCATGTCCACATCTGACTACTGTTTTTACTAGTTTCCAGAAATTGACAGATGACCACATAAAAAGCATAGTCTCTACAATTAAAACAGGCTCTGCTCTAGACCCCTGCCCTTTCTCAGTATTACCACCAGTCCTGGACTCCATTATACCAACGCTGACACAAGTCTGCAATTCCATCTTGTCCTCAGGGAATTACCCTAATTTACTAAAGAAAACTTTATTGAAACCCCTACTAAAAAAACCTGGCCTAGACAAAAATGAACTCAAAAACTACAGGCCCATTGCGAGTCTACCGTTTTTGGCCAAACTGGCCGAAAAGGCAATGAATTCCCAAGTCTCAGATTACATCGAGAAACATCGTTTGTTGGATGACTCTCAGTATGGCTTTAGGAGATTTCACGGGACTGAAACCGCCCTTATCAAGGCTGCCGACGATGTCAGGAATATAAGGGATCAAGGTGGGACTGCTATTCTAGTCTTACTTGATCTGTCAGCAGCTTTCGACACGGTCGACCATAACACCCCGGTCGATCGTGTCGGAAGGCTAGGCATCAGTCACTCTGCCAAAGACCTGCTTGCCTCCTTTCTCGCTGAGAGAACTCAAGCGGTCACCCTTGGACCGTTCCAGTCTGCTCAACTCACATTGCCATGCGGTGTCCCCCAAGGCTCATCCCTCAGTCCGACACTATTTAATATCTATGTGTCGGACCTTGCAAATGTCATCAGAGCATATGGGATGAGCCTAACATCTTATGCGGACGACACGCAGCTGGTACTGGCCATTAAGGGTGATGGAGGACAGGTTGCCCACAACTTCAAAAATGGAATGACGGCAATAGGAGCATGGATGGCCACAAACTGTCTCAAACTCAACTCAGAGAAGACTGAGGTAGTCATCTTTGGACCTCTTCTCCCAGAATGGCCATCATGCTGGTGGCCACCGGCCTTTGGTACACCCCCCATCCCAACTGCAAAGGTCAGGAATCTGGGAGTCATTTTCGACAAAGGTCTCAGCTTTATGGACCATGCAAATAAAGTTGCGACAACGGCCCATTATAAATTAAAAATGATAAGGAAGATTAGCCCCTTTCTTCCAGAGGCATTAATCAAAACACTGGTATGCTCTGAGCTCACCGACTCCGTCCTGGCGCCGTCACCGAGCCGTTGCCTGCACCACGACTGATGGACACCGCGACGTGCAGCGCCTTGCTACACCGACTTGTACTGGTCTGACCGACACGGTCACTGCTGCTGACTCCAAGTCCGATGAACGCACCGGAGTTGGGCACCACCTCGCACGCTTTGCGACGCACCGCCGGTCTTGCACCGCTGTCTGGACTGATCGACACCAGCTCCCGAACTCCGGCTCTATCGCCGCACCGCAAGCTGTAAGCACCGCATAGAAGCACCGTCTCGCCCTGCAACGCACGCCTTGGATCCACTGACTCTGTCAACGGGCCGCTGCCTGCACCGCATCGAGAGACAACGCGTCCTGCAAAGCTATCTTTTCTGCACCGCAACGAACACCGGAACCTCTCGCACATCCGTGCCGGCCGCCTCAAGTAAAAGGTACTGTGACTGAGTCTGTCGACATTTGAGTGGGCCCGTACCGACGCGGTCCGCTGGATTTGCTAGACTCTGTGTTATTTCAACAACGCTGTAGCCGGATAGGGCTACCGACTCGCACAGAACCTTGATCTAAGCCTTTTAACCAGAACTCTTGAAATCTAATAGTACTGAGGATTATTTTTGTCGTTTATTGGTCTTGTGGTAACTCTACATAAAATATACTATTTTTTATATAAAACCTGTGTGGTCTCCATTTGTAGTATTGTCACTGGGTTACTGTATGTGGTCACAAATGCTTAACTTACAATGCCTCTGAGATAAAGCCTTGCTGCTCGTGCCAAGCTACCAAGGGGGTGAGCAGGGGTTATTTTAGGAGTGTAATCCACTTATCCTGACTAGAGGAGAGGGTCCCTATTTGTCACAAGTACCTACCTGTGCCAACTAGAGATCCCCAATTCTAACATTGGTAGTCAGCGGAAGGGATTCTGGATTTGCATTTGTGACTCATGTACAGTGATTGGTGAACACTGCTTAGTGAGTGCAGGCCATAACGAAACCACGTACTTCTGATACTTGTTTTTGCCAGGGATCTCCATTTTTTTGAAAAGTCATGCCTGATTCAACCATCATGGAAGAGGCAGCTTCCGTTGCATCTGTTGACTGTGATTGGGAGGAAGAGAAACTAGAAAGTTACACCAACAAACAGCTCAGGAGCTTCTGCAAAAAGTAAAACATTTCTGTGACCGGACTCTCCAGAAGGGAGCAGTACCAAAAGGCGCTGAGGGCCTGGGTTGAGGCAAAGAATGCCCCTGGAAATATGATGGAATATGAGGATGCAGAGCAGCAGCTTGAAGGACCACTGGGTCCAGAAGGGGGGGTGCAACCTCCCCGTTGGGTAGCAGTGTTTCTGCCAGAGGACTGTCTCAGGAGGAGTTGGAAGACAGGAGAGAAAACAGGATGCATGAAATGGAGATGGCCAAACTCCAGTTGATTGTACAACTGGAGTTAGAGAATAGGAAATTGGCCCTAGAGGCAAAGAGAATGCAAATGGAGCATGAGTTGATAATGAGGGAGCTTGATTTAGAACTCGAGGGGCTTGAGGCCATGAGTGTCTCAGCCCAGCAACAAGAAATGTGTGTAGCTCAGAGATTGAGCTTTGCTGAGTTAGAGGTGGAGTCCAGCTCAGATGGTGGCAGCAAAATTGAATTTTCTAGTGCTGAGGGAGTATAGGGTAACTGGTGCAGGGGTTCATGGTCCTGGTGGTGGGAGGGACACTTTGCTGACTCTAGATGAGAGGTGCAGGGAGAGGGGTTCCCCTAAAGTTGAAGTCCTGGAATGTGAGTGTGAAGACTGCCCAGAAGAGTGTGGGTTGTATGACAGAGACAGTCAGGTACTGTCTTGCCAATCTTAGGAGAATGGTGTGGAGTATGTGTGTGAGGCCCTGGATGGTGAGGTGAAGGATAGTTTGGTTAACCCCTGTAGGGGGCTGTGTGTTCCAATTGAAGGAGAACATATTGTAAGTCCCTGTTTTCCAAGCTATGCCAACACCTGTTGGAGAGTGAGTTCTCTGACCCCAGGGCGCTCACATTGGAGCCTGACCCGTTGGTGGATTCTAGAGGGTTTGAAGAAGCATTGGGGAGTGATTCCAACAAGACTGACTGGGGTATCTTCCAGTCCTGTGTGATGGAAGAGGTTCAGTGTAGCCCAGCTAGGTCCCAGTGTAGTGGGAGTGGTATAGGGGCTCACGTCCTGTCTCAGAGGAGGAGGAGTGAGTGTGGGTTCTGTCCCAAGGTACCCGAAACCCAGTCTCAGGGCCTGGATGGTTTCTTAAGGGAACATCAGGTCGGGGGCCTAGGCTGTACTTGTAGGCCGTTTGAGGAGGATCTCCCAGTGTCTAGAGAACGTGGAGCCCCTGTAAGCAGAGCTCCAGTAGTTCTGGAGTCTGGCAGTGCCGCTGCAGTTGGGAGGGTGCAGAAGTCCAGATGGAGGGGCGAGAAGGGGAAAGAGTCCCCAGTGGAAGAACCAGTGGGTCAGGGGCCAGCCAGAAGGGCTGCATCACCAGTGAACGACCATGGTGACACCACTTCTGTCCTGGGGAACTTCGCTCACTGTCAGATGGACAGGGGACGGGAGATCTGCGCCAGGCAGACTATCACACAACACAGGAGTTATGTGTTACCCTCGGGGGGGGGCAGGTGTGCTCCCAAGGAAGTCCTGGTGAGCCAGGCATGTGTTCAACTGCAGGGTTTGGTCCCTGAGTTGGGAAGCCAGGTACAGGGGTTACCTGACCTGGAGGGAGGGACATCTGTAATCAGTGTCCCTACCAGTCTGTCTTCTTGGTGTACCACTCCAGGTGGGAGGGTACAGCCATCTGGAAGGGGGTGCAGAGGGAGAGAGTCCTCGCCTCTGACCCCGGTGCAGCCTGAGTGTTTAGACCCTAGGTTGGAGAGCCAGATTCAGGTGTTGTCTGACCTGGAGGAAGGGGCAACTATAATCAGTGTCCTGACTGAGGTAGCTTCTAGGGGTACCACTCCAGGTGGGTGGGTACAGCACTCTGGAAGGGGGTGCAGATGGAGGGAGTCCTCGCCTCTGACCCCGGTTCAACTAGAGGGTTTAGACCCTTGGTTTGAGAGCCAGACTCAGGGTGTCTCCCCTGACCTGGTTACCCAGTTGCAGGATAGAACCCCTGAACTGGTGGGCGAATTGTGCAGGACACCTGCCACAGGTGCCCTGACAATTCTGGAAGGGGGTACCGCTCCAGTTGGGAGGGTAAAAAGCCCCAAGGAGGAGGACCGGGTGTGGGAGAGCCCACCCCAGTCTCTGTCCAGCCGCCGGGTACAGGCCTGGGGCTGGTGGGTCAGTGCCAGGATGTCATACCTGACCTGACAGGAGGGAGAGTGGATAAAGGGTGCCAAGCACCTGGGGCTACTGGCCCCTGCTCTCGGATACCACAGAGGTTTTAGAGCCCTGAGAGGCATAAGGCCTGGGTCTCATCCCTGACTACTGTCAGTGGCCACTGTGACTTTCTGTCTGTCTGTTGGGACACACCTGTGAGCAAGTTAAGGTTAGATGCTGCACAGGTGGGTTCCACAGGTGAAGAAAAGGGTTCTCCATGGATTAGCTTGGTGGACCCTGAGATTATGGACAGAGGAATTGAAATGGGTTCAGAGTGGCATAGAACTGGAATATGCCCCTGCTGTTGCGGGCCAGGTTCATGTTCTATCGCCCTAAGCAGGGAAGCCCATCAAGGTAGTGATTGGTCACTGCGTTTTGGCTGGAGGGGGGTTGTGTTGGATATGGCCCTTTTTGCAGGGTCATCCCTGAGCTTTTTGCCTCCCTCCTATATTTTTTCTGACCTGTTGGCTATTTTATGACTTTGGGCACTTTACCACTGCTGATCAGTGCTAAAGTGCATTTGCTCTCCCTATTGTAAATTGATGTATTAATTAGTGATTCCATGATTGACTATTTGGTTTACTTGTCAGACCCTGGTACAGTGTACTGAGTGTGCCCAGGGTGTGGAAATCCAAATGCTGCTAGTGGGCTTGCAGCACTGGTTGTGCCACCTACAGAAGCGGCCTTGTAAAATGTGTCTAAGGTCTGCCATTGCAGAGCCTGCGTGCAATCTGGTCCTGGGAAGCTTGATTCCGGTCCAGGGAAGACATGGCTTGGCAGTTCGGGCTGGACTGTTCCCATGAGGCACAGGGTCAGACTGATTTGCATATGGCCATGTCTGAACTGGGGTGGCGGAGTGAGCTAAAGAACGGTGATGGATTAAACCCAGATCAGTTGACTGGGCGTGAGTGTTTGTATTGTCAACGCTCCGTCCATCATCACCTTTGGTTTTTCATTGTTCGCCCTAAATTGGCAGGGTATGCTCAGACGTGAGTCCCTTGCTCACTGTGCCACTTGAGTCAAGCAAGCCCGGCTGAAGACGGCTGTAATGCCAGAAACCGGTCCTGGGAAGCTTGATTCCGGTCCAGGGAAGACATGGCTTGGCAGTTCGGGCAGGACTGTTCCCATGAGACACAGGGTCAGACTGATTTGCATATGGCCATGTCTGAACTGGGGTGGCTGAGTGAGCTAAAGAACGGTGATGGATTAAACCCTGATCAGTTGACTGGGGGTGAGTGTTTGTATTGTCAACGCTCTGTCCATCATCACCTTTTGTTTTTCTTTGTTCGCCCTAAGTTGGCAGGGTATGCTCAGATGTGAGTCCCTTGCTCACTTTGCCACTGGAGTCAAGCAAGCCCGGCTGAAGACGGCTGTAATGCCAGAAACCGGTCCTGGGAAGCTTGATTCCGGTCCAGGGAAGACATGGCTTGGCAGTTCGGGCTGGACTGTTCCCATGAGGCACAGGGTCAGACTGATTTGCATATGGCCATGTCTGAACTGGGGTGGCGGAGTGAGCTAAAGAACGGTGATGGATTAAACCCAGATCAGTTGACTGGGGGTGAGTGTTTGTATTGTCAACGCTCCGTCCATCATCACCTTTTGTTTTTCTTTGTTTGCCCTAAGTTGGCAGGGTAAGCTCAGACGTGAGTCCCTTGCTCACTTTGCCACTGGAGTCAAGCAAGCCCGGCTGAAGACGGCTGTAATGCCAGAAACCGGTCCTGGGAAGCTTGATTCCGGTCCAGGGAAGACATGGCTTGGCAGTTCGGGCTGGACTGTTCCCATGAGGCACAGGGTCAGACTGATTTGCATATGGCCATGTCTGAACTGGGGTGGCGGAGTGAGCTAAAGAACGGTGATGAATTAAACCCAGATCAGTTGACTGGGGGTGAGTGTTTGTATTGTCAACGCTCCGTCCATCATCACCTTTGGTTTTTCTTTGTTCGCCCTAAGTTGGCAGGGTATGCTCAGACGTGAGTCCCTTGCTCACTGTGCCACTTGAGTCAAGCAAGCCCGGCTGAAGACGGCTGTAATGCCAGAAACCGGTCCTGGGAAGCTTGATTCCGGTCCAGGGAAGACATGGCTTGGCAGTTCGGGCTGGACTGTTCCCATGAGGAACAGGGTCAGACTGATTTGCATATGGCCATGTCTGAACTGGGGTGGCGGAGTAAGCTAAAGAACGGTGATGGATTAAACCCAGATCAGTTGACTGGGGGTGAGTGTTTGTATTCTCAACGCTCCGTCCATCATCACCTTTGGTTTTTCTTTGTAATCTGGTACTGTCATGCTGACTGGGCAAGTGCACCCACTTGCCAGTCCCTGAACCTTCCCTTTTCTTTATATCAGACACCCCTATGGTAGGCCCAAGGGCAGGGTGCATTGTAAGTATAAGGTAGGACAAGCCCTGATGTGTGTGGCATGTCCTAATAGTGAATTACAGCCATTTTCGTTTTTCACTATTGCAAGGCCACCTGTTCTCCATAGGCCAGAATGGGCTGTTAGAATTATTACATTTTATAATCCTACCTGACTCAGTGAACATGGTAGAAATTCGAGTTTAGTATGCCTTGACTCAGAATGATAAAGTACATCTTTTAGTAAAGTGGGTTTTAACATTCTGTGTTTGCAAATACCACTTTTAGAAAATAGGTATTTGCTTGCCTAAACCTTTTAAGCCTGCCTCTGCTAGGTTGTGTATTCCTTGTCTGGAGTTTGAGTGACAGGGCTGGGGGATGGATGTATGACATTACAACGCATACTTTTACCACGCCTACCATTACCACGCATTTTTTACAACGCAGGATCCATGACAACGCATACCATTACCACGCATGTATTTACAACGCATATACCTTTACAACGCATACAATTACAACGTAAGTATTGGTAAGTATATAATATTTTTTAATATTTAATTTAATTAAAATTAATATAATGTAATTTAATTTAATTTATTTAATTTAATTTAATTTAATTTAATGTAATTTAAGTTTAATTATATTTAATTTTTACACTGTACCCTTTTACCCAAAAACCCAAAACTGACCCTGAACCCAAAAAATACCCCTTTTACCCAAAAACCCAAAACTGACCCTGAACCCTAAAAATACCCCTTTACCCAAAAACCCAAAACTGACCCTGAACCCAAAAAATACCCCTTTTACCCAAAAACCCAAAACTGACCCTGAACCCTAAAAATACCCTTTTACCCAAAAACCCAAAACTGACCCTGAACCCTAAAAATACCCCTTTACCCAAAAACCCAAAACTGACCCCGAACCCTAAAAATACCCCTTTACCCAAAAACCCAAAACTGACCCTGAACCCTAAAAATACCCCTTTACCCAAAAACCCAAAACTGACCCTGAACCCTAAAAATACCCCTTTACCCAAAAACTAAAAACTGACCCTGAACCCTAAAAATACCCCTTTACCCAAAAACTGAAAACTGACCCTGAACCCTAAAAATACCCCTTTACCCAAAAACTGAAAACTGACCCTGAACCCTAAAAATACCCCTTTACCCAAAAACTGAAAACTGACCCTAAACCCTAAAAATACCCCTTTACCCAAAAACTGAAAACTGACCCTGAACCCTAAAAATACCCCTTTACCCAAAAACCCAAAACTGACCCTGAACCCAAAAAATACCCCTTTACAAAAAAAACCAAATAATATTTTTAATAAAATAATATACTTACCAATACTTACGTTGTAATGGTATGCGTTGTAAAAGTACCTGCGTTGTAAATACATGCGTGGTAATGGTATGCGTTGTAATGGATCCTGCGTTGTAAAAAATGCGTGGTAATGGTAGGTCGTGGTAAAAGTTGCGTTGTAAAGGTTGTATACCCTGGGGGATTCCAGGAGACAGAATGAGTCAGCCCAGTGGTGAATAGAGAGATCTGCATCTAGAAGGGAGGGAGGAGTTGCACCTGGGACATGAATAGGTCTGTGCCCACCACCCCACAGTGCTGGCTCCACCCCTGTGGTGCGTCTGATATCTCTGCCCTGCACGCTAAAATAAGAGAAGGAAGACTGTCAACAAAGTGCTCCAGGGCTTTACTTGCCTTCCACAATGCTGGCTCCACCTCCTGTGCTGCGTCTGATGTTCCTGCACTGCACTGTGAATGGAAAGGAGAAGTCTAGTAAACAGAGTGCTTCAGAATTGGTTTGGACTGGGCACAGGCCCCTCTCCCCTCAGAGAACAATGGATGTTGGGGTATAAATATTGGGACCCTGATCCCAAGAAATTAGATCACTTCTGGACTTACAAGACAAACCTCTGCTGAGGGGAGGAACCTGAAGAAACTGAGGAGAGACTATTCCCAAAGCTGGAGTGCTGTTCGGGGGATTGGCCTGCAGTGGTTGCCTGACTGCCAAAGAGAGGAGAAAGAACTTTGTGGACTTTACTTTCAACTTGTGCAAAAGATCTCCAAGGGCTTGGAAGAGAGCTTGCCCCTAACCGAAGTCCCAGGACCAGTGGACTTCACCAGCCTTTGTGGATTGCTGCTGGAATCACTGTTTCAGTGGCTACAGAGGCAGGGAGCTGTGACCGACTCTCACGACCGGCCTGGTGTCCTGTAGGCACCACGTCAAGCAACGTCCGCCTCGAACAACGCAAGCTCTGAGCTCACCGACTCCGTCCTGACGCTGTCACCGTGCCGCTGCCTGCACCACGACTGGTGGACACCGCGACGTGCAGCGCCTAGCTACACTGACTCGTACTGGCCTGACGGACGCCGTCACTGCTGCTGACTCCGAGTCCTGTGAACGCCCCGGAGTTGGGCACCGCCTCGCATGCTTTTTGACACAGCGGCCGACTCACACCGCTGTCCAGACTGATCGATGCCAGCTCCCGAACTCCGGCTGTGTCGCCACACCGCAAGCTGCAAGCACTGCATAGAAGCACTGTCTCGCCCTGCAACGCACGCCTTGGATCCACCGACTCTGTCAATGGGCCGCTGCCTGCACCGCATCGAGGGACATCGCGTCCTGCAACTCTTTCTTTTCTGAATCGCGACGAACACCGGAACTAGCGGGCACATCCGTGCCGGCCGCCTCATGTAAAAGGTACCATGACTGAGTCTGTCGACATTTGACTGGGCCCGTACCGACGCGGTCCGCTGGATTTGCTAGACTCTGTGTTATTTCAACAACGCTGTAGCCGGATAGGGCTACCGACTTGCACAGAACCTTGAACTAGGCCTTTTAACCAGAACTCTTGAAATATAATAGTACTGTGGATTATTTTTGTCATTTATTGGTCTTGTGGTAACTATATATAAAGTATACTTATTTTTTATATAAAACCTTGTTTGGTGTCCATTTGTAGTGTTGTCACTGGGTTACTGTATGTGGTCACTAATGCTTAACTTACAACGTCTCTGAGATAAAGCCTTGCAGCTCGTGCCCAGCAACCAAGGGGGTCAGCAGGGGTTATTTTTGGAGTGTAATCCCCTTATCCTGATTAGAGGAGAGGGTCCCTATTTGTCACAAGTACCTACCTCTGCCAACTAGAGACCCCCAATTCTAACAAACACATTGTATAAAATGTGTTTAAAATTAAAATTAGAGCAAGTGTACACTCACAGAAGCAATAGTACATGGCTATAACAAACAAGCACCATAATAACATTATTAGATACAATCTGTACATATAAATCATTTAATTGTCTTCTAAGTAAGGTCAGAAAGGGGACATAAACAATCTTACTCAGCAATTTTACCAAAGTGCTGGTTCATGAAAAGGGTCGGGATCAGTGAGGACACCCCATGTTTCTGTCATGTCAGGGCTCACATTATGTAATAATATTTATTGTCTGATTAATAAAAAACATCACAAATAGCACAAGATAAAATAACTACATTTTGCAGTGAAACATTTGCCATAAGCAAAATAGCATAAAAATAACAAAGGTGAGATTTGCAAAACAAATAGGGCATGTTAATACTAAAGTGCATAAGTGTTTATAATTTATCAATCCATTAAATATTGATGTGATATAAAAAGATAACTTCATATAATCACAGTATAACAACTATACACTTAGTACAGAAGAAGAATAACAAAAATGCTAATGGTTTAAGATAAAGATGTAAACATTCTTTCCACCAAAACCAGGAACTTAACAAACTGGCAAATCATTGGGATTGATTTGCCTGATAAACAAAGCATAATAACTTGCTGACATGTTCACACTCTTGCTTTTTAAAAACAATGGCTTTAAAAGAGCACAACAGGCCTCAAGTAAATAAGGAAATACACAAACAATGTGTAATAAAGTTTGTTGTGCATATCCACAAAGTCTGCAACAATTGGATGTCCTTGTTGTATCCATTTTGGTATTCCACCCTTAGTTGGAGATCTCCAAGATGTAATTTAAAAAAGATATCTCTCATTCATGGCGTAAAATGTGCAGATAGGTAAGGCTGGATCTTCAGTCTATCAAATGATCTTAAGACCACCCAGGCATGCTTTTTTGCTGTCAGAGCATCCTAACCAGCTATAAATTACAGTAGTTTTGTTTTCCGGTTCAGGAAAAATTTAAGAGAGGCTCTGGTCATGTCCTGAAATTCAGACTGCAGCTCAAAAGTCTGGCAACAATTAGATAAAGAGGATCTCCAAGCTCGAGCATGGGTCGAGTTATTTATATCCTACCAACACATGTTCACCAGAGAGCCTGAGTCAGATAAAGATAAAGAATACATACATTTGAGAGAGGCTGCCTGCCTTGCTAAGACTTGGGTTAGGAGAAGAAACTCTAGATGAACTCCAGCTTGTCCGGTTTCGAACTCCAGCTTGTCCGGTTTCATTTGGAATCCAAAAAAACTATCTACATGCTTTGATCTGAAGTAAGTCATGTAATTTTGCATTCTTCCCTTTCAACATAACTGATCCATAAACTAAAGCTGGAATCAACTTGGCTTTCATTTTTTTCACCAGATGGTCATACAATCGACATCTAAGTTTATCTCATAGTAATTTAAAGGCAAAGCTAGTAGATGATATCTTAGATCTTAAAACATTAAAATGACCTTTAAAAAAGACCTTATCCTCAATTAGGATTCCCAAGTACTTAAAGCTCTTAACCACATCCATTGTCATTCCTTTTGCATGCCATAATTTAAACTTGGCGAACAATGCCCCTACCTTCATTATCTTTCATTTCTTAGTATTTAGTTGAAGAGAATTCATAGCTGTATATTCTTCAAAAGAATCTGTAAGTCGCTGTGGACCTATAGAGGTCTGACTAAGTAATCGTTTGGTCCGCATATTGTAAATATTTTAGGTGACAGTTTGCAAATTTGGGTGGATGGACATTGATCTTATCCAAATGCTGTTACACATCTGCCATAAAAAGATTAAATACACGGAGCAAGCACACACCCTTTTTTAAGACCGTTAAGTTTTGAGTCGCTGAGTCAGACTGCGGCCATCCCCTAACTTAACCTGAAACTAATTGTTTCTATATATTAGCATGATTGCATCCAGTAATTTACGAGGAATACCTCATCCTACATTTTTTTTCCAAAGCATGGCTTGTGGGAACAAGTCGAATGCAGAACAGACAAATAGACTTTGTTTTTTCAAAACTGGGCTCTCAGCCATCAGGGTTAACGTTAGTTGGTTAGGAACTGTGGATTGATCTTTATGAAAACCAAGTTAATTGATTGGGATTAGATGTTTGTCCACTGACCATTGTTTCGGATTCTGTAATAAATGGGTGGCAACGACTTTTGCCTCAGCATCTGTTAGGGCTAAGAATTGGTAATTGGTCAGTTTTTTGGATGGACCACTTTTGTAAATAGGTTGAAGGATACTTACGTGCCTTGTCTCATGAACCGCATTAATTTGAAGAACCTCATTATATATAGGAGCCCAAATGTCAAACCACAAATCTGGATTTGCTCTAAAAATTGCATTTGGAAGACAATTTGGGCCCGGGGCCCCATTCTATCTAACCTGTTGAATTAAGTTGGATAATTCATCTTTGCTTAAAGGAGTGAATCTTAACACCGTTGCTGAATCAATTTGGCTACTCAACTTCATTTGAAATGGTACATTTTCATTTATTCTATTTCCCCAATTTGTAGAGAAAACATTAGGACCATACAAGGTAGCGATATAATCAGGCTAGTCACTTACCGTGATATTTGCACTGCAGGCCCTAATTTACACCATTTTCAAGTTAATTAATTACTTCCCAGAAAGCCAAGGAGTTATTAAACTTACTAGCACTTAGCAATCTATTCCATAGTTCCCGCTGGTAATCCATCTTAGCCTTTGGATTGGCCCTTATTAGCCTCCTCAGTTTTCTCTTAAGAGAGGAGACTGTTGAAAGTTATTTCTAACATTATAATGCCCTTGTTGCTCTGTTGAGTGCCTTCTTTTGTTGGAAGAGTGCAGGTGTATACCACTTTTTTATTAGATCTAAGCTGTTTTGCTTTTACACAGACTAATAGATGACCTTTCATTTGTCCATCATTAATTCTTTAGTTGACTTTTCACTACTACATGATCCATTAAAAAATTCGGTAAATTTCAAAATGGCATCTTGTTTATCTGAATGCCAGACAATTCTTTTCAGAATATAAGCAGACAATACTTGTTGTAGGACCTTGGGTTTTTGTATATGTAGAATAGACCAATCCAAGGCTAGTTCTTGAGGACTGTGATCTATTTCTATTCTTGGTAATGTTGTATGGCGTTTTAGGATCCGAGCGAAATTTACCGATTCATGCCCTTATATAGCTACAATTCACATTGCCCTTATATAGGCATAGAAATCATAACCTTATTTAGACATAGCCCATGCAGTCCGAATACAGGCATGGCTACTTCCACCCGTTCCAAAAAGCCACAACGATTTCTTGGAAAAATTGGCTTAAGCAGTCAGGGACATCCTCTTGCTTGAATATTGCTTTGTCCAAGAATTCATGGAGTTTTCTAAGAACTACCATTCCCTTGGGGTTCTTTGATAACGTTATTATGCCCGACTTTACGTCAAACTAGGCACCTTTGAGGTATAAATATGCCTACACTTGCTCTAGCAAAGACACAGTGGTTCGTAGCAGCTCCACTATCTACTTGCCCGACCCAGCTCGCTACAGCAAGTGCCGAAGGAAGCTGACCCTCCAGCTAACGCACTGATCGAGAAGCTGTCCTTTCTCTCGCTGAGAATCCAGCTCCAGTGTTTCCAAGCTCCCCTCACGGGGTGTTGGGACATCAAGTCCCGAAACAGAGATACCAGACCTCCTTCATTTGAAACCAAGGTACGGAGCTGATTGGACCCTAAAGAGAAATCTTGGATAGATTCTTGGCCACGAAACTAAACCTATGCTACACCTCACTTACTTCTTCCCTCGTACTAGACTTAGGTTAGGTACCTCGGGGTAGGCGTATTTTAGAAGCACCAGTTGAGTATTTTTAGCCTTTGTTATTTATGTATGTATTTATCTATGGTTTAGAAACCATACAATGCTTTTACAATACTATTTTATAATACTCTTCACGTTGTATGCATTATACTTTACAGCCAGTATTACGATTGTAGCATTTCACTTTACTTGCATGAGAAAGAAGACTGTTCAATAAATCCCTTTTATTGAAAACGCCCGTCTCTCTATTTTCTCTGCACCTCTAATGAAACAAAGCATGCACGATTGACTGAGTAAAATATCTATCTATTGTTTCCACGACTCTGAAGATACGTTTATTCTTGGGGAAACAAAGTTGTAATTTTTATGCGGTTGTCAGAAACGAATCCCTTCTTGTTTATTTTAGAAAGTTTCTAGTGACCTCTGAGCTAACCGGCACTCACAATTAAGTTTAATATATTCGATAGAGACCTAGTCGACCTAAGTCCTACGTTAAATCTATAGGATATATTATTCCAATGCGCGGAGCCTATTGGGAATATAGGAACAACACTACATGGCGCCCAGTGTGTGGCAAGGCACTAATTTAACGCTAGATACTAGAGTAACTCAGTCGTGCTTTTCACAAAGACCCCTTTCTCCCTTAAAATACTCCAATAGACGTCTGAAGTGGATAAAAGGATAACATATCTGCCATAACTGAGTAGGATGAAAATCCTATGTATTAGTTTTTGGTTTCTTCAAAGTTGAAGGATACAGTGTTCCATAATATTGTGCACCTTATCTTTGCTTCCTTGAAACTTGCTCTGCAACTTTCATCAAACAATGTTGAATAACAGCAATAACACCGAGAACGGTGGAGCTGCAGCCACTATAGCCCAACCGGGCTTAGACGTTATAGGTTTCCAAGAAACCGACTCGGATGCTATAAACATCCTGGAAAACGTAAGGAAAACCATCACTATAACGCTTATAACAAATGGCCTATCACCAAGAGGTGGTAGGGTAATTTTTGTCATAGAGGTACATGAATATCAGGAGACACAGGTATTCTATTCATGGGTTTTTTCCCCTGAGGCAAATCCAGTATCACATGTGTTTCACTACTACAAAGTAGAGGAACATCCAACGGAATACACTTCTTTAGAGGATGTTGAAATCCCACTAACATACCAAGAGCATGCGCTCTGGTTATAGGCGCCCTACAACATCAAAATCACATTACCAGGCTCGGTCCACTAGGTAGACCAGGAGCAACATGGCCGGTGCTAGCCAGCTATACACCACATCCTGACATTGAAGAAATGTCAGACACTGAACTATTAGTCCAACTAAAACAACTATTCAAAATACATAGACAATTGGTTCTATATGTCATGCGGACTCTAACAGTCGAACCTCCTTTAAGGATTCCACAACAAACACCTCACCAGGGGAACACAAATAAAATCACACCACAGACTATACAATCAGTCATTGGGTAATTGCCCGCAAAAAGGGAACAAATTCCATTCTGGATAGCTCAAAAAATTACTCAAATCGAGGCAGTATTTCCCGATACTACCCCTCATGAGAAACACAGAATTTTAACAATCTGTTTACCAATGGGGATCGCACCACACCTGGAGGACTGCGACACTTGGGGTACAGTCTTTGCTGCAATCTACACAAAAACACATGGTGTTCTGTCTATAGCGGTTATACCAGATGTCCTGAAACAGATTCAAAATGAATACGGGGCAGAGCCTGCTTTGAATCTGGGTATGAAATTACTGAGAGATTTCAAACAGGTCTCAGCTATAATATTAGCTAATATTAAAGGTGAGGCAGCATTTGTGGTGATCCGCCAAAAATTAAGAGAATTTGATGTAACTGAGCAACCATATGAACTGGCCAGAATAATTGAAAAATCTTATGAAGAACTAGGTAGATATAGTTTGGGTAGGAAACCAGTCAAGCCCCAACTAACAGAAAGTCCTGAAAAGGTCTTTATTAAAAACACTCTCACTACTCCTAACAAGAAGTGGGAAAATACTAAACAGACTTCTAACGAGAAGCGTTCTCAGTCCCGAGGAAGGTCTCCCAAAAGGAGCCCTCTGAAAAGAGGTATAATCTCAGGAATAGGGATAATTTGAAAAAACCTGATAGATATCAAGATACTGATACACGTTCCTCTCGTACCTTTCAGAATTCCTCACAGAAATCTGAAAGAAGAGGACGGTCAGAACACAAGGAAAAACGCGTGGAGTCCAAAGATGATCAACACGTTCCAAAAAATAAGAAAACTCAATTCACCAAAAGAAGGGAGCAGGTCTAAAAGTAAGACATGCCGAGGATCTTGAGGACACAACTCAAGAACGGGGAGTGGGCTCAGACAATGCTGGACAGCGCAGCAGATCTTGAAGGATCATCTGGAGACAGTGGACTTGAATGAGGACATTCAAGTTGAAACTGCCAATACCAGGGTTAGTGTACCCCCTAAGTTATATGAAGTAATGCTCCGGGTGGAGGGAGACATAACTCGGAAAGTAAGAGCACTCCTTTGGGAGAAGCTCTCTAAGGGTTATGACATTCTTCTAGCTGAAAAAGACTGGCCACCAAAATTTGTCAGGGAGTGCCCACATGGCGAAGAGATCATTATACCAGCCTTCTCCAATCATATTCCAATTCACTTAAAATACACCTGTGCCAGAAAATGGGCTGTAGCCCTGGCTCCAGTATTATATAAAAATCATGTAGGATGGGATGAGGATTCACCTCACCATAAAATCCAGTTAAAAACACAACCAACTGCACAGAGGCAGTATCCAGTCAAGCAAGAAGCTAAAAAACAGGTCAGGGAGATATTAGATCAACTTGAATATCAAGGGGTGATTGAAACAAGCACCTTGTCAGTGAACAATCATTTGTTTCCTGTCTCCAAACCAGAAAATACATATCGTCTAGTTTTGGACTACAGACATTTAAACTCTTGTTGCAAAACATTTGCAGTACAAAATGCACACAGTGCAGCACTAATGAATAACATTGTGCGTAAAAATATAAAACCCCATTAGATATTTCTAACGGTTTCTTCTGTCAAAACATTGCACCTGAAAGCAGGTACTTGACCGCTTTCTCAATTACGGGGACACACCGTCACTTCAGTCGTCTCCCCCAGGGATTCAAGAATAGTCCGGGTTATTTTCAGCTAGAGTAACAGAGTTACTACAAACGTATGATGATGAGGCATTATCTTATGTCGATGACATCTATCTAACAGTCGATGACTTGGACACGCACTTGAACAGAGTGAATACCATTATACTTGGATTCGCCTCTGAAGGGAATAAATTCAACTTTAAGAAATCAAGAATTGCCCACCTCAACATCCTATTTTTAGGATACGAGTTATCAAGTGAAGGCAAAAGCCTGGCAACCAACTTTTAAAAAAAGTGTGCGCTACTCCAACCTCCAAAAACGCTGAAAAACTTACAGTCAATTTAGGTTTCCTGAATTTCGGAAGAACTTACATTCTAAATTACGCGGAAAGGGTTAAACCTCTTTAGGAATTAATCAAACCTGATGTCAAAACCACTATTTGGACTCTGAAACAAACAGATATTTTGCGTTCAGTTCAAACAGACATGTTAGCAACGACACATTTACAGACACGCGTAAACGTACGCAACCTTGTAATCAGAATCATCCCAGGAAGATGCAGATTCACGTACTTAACATTTAATGAAGGTGAAAAAGTATCAATTGCTTATAAATCACACTTGTACACACAATCTGAGATGAAATTCACTTCAACAAAAAAAATTCTGACAGCGATTCAAACTGCAGTAGCAAAAGAGAGAGCTCTAGTGCAGGGAAAACGCATAATGGTCCTTACTCCTGTACCTGCCTTAGAGGCAGTGACAAAAGCAAGCATTCCGAATCAAAGGCGTTCCATCCAAGATGGATACAATGGGTTATCTCTCTTGCTGCAACAGACGTTGAATACGTTTTTAACCCATATTTGAAAACACAAGAATTTCTACAATACGAACAAGAATGTCCTCTGCCCACTGAGATTCTGCCTCGAGAACAGTACGAATGTATAATTTACACAGCCCGCAATTGGGGGGTAAACAAGCTTGTAGTGCTGCGTATGTGATTGTTAAAGTTCGCTGGTAAATTCCGACCTATGGTAACAAAAACGCAATCTCTCAGAGATTGTACAGCTCAGCGAGCTGAACTACAAGCATTCAAGATGGCGCTTGAAAATACCGATCACAAATTCCCCGGACTCATAGTGTGCGATTCATATTACTGCGTTCAATCTTACAATGCATACTTGCAGAATTGGATTCAAAACGGTTTCAAAGATTCAAAAGGTGGCAAAATAAAGCATACGTTTCTTTGGGAACAAGTAGTTCAATTACAAAAGGAACTACAAAAGACTCACGTGATCCATACACTGAGTCATAAGCATGATGGCGTTCACGTTTAAGGGAATTCTTTGGCTGATGAAGCCGCAAAGGCAGCTGTGCAAACGGCTTCCGTAGCTGCAATCACTCGTTCGAAAACAAAAATAGACGGCGAAATAATGCTAGCTGTCAATGCCACAAGCAAAGGCAATGGTGCAGCGTTACTCAAAAATATCCACTCGAATATTCATACATAATTGATGCCAACTCCGTTCCTTTTGCTAGAATCCCTGGAGTGGGGGATAGGTTAATTCCAAACAGGAGACTTAGAGTAGCTTTGATATACGAAGCACATTAGGGAGAGGGTCTGATACATCGAGATCTCTAAATCGATACTAGAATTGAAACAGACATACTTGTGGTCAGGGATGAATGCCCACATTCATGAATTTGCAATTAATTGCCATGACTGCATCAGAGATCGCAGGAGAGAACGCCACCAGATACCTGACTACAGTGTAGCCAGCCAGTACAGACACCTTTGTTAGATAGCATTAGACTATCTACATGCAGACATCACTATGGACAAATGCAGTCCCACAACTATTAGGACAGATTCATTTGGATGTGGCCTCAGCGCTCAGCTGACACCCGAACTGTTATAAAAGATTTGCGAGTCTTTATCGGCACATACGCAATCGGCACACTACATTCTGACCAGGGTCCTGTGTTTAGCTCCAAAGCTTACAAGGAGGCCATGGCCAATCTGGGCGTTGCATTGCGGTATTCTAGTCCATTCCATCCTGAGGGAAATTCTGTAGTGGAAAGAAAAAACCGGGACATAAAGCAATCTATAACAGCTAGGGTATTAGGCTCGGGTGACGGGTGGGTCGAATATCTAATAAGTGTCCAACGTAGTCTAAATAATCTGCCAAGAAATTCTCTGGGTGGAATCACTCCATACGAAATAAATCCTTTTTGGTACTAGAATGCTTGTCCAGGACCTTGATCGTCACACTTCAGTGGTAGAACGAAAACCTTTTGATATCAAAGCCGTTTGGCTGATTTGCAGTACTTAAATGAAAAAAGGAGACGTCAAAGCAGCACATTACAGAAGCCAATGACCACTGAAGGAGAACCACTTGTCCCAGCAAGGCCTGCCTGGATTCCTAAGATTGGGGATCTAGTCAGAGAAAAGATCGCGGATAAGAAGGAATTTGGAACTTCTTACAGAAAACCAGTACCTGTGCTAGCAATCCACAGATCAAGAACAGTGTTACTGCCGCCCCTTGCTGGAAGAAAGGAGAACAGGTTCATATCTATCGACCTGGTAAAACCACATCATGTGGCCAATAATAAGTAGTAGGCCCAGTGGACTCCAAAGATGTAGCAGACAACCAAATCTTGCTACTATCCAAGAGGTTCAAACTGAGAGACTCATCACCTTTGAGGAATCTACAGTGCGAAAAGAAGGACTAAGCAATAAAGCCATGGAACTTGTACCTCTTGAGATGCAATACCTACAATTGACAGAGCTTCATCTGGCTATTTTGTTAACTTTAATACGTTTTCCGAGGATCCCAGTGAGCCTGAAACAACTCCATAAAAAAGAACTTTAAAAAACCAAGTAACAGAACTTTTTCAGCAACTTGTAAAAACGTATCTGGTTTCACCATGGGTTGAACTTTGGATTGTGCTAGGCGTACTTTTTCTCCTATTTTGGCTAATTCTTGTGTTAAATTTGGGAATGCTGATAAATGGAAAATGTAGTAAAATGGACACAGCAAGTAAGAACATCAACTTACTCCTCAAGCCACACAAATCATCTCATCGTGAACAAAGAGACTTGACATCAGTGAACATCACAGCCGTTCCTATACCTGGTGGTATGGCACGGGACAGAACTGATTATGACATCTTTGGCCCAGCGGAGCTGTTGAAGATTCTACATCAATTTAAGGTTTCCTTTAGTGACTTTGTTTCACCCAGCTCATTTACTGATGATTGGGACTTTGAGACGGTTAATACTATGATGTCAGACTTAGAGATGTCTGCAAAATTTACAAAACATGAATACTTAGAAGGTTCATCAGATTATGAACAAATGTACTGTTATAATCACTATGGTCATCATTATTTGCACAAATCTGCAAACCCTACAAATGTTTATACTTTCAATCAATGGGAACATTGTCCAAAGCCACCAAAAGGTAGCTCAAAAACATTCTATGAAAAATGTCCATACTTCTCAGGTTTTAACCCCTTGCGTGCGGCCGTGATTCTGCGCCTGTGCGGCAAAATCGCAAGTGGGCGGGGTTATGGCGGCCCCCAGCCGTCATCGGCACACGAGCGCCGTAGTGCATGGCGGCTGGGGGCCGTCATCAGCATGCAAGGGGTTAATGTCTCAAATCCGGAATCATTTTACTTTAAAAATGTTAATAAGACAGGAATTAAAAGTATGTTGACTAATACTAAGCAAACTTATTGTGCAGCCTTTTATGCCCAGCTGTCCTCCTTAGGTTTTGAATTTTGGAGTGACAACATTGAAACTAAAACTGTCTGGGGCACAAAAGACTGGCAGGTGCAGGGAATAGAATCTTTATTTTGAGCCTGCATTATCCCTGAACAAATAATGTTTCTGAACGACACCGTGCAACAGACATCCTGTCTTTGTCTAGCCAATATAAAAGATTTGAACAAACCGTCTATACCTATACCTACACCTGATAGTAAAAACACTTCCGAAGGAAGGGTCAACATAAAAACAATTTTACTTAAAAACAGAACTAATCCTGATTGGAAGAAATGGTTAATCTGGCCCACAGACACAAACAACTGTCAAGATAGATTCCTGAATAAGACACAAGGGTTTACATTCTCTAGGCCAGATCCAAGATATGTCCAGAGACAACATCCAAGGATAGTAACAACAAACAGTGTAAGAAAACTGTGCCTTGACTGGCTACAAAAATCCACACTAACAGAGGTAAAACAACACTTATCTTTACTTAAAGATGGCGTTGATTTAAGGGACTTCTTACAAGGTCCTGCGAAGCGACGTCATAAACGTTTTATATACGCTGGTATATATGCCATTTATAATGAAGCTTGGAAAGCAACACAAGCAGAGACTGCAGTACGAATACGAGAAATTGATCATATTAATTTAGAGAAAGCTCTCTCTGTACTTGACAATGGGTTAACGACTCTGTCATCCAGAATGTATTCTTTGGACAGCATAGTATCCTCTGCCATAGACATAATGGAACAGGACTTGCTCATGCTACAACAAAGACAGTCACAATTGCGCTCTATAATGCTTTTAGAGTTAAACACAACAAGGGGCCCCAATATAGTCAGCAGGGGACCTCGGGGAGCAAGTATTATGAAAACAACAGTGGTCCCATGCAACAACAATCAATTATAAGGATAAATACAGACAAAAATTGATTCTGTATTAAATTGACTTGTCCAGCCGGACAGAGGTCAGAAAGTGTTTAATGATTACAACAGAATAAATCAAGAGTATCCTTCGACAACCTCACGTCGTGGGGTACAAGCCTGTACCTCATTCATCCACTAACACTTTAGTACATTCAAAGTGAACAGAAAAAGGGCTTTTAGGCAAAAAAGCTGAGTTGTTCTTTTTAGATCATAATTTGAACAGATATTTTAAATTGCGCCATTACAATAAAGTACACAATATACACACTGTATAAGGCACATACATTGGTCGACGGCGTTTCGATCCCACTTTTTAATTCAAAGGGATCATCATCAGGACAATATGATAAATGCCTAATAATTGCAAGCCTCTAAAACCTAAAAGAATTAGAAAAGGAACAAGTTCAGGACATTGTCAACTGCATAACGATAATAACGTGACATTTAGTGGAATGTCACGTTATTATCGTTATGCAGTCAGGGTTGCCTGCACCATCTTGGCAGTCACATCAGAGGTCAGCGCTCTAGTCTTTGCGCTCGAGACCTATTTAACTCACGCCTCATGTGCACGCGCAGCAGACGCGTGCAACGGGCGCGCCGGCGGCGTGCCAAAGGCAAGCCTGTCTCCGCCCGTCTGCGGCCGGCCAGGGCTAGGGCCCCTCACTATGCCCGTTTTTTTTTAAACTGTTCTTCTGAGCAACTTCGCTCTTTTCAGGGCCCATGGCCACTTAGTGCCCCTGCCCTCGCTCATATCGGCAAACTTGATTTACTTCAATCTAATACTACCACCCTTTTCTCCCATAAAGTCCTATCATCGGTTTCATCCCAATTCCTACTATGCCGGTGCCTCCCCCCTGCCCTTGCTGCCTTCGTATCCCTGCCCTGCCTCTACTATCTCAGCCTTTCTTCTTAATACCCGGTCAGCTGTCAAACACCATCTCAAGCTCTTTACCTTTTTAGACACGGTCAAACCTGATCTTCTGTTTCTTACAGAAACCTGGTTTTGCCCCGACTCCCTGCTGGATGTCCTAGCGGCTCTTCCCCTCTCCTACTATGCTATATGTGCTGACCGGCCCGCAGGGAAGGTTGGAGGCGGGGTAGCCCTGATTGTTCGCTCCAATTTTCACTTTCAATCATTATCATTTCCTCCTATTATGGCGGTCGACTTTTTGGTTGTCCGTTCTGTCTCCTTCTCGGTTCCTCTTACCTGTGTACTCCTTTATCGCCCATCGCAGTCAATGCCGCATTTTATCTCTGCAGTACAGGAACTGCTGACCACCCTTGTAGTCAATAACTCCTCCGTCCTGGTACTAGGCGATTTTAATTTCTGGCCCACTGATCCTCATGAAGACCTTATGTCAAAAAAATTCACAGAGTTGCTCCTTAATTTAAATTTTATCTCACACTCTTCCACCCCTACACACACTCACGGCCACATTTTAGATCAGGTCTGGTCAATCAATACACCCATTTCCCCCCCTTTGGTTACTCCCTGCCCCTGGTCTGATCACTCCTTCATTTCCTTCTCCTTCGACCAAGGTCTTGTCAGGAAACCTCCCCTTCCCAGAAATACCTGGGCGCGCAATTGGAACCGTGTGGACTTAGCCACACTTTGCTCTTCCCTCTCAGCCTCACCTCCCAATCTGGAAGGCCTTTCCCCTTCCTCCCAGGCCATCACCATCAACAGTTGGCTCTCCGCTGTGTGCGATCTAGTGGCCCCTCTCAAACGCGTCAGAACCCGACGCGCACACGCAGCCAACAGATTGTTCAATACCGAGCTCAAAGCAAAAAAACTTACACTAAGGCAGGCGGAGCGTGCTTGGAGGCGCGGATACTGCCCCGCACTAAAACTACAGTATACTACCAAACTTCAGGAATATAAAAGAGCCATCCTCCATGCTAAATCTGAACATTTTTCCTCTAAGATCCTCCTTGCTGAAAATAAACCTAAGGATATTTTCACCATAGTCCATGAACTAGCCTCCTCGGATAGAGTTACTCTCAAACTGGTTCCCTCCCAATCCCTCTGTAACTCTCTCAATGACTATTTCATCGAGAAAATTGCAACCATCAAATCTAACATTCCCTTACCCTCCCCTTCCTTTCAATGTCCCAACCCCCGCTTAACCATTTTCTTCTAGATCAATTCCCTTTGATCTCTAAGCAAGTCTTCCTTACTCTGCTTACGAAGGTCAAATGAGAATCACCCTCTGACACTTGTCCGGCTCACATATTGAGAGAGATCTTTTCCACTTGCCCCTTGCCCCCTTAACTCTTCTCAATGATTCTCTCACGCAAGGTATTGTCCCTGATTTGCATAAATCAGCTAAAATAATTCCTATCCTTAAGAAGTCAGGCGCTGATCCTACTTCCCCCTCCAACTATCGCCCTATTTCTCTCCTCCCTTTCCTGGGAAAGATTCTAGAATGCCATGTCACCAAAGCTCTCAGCACCTTTATTGAGGAAAGCCACTTTTTAGCCCCCCATCAGGCTGGTTTTTGCCCGTCACACTCCACCGAATCGGTTCTTCTCTCTGTCCTGGATGAGCTTAGAGGGGGTGCGGACGTGAACTCGCACCAGGCGCTGGTTCTTCTTGATTTGTCCGCTGCCTTTGACACGGTCAACCATTCCATCCTTGTCGACCGTGTCGGAGGCGCTGGCATCAGGGGACCCGCCCTGGCCTGGCTTACCTCCTTTGTGGGGAATCGCACTCAGGCTGTTCAGCTGGCAGATTTCAACTGTGGAGTTCCACAGGGTTCCTCCCTTTCCCCCCTCTCTGACCTCCAGCTGATCTTTAACCTCTCTTCCTCCCCTGCTTCCATTCACAATTTCCAAACCACAATGACCTTTATCAGTGACTGGATGAACTGCAACCACCTCAAGTTAAATAACGACAAGACCGAACTGGTACTTACGGGTGGCAGTTCCAGTCCCTGGACCTCTCTCTTTTGGCCCCTTTCCCTTGGTACCCCCCTTCACCTTCTCCTTCTGTTAAAATGATAGGGATCAAAGTCAATAGCGACCTCTCAATGCACTCCCAGATCAGCACTGTGGTCCCATCATGCTTTCTGACACTCCGCACAATACGTAAGATCTCCCGCTTCTTTTCTTTTTCAGCTCTAAAACTTATCCTTTTGGCCATGGTCATGTCACGAATTGACTATGGCAAAATTGTGCACCCCGGCGCCCCTGCCTATGACCTTCGACGTCTTCAACTCATCCAAAACCATGCAGCTCGACTCATCTACAAACTCCCCAAATTTCACCATGTCACCCCTCTGTTAAAAAACTGGCTCCCTATTCTTGAGCGTGCCTTTTTCAAGATGGGCTGTATGACCTTTCAGGCCCTGGCAGGCACCGCACCAGCTTTTATTAACTCCAAAATCAAACCGTATGTCCCCAACAGAGACCTGCGCTCCTCCTCTCAACTTTTACTTTCTGTTCCCCGTCCTAGGAAGAAGAAATCAGGGGGTCTGAAGTTCTCCACCTTGGCTCTGACCTTCTGGAACACCCTTCCATTCACCATTAGGTCCATTCCAACTTATTCTGACTTTCGTAAAGCCCTCAAGACTCTCCTTTTTTCACGAGCCTTTTTGCCCTAGGTGACCTCCCCCACTCATCCGGGTCTGTGTCCTTAGCGCCAAGAAACCGCACGGTGATCGAGCGCTTTACAAGTCCCTTAACTTCAACTTCAACTTCACCTTCAGCAGTACATTTTTATGTCAGGGTATTAATTTACATGGAGCCTGCGATGGTTCTTCGACCAACTTATCCTGCCCCCTGCATGGTTCTCCAGGTGATAGATCCAATTTTTAGGCAGCTTTCTAACGGGAGCTATATAATGTTGAATGATCACAGCTGCTGTGGAATGTTGCCAGAAATAGCCTATCTCGTAACTGTGTCAGCCAGGGTCACTTGCTGTATGCAAGTATTGTTTCCTAAAACTAAGACAGACGGGGAGTCACCACTATGGCCTTCACTGAACATCTCTTCGATACGAATTGATACTTTAAGCGGAATGAAAGCCATTCTTTTACAAAAAACAGTGCCACTGACCTCGTCCAAAGAGACGTATGAACTACAAGTTGCAAGGTCCTCCTCAGAGATAGATGCCCTTTTATCGACAAACTGCCCTGTACATTTCGTAGAAATGTTAGGTCGTATCTTAAACATGTCTCATACCAGTGGTATTGTACATATATTTAAGACAGTTTTTTCGGGACTGTTAGCACCTTTTGAAGCAGTCCTTGGCATATTTCCAAACTTCGTGCACTCTGTGTCGGTGGCCTGCCTCTTATTTTGGGACTCGTAGCAGGAATACTATTCTTAATCCTTCTGCTCCGATATGGCAAGTCCGGTCACCAGCGACACCCAGATTACCATACAGAACACTCTCCGGGCAATGAAGTGTCGTGAGCGCATGATTCTGATTCTGGGCTTGGCTCGTTTAAGAGATCTGAATACCACGTGGTTTCTATCATGCTGACCAATCTGGCAAAATTGCATCTTACCTGTTCTACGATGCCTGCTATGTGGAGAAGAATGCGTGTTGGACATCTGTCTAACAATCCCATCAGCACTGCCAACGGATGTTGATACTTTGCTTGGTTCAGTAACGGCCCATGCATTGTGTTGTCCCCAGCAGCTGCCAATCTTGATTACGGCATTCATTGCGGTCTCACAGACGCAATCTGCTGACAGTGAGATACGTGGATCGACAGGCACACAGGTACCATCTCCATCTCCTTCGAACATTGCAAATGCGGCTAACGCTGACGGCGATGCTTCACATTTTTGTGCAATCGGTCTACTTAACGAAGTGGTCCAACTTTCATCCACTGTGGTAGACAAATTCTTTACCAGCTTAGAAGATTTGATGTTTTCTCCAAACAATGAGACTGACTTTTGAAGCTAGCACACAGCGTTCTATGGGACCTTCACTTTTCAAAACAAAACTTCCAACTTTAGAACTCTATTTTTCTACGATTTGACTTTTTTCCAAATTTGAATTTTTTTCTTTTTTTGGCTTAAATCTACTTAAAGTAGAACTATTCATAGAGAGCAAGAATTCTTTGAATACTTCCAAAGAGACAATATTTTGACCTTGTCCACAACCAAAACAATTTATATATTATGTCATGGAATGATCTCGACCTTTTTCTTCTGTATTTAAGAGCCATTTCATAAATGTAATTTCAAGACTCATTCTGATAGCATTTCCAATGTCAAACTACATGCTTTGAATAAAAACATTGCTTTTAAAATGCGTACAGCACAAATGCTCATTTTTTCGTGTACAACCATTTCGAATGCATTTTTATGTATTTGGGTGGGGTTTTACACAACATGCTTTACATGTTTTAAATGCTTAGAATTTAGTAATGTTGAACATTATAAAGTGGAGTGGGTGTTGTATGGTGTTTTGGGATCCGAGCGAAATTTACCGATTCATGCCCTTATATAGGCACAATTCACATTGCACTTATTTAGGTATAGAAATCATAACCTTATTTAGACATAGCCCATGCAGTTCAAATACAGGCATGGCTACTTCCACCCGTTCAAAAAAGCCACAACGATTTCTTGGAAAATCGGCTTAAGCAGTTAGGGACATCCCCTTGCTTGAATATTGATTTGTCTAAGAATTCATGGAGTTTTCAAAGAACTACCATTCCCTTGGGGTTCTTTCATTATGTTATTATGCCCTCGTTTACATCAAACTAGGCACCTTTGAGGTATATATATGCCTACACTTGCTCTAGCAAAGACACGGTGGTTCGGAGCAGCTTGACTATCTACTTGCCCGACGCAGCTCACTACAGCAAATGCCAAAGGAAGCCGACACTCCAGCTGACGCACTGATTGAGAAACTGTCCTTTCTCTCGCTGGGAATCAAGCTCCAGTGTTTCCAAGCTCCCCTCGCGGGGTGTTGGGAAATCAAGTCCAGAGACAGAGATACCCGACCTCCTTCATTCTAAACCAAGATACGAAGCTGATTAGACCCTAAAGAGAAATCTTGGATAGATTCTTGGCAAATAAACTAAGCCAATGCTACACCTCACTTGCTTCTTCCCTCGTACTAGACTTAGGTTAGGTACCTCGGGGTAGGTGTATTTTAGAAGCACCAGTTGAGTACTTTTAGCCTTTGATATTTATGTATTTATATATCTATGGTTTAGAAACCATACAATGCTTTTACAATATTATTTTGTAATACTCTTCACACTGTATGCATTATACTTTACAACCAGTATTACGATTGTAGCAGTTCTCTTTGCTTGCATGAGAAAGAAGACTGTTCAATAAATTCCTTTTATTGAAAACACCCGTCTCTCTACTTTCTCTGCACCTCTGATGAAACGAAGCATGCATGAGTGACTGGGTAAAATATCTATCTATTGTTTCCATGACTCTGAAGATACGTTTATTCTTGGGGAAACAAAGTTGTCATGTTTATGCGGTTGTCAGAAACGAATACCTTCTTGTTTATTTGAGAAAGTTTCTAGTGACCTCTGAGCTAGCTGGCACTCACAATTAAGTTTAATATATTCGATAGAGACCTAGTCGACCTAAGTCCTACATCAAATCCATAGGATATATTATTCCAATGTGCAGAGCCTATTGGGAATGTAGGAATACACTACAGTATGATGGTATTGCCTGCAATACTGCTGGCCAAATCCTCTGTAATAGAAGTATAATCCATGGTGGAGCTATGTTTCAGATTTTTAAACGTCAATAGAGTAGATTGATTCTCTGTGGAGATTTGACTCAACAAACCCACCTTTGTGGTCACTCCAAACCAGTTCTGGGTCAGATCCCCTCTGCCCCTGTGTTTAGAGCCAAGATGACTAGGAAGAAAAGGGCAGGGAGGCCTAGGTGTGAGCTACATCTGCCAGGGACTGGTTAGGCATCCTTGGATACTCAGGAAGGGGCAGGGCACAACCCCTCAGGTCACCCTGCTCAAGGAAGAAAACCACCTCTCCACACCCAAGCCCTTCATTCACTGTGTGCTCTGTTGATGTTCGGGTGAGATGTCACTCACCAGAGTGGAAAGGGTTTGCGATGTGTTCAGGTGAGGGGTCGCTAACCACAGTGAAAGATTTGAGTTACTTTGCAGAGAATAATTTCAAATTTTTGCGATCTATATATATACTGTCAAGTGCATTTTACTTAATACTATACTGGATGCTTAAGTATGGTGTCATGTAAAGGTCTGAAATTTTGCGTTTATGCTCCTGTAGGATGGTGCAAAGAGTGTAGTGGTTATGGTTGAGTCTGTGTTTTGCATTGAGGAGATGTTGTAAGGGTTGTGTAGTTCTTCTATAATTTAAGATGCTCCTCCTTCGGGGTTGAGGAGATGTTGTAAGAGTCATGCGTGTTGCACTCTTATTTGCAAAAGTCCTTCCTGAAGGGTTAATGATTAGGGGCACATGCATCAAAGCCTTTTGTGATCGCAAAAGGTGCGATTCGCAAAAATTGGCCGTTTGCGATCGCAAAATATGCTTTTGCGATGCATTAAGGGTCAAGGCCCTTGCAATTTGAGAATTCGCAATTAATTGTGAGTTCTCAAATTGCGAATGCATTTAAGGAATCGCATTTTGCGATTCCTTAAATGCAATGCATGAAAGTAAAAAAATCTCCGAATTTCGCAAATAGGGGGCGCAAATTACCATGAAGTTCAACTTCATGGTAATTTGCAAAAACTTTGAAAAATGCACTTTTGTGCATTTTTCAAAGTTTCATGTTGCGCACAGATCAATTTCAGGGGTGCAACAGGGTGTCCTTGAAATTGCATTCTCAATTTGCGATTCGCTAACTGCGAATCGCAAATTGAGAATGTCTTACCATTCATTCCTATGGGCTTCTAGGCTCATAGGAATGAATGGGGAGGTATTCCTTAATTGGGACTCGCAATTTGCGACTCGCAATTAAGGAATATTAAGAAATCGCAATTTTTTTGCGATTTCTTCATGCATAGCCTTTTGCTTTTCCTTATTAGCGAATCTTTATTTTTGCTAATAAGGAATCGCAAATGGCATTGTTGATGCATGTGGGCCTTAGTGTGTGCATGGTCTTGCCATTTATTTAGTAGGTTTCCAAAGGTGTGTGCAGAAGCGGGTGTAGGAAGTCCCTGGTCCTGCTATGCATTTACCTGGTCCTGCATAGTCTTGAAAATGTATATTCGTCAAAAGAGATATTTAAATAAGCATAATGGGAAGATGTCTAGTAGAAAGCTCAAGTGGTACATAGGAGATATTGTAAAAGTACAATTTCCCAAAAATAACCTGACAGTGAGTTTCAAGTTCTTTACCCCAACGAAAATAATAAGGGTCATGAAAAATGTTTTTTTGCTGGAAAATGGTCAGACTTAGAGTATGGTCCATATAGTAACATGTGTCAAAATACAACCTTGTCAAAGTTGTCTTGATAATTTAATAAGGGTGATACTGACCTGCTGTCCAATTAATATAGAGAAACTTTAGGAAGCAGAAAATAACTGTTTGGCACAAAGACTATGGGCCTGATTTAGATCCCAGTGGATAGGTTACTCAATCACAACGGTGACTGATATGCCCCCGCCAAAATATAAATCCTATTACATCTTATGGGATATATATTTCGGCGGACGAGATATCCGTGGTGACGGAGTAACCCATCCGCCAAGGTCTAAATCAGTCCCTCAGTTATGGATTAAGCATGATATGATGTCATGGTTACATTTTCCCTGCCATTACATAGGAAGGAGATGTGCTGTAATTACATACAATGTGCATTTATGTATTTAGCTATTTTATGTATGTACTTGCAATTTCAAAATTGTTAACACTAATGAATGGTACATTCTTTCTCTCACACTCATTCTTTCCCTTGCTCCTTTACTTGCTCCTTTCTGAGATATGTAACCTACCCAATGTGCTAAAAGGACAGCTTATGTATCTTGAGCCCGGACGTTCAGGCAGTTGGAGATAAGGGGAAGAGACTGTGCTATGATGTTGTGTGGAGAATAAACTCCTACTTCTCCTGCCTTCTGTTTTTCATCATTATTATATACAATAAAAAATAAAAAATATACAAAACATTTCTAGGGGAAAGGTCATATAAATCTCAGAGTGGAAAGCAGCAGAAATGGACCATGATATCCAAAATGGAGTGAGCATGCACATCACATTAAAATTTTGAGGTAATGTTGGAATTACATTTTGTGTAATTTCATGTAACTTTTCTGAAATTACATGCAATTGCATATAAGGAAAACGTGAATTTTTCACACCCATACACCATACTACAGTCTCATGAATGAATGTCGTTGCATCAGAAAAGCAGAGGAGAATTGCAGGTCCTGATCAGAGCACAGTATAGGCAAGTCCTGAAGGTACTTGGGGACTTTCCTCAATATGCCTTCCTGCTCTATCCTTCCAAGCTGAAAATTATTTTTCAGGGGCAGACAAGAATTTTCATGTCGGAGATTCAGGCCAAGGAATTCCTTGTCACAATATAGTTAAGTTGGGGGAAGTCTCCTAGAGGTGGTTAGTGTATCAGTTACCTTCCATCACAAGGACCTAGGTCCTGTTGCCACATAAGGGTGTTGTAAGGGACCGGTGGGCGAAGGGGGGGGGTTTCTGGGTGGCTGGGTAGGGGTAGGGAGGGGGGGGTGCTGAAGGGGTAAGGTTAAGTAGGGATTTGAAAGTTATTGCAGTTCAGGCATTAAATGCTGATCAAAGTTGCCATATATCTGTTTTGTTGTTTATAAATATGGGAAAAGTACAAAGGAAGTGGTATTTCTCTGGCTACGATGGGATAAGATAAATTAAAATTGGGTACATGGAATATTTGTGGTCTTAACAATGCCAAAAAGCGAGCACTATTTTCTAAAATTGTATATGATATGCACCTTGACATCTTATGCATACAGGAGACGCATATACCTTGGGGTAAGCGGGATTATTTGAAACTGCCGGGGCATGATTTAATAGCATGCTCTAAGCAGACCTCTATGATCAGAGGAGTGGCTATCCTTTTGAAGAGAGGAGTAGGGGTCTGTAAAAGGGTTCGAGAAGATCGAATGGGTAAGTGGATAATAGCAGAGTTATTATTTGGCGGGAGGTTATTAACTATTTGTACAGTTTATGGCCCAAATACAGATGACCCCGAAGTATTTAAGCATTTAAATGTAGAATTGGCTACTTGGCCCAGTCCATTCCTTGTATGTGGTGATATGAATATCAATATAGCCAGTGTTTTTAATTTGGCTGGGGATGGCAATTACTCTGGTAGGAAACCTAGAGCATTTAAGGCACTCCAAACGTTTTTACAAGAGCATGGGGCTATGGATCTATGGTTTAGGCATAATAAATTGGAAGATAGATACACATATTACTCTGCTCCTCATAATAAATTGGTCTGGCTTGATAATATTTTCCTTTTAGATCAGCTCGCCGAAGTCTCCTCTATCTTTGCTCCTCCTCGGATTTTATCCGATCACAATCCATTGGTAGCCAAATGTTCTTTGCCTCGTGCTTGAAAGCCCCCTCGAGAGTGGACATTTGAAAGAAAGCTCTTATTTGACGAGGCTTATCATGCGCATATTAAACAAGCATTTACAATGCAACGGGCTCGCCTTTGTAAAAGTTAGAGCTTTTGTCATTGTTAATGACAAATTTTTCTGTATATATTGTTGTAGAAATGTGATTGGTTTTACGCCCTCCTCACAGTCCCTCGTCCAGAAATACATGCTTGCTGCTCATGAAACTAGCAATAAATGACAGCTCCTTACCCATTTCCTCTGCTCGAATGCCGAGTGGGCAGGGGTGAACGCATGCCGCAAGTATTTACTGATGCATATCGTTTTTGCCCTGCATTGACCAGGATAATGAGTACTATCTGAGTAATTGCATTGGATGCACAGTATTTATGACTGATATCGTTTTGGTCTGGTCGTAAGTACAATATACTATATTTTTTTATATAATCCTGTGTGGAGACTCTTTGGAGGTGAATTCATTGTGCTGCTGTATGAGTGTGTTGCACAAACGCTTTACACATTGTCTCTGATGATAAGCCTGCCTGCTCTGCGTCAAGCTACCAGAGGGAGAGCACAGGTTATCTTCAGTGAATAACTGACTTACCCGGACTAGAGTGGTGAGTTGCGCCTGGCATAGGTGCATACCCAAGTCAAGCAGAAACCCCATTTCTAACAGGTAAACATGTTAACTGTTTTTATATAGCTGTATGTATTCTTTTTCATGTAATTATTTTTGTGCAGACATAAAAACAATAAAGCTTCATGGTGGATATGTGTGTCACAGTTTTTATTGCAGGAGTATTTATTTCCGAATAGGGGGGGACTTTAAGACCACCTCATCTAGACAAGGAATGAGCATAAATCAGGGACGGTGCAAGGAGGTTGTGCACACGGTAAAATCAATTAAACCATAGGTTAATCAGGACCGAATGATTATGCCTTATCTCTCTTGCCTGCCTAAACTATGGATGCAAATGATGATAAATATGGGTTGTCAAAATTATTAACTGCCTTATATTAGCCTGGTGGCCCTCCTGTGAGGTATTTAAAAATGTATTGTATATTCCATAACTCTTATTCGTTCCTCACCCTTCTGCATCTCATTGTCACCTTTCTCCTAATTTGTTTCTTTTAAAAATGTGTTTCATGAAGAAGCAGCTTGTTGATAAGAGTTGAGATTTCTCTATTAATATGAGCACCGCCTTAGTGGGACTTAAGGTGCCACTTGTACTCCTTACACTAATGTTCCGTCCAGGACACTGTCTGTGATATTTATAAATCAATGGGGTGTTTCTGCTCCAGTCACCACCGCCCACCGAGAATGAGACTTCCCGTTCCTTATATAAGAAGCATATTTGAAGGACTGTTGAACATTTGAAAGCACAAGTGTTGTGGTTTATGCCACAAACGCAAATCGCTGAAACCTGGGGGAAGAGAGAGGAGGCGAAAGGTCAAAGCCTGATTAGGAGAAAAGAACATTCATTGGTGGAGCACTAACCTGTAGGATGGAGAGAGCTGCTGCACACGAGTGTGAGTTGGTATCAACCACTGAATATGGCCAGAGAAGCCCAGCCAGACAGGATGCCGCCTGTACCGCTTAGGATATGTGAGAAGCATGCAATGCCAAAGGACAGCGGGGTAATCACAACATCAAGTTGAGCAGCAAACACAAATGTGATCTCAGTGATACACAAACCGATAACCAGGGCCACTGGAATAATGCTGCAGGGAGGGCCGAATTAAGCAGCAGGGTCGAGTAAGTTATGAGGCAAGAAAAGGCACATTTTGCGGCACTTTTCCTGATAGTATTACTTTCTTATCTTTACACTTGTTAACGGTGTCTGGGGACATTTTGCACCTCAATAGTACCAGTTTAACACACAAATACAGCAATAAGCAACAAAAAAGGTGCCTACCTTTGTGAAGGCGGTTCCACTGCACAGCAGCATGTGTCACAGTGCTTTTAGTAACTTTTAAACCGTTTGAGCTAGAGACAATTTTGTTGTTGCTGTTAAAAAATGCAGGAATATGCAGCAGATTGTGTGGTAAGTTTGGCCAAACCCAACATTTTTCAAAAAATTCAAAGGCCGAAAAATTGCATAATTCCAGTGGCCATACCAATAATCCATTACCACCATCAAATCACTGGTGATAAATGCACAGGCAGAATTGCACGTGTGCGGTGACTACCCCTGCGATTGTACAAATGTTTCTGTAAAAACAGGTGTGTGTGTGTAAATGCCTTTATGAAATACTCTATGTCCTTACAAAATAAGCATGATCAGGCATGTCTTTAAGTACAGGTTATTGTAATAATAAATATGGCCATTGTGTCAGAGTCTCAGTGGGAAGAACACCTCTTGGACAGTGCAGATTTAGGAATACAGTGCACCAGTAAACCCTTTAACATCATAAATGCAGAGGAGCACACATTGTACTTGACCTGTCTTCATGCAACACCATCACACTTGCAACACACGTCTTGCTTGCTTCCCTGATGAGCAGCTTCATCAGCAATGCATAATAAACATAAGTTCAAAAAGATATACTCTACCACATAGAAAGGCCCTGTGCAAAACAACACATAAAAACACAGGAAATAGCACACATAGGCACCAATCAATAATCCATGCTATGGACTGGCGGAATAAGCAGGTACAAGAATAGACCATGTTATGTACTTGTCCCTTATATCGGCGATAGTGTTCTGCCGGTATACAATTATCCTGCAGTCCCTCCATACACAACATGCGACAGCATATGCCCCAAAACCTCGCCTACTTGGAACCGGTCTCTGACAATGTTGCATGTGTTCGGTGTTGGCCTGCACTTCGATAAGCATGGAAAGGTCAGGTGTGAGAGCACCACTTGTGACAGGTGGGGAAGTCTGAGATTGCTAGAGGGGAGCTATACTCTAAATAAAATGCACAATAATGGAACAAAATAAGCGTGCTACTTCTGTTCCACATACAACCGGCAGAGCAGGGTTTAGCTACACATTCTATCACTTGGAGCTCTGAAGTTACAATGGCATGCACAGAACTACAAGCACCATACTGCACCGGGGAAGAGACCAGATAAACTACTCAGGCATGGTTAACTTGGGATCTCTGTATTGATCTCGGTGCTCATCAGCTGATCTGGCAGCTGACCTCCCGCCCGCGCGCAGCAGGAGCTTTACCTGTCGGGTGGCTCCTTGTTTGACGTCACCGCCCGTGCCAAATGTCCGGGACGCTCACGAGCCGGTACTGTTGCTTCTTTCCGAGGCAGACGCGATCCCTTTCTCCAGGCACCCCCGCCCTCCTCCAGATAGCTTGTCACCCGTCTGACATCGGTCAGCGAAGCCGGTTCGCTTCTGCTCGGTCTCCCGTCCCTTCCAAATCACCAGCGAAAGAAACAAGCTGTACTTCTTTGGCTTTGAGAAGCACGGGAGTCCCCTGTTACCTTCAGCTGAGACTTAGAAACTTTTCCGCTCTTGTCGACGTCCAACGCAGTGAACGCGTGCCAGATGGCCTTCAGAAACTCCGCTTTTAGGGCCATGTCTAGGGCAGAGGTCTCGGTCCCGATGTGGGTATTTTCTGTCTCACACACTGCAGCTCTCCTGCCGAAAGTCCCCAAGAGTGAGCAGCCGAGGGCTTCGCTGCACACACTGCGCTCTCTGTCTGATGGGTGAGCTGTTCACCACACCACGTGATCCAACTTCTTTTCCAAACCAATCAGAAGAGCGGTCTGGTCTTGGAAGCCGACCAGCATTGCACAAGCGGCAGCAGGACTCGGTGGCATTTTACACGACGTTTAATTCATAACGTGACTGGTTTTACGCCTGGAGGGCAGTAACTCTAGTGCACGACCTTATTTTGAAATGTTATGATGCAACTAGTTTACGTGCTTACCTCTAAGACGCAAAATCAATCCCGGCAACAAAAAACGCCCAGAAAGGCATGACGACAAAAGGAGCGGGACTTAAAAAAAAGACCAAGAAACGCCCACGAATCGCGTCGTGACTAGACAAAGAGTGATTGACGACCATCTCTTCCAATGGCTAGCCTCCATTTATGGAGCTAGCCAATGGAAGAGAGAGGTGGGACAAAGCCCCATACTGTAGATCAAAAGATTTCGCCTGCGCGACACTGCTGCGCAGTGCTACGGCCAGGCAAAACCTAAAAATGGTTAGTGGAATTTTTAGATATTAACAGGGGTATGCTCCTGATCAAGTAGTTTGGGATGCTTTAAAAGCTGGATTACGCGGGGAGACTAAAAGTTTCTCCTCATTTAGGTGGAAGATAGAGCAAGAGCATCATAAGAGCCGTATAGAGGAACTCAGGCTTGCAGAATTAGAGCTAGCGCATAAAATTAAGCATGGCTACAATAGAGCGGAGTGTCAACAGGTGGTTGCTATAATAAAAGCAAAACTTTTGGAGTCCTTTGGCCAGGACCTTGCCACTAAATATCTTCAATATCGTACAATGATGTTTGAGTATGGCGAAAATTCCGGAAGGGTACTGGCTAAGAGGCTCCATCAGAGAAGAGTACAGAGCCGTATCACCAAAATTCAAGATGAAATGGGGGTCGTACAGGATACTCAGGAGGGTGTGAATGGGGTATTTCTAAAATATTATACTGATTTGTGTACTGAAGATATTATGAATGCCCAGGTAGAGTCAGAGATGGAGGATTTCTTATCAGGAGTAGATACTTCCAAGCTATCGTCTGAGCAGAGTGAATTTTTGTCTGCTCCTATTCTATGGGAAGAGGTGGAGACGGCTGTTAAGGCATTAGCCAATGGGAAGGCTAGTGGCCCAGATGCTGTGCCCCTGGAGTTTTACAAGGCATTTTTAGGAGAGATTCAGCAGGATCTCTTAATGGTGCTTAGGGCCGCACAGAAAGGTATTGTCCCAGACTCATGGCGACAGGCAACTATTGTTCTGTTTAAAAAGAAGGGCAAGCCTGACCTGAGTCCCTCATCCTTTCGCCCAATTTTGCTTATTAATAGTGACTCTAAGATCTTTTTAAAAATCTTAGCATTTAGGTTAGCTTGGGTGATTACTCCATTGGTAACTTTGCGTCAACATGGATTCATACCATGGCGGGACACTGCTGATCATGTTCGGCGTGTCATTGCCCTATTAGACTGGGCACAGGTCACGGCCTCTCCCCTAGGGGTGGTCCTGTTGGACGCCGAGATGGCGTTCAACAGGGTCTCCTAGGGGTTCTTATGGGCAGTGCTTCGGTGGAAGGGATTTAGTATTGAATTTATTCAGGCGCTCCAGGCAATGTACTCCCTTCCAAAAGCTTCGCTCTGTATCTCAGACCAACAGACTAGTTCCTTTAATATAAGTAGGGGGATAAGTAGGGGGACTTGGCAAGGGTGCCCGTGTTCACCCTTGCTGTTTGCCCTTTATATTGATCCATTCTTGAGTAAAATCGAAGGACATCAGAGTATAGCACCGATAAGGGTTGCTGATATGGAGTACCGGGCTTTAGCCTACGCGGACGATATCGTTGTTTTAACATCAGATGTTCTTTTGGCATTCAGGGTACTTAAGGCGTCCGCGGAGCAATTAGGCGCAGTATCAGGGTATAAGCTAAATGTTGCTAAAACGCAGGTTGTTCAAACGTCAAACATGCCACCGTCTGAGGCTCCAGTTGTTACGGAAGCAACGTACCTAGGGGTTAGAATACCCGCTGCAGTTGAATCTATTCCGGATTTGAATATCCTTCCGGTAGTGGGTGCGGTCAATACCAAGCTAGAGCGGCTAGATCATCTTCACCTTTCCCTCTCTGGTCTTTGTAGTGTCCTTAAAATGCTAGTACTCCCAAAGTTCCTATATTTGTTCAGGACGATTCCTCTAGAAATATCACAAAGCAGCGTGATCAAGGCTGATAGGATCTGTCATAGTTTCTTGTGGGGGTATAGGCGTTCCCGTAGAGCAGCCAAGTGGATGTGCCTTCCTCGTGATCGAGGTGGTTGGTCTGTACCAAATTTGGTATTATACTACTGGGCAGTGATGGCCCAATCTTTGGGAGTACCATTGCTAGGGGGTCATTTTGAGGTGTCATTATGTAATCGACCAACTATCTTTGAGATTGGCTTAGGCACAGCGGCTAAGGGTATTCTGACGGAGATTTTGGAGCCGAGCTACTTTAAAAGAACTAGATTTAAGGTGATCATAGCTATGTTTTTGATTTGGCAAAAAATCAGGCAGAAATTATCTATTTCAAACATTAATATATATACTCCCTTTAAAGCTGCCCGACTCTTACCCAGTATATTTCAGGATCAGACAATGTTTAGGTGGCAAGCGCAGGGTCTGCGGGTGATAGGGGACTTAGCTAGGGACGGGCTATTTTTAACTTATTCTTCTTTTAAGGATACCTTTCAGTTGCTTCCACATGATTTGTGTCAGAGTCTCAGTGGGAAGAACACCTCTTGGACAGTGCAGATTTAGGAATACAGTGCACCAGTAAACCCTTTAACATCATAAATGCAGAGGAGCACACATTGTACTTGACCTGTCTTCATGCAACACCATCACACTTGCAACACACGTCTTGCTTGCTTCCCTGATGAGCAGCTTCATCAGTAATGCATAATAAACATAAGTTCAAAAAGATATACTCTACCACATAGAAAGGCCCTGTGGCAAGCGCAGGGTCTGCGGGTGATAGGGGACTTAGCTAGGGACGGGCTATTTTTAACTTATTCTTCTTTTAAGGATACCTTTCAGTTGCTTCCACATGATTTTTTTAAATATCTTCAGGTTCAAAGTTTTGTCCATAAACATCTGAGTGGGTCATCTTCTCTGTTTGATAAATTACCCATAGTCTAATTAATTAAAAAAATAGTTAGAATAGGAATGCTGTATCGTTACTTATTGTCTACCTCAACTGATGATTTTGGGGCTCAAAGTGCCAAATGGGAAGGTAAACTCGGAAAGTCGAGTATTGACTTAAAACCGTCATTGGAGTTTACTAGTGAGGTATTGGTGTCTGGTAGTCTTAAGACCCAAAGCTACATGGCACTGTTTGATTTATATTATACGCCTGCAAAAATGAAATGGGGAAGTAGAAAAGGGGATCATTGTTCAAGATGTGGGCTGTTTGCAGCGGACGTCATTCATATGTTTTATTCCTGCCCATGTCTTGCTGACTTTTTATCTGAGGTTGAGCATTTTATTAATGGTGTGCTCAAGATTCAGTGTACTTTGACTCCAGAGATGGTGATAATGGGCTATGATCAAGGGAACATCGGGAATACGTGGTATATGTCAGCTCTATTGTATATAACTATGTGTCCGATCCGCTTGTGTGTAACCTCGCAATGGTTATCACCTTTAGCACTGACATTTATGAATTGGAGAGCTAGATTACTTGCTATTTACAAGCTTGAATTTTCAGTATTTTCTTTTAAGGGTAGGAGGAGGAGGAAGTTGGCATCTAAGATCTGGGCACCAATTGAGGTGTGGATAAAATGATAGGATATTCTTTTACTAGGTGCTCATTGGTTTATAGTTAATTTCGGATGTATGTCATTACGACGCGGTGTTTACACTGCGCTACCATTACAGTTCTCACAACGCAAGTTGTTACAACGACTTGCGTTGGAGGGCGCTGGATTGTGGATTATTTTAATTTTCTATTCCAATTCCAGCCCACGTAACAGTAGGGAAGGTGTTGGAATAGAACATTAACTATTCCTTGAGCAAGAGCGTCATCCAGTGCAAGTCGTAGTAACGACTTGCGTTGTGATGGCTGCGCCGTAAAGGCCCTGCGGTGTAAACACCGCGTTGTAAAGGATGTTTCCCGTTAATTTGTGCCCCACTTTAGGCTTATCTTTTTTCTATAGGCTTTGTGGAATATTACTTATTATTGCTGATTATCTATTTTCTCATTTTTTTTCCTTGTAGAAATTATTTTGTATGCTGTTTAGTTAAATGCAATTTGATTTATAAATATGATGCATTATTGTATTGAATGTCATGACTGCATTGTTTGGATCAAATAAAATTTATAAAAAAAAGAAAAAAAAAGTAAAATAACTGGGAATTACAAGTATGACTCACAAAAGTTTAAAGTAGATGCAGAAAGTCTATTCTCCTCTACGGCTATTTCCAGTAGAATATGCTATGAATGTCACAGAATTACACAGAATCAGAGTTATAAATTAGGACGGAGATATCTAATCACAAAAATGTTTTCAAGACAAAATACTTTTCTGCACATGTTGACAAAGTCAAAAGTAATGCGACATGAGGAAATCAAAAGATATGACAAAATTTCATATTTTATAAAGCTGGATGGTATGCTTGTGCTTGCAGTCAAGAAAGACGAAGAAAAAAGGCTAACCACGCTTTTGAAGCCTTTCTTGAAGCTTGTCAAGGGTTACTTATATGCCCCTGCAGCATCACACATCATTGGCAGAAGTGTGAGCAGGGAAGCTGCCACTTCAGTGAAGCATGCCCACCACTTCCATTCATGTGGTGTTGAGAGCCAAAGAAGAAGGAAGAAAGGCCGTACCATCCCCTTTCCATTGCTGCTGGGACTTCCTGATACACCTACTGCTTTACAACTCTCATTGTCCATGGTATGAGGAGCAATGCTGCATTACATTGAAGCATTCTTTCCACATTCGATACCTCCAACAATGAAGATTGATTAGCTGGAGGCTGTCAAATAGAAAGAAAAAATGTCTCCTTCTCTCCTTGTACAACAACTATTCTGGTGAGAGAGATGGGCAGAATAGCTGCTATAGAGTAATCACTGGGTGATATTGTTTGCATTGCCCCTCACAAAAACTCTAATCGCCAGTTTTGTATATTCCCTAATTTGTATCCTATATTAAAATGACAAAACACAGACGGAAAGAGAAGTAGGAGTTTATTCTCCACACAACATCATAGCCTGGTCTCTTCTCCTCAACTCCAACTGCTTAGAACCACCGGGCTCGAGTTACATACACTGTAATTTCAATAGAACATAGGGTAGGTTACAAAACTTTGATAGGAGTAAGACAAACAAACGGTGTGAGCGAAGGAATGTACTATTTATGACTGTTAACGTAGCTTTTATGACTACAATGAGTTCAATTGAAATCCCTTAACACAGGTAACTACATAAATGCACAATGTTTGTAATTACATAAGAATACTAACCCCAAAAGGACAATTCCTGGTGCCCTTAAAACCGGTATTATGAAGGTCACACCAACCACTCTTAACACATCCTCCCTTTTTTAAAAAATGTCTTTTTTTATTCTGTCCTCATCTCGCCTTGTCAAGTTGTTGTGGATCTTATACAGCCATATACTCTATCTGGGCACCACAAGGCGACACAAGGCTTCCCACATTCACTTGGGTCGCCTGACCTTCCCCCTTTTAGTACGGGGACATGGTGTAATCATTGGACCAACTGGATGAGTCTTAGAATTCATCCCCAACTGATTAGAGGATGCCAGATGTTAGATAGCTTATCCTCTACGGCCTCATACTCCAGCCGCGCCATGGCAAAAGCTGCTTTAAGCCAGTCCACTCTTTTCGGAGGAAGGGGGTCTTTCCATCTCCTACAGATTTCTCTCCTTGCCAGTAGGATCATATATAACAGCAGACCTTTATCTTGCCGTGAAGCAGTCTGATAGAATAGGCTATCATCCCCAAATAGGATTAGGGGGAGATTTACCTCCACTCTGGTCTTAAAGATTCCTGACAGGCTGTCCCCAACCCCTTCCCAAAAGAGTTCCAGCACTGTACATTCACAAAAAATATGAATGTCATTTGCTAATGGAGTGTGACATCTTGGGCATTTGGGTGGAGGCGTTGGAGCGAATTTTTCTATTTTATAAGGTGTATAGTAGACTCTATTAATGACGAAAAAGTGGTTCTTTTTTAAGCAGGCGGGTTTTATAAACCTATACAGTGTCTTCAAAGATGGTTCAAAAAGGGTCTCTGCCTGCATTGTCATGGGGGATTGGCTCCATACCGCTTCTGAGGCTGGGATCCCGAGATCTTCAGTTTTTAATAAATGGTTATACCAAATCGATATTTCCTTCTTAACTGGTAGGGTGGATTGGCACAACCTCTCAATTTCTCAGTTTCCTTTTATCTCACCCTGCTCTGCAGCAAACCAGGAAACTAACTGAAGATATTTAAATCTTGATAATCCAATCCCTACCTTTGCCCTCAGATATTCTCATGGGTGTACCCCTTCATCGTCAGTCAATTCTGACCACGTGGTGATTCCAGCCCTCTTTATTGGCGCCGATAGGGTTTCTCTTAGACATTCCGGGGTTCTGGGTGAGTCCCAAACAGGAGCAAGATCTGAATAGTAGCCGATCCCCCAGCTAATCCTTACCCTATACCACACCTCCAGGGCTGCCCTTAGAACCTTCAGGCGTACCCGCTTGAAATATCTCGGGGATCCAAATTTGTACAAGAAGGCCTCTCCTCTACCACCTCCTTCTGCTCTCACCATCTCACCCAACACACTGCCTCAGGTCGACCCATCTGGTTTAATAAGTAGCATACGAATGCTCTTAAACTGAAATGCTACTACATACAGGTTGATGTCGGGAAGAGCCAGCTCTCCTTTAAGCAGTCTACGTCTAAGCTTTTTCCAGGTCAAACAAACCCCTTTGTCCCCCCATACAAAGCTTCCTATTTTACTCTGAACCTTACTGATGTTCTTTATTGGAAAGGGTAGAGGTATGGTAGAAAATAGATAGGTACGCTTGGGGAGAATGACCATTTTCACAAGGTTAATTTTACCATAGATGGTTAGTGGGAGATTCCTCCATCTGCTAATTAGACAATCAATTTCTCTTGTCACCCCATTTAGGTTTAGCTGGGGAATTTTGTCCAGTTCCTTCACAATATAAATTCCCAAGTATCTGAACTCAAAGCTCACTGTGCCCCTCCATTGATCCAAATTCCAGCACATGACCTCTGTTTTTGATCTGTTGACCTCATAACCTGACAAAGACCCGAATTCTACCAGCAACTCCTCAATCTGAGGTATCGCCGCAACCGGATCTCTTGTATATAGTATCAGCTCGTATGCGTATAAGGCCAATTTAGAACTATAGGTCCAGGACTGGAATGGAGCAATTCCTTCTTTTAACCTTATGGCTTGGGCTGAGGGTTCGATATATAGGTTAAATAATAGCGGAGAGATAGGGCACCCTTGTCTAGTTCCACGCTGTATGCTAAGGCTAGGTGTTAATATGCCATTGAGGAGGATCCACGCAGAGGCAACTCTGTAGCAAGTTTGTAGAGTCTGAATGAATACGGGGCCAAACCCCATTTTCTCCAAAACTACCCAAAGGTACACCCAGCAGACTCTATTGAACGCCTTAGCCGCGTCCAATGTGACTACAGCCAAGGGATCTGATCTTTGTATGGCTAGATCTATGTTCCCAATCAGGAGGTGAGTCTGATCTTCAATATGCCTTCCTGCCACAGACCCCTTCTGGTTTGTATGAATCAGCCTGGGAGCCAGTTTGGCCAATCTCACAGCTAGAACACCCATAAAGATCTTATAATCGGCATTCAGCAAGGAGATTGGCCAGTAAGAGTCTGCCCGTAAGGGGTCCTTGCCTGGCTTCAGGATCAAAACAATTATTGCCTCTTTCCATGAGTTGGGCACTCTCCCTACAGGGGAATATACTGAGTTAAAGATTGTTCCCAGCATAGGGGATAATTCTTCTACTAGGTGGTTATACACTTCACTCGGAAGTGAATCCGAGCCTGCAGATTTTTTATTTTTTTATTTCTTAATCTGCTCAGTTATCTCATCCAGGGTGATGGGGGCATCTAGACTGATCCTGCCCTCCTCAGACAATGTTGGTAATGTTTTGTTGCTCAGCCATATATGTATATTCTCAAGGGATGGGGCAGTGTCTTCTTTATAAAACTGTGTAAAGAGTGAAAGGAGGCAGGTCTGCATATCCTCATCTTTGCTCGATATGTCTCCATTGCTTTTACGATTAGTTCTTTAATATCGTTCTTAACTCGATCTACTCTAGCTTTCCACGCCAGTAATGCTCTGGCCTACTCCCCATACTCAAAATTTTCCATATTTCCGGAATCCCATTGGGCTTTACATCTTGCGTCTAGTTTTTCCCTATACTGCTGTCTTGCATCTTCCAGTTCCTGCCAATTTTGCACAAGTGATTCTGAGTCTTCACTATTCAGGCTGATTCTGTCCAGTTCTAACTGCCTAATTTTCCCCTCAATGTCCTTTAACGTCTTAGCCTCTGCCTTGTTCTTAGAGCAGATGATACCATGTAATCTCCCCCTTAAACAGGCCTTATAGGCGTCCCAGATAAAATCCCAAGTTGAAGACCCAATATTTTGTGGGAAGAATTCTAGAGAGAACGACTTAATGGAGTCAATTACTTCTGTGTTAAGAAGCATAGTTCTTTTCAACGTCCATCTGGACTGTACAGCGAACTTTTGCTCAAGAGGACGAACTGCAGGGGAGCGTGGTCTGAGAGATGGTTAGGCTTGATGAGTATCTCCTTGATATTGACAAGAGATTGTCTATCTGTGAAGACATAATCGATCCTGGAAGAGTGCCCGAATTTCTTGCTGTAAAATGTGAAACCCTGTCGGGATGAACACAACCTCCCAGAATCTGCCTAATTTGGGGTATTATCAGAGCAGGTTTGCTAGTGTGCCCATCCCCTTCATTTATCTCCCAGCAGTTGTCAGCCTTTGTCTTGTGCCAGCCTGTCCATAGTGTGGTACCAGTGCATAATTAGTTTGCAGAATGTTACTTTCGTTTTGACAGTTTGTGTCAATATACATGCTTTGTCATAGAGTCTTTCCCAGATATATGTAATAATAACACTTCCCAAATGTTTCTCCTATTGCTTTTGGCGCAGGCTTCTATCTATATGGACCGCTCCCTGTAAAAAGAAATTGTACAGTGACAAAATCAAATTTTTATCATAAGTCCCCATTTTTACCCAGTTTTTAAAAGTTGTTTGTGGCCACGTGTGTGGCTACGAGGGTCCCTCTAACTAACTGAAGGGTGAATCACCTTGTGCCTGACTAGCATCAAGTGAAAATGCCCAGTCTACAGCATGCCTTACTGTCTCTTCAGATCTTCAAATGGTTTGATTAGCCCATTAGTGAACATTGATCCTCGTTAATTTGCCCCCTACCCATTATTGGATTGTCCAACGCATTGAGGATTAGAGCAAATAGTAGGGATGAGAGTTCTTGGGATTAGTAGCTCACCATACACCTTCTAATGCACTTATCAAACTTCAAATTCGAATGATCTTCTCCATTTACAACCAGTTGATCCTCTCAAACACTATTTCACTGTCTAATGAGAGCAGTGCAATGCTACTGCCTTTCCTTTCAGCATGTTCAGGGTTTGGCAGAGAATCCTACACTGTTTAATGTGTGTATGGCTCCCCTGCCTATGCTGATTGAATCGGTTGACGTACATATTGTCTTGTATGCAGACAATACGCAACTTCTTTTTGCACTAGATCACAAATCTCCCAATGCTATTAGCAATTTTAAGGCATGTCTGACTGCCGTATTTCAATGGATGCGTGATAGCAGCCTCCATTGTAATGCTTGCAAGACCAAAAATTTGCTTTTCGGGTCCCTCCCCGATCTGGAACAATGGCCTATGGCCACAGGATGTTCCCCCTTCATAACCTCCGGCAGTGGTAGTATGCAATTTGGGGATGAAGTTTGATCATTCTGTGTCTTTTGCGATTCAGGGGGCTGGGGTAGTAGGCACCTGCTTTGGCCTGTTTAAAATGTTTTTAAATTCCTGTACTTACTCCCTCCTATGCCGCAAAAAGTTGTGATTCAGGCTCTGATCACTACACCAACTCACTCTACTGTGGGTTGCCTGCCTATCTCCTGATAAGACTGCAATTAGTGCAGAATGTTGCTGGCTGACCTTTGCTGCATCTCCTTTTGATAGTTCATATTCAGCCAAATCTAAAACATTTACATTGGTTACCTGTGAAAGATCGCACCAGGTTCAAAGGCTTGGTTCTCACTCACATAGCTTTCCATCGTAAGGGCTCTCAGTATCTTTCCAATAGATTTATTCTCCAACAACCGATTAGATCTGTTTGGTCTTCCAATTCTCTGTTGGTAGTCATCTCTCTTTTTAGAAGGAAAACACTGGGTGGCAGCTCTTATTCCTATTTGGCTGCCAAGGAGAGGAATACACTTCCGCTATAACTATGGGCCACTGAGGACATCTTGCTTCTTTAAAATAAAATTTCTGAAAACTTGTCTTTTTGGGTCTACTTTTTAATGCCTCTTTCCATGGGTCTAGACTTCACTATAAGCACCGGGACACTCTCTGAAGTAGCTGTTGCACTTTATAAATGACTCAATAATAATAATATCAATAATACATAGACCTTCCGTCTGATTGGTGGTTATTCTGGAAGTTAAAGTATTGCATCAGTTAGCTTCTACTGTAGGGCAGTAAATGAGCTCCACATTGTACAGATCCTGATAAAATCCCTGGCAAGCACTCACTATCTGCTCATCCTCTTAGACCAGATCTCCCCTATAGTACTTGACACCTTTCACTTTTCTCTGTCAGCTCTTGACTCCAGCCTGGTTACTGCCAACCTCCCCACCTTGTTTTCGGCATTTTTGTTTGGCCCTGACAAGAATGTTTTAGCCCTATCCAAGTGCAATACACAGACATGAGCTTTGACTGCCATAAATCGTCCATTTTTATTTGAGGCAGTGTATTTATAGTCAGCCTACAGGACAGCAAGCTCCCTTCATGCTTGCTCTCACCTCCACTGGAGTTGAGATAAAGGTTTTCTTCAAAAACTCCTTGAGGGTGTGTAAGGGCAGACAGATTGAGTCCTCCCCAGTTTTGTTTTCCATCAAAAAGTTTTAAAATCCTTGCTAGTGTATTCAGTCACCCCTGGGTCACACAGTTAACATTTTGTTCAACGTCTAGGTTGCCTCCTTACTCTATGCTGTCGGCGCAGAAAAGGTGAGGTCAATAGGTGGCTAATCAGACAGAGCTACATGGCCAATTAAAGTGCATTCAGTGAGGCTGAGGAATCTAGATACAGTCAAGAAGTTATAAAGTAACACAAATGGCTGGTGAGCTGTCAAATAGAATGCACAATATCTTTCCTCCTAATGTGCCTTCCTTCACACATTGGCCAGCCCACTCTCAGCCAGACACTGTCTGGAGTCCATGGATACTGTGCCCCTGTCTCCACCTCTGATGTGAACTGTTTTCATTCCCATTTATCACTATATAGAGATCCTACAATGACCGCCCCTCCCTTTGTATATGTGAAGACTTCTGCAATAGCTGGTTTAAGAAATTGTTCTTGGTTAGTGTGTCAACGGATGACATGTTGTGTGTCTGAACCTCCAATTGTATCACCATGCCTAAAGATCTCCCAACCTTGCCTGGGAATATTGACTATTCCTCTACATTTGCAGCTGCACATTTCAGCCACTCTCAGTCTCTTTGCAGTAGCAGACAAAAAGCACTGCCATTGGAGGAATCACTAGCTGAGCTTGGGGCAATCCTTTTTAAAGAGGTGGGTTTTCTACACTAAACAAATATTCCCTTTACTCCATTGAAATAGATATAGAACAGCTAGTGTTTTGCCACACCATTAAAGCCCTTGGTGATGTAACTCAGTATTTTAAGCATTAGGCCCGGGTTGCACAGCCAATATTGTCACTTTCAACAACCACGCTCTATGACCCCATAATTCCAAACTCACACCCAATATCTATCTATATATATAAAAACGAATGTATGTCTGTCTGTCTGTTTGTCCTTCATGCATTACTACACCATTCATCCGATCGCCATGAAACTTTGGGAAGTTGTTGAGTACACTCCCGCGAAGGTTTCTGGAATAAATATTTTTTAAATATCGGCCCCCAGGGCCCTCATAATCTTACGAATACTAATAAACGTTTACAGTTTCCGGTGCGACTCGCTTTTGCAATAACCATCAACAAAGCACAAGGACAATCGCTGCAAGTGTGTGGACTAGATTTGGAGAATCCGTGCTTCTCACATGGACAACTGTATGTGGCCAGCTCACACATAGGAAAACCTTCTCATTTATTCGTGTATGCACCAGACGGAAAAACAAAAAATATTGTGTATCCACAAGCACTCGAATAAATAAATAGAATTAAAACGACACTTTGAAATGTTTTCCATATTAAAATGAATATGTTTCCATAAAAATGACGTTTTCTATTGTAAGTTCATTAGCGTTTATTCAAAACATTCAAGTTTATCAAACTTCATTGGTTGGATTATATGATTTTTGTATCATGTATTTAGCAACATAATCACATTCTTATGTCACGAACATTATTCTTGGTAGTAATCCACTTTTTCACAACACCCAATGCATTTTGGGTCGAAAAACAAATGACCCTTCGTCAGGGGTCTGCAAATTGAAAACAAACAGGACCAAATTAGTCACTCTACATGATTTAAACGAGATGTACTGACACGAAATGAGATATGAAGTAAATATGCAATATAACCAATAGATCTACATAGGTGCTCATTATCTACATACTGGTAGCCGATAAAATTTATCAACGCCATACGTTAGCTCTACTCGCAAATTGACACCTCTATGATTCGCTCCATGCCTAAGATACATACATATTAACCGTGCATATATCAAACGAATAACACACAATAATAACACTCACGTAAATCAAGACGCATTCGCGCCTCTCAAGGTTCCAAAATGTTTGCGGGCAGCGTAACAACATCGTTCCTCATAGGGCCAAATGTAAAGCACGTGATCGCGGCCTCAACCAATGCGGTTGCTGCTCACCGGCCACGTGTTGTGAGTGCAATGGCTTCACTTCCTGATGTCGCCGTGGCAGAAAACGAAAAATACATTACCCATGTTTCACATCATTCACAATGAACTGAAATACGATGTAAACTGAATGTTAAATTACTCAATGCTGATATATGCATATTTAAAATAAAAATGAGAAGCAAAAAGTCGAACATTAAAACGGGCACATCATACATTACCAACATCATTGGGGTACAGAAATTTGCTGAAACACTTGCTGAAACTCAGTCCTTTATAATACCCAAGTGTGTTCAATGCGATCATTCAAACCCCAAGGCAGGGTAGAATTAAGTCTCTTGATCCAATAAAATTCTGCCCTCAGTCTTTGTTTTATCGGATCCATGTCTGGGCGCTGTTTGATCGACTCGATGACCATGAATTTCAATTGCGATATTTGGTGATTCATTTCGTTCCAATGGCTTGCAACTGATGATTTAAGATTCTGTTGTCTGATGTTACTCTTATGTTCCGTGATACGAACTTTAACTTTGCGTTCGGTTTGGCCAATGTATATTTTGCCACACGGGCACTTGATCAAATACACACAATTCGATGTGTCACACGTACTGGAATGTTGCAATTCGATTGAATAGCCTTTGGTGGGATGCATCAGGGTATTGCCACAGATGACATTATTGCAATGGATACAATTAAAACATTTCGCCATGCCTTTCCACTTTATCTTGTCTTTAGGCGGAGTATTCAACAGTTCTTTTAAATTTTTTGATCTTTGGTAAGCAAAGGTAATATGCTCATTGTACAATCCTTTAAGATCTGGTTCCAACTGTATCAAATGCCAATGTTTCATAATAGACTGTTTAATTTTGGCAGAATCTGATGAGTACTTTAGTACACACACCGTTTTTTGTTGTTGAAACTGTTGAGCTTTAGGTGCTAATAGGTCTATTCTCTTGATTTTATTTACTTTCATTAAGGCATGTTGTAAAACTTCGTATGGATAACCTCTCTGTTTGTACTTTATTGTCTGTTGTTCAATGGACTTTTCTAGTTCTTCTTCTGTGGATATGATTCTCTTCAATCGTATATATTGGGACATTGGCAAATGCTTCTTCAATGGCTCTGGATGAAAGCTTTGAAATGCTAGGCATGCATTTCTATCCGTTGGTTTATGGAAAACTTTGGTACTGATCTCTTGGTTGCTTATGGTGATGCTCACATCCAAAAATGCAATCGTTTCTTTAGACATTGTGTGTGTAAATTTGATTCTCTCATTCTGGTTATTTAAAACTCTGATGTTGTTGACCAATGTGTCTTCTGATCCGTGCCAGATCAAAAAAATATCATCAATGAATCAGCATTGAGTAATTTAACATTCAGTTTACATCGTATTTCAGTTCATTGTGAATGATGTGAAACATGGGTAATGTATTTTTCGTTATCTGCTACGGCGACATCAGGAAGTGAAGCCATTGCACTCACAACACGTGGCCGGTGAGCAGCAACCGCATTGGTTGAGGCCGCGATCACGTGCTTTACATTTGGCCCTATGAGGAACGATGTTGTTACGCTGCCCGCAAACATTTTGGAACCTTGAGAGGCGCGAATGCGTCTTGATTTACGTGAGTGTTATTATTGTGTGTTATTCGTTTGATATATGCACGGTTAATATGTATGTATCTTAGGCATGGAGCGAATCATAGAGGTGTCAATTTGCGAGTAGAGCTAACGTATGGCGTTGATAAATTTTATCGGCTACCAGTATGTAGATAATGAGCACCTATGTAGATCTATTGGATATATTGCATATTTACTTCATATTTCATTTCGTGTCAGTACATCTCGTTTAAATCATGTAGAGTGACTAATTTGGTCCTGTTTGTTTTCAATTTGCAGACCCCTGACGAAGGGTCATTTGTTTTTCGACCCGAAATGCATTGGGTGTTGTGAAAAAGTGGATTACTACCAAGAATAATGTTCGTGACATAAGAATGTGATTATGTTGCTAAATACATGATACAAAAATCATATAATCCAACCAATGAAGTTTGATAAACTTGAATGTTTTGAATAAACGCTAATGAACTTACAATAGAAAACGTTGTTTTCATAGTGAATTAGGCGCCCAGTCTGGAGGTTAGCGTGTCTAAACTCAACATTCCTCACTGATTCAGAAAGGCACGTCAGTGACTACGTGCGACGACGTGGGCACCTACACGTATATTTGAATAATACCTATCAAATTGGAGTGCTCGGGATACCTTTCTTTTTCTTTTCCATAAAAATGACACAATGTAAATTGAATGTTATCATAACAAGTTTCCTTGAGTTTCCTTTCATCTGAGATCGCAGCAACACACAACGGGTAAGCTAGTCTCATATAAATCTAACTGTTCGGATTAAGTAAAGAAAAAAAGTGTCAACTCATTCAAATCATTTAACAGTATTTCTTCCTCCCCCTACTTGGAATGTTATGACCATTTTGAATTCTGATGACCCCCACCCCATCCTTCATATCAGAGAGTCACCATAGTTGAAATCTAACTCTTCATGTAGCAGTGTATCAGGAACCTCTACTTAACGTCCAGTGTGATTGTATTGTTGGCTGCTCAGCTTTTACACTTTCTACAGATCCTCGAACTTGGCCTGCTCAAGCTCTTCAAAATCCGGTTACTTTCTTTGGGGAATCGTACCATGTGCTGTGGTCTCCGTGCCTCGAATGAGTTTGTGTGTGGGCTGTGCATCTCAGTTTGACTCACCTATTTACTAAACCCAAATGGACGTGAGCTTGAGCTAGTATCTTCTCTTGCCGTTATGTCATTGTCCCATATAAAAATGAGTTTGAAGGGGGTGGCACCATTTGTATGGAATGTCCCACTGATGCAAGATTTCAGTCAGCTGCTCGCAAGCCATTTCAGCAAGGTTACCTTTAGGTCTAGGAATAGTCATAGATATTGTCCCTCAAACATGATTTGGACTACTACAAGGATGAGGAACATGACTTCTTTCTTATTTTCTAAGAAGTGGGTTAGGATGCCTGGGGGCATTTCCTTCCATTGTTGCTCTCCACAAAAGGGATAGATGGAGTGGTTCAATTAGTCTGAGCCACTGTTACTTACCCAGGGTCTCAACCCTAGTCCATCATTATTTTGCACACCATGCCAGCTTAGCTTTGACCCAGAAAGATGCAATCAGTTTTTTACCTTGCTTCAATAAGAAGAGTTCAGCTTGAACTGTCAGTCCAAGTCCTCCATGAACTGGAAAACAAGCAACCCAAGACCGATTTCGCCGTTACTAGGGTTCATTAGCTGGCTTTCATTGGCACAATGTGCACGGAACCTACATCCCACTTAGGGTGTTGCACTGAAGTGTACTGGTAATTATTCAGGCTTCATCCCAGTCCATCGTTATTTTCTATACCATGCCACCCCAGTTTTGACCTAGCCACATGTAAATCAGTCTTGACCCTAGCATGCAGATTTAAACCCAGATTTACCATGCAATATATCTGCAAATGATTCAACCAGCAGAAAATCCGCATAAGAAAAATTGCATGTGGGAAAAATTTGTAATCACACCGAGCAGAATTAATGCATGAAACCAGGTGGTAATTGCGCTCTGTTTGACACGTAATGGAGGCCTAAATGTCATGTTTTAAAATGTTCTCATTTTCAAATTAATTTGTTTAAGGTCCGTGAAGTGGCCTATATGAAGCTTCATTAAATAAATGAATGAATCAATACGAAAGCTGTCCAATTTCTTTATCAACTTACTTCAATAAGTCACACATATATTTATTTCTTAGTTTATACGGCAAGCGCACATGCATTGCAAAGTATTTGGGTGCTTTACATTTCACTAATAAACATTTGAGCCCAGATTTGTTAAGAGTTTGCATTGGGATTGCCTTACGTTTTGGCACACCCCGAAGCAAAATCAAATTTTGCATTTACAAAGCCACATAAAGCCTGATTTGCATGTCTTTGTGCAACTTTGTATATAAAAAAAAAAGAACACTCACATTACCTTACATCGTGGAGGTACTTGTGGAGAAGTGTGGCCCACCGGTTAGAGGCGGCAGACCCAGAAGCAGAGGTTGACCTGGGACCAGGGTTCAATTCCCGACGCGGCAGGGTACGGGACCATTGTCAGCGGGCTCGATAAATCTCACCTCGGTGCCTCTCTAACCATGGGTCTTACGCTGCAACTCTGGGCAATAGCTTGCTTAACCTCCACAAATGGCCCCCTCCCTGCCGGGGATGCCTGGCTTCACCTTGGGGATGCCCAATAGGTACCATCTCACAGGGAAAGCCAGGACGGGTTCCCCAGCGGTACACAGCGCCAAGAAACCTCAGGGTGAACGTGCGCTCTAAATACATACTAACATAACATTTACATGGGTGGAGCATGTGAGTTCCTGCAAATCTTCCCATGTATTTTGACACAAACCCCTAATCACTAAAGCCAGTAAACGGGTTTGCACCTAAATGGTGTTCTCACGTACTGAGGAGAAATATATTTATTTCTCCTTGTTACTTTCTCTTTGCATGTGCGCTGCATTCTACAGCACACGTACAAAGAGGAATAAGCCTCTAAGAATAGTTTTTGTGATCATAATGCAAACACCCTTGCGTTGTGTGTGCCTGCGGAGGTGCTAGACAGCAAGAAGTGCACTAGTGCTATGGTAAAGAAGAACTGTGCTATATCTTAGTAGATATGGCTAATTTCTGCTGTCTTCGTTTGAAGTAATGCAGCACAGTAACGTCCCATTCTGTGTTGTGTTGCGTTGCATTAAAGTTTAGTATATCTGTCCCTCGATATAGGGAAAAGTGAAAACTTAAGAGGGGGTTTGGGAATTGCAACGGATACAATGACCCTATGCAACATTGGAAGTGGATCAAGGGGAAGGCACAGGGAGACGTACAGCAGTCAAGGGGCAGATCAGCTTGCTGAGTGGATGAGACACATAGTATATGCAAATGTTGCTAAAGAGGATACATTGTATTGCAGAGGGCAGAAAATCTGTACATGGCAGTTCATTTGGGGTAACAACAGTGAGAGAAGAGATAGATGGGTCAGCAAAATGTCTGGAGTTTAGTGAATGACCACTAAGGTCCCTTACTCTGAATTATTTGGGTTAGCATTCCAGTGGGTACGAGAATAGGGTTATAAAACTATTGGCAGTTACAGGTTTTTCCGATGTGTCTTAGCCCAGAATTATTTGTCGCACAAATACTGGACATGGTAATCTCAGGTCTAGAGAACCAAGCCAGGACCTGAAAGAGGAGCGAGCTCCTTGCGTTATGGGAAGCTACTGTGCAGGGTTTCACCTGTCCTACTCCTGCAGAATGGGGTGAGCAGCAAATACTACCCCTAGCTCTGCACTCTGTGCACGATCCACACCTGTGCCAGCTTGAATTAGTTATTCTGGCCTCAAAGTATGGAGAACTCGAAATAAGAGCCCCAATACATGAATGTGACTCTCACATTGGATGCCTTCAACATTCTGTAATGATATTATCAGTGGAGGGATCCCACCTCGAGAATTGTAATAGCCTTTACTTATGTCTTCCCGACAACACTATGTGTAAATTGCAGCATTCTCAAAACAATGCTGCCTGCTTCATCTTCAGCCTGAGGTGCTGTGACCATATTTTCCGGCAGCAACATCTTTCTAGTAATTTCCAGTCATAAAATGCAGACTTAAAACTGCTCTGGCTATACTTAAGATTCTAGACAGGTGTGTTGTCAATCAGCTAATCAGAGCCCTTCAACTTCACAAATCGATCAGCCATCTACTGTCAAACTCCAAAGATGTTTGTATAATATCCCAGGCAGATCAAGTAGATGAAAGTATGAGCCTTGTGGATTGAAGACAAATATAGCTTTACCTGCAATTGTGTGAGCAAGAATGCAATAGCGGTTAGATTGTTTTGTTGGCCAATGAGACCAAAATGGAGAGAGATAATGATATTACCAATTTAATGCTGGTAAATTATGTCCTTTTATAACCACACAACTGATCATAACTATGTGGCATTCCTTCTACTGTAGCGCCACTGGGCCCATTTACTTTGGTCTTAATTTCTATTGGCAACACACCTCAAAGCCCTTTACTTGGTCCTCAGATGGATCTTGAACTGTGCTGAGAGGGGTTGGATATTGGGGATCCAATCCAGTCACCCAATGAGAACCAGGAATTGGGTAACTGACTCACAAGCTTGTAATTAGATTTATGTACATGACTCTCAATCCTACACTATACATATACAGGATAATTACTACTAAACTGAATCTCCTGAAGAAATTTAGTCAGGCTATATCCATACAAACAAGTAATTCAGTTGAAGCTATGCAAAATAGTAACATTAGAACCTGTTGACTAAAAACCTCTCTATTGGAATTACCATCCCTCACTAATATTATTGGAATGCATAACCAATCATTGGAGGCAAACCATAGAGAGACAGAAACAGGGTTTGTGAATGGTTAGAATTTATCAGGTAAATACAATATCAGGCATACAGAATAATCAAATGTATCGCTTTCAGGCCCTCAATTACCAAAGTTCTAAAAGTAGAGTTCAGGAAAGGAAATGGATCATAACAGCTCAAAGATGTCTGAGAATAGCACACACAGCGTATGCACCAATCAAGAGAGTCTGCATGTTCGAAAGTTGTCTCCCAGTCTGAAAGGAAGCAATCCTCATTGGAAAGGTGGCAAAGTGTTGAAAAGAGTGGTAAAGAGAATGTATGTGACCCCGATCATCAATCCAACGTATAATATAATTTCCCAGTTCTGGGGTGACACCTCCTGAGTCACCTCATCTGATCAGACCACTCAGTCCATTGGTCAGTTCGTGTAGGTGAGTGTCATGCAGCATAAAGAAGACACGTTTTATGAGAAAAAAGTAGAGATCATCACGTAAGCTGTCCAAGTATTCAAAATGTATAATAAAAAACAATTGGCTTTTAGCAAAGGCTCATGAGTGAGTTGAAAAGAACAATTTGTCAATGTTTCAAAAAGTAGCCTAATAGTTGCAAATAGTCCTAGTATGCGCATGGGAATTCTTCTTATGAAATATAGTTTCATCCCACAATATAAATGTATGAGGTTTTCTCATGAGAACAGACTCCAGCAGGAAAAAGACAATGCAGGCCTAAATTGAATGTGCAGCACCATTTCTTTTTCTTGGTTGGTGCACACTCACCATGAGCAAAGATAGTATTAAAACAACTCTTCAATAATTGTTCATAAGGCTATCTAATTTTACACTTAGTCCGGTTAACTCTTTACACATATCGTTATTCAAAGGTTAATGAAACTTCCATAACAAGTGAGTCATCACTTTCACATTTCTATTCCACATTAAAAAATACACCATGGAATTTTAGTATACACAATCCTATGTTAGTCAAGCGATCATTTTCATCGAGTTCTACTCTCTTCTGCATGCTTTTACAATACAGTAGCTAAATCTCTTCACGATCTATTCCTCAAGACTCCTCAATGTATAATGAGTACCATTTGTGCATGTTTGTCTTTTTTTTTCAAAAAGTGCCAAAATCGTTTTTTATGTGTCAAGTAGGGATTTAGCAGTTTATCTTCTTCTTCACTTCCATCATCAATGCCCTTGGTCTAACGTTTTCTTATTCCATTCATCATAGCTATGTCCAGTTGATGCTTAAGTGTAGCCAGTTATTTTATTAACCCAGATATGTAACCAGTTTTTGATACCTATTAGAGATAATATTAAAACAGAGCAAATGATAAAGCTATCATTCAAATGACTGATTGGACTTTCCATATGACAAATAAACAAAAATTCTGGAACAAAAATATACAGTGTTTAAAAGACCATGGGTCCTTTATGACAGCTACAATGACTCATGACACGAAGAAATCTACAGGGTGAAATGCTTGCAATATTTCTTGAGATTCGTAATCCTATGCTAAATATTACGTCTTAAATCTGAAAATAAGGAATACACTTAATTAAAATCCCAGACATCAAGCAGAAACGTGACTTCAATGGCAGTATGTATGAAAATATTGCTTCAGTTGCTTTGCTTGAATCTTTATTTCGAGACATTACAGCAACATATAAGCTATTATACATGGTACCTCCCTCAAAAAGATATTGGAACCCACAAGGAAGAGTGACATTATGCAGCAAAAATTTCGTTTTTCTACCCAATTTGAGGCCATTTAAAGTGGTATATCAGTAATAACTAATTCTTGTAAAGTAAGTGATACCAATTTTTTTAATTGAAACGTGGGGCCTTGGAATTGGTTGTGTTAGGAGGGGGCACGATCTACGCAGCATTTGTCGACCTCAAATCAGCGTTCGACTTGGTGCCGCGTGCTAAAATGTGGGACGTTTTTGAAGAGCAGGGTATGCCTCTAAATATTTTGTCCTTTTTAAAAATACTACATGAGGACCAGGGCCGGACTGGCTACCGGGCATTTTAGCATTCTGCAGAGCTGGGGGCTGATGTCACTGCAGTGGGGGCTAATTTCGTAGATGGAGACCTGCGTGTGCTTCGAAATCAACAATGCAAAATGAATTTCGTTTTGCACACGCAGGTCCCCATCAACGAAAACAACCCCCAGCTCTGCAGAATGCTAAAATGCCCGGTAGCCAGTCCGGCCCTGATGAGGACAATTTTGCCCAAGTTAGATGGAACCAACAGGGTGGTGTTACTGACAAGTTAAGGATTGCCAGAGGTGTTCACCAAGGGTGCGTACTTGCCCCGACCCTCTTTTCATTATACATCAACAGGGTGATCTCCTACTACGAGCACCAGCCTACTGATGCCCCTAAAATGGATGGTAGGTTGATCCCCCTGCTGATGTTTGCAGACGACACCCTGTTGATTTCAAAAACTCAACGGGGCTTACAAAAAGCTATAGATGTGTTCGAGGTCTTCTGCAATGACCATGGACTTTTAATAAATGTGAGTAAGACCAAGTTCATGGTCCTCCACAAGTCCAAATACGTAAGAGGGAAGGTGGTCATGAACGGGGCACAACTCGAACAGACCCAGGTTTTCTCATATTTGGGCATAACCCTGGCTTCAAAATTGGATTGGAAATCCCACACATCCCAGCTGGTTACTTAGCATGCGCAGCTAACTGGAGCTTTAACAAAAGAGCTACTTCTCTCACATACCAGACCAATTACCCCTGCATTGAAAATTTACGATGCTCAGATTGGAGCTGCAGTTCTTAATGGGGTTATAGTAATCTTGAACCCCTAACTAGGGCACAAAATACATTTTTATGAGGTATCACAGGTCTTCCCGTATCTACCCCTCTGACCCCTCTTTTTTATTACTTAGGTTTCCAACGCCTGGAGGACATGGCCCGCTACAGACCAGTGGTATACTGGAGGAGATTGTGGGTCACGCCAGATCTCTCCCAGTATGCTCGGGCATTTCTCGAAGTTAGAGATGCGGATAGAGCACATCGAATCCCCTGGATGAGGGAGGCAAAGGCAACCTACATAGCAATGGGCCTAGCCAGCTTGTGGGAAGATCCAACAGCCCATACCTTCCCACCTAAGAAAACATTTAGAGAACTTTATTGGAGTATGGTTTCCTTGAAAAGATTTGGCAGCTGTGTTGGTCCGTCTTTGATCGCGGACTTTCTGGAACTTAAAAACTCGACAGCTTTAGAGGAATATTGTGACTGTATTACTGTACCTCCTCAGGTACAGTAATACAGAGGAAGCGATTCCACCAATTCAGGGTGGGATACATTACCAATTAATTCCTTTACTGCCAAATGGAGAAACGGCAATGACCCTAGCTGCCCTTTTTGCTGTACCCAACGAGAAAGTATCGGGCATATTTTATTTATCTGTCCTGAATACAAAGCCCCAAGGCAAATGTGGCTAAAACCCATTTGCCGGCAGTTGGGACTCAATACAGGGAATGAGGCATTAAGGATTCTTAAAAAAAATAGCACTCAATCCGTGGTTACTGCTGTAGCAACATTTCTCCATTGGATGTGGATCATCCGAGCTCACAAATTATGTTTTAACTGAGTATTTTTATTATCTGCCACCTAAAACCTGTATAGGGACACGTATTGTATATAGAACACTGTCTACCCACTCTTTGTATAACTTGTTTTTAAAAAAACAGACTTAAATTATTTTAAAAAAAAGTAAAGGTGGGATAGATTGGGATCTGCCTCATTGCTCTGAAGTTTACACCGGTTCTGTGTCTTGAATTTAATTGTATATCATGTTACCTTGTTGGTTTTAAAAAAATATATATATATATCTTGATATTTCTTTTTTAACCTGTTGTCTTTTATGATTTCAACAATCGAAATAAAGACTTATAAAATGAAATGAAATGAAAATGAATATTACGTCCTAAATCTGAAAATAATTAAGATACTTAATTAAAATCCCAGACATCAAGCAGAAACGTGACTTCAATGGCAGTATGTATGAAAATATTGCTTCAGTTGCTATGCTTGAATCTTTATTTCGAGACATTACAGCAACATATAAGCTCCCTCAAAAAGATATTGGAACCCACAAGGAAGAGTGACATTATGCAGCAAAACATTTCGTTTTCCTACCCAATTTGAGGCCATTTAAAGTGGTATATCAGTAATAACTAATTCTTGTAAAGTAAGTGATACCAATTTTTTTTATTGAAACGTGGGCCCTTGGAATTGGTTTACCCCCTGGATGACAAAACTCATGGAATAGTAAAAAGTTCTTACAAATATTGTAATCTTCTATGAAATAAAAGTCAATTTAAACTGGACTTTCACTAAAAAGGAACCTTTGTAAGCTATGGCATGAGCTTTTATAGTCATATATCAATCATAATGTTAGGTATACCCTCAAAAAACAAATTGGAAAACACAAGGAGGGTGACATCAGGCAGACATATTGTTGTATCTTGAGTCTTCCTGCTGCTCAGCTAGAATGCATGTGATGTAGAATGTTGGATACATGGAATGTTAGTGGTTTGTGAATGTCAGTTGGGTGAGGGCTGAGCAGCAGGACAGCTGCTCCTGATGGGGTTTATCTTTATAACTTAACAACTTATAATAATAAAGTAACATGAATAATCTACCTTCAAGTATCCATCTTCTTTCCGATTACATCACATATACTCTATTCTTCTACCCTGTATGAACCTGTATGAACCCATTTCAGTTGTTTTATGAGTTTGAATAAACCCTTGAAATCTAAGGGATACTAAATATTATAGAAATATGTGGACCATTATATATTTCATATCCTCCACAAAAACAGATCTAAAAAGTTGTGAAATAGTGAAAATAAAAGCATTTAAATATGCTCTCCACAATTCTTGTCTGGGTGAAACAAAAGCAAACTCCAAATTAACCTGTGCTTAACCCTATGGTAGCTTGGTACAAAAGCAGGCAGGCTTTAAGTTAGAGGCAATGTACAAAGTAAGAGAAATCTCACACCAATTTAGCAAAATAGGTTATCATTGAATACATTATTTGACACCTAAATGACAAAAAGCCAATCAGTATAACTAGAGATATGCAATTTAAAATGTTTATGTAAAAATAGTGCTTGAAAGCACACAGCACAAACTGGGTTTAGCTGGTCCTCCCGGACCAGGATAAAGTCACAAGTTCAGGTTGTCCATGATGGAGCACAGGCCAGATACAGAGACCAAGTTAGTCATGTTGAGAAATCTACCTTAAATCCTGGTTGCAGAACTTTGCGCCCTGCAACGGCAGTCCCAAGAAGCAATGCAAGGTCCATGTTGAAGATGCATCATGCAGCGGCGGTTCCCATAAGCTGCAAAGTCTGCAATGCAGACTTGCACTGAGTCTGCATTGAGCTGTGTCAGTTCCATTGAGGAGAAGCTATATCCACGTTGAGGATGCGTTGTGCAGTGGTGGTTCCAATGAACTGCTAGGGCTGTGATGTTGGTTTGCACCATGGCTGTGTCACACTGCATTTGTTCTGATAAGGCGCTGCGGAGAGCTCCGTCGGTTTGCATCGTGGGATATATGACGTTACAACGCATGCTTTTACAACGCATGCTTTTACAACGCAGTTTTTACAACGCATACTTTTACAACGCATAATGCTTTTAGGCGCTGGATAGGGAATAGTTTAATTTACTATTCCAACTCCAGTCCCCGTGGATAGTAGGGAAGGTTATTGGATAGTAAATTAACCTATTCCCTATCCTAGAGCGCCCCCCAGAGCAATGCGTTGTAATAGTTTGCGTTGTAAAAGTTGCGTTGTAATGGTAGTGTGTTGTAAAAGTTTCGTTGTAATGGCTGTATACCGCATCGTGTTGTATCTGTTTAGGTAGAGACCACATAACCTTTAGCCTAACTTATAAGGGTCCAGGACTAGAGAAGCACTAATTGGCCGGGTTAGGGTATACAGCAGGCATAGTCCAGGTGTAGTGAAGACAGGACTCTGCTTGCACACATTGCTAAGTTAGCATAAGCGTATTAGAAGTTTAAACTTCATTTTGCCACTGTGCAGCTTTTGCACCCAACACTACATGTAACAGTTGTGTAAGTTAAACCGCTTGCTTTTTCTTCACATAAGAACGGTCTGTTTTTCACGTCCCTAGACTTACACCGCAACCTTAGTCTGAACACTGTGTGCAGAAGTCTTCAAGGTCATAATACCAGTGTATGCTGTTGATTCGGTTTGATCGGCCCACGCTCTAGACACAACACACACAAAGCTGCAAACAACTGAAATTTTAGTACCTTTAATATTGCATTGCATGCATGATTCAGGCACTTGGAGAATAAACCTTTCCAGAGACAGAGAGCTTTGCTGATCCTGAGATGTGATTCACCACTGCTAATCTTGGAGGTATGGGGTTCCCCATTTAAGCGTAAGAGACCTTCTATTATTATAAAACCTAGCTCCTAGCAGGGGAAGGTGGTTCACAAGGTGCTATATGACCTATTTCCACTATCATTGTAACATGATTTCTCCCTTTGTGTTTTATGGAATTGTAACAATGCTGATTGTTTTATTTCTAATAATATGCCTGCTTCTGTTAGCCAAAATACTGCATCTTAGAGCATGTAGTTAAAAATAAACTTTTTAAACTTTTCTGTGTCTCTGATTACTCACGTTGTGGACTGGTATGAGAATAAAAAAGAAAGAGTGTTCTTGATTACCACCATTCCTGAGAGTACCCTAAGTCGCATGTTCTGGGTTGTCTAATCATTGGTAGCTTCGCTGTGGTACGGAGAGCTAATGAGACACTGATGCTAGTCGGGTAGGGGTTTTGGGTACTGAGGTGAGTTTTTTGGTACACCACAATTCACTGAGGTCCTGGTTTCCTGTGCATAGTTCTGTACATGAGCAGAATCCCCGCAACATGGCGCACCTAACGTTTGGTCTTACAGTCGAGACACTCGATTAGTGCGTCCACAATTCCCTCACTAATGTTTCCAGATAACAGGCGTGACGGACTAACCTACCTATGTGAATATGTTATAGGTTCATTCAAACTTGAGATTAATTGAAAGGTTCACGTTTTGAATTACTGCTCCTTTTTGTGCTACAATTTATATAAATAGTTTTTTTTCTCTGTGTCCTTATGGGTGATATTGATATAGCTCAGTATAGCCGCGCAGTGCTCAGGCATCACCTGACGCAGTTTAGAGTGCCTGACTATGGTATGTCGGTGATCTTTGTGGTCAGTGCCGATGCAATGTTCCCTTTTGAGCTTTTCTACTCTTGGGTTACGTTTCCTGCAGTTAGTGAGGATGATGATACATTCCATACATACACTCACAATGCGATACCTGTGAATTATACTCCATATAGGACGCAAGAGATTCTGATTTCGGCATGGCAGCATCATATTTGGTTTATTGGCACCCTCCCTGACACCGTCACTCCGGTTCGGTTAGGTCCCTTGTCTATTCCTGGGGCCACTTGGCCAGTCTTGGCTGGGTTCACACCACATCCAGGTTATCTAAATGTCCCGAATGATGACTTTAGTACAATATGTTTCTTGCAACGTCCAGGTGGGGGCACCTGTGGTTGCGGCTCAACCAGTTGGACCGGCGGGGATAACAATGAGTCCCGTCATGGTTAATTCAGTGATGGGCAAGCGCCCCCAGAATAAGGACAATATGCCTTATTGGCTTGCTGAGAAATTTGACCAACTGGAAGCAGTATTTCCTGATACAACTCCTGTGGAAACACACATGATTCTCACCATTAGTTTGCAGAAAGACTTAGTGCCTGAGGGGACCGATTGTGAGAACTGGGGTAAAGTCTTTGCAGCAGTCTATGCAAAGTGCTTTGGCACACCGTCTATGACTGTCCTGCCCTCCGTGATCAAGCCTGTTTAGGATGAGCATGGTCCGGAGGCGGCTGTCGAGTTAGGAATTAGGCTTGTAGGAGGCTTGTAGGAGTGTTTGATGTAGTTGCTGATCTCATCCTTGCTAACATCAAGGGAGATGCGGTTAACTTTCAGGTGTCTAATGCTTTGCGTCTTGTCCCCGACGTCGATAAACCCCAGCAGTTGATGAAAATTATTACGGAGGCTTATAAGACCATTGGCCACAATAGTTTAGGTGTTATGCCTTTTGCTAAATAGCAGCTCAACCGCAAACTCAGACGGCTAAGTCTACTAAAGACAACGTTCAGTTTTTCCTAAACAGAATTGGGAAAATAAAAAACAGGGGAAGCAGCAACAGAAAAAGGGTCGCGACCTGCGTCGCCGAAACCTGTCTCTACTGAGCGTACATACGGTTTGCGTGATCGCATGAGAATTAGGTCTCCTGATAGATTTCAGTTTGCTGATCAACGTTCTCCTCATTCTTCACAGGAAACATCAGTCTCACAAGCCGGTGGAGGAGAACGCGGCAGAGGCCGTGGTGCCCACAAGGACGTGAACAGTCCCGCCCAGCTGAAGGTAAAGGCAAGCAGGACGACATTCCACGTCAACTCCCACAGTTTCAGAAAAAGAAAGTTGCTGCATTTACCGCAAGGTATGCCACGGATAGTGAGAACAAAGCTTCGGAACCTGACATGGGCGCTAATGCTGCTAGACAGCGCAGTGGAGGTTACATTAGTGTGGCAAGCACTGTGTCCTTATCTGAAGGCGACAGCAACTGACACGTTCATCACTGTAGAGACTGCTGACACTAGAGTGGCTCCCCCTGACAGACTATATGAGATAGTCCTTTTAATTGAAGGTGACATACAGCGTATAATAAAAGGGATTTTTTGGGAAAATCTGACCTCTACATATGACATTTTGTTAGCGAAGGTGAACTGGCCCCCACCTTTTGTTTTGGCCACTCCGAGAGGGGAGGATGTAATCCTCCCTAGTTTTGCACGCACTGTGCCAAAGGAGCAGGCGCAGAGTTTTGCAGAAGAGTGGGGTCAGGTGCTTGCACCGGCTTTGTACCGTACTCAAGTCGGATGGGATAAACTTTTACCCAGACATGAGACTCCATTACGGTCAATGCCACAGCCACCTCCTCAATATCCCATGCGACGAGAAGCCAACGCTCCCATAGCAGAAATCCTTGTACAATTGGAATATCAAGGTATAATTGAAACCTGTGTAGCCCATGAATAATCCTCTTTTCACTGTAACCAAACCTGATGGGTCGAACTGCCGAATTTTGGATTATCGGCGTTTGAACTCTCATTGTCGGACCTGCGTGGTGCAGAATGCCCACAGTTCTGCCCTGGTAGAGAGTCTCATGAGAAGAAGGTTTAAAACCACACATTACATATCCAATGGCTTTTTCAGTCATAACCTGTCCTCTATTAGTAGTCAATGGACAGCTTATACTTCTGGTGGCAAACAGAAACAGTTCAAAAGATTAGCCATGGGCTATAGAAACAGCCAGGACCGGAGCACCCTACTGACACCTAAAGAACGCCAGCTATCCCAAGAACGAATGATTTGTGTTACTACATATTGCAACAAAAGCAATGAAATAAAGAAGGCAATAAACAAGCACTGGGGATTGGTAGCCAACATCATAGACAGCCCAGAACTACCGATGCATGCCTTTAAAAAGGCCAAAAGCATAAAAGACCACGTCGTGTGTTCCTTGCTGGACACACCACAGACACCAACAATCCAAGGACTCTGGAATTTACCGGCAGTGGTAGGCCATTTTCGGTGTAAAACATCCAAGGCTTGTCCGACATGCTGGGAGACTAAGCAAGTTACCAACAACAACTTAACGGTAGACCTCAAATCCTTTACCAACTGTAACTCAAGTGGAGTTATATATGCCATCATCTGCCCTTGTGACCTTACGTATATAGGTCAAACGAGACAAAAGATCAAGAACAGGATCTTTCAACACTGTAGCAGAATTCGATGCCAGACAACAGGTATACCCCTTGTGGAACATTACATGGAAATGACCCACACTCCAGACTCCATGAAGTGGGTGGTCCTGGAAAAGATCACCCTGGGACCGCGAGGGGGCAATCTCAGTAACATCCTGAACATCAGAGAGTGCAAATGGATGCACAAATTCAACACAATACATAAAGGCCTGAACGAGCTGAACGCTAATTTTGCGCAAATGGCAGGTCTGGACCCAGAATAGATACAAATCTGATTTTTTGAGCAAACTGACAATTAACTCTGGGTGAACCACTGTAGTAGAACTCTAATTGCGCTCCCTGGGCGTCATTTCCTCATCCTGTACAACTGTACCCAACCACCCAGTGAACATGGTTTTGCCAATAAGATGAGTGTTTAGGTGATGGTCTATAATCCGATCTAATATATAATAATGTTGTTATTCCACTATTCAAATTGTCCACATCCACACACAGATTTAATGTCGTATAATTAGTGATATCCAGTTCCCTATGATCATTTGATGTAAAGAATATAATCAATCTGATCAAGCCCGAATGTATTCAAACAATTTGTATGGCTTTACGACTTTGCAGACTACAGATATGGAACAATTTATTTAATGTGTAGAAGGCATGTTAACAATGATGGTTTCTCCTTTATAACATTGACCCTTGACACTCATTGCCCCCACTACGATGTCAGCACAGCCCACGAGGTATGTTTATGAGGCTTCGGCCCGTGTATTTATCCTTAAATACCCGGACTTTCAGACGGTCCCTCGCACTAATGAATCAGCCCTTTGATCAGTCCTGAAACACTCGTTTTTTAGACGGTCCCTCGCGCTTGCGATCAGTCGTCCCGGCCTTTCCAATTGTAGGCAGCTGATTGGCTACTAACGCCGAGCCCTTTTTCCACTTCAGCATTCTGCGGCTGCACCGCGAGGAGCCACAATCACGGGCAAGCCGAGGCACTCCGGTCGCTGCAGTTTTACAAGAGAGAAGGTATGTTCATGCTCTCATCCCCTTACCTCCTGATCTGTTAACTGAACTGCTACCTGAACGTTCATACACTTGAGGAAGTAACTTCTTTCGCTTCGTGTTAATTTTGACTTAAATGACACGTGACGGCTGTTATGGGCGCCCTGTATAGTTTAAAACTATGGATCTTTCGGTGGAACAACCACCTTCCAAGTCTATTTATTTATTTATTTTCATTTATTCATTTTGTCATTTATTGCCCAGAATGTAGAACAGTAATCTATTTGCCAACTCTGTTCTATTACCTTAAGCAAATAGTTAGTACAACGTTAAATAGCAGGGGATACCACTTACTACACGTGCTATTCCCTTAGACTTGACAGCCACATTGTGGCTGCAATGGTTGCTTAATACAGTTCTAAGTTCAGGAGCAGTCGGGTGCTTATTAACAACGCTAACTGTTTCATATGCCCACTGGATGCAGAACAGAGACTTATTCGTTATTGCTGTCTCATGACATTTCCAGAATGATGGTCTGCACTTTTTGAAGTATACCACATGAAGACCCCTTTTACCACACTTAAGACGCCGGACTAAAGTAAGTCTATGTACACTGGTTTCTCCATCATGACTCATTAAGTGATTAGCTTCCCTGGTCTTACTCCTCCCCCCTTCGCTTTTATAATGTATTCCAGATTTCGCAATCTACAGGAGCTATTCCTAGCCCAAGACGAGACGCTAGACATGACGTCCGCCCCACACCATGTAGGTAACGTGAAGGTTAACCTACATGTCATACGCCAGCTCACCACTATGGTTTATAATAGGCTATGTCCTGTTTTTTAGGCTCTCCACCTTGTCCTGATGAAGACCCCCACATGAGGGAAGAATAACCCTTCTACATTCTCGGGGTCGAAACGTTGACCACGCCATACCCTACACGCAATAGGAACAAATGAACACATTTTTTTCTATCCTATGTGTGATGTATTTTGGGAACATTGCTAGTACCTCAATTGTAAAGGCGTTTTTATTTCAATGTGATGTAACACTGTCACACCACCTTTACCACGTCCCTCACTTACCTATCACCCCCTTCTTTCCTATTTTCACTGAGAGTACAATTGTGTAATGACTGGTAAATTACATGAACGTAATGTAGATAATTTATGAATAATGACATGCAGTTAGAAGCACAAGTACTGTACCAATATGGAATAAATATTATTCCTTGAAAACTGCATACTACACTTTCATTGTGCTGAATATATGTACCATGAATATTAACTGTGGTGTGTAAGAATATATTATATACCAATACAGAGTAATTGTAAAATACATATTTAACTCGGACCACCGAACTTTTGTACCTATATACCGACCCAGGTCCATGAGTTACGAGGGCACACCCCTTTATGACTCATATAGAAACAGCCAAGGCATCTTTGCCGCCCATGTTGTCTCTCTGTTAGAGAGCATTGACCCTGATGTGTACTCGTACGTTGATGATATTTATCTCACTGACGACGAATTATGGCCGCATCTGTGTCACCTTGACCGCATCATTGTCATGTTTGCGGACTTCGGTTACAAATTTAACTTTGCAAAATCACACATTGCAGAGTACACAGTGTTGCTTCTGGGCTATGAGCTCAACAACGAAGGTCGAGGTTTAGCATCTCACTTCCTGGAGAACTGTAGAAGTGCGCACAGTTGCTCGCTCCAACAACTCTGAAAAAATGACAATCTTTACTGGTTTTTTGAATTTCAGGCGTACTTACATTCCCGATTATGCCCAGCGTACCAAGCTGCTATATGCCTTGATACAACCTACTTTTACCAAATTATGTTGGCTTCCTGAACATTCAGCAATACTGCAATCTTTGCAGTCTGATCTTCTTGAATCTAAATACTTACTGACACGTGATAACCACACAAACCTGGTAATAAGAATTGTACCAGGCACAGTGGGTTTCACATACTTCAGGTTACACCATCTTGAGGAAGGATCGTGTTGGAGGTAAGGGGGGTGGAGGTGCAATCATTAGCAAGTTGGATATCTCTATCACCTGCATTCCTATGGAAGAAATTGAAGAGGCTGAGTGCCTTAGTTTCCAGGCTACCCTCTCCCCTCATCAGTGTTTAGCGGGAGTTCTCATATATGCTGGGCCATGCTGGGGTCTTGTTTAAGTCCCTGAGAGATGCCATCGCGCCATTGGCCTCCATATTCAAACATTTTATTATTCTGTGGGATTTTAATGTACATTTGTACAAACAGGATACCATTGACACGATCGCTTTGTTGGAATCACTGGACGCGCTTAATCTTGCTCCATATGTTTTTGCCCCCATGCATATTAAAATCCATACTCTGGACCAAGTATTTTCCAATTGCAAAACCCAGACAGAGGTTCCCCATCATTTACTTTGGTCAGACCATTACCTGGTGGGTTTTAGGTTACCAAAACTAACAAAGCATCCACTGACCCAGGGCAAGCAGCCGTCTTTTACATTTAGGCCTTTTCATAGAATTACCCCGGTTGCCCTCAAATATGCACTTGACCAACACCCTCTCATGCCAAGCGGCATTATAGAGCAGGATGTCGAGGCCCTAATAAAGTGGGTCTCGCAAGGGACCATGTCCCTCGCCCTTTTGATCCTGCACCCCTTTAAAATTGCAAGAGGTTCAGCCCCCTGGTTTAACGATATCTTGCGACAGTGTAGAAGGGATTGTAAACAGCAGGAAAGAGTATGGAGGAAAGATTTTAATGAGGAAAAGAAAAGGAATTATAAAGAAGCCTTAAATGACTACAAATAAAGGATATAGGAAGCTAAGAAGAGCTTCTTTGCATCTAAAATTGAGTCCGCAGGAAACAAAAGCAGAGACATTTTTAGTATTGTTAAAAGCTTCTCTTCACCTAGTGCTGCTACAAGGCACTCCTCTCCCACAGCCGATTGGACTTGAAAGTTAGCAAATTTTCTTCCATACGAACATCATAACAATTCAATCTTGTTTTGATGTCTTGGTTGGGAAAGATGTGCAGGCTTCTCCATCGACAGTCCCCCAGAATCAGAGGGGCAGTGCCTCCCTCTCCCTTTTTCCTCCATTGCCCCTAGAGACATACTTGGCAATAATAAAGGGCCTCAAGTCTGGCTCACCTGCGGACCCCTGACCTGCTAAATTGTTGGCGTCAATGACAGATCTTGAATCCCACTGTGAATAGCATTCTTAATGTGTCTCTTCATATCGGTCCGGTCTCGATAAGCTGGAAGAGTGCGAAAATATTTACCTTATTAAAAAAAAAACTACAGCTGATCCCATGGAATTATCTAATTACAGACCCATCTCTTTGTTGTCTTGTTGTCTTTCTTTGCAAAGACAATTGAGAAATACGTTCACTTGGTGATTAGCGACTTTGCTGAAGCCAACTACCTTCTTCACCCGAGTCAATCTGGTTTCGGGCAGAACCTTAGGACAGAGACGGCGTTGCTGGAGGTCTCCAAATCTATTAAAGAGACCCTTGACAAAGGAGGTAAGGCGGTTCTTGTCCTTCTAGACCTCTCTGCGGCCTTCGACACCGTGCCCCGCGGTCACCTCCTGCAGAGGTTGCTGGAGTGCGGACTTGGTGGCATGGTGTTGAAGTGCTTCTCCTCCTTTCTGGAGGATAGAAACCAAGAGGTCTGGTCACCCCTGTTTGCAGCCAGCATTCTGCCACTGAACGTTGGCGTGCCACAGGGATCTATCTTGAGCCTAGTGCTTTTTATTCTGTACATGGCTCCTCTGGCCACCCTGGCAGAAGCGGATGAAGCTGTTCACTTGCAAGAAGGGGGAGGAGTTCAACGGGGAGAAGATAAATAAATGCCTGAGGGAATCCTTTGCCTGGCTCAGACACAACCATCTTAAATGTAACCCAGAAAAGGCTGAGATTATCTTTTTGGCACCCCACCCCTGGACGCCTGGAAACAATGGTGGCCTACTGATATGTCCCCCCCAGTCAGCAGTTAAGATGGTAAAAAACCTAGGAGTGAAAATGGACGACGCCTTATCTATGACATTTCAAGTACAGTCGGTGGCAGGTACGTGTTTTGGTCTCCTGAAAATGCTCCATAGATTTCTCTTCCTATTGCCAACCGCTCACAGAAAGACGGTCGGTTAGGCCCTCATCACCTCCAGATTGGACTATGCCAACGTCCTTTATCAGGGCCTTCCAGAGTTCTTATTGAAAAGACTGCAAGTTGTACAGAACTTGGTGGCCAGGGCAGCCTTGAGATTCGGACCTAAGGACTGGATCTCCCACCATCTGAAGAATTTGCACTGGCTGCCTATCGATGCAGAATACTCTTCAAAGCACTGGTCCTGGCTTTCAAAGCGCTGCATGGCATGGAGGCGCATTACATCCGCAAAAGAGTTTCACATTACGTGCCTGGCAGACCCCTTAGGTCAGCACACCAACACCTAATTGCCACTTCAAACTGTCTCAGAACCCGCCGCGGTGGACGCTCTTTTCAAGTGCAAGTGGCGAGATTCTGGAACAAGCTGCCTCTTCTGTTCAGACAGGCTACGCACCTAGTGGCATTCAGGAAACAATTGAAGACCTGGCTGTTCCATCAAACAGTATAAGGGCCGTTTACCCCGGTAATGGAGTTTCTCCTTTTTCTGGCCTCTGTATCTTTCTGTATCAGTGCCGGGACACTCTGTTGAGTAGCTGTGCGCTCTACAAATCTATTTTAACATAACATAACATAACATAACATAACATAACATGTAGGAGACACAGTCCCTATTACTTACAAGTCACACTTGTACACTTCGGCTGAGATGCGCTTTTCTACTGTAGCAAAAGTTTTGACTGCAGTGCAGGTGGCGATTCTAAAAGAGAGAGTGCTGTTGCATGGAAACGCATGTTGGTTGTTAGACCGTATCCTGCCCTTGAGGTAGTGACAAAAGCAAGTGCACCAAATTCATTAGCTTTGCATCCACGTTGGATACAGTGGGCAACATCCTTGACGTTTTCAGATTTCATGTTTATCTTTGATTCCTCCTTGCAGACACAGGAGTACTTACAGTATGAATTTATGTTGTTTTTTTTGTAGAAGGCTTTATTTCGATAACATTTTATCTTAAAAAGCATCACAATAAAAACAATCTCACGATACAAATTCCACAAGATAAAACAAAGAAGGAATGCTCATACACAGTATACCATCCAGTAATAAAAAATGTGATAACACATTAGGATTAAGAACTGATTAAACATTATAATCATTTATCTTTAAGCCTTCTTGCTCTAATAATCCATACCCAGCTAAGAAATTTGGAGATGGCACAAACGTATATTAGCCGAGTATCTGACATGGGGATTCGTAAAGCCATAGAGTGAGACCTAGTACCCATATTCCTGCACACTGGTTTCAGCCACCTAGATCTCGGGAGTTTATATGCAGTGCATTCAAATAAGATATGGGGCACTGTTTCCAAGATCAGTGGACAGAATGGGCATGAGCTAAGGGTACTTGGGGACACGCTCCAGCGTGCTGTGAACTCACCAAGAGGAAGGGTGCCAATCCTAAATTTAAAATACAGCATGCGATCCCGCGGTTTGGTAATACAATCAAAATAGGGCTCTAACGAGGGTACATCCTTTAAAAGAAGATAGTTAGAAACAATCCTACCATTTTTTGGATTTGAATATTTTTTATTATACACCCAGCTCCAGTAAATCTGCTTCAATTGGGATTTTGGCACAGCAGATCGAGTTGTCCATGCCTCCCCCAACCCAAGCTCAACAAGTAAGGATTTTACATTACGCAGCCAACTAATTTTTGTCCAGCCAGACATAGACAGAATTTCTGCCAGCCCTTCCGCATAATGAGCAAGTTCCGGGACTCGCCATAGACGTGACCAAAGTAACAATGGGCGGAGCTGGGCCTGGTCCTTTATTGGACAATACCCCAAATCATATAGTACCGGAATCATAGGTGTACTTTGGGGAAGGGACAACAACGACCTAAAAAATGTATTCTCTGACTGGGTAAGCTGTACAATGTTACAGGCACCCCATAATTCTGCCCCATACAGGGACCCACTAACTGCTCTTGCGTTGTAGATCTCTACAATGGGGGAAATAGGTTTTGTTGTAGAACTACGCTGTTCTTTGAGAAGTGTGCCTGTTACCCTTTTAAGAGAAAGGACCATTTTGTTAATATGAGGGCCCCAGTGCATTCGATCGGAGAGTCTTATGCCCAAATAATCGAATTCTGCCACCCTATCCAGCTGCACACCGTTCAGGTTTGGCGGAATTCCCATTTTTTTTGCCGGATTTAATACTAGATATTTGGTTTTACCGGTATTAATTACCAGTCCCCTAAGTGTACAGAACACATAGAAACTATCGAGTAGCTTCTGCAAGCCCACTGGGGACTTCGAGATGAGGAGGGTGTCGTCCGCGAACAGCAGGGTCAGGATACGTTTACCCGCCAGGGAGGGAGCATCTGCAGGTGTTCTTAGCAGATGCTCCACCACTCCATTAACATAAAGTGAAAATAGAGTGGGGGCTAGCACACAACCCTGGCGGACGCCCCTACTCACAGCTATTCTAGATGTTTTTTGGCCCTGGCTACCCCACCTCACCTGGGCGAAGTTTCCTTCGTGAAGCTTGATTAGGATACTCAAAATGTATGTAGGCATGCCCAGGTCCTGCAGAACCCCCCATAAACTCTGCCTCGGCACTAGATCGAAGGCAGTCTTCAGGTCTATAAAGGCCAAATAAAGACTGCCTCCGCCCAGAACAACTGTCTTCCAGTATAACAAATGTAGTCGGAAGGCTTGCTCAATTGTTCCCGTTCCAGGACGGAAGCCTGCCTGTAGGTCAGACAGAATTTTGTTGTCTTCGACCCACTGGAGGATTCTGCCTAATACTGCCTTCCCTATAACCTTTTGCGTGGAATCTATTAGGCTAAAAGGGCGGTACTTTGCGGGGTCCTCCCTCGAGCCCTTCTTAAAAATATGAATTTATTCATCTGGCTCCTTTGTCCTTGCGCCCGCTGGAGGATTACCATTGTATCATTTACACTGATGGTCCGGGGCAACCAGCAACGAATCTAAGCATGCTTATTCAGCGGCCTGCGCAATAGTGGTGGGTACCATGGTGAATGGCGAATTCAAGTCCGATGTCGTGCACATGCAGACATTAGGAGACTGTACCGCCCAGTTGGCAGAGCTACGTGCTCTGGTGCTTGCACTAGAGTTTGCTGATCCTTGTGTGACTACTCTTATTGTAAGTGACTCTTACTACTGTGTTCAGTCTTTCAATGACAATTTCTTTTTTTGGACTCAGAATGAGTATCATGATTAACCCTGGATGTAGTGGGGCTATATGAAGCACCACGAAGTGGGGGGAAATCTACGCCCACCCACACACTTCGCGTAGCCCCACTACACGCCACCCGCCTCCCTCCCGCCCTCTTATAAATGCCCTCGAAATGATTTTAAACATTGTAAAATTATTTAATACGACTTACGTGACATGTGGCGTCCTGGGGCTCCCTCTTCCTAGTTTCTCGCAACTTCTTCCTGACAAATGCACATGCACGGGCGCCCGTGCATGTGCATTTCTCGTGAGAAATGCACATGCGCAGGTGCCCGCGTGCGCCCGCATGCGCATTTGTTAAAAATCATTTTGAGGGCATTTACAAGAGGGCGGGAGGGAGGCGGGTGGCAGGCAACTTCGCTCCACCTGGGCATGTGCGCAGTGTTGCCTACTACACTTACTTTGTGAATCGCGAAGTAGGCAACACTACGCACACTCCGTGGACGGAGCGGAGCGCTACGCCAACCCCTAATCGTAATTCCAAAGGTAGCACAATCAAACATATAATGCTTTGGGTTAGAGTCGCAGAACTTAAAGAACGCCTGCCCCTTGTGAATGTAATTCATACTATTGGTCACAAGCACGTAGGATTACACGCTGTTGGTGACAGTCTTGCTGACGAAGCAGCAAAGACAGCAGTGAAGACATATTTAGTAGCAGCAGTTACAAGATCCAAAAGTAAGATTGATGATGACATCTTGGCAGCCATTGCTGCAACTGAGAAGGGTAGTGATTACTCTAGAGGTTTCCCTTCTAAATACTATTATTATTTAAGTCCTGATAAAGATCCCTATGTGAAAATTATCAACGTTGGTGATAGATTGATTCCCAACGCGGACCGCAGTCTACAGCCACTCACGAAGGCATGGCCTCAGCCCATGCAGGCGTCTCAGCGACACTATCTTGCAGCAACGTTACTGGTGGCGCAGATTGTACAAATAGACATGTGATTATGTACTTACTTGTGACATTTGCCAGCAGATTAAACCTTCGACTGCTACGCGTCCACCACAAACACAGCTACACATATCTAATAAATCACTTGGGTGTGTTTATTTAGATCACTGTGGTCCTTTCTCCTCAGATACTGCGTATAAGTTAATCTTAGTAGCAGTGGATTCGTGCACACGCTTTCTATGGCTCTGGCCACAACGCAGTGCTGATGCTAGAACTGTCATCAGGGATTTGCGTGTCTTTGTTGGAATTTTTGCATGTGTCACCCTCCATTCGGACCAGGGTCCGGCGTTCGCCTCTAAGTGTACAAAGAAGCCATGGGGTCTTTGGGGGTGCAGGTCAAATTTTTATCTCCATACCGGCCTGAGAGCAATTCTATTGTGGAGCAGATGAACGTGACTTAAAGCAATCCTTGACAGCTAGGGTTTTAGGTACTGACAGAAACTGGTTGGCACATCTGTATAGCGTTCAACGTGCACTTAATAATCTCCCTAGAAGGTCTCTGGGTGGGCGGACACCATGCGCGATTCCCTTTGGCATAAAAATGTTTGTCCCGGACCTTGAGGGTCTAGACATGGCGGCGTCTGCCGCACCCTTTGACGTAGATGATCATTCTGCTTTATTACAGAACCTACAAGAGACTTGAGATAGTCTTGCAAAGGAACACTTGCCCTCCACAACTGATCCTGCACTTCAGATTCTGGTAGTTGCCTGGCTACCTCGAATCGGTGACCTGGTACGTGAGAAGGTGGAGAACAAGGAGGAGTTTGGCCCCTCTTATCGTGCACCTGTTCCAGGGTACAAGAACAGTAATTTTACCTCCACTTCCTGGTTGCAAGGATAACAGGTGCATCTCCATTGACAATGTCAAATTACAGCGAGTGGCCGATTCTTCTTAGTATGACTCCAGCGGTCTCTTGTCCAGCAAAGCTGAGAAATTTTGTTTTGGCATCGGCAAACACCATCAGGCCTGACTTTGCCATCGACCCACATCGTGACCCACATCGTGAAGAGGGACCAGACTTTTGTCAACATCACTGCCTGGCCTGTGTTAGACGGGATTGCATGGCATGCTGTAACATTTCAAATTCATGGCTCAACAGAGAATGTACTTTGTGTTTCAATGGGGGATGTGGTTAAACAAAATATACGCTCTGATGATTGGGATGTCCAGGCCGTACAGGCTCTTTTTTCTGATTTGAAATAATATGCTGCGTTTGATGCTGAAGATTTGTACTTAGGCTCTGCAAATTATGCAGACTTATTCTGTTAGCAACACTATGGCAATCATTTCCTGCATAAAGCAAACACATTTAGAAATGTGGTTAATTATACACAATGGAAGGCAGCTTGAAAACTCTCTTGAAAAAGTTTACTTAGTTTACTGTTTTAATCAATCCAATCCTGAAGTTTTTTATTTTAAAATGACTCCAAAGTTAGAATCACCACACTAAATTAATGTATTCGAAGTCCTGTATCGATCAATTAGGTATATGGGGCTATAAGATGTGGAAAGATACAATTGATCTTAAATCTGTTTGGGGTTCTAAAAGCTGGCAAGTGCAAGGCACTGAAGCGTTACATCGTGCATCCCTAACCACATGTTGTTTTTGAACTCTACGATTTCACAAACTACTTGCTTTGGATAGGCTACATCTAAAAAATGTAATTCCCCTTTCATTCCTGATTTGGGCGAATACTGTAGTGTAGTTCCTATATTCCCAATAGGCTCTGCGTATTGGAATAATATCTCCTATAGATGTGACATAAGACTGAGGTCAGTATGTCTCTATCGAATATGCTAAACTTAATTGTGAGTGCCAGCTAGCTCAGAGGTCACTAGAAACTTTCTCGAATACACAAAAAGGGATTAGTTTCTGACAACCGCATAAACATGACAACTTTGTTTCCCAAGAATAGAAACGTATCTTCAGAGTTGTGGAAACAATAGATAACTATTCTACTCAGTCAATCGTTAATGCTTCGTTTCTACAGAGTTGCACAGAAATAGAGAGACAGGCGTTTCAATAAAAGGGATTTATTGAACTGTCTTCTTTCTCATGCAAGAGAGGTGAACTGCTACAATCGTTAGACAGAATGCAAAGTGTAATGCGTACAGCGTAAACAGTAGTATAAAATAATACTGTAATAGCATTGCTAAGTGCTATGGCATATAAAAATACATACGTAAATAACATAGGTTAAAATATTTAACTGATGCTTCTAAAATACGCCTACCCCAATGTACCTAACCTAGGTCTAGTACGAGGGAAGAAGTAAGTGTGGTCTTTAGCATAGGTGTAGTTTTTGCCAACAATTGCCAAAGGTTTCTCTAGGTTCTAATCCGCTCCATACCTTAGAATGAGAGAGGTTGATATCTCTTTCACAGACTCGATTTCCCAACACCCCGCAAGGGGAGTCAGAAACACTGGAGCTGGATTTCTCGGCAGAGGAGGACAGCTTCTGATCAGTGTGTCAGCTGGAGAGTTGGCTTCCTTCGGCACTTGCTGTAGCGAGCTGCGTCGTGCAAGTAGGTAGTCGGACTGCACCGAACCACACTGTGCTTTGCCATAGCAAGTGAAGGTATATTTATACCTTGAAGGTGTTTAGAAATACCAGCTTTGACATAAAATCGGGCATATAAATGTCATGGATGAACCCCTAAGGAATAGTTGTTCATGCATAATAATGAGTTTCTTGGAGAAATCATTATCCAGGCTAGGGGATATTGCTTAAGAGTCGGGTTTTCCAAGAAACCGTTGTGACGTTGATGAACGGATGGAAGTAGCCATGCCTGTATTTGGGCTGTATGGACTATGCCTAAATAAGGACTGGATTTCTATACCAATATAAGGGCAATGTGAATTGTACCTATATAAGAGCATGAATCAAGAAAATGCATACAGAATCTAAATCGCCACACAACACCCACTCCACTTTCTTATGTACGACATTACTAAGTTCTAAGCACGTTAAACAATTAAACATGAAATTAATTAATTAAATTCACGTTAAACATGAAGTGTTAAAACCCACCCAAAATACATAAAAAAGCATTGGTAGTGGTTGTACAAAAAGAGCATTTGTGCTGTACGCATTTAAAGCAATGTTTCATTCTAAGCATATAGTTGACATTCGTAAATGCTATCTGAATGAATCAAGAAAATATACATTTATGAAATGACTCATAAATACAGAAGAAAAAAGGCCGAATCCATTTCATGTCAGAATACATACAAATTTTGTGTATATGGACAAGGTCAAATATTGTCTCTGGAAGTTTTTCAAAGAATTCTTGTTCTCTATGAATAGTTCTACTATAAGCAGATTACTTGTGCCAAAAAGGAAAAAATACAAATTTGGAGAAAAAAAATTAATCATAAGAAAAAGAATCCCAAAGTTAGAACTTTTTTTTAAAAATGAAGGTCGAATTCAAAGTCTCTCAGAACACTGTGTGCCAAATCAAAAGTCAGTGTTAGTGTTTGGAGAAAAATCTACTTTAGACATTTGAGCATAACAGGCTGCAGAATAAATTTGTTTGGTATTTGTCAACATATTTTTCATGCCTGTTTTGTTTACATTTCTAAAGTAAAATGATTCAGCATTGTATACATTTGAACCCTGAAAAGTACAACATTTTCTTGCGAATGTTTTTGAGCTACCTTTTGGCGGCATAGGACAATGTTCCCATTGGTTATACATTAATACATTTCTAGGATTTGCATATTTGTGCAAGAAATAATGACCATAGTGATTATAACAATATATTTGTTCATAGTCTGAAGAACCTTCTAAATATTCATGATTTGTGAATATTGCAGACATTTCTAAGTCTGATATCATATTATTAACAGTCTCGAAGTCCCAATCATCAGAAAAGGTACTAGATGAAACAAAGTCACTTAATGAAATCTTGAATAAATGTGGAATCTTCAACAGCTCCGACGGGCGAAAAATGCCATAGTCAGTTCTGCCCCAAGCTATACCAACAGGTGTAGGAACGGCTGTGATGTTCACTGATGACAAGTCTCTTTGTTCACGATGGGATGATTTGTGTGGCTTGAGGAGTAAGTTGATGTTCTTACTTGCTGTGTACATTTTGACATGCCTTCCATTTATCAGCATTCCCAAAGTTATTACCAGAGTCAACCAAAGTACAAGAAAAAGTACACCCAACACAATCCAAAGTTCAATCCATGGTGAAACCAGATACGTCTTTTCCAGGGGATGAGAAAGGTCTGTTGCTTGTTCTTTCAAAGTTCTTTTTACTAGCGTTTTTTCAGGTTCACTGGGATCCTCGGAAAACATATCAAAGTTAATGAAATAGCCAGATGCAGTTCTGTCAATTGTTGGGATTGCATCAGGATTCGTTGAAATCGCTGGAACCACTTGATCACTTGTTACATTTGTGTAGTCAGATGCTACTTCATTGTAGACAGGCGTTTCTTGACAAACTGTTATTTTGGTCTCAAGAGGTACAAGTTCCATAGCTTTGTTGCTTAGTCCTTCTTTTCGCACTGCAGATTCTTCAAAGGTGATGAGTCTCTCAGTTTGAACCTCTTGGATAGTAGCTAGAGCAGGGCGTCTGATACATTGGCGGAGTCCACTTGGCCTACTGCTTAATATTGGCCACATGATGTGGTTTGACCAGGATGATTGACACACACCTGTTCTTCTTTTTGCCAGCAAGGGGCGGCAATTATACTGTTCTTCATCCGTGGATTGCTAGGACAGGTACTGGTTGTCTGTAAGAAGGCCCAAATTCCTTCTTGTCCACGATCTTCTCTCTGACTAGATCCCCAAGCTTAGAAATCCAGACAGGCCTTGCTGGGATGGTCGGTTTTTCTTCAGGGGTGGTTGGCACCAGGAACACATTGTTTCGTTCTTATTTCACTTAAGTCCTATAAAACAGCCAAACAATCTTTGATATCAAATACTTTTTGGTCTACCACTGAAGTCTGACAATTGAGGTCCGCAGTCAGCATCCTAGTCCCAAAAAGGACCTCATATGGAGTGATTCCACCTAGAGAACTTCTTGGTAAATTATTAAGACTACGTTTGACACTTATTAGATGTTTGACCCACCCTTCACTCAACCCTAATACCCTAGCTGGTATAGATTGCTTCATGTCCCGTTTTTTTCTCTCCACAACCAAACTTCCCTCAGGATGGAATGGACTAGAGTACCGCAATGCAACGCCCAATTTGGCGATGGCCTCCTTGTAAGCTCGAGAGCTAAACACAGGACCCTGGTCAGAATGTAGCGTGCCGACTGCGTATGTGCCGATAAAGACTCGCAAATCTTTTATAACAGTTTGAGCGTCAGCCGAGTGCTGAGTCCAAATCCAAATGAATCTTGAACACGAATCCATTGCGACCATGATATATTTATAGTTACCATCCCTCTGTAAGGGACCGCAGTGGTCCAGGTAAATGCAAGGTAATGGTTTATCTGAAATTAACAGGGGCGTCTGCGCAGGACGTTTCACAGTAGAGACTTTCATCTTTTGGCATATTTCACATTCCAGATCATAGTTTCTGGTTTGTTTCCTCAGGTGTGCAAGACATGGAATAACAATAAGAACCAAGTATAGAAGAAATACAACATTGAATTACATGTTAGATCCATTCAGTACATTACAGTGGCCGCCAGTATCTGTTTTAATAATTATACTTTGTCGGAAACACCTGCATGAGCAGAGGCGAGCCCTTCATGTGCTGCTAGGATTAGTCCTAATCTATGTTCCATGTTTGGAATTACTCTGTCCCCCACTCCAGGGATTTGAGCAAACAAAACATTGTTTGCGTCAGTTATTTACGAGTATTTGAGTGGAAACCCTTTAGGTAATGTTTTACCACTGTCTTTGCTTGAAGCATTGACAGCCAGCATTATTTCGCTGTCTATTTTCGTTTTTGAATGAGTGATTGCAGCTATGGAAGCCGTTTGCACAGCTGCCTTCGCGGATTCATCAGCCAATGAATTCCCTGTAACGTGAAAGAAATCACGTTGATGACTAAGCGTATGTATCACGTGAGTTTTTTGTAGTCCTTGTCGTAACTGAACTACTTGTTCCCAAAGCAGTTTATGCTTGATTGTGCTACCTTTTGCATCTTTGTAACCATTTTGATCCAGTTCTGCAAGTATTCATTTTAAGATTGAACACAGTAATACGATTCGCACACTATGAGTGTGGGGAATTCGCGGTCCGTATTCTCCAGTGCCATCTTGTATGCTTGTAGTTCAGCTCGCTGAGCTGTACAAGCTCCTAGAGATTGCGTTTTAGTGACCATTGGTCAGAATTTACCATTGCGCCAACAACCTTTAACAATTGCGCACACTACACTATAGGCTTGTTTACCCCCGTAGCAGGTTGAACTGGTCCGTCAGTATAAATTATACATTCATACTGCTCTAGAGGCAGAATTTCAGTAGGCAGAGGACATTCTTGTTTGTATTGTAGAAATGCTTGTGTTTTCAAATATGGATAAAAACGTATTCAACGTCTTTTGCAGCAAGAGAATTAACCCATTGTATCCATCTCAGATGTAAAGCTTTAGCATTTGGAATGCTCACTTTTGTCACTGCCTCTAAGGCAGGTACAGGTGTAACAACCATAATGCGCTTGCCCTGTGCGAGGGCTCTCTCTTTTGCTACAGCAGTCTGGACAGCTGTCAGAATTGTTTTTTTTTTTTAAGTGATTTAATTTCTGCTTGTGTGTACAAGTGTGATTTGTAAGCTATTGGTACTTTTTCACCTTCGTTAAAAGTTAAGTACGTGAATCTGCATTGTCCTGGAATGATTCGGATCACTAAGTTGCGTACGTTTACGCGTGTTTGCAAATGGTTAGTTGCTAACATGTCTGTTAGCAAAGAACGCACAATTTCTGTGTGCTTTTGTGTCCAATTAACTGATTTGAAATCAGGTTTGATTAATTTGTAGAGAGGTTTAACCCTTTCTGCGTAATTTGGCATGTACGTTTTTCCGAAATTCAGAAAACCTAGAAGTTTTTCAGCATTTTTGAAGGTTGGAACAGGGCGCATTTCTCGAGAAAGTTTGCTGCCAGGCTTTTGCCTTCACTTGATCATTTGTATCCAAGAAAAAAGGCGTTGAGATGGGCAATTCTAGATTTTTAAAAATTGAATTTGTAACCCTCAGAGGCGAATCCAAGTATAATGGTATTCACCCTGTACAAGTGCCTATCCAAGCCATTGTCTGTTAGATAGATGTCATCAACATATGACAGTGCTTCATCATCATAAGTTTGTAGTAACTCTGTTACCCTTGCTGAGAATAACCCAGGACTATTCTTGAATACCTGAGGGAGATGACAGAAGTGACGCTGTGTCCCCATAATTGAGAAAGCGGTCAGATACCTACTTTCTGGTGCAATGATTTGACAGAAGAAACCGTTAGAAATATCTAATGTTTTTATGAACAATGTTATTCATTAGTGCTGTACTGTGCGCATTCTGCGCTGCAAATGTTTTGCAACATGAGTTTAGGAGTCTGTAATCCAATACTAGACAATATGTATTGTCTGGTTTGGAGACAGGAAACCAAGGATTGTTCATTGACGAGGTGCATGTTTCAATCACCCCCTGATATTCAAGTTGATCTAAGATCTCCCTGACCTGTTTTTTAGCTTCTTGCTTAACTGGATACTACCTTTGTGCAGTTGGTTGATTTTTTAACTGGATTTTATGGTGAGGAGAATCCTCAACCCATCCTACATGATTTTTGTATAATGCAGGAACCTGGGCAACTGCCCATATCCTGGTGTAAGTATACTTTAAATGATTTTGAATGTGGTTGGAGAAGGCTGGCAAATTCTGGTGGCCAGTCTTGTTCAGCTAGAAGAATGTCATAACCCTTAGTGTGTCGCTCCCAAAAGAGTGCCCTTATCTTCCTTGGTATGTCTCCCTCCATCCGGAGTGTTATTTCATATAACTTATGTGGAAAACTAACCCTGGTATCTGCAGTTTCAACTTGAATGAATTCCTTCAAGTCCACTGTCTCCAAATGATCCTTCAAGTTCTTGCGAGCTATGGTGACTTCTGCTGCGCTGTCCAACATTGTCTGAACCCATTCTCAGTTCTTGAGTTGTATCCTCAAGATCTTCGGCATGTCTGATTTTTAGACCGGCTACCTTCCTTTTGGTGAATTGAGGTTTCTTGTTTTTCTGAATGTGTTGATCGTTTTTGGACTTCACACGTTCTTCCTTGTGTTCTGACCGTCCTCTTCTTTCAGATTTCTGTGACGAAGTCTGAAAGGTACGAGAGGAACATGTATCAGTGTCTTGATATCTATCAGGTTTTCTCAAACTATCCCTATTCCTGAGGTTGTACCTCCTTTCAGAGGGCTCCTTTTGAGGAGACCTGCCTCTGGAATGAGAACACTTCTCTTTAGAAGTTTGTTTTGTGTTTTCCCACTTCTTTTTAAAAGGATTAGGAGTGTTTTTTATTAAAGACCTTTTCAGGACTTACAGACAGTTGGGGTTTAACTGGTATCCCACCCAGACTGTCTATGCCTAATTCTTCATAGGATTTTTCAATTATTCGGGCTAATTCTTGTGGTTGCTCAGTTACATCAAATTCCCTTAATTTCTGGCGGATCGCCACGAACGCTGCTTCACCTTTAATATTAGCTAATATTGTTGCTGTGACCTGGTTGAAATCTTTCAGTAGTTTCATACCCAAATTTAAAGCAGGGACTGCCCCGTATTCATTTTGAATGTGTTTAAGGACATCAGGTATTACCGCCATGGACGGAACACCATGTGTTTTAGTGTAGATTGCAGCAAAGACTGTTCCCCAAGTGGTGCAGTCCTCCAGATGTGATGTGATCCCCATTGGTAAACAGATTATTAAAATTCTGTGTTTCTCATGAGGGTTAGTATTACAAAATACTGCTTCAATTGGAGTAATTTTTTTAGCTATCCGGAATGGAATTTGTTCCTGCTTTGCAGGTAATTTTCCAATGACTGAGTGTAAAATCTGTGGTGTTATTTTTAGTGTGTTCCCCTGGTGAGGGGTATGTTGTGGAATCTTTATTGCAGGTTGGACTGTGAGAGTCCACATTACATATTGAACCAATTGTCTATAGATTTTTATTAACTCCTTAAGTCGAGTTAGTAACTCCGCATCTGACATTTCTCAGATGCCAAGATGTGGTGTATAGTTGGCTAAGACCAGCCATATGGCTCCTGGTCTACCTAGTGGACCCAGCCTGGTGATGTGATTAAAATGCTTTAGGGTGCCTTTAAACCAGAGCTCATGCTCCTGGTAAGTTAGTGGAATTTCTATATCCTTGAAAGGAATATATTCCTCTGGTGGTTCATCTTCTTTGTAGAAGTGAAACATCTGTGTTACTCGATTTGCTTCGGGGAAGATTATCCACGAATTGAATGCCTCTGTCTGTTGATATTCATATGCCTCTATCACAAAAACTAACTTACCACATCTCGATGTTAGGCCATTTTTTATAAGTTTTATAGTGATGGCTTTCAATAAATTCATAGGAATGCCTATAGCATCCTTGTTGGTTTCTTGGAAACCTGTTTAGTTTAGAACTGCGTCTGTCGGATCAGCCGCAGCTCCACCATTCTCAGTGTTGTTGCCGTTATTTGACATTTTGTTGACTGAAAGTTTGCAGAGCAAGTTTCAAGGAAACAAAGATAAGGTGCACAATATTTTGGAACACTGTATCCTTCAACGTTGAACAAACCAAAAAGCTAATACATAGGATTTTTCGTTGAGAAAAGCACGACTGAGTTACTTTAGTATCTATCATTAACTTAGTGCCTTACCAAACCTTGGGTGCCATGTAGTGTAGTTCTTATATTCCCAATAAGCTCTGCGCATTGGAAAAATATATCCTATAGATGTGACATAGGACTAAGGTCAGTATGTCTCTATCGAATATACTAAATTGAATTGTGAGTGCCAGCTAGCTCAGAGGTCACTAGAAACTTCTCGAATACAAAAGAAGGGATTCGTTTTTGACAACCGCATAAACATGACAACTTTGTTTCCCAAGAATAAAAACGTATCTTGAGAGTTGTGGAAACAATAGATAACTATTTTACTCAGTCAATCGCGCATGCTTCGTTTCAACAGAGTTGCACAGAAATAGAGAGACAGGCGTTTCAACAAAAGGGGTTTATTAAACAGTCTTCTTTCTCATGCAAGACAGGTGACCTGCTACTCACGTTAGACAGAATGCAAAGTATAATTGTTAGCTACGCTGACGACACCCAGTTGGTGTTTAAACTCTCACCCGACCGTAGTCAAGATGCCATCAACTTCTCGAACTGTATGTCAGCAGTGGCAGTGTGGATGAATGACAACTGCCTACGCCTCAATGGCGAAAAGACAGAGTTGTTGGTGGTCGGAAGAGCAACATCTTCATGGTCAAGACTATGGTGGCCCAGTGAACTTGGGGACCCCCCCATTCCGAGGGAGTCGGTACGTAACCTTGGTGTTATGTTGGACACCGACCTCTCGTATAAGACCCACGTTAATAAAGTCACAGGGAGATGCTTTGGCCTACTCAAGGTTCTTCGTAAGGTCTTAGACCTCTTACCTGCTGTAGCCAGAAAAACTATTGTTCACACCCTAGTAACTCCACACCTTGATTACGGCAACGCCATGCTGTTAGGGCTAAGCCAAAAAGCACTACACCAACTTCAGTGCGTGCAGAATGCTGCCGCACGTTTAGTGCTTGGCCTCCCGCGCAGAGCATCAGGAAAGTCTGCCTTGGCTAAACTCCACTGGCTTCCCGTCAGGGAGCGTATTAAATTTAAAGCCCTCTGCTACGCACATCGCATAGCCCAGAACAAAGGTCCGGATTATCTCAAGAACCTCCTGGCCATACATCGCCCTACTCGCAATCTAAGATCTTCTGGTGCGATGCTGTTTAAAACTCCCCGTATTCTTAGGGCCAGAATGGGCGGTCGCTCATTCAGGCACTTAGCCCCCAAATACTGGAATGCTCTACCTCTGAATATGAGGATGGAGCCATCTGAAATAGGATTCCGGAGGAAACTAAAAACATTCCTTTTCCCCACTTCATAATCCTGTTCTCTCAGGCCCTAGGTAGAATTTATCAGTAATTAGCGCGGGGACACACTGTTCTATGTGTAGCCAGGCGCTTTATAAATGCTGTATTATTATTATTATTATTATTACAATGCTTACAGCGTAAACAGTAGTATAAAATAATACTGTAAGAGCATTGTCTAGTGCTATGACATATAAAAATACATACATAAATAACACAGGCTAAAATACTCAACTGTGGTGCTTCTAAAATAGGACTACCCCAATGTACCTAACCTAGGTCTAGTACGAGGGAAGAAGTAAGTGTGGTCATCAGCATAGGTTTAGTTTTTGCCAAGAATTGACAAAGGTTTCTCTAGGTTCTAATCAGCTCCATACCTTAGAATGAGAGAGGTTGGTATCTCTTTCACGGACTCGATTTCCCAACACCCTACAAGGGGAGTTAGAAACACTGGAACTGGATTTCTCAGCAGAGAAATACAGCTTCTGATCAGTGCGTCAGCTGGAGAGTTAGCTTCCTTCGGCACTTGCTGTAACAAGCTGCATTGTGCAATAAGGTAGTCGAACTGCACCAAACCACACCGTGCTTTGCCACAGCAAGTGAAGGTATATTGAAGGTGTTTGTGAATGCCAGCTTTGACGTAAAGTCGGGCATATGAACGTCATGGATGAACCCCTAAGGAATAGTTGTTTATGCATAATAATAAGTTTCTTGGAGAAATCAATACCCAGGCTAGGGGAAGTCCCTTCTGCTTAAGAGTCTGGTTTTTCAAGAAATCATCGTGACGTTGATGAACGGATGGAAGTAGCCATGCCTGTATTTGGGCTGTATGGACTATGCCTAAATAAGGACTGGATGTCTATGCCTATATAAGGGCAATGTGAATTGTAACTATATAAGAGCATGACTCAGAAAAATGCATACGGAATCTAAATCGCCACACAATAATACCCTACATGGTACAATCATACTGATAGGACCCTTGATGAATTGCAGTCCCTAATAACAAATTCCTCCTTTAATATATCCAGCTGGATCCTCACGTTTGGTTATTATGGCAGAACATTTCAGATTATTGCCAACATCGTTTTCTGGGTCTGGCCCTTGGCTATACACAGGTTAGGATTGACCCCCATTTTGAGAACGTCCATTGTGTTACGACCTATCCAGTAAGCAAATTATGTCATAATTGGCTTAAACATTCCACCTTAGCGTCAGTTATACTTCATGTGTCCCAATTGACTGACGATGTTGATTTGAATGACTTTGTGAAAGGCCCTGTAGGAGGCAGGTCCAAAAGATGGGTATATGCTATTTACAACGCAGTTTGGAAATTGTCTCAAATTGAAGCTGCTTCTAGAGTAAGGGCTATTGATCAAGCTAATTTAGAAAAAGTGCTTGCTGTCGTTGAAAATAGCATTAATACCCTTTCTTCCAGAATTTATACCTTAGATAATATTGTGTCATTTGTTCTGGATATTGTACAGGATGAAGTGTCTGTTTTGTACCATGGTCAAAACAATTACGATCTGTAATGCAGTTTGCTTGGACTTTACAAACTATGAAGTCCGGGAAAGTGCCTTGGGACTACAGGAATACCTCATCTCTGTTTTTACTGTTTAATCTGACTGAAAAACAACAGTTCATGTCCATGAAGGATGCAACATATTCACTTTTACATATTGAAAAATTAGAACCTTTACCATTTTCTGTTGCTGAATTTAACTCAGTTGTATTGCTCATTCATTAGGTTAATAACACTGCCCTTCCCCTTGTTTAAATGCAGTTCATGTATGAAACACTATGCCATAGGTATATTTGAACCATTGGTAAGCGCCTAGGTCCTTGAAGTTTGGTTTCTGCCCTTCACATATAGGTGCCTGAGAGAGGGTAAAGAAGTTTATTTGAAGGGCGAGGAGTGCACTTCTACACCTGATCACTCACTGGTTTGCAAGAACATACAATTGCACAGCTCATGTAATCTAGCATGTATTTTAAAGGGTAATCCAGTGCCAGCGATAACACCAACTTTCACTCTGCTAGCTAACGGTAGCTGTTTACTTTGAAATAATTAAGCTTGCTGCGGTATGCTGGCAGGGATTTTGTACATTGTGACTGTCTCCCAGCGTGTAGTTTGCTGTAAAAATTTGCTTTTCCCTCCCCCGCAAGGGAGACTCAATATATCCATCTGGCCTTCCATTCCGACCTTGAAAGCAGAGTTCAACAAGATGAGCAGAATAAGGGCTCTATTGTCCCATAAGAAGTCGCCCTTACTTCTTCCCGTGAAACACTTGTCCTTCAGGTGGCTAACAACCGCACCGAGGTGCATGCACTTTTAAATACTGATCTCCCTCTACATTTCGGCGCTTTGATTCACACTATATGCAATGCCAAGTCAACAATTGGCTTGACGCACTTTTTCAAAGTTGTGAGCTCCGGCCTTGTGACTTCGTTCCAAACAATATTTGATGTGATACCAGCATTTTTTCATTCTATTTTTTCCAGCATCTTCGGCGGGTTACCATTGATTCTCTCCTTGGCTGCCGGTGTGCTGCTGTTGATTTGTTTGCTCAGAAATGGCTGCACAATATGTGTCACAATACAGCCCCAGCTGTTCCAGCTACGCAACCGGATGCTTGAAAACTAGGGAACACTGCCTCTGGCCACTTCCGGTTCTCATACTTTACTTGCGTGCAACCCGTTTTCCATTGCCTGGATTGCTGTTTTGAATAGGCTTTGAATTCGTGTCTCTGCAATACGGTGTCTCCTGCCCTGGATTATGATCGACTGATGAGTCCATTAGTGACTCATGAGTTGGACTGTTCTGGTATCGGGATTATGGCCTGCTCGGCGGTGCATTGAGTTCTAGGGAATTGGAATATAAGTGCGGCTGCACATGACTTCCTGGCACAAAGTTAACACGGAGAACACGCAAGTTGTCCTCTGATGGTGCTAGAGGCTCCAGCTATCGAATAACATGTATGTTCCGTCAATTTATTAAATTGGATGGCTGAATTATTTTCTGCTGATAGCAATGACTTCCTCTTGGAGGCTGTTGCAACATACTGTGCCTATACGCTGATGGATTAAATTGGCACTCGTCCATCTTAAACACGTACAGTACTCAAAAAAATTGTTTTTACTATTTTTTTTTCTTTCTATGATGGGCAGTATACCACCCCTTCCTGGTTTTTTACTTTTTCCCTTACAACTTCGAACTTATCACTTCCAATTATCCAGTTTGGCAAATATGAACTTGCTTCTATACCAATCGAACTATGCGTACCAAACTTGCTTCTCTTTTTGTTCGTTGTCTCTCCAGGGGAGGGTGTAGTGAAGACATGGCTCTGCTTGCACACATTGCTTTGCTAGCATAAGCGTATTAGAAATTTAAACGCCATTTTGCCACTTTGCAGTATTTGCACACGACACTACATGTAACAATTGTAAGATAAACCTCTTGCTTTTTCTTCGCATGAGAACGTTCTATTTTTCACATCCCTGGACTTACACCACAACCTTAGTCTGTACACTGTGTGCAGAAGTCTTCAAGGTCATAATAACAATGTATGCGGTTGATTCAGTTTGATCGGCCCATGCTCTAGACACGCACACAGCTGCAACCAACTGAAATTCTAGTGCCTTTAATATTGCATTGCATGCATGATTCAGGCACTTGAAGAATAAACCTTTCTAGAGACAGAGAGCTTTGCTGATCCTGAAATGTAATTCACCTCTGCTGATCTTGGAGGTATGGGGTTCTCCAATTAAGACTAAGAGACCTTCTATTATTATAAAACCTAGCTCCTAGCAGGGGAGGGTGGTTCACAAGTTGCTATACGACTTGTTTCTACTATCACTGTAACATGTTATCTCACCTTGTGTTTTATGTAATTGTAACAATGTTGATTTTTATATTTCTAATCATATGCCTGCTTAAGTTAGCCAAAATACTGCATCTTAGAGCACATAGTTAAAAATAAACATTTTAAACTTTTCCGTGTCTCTGATTACTCACGTTGTGGACTGGTATGAGAAGAAAAACAATAGAATGTTCTTGATTCCCATCATTCCTGAGAGTACCCTAAGTCGCATGTTCTAGGTTGTCTAATCATTGGTAGCTTTGCTGTATTACGGAGAGCTAATGAGACACTGGTTCTACTCAGATAGGGTTCTGGGTACTGAGTTGAATTTTTTTGGTACACCACAATTCACTGAGGTCCTGGATTCCTGTGCATAGTTCTGTGCATGAGCAGAATCCCCGCAACACAGGTGCAGGGGTCAAGATGGTTTGAGCCTTTTCTGTCTCTGAAGCTCTGATAAGGAGGCCAGCCAACTAGCCCTTGGAGTCACTCTGGTGGTACTGGATTCAAGATACAGGCCCAATCGTCCTTCTCATTCAGCTAGAAAGTAGAGTAGCAGGACAGTAGGGCAGTCCTTCATGCAGCAGAGCAGCACAGCAGGCCTTTTTCGGAGTATTCCACAGGTCCAGAAGTGTACCAAAGAGTTGGATTTGAAGGTCCAATATTTATACCGGAGTGCCCACTTTAAAGTGGGAGAAGTATCTAAAATCCTCACCCAACAGTGGTGTCTGAAATTTCGGACTCCCTGCCCTGGCCCAGTTTGTCTGGGGGCACAAAAGACTAGTGTGAAACTCTTTGTGAGTGTGCTGAGGCAGAGTCTTTGTGATGTGCAAGTGTGGTTGGTGACAACTCTGCCCCTTTATCAAGTCGGAGATGTCCCATTCAACATCCCATCCAACATTATTCCCCCTTTGTCTCACTGTCTGGGAGCAATACTGTCAGCTACACCTAGTTATGGTGACCCATGATTCAGGCTTCAGGCATCAAATGGTTAGGACAGGAACATATCAACTTTCTAAAAGTGCCATTTTCAGAATTGTGATAAAAATCCAACTTTACTGTTAAAGACGGTTTTAAATTACATTTATTTACAGCCCAAAAGAAATATTTCTTCCTGCTCCCAATTGAAAATGATCACTTATTTAATGTGATAAGGTAACCCAATGTTATCCTATGGCAGAGGTAGACCTGGTAGTACTGAAAAAAGAATGTAAGAGTTATTCACTGCAAGGACATGCAAACATGTAAAGTACAGGTCCAGCCTTTTAAATACACTGCACTCTGTTCTATGGGCTTTTAGGGCCTATCATAGGGATGACATTTATGTATTGAATCAGAAGATTTAGACCTGACAAAAGGTTTATCTTACCAGGTTCCAAATAGTAGGGTTGCAATGGCAGTCCTGAGATATGTTTAAAGGGATACTTAAGTGGGTGACACAATGAGTGCTGCAGATCCACTAGTAGGATTTAATTTGCAGGCCCTGGGCCAGTTCATTATCATGTTTAAAGGAGAGAGCACATCACTTTAGCACTGGTTAGCAGTGGTAAAGGGTGCAGAGTCCTAAGGCCAACAGCAAATTCAGCAAAAACAGGATAAGGAAAGGATAAAAGTTTGGGACAAGAACACCCTAAGTCTGACAGGTCTTACAGAAGGCAATTTCAACAGATGTGTCAATAAAATATAAACCTCGAGAAGTAGGGGATATGTGATACTATAGTAATACATCACACATTATATTTGGTATGCCGCCAAGCAAAAAGGCGATGCAAAACATGGGGAAGAGTGACATCCGACAGAAGGAAATGCTGCTATTCTACCCAACATGGGCCTATTTCAAAGAGAACTTCAGTAAAAGTTCACACTTGCAAAGTAGAGAATGGCAAATATTATATCAAAACAAAGGCTGTTCTGTTTGGCATCCCCTTAAAGCATGATGTCAAAAATTGAGGAATAGTAAAAAGAAAGGACATACACATACTGTAATTTACAGTCGAATACTTGACAATTTCAACTGATTTGTCACATGAAGGTAACCCTTTAAAAGTAAGGGATAAAAAAAACACATGAAAGAGGAACATTAATTCAAACTCTGTTCATCTACCCATTATAGGGCATTGAAAATGGCATATCAGTAAGAGATTAATTCTTGAAAACTAGAGTATACCAAATATTATAGCATTTTATGGCCAATTATATTTGGTATCCCTGACAAAGAACAGGATGCTGAAAAGTAGATAACATGACATGTTATAGTAATATGTCAGCAGTTATGTTTGTTATCCTCATGCAAAAAGACACTGGAAGCCACAGGAGGTTGACCTTAGGCAGAAAAATACTCTATTCACTTACTCAATATGAGACAATTGCAAATGGTATATCGTGAAGTATACATTCTTGAAAACTAAGAGATACTACCTACTACAGCACTGAAGACAAGTTTAATCAACGTCAGGAGTATTATAAGCAAAGTGAGCCAGAAGGTTGAACATATATCCACTCTCTATATTTCACCATCCTAGCACTGGGAGAGTGCAAAAGTGCAGGTCTGGGACCCAAAGAAGTGAGTAGTGGGGTCTTGGCTTCACTGGATAGAGTGAGTAGAACCTGGGTTTGTGAAGTTGGTGGTTAGAGCTACTGTGTTACGTGTACGTTGTAAGTGATGCACCATAAAAGTGTGCTCACGAGGGCCTGTACGGAACCCTCCAAAACCAATTTGGAGAGTCTGGAATGCAAGACTATGGGTGACTAAGAGCAAATATATGGTGATTGTGTCTTGTGCCAGGACTCTTGAAGTTATGAATCAACCCACAGTCTGGCACTAATCAGCATACATATAATGTGCTTTCAGGACATTAGACTAGGGTAAACCTTATAAAATAAGACTACAACGGGGACCGATCAAAGGCAGAAGTAATTTGGCAGTGCCTGTGAACAAACATATAACTTGGTAATCGACTGTAATACCAAGGATGTTCCAACTTATTACAGCATACACTTCACTTTTGTTTTAATTTTTTTATTTTAGTGAATGGAATGCTTAATTATGGAAGAAAGAACTGGTGTTGAAATTTCCATTTCAGATTTAATACATACAGCATTTTTATGATGACTGCACAAAGGAAATTAAATGCACTTCTTGTGATCCATTTTGCATTTGTCTAGTTCGGCACTGACACATGGCAGTGACTGTTTGAGTGAAAAGTAGATTAGGATTGTACAGCTACAACTTTAGGGCATGGTTGGCACTATAACGTTCACATGTAAATGCTGCCAGTACAGTCTCCATGTATAGCTCCCAGCGTCCCAGCGGCCCTTGTACAAGAATACATTCATATCCTAATTAAACATTTTAACCTTGATTTATAGGAGTTATATCCCCTGCTTTGAGCTTAGCATTGGCTGTGTTCTTTTAAGGGACTACCATACTATTGTGGTGTGTTTTAACTCTGCCAGAATGGCACTGCTCAGAGCCATACGTAAATTGTTTTTTATTCAGCTGCTAACTAGTCCTGTCTTTAAACACAGAAAGGCTTGCCTCCCTCTGTTTTCCATAAACCCCCTCTAAAAACCAGGAATGTTAAGGCAAGAGAACTGGTTTGGTGTGGTTTCCATTTTGAATTGCCTCTCTAACCTGTTCTGCAGTCACAGCCTTTTTGTGGGGTAATGCTCCTCACAGCAGGGTAGTCTGCAGCCTCGAGCACCCACAACAGAGGCACAAAGAGATTTGAACTATCTGCACCTGGTTATGAACAGCCACAAAGACAGTGATAAGGAAAGATATACTGGAATGGGTAAATACAATGTCAATGGGTACCATAATGTGTGCAGGACCGACAACGTCAATTTCAATAAATGCAATGCCAACTATGCCATAACCTGTGCCCATATGACAATGCTCATAAACTCATAAATACCATGTCAATGTATATCATAATCTATGCCTGCACAATAGCAGTGATAGCGGCAGTCAATGTAAGCCAGGGGTTTCCATCCAGTAGCTTGTGAGCTACTCTAGCTCTCCTGCTACCTTTGAGTAGCTCACCTGTGTGCAGTATAGCTTAATACATTCGAAAGCTTTTGCTTGGTTGAAAATTAATATTCATATAAAACAGAGATTATAGAACCCTAAAAATAGTAGGAGCTCTCAATGCATTTCATTGAATATAAGTAGCTATCAGTACAGAAACGGTTAGAGGCCACTGATGTATGCCAAAAGCCATGTACAAATGACAATATTGTTACCAGTAAAAGTGATGTCAATGTATGCCATGAAATATACAACTATGTCAATATCGGTAAAACATTACAAATGTACACCAGCTGCGGCCCGTGGAGGGAGTTGCGGTGGGATAGAGAGGCAGGGTGGGGGAGGGGCAGGGTTTGGGGTGCTAAAAACCAGAATATGGATAATTGGAGGTAAGTAAACAATGTAATAAATAAAACTAATTTTGTAGCGGCCCTGCATCGCAAAACACACTTGTGGACCCCTTCCAATTTGTGAATGGGCTACCAACTTGCAGGAAAATATCTTTTTTTGTATGGCCACCCCCATTTTAATTCAACTGATTCTGCTAGTTTGTTTTTAAACTGTGTACACTGGGACAATGCTAACCAGGACCCAGTACTTGTGTTCTGACACCTAAAGCATGTCGAAATTTGGAACATTCCTGATGAGCATAATTAACTTGCTATAAGCCCCTTGTATATGGTACAAAAGTGACCTTGTGCCTTTAAGTTAAATGTCACTAGTGGACTGCTTTATATATTTGCCACCACCAAAGTTGCAATGCTAAACATATCTTCAGGCCTGCAGTCTGGGTGTGCAGTTTTAAAACTGCCAACTCAACTGTAATGGAGATAGGTCACTGGGGGTGTTGGGTACTATCGTTTCTCCCCAGATGAACAACCTGGAATTCAAGTGAGAACTTGTACATCATCCATGGCAGATTAAATATTTTTCCGGCCTAAACCTTAATTTTTACTACTAGTTAGCTGCCCCTAAGGGAGATGCTCTAAATTCCCATGGGGGGGGTGCATGGTATTTAAAAAGTAGGACATGTATATTTTAAGTTCACCTGTCTTGACAGTCAAAATCCCCCAAAGCCCTTTTTCTTCCTACGGCAAGGGTTGTTTCTCCCAAAGAAAAAGCACTGGGTTACATTATAACACTCTGTAATGCTTAACTTCATCTTGAGACTATTTAGAAATATGATTAAAGATCTGATTCTAATTGTTATTCAAAATCTATATAAATGATTGAGTCAGATTTTAGCTTACTATGTTGAAAATTACACTTTTACAAAGTTGTCAATAAATCAATTCTTCTTTATTCGATCATAGAAAAAGATCAGAAAAGCACAAGATGAAAAAACAATACAATAAAATATACATACAAACATTTTTTGTCACAGCATTACAATCACATTATAGTACAACAAATACTTCAGAAAATTCTCTGCAATTCATAATCCAAAAAACTGCAAAAATGCCTTTTTACATGCTCTCTGTTGATTTTCGACTTCGGATGTCCATCTTAAAAAATCAACATACATTAAAATAGATTTCAGGACTGTTTAACAATTGAATATAAGTTAATGCTGTCTACATTGTTGAAAAGCAAACTTAGTTAATCAAGGTTTAGGATATGATTGAAAGAACTTACAGTAAGATCCACAAAAGAATATAAAGTGCAATAAAGACTGTTCCAACTTTATCATCGCAGAGACAGGGGTGAGTACTGTACTCCATCTACCTTTTGTATCATGAAAACATGCTAGGCACCAGAGCATCCCTGACCTAAATCTAAATGAAAGGGACCTTTCCCATCGGATTCGCTCTAATGTTAAATATAAGTCAGTGTCACATGTTGCAAGCATTGTATAGAAAAGACAGATAGTATGCTTACTAGCAGCCTTTTGAATACTCATACTGGTAGCGTACTAAAATCTATGCTATACCATTTTTCTTGCAGTTTTAGTGAACAGGTCAGGAGCGCTAAACATTTCATGGAAGGCCATTATCGACGAAAGTTATGCAAACATATCTCAACCAAGGTATAGCTGAGCCCCTATCCAACTCAGGCTCTCTTCAATAACTGCCGCCTCCTTATTACTCCATACACTGACCCATAATGAAATGGGAGCTAATTTAATATGATCTATTATATACTCTATATTTAGTTCGGAGTGCAAATTAAAGTTGCAATTTCCTACAGATATAGATTCTATTCCCTTCCACCTGACCAGGAGCAGAATTACAGAACCCCCAAACCATGGCTGCATAGGTGGCTGTAGGTATACATTGCATTTGAACATTTTTAAGGAAAAGGCAAATAGTAGACCTACCATCCCTCTTGGCTAGATTAAAAGGGGACCACACTGCCCTCCCAAGTTTCTGTCAAGCAGTGTTTATTTGCAACTGCCAGGAATTGCTTGCATCAAAGCCAACCCTAGATAACAAAAATGTGTAACTGCACTTTATTGCTTCTCACCCAAGTTTAGCACTGGCTCAACTTTCCTACCCAGGCCGTACCACATAATATGTGACTTCTTGAAATTGTTTTTCATATCTAGGGTTTTCATAAAAAGGACAAAAGAGTCCATCAGATTACGAAGGGCTAGGGTGGTTCGGGCCAACAACACAGCTTTGTCGGCATATAATAAAGCTGGGACAGCTAAATTGGCAATTGTTGGTACATCCTAAGTTAAGTCTAATAAAGATACATTTAAATCATTATTATAAAAAAAAAGTAACAGGGCTAACACACACTGCTGGCGTACTCCACTGGCCAGGGAAAAGGTATAAGAGAGTTCACCTGATTGACCATGCCAAACCCTTGCACTCAAATTTTCGTGGAGGGCATTTAAAAAACTCACCAATGCAATATCAACCCCCAAATTAATTAACATCAGCCATAATTTGTTTCTATTTGAGCAATTGAATGCAATGGAAAGATCCATGAAGCTAGGTACAGTGGACAGCACCTGGCGACAGTATACTTACATACTATCAGATGTAAATTCAGGCACTGATCCACTGTACCTAACCCAGGGCGGAAACCATATTGACAATTGGATAAAATACTACTATCTGCAGCCCATGCCTGCAAGTGGTTAAAAACCACCCTTCCCAATATCTTTGTAGAACAACCCCCCAAAGAGATAGGTCTATGGCATTTATGTGCCCCCCCCATCACATTTTTAAAAAATAGGCACAATTATAGATAAGGACCAGGACTCAGGGATAGTGCAACATAAAGAGTTATTGAAAAGGTTTATGAGCAAGGGTAATTTTTTCTGTCTGAGACAACAGTGCCGTTCTGCCAGTGTTCACTGTTAGCTAGGAGTTGAATGGCTCCATTGATCAGGTGTGAAATGACTCCAGAGATGAGAAAAGGGAGAGGGGTTGACCCTCCCCCTGACAGGATGGCCTTCTGGTCTATACCCAGGAACTTAACTAACTTCAACGGATGCCTCTCTAGTCAAAGGCAGACGTATTTCCCACCTGGACTTGTCCACTCCATTGTCCTGCTAGGCAGACATACACCAATCCCAGTGGAAGAGGAGCTGTCCCCAGAATAGATTTCGGATGACCAAAAGGGAGGGTTTACACATTATCATAGCCACACTTCTGAGTGAACTCAGGGAGCTCTGCATAGTGGAAGAACATTTCTGCCATTTTGGTTTCAGGTAGATAAGGTTCACTTTTGGGATAGTTTACAGTAAAATACGAAGGAAGGGCTGCAAAAGTGGGTAGGATCACACCTAGGAACTTTTACCCCATTGTTTTCTTCTACTATTTGTACCTTTCTGTGTCCCTCATCCACCTTTTCCACATCTTTGTCTCCTACATTTATCCCAACCATTACCTTAACCTGCATTCTACTTTTAATTTTTTTAATTAAATATGTTTATTGGTTAACATCGCAGCCATATATACAAAAAAGGACAACATTTTTCCGACTTATGCAAATACAGTACCTGGACAATCATTAGACAGAATTATACATTACCCAAAATCTGCACTCTCTGTACGTCTATGCATTTCGAATTCTACCATTGAGGACACAACAGGATCACTCCGATACTTATTCCAGTGTGACCATTTCCGGTCCCAATTTTTGGGGCACCCCCTAGCTAAGAAGACTTCCATTTCCGCCAGCATGCATCTGTCGAGTTCTTTCACCCACATGGTGACGCGTGGTGTGTGTATTTCTCCCACCCTCTGGTTATCTCCTTCTTAACTAACGTGTATCCTAGCGTTGTGAATTGGTTTTCTACTTCCGTGAGGTCGGTTGCCTCCCAAATCTTCAACAACCCCAGTTGTGGCATTAACACAATCTCCTTACGTATGGATGTTTGCATATGCTCCGAGGCCCCCTACCAGAGGATAGGTTTCTTTGGGAAGTTCCACAAAGTGTGGTAACATGTAGCCTGTTGAACATATCCCCGCAGGCAGAGGTCGTCGGGTCTGGAACCCATTTTCGCAAAGGTCTGTCCTGTCATATAAGAGTGGTGCAGTATCCTGAGTTGGATCAACCTGGATTTAAGTGTGATGGCCGCCTCTCGAGGGGACAGGAGGGCCTCCTGCCAGTCCTCATCGCTAATCAATCCCAAATCACTTTGCCACCACTCCCTGAGTCTCAGAAAAGTATCCGGGAGGTTATTGCATGATTTCTTATATGTGAGAGATATTGCTTTCGAACTTAAGGGCCCGTCTAACAGCCTATCCTCAAGTGGTGAAGATTCCAGTATGTCTGTGAGGGACGGAAAGGCCGCCATAAGTGCATGCCGAATTTGCAGATATCTATATGTTTCTCCCTGAGCCAGATGGTACTGTTTCTTGAGGTACTCAAATGTAAGTATAGCCCCCTTTCTGACCAGATCTTTTACTGCCGAGATACCTATGAGGTCCCAGTTGTCGAACCGGGCTGGTAGCACAGCATGCCCAGTTTCTGTGTACAAAACAACAATGGGAGAGGTAGGGAGATTCAAGGACACTCTCTCAGTCCCCGGTTAGATACAAATAAACAAAAACAGAGAGGTCAGATCAATCTCAAAAAAGCCACATAGACGGAGTAAGGATCACACACCCACTTTGGGTGGGAAGGAAAGCCCTCACACACCGACCTAGTCAGTGTCATGCTTCATCATCGGGCCCCACCAAAGAGGCCGAGTGCCTCTTCGGTGTGCTGCAACGCCAGAAAGACTGCGGAGCTGGTTGTGTGAGAAGGGCATGCTGTGAGGTAAAATTAAAAGTGCCTAGAAAAGGGTATCAATAATAATAAACATTTTAATAAGTGATCCCTAAGGCACAGGTGAGGAGTATTATGTGTCTGAATTTAGCTGCCAAGGTATTAGGATTGGTTAAATTCAGAAATACTTAAATCAGTCAACATGTTTCTGCCATATGGGTGGTTTCAATTTACCAAGGCATTCGTCAGGACTAAACCCCGGCGGTATGGACTCTCTAATCGTCCACCTTGACCTGGGGACGTGAAAGTGAAAACATAAAAAAAGGTGAAAAAGTGCTAAAAATAGAAGAGCGAGTCGCTCATTCCAAAAAATGCTCCAAATTGTGGAGAATCTCAGCACTTTAAAACAGGGCGCTACTTGCACCATGGGTCTCGGGAGGGGGGTTGGAGCGTGCCTGGCACATCGCCCTCAACGCTCTCAGCCCGCTATGAACCTGGGTTTCGCCTCAAAACCGGACCCCGACGATTTTCTGTGTACACCAAAGTGGCGCTGCCTTTGTGAGGATGCCAGCCCATCCCAGACGAGAATGTACTGATCTCTAACCTGTGTAGGGTGGGCCCCAAGAATCTCCCCTTATTTTTCCTATTGCTAGTGTACAGGGCCCCCAAGTGGCTGGATCGGTCAGGTTGGTATCATTCGAGAGCATATGTAGGGTCATCCGGGGGATGGTATATCCAGTGATTGACAGTTACTAAGTGTGCCGCCCAGTAGTAAAGATGCAGGTCGGTAAGCGCAATACCTCCATCATACCAACTTTCAGTCAGCTTCTTCAGCGCCACCCTTGGGGCCTTCCCATCCTACAGCAATGTGCGAACCTCACCCTCCACCACTTTAAAATGTGAGTCCGGAACTCTGTGTGGGCAGTTGTGAAGGATATACAGGAAGCAAGGGAGGGCCAGCATCTTAAAGAGTGCAGCCCGTCCCAGCAGTGAAAGTGGAATGGACCTCCAGTGTTTCACGTCCTCTCGCAGTCTAGCCAATGGGGGGGCTAAGTTGGAGCTGTATAAAGATCTGGATCTGATGTGATGAAAACCCCCAATTACCGAAACCCATTCTCCTCCACCACCAGGGTGCAGCCTGCCGGACGCCTGGGGACCTGACCCCGCAACATAAACAATACAAACTTATGCCAATTGATCGCATATCCGGAGTACGTACCCCTTTTTAACTTAAATGTCCGTGACGTATAACTGTTTACCCTCACTTGTCCCAAGACATCCGTGTATAGCAGCCAAACCCAGGTTATATACTTGGGACCCAGACCCACCCTTTCCAAAACTTCGAACATGTATGTCCATTTTCTGGAATCAAAGGCCATAGAAGCGCCGAGAGACAGCAACGCTGCATCCTCCTCAATGTATTTCCTACGAGCCATCACGTTATGTAGGCGCTTTAGATTAAGGGCCGTATTTCTTCCAGGCATAAACCAAGAATGATCTGGGTGAATTAATGTTGTGATCACCGTCACCAGCCTATTGGCCAGGACTTTCGCTAATACCATTGCCTCAACATTTATCAGCGAGATTGGCCTTTAGGAGCCACAAACGTCCACCGGATTACCCGGCTTATGAATCACTACAATGGTGGCCAATCTTTGATCCTCTGGCAGCCGACCCGCCTCCAGGTTCTCCTCATACATGGCCTTTAAATGCGATATCGTGTGAGAGGCAGTGGCTTTTAGAAATGCAACCGGGATGCCATTAGGCCCCATCGCCTTCCTCCATTTAATCTGTCCTATAGCTTTGCCAATTTCCTCATCTGAGAGATCCTCATCTAGGGTCTCCCTCTCTGCCTCTGAGAGGGCCGGAATGTCAATGTCTCAGAGGAGCTGGCATTAGTCCTCAGCCGTGTAATGAGTAGAAGAGGAATATACCTTTTCCAGGTGAGCAGCGAATTCCTCCGCAATTTCCTGCGGGTGTGTCACGGTATCATCTTCTGATGTTGTCAACCTATGCACCCATCTCGGACCCTGTTCCCGCCTCTCTAACCAAGCCAGCGTCCTGCCTGCCCTATTCCCATTTCATATATTCTATGCTGCGTGTGGCGATGTTTAGCCATCATGTGTTCCCTGTTTTTTATCTGATATTCATCTTGCTTCAGTAGAAGCACATGGGCGGTGTCAGGGGAAGGATTCTGTGCATGTTCCCCCTCTAGGTCAAGAAGGTCAGTTTCTGCCTGTACCAAAAGCTTGCGTATCTTAGCGATGTATCCCACCTTCAAAGATAAAGCCTGCCCTTTCAGAACTACCTTGTATGCCTCCCAATTTGTCAGCGTGGAGTCAACCGAGCCCCATTTTCAGTGAAGTAATTCTCTGTTTGTGTGCAGAGTTCCTCCCTAATGTCAGGTATGTGTAAAAGCAATGGATTAAGAATGATAGTGGCCGAGGATCCGCCAATGCACAGTCTATTTGCATGATGTAATTTCATCAGAAACTGGATGAACCCAAACCAGTTAAAGCTTAACCCTGACAAGACAGAGCTGGTCCTTACTGGGTCTCCAGCCAATCCATGGAACTCCAACTTCTGGCCCCACTCTTTGGGAAGCCCGCCCTCTCCAGTCAGCACGGTCAAAAGCCTAGGTGTCACAATAAGTAGTGACCTCACCATGAAGGCCCAGATTAATTTGGTGGTCTCCGCCTGCTTTTTCCACTTTGAATTCGAAAAGTAAGCAGATTTTTAACCTTTGAGGCTCTCATCCAAGTTACTCTTGCCTTAGTAATGTCAGGTATCGACTACGCCAACTCATTGTACGCCGGAATCCCCGCGTACCAATCTCACCGGCTACAAATGGTACGGAATCAAGCCGCCAGGCTTTTCGACGGCCAGCCGAAATTCCATCACGCGAAACCCCTGCTCAAGAGTCTGCACTGGCTCCCAGTGACCCAGCGCAGTCTCTTCAAACTTGGCTGCCTGATCCACAGAGCCTTGTCCTCTCATGGACCTGTTTTTATTGCCACTAGAATACAGCACTATTCCCCCTCCCGTGACCTATGCTCTTCTAGTTTGAATCTATTGACCCCTTGCCTATTTAAACGAAAAAAACATGGTGGTCTAAGATTCTCATCCCTGGCACCCCACTTCTGGAATTCCCTCCCCCCGGTACTGCACCAGGTCCCCTCCTATCCTCAGTTTAGGAAATCCCCAAAGACATGGCTCTTTTCCCAGGCTTACAACTAATTGCCATCCACCGCATCTGTCAATGTCTTTCCGCCTCAGCGCCAAGAAACCATTGGTGAACGTGCGCTCAATAAAATTTTTTATCATATCACGCGATAAGCTGTGGTGCATATTAGAAAAAAAGGTGAATAGCTTGTCCGTGGTCTGGTGTGCTTGACCCACATCCACCAAACCCAGCACCTTTGTAAATTTAGCTATTAATACATTGGATGTGGCACTAGACCTCGGTGGATGGCGATCGATTGTGTCATCTAATGTCATATTGTAATCACCTCCCATAATTAATAAGCATGGGCGAATTTTGCGGATACGCAATCCGCGAAATTGCGTATTTACGGATTTGCAATCTGCAAAATTCGCAAACTCTCGCGAATTTTGCAGATTTTTTATTTTTTGTGTTCGCAAGTGTTTCTGCCGTTTCTCGAGGGTGTTTTTACCAGTTCGCAAACGCGAACTAACTTGTCGGGTAGCAATGGTCGCGACCATGTTGTTTCTACGTCTGGTTCATCAAAGCACCCTCTTTTTCACCACTGCCACCCTCTGTTTCACCACTGCCACCCTCTGGCTCACCCATGCCACCCTCTGTTTAATCTCTGTAGATTATGGGGGGAAAAGCACACCTGCCCTGCCTCAACTGACATGACTGAATTAGGGGCTGATTGATTAATGTGTCACTGAATTTGAACTTCCAGTCTGGCACCTGCTTCCTTAGCAGGACCTTTGTGGCATACTTGTAGCTATTCTCTGAGCCTGCTGTGAGGGTCAGAGCAGGGTCATAGAATAGTTGCAAGTAAGCAACTGAACTCTGGAGGGGCCCCTCAGGAAGCACTAGAGGGAATGGTTACTAATGATAAGATTGAACTTTTGCACCTGCTGAGTGCTTTCAGTTTTGCAAAAATCGTTTTTCTGCAATTTCCCATGATTCGCGGGGCGCGAATTCGGGCGAGATCGATTTCGGAAGCCGCTAATTCGTGCGAATATACGATTTGTTTTTTTTGCGGCGTGTTGGTTCACTTGATTTTTTGCGTTTTCGCGAGCCGCTTGTAGCGCAACGTTTGCGAAGTTACCCTAGCGGTCGTACATGGGCGCGGCCATCTTGTTTGCGTGATGTAATTCCATTTCTGGGCGCTATGTGTAATCTCGCAAAGTGTGCGACTCGCTATTACATGTTCGCGTGTGATCGCGGGGTAAATCTCGCGCGAACTTACCCACGCGGTCGTGAACGGGCGCGGCCATCTTGTTTTTCATTCATTGCTATGGTTCTGGGCATGCTTTCTGTATCCTCTGTCAATCTCTGCCATCCTTTGCTTGTTTGAAGTTTTTTTTAATCTATTTTACTTATTATCTATCCCTCTATTTTTCTAGATCTTTCTGCTACTTTTGGTTAATTTTAAACTACTTTTTTAAACTCTTTTCTTTTCTTCTTCCCTATTCTATTTCTTATTTATTATTTACGTTCCTTTCTGCCCAGACCATGGTAAAGGGAGCCGGGAAGCAGCCTGCGAAGGGGAAGGGTCCCGCACTACGTGCCCGGCTCCCGTGCGGGCGTTTGAGGGGGGAGCAAGTTATAGCCCGGGAGATTTTTAGTGCGGAGGAGGTGGCCGCACTAATCTTTTATGTCCAGCGCCGCCTCCCCAGGACCATCATGGGAGGCGGCAAGATCGCTAGGGGGTACAGGCTCCGGGAGCGCCGGAAGCGGTAGGAGAAGTTGTGCCGGGCCATGTTTCAAAACTCTGGGGTCCGGCGCACCTACAACCATTCCACCCACCGCTGGACGGATCTCCTGGACAGGGAACGCGACTTGCTGGACGTGCTCGGCATCGAGATCCCCGGGCTTGGTGAGTAGTAGTAGCTATTTCTAGCTATTTCATCACTACTCTGTTTTCTCCCGCTCTGTGTGTTATTATATTGCAAATTTCTGTTTTTTACCAAGAGCAATAATGCTGCCTATTACATTGTAGGTAAATTATATTTCAAAATCTTCTGTGCATTTCAGGTGCACTGCTCTCCTTCTCAGTAGCGTTGCTACTATGCTTATTTGTCTTCGATTTTGTGTTCATTTTATTGGCCTGAGAAATTATGTATGAGTGTAGTGTAAAGAACTGCGTAATGCTAGACACTAAGGGTCAGATTTTCAATTACCGGCGCATCCCTGCAAAGTAGCAGGGATGCGCCAGTAATTGTGCGCCACGCCACCACCACCCATGGTGCGCCGTATTTACAATGCGGTGCACCATGGGCCCAAAACATCACCGAATCGTTACGCATCTGTGCCGTAAAGGCAGCGCATTGCTGGAGTTGCGTCGCAACGATGGCGCAGCTCCAGCAATGCTCTGGGTTGCCCTATCTCCCCAATGCTGCGTGAAGCCGTACGTCTGCTTCAAGCAGGCGCAGGGTTTGAGTCACGCATCATTGTCCTAAAAGTGACTGATTGAAATCTTGTAGATTTCCATCAGCCACTTTTAGGATGCGTTCTAGCGCAGGAACGCCCTCCCTTGCGCCGGAACGCCCCCCTGATGAGGCAGGGCTTTACAACGTGATGCATCTCCCATATGCGTTACGTTGTTAATATACGCCGCACCATGGCGCCTCTTTTGTTCTGCCGCTGCGTCACAAGGGGCTTGTAAATCTGCCCCTACAGACTCAAGTCCAGTCCTTCCTTTGTACACCTGGCAATAAGAAGAAATAGTAGTGGTGGATTGATAGTTTGAGTATTTTAATGACTGGTTAATGTAGTAGGAAACTTTTTAGTGTTGTCGCTGATCTGCAATCACGATGGAGTTTGTCTGTCACTTCGCGTGCTGCGTACTGCTGCCTGCCAGTCCTAGGCGAACCTTTTTAGTAGTTTGTTTAGTGAGTTACATAACTTTCCAAGTCGACGGTCCGCAAATCAAGCAATACTAATATCGTAGTAGACCACATGAAATATGTCAATATATCCCGTGGAATAGTTGTCTATTTGCTATTTCGCCAAAATATTTTGTTATTGTTCTTTTGAAATGTTTGATTTGGTTGACAACAATCATCCATGTTTTCGGGTCTTTCTTTCTTTCATGTTGTACATCAGCTCCCCCCAGGGGCAAGAGGACAGAGGAGGACGTGGTTGCTGCTACTGCTGTAGAAGGCCAGGATCGGCCAGGCGAGGGCTCCTTTGCTGGCCCCAGTAAGTTTTCATTTTAATATAGAGTACCTATTTTTTCCTAGCGTTCCTCATTCAATTTTTTCTAAATCGTCTTTTATCTTCTTGTAGACTGTATCTAAATTCTTATCCTGCCTCTACTATGACTCCCTGTGGTATTACTAGATTATTCTTATTAGTCTGTCTGTGTAGTTAACTAAGATTGCACAGTTGGCAAAAGGTGTCAAACGAAACTCCCATTCTAGTCATCAATAGCTCTATGAACTGAGTGAAGTCCTCTGGGATTGTCCATAATGTCTTTTCAAGTCTTCAAAATGTTTATGCTTTGACAATTCCCAACAATAAAATGCGAATGACCACCAAGAAAGAATAAGATACTACTTTACTTTTGGTTTGGATAGGAGGACAATCCATACTACTACTGTTGCAGGGACAAATCTGCACAAACAGAACTATGGACACTAAATAGTGCATTGTTTATCAATTATAATAGGCGCAGGTAGACTTTCCACATACCTAAGTGATATCAGACTTTGAAGAACCCCCAATCTCCTTACTGACTAGATAGTGTGGCAGAGTCATTTAGCTCCCGAATTCATCGATGATTGATCCCCAATGATGATTATCCAACACAGGGCAAGAGTACGGAGTCAGAGTCCAGAAGTGTCAGAGGCACGGACTCATGCTTGGAAATTGCAAAACCTTTTGCTCAGTCACTCTTTTTTTTTTTTTTTTTCCCGAAGACCTTTATTGTACATTTCAGTATATCACAATGTAGGGCCTACAACCTCCTGGGCTGGCCGCAGCAGTAACACATTCAAAGTAACGCCATCAGAATTACACAGCCGTGTAGTCGACAACCCAGGGGCCCGGCGGCGAAGGAGAACATGTTGTACTTTAAAGCAAACAATGTAATTAGACGAGACGGCTTAGGTCTATAATTTTGTATTTTAAACAAGTAACAAAACCGTGCTTTAGGCTAAGCACACGATAATAACTGTCAGGTCCCCACAGGCGTCCAAACAATGTTCAAATGCTCTCCATAGTCAATATTGGCAGAACATCCGCCGGTCCCTCCCCCACAATATGATAGTCTCTAAGCGGCAGGACGGGGTTCCGCACAGCCGGTTAGTTGCACATTTACACCTATAGCTTTCGTGTCTAATTCTCAATCTGAAAGACACTCATCAGGATCAGCCCGTGGCGGTTCACATATATCCCCCCTAAATTTGTACCAGGCCCCCCAGATCCTCTCCCACTATCCAGGGCATCCCCGGTGCATAAATACTGCCTTTTCAGCCACCATTGCTTCATCCATGTCTCTGCACCAGTCTCTCAGTGTAGGCAGTACGTTAGAACCCCACAGTTTAGCAATATTACGTTTCGCCACCAACATTCCCAATACAGCCCAATCCTGTTGACGATGGGTCAAGTCCTCTGCGTCCCAGATGTTTAACAGGCAGCGACGATGGGTCGGGTAACAGGGAAACATTTACGACTGGGAAATGGTTCGCATTACCGCAGCCCAATACATGGCCACTCGGATACAGTCCCAAATGGTATGGAGGAACGTTCCCCTCTCTCCGCATCCGCGGAGACAATATTCGTGGGAGGCTCTCCCTATCTTGTGAAGGACTGCTCTAGTGTAGTATGTACGGTGTAATATTTTTAACTGGACCAGTTTAAGTCTAGAAGGAATTGCTGATTCTCGGGGCGACGAGAGAGCCTCCTGCCATTCTGAATCTTTGAGCTCACCAATATAGCCCACCCAGGTCAGACGTAATTTGGACAGCATGTCAGGGAGGTTGTTGGCCAGCTTCCGGTATGTGAAGGACGTCGCTTTGTGGGGCATATGCTCTGTTAGTAGCCTGTCCTCTAGAGGGGTGGACTCCTGTACTTTCGTTCCCGTCGGGATGACTGATAGAAGCGCATGGCGTATCTGCAAGTATCGGAAGTACTCTGACTGGGCCATATCGTGCTTGGTTTGCAGATAGGCGAAGTCCACCATGGTGTTTTTCCTCCAGAGATCCCCCACCACCGATATACCTATGGAGTCCCACGCCCGGAACCCTTTGCTATTACCCATGAAGCCCAGTTTGTGTGAGTCCCACAGGGGAGTCATTTGTGTAACCATGTTGGTGCATCGAAGGTGCCTATGTGCCTTATACCAAAGCTGAACTGTGTGACGGGTCGGACCTACAAGATCAGAAGGGGCACTACGACTATAGAGGTTTCTTAACAGTCCCCTGGACTCAATACCCTGCCTATCCACCAGGAAATTGGGCTCAGACTGTGGGGCGTGTAGCCAGTAATTGATTTGCTTAAGGTGAGCAGCCCAGTAATACAGTTCAACATTGGGGAGCGCTATGCCCCCATCGTACCAGTCCTTCACAAGTTTGCTCTGCGCAATCCGCGCTGGTCTCCCGTCCCACAGCAAGGTAGAAACCGCTGCAGCGATGGCTTTGAAGTAAGAGGGGGGGACCAGGAACGGTGTGTTTTCAAGGAGGTAAATAAAACGGGGCAGTGCCATCATTTTGAACAATGCGGCTTTGCCCAGAAGGGTGAGAGGAAGAGAACGCCACACCTTTACATCCCGACTGAACCGTTCCAGTGGGGGTTTCAAGTTTAGGGCGTGAAATTCGTCTGGGTTGGATGACACTTGGATACCCAGATACTTAAAGGGGGTGTCAGTGTAATGTAGCGGACAGTCCACCGGGAGTGGGGGCGAACAGCCAGCTAGGATGTACAGGACCAACTTAGTCCAGTTAATTCTATATCCCGAGACTCTCCCGAACTTTTAGCAGACATTAAGTAGTTCTAGGATCGATTTTTATGGGGAGGTGAGATAGAGCAGGATGTCGTCTGCATAGATAGAAATCCGATCCTCCCATGACGGCGACCACCTGATACCCTTAATGGACGGCTCCCACCGAATCCAAATCGCCAACGGCTCAAGGACTAGCGTGAACAGTAAGGGGGACAGCGGGCAGCCCTGCCGTGTCCCACGGCCAAGCGGGAAATCCCTGGAGATATGGCCATTCGCCGCTATGTGTGCCAATGGCCTAGAGTAAAGCAGGCGGACCCAGGCGCAGAACTTGGCCCGAAGCCCATATGACGTAGCACCGCAAACAGATAAGGTAATTCCACGGTGTCAAACGCCATAGTGGCGTCAAGGGAGAGAAGCACCGCCGGTTCCTGTATGTAGTCCCGGCGAGCCAGCACCGCATGCAGACGACGCAAATTAAGTGAGGTATTACGATTGGGCATGAAGCCAGATTGGTCCGGGTGTACCAGGGCGGCAAGGTGGGGGGGCCAAACGCTGCGACAGTAATTTGGCAAGGATTTTGGGTTCGGCGTTTAGTAAGGAGATGGGGCGGTAGGAACCGCATGTCTCCGGCGCCTTGCCAGGTTTATGGATCGGGATGATCGTGGCAAGGCGTTGGTCGCGAGGGAGCTCTCCCACTTTCAGGCTATCTTCAAACATCTTGAGTAAATGAGGGGCTGTTATGGGAGCTGTTTGCTTATACAGTTCTACTGGGAATCCATTGGGTCCCAGAGCTTTGCCGGACGCTAGGGCGTTAATTGATCCACCAATTTCCTCAACGTTGACGTCTGCCTCTAACAGTACTACCGCCTCAGGTGAGAGGCAGGGGATAGTCAGGTCTTTAATATAGTCATAAGCTTCCTCTGTCGAGCATGTCGCCTGAGGGGCATAGATCCTCTCAAAATGATCAGCCAGCAGTTCGACTATGACTCCAGGATCCGAGGTCAACATACCCTCAGGAAGCATCAGTTGCGCAATAACCTTACCAGCTTTATCTTTTTTGTCAAGCCAAGCCAGCATCTTCCCAGCTTTATCGCCTAACTCGTACACCCTATGACGGGAGGCCTGAAGCGTAGTCTGTATCATTTCTCTTTGGTATGCCTTCCACTCAACTTGCCGCAGTCGGTCTGTCTGAGCGGTTCTCGGTGACGGGCGGGTCTCCTGGTCAGAAATGGCGTCCCTAAGAGCATTCTCAAGGGTGCTAAGTTCTTGATTCTGTGCACGCCTATGTGTGGTTATGGACGCAATTGCCTGCCCGCGTATGACCGTTTTATATGCTTCGCATAGAGTACTATGGGAGCCCACAGAGCCTGAGTTCTCCTGAAAATAGTGTTTGGCAGTGGTGGAAAGGGTTTTCCGCAATGGGGCGCTCTGCAGATAGCCTGCATGAAGAGGGAAAATGCGACTTCTACTGGAGCGGCGATTTGTGTAGGTGAGTTGTAGTGGAGAGTGATCTGAGATTCCCCTGGGGCGGATATCTACATCCTCGATGCCATGCAGCCCTTCCCCGGACATTAAAATGTAATCTATACGTGATAGGCAGTGGTGTGCTGCCGAGTAATAAGTGTACTGCCTGTCGTGGGGATGTCTATGTCGCCAGCAGTCCGTCAGTCCCAGGGCATCCAGTAGTCCGGCAAGTCGCCCGCCTCCCCGCACCGTCGTAGTATTGGGGTGTCTATCAGTCCCATGATCCAAAACTTCATTAAAGTTACCTCCTATCACTAGTGTCGCTGCCGGTAACGACAGGAGAAAGGTAGCAAGGGCCGTATGTGCTGTGGCGTGCAAACCAGGAGGGACATACATGGACACAAAGTTGAACAGTTGTCCCTCCCACTGTATCGTTGCCGCCGCAAAGCGTCCCTGACTGTCCACTTTCGTCTGCTGACACACCATTTGAAAGCTCTTACGAATAAGTATTCCCGTCCCTCTAGAGCCGGAGGTGAAATCAGTGTGTGCAAGGAACCTATACCCCCATCTATCCATCGCTTTCGAGGCCGAGCCAACCAGGTGAGTCTCCTGTAGTAGAACTATCGCCGGTTTGCAGCGCCTCAGGTATTGTAGCACTAATCCCCTCTTCACCCTGTCACCAAGTCCCCTGACATTCCATGTTAGGATTGTTAAGGCCGAAGTGTGGGAGGAGTGTGGTGTAGGATTCTCAGGTGTATCTATCACATGTGCTTCCATATAGCTGTGTGTGAGATTTTATGTAGAGCAATAGGGGACGGGCCTCGTCACGCACCCTCCCCAAGAAACTCGTCTCCTTCGTGTTGCGTAGGAAATATCGTGTTTCGCCATGTTGCACAAAAACTAAAACGAAAACATTCAACCAATCCCTCCCCACCCCCCACCCTGCCTCCCTGCTGCACGGGCCTGAAACCGCCCGCCACCCCAACTGAGCAGAGCGCTTAGTCCCATCCCAACCCATTGTACTTGCTTGCAAGGGGAACTGCACTGCGACCAGACGTCCAGCTCTGTGCGACCCCCTCTGCCGGACACAGAGTCAACATCAAGGGGCTTACAGCCCGGATTCTGGAGCGGGTTCGAGTAGCGGTCCCGAGCCCGGTGATTTACTCCAACAGAGGCTCGCTCTCCTCCAGACCAGATTCAGCAAATAAGCCCTGACTGTGTCCTTGCGATGCCTGGTGGTTCTCCTGAGTGGATGTCTTTAGGTCGCGTTGACTCCTACCGGTTCGACGCGGGGCCTCAGTACGTCTCCAGCCATCCAGCCAGTCCCTCGCCGCCTCCAGGGTGTCGAAAAACCATGATTTATGATTGTCTATGACTCTCAGTCTCGCCGGAAAAAGCATGGAGTAGGGCAAATCCTTGGCCCGCAAGGCTTTTTTGATCTCAGTGAAGGTTTTCCGGCGCCGGGCCACCTCAGCCGTATAGTCTGGGAAGAAGGCTATAGTAGAGTTCAATATTTTTATAGGCTCCGAGATCCTGGCTGCTTGAAGTATGGCATCCCTATCGCGGAAATTGAAAAGTCTGGCCAGTACTGGACGCGGCGCCGCTCCCGGCTTCGGCGCCCCTCCAGGAACTCTATGTGCCCTTTTGACGGAGAAGAAATGGGAGAGGCCCTTCGGTTGTAGTTTCGTCTTGATTAAATCCTCCACATATAAGTCCATCGCCTGCTTGCCTTCCGACTCCGGAATGCCCAGAATTCGGATGTTGTTCCTCCGTGCGCGTCCCTCCTGATCATCCAGTTGTTCCTGTAGCTTTCTGGTAACCGCCTCCATGCGCTCCGCAGCGAGCTGTAGTTCCGAGGTGTCTTCCACTAAGGATTTGGTTACTACCTCCACCTGCGCCACACGCTCCGCCATCTTGTGGAAATCAGCCCGTAGAAGGCCAACGTCCGTCGAGATAGAGCCCACCGTTGCCTGGACACTGGTGAGCATCTTCATCAGGTCCTCCAGCATCACCTTTTTGGGGCCTTCACTCTCTGGACTCTTCCCCGTGGACGGGCGACCCTCCGGGTGCTGCACGGCGGATTTGTCGAAGGCATATTTCTCTAGCTTCGATTGCGCCGTAGTGTTCCTGTGCCCCCTAGTGTTCACTGTGGGCTGTCGCTTCACCGTCTGCTCCTGTGTCGTTGTACGCAATGTGTCGCCGTTATCACTATTGCGGGCCGGGTGATGAAATGTCCACAGTGGAGTCACCTCTCAGTGCGTCACGCCCGATACTAGTGGAGACAGTTTATTGAGGAGTACAGGAAATAGGTGCCGAAGTAATATTACCCCCGCCAGCACAAATTCACAGGTTTTCGCTCCTCCGGCGGCCACCAACACTCCCCAACCGCCTACCAGACCGAGCACTGTAGGTCCGGTGGTGTCCAGGTCCGCAGTCCTAAAGAGCAGCAATCTCCACTCCCGGTCACCACGTTCAGTTGCACTCGGGCCCCCACATTGAGCAGCAGAGGATATTAACGTCCGGGGGTAGGGGAGGTGTGGGCAGATGCCGCCGGCACACTCCGCTGGGGCAGGAGATCGCGGGTCTTTCCGAAATCAGGGGCGCCCTGCTGCAAAAGGTCCGGGTATCCCGCCTACATGGGCAGCAGCGCCGCTGGGCAGCCGATCGGTTGAGGCAGGCCACCCCCGCTCTCACTCAGGCCGGCCCGCGGTGCGGTCCGCAGCCAGCCAGCGGGACCTTCCGGTGCAGCACCCCGTGCTCAGGGCACTTCCGGCCGGCCGTGGCTCTGCGGCAGTCCGGTGTCCGGATACGCGGCAGGGCCAGACTCCTCCCCTCAGCCTATCTCCGGCTGGCGGCACTCAAATTCACCCGGGACAGGGGCGGACAGTGCCTCCCAGCCTCAGCACTCCGGTACGGCTTCCAAGGGGTGCAATATTCCGGATAAGTAGTCGGATCAATGAAGTTAGAGCTGGTCAGTCGCAGAGCTCTCGAACTACGCCGCCATTGCAGTCGGCTCGTAGCCACGCCCCCTGCTCAGTCACTCTTGACCAAAAACCACAGAGTCTATTTAAGTTTTAAAGCTTTATTAAAAGTAAAAATATTTATTAAAATCAAGATGTCATAAAACATAAACGGTTGATTAAAAATGGGAAAGTGCTTAGTGATTTATTTCACACATTTATTGTGGGCGAGCCGAGCCCTCACCTGGTTTGAACTTTAATTTTTCTTTTTGGTGCTGAATCGTTGGTCACTCCGTCCTAGTGATGATGATTTGTTATTAGAAGTGAAGCTTCTGTCTGTTATGAGAAAAATGGTGCGTGTTAAAAAGCAAGCATTCATCAGTTGTGCCAAAAAGTGCAGCAAGACAACACCCTTCCCTGGAAAAAGGGACATTTTTACTTTAGAGTAGACAGTCACAAATTATTAGATTAGTTTCTGTATTCACATTTCTTCATTCCTAGAGAAAATACTTGTGAGTGGTGTATGTCTATGACATCTAACATTCTTAAATGTACTTAGTAGGTGGAACATCTGGTGCTGGGCCCAGCGCGGAGGTGGAGGACAGTTCTGGTGAGGAGGCGGTGCAAGTGCCGGACGAAACTGCTGTGCGGGTTGCCACGGTAGTGGCGGGCAGTGGTAAGCTCTTATATTCCTTACTTATTGAGATTGCAGACTGCATAGTGTGCTCTCTGCATGGGTGTAGTATATATGTTCTACAGTTAAGTTACTATACTGTTAAGCAGACTTTCAAATTTAGAACAAAGTTTTTTATCAACCAGGTAGTAGCCTCCTCTAAATTTACTTCAACTCAGCGGTGAATTTTTTTTCGAGAATCCAAATCTGATCTGAGATGAACTTGATGGATGGGATGAACGAAAAGTGAAAGAAGGGTGTAAGTAAGTGTGGAAGGACGAGCAAGTTAAAAGTAATGATGACTGACAAAGAAGAATGATACGTGTTTCATTGGTGCCCGAGGTGGCTGGGAAGGAATATGATGCATGGCTGGGTGAAGGATGAAGCAAGGATGGGTGGAAGGAGAACAGCCTGGGTAGGTGAAACAGAAACTGTATGTGTGCGCAATATATGCTTTGGTTGAAATTCAAATGCAAGTCAAGCACGGATGTATGGCTTGCGGTTTCCCAAATAAAATGAAAAGGTTGTTTTCCCGTGAGAAAACGTAAGGATTGTCCAGATGAGAGACATGAAGAAGAATGATTGACATATAGTTTGAATGGATGGATGCCTGGATCATGGTACTATCTGACTCTTCGATAGCATATGTGTATCTAGAGAGAGTAGACGGTCACTGGATGAACTAAGTGTTACTTTGAAGAGCATGTAACACCGCACCCGCACGTCCGTCCCAGTGTAGGAAAGGCAAGGAAAAGAACTTGTAATTTTGTCCGAATACTGGCATGAATAGTAGCAGTAGTTTGTATTGCAAGCACAGCATATATCCGGCTATTATGATGGCCACTCACTACCTCTGTTAATAAGTTTAGTAGAACTCGGTCATTCATGTGTGGATGTATCACTGTTCACTTAATAAAAAGCAAAGCACCTAAAGTCATCCCATATGTAAGCAAATACATACCATGTGCAGTGATAGATAATCAGATTATTTATCTTCTTCATTTTCCTTTTCTAGTATTCATTGGCACTGTAGGGTGAAAGTTAAATGAATTAAGCAGTAGCCTTTGTAACAGAGTATTCTCAGTGCCACCCGTAATAGAAAAGTAAGAGCATCACCACCTGCATGTACTGGACTGGTACAGTAACGCAAGTCTGTCTAACTCATCATGGCGGGCGTCTGTTTTTCTCGGGTGCAAGTTGACTGCGCTGGCATTATGCCGGCTTGCAGAAGTTAACGTACCAATTTTGCTAAACAAGAGAGAAGAATAAGACTGGTGTACTGTTGTCATTGTCGACTCTAATGGAGTGAGTCCATAGTGCTCGTAGAATTGATTCCTTAAACTCCCACTAATGTTAGAGCAAGGATGAAGAAGTGGGAGGTTAGATAGATACTGGCCACAATAGTTTTGTACTGCGCTTGCAAGTTGCTAGTTCTACTGTGATACAACTTTCTGCTGAATCCTTTTGTGTTAATCTTAAAGAGCAATGGTTACAGACTATGTCTTTCTTTCTTCTGATAGATGCTCCTTCCAAAACCAACATGGAAGGAGCTGGCTAAAAGGGCCCGGAAACGGAAGCTGGAGGCAACTGTCGTCGAATATCGGCGGCTGGTGGCCCAGGAGGAGGAGGACACGCACAGTACGTCAACAACATCCACGGCGACACGTGCATCCTCCTCCGCGCTCCCTGGGTCAGCCAGTCAGCGCAGCAGGTCTCCAGCGGTACGGAGCCGGGGTACCGCAGCCACCCGCCATCGCCGAGCAGCAAAGAAATCAGCTGCCCCCCACAGCAGGTGCAAGGCACACATTCACCGCCTTTCACTGAGGGTGTCCTACCTCGAGCAGGTGCTCCTCAACACCAAAACCCTGCTCAAGACCCTCCGCAAGGAGCATGCCGACCTGGCCCGAAAAGTCAACAGCAGCAGCCAGCAGTAGGAGGAGACTGTCCCTTGCCTCTTTTTTAAAGACTTCTGGGGGGTGGGAATTGGGAGTTGGGTTTTCTATTTTTTGGGACTTCGTTTTCACGGGCATTCGTTGGGGTTTGGGAGGGGGGGTGGGTTGGGTCTTGCGGGAGATTATTTATGTTAGGGATATATAAATATACTTTAAACTTTATCTTAGCATACATGTTTTTTTACTGCTTTTGAGGCAGGTGGGTGGGGGTTTAACAGTAAGTTTGTTTTCCTGAAACTTAAGTGGCATCTTGATTCAAGTTGTGTAAGTACTAGTAATTGCCCAAATGTTTTCAAAACATAAGTGACTGTCACAGAGTAAGTGAATTCAATAGTCCTAGGACCTTCAGTCTATTGTCTCTCCTAATACTCCATTATACTACCTCCCCCCAAACGCTTATCTTACCTGTAATTTGTGTTTGGAAATAGGGCTAGGCACAGGGCTGGCTGCACGGGAAATGGCGATTAAGGTTGGCAATCCTGGGCGGATGAAATGTTATCAGTGCGGTGGTACTTGTGGTGTTACACAGTGGCAGTTGCAGCATCTGAAAAAAAAGAAAATGAAACCTTGTTTGTCCTTACCGTAGCATTAGAACGGTACGATAGAGAATATAGCAGGTGACAGTACACTAGAACAGTGCCACAATGTAGCCGAACAAATGGTAAAGTATTGAAAGTACTTGTGTCGTGTATTTCTATAGGTTCTGAATCAGTCCCCCTATTCCTGACCCTATTCTGGTTAAACTAACTATCAAGTTAACTAACAGTCAGCCCATGAGGCAAGAAAACCCCCATGATGCAGATACCGTTATCTGACGCAGTCACACTACGGCACAGGAACGTGTTATCTGATTAGGTCATAACGCTTGAGATCTAATTAGACAAGCGACATTCCTCCAGCCCCTGATAAGGCATACGACGTTCTCATAACAAATCAAACCTATGACAACCTGGACAATCCGTGCGGCCATTGTTTTGATTTCACAGAGAACTTTAGTAAAGAATGTGCTAACGAGCAAGTCGTATGACATCTTTATTGACGTACCTATGTCCATCCTTACGTCAATCTCGGCACCTTTAAGGTATAAATATTGCCGACCTTGCCCTATGCAAACACACGCGTGGTGACAAGACGGAGCAGCCATACTTGCCGAAGCCGAGAGCAGAAGCAGACCCCGCTGGCAGCAGCCCCGCCTTCCTGACGCGCTGAGAGACGCGCTGCTATCTCAAGCCGAGAGACCCAGCACCGGCGTTTCTGGGCAGCCCTCGCAGGCAGCCTGGAATATCGAGAGCAGAGAAAGAGATACCATTCCTCATTCATCCTAACTTCCAGGTACAGAACTGAATAACCCCTCACAGAGAATTCTTTAGTTATTCACTTGGCAAAAACAAACTTAACTTAAACTGTAACTTTCTATTCCCGCCCACGCATTAGACTTAGGTCAGGTACACGGGGTAGGCGTATTTAGAAACACCAGTTGAGTACATTTAGTCAAATGTATATGTGTATGTAAATATATTTTAATCATTTTAAACATCATATGGCTCAGAAACCATATCAATGTTTTTACAGTATTATTTTATACTATTGCTTTTAATGTATGCACTTTACTTAACTATAAGTATTGCAAAAATATCGATCCATTTCTCTTGTACGAGAAAAGAGACTGATCAATAAATAACATCTTTTATTGAACACGCCCGTCTCTTCCTTTTCTCTACATTCTGATGAGACTAAGAATGCACGTACTGACTGAGTAAAATAATTGCCTTGTGCTCACACGACTCTTGAGATTGACTCTTGATTAGGGGAGAGCAAAGTTGTCATGTTCTATGGTTGTCAGAAACTAAATCCCTTCTTGTCTAATCAGGGGAGTTAATTCCTTCCTTGAACATTCGAGAAAGTTTCTAGCGAACTCTGAGCTTAGCTGGCAAACCCAAAAATTAAGTCTAGTATCGACAGTAGTAGACCTAGTTAACGTCTGGCCTAGGCCTTTACTGCTGTAGGTACTATTCCAATGCGCAGAGCCTATTGGGAAAATAGGAGCTACACTACATGGTGCCCAACGCGTTTGGAAAGGGCGATAAAACTAACGTAAGACATTTAGAGTAACTCAGTCGTGCTTTCTCACTCAGACCCCTTTTTCCATTATACTCCAAAGACGTCTGGAGTGGGTGAAAGGTTATATCCTCCAAAACCTCGCAGGAGGGAACTCCTATGTATGGTTCTTGGTATAGTCAACGTTGAAGGATAAAAACAGTTCCAAAATATTGTGCATCTAATCTCTGTTTCCATAAAGAAACCTGATCTGCAAATAGACATAATACCATCCTGTCTGTAAAATGGCAGAGAGTGATGACGAAAGAGAGGCTGTTAGATTAGCTACTGAACTCGCAGATGCTGATGCTACCATGCAAGCAGCAGACGCGGAAATAATACTCATTCCGGTCATTAAAAGGAGATCTATAACTCTAAAACTTATAGAAAATGGACTGACACCTAGAGGTGGCACAGTCATATTCGTAATCGAGGCACACCAATATCGGCAGACAGAGGTATACTATTCATGGATACATTTTCCAGCAGCAAATGCTGTAACAAAGTACTTCCACTATTACAAAGTAGAGGAACCTCCTGAAACGTACACTCCTTTCGAGGAGGTGGGAGTACCACTCAAATTCCAAGAGCATTTGCTCTTATTTGATGGCGCCCTAAAACACAATAATCACATTACAAGGCTCGGTCCTTTAGGTAGACCAGGAGCAACGTGGCCGGTCTTAGCCGGATACACACCACACCCAGACATCGAAGGAATGTCTACAGCAGAGCTGTTAATACAGCTAAAACAACTACTAAAAATTCATAGACAATTAGTTCAGTATGTAATGCGGACTTCAACAATTCAGCCAGCGATTAAACTTCCACAGCTGACCCCTCACCAGGGGAACACAAATAAAATTACACCACAGAACATCCAATCCTGCCTAGGTAAAGTTCCAGCTAAACGGGAACAGATACCATTCTGGTTGGCACAGAAAATTACCCAAATAGAGGCGGTGTTTCCTGACACCACCCCGCTGGAAAAACACAGGATTCTGACTATATGTCTCCCAATGGGAATCGCACCACACATTGAGGACTGTGACACTTGGGGTACAGTCTTTGCTTCCATCTACACAAAAACGCACGGTGTTCCATCCATTTCGGTAATACCAGATGTGCTAAAACAAATTCAAGATGAATACGGTCCAGAACCTGCTTTAACTCTTGGTATGAAATTACTAAAAGACTTCAAGCAGGTCTCGGCTATATTATTAGCCAACATAAAAGGTGAAGCAGCAAACGTGGCGATCCGCCAGAGGTTAAAAGAGACAGATATAGCAGACCAACCAGCTGAAATTGCCAGAATCATAGAAAAATCCTATGAAGAACTAGGCAGAGATAGTCTAGGTGGAATACCAGTAAAACCGCAACTGACTACAAGTCCAGAAAAAATATTTTTTAATAATAATAATTCACCAAAAAAGAACTGGGATGGAAATAAACAATCCAATCCTAAAGAAAAGAAATTCCAGTCCAGAGGAAGGTCTCCCAGGCGAAGAGAGAAATCTCCAAACCAAAGACAGAGGTCACCGCAGAGTGACCCCTCTGGGAATAGATATAACCTTAGAAATAGGGATAATATTAAAAAACCTGATAGATATCAAGACATTGATACACGTCCCTCTCAATCTTTTCAGAATTCCTCGCAGAATTCGGAAAGAAGAGGACGATCAGAAGAGCACGCCAAGTCCAAGGACAAGGAACCTGCTCAGCTAAAAAAGAAATTACAATTCCCAAAAAAGAAGGTAGCCAGTATCAAGGTAGTTAACAATGCCGAGAATACTGAGGACACAACTGAAAAACGGAGAATGGGCTCAGACAATGCTAGACAGCGCAGCAGAGGTGAGCATAGCTCGCAAAGTCCTTATGAATCATCTGGAGACAGTGGACACGAATGAATACCTTCAAGTGGAAACTGCAGACACCAGAGTTAGCAAGCCCCACAAGATATACGAAATAACATTACGTATAGAGGGAGATAAGACTAGGAAAATTAGGGGACTATTTTGGGATAACCTGTCCAAAGGCTATGACATCCTTCTAGCTGAAAAAGACTGGCCACCAGAGTTTGTCAGGGAATGCCCTCATGGCGAAGAAGTAATTATGCCTGCCTTCTCGAATCAAATACCGATTCATAAAAAATACACACTTGCTAGAAAGTGGGCAGTGGCCTTAGCACCTGCTTTATATAAAAATCATGCAGGATGGGATGAGGATTCTCCTCCTCACAAAATCCAGTTAAAATCACAACCTACTGCACAAAGACAGTACCCAATTAAGCAAGAAGCTAAAAAACAAGTAAATGAAATACTAGATCAGCTAGAATACCAGGGGGTGATTGAAACTTGCACCTCACAAATGAACAATCCTTTGTTTCCGGTCTCCAAACCAGACAATTCATATCGTCTAGTTTTGGATTACCGACACCTTAACACATGTTGCAAAACCTTTGCAGTGCAAAACTCACACAGTGCTGCACTAATGAATAACATAGTGCGCAAAAAATACAAAACAACCTTGGACATCTCCAATGGATTCTTTTGTCAAAACATAGCACCAGAGAGCAGATATTTAACTGCATTCTCAGTAAATGGCACTCAAAAACAACTCTGTCGGTTAGCCCAGGGGTACAAGAACAGCCCGGGGGTATTCTCAGCGAGAGTAACAGAATTACTACAACTATATGATGATGAAGCATTATCTTATGTCGATGACATTTACTTAACAGATGATGACTTGGAGACTCACTTGAAAAGGGTGAACACCATAATACTTGGGTTCGCTGCAGAGGGTTACAAATTCAACTTTAAAAAGTCCAGAATTGCCCATCTGACAGTCTTGTACGTAGGATATGAATTATCAAGCATAGCATGGTTGACAATTTTCTAAAAATCTAAAATATGAAAAGACGTATCCTCTGCCAATCGACATTCTGCCTCTACGACATTACGCCTGTGTAATCTATACAGACGGACAAGCTCAACCCTCCGTTTGGGGAGAACATGCATACAATCCCACATGTGAGATTACAAAAGAAGTGTGGCGCGGAGGTAAACTAAGACCTCTATTGACAAAATCACACTCAGTAGAAACTAATTCAGAACAACAAACTGAAATAATCGCATTGAAAATGGCGCTAGATAATGCGGATCGCGAATTCCCGACACTTATAGTGTCAGATTCATATTACTGCGTCAAAGCATATAACAAGGATTTGCAGACATGGATTCAGAACGGTTACAAGGATGACACAGATGCACCAATAAAGCAGAGACTGCTCTGGGAACAAATAGCTCTTTTACAAAAAGAACTACCAAAGACTCACGTGACTCACTCACTGAGTCATCAACGTGATGGCGTTCACGTTGTAGGGAATTCATTGGCTGAAACAGCCGCAGCGGCAGCCACTAAATCGGCTCCCGTAGATCGAAAAAAGCGTACATTAAAATACATTGACGGTGAAACATTGCTGGCGGTGAAAACGTCATCAAAAGGCGACTGCTCAGCGTTACCGATCAACTATCCACTCAATTATACATACATAATCGATGCAAACTCCGTCCCTTTTGCTCGAATCCCTGGAGTGGGGGATAGAGTGATTCCAAACATGGACAGGAGAAGCTTGTTAATCGCAGACGCACACATGGGCGAGGGTCTCAGACACCTTAAATTAAAAGATTCTCTGGAAGAATTACAATCACGGTACTGGTGGCCAGGCATGAGCCTGCACTACACCATGTTTGTAAAAAACTGCCCAAACTGCAACAGAGATCGCAGTGGGGAGAGAAGCAGTTTAATACCTCGTCGTATCAAGGCAGATAATATCACCAGTAAAAAGAATGGCTTGCGATTAACATATACAGGCTAGTTTCCACTTATAATGTAGATCCACAGCACTCGGCTGACGTCCGGACTATTATACAAGATTTGCGAGTCTAAATGGCATATACGCTAAGAGCATGCTACGTTCGACCATTGTTTTCACTCAGGCAATCCAGCCTGGGGGGGAAACATGGCCGAATGAGCACAGCCCAGCGGGAATCTTCTCACTTCCTTCCTGAGGGTACTGGATGGTGTAAAGAAAAAACCAAGGCAGAAAGCAATCTATAATGGAAAGGATATTAGGTTCGGGAGCTGGGTGGGTCAAACATCTAATAAGTGTCCAACGTAGTCTAAATAACTTGCCAAGAAATTCTCTGAAGGGATTCAGTCCGTACGAATTATTATTCGGAACTAGGATGTTGATCTCTGACCTTGATAGTCAGACTTCAGTGGTAATAGAAAAAACCTTTGATGTCAAAGACCGTTTGGCTATTTTGCAGGACTTAAACAAAACAAGAAAAGACCTGAGCAACATACAGTTGAAACAACAGCCAACAACCACTGAAGAATCACCACCTGTCCCAGCAAGACCTGTCTGGATTCCAAAAGTCGGGGATCTAGTCAGGGAGAAGATCGCGGTAAAGAAGGAATTTGGGCCTTCTTACAGAAAAGCAGTTCCTGTCTTGTCTGTCAACGGGACAAGATCAGTTGTACTACCGCCACTTGCTGGAAAAAAGGAGAACCGAGTTGTATCCATCGACCTGGTAAAACCACAACATGTGGCCAATAACAAACAGTAGGCCAAGTGGACTCCCAATAAGTAGCAGAACACCAAGGTTTGCTACCAGTACAGAGGTCCTAACGAAGAGGCTCATCACATTCGAGACGCCTACAGAAGAACAACAAGGACTATGCAACAATGCAATAGAACTCAGACCTCTGAAAACCCAAATAAAAACATTTAGCAGAGACACACCAATCTATAATGAAGTACCAAGTGAGAATGCAAGAAACAAAAACCCTGAAGCAATTGGAACAATTGACAGAACTGCATCCGGTTACTTCATCAACTTCGATGAGTCCTCTGATGGCTTCAGTGACTCAAAGACACAGCCATCATCAAAATCCTTTAAAGACAAAGCGAAGGGACTTTTGAAACAACTGAAAGAAACATATCTGGTTTCTCCATGGATTGAATTTTGGGTGGGTTTTGGTGCATTTATCCTCATACTTTGGCTCATCATGGTATTTACTTTGGGACGCTTCATTGAGGGAAAATATGCTAAAATGGACACAGCAAGTCAGAACATCAACTTGGTCCTCAAACCACACACATCTTCACACGTCGAGAAAAGAGAACTTTCTTCAGCCAACTTCACAGCCAATCCTATACCTGGTGGGGTAGCCTGGGACAACACTGACTATGAAATTTATGGTCCGGTCGAGATCCTGAAATATCCACACCAAATCAAGATCTCCTTGAGTGATTTTGCAAAACCGAACTCATTTGCTGATGATTGGGACTTCGAAAGTATTAACAACATGATGTCTGACTTAGTAATGTCTGCTAAATTTACAAAACATGATTATTTGCAAGGTTCTACAAATTATGATAGTATGTATTGCTATAACCATTATGGTAACCATTTTTTGCATAAATCCGCACAACCTAGAAATGTTTTAAATTATAATCAATGGGAACATTGTGCTACACCTCCAAAAGGGAGCTCTAGAACCGTGTATGACAAATATTCATATTTTTCAGGTTTTAACATAAGTAATGCTGAAACATTTTATTTTAAATTGTCAAACAAGACAGGGATGAAAACCATGATAACCAACACAAAATTGATATATTCAGATTCATTCTTTGAAAAAATGAATACTTTTGGATTTGATTATTGGGACAAAAATGTTGATTTGAAAAGTGTTTGGGGTACAAAAGAATGGCAAGTACAGGGTATAGAAGCTTTGTTTAGAGCCTGCATGATCCCAGAACAAATGATATTTTTAAATGACACTGTTCAACAAACCACCTGTCTTGGCTTAGCCAAAATCAAAGATTTAATTAAACCGTCTATTCCAAAGCCAACAATGTTTAGCAATAGCTCTGATACAGATGAAGAGATAGACGTAAACCATATATTAAACCAAAACAGAACACATCCTGATTGGAAACAATGGTTGATCTGGCCCACAGATACAAATTACTGTCAAGATAGATTCCTGAATAAAACACAGGGTTTCAAAATGACCAGGCCAGACCCTAGATATCCCCAAAGACATCACCCAGGGATAATAACAACCTACAGTGTGGGCAAATTATGCCTTCAATGGCTACAGACTTCCACACTGCCTGAAATTAAGCAACACCTAACTTTACTTACTGATGGTGCTGACTTGTGTGATTTCATACTGGGACCACGCAAACAGCGTCAAAAGCGTTTCATAGCAGCCTCTGTATATGCAGCATACAATGAGGCCTGGAAGGTTACTCAAATTGAGACAGCAGAAAGAATACGGGAAATTGACCGTATTAATTTGGAAAAATCACTTTCTGTAGTGGACAATGGGTTAATGACTCTGTCCTCCAGAATTTTTTCATTGGACAGCATTGTGTCTTCAGCAATCGATATACTATCGCAAGACTTACTGTTATTACAACATGGTCAGTCACAATTGCGTTCTATTGTACAGCTTGGCTGGACGTTACAAAATCTGCGTTCAGGCTATGTGCCTTGGCGTTTAATCAACACAACGTCACTATTCCAAATCTTTAACCTTACTGATAGACAAATCGGTATGGCGCAAAAGGGTGCTGATTATACAATCTTGAGCATTGAAAAACTAGAAAGATTACCAATGACAATGTCAGAACGACCTGTCAGTGAATGGATAATCCACGGAATCATAAATATTCCAATCTCAACCTTCAGGTTTCAATACTGCCAAAAATATATACAGGCTGGCATGTACGAGAAATTGGGAAAGGGGTACCTTAAAACAACTTGGAACCTGCCCTATTCACATGCATGTGTCAGTAATAAAGGACAGAAAGTGTTTCTTAGTGGCAACAATTGTGCTATGTCACTAAGCGGCACGCTTCTGTGTAACGGAATTAGTTTGTATGGAGCCTGTGAAGGGAATTCATACAACCTTTCATGTCACCAGCAAGGCGCACCTGCAACTGAAATAGAACCATTCTTTCAAAGACTCTATAATGGGAGTTACATTCTTATTGTAGACCGCAGATGTTGTAGTCTTATGCCCGGGACTCCTTATCTAGTCACTACAACGGCGAAGGTCAAGTGCTGTGGACGTTCTTTATTCCCCAGCTCCTTTCCAGACAGGGAGGCAAGGGCATGGCCCAGTTTGAAAATTACTTCTATTCGAATAGACACTTTAAGCAGAATGAAAACAGTGCTTCTTCAGACGCCTACAAGGCTCACGTCATCAAAAGAAACATATGATCTACGAGTCGCAAGGACGACTGCAGAGATACATACATTATTATCAACTAATTCCCCCGTACATTTCGCGGAAATCCTAAGCGAAATCTTAAATATTTCTGATACCACTGGGGTCTCAAAAGTATTTAAGACAGTATTTTCGATGGCATTAACACCATTCAAAGCCATACTGGGTATTTTTCCAGATTTCGTCCATTCGATTTTTGGCGGACTTCCCCTGATCCTGGGACTAATTGCAGGAATCCTATTCCTAGTCCTTATTTTTCGTTATGGCAACCCATGTCACAGATCAAACTCTCGCGACAATGGAAGATACGATCCTACCCATTGGATACCGGGACCGGATATCAAAAATCCTGGGACTCTCCCGGCTTAGAGACCTAAACATGACTTGGTTTCTATCATTTCGACCAATGTGGCAAAGGTGTGTTTTACCTGTACTAAGGTGTCTGCTATGCGGAGAAGAATGCGTGTTGGACACCTGTCTGACGCTACAATCGGATGCGCCGGTGGATGCAGATACACTGTTGGTTCCTACCAAGGTTCACGCTTTGTGCTGCCCTCAAAGGCTGCCAATCCTGATGACGGCATTCCTGGAATCTTCACCACTACGATTGAAGAGTAGTGAAGTTCAAGATGAAAGCAACATCGAACAGGTACGACCTTCTGTCAGCAATGCAAATCAGAATGTCAATGGAGACAATCATGCGCATGAATGCATGGTTACCCCTATTTCCGACTTAGTGGAACTTTCCCATGAAGCTGTTGACAGTTTTTTCGAAAGCCTGAATGATATGATGTTCTCTCCGTAACAGAAATAGAGACTTTTGAGTAAACTCTCACACGGCGTTCCCTGAATTCGGCCTTCAACTTTAAAAATAAAGTCACATGAACAATTTCACTCCAGTTCACGGACAGCAATTTTTTTCAGCAAGCCCCTTAAAATATTTTTCTACATATTTTTTCCCGGGACACTGATCTTTTGCTTAAAGTAAGAAACTATTCCTAGAGAACTAAAATTTCTATTTTTAGATACTTTATAGACTTTAGCTGCCCGCTGGGATGTTCACACATATTTTATTATGTGATGAAATGGTCTCGAACTTCCTTTCTGTATAGCCATATTAACAGCCATTTCATGTGTATTTCTCATATACCAATAAGCAATAATGCATAAAAATGCGTGTTTACTTTTGCATTTAATTCATAGCTTAAGTGCATACAATATATATGACTGCAATTTTTCAGTATATTTGAAAATTTCGAAATGCATTTATGTATTTTGGGGTGGTAAGGTATACACTATACTCTATAGTATGTTGTACTATGTTATACTATGCATAGATTAGTAGATATGACCATAGTTAGCGTGGAGTGGGTGTCGTGTATTTCTATAGGTTCTGAATCAGTCCCCCTATTCCTGACCCTATTCTGGTTAAACTAACTATCAAGTTAACTAACAGTCAGCCCATGAGGCAAGAAAACCCCCATGATGCAGATACCGTTATCTGACGCAGTCACACTACGGCACAGGAACGTGTTATCTGATTAGGTCATAACGCTTGAGATCTAATTAGACAAGCGACATTCCTCCAGCCCCTGATAAGGCATACAACGTTCTCATAACAAATCAAACCTATGACAACCTGGACAATCCGTGCGGCCATTGTTTTGATTTCGCAGAGAACTTTAGTAAAGAATGTGCTAACGAGCAAGTCGTATGACATCTTTATTGACGTACCTATGTCCATCCTTATGTCAATCTCGGCACCTTTAAGGTATAAATATTGCCGACCTTGCCCTATGCAAACACACGCGTGGTGACAAGACGGAGCAGCCATACTTGCCGAAGCCGAGAGCAGAAGCAGACCCCGCTGGCAGCAGCCCCGCCTTCCTGACGCGCTGAGAGACGCGCTGCTATCTCAAGCCGAGAGACCCAGCACCGGCGTTTCTGGGCAGCCCTCGCAGGCAGCCTGGAATATCGAGAGCAGAGAAAGAGATACCATTCCTCATTCATCCTAACTTCCAGGTACAGAACTGAATAACCCCTCACAGAGAATTCTTTAGTTATTCACTTGGCAAAAACAAACTTAACTTAAACTGTAACTTTCTATTCCCGCCCACGCATTAGACTTAGGTCAGGTACACGGGGTAGGCGTATTTAGAAACACCAGTTGAGTACGTTTAGTCAAATGTATATGTGTATGTAAAAATATTTTAATCATTTTAAACATCATATGGCTCAGAAACCATATCAATGTTTTTACAGTATTATTTTATACTATTGCTTTTAATGTATGCACTTTACTTAACTATAAGTATTGCAATAATATCGATCCATTTCTCTTGTACGAGAAAAGAGACTGATCAATAAATAACATCTTTTATTGAACACGCCCGTCTCTTCCTTTTCTCTACATTCTGATGAGACTAAGAATGCACGTACTGACTGAGTAAAATAATTGCCTTGTGCTCACACGACTCTTGAGATTGACTCTTGATTAGGGGAGAGCAAAGTTGTCATGTTCTATGGTTGTCAGAAACTAAATCCCTTCTTGTCTAATCAGGGGAGTTAATTCCTTCCTTGAACATTCGAGAAAGTTTCTAGCGAACTCTGAGCTTAGCTGGCAAACCCAAAAATTAAGTCTAGTATCGACAGTAGTAGACCTAGTTAACGTCTGGCCTAGGCCTTTACTGCTGTAGGTACTATTCCAATGCGCAGAGCCTATTGGGAAAATAGGAGCTACACTACACTTGCGTTGAATTTCTTTGACATTGGCTACTACTACAAGAAATAGTACTGAAGGTGAAGGACACCGCAGCGTAATATTAATTTGCCACGTCTAGGAGGAGGATGTTCTTGATGACCAATCAAGTTGATGGCGCACATGAAACTCTGCTTTCATTTGCCAATAGTGACTCAGTGTCATGCTGAGTAAGAATGTATCCTCGGATTCCTTCACCAGCCTGTTGCTATGACCTTATCCTCCCCAGCAAGTGTGTGGAATTATTGCTGTCATTTAGTCACACATCAATCAAAACCACACAGCCCGGGGGAAGAGGGTTAGGGTTTGGAAAATGGATGGGAATGGGTTTTTTTGGGAAAGTTTTGTTGAGAGAAGAAAAAAAAAGCACAGCATGGACAAACAATAATTGAAGATAAACAAATCTTTGGGTACAAAGCTATCCATAAATCTTGTAAGTGACATAAAGGAAGTGTATGCACTACTCTATGCATGGTTACTAAAAAGTAAGTAGTACTTTCGACAACCGCGAATGAAAGAATGCGACAGTACAGGGCTGCAGTAATAATTATGCGTTTTCACTTGCCTATCTCTGCACTCAGAGAAACACTTCTTACATTAAATTAGGTTTAAAAAATAGCAGAAGTAAAACCTATAGAATAGCTGTAGGATGAATTTAGAAGCAGAGATCAAAGAAATGCAGAGTCACACTCATAGAAGTTCACAGCAATAACATTACTTAAAAGATAATTAGAAAAGAACGGATACTGTATCTGTATGTTTTTGTAGTTGTCCTGTTGAATTTGGTAAGTTGCATGCATCCAACCATTCCTCTTATTAGCGGGACTCCTCTATTCCATATGACGCTCCGTCCATCAATGTTGGTGACCAGAAGACACCCTGTCCACTGCCTGCCTGGCGGATGCTGAATTGCGGCTCGCTAATGTGAAGCCTGACTTCATCCTTGTTTTCCCATTGCACAGGCTGAAACCCGGCCTGTAATTATTGATGGAAAAAGAGGAAGTGATATTAGAACCCCACTGACAAATAAATATAAGGTATGTACGCTTTGTAGTGCAAAAAGTCACACTTTGAGATTCCTAATAGACAGTACAATATTTTTGAAAGTGCCTACTCTGTCTGAGTCTCCTTTTGAAGGATAAATAAGTATGGGTGAATTAATTTAGCGGATCCTTCCCCTCAAGCTAGGTGTACTGTAAACTGTGTTTTAGAACAAAATTAGACCTTCCCAGCAGTGCTACCAGACCCTTACTAAACTCAGTCACAAAAATGTAGAAGACCCCCAATAAGATCTCCAAAAACGAGGCCTAGTAGAAAATGGTGACAAAACGTACTTGGAAAGTAAAGTAGGCCCAAATCGTGGGGGTGATGGGTGCTACCATCAATTAACATAAGTTACAACACCCCCCTAACCCACAATGGATTGTATTCAAACCACTTGCAAGCAAGCAAAGTATCCATACCCAGCATTGCTCCAAGACTCGCAAACCCCCCTACAAACAGCCCCCCGAAAACGGTAGAGTGAGCGAAATCTCAGAAAATGCAAAAACTTTTTCCCCAGGGATTGTCTCCAAAACACTTTCTTTCGGGTATTAGACCTTTCCAGCAATGGCCCCAGAACTGTCAACCTGGGCGAAAACAAGTTTAACCCCCCCAACAAGCCAAAAGGAAAATCCCGGGAAAAGCCACACTTAAAAAACTTTTGGCCTACCTGGAATTCAGTCCAAATGCGCTCTGCAGCTAGGCCCTAACTCCCCTTTTCCACCCTGGATTTCCTGAAAAACAAATTTAATCAACATTAGACTGTGCCAGCAGTGCTCCCAGACACCAAAACCCACCCACAAACACCCGGAACCCCCCCAAACAGCACCTCAAAGACAAGCAAGTCAGCAAAAACGCAAAAAATATTTCGCCTCCCATTTTGTCCAAACCACTTTTATCCGGTATTAGAGCTTCCCAGCAATGGCCCCAGACCCGTCAACCCAGGCGGAAAGAAGTAGAAGACACCCAAACAGCCAAAAAGCAAAACTACAAAAATCGGGACTTAGAAATTTTCAGGCAAATTTCTAAAATCACTCCACGCGCGCTCTGCAGCTAGGCCCTAACTCCCCTTTGCCACCATGGATTTGCTTCAATCCTCTTGCAATCAAAACTATCTATACCCAGCAGTGCTCCCAGACCCCAAAACCCACCCACAAACACCCGGAACCCCCCAAACAGCACCTCAAAGACAAGCAAGTCAGCAAAAACGCAAAATAAAATTCACCTCCCATTTTGTCCAAACCACTTTTATCCGGTATTAGACATTCCCAGCAATGGCCCCAGACCCCTGCAGCCACCCGCAAAAAAGCAGAACACCCCCAAACAGGCAAAAAGCAAAAATGGGCCTACTACCTTCAATTCTGCTGTCCAAATGCGCTCTGCAGCTAGACCCTACCTCCCCTTTTCCACCATGGATTTCCTGAAAAACAAATGCAATCAACATTAGACTGTGCCAGCAGTGCTCCCAGACCCCAAAACCCACCCACAACAACCTAAAAGCCCGCCAAACAGCACCCCAAAGACAGGCAAGTGATCAAAAGCGCAAAATCTTTTTCTGCTCCAATTTTCTCGAAACCACTTTTAGCCGGTATTAGACCTTCCCAGCAATGGCCCCAGACCCGTCAACTCACCCGCAAAGAAGTAGAACACCTCCACAAGTGCAGAGTCTTTCTTCATTGGGCGTAATCCAGCCATCTGCTTTGAGGGAAATAGGAGTCTGGAGGAGGAGGAGGATAGAGGAGCATGTTCTTGTTAACTGGTGAACATGAGGAATACAGACTACGGCACCTTCAAATCAATAAGAAAATAAGTGAAGATAGTTCTGCTGATGGGCTTGTTTTTGTGATTAGGTGATTAAAGTTTTTTTTTATATAGATTTTGCAAAACAAAGAAAGATAGACCCACAGGAATAAAAGTGAATAAGAACGAAAAGGAAAGTTAGTGATTCATTGACTCATTTTCAGGGCTCGGTGTCAGGGAAGAAGAGCTCGTCCTCAAACTCTGCGAATTCATACGGAGTAGGTCACTTAACAGAGAAGAACTTCCCTCATCTAAGTTGGTGTCCTCCTCGTCTTCTTCCTGCGTGCATTCTCGTATTTTGTAATCTGGTGGTATGAGGTGCTGATTCATCTTGATCATTGTTAACCTCTCCACATTTTTGGGCGAGAGGCGGGTCCTTTTGGAAGTTACAATGCCACTAGCAGCACTAAAAACACGTTCAGAAGACACGCTTGCGAGTGGGCAAGACAAGTAATTTATAGCCAGGTTGGTGATCTCTGGCCACACAACTGTTTTCCCATGCCAATACGCCAATGGGTCATGAGAAAGATGGACCTCTGTTGAGTCATTCAGATAGGCCTGCACCATCGACTCAAGGTTCTCCCGGGTTCCTCCACTTTGCTTATTTTTTTCTGGGACCATTTCAGAAGCAAACCCAAGCTGAGTTAGCCAATCCTCTTCATCACCCAATATTACTGTTGTGTCTGGTGCAGATGATACGGTTGCTGGTGTCGTTAACGGCTGAGAGGGAAAATCACTCACTTCTGCCACAGCCACAAATGCAGAAGTGGATTTTTTTGACTGCGGACGGCCTGCTGATGCTGATGTACTGCCTTTTCCTTCAATTTCCTGCCGTTCTCTTTCAAACCGAGTGGCTGACACAGCTAGCCAATGTTTGTACTTTGCAACAGCTGCGTCATCAAAAGGAAAGAATACTCTGCCTGCCACTGCCTTTTTGTACCGTGGATCCAGAATAGTAGCACAAATGTAATGCTGTTCTGTCTTGATCATTTCAAGACGATCATCGCCAAGTAGGCGGTGTAATAACTTCTCCGCCAACTCAAATGCTTCTTCCTTTCCATCTTTTTCAAACTTAGAACACACCGCCTTCAGTCGGTGCTCCAGCATGCTCAACAATGGGATAGCTTTTCCCAAATTACAGTCCTTCCTGCTGACTGCACGCGTGAAGACCTCAAAAGGACGAAGCATGTCTGTCAGGCTTTTAACTAGGTGCCATTGCTCCACCTGTATCCTCATGTCCATCATAGGTGTACCCAGTTTAAAGAAATACTGATCGACTACCGCATACTGCTCATACAGACGCTCAAGCATGTAGAAGGTTGAGTTCCAACGTGTTGCCACCTCCTGGATGAGTGCTTTCACTGGCAATTTACGTTCATTTTGCAGGCACTTCAGCTGCTTCCGGGCCTTAAAAGAATGGTTGAAATGTGTGCACATTCTTCGGCAGGTGGTCAGTAACTCGGAGACTGGACTTTCTTCACTCAAGAATTTTTTAACAACCAGGTTTATACAGTGTGCCAGACACGGCACTCTGAAATAGTTACCCATATCTATGGCCTTAACTACATTGGTGCCATTATACGTGGAAACATAACCAATCATGCGTTTTCTTGGGGACAGCCATTCAAAGACCTTTGTGTTAAACTCATGCAAAATGTTTTCTGCTGTATGACTTTTCTCCATGGCAAACATGGCTATTGTTGCATGTTTCCGAGCAGCTTTATAAACTTTGTCCTCGTCAACACCTGCGTTTATCTTTGCTTTAACCCCTGAAAAAGAGACCCAGTGTGCAGTGATGCACATGTAATCAGTGGCTACGCAACTGCTCCACATGTCTGTTGTCAGATGTATAGTGTGAACAGCACTCTTCTGCAAAGCTGCCCTAATCACCTCCAGCACATCTTCATGTAGTGCTGGAACCGCAACTCTGGCAAAATAGAACCGGCTAGGAACCTTCCATTTAGGGCAGAGCGTTGCCACCATTTCAAGAAAACCCACCCCTTCCACAAAAGAAAAAGGGAGAAGGTCCAGCGCTAGCATTTTAGCCAGCTTACTGTTATACAGACGCGCCATTGGGTGGTTGCGTTCATATGGCGCTTCTGAAAACAACATGCTTCTAATGGTGGGCTGGACCTTTTTACGGGATGATGATGACTTCTGCGACCCAGTTACGCTCCGTGGTGAACTTTTTCGCGTTGTTGTCTCACTCTCTCCCACACTCTTAGTGTGGCTCATAGATCTACTGCTGACAGGGGTACTGGGTGTAAGTCAAGAAACGTTTGACGCTTCTTCTACCTCCTCGTCATCAGCAGATGAAACATCAACGGATAAAATTTGGTGACTTGCAATTCGGGCATCCTTGATCAACCTTAGGTGCGCATGCCATTTGACAGTGAGCTGTCTCTCAAGATGACCTCTCTGGCCTCCGGTACCATAGTTGGTACCAAGCTTACCACGACTAACTCGAACCTTACAAATGGTACAAATGGCTATGTTTTCCCTTGTTGGGCTAACACTAAAGAAGTCCCAAACTGCGGACTTCAAATGTCTGGGGGGAGCGGAGGAGGCGATACTGGGAATGCTGCTAATGCCAGATGAACTGGAGGATGTGTGTTGCCGAAATTTAGTACGTTGTGCACTTACAGCACCACTAATTGAGGAAATGGAGGTCGAGGTGGATGGAGGTCCCTTCTGGTGAGAAAATATGGAAGCTGTAGGTGGTGGTGTTGGTGTACTAGTTAACTGCATTCGTGGTGGTCCCATTCCCACGTCGCCATCATCATCATCACGCTCAGCAGCATTTCGGGCTAGGGTGAAAATGTCTGTGTGCTGCATGCCCGCTGAGGCTGGAGTGACGCCTATGTTGAATGCGTCGTCGTCGTGAGAGTCTTCATCAGCAGGAGTATACGCCCCTTCTTGTTCAGCGTCATCATCACACTCCATAACTCTGAGACTTTCGGGGACCTTCCTTTTACGCTTAGCTACCTTTGTCAGATCATGGTGTGCCTCACTCTCAGAGGGCTGTGGTGGTTCCCAAGTTTCATCCATATCATCAGAAGGAAGGGGGCTTGAAGAAGAAGTAGACACCATCCTTGATCTTTTCCTTGCTGGGGATCTGGAAGACAATGAATCATCAGGAGGAGTAGCTTCCTCATGTGATACCTCGGCTTGAATGTCGATTTCCTGATGTGCCCCTACTTCGGGAAGAACAACTATTGTGGGCACTTGTGCCGCTCCATGCACCTCTGCTTGCTCCTCTCCATGCGCCGCCTCTCCTTCCACATGTACTTGGGCTTGTACTTTCACATGTGGTTGTTGTTGCGGCTGTGGTTATTGAACACTCGTCAGATGAGTTACAACAACCTGTGTTGATTGAGGGATGCTGCTACTTTCTTGCGATGAGCCAACATCACTGGTCGATGGTGATTGAACAACTATACTGGCTGCCTCTGCAGCACTCAAGGGCTTGGACCTAAGTTGGCGTGGTGGTGGTGGCACTGAGCCCAATGGAGCGGAGGTGCTGCTCCCAGCTTAGTCCCCAGCAGACCCCGCTGCTGCTGCAGGCGTACTTTTTTTTATCCCAAAAAATGTGGCGGTCGTCTCACCAGTCCCCTTGGTAAGTGGCGCCAGTTGCTTCTTCTGCTCCTTACTGGCAACTTTCTTGCTAGAGGAGCTACGGGCAACTTTTTTTTTGGGCCATCTTCTTCAGATGTCAGAACAGCAGGCCACAGTTGCACAAGTTGCAGAGTTGTCTGTGGCCACAAGTGACGTTGTGCTGCACACACCGCAGCAGGACTTCTTCCTGGCACTGATGAGGAACGATGAGGCTGATGATTCGACTTTCTGCACCTAAAAGCAAACGAAGCCAGAGGAACATCAGTTAAATAAATGTTGCATATGTAGCGCTTCAATTAATAGTTTGCAAGTAAGCATATTTATTATACCCACCCCCCAAAATGGAAAGACCAATAAAATGCACCACTGTCAGAGTACCCCTGGGCATAATGGATGAAAGCATGGCAGACTGGGTGCAGGTCTATGACACAACAAAGCACACTGCCTGGCTTCAAAATTGCCCCTAGACCCCCACCCACACGTCCAGGCCCTGCCTGGACCAGGCCTCAAAATGGCCCCCACCCACATGGCCATGCCCCATCAACACCCCCAAAAATCAAAAAACACACAAAAATCACCACAATCCAATGCCATCCATGCCCTCCATGATGTTTACATTAAAGAAACCACACAGAAAGGCTAGGCCCAGGCACCACAGAGTGAGTACCCCTGGGCATAATGGATGAAAGCAAGGCACATTGGATGCAGGCCTATGGCACAAAGCACACTGCCTGGATTCAAAATGGCCCTTCACCCCCACCACATGGCCCTGGACCAGGCCTCAAAATGGCCCCCACCCACATGGCCATGCCCCATCAACACCCCCAAAAATCGAAAAACACACAAAAATCACCACAATCCAATGCCATCCATGCCCTCCATGATGTTTACATTCAAGACACCCCACAGAAAGACTAGGCCCATGCACCACTGAGTGAGTACCCCTCGGCAAAAGGCCCCAACAGCCAAAAAATAAATCGAAAAACACACAAAAATCACCACAATCCAATGCCATCCATGCCCTCCATGATGCTTACATTAAAGAAACCACGCAGAAAGACTAGGCCCATGCACCACTGAGTGAGTGAGTACCCCTGGGCATAATGGATGAAAGCAAGGTACATTGGATGCAGGCCTATGGCACAAAGCACACTGCCTGGATTCAAAATGGCCCCTTCACCCCCACCACATGGCCCTGGACCAGGCCTCAAAATGGCCCCCACCCACATGGCCATGCCCCATCAACACCCCCAAAAATCAAAAAACACACAAAAATCACCACAATCCAATGCCATCCATGCCCTCCATAATGTTTACATTAAAGAAACCACACAGAAAGACTAGGCCCAGGCACCACAGAGTGAGTACCCCTGGGCATAATGGATGAAAGCAAGGCACATTGGATGCAGGCCTATGGCACAAAGCACACTGCCTGGATTCAAAATGGCCCTTCACCCCCACCACATGGCCCTGGACCAGGCCTCAAAATGGCCCCCACCCACATGGCCATACCCATCAACACCCCCAAAAATCGAAAAACACACAAAAATCACCACAATCCAATGCCATCCATGCCCTCCATGATGTTTACATTCAAGACACCCCACAGAAAGACTAGGCCCATGCACCACTGAGTGAGTACCCCTGGGCAAAAGGCCCCAACAGCCAAAAAAAATCGAAAAACACACAACAATCACCACAATCCAATGCCATCCATGCCCTAAATGATGTTGAAATTCAACAAAACAGTTGCATCATGCACCCATAACTAACCCTGGTCATACTGGATACTGTGACTACCCACAATATATTTTATTTAATGTTCTGAAAAAGTTCCAAAATTGTAGTTGCAGCAACTGTAATGCCCCAAACAAACAACATCAACTTACTTGTGAAATTTCTAATCCAAAAGTGATCCAAAGGAAGTCAAAAAGGCCTCAAATCCAAATATCCAGCAGCATCCACAAAAAGTAATCCTTCCAGGTCAAGATCCAAATCAAAGTGACCAGCACATGAAGAAAGCACTGGGAGGAGCCTGCTGGACAGGAACAGGAAGTTGGAGACTGTGGGGCACTTCCTTCCTCCCCCCGCCCAAAAACGGACTCCTTGCAAAAAAAAGTACAGGCAAATGTCAACCTGAGGAGTTATTCTGATAAAAATCATAATTTTCAAGGTTTATGCTGCCTGCTGGTGGATTTCCTGTGCGAAATTGCAAATTTTGCAATCTCGCAATTGCGAGATTGTCGCTGCCCGCCGCATCTACGTGTTCGCAAGTGTTTGCTCCCGCGATGCGTGATCACGGGCCTTTATGACGTACTCGCGTTGCCAAACTCTCGCTGTGCAAGGTGGCAAGCCGCGATGACGTAATCGCGGTTGACAAACTCCCGCGGGATCCCGCAGCAAGATCCAAAATGGTGCAGCACACGCAAACATGGAGAAAAACAACTCTTCAAACGCCGAATGATGGTAAGTGAACGCTGCGCGACGCAAAATTGTATAGTATTCTATTTGGCAAGTGCGACCAAGCAAAAAAATCCGCTTCGCGTGAATTTTCGGCAAATTCGCGAGAGTTCGCAGATTGCGAATTTGCCGAAAATCCGCAAAATCCGCGAGCGGAACGGATTTTACGCCCACGCTTAATAATTAACGTGCCTTCCTGGAATCCCGTCAGCCTACCTCGAAGGTCTTCCAAAGCTATCTTACCCAGAGCGGGCGGTGGATAAACTGAAATTATGTTGACATCCCTACCGTCCCATTGATCCTCCACTCCTGCGAACATCCCCGCCGGATCCGCCCATGTCCTATGAACTATGAGAGGTGTGGTCTTCTTTACCAGTATTGCCGTCTCCCTTGATCCTGAGGTGTAATCTTCATGGACCTGGAGTTTATACCCCCATCTAGTGAGGGCCTTAGTTTTCAGCCCCACCAAGTGCATCTCTTGCAGCAAAACCACGTCAGGAGAATGCCTTTCCAAATACTGTTGCACTATCGTTCTCTTGATTTTGTCCCCCATCCCGTTAACATTCCAAGTTAGTACAGAGCGTATCAGATCTTTATCCCCCCCATCACCAATCACAATATGGTCGGCAAATAAACGGGTCAGAACGGTCGGAGAGAAAAAATGTAACATCCTGTCCAACATTGATCGTCCAAACTGCATCATGGCCACTGCACACACAAGGATCTTCGACCCACCCAACACACCAATAAAACAATGAACCGTCAAACATTCTCCATCCCCCCACCCCACAACTCCCACCCCCCTCCCTGCCCTCGCCCTGTGGATTTAGAACTACCCATTCCCAAACATGGCAGAGTGCCTCTCTCCCCCCCTGAAATGCTGAAAATGCATGGGGTGTGTAACCTCCCTCCCCGCAGGCACACATCACAATTTACTTGTATTTTAGCCATCCATGATTAATAGTGTCTGATCCCGCTCGGATCACATCAGTGAAAACCTCTCAGTCTGCAACATTACACAGAATCCCCTTTTTTAAAGTCTTGCAATGATGGGTACATCCACCCCTCACCTGCATCCCCCTACTTGCGCTTTCAGTTGGGCCTCAGCTCTTCGTCTTTGTAGCCCAGGGTGATCAGTCCTGCTCCTTCAACTGACTGTCTTCCTCCACCGAACCATTGTTCGCCGCTTCCACACGGATACCTCTGTGCTGGCTAGGCCTGCCAGAGCGGTCTCTTCTTTGGCTTCCCACCGTGCTCCAGCCTTCCATCCAGACCCAGACTGCCTCTGGCGAGTCAAAAAACCACGATTTGCATCTGACTCCATCCTCAAACTTGCAGGAAAGAGCATTGTGTACTTTACCTCTCGATCTCGCAGTTCCCTTTTCACCGCCTGAAAACTGTAATGTTGGGCCTGAACTTTGGCCTTGAAATCAGGAAGAAAGGCCACCACATAGATATCTATCTTGAGAGGGGGATTGGATCTCGCAGTCTGCAAAATAATGTCTCTATTTTGATAATTAAACACTCGAGCAATAAGGGGTCTGGGGTGCTCTTGGTTTCGATCTACCGCCTGGTACCCTGTGGGCTCTCTCAATAGAAAAGTAGCTGGACAAAGTCTTATGCTTTCGGTGCTTGGTGATGAGATCTTCCAGATATAAGTCTGCTGCCGGCCCCTCCGTTCTCTCCGGAACCCCTAAGATACGGATGTTATTACGGTGGGCCCGGCCTTCGTAATCATCAAGCTGTTGTGACGTCCTCTCCTGTTTCTTCTGCATTTCAAGCATTTGCATTTGAAGTTCTGAAGTATCCGTCTGTGGGGCGCTCGTGACTATCTTGAGCTCCTTGACCTTCTCATCCATCTTCTGGAAGTCTGCTCTGATTAGAGAGACCTCCACCATGACCGAGTCCAACGAAGCATGCATCCCATTAATAGCCGCCATGACATCATGAAGGGTCAGCTCCGGTCCCTGTTTAGAAGCAGCTGCCCCACCATCCTTCTCCGCTTGCAGCGAATTACCTTTCTCTCCTGTTTTGGACCATGCGAATTTAGAAAGCTGCTTCTGGGCGCTGGCCCTGGGACCCTTCCCTCCTGTCACTATGGCTGCGCGTTGATAGGTGACTCACTGGGTGAGGACACAGGGCAACCCCGCAAGAGTAGCCACAAATCGTTAGTGGGAGTGACTGAGTTTGTGCGTATCACTTCTATGGCCGCCTCCCCGCTCTCACTGCCCCAAGCACCGATTGTCCAGGCTGGACCTTCCCACTCTTTGCGACTTTTGTCGATATGGCCTGCACCAACTTCCTGCATGGGGTGTCCCTGCCCTCTATTCGAGGCACTCAAGCTCAATAGTCTCTTAAGGGCTAGAACTTTTAGCACCCCTTCCCCAATAGTTCTGTCCGGGCACAGAACACCCTTTTGGCCCAAACTGCAGGTCCCGTAGCACCAATCAGTCCGTAATCAATTGGAGAGGCTCATGAGTCACGCCCCCCCCCCCGAGATCAGTCCCGCGATACACTCATAGCCACTTCTGTGACCCCGTAGGAAATAGCAGAGACCCAGCGCTTCGTCGCAGTCAAAATGTAGGCAGCCTTCAGGGCTAATCACCTTTAGTCCAAAGCTCCCCTCACAGCCTCCATTTGGCACAGCTTACACGGTATCTGATCCCGGTGTATGCCCCAGAGTCACTTCCGCGCAGCACTGTCGGCCCAGTCCATGCGTCGGGTCGCTTCTATAAGGCCCACTCCATTCAAACTCGTCGGTCAGAGTCGTGACCTCAGCTGCGCAATCAGGCCTAATGGTCAGCTCCAGTCACCCACTCCTCCTACCTCCTGGTCCACTGGGCCCGAGTGTGGCAAGTTGCTGAGCTTCCCTCTCCAAAAGGCGCCAGCCGGTATCTCTCCCCCGGACTTTAGCGATGTTCAGGCATCACTGAGCACCCCTTGCCGATTTAGCAGGTCAAAGGCAGCGACAGTTTGCACCTCTGCTCAAGCACCCGTTCAATGTCCCTCACGCATGTAGACCGTAAGCCAGGGCCTCAATTTAGCCCGGTACAGCCAGTGTGGCGCCTGTTGAGCCACTGCAGTCCATTCCTCCCGTGTGCCTCCAGACCTGGCCTCGGCAGCCAAAAAACGTCCAAGCAGCCCAGCCGGGATCTCACCGCACACCGACTCTTGTCCGGCACCTCGTTTTGGAGCCTCCACGCTTCTTTACCCCCCGAGCCGCTGACACTGTGTTGGGCAGCCCGTATCCAGGCCTTGAAGCCGGGTCCACAGTTAGTTGTGGCTCTCACCGGGGTTCACCACCGCAGGCCGCAACGTCGGGCGTCGCTATAGCAATTTGCTGCCTTAAGCGCCTCTCATCCATTCTGTCACTCACCTCACGACTCCTTCTGGGGCCTAACGGGTCCGATTGTCTTCATGCCTCGGAGGCCACTCCTCTATCCGATCCACGCCCAGGAGCTGCTATTACTACTCAGGACGAAGCGTCGGAACGACGATTAAAGGCACCCCCGCCTTCACTAATGACTCCAAAGTTCTCCAGGGGGGCCGAGAATGAAACACGGCCTTTACAGTGCAATTTTCCTTTGTGGATTGCACAGGATAGAAGTCGGGGAGTTGGGAGCTGACTTATGCAGCGGCCATTCTCGACCCCCCTACTTTTCATTTTTGACACCTCTCTTTTTCACTTGCTATATAGCAACTGTCAGTGAACCTGCTGTTTTCAACTTCACCAGTGCATACATTACATTACTTTATGCAGTTATTATTAATGCATATGTTTAAGACATTACAGTATCATACAATCACATTTCTAGTCTTTATGCCCTTTGCACATGACCAGCTTCAATCCCTGACAACATGTTTAGTTCCACATTCCTTCTTGAGCTCATGAACATGCTCTAGTATAAACAAAATAAAATGAATTTGTTGTGCCATCACTACATGAAAAATACACGTGTTGCCAGTTGCTAAAAGATTTTTGTCTAGTGCTATTTCATGTCCTTGATGGTAATTTAAGGCAGTGCTTACCACCATATTATGAAATCAAGTTTTTGAGGTGGTAGTATGTGACAACAATGCTTACTAATTGTTGTGTTACATTTTGTTGTGGTAGTAATAAGTTCTGCAGTTTTTTGTATTGCTATTTTTTTCTGCTGCGTTACTTTAATGTGATGTTGTGTTGTACTGTGTTGTGATGCATTGTGGTGTGCTGTTCCCCAATGTGCTTTATTTATGTTGTGATGTTTCCCTATGTATGTTATTGTCTAAATTCATGTTTTGTACTTTAGCTATCTCAAGAATGTTGCTACATTTTCAGACAAAAGCAATTTGTCCTGTGTCAAGCAAACCTTTAACACAGTCTAAGGTGGTAAAATAGCACTACTTCACTTCGTCATCTATTTAAGGCACTAGTCAACCCAACACTGTGGCCATTTCTTAAATTAGCAGGTAGCATGGCAAGTGCTTACTTTATGTGCTATAGCCACTGAAAAATGTGCAGTGCACAGTCTGCAAGACTTACACATCAATTTCCATGGAATACTCACATATTCAGTAAATACAGCATCCTAGATGCCACCTCCCACAGGGTGAATTTTAGAAGCTTAGAGTTGGTAGGGTGGTGACCAGAAAAAATTGAATTTATGCATGGAGCTGACATAATCAATTGCCATATTATTCATGGGTGATTATACGAAGAGGGAAATAAACAACCAATTTGCAAAAGTACATGTTGTTTATATATTATGTGAACACATAGGACAACATATGCAAAGTATCCCTAAAACTATAATCTTCTGTTTACACAATGAGCTTTAAATATTTTAGAAAGCGCTATTGCATACAGTTGATTGACTTAGAGTGGTAGAGTGGAGTGGTATATAGTGAAGTGGCATAGACTAGAATGGCATAGTGTGGAATGTTGTACAGTGCAATAGTGTAGTATGGTAGAGCGGATTGGCATATAGTAGAGTAGCGCAGAGTGTAGTACCATAGAATGGAGTGATGTACAGTGTAATAACATTTAGTGGATTGTCGTAGAGTGGAGTGCCGTACAGTGCAGTGGCATGCAGAGGAATAGTGTACATTGTAGTGGTGTACACTGAAGTGGCATACAGCGGAGTGGCATTCAGTGGAGCAGCATACATACAGTGGCGTGGTGTAGAGTGGAATAATGTTTAGTGTTACTAGTGTACAGTGTAATTAAGTAGAGTGGTATATAGGGCAATAAATTACAGCAGAGTGATGTAGAATGTAGTGTTGTACTGTGGAATAGGGTAGAGTGTAGTATGGTAAAGTGGACTGGGGTAGAGTGGAGTGAGCATAGAGTGGAGTGGTGTAAAGTAGAGTGGCATAGAGTAGAGTAGTGTAGAGTGCAGTGGCATACAGTGGAGTAGCGTACAGTATATTACCATATATCAGAGGGTCTTACAGTGGATTGGCATAAAGTAGAATAGCCAAGAGTGGAGTGCCCTACAGTGGAGTTGCATACAGTGGAATAATGTAGAGTGGATTGGCATATAGTGTAGTGGTGTACAGGTCAGTGGCGTACAGTGGTATAAGAGTGGATTGGCATAGAGTGGAGTGGCATAGAGAGTAGAGGCATACTGTGGAGTGTTCTAGAGTTGACTGGCATAGAGTGGAGTAATGGTACAAAAGGGGGTGGTGATGGACGGAGCATCTGAACCAATCAAAAACTCACACCCAGTCAAAAGATCTGGGTTTGATCCATCACTGTTCTTTATCCCACTCTGCCACCCCAGTTCAGACATGGCTATATGCAAATCAGTCTGACCCTGTGCCTCATGGGAACAGTCCAGCCTGAACTGCCAAGCCATGCCTTCCCTGGAACGGAAACAGGCTTCCGAGGACCGGTTTCTGACATTCCAGCCGTCTTCAGCCCGGCTTGCTTGAATCCAGTGGCAAAGTGAGCAAGGGACTCACGTCTGAGCATACCCTGCCACACTTATGGCGGCCAAAGCGGTACAAAAGGGGGTGGTGATGGACGGAGCATCTGAACCAATCAAACACTCACACCCAGACAAAAGATCTGGGTTTGATCCATCACCGTTCTTTAGCCCACTCTGCCACCCCAGTTCAGACATGGCTATATGCAAATCGGTCTGACCCTGTGCCTCATGGGAACAGTCCAGCCGGAACTGCCAAGCCATGCCTTCCCTGGACCGGAAACAAGCTTCCGAGGACCGGTTGTTGGCATTCCAGCCATCTTCAGCCCGGCTTGCTTGAATCCAGTGGCAAAGTGAACAAGGGACTCACGTCTGAGCATACCCTGCCACACTTATGGCGGCCAAAGCGGTACAAAAGGGGATGGTGATGGACGGAGCATCTGAACGAATCAAACACTCACACCCAGACAAAAGATCTGGGTTTGATCCATCACCGTTCTTTAGCCCACTCTGCCCCCCCAGTTCAGACATGGCTATATGCAAATCAGTCTGACCCTGTGCCTCATGGGAACAGTCCAGCCTGATCTGCCAAGCCATGCCTTCCCTGGACCGGAAACAAGCTTCCGAGGACCGGTTTCTGGCATTCCAGCCGTCTTCAGCCCGGCTTGCTTGAATCCAGTGGCAAAGTGAGCAAGGGACTCACGTCTGAGCAGAGTGGATTGGCATAGAGTTGAGTGGCATAGAGAGTAGAGGCATACTGTGGAGTGTTCTAGAGTTGACTGGCATAGAGTGGAGTAATGTACAGAGTAGTGGCGTACATTGGAATAGCATAGAGTGGAGTGGCATAGAGTGGAGTGTCCTACACTGCAGTGGAATACAGTGGAGTATTATACACAGGAGTGGGGTAGAGTGGAGTGGCGAAGAGTGGAATGGTGTACAGTGAAGTGCCGTACAGTCGAGTAGCATAGAGTGGAGAGAGATACAGTGTAGTGGTGTACAATGTAATAGTGTAGACTGGGGTGGCATACAGTGTAGTCTCATAGAGTGGAAGGTTGTAGAGTGGAATACTGTACAGTGAAGTGTTGTAGAGTGGAGTAAGGTAGAGTGTAGTGCGGTAGACTGTAGTGGCATACAGTGTAATAGCATACTGTGGAGTGGCGTAAAGTGGAGTGTTCTAGAGTGGAGTGGTGTACAGTGGAATAGCATAGAGTGTTGTGGCATACAGTGGAGCAGTGTACAGTGGAGTGGCATAGAGTGGAGCAGAATACAGTGGAGTGGGGTAGAGTGGAAAAACCTTGAGTGTTACTGGTGTACAGTGTAGTGAAGTAGAGTGGAGTGGAATATAGTGGAATAGCATACAGTAAAGTGGCATAGAATGCAGTGTCGTACAGTGAAATAGGGTACAGTGTAGTATTGTAGAGTGGATTCGTTCAGAGTGGGATGGCATACAATGGAATGTCATACAATGGAATGATGTACAATGTAATAGCGTTAAGTGGATTGTCGTAGAGTTAAGTGGCATGGCATGCAGCACAGTGGCATAGACTGGAATGTCATAGAGTGGGGTGGCATAGAATAGATTGGAGTAGAGTAGGCTGGTGTAGAGTGCAGTGGTGTTAATTGGAGTGGCACTGGCATAGAGTGGAATAGTGTATATTAGAGTGGCATAGAGTGGAGTGGCATAGAGTTTAATTGTGTAGAGTTGACTGTCATACAGTGGAATTGTATGTAGTGTATTAGTGTATCATGTATAAAAGTACAGTGGTGTGGCGTAGGCTGGAGTGCCATACAGTTGAGCAGCATGCAGTGGAATATCATAGAGTGGAGTTGTCTGCAGTGCGGGAGTCTTCACTGGAGTGTGTTAGAGTGGAGTGGTGTACAGTGGAATCTCACAGAGTAGAGTGACATACAGTGGAGTGGCATAGAGAGGAGTAGCATACAGTGGAGTGTGGTAGAGTGGACTGGCATAGAAAGGAGAGAGGTACAGTGTAGTGGCATACATTGGAATAGTGGAGTGTAGTGGCGTAGACTGAAGTGGTGTGTACTGGAGTGGCACACAATGGAATAGTGTACACTGAAGTGGGTTAGAGTGGAGTGATGTAGAGTTAAGCGGCGTAGAATGTAATAGCATAATGTGGAATGGAGTACAGTTGAGTAGCATAGAGTAGAGTTGTGTAGAGTAGAGTGAGGTGCAGTGCAGTGTTGTACCGTGGAACAGCATAGACTTGAGTGGCATAGAGTGGAGTTGAGTACAGTCTAGTGGTGTGGAGTGGAGTGTTGTAGAGTGTAATACCTTAGAGTGGAGTGTTATAGAGTAGAGCGGGTTACAGTGTAAAGGGGTAGAGTGTAGTGGCGTACAGTGTAATAGAGTACTTTGGAGTGGCATACAGTGGATTGTTGTAGTGTGAGTGAAGAAGTGTACAATGCAATAGCAGAGTGGAGTGGCGTAGTGTGGAGTGACATACAGTGGAGTAGTATACATCAGAGTGGAATAACATTGATTGTTACTGTCGTACAGTGTTGTGATGTACAGTGGAGTAGCATACAGTAGAATGGCCTAGAGTAGAGTGGCAAAGTGTGGAGTGTCCTACAGTGGAATAACATAGAGTGTAGCAAGGTAGAGTGGATAGGCATACAGTAGAGTGGCGTAGAGCGCAGTGCCATAGAATGGAGTCATGTGCAGGGCAATAGCATACAGTAGATTGTCAAAGAGTGGAGTATTGTACAGTGGAGCAGCATTAAGTGCAGTTGCGTACACAGGAATAGTGTACAGTGCAGTGGTGAACATCGAAGTGGTATACAGTGGAGGGGTATTAAGTGAAACAGTGCAGTGAAGTTCAGTGGTTTTGCGTACAAAAAATACAGTGGAATAGCATAGAGGGGAGTAGCATTGAGTGTAAGTGCATACAGTGTATTGGCATACACCAGAGTGTCATAAAATGGAGTGGCCTAGAGTGTAGTAGCATAAGGTATAGTGGTGTAAAGTGGTATAGAGTAGAGTGGGGCAGGGTGAAGTGGTGTGCAGTTGATTAGCATAGAATAGAGTGCTATATAGTGGAGTGGAATAGAGTGTAGTAGCATAGAGTGGAGTGGAATAGAGTGGAGTGGCATAGAGTTTTGTGGAGCAAAGTGGAGTGTGGTAATTAAAACAAACATAATGTGAAAGCGTGTTATTGGATGTGGCAGGAAAATATATTATTTGATGTAAATGGTAATTTTTGGTAGTATGGCTGAATAGTGTAAATAGTTTTAAAGTTATAATTTATTGTAATTGTTAGTTATATACTGTGCTGCATTATACTACAGTAAGTTTGTGGTATACTGCGGTCATGCGCATGATAAGACAGTATGCTATTTCGTAATGGCTGTGTTTACCAAAGGTGAAAGACAACCATGTCATTTTCAGTAACTTTTTTCAGCCGTTCTGCATTGCGCTGTGTTCTGGCTTAGGTCTTAATTGTAGGGTTTATTACTCTTCCCTTTCTATTACTACTTTATTAAAGTGTTAATAGATAGAAACCTTTATTTATATTTGTCTGTATATATTTACAGCAGTTTAGGAAGAATGTACATTAAAATATATTTTATTAAATAGAGCATTCATTTGTAGGTTTTACTGCCGTACTCTGTAGACGTTTTACTGATGATTTAAATACACTGTAGTACACTATCTTTGTAAAATATGGGGTAAAACAGTGTCTTTTATTATCTTGTCTTTTTCTGGCATTGGCTGTACCTTAGAAGTAGTACGATGGTACTCTGTAGATTAAAGAAACGTATAAATATTTTTTCCTACCGAATATAACTTTTTCTTACTAATATCCCACATTAATGTAAGTGGTTATAGGTAAGGAAAACATATCAAACCTAATACTTACCTACATCTAAGCACAAAATTTAGAACAAAGGCAAACTGTACCTAAAAACAACATGGCTGCACATAACTTTTGTAAAGGCAGTCATAAGTCAATCACATGATGACTTGTCATCACCATGTACCACGTTCGTATTGGTGTACTACTATGGGATTACTGCAGCAAAATATTTCACTAAGGTTTTAAACCACATAACTACATAACCACTTAATAACATCAATTTCCATAGCAAAATTAATAATCACGATACCTCCTGTTGTAGTGTAGTTCCTATATTCCCAATAGGCTCTGCGCATTGGAATAATAAATCCTGTAGTTTAGACGTGGGACTGAGGTCGACTAGGTCTCTACGGAATCTATTAGACATAATTGTGAGTGCCAGCTAGCTCAGAGGTCACTAGAAACTTTCTCGAATTCACAAGAAGGGATTAGTTTCTGACAACCGCATAAATATGACAACTTTGTTTCCCAAGAATAAGAAATCAATCTCTAAAGTCGTGGAAACAATAGATAACTATTTTACTCAGTCAATCGTGCATGCTTCCTTTCATCAGCGGTGCTGAGAAAATAGAGAGACGGGCGTTTTCAATAAAAAGTATTTATTGAACAGTCTTCTTTCTCAAGCATAAGAAATGTACTGCTACAATCGTAATACTGTTTATAAAGTACAGGGCATATAATACGATAAGTATTATAAAGTAGTACTGTAAAAGCATGATATGGTTTCTAAGCCATAAATTGCCTAAAACATATAAAATACATACAGTGATAAAAATAATGACTAAAAGTACTCAACTGGTGCTTCTAAAATACACCTACCCCGGTGTACCTAACCTAAGTCTAGTACAAGGGAAGAAGTAAGTAAGGAGTAGTTTAAGGTTAGTATTTCTCTGCCAAGAATCTATCCAAGAATTCTATAAGGGTCTAATTAGCTCAGTACCTTGGTTTAGAATGAAGGAGGTCTTGTATCTCTATCTCAAGACTCGATTTCCCAGCAACCCGCAAGGGTAGCCTGGAAACACTGGAGCTGGATTTCTCGGCAGGAGAAAAGACAGCGTCTGTCAGTGCGTCAGCTGGAGGGTCGGCTTCCTTCGGCACTTGCTGCTGCAGGGCGTCAGGCAAGTAGTAAGTCGATCTGCTCCAAACCACTGTGTGTTTGTCTGGGCAAATCTAGGCATATTGATACATTGAAGGTGCCGAGTTTGACGTGTGATTGGACTTAATAACGTCATCAAAGACTCAGTTCTTCGAAAAGTCCATGATTTCCTAGATAAATTAGTATTCAGGCAAGGGGAAGTCCCTAGCTGCTGAAGGCGGGTTTCTCTAAGAAATCGTTGTTGATTCTTGGAATTTAGTGGAAGTAGCTATGCTGTATTTGGGCCGCATAGGCTCAGTCTAAATATGGTAATGATTTTTATGCCTATATACGGATCAAACAATCTATACCTATATAAGGGCATGAATCGGGAAAAATTACACTAGAGTCCAAGATTCATTTACAACACTGTGAACGATATATACTTAATCCTTGTGAGTTATCACAGAAAGTATGATTTATGATGTCATAACTATTATTGTAAATAATATTACTTTACATTGGATAGCTGATAAAATATGAAACGGTAAAAGCAGTGCATGGAGAAGGTGCTGGGTATTTCGTATATAGTATATAGTATACCACTTTACTAGGGACTTATTAGCAAATTAAATATACCAATCAGGTGTAAACTATTGTTTACCATGTTTTAAGTTGTGAGCACAAACACTTTAGCAGTGGTTAGAGCCCCAAGGTCAGCAGAAGCAAATTCAGAAAAATAGGTGGATGAAGGCAAAACGTTTGGGTGAAGACCGCACTATGACTGACAGGTCTAACACATGCCCTCTCCGCAACCACCTGAAATATATGGTTTTATCCATAGCAAAAACACCTACTACTAAAAGGGATATCTGGGTGTTGGAGGTATTTTTTTCTAGATGTCAGTAGACAACAATTTCAAAAGTGCCCCTTGAACATGGTTCAGCCCATCCTGGTTTTTAGGGAACAGGATGTGACCCAATGATATAGAATACCACTACTAGAGTGGGTGAGGGGCTTTAAAACAACAAAAATTGTGTTATTAGTCTCGGTGGAAGCAGTACCTATAGCAGTTCTGTCACCTATAATTTGGGCCTGGGATTAAATACGAAACTTAATGTTACATTTTTCCTTACAGTGAAAAGGCCTAAACGCCATTTTCACTAAATCTAGACTGTTTGACCCATAGAAAATCACTGGGATACAACCTAGAAACGTCAATCTTGGACTCTTTGTCAGATTTATTAAAAGCACCAGAGGGGTTTCTGTTCTTCTGGGATGATGGCTATTTAGGTAATACCCAGGAACTCAATTGACTTAAACATGTCCTCCCTTTACATAGGCAGATGTCATATTACACCTGCAAAGGCCTCTTCTTTCTTCCTCCAGTCAGCCAGGTGCCGAGCGCGCATGCGCAGAAAATAGTGTCACCTGTATGGACACATGCCCAATAGAATTTACAGGCAACTGTTAGGACTACTATAAGTGTTAGGACCCAGCGTTCGCACAGCGGCAGGCAATTATGCAGCGGCGTATAAATGAGAATCCGCTGTCTCGATCGGTACCTCCCGGGGCGAGCTCTCTTGAGTTGAGGTACCGACGGACAGGTAAGCCACTTTTAGGGGCTTTATTATCTTTTGATTCTCAATATTATTATCTTTTGATTCCCATTGTTATTTTCTTTTCTTTTGGACTACCTATGCTGCAACCCGCTGCGGTTGTACTGTTGGCTGGTAATAATTTTGATGTTTGAGCAAGTAATAGCCTTCCCATGGAGTGTCTATCACTCCCTACAGTGTGTTTTTGCACTTTAGTGTTCTGATACCACGTATACTCCCTCACTTAAAACCTAAAGAAACTCAGAGGAGCTGTATGGTGGATCTCTTGAACTGCTTGACCTAGATGAACCTTTGGCCCCTTGGTTTTCAAAGAAATTAGGATTAAGTGTGGGTGGTGTATAGTTCATTGACACCTTCAACACTTTCTTTTTCCTCTCGCAGAGCGGGGCCTCCTTCCTGAGGAGCCCGTCAGGTAGAGGTGAGGCAGGGCTATCCTACTATTGAGGGTAAGTCCATAATGGTTGTGACTATAATTTAGCACCAATAGACTTTTGATATTGTGACTATGCACAATGCCTAAGTTATCATGTGATTTACTGTTTGTGCCCTTTTCTCTCTCTCGAACTCTTTCTTTCCCTTCCCTTTTTTTTGTCTTCTATCCATAGATACCTTGCGGTAATCCTCCTGAGGCGGAAAGCCGGGAGTCTTGTTTGTCCAAAACTGCAATATCCTAATTTTAAAATTGTATTTGTGTATTTTAAATTTAATTGGCACCCACTCGCTAGCGCTTACCTGTAATCCCCAAACAGCCGATCTTGAACGCTGTAAAGGGCAGGAATCGCTTGGACGGCGCCATCACTCACCTCGAGGAGCCACGGGACACGCCCACTCCTGGTGACCACGCCCACCCCTTTCCAGTACATAAGTGTGCCCTGACTGCGAGCGCAGCACTGTACTGTAATCCTCCTGAGGCGGAAAGCCGGGAGTCTTGTTTGTCCAAAACTGCAATATCCTAATTTTAAAATTGTATTTGTGTATTTTAAATCTACTTGGCACCCACTCGCTAGCGCTTACCTGTAATCCCCAAACAGCCGATCTTGAACGCTGTAAAGGGCAGGAATCGCTTGGACGGCGCCATCACTCACCTCGAGGAGCCACGGGACACGCCCACTCCTGGTGACCACGCCCACCCCTTTCCAGTACATAAGTGTGTCCTGACTGCGAGCGCAGCACTGTACTGTAATCCTCCTGAGGCGGAAAGCCGGGAGTCTTGTTTGTCCAAAACTGCAATATCCTAATTTTAAAATTGTATTTGTGTATTTTAAATCTACTTGGCACCCACTCGCTAGCGCTTACCTGTAATCCCCAAACAGCCGATCTTGAACACTGTAAAGGGCAGGAATCGCTTGGACGGCGCCATCACTCACCTCGAGGAGCCACGGGACACGCCCACTCCTGGTGACCACGCCCACCCCTTTCCAGTACATAAGTGTGCCCTGACTGCGAGCGCAGCACTGTACTGTAATCCTCCTGAGGCGGAAAGCCGGGAGTCTTGTTTGTCCAAAACTGCAATATCCTAATTTTAAAATTGTATTTGTGTATTTTAAATCTACTTGGCACCCACTCGCTAGCGCTTACCTGTAATCCCCAAACAGCCGATCTTGAACGCTGTAAAGGGCAGGAATCGCTTGGACGGCGCCATCACTCACCTCGAGGAGCCACGGGACACGCCCACTCCTGGTGACCACGCCCACCCCTTTCCAGTACATAAGTGTGCCCTGACTGCGAGCGCAGCACTGTACTGTAATCCTCCTGAGGCGGAAAGCCGGGAGTCTTGTTTGTCCAAAACTGCAATATCCTAATTTTAAAATTGTATTTGTGTATTTTAAATCTACTTGGCACCCACTCGCTAGCGCTTACCTGTAATCCCCAAACAGCCGATCTTGAACGCTGTAAAGGGCAGGAATCGCTTGGACGGCGCCATCACTCACCTCGAGGAGCCACGGGACACGCCCACTCCTGGTGACCACGCCCACCCCTTTCCAGTACATAAGTGTGCCCTGACTGCGAGCGCAGCACTGTACTGTAATCCTCCTGAGGCGGAAAGCCGGGAGTCTTGTTTGTCCAAAACTGCAATATCCTAATTTTAAAATTGTATTTGTGTATTTTAAATCTACTTGGCACCCACTCGCTAGCGCTTACCTGTAATCCCCAAACAGCCGATCTTGAACGCTGTAAAGGGCAGGAATCGCTTGGACGGCGCCATCACTCACCTCGAGGAGCCACGGGACACGCCCACTCCTGGTGACCACGCCCACCCCCCTAACGCCCAGAATCTCCTCCATAAATCATGTGTCAGCACAGGGAGCGCAGCGGACGGGCGCAGCGGGCGCGCCGTCAGCGCGCCGAAGGCGCGCCAAAGGCAAGCCCGTCTGGGCCCGTCCGGGCCCAGCCGGCCCAAGGCCCTGCCACTCTGCCCTTTTTAGCCAGGCACGCCCGAACCTACTCCCGTGAGGAGCTTTTAGCCTTAAACACCCATACACATCCCTTGAGCACGCACACCCTGATGAGTGACAACCATCTCGCCAGATGCAACACCTGCACTCCTGTAGATCTGACCCCGGCGCATAAGGGCTTTCACCTAAGCTTACTCAACTGCAGGTCGCTCGTGAAGCACTCACATGAAGTTAATATGCTAATCACCAATCACGTCCTAGACATCTTGTTTCTGACAGAGACCTGGCTCACCCCTAGTAGTGGCCCCGACATAGTCCTGGCACTTCCCCCCGGGTACTTTATGTGCTCACAGAATAGACCAGAAGGCAGAGGAGGTGGACTAGCCATAATCCTTAAGGACGGCTTCTCCTGTAGAACCTCGGATGGCAACATCAAGGGGCACGAAAGTTGTCACTTCACTATACAAATCTCCCCAGTCACTTCTCTGTCAGGATTGCTGGTATATCGTCCACCGGGCAGCCTAGGAGACTTTCCAAATAAAATCATTGATCAGACCTCCATTAAGTGTACGTCTTCCACCAATTACATACTATTGGGAGACCTTAACATACACTTCCTGGACCCAGGCAACAAGCAGGCCAGTGAATTACTTCAGGACCTCACTTCTATTGGCCTTGACCTAAAGAATCCACAGATTACCCATGAAAAAGGGCAATTGCTCGACCCCTTCTTTTCAAATTTTTCTGGCTTGACAACTCTTGACCACATCGCCCTCCCCTGGACGGACCACTTCTTAGTCCCCCTCGTGTGGGACATCGACACTCCGTCCCCTCAACCCCCCAAAGTCAAAACTCACACCAGGCGATGGCAGAAACTAGAACCAGACACATGGGCAGCCAAACTAAGGGAACACGTCCCCCCCCCCTCCTTAGACCCCATAACTGGGGACATAGAGTTTAACACCTGGATCACCCAATCTCTAGATTCCGTCCTGCCTAAAACCCACTCGCTAAAACATACCAAGAGAGTTAACCCCTCACCCTGGTACACCCCTGAACTCAACATTTTGCGCAAAATGTGTAAAAGGAATGAACGTCTGTGGAGGAAAAGTAAAATAGAGGAAAATAAAAAAACATTCCGCACCTCCATAAAATCCTATAAAAAGGAGCTACGCAATACCAAAATTCGCTTCTATGAGAGCAGAATTAAAAATGCTGCCTGTTCGGCCCACGAAACCTATTCTGTTCTCAAAGAACTCCTCCATGCCCCCGACCCCCCACTCAAAGCCCTCGATCCCAAGGAGGCAGAAAGTAAATGCAGTAACTTAGCCACATTCTTTGACGAGAAGATCCAAAAAATCCTTTTGGACATACCCCCTCCTGAACCGGCCCACACGGATCGGAATCTCACCATCACTATCACCAATCCCCTCCCTCCGGCCGATAACCCTCAACCCTCTCTGAACGTCTTCGGCCCAGTGACAATGGAGGAGGTAGAGGCAACGATGGCCTCAATCAAAAGTGGCTCTCCCCTCGACCCCGCACCCCTCCGCTTCCTGAAAAAAGTGTCCAGGACCATCATCCCTCCCCTCACGGCTCTAATTAACTCCTCCTTTTCGGAAGGTATAGTCCCCCCCGGCTGGAAAGCGGCAGCTGTCAAAGGCCTCCTAAAAAAACCCTCCTTAGACCCGAAGGATCTCTCCAACTACAGGCCCATTTCCCTTCTCCCAGGAAACAGCAAGATCACAGAGAAGTTGGTGAACAAACAACTGTCACTCTTCCTAGAAAACAACAACCTATTGGGGGTCTCCCAGACAGGGTTCCGTCCAGGTCAGGGCACTGACATCGCCCTCCTGGCGGCAGTAGAGAAGGCCAGAAGCATTCTGGACACGGGAGGATCAGTGGCAGTGATCCTCCTGGACCTCAGTGTGGCCTTCGACACTGTAGACCATCCCACCCTAGTCCAACGACTGGGAGAAATGGGAATAAAGGGTATGGCCCTGAAGTGGCTAAAATCCTTCTTAGCAGGACGATCCTTCCAGGTTTGGGAGAACGACAGCCACTCACCTATCATCCCCCTCCGATGTGGAGTACCGCAGGGCTCATCCTTGAGCCCTACGTTATTCAACGTATACATGGCTCCACTGGAGAAGAGGATCACCCCGTTCGGCGTGTCCTTAATCAACTACGCCGACGACACTCAGTTGGTTGTCACCCTCACCCATCCCCATCATGCCCCTTCTGACCTTCACAGCTGTCTCTCGGAAGTCCATCGATGGATGAATCTTTCATCGTTAAAGCTGAACGGATCAAAGACCGAGATACTACTGTTAGGTCACACGGGCCCTGCCCTTCCACCTCATCTCTGGCCCAGCTGCCTGGGCGACCCCCCCGCACCTAAGGACGAGGTTAAAAGCCTAGGTGTGTGGATTGACAAGGACACGAGCTTCAAAACCCAGGCAAATAAAACAGCAGGGACATGCTTTGGTCTCCTCCGGGCCTGCAGGAAGATCTTCCCTCTGCTCCCAGCCACCGCAAGGAAGCTCCTTATACAGGGTCTAATCCTAGCGAGATTAGACTACTGTAACGCCATCTACCTAGGAGCTCCTGAAGCCACCCTAAATGCGCTGCAGAAAGTCCAAAACGCCGCCGCCCGCCTACTCACGGGCACACCTGCAAGATCCTCCGCCAAGCCAGCTCTCAGGTCTCTGCACTGGCCGCCAATCAGAGAAAGAGTCATCTTCAAGGCCCTCTGCCTGGCCCATAAGACCCTCAATAATAACGCCCCCCCCCTTGTCAAAGAACTATTAATCTCCTATAAAGTGAAAAGAGACCTCCGGTCCAATGGAGAAAATCTTATTTCAGTTCCCAGAGTCAAAAAAGCCAAAACCGGTGGCCGTCGCTTTTCGGTCCACACGGCCAAACACTGGAACTGTTTACCACGAAGTCTGAGGACAGAATCAAACCATCTCCAGTTCAGGAAATCCTTAAAGACCCTCCTTTTTCCGCAAACATAACTTAATTCAGATGGCTGGAAGCCCCAGGAGAAACAGGTCAGCGCTGGGATGCTCACTGAGTTACTACGCGCTTTACAAAACCATTAAATAATAATAAATAATAATAAATAAATAATAATATAACCTGACAAACGAAGGATAAACAGGAATACCGGTGTTGTATATACTTTATTATTTTCCCATTTTGCAGCAGCATAGCACAATTATATCTGGTCCTGAAAAAAGCCGCTGATACAAAGGTTTGATCAACAGGCTGAAACATGTTGACCACAAAGTGACAGTGGTTATATATCCATACCTCTGTGCTGTTTCATTTTAATCCTGTCAGGTAGAACACATTAATAAAACAAATGTCAGTGATTTCTATCTAGACAGTTTTAACTCACTTTCTATTCCTTTTCACACAGCGCTGCATACCTCACTACACTCATCATTCTCTCATATGGGTTTTGCACCCATCCTTCTCCCACAAAACATCTCTGAGCTCCTTCCTTAAACCTTGAAGTAGCAGCTCCCAGTGACGACTAGGTTTTCGACGCTGGTAAGGAGGACCCATATGATGAAGCATGTCACCCTCGGGTGAGTGAGGGTTCTAATCCTTAAGGGATGTCTCCCCCTTAATGATAAATAACACCTGAGTTAGGTTCGAGAGTGGCAGGGCTTCACTGCATGTGATCTTTTTAAACACATGAATGAGACTATAGGTGTGTCTTTTTGTATATATTGTTAAAAAACAAAACCTGATGTCAGGTCACCTAGCTGGACCCTTTATGGGCTCCTTTTCATCTTCATGGGCAGAATGGAGTTGCCACAGAGGAAAAAGGTGCCACCTACCAGAAGAGATAAGGTATTGCAGAGTTACCACAGAAAGAAAGAGGCAGATGGTCCCACCAACCAGAGGAGAGAAGCTATTGCAAGAAGGCTGCCACAGAAAGGCTGGTACCAGCAGAGATTCAAAAGCAAAATCTTCAAAAACCAGAATTAAAGACTGCAGCAAAATGGTATCAAGTCAAAATCTAATATCATCTAAATGGCAGCCCGCTGAATGCCAAATTACAAACTAAAGGCTCGTGAGATTCCACCACTCATTGTACATAGAAAATATACAGAAAGGCACACAAGTCTATATTCGCCTCAAATGTGTTTCAACTAGGTCAATGCAAAAAAGAAAATGCAAATAAATAAAAACACCACCTTGAAACACTCATGCTTAGAACAATCCTCCAAACCTCAAAAATAGTGGGATTTTTAATGCTGCACAAGTATTCCCTCAAGCCTCTGGTATCAACAGAGATTAGTTACAAGGTATTCACATCGCGCCATTGCAAACTTGGCGCTCTGTGCCTTCACAATGAAGATAACCCAGGAGTATCTTCATTGTGTATGTTTCTTAGGGGAATTAACCCACTGAAAAGTACACAGGAAACGACACCATTCAGAAGGTTTTTGTTAAATAAGCCGAACATGTGCCTGCAATATATTTACAGTGTGCCAGTGGGACACATCAATTCGGCAAATTAGTAGCTGGAAGCTGTGTGAGTTGTCCATTTATATGTACTGGAAACACAAGATTATCACTCAACCAAAGCAGCTCCAACTAATTTAATACCAACATATTTTTGAATCTTAAGACCCGCTTTAGACTAGTAAAATGTTCTTTATCAGCATAAAGCTTTGCAATGCCATTCCAAACTGTGCCAGCTAATTTAGAATTTGAAAAATGGTGTAATCCGCTTTTTCCTAATTAAGATGAAACTGAAAATGGGCAGCACAAATAAGGAGTGCCAACATTAGTATACATCAGTGTACATATTCAGTCAAACAACCACAGACTACAGGCGGCACCCAATTAAAGATGAATGTTTAGGAGTCACATAGGAAAACATTCTTAACATAAGGACAAGATGGAATATGTTCTTTATCCTATTGGAATTGCAAGCAAAACAGCTGGTGTCATGTGTAAATAATGACTGTGCAGAAACAGAACATGAAGATCTTACAAAATATGCACATAACCTTACTTACTGTGAAAAAATCATGATTATATTTTGTTAAGAGAACAATACTTGTGAGTCAGATACGGTGTTATGGCTGGTGAGGGGAGTAAGATGGCGGGTTGAAGACGCCATGGAGCTGCAGTCTGGTTGGAGGCCCCTGCTCCTATGAGAACTTAAAGGATTTAAAGGACTACGCTATATCTATAATTACAGTTATGGTTTAAAATCGAAAAGGGAGGGAAAAACGAAGGAAAAGTGAAGAATACAAAACTGAATTATTCACCTTGTGCTACTGCAACGGATGTGACGTTTCTCCCGAGGACGATCTCGGGTGGTTGGTGCTGACCGCCCAATTTCCAATCCCGCAGCTGCTCGGTGGGTCGGGTAGCGGCTGGTCGGTCTCACTTTGTTGGCTGTTCCGGAGGCTCCTGTGGTGACGCTGCTACTGCCCGATTCGGCAATTTACGGGGATAGCGCCTCGAGTTGGGATCGATGGCACCCAGAAACATACCTAAGGGGACTCGTGCTGGAAAAAATGCCACCGCTGCCGCTGAATTAGCTTCTGCCACTGAGGGAGCGGACATCACAGCAGCAATGGCGGCAATGGTGGCAGCGGCTGCAACTGCACCATCATCATTATCTTCTGGGAAAGCCGGTCAACAAACGGGTAAGCAGCTGATCCACGCCCCACAGTTTGTTGTTTCGAATGCCACCTCGGTTGTTGATGGGAGGAGGCTGAACTCTGGAAACAGTGTTACTGCTGGTGAGAATTTTGGCAGTTGTGTAGGGGCGGCCACTACACCGACGGAACCTTGCACTAATGTTGCTAATCCGATTCAGCCTATAAGTAGCTGCCCTAATTCTAACCCTCCATCAGCTATGTTGTCTGAAGTGCTTGGCACTTCAAAGCAGTCTGCAGCAGATAAAACAACCACGGACTGTAATGCAAGCTTGAGGGGGGGGGGGGGCAGAAGGATTCTGAGAACCCAGAGAAAGCGAATATTAATGACTCTGGAATTATTGAACGCGCAGAGCCATCAGATAAGTCAACTAAATCAGTACCCGAGTCTTCTCAAGGAACAGATCTGACAGAGATCTCTAAAACATTAGACCCAGGGTGCCATCCTATGGTTTCTCTTGCTGATTCGGAGGTGAACAACTTGGTGGCAGGGCCAGTGGTTGTAAAGGTACCCCTGGTTGTAGACGAGATAACCGATGTTACTGGTGAAGGGGGAGAGGAGTGTTCCAACGACGACTATGAGGAACTTGTTGAAGCTGAAGACTAAGTCAGCTCCCCTACAGACACAGCTAAACTCTTTGGCTGTAGAAAGGGGAAGGCTAAAGCCAAAAACAAATTAAAGAAAGGGAAGAGTCCCAACATCCTTAACATTTCCACCTCTACCTCGGTATCACGAGGGAAACCCATAACTAATAAAAGTCCTCTACGGAAAAGGATTCAGGCAAAGGGAGGGGTTAAGAGTATGGCAATGCGCCTATCAGGCACTAGCCCAACGGAGGGCAACTATTTGAAAGACCGCTCTTTATCTGATGGCCTTACTATATCTACATCTTCTTTGCCTATAGTACCTATTGTGCATGCGGGTTCAAAATCAATCTTATCAGAGGAGATTCAATCCTTATCAGAGTCTAGTAGCACTACAGTAGTAACTGTATTAGGATCTGCCTCAGTGGCTGCCTCAGGGGGGAGCAACCATCTCTTACGTTCTTAATTAACTCAAACGGTCATTCCACTTACAACCTCTCCTACAATTAGTATAACTAACGCAATAACTCCAACAGCTTCAGAAGACTCAGAGGTTACTCTTTCCCCCCTCAATCTGATACTACAGACTCTAACTGACCACCGACAGGAAGCACAACAACATTTCCTGCAACTGAGGGAAGACAATAGTACAATGCAAAATTCCCTACAGGAGATGACCAGCAAACTCGGTGGAATAACACAGGAGATCGAAAAACTACAGCAAAGGGTGGTGGGAGTGGAAGAAGCGTCTGCCCGGACAGAGATCCTGGCCAACCAACATGACGCACAGATCGTGAACTTACAGATCAAGCTGGAAGACATGGAGAATTGTCGAAGGAGACAAAATCTCAGACTTTTTGGTATACCAGAAGGATCAAAAGGGGCAGACCAGAGGACGTATGTAGTCAAATTATTCCAGAAGGCCTTCCCGGACTTGTCTGACTGGGATTGGGATTCACAACTCCAAAGAGTCCATAGACTACCATTAACCCAGAGAAATAAAGGGGACAAATTCCCTCGCCCCTTCCTGATCTATTTTGGGAACTTTCTATTGAGACAGGCAGTGTCACTGAAAGCTAGACCTAATTCCCCTGTTACATTAGAGAATGTCTCCTTTTTCGGTCGGCAAGGCAACGATGGAAAGACGCTGGAAGCTGTGTCAGCTTATAGATCCATTTTAATCTTTAGGGGGGCAAGTGTTCCTCCAAGAATCAGCTCGTCTTAAAGTAGTTAAGGGCGGTCACACATATTTTTTTACAGACGATAGGGAAGCTGAGCAAGCAATTTCTAAATTAATGTAGTACTCTTGCTTGGTATGCTAGCAGCTTACCTAGTGTCTGTGGTCAGGTGAAGGCTATCAAAGCTTCATCAAGCTTCACTATCTACTTTAAAGGGAACTGGAATTGGGAATTTAGCTTTATGAAGGCTTATTTAATGGTGACCTGCTCTGTACTACTTCCTAATCTCGCTTGCCCTTTCCTTTTTTCTTCCTTTCTTCCTTCTTCTTTCTCTGCTCTTTTCTTTTTTCCATTCTTAGTTAGTTTTAATTACAATAAACTACAACTCATCGAAACAGCTAATGAAACTTTCTTTTTTGGTGTAGGGTTGCAGGGGTGGCCTCCGTCGCTGCTACTCTGCAGGGCTGCCCAAACAGCGGCAGCAGGATATAGAGGGGTATTCTCCCCTAAGGTACAAGAGGGAGGGGGATGGGATGGGTGGGTGCAGGGATGGTTTGCTTCATGAGGGGGATACAATTTTTAAAAATAACAACATGAGCACGAGGTTTGTTAAATTTGATAATAGGGAGATAGTTATATGTTTTGTTAGAATGGAAGGGGACAATACATTAATGAAATGTATCGACTGAGATGTCTAGCATGGAACGTAGCAGGCCTCAACAGTAGGAATAAGAGGCGATTAGTCCATGAGGAGCTGAACATGTATAACCCTCAAATAGCCCTATTATCAGAGACCCATATTTCCCATAAAGATCGGAAGTTACTGGGGCAACTAGGCTATGACGTAATAGTCTGTTCAGCATTCGAGGGGTTGCCATTCTGAAACAGAAACAATTCAGAGTAGAAATTGTTAAAACTGCCACGGACAATGGGGGAAGATGGGCTATAGCTCAACTAGTCTTGGAAAATTGTAAATACATATTTTGTGTTATATATGGACCGAATATAGATGATCCTTCTACCTTTGACCGGTTAAATATTGAATTATTAGAATGGGAAGGAGAGCTTATAATCATGGGAGATTTTAATTGCATAATGAACTATGATGTAGACATTACTAGACTTTCCAACGGATGCGCTGGTCACGAGCTGCTATCATAGAAGTGGGGTGTATACATAATATAAAGGATGCCTGGCGAACAATATATCCGAATGTAGCAGGGTTTACTTATTATTCTGTACCACATAAGTTATGCTCACGCATAGATATGGCTTGGGTTTCGGATAGGATTCTAGAAACTAGTACCATGGAGATCTGCCCAAAGGTCACGTCCGACCACAACCCAATTCTTCTTGTTTTCAATATTTCACAAAAAAAGCAGGGCCCAAGGGCATTTTCGTTTCCTAGATATTTACTATCAGATACAGAGTTTGTTTTACAACTTAAGAATCACCTGATAGAGTTTATTAAAATAAACCTTAATTCCACCCTACCTGTTGTGGTGTGGGATGCCTGTAAGGCCAGTATACGGGGGTTCACACAACAGTTTGTCTGGAGACAGAACTCAGAGTGAAGGAAAGTGACCGAAACGATGGTTACTAATATACTGTCATTGGAAAATCAATTAGCAGAGGCTCTACGTCAAGGCTCCCAAAATACGACTGAATTGGGTTATAAGCTGGTGAATCTCAAATCTGCTTTGAAAACTACGTTTAGAGAAAAAAGTAGTGCTAAATTGCATAAATATCATCTGTCTCAATATGAGAGTGGGGACAAAATTGGTAAAATTTTGGCATACAAAGTCACTGACGATAAGGCTAAAACATTAATAAAGACGATAAAGGGACCTAATAATGTGACTTGTAGCCAGCCTGTACAGATATTGGAGCAATTTGTTAATTATTATAGAACCCTGTACACTCCAGAAAATCATCCCACTATGAATGTCATACAAATGTATTTAAATACTAATATAACAAAGAACAGGGAAATAGAAGGATTCGATCAATTGTCCGAGAATATCACTATGACAGAGATTAGACTCGCAATTGCTGCCTTGACATCGGGCAAAGCCGCTGGGGAGGATACGCTACTATTAGAATTATACAAAGTTCGTACTGACAAATTACTCCCCCTCTTCTGCCAGGTAATCAGCTCAGGTGCAGGCTTAAAGGCCCCTAACTCGTGGAATACTGCAAAGATCGTTTTCTTTAAAAAAAAGAATAAACCTGCTGATGAGTGTGGGTCATATAGACCCACTTCACTCATCAACACAGATGCAAAAGTGTTTGCCAAAGTCCTAGCCACACGACTGGCTCCATTTAGTCTGAAATTAGCAAGCCCTCAACAGCATGGATTTGTTATGGACAGAGATACAACAGCTCATGCAAATATGGCTATAACAGCATTCAATGTGGCAGAGACCAATTCCACCCCACTCGGTATGGTACTGCTGGATGCTGAAAAAGCTTTTGACCGAGTGGGGTGGGATTATCTCTGGGCAGTAATGACAACCTTTGGCTTTATAGGCCAATATTTAAGGTGGATACAAGCTCTTTATGACCATCCAACTGCTAAAATCAGCTATGCTGGGATGAAATCCCCTAATTTCATAATATCTTGGGGTATTTGGCAAGGGTGCCCTTTGTCACCCTTGCTGTTTGCACTCTCTATGGAACCATTTATTTATGCTTTACAGATCCAATCCCGAATAGTTCCTTTGGATTTTGGTCTGAATTCTTTAAAAATTGCAGCTTACGCTGATTATATTGCAATATATTCCACAGACGTGGTAGAAGCTTTACATGGAATAATTGAGGAAGCCAATAGGTTTGGGGCAGTCTCCGGATATAAATTAAATACATACAAAACACAGATAATAATGAATTATAAACCCCAGGCCCCGGTACAAGGGATATGCAGAGCAGCCACATATCTAGGTGTCAAAATTTCTTCTAAAATAAGCGAAATAATCACACTTAACTATGTGGCTCTATTAAAGGAAATATCTGTCACACTGAAAAAATGGCATAAGGTCCCGCTTAGCATCATAGGTCGAATTAATCTAATCAAAATGAAGGTATTGCCTAAAGTTCTTTATTTATTTAAGTCCATCCCATTACGTGTTAATAATTTTTTTTTCAAAAGGCTAGACGGGATTTTTAGTTTTCTAAGGGGGTATAAAAAAGCATGTCGCTCAATTGCTTTACTTAAGCTTCCGTTAAACAAAGGGGGGCTTAATTTTCCTGATTTTAGGTTATATTTTCTAGCAACTTTTCTTGGTCGTCTCCGTAGATTATTTTACCCAAATAATCAATATTACTTTCATAAATTTATGCTGGAGGCGGACTCTAATATGTTCTTAGCGAAAGTGAATGGCCCCAATTATTTGAAAAGGGTAAAGTTCAAGACTGCAAGAGAGACTGTTAACATCTGTTTTTTGATTCTCACTATATGTAAAACTTTGTTTTTTCATCCCAAACTCCTCTTGTGGGGTAATCCGGGACTTCTGGAAATCTTTCATGATCGAGCTGGTAATATATGGGCTACGCTTGGAATAAAAACCTTAGGGGACCTTTATAGTAATGATGGCTTTATGGATTTTGAAATACTTAAGGCTCTTTACAATTTGACTGAAGCTATGCGGTTTAAATACTTACAAATCCGTAACCTTTTTATACGTAAGCTGAATTTGAGGAAAATTTCAGACTCGGATATCTGGAATTGTTTTTACTCAGTCAAGACTAAATCATTAATCAGTGAGGGCTATAAATACCTTAACTCCTATAAGGCTGATGACTGTGTGAAACTTGCTGAGAAGTGGAGTACAAGATTGGGCATTAATATAACCGCTAATAAGATCTCTGCTGCTTTTTGTAGTCTCAATAGCTCAGTACAGTCCTCTAGTTTAAGGCTACAACAATATAAAACAATATGCTTTCTGTACTATACACCGGAAAGAATATCAAAATGGTCCCTAAATAGCCCAACCAGTGACCGGTCTAAATGCCCCAAATGTCTCCTCTTACTGCATTAATGGTATTATTAGGTGTACAGACGCTGAATAACCCACAGAAAGACCTAATAACTATCCTACTTTCTTATGCTAGGCTGACCATTGCCTGGGTATGGATATCACCAAAACCACCTCATATCATGGAATGGTGGTCTTTGGTTAAAGAAATTTAAGCTATGGAGTCCGCATTAGCTAAAATAAGAGGAACGCGATCATTAATGAAATTGGATCAAATTTTGGGTATTTTCGTTTAAGATCTTATTTGTATTTTGTATGTAAATGCTATTTTTTTTTCTGTTTCTTGTTGTTTCACAATTGATTGCTCTTGTTTGTCTGGAAAAATGTATTATTTGTATTGATTTGTAATTAGCTTCTCCCCTACCCCACTCTTGTTTTTTCTTTTCATCCCTATTATATATATGTTATGAATGTACTTTCTCGTGTTGTTAATAAAAAATAAGTCAAAAAAATAAATAAAAAAAAGAGAACGATACTTGCATTCACTTGTATCACAGCTCAACCTTCTACGCAAAAGGCAATCCTATTTTTTTTGTTTTGCTTTAATAGAGGAGATACATTTCACGGTGCCCAATTATCGGGTTATGACGTGTTTATTAGTTTAATACTTTTACTTGGATATCAGCACTAATATGTATGAAGTGTCGGTGAGGATGTCATGGTGACTTACCACCACACAACAGACAACAATTCTTTAGGAATGCTGGAATAACCGAGACCTCGACACAAACAAAAAACATCTGTGATTTAAAGAACTAATTGTGAAAAGTAGTCTATGCTCCAGGATGGAAAAGAAAAGGAATTTATTAATAGATCAAATCCAGGATAAACTTGAATATAAATGAATGAAAACTCACCATATTATTCCTCTCCAGGATGCAATACAGTTTATTTAATTGATTTAGCTGTCCAGATAGGAATAAAAACAAACAATTAACAAAACAGATGCTTGCTAGAATTGCAGGCCTTTATGTTGAGAAAGGAATATTGAGCCAATCAATCAATCAATCAGGAATTTATATAATGCAGCTACTCACCTGTGAAAGCCTCAAGGCACTGAGAGTGGGTTGGAGGCTGCTGATCCATCTGGGCTTGGAGGTTCAGATGAAGAGCCAGATCATGAGATCCTTCCTGAATTTGGTCAGCGAGGGTGATTGCCTGAGATGGAGGTGCAGGGTGTTCAAGATCTTGGCGGGTAGGTAAAAGGATCTTCCTTTGGTTCTGGTCTTGTGGATCCATGGGATGGTGGCCCGGGCAAATTGGGCATTGCAAAGCTGTCTTGTGGGTGTGTGGAAAGGGAGGCAGTGGTTCAGATATGCTGGTCCTGCATGATGGAGAGCTTTGTGGGCATGTGTGAGGATCATGATGGTGATTCTCTTATTGACTGGGTGCCAGTGGAGTTGACGGAGGTGTTGAGTGATGCGTTTGCATTGGGGGATGTCAAAGACCAGTCTGGCTGCGACATTTTGGACATTCTGAAGTTTCCTGAGTTATGCCTGTGTAAAGTGCATTGCCATGGTCTAGTCTGCTGGTGATGAGTGCATGGGTGACCGTCGTTCTGGATTCTGTGGGGATCCATCTGAATGACGTTCAGATGTGGAAACAGGATGAGGATACAGCATTGATCTGGCTGTTGATTGAGAGTGCAGTGTCTAGCACGATGCAGAGGTTACATGCATGGTCTGTAGGGGTGGGAGGATTTCCCAGAGTGTCGGGCCACCAAGAGAGTGAAAAGTCCAGTAGGATGAGGGCTGCGGATTCGAGGAGGGAGTGGATGTCATCGGTGGCGGTGAAGAGAGCAGTTTCGGTGTTGTGTTTGCTTCAGAAGCCGGATTAAGAGTGGACCAGGACATGGTTTTCCTCGATGAACTCCAAAAGCTGGGCAGTGATGGTCTTCTCGATGACCTTGGCTAGGAAGGGGAGGTTGAGAGATGGGTCTGAAGTTCTTGAGGTCTGTCAGGTTGGTGGATAGCTTCTTCAGCAGGGACTTGAGCTCTGCGTGTTTCCAGTCATCGGGGAAGGAGGCGGCTTCGATGGAGCAGTTGATGGTGTGGCGAAGCTCTGGGGGCAATGGCGATGGCTGCTCTACGGAAGATGAGATATGGGCAAGGGTCTGATGGGGCCCCTGAGCGGATGCTCTTCATGGTCTTGAGTGTGTTTTCTGTGGTATGCAGGGTCCAGTTAAACAGGATCTGTTGAGGTGTGGCGTGGTTACGTGCGGTGGTGATGGTTATTGAGGCAGGGTCTTGGTTGTTGAAGTTGCCATAGATCTGCCTGATCTTGTGGTGGAAGAAGTTTGTTGCAGAGGTCTTGGAAGGGTGGGATGTCTGTGGTCTCGCTGTTGGGCCTGGTGAATTCCTTGACGAAGATGCTCTATCAACACGAAACGGCCACCGGGCAGTCCTCTCTCCTGACGGGCATGGTCTTACTAAAAGCCTGTTTAATATTAAAAGCCATCTCTGGGCTTCTCCTTAACAGCTGCTTTTATTTGTTTGTTCTTTAATGTCTGTGGCACTATAGCCTGGGTTGCTAACCGGAAACTATGTTTTAAAAAAAATAGAAGCTGAACACATATGGCACCGAAGAAACGAGCTGGGCTTCCAAAAACAAGGGGGAGTGGAGGGGCAGCAATGCCTCATATTCCACATTGGAATTTAAATGTAAATAAGCAGTGGCAGGAGGTGGTGGGGGGAAGCCACTGCATGGGAAAATTAGGTAATGATGAGCAGGAAACTATGTTAAAAAACAGACAGTCTCTTAATCAATCAAAACATTTGTAGAGCGCACTACATACCCGTGAGGGTCTCAAGGTGCCGGGGGGGGGAGGGGGGGTGGGCGGCGCTACTTATCAAACGGCCAGGTCTTGAGTAGCCTCCTGAAGGTCAGCAGGTCTTGGGTCTGTTGTAGGTTTAGTGGGAGGGTGTTCCAGGTCATGATGGTGAGATGGGAGAAGGACCTCCCACCGGTGGTTTTTCTTTGGATGTGCGGGATGGTGGCGAGTGTGCGGTCGGCGGAGCGTAGCTGGCGGTTGGGGGTGTAGAAGGAAAGTTGTTTGTTGAGGTAGGCTGGGCCGGTCTTGTGGAGTGCCTTGTGTGCGTGGATGAGGAGCTTCAAGGATATCCTCTTGTTGACGGGTAGCCAGTGCAGGTTTCTCAGGTGGGGGTGATGTGGCTGTGGCGTGGTACATTGAGGATCAGTCGTGCTGAGGTGTTTTGGATGCTTTGCAGTCGTTTGATGAGCTTGGTCGGGGCTCTCACGTAGAGGGCATTTCTGTAGTCGAGTGTGCTGCTGACAAGGGCCTGGGTGACTGTTCTTCTTGTGTCTGTCGCGATCCACCTGTAGATCTTGTAGAGCATGTGGAGGGTGTTGAAGCAGGAGGAGGAGATGGCGTTGACTTGCTTGGTCATGGAGAGAGTTGAGTCGAGGATGATTCCCAGGTTGTGTGCATGGTCGGTGGGCGCCGGGGCTACCCCGAGGGGCGTCGGGGCTACCCCCAGTGCCTTCGGCCACCAGGAGTCGTCCCAGGCTGAGAGGTTGGAGCCGAGGATGAGGACCTTCGTTTTGTCCGTGTTCAGCTTCTGTCGGCTGGTCTTCATCCATTCGGCGACGGCCTTCATTGCTTCGTGGAGGTTGGCTTTGGCAGTGATGGCGTCCTTGGTGAGGGAGAGGATCAGTTGAGTGTCGTCAGCGTAGGAGATTATGATGAGGTCGTGCTGTTGGGAGACGTGTGCGAGCGGGGCCATGTAAATGTTGAACAGTGTTGGGCTGAGGGAGGAACCTTGGGGTACGCCACAGATGATCTCGGAGGCTTCGGATCGAAATGGGGGAGGCGGACGCTCTGGGTTCTGCCGGAGAGGATGCAGGTGGTCCATTCCAGGGCTATTTCTCGGATCCTACGGCGTGGAAATGTGCGCGTAGTGTGCGGTGGCAGACGGTGTCGAAGGTGGCGGAGAGGTCAAGGAGGTTGAGGGCTGCGGTCTCACCATTGTCCAGCAGTATCCTGATGTCTTCGGTGGCAGCGATGAGGGCAGTCTCAGTGCTGTGGTTGCTGCGGAACCCTGACTGGGAAGGGTCCAGGATTCTGTTTTCTTTGAGGTATCGGGTTAGCTGTCTGTTGATGATCTTCTCAATGACCTTGGGCGGGCACAGGAGCAGAGAGATGGACCGGAGGTTCTTGAGGTCTCTAGGGTTAGCCTTGGGTTTTTTGAATAGGGTGTTGATCTCAGCATATTTTCAGCTCTCCGGAAAGGTCGCGGTCTTGAGGGAGAGATTGATGACGTTGCGCCGGTGGGGTGCGATGGAGCTGCTGGCTTTGTTGAAGACGTGGTGCAGGAATGGGTCTGACGGGGAGCCGGAGTGGATTGTGCTCATGGTCTTGATGGTGTCATCGATGCTCATGCTGGTCAAGGCTAGCAGGGGGTCGTGGTCGATGGTGTGCAGAGAGACTGTTGTCTTGCTTTTTGTTTGGGTTGTCTGGGTGTTGAAGCTGTCGTGGATGTCTGCTATCTTGCGGTGGAAGAAAGTGCCGAGGGAGTCGCACAGCGCTTGTGACTACGGGATGTCGTTGGTGTTGGAGCTGGGGTTGGAGAGTTCATTCATGATGTTGAAGAGCTCCTTGCTATTGTGTGCGTTGTTGTTGAGGCGGACTTTGAAGGAGGTCCCCTTGGCCGTCCTGATGAGGTAATCGTGGTTGCGGGTGGTGTCCTTGTGGGCTGCGTGGCTGTCCAGAGTCTGTTCGCTGTGCCATTTCTTCTCTAGCTTCCGGCAGGCTCGCTTGGAGGCTAGGAGTTCTGGGGTGAGCCAGCTGATCCTCTTGCTGGTGTCTCTGTGGGGGGGTTCTTCAGCGGGGTGAGGGTATTGGTGCAGTAGTTGATCCAGCACCTGAGGTTGCAGGCAGAGTCATCGGTGTTGGAGGGTTCATTGGGTGGGCTGAGAGTGAGGTTTGCATGTAGTTGGTCTTCGGGGATTTTTCTCCAGCAGCTGCAGGGGTTCTGTTGTGTGCAGTGGTGTATGTTGGGTTTCTGTAAGGAGAAGTGGATGCAGTGGTGGTCGGTCCAGAGGAGTTCGGTCGTGTGGCTGAAGGCGACGTGGGGGCTTGCGGAGAAGATGGGGTCAAGCGTGTGGCCTGCGGAGTGGGTTGGCGTTGTGACGAGATGTCTCAGTCCGAGGTTGTCGAGGTTATTGATCAGGGTTGTCGAGTTGCTGTCGTTGTTCTCCAGGTGAAAGTTTAGGTCTCCGAGGCGGATGTTGTCGGTGGAGGTTAGGGCGTGCGTGCTGATGAAGTCGGCTATGGAGTCGCTGAACTGGGGTCAGGGTCCGGGGGGTCTGTAGACAAGGGTGCCTCTGAGGTTGGAGTTGGGGTCTGTGTCGATCGGGAAATGCATGTGTTCGACGGTGCTGAGCGTGTTGCCGGTGCTGGACGAGACCCTGATGCTGTTCTTGTGGACGATGGCGATTCTCTGCGGGTGATCTTGGAACCACCTGGGATGACTATGGCTATGTCGGCTGCGGAGGAGTCGTTCATCTAGGTCTCCGCCAGGAAGGCGACGTCCGGGGATGATGTATTGAGCAGGTCCCATAGTTCGACGGCGTGTTTGCGTGCAGAGTGGGTGTTCAGTAGGATGCATCGGAGGTGGTTGAGGTCTTTCTTAGCGGGTTGTTCTGCGGCTCTGAGGCTGGTGTTGCTGCAGTTCCAGTAGGTGAAGGGACCGTGTGTGCGTTTCGGGCGGCCTTGAAGCAGGTGTGGGTCCTTCCGCGGTTGAGAGCGTGGAGTGTGCTGGCATTGTAGCTGTGGTGATTGTTGTGGCGGATGCGGGGACCAGGGGTTCTGGCACTGGGCGCGGTTCAGGCGCGGACGGGCGCAGCTGCCGCCATATATGGAGATGTGGGAGGGAGGTGCATTTGGGAGTCGCAAGGCAGGGGCAGCGAATGGCAGTGAGGGGGGCGGGCCACAGGGGATGTAGCGACGAGAGTGGGGCAGCGAGGGGAAAACAGAGGCAAAGTGGGCACAGGATGCAAACCTGAACAGAAGGAAAAAATGGCACAAACAAGGGCAGTGAGGGGAAAACAGAGGCAAAATGAGCACAATCAAGGGCAGCGAGGGGGAGACAGAGGCAAAATGAGCACAATCAAGGGCAGCGAGGGGGAGACAGAAGGAAAAACGGGCACAAGATACAAACCTAAGGCCTACCACTGGCCACCAGGGATGAGGCACACGTGGTAGCCTGCGGGTGGAGGAGGGCCTCAACTTCTGCATCAGCGGCAGTGTCAGGGCACACAGGCGGAGCTGTGTGGTGGGGGAGCGACCTACCAGCAAGGTCAAGGTTTGCTCTCCTCCCCGCGCAGCGGGCACATATATGGGGATGCGGGAGGGAGGAGCAGCTGGGAGGCGGGAGGCAGGGGCAGCGAATGGCAGTGAGGGGGCGGGGCTGCAGGGGACGCAGTGGCTGGAATGAGGCAGCGAGGGGGAAACAGAGGAAAAACGGGCACAGGATACAAACCTAAACAGAAGGAAAAAACGGCACAATCAAGGGCAGCATGGGGAAAACAGAGGCAAAATGAGCACAATCAAGGGCAGCGAGGGGGTGACAGAGGCAAAATTAGCACAATCAAGGGCAGCGAGGGGGAGACAGAAGGTAAAATGGGCACAATCAAGGGCAGTGAGGGGGAGACAGAAGGCAAAACGGGCACAAGATACAAACCTAAACCAAAGGAAAAAACAGCACAATCAAGAGCAGCGAGGGGAAAACAGAGGCAAAAAGAGCACAATCAAGGGCAGCAAGGGGGAGACAGAGGCAAAATGAGCTCAATCAAGGGCAGCGAGGGGGAGACAGAAGGCAAAACGTGCACAGGATACCACAACTAAACAGAAGGAAAAAGTGGCAATATCAAGGGCAGTGAGGGGGAGACAGAAGGCAAAATGGGCACAATCAAGGGCAGCGAGGGGAGACAGAAGGCAAAACGGGCGCAAGATATAAACCTAGTGCCTACCACTGGCCAGCAGGGATGAGGTGCAGGTGGTAGCCTGCGGGTGGAGGAGGGCCTCAACTTCTACAGCAGCGACAGCGTCAGGGCACACAGGCGGAGCTATGTGGTTGGGGAGTGACCTACCACCAAGGTCAAGGTAAATACATGTGGCACCGAAGACCCTAGCTGGGCTTGTGGTGCTGGGAGGGACAGCAGAAGAAAAAGAGTTTGCCCAAACAACATATAAGCAATAAAAGCATAAGGAAACTGTACTTGGCCGGTGCTCCTCAGCCTTTAGCCGAATTGAAATATTCGCTGTGTGAACCAGTTAGGAGGCAGCAAAGAAGAGCGACCCTGGAGTCAACATATGGTAGCAGCAGGCGAGAAAATAGTGCTCGATCTAAAAACAGGTCAACAGAAGTACAGCAATGTTGCCAGAATGCTTGATCTTTTCTGTGCTTTGGTGTAAATCCATTCAACGGTTTTGGAGAAATTATTGTTCAAAAGTTAGTGATATCTGAACTATTTTCCCCACAGGAATCCCCAGAACTCTCACTGTACTGCAAATTAAGCAAACAAAGCATTATGATTGGCCGAGACAGCCTTTTTTCTCAAAGGCCTTTTCACTCTGATTGGCTGGCTGCAACATCAACGGAAATGTTGCAGTTGCCAATACAGGACAAAGAGTCCCCACATCCTGAAAATAAACAAAAAATGAAACCAATGGCAGGATAGGCCTGCTCTGACCCCTGGGAGCTTCTTGTGATTCCCCTCAGGCCAATTTTATTATTTTTAAGTTGCAGGTCCCATGGTACTAACAAGGGACCCAGAAAAACCTCCTGTGGCGTACTTCAGAACTCTTGGGAGATCCAGAGCAGACTCTTGAGTGGTCCTGCAGGAAAACCATGGGACCCCTAAACAATAATTGGAAAAGAGACAGAAAATGATAAATATGGGATGCTGGTCTGCGGGAGGGTTGGCTGCCCATGGAAGTTGACTGCAGGACCTGGCCACAAGCCAGGCCACGTGAGAAACCCCATGCTGTGCATGGCCAAAGGCCAACTGAAGTGAAGGTTGGCTGCTTGAAGGAGGTTGGCCACCCTGAGAAGGTTGGACAAAACCCCGTGTCCAGCCTCTGTGCTGCATGGTCAAATGGTATTTTCAGTTAGCCAGTTGGATAAATATGATCAAAAATCTCAGAAATTCACTGAAAAAAACCAAAGCTTAAAGTGCTGTTATAATTAGGTGAGGTACTAAGATTTTAGCTTATATTAAAAAATAATGGAAATTCTCTGGGAAAAAAAATAAAGATAAAAGTGGTGCTGTAGGTAGGCCTTGTACTATTATAAAAACTATCATTTTGAAACCAAACAAAATGATCCTGAGATAACTATAACTTGTTTCACCAGCATGCACAGCTTATGGCCTCACATATTAATTTACTCATGCCTTGCTCAATGACATCACTGATGACATTTCAAATGACATAATTGTTGGCATTACTAATGATATAATTGATCACATTTTTCAACCTACTGCTTTTCAAATTACTATTTAAACTAGTAGAATTTCGGGTATGAAAGTAAGTACTAAATGGCACAGAATCAGGTACAGCATACCCTTCAGACACACAGATCCCCTTTGGTGAACCAATCTCTCCCTACTTACAGCCTTTGCCCTGTACCAAACACTGTGAGGATAGCCGACCTCATGTGGGAAATCATCCAGCCCTTGCTGCTCATAGTTTTCATCCTGTGAGCAACTTTGCATGGAGAAACCACTCCCTCGAGAGACACCCACGCCTCAATGGGTGGTTAAGATCCTTCTATGCACTGCGTTTTCCACCAGAATGTTGCAGGTCTAAAGGTCAAGATATCTAAACCTAAATGGGAGGTCTTCATAGATAAACATCACACTGTCCTACTACAAGATACGTGAGCAACCGAGACAGTCTTTAGGCCAGGGTATATTACATTCTTTACAAAGGAGGTACCGTCAGCTGCAGGCAGAGCATCAGGTGACCTGTAGATTTGGCTGAGATCAGAGTTGTACACTAAAGTAAGGATAATCCCGACTGAGTGCAGAGATCTACTGGGTATAGTTATATCAACAGGCAGTGGACCTGGTGCTAGGCATATTGCCATCATAAATATTTTTTACGTTCAGTCCCGATAAATGCACAGTCTACTATAACAGATTGACTCTCTGATATGATCGACCAGTTGCACCATAGCTGCCTTAAAATAATTGCAGGAGATTTTAACCCCCAAATGTCAGTAAGGTCATCAGGCCTGAGGCTGCCTGACACATTGTATGTATCAAGGTTGTTGCCTTTCCCTGCTGTGGACACTCACACTAAGTTTTCTAGGGTTGCAGGTCAAATCATTGATATGTTAGTGGCACATGGGCTGAAGATATTAAAGTGTTCCACTCTGGCTGACTTTCCCCTTCACTCCACTTTCAAAAGAGAATCATACACTAACAACATTGACTATATTTTTTAAGATAATACTCTATGGCCGTACATGATTGATATACAGGTTGTCTCTAGGATGAATAGCAACCACGAAGCACTTAGTGCCCAATTTTAAGCAAGCCCTTTTCTGAATTCTAGCATGCCGGCTAACATTACTATCAATGAGGTTACAACTAGTAGCAATAGAAGGAGAAGTAAGTGGCCATCTATTACAGAAAATGGCATAATTCAGTCTGAAATCTATAAGTTATTTGTGGATATATTGGCCCCAGTTAAGCTTATGGTTAACAGTTTGATTAATTCCATTGTGAATTGATGGAGCAGCTGAAAAACGTTTTCATAGGAAGCTCGGAAGGGACATTACTGACAAAACCTCCTGGGCTGGTATTCACAAGAATGTAGACTTGCTAAGACAGTGCTTTTAAAAACAGTAAAAATGGTGATCGTAGGAGGATCAGTGTCTCAAGAGGGCACAGGGCAATTCTGATTAAGGCCAACAGATGTTGGGAGATAGCACAGTGAGAAGAACGTACTGAATCCCTCCAAAATAAGAATATGCATGTCTTCTGGAACTTAATAGCTACTGCAACTCATTCCTTAGAAAACCACCTTGAAGCTGCTGTACAACCTGAAACATGGGTCACTTTTTCTTTGGACCTATACATCAAATGGTCTAATGACCCATTGCAGTCAAGTGATGATTTTATTACAGCCTAGATAGAGAGAGAGACTGCGAATGAGGATGACACCCCCCTAGACTTTGGTTTAGAAGAAATAATAATAATAATAATCCACATTTGTAAAGCGCACAATCACCCGCAAGGGTCTCTCGGCGCTGGGGGCCGTCGGGAAGATTAAGCAAGCTATTGCCCAGAGTCGCATGGTGCTGGGCAAACCTGCCGCCGGAGCCGGGGATCGAACCCTGATCCCCAGATTCCAGCGTCAGTCGCCCTGGCCGCGGCGCCACACCTCTCCCAGAAACAGTGCAGGCATTGCACCTAATGAAGAGGGAGGCAGCGCCTGGTTCTGATGGCATCCCTGGAGACTAATATTTGTCCCAACTTGAAATTTGGGTCCCATACTTGAACATCCTGTGAAATGCCATGACAAGAGGGGGGACATTATGCCATCTTGGAGAGGTGTCATTATTGTACCCACCTACAAAAAGGGAGACGTCTGGCCCTTCCAACTAAAGGCCAATCAGTCTGATCGACAGTAGCCAAAAGATCTTTTGTAGACAGGTGCTTTTGAGACTTCTGCAATGGATACCAGATCATCACATCCTTTTAGACAGTCAAGCAGGATTTAGATGTAAGTTCAGCACCTTGGACCAGGTGTTCTGCTTCAGGACGATATGTTGGGAATATTTCATTCTGAGGCATGACCATTTACATGTGGCTTTTATGGATCTGAGGACCACTTTTGACCTGGTGTTTAGGGATACTCTCTGGAGGGTGATATTGACATATGGCATCTCTTCAGAATCCTGAAAATATTGGACAGTGAGACCTTTGCACAGGCTAGGTGGGATTTGGGTGGGGACCTGGCAGATAGGATACCTATCAACTGTGGAGTAGGACAAAGGTGCGTGCTTGCCCTCACACTGTTCAGCCTATACATTAATTGAGCAGTGAAGTGGTTAGCAAACTGCAATTATGATGCGCCAACATGTGTACCTATAGAACCCCAATTGTCATATTTTCAGACAACACTCTTTTACCCTCCAGAACTCCACAAGGCCTCAAAACTCTATTGGAACACATCACTTCTTTTGCACTGCAGGGGTTTAGAGATAAACCCCACAAAATTCAAATTCATGGCATTGAATCCCTAGAACTATCCCCAAATAATTCTTAATTTTGGTTTAACAAACCATGAACGAAGCAACCATACAATCCCTTTTGATCTGTTAGAGGCAGGATGTTGGTCGATGGGGTGCCCATGAAACAAGTGAAATACTTTGATTACCTGGGTGAAAGACTGGCTGTTAATCTTTCCTGGGATCCCCAGATAGGAAAAAGCAGTAATCTTATTGCAAAGGGCGTCAGCCATAGCAAAGAAATATAAGACAACTTCTAGCAGAGCCGTATCACCAGCGCTTGATGCTTAGAGGGCAACTGCATTGGCAGGAGTGACATATTGGGTGGAAGTGTGGAGCTGTACTTATGTGTCCTCACTTACCCAACTCGAAAATAAATTAATTAGGTCACTGTTTAGCATGCCCCAAAGCTTTCCCCTAATCCCTCTATGCTTTGATCTGGATTAAAATAAGAAGGACCTTGTGATGCTCCTAAATACTTTACTTTATTTGGTGCGACTATGGAAGACACCTGAATTGGTGTCCTTTAGAGAGGAAGATGTGACGTTACAACGCATGCAATACATCGCATGCCATTACAACGCGGTTGTCACAACGACCGTGCTGTTACATTGCATACTATTACAACGTAAGCCATTACAACGACTTGCTGTAGGGGGCACTGGATGTTGGCATAGTATAATTTACTATTCCAACTCCAGTCTGTGCAATAGTAGGGAAGGTGTTGGACTTTAAATCCAACACCTCTGCCCCCTACAGCAAGTCTCTGTAATGACTTGCGTTGTAATGGTTTGCGATGTAACAACGCAGTCATTGTAACAACCATGTTGTAATGGCATGCAATGTATTGCATGCGATGTAAAAAAATTCTCCCTTTAGAGAGGCTCTAGCGGAGCTCTTTAGTAATGACAAAAGCAAATGTACCTCAAGAAGTAAAATAGCTTTGTGAAACCATCAAAATGGAGAGAGTGTGGCATTCCCCAAAAACACTGAACAAAGGCATAGCCACAAAGATGAAACAAGCCTTTTGGGAAGCCATGCTATTGCAAACTTGGAATGCCTTTCTGTAGGGGGAAAATAGAAAACAGAAGCTGTGAACAAGAAAACTACCATATGAGAAAATATATGGAGGAGAAAAATAAGTCTTGTTCACTTTTGAAAAAAACGGTAATAATTACTCTGTGGAAACTGAGGGGAAAAAAAGAATTGATGATTTTGCACATGTTTGTGCTGTGTAGGCCTACTTTTCTCTGAGGAAATAATTGTCTGCTTTCATAAGCAGCAAAAATTAGCTTTATTAAGACAAGCAGACAAAACAATGTCTTATTCAGCTGTGAGTATCTGAGCAGGCACAGTTTATGCAGGTTGAAAAGATGTGGAAGCACATGAAGAACTCTACAGTTCAGCAGCACAAGCTAACTCTGCCCAAGCTAGCCTTTGTGAACCCCGTTTAAAAAACTGCACACATGAGAAACTTTGCTGAGACTTTTTTGCAAGCTGGCCTCAAAAGAAAAAACTGCCATACCAAAGACTCATTGTCAGGTTGAGGTGGATGAGGTGGTGCAACCAAACCAGGTTGCTCATCATAATTTTATGAAGATATTATAAATTAGTAAAGTTGGTTGTTTTGTTTATTTTATAATTGTCGATTATACACAGATGCACACAGGCCTTCTGCATTTCTTAACTGGCCAAATCACAATTTTGGCACTTTAAGAAATGAAAAACAGCCTTTTCCTATGTACAAAGGCCTTTAGGGAATCGCAAAATGCAATTTCCACCCAGTAGACATCGAATTTTATGATTCTCTAAATAGGAAATCTTTAATAGGAATTTCCTATTTGCGATTTCTTAGCACATGTACACAGCATGTCTTAAATGTGAATTGGGCATTTAAGAAATGCAATTACCATCAACTCAAAGTCGATGATAAGCATGTGCTATTTAAAAAAGCATTCCAAATGGTTTTTTTAAAGTGCCCCTAGGGCATGTGTGCACTTTACATGGACATCACTTTATTATGGGTGCTGCAAAGGGGCCTTAGGCCGAACATCACTATTGCTTTAGCATTTCTTAATTTGCAATTTCCTATTAGGAAATTAGGCCCATAGGTACGAATTGTTTGGTATTACCTAAATAGTCATTTACTAATAGCTTCCTAGTTTGTAGGAATCGCTAATAGGGAATGTCTATTTTTGTACAAGCCATTTTGCATTTCCTAAATAGCAATGTCTAGGGAGTTACTATTTAGGAAATGCAAAATAAGTATTTTCGCTCATCTGGCCCATTGTTTGTTAATGTAGTTGTTGTATTTGTGTAAAGTTCAAAGTTACTACTGATTTGTTTGTTTAACAGTTTTTATGGATTTGATTAATATTACAGTAATGTAATGTTGACTAAAACTAACAGTTCCTTCTTCAGGGTACGCAGAAGTGCTCCTGCATGTATAAGCCAATTGTATGAATACCCAACTATGGTGACTTCTCATACAACATTGAGGTCTCACTAGAGAACAGCCCTTTTGCCCACTCTAGTATAGATATCTCTCATAAAAGAGGAGGGATTTGGCACCGAGGCCAATTTATCTCCATATTCTACTACGCACTGCTATCACCTGGTGGAGATGTGATAGTGGAGAGTGCAGTTCTTTTGCACATGTTACTATATGTACTTGTACATAGGGGTTAACAAGACTGAAACCCTGCGATCACAGCGAGTTCAAAATGTGGTGGCTAGAACCCTGCTAGATCTCCCCAGAACATGCCCCACTTCTAGGGCAATCCGTCAGCTGCACTGGCTTCCTGTTCTCAGCCGAGTGGAATTTAAGGTCCTCTGCACTGTATTTAAAATCTTGAAATTTTCCTCTTCAGCCATTTTGTCCAATCTGCTGTCACCTTACTCCCCTACGTGCCAACTTTGCTCAACCAGACATCTGGCGACTGTGCCCCGTATGGGGAGGGTACGGTCGGGCGGGTGGTCTTTCCGTTTCTTGGCTGCCAAGCTTTGAATGCTCTGCCATTCTCCATCCGTGCCATGGAGAACTACATGATCTTTCACAGAGCTATTAAAACCCATCTCTTCCCTACAGCCTAGTGCCTTCTTCTGATCTCCAGCCTCTATGATCTGCATCAGCGCTGGGATGCCTCTTGCTGAGGCAGCTGTGCGCTATACAAAACATGTTAACATAACATAACAAAGAATACACTATTGCCATACCCTACTGCCCACAGCCTACTTTGCACATATATCACTCTGGGGAGATATCTCAGCTGAGAGGATAGTGTGTTTACACATAATAGTCCCAATAGTTAGTATTGACCCTACACCTTACTTGTACATCTGTCATCCTGAGGAGAGCTGTGACCAGAGAGGTATGCTAATTTGCACATCCCACTTTGCACACCCATCATCCAAGACACAGGTCACAGAAGAGGGGCCAGTTTCTCCCCACACTGTACTATTTGACTTTTCATGCAAGAGAGATGTGTCTGCAAACAAGGCCCTTCCTCCCCACAGTTAACTATATATACCTGTCAACATCAAAAGAGGTTTGAGCAGAGAGATAATATTTTTCTAAAACCATACTACCAACACCTGTCACCCTGGTAAGATTTGTTTGAGGACAGCTCACTCAGTTGCCAGACAGCACTACATATCGATGTTGCTGTAGGAAGAGGCATCAGTACAGAGGCCATTGCTTGCCCACACCTTATTGCACATCCAAGTTTGTATTTGTATAGGGATTTGTAAAGAGTAGGAATCACCCCCGGAGGGGTATCTCCACGCTATAGAAGCAGGGAAGTCAGATAGGCATGGGCAGACAGGTTTAAGCTCTGAATAATGCTGTTTTCATGAGTTTCCTGAAGCAGAGTAGATTGGAGCATTTGCGCTGGTCCTCGGGCAAGGTGTTCCAACATTTTGAGGCTAGATGAACAACAGTTATGCCTCCGGTTCTAAACTTCTTAAACCGTGTTACCACCAGCAACCCTTTACCTTCTGATCTAAGATGGCGATTCAGACAGTAGATTTTAAATTTGTCTGACATGTAACTGGTACATTAGAAGTGGTGAGATGCACACCGGCATAATCCAATTAGTCAATGTTTAAACCGATTCAAAACTTTGTAGGCGTGCAAGCTTGTCCGCGCTCTGCCCCATTACGCTGCAATATCAACAAAACACGAGGGGAACCTGCTAAGATTCCACCAAATGCACAGCCTCATAACTGAATGAATCAAATGAATTAAATTCAACTATTTAAATCCTCTGTTTCTCCATATTTTTCCACCTTTACCTTTAATTCTTCTTTATTTCAATGTTTGTTCAATCCGTTTTATTCATTCCAGTATTATGCGGCGATATTCTCACAATCACAGGAGCACCATTGAGTTCCACATGTCACGATTTTATTAAAAGTAACCCAATGCATTTCGGGATAACAATCCCTTCATCAGGACTCAGGAGTATCTAAAATGCAAACAAATTCCAATTTTTTTTTTACATGATGCTATCAGCATTAGCATTATACTCCCAATATAATTTGGGTATGGTGTAAGCGCCGGTTCTTGTGGGATGGGTTACAATGCATTCTGGGAGGTGTAGTTTGTGATGAATGAGGGGAGGAAGGAGAGGGAGCATGTTGTATACACAGTTTGCAGTTCAGCTTTGCGCACAACCTCCATCACAGATACACTTGATCAACAACCTGAGGGCAGTTAGGAGGGTGAATAAAATTGAACAGGTTCAGAACAATTGATGTAGTTTCTCATCATAAGGGACAACCGCGCCTCGGCACGCAATGAAATAGAAATATGAATGGTCTAAAGGAACTTGGTATGCTGTTTAAAAAGGAAACGAGCGTCTTGTAAAATTGGCTCTATAATGAGGGACGCATTTCAGCATATGTCACGGTAAGCGTGATTAGAAGCTAAGCTGAGCAAAGGCAAATGAATAGGCAACAAAAAGTTTGTTTAACATATGAAGATTCACTGATTATATACAACATTTTTTTAAATATATGGGTGTTTTGTTAAAAGGATCGTTGTTTACAACTTTGGATTAAGTGTCTTAAAATATATTTACAATGCTGTTTTAATGACGATTGGTGTAAAAATTGTTGAGAAAACGGTAGTAATTTAGTTGTCTGTTTAATTGGGAGTATAATGCTAATGCTGATAGCATCATGTAAAATTATTTTTTTGAATTTTATGCATTTTAGATGCCCCTGATGAAGGGATTGTTATCCCGAAATGCATTGGGTTACTTTTAATAAAATCGTAACATGTGGAACTCAATGGTGCTCCTGTGATTGTGAGAATGTCGTTGCATAATACTGAAATGAATAAAACGGATTGAACAAACATTGAAATAAAGAAGAAATAAACGTAAAGGTGGAAAAATATGGAGAAACAGAGGATTTAAATAGTTGAATTTAATTCATTTGATTCATTTAGTTATGAGGCTGTGCAGTTTGGTGAATCTTAGCAGGTTCCCCTCGTGTTTTGTTGATATTGCAGCACAATGGGGCGGAGCGCGGACAAGCTTGCACGCCTACAAAGTTTTGAATCGGTTTAAACATTGACTAATTGGATTATGCCGGTGTGCATCTCACCACTTCTAATGTACCACATGATTTTCGCCTCAAACTCTTGAGATTGCACCCATGATAAACACAGGACGCATGAACGTAGAAAAAGCATGTAAAAAGTTAATCAAGGGACAAAATATCGTTTATTATGATGACCAACAGAGGAGTCTGAGTTTCCAGTCAGGAAAAGATGGCTATCAGCGTCGTTATTGAATTGGTATCTGAATGAATGTGTAACTGCCACTATTATCATGGACACTAATTGTTTTCTTATAACACAATAAGTGGACGAATCTAGATGCAGATGTGGGGTATCTGATTGCGTTGTTTATTCATGATTAGAAACACTGCCTATATTCAGTTTTTCCCATGAATAATTTGGGTTTGGTGTAAGCACCGGTTCTTGAGGGATGGGTTACAATGCATTCTGGGAGGTGTAGTTTGTGGTGAATGAGGGGAGGAAGGAGAGGGAGCATGTTCTATACACAGTTTGCAGTTCAGCTTTGCGCACAACCTCCATCACAGAGACACGTGATCAACCACCTGAGGGAAGTTAGGAGGGTGGATAAAATTGAACAGGTTCAGAACAATTGATGCAGTTTCTCATCATAAGGGACAAGCGCTCCTCGGCACGCAATGAAATAGAAATATGAATGGTCTAATGGAACTTGGTATGCTGTTTAAAAAGGAAACGAGCATCTTGTAAAATCGGCCCTATAATGAGGGACGCATTTCAGCATATGCCACTATAAGCGTGATTAGAAGCTAAGCTGAGCAAAGGCAAATGAATAGGCAACAAAAAGTTTGTTGAACATATGAAGATTCACTGATTATATACAACATTTTTTTAAGTATATGGGTGTTTTGTTAAAAGGATCGTTGTTTACAACATTGGATTAAGTGTCTTAAAATATATTTACAATGCTGTTTTAATGACGATTGGTGTAGAAATTGTTGGGAAAACGGAAGTAATTTAGTTGTCTGTTGTATTGGGAGTATAATGCTAATGCTGATAGCATTATAAAATTATTTTTTTGAATTTCTTTGCATTTTAGATGTCCCTGATAAAGGGATTGTTATCCTGAAATGCATTGGGTTACTTTTAATAAAATCTTGACATGTGGAACTCAATGGTGCTCCTGTGATTGTGAGAATATTGTTTCATAATACTGGAATGAATAAAACGGATTGAACAAACATTGAAATAAAGAAGAATTAAACGTAAAGGTGGAAAAATATGGAGAAAAAGAGGATTTAAATAGTTGAATTTAATTCATTTGATTCATTCAGTTATGAGGCTGTGCAGTTTGGTGGAATCTTAGCAGGTTCCCCTCGTGTTTTGTTGACATGTAGCTGGGGCACGCACCATATAAAGCTTTATGGGCGAGACAGCAAAGCTTAAAATTAATTCTCTGGTGGATGGGGAGCCAGTGAAGTTGTTGTAGCAATGGTCCTGAAGAGGTGCGAGGTGTTTTTTAGGGTCAGGCGAGTCGCCACATTTTGTACAATCTGCAGTTTGGTTAGTAGGGAGTCATTTGCAGATGCCAGCAGTACATTACAATTGTATAAGCGTCCAATGATCAAAGCCTGAATCAGGGTTCTTCGTACAGAGAGAGGCAACCATCGGAAAACACTGCGCAAAAGGCTTAGTGTATGGTAACAAGTCCCTGCCGTAGTCATCACTTGGTCCTTTGTGGATAACAATACGTCTAAGCGTATTCCCAGGTTTATTGCCACCAAGGTAGGAGTGGGGGCAGAACCCAATGTTGCAGTCCACCACCTAGGGGACCAAATATTCTGGGCTGACCCAAACAACAAAATTTCTGTCTTGGGCGCATTTAGTTGCAGACAGTGGTTTGTCATCCACTCTGATATAGCTAACATGCCCTTAGTAAAACGCTGATCAATAGACTCTGAGTCCTTATCAAAGGACAGGAGCAATTGGGTATTGTAAGGGTAAGAAAATGGAGTGAAACCGTGCTCCCTATTAACCTTGGCAAGGGGGGCCACATAGATATTAAACAAAGTTGGGCACAAACAAGACCCCTTAGTTAGTTTCAGGGTTTGGGAACAGAATGGACCAAGGTTGATGGTCTGAGTGCGTTGGTCTAGGACACTGGCCAGCTAATTAAGTGTTTCCATACACACTAATGTACATGTCTGTTATGCTGGGGAGAGCTGTGACAGTCAAATCCTATCCCACACTCTAATATATACGGTTATTTCCCTGGGGAGAGGCCTCAGTAGAGAAGCCAGTATTTGTTATCCTTACTGTCCAATAGTGAAGTCTGATATGTGAGGTGTATATCTTCTCCATCCTACAATGCAAACTATTGAGCCTGCGGAAAGGTGTGAGTAGAGAGGCAGGGTCTCTTTACACCTTGCTCTACACACTGGTTACTTTCATGCAAGGTCTCACTGCAGAGGACAGTCTCTCCCCATTGTCTACTATACACAGTTGTTAGGCTTTGGAGAGCTGTCAGTGAGATCCCAGTTTCTCAATACACCCTAATGTGCACTGTTGTAATACTATGAAAAGGTTTCATTTGAGAGTCTAAATTCTCTCCAAACCCGTCCAATGAGGAGTATAAGGTATAAGAACTGTAACAAAGGAAAGTATAAAGTCTCACTCTAACAAAAGTTTACGATCTCGCAAGACTGTTGCTGAATTGGAAAAAAAGTATTGATTGATCTATTTCTAATAAAAATAAACTGACTTATAGTAAATAAATGAGTATCAACGAGAGCTACGCAGATCAAACATGGGGTTTCCCATAAATCTAAGCAATTTATTTTTTACCACAAATATATAATGGATTGCATTTCATTAATCTAAACATTCTGTTACTATTCTGGTGTATATAAATTATACATACTACATCAGGATATATTCAGTGTAAATGCACAATCCATTATAAAAGGTATGTTCTTACGAGAGGCTCATGAGAGCAAATCAAGAAGCACTGCCGCCATGGACTGCATGCAAAGGATTGCCTGCTGGCTCATGCAAGAGTCTCACAAGAGATTTTAAGGTGGGGAAAAGAAAAGGGAAACATAGCACAAACAACATAGATTATGACTGTAGAGGGCAGCTTTGAATAGAAACGTTTTTGTTAACAGTTTTCAACAAGTATAAAAAAAATGTGTGGTTAAACATTGTTAATTTATTTTGTATTGACATATTTTTTTAGTAGGGTACGACAAAAACATACAGGTTGAGGTGATAAAGAAACACCAACAGCATCTGCTCAAAAACAAAAAGCAGCACAATTTGGAAAAAACTGAAAAAAGAAAAACTGCAGCCTTTGAGGCAATTGTGATCTTGGACATGGTCGCCCTGGGCAGACATGCTTGACTCATATGAAAAAATGATTTCCTTACACAAGCAGCAACATAGTGCTTTATTCAAGAAAGCAAGGTTATTGTCTGATTGTACACTTAGAACCTGTACAGGCAGAGTATTTCCCAGAGCAAATGATGTGGAAGCCCCTGTAGAGTCGTCTAGCTCTGCAGCATGAGCCAACTCTGCCATGTAAGCCCTTGAGGATACATAGATCTGAGTTGTCTCCACATGCCTGTGGTACTCATGCTATATTGCCTATTTCTGCTCCCCCAGCCAAAACTTTCTTGCTACCTGGCTCATCTCAAAGAATTGCCACACCAATTGCCACACCTATGGAGGCTGAGATGGCTAAGCTGGTGCAGGTGCCCCCAGCTTTTCATGTGAATCTGACGAAGACATCTTTGTGATAAAAGGTAAACAGGAAGCAAGCCAGATGTCTCTACTCTCACCAAAATCTAATACTGAAATAAATAAAAAAGGATGTAATCTTCTTCTTCTAAATAAAGCCATTCACCTGAACCAATTACAATCCTTCCTTAGGTTGTGCTTCCTCTCCTGGACCTATCACGAGGGGCTTGCGGGCATCTTGTGAGATCGTAAAAAAGGTAATTGCTTTATATCTGCTTTAGAACAATAAATAATTAATGTTACTACTTAATCAACATGTCTAATGTTATTTTTTTTTCAAAATTACACAAAAGCACTGTCATTAATGTAATAAAAAATGTACGATATTGTGAGTTGGTCGCGAGAGCCAAACAAGAAATACAGCCCTCTCGGAGTCTACGAAGGAGATTGTGCATCTGGCTCCTGTGAGCGTCTCGCTAGAGCCATCACTTAAAAAAAGAATATCCAGCCATCTTTTATTCACTATTCTCCTCTCGATTAGCATATAATAACTAAAAACATGATAAACGACTGCATAGAATAGAATAGAATGAAATTGCAACTCTACAATTCGGCGAGAGTCCCATGAGCGTCTCTCAAGGGTCTTGTGAGAGTCATGACAGCTGGAAAATACATAGCTGGTAACATGTCTTGATATGAGAGTGACAAAAACTGAGCAAATACACAATCTCTAATGAGATATTGAATATTTATCTATTTAATACTCACACATATTTGAGAGAATTTTGTAAACTGTGAAAAATATCCTGTTATTTTACAATGAAAAAAATATTATTTTACAAGATAATGTCTGCTCACAGCATATATTATGAAGTACCATACTTACACTTACAAATTTAATTAGTCTTCTTTTAAAAAAAAAAACCAAGACATACATTGAAAAAACAAAGGTTAAAGTAACGTCATTGTTAAGTATAGTAAAAATATTGGTTTTCTTTAAAAAAATTGGAAATTCACTGAAAAAAACAAAGGTTAAAGTAACTTTATAGTTATGTAAATTTCTCAGTGACGTTAACATTTTGAACAAAAAAAACACAGAAATTTAGCACTAGCTATAGCTTGCGCCCCCGTCATGCACTGCTTATGACCTCACATATGACATCACTCATGGCATGTTCTATGACATTATTGATGACGTTACTGATGACATCTCAAATTACATCATTGATAGACTCCTTGCTTGACCCTCTATATAAATTTATTGACCATTTATTACAGCCTCTAGTCACAAAGACACAATCTTTCCTCAAGGCTACTAGAGATGTGCTCAATCTCATCGAGGAATTTAATAAAGAGCATCAAATTGACCTTCTGATGAGCCTAAACATATAGGCACTCTATACGAACATTTCCAAGATGCCACCCTGGATGTAATAGGTCTGAGGATTGGATGTCACCCACCCCAGTGACCTTCATTCTCGAATCTGCTACACTGGAACTTCTTTCAATATAAAGACCAACTATACCATCAGACATAGGGCACTTCTATGGGTGGCACATAGTTTCGGGCTGAGTCTGGCATACTTGTACAAGGCTCAGTTTGAGAGAGAAAATATCCTATGTAACAACAATCCCTACCATGTCCATATTTTATTATGGCATCATTAGACTGATAATATATTGATTCTTTGGAAGAGGGACAAAAGCACCAGTGACAATTTTTGTGAATGGATTAATAATATTCATTAGTTTCTGAGATTTACCAAGAATATCCCTGACGAAGCCCTGCCTTTTCTGAGCCTACTAATCTCCTTCCAAGAATTGAAACTGTGTACAACCACTTGCAAGAAACCACCGGACGGCAATAGTCTTCTTCGATATGACAGTTACTACCCCATATCCCTGAGGGACAACTTGCTTTACGGTGAATTACAGTCTCAACTCCATGCTACTAAGGATCATGATGAGCAGGCCCAACTTCTCACTTCCAATTTGGAAGCACGCCATTGAACACTAGATTGTGTCAAGATGGCACATGAAAGGGCGAGAAACAACAACAGGTCAGTGCTACTTGAAGCACGTATCTACACACAGGAGGATATCCTGATGTGCATCACAACTTTCACACCTAACTCCAGCAGGAAACAAAAGATTTTCCAAAAACACTGGCCTTACTACAAACAGGCTCATTATCATTTCCTGTCCCATGTTTTGCTTTCGAACAAACAAGCAATATAAAGGAGTTGGTTGTTCACACCTTATCACTTGCAACCAACATTCAAACACAACGCCCCTTATGGGATTTATTCCCCCTTAACCCCTTCGGGGCTGATGACGAGCTGGGCTCGTCATGGCGTAGCCTCCTCGCACGCTCATGACGAGCCCAGCTCGTCATGAGCCCCACCCTCGGGGGAAGCGCCAGCGCTCCCTCCGAGTCTGCCTGATTTTTTTTGTTTTTGCGGGGATGGCAGGGGAAGACCTTCCCCTGCCTCCCCCCGCCCTCCCCGCCCACGTCATCAATGACGTCAGCGCGCGAGGCGCGCTGACGTCACCGGAGGCTTCCTTTGTTTACAGACGCGCAGGGAAGCCATTTGCTTCCTGCGCGTCGTTGCACAAAGAGGTTAGTTTTGCGGCTGGGGCGGGGGGGATTGTGATGCAACTTGCATCGAGGGAAAGGAAAGGCTTTTCCTTTCCCTCGGTGGCATTTTAGAGGTTTCCTGCTGCACGATCGTGCGATCGTGCAGCAGGAATGTTAGGGATTTTTTTTTTTTGGGGGTTTTGTGATCAGTTTCTTAGTTCGGGGAGCGGCCCCTTGGGGAAGGGTCGCTCCCCTTGTTGGGGGAACATTATCTATGAAGTCTTTTCTTGGCTGCAATGTTTTGGAAAGGCCGTTTTTTGTACAAAAATGCTGATGGGGGTCATTTATAAAGTAAAATGATAGTGCATTGTAATGAAGGATGCAAGTGCCTCTGTCCTTCATTACTTATACTGATGTGTGTTTCTGAAGTGGCTAAAAAACACACCTGTGCTGCCTAGGCAAAGCTCACTAGTGTTTTTGGCCTGATGAATGTTTTTTTTTGTGTGCTGCTTTTCAAACACATGCTTTGTCTCCAGTGACCATGTGTGTGTTACTATGCCATGTGCGAAGGGGTCCCTTGAGTGAGCTGTCCATCATAGTGGGAAGCTCACAAATGTTTTTGGGCTGTTGATTGTTACCTGAATTTGTGCTGCAACTCTAGCGCCATCTTTGTCTCCATTGACCATGTGTGCGTTACTATGCAACTGCACAAATGTGCGCAGGGGTCCCTTGAGTGAGCTGTCCATCATAGTGGGAAGCTCACAAATGTTTTTGTGTTGATGATTGTTTTCCTGAGTTTGTGCCGCAACTCGAGCGCCATCTCCAGTGTCCATGTGTGCGTTACTATGCAATTGCACAGATGTGCGCAGGGGTCCCTTGTGTGAGCTGTCCATCATAGTGCTTGGTGTATGCACGAAACATGTCGACGATAGGAGTTGATAGGTACATCTGGACACATTACGTTTAGGGCAGCCTATCTTTCCACCCCGTTTATTACCACCTAGAGGCAAGAATAAAGTTTATTGTAAACCTACTGGGCAGGTATTTCACACATCACATAGTCCACTCCTCAAATACACATGCACCACACATAGTCTAATAAAGTGCTCCTACGTAACTTTCGCAAGTCGCAGCACGCCCCAGCCCGTAGAGGACTGGGATGGCCCCAATGATGAAGCATGTCACCGTGGGGCAACCCTGGTGAGTGAGGGGACACCTAAAAGAGGAGCATTTCTCCCCTTTTTTGTACACAATACCATATTTTCACAATCGACCCCAATCGACCCCAGTGTGTGTTGGTTGTTATCTGAATAAACTAGCAAGGCTCTTAGGTATCTGGAAACAGAGACCATTTGTTCATCATAGTGGGAAGTTCACAAATGTTTTTGGGCTGATGATTGCTTTCCTGAGTTTGTGCTGCAACTCGAGCCCCATCTTTGTCTCCAGTGTCCATGTGTGCGTTACTATGCAATTGCACAGATGTGCGCAGGGGTCCCTTGTGTGAGCTGTGAATCATAGTGGGAAGGTCACAAATGTTTTTGGGCTGATGAATGTTTTCCTGAATTTGTGCTGCAACTCGAGCGCTTGCTTTGTCTCCAGTGTCCGTGTGTGTTACTATGCCATCGCACCAATGTGTGCACAGGTCCCTTGAGTGAGCTGTCCATCATAGTGGGTAAATTTAGGAAAGATGGTGCACTCCGCTAGTTGGTGGGCGTTGCCAATAGGGGATCTTCTGTGTGAGTTCACATGCCTCTTATGTGTATAAATGGTCAGAGACTGTTGAGAGCAGCAGATGGGGAGAAAGAAGCTCCTGGTCATAGGAACTGTTTTAGGATTGCGCTTGTGAAAATCAAGGATGCAAGTGCCTCTGTCCAGCATCGCAGTTAACCACAGTAATTCTGTTGTCCCCCTCCCCATGAGAATCCCTGATGATGTCAGCGCGCACAGCACGCGCCAACATCTTCAGGGATTCCCAGGCGGTCGGGAAGCCATTTGCTTCCTGCGCCTGGAGGTGTTAGGTTGGTTTTGAGATATTTGGGGGGGTTTGCAAAGAGGCTTCAGGGGAGAGGTAAGTGATTTTCCTCTCTTCTGATGTCTCTTTGCAGGGCATTTCTGGCTCACGGTCGCGCACAGCATTGCGATTGTGCGGTGGAAATGCCCTCACTAGCACCAGGGATTTTATTTTAGATTGTAGGAAGTGACCCATTGTGCAAGGGTCGCTTTCAGGTGGGTCGGATTTTAAATTTAGATTTTCTGGCCCCCCCCCCCGGTGGGCAAATCAACCCGTACTTTTGTCCGTTTTGCCCTTTTTGATGGCCCATCTGTGTGGATGTGATTTTGGGGGTACATTTGTGTATTGTTTATTCATTTGTTATGTTGTTTGTGAAATGTAGTATTAAATTATTTTTTTTCTTCTTTGTTTTTGATCCAGGCTTTTGCTGTTTGTATTGGTGTAGGTTGTGGTTCGGTTAATGCTGGTTTTGCAGCTTGTGTAGTTGCATGTGCTTGGTAAGTAAATGTTTTTTGTACTATTTTTCCTAGATAAAGTTATTGCTGTTTGTGTGGCTTTGTGTTTCTTGATTGTTAACTTTTTTTTTTGTATTGCTGCTTGATGTGTACTTTGTCTAATCTATACTTGTTTTTTTTTCTTTCCAGTGGGATTTCCTTTCTTTTTGCTGTGTTTCAGCAGAGTAGGTGCTGGTGAGTCTTCTTATATTTGGTTAGATTTGAATTGTTTTTGAGTGTATTGATTTTTGTGTGAAGACTCTACCTTGTTTACTTCTTCCTTTGCACAGTGTAGGTTGTTGTTCACTTGTGTGTGTAGTCTTCTTGATTTGTAAGGATAATGGCTGCTCGCAGGATTACTGCTAAGCAGGTTGTTAGTTTGCTTTTTGAGTCTTCCTCTGACCATGGTCCAGACACTGACTCCGATTCGGAGCTTGAGTTAGGTGCAGAAGATTCAGGCAGTGAGTTTTCTCTTCGCATGGTATCATCGGATGATGATTCTTCTTCTAGTGCTGATGAAGTGCCTGTGGTAGAGAGGGACATTGATGTGCCGGTAGAGAGGGAAGAGCCATGTGAGCGGCAGCCTAGGTCCTCAAGGTTTCCCTTTTTTTCTCGTCAGGAACAGGCAAGTGTGGGAAAGGCTGCGCCCAAAAGGTTTCACATTGCTGTGGTGCGCCAAAGGTTATCTGGTGCTGCTAGTCTTCCTGTTGTTGAGCAGCATGAGGCATCTGGTGCTGCTAGTCTTTCTGTTGTTGTTGAGCAGCAAGTGGCATCTGGGGATGCGAGTTCTTCTGTTGATGTTGAGATGCAAGAGGCAGCTGGGGATGTGAGTTCTTCTGTTGGTGAAGAGATGCAAAATGTATCTGGGGATGCTAGTATTCCTGTTGGTGTAGTGAGGCAAGAGGCATCTGGGGATGCTAGTGTTCCCGTTGATGTAGTGCAGCAAGAGGCATCTGGCCTGCAGGCTAGGGTGGCTTCTTCTCCTCATGTTAGTGATGACGTCTGGGTTGCCCCTGGCATGGTGCAGCCGGAATTGCCAGACTTCACTGGTGTTCCAGGGTGTAGAGTGGATACTGACAATTTTTTGCCAATTCAATATTTTCAATTGTTTTTTGATGATGAGTTTTTGCAGGAGATTGTGGAGCAAACTAATTTGTATGCAGAGCAGTATTTGAGGGACCACAGTGCCAGCCTTAAGCCCCATTCCAGAGCTACCCATTGGTCTCCCACATATGTTGAAGAGATGAAGAAGTTTTTGGGATTAACTTTTTTGATGGGCTTGCTAAGGAAGCCATCAATGTCTTCTTATTGGTCCACTAGTCCCTTGATGGCAACATCTATATTTCCAGCACTTATGACTCGTGATCGATATATGCTTCTTCTTCGCATGATGCATTTTGTTGATAATGATTTAGCGTTGCCACGCGATCACCCTGATTGTGACCGTCTTTTTAAGATTCGGCCTGTCCTTGATCACTTTGTTGATCGTTTTCCTGAGATGTTTGCACCTGGAAGAGAAATAGCTGTGGACGAGTCTTTGGTGTTGTTCAAGGGCCGCTTGGTTTTTAGGCAATACATTCCTAGTAAGAGGGCACGCTATGGCATCAAACTGTATATGCTGTGTGACAGTGAGACTGGATATGTTTATAATTTCAGGGTGTACACCGGTAAGGATTCCAGCATTAACACTTCTGCTTGTCCGTCCACTTTTGGAGTGACTGAGAAAATTGTGTGGGAACTAGGTAGACGATTATTTAACAAAGGCCACCATTTATATGTAGATAACTTCTACACTAGTGTGCGTTTGTTCAAGGAGTTGGCCAAAGTGGGCACTGTTGCATGTGGCACGATGCGCAGTAACCGGAAAGGTTTTCCAATAGAACTTGTTTGCAAAAGGCTTGTGCGGGGACAGTCTACTGCATTGCGATGTGGGAAGCTTCTAGCTGTGAAGTTTTCAGACAGGAGAGATGTTTACATGCTGACTACTATCCATGACGAAAGCACTGAAGCTCTGCCAGTTCGGGGTGAGACTGCTGAAGTGCGTAAACCTGTGTGCATTTTAGACTATAATAGGCACATGGGTGGTGTTGACAGAGTAGATCAGAGGTTGGAACCTTATGCTGCTCTTCGAAAGGCTTACGTTTGGTACAAGAAGTTGGCTATCCATCTTTTCCACTTGGCATCCTTTAATGCTTTTGTTGTTTTCCAGAAATCTTGTCCTGAGTCAAAGATGCCTTTTGTTAAGTTTCAGGAGACTATAATAGGCAGCCTTGTACTAGTGGAACAGGCAAGTGTGCCAAGATTTGGAGTGGTGGAGGAAGTGGCTAGACTGAAAGATCGCCACTTTCCAGAATACATTCCTCCCACAACTGCAAAAGACAAACCCACTAAAAGATGTAGAGTCTGTTGGCGAAGAGAAGTGCGGAGGGAGTCTCGTATGCACTGTCCTGACTGTCCTTCAAATCCTGGATTGTGTGTGCCAGCTTGTTTTAAATCGTACCACACACAAAAGAAGTTTTGGGAGTTTCATTGAGCTTGTAAGTGTACTGTCTGGTTTGTTTTCTGTAATATTTTTTTGTTTGCTTTTAGGTTTGCATTAGTGCAAAGCATTTAGGTTTTGAATTTGTGTTAGCAGATTTGTAGGTTTCTACATTTGATTTGTGGTATTTCTTTAAAAAATTCTAATTTCGATGGTGGTGTGTGCAGGATTGTGCTTGGATTGTTGGTGTGCGTGGACAGGCGCTTGGCTGGTGGTGTGCGTGGTCTGGTGCTTGGCTGGAATAGTGCATGGATTGGAGTTGTGCTGGGGGGGTTAGTGGATTTTTGCTTGGCTGGCGGAGTGTATGGTTAGGTGCTTGGCTGGCGGTGTGAGTGGAGTGGTGCTTGGCTGGCGGTGTGTGTGGAGTGGTGCTTGGCTGGCGGCGTGTGTGGAGTGGTGCTTGGATGGTGTTGTGTTTGTGGAGTGGCGCTTGGCTGGTGGTGTGCGTGGAGTGATGCTTGGCTGGTGGTGTGTGTGGAGTGGTAGTTGGCTGTCGGTGTGCGCTGAGTGGTGTTTGGCTGGCAGTGTGCATGGTCTGGTGCTTGGATGGTGGTGTGGGTGGACTGGCGCTCGGCAGGCGGTGTGTGAGTAGTTACTTTCTGTTGGTCACTACACACACTGCTAGTTGAGTGACACTCCACACAGTCCATCATTTTGTGTAGTTGCAGTGTCAGAAATGTGGGCGTGTGAAAGTGATGGGCCCTTGAATGGCGCTGTTTGCTGGTGTGAGTGTTGAAATGTGATGGGTCCGCGGCTGGCGGTGTGAATGTTTTGTATGTGTCACGCGTACGAAAGGTGTATGAATGGCCTGTAAAGAGGTTGGTGCCTTGACGTGGCTTTACAGCTCACGAGCTGCGAGTCAGTGGTTCAGTTTATCATACTTTCAATTATACGCAGTGTATTTCATTTATGATGAAATTACTTGCGTATCCAATTGTATGTACTGAATCATCACTCACCCTCGTGCCAAATCCAACCAGTATGTGTGTGTGCTTGCGGATTAGATGGGTGTGCAGTAATAATTGTTTTTTTTCTAATTTCTGCAGTAGGGTGTACCTTGCCCCTTATTGTGATTGTTGTTATGTGTTGCTTTTCCATTCGGATGGTGTCAATGGTCTGGTTTGTATCAGGTATGAAAGGTGCGTGAATGGCCTGTAAAACGGTTGGTGCCTTGTCGTGGCTTTACAGCTCACGAGTTGCGAGTCACTGGTTCAGTTTTTATGCATTTATTTATTGACAGAGCATTTCATTTTTTTGAAATATCTTGTTAATAAAATTTTATGTACTGAACCATCACTCGCCCTCGTGCCAAATCCAACCTGTATGTGTGTGTCTTTGAGGAATAGATAGCCGTGCTTGAATGTTTGACTTTTGAGTAACTCTGTTAAGGTGTGGTATCCTTTTACTTGGGAGAACAAGGGGAGCGCAGGGTGGTAGGACTTTTTTGCCGGCACGGCGATCCCACGCCAAAATGTTTGGAAAAGTGCTATTTTTACCTATTTTTAAGGTTTGCAAGGAGTTCTGGGTAGGAAAACATTGGTGGACCCACACATGCCATACCTCCCTGGACTCTCCCGGGTGTCTAGTTTTCAGAACTGTTTGGGTTTGCTACTTTCCAAAGAATACCACCCACCCCGGGCCAAAAACTCAGGTGCCTCCCCCCCAAAAAATCAAAGTTATATTGCTTCAGGGTATTTTATATTCACCACTGTTAGATTTGGACCTTTTCCTGTTGCAGCCACTATGGCTACCCACGCAAGTGAGGTACCATTTTTATCGGGAGACCTTGGGGAACGCTGGGTGGGAGGTAATTTGTGTGTGCCCAGTGATGCCACGCTTTCCCACACTAAAACGTGTGAAAAAACTGATTTTTTACCATGCAAAAATTGAGGTTTGCAAGGGATTCTGGGTAAAGGAACGTTGGCGGATCCACGCAAGCCATACCTCCTTGGAAGCGCCCGGGTGTCTAATTTTCAGAAATGTGTGGGTTTGGTAGGTTTCCATAGATGGCTGTCTCGCACGGGGCCAGAAACCCAGGTAACCCCTAAGTCCACCAGCTTTTGCAAGAGGGGTTACCTGGGTTTTTGGCCCCGTGCGAGACAGCCATCTAGGGAAACCTACCAATCCCACACATTTCTGAAAAGTAGACAACCGGGGGCTTCCAAGGAGGTATGGCTTGCGTGGATCCTCCAACGTTCCTTTACCCAGAATCCCTTGCAAACCTCATTTTTTGCATGGTAAAAAATCAGTTTTTTCACACGTTTTAGTGTGGGAAAGCGTGGCATCACTGGGCACACACAAATTACCTCCCACCCAGCGTTCCCCAAGGTCTCCCGATAAAAATGGTACCTCACTTGCGTGGGTAGACATAGCGGCTGCTTTAGGAAAAGGCCCAATTCATACTGTGGAGACAAAAACTTTACCTTTAGCCAAATAATCTTATTTTTTGAGGGGGTCACCTGAGCTTTTGGCCCGGGGCTTGGCAGGCATCTTTGGAAACTACCAAACCCAAACAGTTCTGAGAACTAGACACCCGGGGGAGTCCAGGGTGGTATGGCATGCGTGGGTCCCCCAATGTTTTCCTACCCAGAAACCCCTGCAAACCTGAAATTTTGGTCAAAAAACCCACTTTTCCATACTTTTTTGGGTGGGATCTCGCTGCCGGAACAAATGTCCTACCACCCAGTGTTTCCCTTGTTCTCCCGAGTAAAATGATACCTCACTTGTGTGGGTGGGCCAAAGGCATGTGACTTAGGCTGGGGTGCTTAATTTGTAAAACGTAAATATGAGTAAAAACTACTTTTTTCAAAATTCATTTTTGGCGTATTCTGCTTTGGGGCACCCACACAAGTGAGGTATCCTTTTACTCGGGAGAACAAGGGGAACGCAGGGTGGTATGACTTTTTTGCCGACCCGGCGATCCCACGCCAAAAAGTTTGGAAAAGTGCAATTTTTACCTAATTTTAAGGTTTGCAGAGAGTTCTGGGTAGGAAAACATTGGGGGACCCATGCATGCCATACCTCCCTGGAGTCCCCCGGGTGTCTAGTTTTCAGAACTGTTTGGGTTTGCTACTTTGCAAAGAATACCACCGAGCCCCGGGCCACAAACTCAGATGCCCCCCCCCAAAATCAAGGTAGTTTTGCAATAAGGTAATGTAAATTCACCACCGTACAATTTGAACCGTTTCCTGTTGCAGCCACTATGTTTACCCACGCAAGTGAGGTACCGTTTTTTTCGGGAGACCTGGGGGCACGCTGGGTGGGTGGAAATTTGTTGATCCACGCACATTCCAGAACTTTCCACCACAGAAATGTGAGGAAAATGTGTTTTTTTGGTCAAATTTTTATGTTTGCAAGGGATTCTGGGTAACAAAACCTGGGGGTAGGCAGGCGAGTCACCCCATCCTGAATTCCCCTGGGTGTCTAGTTTTCAAAAATGTATAGGTTTGCTAGGTTTCCCTAGGTGCTGGCAGAGCTACGGCGCAAAAACAAAAGGTAGTCTTTTTGTCCGAATCGTGCTAAATTTCACTGGGAAATTGAGGTGCGACCATGCTGCGTTTTGCGCTGTTTCATGTCGCAGCCACTATGCCTACCCACGCAAGTGAGGTACCGTTTTTTTCGGGAGACCTGGGGGCACGCTGGGTGGGTGGAAATTTGTTGATCCACGCAGATTCCAGAACTTTCCACCACAGAAATGTGAGGAAAATGTGTTTTTTTGGTCAAATTTTTATGTTTGCAAGGGATTCTGGGTAACAAAACCTGGGGGTGGGCAGGCGAGTCACCCTATCCTGAATTCCCCTGGGTGTCTAGTTTTCAAAAATGTATAGGTTTGCTAGGTTTCCCTAGGTTCTGGCAGAGCTACGGCGCAAAAACAAAAGGTAGTCTTTTTGTCCGAATCGTGCTAAATTTCACTGGGAAATTGAGGTGCGACCATGCTGCGTTTTGCGCTGTTTCATGTCGCAGCCACTATGCCTACCCACGCAAGTGAGGTACCGTTTTTTTTGGGAGACCTGGGGGCACGCTGGGTGGGTGGAAATTTGTTGATCCACGCAGATTCCAGAACTTTCCACCACAGAAATGTGAGGAAAATGTGTTTTTTTGGTCAAATTTTTATGTTTGCAAGGGATTCTGGGTAACAAAACCTGGGGGTAGGCAGGCGAGTCACCCCATCCTGAATTCCCCTGGGTGTCTAGTTTTCAAAAATGTATAGGTTTGCTAGGTTTCCCTAGGTGCTGGCAGAGCTACGGCGCAAAAACAAAAGGTAGTCTTTTTGTCCGAATCGTGCTAAATTTCACTGGGAAATTGAGGTGCGACCATGCTGCGTTTTGCGCTGTTTCATGTCGCAGCCACTATGCCTACCCACGCAAGTGAGGTACCGTTTTTTTCGGGAGACCTGGGGGCACGCTGGGTGGGTGGAAATTTGTTGATCCACGCAGATTCCAGAACTTTCCACCACAGAAATGTGAGGAAAATGTGTTTTTTTGGTCAAATTTTTATGTTTGCAAGGGATTCTGGGTAACAAAACCTGGGGGTAGGCAGGCCAGTCACCCCATCCTGAATTCCCCTGGGTGTCTAGTTTTCAAAAATGTATAGGTTTGCTAGGTTTCCCTTGGTGCTGGCAGAGCTACGGCGCAAAAACAAAAGGTAGTCTTTTTGTCCGAATCGTGCTAAATTTCACTGGGAAATTGAGGTGCGACCATGCTGCGTTTTGCGCTGTTTCATGTCGCAGCCACTATGCCTACCCACGCAAGTGAGGTACCGTTTTTTTGGGAGACCTGGGGGCACGCTGGGTGGGTGGAAATTTGTTGATCCACGCAGATTCCAGAACTTTCCACCACAGAAATGTGAGGAAAATGTGTTTTTTTGGTCAAATTTTTATGTTTGCAAGGGATTCTGGGTAACAAAACCTGGGGGTAGGCAGGCGAGTCACCCCATCCTGAATTCCCCTGGGTGTCTAGTTTTCAAAAATGTATAGGTTTGCTAGGTTTCCCTAGGTGCTGGCAGAGCTACGGCGCAAAAACAAAAGGTAGTCTTTTTGTCCGAATCGTGCTAAATTTCACTGGGAAATTGAGGTGCGACCATGCTGCGTTTTGCGCTGTTTCATGTCGCAGCCACTATGCCTACCCACGCAAGTGAGGTACCGTTTTTTTCGGGAGACCTGGGGGCACGCTGGGTGGGTGGAAATTTGTTGATCCACGCAGATTCCAGAACTTTCCACCACAGAAATGTGAGGAAAATGTGTTTTTTTGGTCAAATTTTTATGTTTGCAAGGGATTCTGGGTAACAAAACCTGGGGGTAGGCAGGCGAGTCACCCCATCCTGAATTCCCCTGGGTGTCTAGTTTTCAAAAATGTATAGGTTTGCTAGGTTTCCCTAGGTGCTGGCAGAGCTACGGCGCACAAACAAAAGGTAGTCTTTTTGTCCGAATCGTGCTAAATTTCACTGGGAAATTGAGGTGCGACCATGCTGCGTTTTGCGCTGTTTCATGTCGCAGCCACTATGCCTACCCACGCAAGTGAGGTACCGTTTTTTTCGGGAGACCTGGGGGCACGCTGGGTGGGTGGAAATTTGTTGATCCACGCAGATTCCAGAACTTTCCACCACAGAAATGTGAGGAAAATGTGTTTTTTTGGTCAAATTTTTATGTTTGCAAGGGATTCTGGGTAACAAAACCTGGGGGTGGGCAGGCGAGTCACCCCATCCTGAATTCCCCTGGGTGTCTAGTTTTCAAAAATGTATAGGTTTGCTAGGTTTCCCTAGGTGCTGGCAGAGCTACGGCGCAAAAACAAAAGGTAGTCTTTTTGTCCGAATCGTGCTAAATTTCACTGGGAAATTGAGGTGCGACCATGCTGCGTTTTGCGCTGTTTCATGTCGCAGCCACTATGCCTACCCACGCAAGTGAGGTACCGTTTTTTTCGGGAGACCTGGGGGCACGCTGGGTGGGTGGAAATTTGTTGATCCACGCAGATTCCAGAACTTTCCACCACAGAAATGTGAGGAAAATGTGTTTTTTTGGTCAAATTTTTATGTTTGCAAGGGATTCTGGGTAACAAAACCTGGGGGTAGGCAGGCGAGTCACCCCATCCTGAATTCCCCTGGGTGTCTAGTTTTCAAAAATGTATAGGTTTGCTAGGTTTCCCTAGGTGCTGGCAGAGCTACGGCGCAAAAACAAAAGGTAGTCTTTTTGTCCGAATCGTGCTAAATTTCACTGGGAAATTGAGGTGCGACCATGCTGCGTTTTGCGCTGTTTCATGTCGCAGCCACTATGCCTACCCACGCAAGTGAGGTACCGTTTTTTTCGGGAGACCTGGGGGCACGCTGGGTGGGTGGAAATTTGTTGATCCACGCAGATTCCAGAACTTTCCACCACAGAAATGTGAGGAAAATGTGTTTTTTTGGTCAAATTTTTATGTTTGCAAGGGATTCTGGGTAACAAAACCTGGGGGTAGGCAGGCGAGTCACCCCATCCTGAATTCCCCTGGGTGTCTACTTTTCAAAAATGTATAGGTTTGCTAGGTTTCCCTAGGTGCTGGCAGAGCTACGGCACACAAACAAAAGGTAGTCTTTTTGTCCGAATCGTGCTAAATTTCACTGGGAAATTGAGGTGCGACCATGCTGCGTTTTGCGCTGTTTCATGTCACAGCCACTATGCCTACCCACGCAAGTGAGGTACCGTTTTTTTCGGGAGACCTGGGGGCACGCTGGGTGGGTGGAAATTTGTTGATCCACGCAGATTCCAGAACTTTCCACCACAGAAATGTGAGGAAAATGTGTTTTTTTGGTCAAATTTTTATGTTTGCAAGGGATTCTGGGTAACAAAACCTGGGGGTGGGCAGGCGAGTCACCCCATCCTGAATTCCCCTGGGTGTCTAGTTTTCAAAAATGTATAGGTTTGCTAGGTTTCCCTAGGTGCTGGCAGAGCTACGGCGCAAAAACAAAAGGTAGTCTTTTTGTCCGAATCGTGCTAAATTTCACTGGGAAATTGAGGTGCGACCATGCTGCGTTTTGCGCTGTTTCATGTCGCAGCCACTATGCCTACCCACGCAAGTGAGGTACTGTTTTTTTCGGGAGACCTGGGGGCACGCTGGGTGGGTGGAAATTTGTTGATCCACGCAGATTCCAGAACTTTCCACCACAGAAATGTGAGGAAAATGTGTTTTTTTGGTCAAATATTTATGTTTGCAAGGGATTCTGGGTAACAAAACCTGGGGGTAGGCAGGCGAGTCACCCCATCCTGAATTCCCCTGGGTGTCTAGTTTTCAAAAATGTATAGGTTTGCTAGGTTTCCCTAGGTGCTGGCAGAGCTACGGCGCAAAAACAAAAGGTAGTCTTTTTGTCCGAATCGTGCTAAATTTCACTGGGAAATTGAGGTGCGACCATGCTGCGTTTTGCGCTGTTTCATGTCGCAGCCACTATGCCTACCCACGCAAGTGAGGTACCGTTTTTTTCGGGAGACCTGGGGGCACGCTGGGTGGGTGGAAATTTGTTGATCCACGCAGATTCCAGAACTTTCCACCACAGAAATGTGAGGAAAATGTGTTTTTTTGGTCAAATTTTTATGTTTTCAAGGGATTCTGGGTAACAAAACCTGGGGGTAGGCAGGCGAGTCACCCCATCCTGAATTGCCCTGGGTGTCTAGTTTTCAAAAATGTATAGGTTTGCTAGGTTTCCCTAGGTGCTGGCAGAGCTACGGCGCAAAAACAAAAGGTAGTCTTTTTGTCCGAATCGTGCTAAATTTCACTGGGAAATTGAGGTGCGACCATGCTGCTTTTTGCGCTGTTTCATGTCGCAGCCACTATGCCTACCCACGCAAGTGAGGTACCATTTTTTTCGGGAGACCTGGGGGCATGCTGGGTGGGTGGAAATTTGTTGATCCACGCAGATTCCAGAACTTTCCACCACAGAAATGTGAGGAAAATGTGTTTATTTTGTGAAAAACTTAGCTTTGCAAGGGATTCTGGGTAACAAAACCTGGTGGTAGGCAGTCGAGTCACCCCATCCTGAATTCCCCTGGGTGTCTACTTTTCAAAAATGTATAGGTTTTCAAGGTTTCCCTAGGTGCCGGCAGAGCTAGGGTGCAAAAACTACAGGTAGGCACTTTGCCAAAAAAGGGTCAATTTGTAACTGCTAAATTTAGGTGTGACCACGTTGCATTTTCCGCCGTTTCCTGTCGCAGGCACAAGGCCGACCCACACAAGTGAGGTACCGTTTTTATCGGGACACTTGGGGTAATTCAGATTTGTAAATCAACTGTTATTACCAATTGAGCTTTCATGCATTTCTCCCTTTGAATGAAAGACATTGAGTAAAAAAAAAATCTTTATGAAAAATGACCAATAATTCTCATGCTAGTATGAGTATTCCCAACTTTGAAAATGTGCAATTATATACTGTTTCTGAAGTCTATAATTTGTACCCAATTCAGAAATACATAGGTGTCTTTCATACAGATTATTCCATGTATACATTTTCCAAGACAAAGTGCACTATACCCAGTAAATGAAAAAATACCATTGCAAGTTGCTGCTCAGTTTTTGGATCTGGGTTCGTCGGGTTCTTGGTGAAACTACAAGTCCTATATATCCCCACAACCAGGAAGGTCTAACGGATGTAACGGTATATTGCTTTCCAAGAGCTGTCAAAATTAGAAAAAGTTATAGGTGAAAACGTTGAGACAAAAGGCTGTTTTTTTCAACAAAATTTCAAATATTCCAATATCTAACTGTTAGTTTCTATAACGAAACCTTCATGGATTTAGACAAATGACCCCTTTCTGGATTCAGAATTTTATCTACTTTTCGAAAATGTAAAGCTTTCCAGGATCCATTATTGCTTTTAAACTCATTTCTACCATTAACTGGAAGGAGGTTGAAAGCTCTAAAAATAGCAAAAATAGGCTATGTCCCAGAAAAATGCCAAAACTGAGTGAAAAATTTCGGTTCTCTGACAAAAGTCTGTCATTCCCTGAAAGCTGAGAAAATGGAGATTTCAGCCCCACAAACCTTTTTGTGATACCATTTTCAGGGAAACACCCAGAGGCTTTCATTTGCAGCCCGTTTTTCCCATTTTTCTGAAAAAAACAAAAAAATCACTATATTTTGCTAAATTTCTGGGCCCCCTCCAAGGGAATCCACAAACCCAGGGCGCCTTTAGAATCCACATGATGTTGGAAGAAAAGGACGCAAATTTGGCGTGGATACCTTATGTGGTCAAAAAGTTACAAGGGCCTAAGCGCGCACTACTCCAAAACGCCAAAAAAAGCCTCAGCACAGGAGGGGAAAAGGCCTAGCAGCGAAGGGGTTAAGGGACACTTCCCATGTGGGCATGTACATTTACTGAATTCTCCAATGTTGTCAAACTTGACAATACCAATGTGTGGACACAACAATCCCATACCAGTTGCAATTCTAGGCACTGCATTCACATGATCATGTGCCCTTGCAACAAAAGGTACATTGGGCTGACAACTCGAGTGGTCAAGATCAGAATTATGGAACACCGCAGCGGCATCCTCTGCAAAACATGACGACAAAAATGATTGCTCCCTGCCTCAATGAGCACCACACTGCCGATGAGATACACTGGGCAGTTTTGGAGACATACTCAAAAATGAACAAAGACATTTGCTCAAAAGAGAACAAAATTGGATTTTTCGTTTGGCCACACACATAACAGGCCTAAATGATGACATCCCTTGGAGTGAGATGGTAACTTAACTTTATCACTTGCTGACTGTCTGGTCATCTTTTATCACCTACTAAGGGTTTATCTACACATTCCACCCTTAGCTAGTACACTAGATACAGGCTCCCCAGTGATATGGACATTGACCCTTTGGAGACCTGCCTACTTATAGACTGCCTTTATCATCATGTCAAATCCCAGTAAGCACACACCAACTTTGCACCTTTCAGAGCTCTAGTCGGTTGCCTAGCATTACTGCCAACCTACCACACCTGCTCCTCGTTACATAGCATGCCTCCACCACCCCATAGGTTCTCCTTTTTAAAGAGTTTGCCATCAGTATCTATTCCATGCAAGTAATGAACCACTGGTGGATTTTATATTGTATTTAATCTTAATTGGTTATCGAAACCCACATATGGTGCCTGAAACTGGACGCATGCTACTTTCATTGCAGCATTCCTTCTTTGGTGGCCAATTTCCCCGTTGTACTACACCATGATGTACCTTTCAATTTTCATGGGTCTTCCAGCATTGTTCATTCTTATAAAATAACGCATTGGTGAAGCAGTTCAATTGATTTGCTTTGTTTACAAGCCATCCTGACATACGCCCAATATGGCACCTTAACTACTCCATAATACAACCTTCAATTTTCAAGGGTCTCTCAGCATTCTTCATTCTTAGAAAACAACGCATTGCTGAAGCCTTTCAATTTATTGGATTTGGTTACAAGCTATCAGCACATACACCTAATATGGAGCCTGACTTTGCATGCGTACGATGTTTCACGCAGGCGTCCTACCATCACCTCTCCCACACTAGCACACACCGGCAATCACTTGCCTCATGAGCTCTCACTTCTAAATGTTGCCCCCTGTACTCGCCAATCTTCTCCATGGTGGCAGAGACAGGGGTAGGTTGTTGTGAAGTGTGCACCAGGACACTGTAAGTATTGGGCCACATTTTCCTACAGCTTGCCCCTTGTTCACAGTGAGTCACCCCAGGCGATATCAGGGCTCCCTTTTGTCCTCAGGTTCATAGCCTGCTTAATAGGCCTAGCTTCTGCCACTTACTGATGGGGTTGGCTACTTACCAAAATTGGGTACGTTCGTACTATGTTTACTTGCTGTCACTGCTGTCCTCTGATTGGCACATTATGGTCTATACACTAAGAGTTGTGACTTCCTGATTTTGGGTGGTGTCATGTTGTTTATATGTTGTGTGTTTTATACCCTGGTTTTAAACCTTCGCAAACCTGCCCCTTTACAATTAAGGGCTGTTCAACCTCAGCGCAAGTGTTTTCCATTGAGTACAGAGTGCTCCTATATGTACAGGCAGTATTTGATTCCTGCACTTTGGTTCTTTGCCTTCTTTTATTTCAGGTCGGTTTCTGAAAATAAGGTATTAATTTATACTTCTGTGATTATGATTGGGTGCTACTTATATCTTCTGCACTTACAGACACCTGAACATTTGTAGATTAGGTCCCTGGTCCGATGAATTGCCGTGATCGACAATGACAGTAATTGGCAAGAAACATGTCGACCATTTTTTACACTACATTTTGAGCTGAACTGTATCATTGTATCAACCTCCAGCCACTTCTTGTTTTAACATTAACAAGGGGACCCACTTGTAAAAGACATTAAGGTACTTCTTAGTTATTTTTAGACTTGTTACTCCAATCTGCTTCACATCACACACAGAGCACCACCTCTCTGTGAGAAAGTGCCCTCTTTCTTGCATGGTATGCCCCCAATTTTTGCTGAATTGCTGATGTTCCTTGACTGAGTGTGCCCTGGGCTCCTGCTAATCAGGTACCCAGGGCCTATATTCCTTCCCAAAAACTGCATTGAAACCTAAAACCCAATTGGCATCTTTGGCCACATGTCAGCCCCTGGTAAATGGTACCACAGGTACCCAGGGCACTGTGACCAGAGAAGGCCTCTAAAGGCTGCAGCACTTATTGTGCCACCCTTAGATGTCCTGTACCCTGACACTCACACTGCCTTTGCAGGCTGAGTGTCTTGGTTCAGAACAAAGTGAGGAGTCGACATGACACACATCCCTGTGTGCTATGCCCAGAATGCCCACAATCCACTGCCCTGGCATACATCAGTGACCCCTGTAGCTGGGTGTCCTATGCCAGTGATGAGGGTACAGGTGCATGATCCCTGTACCCCTACAGTACCCAGGTCCATTCCTGGGCACTGTAAATGCAGTGCTGCCATTAAGAGTATATGGTGCTGGGAGTTTGTCATTACAAACTCCACAGCACCATAATGGCTACACTGAAGACTGGGAAGTTTGGTATCAAACCTCTCAGCACATTAAACCCACACTGATGCCAGTGTGGGATTTAATGTAAAATGCCCAACAGAGGACATCTTAGAGATGACCCCTGAAACTCGACCAACTACTAGTGACCTGACTGAGTGGCTTCCTAGGCTGCCACCACCAGACATATTTCTGGACCCCTGGGTCGAGAGCTGCTGCTCTCGGGGCCTGAAACAATGCACATCCTGGGACGAGGTGCCAAGCCTCCTCCCCCGGGATGGGCAGGGTTCATGAAGGAGAAGCTTCAAAGGCATGCTGCCTTTGTGAACCTCTCCAGACCATTTGCTGCTTTCAGCAACTGGTCCCCACTGGTTCTACCCCCCACTTTGGAAGGGACAACCAGCGGGGAAGAGAGGTGTGCCCACCTCTGCCTACTCCACCCCTAAGGTGGGGGAGGCGAGGTGAAGCACAACCTCAAGGACCCGCCATCTTGAGGATGGGGAGACCCAGTCAACCAGGGACAGGCTCCTGCCCCCCTCCCACTGGAGAGTGGCAGAATAGGGGGTGTACCCCCCCCCCAGGGAAGAGACCCATTGGTCCCTGCCCTTTACCTACCTGTAGCACCCGTAAATTTAGTATTTAGGGGCACCCTGAACGTTCCTTCCTCAGATCCATAAACCACAAGAAAAGAAGATAAAAAGGACAAAAAGCCGTGCAGGGCTAACAAGAGGATGAAGCCCTTTGACTTGGTCCAAGCCCTACAGGCCTGTCTCCACTCGAACCTGCTCCTGCGAAATCCCGGAGTGTCCTGCAGCCAGCAACCTCAAAAACCCCAGACGACCGGCCTCCCTTCACTTCAAAGACTGAATCTCCCGTGAATAACGGACTTGTTCAAACTGCAGCTTCTGGTGCCAGCCAGAGTCCCCGAATCAAGCCCACTCTGCACCTGCCGAACCCGGCCCGAGTTCGAGTTGAAAAATACCACGAGGAGGTCCCCCCGGCAATCCTGACCTGAGAACCGGCAACCCCTGACCTGCCTCAATCCTCCAGACAATGCCTGCAGCCTCAATCCAGAGGACCACCCCCTACTGCCAGCAGAGCAGGTATGAAAATCCGATGTCCCAAGTCACCCCTGCACCCAACGGCCCATTGCCTTGTGTGCCCAAACCTACAGTGCCTAACCAACCCTCAACATCCCAACTTACCCCTCAAAGTGGTGGTCCCACCTGGAAGATCCTCACCCCCAAGCCTGCAGTGTTTCTTTGTCCCGGAGGTTCTCTATTGGAAACAACAGGGCACCCAACCACAAAACAGCACCCTGCCCCGACCACCCTAGTACTGCTGAGGGTGCACCTTTTTTGCTACTTTGGTCCCCAACTTGCCCTGAGCTAAACCGTAGGAGCTTTGCTCCCACAGCCTCGTGGCCTGCTTGCCAGCAGCCACCAATCGGAGACCCCTTATTCTCCGTAGGATAACATTGGGCCTCAACACTCTGCTCCCGGCTGCCCCAGTGCCATTGAGGGTGCAACAACAGTGTATCACTGACCCTGGGAGACCCCTGAGTCTAACCCCAGAACCTTAACTCCCACTTACCTGCAAACCGATAACCTGTTTTCCCCCACAGGATAACATTGACAATTTTAACTCCCCAAAAAACGACTGAGCGTGGAGTTTTAAAAGCTAAAGATATTCTTTAAAAATAGTACTGTTAGAAATGGGGGTCTCGAGTTGGCAGTGGCTGGCCACAGTCCAAGTAGGGACCCTTCTTCCTAATGCAGAGTAAGGGGGCTACACCCTTTGATAACCCCTGCTCAACCCTGTGGTAACGTAGCACGAGCAGCTAGGCTTATCTCAGAGGCAGTGTGTAAAGCATTTATGATCACACAGTAACACAGTGAAGGACACTACAAAGGGACACCACACAAGTAGTTATAAAAAATAAGTATCTTTATATATAGACTTAACACAAGACCAATAACGGTAAAAAGCCACAATACTGTAAAATGGAGGGTACTCTTGAAAAGCTGGAAAAAGAGTTCTAAGTGTTCCAATAGGGGTTCAGTTCAAAGCAGGGGTCTCTGCGACCCTTTTACTTACAAAGTACCTGGATTTCGTAGCAAAACAAGCAAAATGTCGCAAACGAGCTGTAGCAATGATTTTCCCCACGCTGGGCCGGCAATGTGTTGAATCCTTGCCGCAAAGGCAGGATGATGCACTGGTCCGCGGTTGTATGCGGGACAAAGCGACAGACTTCTTCAAGCTAGGCAAGCGATGCGTTGAATCCTTGCCGCAAGGGAGGATGATGCGCTGATCCTGTTGCGTGTGCGATTTTGTTGCGAAGAAAGAAAATGGCGCCCCGCGAGGGAGCGACAATCCGGAGGCGATGCAAGGAAAATGGCGGACGTACGGCGTCCGCTCTGCGATGCCGTGATGCGATGACCTCGATGCGATGATCCGGGGTTAGTCAGTCTTCAAAAAGCCCGCAAACATGCAATGCGATGATCTCTGGGGTCAGCGAGCACTTTGTGGCCCGCAAGCATGCAATGCGACGATCTTTGGTTTGCGAGGGTTCGGCGGCGATGAATTTTCTTACGCTCTTCAGCTGCGGCGGCTCGCAAACAGGCGTTAGCAATGATTTCAGCACTCTCTTCTCTTTAGTAGAACTAGAGGCCCTGGAACTCACAGGGGCCTCACCTGCAGATAGAAATCCTCGCTGGGAGGAATCAGGAGGCTGGTCGGGGAGTCAGATGTGCCTGGGTGATTGCTTAGCAAAATAAAAGTCTCTCAAAGTCCTTTTCCCTCTTCTTCCAAGTCCAGGGGGAACTATTGCAGGCCAATCCAAGAAATAGCACACAAGCACAAGGACAGTCCTCTCCTGCAGATTCCTTCAGTGAAACAGACAGAGGTTCTTCTTGACATCCAGGAGCAATACCTTTTGTAGGGGTTTGGGCACTGATATTTATACTCCAAAAGTCTTTGTTCTCAAAAGTCACTAGTCACTGAACCCAGCCAAAACCAGTACTGCTCAGGCCTGGAGCACTTTGTTTACCAGGCTCCATCCTTCCTTTCAGAAAATGGGGGGGTTAGAACTGTGATTTTCTGGTTGGCTAAGGCTTACGCCAAAGCCAGGCAGAAACCACCATTCTAGTCAGGGCAAAGGGGTCACACGCCAAGATAACCCCTGCTCACCCCCTTGGTAGCTTGGCACGAGCAGACAGGCTTATCCCGGAGGCAATGTGTAAAGCATTTGCGCACGCACACAACAGCAACAACATCCTAGGCACACCACAAAAGGAACTCCACACAAGGTTATATAAAAATAACTTTTGTATTGTCAAAACACATCAGATAGTAATCACACAATATACATTGTGCCAACTGGCACGGGCGATATTCACACAGGATTATTTACACCAGGACAGGGCCACATGGGCCACTGTCAGAATCAACACTTAGCAGAAATAGCACTTCTAGAACTTAGAATAAGTGTAGCACAAAATAACAACTATAGGTCACAACCAGTAACCACTGGTAAAGGTAGGTACACACTACGCAATACTAATAACCAAAGGCCTAGATAACGCAGGGACACAAACTCATTAGTATAACATACTAGGCAAAGCAAACTTCTAAGCATGAGCACCTTTAGAAGTATAACACAAGCATAAAGGCAAAGCACATTACACAGCAATCACATTTAGGTCTAAACAGTATAACTACAGTAGGCAATCTCTCACTAGTCTAAACACATTAGACTCTGCCTCCTAAGAATAAATCACATTTAGGGGCGTAACTCACAGTGAAGTAAACTCTCACTAACATAAACCTACATAGGTAAAATAACCTCATAATCATAGTAACATCACATTGCGCAAAAATTACATTAGGCAATTACCATCATAAACATAGTAAAATCACATTGCGCAGAAATCACATTAGGGCCTCGCGCCCTACCCACATACCAGCCCCCTGGCCAACTGGCCATCTCAAGAAGGGGTCAAAATGCCCTGTGTCCAGAATGTCAGGGCGCGCTGCCAGGGCAGCGCCAGTCAGGGGTGCGCCACCGGCGCAAACCTAAATGTTGCAGCTGCCCACTACTTGCTGGGCAGCTGGGAACAATCCCAAGGGCCTAAACGCTGCAGCTGGCACTAAGTGCTGCGCAGCTGTGGAAGGCCTGCATTGTGTGGGGAAAGCCCAGCCCTATTCAGGTCCAAGGTGTACCCCTCCCTCACATCAGCATGCTAATCTCTCCACTCACCACCGGGGCACACCCATCCAGACTCTTGGAGCCAGGCTCATCAGCCAGCTCCAGAAAATCACACGCCAGACACAAATTACACAAACATGCCAACTTCTAGAAGTGGCACTTCCACACTAGACACAATCATGCCGCATGCATCATCGCGCAGCATTCAATCTCACGAGTTCGCACATACCAAACTCGACCCTGCACTCCCCACACATCAGCAACTACCATGGTCACACATATTCCCCATGCATTCCTATGGGACGTCAGGTCACTCACCACACACACAGACAGCACACGCACTTTACACTGGATCACAGTGAAAAAGTGCGCAGAGACCTAAAATCACCAACACCAGGATACAGAAACAGGCTAGTCAAAAGCAAAAAGTTTCGGGGTGAACCTGTCAAAAAGGGCCGGGTCCAACAGGGGGTCTGCCATCAGACGCACAGTAGGAGGTGAAGCCAGCATTCACCTTGCCAGGCACAGCCCTATTCAGGACAAGGAGCTACTCCTCCCCAGTACTCAATGCAGATCTCTCTTCAACCCAGGTCTGACTCAGCCTGCCTTGCCCCTCTAAACCCATCAGCCAATACACATAACAGCAGAGCACACTGGAAGGCTTAGGCAAGAAAATAACCACTTTCTATAAGTGGTATTTACAAACACAGAATGTTAAAACCAACTTCACTAAAAGATGTATTTTATCATCCTGAGTTCAGGTATACTAAACTCGAATTTCTACCATGTTCCCTGAGTCAGATAGGACTATTAGATGTAATAGCCAGTCTGCCTATTCTAGCCTATGGAGAACAGGTAGCCTTGCAGCAGGGAAAAACAAAATGGAGGGTGATTCACTACCAGGACATGCTACACATATCAAGCCATGTCCTACCTTACACACACAATGCACCTACCATAGGGGTGACTGACATGATGCCAAGGGAAGGTTCACGGGCTGGGGAGTGTGGGCACTTCACAGCCAAGATGGCAGTTCTGGACTGCACACAGACACTGCAGTGGCATGTCTGAGGTACCATTTACCAGCTGCTTCTGTGGGTGGCGCAAACCAGCGCTGCAGGCCCACCAGCAGCATTTGGGTTACCAGCCCTGGGCGCACACAGGCCACACTACTAGGGACTAACAGGTAAACCAAATAAGCCAATCAGGGATATACCAATTCACAGTCATATTTACACAGGGAGCATTTGCGCTGTGCCAATGAATGGCTGTGGCACAGTGCCCAAAGCATCTAATACCAGTAAAAACTGAGGAGACAACAGCGAAAATGGAAGGGAGACCCACGCCAATGGTGCCAGGTCTAACAAGTACAAATAACCAAAATGTGTTTTCTCACCTGTTTGCAGGACATGTCCCAGTGCTGAATTTAGGCATCCATCACTGAGTTAGGAAAAGTAAGGTAAAAGTAACCTACCTGCAATTTGTTGACAAAGCCTATTCATTTCAATGTACAGCCCAAAAAGTTTTTGAGTGCGGAGTTTTGAAATCTGAAAATATTCTTTCAAAATTGCACGAATAACAAAAACAAATTTAATCACCTGTTTACAGGAAATGTCCCAGTGCTGAATCAAAACATCCAGCACTGAGTTAGAAAAAGTAACGTAAAAGTAACCTGCACTTTATTGAAAAAGGCTATTCATTCCAATGTACTGTATTTGCTAGGTGATGCATACTACTGCTCCCCTGTAAATCAAACAAAGTACAGTTTCGATTGCATTTTCAAACTGTTCTATATCCAGTGACGTATTACTGAAAGGTATGTAATGATTACCTGTACCAGGCTTGCTTGGTTCTAAAAATAAACAACAGTATATTTTGTACAAAAACATTTGGCCTAGAGTTCAGTTCTTGAGTGTGTGAATTCATTTGCTGACTGAGTGGGTACACCAAATGCTTAACACTGTCATCTGATACTGCCTTACTGCTCGACCAAGCTACCACTATTAGAGAGTAAGGTTCTATCTAACTTTAACCTCTGCCTACCTTTGGGGACTCTTGGACTCTATACACACACTGTCCCTCACTTTGGTGTAGTATATATATAGAGCCAGTTTCTTACATTGGTGGATTAGCAGTAGGATACATAACTTGCATTTGTTGGACTACTTGGTTACCACCTGATCACACAACAGAACTCTTAAATTGCCTTTAGAATTCTGATTTTTACAAATTGGCATTTTTTTTTCCAAGCTCCCAAAAGTCTTTGCTTAAGTCCCTTTAGAATTCTAGAAAATAAAAAGTCACTATAGTCAAGGGTAGAGGGGTTAGAACTTTTTGTTAGAATGTCCCACAAACAGAACCCAGCTACAAGTGCAAATAACCCTGACATACAGAACATGGTTGAGGAACGCGACCTCACCCCTTATCCTCACTTGTCTTTCCAAAAGAAAAGGTCCTTATGTAAAATTAAAAATATACCAATGGGCCATCATCTAACCAAACAAGGGCTCCAGGAGCTCCTGGCTGAGTATGCCACGGCCCAACCATCTGAAAATGGTGATGACCAATCAGACGAGGAAAGGGGTGAGGATGATGGGACTGGTAACCCACCCCCAATAATCCCTAGGGAGGAAAGGGTCCCCATACCCTTAACTCCAAGAATCAACCCCTGGAGACCTAGAGGCCACACATGTGGTTCAGGTTCCAGAGAGGGCATTGAGGACAGCATCAATGAGGAGGACAGCCTTTTAGCAAGGCTGGCCAAAAGATTGGATCTGGAGTTCAGACTCCTGGCTCTAGAAAAAGAAAGAAAGGAGATGGCTTTAGCATCCATCAATAGTGGCAGCAATCCAAACAATAAGGATAAAGAGCAATCTTATGAACCTAAAATCCCCAAAGGGATTCTCCCTACATTTGAGGAGGTTGATGACATCACCAAATGGTTCATAGCCTTTGAGAGGGCCTGTGACATGAGAAAGGTGAAGATATCTCTCTGGGGACACTCCTGAGGGAACTGTTCTCTGCAGAGACAGGCTACTGACCCTCTCAGGGCCAGATGCAGGGTCCTATGACCTCATTAAGAGAACTCTGAGGGATTTGGACTCACCACTGAGGAGTACAGAATTAGATTCAGGGGGGCTCACAAAACCCAGAACGAGTCCTGGATTGATTTTGTCGACTACTCAGTAAAGACACTAGATGATTGGTTAACTGGACACAATGTGCAGGACTTTACAATTTGTTTATGAAGGAACATATTTTAAGTAATTGCACGAATGAAAAGTTACATCAGCATTTGGTAGACCTAGGTCTATTTCTCCACAAGAATTAGAAAAGAAGGCAGACCACTGGGTCAAAACTAGGGTGACAAGGACAATCACTGGGGGTGACCAAAAGGAAGGGGTTATAAAACCTCCCCAGGGGAAAGGTGGTGAGAATCCCCAAGATAAAAAGTCTGAGTCTTCCAAAAGGCCCCAAAAACATGCACAGGGGGGTGGGTCCCAAACTACTCCCTATACTCTACAGCCCTATAGGGGGAAGTTTGATCCTGCAAAAACAACTGTAAGAAGTTGGGACACTTAACTGAGACAATGTTTGCCCTAGCAAGAAAGCCCCTAGTCCTACATTTACAGCTACTCCTCGTGTAGCAGGGTCCTATGACCTCATGAAGAGAACTCTGAGGGATTTGGACTCACTACTGAGGAGTACAGAATTAGATTCAGGGGGGCTCACAAAACCCAGAACCAGTCCTGGATTGATTTTGTCGACTACTCAGTAAAGACACTAGATGGTTGGTTAACTGGACACAATGTGCAGGACTTTACAATTTGTTTATGAAGGAACATATTTTAAGCAATTGCACGAATGAAAAGTTACATCAGCATTTGGCAGACCTAGGTCTATTTCTCCACAAGAATTAGAAAAGAAGGCAGACCACTGGGTCAAAACTAGGGTGACCAGGACAATCACTGTGGGTGACCAAAAGAAAGGGGTTACAAAACCTCCCCAGGGGAAAGGTGGTGAGAATCCCCAAGATAAAAAGTCTGAGTCTTCCAAAAGGCCCCAAAAACATGCACAGGGGGGTGGGTCCCAAACTACTCCCTATACTCTACAGCCCTATAGGGGGAAGTTTGATCCTGCAAAAACAACTGTAAGAAGTTGGGACACTTAACTGGAGACAATTTTTGCCCTAGCAAGAAGGCCCCTAGTCCTACAGTTACAGCTACTCCTCGTGTAGCAAGTCTCCAGATGGGCTCATCAGTGTACCTAGAGCAAATCAGGTTGCACACTGAAGCAGTTCTTGTTTCAGAGGGGGGAGTTGAGTTTGCCACTGTAGCTGCGTGGCCACCCAACTGAAAGAAATACTTACAGTACCCTTGGATTAATGGAACTAGGATAGAGGTTCTGAGGGAAACAGGTGCCAGTGTCACTATGGTGAGAGACACACTTGTTTCCCCTGAACAATATTTGATTGGGCGTACTTACCCAGTCACCAATGCTGACACTGTTACCACTAATCATGCAATGGCTATGGTGACATTAGACGGGGGGAATTACTGGCCTGAAACAGGTAGTGGTATCTCCAAAGCTACCCGCTGCATGTCTGCTTGGCAATGACCTGGAAACCTCAGCCTGGGCTGAGGTTGAACTAAAAACCCATGCAGCAATGCTGGATATCCCTGAATTGGTTTGTGTAAAAACAAGAGAACAGAGCAAAAGGCAGGGTGAAAAAATAGTGTTGGAGCCTGTAAGAATGACCCAACCTACCAAGATAAAAGGTAAGAAGACTGGGGAACCAGCTTCTGTTCAGCAAAAGGATGAGGACCCCTCTCCTCAAGGAGAGGACTTGGACACCCCAGAGGGAACTGAGCCCATGGAGCTTGACCCTTACCACGCTGAACTCTTGGGGCAGGGGGGACCCTCTAGGTAAGAGCTGTGCCAAGGTCAGCAGGATTGTCCCACTCTTGAAGGCCTGATGCAGCAAGCTGTTTCAGAAGCAAATGGAGATGTCAGTGGTACCCACAGAGTTTATTGGGAAGAGGGATTACTGTACACTGAGGCAAGAGACCCCAATCCTGGAGCCAACAGGAGAGTGGTAGTGCCACAGAAGTACAGGGAGTTCCTCCTAACTTTGGCTCATGACATCCCCCTAGCTGGACATCTGGGCCAAACCAAGACTTGGGAAAGGCTAGTTAGCACCTTTTACTGGCCCCAGATGCACCTAAATGTGAAGGAGTTTGTCAGCTCCTGTGTTACGTGTTAAGCCAATGGCAAGACAGGTGGCCACCCAAAGGCCCAGCTGATACCACTGCCTGTGGTGGGGGTTCCCTTTAAAAGGGTAGGTATGGACGTAGTGGGTCCACTTGAACGTCCCACAGCCTAAGGGAACAAATTCATTCTAGTGGTAGTTGGTCATGCCACTAAGTACCCTGAAGCAATTCCACTTAGGACTACTACAGCTCCTGCAGTAGCAAAGGCCCTCATTGGTGTCTTCACCAGGGGAGGGTTTTCTAAGGAGGTGGTTTCAAACAGAGGTTCTAACTTTATGTCTGCTTATCTAAAACACATGTTGAAAGAGTGTGGAGTGCAGTACATGTTTACTACACCCTATCACCCACAAACCAATGGCCTTGTTGAGAGATTCAACAAGACATAGAAAGGCATGATTATAGGGCACCCTGAAAAACTCAAAAGGAGATGGGATGTCCTCTTCCTTTTTTGCAATTTTCACCCCGAGTGGGCTGGGTATGCTCAGACGTGAGTCCCAGGCTCTCCACACCACTGGAATCAAGCTATCCAGGCTGATGAAGGCTGATAGCCAGAAACCGGTCCTTGGATGCTTGATTCCGGTCTGGGAAAGACATGGCTTGGTAGTTCGGACTGGACTGTTCCCATGAGGCACAGGGTCAGAGCTGATTTGCATATAGCCAGTGTCTAACCCAGGGTGGTGCAGAGTGCAAAAAAACGATGGATTTAGGCCCACATCCTTGTACTGGGGTGAATGTATGACATTGTTCTACATTCTGTCCATCAACTGTGTTTTTTGCAATTTTCACCCCGAGTGGGCTGGGTATGCTCAGACGTGAGTCCCAGGCTCTCCACACCACTGGAGTCAAGCTATCCAGGCTGATGAAGGCTGATAGCCAGAAACCGGTCCTTGGATGCTTGATTCCGGTCTGGGAAAGACAAGGCTTGGTAGTTCGGACCCGACTGTTCCCATGAGGCACAGGGTCAGAGCTGATTTGCATATAGCCAGTGTCTAACCCAGGGAGGTGTGGAGTGCAAACAAACGATGGATTTAGGCCCAGATCCTTGTACTGGGGTGAATGTATGACATTGTTCTACATTCTGTCAATCAACTGTGTTTTTTGCAATTTTCACCCCGAGTGGGCTGGGTATGCTCAGACGTGAGTCCCAGGCTCTCCACACCACTGGAGTCAAGCTATCCAGGCTGATGAAGGCTGATAGCCAGAAACCGGTCCTTGGATGCTTGATTCCGGTCTGGGAAAGACATGGCTTGGTAGTTCGGACGGGACTGTTCCCATGAGGCACAGGGTCAGAGCTGATTTGCATATAGCCAGTGTCTAACCCAGGGTGGTGTGGAGTGCAAAAAAACTATGGATTTAGGCCCAGATCCTTGTACTGGGGTGAATGAATGACATTGTTCTACATTCTCTCCATCAACTGTGTTTTTTGCAATTTTCACCCCGAGTGGGCTGGGTATGCTCAGACGTGAGTCCCAGGCTCTCCACACCACTGGAGTCAAGCTATCCAGGCTGATGAAGGCTGATAGCCAGAAACCGGTCCTTGGATGCTTGATTCCGGTCTGGGAAAGACATGGCTTGGTAGTTCGGACTGGACTGTTCCCATGAGGCACAGGGTCAGAGCTGATTTGCATATAGCCAGTGTCTAACCCAGGGTGGTGTGGAGTGCAAAAAAACGATGGATTTAGGCCCAGATCCTTGTACTGGGGTGAATGTATGACATTGTTCTACATTCTGTCCATCAACTGTGTTTTTTGCAATTTTCACCCCAGTGGGCTGGGTATGCTCAGACGTGAGTCCCAGGCTCTCCACACCACTGGAGTCAAGCTATCCAGGCTGATGAAGGCTGATAGCCAGAAACCGGTCCTTGGATGCTTGATTCCAGTCTGGGAAAGACATGGCTTGGTAGTTCGGACTGGACTGTTCCCATGAGGCACAGGGTCAGAGCTGATTTGCATATAGCCAGTGTCTAACCCAGGGTGGTGTGGAGTGCAAAAAAACTATGGATTTAGGCCCAGATCCTTGTACTGGGGTGAATGAATGACATTGTTCTACATTCTGTCCTTCAACTGTGTTTTTTGCAATTTTCACCCCGAGTGGGCTGGGTATGCTCAGACGTGAGTCCCAGGCTCTCCACACCACTGGAGTCAAGCTATCCAGGCTGATGAAGGCTGATAGCCAGAAACCGGTCCTTGGATGCTTGATTCCAGTCTGGGAAAGACATGGCTTGGTAGTTCGGACCGGACTGTTCCCATGAGGCACATGGTCAGAGCTGATTTGCATATAGCCAGTGTCTAACCCAGGGTGGTGTGGAGTGCAAAAAAACGATGGATTTAGGCCCAGATCCTTGTACTGGGGTGAATGAATGACATTGTTCTACATTCTGTCCATCAACTGTGTTTTTTGCAATTTTCACCCCGAGTGGGCTGGGTATGCTCAGACGTGAGTCCCAGGCTCTCCACACCACTGGAGTCAAGCTAACCAGGCTGATGAAGGCCGATAGCCAGAAACCGGTCCTTGGATGCTTGATTACGGTATGGGAAAGACAAGGCTTGGTAGTTCGGACTGGACTGTTCCCATGAGGCACAGGGTCAGAGCTGATTTGCATATAGCCTGTGTCTAACCCAGGGTGGTGTGGAGTGCCAAAAAAACGATGGATCTAGGCCCAGATCCTTGTACTGGGGTGAATGTATGACATTGTTCTACATTCTGTCCATCAACTGTGTTTTTTGCAATTTTCACCCCGAGTGGGCTGGGTATACTCAGGCGTGAGTCCCAGGCTCTCCACACCACTGGAGTCTAGGTATCCAGGCTGATGAAGGCTGATAGCCAGAAACCGGTCCTTGGATGCTTGATTCCGGTCTGGGAAAGACATGGCTTGGTAGTTCGGACTGGACTGTTCCCATGAGGCACATGGTCAGAGCTGATTTGCATATAGCCAGTGTCTATCCCAGGGTGGTGTGGAGTGCAAAAAAACAATGGATTTCGGCCCAGATCCTTGTACTGGGGTGAATGTATGACATTGTTCTACATTCTGTCCATCAACTGTGTTTTTTGCAATTTTCACCCCGAGTGGGCTGGGTATGCTCAGACGTGAGTACCAGGCTCTCCACACCACTGGAGTCAAGCTATCCAGGCTGATGAAGGCTGATAGCCAGAAACCGGTCCTTGGATGCTTGATTCCGGTCTGGGAAAGACAAGGCTTGGTAGTTCGGACTGGACTGTTCCCATGAGGCACAGGGTCAGAGCTGATTTGCATATAGCCAGTGTCTAACCCAGGGTGGTGTGGAGTGCAAAAAAACGATGGATTTAGGCCCAGATCCTTGTACTGGGGTGAATGTATGACATTGTTCCACATTCTGTCCATCAACTGTGTTTTTTTGCAATGTCCTCTTACCATGCCTGCTTTTCACTTACAGAGAAGTGCCACAGAAGGGAGTAAGGATTTCCCCATTTGAACTTCTGTTGGCCATCCTGTGAGGGGACCACGCTGTCTTGCAACAGTATGCTAAGCTCTTTTCCCTGACCCGATGTCTGACAAACTGGTGTACCCATGATGTGGACACTGGTGACAGTGCCCCTGTCAAAAACAAAATCTATTGACAGTCAGACCAAGTGAAGGAAAGCATCAAAGGCGAAGTCAGCAAGATGCTGGAGTTAGGGGTTATTGAATCCTCTGAGAGCCCCTGGGCCAGCCCAGTGGTTCTAGTGCCCAACCTCATCTACAGGATGGAAAGAGAGAAATGGTGTTCTGTGTGGACTATAGAGTGCTCAACTCTGTCACCAAGACAGATGCTCACCCTATCCCAAGAGCAGATGAGTTGGTAGACAAATCGGGGGCAGCCAAATGTCTAAGTACCTTTGACTTAACTGCAGGGCACTGGCAGATTGGCATGACCCCAGGAGCAAAAGAGAAAAAAGCATTCAGCATACCTGATGGTCACTATCAGTTCACTGTTATGCCCTTTGGTTTAAAGAATGCTCCTGCCACCTTCCAGGGATTGGTGAATCAAGTCCTTGCTGAGTTGGAGTTCTTTAGTGCAGCTTATCTTGATGAAATTGCTGTATTTAGTTCCACCTGGCAGGGTCACCTGATCCACCTTGGGAAGGTTTTAACCTCTTCCATGCACATGACAAGGTCAGCTCGTCATACAGTACACTGGAGCTGTGCTAATGACGAGCTGACCTTTTCATGAACAATGGGATTTCATAAATATCAGCACCCAGCGGGAATTGCCTTAGCAGCCAAGGTGTTAAAAGCCCTGCAAACTGCAGGCCTAACTTTCAAGGCATCCAAATGCCAGATAGGGCAGGGCACTGTGGTGTACTTGGGCCACCTTGTTGGTGGAGGCCAGGTACAGCTCTTTCAGCACAAGATGCAGGCCATCCTGGACTTGGCAGCTCCAACAACCCAGACCCAAGTTTGGGCATCCCTTGGCTTGACTGGGTATTACAGGAAATTTGTGAAGGGATGTGGGTTCATTGTGACTCCCAGCACAAAACTCACCTCTAAGAAAATGCCCAAGAAGGTTAACTGGACAGTTAGTTGCCAAAAGGCTTTTGACACCCTGAAAGAAGCAATGTGCTCAGCACCAATTCTGAAGGTTCCAGATTATGCCAAGAAGTTCATAGTGCAGACGGATGCCTTTGAGATAGGGATAGGAGCTGTTCTATCCCAGACCAATGATGAAGGCCAACGATGCACATCCTGGGACAAGGTGCCCAGCCTCCTCCCCCAGGATGGGCAGGGTTCACGAAGGAGAAGCTTCAAAGGCATACCACCTTTGTAAGCCTCTCCAGACTATTTGCTGCTTTCAGTAACTGGTCCCACTGTTTCTACCCCACACTTTGGGTGGGAGAACCGGCGGGAAAAACAAGCGAGGAAGAGAGGTGTGCCCACCTCTGCCAACTCCACGCCTAAGGTGCGGGAGGCCAGGTTAAGCACAACCTCGAGTCCCCGCCATCTTGAGGATGGGGAGACCCAGCCAGCCAGGGACAGGTTCCTGCCTCCCTCCCACTGGAGAGTGGAAGAATAGGGGGTGTACCCACCACAGGGAAGGGACCCATTGGTCCCTGCCCTTTACCTTCCTGTAACACCCCTAAATTTACTATTTAGGGGCACCCTGAACCTTCCTTCCTCATATCTAGAAACCACAAGAACAGTAGATAAGAAGAAGGACGAAAAGCTGTGCAGAGCTAACAAGAGGATGACGCCCACTGACTTGGCCCCAGCACTACATGCCTGTCTCCCCTCGAACCTGCTCCTGTGAAATCCCAGTATGTCCTGCAGCCCGCAACCTCAAAAACCCCAGAGAACCTACCTGCCCTCACTTCAAAGACGGAATCTCCCATGAACACCGGTCTTGTTCAAACTGCGGCTACTGGTGCCAACCAGAGTCCCCGAATCCAGCCCACTCTGCACCCGCTAAACCCGGCCCGAGCTTGAGTGGAAAAACACCATAAGGAGGTCCCCCCGGTGATCCTGACCCGAGATACGGTGACCCCTGACCTGCCCTAAGCCTCCAGATGATGCCTGCAGCCTCAATCCAGAGGACCCCCTACCACAACCAGAGCGGGTAAGAAAATCCGACGTCGCAAGGCACCCCTGCACCCGATTCCCCACGGCCTTGTGTGCCCAATTCAATGGTGCCTAACCAACCCTCAACATCCCAACTTACCCCTCAAAGTGGTGGTCACACCTGGAAGATCCTCGTCCCCGAGCCTGTAGTGTTTCTTTGTCCTGGAGGTTCTCCATTGGTAACAACAGGGCACCCAACATCAAAACAGCACCCTGCACCCGGTTGCCCTAGTGCCGCTGAGGGTGCACCTTTGGTGCTACTTTGGTCCCCAACTTGCCCTGAGCTAAACCCTAGGAGCTTTGCTCCCACAGCCTTGTGGCCTGCTTGCCAGCAGCCACCAACCGGAGATCCCCTATCCTCCATAGAATAACATTGGGCTTCAATACTCTGCACCCGGTCGCCCTAATGCTGCTGATGGTGCAACAACAGTGCATCACTGAGCCTGGGAGACCCCTGAGTCTAACCCCAGACCTTAACTCACGCAGTCGTTTACTTATCTGCAAACCGATAACCTGTTTTTCCTCCTTTGGATAACATTGACAATTTTCCCTCCCAAGAAAACAACTGTGTGGAGTTTTGAAAACTAAAGATATTCTTTAAAAATCATACAAATAACCAAAATGTGTTTTCACACCAGTTTGCAGGACATGTCCCGGTGCTGAACCCAGGCATGCAGCACTGAGTTAGAATATGTAATGTAAAAGTAACTTACCTGCAATTTATTGAAAAAGGCTATTCATTCCAATGTACTGTATTTGCTAAGTGTTGCATACTACTGCTCCCCTGTAAATCAAACAAAGTACAATTTCTATTGCATTTTCAAACTGTTCTATATCCGGTAACTAAATACTAAAAGGTATTAAATGCTTACCTGTATCAGGTTCTAAAAATAAACAACAGTATATTTTTATACAAAAACAATTGGCCTAGAGTTCATTTCTTGAGTGTGTGAATTCATTTGCTGACTGAGTGGACACATCAAATGCTTAACACTGTCCTCAGATACTGCCTTACAGCTCGACCAAGCTACAACTATTAGAGAGTAAGGTTCTATCTAACTTTAACCTCTGCCTACCTTTGGGGACTCTTCGACTTTATACACACTGTAGCTCACTTTGGCGCAGTATATATAGAGCCAGTTTCTTACACTCACATGCTTCACATCAGCGAAATGAAAAAAGCTCTGCCCAAGATCCTCCACGACGGGCCTTTTGGGCATTGCAGTGCTGGCCCCATGGGGGGATGCCTGATGATGAAGCATGACACCGATTTGGGTGAGTGAGGGCTCTTGCTCCTGTGTAATCAGATCCCCCAATCTGTTTTGTTAGTTGACTGCCAACCTTCTTCCTCTTACAATAGGAACTGCATACTCCATTACTACATATACTCCACATTAGTCAAGTGTTCGCGACTGACAAAACTATTTCTATAAGGATCCCCCAGCAGAAATGAGGCTTAAGGAGAGAAATAGAAGTTACTAAAAGCACGAAGGACATTTGGTCATGCAAGGCTGGGTGAAAGTCACAAGTTCAGACTGACCATGATGGATAGAGGGACCAGGTTAGTCTCAGGGATTTAACTTCAAAATCCAGCATGAAGAGTTCAGTTTGCTGTGAAAGGGGCTGCGAGGAGCAGAAAGAGCTTCGCAGATAGTCACTGACGTAGCATGAATATCTTGCTGGGCCTTCAACAGAACTGAGGCTTAAAGAGAGAATTATTGGTTGTTTTCCATTTTTGTTGATATCTTAGCTTGAACTTGAAGAGTATTTATGCAGCACTACCAACAGCAATGAAGTAAAAACACAACATAAGAAAAATCCCACACCAATTTAGAAAAATAGAGCAAAATTTCGTTAATTATTTGACACCAAAACAACTGAAATCCAATCAGTAGAACAGTAGTTACGCAATTTTAAAGATTTCAAGTAAGTAAAGCGCCTAAAAGCACAGTTGACTTCTGACCTTCTTCCTCTCTCAATGATAATTGCATACACATAGTCTAATTGGGAGCTTGTATGCTGTACCTTCATGCCCTCCTAAGCCCCTCTTTTTTTAGGGCTCAATTAGGAGCTATCAGGGAGGTGCTGTCATGGAATCCAGATGCTGTGTGCGCGTTCACCATAGAGCAGTGAGTTTGTCGGGTGCGCGTCCTCCTCACATGCACACAGGCATAGCGAATCAGTGTCTCAAACACTGTTTATTTAACCAGAAGACTCATGATCTCTTTTTTCGTCTTTCTCCTTGTTAACCGCATGCGGTTGTTGTCTGTTGTTACATTCGGCGAGGAGGTTGTTTTAAGGATGATAACCGAAGGTCTGTCTTGGTTTTGCAGAATGTATTCGCGGTAGTGCGACCCCCGGGCCACCACGCCGAGGCATCCACGGCCATGTAAGTACCGGGGACCGCTGCCTCTCCCCGGGCGCTAGCTAGCTGCGATCACCTGCGCGCCGCGTGTTTCCGAAGCAGCGTAATCATTTGCAGATGTTTGGAAAAGTCTTTCGAGGTACTCCTAGAAGCAGATTTATGGCTGCGGAGATCGCATAGCATTTTTAGAAAATGTCCCGCATGTTATTTATAACAATTTCCCTGACTGATGTGCTTTCATACTCTACTCTTCTTTAATCCGCAGGAGATTCTGCTTTTTCAATTCAGTCGCCATCGCTGCCAAATACTTGCGAGACAAGCTAAATATGGGCAAGATATTGATTGTCGATCTGGTACGTATTATTGGCAAGCGGTATTCATAGGGTGGGAATAGATGAAAGGCGGGGAGCACCCGAGGAGTTTGTAAAGATTTTTTTCGCATTGTTTGTAGCCAGATGTTTACTGCTGCCGGTGCACCAAGCTCACCAGGAATTGGACGGCCCGACTTGTAAACATTTCACATGAAATATATTAGTTGCAGCTTCGTGAGAAGACTGCGAACGTCAGGGCGCATTCCTGTGGCCGTGCAGCCGGCCAATGAAATGAGTCCAGTTGTTCCAGGTAAAACAATGTCTGGGGTTGGTGTGAGGCGCTGTGCAGACCGGCCAGGATAGCGCCTCTTAAGGACCACGCCCCCAAGTTACACATTAGCCCTTTATGTACTACTTGGTGTTACTCCATGTAAGAAAACTGGAATTTCTTGAACACTGTGTTGTTTAGGAGTCCCCGCCGGACAGCTGCTGATTGATCAAAATGTTGGCTGCTTTGGGCTGTGTGTTTAATACGCAACATTCGTCCACAGAAAAGCAACCGTTTGCTGGACTAATGGTTTGTTTAAGAGAAGATGACGCTCGACGCGTTGCCGGTCTGTGTTCATGACTGGTGCGGGAAGCCCCCGTGGGAAAGCCACAACCCTCACGTACAATTCAGCCTAGAAGCCCAGCCATTGGAACAACGGTCATGTTATCCGCGCAACAGAAAAAGCAAAAATATGACAAGACTCTAAAAAATCAAGATTTGTTCGTAATTGTGTTAATATTTGGTTTTGACGTAATACGCGTCTTCTCATTACTGCAATGAGTAGCATTTATTACAATTCATAATATCTCTAAACATAACATTACAGTACCGGTTTGTACCTGCCTATTTAAAGCACTAGCATAAACATGTAAAACAAGGAGACCACAGGCAGCAGAGGTGCAAGCTTCTCACACTCACAAGAAGGACATCACAGGCAGTAACGGTGCAATATTCTCACACTCACAAGGAGATCACTGGCAGTACACACCACATGAACACACTCCATAACACATAGCAACAATACATTGGCATTTACAATGCCATTAGCTCAAACTCAAATAAATCCGAGCCCGATTGCATTTCTAATGCTTGTTTATATTGGTTAATGGTGAGTATAGCCATGTAATGTCATTGTTTTTTCAAATTCCAATGGTGAATTCCTCAACATATAGTAAGTAATATATACTGGTGTAAAGTGCATGACTGCTCTGCACGTGAGGGATGTGTGTAAATATTCTTCAAAATTGTTCAAACATATATATTTAGTCAAAAACATATGAAATTATGCCAAAAACAAAAATAGCATGGTTAGAACTTCCAATGTTTCTTCAAATATAACTAAATGCGGATCGCAATTGCCTTCATGCACATTAATTCTAAAAGAAACATATTGTATCCAGATAGGTTTCAAATACTTGCTTTTTCTGGCCACTGGGGCAATTTTTTTCTTAATCAATGACATTTCTTGGGGGTCTGACAAACGGTATCTGAGACCAAGCTTATTTTTCAGAGGGGGCAGGGGATGAAGAGAGAATCTTCGTCATTTGTCATAGGGCTGTAGTCGGAGATTGGGCTCCCTACTTATCATCCGCTGCAGTGGATTCCACACTCATCCCGCTATTTATGCTGCTCTGCTGCTTCCGCTCTCGAGCCGCCTCCGTTATCAGATCTGCAATCCCCCCAGCCACGCGCATCCAGCGGGTGTGATTATCGCGCGCCTCCCACGAGCCAGCCAGGCCATGCCTCATTGCACGTATCCAGCCTGAAATTAAAAACCAAAGGCGCAATCACTTTTTCTTTTCAGATGAAAGCTTTCTAATCTGTAATCCTTTTATGCTATACATTTAGCTGCTCTGCTTTGGCTCGGGCTGCAGCGTGGTTGTGAGTGGTCGGTGTTGAATATTTCAGTAGCTGCCCCTGACATCATGTGGTAAAGTACAGAGCTGTTAGTTAAATTCCAAGAAACTTCAAAAAGTCCTATGAAATAAATACTTGACAAATAATTATACTTCATCTGAACAGGATTTCTGAGCACTTGATTACACACACAAATGTTGTGTTTTGAAGCAAATTCAGCAAAAACAGTCTATGACCATAACATATGATGTTTCTTTATACCATTTTGTTGTAATTTATGACATATAGTTTATTTAAAAACATAAGGGTGCTCATGCTTAAATTGCACGTGACAAGATATTCCTAATTATGTGTAATTTACACTTGTTTTCTTTACCACAAACATGGACACATCCTCTATTAAACCATGACTTTTAGGGTTAGAGAAAAGGTCATTCACAAATCAAGGTTTTCACATTTCGGTCTCGTCAAATAACCTTTTCCTACAAATCATACAAACAACTCAAATTGTGTACACTGCTTCGTAAAAAATGATCGTCATATGTTTAACCAACACGGTCAAAATGACTACTTTGTGAGGTTTAAAAATATGTGCATTGCATAATCCTGGCTACCACTCTAAATTCCCTTGAACGTTTCCATGTGAAAACATCAATTTCATCTCTGAGTGAGTAATATGCATGCTTACATACACGCACACATACTTACCTACATTATATTAGCATTTTTCAGGGCTGCTCCTCCGCTAAGGTGGAGGAGCATCCTCCGCATTAGCAGAGAAAAAATAAAATGATAAGAACTACGTTAACATCATTTTATTTTGCAAGTTCGTGGCTGGGTTAGGGTGTGGCTGGAGGCACAGGGGGAGGAATGGTTTGCACACTCCAAGTGGGCATGACTGATTGGCTGGCCCAGCCTAACAGTCATGCGCACTTTCAATGTACCCCACCAGGCTGCATTACACAGCCTGGTGGGAAACATGCCCAGCACCCCAGTCTCCATCTGAGCGCTGATCTACGCACTCAGACCAATCACAATGCTGCATTGCAGCGATGTGATTTGCTATGGGGAGCCTGGGTGCTTCCTGGTTCCAGAGATGCGGAGGAGGGACACAGCCGGCGGACGAGGTAAGTAGTTTTTTATTTTATTTAGTTTGATTTTATTGGTTGTGATTGGCTTAGGGAGCCAACCACAGTGCTGCACTGCAGTGTTTTGATTAGCTATGGGGAGCCTGGGTGCTTCTTTTTCCTGAAGAAGCAGAGGTCGGCGGATAAGGCAAGTGGTATTTTTATTATTTTGATCCCCCAACCCGCACCTCCACCCTCATTCCCTGCTAGCCACTACAGGTGGCTTCAGCTGTGAGTGCCGGGAGTGCATTTAGATTCCATGCATATACTGTCACTAATGTTGTGGAGTACTGAGATTGGGTGCATCTATCTTTCTGCATAGTATAGGATGGCAATTCAACCTGTGGTCCTAAAAGAGGCAGGGTGTTAATCCTATTGGCCCAGGTGCAGACACCACACTTGTGGGATTGCCAAGTTAGCTTCTTCCCACCTTGCCCCACAACACTGTAAACCACCAGTCATTCTGCTGTGGTAACACACACAGAGTTATGCACACCATGGCTGATCCTGATTTCTTGGGAAAGAGAGAGCTCTCTCCATATGGAAACTAAATGCTTTCAGCTAAAGAACCCAAACATGAGTAAATTCCTGATAGTGATTCTAATCTCAGGGAATTTCAGGATGTCATTTAATTGATACTGCCCTTTCTTTCACCTGAAGAACATGGGCCCAATTCACAAAGGCAATCTGAGACAAAAGTCTAACTTTACGACCTTTGGTATTCACAGAGGTCATTTACGAGTTGTATTTTCATGTCGCAGTCAGGCTGGATTCACCAGCTTGGGCCGTACTCTCTGCTCCTGGGTCATGCTCTCCCACTTGGGTCGTAATCTCCTGCTCAGGCCGGATGAAGTGCAATCAGTGGGCTGGAATGCAAATTTGTACGAAAAGGGAACATTAGGAACATGTGATAAATAGTAGAAGAGGTCATGAAAATTAGTTGGGGCAGGGAAAATGTTGTGGTCGACACCACATGCTATCCCAGAAAAGTGTGCTAGTGGAGTGCAAATTGTGGACTGCCTGTACCATGATGCAAAGGAGCAAACTTTTCAACAGGAAAGTTACAGCATCTGCAGTGGAAAGAGAAATACATCTTGTTCAAGACAACAGCTTAATGTGAAAACAGGCCTCTGAACTCTAATGCGGAAAGTCGACATTTAAAAAGGCATCAGTAGTTCAGGAAAGCTTAAATCAATACATTTTGTTAATTCATTTGCGTTTGCGTATAATGCCTAAATATGATTACCTACTACAAATATTTGCATTATTTGTGCATGTATTATTCAGCATTGAAGTTAACACTTTCCAGTTAATTGTGTTTAATTTGCAAAATGAGGAATTCTCTCCAACACACCTTTACATGGCATAGTCAGGAACACCTATACAGATGGACATCCATGTAGAGTAACCATTCACTGGAGAAATGGCATTAAGAGCAGGATAAGGAAGACAGTGAAATACCAGATGGAGCGATTAAATACGAGTGAAAAGGTTCTACAGGAACAACACATTTAAAGTGAAGAATTCAAAATGCAGGATAGGTATCTGGCCAGAAGTAAAAGATTGGGAAAGAGAAGGACAGAGATCCTAAATGGCTGATAGTGCCCAGAGATGGAGACTGCAGTGCTCAGTCAGTAGGAAAAAGCCCAACACAGCTAAGAGAACATCAAAAGTCTTTAGGGTGTCCCACTATATTTTAGTAGAGCAGTCTACCCCCTCATTCAGTGTCTCTAACTTGAGCATCCAGCGTCCATTACCCAATGGCAGGCTGCTCAGAACAACAGAATGCAGGTAGGGCAATGCTGTACAATGAAACCGAGAGGGTTGTTCACTAGACATTGCAGGACAGGTGGCATGGCAGAAGAAACAGATGTCTATTGCCTGGAAGGTGGAAGGGGTGACCGCAAAGTAGCAATGGTCTATGACATTGTTACACCTGATGCTTATGGGTGTCAGAAACCCCCTGCACATTGAAAGATGACTGAATGTTTTTGAATCAGCTCACTCAACACTGGAGACTCAAGAGGTAAGTCTAGCGAAGTCTGGTGGAGTGGTCGGTGCGGAGCAGGTATGAAGACAGTAAATGGCAAGGCTTTGCTGTTGGTGGGTTGTATGAGGAAGAGACAAATAGAACAATCTCACTTTTTGTTGGATGTTACAGGGAGCAGAATTGGGCAAAGCTGAAGACTTGAATGGCCTCACTCTAGCCCTCCATCAGCTTTGCCACCAGAGAAAGCCATCTGCTCTATCCTTCCATCCCCTATTTTTGAACCATAAACGTAGTAAATTAGTAAAATACCGCCAGACACTACAAAAGTGTAAGAAAGTATGAATGTCAGCCTTTGAGGTCTCTTCCAAAATTGTCTCCTCATTGATTGATGAAGAGATCAGCTTGACCCCCTCAAACGATGTGTTTACGAGAGGCATAATAGCTAACTGTTATGAAAAGATGCATTGGAACTCCAGAAGAACTACTACACAGGCAAAGCTTTATTGGAGACACAACCTGGTGTCAGTCCTCTCCCAGATGCCAGGCTCAACTGACTCTCTTGGAATTCCCTTCGCCTTACAATCTAATGCAGAACAATGAATGTGGAAGGTATGTAAATACATTGACATCATAAAAGATCTCTCTCTCTTCCATCAAAGATAAAGGAAAATACTATATATGTATACAAAGAATGGAAATACAAAATCAAAAATAACAAAGAACAAGCAGCTTGATAAAATAACGGAGGAGAGGAAGAGCCCTGAAACTAAGATATAACATAGTCCTGAAGGTATGTGGGAAGTCTCTGGAATCTAGTTCCACCATCAGACATTGAACATCTCATCTCTCTCTCTCAACAGGGTCAACACCTGCACCATCATAATTACTTCCACCATTATGTCCACTTCATCATCCTTCATGAACATAGTACCAGAACATTCTTCTTCCTCTTTCTTCAAGCATTCTCCACCTCACTGATACAACACAACATTTCTGTAATTCCACCTCTCACCATTTTCCAAAATCACAAAAATGTTTTTCCCCTTTAGTAATGTGAAAAGGCCTTTACATTTTGAGAGAAGTCTTTATACCCTCCCTGACGTCACTTTCACCCAATCACTTACCCCAAGTTTAGTTTGTTCTCCTCCCATGGGTTGTGTCATACGTTGACCTCCATCTTTGATCCATTCTCTCAACCAGTTTGGTATCTGGTAAATGTCCATGTATATCTTTAGATGGAGCATGATTTTTGAAAATAATCATGTTTGATCAAATCTGCTCATAAGTGTGTTATTAATGAACTTAACTAATGGTGTGAAAATTATTAACATGTGAAAGTTTCGGAAGTACAATGTGAAAATGTGCAAGAAGGGCACGACATGTTTAGTAATCAGAAGCTGCAATGTTTAACGTACAGAAAGCATGGAAAATATGATATTATGGGACTAAAATTATACAGGAGAGAAAATTGATAAATGTGTTAAGCAAAACTTATAGGTAGAATTTTGAAAATATTAATAATGAAAATGCTTAGAGTAAAATGTTTGTTTCATGATAATGTTTTTATTCCTTATAAGAAGAAAGTAATCGATTAAGTAATAACTCACATTTTGAAATTAGATTCTGTTTGTAAGTCTAATCAGAATAATGAATCCTTAATTGTCGTTTACTTATGTATTTTCTTCTTGTCATAAAAAGTAATGAGTGTGTTTTATTCTTCAGAAAAAGTTCAATTTATGGTTTCTCAATGACAGCCTCAAAACCTGCTAGTGGTATTTTCTTTTTCTAATGTAGGTCTCAGAAGCATGTATTTTGTCCTTAATTATTTCTAAAATGCTGATTTACTTGTTTAGCTGTGCAAAGCGTCTCACTAGAATTTTCTTTCTAACGGTTAGAGTATTTATTTTTATGAATAATTGTGTCGACTATGTTGCAAGCTGATGTGGAAGTGAGCGTGAGGACATGAAGAAATTTCAATTTTCTTTCCTGCTTCCGTGGAGTAATAACATCTTTCATTTAATAATGGAGTGAGTTGTTGAAGTTCCAAATGACATAGCTTGGAGAATGATCACCTCATCAAATTAACCAATGGAATTGTGGGGGTTTGTGAAATGTAAACATTTACGGGTTGGATTGTGAACATTTTGGGGTATAATTATTTCTGTGGGAAAATAATTTGGCAGTAGCTGTTTCTATGAGAAGAGACCTTTTGCTGCTGTATTTCTCTCTCTGCTACTCTGGCTGACTATTATCCTTGCAAATGCTGGGGGTGACATGCTGTCAGTCCGTACCTGTTATCTTAAAAACGGAATTTTCCAGATGACCTTGTACTTCATCGGCTGTTGATGTTGCTCAAGCCATACTTCTTTGGCTGAAGGGTTAGCTATTTCTGACTATATTGATCTTGGGTTCATATGAATTGCTTATTGATATTGCAATGAATAATTACTTTTTGTCTCTCTCTCTCCACTCACTTGTTATTGACTAATAATGTATTTGCCATGAACAGTATTTTATTGTTGTGATTATGACTGTAACATTAAATTAACTTAATGTTGACATTCTATGATGTATTTGATGTTTTGACCATTCATATTTTGAAATATTTAGATAAAAGTGACTTTCTCTACCAAAGATCTATCGAAGGACTGGAGTGTAAGTGGTTATAGAGTTTCTGTTAGATCTGGGGGTCTCTAGTTGGCAATGGTTATCACCTTTGTCCAAATAGGGACCCATACTTCTAAGTCAGGATAAGGGGATTACACTCCTTAATAACCCCTGCTCACCCCCTTGGTAGCTTGGCACAAGCAGACAGGCTTATCTCAGAGGCAGTGTGTTAAGCATTTGTGAATATACACAGTAATAGAGTGAAAACACTACAGATGGACACAACACAGGTTTTATAAAAAATAAGTATTCTTTATATAGACTTAAACACCAGACCACAAACGACAAAAGTCCACAATACTACACTTAAGATGACTTAAAAAGATGATTAAAGTCTCTTAGATCAAGTTGCTGTTAAATGCAACAAAGTTCTCAACAAAGTACCTGGATGCGTAACATAATAGTGAGCAAAAGGCATGCAAAAGGGGAGATACGTCAGTTCCGTGATCCGGGGGAACGGTTGCGTCCTGCCTCAATACTTGCGCAGAGTAGGGGACTCGTCGTGAGCCTTACCGGCGGAGGTGATGCGTAGATTCTCGGCTTGCGGGCCCGTTGCGATGCGCAAGATGGCGCCTCGATGCGATGATCCAGTTGCGATGCGAGGAGATGGCGCCCTTGATGTGGCGATGCAATGACGCCCTGGCAGCCTTGCGACGATTCAGTACTTTGGAGCCGCGACAGGCCCTGCGACACGCTTCTCCGGTAATGCAATGGCGACTCTCACGATGGCGTCATGCTTCTCCGGTGATGCAACAGCAGACAGCTTCGATGAACACACGCTTCCAGGGAGATGCGACGAAGGCTCGCTTCTCCGGCGTTGCGATGATTTCAGCTGCGGCGGCGACACGACGCTTCTTCTCAATGCGTCGCGCTTCCTGCTCCCAGCGGCACGCAAGTGACTGCAGTCAGAATTCTCAGCAAGGAAATTCAGGAGGGAGCTGGAGGTGAAGTCTTTTGTCCATGAGAATTCAGCCGAAGGCAAGCACAGTTCAAGCCCTTGGAGAATATTCTGTAGATGAAAGTCCCTTTTACTGCGGATTTTGCTGCTGCCCTATCGACCACCCTCATCTATTGCTGCCATTGACCCCTTGAACCTGTGGAGGACTTAGCAGCTCGCCGGACTCGCTTCGCAGGTCCCGCAGCGTCCCGCATCCACCCGGAGCTGTTGTTGGAGAGGAGCGGTACTTGTGGGGACATTGGGGTGCGTGGACTTGCCGGCAGGGCTGCGAGTCTTGAGGCAGGGACTCCAGCTACCAGGAGTCCCTGCGAGCCCTATTGGTCACACCTGGGCTGCTCTCCCTGTTGGCCCCGCCCCCCCGCCCACGGAGTGAAAAGCGGGTTTGGTCTTCCTGCTCGTGGGACCCTTTTACTGCGGATTTTGCTGCTGCCCTATCGACCACCCTCATCTATTGCTGCCATTGACCCTTTGAACCTGTGGAGGACTTAGCAACTCGCCGGACCCGCTTCGCGGATCCCGCAGCATCCCGCATCCACCCGGAGCTGTTGTTGGAGAGGAGCGGTACTTGTGGGGACATTGGGGTGCGTGGACTTGCCGGCAGGGCTGCGAGTCTTGAGGCAGGGACTCCAGCTACCAGGAGTCCCTGCGAGCCCTATTGGTCACACCTGGGCTGCTCTCCCTGTTGGCCCCTCCCCCCCGCCCATTATTGTTTCTCACAGCATCAAAGGGAGGTCATTTGACCGCTGCGCGGGAGCGCGCCCGGGAGAAGCCCGGGACAAGGGTGGGACCGTCTGTGGCCGTCCGGTGCCGAAGGTGGCCGGGCTGGGCCACCCCACTGACACTTACTGCATTTGTGTTGTACTGTTATCAATTATTTGTTGTATAGTTGTTGGGGGCTGTAAATAATGTCCTCATTATCAAATAGTACCACCGTGGTCTCTCCCCAGGCCGAGGTTGGGCCAGCCTTTTATGGCCCACTAGATACATTTTTCTATCGCGCTGCTCAAGACATCGACAAGGAAATTTCCTTGGCAGAGAGACGCCTTGAACGTAGGATGTCCATTGAGCTTCTTAAAAATTCTGTGGAAAAAAGGCCACCGCAAGGCTTCCCGGCCTTGGTTACTCCTTTGTCGTCCATAACCCTGCCCGTTGTGTCCGAAACACCTTACGCCTTCCCTCCACTTTCGGAGCAGGAGGGTGGTTTGAATTTGGGACCTGAGATTTCCACCATGCCCATAAATTCACCCATTAACCTTACTGACTCACCAACTTGTATAGCTGAGCCTAGTGTGTCAACCAGCGTGACTCAACCGAAACCATGCTCAAAAAGAAAGAGGAGTACCGCCCGAGTTAATGTTATTTCCCGAATCCGCCAAACAAAGTCAGGAAAGTTGCAAAAATTTCACGCACCCATAAGGAAAATATTGGGGTTAGTCAAAGTGGAGAACTACTCGATGAGGGGGAAACTGTTGCTTTAGTGAGTCCAGGCCTCACTACCAATGACCCCCCGGGGACGGGGTTGGTCGATAATTCATCCCCTATTCATTTATTGCTACCCGAGCTGGAAAAGCTGTTACGGTCTCTCCTGACTCCTGTGGAGGAACAAGTTAATAAGTTAGTTAATCGATTGGACCATTTTGAACAGGCTACCTTAGATAACTTTTTCTCCACGAAATCACTAATTAAATCCCAACATAGGAAGAGGGAGATTAGTAAGCTGTAGGAACCTATTGGACAGGCTAAAAATGTGTCTACTGTTGAAATACGACCTCCAGCAGGCAGAACCACAAGTGGGCTCCAGGGGAAGGGACTAGGACAACAGACTAACTCTGTAGTGCCAGCTTGCCCTCGCAGTAGTACTGGGGGAAAAATTACCAAGCTTGCGGATCCAGTGCCTAAGGCTAAGAATAATGAATGCCCTCAAAGTAACATTTCTGCTCTGAAAGATTCCCAGCTTCCACCAAGTATCTCAAACTCCAACCCTATTGTTGGAGTAGGGGGTAATAATGGTTCCAGAATAAATAATGCTGTACCCACTAGTTCCCAGCAACCACCAAATATTCTTATATTCCGCCCTGTTGCTCCAGCTACTAGACAACTAACGTCTTATTCGACGAAACCCCCAACAGATACCCCCTATGAATCTTACCCCAGACTCTTATCCCTATGTGGTGGTCCTTACCAACGTACCACCCCTTTCGGTTGGCCAAAGAGACACCTTCCAGATGCTGAAAAACAAGGTAATGCACTGGTTAAGGGTAAACAGACCACTACCAGGGGAAGTGGATGGGCTGATAATAGGGGTAAGGAGGATAGATTGGATTGGCTGTACTCCCAAAAACTTGGGGGGGGACTGTATTGTCATCAATTTTCAAGACCCAAGGGTGGCAGGATGGATAACGAGACAGGGCTGGGGCACAAGTAGTGGTGGAATTGGTATTGTCGATCTTACCTTTTTCTACCCAAGACCAACAAGCACCCCAGCAGGTGTGTTTAGGAATTTAAACTGTCCAATCAATCCCCTCCCGGTAGGGGTTGTTTCCTTTGCTGCACTATTGCAATGGCAAAACCATTGTAATGGTCCAAACTATAATTTGGACGGCATGCAAGGTTTGGGTTGGGGTTGTTGACCAAGACTGATTATTTGAGTAGTAGGGGAGGTACAACCTGTTGGAATTTATGTGGGAACCTTAATGCTTCTCTTTTGAATATTAATGTGGTGACAAATGAAATAAATGCTGGTGAAAAGATTGTACTTGTGGATGATGCAAGCGAGGAGTTAACGCAAAACCAGGGGAGTGGGGAATTACCCACACCAAGCATTGCTGGTACTCAAGAAGTGGAGCACAATACTATGAGAAATTATCAAAATTGGGGAGGGCATGGTGGCAGCCCAGTCAACCTCCCTACCTCATCCTTGACAAAAGCAGTATGTAGGGATGGTCCTATCGCAGGGAAGTTTATATCTTGGAATATTGCAGGATTGGGTACCAAGCTGTTGTCACAAACCTGGATTGATTTTATTAATGGGTTTGAAGTGTGTTTTTTACAGGAGACATGGGCTTGCGATCCCATTTTTCTTCCAGGCTATTTAAATTTCTCTATTCCAGCAAATAGAGGTCCCAGGGGTAGGCCAATGGGAGGTCTTACAATTTGGATCAAGCAGAGTTTGGAAATTACAATAAAAGTGTGTGATTTGGGCTGTAGAGACATTTTAATGTTGCGAATGTCTTCAGAAAAGTGGGGTGTGATAGACTTGTATAATGTTTATGCCAGGGGCACCAATACTAGGAGTTCCCCCATTCTAGAGGCCCTGTCTACCTTTCTAGAAACAAAGTCCATTGGAAATAGAGTAGTAGTAGCTGGGGATCTAAATAGGACCTTTGAACCCCTAGACAGCACTGATGATCCTCTGGGGCAGGAGGAGAATAATCTTTGGGGAGTCCCTACTTTAAATCTTGCCCCTGTTAAACGCTGGATGAAGGGCATACTTCTCTTAAATGCCATGTGTCTGGAATATGGGATGAGAGCCCTTAATGGGAGGACAAAGGGCGATAAAGAGGGTGCGTGCACATTTGACAATGGCCATAATAGAAGCAGGATAGACTACGTTATATGTAGTCTTAATCTTTGGCAGGGGGTTTGTGACATGGAAATCAAGGGTAGGTTAGAAAGCGATCACAACCCCCTCTGTGTGACCCATACCTGGTGGACGGTCCCCCAGTACAACTTGCAGCCAATTGATGGTTTATTCCCTGACATGGCCAACGATATGCGCAGATTGAAATGGCCATGTGTGTTGGCGAATGCGGAATCCATGGACTTCATAAGTTCTGAGGTGGATTGTGCTCTCGCCTCTATGGAGTTAGTAAGTCCCGTAGTCCCAGGGTCTAGGGTAATTACTGACATCCACAACAATCTCTTTTCTCTTCTAAAACCACATTTTATGAGAACACACAAGTCAAATCATACACTACCTCCCAAACCAGCCAGGTGGTTTAATCAACAGTGCAGGGCTGCCAGGTTAGCCCTGGGTAGTGCTATTAGGAGCAGGGATAGGGCTGCGATTAGTGCAGCAAGGAAGAACTATAACGCAAGCATATCCCTGGCTAAGAAAACGTGGGACGAGAAGTACTGGGTTGAATTACAGGAGGCCTCTGGAGCCAAGGATTCCAGGCTCTTCTGGAAGATAGTGAAGTGGGGTAATAAATCCCAAATAAACCAGACAATAATGTTGCTGAGGCTGCTTGGGTGAATTATTTTAGACCCCAATATGCAGAGACAAAGGAGGTGGTGGTGGGCGAAGTGATTCCAGCTGTATTTCCTACTGATAACTTGTTTTCCCCCAAAGAAGTTGAAATTGCAATAAGCTCCGTACAAGGGGGAAGGGCCCCGGGTTTAGACGGGATACCCTCGGATGTTTTTAAAAATGATAAACCAAGGTGGGTTAGGTATGTGCTCCTATTGGGGAATGCTATCGCAAAGGGTGTGCTAGTCCCAGAACAATGGAAGGGAGCAATTATCATACCGATCTATAAAAAAGGAGATAGGTCCCTCCCGGCCAATTACAGGCCAATAAGTTTGATTGCCACTATCCAAAAAGTGATAGGGAAGATGGTGGTAAACAAACTTATGGAATGGGTGGATGAGAATAATTCCCTCTCCCCTTACCAGGCAGGTTTTCGGCGGGCTACTAGCACTATTAATCAGGTGTTTCGTTTCACTATGCTACGGTGGGGGACGGTATTTCTAGGCAGGGGCAGCCTGTATGTCGCCTTTGTCGATTTGCGGGCTGCCTTTGACTTAGTCCCAAGGAGCAAGCTTTGGAGGGTCTTAAACAAAATAGGTATCCCAGCAGAATTGCTTACTCTAATCATGAGGTTGCATGAGAGTAATTTCGCTAAAGTCCAGTGGGGCCTGAATGGTCAATTGACCGTCAACTTTCCGGTTGAACGGGGGGTTCGCCAGGGCTGTGCAATGGCACCCTTGCTTTTTTCATTATTTATTAATGGAATTGTAGGTAGGATGCTGGATGCTAGTGTTGACGCACCTTCATTAGCGGGCCTCAGGATCCCGATCCTGATGTTCGCTGACGATACGTAAATTATGTCCAAGACCCCCTCTGGGCTACAACGTGCCTTAAACATTTTTGATGGGTTCTGCCTGGAGCATGGCCTCGAAGTTAATGTTGGCAAGACCAAGCTGATGGCTTTTTCCCCAAGATGTAAACCTCGCCCCAGGATTTACCTGAATAATACCGAGCTTGAGGTGGTTAGGGAGTTTACCTATCTGGGGGTGAAAATAGCAAATAGCCAAGGTTGGTCCCATCATATAGAAAAAGCAGTTTTGAAACACCAGCAAATTTCGGGGGCACTACGGGTGGAGCACAAAAAATCAAAAACAAAACCAATAAAACCTGTGCTTGCCGTATATGATGCAAAGGCAATAGGGTCGGCCCTATATGGGGCTGAGCTGTGGGGCTTCGAAAAGCTTACTTCCCTACAGATAGCAGAGAACAGGTTCTTTAGGGGAATTACGGGACTTCCCCAGAGCACCCCACTAATCCCGCTTAGCCTTGATCTTGGGAGAAGATCTGTTATTGACCGAGCTCGATTGCGTCCCATATTATACTGGAGACGTCTATGGACCACCCCCGAGATCAAGCACTATGCAGATGGGTTTCTTGCAATAATCAAAGTTGACACCTTCCACAAAATATCATGGCTGAAAAATCTAAGGGCTATGCTAGGTGAACTTGGCCTCTCCAACCTTTGGGACAATCCCGCGGGGGAAGTTTTTCCAAACAAAGATACCCTTAAGACTTTATACTGGGATTGGATAGATGGTAGGCTTTGGAGGGGTACAAAATCTGATACGATGGGGGGTCGTTTTCTGGAAATTAAAATGTGTCCCGCGTTAGAACAGTATTGGGACAGTATAAGTGTCCCTATGGACAGGAAGTTATTTTTCCAGTTGAGATCAGGTTCTCTCCCCTTGAGATATCTAACAGGCAGATGGAGGAGTGAGAATACCCTGTGCTGCCCAGCATATGGGGCAGCCAATGAAAGCATAGGCCACTTCCTATTTGTTTGTAATGCCTACGCCATCCCAAGGAGGGTGTGGCTAGCTCCAGTTTGTAAGAATCTTGGGACATCTAGTGGTGCTGAGGCATTGAGAATCATTTGTACCTCCACTGACGAGTATATTGTTATGGGAATGGCTAGGTACTTGGGGTGGGCGTGGTCCATTAGGCGGAGGGTTCTTTCTATAAATGCAATTTGATTCCTGTTTTAAATGTGTGTTAACTTTTATACTGATTAAGCTTGCACAACTGTTTTAGAAATTTTTTACCTGTATAAATGTGATTCAAATATTTATGTGATGAATTTTAAATGTATGTTGTGCTTTTATGAGTATATACCTCGAATAAAGCTTATAATAATAATAATAATAATAATAATAATAATAATAATAGAAAGTCCTTACAAAGTTCCTTCTCCTTTCCCTTGGCAATGAAGCAACCACTGCAGGCTAACCCAGCAAACAGCACACTGGCAGAGGGGCAGTCCAAACTCTTGCAGCTTCCTTGGTTCTTCTCCTTGGCAGAAAGGTTTCTTGTTCTAGAAGTGATCTAAAGTTTGTGGGACTGGGTCCCAATATTTATACCCAAAAATCCTTTGTTCTCTGAAGGCAGTTTCTGAGCACTTTGTTGACATGACTCTTCTGTTCCTTTCACTGTGCAGGGCAGAGACATCAGACGCCCCACAGGAGATGGAGCCAGCACAGGGAAGGCAAGATCCAGCTCTGGAGCACTCTGTTGACAGGAGTTCTCTTCTCCTTTCATTGTGGAGGGCAGAGACATCAGACAAGCCACAGGGGGTGGAGCCAGCATTGTAGAGGGAAGGCCCAGCCCTATTCATGTCCCAGGTGCACTCCTCCCTCCCATCTGGATGTAAATCTCTCTATTCTCCACTGGGCTGTCCCAGACTGTCTCCTGGAATTTCCCCAGCCCTGTCACACACAAACCCAGACAAGGAATACACAAAGCAGCAGAGGCAGGCTCAAATGGTTAGGCAAGCAAATACCTGCTTTCTAAAAGTGGTATTTGCAAACACAGAATATTAAAATAAACGTTACTAAAAGATGTATTTTATTATTCTGAATTCAGGCATACTAAATTCGAATTTCCACCATGTTCCCAGAGCCAGTTAGGATTATAAGAATGTAATAATCTTCACTGCCCATTCTGGCCTATGAGAACAAGTAGCATTCAATAGTGAAAAACAAAAATGGCTGTAATTCACTATTAGAACATGCTACACACATCAGAGCATGTCCTACCTTATACTTACAATGCACCCTGCCCTTGGGCCTACCATAGGGGTGTCTAATATGTTTATGTTTATGAAATTTTTATTGCGCGCAAATACCCGAGGGTGTCTCGGCGCAGATCGGACTCCTGAGATGAAGCTGCCTTATAGTTATTGGTCAAATAACCAAGTTTTCAGGAGTTTTCTAAAAATGGTAAGGGTTGGACTGGTTTTAATGAGCAGGGGAAGGGAGTTCCACAGCTTGGGGGTGGCAACTAGAAAGCACCTGTCTCCCCAGCTGGCAGTCCTGGTACGCGGGACAGCAAGAAGATGGGTGTTAGCAGAGCGAAGATGTCTTTGTGGGGCATAAATACGAAAGGCATCTTTGAGGAACCTTGGTCCGGAGTCATGAATAGCTTTGTAAGCTATGGAAAGAGCTTTGAATTTTATACGATTCTTAACTCTTAGCCAGTGTAGATGGCGTATAGCCATGGTGGTTGAGCGACGACTGGGGATGTTAAGCAGGATTCTGGCCGCTGCATTTTGCAAGGACTGCATTTTTGCTAAAATCTGTTCCTGTGTGCCAAGAAAGAGGGCATTGCCATAGTCCAGTTTTGAGAAGACAAGGGTGGTAATCAAGGTTTTCCCGGCTCCTGCCGGGAGGTACGGCAGCAGCTTTCTAATTTTTCTTAGCATGAAAAATGATGAAGAGACCACCTTGTTCACATGGTGTTTGAACAGCAGTTTGTTATCGAACACAACATCGAGGTTTCTGACCTTGGCAACCGGGGTCGGGGGTGGACCCATTTCACTGGGCCACCAGCTGGAAGACCATTCTGGTGCAAGGTTGCCAAAGGTCATAACCTCGGTCTTGTCCAAATTAAGCTTCAAGCAATTACTGGACATCCATAAACTGATGGTCCTCATTCCTTCCTGAAATCTTGCAGCCACAGCTGGCCCGTCTTTGTGTATTGCCAACACCAATTGGGTATCATCCGCATAGGTGGTTAAGCGGATATGAAGCAAAGGGAAGGTTTAGGGACTGGCAAGTGGGTGCACTTGGCCAAGTCGACATGGCAGTGCTAGACTGCACGCAGGCCTTGCAATGGCAGGCCTGAAACACACTTTACAAGCTGCTTCTGTGGGTGGCACAACCAGTGCTGCAAGCCCACCAGCAGCATTTGATTTACAAGCCCTGGGCACGCATGGTGCACTGTACTAGGGGCTGACAGATAAATCAAATACCCCAATCATGGAATCCAATCAGTATATCAATTTAACATAGGGAGCACTTGCACTGTGGCACTGATTAGCAGTGGCACAGTGCCCAAAGCATAAATCCAGCAAAAACCTATCAAAACAGAGGAGGCAATCCGCCAAAAATGGAAGGGAGACACATAACAGTTTCTATGGGCCCAAACTCTTCGTTATAATGAAGTATTTGTTCATGATATTAGAGATATAGTAAATGAGTATACAAATGTGTCGACTATATTGCATGCTGATGTGGAAGTGAGCGTGAGGACATGAAGAAATTTCAATTTTCTTTCCTGCTTCCGTGGAGTAATAACATCTTTCATTTTAACAATGGGCTGAGTTGTTGAAGTTCCAGATGACATAGCTTGGAGAATGATCACCTCATGAAATTAACTAATGGAATTGTGGGGATTTGTGAAATGTAAACATTTAGGGGTTGGATTGTGAACATTTTGGGGTATAATTATTTTGGGGGAAAATAATTTGGCAGTAGCTGTTTCTATGAGAAGAGACCTTTTGCTGCTGTATTTCTCTCTCTGCTACTCTGGCTGACTATTATCCTTGCAAATGCTGGGGGTGACATGCTGTCAGTCCGTACCTGTAATCTTAAAAACGGAATTATCCAGATTACCTTGTACTTCATTGGCTGTTGATGTTGCTCAAGCCATACTTCTTTGGCGGAAGGGTTAGCTATTTCTGACTATATTGATCTCCCACCCCCCAGCACAGCAGGGAAATAGCCCCAGCAGCCAAGGGGTTGCGCTAAACCATTTCTCTGGGTATTATATAATGAGGTACGTGAGTGTCTGATCCCACATTGTTTCAAAAACATTGTCATCTCTCACTATAGAAACCTCACCCTTTTTTTGATTGAGCTCCTTCATACACCTTTGAGATTCCTCAATAAGTTTAGCCATTTCTATTGCATTTTTAAGTGACAGATCTTTTGCTGCCCGCAGCCTTGCCTGCATTGTTTTGTCTTCGCACTGAACAATAAATTGGTCATGAATTAACTAATCAGTCATAGCTCCAAAGAAACATTTGATAAAAAGTTCCCTGAGCCTTACCACAAATTCATTAATTGTCTCATGGTCTGCCTGAAGCCTCATATAAAACTTATACCATGGCTAAATGTGTTTCTTTTGCAAACTTAAGGGCCCATTAAGATGGCGGGCGGATTGCCCCAGCCAGGCCGGCAGTAGCTACAGCCTGCCCGGCGGGGGCAATCCGCCCACCATCCTCAACAGAATGACCCCCCCCCACATTAGGATGGCTGGGGGTCCACGGCGGACGGAAAGTCCGTCCGCCGACTTCGCAATCGGCGGAAAAAGTGCATGTCTATGGTGACGGTGTCGCCAGCCATAGTAGGATGAGTGCGGTCAGATGCTTCTCCATGGCAGCATTGCCACCGTGGTGAAGCATGCGGTCTTTACTTTGGGGGCTCGTTGCAGGCCACCATGGTGAAGGCAAGGTGGGGGGTGCACATTGGGGGTACCTGTGGTACCCCCCTGCATTTGCATACACAATGCATCAGGCACCGCGCGGTGCCTGACGCTTTGTGTATGCTAATGCACAACATGCATTTGTCACATTGCGGTGGGTGCTGGGGTAAACACGCCCGCCGCAATGTTATAAATGCATGATGCGCCTGCCAGTGTGGCAGTAGCTACAGCCTGCCCGGCGGGGGCAATCCGCCCACCATCCTCAACAGAATGACCCCCCCCCACATTAGGATGGCTGGGGGTCCACGGCGGACGGAAAGTCCGTCCGCCGACTTCGCAATCGGCGGAAAAAGTGCATGTCTATGGTGACGGTGTCGCCAGCCATAGTAGGATGAGTGCGGTCAGATGCTTCTCCATGGCAGCATTGCCACCGTGGTGAAGCATGCGGTCTTTACTTTGGGGGCTCGTTGCAGGCCACCATGGTGAAGGCAAGGTGGGGGGTGCACATTGGGGGTACCTGTGGTACCCCCCTGCATTTGCATACACAATGCATCAGGCACCGCGCGGTGCCTGACGCTTTGTGTATGCTAATGCACAACATGCATTTGTCACATTGCGGTGGGTGCTGGGGTAAACACGCCCGCCGCAATGTTATAAATGCATGATGCGCCTGCCAGTGTGGCGGGCGCATCATAATTCGTATAGCGGTACCCCCGTTCAGGTTGCGGGTGGTCCCGTTTTCCACGGGGATGGCGGGCGGACATCCTAATGTGCCCCTTAGTTTCCAGATGTTTAATGACTTCTTTATATACATCAGCAATGGACTGCCCATTTGGGACCAAGACTGCAGGCAAATATTTAAACACCCTTTGACCTTCATTACCTAATGCACTCAATAATGACATCTTCTTACTTGCTGGCGCAAAGGTTTGACCAACAGATGCTGTGATATAATTTTCTAACATTTCCACCCAGTCCTCCCACAATATTTCTGGAGACCCTGGTTGAGATAAAAAAAAATTGGAGTGATAATATTACTATGCCCAGCCATACTTCTCTTGAATTATACCTAAAAGCTAGAATAAAGGTTAAACAGTGATTAAAATAAACACTGCATGGTACAGAATTAATCAACTTTCATAGAAGCTTAAGTCTGCAGATCACAGTAAAAATTCCTGCGCCAGTTTTCACAAATATGTCTAAGACTGAAATTACAATAATATGAGAGTACCTTATGCGTGCAGTTCCAAAAAAAACTTGCACGTTTCTCAAAACACAATAAGAGCTTACTCTACAAGGTGTGCAGATCACCCAAGGTAGTGCCTGTCGTGTGTTGAACAGACTGTTCAGTCACAACATCTATCAGTACTGTGAATGGTGTGCCGATGACCGATAATGCAGCGACCTCTATCAGTACTGTGAATGGTGTGCCGATCAACAATAATGCAGCGCCCTCCACAGAGAACGTCTACCAATGCCGAAAAGGTGTTCCGATCATGGTCAGCAGTGCTTCACGTCCATAACTTCTACCACAGGTGGGTGTCAAGACAACGATGCCACAATTCTGGCCCAAATCAAGATGGCATCATGCAACGTGACACTGCGTTTTAGTGCTATGCTTCCCAGAATGCAGTGCAACCTTCCTGGGTGGCGTGACACTGTGTTCCAGTGCTCCTCGTCTCAGGATGCACTGCAATCTTCCTTGCTGACGTGATATTGAGTTCCTCCTATGCTGCCGACAACATTGGAATGTGGAATGGTGGGGTGCTCTACAGCTTGTGGCTTGAGATAGTGCTTGACCAGGGGTCCCAACGGTGAGAAGAGGCACTTTCAAGATGTCTCCAAAGTGTTGCGATGAAAAAATACAACAGGACTCCAGACAATCTCCAGGCAAAGCTTTATTGGAGGCACAACCTGGCTTCAGTCCTCTCAAAGATGCTGGGCTCTACTGACTTGGAATTCCCTTCTCCTTACAATCTAATACAGAGCCATGCATGTGGAACATATGTAAATCCAGTGACATCATAACATAAACACTCTGAGGGCCCACGCCGGACACACAGCGGAGCGCGAGGTGCCCTCACTGAACTTCTATTTGCTTTGTTTCTGCAGCGTGACATTACATTACTGACTCCTCTGCTGATTGCTCAGATAATTCTGACTCGTGTGAAGGCCCTAGTACTGCTAACCGTAACCCAAACCCACATTTTTTAGCAAGAGGACGAGGGGAAGCACCCAAAAGGGTCTGGGTAAAGCAGCAAGCAAGGTGGCACAACCCCCAAGGGGAGAGGCAAACGAGGAGCAGGGCCGGCTTTAGGCATGTGCAAGCTGTACACCTGCACAGGGCCACCAAACCCCAGGGGCCACCACGCCAATATATATCCTTAATATATTAATCCTCTGAGGATGGATACATATTTGCGTGGCGGCCCCTGGCAGGGATTTGGCGGCCTTCGGCTCTGTTCCACTTCTAAACACCCTGACCCCCTCCCCTCTTTGCTGGCCTGCGCGCTCCGCCCCGCCCGGACCCCCTCTTCGGGGCCCCCTACCTACGCTCCTTGCCCAGGACCACCATGAGCCTAGAGCCGGCCCTGCGAGGAGCAAGTTCTATCAGTGGTAACGGACACTGATCACTCAGATATGACCATCCCTTTATTTAATCTATCAGATCATAACCTGTCATCAAAGGAGATTTCTATCCTAAGTAAAGGACTCTCGTTTTTACCTACTATTTACCCCAATTTCCTGAATCTCCAGTCTGAACTTTTGGGGTTCTTTCGTAAGATAAGACTACGTGCTTTCTTTGACCTAAATCCTGCACAACCTAAAGCTGCCCTTACCCCATTCCGTCCACCCTCATCCTTCTCCCCCACTTCCAGTATGATCCCCAAAGAGATCTTAACTTTTGAAAAGGTTGCTCTCAAGGAAACTACAAATCTGGCGAAAGCCCACACATTCATCCCTTATAACATTACATTTGATGAGAAAATGGCCATCTCGTCACTGCGTGAAAGGAGTGATTTAATTATTAAGACTGCTGATAAGGCATTGTGTTACAAAACATAGACAGTTATAAAACCGAACTGTCACGACAGGTTTCCAATACAGACCACTACTGCAGACTTCATACCAACCCCACCAGAGAGCTACAAAGCCTAATAAGACATGTCACGACAGAGGCATTTGAAACTGGATTCCTAACAAAAAATTAACTGAAATTCCTAAATGTTGACCATCCAAGAATCACAGTTATCTATACCCTTCCCAAAATTCATAAGCGGCTGGACAATCCCCCCGGCCGCCCCATAGTCTCTGGTTGTGGCTCTGTATTGGAACCTCTGGGACATTATGTAAACTATTTTCACAAAGATTGTGTACCCAGCACAAACTGCTATGTTTGCGACAGCATGTATATGATAAATCTTATTGAGAACCATCCTTTTGACCCTGCTTGCGAAACTCTATGCACTTTCGATGTTGAATCGCTCTATACGAACATCCCCCAAAAAGATTCCCTGATTGTCATGGAGAAAATTCTGAATACCCGACCACGTCCCCATACTGTACCAACCCTGTTCATTATTCAACTGCTGGAAATTTGCCTGACCCGTAATTTCTTTATGTATGATAATGAATATTTCCAACAGGTAAAAGGCACTTCCATGGGGGCAATTTTTGCTCCCACTCTGGCTATTCTATACATGGACTGGCTTTAATGTGACATTATCCTACCAGCTACCAACCCATTCCACCTAGGGGTGGTTGAATGGAAACGTTATATAGACGACGTTTTTATGATCTGGGCTGGACAAGTTGAAGCTCTGCCATTGTTCCAACACTGGTTAAACAACAATTGTAATGGCCTAACCTTCACCCTAACCCACAGAATGCCCCTCTCGTGGAACACTTCATTGATAAAGGACACACCGAGAATGATATAAGATGGACTGTGATCAGTCAAGTGACTTGTCCAAAATGCTAAACAGAGAGGAGCTCAAATGGATCCTGCGAACTGACAGCCTGAATTCAGGACTCAACCTGCAGGAGGACTGGACCAGTTTGACTTAAATTGATGGGAGTTGGGTCTGCAATGTCCTTAAAACATGTATATTTTGCTGGTTGTATTCTCTGTACACTTGTCATTTTTTTATTCTCTGCACACTTGTTGCCTGTTAGTGCATGATACCACTCACTTAATATGGCCGTCGGGTTGACCCACACCTATTTCCAACGTCGCATGTGGCTCCATTTAGCCAGAAAAGAATCCTAGTACCGATGTGCATGTAACCGCACACCCAATATGGCCGCCACACTGTCCTACATTTATTTTCATTACGGCATGTGACTCCCCTTTAGCCAATCACATGTACTGATATATCCTTACTATCACAGTCGGCCACTGCAACGGCCAGGGAAGGTACTCCAGCCCATTGACAAGGTAAGCCTTCCTTACTTGCCCCGCTCGATCGGCCTTTACTACTGAAAACCGGCGAATATAGACCTAAGCCGTTTTTGCCTTTTTTTCCCCGTTATCTTGTAGTGTAGTTCCTATCTTCCCAATAGGCTCTGCGCATTGGAATAATACCTACAGCAGTAAAGGCCTAGGCCAGACGTTAACTAGGTCTACTACTGTCGATACTGGACTTAAAGTTTTGGGTTTGCCAGCGTAGCTCAGAGTTCACTAGAAACTTTCTCGAATGTTCAAGGAGGAATTAACTTCCCTGATTAGACAAGAAGGGATTTAGTTTCTGACAACCATAGAACATGACAACTTTGCTCTCCCCTAATCAAGAGTCAATCTCGAGAGTCGTGTGAACAAAAGGCAAATTATTTTACTCAGTCAGTACGTGCATTCTTAGTCTCATCAGAATGTAGAGAAAAGGAAGAGACGGGCGTGTTCAATAAAAAGGTGTTATTTATTGATCAGTCTCTTTTCTCATACAAGAGAAATGGATCGCTATTATTGCAATACTTATAGTTAAGTAAAGTGCATACATTAAAAGCAATAGTATAAAATAATACTGTAAAAACATTGATATGGTTTCTAAGCCATAAGATGTTTTAAAATGAATAAAATATATTATATACACATATACATTTGACTAAACGTACTCAACTGGTGTTTCTAGATACGCCTACCCCGTGTACCTGACCTAAGTCTAATACGTGGGCGGGAATAGATAGTTACAGTTTAAGTTAAGTTTGTTTTTGCCAAGTGAATAACTAAAGAATTCTCTTTGAGGGGTTATTCAGTTCTGTACCTGGAATTTAGGATGAATGAGGAATGGTATCTCTCTCTCTGGTCTCGATATTCCAGGCTGCCTGCGAGGGCTACCCGGAAACGCCGGTGCTGGATTCTCGGCAGGAGAAAGCAGCGCGTCTCTCAGCGCGTCAGAAAGGCGGGGCTGCGCCAGCGGGTTCTGCTCTGCTCTTCGCTTCGGCAAGTATGGCTGCTCCGTCTCGTCACCACGCGTGTGTTTGCATATGGCAAGATCGGTAATATTTATACCTTTAAGGTGCCGAGATTGACGTAAGGATGGACATAGATACGTCAATAAAGATGTCATACGACTTGCTCGTTAGCACATTCTTTTACTAAAGTTCTCGGTGAAATCAAAACAATGGCCGCAGGGTTTTGCCCAGGTTGTCATAGGTTTGATTTGTTATGAGAACTCCGTATGCCTTATCAGGGGCTGGAGGAATATCGCTTGTCTAATTAGATCGCAAGTGTTATGACCTAATCAGATAACACGTTCCTGTGCCGTAGTGTGACTGCGTCAGATAACGGTATCTACATCATGGGGGTTTTCTGCCTCATGGGCTGACTGCTAGTTAACTTGTTGGTTTGTTTAACTAGAATAGGGTCAGGAATAGGGGGATCGATTCAGGACCTATAGGAATACATGACACCCACTCCACGCTAACTATGGACATATTTACTAATCTAGGCATAGTATAACATAGTACAACATACTATAGAGTAGTGTGTATACCTTACCACCCCAAAATACATAAATGCATTTTGAAATTTTCAAATATACTGAAAAAAATTGCAGACATATATATATGGTATGCACTCAAGCTGTAGAAAAATGCCAAAGTAATCGCATTTGTATACATTATTGCTTATTTGGTATATGAGAATTACACATGAAATGGTTTCTTAAATACAGAAAAAAGTTTCGAGACCATTCCATCACAGAATAAAATATCTATGAACATGCCAGCGGGCAGCTAATGTCTATAAGCTATCTAAAATTTAGAAACCTTAGTTCTCTAAGAATAGTTCTTACTTTAAGCAGAAGATAGTGTCCCGAAAAATATGCAAAAATATTTGGGGCTGCTGGAAAAACTGCTGTCCGTGAACTGGAGCGAAAATGTTCATGTGACTTTATTTTTAAAGTTGAAGGCCGAATTCAGGGAACGCCGTGTGCGAGCTTGCTCAATAGTCTCTATTTCTGTTCGGGTGAGAACATTATATCATTTAGGCTTTCGAAAAAACTGTCAACAGCTTCCTCGGAAAGTTCCACTAACTCGGAAATAGGTGTAATCATGCATTCTTGCGCATGATTGTCTCCATTGACATTCTGATTTGCATTACTGACAGAAGGTCGTACCTGTTCGATGCTGCTTTCATCTTGAACTTCACTACCCATCAATCGTAGTGGTGAAGCTTCCACGAATGCCGTCATCAGGATTGGTAGCCTTTGAGGGCAGCACAAAGCATGAACCTTGATCGGGCTCAACAATGTTTCTGCATCCATCGGCGCATCCGATTGTAGCGTCAGACAGGTGTCTAACACGCATTCTTCTCCGCATAGCAGACACCTCAATACAGGTAAAACACATCTTTGCCACATTGGTCGAAATGATAGAAACCAAGTCATGTTCAGGTCTCTAAGCCGGGAGAGTCCCAGGATTTTTGATATCCGGTCCCGGTATCCAATGGCTAGGATTGTTTCTTCCCTTGTCGCAAGAGTTTTGTCTGTGACATGGGTTGCCATAACGAAAAATAAGGACTAAGAATAGGATTCCTGCAATTAGTCCCAGGATCAGGGGAAGTCCGCCAAAAATCGAATGGACGAAATCTGGAAAAATACCCAGTATGGCTTTGAATGGTGTTAATGCCATCGAAAATACTGTCTTAAATACCTTTGAGACCCCATTGGTATCAGAAATATTTAAGATTTCATTCAGGATTTCCGCGAAATGTACGGGGGAATTAGTTGATAATAATGTATGTATCTCTGCAGTCGTCCTTGCGACTTGTAGATCATACGTTTCTTTTGATGACGAGAGCCTGGTAGGCGTCTGAAGAAGGACTGTTTTCATTCTGCTTAAAGTATCTATTCGAATAGAAGTAATTTTCAAATCGGGCCATGCCCTTGCCTCCCTGTCTGGGAAGGAGCTGGGGAACAATGTGCGTCCACAGCACTTGACCTTCGCAGTAGTAGTTACTAGATAAGGAGTCCCGGGCATAAGACTACAACATCTGCGGTCTACAATAAGAATGTAACTCCCATTATAGAGTCTTTGAAAGAATGGTTCTATTTCTGTTGCAGGTGCGCCTTGCTGGTGACATGAAAGGTTGTATGAATTCCCTTCACAGGCTCCATGCAAACTAATTCAGTTACACAGAAGTGTGCCACTCAGTGACATCGCACAATTGTTGCCACTAAGAAACACTTTCTGTCCTTTATTACTGACACATGCATGTGAATAGGGCAGGTTCCATGTTGTTTTAAGGTACCCCTTTCCCAATTTCTCGTACATGCCAGCCTGTATATATTTTTGGCAGTATTGAAACCTGAAGGTTGAGATTGGAATATTTATTATCCCATGTATTATCCATTCATTGACAGGTCGTTCTGACATTGTCATTGGTAATCTTTCTAGTTTTTCAATGCTCAAGATTGTATAATCAGCACCCTGTTGCGCCATACTGATTTGTCTATCAGTAAGGTTAAAGATTTGGAATAGTGACGTTGTGTTGATTAAACGCCAAGGCACATAGCCTGAACGCAGATTTTGTAACGTCCAGCCAAGCTGTACAATAGAACGCAATTGTGACTGACCGTGTTGTAATAGCAGTAAGTCTTGCGATAATATATCGATTGCTGACGACACAATGCTGTCCAAAGAAAAAATTCTGGAGGACAGAGTCATTAACCCATTGTCCACTACAGAAAGTGATTTTTCCAAATTAATACGGTCAATTTCCCGTATTCTCTCTGCTGTTTCAATTTGAGTAACCTTCCAGGCCTCATTGTATGCTGCATATACAGAGGCTGCTATGAAACGCTTTTGACGCTGTTTGCGTGGTCCCAAAGTGAAATCACGCAAGTCAGCACCATCAGTAAGTAAAGTTAGGTGTTGCTTAATTTCTGCCAGTGTGGAAGTTTGTAGCCATTGAAGGCATAATTTGCCCACACTGTAGGTGGTTATTATCCCTGGGTGACGTCTTTGAGGATATCTAGGGTCTGGCCTGGTCATTTTGAACCCCTGTGTTTTGTTCAGGAATCTGTCTTGACAGTTATTAGTATCTGTGGGCCAGATCAACCACTGTTTCCAATCAGGATGTGTTCTGTTTTGGTTTAATATATGGTTTACGTCTATCTCTTCATCTGTATCAGAGTTATTGCTAAACATTATTGGCTTTGGAATAGACGGTTTATTTAAATCTTTGATTTTGGCTAAGCCAAGACAGGTGGTCTGTTGAACAGTGTCATTTAAAAATATCATTTGTTCTGGGATCATGCAGGCTCTAAACAAAGCTTCTATACCCTGTACTTGCCATTCTTTTGTACCCCAAACACTTTTCAATTCAACATTTTTGTCCCAATAATCAAATCCAAAAGTATTCATTTGTTCAAAAAATGAGTCTGAATATAACAATTTTGTGTTGGTTATCATGGTTTTGGTTCCTGTCTTGTTCGACAATTTAAAATAAAATGTTTCAGCATTACTTGTGTTAAAACCTGAAAAATATGAATATTTGTCGTAAACGGTTCTTGAGCTCCCTTTTGGAGGTGTTGCACAATGTTCCCATTGATTATAATTTAAAACATTTCTAGGTTGTGCAGATCTATGTAAAAAGTGGTTACCATAGTGGTTATAGCAATACATACTGTCATAATTTGTAGAACCCTGCAAATAATCATGTTTGGTAAATTTAGCAGACATTACTAAGTCAGACATCATATTATTAATGCTTTCGAAGTCCCAATCATCAGCAAATGAGTTTGGTTTTGCAAAGTCACTCAATGAGATCTTAATTTGGTGTGGATATTTCAGGATCTCGACCGGACCATAAATTTCATAGTCAGTGTTGTCCCAGGCTACCCCACCAGGTATCGGATTGGCTGTGAAGTTGGCTGAAGAAAGTTCTCTTTTCTCGACGTGTGAAGATGTGTGTGGTTTGAGGATCAAGTTGATTTTCTGACTTGCTGTGTCCATTTTAGCATATTTTCCCTCAATGAAGCGTCCCAAAGTTAGTACCATGATGAGCCAAAGTATGAGGATAAATGCACCAAAACCCACCCAAAATTCAATCCATGGAGAAATCAGATATGTTTCTTTCAGTTGTCTCAAAAGTTCCTTAGCTTTGTCTTTAAAGGTTTTTGATGATGGCTGTGTCTTTGATTCGCTGAAGCCCTCAGAGGAATCATCGAAGTTAATGAAGTAGCCGGATGCAGTTCTGTCAATTGTTCCAATTGGTTCAGGATTTCTGTTTCTTGCATTTTCACTTGGTACTTCATTATAGATTGGTGTGTCTCTGCTAAATGTTTTTATTTGGGTATTCAGAGGTCTTAGTTCTATTGCATTGTTGCATAGTCCTTGTTGTTCTTCTGTAGGCGTTTCGAATGTGATGAGCCTCTTCGTTCGGACCTCTGTACTGGTAGCAAACCTTGGTGTTCTGCTACTTATTGGGAGTCCACTTGGCCTACTGTTTGTTATCGGCCACATGTTGTGGTTTTACCAGGTCGATGGATACAACTCGGTTCTCCTTTTTACCAGCAAGTGGCGGTAGTACAACTGATCTTGTCCCGTTGACAGACAAGACAGGAACTGCTTTTCTGTAAGAAGGCCCAAATTCCTTCTTTACCGCGATCTTTTCCCTGACTAGATCCCCGACTTTTGGAATCCAGACAGGTCTTGCTGGGACAGGTGGTGGTTCTTCAGTGGTTGTTGGCTGTTGTTTCAACTTTATGTTGCTCAGGTCTTTTCTTGTTTTGTTTAAGTCCTGCAAAATAGCCAAACGGTCTTTGATATCAAAGGTTTTTTCTTTCACCACTGAAGTCTGACTATCAATGTCAGAGATCATCATCCTAGTTCCAAATAATAATTCGTACGCACTGAATCCCTTCAGAGAATTTCTTGGCAAGTTATTGAGACTACGTTGGACACTTATTAGATGTTTGACCCACCCAGCTCCCGAACCTAATACCTTTGCCGTTATAGATTGCTTTATGTCACGGTTTTTTCTTTCAACAATTCCGTTCCCCTCAGGGTGAAATGGACAAGAGTACCGCAATTGCACGCCCATGCTGACCATGGCCTCCTTATAAGCCCGAGAGCTAAAAGCAGGACCATTGTCCGAATGCAGCATGCCAATTGCGTATGTGCCGATAAAGACTCGCAAATCTTTTATAACAGTTCTGGCGTCAGCCGTTCGCTGGGGCCACATCCATATGAATCTCGTGCATGAATCCACTGCGACCAAGATATATTTATAGTTACCATCCCTTTGTAAGGGACCGCAGTGGTCTAGATAAACACAGGCTAATGGTTTATCCGAGATTAGAAGGGGCGTCTGCGCTGGACGTCTCACCGTTGATACTTTCATTTTTTGACATATTTCACATTCTAGAACATAGTTCCTTGTTTGTCTTCTCATTTGTGGCCACCAGTATCTCTGTTTTAATAATGATACTGTGGCTGAGACGCCAGCATGAATAGAAGCAAGCCCTTCATGTGCCGCTATTATTAGTCCTAACCTATGTTCCATGTTTGGAATTGCCCTATCCCCCACTCCAGGGATTCGGGCAAAAGGAACATTGTTTGCATCAGTTATGTATGAGTATTTTACTGGAAAGCCTTTAGGGAGTGGTTCTATCGAATCCTTTTCTGAAGCGCTGACAGCTTGTAATATTTCGCTGTCTATTTTTGTTTTTGACCGGGTGACGGCAGCTACGGAAGCCGTTTGCACAGCTGCCTTCGCGGCCTCATCAGCCAATGAATTCCCTGCAACGTGAACGCCATCACGTTGATGACTCAGTGTGTGTATCACGTGAGTCTTTGGTAGTTCTTTTTGTAAAAGAACTACTTGTTCCCAGAGCATTTTATGCTTGATTGTGCCACCTTTCGCATCCTTGAAACCATTCTGAAGCCAGATCTGCAAGTATTCATTGTAAGACTGAACACAATAATACGAATCGCACACTATGAGTGTGGGGAATTCTCGATCGGTATTTTCAAGCGCCATCTTGAACGCCAGTAGTTCAGCTCGCTGAGCTGTACAATCTCCTAAAGATTGTGTTTTAGTGATTGCTGGTTTAAATTTTCCTTCGTGCCAGCGACCTTTAACGATCGCACAAGCAGCACTGTAAGCTTGCTTACCCCCCACTGCGGGTTGTGCTGATCCGTCTGTATATATTATACAGCCGTAGTGGTCTAGAGGCAGAATTTCGGTTGGCGGAGGACATTCAAATTCATATTGGAGAAATTCTTGTGTTTTTAAGTAAGGATCAAATTCGTACACCACGTCTGTTGCAGCAAGAGAATTAGCCCATTGTATCCATCTCGGATGGAGTGCTTTAGCATTTGGAATGCTTGCCTTTGTTACCGCCTCTAGGGCTGGTATTGGTGTCACGATTATTATTCGTTTACCTTGTGCCAGGGCTCGTTCTTTTGCTATAGCTGTCTGTGTTGCTGTAAGAATTTTTTCCGTTGGGCTAAATTTCATTTCAGCCTTAGTGTACAAGTGTGATTTGAATGCAATTGGTACCTTTTCCCCCTCATTAGAGGTCAGGTATGTGAATCCGCATCTCCCTGGGATGACTCGAATCACAAGATTGCGTGTGTTATCACGTGTTTCTAATTTTGTTTTAATTAGCATGTCTGTTTGTAAGGATCTCAGAATTTCTGTGTGTATTTGAGTCCAATTGGATTTTTTAAAATCTGGTTTAATTAGATCATAAAGGGGTTTGACCCTTTCTGCGTAATTTGCAATGTATGTTCTTCCGAAATTTAGGAAGCCTAGAATCGACTGTAGGTTTTTTAGTGTTCTAGGTGCTTGGAGTACGGCACATTTCTCTAGGAAATTGTCAGCCAGGCTTTTGCCTTCGCTTGATAATTCATATCCTAAGAACAGGACTGTCAGATGGGCAATTCTGGATTTTTTAAAGTTGAATTTGTAACCCTCTGCAGCGAACCCAAGTATTATGGTGTTCACTCTTTTCAAGTGAGTCTCCAAGTCATCATCTGTTAAGTAAATGTCATCGACATAAGATAATGCTTCATCATCATATAGTTGTAGTAATTCTGTTACTCTCGCTGAGAATACCCCCGGACTGTTCTTGTACCCCTGGGCTAACCGACAGAATTGTTTTTGAGTGCCATTTACTGAGAATGCAGTTAAATATCTGCTCTCTGGTGCTATGTTTTGACAAAAGAATCCATTAGAGATGTCTAAGGTTGTTTTGTATTTTTTGCGCACTATGTTATTCATTAGTGCAGCACTGTGTGAGTTTTGCACTGCAAAAGTTTTGCAACATGTGTTAAGGTGTCGGTAATCCAAAACTAGACGATATGAATTGTCTGGTTTGGAGACCGGAAATAAAGGATTGTTCATTTGTGAGGTGCAAGTTTCAATCACCCCCTGGTATTCTAGCTGATCTAGTATTTCATTTACCTGTTTTTAGCTTCTTGCTTAATTGGGTACTGCCTTTGTGCAGTAGGTTGTGATTTTAACTGGATTTTGTGAGGAGGAGAATCCTCATCCCATCCTACATGATTTTTATATAAAGCAGGTGCTAGAGCCACTGCCCACTTTCTAGCAAGTGTGTATTTTTTATGAATTGGAATTTGATTTGAGAAGGCAGGCATAATTACTTCTTCGCCATGAGGGCACTCCCTGACAAACTCTGGTGGCCAGTCTTTTTCAGCTAGAAGGATGTCATAACCCTTGGAGAGGTTATCCCAAAATAGTCCCCTTATTTTCCTAGTCTTATCTCCCTCTATACGTAATGTTATCTCGTATATCTTGTGAGGTTTGCTAACCCTGGTGTCTGCAGTTTCCCCTTGAAGATATTCATTCGTGTCCACTGTCTCCAGATGATTCATAAGGACTTTGCGAGCTATGCTCACTTCTGCTGCGCTGTCTAGCATTGTCTGAGCCCACTCTCCGTTTTTCAGTTGTGTCCTCAGTATTCTCGGCATTGTTAACTACCTTGATACTGGCTACCTTCTTTTTTGGAAATTGTAATTTCTTTTTTAGTTGAGCAGGTTCCTTGTCTTTGGACTTGGCGTGCTCTTCTCTTTGTTCTGATCGTCCTCTTCTTTCCGATTTCTGCGAGGAAGTCTGAAAAGATTGAGAGGGACGCGTATCAATGTCTTGATATCTATCAGGTTTTTTTATATTATCCCTATTTCTAAGGTTATATCTTTTCCCAGAGGGGTCACTCTGGGGTGACCTGTTCTTTGGTTCGGAGATTTCTCTCTTCGCCTAGGAGACCTTCCTCTGGACTGGAATTTCTTTTCTTTAGGATTGGATTGTTTGTTTCCATCCCAGTTCTTTTTTGGTGAATTATTATTAAAAAATATTTTTTCTGGACTTTCAGTCAGTTGCGGTTTTACTGGTATTCCACCTAAACTATCTCTACCTAGTTCCTCATAGGATTTTTCTATGATTCTGGCAATTTCAGCTGGTTGGTCTGCTATATCTGTCTCTTTTAACCTCTGGCGGATCGCCACGTTGGCTGCTTCACCTTTTATGTTGGCTAATAATATAGCCGAGACCTGCTTGAAGTCTTTCAGTAATTTCATACCAAGAGTTAAAGCGGGTTCTGGACCGTATTCGTCTTGAATTTGTTTTAGCACATCTGGTATCACCGAAATGGATGGAACACCGTGCGTTTTTGTGTAGATGGAAGCAAAGACTGTACCCCAAGTGTCACAGTCCTCTATGTGTGGTGCGATTCCCATTGGGAGACAGATAGTCAGAATCCTGTGTTTTTCTAGCGGGTGGTGTCAGGAAACACCGCCTCTATTTGGGTAATTTTCGGTGCCAACCAGAATGGTATTTGTTCCCGTTTAGCCGGTACTTTACCTAGGCAGGATTGGATGTTCTGTGGTGTAATTTTATTTGTGTTCCCCTGGTGAGGGGTCAGCTGTGGAAGTTTAATCGCTGGCTGAATTGTTGAAGTCCGCATCACATACTGAACTAATTGTCTATGAATTTTTATTAATTGTTTTAGCTGTGTTAACAGCTCTGCTGCAGACATCCCATTGATGTCTGGATGTGGTGTGTATCCGGCTAGGACCGGCCACGTTGCTCCTGGTCTACCTAAAGGACCGAGCCTGGTGATGTGATTATTATGTTTTAGGGCGCCATCAAATAAGAGCAAATGCTCTTGGAATTTGAGTGGTACTTCCACCTCCTCGAAAGGAGTGTACTCATTAGGAGGTTCCTCTATTTTGTAATAGTGGAAGTACTTTGTTACAGCATTTGCTGCTGGAAAATGTATCCATGAATAGTATACCTCTGTCTGCCGATATTCGTGTGCCTCAATTACGAATATGACTGTGCCACCTCTAGGTGTCAGTCCATTTTCTATAAGTTTCAAGGTTATAGATTTTCTTTTAATGACCGGGATGAGTATTATATCCGGGTCTGCATTTTGTAGTGCAGTATCAGCTTCTGCTATGTCAGCTGCTAATCTAACTGCCTCTCTTTCTTCATCACTGTCTGTCATTTTACTGACCGGATGGTTATTTTGTTTGTTTGCAGATCAGGTTTCTTATGGAAACAAAGATTAGATGCACAATATTTTGGAACTGTTTATCCTTCAACGTTGACTATACCAAGAACCATACATAGGAGTTCCCTCCTGCGAGGTCTGGCGGATATAACCTTTCACCCACTCCAGACGTCTTTGGAGTATTTGGGAAAAGGGGTCTGAGTGAGAAAGCACGACTGAGTTACTCTAAATGTCTTACGTTAGTTTTATCGCCCTTTCCAAACGCGTTGGGCGCCATGTAGTGTAGTTCCTATCTTCCCAATAGGCTCTGCGCATTGGAATAATACCTACAGCAGTAAAGGCCTAGGCCAGACGTTAACTAGGTCTACTACTGTCGATACTAGACTTAAAGTTTTGGGTTTGCCAGCGTAGCTCAGAGTTCACTAGAAACTTTCTCGAATGTTCAAGGAGGAATTAACTTCCCTGATTAGACAAGAAGGGATTTAGTTTCTGACAACCATAGAACATGACAACTTTGCTCTCCCCTAATCAAGAGTCAATCTCGAGAGTCGTGTGAACAAAAGGCAAATTATTTTACTCAGTCAGTACGTGCATTCTTAGTCTCATCAGAATGTAGAGAAAAGGAAGAGATGGGCGTGTTCAATAAAAAGGTGTTATTTATTGATCAGTCTCTTTTCTCATACAAGAGAAATGGATCGATATTATTGCAATACTTATAGTTAAGTAAAGTGCATACATTAAAAGCAATAGTATAAAATAATACTGTAAAAACATTGATATGGTTTCTAAGCCATAAGATGTTTTAAAATGAATAAAATATATTATATACACATATACATTTGACTAAACGTACTCAACTGGTGTTTCTAGATACGCCTACCCCGTGTACCTGACCTAAGTCTAATACGTGGGCGGGAATAGATAGTTACAGTTTAAGTTAAGTTTGTTTTTGCCAAGTGAATAACTAAAGAATTCTCTTTGAGGGGTTATTCAGTTCTGTACCTGGAATTTAGGATGAATGAGGAATGGTATCTCTCTCTCTGGTCTCGATATTCCAGGCTGCCTGCGAGGGCTACCCGGAAACGCCGGTGCTGGATTCTCGGCAGGAGAAAGCAGCGCGTCTCTCAGCGCGTCAGAAAGGCGGGGCTGCGCCAGCGGGTTCTGCTCTGCTCTTCGCTTCGGCAAGTATGGCTGCTCCGTCTCGTCACCACGCGTGTGTTTGCATATGGCAAGATCGGTAATTTTAATACCTTTAAGGTGCCGAGATTGACGTAAGGATGGACATAGATACGTCAATAAAGATGTCATATGACTTGCTCGTTAGCACATTCTTTTACTAAAGTTCTCGGTGAAATCAAAACAATGGCCGCAGGGTTTTGCCCAGGTTGTCATAGGTTTGATTTGTTATGAGAACTCCGTATGCCTTATCAGGGGCTGGAGGAATATCGCTTGTCTAATTAGATCGCAAGTGTTATGACCTAATCAGATAACACGTTCCTGTGCCGTAGTGTGACTGCGTCAGATAACGGTATCTGCATCATTGGGGTTTTCTGCCTCATGGGCTGACTGCTAGTTAACTTGTTGGTTTGTTTAACTAGAATAGGGTCAGGAATAGGGGGATCGATTCAGGACCTATAGGAATACATGACAATCTGATTCAGGTTCATCCCTCCCTCCACGCGACCGAGCGCATCGCTGGCGTGTCCTAATATATTCTCCCTAATACGGGTAAGCATGGACTCCTGTTACATTCTCCCACTGTCACGCATGTCGCAACCCAGTGGGCTCATCCCCCTGTTCTTTCTCCTACACAGGAGCCTTATCCTTGATCATCAATAAAACACGGAACTAAGCACCTTGATTGTTCCATTGTTCGGGTAAGAGACTGGTTGTTTCCAACCTCCTTTCGTAAGAATAAACGGGAGTCGCACTCTATATTTACCCGGGGTTTCTTTAATTTCAGATCCCCATTTACGCCGTTCTCCGCCTGGCCGGCCACCACTGTGCTAAGGCCTTATACCTACGGTAAGCACTCAGACTCAGCGACGCGCCCACAGTAATCACCCCTTAATCCCGACATCCGTCGTTTATCGCCGATCCCTGATTCTCTATGGCTTTTTCACCTTCACTATCCAGGGCCACACTTAGTCACTACTTTCGCCGTTTTTTAAGCTGCACATTTCGTAATTTGGACCGTATCACGTATTTGTGGCACTTTCAACTGGAGGCACAGTTAATCTGATCCTTTATGCCCAATTGTTTACATAGTAGTGGCCCATAAGGTAATAGTACTGTCACAACTGTAATTGGGTTAACCAAGTCACTATCACAGCTCTCATATGAGTTTCTCAAAATTGTACACTGTAAGATAATTTTACTGTGTGTCTTTCTTTAGATTGTACATTATGTGATTTTTCTATTCTTCTTTCTTTTAGGCTATCATGGCTTGTAAGATTTAGGCATTATCTTGTCCTGATGATGATCCCTTTAATTCCTTAATGGGATCGAAACGCCGTCGACCTCTTAAAACACCATATACTGTGAAATGTGTATTGTCTATGTTAGGCTAGTAATGGTGTTCAATGGAATTTCTGTTATTGCGTAATCCACAGAAATATACAGCTTCTGCCTAAAAACTCTGTTCTATCCTCTGACTACTTTCTTCACTAAGCCAACTTGCATACGTTTGGGTACAGGCTTGTGCCCTTCTCTATGGAATTGTTGAAGGTATCCTTTTTAAACATTTTCTTGTAAAAGTAAAAATTAGACCTCTGTCCAGGCGGACAAGTCAGTACTGAATATAGCCTGCATTGTGTCTATATTAATTTTGTGTTCATATATCTCTTATGCATGAGACCACTGTTCTAAAAAAAATGTTCCCCGAGGACCTGTGCTGACTCGTATGGGTGCCCTTGTTGTTTTGTATAAAATTACATTGCACTAATCATGATTTTCAACTATTTTAACCTCACTGAACATCTATTTGCTTTGTTTTTACGGCGTGACATTCTATTGCTCTAATAACCGTGATTTTAAACTATTTTTAAAAGGGAAGCTTTTATCTAATTTGTATTTTGCTCATTTGCATGTTAGCCTCTTTGGCACACCTACTGTATACTTCTCACTGCTTTGTCTCCACTTCCCCGGTACGACGCGGCATTCGCCGATTATTTGGAGGGAAGCTGACACCCCCCCCACTTGGCCGGCTTGACTTCCGGCCTGCTAGACTTCCGATGAGAAGGTCAGAGCACAGGGGATTCTCGCGCCCAAACAGCTATTTAATCGCATGCTGGGTCGGACAAGCAGCGGACGTGCGCAGCGGCCGTACCGCCGACACGCCGAACGCTTGCCAAAGGCAAGCCTGTCTGCGCCTGACTGTGCCCGCCCGCACCAAGGCTGTAACAAGGGCAGGAAATGCTGCCCAAAACCATCCAGTAACTGTTCATACAGATGACACATTGAAACATCTCAACAGTAGGGGCCACTGCAAATGTCTGATTTTGCCTGAGAAAATAATGGGAGCTTTCTCCTGCTATCAGTGCAGAATGGATCTTCCCATCTCAGTTAATAGCCTTTGTTCAGCCACAGCTACTTCCAACGCCCAACTCAAAGGGGGATTAATCAATGCCAGATCATTAGGTAAGCACTGCCAAAATGTCAGAGATCTAATTAAAGATCAACAGCTAGACCTTCTATTCATTACCGAGACATGACTGAAAGATTGGTGTAACCCCGACATTGCTGTCGCTCTCCCAGTCAACTATACGATCCTCAGGAAAGATAGAAGGGATGGCAGAGGAGGGGGCCTGGCCATTATCCTACGTGACGCGTTACATTGTACTAGTTTCGACATTGACACAATCAGGGGAGCGGAAAGTCTTGGCTTCTCTCTTTCCCTAAATGCCTCTATGTCCTTCTCAGAAGCTCTGATCTTTCGTCCACCCAGTCAGATCTCCACTTTCATAGACTCACTGGGAGACACCTTAAGTCATCTTCTGCTCAGATACGCCAACTTCACTCTGTTAGGAGATTTTAATCTCCATTTAGAAGACAGAACTGAGCCAGGAGTTGACAACTTTCTTCAAATTACCGAGTTATTCACATTGCATCAATTGGTGGAAACCCCAACACATCGGGCGGGCCATACTCTGGATGGGCTTTGCTCCAACTTTGCCTCACTTTCCATCAATACCCGATCCCCTCAGATTTGGACAGACCACCACTTTATCCCCCTTACACTTAAGGTCCCACAAATGAGTCGTACAAATAAGTCACCCCCGACCTCAAACATAGGCGTAAATGGGCCTAAGCTGGCAACCTCGGCCTAAGCTCAGACCCCTACCTTGACAGGAAACACAGGGGTGGATTCACACCTCTTCCACTCCTGGCTAACTGCTGTAAGTAATTAACTCATTACGCCAGAGAAACCTTATAAGGACATGAAACCAAAACCTCAAAAAGACCCACGGTTTACGCCCACTCTCACACAAATACATCTCCAATGTAAGCAACACGAGCTGAAGTGGAGCAGATCTTACAATGCCGAAGAAAAAATTGCTTTTAAAAATACCAAAAAGCGATATCACCATCAGAATTAATGCACCAAAAAAGATTACTACTCAAGGAAAATACAGGAGGCTAACCAAGTCCAAAAAGTCATCTTTTCGGTCATAAAGTCCTTTACAGAACCTAAAGCTCTACAGAAAGAGTTACTACCTTCCCAGAAGCTATGTGATAATATATCAGTTTTCTTCGAGGGAAAAATTCTTACAATCCAGAAGGACTGAGACGTCACCCCTGAGCTCCTCCCCGCTATCATTGCTCATTGTATTCAAACCTTTGCACCAGTATCATTAGAAATGACACGCAATGCCATAAGAGCATGCAAATCAGGTTCTCCCTTGGATGCCTGCACCACCATGATCCTTCACAAAATCACAGTCACGGTCAACCCAATAATAAATCAGATAGTTAATTCCTCATTAAACTCAGTCATAGTGCCAGATGAATGGATGCTTGCACTGGCAAAACCACTGAAAAAGAAACAAAACATCGACCATTCGGTACTTTTGAACCTTCGCCCCATTTCACTACTTGCCTTCCTAAGCAAGATCACAGACAAATTTGTACACAAAGAACTAATCAAATTAGTTGAGGCCACTAATATGCTTTACCCCCAGCAATCTGTTTTTTCTCCCAAGCACTCCACAGAATCCGCACTCCTGGAAGTATCGGACACACTAAAAACCATATCTGACAAAAGCAGAAAGGCGGTCCTGATCGTACTTGACCTTTCTGCTGCGTTCGATACTATATCACACAGTATCCTCCTGGAGAGACAAACTCAGCAGCATCTCAGGTACTGCTTTGGAATGGATAAAATCTTTCCTCATTAACCGCAGACAGGCTGTGACCCATGGCACTTTCCTTTCTGTTGACCGTAACATAACAGCAGGTGTCCCTCATGGCTCGTCATTGAACCCACTGCTGTTCAACATTTATATGACCCCGCTCATCTTCTTGATAGCATCCTTTGACATTGGAGTTACGTCCTACTAAGATGATACCCAGATGATTATTTAACTGGACAATAACTCCACAGATGCCGAACTTAATTTTAAATGCTGACTAGCCGAAGTCATCCAGTGGATGAAGGACAACCACCTCAGATGCAACACTGACAAGACCGAGATCGTCCCCATAGGGAAAGATGTCTCATTCCAGCCTTGCGAATGGTGGCTAGAGGGAACTACACCTCCAACCGGACATGGTTAAGGTAGCCAAAAATGTAGGAGTACAATTCAATACTGCACTTTGCTTCCTCCCTCACGCTACGGCGGTAGCAGGGACCTGCTTTAGCCTTATTAAATCGCTAAAAAGATTTTTCAATTTAATCCCTCTCGACGCAAGAAAATCAGTGGCAGTGGCCCTGATTCTCCCACGTCTGGACTACGGCAACAGCCTTCTGGCAGAAGCCAACAAATCCACACTAAAAAGACTCCAAGTCGTCCAACACGCTGCGGTGCGTCTAGTTCTAAAACTCCCACGAAGGTCCTCGGCACAGCAACTTTAAAAGTCCTTCATTGGCTTTCATTGCACAAGAGGATACTCTTTAAAATCCTTCTAATCACCTTCAGAGCCACGCTTAAACTGGGACTAAAGTACCTTTCAGCATGGTTCACTCCCTACATCACAACCAGAACCCTTAGGTCCTCGTCAGCCAAGCTACTTAAGCCACCCATTTTTAGATGTAAAGCTAAAGGAGGAAAAACAGTGGCCGCTTTGGGGACCAAAGTGTGGAACCTGCTGCCAACTCATTTAAGATTGCAAAAAACAGAAACCCAATTTAGAAAGGTACTGAAAACCTAGATATTCTATGCCTCAGATGAATTGTGCCTCTCACTCATCTGTTTCCTCCTCTTGCTTTCTTTGACCTATCATTCAGCCAGCGGCAGAGCTGTCATTAATGCAACTGGTGCAGTGATGCTGGGAACTATGGGTAGGCGTGTCCACTGAACTAGGATTATGTCTGTCTTTCACTACCTTTAGAGCCCCGGTTACTGTATCTACTGCACTGCATACAACTTGTGAATCGCTGAAGCACATCTTTCCAGTTCTTTCATTTGTTGACAAGGTGCAAGCTGCCATGGCCTTAGTTGTGTTAAGAAATGACTCATATATGTGCACAGGAGCATTACATATGTATTGAAATGATCAGCGTTCATTTATTGGAATAACATTTTCATCACCAGGCTAAGTAAGCCTCTTGTTGCTCATGAATCACTTTCCAAGGAGATTGGTAGAGAAATGCAATGTATATTCAAACGGTAAAATGAATTAATTCTACTTCATAGGACCCCGGCACTAAAGCATCAGACGTTGACCACCAAACAGTGTATTTTCATATGTTGGCAGGACTTACATAAATGCAGAAATGCTCGGTAGACGGTGTTTGGGTTATACAAGTACAGTAATTAGAAATTGTAATATTTTGGCACACACATTTGAAATGACCTTATATAGTGATCCTCGTGTAGGCAAGTTGTTTCAGCAAGTTAGACGCTTGCTTCTAACAGATGCTATGACCTAGAGGTCTTTGCTCCGAAATCAGGCAAGGCCTGCTTAGCCTTTCAATCATCTAAGGTCAGAAAACTGACTACCACTACGGACAGCAAGCCCATCCAAACCAGGCTGAGACATTGAAGTGGAACCGCTTTTCAACCCTTAGTATAGTTATAAACTTCTAAAGTTGGTTATAATACCAAAGATGTTTTATGATTTTTTCTGAATCTAGCTAAATAACCACCTTTTGATCTTCCTTCCCAGATTTATTAAACAGACTCTCATCTAGGGGTGGGCAGCAGACTCTTCTTTCCCAGTGGATTTCACTGAGTTTGTGCTACTGCACTCTTCTTGAAGGGATGAGTTTGTGGCAGCCCGCGTCCCGGGCAGGGGGCCATCCTTATTGGGCGGCCCCTTATGTGTCATTTGGGCACCAGTCCACCCCTTCTCATGTCGGGACTCAGGGTGGAGTCCCCCTTTGGCCTGTGGTGCGCTGGGCACATCATTTCCGGCGTGAAGAGGAACTGGGGAGGGTATATATGACTCTCCCGGGAATCCTGGCATCCTCTTTGTGCCAGAGACGCCGTCTCCCACCCTACCGCTTACCCGGCGTGGGGTTGGCAGGTGAAGTACATAGAACTTTGTCATGTTTTCTTTTGTCATTGGAGTTACAGGGCAATCCGGAAGCAGATGGGTACAGAAGGGTACCTCTGCGCGGCTCAATAGGGGTGCCAGAGCCAAACACCAGGAGCCTCATGGCAGGTTCCTGGAAAACCGAGTCGGCGTCCTGTTAGTCCTTCGGGGGGTTGTGGGCCTGAGTAACCGGGGGCTTGCCTTGCTACGCTCCACCATAACAGGGGCGTGAGTAATAAGGGACCAATGTGTCATGTGATCCTGTAAGGACAATCACCCCATAAGGTGTAGCACTGATTGGGTTCTCCACAGTGCTTGGCTTATCAGGCGGGCAGGGCAGCATAGGTAGGTTCAGCTGCCTGCCCTTGGATCGCCCGTAAAATAATCCACCATATTGCATTCTTTTGTATGGAATTAACCTGCAGGAATAATTTTCCAAACAAAAGTTGTGTTGTGTTTTTATTTATTCAGCATGCATGCTCTGTTGTTATTGTGGTTGGGGTGTGTTGCCAATATTTGCACTATGGCAAAAACTCCACCTACCACCGGCAGAGCGGAGTGACTTCCAAGTTCCAATGCAGTTGTGCTTACGTGTCTCCATCTAACTGCACAGTATGTGCAGCAATATTTAAGATCAGACTATGCAGTCATTGCAGTGCAATACTTTCAACACCTCGGTAGCAGATGGAAGATTGCTTCTTGGCTACAATAATGCAAAATATGGAAAAATGTGGGGAACAAATTACATTTGTCTCTTTAAGGCATCAAAACTGTACTGGAGGGTGCAGCCGCCCTCCATCTTCCATCTCTTACCACAGGCAGAATCGAGGCTTGCACTCTTCTGACCCTCCAGCAGCACTGCAGGACAGTGACCATTGTCAATCTCCCAGTCAGCAGCATTGCAGCAAAGGCCTTTTCCACCCATACAGCACCAGTGAGGCCCATCATCACCCATCAAAGATGCCCACGTTCATAGTGAACATCAACATCTGGAGAGACACCGTGCAGGAAAATCTAATGGGCGAGCTCACCCAGCAGTTGGTCAAAGACATAGGCAAGCTGGCATTGGTTAGTGTGTGCAGTTCTCTCTCATTGTGTGTCGGTGCCGCATATCTTCTCTACAATTTTAGTTCCTCCTTTGTTTGTCAGTGGCAGCTGGCCTTTTTTTTGTAATTTCTGTTGCTCTTTGAATGTCTGCCACTTGGCCTTGCGTGGTGACCTCGGCATGCTTCACAGGATTGGGCAGGCCCGAGGTGTAACAATGATTTATTAACAAAGAAGTCTGCAAATTAGTGAGCATGTCTGACTATTACAAGGAACAGCACCACCGTTTCTGCATCTCTGTAATGCACCTCTATAAAACGTGGCACAGGAGGGACACCTCAATCCTATCACTGACCTTGCAACATCAACAAGTGGCACAACACTATCACCAGAAAGTATAGCCCATGTTGATTGTGATAATTTACTGGCCCGACCCTACAACACAGTCCTGAACTTTGCATGCTCTTACAATTTGTTGAGTGTAGCAGGCTGGGTGTTTCCCAAGGTGTTCACAGGAGGTGCACTTGCGTAAGGCGTGTGGACGGCACCCTCATTGTCCTGCGGGTTTAGCGTTCCAGGTGATCCATGGAAGAGGCATGGATGATAAGTATTGTTTATAACTATTAACAGAGCACATGCCTCGCCTCTGAGAGGTTAGTGGTTATGCAGCAGAAAAGTAGGGTAATGGGTTATTCTGGTGTGGATCATGACCGTTAATTTAGAAGAACTGTGTTCTGCTCAGCCTAGAGTTAATGGGAGGCCAAGGAGTGTCATATGCATGCGGCGGAAGTGCTGACTACTGGCCAAGCAATACTGCGTCCGTTCACAGAGTTTTCCAGTGACTCCATGGATTTCCATGGATTGAAACTCTGTGAGCTCCACCCAGGCCTACTCTCATCCGAGACATATCCCAAACACACTTGAACATCAGGGGATCCTCAAGAAAAGATTTACCTACGGTATTCACAGTAGTGCACAGTCTGCTGCAAAGATCAAGGGGGTGATCAGTGACACAGATACTAATCTTGGCTTATTGTTATCATACTCATGATCAATAGGGGAAAGGATCACTTGTCCTGCGCAAACCAAGGTCTGCAGGTAGGTAAGTGGGTGTATCCCAATAAAAGACCCTCATACACGCGTTATTTTGGTATCTCGTAGCGGTATATGATGTGTCCCCGCTCATTTAAACACGTGAGAGCGTAATCCTTGGGTCAGTTTTTTGTATGCACCCTCCGCCAGGAGGCTTTACCTTTGGTTAAGGCAGTAGTGATCGTGGATAGGTGAGTGAAAAGGTGGTGATGTTTTAAAAATTGTCCAAGACAATCAGAAAATTAATTTTTAATGAATCTGGAGTTGGACAAAAGTAAGAACTTAGTTTGTGCAACTAAAGAATCGATTATGAATTCTAGCGCACTTCATTAGTGTGATAAAAAGGTCGACATGTTTCAGCCTTGGTTGCCATATGGTCAGTAGGCTTTCTTCAGGACCAAAAAAGGTGCAGTGAATAAAAGTGAGAGAATAGGTAAATTTATAACCTGATTCTTCGGGTAGTAGAAGGTCGCATTGTACCTGTAAAGAGAAGAAGACGTACACACACCAACGTATAGGGAGAAGGGGAATGGGGAGAGACATACAGTTGTGTACAATTGTACAGTTTTTTTAACCACTGATTTGTACAAGAAACTACAAAATGGCAATACTTCGTGCAGAAACACGATCATTTCGGGCGTCAACTCGCTCATTCTCATGCCTTGGTAAAAAAGCGTGATTTTGCTATACTGTAGTGCCGTGCCCATAGCTGTAATTTTTATCTGTGTCAGACACGCCTCGAAAGCCCTGATAATGCGGGTGATGACATGCTTAGGCGTTATCAGGTGATAATCAAGTGCTCTTTTTTTAAGTGGTTATTGTGTGGCTCTGTTGTGGTTTGAACGGTCTCTTTTTAAAGATATCCGAGACCATATGTAAAAACCGCGATGGTATTGTGGTCATGTCATAGTGACTAACTAACGTATGCGGCTTGTTTTATTGGTGCTTATAGATTAAATAAACGGTAGTGCTCTGTGTTTTGTTCAGCTGTAATGGTGGGGCGTTTGCGCTGTAATGGTCGATTTCAGAGCCTACCTCTACGCTTTGCAAAGTTTGTTTCTTCGGGGAGGAGGGCACTCAAAGGGAGGTTTTTACTGTGGGGAGATGGATAGGGCAGTCGTTAATTACATTGGAAACAGTGGTACTACTTGCGGTTAGGATCCCCAGTGTCCCGTGGTTCCGCTCATTACCTCAATCCTTCTCCTTCGATCTCGCAGCATGTGCTGTCTCTGCCACTCTTCACCCGGATTCACTGTGAATTGGGTCCGGTTTGTTTTTTAAGAAACCACAATGATGGAAACAGACGAAATCTTTGTTGTTGTCATCTATGGTTATATTCATGAGAATATCGCGTATTTACAAAGAGTGTTATAAGTATTGCGATGAGTGAAATTAAAAATCGAATTTATTGTTTATTTAAATAGTAAAGTCACTAATTTTGTAATTTCTTTGTGTGAATTTGTAGAGTAGTTTTTTGATGTTCATTTCTATGGGGCTTTTTCGATTTCGACATTCAGTATGTATTTTTCACTCTTTGCAGTTACGGCTATGAATTATGGGGTAGCGAATTCCGTGGGTTTGTTTGAAAGAGTCATATGGCTGAATCATTTGTTCAGAGATAACCATGGAATAGAGTCGTTTAGACCGCCGGTGTCTGTCTTTAATCTGTGGACCCAACGTTGCTCCTTTTCGAACAGGATTTTCATTGCATTTCTGTCTATTGTCTCCAAAGTTTCTAGGATGACCCACTGTAGGTCATTGACAGTATGACCTAATTCTTTGTAGTGGGTGGACATTTTGGTAGTGCTTCTTTTGCAATTCACATTGCTGCGGTGCTCACATAGTCGTTGCTTTGCTTTGCGACAAGTCATGCCTATGTATCTCATCTGGCACGGACAGGCCGACTGGCCTTAACAGAAAACTTTTTTCAGTATAAAGACACCCTCTTTATCCAACGTCATGGGACCTCTATGGGCAGTACCTTTGCCCCAAGTGTGGCGGGTCTTTATGTAAGCACTTTTGAAAATATCCATGTTCACAACAGAAACAACCCCTTTTTTGACCAGATTATTTTTTGGAAGAGGTACATAGACGACATCCTCCTCATTTGGAAAGGTAACCTTGAAACTTTGAAGAACTTTCATTGCTGGCTGAATAACCAAGATGACTGTTTGAAATTCACATACGTTGCCAATGAGAAAACCTTGGATTTCCTGGATATAACCATTTCCGCAGAAAACAACACTTTGCAAACTAGGACGTTTTTTAAACCCACAGCCAAAAACAGCTTATTATCATTTAAAAGCTTCCACCCGCGTCCATTACGAGAGAATCTCCCGTACAGCCAGTTCCTCCGCCTGAGAAGGAACTGTAGCTTAATAAGTGATTACAAGAAACAAACAGAGGATCTATGTGAAAAACTCACGGCTCGAGAGTTCCCCAGAAAGGTGATTCATTCGTGTAAAAAACAAGCTCGCAATCAACCAAGAGAAGCACTACTTGAAACACACCCCAAGACACTAGATGACAGAACGACTTGTGTCACTACGTACAGCCCAGTCACAAACCAAGTGAAGAAGATAATCAACAAAAATTGGAAGATTATAACATCAAACAGACTAAACTGGCCCAAACCACGCTTTGCAAATAAGAGAAGTCAAAATCTCAAGGACCTGTTGGTACACACCAGACCACCACCCAAGAAAAAGAAAGACCAACCAGGACTATGGAACACCATCCCCAAAACAGGACATTATCCCTGTGGCACTTGCATAACTTGTGAGACCACAAAACCCACAAAAGAATTGCAATTACTCCCCAATTTCATTTGGAAACTAAAACGCCACACGAATTGCAACACTAGTCATGTAATTTACATGATTACTTGTCCGTGCCAGATGAGATACATCGGCATGACTTGTCGCAAAGCAAAGCAACGACTATGTGAGCACCGCAGCAATGTGAATTGCAAAAGAAGCACTACCAAAATGTCCACCCACTACAAAGAATTAGGTCATACTGTCAATGACCTACAGTGGGTCATCCTAGAAACTTTGGAGACAATAGACAGAAATGCAACAAAAATCCTGTTCGAAAAGGAGCAACGGTGGGTCCACAGATTAAAGACAGACACCGGCGGTCTCAACGGCTCTATTCCATGGTTATCTCTGAACAAATGATTCAGCCATATGACTCTTTCAAACAAACCCACGGAATTCGCTACCCCATAATTCATAGCCGTAACTGCAAAGAGTGAAAAATATTGAATGTCGAAATCGAAAAAGCCCCATAGAAATGAACATAAAAAAACTACTCTACAAATTCACACAAAGAAATTACAAAATTAGTGACTTTACTATTTAAATAAACAATAAATTCGATTTTTAATTTCACTCATCGCAATACTTATAACACTCTTTGTAAATACGCGATATTCTCATGAATATAACCATAGATGACGACAACAAAGATTTCGTCTGTTTCCATCATTGTGGTTTCTTAAAAAACTAACCGGATTCAATTCACAGTGAATCCGGGTGAAGAGTGGCAGAGACAGCACATGCTGCGAGATCGAAGGAGAAGGATTGAGGTAATGAGCGGAACCACGGGACACTGGGGATCCTAACCGCAAGTAGTACCACTGTTTCCAATGTAATTAACGACTGCCCTATCCATCTTCCCGAAGAAACAAACTTTGCAAAGCGTAGAGGTAGGCTCTGAAATCGACCATTACAGCGCAAACGCCCCACCATTACAGCTGATCAAAACACAGAGCACTACCGTTTATTTCATCTATAAGCACCAATAAAACAAGCCTCATACGTTATTTAGTCACTATGACATGACCACAATGCCATCGCGGTTTTTCCATATGGTCTCGGATATCTTTAAAAAGAGACCGTTCAAACCACAACAGAGCCACACAATAACCACTTAAAAAAAGAGCACTTGATTATCACCTGATAACGCCTAAGCATGTCATCACCCGAGTTATCAGGACTTTCGAGGCGTGTCTGACACAGATAAAAATTACAGCTATGGGCACGGCACTACAGTATAGCAAAATCACTCTTTTTTACCAAGGCATGAGAATGAGCGAGTTGACGCCCGAAATGATCGTGATTCTGCACGAAGTATTGCCATTTTGTAGTTTCTTGTACAAATCAGTGGTTAAAAAACTGTACAATTGTACACAACTGTATGTCTCTCCCCATTCCCCTTCTCCCTAGACGTTGGTGTGTGTACGTCTTCTTCTCTTTACAGGTACAATGCGACCTTCTACTACCCGAAGAATCAGGTTATAAATTTACCTATTCTCTCACTTTTATTCACTGCACCTTTTTTGGTCCTGAAGAAAGCCTACTGACCATATGGCAACCAAGGCTGAAACATGTCGACCTTTTTATCACACTAATGAAGTGCGCTAGAATTCATAATCGATTCTTTAGCTGCACAAACTAAGTTCTTACTTTTGTCCAACTCCAGATTCATAAAAAATTCATTTTCTGATTGTTTTGGACAATTTTTAAAACATCACCACCTTTTCACTCACCTATCCACGATCACTACTGCCTTAACCAAAGGTAAAGCCTCCTGGCGGAGGGTGCACACAAAAAACTGACCCAAGGATTACGTACTCACGTGTTTAAATGAGCGGGGACACATCATATACCGCTATGAGATACCACAATAACGCGTGTATGAGGGTCTTTTATTGGGAGACACTCACTTACCTACCTGCAGACTTTGGTTTGTGCAGGACAAGTGATCCTTTCCCCTATTGATCATGAGTAACTAAATGGAGACTGAAAGGATCCGATCTTTCTCTCCCCCCTCCAATTGATTATACGTATCAAGCAGCGCACAGCTGTGGGAGCCTTCTCAAAACAATCTCAAAAGAACATTACACGTGAGTCCAGCCATAATAAGCTACCCTACCGTGACATTCCACCATGGCAGGAAGTTTCGGACTCAGCTACACCACTGAAGACATAGATGAAATACTTGCCAGACCACCACTACTCATGGAAGGTGACCTTAATCAGACTCTGTCTTCAACGGCGGAATGGGACGAATTAAGCGAAATAAAAAAAGAACAAGTAAGAACGGCTGTACATGGGATCATAATGACCGAGTATCTTCGAGTCAATGCCGCACCAAGAGGACTATGGGTAACAAATGCACCGCGGATCTTTTTAAAAGATCTAGCTTTCCGTAAGGACTGGTCTTCCATTTCATGGAAATGCACCAGGGACTACTTAGTGTTAATAATTAAGACTGCAACAAGACTGACGAATGAATTAACGGTCAAAATAGAAATCCTAGAGACCAAACTGAACAACACCGTAAATATAACTATTTACAAAACCCGTTTAGAAGAAATCAACAAAGAGATGAAAGAAAGCCAAGAATATCTGATGCAAACAAAACTGCAGTAACTGGCTAAAGAACTAAAGAAGTTTTCCTTTTAAAGGATACATCCCTACAGTACCCCGGATTACAAACCCAATGAAAATACCTCGAACTACGATTCCAACAGTGTATCATCCAACGACAGCTCAGACCAGAGCGGAGATGACACAACAAACCGAGATAGAGGAAACTTCAGAAACAGAAGAGGCAATAGAAGAGGCCACAAGAACTTTGGACGCCCTCCATACTTCCAAAACAGTGGACATGGCATGCCTTTCCACCCTTTCAATCCACTATTTCAAGGGTGGCCGAACCCGTTTTTCCAAGTACCTATGAACCAACAAATGCAGCCACAAGGAGGACAAAATTTCCAACTAGGAATTCCTTTTTTAGGGAATGGCCGGTCCAATCGGCGCACAAGACAAAAAGGAATAACCTGGTCAGATCAAACAAGACAGGTCCAAACCAGGAGCGTGACCAAGGCCAAGACGGTACAGGTCCAACGACCTTGTCATAAATTTGACAACCAAAAACTTAACGGAGAACGAGATTAGTGTCCTAAACAAAGGCCTAGGATATGTACATACCCCAAAGACTGACATTTTCAAAACAAAATGTGAATTAGCCAACTTCTGCCGCACACTAAAACTAAAGGCGTTCTTCAAAGATGAATTACCATCGCCCCAAGAGGGAGATACGAACTTGAGAAACAAGTCCAACTTCTGCCCTCTCAATTCACAAGTCCTGATTGAAATATGCACCTTCGAACAGGCCATAATGAAAGATTTGGATGATCTGAATCAACAAACCCCAAAAACCTTTCCAAAACATCACAAAGGCAGAACAACTGGCCCTTACCGAACTCAGGAATGACAAAGAGATCGTAATAAAACCAGCGGACAAGGGTGGAGGGATAGTCATACTATCCACTGAAGGATATGACAAACAATGCCTAGATTTACTCTCAGACACCAAATTTTATGAAGTCATAACAACAGACCCTACGATGCGCCTGCAGAGGACAATATCTCTGATGATCGAAGAGGCAGAAGCCAACAACTGGCTGTTGCCAATGAGAAAACCTTGGATTTCCTGGATATAACCATTTCCGCAGAAAACAACACTTTGCAAACTAGGACGTTTTTTTAAACCCACAGCCAAAAACAGCTTATTATCATTTAAAAGCTTCCACCGCGTCCATTACGAGAGAATCTCCCGTACAGCCAGTTCCTCCGCCTGAGAAGGAACTGTAGCTTAATAAGTGATTACAAGAAACAAGCAGAGGATCTATGTGAAAAACTCACGGCTCGAGAGTACCCCAGAAAGGTGATTCATTCGTGTAAAAAACGAGCTCGCAATCAACCAAGAGAAGCACTACTTGAAACACACCCCAAGACACTAGATGACAGAACGACTTGTGTCACTACGTACAGCCCAGTCACAAACCAAGTAAAGAAGATAATCAACAAAAATTGGAAGATTATAACATCAAACAGACTAAACTGCCCAAACCATGCTTTGCAAATAAGAGAAGTCAAAATCTCAAGGACCTGTTGGTACACACCAGACCACCACCCAAGAAAAAGAAAGACCAACCAGGACTATGGAACACCATCCCCATAACAGGACATTATCCCTGTGGCACTTGCATAACTTGTGAGACCACAAAACCCACAAAAGAATTTCAATTACTCCCCAATTTCATTTGGAAACTAAAACGCCACACGAATTGCAACACTAGTCATGTATTTTACATGATTACTTGTCCGTGCCAGATGAGATGCATCGGCATGACTTGTCGCAAAGCAAAGCAACGACTATGTGAGCACCGCAGCAATGTGAATTGCAAAAGAAGCATTACCAAAATGTCCACCCACTACAAAGAATTAGGTCATACTGTCAATGACCTACAGTGGGTCATCCTGGAAACTCTGGAGACAATAGACATAAATGCAACGAAAATCCTGTTCGAAAAGGAGCAACGTTGGGTCCACAGATTAAAGACAGACACCGGCGGTCTCAACGACTCTATTCCATGGTTATCTCTGAACAAATGATTCAGCCATATGACTCTTTCAAACAAACCCACGGAATTCGCTACCCCATAATTCATAGCCGTAACTGCAAAGAGTGAAAAATACATACTGAATGTCGAAATCGAAAAAGCCCCATAGAAATGAACATCAAAAAACTACTCTACAAATTCACACAAAGAAATTACAAAATTAGTTACTTTACTATTTAAATAAACAATAAATTCGATTTTTAATTTCACTCATCGCAATACTTATAACACTCTTTGTAAATACGCGATATTCTCATGAATATAACCATAGATGACGACAACAAAGATTTCGTCTGTTACCATCATTGTGGTTTCTTAAAAAACGAACCGGATTCAATTCACAGTGAATCCGGGTGAAGAGTGGCAGAGACAGCACATGCTGCGAGATCGAAGGAGAAGGATTGAGGTAATGAGCGGAACCACGGGACCCTGGGGATCCTAACCGCAAGTAGTACCACTGTTTCCAATGTAATTAACGACTGCCCTATCGATCTGCCCACAGTAAAAACCTCCCTTTGAGTGCCCTCCTCCCCGAAGAAACAAACTTTGCAAAGCGTAGAGGTAGGCTCTGAAATCGACCATTACACCGCAAACGCCCCACCATTACAGCTGAACAAAACACAGAGCACTACCATTTATTTAATCTATAAGCACCAATAAAACAAGCCGCATACGTTATTTAGACACTATGACATGACCACAATACCATCGCGGTTTTTCCATATGGTCTCGGATATCTTTAAAAAGAGACCGTTCAAACCACAACAGAGCCACACAATAAGCACTTAAAAAAAGAGCACTTGATTATCACCTGATAACGCCTAAGCATGTCATCACCCGAGTTATCAGGACTTTCGAGGCGTGTCTGACACAGATAAAAATTACAGCTATGGGCACGGCACTACAGTATAGCAAAATCACTCTTTTTTACCAAGGCATGAGAATGAGCGAGTTGACGCCCGAAATGATCGTGATTCTGCACGAAGTATTGCCATTTTGTAGTTTCTTGTACAAATCAGTGGTTAAAAAAACTGTACAATTGTACACAACTGTATGTCTCTCCCCATTCCCCTTCTCCCTATACGTTGGTGTGTGTACGTCTTCTTCTCTTTACAGGTACAATGCGACCTTCTACTACCCGAAGAATCAGGTTATAAATTGACCTATTCTCTCACTTTTATTCACTGCACCTTTTTTGGTCCTGAAGAAAGCCTACTGACCATATGGCAACCAAGGCTGAAACATTTCGATCTTTTTATCACACTAATGAAGTGCGCTAGAATTCATAATCGATTCTTTAGCGGCACAAACTAAGTTCTTACTTTTGTCCAACTCCAGATTCATTAAAAATTCATTTTCTGATTGTTTTGGACAATTTTTAAAACATCACCACCTTTTCACTCACCTATCCACGATCACTACTGCCTTAACCAAAGGTAAAGCCTCCTGGCGGAGGGTGCACACAAAAAACTGACCCAAGGATTACGCACTCACGTGTTTAAATGAGCGGGGACACATCATATACCGCTACGAGATACCAAAATAACGCGTGTATGAGGGTCTTTTATTGGGACAATAATTAGTAATGGGAGAGGCACTCCTATCAATCTAAACAATAAACACTTTTTTTGTGGATAATAAACATCAGTGGATTACGCGTGCTGAGAAGGGAGACACACTGTCCAATGTGTGTCGATATATTAACATGAAAAAATGACCAAGCGGAAACCGCTTGCCCTTTACGCACTGTTGCGATTGCAACCTAACTAGGTTGGAATTTTTCAACACATTAGTTTGCTTGTAAAAAATTCAGAAATCATTTTATTTGTGAGTATTAAGTTTTACTGGCATTTCAAATTCAAAAGAACATGAGATTCACTTAAATATCAGTGAATATCGCAATTCATAAGTTTCTAAAGACTCTTATACACAAATCGATTTTCTTAAAGCATCATGAACAATCAAAAATTTCTTGCCCAAACATATAGCCCTGCCCAATGCATTTCGGGCCTGTTAGGCCCTTCTTCAGGGGCGATACCTGCAATCAAAAGAATACAAAAAACTTGGTCACATAAATGACATCTGGGTCTCCAGATACAAAGTACTTAGAATGTCACTGTTTTAGTAATAAAGCATGAATTTGTTCAATGTCACTATGTCCTAAACGATTGTAATATGATCACAAACATCAACTTAAGATTACGCACTCACTTGTGTTCATGAACAGGCGTGTATGAAGGAAGATTTGATTTCGTAAAAATGCTGAAAAGTGAAGAGTGTAGTCCGTTGTACCTAAAAAACAAGCGCTCTCGTTAGAGAGTTTGTGGGAACCGAAATAGGAAGTAACAAACACGCAAAGCCTGAGATAGCACTTACTGCTGAAAAACCACAGCGTGGTACAATTATGAAGACTGGCGAGGTCTACAAGGTTCGTGCATACCCATGTGCTCGTTCGCGTCTCAGAGAAATAACTGTATGAAGCCTGAAAAGAGCGTGACAATAAACACTCCGTCAGGAATAATATCTACACCCAATGATACTGTGAAATAACCAACATCTGTGTCTCGCTATTTCACTTACGTTAAAGCGTTTATGTTCCAATAACACGGCTTGTGTTTCATTCCTCTAGCATGCTGCGGACCTCTCTCTCCCCCCTCCAATTGATTATACTTATTGTTATCATATCCTCACGGCTGAATAGTGACTACGCTGCTCGCCTAGCCAATTTAGTACCGTATGGTTTGCAAATGCACTAAAAATAGATTACTAGGGAGAGGATGAGCCTTAGAAGTAATTTATTGTGATTACTTGATTTTTAAAGATATCCAAGCCCATCAATAATAATACTTGGCACTTGATGTATGAAGCCTGGTTTCTCACCTTCCAGAAGTCACATAAGACACTGATTACAATGGCTGCATAAATGTGGTCATGCCTACTTATAACCACAAGCAAACCTGAACTACAAATGTTTGAAAATCATGGAAGCCTGACAAGGGCCGACAGAACGCATGGACCAGTTTCAAACACAGTTGCATCACCATGCCTCTTAAACTTCCAGGATCATCAACTGAAAATCAGGGTGCAGACAACATATTGGTATTGTGAGAAATTGGGTTGTTGGCTGAGGGAGAAGTGAGCTATTATCAAGCAATGACCACAATCCCTGTCAGGGTAAACCACAAAAAGTCACCAAGAGTAAGTCTCTGGTAGCTTTGCACAAAAGCAGTCAGACTTAACAGAGAAGCAATGTGTAAATTATTTATGCAGCACTTAAACAGTAATAAAATATAACACAACAAAATAAAGATTATACACCATGTACAAAAATAGAGTAAAATGTAATAAATTATTTGACACCAAAATTACAAAAATCCAATCAGTAGAACCAGGCAAATGCAATTTCAAAGACTTACGGTAAGTATAACGCCTAAACATACCAAGCACCACTCATGGCTATCTGGTTTTGCGAGAAACGGTGAGAGTCACAAGTTCAGTTCATCCACGAGAGAACCTTGGCCAGATACAGGGACCAGGTTAGTCTCATTGAAAGCATTACCTCCTAAAGTCCAGTGCGAAGAGTTCTGTTCACGTTAGAGGAGGCTGTGAAGAGCAGGGAGAGTGTCGTGGATGTAATCGCTGCAGTGCGAAGAGCAGGTAATGCATCTCAGAGAGTCAACCCTCTCATGTGAAGATCCTATTGGGCGTAACAGCCGGTCTCTGCTGGAGATTTGCATTGGAGGCCACCACAGCTGTTGATGCTGTAGGACAAAGTGTAGATCTTTCTTTGCCTGTCGTCACTGGCGGTCGCTGTAGCATAAGGAGTCAGGATCACTGGAGCTTCCTGTTAGCGGGTGGTGTGGTGTCAAGATCTTGATGTAAAGAAAGCCATTCATGGTCGTGAAGAGCCCAAAACTTCAGTATTTCTTTTTTCTAAAAGGGGGAGCTACTGTACTTCTCAGTGGTGGTCGGTGTGGGTATCAAGATCTTAGAGCGAAGAGGAACACGTGCAGTCGCAAAAAGCATAAAACTTCGGGATTTCTACTTTTCTTCAAGGAGGAGATCAACTAATGTCACACCAAGGGTCAGGGACCTGTGAGGCATCTCTTGAAGATCAGGAACCAACAGAGCTCAGGCTGGTCCAGGTTCATCTGCAGGTCCAGGCAGGTGTAGTTGAAGCAGGTCAGCTGAGCAGTTGCAGAGAGGCCTCTGGAGTTTGTTGTGTGCCTGGGGCTCAGAACAGGAGGTCAGTTGGCTGACCCTAGGAATAACTTCAGCCTGGGATGAAGGGTGCAGGTCCAGTCGTCCATCCCAGCAAGCAGGACATGCCTCAAGCAGCAGGGCAGGAGGCTGCCCTTCTTCTATAGTATTCACAGCTCCAGGATTGAACTGAAGAGTGGATCTAAGGGTCCCATTTGTATACCTGTTGTCCCATGTGAAGTGGGATAAGCCTTTGGAGTTTTTCCCTTACAGAGGTGTCTGAGATTTACTGCCTTCCTGACCTGGTCCCAGTTTGTCTAGGGTCCCAATTGGCTTGTGTAGGAAGTTCTTAATTTGTGAGCTGAGCCACTGCCTTTGTAATCCAAGTGTGGTAGTTAACAGCCCTGCCTCCGTGTCTGGGAGCAATGCACAAACCCCAACTGCAACCTCCACCAAGTTATGTGACCCAGGATACAGACAGCAAATGGTTAGAACAAGAAAGTGCCAATGTTCAAAAAAGTGCCATTTTCAGAATTGTGACTTAAAATACGACTTTACCATTAAAGAGAGTTGTTACTTACAATTCCTCAGACACCAAGCATGATATTCCTACCTGCTCCCAAACAAACGTTATCACTTCTTAAATGTAATAAGGTATATCAATGTTACTCTCTCGAAGAGGTAGACCTTGCAGTAATGAAAAACGAATTTGAGAGTTTTTCACTGCCAAGACTTGTAAAACTTAAACCTACATGTCCAACCTTTTAAATACAACGCACCCTGCCCTACCGGCTGTTGAGGGCCTACCCCAGCAGTGACTTACATATAACCACTTGGATGCTAATGACAAGGGTAACTCGTCATGGAGTGCCCATTCATTTCAATGGAAATTACATTGAAGAGCCAGAGGTGGCCTTAGCATCCAAGAAAAGGAAGGTTTAGGCCTGGCAAAAGGTTAATTTTGGCATGTCAAAATGGCAGTTGTAAACTGCACAAACAGGTTACGATGGCAGACGTGATATATGTGTAAAAAGGCTACTTAAGTGGGCGGCAGAATAAGTAATGCAGGCCCACCAGCAGCATTTAATTTACAGGCTATTGGCGCATACAGTAGTAACATTACTAGGGGCTTAGAAGTAAATTAAATGTGCCAATAGAATGCCAGAAGTGTTGTTAAGTTTCATATGGATGTGTTTACAGATGATTTGTTGTCCAGTAATAGTACATAATGCACATCAAAAGAGATACAGAGATGTCTGGCATATGCTGGAATCACACAGGGGAGAATATAATGTGTTTCTTCCTCAAGGGAGTAGTCTAGAGAAAAAAATAATTAATTGTTGAATGATTGTGTGGATTGGGATTGTTAGTGGTAGTCCTTTGGAAAATGCTTTGTGATCCACTTTGTGGGCATATCATAATACACCTTATAGTTCATGGGAGTGATATCTTTAAAGGCAATATGTGGGAAATAAGTACATATTTTATTTATCCTGCATGTTTGAACAATGTAATTGCCTTGAAGGAAACTATAAATATTTTGAAGGAGGATGAGGCTGCATAGAAAGCTGTGTGACACAAAGGAAGAATAAGAGGTGAGGTAATCAGTGTAAGCAGGAGAGCACCTGTGGTGTTTAGAAGGGAATCTGTTGTGCATTGCCTTGCCATCTGCTAAGGTGAGGAGGTAAGATGGGTTCGGTGAATTTGTAAAGGTGAAAGATGCGAGAGGAATTGATGTAAACCTGATCATTGGACATTGGGCTAAATGTGAGAGACTTGTTAAAGTTTATTATGAGTTTCTAATTCCAGTGATGTCATGCCTGGGGAGGAGAGACATGAGTATCTAGATTACCTGAAAAGTTTAAAGATTTTGGGACCTATTCACAAAGATACATTTACTTCTACAGATTTGCACATGTGTACACTTAACTACTGCACGTACAAGTAACTTAAATCATTTTTGCTAATCTCCATTTTCCAAGGTAAATGTACAGCTTTCTGCAGATTTACATTTCTTCTCCTCCTACAAACTGAGGGCGGAGCTTTCTAGAACAGGATCTGTTAGTGTAAATTTGCTGCTTGCAACTTTTCACATGAAGGTGGAGGTCTCTGCCTCTGGGGAGGAGATCTTTCTGTGGTAAAGTATAAAAAGGAAAATGATAAAGTTTATCAATGATTAAAACAATATATATATTTTTTATTTTTTTATTATTAACAAAAGGACCTTTATTGTACATATCTGAGCTTACACAGTGCGTGGCCTACAACCCCGGAGGCCGGCCGCGACAACAAAAAAAACAATGCTGGACAACACTTTTGAATTAACACAGCCCTTCAGCCGACAACCCGGGTGTCCGGCGGCTCAGCCTAGTATTTATCGTACATCTCTCGCATCATTACACCGCAAATCTCATAGGTCCGTATTTTCTAAAGTGATGACTTTGCTACAGTAAATAAACCAACTAACATAAAGCAAACCTTAAGGCAGACACAATAGTTGGAGCACCTCACCCGCCCTGTCTTACTGTAATAGAAGGTCTCTGTGGGCGAACAGGAGAAAATGAGTTGCATTCAACACACTCAAAGGGAACGGAGCCCCCCGACGTCAATGTGGAGTCTAAGAGACATGTCTCGCCACCCCCCCATCTGTGTAGCATGTCTGTGGTGGCTGTCAATCACTCGATGCCCGCTAGTTAGCTCCACTCCACTCTCATCCCTCCTCCTCTTCCTCCCCCGACGACAATGGCTCATCCTCCGGTAGGGGTTCACAGATCTCCCCTCTGAACACGTTCCATTGAGTCCATATTTTGTTCCATTTGCGTGGGCAGGCCCTCGCTGCGTAAACTGCCCTTTCCGTGATCATCACTCTATCCATGTTCGTACACCAGTGTGCCAGCATGGGGGCCTCAACCGCGCCCCATTTCTGAGCTATATCTCGTTTTGCTATTAATATACCTATCGTGGCCCACGTTTGCCCAGGTTTGGTTAGATCGTTCGGTTCCCACACATTCAGCAGGCATTTACGTGGCTCAGGTACGATGGACTGTCCCAGTGTCTGGGAAATGGTGCGCATTATTCGCCTCCAAAATTCCATTATATGGGGACACTCCCAAATGGTGTGCAAAAGGTTCCCTCCTCTAAACAGCCACGCAGACAGTATGGATGTTGAGCCAGCTTTATGGTGTGAAGTGTCGTTCTTGTGTAGTATACCCTGTGGAGTATTTTATGCTGCACTAGGCGGAATTTAGCCGATATGCCCACCTCCTTCGGAGAGGCCAATGCCTCATTCCATTCAGACTCGTCCATATCCCCCACCTCCACCACCCATTTTTCTCTCAGTATTGCTGTAGGGTCCGGTAGGTTGTTCAGCAACTTTCGATAAGTGAATGATGTTGCCCTCTGTTGCATGTATACTGTGAGGAGGCGGTCTTCTAGGGGAGAAGCCTCTGGGACCTTCGTGTCGGGTGGTATGGCTGTAAGCAATGCGTGTCGAATCTGAACATATCTGTACGACTCTGTCACTCCTAACTCATACTGTTGTCGTAACTGCGTGAAGGGTATCACTGTGCCTTTGTCCCACAGATCTCCCACCGTTGAGATCCCAATGTCATCCCACTGTGTGAAGCCCTTACAATGTCTCAGACTCCCCAACGCTTTAGTGTCCCACAGAGGGGTGAGCTTGGTGATTTTCCCTTTCCACCCTAGTTTAGATTGCGCTGTGTGCCACAGTTTGGTCGTAAGCCTGGTGGGCCCCACCAACTTGTTGACAAGGCTTTTATCGTAAAGGGGAGCCAGCATACCATTGGTACCCAGTTGCATCCTGCCGGCCTTGTAGGCCGGGTCATCTTGGGAGACGTGCAGCCACTGATTGATGGGTCTCAGTTGGGCTGCCCAGTAGTATAGCTGCAGGTTAGGCAGCGCTATCCCCCCATCGTACCAACTCCTGTTCAATTTGGCCTGCGCTATGCGTGCAGGGAGATTATTCCATAGCAGGTTGGACACCAGTGCCGATACCCACCGAAAGTATCCGGGTGGCACCGTATAGGGTGTGTTGTCAAGGACATAGAGAAATCTTGGCAGCGACATCATTTTGTAGAGCGCCGCCCTGCCCAATAACGTCAAAGGCAGAGTCGCCCAATATTTAACATCATGTTTCAGTCGATCCAACGGTGGTTTCAAGTTTTTCTCAAAGAATTCCGCCGGGTCGCGCGAAACATGAATGCCAAGGTATTTGAAGGAGGATCCTGCGATTCCTAGGGGACAACCGGCCGCAAGTACAGGAGGTGGACCTTGTAATACATACAGTTCGGACTTTGCCCAATTTATAGTGTAGCCTGAGACTTTCCCATGTGTGTCACATAGTGCCAATAGTTCCGGGATGCCATGGTCCGGATCTGTAAGGTAGACGAACATGTCGTCAGCGTAGAGTGAGAGGCGGTCCTCCCACCCCTCCGTCCAGGTAATCCCTCTCAGCCGTGGAGGCGAGCGTATTAAAGTTGCCAGAGGTTCCAACGCTATTGCAAAGAGTAGCGGAGACAGGGGGCACCCCTGCCGGGTGCCCCGCACTAAGGGAAAGACAGGGGAAAGGTGACCGTTCGCCACGGCCTGCGCCACCGGGTTGGTATACACCAGCCGGACCCAAGCTATGAATTTAGGACCAAACCCCATGTGTGACAGAACCTCGAAGAGGTATTGCCATTCCACCAGGTCAAATGCCATCTTAGCGTCGAGAGCCAATATGACCGCTGGGTCAGTGTGCGACTGTGCTTTAGCCAACACCCCATGCACCCGTCGCAGATTAAGGGCTGTGTTTCTGTGGGCATAAAGCCAGACTGGTCTGGGTGTATCAGATGTGTGAGGTGGGGGAGGAGCCTAGCGGCTAGTGGTTTCGCCAGAATTTTTATCTCTGCATTGAGAAGGGAGATGGGGCGGTAGGACGCACACTCCGCTGGTTGCTTTCCGTGCTTGGGGATCGCTACGATAGTGGCAGTCCGTTGATCTAACGGGAGTTCATCCCTGCTCAAACTCTCAGTAAACATGGCCAGTAGGGGCCCACCAAGATGGTCAGACATAGATTGGTACCATTCATTTGGGAGGACATTAGGTCCCGGTGTTTTTTCTGACTTCACCGCGTGTATGGCTTGTCTGACTTCTTCGACCGTAACATCCGCCTCCAACTCTGTGACTGCCTCTGGCGTCAGTGTTTGTGTTACGACATGACTGAGTGACGCACACGCCGTTTCCGTCGATACTGCTCTTTCTGGTGTATATACCACTTTGAAATGTTCTGCCAGGGCCCTCACTATCCCCTCTGGACGTGTCTGCGCCAACCCCTCCTTATTGTATATCTGTTGTATCCCTTTAGCGCTTCCTCCTCTCTTGTCCAGCCAAGCCAACATCCTCCCTGCCTTATCGCCTATGTCATACACTCTATGTGCCGTAGCAGTGATTCGCTCGGCTGTCTGGTGTTGCAAGTGTTCCTTATACTGTTGTTGACGTAGAAGCAACATGTGCGACGTTGCTGGCATCGGGTCTGCCGTATGGGCCTCGTTTGCTTCCCGCAATGCTAGTTCCAACCGGGACAGTTCTAGTTGTCTCTCACGTCTATATCCTGTAATAGATGCGATTGCCTGTCCCCTCAACACCATCTTGTACGCCTCCCATAGAACAGCAGAGGACTGTACTGATGCCGAATTTTCTTCAAAATAGTACTTTGTCGCGTCCATAAGAGCCTTTTTGACCTTCGGGACCTTGAGATATGATGCATGTATTGGATAGATCCGTTTACGAGATTTCTCCTGTGTGGATAGGGTCATAATCACAGGAGAATGGTCGGATATTCCCCTAGGTTGGATCTCAATATTATCTACTTGTTGTAGGCCATTACCCAACGTCAGAAAGTAATCAATCCTTGACAAACTATTATGGACCGTGGAATGGAAGGTGTATTGCTTTGCAGTGGGATGTGTGTGTCTCCACATGTCTACCAACCCCATGGCCTCCAGAAAGTTGCGGAAGCAAGAGGGTCCGGAGGCTTGGGACCTGACCGGGAATCTATCTGCTAAGGCGTCAACTGTTGCATTAAAGTCTCCTCCAATAATGATGTCGCCCTCAGGTAGGGAAAGAAGGAAGTCACCCAATTCTGGCAGCTTAACCGAGTGGAGTGCCGGAGGGACATACACCGAAACAACGTTCAAGAGCCTCCCCTCCCACTGTCCCTGTATCGCAGCAAAATAGCCCTGTTCGTCGACTTTGGTACTTAGTATTATGAAGGGGAACGATTTCTTAATTAGAATGCCCGTTCCCCTGGAGCCTGAGGTGAAGTCCGAGTGTACCGCCATCGTGTAGCCTCTCCTATCTAGTGCTTTGGATGCCCCTCCGGTGAGGTGCGCTTCTTGCAGAAGTGCCAGTGCAGGTCCCTGCATGCATTACTAAACACTGCTTAATTTTGTCCCCTAACCCTCTCACATTCCAAGTCATAATCCGAAGTGGGGTGACTGTTGAACTAGGCAACTCCCACTCAGAGGTGCCGGAGTGTGCGTCGTGTGTGTTCGCCATCTTGACCATCTGGGTACCTGACATGTCCCATCGCCCATTTGTGTCGCCCGTCCCCAAAAGTCGACCTGAGTGTGTGCTGCCCCATGTGCCTGTTTCTAGCTTGCAGAACATGTAGTATAACTAAACTGCCCTCCCATACCACCCCCCCTCCCTGCCTCCCTGCTTAGCGGACCTGGAACCGCCCGCCCCCCCAACTTAGCAGAGTGCTTCCCCCTTCCCATTAACAGTGTACTTGCTTGCTGGGGTGAAGGGTCCTCCGGTGCCGGCGTCTCCCCTGCCCTCTTTGGATTCCCCTAGGTCAGTGTCCAAGCGTGATCCCACCAGTCTTGTCGCTGTTACATAACTCATGAGTCCTCTCCTCCATCCGCTTCGAATTGGTCCTGAGTTGGCGACTGCGCCGCGCCTTCCCTGCCTGATGCCTGCGACCCCGCTTGGCTGTCTCCTCGTTGGTTCCAATTAGTCCTGTCGGGGCGGCGGGCCGACCCACTGGTCTCCAGCCTTCCAGCCAGTCGCGGGCCGCCCCTGGGGTGTCGAAGATCCACACTTTATTATCCGCCACAACTCTCAACCGCACCGGGAACAACATGGAGTAGGGTAGTTCTTTTGCTCTTAATTCTTTCTTGACCTCAAGGAAGGTTCTCCTCCGACGAGTGACCTCCGCAGTGTAGTCCGGGAAGAAAGCGAGTGTGGAGTTTTGAATCTGGATCGGCGGAGAGACCCTCGCTGCCTGCAAGATGGGGTCCCGGTCCCGAAAGTTAAATAGTCGTGCAAGGATTGGTCTCGGCGGGGCCCCCGGTTTTGGTTTTCCACCGGGCACCCTGTGTGCCCGCTCCACCGAGAAAAAGCATGAGAGGCGCTTGGGCTTAAGCGACGTCTTAATCAACTCTTCCACGTAAAGGTCAGTAGCGCGTGTACCTTCTGATTCTGGAACCCCAAGAATCCGGACGTTGTTCCTTCTCGAGCGCCCTTCCTGGTCATCCAGCTTCTCCTTGAGCAATTTGTTCTCTGCCTCCACTCGCCCCATCGCTATCTGGAATTCTGAGACGTCCTCAACCAAGGATTTTGCGATCACCTCCACCTGTTTCACCCTTTCGCTCATCTTGTGAAAAACCACGCGTAGTAGGGTGATCTCTGTAGCTGTAGACCCCACCGTTGCTTGCACCTGCGCCAGAGCTTTCATTACGTCTTCAAGCGTCGGCTTCTTGGGGCCTTCTCCGATAGGCGTTTTTCCCGTGGAAGTACGAGGCTCCGCCTGTGGAGGGTAGTGTTTATCGTAGGCGAATTTATCCAACTTGGATTGCGTTGAGCTGCCTTTCGCGCCTCTGCCTGCCATGGTGCCCCTCCGCTGGTGTCCTTTCGCCACCGCTTTGTTGACCGGACCTCTGGGGCGCACTCCTTCAGTTTGAGTTCAGACGTGCTTTTGAGTCCTGGCGCCTCTCTCCTCCCTGGTTCTCGAACCACCGAGTTTTCGAGGAATCTGCGCTATAATATTTCACAGCTCCTGCCCCCCCACTGGTGCATATCGTACCGGTAGCTTCCGTCACACAGGAGGTCTCCAAAAAATGCCCCTCACTTCCACGGAGCCGGTAACGCACGTGGCGTGAGGTAATCTCTCCTCGCTGTCGTGTAATTACTGTCAGACAGGACTTTGGGACGAAACACCACATCCAGTCGCAATCAGCTCATACCACTCCGCTGGGGGACCGGCACTTCACCTCTGAAACTGTCTCATTGGTTGCCAATATGTGGCCGACTTGTGATCAGCTATCCACCTCACGCTTCGCCCCAATCCACGTGGGTCACTGTGGGTCAGCCCCACCAGCAGTGGGCAGGAGCATTCGCCAGGTTGGGGATTTCAGCTCTTCCCAGTCCCCCACAGTCACCGTGGCAGAAATGTGCTCATCCCAGTCTTTGTTCCCTCGCCGCCGCAAGCCCTTGGTCAAGTTGCGTGGGCCGTTATTCACTATGTCATTCGCCCGATGGAATTTCAGCCAGCTTTTACCCCCGGGTCGCTCTGCGCACAGCTTCAGTCGCGGTGCTTCGGCCGTGTGTGTTGGCCGGGCGCTCCCGATTCTCCCCGACCGGGGCTATTCCAGCAGCCTCACTGCAGCACTCTCCGTTGTCGCCGCACACGCCGACGTCCAACCGCCGGAGAAGTCACTCGGCAAGGTAGGGATTCCCTGTCGCTTCTTCTCTTGTTGGGGTGCAAGTATGCTAATTGACCGGCACTTCCGGCGGGTCCCCCTCAGGTATCCCACGCTTCCGCCCGTCCCCAGGGATCACCACCACTCGGTGCCTCTCGCGGCAGCCAGGCCGTCAGACGTCGGATCTTTGTTCGCTGTGTCACGGCTCACCGGAGGGACCGAATTTTCTTTGGTCAGACTCCGCTCTGTCCTGGACCCATGTTCCTCCCGTTTGAGGCTTCAGGGTGTCGGATGAGTAATCGGATATTAGTGGGAAGCCGCCTCACACCCGGAGCCTCCCGACTAAGCTGCCGCCATGCTCGGCTGCTAGCCACGCCCCCAAAACAATATATTTTAATGTGAAAAAGCTTAAAAGAAATATTATTAGACCAGGACTAACAAAATAAAATTTTCCAACACAATAACTCATTAGATTAAACAATTAATAAGTATTTAAATTGATTAAATATATCCATTTAATTTATTATAATAATTATTATTTAAATTAATTAAAAGAAATCCCACCCTATCATTTTAGATGTAAGGTTTATTTATGAAAATGTATTAATTAATTTTAAATATTGGTACTTTTTTAATTAATGGTTTGCTTAATTTTTTAATATGTCAATATTATTTTATTTAAACAAAATAGTTCCAAAATTAATATAACTTTTAACATCTGAAAAGACTGACATATGTAAATTAAAATGTGATGAAGTATTTTATTTAACATTATTCCTTAGGCATTTTTTCAGTAGGTCCCTGCCTCCATTTTTTTGTTAGATATATATATTATAGATGGACTAAAAGGCTTGTTTAAAAACGTGCTATGTTGGTTGATCAGTGCACAATATCCATATGCGAAGGATGCTGGCATTGACACTTTATAGATTTTGTGTTTGGTACATCATTTTAGCAGACACTTAGGCCGTGATTCCAAGTTCACCAGAATCACTGTACCATTTTTTGCCCCATGAAAATATTGATACCACTGGGTGCATTATTTAGCTGGTGCAATAAATAACACCTATCACAAGCTTTTGGGGAAAAACATGCAAATCTTGGTCCGTACGGCATCAAAATATGCATGGCACAGTAAATACCATAGGCCTCATTTTCCGCTGCTGGTGCGTCACTTTTTGTGACGCACCAGCAGCGTAAGAAATGTGCCTTGTTGCACCATATTTACAAAGTGACGCATGTAGGTAGATGCGTCCCTTTGTAAACCCTTACGCTACATTATAGCTATGCCAGGTATAATGTATGCAGGGGGGGGCGTTCTGACGCAAGACAGGGTCATAGAAGTGACGCAGTGAAATCTATAAGATTTTACTGCGCCACTTCTAGGACACAAATGCGTCAATTTCTTACGCCTGCCTCACAGCTTGCCCCATGTGAAAGGACACATTGCTGGAGTTGCGTCACTTTTGTGACACACTCCAGCAATGCGTCACTTTTGCGCCATACAGATACGTCAGAAAAACGGACGTATCTGTAACTCCTTGCGCCATGATGCGTCATACTGTAAATATGACGCATCATTGCTGTCGCAAGGAGGGCGCAGTGAAAAGTGACGCATCGCTGTTTTCACGCATCGATGCGTCACTTTTCATAAATGAGGCCCCATATACTTTTCCCCCACTTAAATTTCAACAAGTTTGACTGGCTAAAATGTAACAAAGGTTGAGATGTTTAATGCATCCAGTGATGACTAGGGGCCAGATGTAGGTATCCAAATACCGGTCGGTAACAGACGAAAATACCGATTTTTGGCCGTTACCGACCGGTATTTGGATACTGAGATGTAGGGCATGAAAAAATACAGATTCGGTAATTTTCCGAATCGGTAAGTTTACTGATTCAGTAAAATTACTGATTCGGTAAAATGACCGAATCTGTATTTTGAAATGTAGGTAGGACTGTAAACAGTGCTACAGGGCTTTAAGGATTCGTTATTTACCACCAACTATTAGTTGGTGGTAAATAACGAATTCCTATGTAAATGCAAATATGTGCATTTACACCTGTGCCATGTGGCACACATACATGCCCTTAGGGCATGTATGTGTGCCACATGGCACACACGCACTAATCAGGGGTGCAACAGGGTGTCAAAGTGACACCCTGCCACCCTTGACTATTTCACAATTTTACCGAATCGGTATTTACCGATTCGGTAATTGACATTCATTCCTATGGGCCTGATCTTAACGATTCGGTAAAAAATACTGAATAATTACCTACATAGGTTTTACCGATTCTAAAATACCGAATCGGTAAAATTCGGTATTTTAGAATCTGTAAAATCTTTTTACCTACATCTAGCCCTAGGTCCATTAAATACCACCCAACTCGTAATTATAATCAGGGCCTTAGTGAAGTTAATCAACCACTGTTAAATAGACCTAGTGCAAAAGATTATTATGGTCTACAAAACAAAAGCATACACCATCGTTCATGGAACTATTTCAGCTCCTTTGACTCCTATGTTCTGACGAAATCAATGATGTCATCAATGATAAGAGTAATGTCTTATCTTTTATACACTTACAAAGGTGTGCACCCTTTTGTTCCCTTAACATTATTTTCATCGAATATATATAAATATGCACCATACTTGGCCCAACTTGCCACATCTACTGCTGCAAGTTAAAGCATGGAGGAAGCTGTGTCTCGTGAATCACTCAATTAGACCACTTTTACAAAAATCTCTTTGAAATCAGGCCAAACCATCCAGCAGCTTCCATCCTTTTATAAAATGGACACAGGATGAGTCACTGCAGGATGGAAAAATAATTTGGACCAACAGACCTTAATCTTGTTTGGAGAACGTCTGGCCACAGCTAAAAAGGACACCCAGGCCAATGCTGTGTGTATCAGTTGGGATTTGCAAGGTTCTTAAAATGATCATTTTCTGTAATAACCTGGCCGCCGAAATAATTCTCCTCTAATCCCTCCATTCACTTAATACACAATAATCCTGCTCCTCCGTGCAATGAACTATGATCCGTTGCCTCCTGTATTGTAGATTGTATTTCGTGATGCCTTTTATTTATTTCCAGATGACTGACATTACTGCATTCATTCTTTATGTATTCATTTTCAACCCTGAATTCTCATGCAATGTGCTGTCTGCTCGAAGCAGTCTCATAGTGGATTATGAAGCAGCTTTTATGTCTTGAAATCATTTTTTGGATTTCTAGCTTCGGTGTTTCAATTTACAGTTATTTTATTCCTATTTACACGTGATTTTTATTTGCAGGAACGTTAAAACGACCCTGCTTGTAACGCAGGCACCCTTGCCATATGATGAAGGGTGCCTGCGTTGGCGCTAGACTGCACACAATGGGCCAGTGCAAGGTGTGAGCAGAAATGGTGCATCTCCTTGTAAATATAGGGCATTTCTGCTCTCGCCTTTTCACATAACACAGTGCAGCAACTTTGCTTGCTGCCCTGCATTGTGTGAAAGTTTAGTAAATTTGCCCCCTTGTGTACTTCACCATGCAAATGGCCAGTGGGGTGTGAAGCTCACTGTAGGCCACAATTCAGCTTGAAAAATAAGAATGTTAGGCAGAGCTAAACACTGAAGAGGCTTGTGAACAGCAGTACAGCAACCCAAGTGTAACATTTGTAAAAAACAAAAACAAGTAACAGAGGCCACACATTTTGTGTGGCTACTTGCTGCTTCAACACACTATTTATGCTTTTTTTACTAGCTCCATTTATGCCACCCTGGTGGCGGTTCCAGAAGAAGCATTAGGATCGTGAAATGTGACTTAGGGCCTGGTTACGACTTTAGTGGTGCAACGACAGGTCCACCATGCCGCTGCATCACCAAAGCCATGGTCAGGCCTCCCGCCAGATTAGGAGTTTCCTCCTGTCTGCCAGGCCTTGTCTTTGCTGTTCCCACTCCAGTGCCCTGAAAATGGCCACCACAATTGGAACAACAAAAACAGTTCCTGCATGCTGCATGGACATGCAGTCAGGAGCTGGGGTGCATATATATACAGGGGGGCACATGCTGTGCCCCCCTGTATGCACCCCAGGGCACAAAGGCATAGGTCACCATGTAGGGCCCCCTTTGTTTCCTCCCCACCAGGGTTGCCAGGGTGGAGGATTTGCCATGAAAACCATGGCGGAGAGGAAACTCATAATATGCTTTACGGGACCGCGGCAGTCACACCAAGCATATTGATGCCTTCTGACTTCCTCAACACCACCAGGAAATGGGGGAATTCCTTATGGCTGCAGTGGGGCAATGGCGATCAAACACCCTAATCGTAATATGGCAGATGGGAGACCGCCAAGCCCCCCCAAGTCTGGCAGTCTGTGGTCCGCCAGACTCATAATTAAGCCCTAAGTGTTTCATGCTTTGTCATTCACATGAGATGTCAAACCTTTACAACATAACGTTTATTTGTAAAGCGTACGTTCACCCAGAAGGGTTATCTTGGCACTGCATAACAATTGTTTATTGTTACCCAACACAATGGTACTCTATTATTGACCTCAGAAGGATGAAAGACAAACCTATTTTGCCAATGCTTGTTCTCTAAGCAGTGTTTCCCAAAATGGGCCGTGAGTTGATTTTTGGTGGCTCTTGAAAGTTAAAGCAATAAATAAGCTTTTAAATTTGGTATATATATCTTGTCAGGTATGCCAGTGTCTCAAAACTTGTGGTCAAAAGTCAGGCATGCTATCTCTTCTGAAAAATGATTTCTTATTCTTTAAATACGGTGATTGGTGTTTTCTTTTCTTTTTATGACTACAAAGTGCGAGGAGTTTTTAAAGTGAGTTATGTGACAATTGTGCTGGAGTATAGGGAGTGTGAAAGGAAAACTATAAGATGTGTGTTTTGCAACAGGCAACAAAATGCAGATAACTGTAAATGAAGTGTATGCATTCAGCAGTTAGGAAAACAAAATACAAGCACATTTTTTCTGAGTGTGCCAGAAACAGAAATGAAGAAAACCCCAATTTCCACACATTAACATTTTGGGGCTTTGCAGTTTTTTTAGTAAAACTGCATGCCTGTGCAAAGTTAGTGGACATTTCAGTTGCTGTCTATAAATGACAATGCACTCCCACATGATGCTTTAGTTACATTAAAAAATCACCCGCCTCATGCACATTACAGGTAGGTGGGTTACAAAAGATTATCGTTCCAAAAGTAGGTTGTGGTTCTTACAAGTTCTGGAAGCGCTGCTCTAAAGCACAAAAGCACACATGACATAAACAGTTATTTGCATTCTCTCCTTTACCTTGTTCCAATGCCCCGTAATGCTTTGTGCGCACCAAGCATAGTGTTAAATTCTGTAAATTATGCTGATGTCAATTAAATTTAGACCAGAACTATTTTTATTTACATATGAAACCTCTGCTAATGGGTGCAAATGCAGCAAAGTTATCTAAATTGCTCAATAGGGCAGGGTGTTCTCCATAGAAGAGGCCTAAGCACATTGTTATATGTGGTGTTTTCACAGAACCGTTTTCCAATAAAGGTAATGTTTTGTGAGGGTGGACACTTGGGGTGGATGTAGGCTCCTCTGTGGCTTGTGCTGCGGGTAAGGTATCTGCCTGTAGAGGTGCTTGAATAGTAGTGCCCTATGTACCTTTTCTCCTTTTAAAATGCAGAATAGCACAAAAATGTTACACTCCCTATCTTTATATATGAGTGGAAAGTTGGGCATGGATATAGAAAAAACAAGTGATAAATCTTGTGATTTGTGACTTTGAAGACAATGTGAACTGCTAGCCACTCGAATGAAGAACTCTGGCCTATGTGAGGGGGCTTTAAGATGACACCCACAATTTTGGTAGACTGCTTTCATACCCAGATTGAGGAAAAGGATTGTTTCCCAGTGTACTATTGGGCTGACGTGTACACTTTTATCAGAGGTGTACATAAGAAAACAGGCATGTATATAAAAAATGCAAAAACAACAATTGATGGACAGAATGCCGAACAATTTCATACATTCACCCCAGTACAGAGATCTGGGCCTAAATCCATCGTTTTTTTGCACTCCACACCATCCCAGGTCAGACATGGCCATATGCAAATCAGCCTTGACCCTGTGCCTCATGGGAACAGTCCAGCCCGAACTGCCAAGCCATGTCTTTCCTGGACCGGAATCATGCATCCAAGGACCGGTTTCTGGCTATCAGCCGTCATCAGCCTGGATAGCTTGACTCCAGTGGTGTGGAGAGCATGGGACTCCCGTCTGAGCATACCCATCCCACTCTCGGTGACAAATGCAAAACCAACAATTGATGGACGGAATGCAGAACAATGTCATACATTCACCTCAGTACAGAGATCTGGGTTTAAATCCATTGTTTTTTTGCACTCCACACCACCCCAGGTCAGACATGGCCATATGCAAATCAGCCTTGACCCTGTGCCTCATGGGAACAGTCCAGCCCGAACTGCCAAGCCATGTCTTTCCTGGACCGGAATCAAGCATCCAAGGACCGGTTTCTGGCTATCAGCCATCATCAGCCTGGATAGCTTGACTCCAGTGGTGTGGAGAGCATGGGACTCACGTCTGAGCATACCCATCCCACTCTGGGTGACAAATGCAAAAACAATAATTGATGGACAGAATGCAGAACAATGTCATACATTCACCCCAGTACAGAGATCTGGGCCTAAATCCATCGTTCCAAATACAGGAATATAGCCATTGGGTATCAGCTAGTTTCTTGAATTTTTGGGTCAGCCACTGGGTAAAGAGCAGCATCTGTAGAGGGTTATGTTAGTTACCACTTGAGGCGCAGACCTCGCACATTGTTGCAAACTAATTGGGTATTCAAGTTACTCCCTTTGTATGTCTTACTCTGTAGGGGGTGCTAGAAGGTACAGACAACTTGATTCTAGGCAAAGGTAATGGCTTTGGGAATATGATATGGTCAAGTTATGATCTTTCTTTGGAAATCTTTGTTGATCGAGCAAAGGTGGTAAATAGGACCGTCACGTTACCATTCAAGATTTGTAGCTGCAGGTAAATCATCTATGGATCTGAAAATTAGAATTAAAAGTTTCTGTGTTCATGTCTTCAGACTTTTTAATGCCACTCCGATATATATAAACATGCATTTGCAATGCAACAGATCTCGCATTTTCAAGAGTTTGAGCTATTGGCATTGTAAGTGACCTGCAAGCGGTCCGTAAACACGCAATTTGTACTTACAGTCCTTGCTTAGCGAGAAGCAAGGCTGGCAGCAAAAGCGTAGCAGTTACTGCTAGCCTCGCTTCTCATAAGCAATGACTATAATTACAAAGTGCATGTTTAGGCACCGCTTGCAGGTTTTCAAAACACATAAATAAAAGGCATTGTCATTTACAATGCCAATAGCTCAAACTCTCGCAAATGCGAGACCTATTGCATTGCAACTGCTTGTTTTACTCTAGGTTTACATAAATTGAGGGATGTGGGGGTATGACAAAAGGAACTGTATACATTTTCTTTCTGCAACAAAAGTGAAACCTTTGGCAACTGTCAGACTCAGAACCACTTACCATATCTGTGTCATGTAAAACCACAGTGACAGGAGTGGTGGCAAGCCAGGAAGGGCGATGGTGAATGGAATTTGCAGAATCTGTCCCGAAAGCTAAAGCTGGATTTCGTATGTAAAATACCGTAACAGTATATTGCTTTGTTTGGGGGTGCATCTCTGACAAAATCTTTTTTATGTAGGTTCGAACTTATTTAAAATCTTTAAGCAGCAGTACAATTTTAACAATTAAATAGATCAGTTGTACTTCCCGCTTTATAGTTTCTCTGAGTTTCAGTACATCCTGACTACTATAATATGTTATATTCATGTAAACATTAACTTGATTGCACATTGTTCAACTATGTTGGTGGTCTCTTGTTTATTCTCACCATGTCCTGAGCGCGTGGAGCCTCGCGCTCACTGTGGAATGTTGAGGGGATGGGACAATTGGGAAATGACAGTAGAGGTAGAGAATAAACCTATCTTATTTACTCCTGTATCCTGTTGTTACTACAACTACACAACAGGATTCATTTATACTTTAGATGCAGTTGCATTTGCTTGCCGGTATATAACATATTAACAAGACAAGGACCCTCTTAAAAGCAGATAATTAGATTTTTTCCCTTTCAAACAATCTCTATCTGCTATTATTTACTATTTAGCTGTTTATAACTTGGCTTCTGGTTCTGATTGATGCGTTTAAATCAATTACATAAAACTAGTGAAATTAAGACGGTAAACATATTATCAGACAGAGTTACAGAGTCATTTTGACTAGGCTGGTCATTTCTTAGTGCGTGTGTTCTCCTGGGGGAGAACCGACATCCTGTTCAGAGCTTCCCACGCATGGCAGGGCAGGGATCTCCAAGTTTTAGAGCAACCGCAGCTACTACTGTTGCTGTAAAGGCTGAAGGGTTTGCCGTGCAGGTGCCATGTTTATTTTGTTCATATGGCAACTTTTAACGTTGTCCTAGAGAAAAATCCCAAGGTGGGAGTTTGTTCTAAAAAGCAAACAAAAAAAATCCAATGTCCCCAGCGTGCACCCGTTTCACCCTGTGCTTGGGGGATGTACGACATTACAACGCATGCTTTTACATCTCATGCTTTTACAACGCGGTTTTTACAACGCATACCATTACAACGCATAGTGCTTTTGGGCGCTGGATAGTGAATAGTTTAATTTACTATTCCAACTCCAGTCCCCGTGGACACTAGGGAAGGTTATTGGATAGTAAATTAACCTATTCCCTATCCGAGAGCGCCCCCCAGCGCAATGCGTTGTAATGGTTTGCATTGTAATGGTTGCGATGTAAAGGCACTGCATGGTAAAAGTTGCGTTGTAAGTGATGTTTCCCGTGCTTGGGGGCTATTGAGCTATTCCCTGTGCCCATCCCATGCAAACACTAGCATGTACATCAGACACTGGGTCCCCCATGGAAGGCACCCTGTTAAGTCATCATAATGATGACCCTAACACAGGGGACTGAAACGTTGATGCTAACTATCCACTTAACAGGGTGTATGATATATAGTGATAATGTACTGTTCCTGGCAAAATCTAAAATATTGGCGTGGACATATTTATTTTGTAATCTCACCGTTCTATGCACATTGGTCACTGCACTGTTTTATATTGCACATATTCCGATTTTTTCTTTTCTACTTATCATAAATTGATTTTTGATTAATACATGAAAGAAGTTAACTACACAAAAATAAAAAGTGCCTGACGCGGTTGGTGCATACACTTTCCCCCTTGACTCATTTATTAGTTCACATACACTTTTTTTAGTACCTTAACCACTAAAGCCTATTAAAGGATTCGTGAGGAACCTTAGTGTTATATTTCACATTGAAACACAAAGGCAACATTGTATTTATCCCCACTCATCAGCCCTGGCAAGAATGTTCAAACTAGCCACATTGAAGAGACCATGACTAGAGGGGGACATCATGCTTCAATGATTGGGTTAGGTCTGCACATCCAGCTCAGAAAGCAGCGCCTAGCGCAGTCGATTTAGAAAATGCGAGAGTGCTAGAAAGCCCAGAGTGGTCCTGCTAAGGCCTTCTTCTGTGTTTCCTTAAGATAACTTTAAGATATGTCTTTCTAATTTGGAACATCATGTAGCACTGAAAAGAAACTGAAAATACTGAAAACCCCTGAGCGGCGGATTTCTAGACATATTGTTAAAAATGTATAAATCCCAGTGTCACCCAGTTGCTATGTGCGTTGCAAAGTTATGGGGTATTTCCAACTGTAAGGTAATCCAGTAGGAAGAAAACAAATTTCTAAGGAGACTGCTGGCACTTCCCATCTCTGCTGCTAAATACATCAATCATAAAGAAATGGGGCTGCGATACCTGGAAGACTTGCTCCATGTCCGACCAGCCCTGCTCTTCTTATCAATATGGAAAAACCCTGAGTCCGCCGTAACTAGAGACATAATACTAGACTGCCTCTCCCTGAATAAAGGCTTGCAAATCCCCTTGATTATAATTGCATAGAATGGGATCTTTTTTCGAGGTTCCCTCGACCTGTGTTTTACTAACCAAAAGGAGTGTGACACAGGCTTTGTTCCAGCTCGAGGAGTCCCAATGGCTTAAGAGTCTCCAGACATGTCCAACAGTCATAAAATATTTAGACTTAAACAACAACGATAGCATCATTAATTATCTATGGACTGCTCGCAGCAGATGGGAATGTTCACGTTTGCTTCGTTTTAAACCGGGTATTGTTAAGTACCTGTTTTGCTTTCCCCTGGGCTACACACAGAATCTTGATTCTATATCTTGCCTGTGTGACGATATTTTTTAAACAGACTACTCTCCATTTGATCTTTTTCTACAAATCTTTTTTGCCACATTTCAAGTTGTTTTTAACTTCCATTTTAAAGAAGTACTGTTACAGCCTAAGTCAATCCAGACCAGCTCTCATATTCATATTCTTATTTCTTTTACATAATGATGAAGTGTCTTTTAATGTGGGTGCATTTCTAAAGGCTGCCTCGCTGGCACAAACTTCGATGCTCTGATGAGTTATGCTGTTGCGATTTGGTACTGTATGAGATATTCTATCCTTCTAGCTGAGGCGTTTTAAATATTGGTTAAATCTTAATTGAAAATGTTATGAAGTATAACGTTTTTATCATTTTCTGTTCGTGAATAACCTTTATGGCTGCCACAATGCTGCGAATAAAGTTTTGAACTGAACTGAATACTGTTGAGAATAAGAAATAACATGCCTTTCTGGAGTCAGAGTGTGAAAGAGGAAGGTACAGTGAGAGGCTGTGATTCTCAGGAACACATTTTTACTGAAGAGGTTGTGAAAAAATACATTCGGCAAAAACATTTGTGAAGTTCGGTGCAGTGAGAAATCCAGGCTCAAGAGCATCCAAGATGGCCTCTCTTTTGTGATTCTCTATCTACCACCTTTACCCTGGATTTGGGCAAATGCATTTCACTGAGGGTTTAAACGCAAGAAGAAGTATAAATCATTAGAAATGCCAGGAAAATATGAGACCCAAACAACATGAACGACCTGAAGACGAGGTAGAAGAATCTGTTACCAGTTGATTGGAACCTTTTTCCCCGCCCAACACGACAGACTATTGATCAGTAAAAAGAAACCTGTACTGGAAACAGTATTTTGCACCAAATCCTTTCACATATTCTCATACCTTATAATGTAATTGATTCATGTTTTTCAATGGAAGTTAAACATAGGTTATGTAAAAAAAGATGTGAAATATGTCCAAGTGTGGCACATGGTGTAGGTTCTTTGGAGATATGACGCGTGACAATGTTTCCAAATGTATTTGAAAGGAGAATGTGAAGAGAAAAGAAATAAACCTAGAGTTGGAAAAATATATGAATATGGTGAAACATGCATGGTGTAGTAGAGGCCAATAAGCAAGTCTTAAAATTAGCTAAATATAAGTTGAGTAACATCTATTTAGAAAGACTATAGAATACACCCTGAATAGACAAAAAGGCATTATGAGCAGGGCAAGGATACAAGAGAAATGTTCAATTGAAAGAGAACCGGTGTAATAATTAGAACCCTGGTCTTTGAATGTTCCTTTGCCAAAATATTTGAAATTGTATTGGCAAATTGATTAAAAACAGTTATGTTATTGTTAGTTCATGAATCACAAATAGGACTCACTCTAGAAAGAGTATCCCAGGATGAACAGCCAAAGAATCCAAACTTTACCCTTTCACTTGAAGTCGACAAGGCTTTTGATAGACTAGTGTGTGGTTACCTCTTTAGGGTATTGGAGAAACCCAGGCGGGGCAGGTACTTCATAGGCAAGTTCTGACTACAGAAGGGGTACCAATCAGCTACTATACATTGTAAGGATTGTTTGCCAGAGCATGAAGTGGAACTAGTCAAGGATGTCCACCTTCACATCATCTCTTCATAGCAGCTTTACAATTTTTTCCCAGCACCATCTGAAACAGACATCTTCTAATTTTTCCTCAAAATTCCAAGGGAGATATCCAGTCAACTCTACTTCCAACTAGACCATCTCCAAATGTTCATTAGAGAAATACACTTCATAAACCATGACAACTGTTGCATTGCAATGTTTCACCATGGAGTGGGGCACTACAAATCCATACTGTTCCGGTGACACCAGTTTTTTATTTAATCGGAAACATGAATGACCAGTACCTTTATGGTTTCCAATATACATTCAGCTAGATTGGGCAACTGGCAGTGCAATCCTTTGGTGTCTGCATCTGTAGCTGATTTTATGGCACAACAAATTACATTTTCCATAGCCCCCTTAAATAGGGTAAACAGCAGGGGCGGATACCATTAACATATGTATTATAAACCTCCCCAGGCAATGTATCTGGAGTTACCGCTTTCGCATTAGGAATGAAGCATATTTTTTTTGCAGTTTTACTGAATACAGTGTGATGAATCTGACATCCTTGGTAGGGGTTTCCCACAACTTTCTGCCTTCTAGTCTTCTGTTGTGGCTGACTTTGTTTTGCTGGCTTTAGGACTCTGTATACTGTGCTTGTGCTCTCTCCTTTAAACATGGTAACACTGGTTTACACCAAATTGGCATATTTAAATTGCTTGTAAGTCACTAGTAAAGTTTTACTACATGTTTCCAGGGCCTGTAAATGAAATGCTACTAGTTGGTCTGCAGAACTCGCTGTCCCACCCACTTAAGTAACCCTTTAAACATGTCTCAAGCCTGCCATTGCAGCCTGTGTGTGCAGTTTTAAACTGCCATATCGACCTGGCAAAATAAACCTTTTGCCAGACCTAAACCTTACTTTTAAATACATATAAGTCACCCCTGGGGTAGACCCTAAACAGCCGATATGGCATGGTGCATTGTATTTAAAAAGTTGGACTAATCAGTTTACGTTTTACGTGTCCTAGGAGTGAAAAACTCTTAAATTCTTTTTTTCACTACTGCAAAGCCTATCACTCCCATAGGAAAACTTTGGGTTGCCTTATTACCTTTAATAAGTACTAACGTTTGTTTGGGAATGGGTGAATATTTCACATTTGGTGCCTGAGAAATTGTAATTAAAATCCTCCCTCATGGTAAAGTTGAATTTTAAGTTACAATTTAACTTTGAAAATGGCCCTTTTAAGAAGTTTACCACCTATGCTAGGGATTGGGCCTATATAAGTCAGTAAGGCTAGGCCACTGTCAAGTAAAACACCACAACAATGTAAACACCAGCTATACTTTGCACACCTTAGTTTTCCTTCATGACGACTGTATTTAATAGCAGTGATCACCATTAATTCTTTCAATTCATCAATCATCAAATTTTTCTTAAGTTTTAGATTAAAATTGTCAAACACAAACGAAGAATGTGAACATATCACACAAATACATCACATTACATTGAACCCACCCTATTTAACAACAAAAAAGTCACATTAAATACCACTGTATTACATCATACCAAATACATCAAATACATCAAAAGCCTACACCCGTTCTGAATTTAGCTGCCCAAGACGGAGAAGATTTTTGATACCCTAAAACCAATTGCTGTGAACTCCTCTTTAATGGGCCAATCAATCTAACGGTGCTAAGCTAAGTGGGACAAGGGGTGTGACAATTTGTTCTTTAGATACGTCCAACCCTAGGTCTTGGCAACTAGTGTGTTTTAGCACTCAATGGTTGTCAACTTGTCAGAGCATTTCAAACCCTTAATCTTTTCTGGGCTCTCCTCAGGGCCCAGAATTGTACTCCAATACAAGAAAAAACACAAAGCACAATTTCTACCTCTAAACACAACATCTCAAATGGGTGATAAAATTATCCCTAGCATGCAACGGTCATCTGTATACCTCATGGAATCACTGTGGAAAACCTTCCATGGTACTTTAATCAATTTGCCTGGAACAACAAACAAGGGCTCATTATCTTTACTCCACATGCAACAAAAGCCTATTCTCTTAGCCAGGTAGAACACTACTCACCGTAGTACACTTTACTCGTCGATTTGCTCCTGAATGACGAAAATTCTATTACTAGTGCATGCCTTCATCCGACTTGGAATGCAACGTTAGTCTGAAAAACAAGTTTACTCAACTAATTCAGCGGAAATAGTTAGCGAGACCTAGACACTGCAACTACTTGGAATGGCATGCATGTGTGATTGTAGTGTGCTCCCATCTGTATTGCCACCAAATGTGTTTTGCGACAGTACGAGCTTGCACCGTCTGAAGCTTTCCGATATGCACAGATTAGACATGCACTGTTTGCAACTCTGCCGCAGGGCACGGAAGTGCCTGAGGCCTTCCCGCTGGAGGATAGACTGCTAACGGACTATATGCAAAAGCAAGCCACATCTTTCACTTTTCGTAAATTAATCAATAATTTACCAGACCCTACAACCTCTCTGAGAGAAAAGTGGATGGGTGACGTAAGAGACCTAGATGACACGGAGTGGCAGGAGGCATTGGCCTCACCCAAAGGGACTCAGACTAGTACAGCTCAAGATACTACACCGCACATATCACACTAGATGCACTTTGTACAAGATGGGCAAAGTACACCATCAATATTGTCTTAGAGGGTGTGGGGAGGAAGGACCTTATTCCACACAATGTGGCACTGCCCCAAGATAGCTGATTACTGGAAAAAGATACTAAGGACGGTGTCGCAGACGGAGGGGGTATCACTAGTTCCAGAACCGCGCAGGTGCCTGCTAAATGTATGGGAACCCAATGATCTTACGCGTCCGGCGCAAACATGGGCCACAATGGGGCTAATGATGGCTAAACGTAATATAGCACCGAAATGGGGGGCGGCGGAGTTGCCATCATTTGCGACATGGTGTACAGACATGGACCTGACCATGATGGCCGAAAGGAGGGTATTTATCAATCAAGGATGCCCCCAGAAATGGAGCAAGATATGGGGAACGTGGAATAAGTCCCGGGGGGGATATATGTGAGTCACCGCCATATAGTGATGAAGAAAGTTCAGAAGATGAGCAATAATATATGTATTAGGACAAGTTTTAATGGAATGCCTGGTGAATCAATTGTGATCAGACAGATATGTGAAGACATCAAACGTGATTTGCTACTGTGGTTATGTATGCTAACTGTAAAATGTAATTATGTACAACCTGACTTCTCTGCCGAAGTTCTTAATGAAAATAAAAAACAGATAAAAAAAGAAATGTGTTTTGCAAATCCATTACCGGCTCTGTGACAACAACTTTGCGTCCTCTGCTGGGCTTAACGCATGAATAGAAGCGATTACATTTGTGCTTGTGTTTAGAATTTGAACACAGAACACTAATTAAAGGTTCAATTTTGACTCTAGCTAACCACTTCTCGAAACAGCATGTTGTCTGGTTGAATCGAGAGGGTTAAGAAATTACTCTTGTGTCACATAGATTGTTGTAGAACCAGCCACAGGGGTGCATGTACACAGTAGGGGCACAACATGTGCATGCATCCCCATGCACTGGCGTAAAAGGGCCCCCTTTGTTCCCTTACTGCCAGCAGTATCATGGTGTGAGAACAGCCATGAGACCGCTGGCAGTGAGAACACTCGTAATATGTTTGGTGGTGCCACAGCTTCACCACCAAGCACATTGCACCCTCAAGACCACCGCGCAGATCCTTGGTTGTTCGACCACCATACTCATATTATGGCAGTCAGACCGCTGGTGCGGCAACCCCCAACTGCCACCGCACCTCCATCGTAATTAGGCCCTTTGTTTATTTCTCCAAGAAAGCCACACATTTGAGTGGGTAGGTGTGCCTGGATGGGCCATCAACTGGCAGGATGGGGGGCCGAGCTGGGCACAGCCCCCCTTGCAATTAAATAGGCTGTGCCCTGCCTTCACTTAAGGGACTTGCCACCACTGCTTTGTTTATGCAGCCAGCCTGGAACCAGAGCAGGGGAGGAAGGACATGCTTTCAAAGAAAACACCAGGTATAAACAAACCCAAATCTTCAGTACACTCCTGGACCTGCGGATGCCACAGAAGAAGGACTGTTGTGCTGCTTTGCTGTCAGTAGGACTGCTACTCTGTTGCCGTGCTATTCTGCTACTCTGTTGCCAGCAGCTCTGCTTGCTGAGAAGGAAGAATGGACCTACACTCTTCATCCCAGCTGACTGACCTCCTGTTTTGAGCTACAGGGACATAACGAGCTCTAGAGGTACCATGCAACTGCCCAGCTAACCCCTGCTGAATCTGCAAGTAAACCTGCCTGAACCCTGCTGGCCTCTGCTCGAGTGTGTTCCTTACCCCTAAGAGGTACCCCTCAGTTTCTGGACCATTAGTATGGCCTTAGTTGAACTCCTCTCCAAAGAAAAGGAGAAATTCTGAAGTTTTGAGATCTTTGCTAATGGGCCTTCTAGTGCCAAGATCTTGCAACCTGTGCCACCCGCATACACAAAGTTCCAGTGAACCCACCACAGCATCTGACAACGATCCCCGGTAGGGGGAGATCTACACTTTGCGCTACAGCATTAAAAGCTCGCAGTGACTGCCATTGTGAAGCTCCAGCAGTGATCGTTGTGGATGCCTAACAGGATCTTCGTTCTACATCAACAACCATCCTTGATGCTCGCCCTCCTCCTTGCAGCCCCTTCCACTGTGAACAGAATTCTTCACACTGGACTTTAAAGATGAATCTTTCAGAGGGACTAACCTAGTCCCTGTATCCGTTCTGCACTCCATTGCAGTCGGCCTGAAGTTGTGACATTCACCTGGCCTAGTGGACCAGATAACTGCAATAGCACTTTGTACTTTTAGGAAAACAATTTACCCAAAATCTTTAAAATTGCATATCTCTGCTTCTACTGATTACAATTTTGTAATTTTAGTGTCATATAATTTATTACATTTTACTTGATTTTTCTAAATTGTCGTGGGATTTTTCTCGAGTTGTGTTTCTTCTTTATTACTGTTTGAAGTGCTTCATAAATACTTTACACATTGCCTTTAATTTAAACGTAATTGCTTTTGTGCCAAGCTACCAGAGGGTTGAGCACAGGTTCATTTGGTGTTTGCTTGTGCCTCAAAAGGACTTTAAAAAAACTTTAAAAAGTAGACAGGCTATCAGGTGGATTAAAATGTGATGAGTCAGGCTTTGCAGATATAAGTAAGGGACCAATATGTCATGCCATTCTGCCATTAGAGTGGATTTTTGACTGTCCCTACGTTAAATGTCCAAACAAGAATTCATTATTGATGTAGGGACAGTGAAATTAGTTATGCTGATCAACACCCTTCTGGTTAAATGGCATAATATATTAGTCCCTTACATATGCTATCTGCAAAGCTTGATTCATCAGATTTTAATCTAGCTGATAGCCTGTCTACTTTTGTAAGTTTTTTTTTAAAGGTCTTATGTGCCCGACTACACGGGTCCTCCTGAGGCTCAGCCGGGAGAGACCCCCGTTTTTAGGGTATTTCAGTCATTCTTGTTGTTTTAGTACTTTACTGATTCACTGATCCCAGTGCGACGCTGGTTTTTAAAAATTGTATTGCGAATTTGCACAGTGCTTAGTGCCGGACTCCCGGGGTCAGCTTCCTAACACGCGACCGCCATCTTGGGGAGGAGGCAGGGTTAGCGCGCTAGTCGCTCTCCTAAATAGCACTACATAAGCCGAGCTGGCGCGAGCGCGCACATAGATGTCCTGCTGATGCTCAGCCGGAGAGACCACCGTTTTTAGGGTATTTCAGTCATTCTTGTTGTTTTAATACTTTACTGATTCATTGCTCCCAGCGCGACGCTGGTTTTGAAAAATTGTATTGTGAATTTGCACAGTGCTTAGTGCCGGACTCCCGGGGTCAGATTCCTAACACACAACCGCCATCTTGGGGAGGAGGCAGGATTAGCACGCTAGTCGCTCTCCTAAATAGCACTACATAAGCTAAGCTGGTGCAAGCGCTCTGCTGGCGTGCTGAAGGCGCTCCTAAGGCAAGCCCGTCTGCGCCCGTCCGCACATGGCCCGCTCACAGCGCCAGCCCCCCTGCATGTTCAGATGTAGGGTACTCTAGGTCGGAGCCTTATTCAAGCGGTAAGCTCCACAGTCTTAATACTTTCAAGCACAACCAAAACTGTATATGTATCATGCCCAGCACAGAGCTCCATCGGGGTGTTACAGTATGCCATGGGTGCAAAACTAAATTACCAGATTGCCTCTTCCAGCGAAAGATAGATGTACCTAATGTTCACAAAGCTCAGAAACAAGAAGAAGAAACTAAAGAATATAAATGCATCCTGCTAAATGCAAGTTCCTTGGTGAAGCATAGCATTGACTGCACCTCCTTAATTGGGGAAGAGGAAATCAGCATCGCTTTCATCATGGAGTCCTGGACGGATCATACTTCCGGGCCATACTTGGTTAAAGCCACACCGCCAGGCTATCTTGTTAATACTCTAAATAGACCTCATAAGAAGGGAGGTGGGCTAGCAGTTAATTATTTAAAGTCACTAAGTGCATTTTTGGTTAACTCTTCCATGGAGGAATGTGAAGCTCTGGACTTCTGCTTCCATCTCTCACATCAATACACTTTCAAAGGGACCCTTATCTACAGGCCGACGGGTCCCAGGAATCGGTTCCTGACTCAAGCTTTCAACCTGCTCGAAAGTGAATTAAGCGCGGACTCCTTCACTATTCTACGGGACTTCAATTTCCATTTGGAAATTGATACAGAGCCTGATACATCCAGCCTACTGGACCTTATGAACATTGTAGAGCTTAAGCAACGAGTCATGGGGGCTACACATAAGGCCGGTCACACAGTAGACCGTATTTTTACCAATAACACACCGCTGGAGTTTACAGATCTGCTTCCAGTGGTCTGGTCAGACCACAAGGCCATGCTGTTCAAAGTGACTCTACCTCACAGGGGTTTGATGAAATCAGCAAATAAACCTTCGTTCAGTAGAGGCTGGAACAAGATGAAGGCAAACAAACTACAAGACCTCCTAACTTTATCTCTGCCTTCCTTGCCCGATAATCTTGACGATGCCACGGCCACCTATAATAATTGGCTTGAATCAGTTGGCAATAAGCTATCCCCAAATAAATTAACCCACCCTAACAGAGCACAACCCTCCTCACCCTGGTATACCCAGGAGCTTAGAGATAAAAAAATGGCTTGCAAGACGATCAAAAGAGCACGGATGAGGGAATATAATGAGATGGAAAAAATCGAATGCAAACACATTTTAGCACAGTACAGACAGCTGCTTGCTAAAACAAAGCAAGAGTTCTTTGCAAACAAAATTAACCTAGCAAAGAATTCGACTAAGGCACTGTTTAAAACTGTCACCGCTTTAGCACATCCAGCTTCTCCCCCTTTTGTTGTGAGCCAAGAACTGTGTGACACAATAGCAGAATTCTTTTTTAACAAAGTTGACGATATCTTTTCGACGCCTACAGGTCCCAAGGCAAAGAAAAGGCCAAAAGTGGAAGTAAACAGTAAGCCGATGCTCAGTGTCCTTCCTCAATTTGATAAATTTGTCCCACTGAAGGTCATGGATACTTCAAAAATGATTATGATGGCAAAATCGGGTTCACCATCTGATCCATGCCCATTGTCTATACTTAAATTAGCAATGGAGCCAGCAGCACTTACTCTAACATCCATTATTAATGCTATATTTGGGGAAGGGTATTTCCCTAAAATATGGAAAAGAGCATCTATAATACCCCTTCTGAAGAAACCCAATTTTGATCCCAAGGACTCCAACAATTTCAGACCTATTTCGAGACTTCCACTACCTGCGAAAATAATGGAAAAACAATGAATAAACAACTCAGTGCATTTCTGAAAGATTACCAGATATTAGATCCGACTCAATATGGATTTTGGGGTGGACACAGTACTGAGTCCGCTCTCCTCAAATCCACAGAAGAAATCAGGACTATATTAGATCAGGGAGGAAGAGCAGCTGTGATCATGCTAGACCTCTCAGCAGCCTACGATACTGTCCATCACAGAGTATTGATGGATAGGCTGCTGGAGATTGGGGTGAAGGGGACACCCTGGAAGCTGCTCAAATCCTTCCTATCCGATAAGAGTTCAGACTATGTCCCTTGGGGAGTTCACAGCAAAACCTTTCACGTTACGGTGCGGAGTTCCTTAGGGATCTTCCATTAGTCCGACTCTTTTTAATGTGTATGTTTCCCAACTTGCGCCCCTGATTGAATCCTTTTGTTTCAATGTAACCTCTTACACAGATGACATCCAAATTGTAGTGTCACTGCTACCTGATATGATGCAGGAAACGGCAACTCGCTTCCAGGACTACATGATACCTGTAGGTGGCTGGATGACTCAAAACTGCCTTAAGCTTAATTCCAGTAAGACGGAGGTGGTTTTGATTGGCAACAATCCGAGTTTTTGGTGGCCGGCATGGTGGCCGGATACAATGGGCCCCCTTACGACACCACTAAGGAAAGTAAAGAACTTAGGAGTCTACATTGATAATAAACTCAGTTTTAAGGATCAGGTCAACGCAGTGGTCTCGGCAACATCTTATACACTGAGATCCTGCAAAACAATTATACCGTTCCTTCCCAAAGAGAGCCAAAAAACAGTCATTACTGGTTTAGTTATGTCCAAACTGGATTACTGTAACAGTCTATACCTTAATGTCCAGGAAGGGCTTATGAAAAGATTTCAGCTACTGCAGAACGCGGCAGCCAGACTGCTCACCAGAACACCCAGACATGATTCAATCTCAGCTGAGATTAAAAAGCTCCATTGGCTGCCCATGAAAAAGCGCGTATGTTTCGCGGCCCTATGTGTGGTCCACAAATCTCTTCAAGGATATGGACCCCTTCATCTTAGATTGAATTTCCAGTGGTATGTTCCTAGGAGAACCCTGCGCTCTTCAGAAGCAAAACAGGTATCAGTGCCCTATGTAAGAAATCCAACTGGGGAGGTAGACGTTTTGTGGTTGGAGCTGCTAAGGCATGGAATGACCTACCGTTTGATCTGAGATGTATAACAAATCATCTGGATTTCAGGAAGGCCCTGAAGACTTGGCTCTTCCAGTCTAATTAAAGACCAACTCTCTCCTGCGCCTAGGCCTCTGTAAGACATCTGATTTCAGTGCCAGGACACCCTAGGGTAACAGCGGGCTTTAGAAAAATCAATAACATTAACATTAACATTAACTGCCGAGCTTAGGGAAATGGTAGCATTTTTTGGTGATAACACTGTGAAGGCTGTTTCTATTAGTATTAGCATCTTGTGATGTCATTTCTTTTTTGTGTGGTTTGGTTGCCTGTTGGAGGAAAATTATTAAAAAAGAATTACACCTCTGTGAAATGTATAATTCAGGAGCATGGAAATTAAAAAGCATGCTGTAACGGGATGAAGTAATTTTTTATTGGATTGTCCCAGGGAAATCTGGATAAGAAATGGCTACTGCAACAACATTGTCCACATTCTAAAAAGCTGACTGTGTGACTGTGTGCTGTTAGTAATGAATACTAATACCCTGGTGCAAATATAAATGAAACAGGAATTAGAAAATTTAATAGATTAGATGAGGACATGAAATTAGCATTTAGCCTGTTATGTTTCTCAGAAGCATGATGCTTATTACCATATATTAACTCTGGAAAATATTATAAATTTGAGATCCTTAAAATCCAAAGAAGTTGCAATTGTTTCTAGGGGAGAAGCATACATGATTAATTGATGTCACTCAATTAGAATTACATCTTCTGAACGACTCTCCTACAAATGCACAGTGTGATGTTCAGAAATTCAAACATTTCATAAGACATTTTGTGTAGGGCCAGACAGGCCTTTGTTCCATTGGGCATTCTTCTATTGGGCTGGAGCCATTAAAGGCTGGTTTTGAAACCTCAGGCCTGCTGCTGGTGTTGCCGTCACTTGTCCCAGCTCCCAAAAGTTAAATGCAGCAGGCACAGGGAAGATTCAAGAGGGAATGAAAGAGAGGGAGGGAAGGGTAAGTGTAAGGTTGAGAGAAATTGATTAAAGAGGGAGAAAGAGGAGAGGATGAGAGAGAGAGAGAGAGAATGGATAGAAAGAGAGCGATAGTACGGAAAGATGGAGGAAGCGAGGCTTGTTTGAGCTTAGTTGCCAGGACTAGAGGCACGAAGGCAATGTATTTTTTCAAAGGAACCTTACCATAGTCACCAGGGATTCTCACAACTAATCCCCATCATCCCAAAAGCATGAAAAAATGCTAGTTGGCAAAGATGGTAAAGAAGCGGTGTTGTATCAATGTTTATCAAATGACATCTCACTATGGGAGCATTCTTCCATGGGAAGGGGTCATTTAAAAGTTTTCCTCGCCTGGTGCTTCCACGTTTTGCATGGCAGTGACGAGGAGTGTGACGAGGAGTGGCTCGCTCTAAATAGGGTGGGTGGACACATGGCCAAACCTCCGACAGCCGACACCATCAGGCCCTCGGAGGTGTCTGTAGGCGACAGAGATGAAGTAATCTCTGCCATCTGCCATCTACTAGTGAAGGTATGCCTTTAAATGAGGATCTACAGGTTGGTGGAAAGGAAACACTGTTGTTGTTACTACAGAGTACCCTTTCTGCCAACAACTAAACCAGGCCCTTTGTTCTCAGAAAGGAAAAACAATGTGGACAAAGATACACACACACACACCCCTACAATGAGCGGCATTATACACATTGGACTGATTCACGGAAGTAACTTAAGACAACATCCTAAAATTATTACCATTTTGGTATTCACAGAAGGCACTTACTCATTTTGGTATTGATGAGTAAGTGCCTTCTGTGAATACTAAAACGAGTAAGTGTCTTCTGTGAATTACAAAATGAGTAAGTGCATTCTGTGAATACCAAAATGGTAGTGAGTTTACGATTTTATCTTAAGTTAGTTCTGTGAATCGGGCCCAGAGACAAACCATGTTGGGGCAAAGCAATGATTAAAACTGGGAGTAGGTTACTTTTAGAAGAGAAAAGGAGAAAATAACCATACAACTGTGGATACATTAAAGGAATCTAATGTATGGAAGTGTGCGATCCCAATATAAAATCCTGTCTCTAATTTTCTTATTATGATTTAGCAGTGCATCTGTTGGGTACTATTCATGTAATGTTATGCGGGCTGTCACGAGCATGCTTGTTGTTCTTAGCTCGTGACCAGCTCGTGTATTATGGGAATGTTGGGCTTCTTGTTGTGGTTCGAATATGTGGAATGTTTGGGAGTAAGGTGGTTAAGTGAGCTGTTATTATTACAAGGCTGGACTCCGTGATGAGTGGAGGTTAAATAAATCTCATCTTCTTTCAACTGACTTTCTTCGTGTCTTCCTTCAAGTGAGACTTCCTACACTGGCGACGGGCGGGATTTGCTACCTGCTTTTACTTGAGGAACAGGATTTCATTAACTTCAAAGGAAGAATTATTATTATTATTATTTTTTTTTTAAATCGGATCGGGCTTTTAGATCTCACAAGGACGGCAGATACATGGTTATGGATTGACCGGAACTATACTTCTTCTTGTGCCCAAAGGAGAAAGAAAGGAGATTTAAAAAAAAAAAGGAGAAGTAATCTTACTGTGGATGGCATCTTTTAAATGAGCCGCGAGTTCAAGTGAGTTGCCGTCTATTTTCGAACTTAAAGGAGCTGGCGTTCCTTAGTGGAGAGACTGACGAGGCACAGAATCTTCACGTTGTGCTGTCATCACGTTACGTGTTACACGTAGCGTCATTACGGGACGTGAGCGCCATTTTGTGTGTTTCTTAGCAACAGCATCGGAAAGGAAGCTTTCGTGGAGGATTTATCCTATTTTGGATTAAAGGTGGAAATCTTGCATATCTTGGATATTTGCTTACATCGGTGACACGCACACCGCGTGTATCACCTTATAATTTTGAAACTGTGTTTTATTTCAGTGTAATCGTAGCGTTTGTGACATATACACTATTTGAGTATACTGTATGTATTTACTGGTATACATTTAATATTTATTTATTTATTTAACTTTCAAAATTAGTTGTTTAGTTTTATTTTACAATCTGTGGGTGTATACTATTTGATTTAAAATGTCAGGCATTGTTCCTCCTACATCCTTTCTATCCTCCCCAGGTGAACCTCCCATGGCTTGGGAAATATGGGAACCTGTTTTCCTGGCTTATGTAGATGTGTTGGAGGAGGGGGAATGTGAGCCAGAAAGGAAATTATCATTGGTAAAACATTGTTTAGGTGGAATCGCTTTGAAAGAGTTCAAAACATTATCAGCTCTAGTGAATCCAGGGAATATTAATGTATATGAGTATGCTTCTTTGCAGTTAAGTTTAAGATATGGTAAAAAGAAAAATGTTGTTATGGAAAGGTTTATTTTTTACTCACGGAAGCAACGTGCAGATGAACCTGTGGAAGACTTTGTTTCAGCCTTAAGATGGTTAGCTGTCACGTGTGATTTTGAACATATTTCTTATGAGCAAGTCTTAAGGGACCAAATCTTGATGAGAACTAATAACAAAAAAGTGCAAGAAATACTTTGGACAACATCTGATATGTCCTTAAACAATGCCATAGATATCGCAAAGTCTATAGAACATTCAGAAAAATTTGTGAAGGAGATCAGAGGAAATGATAAAAGTGATGTCTTCAGCGTATCTAAGGATTCAGATAGGTCAAAGAAAAACTACTCGCAGAGAAGTGATTTTCCATCTAGAATGGATAACAAGTTCAGAAGTCAAAAATATGAAAAAAAAAACCAACAAAATATTGTGTTTCAGATGTGGAAGCGATGGGCATTTAGCAGATTGTAGAAATTGCCCAGCCTTAGGAAAAACATGTTCAAAGTGCAACAAAAAAGGCAATTTCACAAGATTCTGTAGATCATTACCAGGGAAAGGTAATTGCGTACATGATTGTTGTGGAAGTTATGCCGTAGATGAGACGGATTTCCAAGTAAATACTGTCATTAATGTATGTGAAGATGGGGATTGTAAAAAATTTCCGTCCTGTGTGATAACTGTTGATGACATTAACTTGGAATTTTTCGTTGACTCATGTGCATGGTATACCATCATTTCCTTGAATGTTTTTCGATGTTTTTCCTGGTGGTTACACAGGCCACAAAATTGATATTCTTGGTTTTTTTAATGCTAATTTACAATGTTCTGACCGGCACACTTTTGGGAAAATCTATGTATCAAGATCAGGATTGTCACTTTTAGGTTGGCCGCACCAGCATCAGTTGGAAATGAAAATTGATTCAAGAGCCAATCCTCCTGTTTTTGTTGTGCAACCACAGTGTTTGTCAAGTGTTTGTGATGATGATTCACAGTTAGTAGACAGTTTGAGGAAATCATTTCCTAGTGTTTTTATTGGTATTCTGGGACGGTATCAAGGTTTTGAACATGGCAACAAGCTGCATGAGAATGTTATCCCTGTTAGACACAGAGTTAGGAATGTTCCATTGACATATAGGAACAAATTAAAAGATATGTTGAAGGACTTATGTCAAAAGAATATTATAGAATCAATAGAATCTTCCCCCTGGGTTTCTCCCATTGTGATTTCGATTAAGTCTAATGGGGAGCTTAGGTTGTGTGTAGGTCTTCGTAGTGTGAATAGTGCCATTTGGGTGGATTCACATCCTTTACCTAATCTTCACGAAATGGTTTCAACCTTGGCAGGTGCACAAGTTTTTTCTTGTGTTGATTTGGCCAGCGCCTCTCATCAGGTGGTACTTGCTGAGGAATGTAAGAACATTACCGCATTTCCTACTCCAGAGGGACTTTATAGAGTTTTTCGTATGCCATTTGGGTTGGCGAGTGCTGCCTCAGTGTTTCCGAGACTACTGAGGGACACTTTGGAGGGATTAAATGGTGCTGTGGCGTTTCATGATGACATTCTGGTGTACGGGAAGAATGATGTGGAGCACGATAATAATTTGAAGTGTGTAATTGCTGCCTTGTCAGAGAAAGGCCTTACCCTCCGTCTTGACAAATGCAAGTTCAGACGAAAAGAGGTTGAATACTTAGGGCATACCATTAGTGGAATGGGAATTAAACCAAAGAGAAATCATGTTGAAAGTATTGTAAATGCTCCTGTACCTGTTTCGAAAGAACAATTGGTGGCATTTTTGGGGCTTCTTGAATTCTACGCTAAATTTATACCAACTTTTTCTGCAAAGGTTGATCCTTTTAGATGTTTGTTAAAGAGGAATGCCAAATTTGTTTCGACTGATGACATGACGCTAGCTTTTAAAAAATTGAAGATGTTGGTTGTGAATGCACCTTGTCTTAAACCTTTTGTAGTTGGTGTGAAATGTGTTGTTATGGTCGATGCTAGTTGTTCTGGTTTGGGTGGTGTTCTTTTGCAAAGGGATAATGAGAAGGAATGGGTAGTTGCGTACGCCTCAAGAGCTTTGAGGGATGCTGAAAAGAAATTATTCCGTTATAGAAAGGGAATTGTTGGCATGTGTTTGGGGAGCTGAACATTTTAGACCCTTTTTGTGGGGTACGAGATTTATAATAAAAACTGATCATAAGCTTCTTGTTTTTCTCATGGCTCCTGGTGGTGGTAGGACCATGTTGGCGCGTTTGGCAAGATTAGCTTGAAGATTGCAGTCTTGTCAGTGTAAAATTGAGTATGTTCAGGGTAAGGCGAATGTACATGCAGATTACATGTCAAGACTTGTTTCTGAAATGGAAAGTCCTGAGGTGGTTTTAGAGGATGAGTGTGAGGTTGCTTTCACTATGCGTGACGCTAATCTAGTTTGTGGTGAATGGTCATCTTTGCAGGAAGATGTTTGGTTAAAGGAAATGGATAAAGACTTGGAAATGTGTAGTGTCAAGAATTGTCTTGCACATGGTTGGCCGGAACAGAGGAAATTATCTGGGGATATGATGGGTTTCTTTAAGGTTCAGGAAGAACTTGCTGTGGAGAATGGTTTGGTTCTAATCGGAGACAAAATTGTCCCACCTTTTTCTATCAGGAATGTTGTTCTTGGGATTGCTCATGAGGGGCATCTAGGAATATCCTTCACCAGAAGACGTTTGAAGGAGTCTTTTTGGTGGCCAGGGATTGATTCTTGTGTGAACCATTTTGTGCGTTTGTGTGTTTATTGCTCGAACAGTGATAAGACAGCTGTTGCCTTGCGTCCGGAACCTCATCCTATTGATTTACCCCTTGGTCCTTGGCGTAAACTTGGCTTAGATATCATTGGTCCATTTAGTTGTTTACCTAAACAAGAAGCTTTTGGAATTGTCCTTATTGATTATTATTCTAAATGGCCAGAGGTCAAATTGGTCAAGGATGTCACTTCTCACCATGTAATAGAGTTTCTGGATGAGACTTTTTGTAGAGAGGGGATTCCTCAAGAGGTCGTAACTGATAATGGTCCACAGTTTGTTAGCAAGAAAATGGAACCGTTTATGGCTAAATGTGATATTGTTCATAGAAGAATTGCAGTTTTCCATCCTGAGGCCAATGGCCAGGTTGAACGGTTCAACCGTGTGATTAAAGAGGCGATTCAACTTTCAATTAAGGGTAATTTGAATTGGAGAAATGCATTACAATCTATGCTGTTGGCTTACAGAACTTCACCTAATTTGGTTACTTTGGTTACTCCTTTTGAACTCTTAAAAGGGCGTAAACCTAGTACAAGGTTGGCACCTTGGTGGTTAAAGAAAAATTTATGTGAATCTGACAATTTTTTGAAGGTGGATTTTGAGGCTGTTCAGCGCAGAGTTGAATTATATAAAAATAAGATGAAACATGCCGTGGTAAAGAAGGTTGGTTCTACGTCGATTCGTTCAATAAAAGTGGGTGATTTTGTTCGTATTAAAAAGAAGGAAGGGGTGAGCAAAGGTTTTCCTGTGTGGTGAAGTCCAAAGAAGGTGATTGAGGTTTTTAGGAATGCAGTCAGGGTTGACGGTGGTTCAGTTTGGAATTTGAGTAGAATTTCAGTGTTCACTGGGGTTAGTCCAGGTGAGGATGATTATGATAGCAATGTATTTTTGGATGTTGGGGAACAAAATGATAAGAGGAATTGTACATATACTGACTGTAATCCTGGTAACACCAGAATTGTGCGTTCTCATCATATGCCGGCCAGGTACGACGATTTTGTAATGGACTAGACTTGTAAGGTTATCACCTGTATTTTATTTGCTTTTTTTTTTTTTTGTTCTGTTATTTTTGTTTAAAGGGGGGAAGGTGTGTTGGGTACTATTCATGTAATGTTATGCGGGCTGTCACGAGCATGCTCGTTGTTCTTAGCTCGTGACCAGCTTGTGTATTATGGGAATGTTGGGGTTCTTGTTGTGGTTCGAATATGTGAAATGTTTGGGAGTAAGGTGGTTAAGGGAGCTGTGATTATTACAAGGCTGGACTCCGTGATGAGTGGAGGTTAAATAAATCTCATCTTCTTTCAACTGACTTTCTTCGTGTCTCCCTTCAAGTGAGACTTCCTACAGAATCACTAGTTACCTGTAATATGAAAATGATATAGCCGCTTAACTGTAATAATTTATTACATTTGAATTTGATATCATCCTGCTTACTACTAAAGGCAGTTCATAGAAGGAAAGGTAGGCCATGAGAAAAGAAACTAAAACTGTAGTTTGATATATAAACAAGGTTTGAGCTATGGCCATTGTAAATGACAATGCCTTTTATTTATGTGTTGTTTTTAAAATAGATAAATAAAAGGCATTGTCATTTACAATTACTATCGCTTAAACTCTTGCAAGTGCGAGACCTATTGCATTGTAAATGCAGCACAGCTTTTTTACAGCACCAGTGCGGCTCCTGGTTGCAGCAGGCAGGCTCGGGCCATGTCTGTTTTAACACAGCCATGCACAGCACCAGTGTCTGGGTACAGCAGGCAGGCTCAGGCCATGTCTACTTTAACAAGGCCATTCACAGCACCAGAGTCTGGGTGCAGCAGGCAGGCTCGGGCCATGTCTGCTTTAACACAGCCATGCACAGCACCAGTGTCTGGGTGCAGCAGGCAGGCTTGGGCCATGTCTGCTTTAACACAGCCATGCGCCTCCGCACTGCCTCCCCCTGCACAGCATCAACACTCCACCTTAAAGTGGCACCGCCCTGCACCTTGTGCTCCTGGGCATAGGAGGTAAAGAGGCGAGAAGCTCCGGCCTGGAGGGCGGAGGTCACTGCAGCCCTCCCGGGGATGGGCGCCCTCCCCTGGCTGCCCCCTTTGCCCCCTCTGCCCCCTGCCACCATCCTGTCCAGTGCCACCTTAAGCAGGCCACGAGGAGAGCGTCCGGCCGGCCGTGTTTGTACACAGTACCCCGTGTGGGGCTCTTTAAAGCTGCAGTGCCTGCTCTCACACAGGGTGCCCGGGGTCGGAAACACGGCCACAACAATCCAGGCATCCACAACCTGTTCTGTGCAGCGCGCTGAAGCGCCAACCTCTGGCGCTAGGCGCTTTATAAAGCAGGCATTACATTCCACAGGGGCCCTTTAAAGCTGCAGTGCCTGCTCTCACACAGGGTGCCCGGGCCGGAGACACGCCCACAGCAATCCGGGCATCCACAACCTGTTCTGTGCAGCGCGCTGAAGCGCCAACCTCTGGCGCTAGGCGCTTTATAAAGCAGGCATTACATTCCACAGGGGCCCTTTAAAGCTGCAGTGCCTGCTCTCATACAGGGTGCCCGGGGCCGGAGACACGCCCACAGCAATCCGGGCATCCACAACCTGCTGTTTGCAGCGCGCTGAAGCGCCAACCTCTGGCGCTAGGCGCTATATAAAGCATGCATTACATTACACAGGGGCTCTTTAAAGCTGCAGTGTCTGCTCTAACACAGGGTGCCCGGGGCCGGAAACACGCCCACAGCCATCCGGGCATCCACAACCCGCTGTTTGCAGCGCACTGAAGAGCCAACCTCTGGCGCTAGGCACTATATAAAGCATGCATTACATTCCACAGGGGCTCTTTAAAGCTGCAGTGCCTGCTCTCACACAGGGTGCCCGGGGCCGGAAACACGCCCACTGCAATGCGGGCATCCACAGCCTGCTGTTTGCAGCACGCTGAAGCGGCAGCCTCTGGTGGTAGGCGCTATATAAAGCATGCATTACATCCCACAGGGGCTCTTTAAAGCTGCAGTGTCTGCTCTCACACAGGGTGCCCGGGGCCAGAAACACGCCCACAGCAATCCGGGCATCCACAGCCTGCTGTTTGCAGCGCGCTGAAGCGCCAACCTCTGGCGGTAGGTGCTATATAAATCATGCATTACATCCCACAGCCGATTCTGGAGGGCCCGAATCAGGTCGTGGGAAGGTGTGGGGTGGATGGGTGTGCTCACCAGAAACCCTGGAGAGTGGTGGGGGGTCGGGGGCGGTGCTGGTTCTCCTCTAGTCGAGGATCACACGTCGCCAGATTTCGGATCGATACGTTGTCTGCCAGCCCGACCTGCCTCACCCGGACTCCCCCTTCTGGGTCGGGACAGGACTGCCGACCCACTCTGCAGGTGCCCGCATGTTGGAGGGGCGCCCTTCTCTTACTGGCTCTTATTTATTTAGTTAATGCAATTTTATATAGCGTGAACTTTTACCCAAGGGAGTCCAAGCGCTTTACTATAGAACTCAGTAAGTTACAGAAGGTACACGTGATGAAATTTACACATTAACGACTTACATATATAATCAGGATTATAACCAAGCATTGAAGAAAGCTGTTAAGACGTGAGCGAAACGGAAACCTATTGTGGGGCGGGACTTCCGTTTTCTGAAGCCCGCGCCCACGGAATAGCTGCCCAGAGGAGAAGTGGTGACGCGGGGCTCACATGCCCGAGGGAGAGCCCCGCGGAGGCTGCAGAAGTCCGGAGTGCCGGTGAGTGGGGCTTAGTTGCAGGGGGGGGTCTTGGTGCGCTCATGTGTGTGTGTGTGTGTGCAGCGGGGGGGGTGGCGTTCTCTATGTGTGTGTGTGCGTGTGTGTATGCGCGGCAGCGGGGGGGGTTCTCTATGTGTGTGTGTGCGTGTGTGCGGCGGGGGGGTTCTCTATGTGTGTGTGTGTGTGCGTGTGCACGGCGGGGTGGGTGGGGCGTTCTCTATGTGCGCGTGTGCGTGGCGGCGGCTTCTCTATGTGTGTGTGTGTGTGCGTGCGTGTGTGTCTGCTTACAAGGAGCCATGGGAGACAGGAAGTGCGCGCGACCTGATCCGTTTACGCGCGCGTGCACATCACTTGTCTCCTTCTCAGGGCTATAGTTGATTACATAAATATAAGAATCACTTTACATGTACCACAAATGAGCAATGGGTACTTTCTTTAATTGACTTACATTGAACTGTATGTATTATGTTTCTGTAATAAATTGCTATAGGTTGCTACGTTTTTTCTTTTTCAGTACAAATTCAATCTTTGTTCTACATGCTCATTTATAATGAAGAGACCGTAGATTTAAGCTTGTTTACATTTATTTGGGGGAAAAGGTGAACGTGTGACCATATACTGTAAGGATAAAATACCCCTGTCATATGGTAACAACATATTTTAAATGACCTTATAAAGGAGCATGATATTTGACCTCGTTTCTTTATTTGGTCACAGAACATAACGTACAGTAAAGGGTACTTTATCTGATATGTAATAAGTCACAATTTATTACACTGCAAGAACCAATGTTGCCTGCTGATACAATATGTAAAACTTACATTTTCTCTTGACAATATTCTCTTCGGATGTAAGCAATGGCACTGGCCTCACTGCTCTTGATGGACCTGAGAAGTGGTAGGAATACAGTGACCTATTTCGAACTTAACTATATGAGACAAGCAATATTCCATGTGTGTTCAAGTAGATATTCAAAATACCTTGGAGAAGTTAGTAAGCACACTCTTCACTGGGAAAAAAATTATTAAAAATCAAGAGATTCATGATGCAGCTATAAAGGGAGAGTAGCACAGTGATATTGGCCGAGTTAGTGATGCAGCCCGCGCAAGGTAAATTTATTTATTTAATTAATTACCTTACTCCTGTCCGTCATATGTCGGACTCCACTACCCCCCCACCCAGCCCCTCTCCCGCCCAGCCCCACCGCCCGCAGCACTCCCTCGGCGAGCTGCCACTGGTAAGTCCCTAGTAGTGAAGTGAAGTGAAAGCGATTTTTAAAGCGCAATCTCTTGCCCGAGGGCGTCTTGGCACTGTAGAAACGGATATAGTTGCAGAGCTGAAGGTTCCTGCAGATACTCTGATATCTCCTAGTCCTGAGAGAAGAGCCATGTTTTTCAAGGCCTTTCTAAAGGCAAGTCGTGAAGGAGCAGCTTTTAGATCCAATGGTAGACTATTCCAAAGTAAAGCTGTGGCCCTGAAGAAGCTCTTCGCACCCCAGGTTGTCCTTCTAAAAAGGGGGACTACAAGGTTCATTGCTGAGTCTGAGAGAATCATACTCCCTGGGGTGTACCATTTGAGCTTATCCTTGAACCGGGCTGGCCCCAATCCTTGTAATGATTTGTAGGTCAGGCAGAGAGCCTTGAACCTAAAACATTGTCTGACTGGGAGCAAGAAAACCCAGATGTTTTACTTTATTTGCTGGGTCAGGGAGGAGGCCTAGCTCTGAAGGCCACTATTCTGGCATCCAGAATAAGGGGTTATTGCCGAAGATGATGTCCTCAGTTTTAGCAGCGCTCAGTTTAAGATAATTGATGTACATCCAATTACTTACATTGCTCATGCAGGTTCTAAATGCAGAGCCTGAGTTGTTCTCAGATTTCTCTAGTGACACCATAATTTGAGTGTCATCTGCTTATGATGCTAAAGAGAAGCCAGATGTTTTGATAAGTGAAGCCAGTTGCGTTACATACAAATTGAACAATGTCGGGCTCAGTGCCGAGCCCGGAGGGACTCCACACGGCAAGGAAAAAGGCCCGGATTTAGATTTGCCCAACGCCACGCTTTGTTGTCTATTGACCTGAGAGGATTGAAGGAAACGAAGCGCTGTATCCTCTAATTCTAGACTCCGCATATGGTCAAACAGGAGCTCCTGGCTGACTGTATCAAAGGCTGCACAGAGGTCCAGCAAAATCAAAGCAGCAGTCTCCCCTTGTCCAGCCTTTCACAGATCTTTTCGGTGGCCACCACCAAGGCGGATTCTGTGCTATGGTTTTTCCTAAACCTGTATTGGGTATCATCCAGTAAAAAGTTTTCTTCAATGTACTCTGATGGCTGTTTGTTGATTACTTTCTCAATCACCTTAGTGGCAAAAGGAAGCCTAGAAATGGGATGATAGTTGTTCAGGTCAGAGCATTGGGATTATCCTTTTTTAGCAGCGGCAGGATCGAGGCAGAATTCCAGTGTGCAGGGAAAACACCCACCTCAAACACTATATTGAAGATTTGCCCCAGATGTTGTGCCACTTGTGCTGGACTCGGATGCAATATTTTTGGAGGGCAAGGGTCTTGCGGAGCGCCAGATTTGATTAGTGGAATCAGGTTCTTAAGTTGTTCTTCAGGAGGAACCTTAAAGGTAGAAAATCTGGCTAGACCTGATGCCACATTCAGGGATTGCCCGTCAGGTTGTGAGGCTGTCCTGCCTGGGGAAAATTTGATAAAGATGTTGTCTACTTTTTCTTGAAGGAAATAGGCCAGGGCATCACAAAATCTTTGATTAATTACTGCTTGATTGGAACTGGCTGGGACTACCAATTTTTTTTATAACTTGAAAGACAGTTTTATTTGTATCACATGCTATTTTTATGTGCTCAGAGTAATTGTAGGTTTTAGCAGTTACAATCCATTTTTTATCTTTGTCTAATTTGTTTTTATAGATAGTTCTCTCTTCGACCTTATAGTTTTTCCTCCACTTTACTGGACCACCAGTTGCGATACAGGTGGACACATTCATTTTTGTAAGGCGTGGGAAGATTAAGTGATTTGCCCATAATCATAGGAAGTTGAGCATTCCTGCCGAGACTCGAACCGGTTCCCCAGCTTCGAGGTCGATTGCTCTAGCTGTAAGGCTACATCCTCTCCCCTATCTTGAATGTCCTTTGAGATCTCCGGGAGAAAAGGAGGCTCACGGTCTTCAGGGCATCACATTTCAGCATGTCCTCGGCCAAGGCCAGTCTCAATTCAGACAGTTATCCAACATGTGCACAACAGAGTCCTCTGACAATGCACCATTTTCTGGTTTCTGTGGTCCCACATGCCCACAATAGTTTCTCACCTTTTGCTGAAGGATGACTCCTGTAGTTATACTGTTGTGTCTCTTTCAAGTTGTGGTGATATAGGGGGTTTTCCCTTTGAACCACTGGTGTCTCCCCTAAATTGTTAGCCTGTCTACCATGGGGCCCTGGAATGCAAATATTAATCTTTAGTGTGGCCATGAGCGGGCCCCTAGAGGCTAAGTATCACAACCTCTATCTTCGAACTAACCCATTTGGCCCTCAAATGGTAGAGGTCTGCCATTCCTGTGGGGATGCCCATGTTTTATGACTGTCGAATGGGGAACACACAGATGTGCTCTCCTCGACCCCTGGTGTCCTCTGGAGCCAGACACCATGGTCCCCAATACTCTTGGAGCGTAGAAATGTTCATATATTTTCAGTAGAATTGCTAAGCGAGTTTTGCCAAAACCCCTTTTGCCAATGAAAATGGTTTGGACCTGAAAATCCATTGATATGAAACATCATGAGGCTACTCCACTGCAATGCACCATTGCAGTGCAACGTATTGTCAACCACTTCACCATATGGCCAGAGCAGGACTCATAGGTAGTGAAAACACACATAGGTATTCCTCACTACCTGGGCGCATGTGTGCTATTGCTCACCCCAGCCTGCGATGGCTGTATGGACACATTGTTCCCAGCACCAATGGTGCCAGTGCACCTGCCACAGTCTGCACAGCAGATTGGACATGGGTTTAACCAATATGTGTCTGTGCACATGCACAAACCTGAGTTGGCAGGTGGAATATCCAATTATGGACACCGTAGGTGTGGGGGCACACTCACAGCGCCTACACTGGCGAGCTGCTCATGAGTTTACTCACAATCGATGCCAGTATGCACCCACTGGTCTGCAATGACAGATCAGCCTGTGTTTCAGAACATGGAATTAGTGCCATTTCCTAAAATTGATAGGAAGGGCGCGCACACTTTCACGTGTCAAGGACAGGCCGGGCACATGGGTACCCAGGCCCTAGCACTTTTGGTGCCAGTACGCACACACCACCCTGCACTGCCCAGCCGAACATGGGTGTGCCCCCTCAAGGGTACAGCTGCGCACTCCTGGCCAGCATTGGCAGACCCGACACCTTGCCACTAGCACCATGGATCCAAGCGTGCAGACACCTGTCTACACTGGCAGGGCTGTCCAAGAGGTTAGAACACCAGGGATGCAGATGTACGCTCATTATCCCGAGATGGCAGGCCAGGCACATAGCCAACGCACCATAGGTGCTAGGGTGCATACTCCAGCCTGCCACGCCTGGTGGGACACGTATTCGAAACAGCATCAGGGCTGGTGCGCACACCCCGGTCTGCGTTGGTAGACCATCCCATGTTCCAAAACAATGCACCAGCGCCTGTTCCCACCCTTTGTAGGGAAGCGAATGTACTTCTCCATGGTTTTAACAGTGAGGATGTGATGAGGCCCTGAGGCCACTCCAGAGATTCAGTATCTCCACATGAGTATTCATGGGGTGAGCCAAACTCTAAGGCAGGGTAAGCCCCATTGGGGGCTCCTCACTACCTCGCCAAGGAACATCCATATGTGCCCGCCCGGCCTTTAGCCTACCACTCCTCGGTGCCCGGCAGGGCTTCCCGGGGGGGGGGGGTGCCCTCATGATATGGGACAACTCACTTTGGGCGTAAGTGATGACAACTTAGGCTGGGGAGCAACCCCAAAGGCCAGCCATGGCAGACCCGACATAGTGTTGACAGCTATCCTTTGGATGGCACACTCAGTGCTACATCCCACTACTTAGCCTGTGCTGTGGTGTACCTATTTACAGCGCGCATGGAGGTACTGCACCAAACCCCATTGTATTCACACCACTGCTAATGCGAGCAAGGCAGGCGCATGCACCTGCCCTTTGCCGTACAGGGAGAAGGTGCCCAGACTCCGACGGTTGTCCAGAGGAAGTTGGCAAAGACTAGGAGGAAAAAGCCAAAGGTTCTGGGGCAATTTCCCTTTAGAAGGCCATGTCCAACAGTGAGCTTGTTGTCAATTCTGAATGATTGTTTGATGAAGGTTTTGGGCGTGGTCGGAGAGAGTGTGTGCGGGTCTGACAATGCAGTTGATCTCCTTGGGTTTGGGGGTGGAAGGTGGGAGTTAGTTCCTGTGAGTTCTTCCGGAGAGGAAGGATGTGATCCATCTGAGCGCGTCTCCTTGGATGCCAAATTGGTGGAGTCTTTCTTTCAGCAGGTGGTGGGATACGGTGTTGAAGGTTGCTGAGAGGTCAAGGAGGAATAGAGATGCTGTTTCTTCTTAGTTGAGGAGGGTTTGGATGCCGTTGGTGGCCGCGATCAGGGTAGTTACAGTTCTGTGATTGCTGCAGAAGCCTGATTGGGATGCATTGAGTAGCGGATCTGCTCCAGGTGTGTCATGAGTTGTTTGTTGATGATCTTTTCCATTACCTTCACTTCACTGGGAATGGGAGCAGGGAGATTGGCTGGTAGTTTTTGAGATTGCTGGGGTCAGAGGAGGGTTTTTTGAGCAGTGGTCTTATTTCAGCGTGTTTCCGGGTGTTGAGAAATATTGCTCTGGTGATAGAGAAGTTAAGCAGGGTGTTAAGTTCCTGGCCGATCATTTGGTTTCTGAGGTTGAAGATGTGGTGCGGGTATGGGTTTCTGGGAGCTCCAGAGTGGATGGAATTCATGGTAGAGGTGTGTCCTGCGTTGAGAGGAGGCTCCAGGTGGTCAGTTTGTGGTTCGTGTTGGTTGTGGTGGTGGCGTATCTGTCAAGGAAGCCTGTAGGTGTGGATTGGGGTTCAAAGTTTCTGTATGTGGTTGTGTTCTTATCGTGAAAGAAGTCTGTGGGTTTGTCGCATAGCACCTGTAAAGGTGTGATGTTATTTTCACTGGTAGTCGGGTTGGAAAATTGCTTAGTGATGTTGAAAAGTTCTTTGGTGTTTTAGCGCTATTTTCGATGCGTGCAAGCTAGGGCTGCCTTCTTTGCTGCCCTCAACAGGCACTGGTAGATGTTAAAGGAGGTCTTAAAGTTTGCCCTGTCAGAGGTGTACGTGCTGGTGCACCATTTCCTTTCCAGCTGTTTGATGCCTCGTTTCTCTGTTATGAGTATTTGGGTGTACCATGTGGCCTTTTTGGAGGATTTTCTCTTGATATTGCTCTCGATGGCCACAATGCTGTTGGCATAATTTATGATCCAGGCTTTGAAGTTCTTCACTCATTGTTCGAGGTTTGTGGCGGTAGTGGGGTTGGAGGTATTTAGGGTGTCCATCCAGCTGGTCTCTGACATATTCTTCCACCTACAGTGGGGGGGATGATTGTCTTCGGGGTGGTGGTGCAGGGGCTGAAGATGCTGAAGTGGATAATGTAGTGATCAGTCCATGCAAGTCTTGTGACATGGCTGTATTTGATGTGGTTGGTGGAGGTGAAAATGGGGTCCATTGTGTGTCCTGCGGTCTGTGTAGGGTCGAGGTCAATCTGGGTCAATCCAAGGCTGCCCATACTGTTGAGTAGGTGTGTGATGTTAGCAGAAAGGAATACCACAGCACTCCATACAAAATATTCAAGAAACAAATAAAATCTAAACAGTAAGATGTGTCTTGAAAAAAGAAGTTTTATTTAATGTAGAAACACGTAATTTGAGTATTTCTCACTAAAACCTTGTTCCACAGGTCATTTTCATCCAGCTTCTCAAGATGCCAAAGGCTGTTTTGGTAAATAGAAGAAAGCAGAAATATTAAGTATGATTTGAAAACAAGAGACTTATGCTTCATGATACCTCTATAACATGCGGCAATTGCTGTACATGTCACTCAAATATTCCTTTCTACCTACATTCTACTTTAGTCCCAGGACTTGGTCAAGTACACTATCTATAACACTAACGAATTTTCTGCTATTATTTCTGCTGCTTGCTAATTCCTGACACAAACACGATATGGCGGCCACTTTAGAGGCTTGATAGCACACTAGTCAGCCAGTCCCTTTTAGTTTTTCTTGACTTGCCAAGTAGATGTTCTAAACAGGATGTCGGCTGACGAATCTCCTGTTACACACACCAGAGGATTACACGTTGGATACAGGTTAGTTTTACTGGGCTCCTGTTCGGCATTAGTCGAGCCGTTTATTGCTAACTCTACTTGAGGGGTACCTGACTATTGGGAATTGTAGTACACACCACATGCTGAATGCTCAGGGTGTATGCAGTGATATGGCCTAATTTGCTGGCAGCGGCGGTAATGTCCCTTTTTCTTTTAATTCCAGACAGGGACTTCTCAAGGTTCCGGGCATATTGCCTATTTTACGTCCATACTCAGGCACAGATTTGGGCCGCCTTCCATGACTTTTTACCTGGTAAGAATTTGTTTGTTTGGAATTCAAGACTTATACTCTTTTTCAGCCCCAGTGATTAAGCACCCCTAGTTTAGGGTGGCTTTGCACTTGTTGTTTTATACATATAAATTCATGTTTGACTCATATCGCCATGCTTTGGCTCACACGTACACAGTCTTACATATTTATACATTTAGTATACCATTTGGGGATACTATGTGCGCATATTTACGTGCTCTTTCTCTAGCTACTCACCGTTCAGGTGACTTGGGAGCCTTATTTGGACTCATATTCGAAGACGCATCACTTAACATAGAACATCATTCCTCTTGCCTTGAGGGGACGAGTTGGATAGTGACAAAGTGAGTGACAGGTACAGCGATTTCAGAATCATGGGGCATAAGTCTCTTGTTTCCAAATCATACTTATTAGATCTGCTTTTTTCTATTTACCAAACCAGCCTTTGGCAACTTGAGCAGAGCGAGGCTGTCATGGGAAGTGTCTCTACAAATGTGAGCAAAAGTTTGCTTTTCCTTCCCGAAACCGACAAGTTTAAAAACATCCAAGGTTATACACTCCAATATATTGTTTGCACATGTAATGGCACTGGTGTTAGAGGGGTATTTTTCTCATCTTTGTGTTTCATTCTTGACTATTATGCACAACGGCTCTCATCTTTGCACTACACGTTTCTTTCTAATGTACTATTCACAACCGCAGTACAGGATATCGGATCTGGTTTCTTTTGATTATTTTTGCAGCTGCTTTCTGAGCAACGTTCACATCTCTAGCAATTTTGAAAATGGTCAAGCTCCATTAGAGGCTTATCTCTGCTTTCTACAATGAATATGTATGATAAGACTTATGTTCTTAAAAATGTGTTTATTATTGTTATTCAGCCTCGAAAAAGTCACTGTGTGTCAAAACACTTGTCAGCTGTCATCAATGTATCAAAAACTGGAAATAAAATGACCTATGGAACCAGATTTACTAAGAAATATTCGAACTACATCATTCTACATTAAAGAAAACTTATTTTTCAAGACAAATCCTTGCTGTTTGGATTTTATTTGTTACTTGAATAATTTGTATGGAGTGCTGTGGTGTTCCTCTCGGCTATATTGGCAAATTGGGTCCTCGGTCTAATGTGTACACACACCTTTGGCAGTAGGGTGTGGGGCTATCTCTAAGCACCATCTCATTGAATATTGTATCACATATACGTAGTGATTATTGTATGCCCACTAAATAGAATACTTTGAATACGAGGTGCTATTTCTTTCCACTACTACCCGCTCTCTTTTGCTTCATAGGTGTGTGATGTTGTTCTTGTTTGGGTATTGTGCAAATTTAGGTCAACGAGGAAGACGTAGTCCTTGGAGTCTAAGGTTAGGGGCACAATAAAGTCTGGGATGGTGTTGCAGAAGCTTTAGTGCGGGCCTGGGGGTCGGGATGGGAGGGTGTCTCTGAGGATCGTCTTGTTGTCTGTGTGGAGCTTGAAGTTGAGATGTTCCATGGGGTGGTGGTGCACTGTGTGGTCTCTTTGTGGATGATGGCTGTTCTTCCTCCTGACTTGTTGGTGCGGTCCTGATGAGTAGTTTTTTATCCCTTGGTTATTGCTGTGGCAATGTCTGGTGCAGATGTGGGGCTGAGTCAGGTCTCAGTGAGGAAGACAATGTCGAGCACAAGGGTGGCCATGAAGTCCCATAATTCAGTGGAATGCTGCTTGCATAGTGAGGGTTTGTTGAGAAGGGTGCATGCAAGTTGGTGTTTTTGTTTAGGTGGTGTCTATTGAGGGTTTGGGGTGAGGGGCCGGTTGGTCGGATGAGGTGTGTGCTGTGGTAGGAGAAGTGGCAGTGGGTGCTGGTGAAAGGTCCTACCATGGAGTGTGGGTCAGCGAGGTGGCAGAATTCGTTGCAGCGCCCGGGGTTGAGGACATGGAGCTCGGCGATAGTTTATGTTCGGGAGTGGGAGTGCCAAGGGTCATGGTGCTTGGTGCGATTCAGGCATGGTTGGACTCAAATGTGCTTGCCTTTGGGGCACTAGCAGCATGCCCACTGTGCACATCCATTGCACTGTTGCACTGCAGCCTGTATTAAGTAGGTCCTGGGGTGATAAGGGCTTCTGGAGCAATGGTGAGAGGGAAAACCCGGGCAGGAGAAGTGGGGCATCAGCGGTGTTACTGGATCAGTCTGGAACAAGCAGAAACTGGAGGTCACAGGCAGGTGGCAGGCTAGGAGTCTAGGCGCTTACTTATGTAGGCGTGCTGCAGCCTGCATTAAGTAGTTCCTGGGGAGAGCGTGACTTTGTTTGGCGGAAACAACAGTGAGTGGGAAAACCCAGGCGGGAAAGCCCGGGCAGCGGTGGTGTCACTGAAGCAGTCTAGAAGAAGCAGAAGCTGGATGCAAGTGAATGAAATGAAATGAAAAATTACACTTATATAGCGCGTAACTACCCGGAGGCCTCGCAGCGCTTTGGCAGCAAGTGGCAGGCTAGGTGACCCGGTGCCTACAAAGGGGTTACTTTGGTGCATTTTATAAGCTGTAAGCTCAAAATGGGAACAGGTAACTCATTTATGGTTGGTGTCTTTAGAATTGTAATGAAAAATCTTAACTTGTAGTGAAGCCAGATTTTAAATTCCAAGTTTGATAATCCCACTTTTAGGAAGTTGGCATTTTCCTGCCTAAGCCATTTTGTGCCTGCAACTTGTCTCTGGGTCACATGACTGGGTACAGGCAACAATTGGCTTTGTGTATTCCTCTTAGACAGACACACATTATATGGAGCATTGGTATGCCTGGATGGGCCCTCACTGTCAGGATGGGTGAGAGAACCTGGGCAAAGCCCAATTTACACTTAAATAGGATGTGTTTGACCTCCACAAAAGGACGCATACCCCCTGTAGTTAGTCTAGAGCAAGGGCAAAGAAGGCAGAGCACCTGTGCACGTCAATGGCCTGCCTCTAGAAACTTCTCTTACTTCAAAGGCAAAGCTGAGTATAAATATTGGCCCTCAGACATCAACTCTTCAGCACACTGTGATGTATTCCTATAGGTTCTGTATCGATCCCCCTATTCCTGACCCTATTCTGGTTAACAAGTTAACTAGCAGCCATCCCATGATGCAGAAAACCCCCATGATGCAGAAACCGTTATCTGATTAAGCCACACTACGGCACAGGAATGTGTTATCTGATTAGGTCATAACGCTTGCCATCTAATTAGACAAGCGATATTCCTCCAGCCCCTGATAAGGCATACGGAGTTCTCAAAACAAATCAAACCTATGACAACCTGGGAAAAACCCTGCGGCCATTTTTTTGATTTCATCGAGAACTTCAGCAAAAGAATGTGCTAACGACCAGGTCGTATGACATCCTTATTGACGTATCTATGTCCATCCTTACGTCAATCTCGGCACCTTAAAGGTATAATTATTACCGATATTGCCCTATGCAAACACACGCGGTGGTGACGAGATCGGAGCAGCCAGACTTGCCGAAGCCCAGAGCAGAGCAGACCCCGCTGGCGCAGCCCCGCCTTCCTGACGCGCTGAGAACGAGACGCTGCCTTTCTCCTGCCGAGAAATCCAGCTCCGGCGCTTCCGGGTAGCCCTCGCAGGCAGCCTGGAATATCGAGACCAGAGACGAGAGATACCATCCCTCATTCATCCTAGATTCCAGGTACAGAACTGAATAACCCCTTGCAGAGAATTCTTTAGTCAGTCACTTGGCAAAACAAACTTAACTTAAACTGTAACTTTCTATCCCCGCCCACGTATTAGGCTTAGGTCAGGTACACCGGGGTAGGCGTAGTTAGAAACACCAGTTGAGTACGATTAGTCAAATGTATATGTGTATGTATCTATTTTATCCATTTTAAACCATCATATGGCTTAGAAACCATATCAATGTTTTTACAGTATTATTTTATACTTCTGCTTTTAATGTATGCACTTTACTTAACCATAAGTATTGCAATAATATCGATCCATTTCTCTTGTATGAGAAAAGAGACTGATCAATAAATAACATCTTTTATTGAACACGCCCGTCTCTTCCTTTTCTCTACAATCTGGTGAGACTAAGAATGCACGTACTGACTGAGTAAAATAAGTCGTCTTTTGTTTTCACACGACTCTAGAGATACACTCTTGATTAGGGGAGAGCAAAGTTGTCATGTTCTATGGTTGTCAGAAACTAAATCCCTTCTTGTCTATCCAGGGAGGTTCAACTCCTCCTTGCCTATTCGAGAAAGTTTCTAGTGAACTCTGAGCTAGCTGGCAAACCCAAAACTTTAAGTCTAATATCGACAGTAGTAGACCTAGTTAACGTCTGGTCTAGGCCTATACTATTGAAGGTATTATTCCAATGCGCAGAGCCTATTGGGATAATAGGAACTACACTACATGGCGCCCAACGCGTTTGGATAAGGCGATAAAACTAACGTAAGACATTTAGAGTAACTCAGTCGTGCTTTTTCACTCAGACCCCTTTTTCCCATAATACTCCAAAGACGTCTGGAGTGGGTGAAAGGTAATATCCGCCAGACCTCGCAGGAGGAAACTCCTATGTATGGTCCTTGGTCTAGTCAACGTTGAAGGATACACTGTTCCAAAATATTGTGCATCTAATCGTTGTTTCCATAAGAACCTGATCTGCAAACAAACTAAATAACCTTCTGGACAGTACATTGTCAGACACTGAAGGAGAAAGAGAGGCAGTTAGAATAGTAACTGAACTCGCAGCAGCTGATAATGCACTGCAAGACGCTGACCCAGATAAAATACTCATCGCGGTCAACATAAGAAAATCTATAACTTTAAAACTTATAGAAAATGGACTGACACCTAGAGGTGGCACAGTCATATTCGTAATTGAGGCACACGAATATCGGCAGACAGAGGTATTCTATTCATGGATACACTTTCCAGCAGCAAATGCTGTAACAAAGGTCTTCCACTATTACAAAACAGAGGAACCTCCTAATGAGTACACTCCTTTCGAGGAGGTGGAAGTACCACTTAAATTTCAAGAGCATCTGCTCTTATTTAATGGCGCCCTAAAACATAATAATCACATCACCAGGCTCGGTCCATTAGGTAGACCAGGAGCAACGTGGCCGGTTCTAGCCTGATACACACCACATCCAGACATCGATGGGATGTCTGCAGCAGAGCTTTTAACACAGCTAAAACAATTAATAAAATTACATAGACAATTAGTCCAATATGTGATGCGGACTTCAACAATTCAACCAGCAATTAAAATTCCACAGCTGACCCCTCATCAGGGGAACACAAATAAAATTACACCACAGAACATACAATCCTGCCTAGGTAAATTACCAGCTAAACGGGAACAAATACCATTCTGGTTAGCAGAAAAAATCACCCAAATAGAGGCGGTGTTTCCAGACACCACCCCGTTAGAAAAACACAGGATTCTGACCATCTGTCTTCCAATGGGAATCGCACCACACGTGGAGGACTGTGACACTTGGGGTACAGTCTTCGCTTCCATCTACACAAAAACGCACGGTGTTCCATCCATTTCGGTAATACCAGATGTGCTAAAACAAATTCAAGACGAATACGGTCCAGAACCCGCTTTAACTCTTGGTATGAAATTACTAAAAGACTTCAAGCAGGTCTCGGCTATATTATTAGCCAACATAAAGGGAGAAGCAGCAAACGTGGCGATCCGCCAGAGGTTAAAGGAGACAGATATAGCAGACCAACCAGCTGAAATTGCCAGAATTATAGAAAAATCCTATGAGGAACTAGGTAGAGATAGTTTAGGTGGAATACCAGTAAAACCACAACTGATTGAAAGTCCTGAAAAAATATTTTTTAATAATAATTCAACATCACAAAAAAAGAGCTGGGATGGAAACAAACAATCCAATCCTAAAGAAAAGAAATTCCAGTCCAGAGGAAGGTCTCCTCGGCGGAGAGAAAAATCTCCGAACCAAAGACACAGGTCACCCCAAAGTGACCCCTCTGGGAAAAGATATAACCTTAGAAATAGGGATAATATAAAGAAGCCTGATAGATATCAAGACATTGATACACGTCCCTCTCAATCTTTTCAGACTTCCTCGCAGAAATCGGAAAGAAGAGGACGATCAGAACAAAGAGAAGAGCACGCCAAGTCCAAAGACAAGGAATCTGCTCATCTAAAAAAGAAACTACAATTTCCAAAAAAGTAGGTAGCCAGTATTAAAGTAGTTAACAATGCCGAGAATACTGAGGACACAACTGAAAAACGGAGAATGGGCTCAGACAATGCTAGACAGCGCAGCAGAAGTGAGCATAGCTCGCAAGGTCCTTATGAATCTTCTGGAGACAGTGGACACGAATGAATATCTTCAAGTGGAAACTGCAGACACCAGAGTTAGCAAACCTCACAAAATATATGAAATAACATTACGTATAGAAGGGGATAAGACTAGAAAAATAAGGGGACTATTTTGGGATAATCTCTCCAAGGGCTATGACATCCTTCTAGCTGAAAAAGACTGGCCACCAGAGTTTGTCAGGGACTGCCCTCATGGCGAAGAAATAATTATGCCTGCCTTCTCAAATCATATCCCAATTCATAAAAAATACACACTTGCCAGAAAGTGGGCAGTAGCTCAAGCTCCTGCTTTATATAAAAATCATGTAGGATGGGATGAGGACTCTCCTCCTCACAAAATCCAGTTAAAATCACAACCTACTGCACAGAGACAGTACCCAATTAAGCAAGAAGCTAAAAAACAGGTAAAAGAAATCCTAGATCAATTAGAATACCAGGGGGAGATTGAAACTTGCAACTCACAAATGAACAGCCCTTTGTTTCCGGTCTCCAAACCAGACAATTCATATCGTCTAGTTTTGGATTACCGACACCTTAACTCATGTTGCAAAACTTTTGCAGTGCAAAACTCGCATAGTGCTGCACTAATGAATAACATAGTGCGCAAAAAATACAAAACAACATTAGACATCTCTAATGGATTCTTTTGTCAAAACATAGCACCAGAGAGCAGATATTGGTTTGCGTTCTCAATAAATGGCACTCAAAAACAATTCTGTCGGTTAGCCCAGGGGTACAAGAATAGCCCAGGGGTATTCTCAGCGAGAGTAACAGAATTACTACAAACATATGATGACGAAGCATTATCGTATGTCGACGACATATACTTAACAGATGATGACTTGGATACTCACTTGAAGAGAGTGAACACCATAATACTTGGGTTCGCAGCAGAGGGTTACAAATTCAACTTTAAAAAATCCAGAATTGCCCATCTAACAGTCCTGTTCTTAGGATATGAATTATCAAGTGAAGGCAAAAGCCTGGCTGACAATTTCCTAGAGAAATGTGCCGTACTCCAAGCACCTAGAACACTAAAAAACCTACAGTCAATTCTAGGCTTCCTAAATTTCGGAAGAACATACATTGCAAATTACGCAGAAAGGGTCAAACCCCTTTATGATCTAATAAAACCAGATTTTAAAAGAACCAATTGGACTCAAATACACACAGAAATTCTGAGATCCTTACAAACAGACATGTTAATTAAAACAAAATTAGAAACACGTGATAACACACGCAATCTTGTGATTCGAGTCATCCCAGGAAGATGCGGATTCACATACCTGACCTCTAATGAGGGAGAAAAGGTACCAATTGCATTCAAATCACACTTGTACACAGAAGCTGAAAAGAAATTCAGCATTAAAGAAAACATTGTTCATGCAGTTCAAACCGCAATAGCTAGAGAAAAAGATCAAGCGGACGGTAGACACATCACAGTCAGAACAGCAGAATCAGCCTTTGAGGCATTAACAACACCGTGTAATTTACCAACAACAACATTGAATCCGGAATGGATACAATGGGTGAATTCAATTACAACGGACAAAGTATACTACTACTTTGATCCAGGACTAAAGGAATTGAAAAATCTAGAATATGAAAGAACATTCCCTCTGCCAATCGACATTCTGCCCTTACGACAATACGCTTGTGTAATCTATACAGACGGACATGCTCAACCCTCCGTTTGGGGAGAACAAGCATACAACCCCACATGTGAGATTACAAAAGAAGTGTGGCGCGGAGGTAATCTAAGACCTCTATTAACAAAAACACACTCAGTAGAAACTAATTCAGAACAAGAGACTGAAATAATAGCATTGAAAATGGCGCTAGATAATGCGGATCGCGAATTCCCGACACTTATAGTGTCCGATTCATATTACTGCGTCAAATCATATAACAACGATTTGCAGACATGGATTCAAAACTGTTACAAAGATGACACAGGTGCAACAATAAAGCAAAAACTGCTTTGGGAACAAATAGTTCTGTTACAAAAAGAACTACCAAAGACTCACGTGATACATACACTGAGTCATCAGCGTGATGGCGTTCACGTTGCAGGGAATTGATTGGCTGAGACAGCCACAGCGGTAGCAACTAAATCAGCTTCCGTAGCTAGAAAAAAGCGTACAGTGAAGTATATTGACGGTGAAACAGTGCTGGCGGTGAAAACGTCATCAAAAGGCGACTGCTCAGCGCTACCGATCAACTATCCACTCAATTATACATACATAATCGATGCAAACTCCGTCCCTTTTGCTCGAATCCCTGGAGTGGGGGATAGAGTGATTCCAAACATGGACAGGAGAACCTTGTTAATAGCAGACGCACATATGGGCGAGGGTCTCAGACACCTCAAACTAAAAGGTTCTCTGGAAGAATTACAATCAAGGTACTGGTGGCCAGGCATGAGCCTGCATCATACCATGTTTGTAAAGAACTGCCCAAACTGTAACAGAAATCGCAGTGGTGAGAGAAACGGTGTAATACCGTGTCGTTTCACTCCAGAAAAGATCAACAGTAAAAAGCAAAGCGTCCGATTAACATATACAGGCTAGTTTCCACTTATAATGTAGATCACCAGCACTCGGCTGACGTCTGGACTGTTATACAAAGATTTGCGAGTCTAAATGGCATATACGCTAAGAGCATGCTACGTTTGACCATTGTTTTCACTCTAGCCCTCCAGCCTGAGGGGAAACATGGCCAAATGAGCATAGCACAGCGGGACTCTTCTCACTTCCTTCCTGAGGGATACGGGATGGTGTAAAGAAAAAACCAAGGCATAAAGCTATCTATAACAGAAAGGATATTAGGTTCGGGAGCTGGGTGGGTCAAACATCTAATAAGTGTCCAACGTAGTCTAAATAACCTGCCAAGAAATTCTCTGAAGGGATTCAGTCCGTACGAATTATTGTTTGGAACTAGGATGTTAGTCTTAGACCTCGACGGTCAGACTTCAGTGGTGAAGGAAAAAAGCTTTGATATCAAAGATCGTTTGGCTATTTTGCAGGACTTAAACGAAACAAGAAAAGACCTGAGCAACATAAAGTTGAAACAGCAGCCAACAACCACTGAAGAACCACCACCTGTCCCAGCAAGACCTGTCTGGATTCCAAAAGTCGGGGATCTAGTCAGAGAAAAGATCGCGGTAAAGAAGGAATTTGGGCCTTCTTACAGAAAAGCAGTTCCTGTCTTGTCTATCAACGGGACGAGATCAGTTGTACTACCGCCGCTTGCTGGTAAAAAGGAGAACCGAGTTGTATCCATCGACCTGGTAAAACCACAATCATGTGGCCGATAACAAATAGTAGGCCAAGTGGACTCCCGATAAGTAGTAGAACACCAAGATTTGCTACAAACACAGAGGTTCAATCTAAGAGGCTAATCACATTCAAAACGCCTACAGAACTACAACAAGGACTATGCAACAATGCAATGGAACTTAGACCTCTGAAAACCCAAATAAAAACATTTAGCAGAAACACACCAATCTATAATGAAGTAACAAACGACTATGCAAGAAACAGTAATCCTGAAGCAATTGGAACAATTGACAGAACTGCATCCGGCTACTTCATAAACTTCGATGATTCCTCTGAAGGCTTCACTGAATCAAAAACACAGCCATCAACAAAAACCTTTAAAGATAAAGTTAAAGTACTTTTGAAACAACTGAAAGAAATATATCTGATTTCTCCTTGGATTGAATTTTGGGTGGGTTTTGGTGCATTTATCCTCATACTTTGGCTCATCATGGTACTAACCTTGGGACGCTTCATTGAGGGAAAATATGCTAAAATGGACACAGCAAGTCAGAAAATCAACTTGATCCTCAAACCACACACATCTTCACACGTCGAGAAAAGAGAACTTTCTTCAGTCAACTTCACAGCCAATCCTATACCGGGTGGGGTAGCATGGGACAACACTGACTACGAAATTTATGGTCGGGTTAAAATCCTGAAATATCCACACCAAATTAAGATCTCGTTGAGTGACTTTGTAAAACCAAGCTCATTTGCTGATGATTGGGACTTTGAAAGTATAAATAATATGATGTCTGACTTAGTGATGTCTGCTAAATTTACCAAACATGATTATTTGCAGGGTTTGACAAATTATGATAGTATGTACTGTTATAACCACTATGGTAACCATTTTCTACATAGATCTGCACAACCTAGAAATGTTTTAAATTATAATCAATGGGAACATTGTGCAACCCCTCCAAAAGGAAGCTCAAGAATCGTTTATGACAAATATTCATACTTTTCAGGTTTCAACTCAAGTAATGCTGAAACATTTTATTTCAAATTGTCAAATAAGACAGGGACAAAGACCATGATAACAAACACGAAATTGATATATTCAGACTCATTCTTTGAACAAATGAATACTTTTGGTTTTGATTATTGGGACAAAAATGTTGAAGTAAAAAGTGTTTGGGGAACGAAAGAATGGCAAGTACAAGGTATAGAATCTTTGTTTAGAGCCTGCATGATCCCAGAACAAATTATATTTTTAAATGACACTGTTCAACAAACTTCCTGTCTTGGCCTAGCCAAAATCAAAGACTTAAATAAACCGTCTATTCCAAAACCAACAATGAACAGCAATAGCTCTACAGATGAAGAGATAGACGTAAATTATGTATTAAACCAAAACAGAACACATCCTGATTGGAAAAAGTGGTTGATCTGGCCCACAGATACTAATAACTGTCAAGACAGATTCCTGAACAAAACACAGGGGTTCAAAATGACCAGGCCAGACCCTAGATATTCCCAAAGACAACACCCAGGGATAATAACCACCTACAGTGTGGGCAAATTATGCCTTCAGTGGCTACAAACTTCCACACTGGCAGAAATTAAGCAACACCTAACTTTACTTACTGATGGTGCTGACTTGCGTGATTTCATTATGGGACCGCGCAAACAGCGTCAGAAACGTTTCATAGCAGCCTCTGTATATGCAGCATACAACGAGGCCTGGAAGGTGACTCAAATTGAGACAGCAGAAAGTATACGGGAAATTGACCGTATTAATTTGGAAAAATCACTTTCTGTAGTGGACAATGGGTTAATGACTCTGTCCTCCAGAATTTTTTCTCTGGACAGCATTGTGTCTTCAGCAATCGAGATAATATCGTAAGACTTACGACTTACTGTTGTAACAACACGGTCAGTCCCAATTGCGTTCTATTGTACAGCTTGGCTGGACGTTACAAAATCTGCGTTCAGGCTATGTGCCTTGGCGTTTAATCAACACAACGTCACTATTCAATATCTTTAACCTCACTGATAAACAAATCAGTATGGCACAAAAGGGTGCTGATTATACAATCCTGAGCATTGAGAAACTCGAGAGATTACCAGTGACAATGTCAGAACGACCTGTCAGTGAATGGATAATACATGGGATAATTAATATTCCAATATCAACCTTCAGGTTTCAATACTGCCAAAAATATATACAGGCTGGCATGTACGAAAAATTGGGAAAAGGGTACATTAAAACAACATGGAACTTGCCCTATTCACATGCATGTGTCAGTAATAAAGGACAGAAAGTGTTTCTTAGTGGCAATAATTGTGCGATGTCACTGAGCGGTACACCTCTGTGTAATGGAATTAGTTTGCATGGAGCCTGTGAAGGGAACTCAAATAACCTTTCATGTCACCAGCTAGGCGCACCTGCAACAGAGATAGAACCATTCTTTCAAAGACTCTATAATGGGAGTTACGTTCTAATTGTGGACCACAGAGGTTGTAGTCTTATGCCCGGGACTCCTTATCTCGTAACTACGACTGCGAAGGTCAAGTGCTGTGGACGCTTATTGTTCCCCAGCTCCCTTCCAGACAGGGAGGCAAGGGCATGGCCCAACTTGAAAATTACTTCTATTCGAATAGATACTTTAAGCAGAATGAAAACAGTGCTTCTTCAGACGCCGACAAGGCTCACGTCATCAAAAGAAACGTATGATCTCCTAGTCGCAAGGACGACTGCAGAGATTCACTCCTTATTATCAACTAATTCCCCCATACATTTCGCAGAAATCCTGAATGAAATCTTAAATATTTCTGATACCAGTGGAGTCTCAAAAGTATTTAAGACAGTATTTTCGATGGCATTAACACCATTCAAAGCCATACTGGGTATTTTTCCAGATTTCGTCCATTCGATTTTTGGCGGACTTCCCCTCATTTTGGGACTAATTGCAGGAATCCTATTCTTGGTCCTAATATTTCGTTATGGCAAACCATGTCACAGACAAAACACCTGCGACAAGGGAAGAAACAATCCTAGCCATTGGATACCGGGACCGGATATCAAAAATCCTGGGACTATCCCGGCTTAGAGACCTGAAAATGACTTGGTTTCTTTCATTTCGACCAATGTGGCAACGATGTGTTTTACCTGTATTAAGGTGCTTGCTATGCGGAGAAGAATGCGTGTTAGACACCTGTCTGACGCTACAATCAGATGCGCCAATGGATGCAGAAACATTGTTGAGTCCAATAAAGGCTCATGCTTTGTGCTGCCCTCAACGGCTACCAATCCTGATGACGGCATTCGTGGAAGCTTCACCACTACGATTAAGGGGTAGTGAAGTTCAAGATGAAAGCAGCATTGATCAGGTACGACCTTCTGTCAGCAATACTAATCAAAATGTCAATGGAGACAATCATGTGCACGAATGCATGGTTACACCTTTTTCCGAGTTAGTGGAACTCTCCCAGGAAGCTGTTGACAGCTTTTTCGACAGTCTAAATTATATGATGTTCTCACCAGAGCAGAAATAGAGACTTTTGAGCAAGCTCACACACGGCGTTCCCTGAATTTGGCCTTCAACTAGAAAAGCAAAATACCATGAACAATTTTCCCTCCAGTTCACGGACAGCAATTTTTTTCAGCAGCCCCAAAATATTTTTCAAATTTTTCGGGACACTTATCTTCTGCTTAAAGTAAGAACTATTCTTAGAGAACTAAAATTTCTAATTTTAGATAGTTTATAGACATTAGCTGCCCGCTGGTATGTTCATAATTATTTTATTCTGTGATGGAATGGTCTCGAACCTTTTTTCTGTATTAAGAGCCATTTCATGTGTATATTCTCATATACAAATTAGTGATAATGTATAGATATGCGTGATTACTTTAGCATTATACTACAGCTTGAGTGCATATATTACATGTGACTGTTTTTTCCGTATATTTGATAATTTCAAAATGCATTTATGTATTTTGGGGTGGTAAGGTATACACGATACTCTACAGTATGTTTTACTATGCATAGATTCGTAAATATGTCCATAGTTAGCGTGGAGTGGGTGTGATGTATTCCTATAGGTTCTGTATCGATCCCCCTATTCCTGACCCTATTCTGGTTAACAAGTTAACTAGCAGCCATCCCATGATGCAGAAAACCCCCATGATGCAGAAAACGTTATCTGATTAAGCCACACTACGGCACAGGAACGTGTTATCTGATTAGGTCATAACGCTTGCCATCTAATTAGACAAGCGATATTCCTCCAGCCCCTGATAAGGCATACGGAGTTCTCAAAACAAATCAAACCTATGACAACCTGGGAAAAACCCTGCGGCCATTGTTTTGATTTCATCGAGAACTTCAGCAAAAGAATGTGCTAACGACCAGGTCGTATGACATCCTTATTGACGTATCTATGTCCATCCTTACGTCAATCTCGGCACCTTAAAGGTATAAATATTACCGATATTGCCCTATGCAAACACACGCGGTGGTGACGAGATATGAGCAACCAGACTTGCCGAAGCCCAGAGCAGAGCAGACCCCGCTGGCGCAGCCCCGCCTTCCTGACGCGCTGAGAACGAGACGCTGCCTTTCTCCTGCCGAGAAATCCAGCTCCGGCGCTTCCGGGTAGCCCTCGCAGGCAGCCTGGAATATCGAGACCAGAGACGAGAGATACCATCCCTCATTCATCCTAGATTCCAGGTACAGAACTGAATAACCCCTTGCAGAGAATTCTTTAGTCAGTCACTTGGCAAAACAAACTTAACTTAAACTGTAACTTTCTATCCCCGCCCACGTATTAGGCTTAGGTCAGGTACACCGGGGTAGGCGTAGTTAGAAACACCAGTTGAGTACGATTAGTCAAATGTATATGTGTATGTATCTATTTTATCCATTTTAAACCATCATATGGCTTAGAAACCATATCAATGTTTTTACAGTATTATTTTATACTTCTGCTTTTAATGTATGCACTTTACTTAACCATAAGTATTGCAATAATATCGATCCATTTCTCTTGTATGAGAAAAGAGACTGATCAATAAATAACATCTTTTATTGAACACGCCCGTCTCTTCCTTTTCTCTACAATCTGGTGAGACTAAGAATGCACGTACTGACTGAGTAAAATAAGTCGTCTTTTGTTTTCACACGACTCTAGAGATACACTCTTGATTAGGGGAGAGCAAAGTTGTCATGTTCTATGGTTGTCAGAAACTAAATCCCTTCTTGTCTATCCAGGGAGGTTCAACTCCTCCTTGCCTATTCGAGAAAGTTTCTAGTGAACTCTGAGCTAGCTGGCAAACCCAAAACTTTAAGTCTAATATCGACAGTAGTAGACCTAGTTAACGTCTGGTCTAGGCCTATACTATTGAAGGTATTATTCCAATGCGCAGAGCCTATTGGGATAATAGGAACTACACTACAACACTTCTGGAGCTGTGGATACTCTGCAAGGAAAAAGGACTGCTGTGCCTCTGAATGGACTGCCACTCTGCTGGACTGCTGCTCTGAAGGACTGCTGCACTGCTGTGCTGACCTGCTGCCTGCTGCCCTTCTGCTTGGGTGAGAAGGACTGCACCTGCATCTGTTGAACCCAGGACCAGAGAGTGACTCCAAGGGCTAGTTTGCTGGCCTCTTAACTTCAGCCCAAGGGACAGAAGTCTCCAACACCCTTGACCCCAACACCTGAACTCTTCCATCTGTGAGTCTACACTGCCAAGTTGTGCCACCCCAGTATTGGACCCTTGGAAGTTGATCTAAGGTGTTTGCAAGCCTCTGTGGATCCATTGGAACCAACTTATCTTCTCTGCTGCGCGTGCAACCCCAAGCAAAACTGATGCATCGTCACTGCTGCATGGATCCTCCACATTCCAAAGACAGGCATTAAATTGCAGCACGCTGCTTCATCAGAATGGTCGCTGTGCAAAGCCCCATCGACACAGGCCATTGTATCCCTTGTCAATGGCAGCCTCAATGATAATGCAGGATTCCTGATTGCAGCCTTGCAGCTCCTCAGAATGGATGCACCAACCCTACTGCGTAACAAATCCTCAACGCCTGGACTTTGCATCGCGGTTCACAAGCCCTCATCTACGGGATCCTTGACAATGACTGAGGATCTCTTATTGCAGCCTCGCTATATCTCTGAACCAACACATCGTTATGGTTTCGCAATGCACCTTCAATGCGAACCCTCCCAACGCTCCACAAACCAGGTTTTAAGGCACTTTGTTCAGTGGGCCTTTTTAGGTGCTTTGTTCCGCTGGCCCAACTGAGTCCATGTAGCCAGCCTGAGCTCCATCGCAGTCGGCCTGAACTTGTGACTTTGAACCGGCCCAGTGCGACCAGATATTCACGGTTGGGACTTTATGCCACTATTTTCACTGAAATTGTAATACTTGCCCATCTCCGGTTCTACTGATTGTATTTTTGCCATTTTGGTCTTGTTTTTTTTATTACAGATAGGCCTATTGTTCAAACCTGGTGTGGGTTCCTTTTTTGTATTGTAGTTTTCACTTTATTACTGTTTGAAATATTGCACAAATAATTTACACATTGCCTCCAGATTAAGCCTGACTGCTCTGTGCCAAGCTAACAGAGGGTTGAGCACCTGTTAATTTAGAGTTGGCTTGTGCCTCACCCTGATAAGGACTGTGGTTGCTGCTTGACCTGGGCTCACACCACAGACAATCATCAACCCAATTTATTACAAATAGGTGATACTTTTATAACAGATGAAGCACAATTTATGGAATGACCAATGGGCAGCAAGGAATCATAGGGTTATTTAGAAACTGGGGATAGGCTGGTCTGGAAGAAGCAGTGATTGTGATATGTACAAACAAGGTGTCTGGTAGCTTGGATTGGAATTTTATGGGATGGTATAAAATGCACTTTTTAGGTACTAGATATGCAACCATGATTAAGGTCCGGATTCACAATGTGTTATCTAGAAGTAATTGTGAAATGCTCTGGATTTAGCCTTGGATTCCCAGGAGTAATTCACACATATCCGAAGAAAAAGCTTTGTGAATGGTGCCTGAAATAACTGTACAGAAACCCGACATCTAGTGTGAGAACCAACATGTGTCCTTGCATTACCCAAGGATGACCCTTGCCTCATTTTGTTGCCTGTCAGAATGGTCTGTGCAAGACAGTCATAATGTTTACTACCACAGTGTAGTGAAGATAAGTACAAACAGGCAAGTATAGATTTACTACTCTTAACCCCATGTTCAAATACCTTGAAGGTGAATAAAAAGTCAATTTTAGAAATCTGAATTGGTTGAAGCATATTAATAAGACATTGTAACAGAAACAGTGGAAGAAGATCTTGTGAAGTACAAACGTCCTTTTCATTCTGGCCCATCTTAAGTTTTTATCCATTTGTGAAATATGCATTTGAAAAGATAATGCATGCACAGGGTGATTATGCTGGGACTGGAGAACTGTAACTTCCCACCAGTAATTTTAAGAATATCAGTTAATTTCCCAACATGACTTTGTCTGTGACTGTCAGAGATGGGAAAAAGCTCCAGCTCCTGTTCCTCTGCCTGGAAATAATCAAAAGTAAGCATTTTAGTAGAGTACCATATCATGAATTTAGTCTAGCTCTAAACTAGGCACATTTAAATGCCATTATGGGTATATCTGACAAGAAAGAATCGAAGATTGAAGAGGTTATATAAGGCACATATAGTGCCACTACTGACGCTATGCTGGATGCAAGTGGGAAAAGATATGGAGATGAGAGCTTCTGTAAATTTGAATACACATAGAAAACTGACTGTAGTTTTAAAGGGAATGCACACAATTTGACATAATCAAGAAAATAAACAATCTTCACAACAATCACTTTCTGCAGTGCAGAAACTGTTCGATCAGAAAAGATCACAGTCCACAATGTATTGTGTTTTGTGGCACTGGAGAAAGCCCAGCTGGAAGCAAAGTAAACTTTGGGACTTTTATCAAAAGAACTCTCCTTTCAAGCCAGGTTTCTGATTATTTTTATGGTGGAGCTGGACACAAATCATCTGTTCCCATACCTCTGTCAGAAAGCCCCAGCATGAGTAATTCCACAAATATTACATTTTGGGGACCAGGAGAATGTTTCTAACTAGGGAAGCATGACAATTCCAAGTTGATAACATCAAACTGAACTTCACTCATGATATTACTCTTGCTCCAGAAAGTACAAAAGGTAATCTTTCACAAGAAGAACTGCTCTGACAGGTCACCAGACTAAGGAGCTCATTAGGGTGGCGGACGGAGGAGCTACCGCGGCCCTGGAGTACGCGGAAAATGCCTTTTCCGTGTCCGCCTGCCGCGGACACTCCGTCCGCCATATCAGGATAGGAAACAGTGTCAAATTTCCGTCCGCGACGGAAAAGCACGCACCGCCGACCAACTACACCCGACCACGCGGCGGACGGAACACATCCTGAGACTCCGCCGTACGTACTGACGTCTAAGACCGTCCCCCAAATCAAGATGGCGGAAATTACACATAAAACCGCAGCCGAAAACCTACCTGTCTGAACACGGCGGATTCCCCACAGCGAAGAAAAGAGACATAGCAGAGATACCCACCACAAGCTGCTCGCCACCATGGACCCAGCGCTACACGCTTTCCCGATGCTCTTCGCGATCCACCACGTCCTAGTCTTGGCCCACCATGGACGCCGACGCAGGTAAGGCACACACCATTGGCTGCATGGAGGGGAATACCTGCAAGGGTCGTGACGTAGGGAGGGGGAGTGTCATGTCACCGAAACCACTGATGAGAAGCAAATAGAAATACACATTTGTAGTACGCAAGCATGAATGACAACGACAAACCACGAGACTTGATTGACTACCTTTATTGCACATAATAGGGTATAATCACAGTGTTTGCGTGAGCATGGGCAAAGTGGGCATCAGAGCATGAACATCAGAGGCAGCACGTGAGAGGGCATAATGCAGTATCAGAACAGCAACAGGGCATTGTGCCCAACAGAGCAGGTACATCATTGGCAGTAAACGAGAGGGCAGAATGCAGTATCAGAACAGCAACAGGGCATTGTGCCCAACAGAGCAGGTACATCATTGGCAGTAAACGAGAGGGCAGAATGCAGTATCAGAACAGCAACAGGGCATTGTGGACAACACAGCAGGCATCATTGGCAGTAAACGAGAGGGCAGAATGCAGTATCAGAACAGCAACAGGGCATTGTGCCCAACAGAGCAGGTACATCATTGGCAGTAAACGAGAGGGCAGAATGCAGTATCAGAACAGCAACAGGGCATTGTGCCCAACAGAGCAGGTACATCATTGGCAGTAAACGAGAGGGCAGAATGCAGTATCAGAACAGCAACAGGGCATTGTGGACAACACAGCAGGTACATCATTGGCAGTAAACGAGAGGGCAGAATGCAGTATCAGAACAGCAACAGGGCATTGTGCCCAACAGAGCAGGTACATCATTGGCAGTAAACGAGAGGGCAGAATGCAGTATCATAACAGCAACAGGGCATTGTGCCCAACAGAGCAGGTACATCTGAGGCAGTAAACGAGAGGGCAGAATGCAGTATCAGAACAGCAACAGGGCATTGTGCCCAACAGAGCAGGTACATCATTGGCAGTAAACGAGAGGGCAGAATGCAGTATCAGAACAGCAACAGGGCATTGTGCCCAACAGAGCAGGTACATCATTGGCAGTAAACGAGAGGGCAGAACGCAGTATCAGAACAGCAACAGGGCATTGTGGACAACACAGCAGGTACATCATTGGCAGTAAACGAGAGGGCAGAATGCAGTATCAGAACAGCAACAGGGCATTGTGCCCAACAGAGCAGGTACATCATTGGCAGTAAACGAGAGGGCAGAATGCAGTATCATAACAGCAACAGGGCATTGTGCCCAACAGAGCAGGTACATCTGAGGCAGTAAACGAGAGGGCAGAATGCAGTATCAGAACAGCAACAGGGCATTGTGGACAACACAGCAGGCATCATTGGCAGTAAACGAGAGGGCAGAATGCAGTATCAGATCAGCAACAGGGCATTGTGCCCAACAGAGCAGGTACATCATTGGCAGTAAACGAGAGGGCAGAATGCAGTATCAGAACAGCAACAGGGCATTGTGCCCAACAGAGCAGGTACATCATTGGCAGTAAACGAGAGGGCAGAATGCAGTATCAGAACAGCAACAGGGCATTGTGGACAACACAGCAGGTACATCATTGGCAGTAAACGAGAGGGCAGAATGCAGTATCAGAACAGCAACAGGGCATTGTGCCCAACAGAGCAGGTACATCATTGGCAGTAAACGAGAGGGCAGAATGCAGTATCATAACAGCAACAGGGCATTGTGCCCAACAGAGCAGGTACATCTGAGGCAGTAAACGAGAGGGCACAATGCAGTATCAGAACAGCAACAGGGCATTGTGCCCAACAGAGCAGGTACATCATTGGCAGTAAACGAGAGGGCAGAATGCAGTATCAGAACAGCAACAGGGCATTGTGGACAACACAGCAGGTACATCATTGGCAGTAAACGAGAGGGCAGAATGCAGTATCAGAACAGCAACAGGGCATTGTGCCCAACAGAGCAGGTACATCATTGGCAGTAAACGAGAGGGCAGAATGCAGTATCATAACAGCAACAGGGCATTGTGCCCAACAGAGCAGGTACATCTGAGGCAGTAAACGAGAGGGCACAATGCAGTATCAGAACAGCAACAGGGCATTGTGCCCAACAGAGCAGGTACATCTGAGGCAGTAAACGAGAGGGCAGAATGCAGTATCAGAACAGCAACAGGGCATTGTGGACAACACAGCAGGTACATCAGAGGCAGCACATCAGAGGGGCTAAGTGCATCAACAGTCCATAGCACTGAACATGTCCATCAGAGGCAGCACGTGAGACGGCAGATTGCAGTATCAGAACAGCAACAGGGCATTGTGGACAACACAGCAGGTACATCAGAGGCAGTAAACGAGAGGGCAGAATGCAGTATCAGAACAGCAACAGGGCATTGTGAACAACACAGCAGGTACATCAGAGGCAGCACATCAGAGGGGCTAAGTGCATCAACAGTCCATAGCACTGAACATGTCCATCAGAGGCAGCACGTGAGAGGGCAGATTGCAGTATCAGAACAGCAACAGGGCATTGTGGACAACACAGCAGGTACATCAGAGGCAGTAAACGAGAGGGCAGAATGCAGTATCAGAACAGCAACAGGGCATTGTGGACAACACAGCAGGTACATCAGAGGCAGCACATCAGAGGGGCTAAGTGCATCAACAGTCCATAGCACTGAACATGTCAATCAGAGGCAGCACGTGAGAGGGCAGATTGCAGTATCAGAACAGCAACAGGGCATTGTGGACAACACAGCAGGTACATCAGAGGCAGCACATCAGAGGGGCTAAGTGCATCAACAGTCCATAGCACTGAACATGTCCATCAGAGGCAGCACGTGAGAGGGTAGATTGCAGTATCAGAACAGTAACAGGGCATTGTGGACAACAGAGCAGGTACGTCATTGGCAGTAAACGAGAGGGCAGAATTCAGTATCAGAACAGCAACAGGGCATTGTGGACAACACAGCAGGTACATCAGAGGCAGCACATCAGAGGGGCTAAGTGCATCAACAGTCCATAGCACTGAATATGTCCATCAGAGGCAGCACGTGAGAGGGGCTAAGTGCATCAACAGTCCATAGCACTGAACATGTCCATCATTGGCAGCACTTGAGAGGGCAGATTGCAGTATCAGAACAGCAACAGGGCATTGTGGACCACACAGCAGGTACATCAGAGGCAGCACAAGTACATGTCCCAACCAACCCGTCCCAGGGACCACAACAGAGCAAGGCTATTCTCAATGGACAATGGACACACCATGTGAAAACACATGTGAGTGAAGTGATCAGCACCTCACATCACAGAATCAGGTGGACTGCGTGAACTACCTGCCTCGGACACACTGCCAGCACCAGAAACAGGAGTGTGAGACACAGCCACAGCCCGAGTGACAGACACATGTGCCACAGACCCAGACACACTGCCAGCACCAGAACCAGGAATGTGAGACACAGCCACAGCCCCAGTGACAGACACATGTGCCACATACCCAGACACACTGCCAGCACCAGAACCAGGAATGTGAGACACAGCCACAGCCCGAGTGACAGACACATGTGCCACAGACCCAGACACACTGCCAGCACCAGCACCAGGAATGTGAGACACAGCCACAGATGTAGTGACTGACACATGAGCCACTGACCCAGACAGACTGCCAGCACCAGAAACAGGAGTGTGCGACACAGCCACAGATCTACTCACTGACACATGAGCCATAGACCCAGATACACTGCCAGGACCTGCAACATGAGAGGGCACAACTGAGACTGTGCTACTACATGATGCATGACCGCAAACAACAGACACAGTGGCACTATCTGATACATGAGAGTCAACTGCACCTGCGGCACTGGGACCACTGAAATGATGAGCCACAGGGCTGTATGGGCCAGGAGGCAGGGTGGCCCTGGGAGCTGGGGATAGCTGACCTTGAGCTACATCGGGGTGGGCAGGTGTCAATGGTGTGTGTCTGCGTGTCTTAGGGATATGTGAGTGCACCCTGGACAGGACAGGACTGGCAAGTGGTGGTGACTCTAAACAAATATCACTCACCATAGGTGGAGCATCTGCAGCCGGGGATCGGGTTTCTGGGGACGTGCTGGAGCATGCTTGTCGTTTGCTGTGTGCCTGCCGCCTGGACTCAGAATCATGTGTAATGGGGGATGCAACAACAGGGGACTCCCTCCTCTGCTTCTGACTGGCCTGGATGGGAGTGGAGGTATGGGGGGACTCCGCCGCGGAGACTTCTGTTTGGCGTTCATTCGAAAACATCAGCCGCAGTGCAGCCAGGGGTGATGTATGCCTGTCCTTGACTGCGCCATCATCCATGGTAGAAGCCTTGTCCGTAGGAATTGCCTTATCCGTAGGTGGAGTGCTGTCTCTGGAATGTGCCTGTGCCTTGGTCGGTGCCCTGTTCCTGCCAGCAGACTTGTCGGCAGTGGTGTACCTGTCTCCAGTAGACACCTGCTCTCTGTGTGTGTCCCTGCCCTTGGGAGATGGACCTTGCTCTGTTGTGTGTCTGTCCTTGGGACTCTCCCTGCTCTTAGGATGTGCCTTTGTCTTTTGACTGTCCCTGTCCCTGTCCTTGGGAGTGGCCCGTTCCTCTGTTGTGGGCCTGCCCTTGGGACTCTCCCTGCTCTTAGGAGGTGCCTTTGTCTTTTGACTATCCCTGTCCCTGTCTTTGGGATTGGCCCTTTCCTCTGTTGTGGGCCTGCCCTTGGGACTCTCCCTGCTCTTAGGTGGTGCCTTTGTCTTTTGACTGTCCCTGTCCCTGTCTTTGGGATTGGCCCTTTCCTCTGTTGTGGGCCTGCCCTTGGGACTCTCCCTGCTCTTAGGAGGTGCCTTTGTCTTTTGACTGTCCCTGTCTTTGGGATTGGCCCTTTCCTCTGTTGTGGGCCTGCCCTTGGGACTCTCCCTGCTCTTAGGAGGTGCCTTTATCTTTTGACTGTCCCTCCTGTCCCTGTCTTTGGGATTGGCCCTTTCCTCTGTTGTGGGCCTGCCCTTGGGACTCTCCCTGCTCTTAGGAGGTGCCTTTGTCTTTTGACTGTCCCTGTCCCTGTCTTTGGGATTGGCCCTTTCCTCTGTTGTGGGCCTGCCCATGGGACTCTCCCTGCTCTTAGGAGGTGCCTTTGTCTTTTGAGTGGCCTTGTCCAAGGGACTGTCCATGGACTTGTGAGTATCCCTTGCCTTGGGAGTACCTTTTGTGTTGAATGCCTGTGTAGCATGTGAAGGCATGTCCCCCAACAACACTTGTGGATCCTGTGTGTGTACTCCAGTGTATCTGACGTTGTCTTCGTGAACAGATTTTGCTGACCTAGGGGATGGTGTCTGTGCCCTCCGTGCCCTGACGTGCTGTCTGACGCTGCTTCTAGTGCAATAACCTGTATTAGAGTCCTGCTCAGAATAATCACTACCCCCTGAGACATCCAGTGGTGTAGATGGGGAAACAGAAGTAGCACCCTGTCCATGCGACTGTACTATTGCAGACGACACACTGCTTGCCAATGACTGCACTGCCCTGTGTAGACCAGCAAGATCGCCATGCATCCCTTCCATGAATGCCACCACCTGCCCCAACTTCCTATCATGGTCTTGGAAAACATTTGTCATATTGGTCTGCCCCACACACAGCTGTCGCAGCAGATCAACGGCCTCAGCACACAGTGCATTTTGGCTCACCGTGGCAGGGGCAGCGGTGCCTGCAAAGAACGCCACTCTGCTCCCCCTACTCCTGCGTGCACGAACAGTATATGGTGCAGTTGGCGGAAGTGTGGGCCCTGTGTGCTGTGTTCCGACAGAAGGTGTTGATTGCCCACTCCCAGTCTGTGACATCAGTGCTGGCTCACCAAGATTTTCCGAAGATGACGACGATGGTGTCTCCACATGCGAGTCCTCAGGGACGGTCCTGTCCCCCTCTCCGGCGCTGCCCTCCTCTGTGTCAGTCTGCGTGTGTGCGAAGTCTGACCCGGACTCATTGCCTCGACTAAGCTCCTCCGTCTGTGGCTGAGTGTCCTCTGTCATAGCTGAAATGCACATGAAAGAGGTGTAAGTCATGGGCACACTCACGTACAGAAGGACAAGGATTCACTAATTCCATAGCTGACAAAGTTCTTGTAGCCCCCATCCTGCACACGGCCCACCTCTACCAGTCATCCTCACATTACATAAGCGTTAGTGGCCGTGACACATGTACAGCATGCGGACAGGGCAGGAGCACGTACATCTGCACACATGTCTTGTCATGGGGCCACAGACCACTACGGTATGTGCTTCAACACTCAACTACTAAGCAAGTGGCGTGTCAACATGCCGGACCTGGATGTCAAATTACACCCACCCAATGGGACCAACATGGCATCGCAGAGATACATACGCACCACGGAACTCAATACTGTGTCTGTGCACCAATACCTGCATTGCACTCACAAGTTTCCTACACAGACAGTATGCTCACCGCTAGTTTGCTGTTGATCCACACTCAGCCGTTCGGACAGGTCAGGATGCGTCACAGCAATGATACGGTGCATGAGAGGGGTCATGGAGCGTCGAGCCAGACGTGGCGTCCTTGGAATCATCCCCAGTGTCACTTCTGCTACATTCTTGCTCAGCCTGGAAATGTCGTCCCAGCGTTTGTGGCAGTGTGTATGTCGTCTGTTGCACACCCCCAATGCCCGTACTTCACGTGCAATGCTCCTCCACACGTCCTTGCGAAGGTGCAGCTTGACCTACCATGATGGGAGACAAAAGGGAGTAAGTCAGTGGACAGTTGGCCTGTCACACAGATAGGGGCAACACGTATCTGTCATTCGCCATGCACAATCCTGAAAATATGTCGAGCCCACACTACACAGCTAAGATTGCAGTAGCCAGGAGTCATTGGCCCCCTCATGCACACCAACATGTCCCACACTGCACTTACCACCTGTCCGGGTGCGCCGTAGAGCCATCCATAGTTGCGGAGCACACCGTCCACAAGACATCAAGCTCCGCGGCGGTGAAGGGACGAGACCGGATCTCTTTGGCTCTCGACATGGCAAGATCACGGAGTATGGCACTAGAGCAGCAGTCGGTGGTCAGCTCAGCAGCAGGTCGAGCTGATGGTCACAGGCAGCAGTCGGTGGTCAGCTCAGCAGCAGGTCGAGGTGATGGTCACAGGCAGCAGTCGGTGGTCAGCTCAGCAGCAGGTCGAGGTGATGGTCACAGGCAGCAGTCGGTGGTCAGCTCAGCAGCAGCAGCAGGTCGAGGTGAACAGGCAGCACTGGTTCCCAGGGTAGGATGTGTGCTTTTGGACAACACACATATATAGGCCCCTCAGCACGTGTCAGTGGCATACGTCGCCAGCAATTGGTCAGCCCTGGATGCGTGTTCGTAAAAGGGCCAATGACTGGCCCTGGTGTTGAGGTGCACTGCTTCCGCTACTTTCGATTGGGCATACGCGGCCAGCGTCCCTCTTCCCATTGGCTGCATGTGCACGGACCGTCACGGTCACACATCGGCAACCGCACGTGCTAGCTTCAGGCACGGATGCTTCAGTTGCAACAATGTTCAATCACTGGCGCCACCATGGCGGTGCACGTACTCAGCGGGGGAGGTGCAGGCCTATACACCCTTTAGATGTACTCAATGCACATGGCAGTTCATGTCCCCTCTTACAGTCACATTGCATCATCCACCGTACACCGGCCGGAGCGGGCGGGCCTAGGACGGCCGTGCCGGCCATGTCCACAACCGCCGTGCCAGCCATGTCCACAACCGCCGTCCTAGGCCGGGCCTAGGACGGCCGTGCCGGCCATGTCCACAACCGCTGTGCCAGCCATGTCCACAACCGCCGTGCCAGCCATGTCCACAACCGCCGTGCCAGTCCGGGCCTAGGACGGCCGTGCTGGCCATGTCCACAACCGCCGTGCCAGTCCGGGCCTAGGACGGCGGTTGTGGACATGGCTGGCACGGCGGTTGTGGACATGGCCGGCACGGCCGTCCTAGGCCCGGACTGGCACAGCGGTTGTGGACATGGCCGGCACGGCCGTCCTAGGCCCGGCCTGGCACGGCGGTTGTGGACATGGCTGGCACGGCCGTCCTAGGCCCGGCCTGGCACGGCGGTTGTGGACATGGCTGGCACGGCGGTTGTGGACATGGCCGGCACTGCCGTCCTAGGCCCGCCCGCTCCGGCCGGTGTACGGTGGATGATGCAATGTGACTGTAAGAGGGGACATGAACTGTCATGTGCATTGAGTACATCTGAAGGGTGTATAGGCCTGCTCCTCCCCCGCTGAGTACGTGCACCGCCATGGTGGCGCCAGTGATAGAACATTGTTGCAACTGAAGCTTCCATGCAGGAAGCTTGCACGTGCGGTTGCCGATGTGTGCCCGTGACGGTCGTGCACATGCAGCTAATGGGAAGAGGGACGCTAGCCGCGTATGGCCATTGGAAAGTAGCGGAAGCTGTGCACCGCCATGGCGGCGCCAATGATTTTACCTTGTCAGACGCTGCACCGTGATGTGTTGTCTGCAGTTGCGTCATGAGGGTTGTGAGCGTGATAGGGAAACTTCATATGTCATTCACTATTCCATGTGTGTCCATACTATGCCCATCGGTGGGCACACAATGTGCAACAGATGTGCATTTTGACGCGTTGACGTCGGCTGTGACCCTACAGACGTTATTACATCTTCACAACTACACAGTACATCACGGCTGTATGGCCAAATTATGAATCTGTTGTCAGTGTGTGGTTCTGGCGAGGTGACTACAATGGTGGTGGTACACATGCATTCAGTGTATGTGTCTTGGATGTTGTGTCACCATGCATGTAATTACCGTATGCTCTACATTATTGGTGTTGGCATTGGTGCATGATGACATGGTGTGTGTGTGTATCATTTACGTTTGTGTGCATGCACTTGCATGTGTGTCTGTGATGTGGCTTCTAAACATTAGGGTCAAGACACACGTATTGTCAGTAACGTTCACATGTGACTAAGTTGCGTTGTACGTGTTGACACACTTCCTGTTGCAAGTGGCTGCACATTGTTAAAGGGCCACTCCGTATTGTATTAACTATCAGAGATGTCACACATATGACCATTCTCCTAAACATTTTTGTTCTTGATAATGTTGGCTTACATGTGATGGAGTTGCAGACGTATGCGTCGTTTGTAAGTTGACTCAAGTTACATCTCTCTCCCACACAGGAGGGCTCAAAATGTGCATCTGCCATACACTGTGCTGGAGGATATGGTTGACGAGGAGGTGATTAGGAAAATCTGGCTGGATCGTCGTCGGTTGATGGAGCTTGTTGCCCAATTATCTCCTCATCTGCAGCCACAAAGGACGTATCCTGGTTCCATTACACCCACAGCAAAAGTTATGGCGGCACTACATTTCTTTGCTACTGGCACCTTTCAGTACACAGTTGGATATGCCGGGGGGATGTCACAGTCCATGTTCATCACGGTACTTCGGGATGTTTTAAGAGCTATGATGCTGTACAAGAATGACTACATCCATTTCCCACGGCAGGAAGAGTTGCCAGCAGTCAAAGCAGACTTCTATGCACTGGGCCAGATACCACACGTAGTGGGTTCAATTGATGGCACACATATCGCTATCATTCCACCACGGGCACGTGAGCAGGTTTTTAGGAATCGCAAGCACTTCCATTCGCTGAACGTGCAGGTGGTGTGCCTGGCAAACAACATCATCTCCCATGTGTGTGCAAGATTTCCAGGCTCCGCACATGACGCCCACATCATGCGGAGCAGCATTGTCCCCCAACTGATGGCAAATCTGCGACCCGGTCAAGCGTGGCTTGTTGGTGAGTGTGCAGTGTGGACTTTAGTGATCTCTGTGTGGCATGGGGTACCCACCATATCTTGTTGTGATATTTGTGTCTGTCATCCCCCTACATAGGCGACTCGGCGTACCCAATCCTACGACAGCGGGTGAAATGCGCTACAATGATGCACATGGAAGGACACGTCGAGTGATTGAACGTACCTTTGGACTGCTAAAGTCTAGGTTTCGGTGCCTGGATAAGACCGGAGGGGCCCTGCCTTACTCACCAGGAAAAGTATGCAGGATCGTGATTGCCTGCTGCATGCTCCACAACCTGGCCGTGCGCAATGACATTGAACTGCTCTTGGACCCTGAAGACGAAGAAGTTCCTAGGCCTCCCGTCCCACCCATGTCGACTGATGAGGATAGTGGTGAGGAGGAAGGTGTGGACCCGAGGCGCCAGCTCATTGATCGCTACTTCCCTTGAATGTGAGTAACTACCTCTTGTGCCGGTTGACAATGTCTTATGTATGTTTGCTGGTGTTGTGTGGATGTGGGGTGCATCAGCTGTGTGTTCTGGTTTGTGATGGTTGCATATGTGTGTCTTCATTTCTTTGGACATACAGGTCTCCATGATGTGTGTCCTCTCATCCCATGCTTTTGTGATGAGTGTAGTTTGTGGAATGTTGCTGTGCAGTGTGTTGTGATGTGTGTGAATCTGTTTCCTGACGTGTGTTTGCTGTCTCTGATTTTCCCTAGGTCACTCCCGCAGCGCCTGGATTCTGTACGACTAGGATCCCTGCACCTGATTATGTCTGTTTCTGAAGGCAATCTTGTGAATAAACATGGAGGCAAAACATCATTGAGTGTGTAAGTGACATTTATTTACAGGTTGTGCATTTGTGCTGGTGATTATTTACAAGTAGGTGGGGGGGAGGGAGTTGGAGTTGAAGGTAATGGCAGATGAAATGTCCGTGCTGACACCACATTGGGGGGTGTCAGGTTAGTCCAGCAGACCAGTGGCAATGATAGTCTATGTGGGACAGGATACTTTGCAGGGTGAATGTCTGGCACAGGCAGTGACAAAGTCATTGGCGGCCCCTCTTGGAGCGTGTGGATGGCGCTCCAACACTGCTCTCACCCACTTCCAGCCTCGGGCGGCCCTTCCGTCTTTGAGGTGGAACTGAGTCAGCTGGCGGTGCAGGTTGTTCATGGGCCACATCCGTCGCCAGGGGCACAGGTGGTGGTGGCGGTGGCGGTGGAGGTGGAGGTGGAGGTGACGGTGGCGGTGGAGGTGGAGGTGACGGTGGCGGTGGCGCAACGACAACTGGTGGAGGGGGGGGTTGTTCCGGGCAATCCATTCCCTCCACATTGTTGTCTGCTGGCCCATGATGTGCACTATCTGGCCTAGGTACCCCGAAATTTCGCGCAACATGTTCGTGTTGTCCACCGAGTCCTGGTGTGCACGATCTGCATGTTCCTGGGAACGGTCGTATGATGCCTGGCACCTGGCTAGGGCTTGAAGGGACTCTGCCACAGGATGGGGTAGCTGTTCTTCCTCTGTGCGGCGGAGTGTGGGTCGCCTGATTGCCTGATGTGCCGTCGCCTCTCTCCTTTGTGGCCCACTCACCCTACTTGGGTGTGAGGCCGTTGGACCTGCGTCGTGCGCTGGGTTAGGCAGGGTGGCACAGGCAGGAGTGGTGGTACTGGTGGTAATGGTGGTACTGGTGGTGGTGGTGGTGGTGGGGAGTCTGCAGATCACTGAGGCAGGTGTCGCTGGAGTCACACAGGCGACGGTTGTCGGGCCCGGGAGTCCCTGTGAGCCAGATGGCCCTGGCTGTCTGCTTGGCCCCGCACCATCCTCCGCACCGGAGCTGCCTGTGTCATCGTCCCCAGAGAGTCCGGTATGTGTGGGAGGCGAGTCTTGCGGCCGGGTGCTGGTTTCCCCAGTCAGTTCACGATCACCTGAGGGGCAAGATTGAGCTGGTCAGTAATGTGGACATTACATGTTCATATCGATTTGTAAACATTTCTGTGTCCTGTCGCACACACCCCACACACCCCACCCACCACCACCACCGCCCTCCCTGTGAACATGGGGGCCTGTTGGGAGTTGTAGTTGTGAGCTCTCACACACCCCACCCACCACCACCACCGCCCTCCCTGTGAACATGGGGGCCTGTTGGGAGTTGTAGTTGTGAGCTCTCACACACCCCACCCACCACCACCACCGCCCTCCCTGTGAACATGGGGGCCTGTTGGGAGTTGTAGTTGTGAGCTCTCACACACCCCACCCACCACCACCACCACCACCGCCCTCCCTGTGAACATGGGGGCCTGTTGGGAGTTGTAGTTGTGAGCTCTCACACACCCCACCCACCACCACCACCGCCCTCCCTGTGAACAAGGGGGCCTGTTGGGAGTTGTAGGTGTGAGCTCTCACACACCCCACCCACCACCACCACCGCCCTCCCTGTGAACATGGGGGCCTGTTGGTAGCCATGTACATATTGGTGAGTATGTGTTATGTTATGTTATGTTATGGTTTCTTGTAACGCGCACTGCTAGTCAAGACTGTCCTGGCGCGGGAGAGGATTCAGAATGCGAGAATAAATAGAGAGCAGGGGGACTACACAGTTAGCCTAAATAGGTGAGTTTTTAGGTGCTTTTTGAAGTATGTGAGGTTTGTTGTATGTCTGAGAGAGTCAGGCAGTTGGTTCCACATCTGAGCAGCTCTAACCACAAAGGAGTGTCCGACGTGCATGGGTTGGGGCGTAGGAGATGTGTCTTCTCAGTTGTGGGAGCCTGACCATGTCGTACTGATCGTGGTGCTTGGTTTGTACTTACCAGCCTCTTCTCCTTCCTCAAGTCCGTCTAGGCTCTCTGGGTGAAGTATGAACAGCACCTTCTCCTCCCAATCGGTGTAGGGTATGGGCTCCGGGGGTGTTCCGCCGCCAGTATGATTGGCTCTTGCATAGTTTTTGGCGCGGATGCCTTTGACCCTGGTCTTCAGGTCATGCCACCGACTCTGAATTTCGTGCTTCGTCCTTGGCATGGCCCCTGACGCATTCACCCGACTGACGATTCTGTCCCACATGTGATTCTTTTGCGCCACGGTAGTCTGCTGGACTTGGGCCCCGAAGATGTGGGCTCAACACGGAGGATTTCATCTACCATTACCTTCAACTCCGTCTCCGTGAATTTAGTTTTTTTTTTGGGTGCCATGGTGTGTGGTGCTTGGTGTGTGGTGCTCAGTGTGTGGGTTGAGTGAGTTGGGGGGTGCAGGTGTGTGGTGTGTGATGTGTAGGAATGGTGTGGTGGGTGTTTGTGTGGTGGGTGTGGTAGGGTGGTGGTTGTGTGTCTTCTATTTGAGTAAGCTGTATATCGATTAGGGCCTCTTGCTAGCAGCAATGCTGTGATGCAAAGGATTGTGGTAGTGGGTGGGGGTCATTTTATAGTCGTGTCTCAATGGTTGTTGGCAGTCAGGTGGTAGGTGGGCGTGTTGACTAGTGTGCATTATTGGGTACTTGGGGGGTGTCATGGTGGCTTGTGCTTGGTGTTGGTGTATCAGGTGGGGGGGGTTGTCAATTTTCTTATGTTTGCTAATTACTTGCGGTACACTTTCTGACATTTGTTTGACGTTAGGGATGTTGTGCGTGTTGGCCTTCCGCAGTGATGCACTGTTTATCGTTACATTCTTTCTGCCACGGACGTGGATGGCTGTGCGTACCGTGGTACAGGCGGATTTATCCTAATTGCGGACACGGAGTTTTCACAGGTATGGCGGTAAATGTATATTTTTCCACGGTCATTGCCGTCCGCGGCCATGGCTGTTCATTAGGCTCCGTCCGCCGCGGACGGAGTTAGATGTGTTCCGTCCACCGCGGACGGTGTTTGTTATGATCCGTCCGCCGCGGTCGGAGTTTCGTGACATGAATATCCTAATCGCAACCGCGGATTCTCCATGGCGCGGCCGGGAGTAAAATTTCCCCGACCATGGCGGACAGTGCCCGCTTCCGTGTGCCATCCTAATTGACCCCATAGTATGCACCTCCTGAAGATATAAAGTATTTTCAATGACTGTATGAGACCACCTTGAAGTTTGTGGAATGTCAGATGGATGTACAGCTAGAAGTGCAAGTAATTTTCATCAAGCCATTTTCTAAACATGTGCATTGCCCAATTGTGAATACAGAGCACAACTAACATACTATTTTGTTACACTTTGTATTTATAATGGTCTAATGATAATTGGACAGGGATAGTTTACTTTTTAAAACGTATAGCGGACAACATTTCAGTTCTATGTACAGCGCTGGACCATCTCCTGGTGGGGGAAAAGTGGTTCTGTTAACTTTGGCGTTGTTTGACAAATCCTTGCAACTTTTCAAAACTAATACGCCAGTCACTTCAGCTGCTGACTTGAAACTTTCGGGTTGATCCATCAAGTGGGGGGCGAGAAAAAGGGGATCCCAAAACACATTTATGCGATGTTAATCTGTATGAAACTTTAGATACGGCTACTGCGCGAACTGCTGAAAGGAATTACACTAAATTTGGCAAAAAGGTAGATCTTGGTGCAGAAAGCACTCTTTTTGTTAAACGGTGTAAATCCATTCAGTTGTTCCTGAGCAATTTAAAAATGTCTCAAAAATACAACTGTGGCCGCGGTGGATTCGCGACCCCTCCCGATCTCGTGCCTGAGATCTGATTGGCTGCTAACACTTCAAACTAGGAAGTGTTGTCAGCCATCTTGTGACTTGGTTGTACCGAGTCACAAGAATAAATGTAAAAAAAGAAAAGGGGGTAGGGTGGAAACACCTTGAACCCCTAGGCTGTTCAAGGGGTCCCACAGGGACCCTGAGGGCTACAAAAAAAAGCAAGTTTATTTGAAATTTTCAGCAGGAGTAGCGATGGATCCACAAATTTGGCCAAAAATGTTTTAAAAAATGAAGTGCAGGCTCCCACGCTTCATTTAATTTAGGCCTCCGGGTGGGCCAGGTCACAGGGGCATTAAAAAATAAGGATGGGGGCCCCGCGTGGGCCCCGTGCAGCACCTAGGACTGCCATCTCCCAGGGGATGATTCACTAATAGGCGGAGGTGCCACGTGGCCTCCGCTGCCCCAGAGACCACCACCACCCCGAGGCTATATTAAAACATAATGCATTGGGGGCTCCAGCCCTCCAGCCCTCCCATGTAACCCCGGGCACCCCCAGCTTCCCGGGGCTAATTCAATGAAATGCGGAGGGGCCATGTTTCTCCCCACATCTGCGGGGACTGCCACCTTCCCTGGGCTATATTTAGAAATAATGTATGGGGGCTCCAGCCCCCCCACACAGCCCCTGAGACCCCCACCTTCCCGGGGCTTAATTGTTGTTGGAGAAGGGCTGCTTGGCCATTGGAACCATAGATGACCCTGGGGACCGCCAGCTCCAGCAATGTCCCAGGGTGCCCACCCCAGGGACATTTCAGTTTGCTAAGGCTTCCCGCCCAGCCATAGCAAACTCTTGTCTGCTTCATGGAAGCAACAACGGTAAAAATGCTCTCACTTCCATGAAGCAGACCAAAAGTGCTTTTGGACAGAGGGAGCTGCATGTTTTTTAAATGAGATGGTACTCATATAAAACCAGAGAAATTCAACCTTTATAGTTAGCTGAGTTTACTATAACTTGCGGCCCTGCAATGCACTGCTTATGACCTCACATATTACATCACTCATGACATAGTCAGGGATATCTCTGATGCACCCTCTCACACCAGTATAGAATCTTTTATACATCTACTGCCACTTCCACACAACCATTCACAAACCCATTCACTCAGCCATACCAGTACTTACACACACACACTCATTGATTCATGGATCTACACACAACCACCTGCTCACCCATACAACCACTCACACACTAATGCAGCCATTGACATATGCACTCACACCTATACAAATACTCACACCCTGAGTGAGTCAATCATAGGACTACTCACACACCTAAACACTCACCCATACACTCAATAACACAGCCATTTATTCACCCGAACAGTTACACACACACACCCACTTACTTACACATGCTAATAGTAACACATAGTCACTTTCCTATACAGTCACTGACAGAAGCACGCAGTCATCCATATAGCCACTGTCACATTCACTTACTCATGCATACAGTCACTATACCCTGTCACTCACCTATACTGCCTTTCACATACCCAGTTACTCACTCATACTGACACATACACCCAGTCACCAACACAGCCAAACAGACACACTCTCATCCATAAAGCTTCTCACATACACACACACACAGTACCCCGTACAGCCTCTGACTCACCCACTCAATCATCCATACAGGCAGTCACACACCTCCTCTCCAACACATATAGACACCCAGGCAACCATAGAGGTAGTCAGACAACCAATCATTCACCCATATAGCCATTCATGTACCCACTAACACATTCATACACCCACTTAGACATCAACTGAAACATAGATACACACATTTACACAACCAGTCACTCACCCATACTTTCACTGAGACACCTAATCACTCATCCACAATGTCATCCATACAGACACTCATACACCCACTGATTCACCAATATACCTTGGTATATATATATTTAACATTATACTCGCTGTTCCTAAAGAAGGGAGAACAAGACAACCTATTGTGGTTGAAAGAAGTGTAAGGGTGTTTTCCCATTCAAGCTGGGTTCTTAAGTAGGTGGGGGAATTCCTCCTTTTAGACTTAGTGCCCTCACACACCCTTACAAGTGCCATGCTTCATCATCTGGCGTTGCTCCTCCTGGGGTGGCGCTACAGTCCTCCTCGGGCCCCGCAAGAGGGCTCTTTATCGGAGATCTTTTTAAGGAGATGCCGCAGTTGTGCATGCGGGTGTGTGGGCCTGGAGAAGTAAGTGAGTGAGCTAAAATTATCCTCACAGTACCCAGAACCTAGGTTTATTCGGGGGTCCGGAGGATAAGGTTAAATACTGCAAGGGATATGGAGAACCTGCTTAGAACAAATGAGGAGGTGAAAAGAGTATCTTACTGCTGCTCTCACATCCGTGAAAGCGAGTGTGAAGAAGCGAGGTTAGGTCAAATTGTTTGTAATTGGTCCCTGTTGGATACAGGAAGCGCTTCGTCAGGACCGTGTAGTGAGGTGAATTGACACCCTATAATCCTACTATATCTATAATCAGGTTTCAGTGCGTCTAGGCGCTGAATAGAACGTCTGAATCGAGTTCCATTCCCCAACCTAGTGATGATAGAGAAAAAATAAAAGAGAAAAACAAACAATTGCAAACAAACATGTGAGTCACCTGTTAGTCACAGCAATCTCCTGCTATTGAAAATGGTAAATGTTGCCAATTCTCAACGTATTTAATTACAGAGGGCACGCTGCGTGTCAATGCCTCAATGAACATACTGTTGTATCCACCTGTGTGATGACAAAAACACAGGTTACGGGTCACCCTTGGTTGACAAAGCAATGACAGCGGTGATCAATTTCATTCATGCATACATAACTCAGTGGTGGGCCCCTTGGTAATGAGGTTGAATTTGAAACTGTAGCAAAAGGATGTGTTTTGTGAAGGCATTTCTGCCATGGTGCTTGTGGCAGTCCATTAGCCTTGACAAGTTTTGGACTTGATTAGCCTCACCGGCAATAGTAGCGTGATAGGAGGTGAATATCTGTGGGTGGATAGATACACAATAGGCTAGTGAGAATGCGGTCCGTAAACACCAGTCTCGTAAAAACATTCAATTACCTTCATTGTAGGGAGAGACAGAGCAGGAAGATACTCACATTCAATCACCTCTCAGGACGCCCATTACCTCCCCTCCGCCCGCAGACCGCCGGTAGTTGAATGGAACCATATTATATACGCGAGCTATGGCTGAGATGGAAATGACGTCCAGGGGGGTGGGGTGTGTTTGTAGATCAGGGCGTATGTGGAGCGCATTCAGTGCTACCCTGTGTTTGCTAGAAACTGATGGACCATTTGGGAGGATGTTGTTGTGCAATGCGCGCACAATTTTGGCGGCCATAAAAGAAGAGCCTTTGAAGGACCGGGCGTATCGGGCATGTCTAGCATTTCCCTGTGTATGCTAGAGACTACAGGCCATGTTGGGAGGGTGTCGTTGTGTAATGCGCATGCAGTTTTGGTGGCCATATTTGAAAGGTCTTGATGAGTTGTGTAAATTACGCGCAACAGTGGCGGCCATTATAGAAGGATATTAGTTAATTGTCTAGTTAAATCTAAGATCTCAGGGGATGTACATAGCCCCAGAATCACAGAAATATTCGAGATGTGAGCCAGTTGGTTACGTGTGGTGGTACGTAAGGGCTCATTAGGGATGCATATAGCCAATGCTGTGGTTTTCATGTCATGTATTGGAACTTCACAATCTACTTCTGTAGACGATGTCTACCGGGCAACTAGTGAAAATTACCCCAGGTCTGTCAAATGGATCATGATGTGATCATAACTGGTTGGTCCTACAGGATGATTTGCCGTTACTGATAGTGAGGATCTCACATTATAAATGTGAGGTTACGTATCTGGGTGCCTACTCAGGGCAATGGGGGTCCATTTTATCACAGCTGGGGGTACACTGGGGTTCTTATTCATCAATTCGGCCCATGGTATCTGGTCATTCAGTCCTAATGAGTTGCTCTTTAGTCTAAAAACCTAGCGTTGTTCCTGCCTGAATAATGTGCTACTAGTCCAGTTGGAATTGGATTTTAAGCTCGTCCATCTGAGACTATCAGGGGTATGATTCCTTTCAGAGTAGTGATTTAGCAGTTTGGTGTTGGTTCCTACACCGTATGGTGCTCCTGTGTTCCCCTATTCGAAGTGTAACGGGTCTTGTGGTCATGCCAACATATTTCATATTGCAAGGACATGTGATGATGTATATGCAATTCCTTGTATTGCAGTTTGTGTGTTTCTTCTGGAGCCAGGGTCTAGCCAGAACTAGGTCAATCTGTTTAGAAACTAATGTGAGGGGACAGACAGAGCAAGTTACGCAGGGGTAGTGGAACCGTACTGGAGATAATGCCCATAAGGAAGATTGTGTGGCGTTAGTACCTTTGGATGTGTGTGAACCAAAAGGTCCTTGAAATTCTGGGTACGTTTGGAAGTGAAGAGAGGGGGGGTCCTAGGGTGAAAGATCCTGTCTCCAGAATACCCAAATGCTTTCTGATTACCTTCTGGATTTTGTTGGAATTGGGAGTGAATGTGGTTACACATGTGATTGTGTCTGGCTTTGGTCTATCTCTGACTTCCGATAGGGCCTCCCTATGGTTGTTCCTTGCCCGTTTGTGAGCCTGACGTATTATTGTCTTGGGATAGTGATGCTCTGATAGGTTGTCTGACAGGACTTTGGATTGTTTTTCAACTTCACTTAAGGTGTCGCAGTTTCTGCGGAGGCGTAAAAATTGTACAAATGGAAGGTTGTTCCTCTGTGTTTTTGGGTGGTGGCTTTCATAATTGAGTAGGCTGTTCCTATCCGTGGGTTTTTTGTGGTCAGTTGTGTGGAAGACTCCCCTCGTGTAGAGAGATTTTGAGGTCCAGGAATGGAATGCTTTCCTGTGATCTAGTTCCAGAAAACCTGAGGAATGGATCTAAGTTATTGATCCATCCACAGAACATAATACACTGTTCTTCGTCGCCCCTACAGAAAAGGAGGATATCGTTGATGTAGCAACACCACATTACAATATTGTTCTTGTAGGGATTGTTATCCCCTAGGAGAAATTTCTCCTCAAAATTGGCTATGTACATGCAAGCCAGACTAGGAACGAAGGTGCTTCCCATTCTGGTGCCTTGGATCTGGTGATAGAGCTGTTTTTGAAAGGCAAAGAAGTTCTCTTTCAGGGCAAGGGCGGCACATTCACAGATAAATGAGATGGGGGTTTCATAGGGCCAAGGATCAATGTTCTGCAGTGTTGATTCCAATATTGCGAGTGTGGCATCTTGGGGAATGTTTGTGTAGAGTGCCTCCACATCTAGAGTGACCAAAATGTTGATGGTTTCAGGTTCACTTAGGTTTTCGATCAAATTGAGGACTTCTGTAGTATACCTGAGGTAGGTGGGTATTTTGGTGACAACTGGGCATAGGTAGAAGTCGCAGAACTTACTCAGTGGTTCCAGCAGTGTACATGGATGCAGACAAAACCAAAAGGCTTCTATACCTGTGGAGGATGCAACATCTGCCCTCTTGGTAAAAACAAAACAAGGAGGTTTAAATATAACACTGATAGAGAATACGAAATAAGGCACTATATAAATTGCAACACGAGCCATGTGATCTATGTCATTGGTTGCGCATGTGAAAAAATATATGTTGGAAGTACTGTGCGACCATTAAAACTAAGGATCCAAGAACACACCCGAGCCGTGAAAAACTATGATTTAAAGTACCCTATGACTTACCATATGCAAGAACATCACAAAGATAACAAGACAATATGGTTCCAGGGTATTGACCACATACCACCACATCCGAGGGGGGGGTAATCGTGAACTCACTCTAAGGAAAAGGGAAGCAGCTTGGATATGTCGCTTAAGGTGTGTGGAAAGGGGACACAACACGGAAGGGGAGATGCACCAGCCCGGTTTTATATGGAGTGGCAGCAATAATTTCTCTCCATTAATAGTATGCATTTCCTCCAGTTTCCTAGACTGCAATCATTAACCCTCAAATAGGGTTATGGAATAGGTTTATTATAACCATTAAAAACTAGGAATATAACAATTTTTGATATACTTTAGATATGAATACGATAATTAGTGTTTTTCGATTTAATATAATCAGAAGAAACAATTTGGCGTTATACAATTTAATTTCAATTGTATAAAATTACAAAACCTCATGTGACTAATGGTGTAACTCTTTAAGATATTTTCGATATTTCATCTCGGCTGACATAGAAAATAGAACTATGATGAGCGTTGGTTGACTAGCTTAAAATGGCGCCCGTTTTAGACCAAGTAATAGTGGTAAATGATGTGCGATCTAGCATCCACCACACGTGGACTAGGATTGGGCACATTTAAACCTCGTAACATTTGCCGGAAAGGATTTGGCGCGCGGACCATCGAGACGCCAACTAGGGGTTTTGGAATTTGACCCTGATAGGTAAGACCTGTACGAAAGCATTTCTTTTTGGGACTTGCTAAAATAAATAATCTTGTCATGTCGATTAACCTACAACATAACAAGTTCCCGCGATATGGGTATATATTCTCTGTCATTTGGCCCTATGGTGTTTGTGACCGTCTTGCTGGTCCATGACACAATCGCGCCGTGTCCCGTGACATTGACGAGGGGGACAACATGTATGTTTTGTAGATGCAGGTGTGTTGTTCCTGGGGGACGATACAGGTGGCTCTTTTGGGCAACCAATGTTGGGCTTGTTTGACGGCGGTTTTGAAGTGAATGTCACCTGGAATTGTTTCGTGAGTGATGCTCTCTATATGGTACATGAATGCCTATATCTATATCGATTTTTAGGTAACTGCCTTTAAGTGATTGGGATTTGGGAGTCAACTGAAGATTTAGAAGTTTGACCACGTGACGGTGCAAGACGTGCACGTTACATTATTTAAGGTATGTGACTTATACTGCCCATATCCAATGCAAGTTTTTTTATATACGCATGGAGAGAGAAACGTTAGTAATGCAGAATATAAGTATATACTGCAATAGAACCAGTTACATTCTGAATATATATATTTTTTAGGTTAATGCCTTACAGGAAATTATGCAGTATATCGAAAATTAGGATGAAGAAATAGGAGCATTTTTCAAGAAATATATCCTTTGAAATTGCAAGGTATATAATTATCATATATTTTATTTCATATGTGGACTCTGCGGATATGGGTTTTTATGAAATGTCTATATACATAAGAAAAGGTGGGAATTAGTATTTCCCTCATATGTACTTTCACTTTATGCAATTCCAGGTGAATATTATACCTTTAAAAAATATTTCGAAAACAGTCGGCAAGAAATATCTCTTCTGAAAAAAATCAAAAATCCTTCATCTTGGATTGACCTCGTTTACCATTACCCACATTGAGGGAACAGACTCGTATCCCCATTTCGATACTTTGATTCGGAATATACGTACGGCTGATGACATTTATTGCGGTAGGAAGCACATACGTCTTTTTAAGTGTGAATTTCATGTTTTTCACTTTGTAGTTATATGAGATAAATATGGAGAGATTTGCTGTTGCTTTCGTGTGGCCGGGACTGGTTTTAATGATGGCTGGGATAAAGAGTTATCTCAAAAAGGTTGTCCTCAAAAAATAGGCTTACTTTTAGAAGGGTTTCTTTTAAATATTGGACTATAAGGATAAGGACAACACTGGGATCTGTATCCTGGGACCACATGGTTGGTCCCACAGTAACCATCTGTCCAAATATAAGCCTTTTCTTTTGAAATTATACTTTAGGCAATATGACTGGCAATGTCAACTTTTGATATATGAGGTAAATAAGTGTCTCTGACTTTAGAAATTGACATGACTTGTTTGGAAATGCAAATGTTTGGTGCGGAGTTATGATCCCAGTTCAATGCTCAGATGAGAATGACAATAATAATGACGCTGTTTCTGGTAATTGAAAACAAAAATAGAAATCCATGTGGATTTGCTCTTTTAACATGTGACTAAATGAATGTGTTTTTTATCTTTTTTGGATTGTTCGCGGGTATACAATGAGCTTCTCAATAGATTGATTATGCAGCATAAGAACACAGAGAAAGGGTCAAAACAATGTATTGATGAAAGCTGCAATTTTAAACAAAAAGGATGTTTTTAACATGGGTTTCCTTTGGTGTATGTAATGTTTTTTGTATAATATTTCACGTGTGGACATATGTCAGTTTGAAGTAATTTACACGGGTTTTTTGTATGTTCTATCTTTTGATTTACAGCCCTGAAGAAGTTCCGCTTGACGGAACGAAACGCGTTGGCTGGTACCTCAAATGGATCATTAAAGGAATTTGAACTTTTTTGCAATCACGGATACAGCGTCTTTCATTTGAAACATTCTTGATTATAGACTTTATTAACCACATATGGTGGAGATCCAAATTCGTTAGCGGTGCTTTTCAAAGTTTGATATAACATTGATTTTGCCAAGGATTTGGGATATACTCTCAGGGCAGGGAGTATTTGAAAATTGCACGCAATTTGAAAGAAAAGCATATACAAACACTGGTGATATATGGGTTGGTGCTTTGAGTGTGTAAAAGTGGTCCACTGTCCATATCGTTTTGTATAAAATTTGGTTCCAGCAGTGAGTCAATCCCCGACACAATGAGGCGTCCATATATATTTAAAACACTCACAGTCACTGGATGATGTCATCACTGATGCCATCAGTGATGTCATTTGAGATGTCATCAGTGATGTCACTGACCATGTCATGAGTGATATAATATGTGAGGTCCTAAGCAGTGCATTGTGGGGGAGTGAGTTATAATTGATTTTTGTTGCAATTTTAAATAGACAGTCACTAACCCTATTCCGTGCTCTTCTAAAATGTTATCCTTTCTCTTCTTCAGCTCACTTTGGCCTCGATTGATCTTCTGTAAAATAAAAAGCTAAAACAAGAAAGCACTATAGACACAGGTTCATAAACATTTGTCTCTATTTGTTTGTCTTGAATTTTATTTCTTTAAAGTTAAATTCTTTTACCAACAGTCTCTAAATTCTTTTACTAACAGTCGCTAAATTAGTGCTCAAAGAGGTGCAAACAGTACAGGGTTAATGTTACACAAATCTTCCAAAGTGACATTCAAAGCAATGTTCACATAATAGGTGACAAGACCACTGTGCTCTGTTGGATCTTCTCTTCTCAGTTTTTATTGATTTGGGTCTATTCCACTTTAGTCACTAGACTCAGTTTCTTCAGGTATAGTCTCTAGAATTTGTGCTATTGAAACACTTTTTCTCGGGTTCTTCAGCTGATAGCTTTGTGGCCATTCAGTTTGTTGTTTATCTTTCTTGATCCGGTACTGGTTCCTTCACCCAGATCTTCTTCTTGGGCAGACACAAGGTCAACTGTACTTCCGCTTTGTGGTCTGTCTCTGCTTCTCCTTCATTGGAAATCTCCACACCAATTTGTGTTATTTCAGGGACTTGAACTTGGCTCTCTATTTGATGATCTTCACCCCTCAACCTGCTGTTGGCTCGGCAACAGTGCTACTGGCTTGGGGTGGTTTATCTACTGGTGATACAGTCACCAATGCTCTTCGTCCAGGATCATAGACCAAAGCCACTTCTTCTGGATTGCTCCCTTTTTGTTGTGTGAGGCATGAATCCAGTTTAGAATCCCAGCACACTTAACTGCAGTATTTGTAGTCAGAATTACCTAATAGTGGCCTTTCCATCTGAGTTCAAGACCAATTTTCCAAAGTGCTTCTTGATCACGACCCAATCTCCAGGATTGAGGTTGTAGCACTGTTCTTGTTGAGCATCCTTTGTTGTAGCTGAAATCTGATGAAAGACAGAACTAACCACATCAGTCAATCCTTTGCAGTAAAACAAGATAATTTCATCACTGATATTCAAAAGAGAATTTGTAGGAATAGCAGGCAATCTCATTGCCCTGCCCATCAGAATCTCATGGGATGATTATCCTGTTTTTCTGTTTGGAGTAATTTGAATGCTCATCAACACTAGAGCTAGAGCATCTGGCCACTTTAGAAATGTTGAAGCACAAACGTTTGCCAGTCTATATTTTAAAGTATGAGTTAGCTGTTCTACTATACCCGAAGACTCAGGTTTGTAGCTGCAATGCAATCTTTGCTCAATTTTGCTAGCTATGCAAATAATTCTTAGGACTCCATTGTTAAAATGGGTTCTACCTGTCTGCCTCAAGAGAAATCGACATGCTGAATCTGGGCATAACTCCCGTAATAACAGTTTTGGTACAGTCAGACTGCTGTTTCTTCTAGTTGGGTAGGCTTCCACATATTTCGAGAAGATGCACACAGTCACTAGGATATATCTCAGCCTGCCAATTACATCCATCTGCATCTTATTGAAGGGACCACCTGATCTCTCTTTGTGTGTGAAAGTGATGCATGTTCTTTTACTGCATTCAACTGTTGACATATCACACATCTATGACAGATTTTGTTTGCAATCATTTGGAATCTGGGGTTGTACCACCGTTGTCTAAAGAGCCTCACCATTAAATCCCTACCCAAATAGGTGTAGTTACGGTAATATAGAGTAATTGGAAACAACAAGCCCGTCTGGCAACACTGATCTCCCTTCTGCTGATATACAAATATTGTTTGCTTTATTCTCAAAACTTGCCTTTTCCTAACTGTTTTGTTGTGCTTCTGTCACATTTTCTTGCACCTTCTTCAATTCATCTCAGGTGTCAGTGGCTTTCATCAACATAGTGAAGGAACTCCCCTTCTCTAACTCATATGTGAAACCTCTATTAAATGTGCAGGCCAACAAGGCCCACAACCGGGTGAGGTTTGGTGCATAAATGCATGACATCTAGGCAGTCATGTTCAATTTCATTACAATCAACATTATTTACAGGCAACAGTGTGGAAAGATTTAACACACTGCATCTCTTCAAAGTTATGTTCTCAGATGAAAGGAGTTTTTGCTTGTAAGGAGTTAGTCTATTGTGAGTCACGTATCGGGTTTTTGTTCTGGTTAACTGCAGCTCCACAGAGTGTGGGACCATAACATTTAAAGAGTATCCCATCACTATGTTTTCCGGGGCAGTGGAGAAATAGGCTTTAGGTTTTCGGGCATCTACATGCACCTCTGTCTGTATGTAACGACCTGGCGGTCCCAGGATCGGGGACAGACACCCACAGAACACAAAACACCCAGATAAATGCAGTGTATTTAATGGTGAGGTTTAGGCAAAACAAATAAAGCAGCAAAAGTAATACAACTGGAACCTCCAGTCAAAATACGATACCCAATCACAGCACCGGAGGCTCTCACCGTCCTCCGCATGTACACCGGTCCCGATGTACTCCAACGGAGGGCACTGTGCTAATTAGCGGCCGACAATGCCACTCGACAGCTGTGATGGGTTGTATATTGTTTGTGGCAGAGTAGGGGTATTGAGGGACGTGGGAGTCACCCAGCCGGGCTCTCTACCACGAGTTATGATGAGAGTGCAGTGAGCAGCCGCTCCACCTGTTCCTCTAGAACTGGCCCCTCTGCACAGCCCTGCCGCACGGAGACGCCGCAAACACCTCCGTGGTGTGCGTCTCCTGTGCTCTGATAACGAACACCAAAACCAGCAATACGGAAGAGTGGGGCCGAGAGCAGCCGCTCGATCGCGCCTCCTACCTCTTCTGTCCTCTTCGCTGAGACGCGGCAAACACCTCCCGGTGTGCGTCTCAGCGTAATGCCAAGTGTAACCACAGTACGGGGGCTGGGAGCGTCGGCTCACACCAACCTCCGTAGACCAAGTTCGTGGTTACAGACCCACAGACGGGGCTGAGAGCTACCGCTCCCACCAGTCTCCGCCTGTACCTTGCTATGAACTGCACTGACTCGTCCGAGTCAGGAGCGCAATCCCGCAGAGTTCTCCGGCTGTTAGGATGGGTTGGGAGACACGGGGCAGATAGCGAGCGTTTCCAAGCTTACCTCCGTTCTTCGATGGTTTCTCAATAGCCGCACGGTTCCCGATGAAATGAACTCAGCTGCAGGGTACGTCGGTGTGATTTCCGAATATCCGATGCAGCGTCCTTTCGGTCTCATCCTTAAGTAGGCGGTCCTACCGCGTTCTGCAGCGTGAGATCCTGTGTTACCTAATCGCGTGTCCCGCTAAGCCTTCTGGGATCTGTAGTCCGCACCGCTTGCGGCGCGCTGGATACGGCGGTTTTCTCCTAGGAGGGAGCAGGAATTCATGACAGTACATCCTCCCTCCATCAACTCCTCCCAACAGGGCCAGCACAGGAAGGGAAACGGCGATGAAAAGAAGACACCAAACGAGGCGCGTGAACCCCAGCAGCCGGTTCCCATGACTGCTCCACTGGGCCATACCCTTTCCACTCCATGAGGTACCACAGCTTGCCCCAACGCCACTTTGAATCCAGGATGTCCGCTACCTCGTATTCGACCTCCGAATCCACACTCACCGGCACAGGTGACATCCGCTTTGGAGAAGTCGAGGGTTTCAACAAAGAAATGTGGAAAACGGGGTGGATCCGTAAGGACTGGGGCAAGCACACTTTCTCGCATGTTCCTCGTGGAGATCCAGACAAGTCACCCACCTTGTACACAGGCCCAGGCCTTCTTCTCCTGTCTGCCGTTGTTTTGTACCGTGCCTTGGCCTCCTCCAGCAAAGCACGGGAACGTATCAATGTTTCCTTGATGTGAGCCACCCTCTCCGCTGTTGCGGGTAACTTGTCTTCCCTGACAGGGTGGACAAACGGCAAGAACCTGGGGTGGTGTCCGTAGTTGCCATAGAAGGGGGAAGCCTTGGTGGAACTGTGTGTGACGTTGTTATAGGCTACTTCCGGCATCCACAGCATGTCCACCCATTCCTCTTTCCCTTGCTCCACAAAACAGCGTAGATACTGTTTGAGCGACTGGTTCAGGCGTTCCGTTTGGCCGTCCGTCTGGGGGTGATAGCTCGTGGATAGGCTGACTTGACGTGCAATGCCGAACACCATGTCCTCCAGAACTGGGCGGTGAACTGTGACCCCCTATCGGACACGATCACACTGGGCAGGCCGTGCAGTTTCACAATGTTCTTTAAGAACAACGATGCCAGTTCTGCTGCTGAAGGGACCTGCTTGCACGCGATGAAGTGCCCCATCTTAGTGAGGTAGTCCACCACTACCAGGATAGCCGTTTTCCCTTTGTCCACTGGCAGACCCACGATAAAATCCAGAGATATGTTCTCCCACGGTCTATCGGGCGTGGGAAGGGGTTGGAGGAGCCCTTGCGAACGTCTGTGATCGGCTTTCATGGAGGCACAGATGGAACAGGCCGAACCCCATTTCTGAACGTCCACTCTCATGGCTGGCCACCAGAACTGCCTTCCCAGGCTGGCCACCGTTTTCTCAAACCCCAGATGACCCGCACATGGCGACACATGGCACCACTCGAAGGCCTGTCTCTGGAGTCTAGGCGTAGGTAGCAGCATACAGCGGCCTTTCACGGGAATTCCATCAGTCAACCGCCATTCCCGGTGACTGAGGAGCCACCTCCTCCACGTGAAGGAACGGATCCCTCTCTGGATGCCCCTGAGGAACGTGTCAGGTTGTATAACCCCCAAGACCACCTGGGGGGGAATGATGGAGTGCTCAGTGACAGGCCTGGGGTCCTTGGTGTCCGACTGCCTTGATAGCGCGTCCGCTTTCCTGTTCTCGGATCCCGGCCGATATGTAATGTGGAAGTTGAATCCAGAGAAAAAGATCATCCACCTCAACTGACGGGGAGAAAGGTGTCGGGTTGCCGTCATGAACTGTAGGTTTCTGTGGTCCGTATACACCGTGACCACGTGTCGGGCCCCCATCAGCAGATGCCGCCACTCAGAGAAAGCGTCCTTGATCGCTAGGAGTTCTTTCTCCGTGATATGGTAATTGCGCTCCGCGTCGTTCAGTTTCCTGGACATATACGCTACGGGAAAGCAGCCCTGTTTCTAGATTCCGTTGGGACAGTATGGCACCCAGTACCCCTTCAGACGCGTCCGCCTCCACTACATATGGAAGCACCGGGTCTGGGTGAGCCAACACCGGGTCTGTACCGAAGGCTTTCTTCAGGGCAACGAAGGCGTCTTGCGCCTCCTGGTTCCACACGAACACCTGGGATTTACTTAGTAGCTGAGTGATCGGGGCCACCAATCCCGAAAATCCCTTGATAAAACGCCTGTAAAAGTTGGCGAAGCCGATGAAGCTCTGGACGTCCTTTACACCCCGTGGGACCGGCCATTCCTCCACCGCTCTTATATTGCGCTCCGCCATCTCCTGGCCATCTGGGCTCAGCATCACCCCGAGGAATTCCACGGATGTAACGTGGAAATCGCATTTGCTGAGTTTGCAGTACAGCATGTTCTCCCTCAGTTTCTGCAGCACCGATGAGACGTGTCGTACATGGTCCTCGTCTGTGTCAGAGTAGATGAGGATATCATTGATATATACGACTACGTATATGTCTAACACATCCCGGAACACCTCATTGAGGAAGAACTGGAAGGCCGCAGGGGCGTTGCAGAGACCGAACGGCATGACGAGGTACTCAAAAAGGCCGAACCCGGTCTTGAAGGCGGTCTTCCACTCGTCGCCGTCCCTCATTCACACAAGATGGTATGCCCCCTTGAGATCCAGATTAGTGTAAACCCGGGCCTTTTTTACCTGTTCCAGGAGAACGCTTATGAGTGGTAGGGGGTATCTGTTTTTGATGGTTATTGCGTTCAATGCCCTAAAGTCTACACACACCCTTAATTCACCGTTGGCTTTTGGGATGAAAAAGAGGGGTGATGCGGCCAGAGACTTGGATGGTCTGATGAAGCCCAGCCCTAGGAGTTTGTCCAGATAAGAACACAGATGTATGTTTTCGGGCTCGGTCAGGGCATACAGTCTGACGCTGGGAACACTTGCTCCCGGAACCAAGTCGATCTGGCAATCGTATACCCTGTGTGGTGGGAGCACCTCCGCCCTTACTTTGTCAAAGACATCCTCGTAGCCGTGGTAGACGCTGGGAAGCGTAACGGATTTCTCGGCTGCTCTGGCAACAGTATGACTTCCATTCTGATGGGTGTCGTGGGGTTCGAGACGCATGCCGCACCGTTGTCTACAAAACGGGGAAGTCATCTCGATGTTGTGTGTTGTCCAATCCACCGAAGGATTGTGCTTTTGGAGCCATGGCAGACCCAATATGACTCCGTACTGTGGCGCTCTGATGATGCTAAAATCGATCGTTTCCTTATGCCATTTCCCAAACTTCACTGGCAGTTCTCCCGTATGATGCCCGATGGGTCCGGTCACTAGACGTCTCCCGTCTACTGCATATACGTCTTCGGGTCTTAGTTTGGGAAGGAGAGTGAGTCCCAATCTCTGTGCTTCGTTATGATCCATGAAGAGGCCTGTGGCCCCTGAATCCACCATGGCCACCACAGGGATCCATTGATCCTGGACCCCCACGTGCACCGTGATGAACAAATGACGGTGCCCCTTTCGGTCTGAGCAAGACAGGGAAGGGATGTAGGTGTGAGTCCAAGAGGCCCCTTCCATAGTCCTGGAGTCTGTCAGTTTTCCGCCGGTATGTCCACTACTGCCGTCCCGGACCTGTTGTTCCGGTACCGACTGTTCCTTGGCTTGGCAGGACACTCGCGGACATAATGCCCTTTCTTGCCGCAGTACAGGCAAAGACCCTGTTTACGGCGTGATTCCTTTTCTGAGGCAGCAAGGCTAGCCATTATGGCTCCTATGTCCATTGGGTCTGTCTTGGCGGCGGAGCTGGTTTCTGGGCTCCCCATTGAGACATAGGAAGGCAGAGACTTCCCTTTCTTCTTGTGGTCTCCTTTTCTCTTGCCCAGCCTGTGGTCCAAACGCAGCACCAGACTGATGAGGCCTTCACAGGTCTTGGGTTGGGGGTCTATTTGAGCCACTACGTCCTTGAGCTCATCGCACAGTCCCTGGTGAAAGAGAACGGTCTGTTTGGCGATAGGCCACTTCGTTTCAGCCACCAGCCTTCGGAACGCATTGAGGTATTGCAACAAGTCGTTGTTGCCCTGTTTCAGCTCTAGCATCTCTCGGTCAGCGGTGTATGAGTCCGCCCTACGGTCGAAGACTCTGAGGAACTCCTCGCGGAATGCCGCCCAGTCACACAAAAGGGGGTCCTCCCTGCTCACCAGAGGGACTGCCCATTGTGCCGCGTCCCCGGCCAAATATAAGAGAAGAAAGGCCACCCTAGCTTGGCTGGTAGAAAAGGCCTTTGGTTTGCATGATAGATGCAGTGCCACCTGCGTGAGGAATACCTGCACCGTGTTGGGGTCTCCGCTGTACCTCTCTGGTGTTGCCAACGGGATGGAGACAGGCAACTCTACCACCACCGCAGGGGCCTGGGGCGTGGTGGTAGGACCAGGCATCAGAGGGTCCCTCTGCATAGCGTCCAACCTAGCCCTCACATCAGCGGTTTCCTGCCTAGATGCCGTTAGCTCAATTTGTAACGTATCCAAAAAAGCCATCACCTCATCCAATGTGGCCATGCCTGTCACCCGACCAGGGGATAGTTATGGTTTGTATGGTCGGATATTCTGTAACGACCTGGCGGTCCCGGGATCGGGGACAGACACCCACAGAACACAAAACACCCAGATAAATGCAGTGTATTTAATGGTGAGGTTTAGGCAAAACAAATAAAGCAGCAAAAGTAATACAACTGGAACCTCCAGTCAAAATACGATACCCAATCACAGCACCGGAGGCTCTCACCGTCCTCCGCATGTACACCGGTCCCGATGTACTCCAACGGAGGGCACTGTGCTAATTAGCGGGCGACAATGCCTCTCGACAGCTTTCATGGGTTGTATATTGTTTGTGGCAGAGTAGGGGTATTGAGGGACGTGGGAGTCACCCAGCCGGGCTCTCTACCACTAGTTCTGACGACAGTACAGAGAGCAGCCGCTCCACCTGTTCCTCTAGAACTGGCCCCTCTGCACAGCCCTGCCGCACGGAGACGCCGCAAACACCTCCGTGGTGTGAATCTCCTGTGCTCTGATAACGAACACCAAAATCAGCAATACGGAAGAGTGGGGCTGAGAGCAGCTGCTCGATCGTGCCTCCTATCTCTTCTGTCCTCTTCGCTGAGACGCGGCAAACACCTCCCGGTGTGCGTCTCAGCGTAATGCCAAGTGTAATTACAGTACGGGGCCTGGGAGCGTCGGCTCACACCAACCTCCGTAGACCAAGTTCGTGGTTACAGACCCACAGACGGGGCTGAGAGCTACCGCTCCCACCAGCCTCCGCCTGTACCTTGCTATGAACTGCACTGACTCGTCCGAGTCTGGAGCGCAACCCCGCAGAGTTCTCCGGCTGTTAGGATGGGTTGGGAGACACGGGGCAGATAGTGAGCGTTTCCAAGCTTACCTCCGTTCTCCGATGGTTCCTCAATAGCCGCACGGTTCCCGATGAAACGAACTCGGCTGCAGGGTACGTCGGTGTGATTTCTGAATATCAGACGCAGCGTCCTTTCGGTCTCATCCTTAAGTAGGCGGTCCTACCGCGTTCTGCAGCGTGAGATCCTGTGTTACCTAATCGCGTGTCCCGCTAAGCCTTCTGGGATCTGTAGTCCGCACCGCTTGCGGCGCGCTGGATACGGCGGTTTTCTCCTAGGAGGGAGAAGGAATTCATGACACTGTACTGAGAGAGAGCACCCATCTTTCTCACAGCAAAATAGTTTGAAAACATTTGAATATTCACTCATTCCTAGTGCAGGTGCACAATATGATTTGTCTTTCAACTCTAGGAACTATTTTGTACATTCGTTGTCCCATGGGATCGGATCAGACACATCTCTGTGTGTCAGCCGTAGTAAAGGTTTTGCCGTTATGGAAAGGTTTAGTATCCACTGTCTACAGCAGCCAACCATTCCCAGAAACATCCTAACTCCTTTCTGAGTTAGGGGTGGGTTCATTTGCAAGATAGCTTACACTTTTTTGGAGACCCCTTTCTTGCTCCCATCATAATTATGTGTCCCAGATATTTAACTTATTTTTGACAGTACTACGGTTTTCCTGGAGATTAATTGTGTCCTTTCTCAGCCAGGTGATTTAACAAGGCAATGTTGTCTTGTTTGAACGCTTGAGTTTCTGATTCCACAAGTAAATCATCTATATATTGAACAAGTGTGGATTGTTGTGGCATTTGCAGGTTCTACAGATTTCTCTTCAAAATCAGGTTACAGATAGCTGGACTCTCAGTATACCCTTGTGGGACATGACAACAAGCAAATACCTTCTGCTGGAACACAAAGGAGAACACAACTGGGCTTCCTCATGCAATGGCACTGAAAAGTTCTGTGTGGTTTAAAGTCACTTTACTTAGAGACAAGGACTATACAAATTAATCAATAACTAGACCTGTGTATTCCTTTCACAGTTCATTACACAGAGTTATTGCATTTCAACATGTCTAGAAAGGAGCAGCACTCATCGTTGTCGGTATTTAAATGTACTACACCGGAAATCCAACAAAACAATGGCAGTGCGTCACTACTCGGTAGTCATACTGGTAGAAACCCCTCTGCCAGCACTAAGAGGGTCCAAGTGAATACAACCCTCGGGTAATAATACATTGGACTGATTAATAACGATTATCGTTAAATGTCTGTTTTTCAATGCACTTGCACATGTTGACACTTATTGTTTGTTTATGTTGAGCACTCGTATAATTGATCAAAAAGAATTCTTAACAATCATTGTACTGTGCCCACTGACAAGACAGCCTGTAGGGGAATTAAGATCTTATGCAGGCACACATTTCCTTTTCCAAGGACACCATTCACCCAGGACATGCTCTCCCAGCTCAGGCATGCACATATTTAAACCAGACTACATACAGGGCACTTCCCACCACAGATCATGGAGGATTTTCTAGAGGAAGGCTCACATCCAGGGTACAGTTAAAGCTTCCTTTGCCTCTAAGAGTATAATTCAGCTGCTACCAACTGCTTTTAACCCAATGCCCTGGTAATAGGGGGCAGCAACTAGCCCCAACCATGGAAAGGGGTACACTTTGGTGAACCCCTTTGCTAGAAGAGAGCAGGCTTTGCTGCTGAATATTGTTACAAAATCATTGATGGATCTGCTGGGATAAAAAGCATGGGAGGTCCATAAAGTTTGATCAGGGTAATATGATATAGTTTCCCAAATAACATAGGGATGTTTTTCCCCTCAGAAAACTTGTTTTAAAACAGCATGCTTCCTGGGAGTAATGTCCCAGCACATAAAATAACAGCCCTGTCATAGCTCATAATACTCCAACTGTGGCACTTTTCGTGAATAGGATCAAGTATGGTGGCTACATTCAATAATCATTAGCAAGGCCAATAGGTGTCTAATTTTAACTTTGCCAACACTTTTTGCCAATGTTGCTCACCCTTAGTAAAATTAAAATCTCCAACATGTTGATGTATATGCAGACATGCATCATGCATGCACACATACGGAGTGACCCCAGTGTGATGTCATATATGATTTATAAATAATTATATAATTTGTATATTTGTATAGCAGGGCTTATCACCCGTGAAGGTGTCCAGGCACTGTCCATGGGCACGGGGGAGATTAAGTAGTTTGGCCAGAATCATGGGATGCTGAATCAACACCGAGATCCAGGGTCGGTAGCTCTTGCCGCTGTGCCACATCCTCTCCCTAGACTGTGCAAAAAGAACTATAAATGCATTAATGCATTACCTCACATGCACAAGCATAATCCATGACCAGTCAGCTTTTTAAAAACGTTTCTATCCTTTCTAAGATGGCAGATGCCCACCTTTGAGCGATAAATAAAAAATAGGTGTTCTTAAGCACATTTACAGAAAGAAGTGGTCCGGTAGCAAATCGAACCTGTCAGACTCTTATAAAAAGAAAAAAATAATGGAAAAAAATCTTGTCACTGGGAGGGGCATGTGACTCAGGGAGGAGGGGAGAGGTGGTGTGAGCACGTAAAAGGTGCATGCATTGAGTAGGGAGAGGTGGGAGAGCAACAGAGGGGGTTGAGAAAAAATGCTAAGTGAGACGCGATTGGTAAAGGAAGCAAAGGAACAGCTGAGGTCTTGAAAATTAACATTCAGACTGTTGGGGCAGGGGTATGAAGGGGGCATCAACACATAGGGGAGAGGGCAAGGAAACACATGCCCTCCCATGTACTGCTGAAAGCAATAGATAAAAGTAGTTCGCTGATTATAAGCAGAGCAAGGATACCGGTCATTCAGTGAACAGCTGACTGGCTGCGCGTCAGAAACAGAGCCAAGTTTAAAGCCCTCTCCATCGCTTTTAAAGCAGTTCATGCCACTGACCTGAGTTCCTAAATAAATCACGATGTTTATGCTCCTCCACAGCAAACCTCTTGAAGGTACCACGGACAAAAAAAGCGTCCTGGGGCGACAGATCTTTCTTAGTTACTACCACCAAACTTTGGAACAGTTTCCCGCCAAATATCAAGACAAGCCCTTCCTTACTTACATTCAGGAAGCAAATAATAAACCTGGCTCTTTAACCAATAGTCACATGTATTGCCCTCAGGCTCAGTCTACAGCGCCAAGACACCCACGGGTAGTTGTGCGCTCTATAAATTGCATAAAATAAATAAAAATAAAATAAACATGACAGCAGAGAAGTTACTCGCCTGGGCAGGGGCAAATGCAAGGAAAAAGAGGTAACAGACACAAAGTCCAAAGGATGTGTAAGATGGATTTACATGAATGAAATGAAAGTGATTTTATGAATGTCAGTGAGAGGGTCTACATTAAGATTTGACATGAAAGGAAAGAAATTTAATTTCGTGGTGAGATATTCTTTGTTTTTTGTAAACTAGAAAAGGACTGCAAAGGAAAAATGAGAAAGGCAAACAATATTGTGAAAAGGAAGAAACCTCTTGTCTAGTTACAATCAGCCCAGAACTGGAGGGAGGCTGATAGCGTCAATGAAAGTTGCTTGAATTGCTACCCTTGTTCTCACAGAGGGCTCTTGAACTGCAAGCCATCCATCGTTAGGCCACCGTGAAGGAAGTTAAATGGCTTCTTGAGAGGCCCGGCCTTTCACTACATGGACTTGCAGAGGTGTACAATTAGGGCCCTTTGTTAATCCATGTCAGATATCCTCTATTAGGCTACAATATTTGTTTTTTTTCGATTACACTGATTTAAAAGCATCTGCACAGGAAGGCATTTTTAGCTCTGGGATGTGAGTTTTCATTTAATGATTTATGTTGAAGTGTTTCAGAAGTATTTTTACATATTTACCAGGAGTTTTTTCATGAAATCAGAAACGTACAAAAGCAGCACACAGGCAAGTAAACAATATAGCCTTATAGCCCGCCGTAGAGGGCTATACCGGCTATTAAAGGCCCTCTCCAGCGTTAAAGGCCCCGAGCCGAAGGCGAGGGCCTTTAACAAGGGAGAGGGACTGTAATAGCTGGTATAGCCCAACTACGAAGGGCTATAAGGCTATTAGAACATTCTGCCACTAGAGGGCAGAATGTTCTAACAAAAAAGAACAAAGCCTTATGGGAGCGTGAGGGGATTGGAATCCCCTCAGGGTCCCTGAAGCCTTTGTTCACAGCCAGAGCTGTGAACAAATAAACATTGGAATGTTGGAGCTCCAGGCTTATACCAGCCATTATAAGCCAGGAGCACTCCATTGTTTTCAATGGAGTTCCCAACATTCCAATGTTCTAATATCTGTTAGTCGTACTTGCCGTGAACAATAAGGAGGAATAATGACATTGCCTGTCACATAGTAGAGGCATCACTGGTCGAATAAATACAACTCTATCACCAGATAAAGTCCCTTTGTGGCTTTCATGCAGCCATGACTGTCACTCATAAAATAGAAAGCAGACCAATATTTTGCTTAGAATCATCCGTTGGTACCGTGCGTGCTATCTGGTGAAATAAAATACTGTAGTATTACTCTTGTGACTACAATGGGAAGTAAACTGAATAAGTGATGAAATTAAAAAGACTACTGAAAATCAGATAATTACTTAGTATGGCCATAATAAATATTTTCTGATTTAAAAACTTTTGAGTGAAAACGCAAATTCTGCTGTCCACGAGCAGGGAACAGTTGCCTTTGACAGATGTGCGGGAAGGCCTGCATAAACTCTTCAAGCGTGAGAAGTCTGACCAGCTCATGGAAATGGGACATAATTGTATATTTTTTCATCAATGGAAACATTAATATCCCTTAACCCCAGATGACTATTAAAAAAGAGAGGCCGTGAGTTATTTTCCACAATTGCAAGCCCTACACAAATAGTCAATGTTGGAAAGTGGATTATCAGTAGGGACAAATGTAGGTCGCCACTTACAATAAAGGGCACTACCACAGTCTAGGGCTCAGAATAGGTCTTAGAAAATTATCCCCATGCTCAACTCTTGGTAGCGTGGCTGAGAGCAGGCAGGCTGAACTTCAAAGACAGGTATGTAGAGCATTTAAAAACATCAATTCAGTAAATATTTAAGACATAACAAACAAGAAAAATACAACACCAATTTATAAAAATAGAAAATATTATCTTTAAAACAACATCAAAATGAAAACAATCCAAAGTAGGGAACCAGCGATATGGTTTTTCAGTGAATTTCAAAGGTTTTTTGAATGCTATTTCCTAACTATAACAGGCCTGAAACCTATGATTTTTTTCAGTGAATTTCAAAGGTTTTTTAAATGAGAATTTCTAAGTATAATTTGCCTCAATCCTATGTTTTGTTTTTTTTACTAATATATTTATAAATGAAACAAAATTTGAGAATAATTTAAAGTTTGGAAAACTATATTCAATTTTTTTGTTCATTTATTAATTCACAGGAGTCACGCACCGTATGCGCACCCAACACGTTGGCTGTGCGCACCTCCCTACCGTACATTTCAGAAGTCGCACCGGCATCGTGCCCTGTTCGCAAATTTGGCGTAATTTGAAAAGTAAGAAATAGTATTAAAGAAATTATCAATATATTGTTTGGTTATAGTGTTTGACTAATTTATTTCAGAAATCTTTTTAGAAACTATTTTTTTCAGTATAATATTAGCAATATGAAATTTTCAGTGAGCGCGACGTATGTGTGTACTGTAAGCGGCCGTCCCCGCACGTATTTCCGGGTCGCGCCGGGATCGCGATTTTGGCGTATTTTCAAAGTGTGATATCTTACTATATAAAGTTCAAATATCAGATTTGTAAAAAAACTTTCACTAATATCCTTTGTAAAATATTGTATAAACATTTATTTAAAGTTTATAATTATGTATACAATATTTCACGGGTGCGCGATGCGTAAGCAATGGGTGTGCGCACCCTATGCGACTTTGTGTCAGCAGGAAAAGAAACAAACGGATGGTGTTAAAACATTTTCTTTCTGTATGAGGGAGGATCCATCCTTGTGATATTCCTCTTATTATTTGGCTTTCTTGGTGACAAGACAATACAATGGCTTCAACTCAGCAAGACATCGACCCCTTGGATTTGGAGGAAGAAGAAATTGTTGAACCGTTGAAGAAGAGGAAGGAGAGTATTGTATGGGCCTTCTTCTCAGTACCAGAGGGTGAGAAGAAAGTCAACGCCCGTAAGGTATCTTGCACAATCTGCAAACGCATTTTATCCAGAGGGTCTGAAAAATATACTTGTGCAGAACCAGCAGCATGAAAAGCATCTGAAAGCTCTGTACCCGGTTCACCTGGCTAGAGAGCAGAGGAGGAGACAACTTAATGAGGCGGCACAACCTGTCCCAAACGCCCCTTCTACCTCCTCACAGCTAGTTCCTCCAGCCCCAATGCCCCACATCCTCCCTGAACTTTTTGAAGTGGCGATCAGCTGTAAGAATTGTGACACCAAACTCTGCATTGCAGAATAATGCAACGATGTTGTTACAGCTGCCATAAAAGCACATAAATGTTAAACATTTAAAAAATGTGCTTTTCTTTTTGTGAAACAGCTTATATGTTCTTTAAAAAATGGAGAAAAAAATACAAAAAAGAAAAAAGGTTAAAAAAAATCTTTCTTTTTAAATTGTTCCAAACAGTTATTATGGAACCACATCTATTGGGTAAAAATAAAACATTTCCTGAATGATTGCATGAGAGCAAGGGCACTGTGTGGGTGATTGTAGAAATGAAAAGGTACTGCATGTGTGATTACATCAGTGTATGGGTAATGCTTGGATTATTCCATGAGTACATGGGTAGTGCTTCAGTGATTGGGAGAGTGCATGGTTAGTGCCTGGGTCATTGCATATGTACATGGGTACTGACTGAATGATTAGAGTACTCCAAAGATAGTGCTTGGTGAATTTGTAAGTGCATGGGTATTGGCAGAGTGTTTGGTTAAGTACATAGTACTGGCTGGGTGATTGGAGGAGTGCATGGGGAGTGACAGGGAGATTGCTGGACTGCATGGGTCCTACTTGAGGAATTGAAGGATAGAATGAGCAGTGTGTAATTGGTTAGAGGACTGCATGGGTAGTGTACAGAGGATTGTAGCAGTGCATGTGTTAGTGCATGGGTCATTACATGAGTACATGGGTACTGACTGAATAATTAGAGTACTGCAAGGAGAGTGCATGGTGAATTTATAAGTGGTTGGGAATTTGTGGAGTGATTGGATGAGTACATAGTACTGGCTATACCAAAAACAAGCGAAGAAAATACCTGAAGACAACACTCCACTGAATGTACATTACACATTCAAATTGACACATATATGTATGATCATTCAAGTGTGGAAATATGTATGAACGTAGGGTCAGTGATTCCCTTTATGTCCATGTTGCGTATGTTGTGGGACTTGAGTCACAGGGTGCAACATTATCGATTGTGCTCCGGGTTGCGCCAACACTACAACAGAGACACACCCATTACTTACCTCCTTCTCAGCCAGGACGGAACCACGCCCACAGCCCAGGGGTCATTGTTCACACCCGTACATTGGACTGGCTTACACCAGTCTAGCCCACTCTGCTTACGCTTACAGGGTAAGGGGACGACAACGTTACATGTCCCAGGTCTTCCCTGTAGTAATCTGCTGATCACAGGTCTAGTTGTCAGCATGCCACAGCCACTCCCTCAGGGCTGGTTTACACTCGCACCACACCCATCCAGCACAGGCGTCACAGGACATGTGACCTTGACAATAAAAAGGGCACGGGCGCACACACTCAACGCCATTTCCACTCTCTATCTGGGTGGGTCCGTGTGGTTATTATTTATGCATGAGGGCCCAAGAACCTACCACATCACATTCCCACTGCCGGAGGTGACATGATAGCGTCCGCACTACGATATTCAATTATAAAAGGCTCATCACTTGAGGTGCACAGAGTTGGTGGCAGCCGAGGCACTTTGGCCGACACAGGCCTCCTGCAACGTGGCGATGACTTGAGGTACACAGAGTTGGTGATAGCCGAAGCATTTTGTCCGACACGGTCCTCCTGCCATGTGCCGATGACTTGAGATACACAGAGTTGGTGGCAGTGGAGGCACTTTAGCTGACACGGACCTCCCACCACGTGGCGATGACTTGAGGTACACAGAGTTAGTGGCAGCCGAGGCATTTTGGCCGACATTGGCCTCCCACTACGTGGTGATGACTTGAGCTGCACTGAGTTAGTGCCACCAGAGCTGAGCGGGTGTGCAGCCTACGATGAGGTGTAGGCCTTGATAAGCCATCCTGGCAATCAAGACCTGATTTGAATTGTGAGCTCAGCTGGACCGCGTGTACACCAAAGGCAGCATGCTGTACAAACAAGACTCCTCTGCTCGGTGCAGCAGGATGCGCTGGGGGCCTATGCCGCGGAATTCAGCGAAGGCTGAGGAGATTGCTCTGGCACATGGTCGGCCCTCTTGGATACACGCCGGTGGTGGCAGGTGAGCATTGAGGTCTGGGTGCGCTGGGCGGCGAACCGGTCTCAGGACTAGGGCTGGGGTGCTTGCGGAAGATGTAGAAATCATGCACACTGCCTGAGAAGTTTGCGACGACATTAGTGTACAGGCTTCAGTGGTCCAGTTTTGCCTTCATATTGTCTAGAATGCATGTGGTTTCTGTTACGGTGATTGTGTGCAGTGTTGGCAGGGGGCACAAGTAGTACATATGTGCAATCAATTGCCCCCAACACGTTTGGGAAGACTGCTATTCCGGAGTTACCTTGCTTGGTTCCAGCTGTTCCTGCGCAGTGTGGGTGAAGTGAAGCTGCAGGTGTATCAAGCTGAAACGAACTGTAATTCTCAGAGGTATGATAAATCCTGCATAATGAGACCGTAACAGAAGTTTGTGTGGTCCTAACCTTCCTTTTCTTTCCTACGAAGGTTACGACCATACAAACTTCTGTTAGGCTCTTTTTGTGCAGGGTTGATCATACCTGTAAGCATTCTGGTTTGTCCAAGTGCAATACATTGTACCAGATTACGTTTGTCACCCTACTAACTCTTGACCATTGTCACCTGAATCCGGACTTTCAGAATCTTGAATTGTATTGTGATTTCCAGGAAGATCTGCAGTTATTTGGATTCACAAGTTGCCCTGATGATGTTCCCCGTTGGGAATCTCACTCGTTGTTTGATGTTTTTGTGTTGTGAATTTATGTTTTTGTAATAAAGTACTGTTTTTCCACTACTGTTGACTACTGGATTTCATGACTTGGCACACACTTATTTCAGAAACCACATTCTTGGATCTGGAGAACAGAGGCACAACGCAACGGATGGGGTTGAATACGCAGGAAGAGTTCGAAATGGGACGAGCATGTGGTGCGGATACAGGGGCCTGCCGTTCCTTTTGTGGACATGCGGCCAAAACATGTGTGAGGAAGTTTAATAGGGCTGACTGTAAGACTCCTCCAACTCTGGCAGTTGTTGGTTCGAACGTACCAGAAGCCAACAGGTGCAGCACAGCCACCAGCTTTGTCTGCGAAGTGTTGTTCGTTGTCCGCTGTGCTGGTACCATCAGCCTGTGGGCAATGTGGCAGTGTGCACCAACTTGAGAATGGGGCGATAATTATTTCGCCACTTTTGCTACGCTAAACTGACGATAACTCTGCGATAAGTCCCCACTGTTGGGTTATAGGGTGGCTCTAAAACGAGCCCTTGTGTTTATTAGGAGTTTGTTGTAGCTACCTGCAAATCACAATAAAAGATTTTTTTTAAAGTTAAAAATCAAGAAAAGTGGGCAGGGTTTAAACACCCTCACCCCTTAGGCCTGCTCAGGGGATCCCACAAGGACCACGAGGGCCCTAAAAATAATCCCCCCTGTAAGCGTAAGCAGAGTGGGCTGGTCCGACGTACGCCACTCCAATGTAGGAGTGTGAATAAATAGGCCAGAGATCTGGGCGTGGTTCACTTCCGGGAAGGCCAACACATCTGCCAGGGCGGCAGCCATCACCCTGCCACGAGGCCGCCGCCGTGACTGCCAGCCTCTTCGCCGCAGGCCCCCTGCAAATCCAGCGGCACAGCACTGCGCAGTTATGTCTGTGCTAACTACTGCCTTCGATCTACACTGCGGACAGCAGGGCTCACAACTCAGATTGAGTCGCAATTGCACATGACGCAGTCCACTAGACAACAGACATTGCTCCCAGTGAAGCCCGCCCGGATCACGCATCATTGCTGGCAGTGCTCACACTGAGTGCTTCAGGGGTCACTAACTCTGTGCAGCTCAAGTCAAACCCACGTGGCTGTGGGCTCTTCCTGACCGCTGCCTCCTCCAGCCTACACTGTGGTCAGCAGGGCTCACAATTCAAATTCAGTCTTGATTCATTAATTGCAGAGTCCAGTAGCCAACAAACATTGCATCTAGTGCTGCCCACCCGGACGACGCATCATGGCTGGCTGCGCACATGCTGAGTGCTTCAGATGCCACTAACTCAGTGCATCACAAGTCACCACCACATGGCCTTATTGAGGCAGAATTCATTAGGCAAAAGACATTGCTCCCAGTGCGGCCTGCCCTAACCACGCATCATCGCTGGCTGTGCACACGCTAAGAGCTTCAGGTGCCACTAACTATGCAGCTCAAGTCAACGCCACTTGGCTGTGGGCCCTTGCTGACCACTGCCTCCGGCCTACACTGTGTACAGCAGGGCTCACAATTCACATCGAGTCTTGTTTGCAGATGACGCAGTCCAGTAAGCAATTGACATTTCACCTGTGTGGCCCGCCCGGACCACCCATCATCACTGGCTGCGCACACGCTGAGTGATTCAGGTGTCACTACAAGTCACTGCCACGAGGCCTTATTGATACCTCATGGGAACAGTCCAGCCCGAAATGCCAAGCCATGTCTTCCCTGGACCAGAAACAAGCATCCTGGAACCGGTTTCGGGTTCATAACCCTCATCAGCCAGGCTATCTTGAATCCAGTGGTAAAGTGAGCAAGGGACCAATGTCTGGGCATACCCTGCCATCTTAGGGCGAACAAAGCGATACCAAAGGGAATGATGGACAGAGCGTTTGAGCATATCAAACACTCACCCCAGTCAACTGATCTGGGTTTAATTCATCATCATACTTTAGCTCACTCCACCACCCCAGTTCAGACATGGCCATATGCAAATCAGTCTGACCCTGTGCCTCATGGGAACAGTCCAGCCGAACTGCCAAGCCAATGTCTTCCCTGGACCAGAAACAAGCATCCTGGGACCGTTTTTGGGTTCATAACCCTCATCAGCCAGGTTATCTTGATTCCAGTAACAGAGTGAGCAATGGACCCACGTCTGGGCATACCCTGCCAACTTAGGGCGAACCAAGCGATATTAAAGGGAATGATGGACGGAGCGCTTGAGCAAATCAAACACTCACGCCCAGTCAACTGATCTGGGTTTAATCCATCATCGTTCTTTAGCTCACTCCACCACCCCAGTTCAGACATGGCCATATGCAAATCAGTCTTACCCTGTGCCTCATCGCAACAGTCCAGCCCGAACTGCCAAGCCAATGTCTTCCCTGGACCGGAAACAAGCATCCTGGGACCGGTTTTGGGTTCATAACCCTCATCAGCCAGGCTATCTTGAATCCAGTGGCAGATTGAGCAAGAGACCCACGTCTGGGCATATCCTGCCAACTTAGGGCAAACAAAGCGATACCAAAAGGAATGGCCTTATTGAGGCAGAATTCATTAGGCAAAAGACATTGCTCCCATCGCGACCCGCCTGGACCACGCATCATCTCTGGCTGCACACACGCTGAGTGCTTCAGGTGCCACTAAATCTGTGCAGCTCAAGTAAACACCATGTGGCTGTGTGTCCTTGCTGACCACTGCCTCCGGCCTACACTGTGGTCAGCAGGGCTCACGATTCAAGATTAGTGCCGATGCAAATTGTGTAAGAGAGTATAATCGGTTAAGAAGACTTTATGCTCCCAATCTGTGCAGCTCAAGTCAATGCCACGTGGCTGTGGACATTTGCTGACTGCTGCCTCCGGCCTACACTGCGAACAACAGGGCTCACAATTTAGATCGAGTTTCAGTTGCACATGACGCAGTCCAGTAGGCAACAGACATTGCTACCAGTGCGGCCCGCCCGGACGACGCATCATCGTTGGCTGCGCACATGCTTACTGCTTCGATGCCACTAACTCTGTGCGGCTCAAGTCAACGCCACATGGCTGAAGGCCCTTGCTGACCACTGCCTCCACCCTACACTATGGTCAGCAGAGCTCACAATTCAAATTCAGTCTTGATTCATTAATTGCAGAGTCCAGTAGGCAACTAACTATAACGTCCCTGAAACCTGTGCTTTTTTCAGTGAATTTCTATTTTTTCTATTTTTCAATTCTAACTTCTAAGAACAAGATTGTACTCAGAAGATCCAATATTTTGACAATGCATTCCATACATAGTTCATCTTTTGTTCCATACGCCTACACTGCGGTCACAAGGGCTCACAATTCAAATTCAGTCTTGATTAATTAATTGCAGAGTCGCTGGCTGCGCACACGCTGAGTGCTTCAGATGCAACTAACTCTGTGCAGCTCAAGTCAACGCCACGTGGCTGTGGGCCCTTCCTGACCGATGCCTCCGGCCTACACTGTGGTCAGCAGGGTTCACAATTCAAATTTAGTCTTGATTCGTTAATTGCAGAGTCCAGTAGACATTGAATCCAGTGCGGCCGGCCCCGACGACGCATCATCGCTGGCTGCGCACACTCTGACTGCTTCAGGGACCACTAACTCTGTGCAGCTCAATTCAACACCAAGTGGTTGTGGGCCCTTGCTGACCACCGCCTCCGGTCTACACTGCAGTCAACAGGTCTCACACATATCCAATCCAATCCTGACCTGCAAGAACACACCATCATCGCTGGCTGCGCACATGCTGAGCTCTTCAGGTGCTACTAACTCTGTGCATCAGAACTCATGGACCCTTTATGTTTGACTTTCGTGCTGGTGATACTAGACGCAACAATGTCACCTAAGGCAGCAGGAATATCCCGAAGGGACATTAACATTTTCTTCACGTAGGCACGTTCATCTTGAGTGCCCCTACCTCAATAAACCACAAGTCATGGACCCTTTATGATAGAATCTCTGTGTGTAATCCGATGATCCCTGTTGTAGTTGTTGCCAGCACCAACCATTCCCTGAGGGCTGGCTTACATTCACCCCACACGCATCCAGCACAGGCGTCACTGGACATGTGACCCTTGTAATAAAAAGGGGCCGGGCACACGTGCCCGTAGCCAGTTCCACTATCTATTGGTTACACACAATAACCCTTAGCAACTGACTTCTACACCCATTCTGCTTAATGCCAGTTTCCTTAGTAACAGTTCATGGAACATCAACTAAACTGACAGGTCACAAGTTCACCATATTTTCAAGTTCACCACACAATGTTGCAAATGCAAACAGCAGATGTGGTTGACTATTTAAAATTTGATCTTATCCTTTCTACTGTACCTATTAAAATTTTTTTTACTAACCAATAAGAAATCTGTTTTTTAAAGAAAGTAAAATGCACCCTATTTTTAAATGTACAAAGTTCTTAAACAGCCAATCAATTCTCTACTTTCCTAAAAACAGCATCTTGTCCACTATTTAAGATACCTCTCATTCTACCAACTGACTCCTTCAACTACAGACATCTTTTCATTACTTCCAGTCATCCCTTCAAGATGCTTTCGGTGCGGATTGTTGGGCACAGCTATGTTTTCTGGTACAAAAGGTATGCTGAACGCAGAGGTATTGACAAAGACCTAGCTTTGCAAAATGTAGACGTTAAATGGATTGGACAGAGAGGATTAAAGTGGCATCAATTAATGCCTTTGGTTAAAACCTTTTCGCATCTCCAACCCCCTGACCTCATGATTATGCACTGTGGTGGCAATGACCCAGGCACATTGACAGGGGTAGATCTGGAAATGCTAATGAAGGACACCTCTGCAGAACTATTGTTGCTTTTCCCCCAAACTGTCTTTGTAAACTCTAACATGTGCCAAAGACAGAAATGGAAGTGGTCCAATCAATTTTGTCCTCAGATTGAGAAAGCTAGATAAAATGTCAATAAAGCTGTTTCTGTTTACCTCAGGGACCACAGGATGTGCTCCATCTATAACAACAATCTACGTTTCCATATGGATGGCATCTACAAAAGTGAAGGACTACACTTCACTGATCAAGGCAACAGAGGGGCATATTACCAACCAATAGAGAGAATTTTTGTCTCTAACTTGTTTAGAGACAAAAATTATCGCCGCAAATCGGCGATTTTTATCGCAGATAAACCTTGCTATTAGCAAGGTTTATCGCAAATGCGATAAAAAACGGCCGCAATGCATGAATATCGCTGAAAAGTCAGCGATATTCATGCATTATCGAGCAAATGCTCTTAGCCATGTTATCCACCTCCCATTGGATAACATGGCTAAGAACTGCTCCTGGGCAGGTGTTAGCTTTTGGAGATATTCGCGCTTAGCGCGAATATCTCCAAAAGTTGGTAATAGGAGATAGCGATGTTAGCGACTGTTTCCAGTCGCTTACATCTTGGCAGGCCCACTTTGCATGTCATTAGTGATAAATATCACTGACATGCAAAGCGGGGCCCAAGATGGTCACTATCTCCTATTAGCTGTCGCTAACTGGTGTTAGCGACAGCTTGGTAATAGGGAGATCATTTTATCTCCGCTTTCTTGGCTTTTAAAGCCAAAAATGCGGAGATAAAGCCCCTTGATAATATACCCCAGAGTGTTTCTCAACAACCTGAAGCTCTGCATCTGCACTTACATGTAGCTACAACAATCTCCCAATGAGAACAAGTGCTCTTTTTAGAGCCAACCAATAACCCAACATATAAAAAATCGTAATAATTTTTGCTTGGAGCCGCGCATCCATCTCGTTCACACTGAGCGTCGCGCTCGAAGCCCGACTTCAAACTTTGGCAAAAAAAATGTGTCATTTAATTTATATTCGCCCCTGGAACCCTATCCCCCGGGGCATGGCCACTCGTTGGGGACTTTGGGGGGAGCCCCAATGCCCCCACTGTCCTGCCGGCTCCCCACCTCCTGCGGGAGCCAGTATTGTTTTTCAGTAAGGGGCGCTGCTGACATGCAGCTCTCCTTGCCCAAAAGCAATCCTGCTTTGCTTCATTGAAGTAAAGCAGAGTTTGGTATGACAGGGCGGGAGCCATGCTCCCGCCCTGCCATAGCAAACAGCAATGTCCCGGGGGTGGGAACCCCGGGACACTGCAGGAGCCGGCCCTGGGGTTGGGGGTCCCCAGGACCACTATGGGCTCCAGGAGGGGGGCCGCGCAGCCCCCTTCCAACATTCCGTAACGGACCCCCGAATTTCAACTTTGAGTGCCCCGGGGAGGTGGTGGTCCTAGAGACGTGTGGGGTTGTGCTCTTTCCCCCACACACATATTTTTTATTATAAAAGCCCCTCGAGTCAGCGTGTGGAGTTTGGGACCCCCCACACTTTTTTTTTATTTCAGCCCCGGGAAGGTGGAGGTCCCCTGGTCTGCGTGCGGCCCCCGTGGGCCCCCACAAATTATTTGCTGAGTGCCGCTGGGACCTGGCCCACCCACGGGCTTTACAAAACGATGCTCGGGAACCCTCACTTGTTTTTTTTTCACAGCAGGAGGCGCGCACCCAGTGCAACTTCAAATTCTTTTTCTAAAAAAATGGGGGGCCCTGGGTGTCCTTGTGGGACCCCCTGAGCAGGCATAGGGGTCAGGGTGTTCCTACCCTACCCCCTATTCTTGTTTATCATCCTTTTTTCCACAGTTATCTTCTGACTCGCTAACCGGGTCACAAAATGACTGCCAACACTTCCTGGTTTGGAGTGTTGGCAGCCAATCAGAGTATAGCTTGTGCCCGGGACGGTGCACGAATCCTCCTTGTTGCTCAGCAACTACTGAACAGATTTACACCAAAAACGGCTCTTTCTGAAGCAAGGGCTACCTTGTTGCCAAATTTGATGTAATTCCGTTCAGCAGTTCGAAATGTAGCTTTGTCTAAAGTTTTCTATGGAGGACAGATATCGAACCCATTCTTTTTCTAATTTCTCAGGAACTACTGAACGGATTTACACCATTTAAAAAAAGGGCTCTTTCTGAACCAAGACTTACCTTCTTGCCAAATTTGGTGTAATTACGTTCAGCAGTAAGGGCTGTAGCTTTGTCTAATGATTCCTATGGAAATGAACATGGGGAAAATGCGTTTTGGGACTCCCTTTTTTCTCAGCCCCCACTTTACGGATCACCCCAAAACTTTCAAGACAGAAGCTGACCGGAGCTGGCTACTTTTTTTGAAAATTCCGCGAAGATTCATCAACCAGCGGCAAATTTATAGGGAAACGAAAAAAACGCTTTTCCTATGGAAACTAGGTCCTAACTATAACTACCTACTGGCGCCCACCAGTAGGATGTGTGTGTGTGTATATATATATACATATTGAGAGAGGCACTGAAGTTTAAATGCGTTATGCTGGTCTGAGTAAATTAGAGTTCTACAAACCCGCAGTGTGCTCTGGTCTGTTTCCTGTGGGTAGCGACTTGTGTTTGAATGTATGCATATGGCCCCATGCACAATGGATCACCCATCCTCAAGTGGTTCGGTGGCAGAAGTAGTGGCTCTTCCAGGATTCTCCAAGGTATTGGAAGCTGCCGAACCACTAAAGCCCAGCAGAAATGAGAATCTGTTGACATGAGTCAGACCATGACTTCATGGATTGCGTGCAATATTCAAGCTGTGCCTTCAGGTACATGTCATCTGAAGGGCAGTATGTCAAAACGATAACAATGCACAGCGGTGGGAAAAGGGAAGCACCACTGCCTTGTGAATAATACTATGCAGGCCATACCCACTGCTGGAATACTATAAAACATTAAAACACTGGGCTGGTATTTGCTATGTTGAGCCAATGGAAATTATCGAGGCTAAAAGAATGCGTGAGAAAATACAGATGACAAGGGCTCCTCTAAGAACAATTTTAGAGTGCTGGGTTTGTGAAATCTTTCCGCGCTAGCTACAATGTATCCTTCAAAAGTATTGAGGCAACACTCATGTAGAAATGTTACATTTGAACACCTGTGCCATTAGCATTTGAGAAAGGCACGGAATCCAAAACGATTTATGCTTGTCTAAATACATTGGAGTTCTACGAACCCGCTGTGTGCTCTGGTCTGTTTCCTGCAGGGAGCGATCTGGTGTTTGGAAATTATCATCTATATATAATATATATATTATATGCTAATGTTAATTAATTTTATTTATTTATTTGAAATTCAGAATAATATATTTAAATCGTACAACAATAATAACTTACTTTCATATCAAAAATGAAAATATTTTGACTGCATTAAAATAAAATATTTCTCTGAAGTTTAAATTAAGCAAATTAAGTGAAAAGACTTTGAGGTAAAGTAAACAAGTATATGATGTATTTTGTATTAAAAAGTCATAAGAGTTAATGAATAGTAATTTGATGCAATTATTTTAATGTAAAGTAATATTGCTTTCTTTTTTTAATTAATAAGTGTATTAAAAAATAAAATAATAAAATATATTTTATTTATAGATAAAAAAAATTAATACTCAATTTAACCTAATTACATTTTTAGCTAGAGTTCAAATAATGTATTTTATTTTAACATTACTTCCTAAGGGGATTTACTTTAGGTCCCTACATCCATTATTTCTCTGGGAGGATATTGCAGTACCAGTAGTTGGCAATGTGTGCTCGAAGTATTTTTAGGACAGTTTTGGGTTATTTTTGGCTGTATCTATAGAAGGGCCGTTTATGAATAGAAATTGTCTTAATCTTTTTTGGGTGAGTGCAAGTCCCTTACTAAACATCTCTCTAACCCTCCCAAAGCCCCCTTACTTCCCCGTAACTCCTTCCCTTTAGTAGTAATGTATTCCCCATGTTTCGGGCACTATCCTCTGTTGCTCCCACATTTACTACTAAAAGGTACACAGAGATCTCTGCAAGTAAAAGATGGGAGAAGCGGAGGCATAGACCTCCACATGTGTATGTAGATAGCATTTTTCAGTACGTTAGTAGTACTACTGTATTACTGCTAATCATACTACAATAGGCAACAAAATGAGGAAGTTGTTTGTAAATGCTCGTGCTTTTCTAATATAAATTGTTGTACATAAATGTGAAAATGCACAGAGCTTTAGTTTTGACGTGCTTTTGTAATACATTAAGACTTTGGTTTTACATCCTGATAATCAGCTAGATAATCAGTTATAACTGTTGGTTCACATATTTTATTTGCTAAGAATAAGTGGAACCTTCTACTTAATTCTTATGCAGGTACAACGTATTTGGAATTTCCTAGGCTAATTTTAGCCAATGATTCGTTGAATTCTGTCTTTTTTCTTTTAATTTATAGCCCTCCTCCTGGGTTGAGACAGCTCTAGCGATCATTAGTGATTTTCTGACTCATACTTCCATCTCTCACTCTCGATATGTATTTCTTCGGTGACATTAATATACAGCGGAATTAAAAAAAATCGTACCTCCACTCCCTCTCTTTAAAACATATGCTGCGGCATGTAGAGAGTAACGGAAAATGCAGTAAAACGGTGCATTTGCGATCTGCACCTTTAGCAGTATACCCAGTGATGACTACCATCAATGGGGGGAGGGGAGGAGGGGGTGCAGGCAAATAAAATAATGACATATCAAAAATAAAAAGGGGATCACAATTATAAACTTAAAATGTCTTTTTTTTAAAAACATACCTGACAATAGGACTTCCTGCTATAGACCTCGTTGTGCTGCAGCCCAGCCATCAGGAAACTCCCTTAACCAATCAGGGTGCTGCTCTCACCAGCATGAGAGCAGCGCCCTGATTGGAGGTTGTGGCCTGTCTCAGCGCTCCACAGTGCTATGAAGGCCTGCAGTTGCTCTAACCCAGCGTTCTTAAGAAAGCTGGGTTAGAGGTTTCAAAGTGCGCATGTCTGACTGGATGTCACAAGAAGGCCAAAAAACATGAGCACTTTGAAAAGTGCACTTACCACCCAACCTCCTTCCAGTCCTCGCTGCTGCCATTCAGCTGCGGCCCGCCCTATTCTAGTGCTCGTTCAGGACGGGAGGATGCCGGGATGCAAAATAAAATGGTAATGATGAATTACCATTTTGTTTTTAAGTGGGGCGATGCTCCTCCGCTCCAGTGGAGGAGCCGCCTCTGAGTATAACTGCCCTACTTAGGTCACAGTTCTGAACTGTGTATAACTCTCGATTTAGCTGAAAGCTGGCTGAAACAGAAACAGCAAAAAATACTACATGCTTTACATTTATTCAACCCAGACATTTATTAAACAAAAGCTAGTAAAACTTTCAGGTGGAAATCGTCAGGAAAATGTGGAATTAGTATGGTAGTCGGGTTCAATAATTATGATTCCTGCATGAATTCTACATTTGTAGGGGCACCCTCTCTGGACACCTCAGAATACAAAATGTTCCCAGATCCCAAAAGGACCCGTACCTGTTGCATCAATAACTCTGGGAACAGTAATACCAAAGCTAAACTTTCAGCCAATTAAAAGTGGTACTCATATGTGCTTAGGAAGTGGACATTCCACCAGCAAAGTCAGCTATCCACAAAAAAATCCAGATCTGTGATCTGCACAGTAAGAGTTCTTTTCAGCAGGCATATTAACCCTCTATGCTAATTTATGGCGAGTCAAAACTAGCACTAGACAAAACTCTGACCTCTCTCTCTAGAAGGAACATTAATCACAAGAGGTTTTTGGACATTTTTAATGCTGCCTGAAAACTGAATGCAAAAGTAACTCTGCAGCATTTTTTTAAATCACAAGTTATTGCTGAACACAGTGCACCCCCTGAGGTCAGGTCCCCCCCAGGTCAGCGCCCAGTCTGGCTGTACCAGTCACACTGCCCTAAAGCTGCCCCTGATGACAATTGATGGGTTTATCACTATAGATTTTCTTTTCAAATTATATCCATCCACAGCAAAACAAGATGCTGTCGTGGAGAACTCTCCTCTATATTGGGACTATATTCTGCCTCAAATTCTCTACTTAAACTAGTTCATGCTTTTCTCTTCTTAGCATACATTCATAATCAACAAGCCAACTCACTCCATGGGAAATATCTAATGTAATAATCACAAATGTTTCCTTAGCTCAGACGCAATCCCTACTTTTTGTTTACTTATCTTAACAATGCGTTATTTGCTTCTCCTACATTTACATTTTTCTGACCTTATTCAGTTCCACCTTAGTGATCTCCTTTGGTTGATCTTTCAAGGAAGTTTTTACTATGATGATAACACATAAAATGATGCTCGGAAATCTTTTTTCTTTTAGACGTTATAGTCTCAGCAAAGGATTAGACTTCTCCATCACTTTCCATTGCAGATGAAATTGCCCCTTTTACAAAACTGCATTTGGAAGTTAGGTCCACTTCAATTCAATTCAAAACAGCTTTAGTCGGTGACAACAAGACAAGATCCATAAAAGCATACAAACACCTATATATCAAGAAAAGAAAAATACCATCTGATTAATATTCATATACAATAATTAAAAAGTATATATATATACAGACTTGGACTTCGTAAGGAGAACGTACTTTCATTCATCCCACCATTACAACATAAACCCTCATGTGAAACAAGGTTGTGAAAAACTCTAAATTGTCACTCATGATAGTTTCAAAATATTAATTCAGTCAAAAATGGAATATTTGAACAGTCATATATTTGCAGCAACGCATCACCTAAACGAATTTTTTAAAGTAGTACAGCAATGTGCCAACCTCTTGCTTCGTTCTTCTGTCATCACCTTCTTTCATGATCAATTTTGTGAAGGTAACACAATTTGATATATTATTATCACCTTTATTTGTAAACAAATGCAATAAAGATTTCTAGTCTAATCCCGCATTTGGGCAAAGGACAACAGAATGTTCCATCTTGGACAGACTTTTCCCTGATTTTAGAACAATGATTTCCTGTTTTCTTTCATACCACAGAGCTGCGTCCTGGGTTCAAAATTCAGTTCCAGACCCTATGAGCAAAACCATCTCTGTGGTGGTGTTATGACTTTTCTGCTAGCCAGTTTTCAATGAGTCCATGTTGTGTTGATATGTTCCTGATCAGATAAAAGGAGAAACGTCTTTCTACTCTTGAAAAGGCTTTACGTGGCTCACCTACCTTGCTAACTTCTGTTGAATTATAGACCTAACTTCTTGAGTGAACTCCTTAAGAGATGTGCATTGCAACAACTTTCATCATATATTTCACAACTCAACCTACTGTGTTCTTATTAATCTGTGTTCTTTCTTGGACTCAGCGCTAACAGGCTTATTCTTCAAGTAGCTGACGTCATCATGAGTAGGAAGGCTTTCCCATAGTTATTCTTGCTTTCAGTGGTTGATACTTTCAACCATGTAGCTATAGCTGAAATCTTATCAATTTGTGGTTAGAGGATTTGGCATGGGATTTTTTTTCTCCCTTTCTCATCTGGTCCTTTCATCATATTATTCACAGCGTTCAAGGGTTCCAACATGGTACCATATTCTTTAATATTTTTATGGAGCCCCAACCATTTACTGGCTGGGATGGGCATTTAAATCCACAAGCATTTTTGACGACACTCAATTATCTTTTTGTGATACTGCTGAAGCCTATCTATCACTTCAAGAAGAGTTCCAGTGTATTTTAAGACTAGCTAGCCATTGACTTCCTAAAACTAAATCTTACTAAAGCGGAGTTGCTTTTCTTCACCCCTTGTTCTTTAGCCGTGTCTCTGCAATGGCAGTCTGCTCTGTTAGTTCTTAGTAGTCTTCATATTTTGTCTTTTCAACACCATCTTTGGGGTGTCTTCTTGGCCTACATCCAAATTTCAACAGGACAATTCAGCTTAATTGAAATCTTCTTTTTTCTGCTCTTTTTGTGCAAAAGGATAAATCAAATTCTTGCATCGTCCGACCAATACTTCGCTGATATTCAAATGATTGAAATGCTATTTGAATGGCGATCATTGTTCTTCACTTTCCCCTTTCATGGATACACTTCACTGGGAAACACATAATATCTGTCATCACTAAATTAAACCTACATGTATTTGTTTTTATTGGCTTTATCTTCCAGTAACCATTTCAAAGTTTGCTTCAATACTTTCAAGATGTTTGTCCTTGGATGTTCCACTTATGTATTAGTCAGGTAGCAGATCTCAGGAAGGTAAACAGAAATGCATAATTGGAAGGTGAATATACTGTCAAAATGAGATTTTGACCATTAAAGCTATCTTCTCACGCTATGTGTACAGCCACCAATAGGCGTAGGCCGATTCTTAATCCTGCTGTTGTTAATTATCACAACCAGCTTGAATGGACCTGGCAAATGTATTGGTTGGAACCCCATATCAACCACTTTTGTAGGTAATTTTTTCAGATTGGATGCCCTCTAAACTTTTCTAAACTTTTGGTATTCTATTAATTATTACTATTCCTAAAAATCCTGTCTGGGAAGCCATGTTTCCACAGGGCAGTGTACTATGTTTGTTTTTAACGGTTCTATGGGGGAGGAAAGACCCTGACACAGTTGTGCATTGTCATTCTTCTTCCTACTGTGGAGCAGTAATTCCACACTCACCACAGCATTTTGTTACGCACAATATAATGACTATATGTACACCGCATATGTTAGTCTTCTATTATGTCTATGAGAGTAAAGACATACTAGAAGGACATATTTTGCCTTGAATTAAATAGTCAATTTATTTTTTCTATAATTGATAGCCTTAAAAAAAATTGGCAATGCTAGTCTTTCCAATATTTATGTGTTATATACATGGTCTGCACCGTGATTCTGACATGCACTGTTGCACAGTGAATTGGAGCATACTGCAGCAGATGGAGAGGAAAGAAAACTTTGCACAGCTATGAACTCTCAGACTCTTCCATGCTGGGAAAAAAATTATGGATTTTAGCTGGGGCCACAAAATATTAAATGGAAGGAGGAATTAACCCAGGAACATTCCCAGACCACCTTGAATTCGAAGGGGTTGTAAGAAAATATTCATAGGCCATTGATAAAAAATGTACACTACATTTGGAAGCACATTTTTTTTAGTCTTGTATTTCCCATTCTCTCTCTCTCTCTCTCTCTCTCTCTCTCTATATATATATATATATATATATATATATATATATATATATATATATATATATATATATTTGAAAGATGTACTCCTCTCTATCCCCTGCTCGTTTAAATGTATTGTTGGGTTGCTTTACTGCTTTTTCGATTTTTTTTATAAGTCCTTTTACTGTATAAAATGTTTGTAGTAGACTGTCATGTTATTGTTTTAGAGTCAGAAATAGATTTAACTAAATGTTTTAAACGCTAAATATAGTAATTAAATATACAGAATTAGCAGATGACTCACACTGAAAATGTAAAAGTAAAAAGGGCGATCAAAAATAATATTAGGTATGGGAATGGTTCTCACCCAAAAATTAATTATATTTACATTCCTACCAGGGCCGGACTGGCCATAGCAAGCACCGGGCAATCCCCCGGTGCGCTGCACGGGTGGGGGCCGGTTTTGGACCCCTGGGGGCCGTTTTTGTTACAGGGCAGAATTGGCCAAAAACCGGCTCTGGCAAAGTGCTCGGCGGCACCCCTAACTCCCAGCGGAGGGGGCGGGGGGGGGCAGTTGGCCAATGGCCGAGCACTTTGCCAGGGCCGGGTTTGGTTCCCAGTCCGGCCCTGATTCCTGCCTAAATACATACGTACATGCTTGTTACAATATAGTGAGATTAGTTTAATTTCTTGGCTTGGATACTAATACAATATTGATGTTAATGGAGTTCTTTGCGGAAGTACCAAGGCACAGAAATGAATTTTGAAGAGGTTTAAAGAAAAATAATTAATTATAATATAATAACAAACACATATTAATGCGCGTCAGGAAATGAACGAATGCACAACATACTGGGATTGTACAGGGACAGGAAAGTTTTGCATGTATGTGCAAAGACAATAAAAATATGTGAAGCGGAATGTGATGAGGAATAATTCATATGGGACAATTTTTAATTTGGATTTTTCAGATAGGTAGAAGGGAACCTCAGAATGCAGGATGAGGAAGGCATTGCATTCGTGGGGCCTAATGAATTATTTATTTGCATGCTGTATGGAAGAGGTATTTCAAAGAAGGTGCTCTTTGATACACAGAAAGCAATACTTTGAAGAAGCACTCATCCAAAGTAAGGTCCTATAAATTTAACACATAAGCAAATAAAATCCGTTAATTTCCCTCAAAAATTAAAATGCTCAATTGTGCATTTTCACATGATTTACTCCTGAGGATGTTCCAACTCGTGCAAACTCTACATAAGTACATGTGGTCCTGGGAGCAAGATGGCAACCGTGTAAGGAGATGCGCTTGGCATCTCTCCTCACCAGGTTTACTCGGATCGATGTTAGACCAACATCTACTGAACTCCTGTGGGATCAGGGATGAGCACGGGATTCTGTTGTATGCCTGGAGATGTGACTATGGGTCTGTTGCAGCACCGGAACCCAATCAATCTTTGTAGCTGCAATTGTATGGGCAGTCTAACGAACGCTGAGTGAAATATGGTGCAACAAGTGGCACATGTCTCAATGTTCTGGATGTTGCAAGGGGCGAGCGTCGGTGAAAGGCATGCCACAAAAACCCCAACGGCTCTCTCGCAAAAGGCTGGGAGAGAACACTACGGCACCTCAACGTGTCAGGGGATCAGCATATCCAATGGGAGGGAAAGTAGGACTAAAATGCGGGCAATGTGAGGAAGCAAGTTTAAAGGGGAGGGAGCCCTTGCAATCTGGAAGGGAACCTAAAGAGGGCGACATTTCAGATGGTATTACATTGGCCTCTGGATCTGGGGCCCAGCATTATATATTAGGCTTTCTGATGGCAGCTTGAGGAACAAACTCACTTGCAGGTGTGCAGGAACTGCAGGGAGTTCAAGAGGATGGCCTGGTTCCCACTGGCGTATCATCAACTGCCGGGCTGAGGTATCTGGAAAGATCCGCTCTGATGCCTCCACTTGCCCACTAAGTACTACCAGAACATGTGGTGTTAACAAGGGTGATCCCTAGACAGATTCTCTGGCCTGGTAAACTGATGGCATGAGGTTGCCCCTAAGGTCAGTGAGAATGTTGCTTATACTACGAGTGTGGTGAATGCCGAAAATGTTTATGGTAAAGGAGTAACCAGTGATCACCCCATTGTATGCCCCTACCTGCAGGTGAAGAGCGGTGAATTGCAGACTCTCCTGGAGTTATAATGGTTCAGGGCTCCCCCAGTTTACCCCCTGTGATGCCTGTAACTAGTCTTGAGGAGGTCGCTGAAGTAAACCAGGATTCAAGCAGTATAGTCAAGGGCAGGATCAAAACGCTGACAAGGCATTGGGCTCATCTGATCTTAGTGTCCAAGGAAAGGCTCTTACCAATGGCAACCATAGTAGCCAAAATTCAATGATATCAGTAGACAGGGTTTGAGGGGACATAGGACTAGAGGTATCCCTCAATCTGGGGAATAAATGTTACTCGCTGACTAATGGCTCGAATGCCTCTAGCTCAAAAGATTCTGTAGAGGCCACCTGCACATCAGATCTGGACAGTTGCTCGAATAGCTTATCTGACAATCTCCATGATTAGATGTTCAAAATAAGCCTAGACCTAAAAATAAAAACCAGAGAACAACTGGAGAAATGATAATGATTCTAGAGCCCCCAACCCTAAAATGGGAGGCAAAAGCTCTGCTTGCCATGACGGAGCAGCCGACATTGAAATTAATATACGGCTCCATTAGGCAGCATCAAGAAGAAACCCATATGGATGGGCCAAATTGGCTACTAAAAAACTGCAGGGGCCGCTAAGAAAGGTGTCCCAAGCCTGCACTGATGTAGGAGATAGGAATACTGTTGTTGAAAATGGGACATTTTTACCCTAGAGTCAGCCCTTGGTGAGCTGAAAGGTCAGGCATAAGCCCAAGTCTTCCAAATCTCAGATATGAAAATGCGAGGACTTTAAGAACAGACAGAGGCAAAACAATTTGTGGGTTTTGGGTATGGAAGAAGAGGTTGAAGGCAGTTTTATAAGGGTGTTTGTGCCTAAACTCTTTAAAGGTGCCTTCCCTGAGCTATCATCTTAGAACTGGGATCAGGAAATAAAAAGAGTACACCGCTTTCCCCTCATGTTAAAAAACAGATGAAGCAACAGGGAGATGGAATGGCTAGACATAGAGCTATTCATATTTATTTTGGCAACTTTTTGCGTAGACAGGCCAATTTCGAGAAAGCGCACCCTGAATTATAGAGCTCTTGTGTCCCTCATCTGTACACTGTTTCCATTTATTTCTAAATGGTCTCCTCTTAGAACAGCATTTCTTGGTCTTCTCCAGCAGTGTATCCAGACGAGGAACAAAAGAGCTCGATAAGAGAAGGCATCCGACTTTTGAGAGAGGTGATTGCATCTCGAGCAGAGGCGCAACCAGAGGGACCTCGACTTAGGGTGTGTTCCCCCCATGATGATGTTTACTTAAGTCGCGACCCACACATGGTATCTCAACAGTGAGAGACCCGTTCCATTTGCCCTTGTCCTGAGGAGGCCAATAAGAAATTGAAGGCAGAAACGCGTCCGCGTCGGCATTTCGTTTATAGAGGGGTCTCTATTAAAATATAAATGTATAAATGTATAGTTTGTAGCACATTTGAGTAAAGGGGAGAGAGGGAATACACCTCATGTGCTTGAAAGACTACCTCTGAGTGTATACCCAGATTGAGGGCGTGAACATTGGTATCATCAAAAACCTTTTTGGGTATTGGTAATGTAGAGTTTAGTTTAGCCGTGTTTGTGTTTTTCACATCAAATTTATTTGTACTTCGGTTTGTTTATGTCCTTGCGTTGATGGATTTCACAATGATTCATGTTCAAAGATCAGTGCCATAGCATATGTGTGTTTTGAATTCATTTTGTGAAGATATTCTTTATAGGATCTCGTACTGGTGTTAGGATAATTGATTGTGTCATATGACAAAATAAATAAGATATCAATTCCCCCGTGCCAACCTTTTTTGTATACGATAGTGTTCGATACCCAGGTACAGAAGGGTAATCTGGGTAAACCCCGTATTTTTTCCAGCTAGTTGAATGAACTATCAATAATATCTCGTCAAAGAAAGCAACAGAAAAGTATATGGTCCGCAACAAGGCATGCTGTGAATATAGTGAGCGTGTAGGGCACTTGCTGGCAATACGGACCAAACAAAAACCAATGTTTGGGGAGATCACTGAAATTAGAGGTAGGAGGGGTCATTCTATTCCTCTTTCTGAGGGAATTTGGGAGATTTTCTGAGAGTTCTATGAAGCACTGTATTGTGCTGAAGGAGCAAAGGATGAAAATGATATGAAGGAATACCTAGATCTAATCTCCAGATGTAAAATCAGTCCCAATGATCAGGACTCTTAAGAGGCCCCTATCAGCAAAAATTAGATTTATGCAGCTCTTATGAACCTCCTTTCTGGCATGGCTGTCAAAGTTCCATTAGAAGTTTATAAAGGTTTTTTTCAGTTTTAGACGCTGACTTGGTCAAGATCAGTGGCCGACGGCATGGCTCGCGGGTGGCGAGGCAGGCACAGGTGGTTGCAGGGGAAGGTCACGGAAGGGGTCGCACAGGGGGCTGGGTAATAAAAAAAAATTACTTACCTTGAGGCTGGGTCCTGAGTCTCTGCTCCTGCTCTCCTGCTCTCCTGCTCTCCTGCCTCCGACTCCAGGAACAGGAAGCCGGCAGCCAGGCTCAATCCCCTAAGCCAATCACAATGCTTCAATGCAGCATTGTGATTGGTCTGAGCACTCTGACACGGCGCTCAGCCAGGGGCTGGAGGGGTCGGCATGTTCTCCATGCAGGCTGTAATGCAGCCTACATGGAGAACGGGGAAAGTGCGCATGACTGGTTTGGGCCGCCCGAGAGTGCCTACCAAACAGTCATTGTGCACTTGTGGGCAAACAACTCCTCCCCTGCTTCAAGAGAAGAGCAGTCACACCCACCTGCCTGCCCGCAAAGCAGCAGGGCATGAAGCATAAAGTTATTATCATTTTATGTTGCTACTTGGCACTGCTTAAAAGCAGTGGGGTGACACTACTCTGCCACTTGTGATATTTCTGAAGGCCTAAAAAAGCCAGTATAGCATCAGCATGGCTCGATCCACTCCCCCAGATGTTTCATCAGTAGTTAGAATGACTGCTATCGATATACAACTTAGAAAGCAATCTATATTCCAGAAAAGGCAGTATAGCTAGAAAGAGGGGGAAGCAGATTTGGGTGCCTCTTCAGCATTGGACTAGAGACATGCCTAAATGAACATGAGGAATAATAGGGATTATTTCCTTATGGTCTCTGTCTAGGTGTACAAATGTAATTATGCACTTTATTGATATTTAAAACACTATATGCACTTTTGTTTTTGGAACCATCCTCATTTCTCGAAATTGCGATTAATATGTATGATATCATGGAATTATTTTATGGGATGATATCTGTTGCACTAACAGAACATGGCAAGTAGAGTCCCGAACTGAATGTGTATGAATTTTGCAGGATCTGATACTCAAAAGCACTCTGGGCACTTTACTCTTCGTACTATCAGCCGTTGGTATGAAAAGTGAATAATATATTGATATTCTGGAAAAGTTTCCATTTTTATAACTTTAATGGATCATCCAAATGAGTTGCGTCTCTGATTCTTACTTTACTCTGACAAAACCGCAAATAAGCCTGTAAAAAGCTTATCTAGATTCTAAGGGGCCTATTTACTAGAAAATGTCAGAGCACCGAGCTGGGCCAAATCTGGCAGTGCAGTGCTCCAACATTTTTAAAACGCGGGATGCGCCATATTTAATACAATACGACACACCTCTGTGTTTTCCCTAGCACTGGAGCTAAAATTAGCTGCTTAGCGCCAACACAGGCACCATTGCACCATAGTGCGAGGGTGCCTCGTTGCAGGGAATTATTGTTTATGTTCAGGAAGGTGTCCCTTCCTGCACATCAGCAATCCATAATGGCTATTTGTTACTTCTGCAGCACACATAGAAGTATCACATTGTCATTATTTAATGATTATTTATGTGCAGGAAGGGACACCTTCCTGCTCATAAACAATGTTAATGGCTTTTTGCTCTTTCTTTGAGTGCTGCGGAATACAGCACACATAGAAAGAGTAAAAACGAGGAGATATAAAAGCATTTCCCCTTGTGCACCATTCTAATGCCTGTTCTTGCGTTGCGTTAGTTTTTGATGCTGCTACAGATTTACACTTCCTTGTAAATCTGGGGCAGAATCAAATAGCAAAGTGTGTTGGGGTGGATTGCCCACAGCAAGAGCCATTTCACGCCCCTTTGCCACAGAGGACTGCAGTGGAAAGTGGCATATTTACAAGGTACGTTAACCATGCTAAGTGGCTTAGCGCCACCTTGTAAATAATGAAAATGGTGCTACGCCACTGGAGCGTCAAAAATAGTGATGTTCCAGTGGTGATAGGGCCTTGTAAATATGCCCCTAAATGTTAACTTCTTTCTCTGTTGCCACCACCTGAGTAAAACACGTCTAGTCTACATCATATCTAAGGTTTATGTATAACACAAAAAAATGATCAGCTTTTAACTTTCATCAAAGGACCCGATTCTCCAAAATAAAAAATTGAAATTCGGTCTCATTGGGTTACGCCTGCATTTTGAGGACATTTCCAAATTTTAGAAATTCATAATGAATTCCATGAGTACACCTGGGAACCCAGGATTGTGGCATGCATAACCATTTCCGCATATATAATTATAGTAAGCCTACATTTACACATGCGAAAATGTAATTCTGAAGTGCTTTCCCACATTGAAAGTTTCCGCCCCAAAACATTCCTTCGCTCAACAAATGAAGTAGGTGTCCCCTCGCTCATTCCCACAGTTAAACAGTGAACACTAGCAAAAATTATAATATAATATCTAACATAAACATCAGTATTTAAGTGGGAGAATGATGGGATTGTTTATTAGAAGTGGTTTTTAATGCTAAGCGGGGGAAAGTAATTACAATACAAGCTTCTAATGTTATGCGAGTAAAAGGATCATGTCAACTGATGGACAGAACAATTAATCCACCACAGATGTCATTTCTGTAATATGGTGTGAGTGCAGATAATGGCTGGATATTCACGTCAAGTTATTCAAATGACATGATTTCATGTAGAAGTGAGTGGTTGGTTTTGACATTTCTGAAAGCATGAAAGTGGGTTGCGGATGTAGAAAATATGAAGGTGGCGATTCAGACAATAAACCCTTATCTGTTTAGTTGGTCTGGGTGAGAGAATTATGCCTTCTAATTCTGGATGGGATAACATCAAATTCCTGATGACTAGGGGGCATATTTACGAGCCCCTTTGCATCCCTCTTGCACCGCACAACGTGGTGCAGAGCGACTCAAAAATTAGATTTATGAAGCCACGCAAGGCCACCTTGCGTAGTCCTCAGCGCCTTCCTAAATATTGAGTAAAGCAATGCAGGCAAATCACTGCACTTCATTACTCTGCGGCATGGATGCACCTCCATAGGTGTTGAATGGGTGTTCCCATACAACATCCATGGATTTTGACATATTCCCAGGTTTCACAGAAGCGGTAGACCTGGCAATGCGCCAAAAACCTACGCCTCCTCAGGTGATGTGTAAAAAGGAGAAATATATTTATTTCTCCTCATTTTTCCCTCTTTCTGTGTGTGCTGATTCTGCAAAAAAACAATCCTCCTTACAACACAGGCGCCCTTGCACCATGATGAATGGTGCATGCATTGGCGCTATGCATCCAAAAGGTCACCAGCGCAGAGAAAAGTCAGGAGTGCCCCATATTGACTTAAATACGGTGCATTCCTGCCCTTTCCTTGTCACGCAGTGTTGAGTAGCAAGGTTATTCGCTGTGCTGCACTGCGTGACTTGCCCATAAATACGGCCCTAATTGTAGAAGGAGAGGAAATTATTTATCACTGATGAAAGTACAAAGTACTGGTGAGAATACGAAGGCACTACCTGTAGGCTTTTGTTTGCCTTATTGTGACCTTTCCATAGCACTCAGATGATGCTCACCGCTTCTACTTTTCGCTTCATGTGAACTACTCAACTATGACACAATTATATACTTCATTGGTAACCATGGCACAGTAATTACTTTGCATATTACCACACGTCTGGATGTAGTTTTGTGTACTAATTTTGGCCCTCTCTATGTCTAATTGCCTTGGTAAGTCTCTTTTTAAAGCATGTACAGTGCATGCACTCAAAACTATTTTTTGTACCTGTAGTTTCGTGAGACTATATGCACTAGGACCCTTGCAGTTCTGGCAAACTCAACAAAGGAATTACATAACTTTCTGGGATGTGTGGTATTAACAGTTATGACTTAATGAGTGGGCAGTGTGTGGTTGTATGCTGAGGAATAAAGACATCTTTCACAGAGCTCCATGTGTTGCATGCTCATGTGCAGGCTGCTGGGCTGGGTAGGATGCTACAACTAGCAACAAGGGTGGGATATGTGCCCTGAAGAAACAAGTCCACTCTCTCTGAAAGTTTGCAACAATGTAGCAAACTATTTGTGTCTGCCACATGCGGGCCCTTGAAAGTAGCATGTGTGGAGTTAAAGCCCCGCTCCAGCCCAGACATGGCCGTTGAAGAAATTGATGGCCCTACAAAGAAGCAAATTCATAAACCACCAGAAAAGCACTGATACAGCCAAAAAAGAGACACTGTGCAAAGTTGTAATACAGAGCCATTGTCCATGCAAAGCAAATGCTAAAGGCAGTGATTATCTGTACAAAAATAGAAATGTACTTACCAGCATGAGCAAGGGAAGTGCCACACAACCTCAAATCGGGTGTGATGACGCAGGCCAGCGTGAGAGGCAAGTGGCATCCAGTGCAATGAACCCATCTGAATAGTGAATATTTTCAATGGCTGCAGACAGGAGCCCGAAGTACGATGTAGCCATGTTCCTAAAACCACCACTGCCATTCAACACCACCAAGAAGCAGAATATTAGCACCAAGTGGACAGCATGGATCCAGACGTTCGATGACTTCAAAGATGCACTAGATTAAATAGATAATAGGAACATCATTAAATATTTAAAAAACCTTGCTGGTGATGGAGTAAAAGAAGTGCTGAAGGAAATCTCACAGACTGATGCAATATCGTTCAGTCAGATCAAAGAAGCATTGGGAACCAAGTTCTATCCAATGCTGAATGTCAACTATGAAAGGCACATTTTCAATCAAGCGAGATAGAAAGCTGCTGAAACAATGGATGACTTTGTTGAAAAACTTTATGTGCTTATCAAAGGCTGTGCGTTTAGTGAATTTAATGATGAAGAAGCTATATACCTCAGAATCATCCATAGCTGTCTTTCCGACTCATTCAGAAGATGCATGTTGAGAGACGGTCAGTTTACCGAAAGTACTAATGGCTACAAGGGCAGATGAAAGAGCAGATCAACAAGCTGCTGATATGGAAGCTGGAACAGTGAAAAATAAATCTGCGTTGGTTATAAAAAGCCAGCCCAAGCTAGACTCACACAAGTCAATGTCTCCAAAGAAGAAAAATGTGTGTTTCCGATGTGGGTTTTCATTTCTCCATAAAGGCAAATGTCCAGCCATAGAACAGATGTGTAAAGTTTTCACGAAAGAAAACCACTTTATAACGGTTTGTAAAGGGAAAGAGAAACCAGATAGATCACAGCGAGAAGAGAAAATGGATGCCAGAAAGTTTCCAGAAGCATTCTTTTCACTCCCACAAGGCCAAAAAGCAACATCAGATCCGCCAAGTAGAAACCAGGCAAAATACTATTGTCGTCAAGTTCATCTTACAAAGGCTACTCAATGTAATTATGAAGCACCAATGAAGAAGATGAATGTGTAATGATGGTATCGACCAAGGAATGACATGCGCATGTAGGTTTGCTTGCCTGCAAAGAAGAACAAAAAAAATCGGCAAACCAGCAAAGAAAACTTGGAATTCACTTGGACACTGGCCCAAGATTACAATTAAGGTCAACGGCTTCCCCATACCTTTTACCATCAATAGTGGTGCGTCAGTTAACACCATGTCAGTCGAAACGGTCAATAGCCTGTCTCCTGTGCCATGCCTCAACACATCAAACATGAAGGTATACACGTGGGCTACTTCCCAATCGTTGCAGAGTCAAGGGTCATTCACAGCCACAATGCAATATAAAGCAGTATCAGTGTAAGCCCCAATTCACATTCCTCAAGGAACTTGGTCCAGTGCATGCCTACTCAGTTTGCTACTGCTGTTGACATGGGACTGATATTTATCAATTACAACCTCCACACTCAATCTAAAATTGTAAGCCAGTTCCCATCATTGTTTCATGGCCTAGTAAGGCTCAAGACAATGAAAGTGAAACTTCATATTAATGAGGATATTCGCCATATTGCCCAGCGGCACCATAGAGTCATTTTTCCCTTGCAAAAAGCTGTTGAGAATGAAGTAGAAACACTGTTAAAGAATGACATTACTGAGCGCTCCACCGGTCCTATGCCACTGGTCTAGCCCATAGTGGTGGTGCCAAAAAAGGATAGTGGAGGTGCCATATGCATCTGTGTTGATATATGCCAGGCCGACAAAGCAATAGTCAGAGAAAGACATTCTGGTCCACACATAGGTGACATTATCCTGCAACTGTATGTTGCCAAAGTCTGCTCCCGTCCCTATGGACCTGAACAAGGGATACCATCAACTCGGGTTTTAAGAGAACTGTAGTAACATAGGGTAGGGGTAATAATTACTATTCCCACTCCAAAGAGTGCAACAGTAGGGAAAGGGTTATATAGTGTAGGGGTAAAAATTACTATTCCCACTCCAGAGAGTGCAACAGTAGGGAAAGCGTTGGATAGCGTAGGGGTACAAATTACTATTCCCACTCCAGTGAGTGCAACAGTAGGGAAAGTAGATACGTAATATATTATTTAAAAATATATATATATATTAAAATCTATAAAAACATTAATTAAGAGTAATTACCAATTTAATATAATATAATAATTAATTAATTACAAATACTAATTTAAATTAATCTTTACAATTAGTTATCTATTAATACTAATTAATTACAAATTAACAATTAATTAATTAGTAATTAAAAAGTTACTTAATTAAAAACTAATACATTTCCCAAAAATTTAACATATGTAATTAGTTATAGTTAAATTACTTCCCACCCTATTCCCCTATAAACCCACAACCCGCTACAAAAATTAAATTAGTTAAATTAACATAATTATCAATTAATCAATTAAATAAAATTAATTGGCAATTAAAATTTAATTATTTACCAAATATCAATTATTTAACAATTAGTTATAAATAAATACTACATAAATTAACATATTTAATTATTTATAATTAAATTACTTCCCACCCTATTCCCCATAAACCCACAACAAAAATTAAATTAGTTCAATTAACATAATTATCAATTAATCAATTAAATAAAATTAATTGTCAATTAAAATGTAATTAATTACAAAATAAAAATGTATTAACAATTAATTATAAACAAATACCAATAAATAAATGTACATATTTAATTATATATAATTAAATTCCTTCCCACCCTATTCCCCTATAAACCCACAACCCGCTACAGAATTAAATTACGCAAAATTTAAATAACATTAAATTCATTACTTAAATTACATTATAACATAAATAAACACTTTTAACACATAAAATACACTATAAAATATTCGATATTATTAAATGTTCGATATTTTTACTAACCTATATTATGTACTTCGACATTTTGACTATCTATATTTTAAAATTCGATATTACATTACTTACCTTCAAAACGATATTTTTGATGTCTATATTCTGTCAATTCAATATTTTGTCCAGGCTATATTTTGTACTCGATAATATGTCCATTAGATATTTTGTAGTCGATATTTTGTCTGTTTACTGCTCAACATAATGGTCATTCCAATGCTCAGAGACACATTGTGGCCTATGCCAGTTGAAGCCTGTCTGGTACAAAATGTGCCTATTCTGGCCTTCAATAATTTTCATGTGTTTCTATATGGAAAACGCTTCACTATCATTACAGGCCACCAAGCGCTGCTCACTATTTTTAGAAACCTGAAAGCCAAAATGCCCCTTCGCTTTGAGAGGTCGGGGTTGAGACTGCAAGAGTATGAATATGCAATTGTACTCAAACTGGGTAAAGATTAAAACCCTGCTGATTACTTTTTATGAGTACTGTTGCATTGTCACAGTTCGACATCCAAAATGGCTGAGGAGTACATTAACTTGATTGTGAGATCCAGCACTCCAGCAGCCCTATCTGTTGAACAGATTATTGCTGCTACTAATGCCGATAAGAACATGCTTATCCTAAAAGACATAATTTCAGCTCAATTATGGAAGAAGAATGCGTAACATTTTGTTGACGATGTTGAATTCCAAATTATAAAAAATGTGCAGGATGAACTGTCTGTTACAAGGGAAGGTGTATTGAGATGCTCAAGAATCATCATACCTGAGAGCGTTGGACATAAGTCGTTGAACTAGTCCATTAAGGACATCGTGGCATTGTAGTCACCAAAAGAGCACTAAGAGACCAAGTGAAATTCTTGCACCGAGATGAGTGAGTTAAGAGGGAAATAAAATAGTGCCGTATTTTCAACTGCCTTTCCCCCAAAGTGACTCAGCATCCATTGACAATGTCTGACCTTCCTCCACATGCTTAGGAAATAGTTGCAGTTGAGTTCTTCTGGCCTTACGGAACTGGACATCTTCTCATAGTAGTCATTGATGAGTATTCACACTTTCCTTTAGTAGAGGAGCGATCATCAACAACCAATGATGAGGTCATTGAGCAGCTGGATGACATCTTTACAGCGTGGGGTATCCCCCTCATTCTCAAATCTGACTATGGTCCACCGTTCAACAGCAAAGAATTCAAGGAGTTTCTAGTCAGACTAAATGGAATTCACCAAAAGAGGACTTCTGTGGCCCTAAGCCAATGGTATTGTGGAATGATTCATAGGTATCCACAAAATGGTAATTCAATGAGCATTGATGGAGGGAATTGAGTTAAGCCAGGTCCCGTGTCAATCCTTCCTATCTTTCAAATCCTCATTTCGCAACAGGCGAGAGTCCCGCCATCTTGCTATTTGGGAGAGCCATTGGAGCCAAACTACCACATTGGATAGTAGATCGATCCTTGAATGCTGATACAGTTCATGTCACAGACACTTCTTAAAAGTGCAAGAAGAAAACATATGTATCGACAAACTCAGGAAACAATCTTCGATGAAGGTGACTGGGTCCTGGATCCCATAAGTGTTGTGACGTGCAAAGGACACATGGTGACGGTGCATTGTCCCAAAAAGTCCATAACACAGGATTTGTCACACTTTAAGCATCTACCTTGACGTTTGTCAGCTCCTGCCATTATGAACGAGGTGATCCCGCCCAACAGTCCAGATCAAGCATCAGACCCTGTGCATAGGTGCACATATGGAGCACATCTTAAACAACTCATACCACTTGATCTGTCCGACTAGTGCACACCCCTCAATGACTTGTTGAGAGATATGGTGTGATTGTTGTTTATACTTTTTATTTAACAAAGTGGGAGATGTAGCATTGTGAGACTATGTGCCATAGGACCTTTGCAGTTCTGGGTGGACTTAACAGAGGCAGTACTAAACTTGCTGGGAGGTGTTAAGGTGTGGTTATTAACAGTTATGACATAATGAGTGGGCAGTATGTGATCCTATACTGAGGAACAAAGCTGTCCGCTACATGGCTCCATCTGTGGCATGTTCATTTGCATGTTCCCGAGCCGGGGAGGAAGCTACAATTCCTACCTTTATAGTTGTACTAATTTCAGATATTTCTACATGAAGGTTAAGAAAACTTTTTACCAATCCCATTTATTCTTACAAGTTGAAAAGGGAATTTGGGCTTTGTTTCACAGCTTCCAAATAATTTGCATAATTATTTTATATTACAATTCTAGTGACCAAAATCCAAGGGACATTTTTCTACTGACTCCTTTTCTTTTTGGAGTTTTGACTTATTTTGAGCTTTGTAAGTGCTCGTCATGTTATGTGTGTCCTGATGATCACCAGTGGTTCAGTGCACAACTAAAGGTAGAAACTTGCCAGCTACTCAGTAGCTTAGTGAGACTGGCATATTGTGCCACCTTCTCTAAAAGCTTAATGTTTTGCCCTTTATTATCTTAAACTCCAGTCTGAACACTTATAAGTAAAATATTGTAAACCCATTTGTTGAGTGTATCAATAGCTCAGCTTCTGTGAGCTCCACTTCGCTTCACATATTACGCATTCTCTCAATAATTGTCATATGAATGAATATCAATAAAACTATAGTACTGATTAACTTATTCCTCTGAGTACTTGTTCAATTTTTGTCAATTGTCAATTATTGTGCTTAAGCATTGTTTGCGTTCATTTTAGAGGGTATAATGTTATTGCTATTACTCATGATGCTTAGTTTATCATTCACAGTTTCTCTATCCAAGACATTTGTTAACCAACCTCATAATGACACTTCTATACTTTTTGTTCTCGAATTGCTTGACAAATAAGGTGAGCCCAGTTGCAAAAATGTAAGTTTAACACAAATGTCAGAAATGCGCCTAAAATCAAGGGTATAGTGTAAAACAAATCTATCAGGAATGTTTTCCATTTAATAACACTTCAGATGCTCAAACACCCCTCCAATTGGACAGTGCAATGTCAACACCACTAGCCAGGCTTACAAAGTAACTACTTCAGCTGTTCGAGTAAGGAAATTAGTCGGTTTATATACCTTACATTGTACCTCACATTAAGCGTCTGTTCATGACTTATCGCTGAATTTAATGAAAATATTATGCATTTTACAGCGATTGCATGTTTGTATCAGTAAATGTAGCACGTCAGAATATCATGTAATAAAGATCCTGGTGTCAAAATATTGTGGACTAACTATAGAGAAACAAAATATAATGAAGGAAGGTTCATGTAAGTAACGTAAATAACGTATGGATGCACTATACTTAAATCCACTTCTATATCAAGGTACGTAGATGTGGAGTTAAGTATAGTAAACCTATACTCGCCTATATATTTACATCGATATTTTGATTCTATGTATTTATGCTTCGATAGTTTGGCCTCATGATATATTTACAGGATATCTAGATTGAATACTGTTGATTCCAGTCACCTAAAGATAAAAGGAGACTTCACATTCCACCCCTTATCTTCTTTGATTTCGCACACATAACAGATGAGAACATGAAGAATGGAAGGAACACAAGAAATATATGCAGCAATCACTGTTGTCAACTTCTGTGTAGTGAATTCTAATCAAAGAGTATTTTTCATTAAATGTATGAACAAAAATGTCCTGCCTAAATTAATTCTCTGAAATACAAAATGGCAAAAATCATAAATTTCTTTGCTATGATATTTGGACAGCTTCTAAATCTTCTGGGAAAGCCAGCAGTGGGAATGTTGTTCTCCAGGTGAACATATGAAATGTTCAATACTGCCTTTTAAAATAAAGTAATTTGTTTACAGATCACAATTTCTGTATTCAGAACCAAATACCACCTTTACATAGTGACTTACAAGGCACAAATCGCAAATCGTCTGAAATATCATTCGATTTTCTCAAGATAGCTAATTTAAAAACTGCAATCATGAGATGAATTTCTGCTGTGGATGTAGAACTGCATGGGCAATACGGTAAATCAATGAACACGTTCACCAATAATTATTTTCTTTCTGTTGCATTGTCAGGCCACGGTAAACAGTCATATTATCGATTCCAAAATATAGAATGGACATAATATCGAAGTAAAAATATAGAATGGACAAAATATCGAATGGACACAATATAGTGGTTAAAAATATCAAATTTAAGGTAAGTAATATCGATTTTCAAAATATAGAAGTCAAAATATCGAAGTATACAATATAGGCATTAAATATATCGATTTTTTAATAATATCAATTTTTTTAAGCGTTTTGTATGTTAGTATATGTGTGAAAAGTGTATATTAATTTTTGTAATGTATGTTTAATGTATTTTAAGTAATGAATTTTATGTTATTTAATTTTTGCGTAATTTAATTCTGTAGCGGGTTGTGGGTTTATAGGGGAATAGGGTGGGAAGTAATTTAATTATATTAAATTAAATATTAATTTTTAGCAATTATTAATAATTTTTAATTAAATTTTGCTTTCTAGTTCTGTAGGGGGTTGTGGGTTTATAGGGGAATAGGGTGGGAAGTAATTTAATTGTAATTAATTAAATATTTTTATTTATTTATTGGTATTCATTTTGAATTTATTGTTATTTTTTAATTGGTAATGAATTTTTATTAATTGCCAATTAATTTGTATTAATTGATTAATTGTTAATTATGTTAATTTCCTAAATGTATTTTCTGTAGTGGGTTGTCGGTTTATAGGGGAATAGGGTGGGAAGTAATTTAATTGTAATTAAGTAAATAATTTTTTTCATTTATTGGTATTGATGTTAAATTTATTGCTAATTAATTTTTAATTGGTAATTAATTTCTATTAATTGGCAATTAATTTTTATTAATTGGTAATTATTTTTTATTAATTAAATATTTGATGATTATGATAATTGTACTAATGTATTTTCTGTAGTGGGATGTGGGTTTATAGGGGAATAGGGTGGGAAGTAATGTAATTGTAATTAATTACATATTAAAAATACTTTTTGTCTATTGATAATTAATTTACTGTTAATTTTTAATTGGTATTACTTTTTATTATTAATTAGTTTTTGTTATTGAAAATTAATTAGTTGTTAAATAATTATGAATAGGTTATTAATTTTTAATAACTAATATGTAGTTGTATTTCTAATTAATTATTAGATAATATTAAATTGGTTATTAATTTCAATTAATGTTTTATTGGTATTGATATCTAATTTATTTTTAATAATATATTAAATCATTACTTTCCCTACTGTTAAACTCACTGGAGTGGGAATAGTAATTTTCACCCTCCCGCTATCCAACACTTTCCCTACTGTTGCACTCTCTGGAGTGGGAATAGTATTTTTTACCCCTACGCTATCCAACGCTTTCCCTACTGTTGCACTCTCTGGAGTGGGAATAGTAATTTTTACCCCTACGCTATCCAAAGCTTTACCTACTGTTGCACTATCTGGAGTGGGAATAGTAATTTTCACACTCCCGCTATCCAACGCTTTCCCTACTGTTGCACTCTCTGGAGTGGGAATAGTATTTTTTACCCCTACGCTATCCAACGCTTTCCCTACTGTTGCACTCTCTGGAGTGGGAATGTTAATTTTTACCCCTACGCTATCCAATGCTTTCCCTACTGTTGTACTCTCTGGAGTGGAAATAGTAATTTTTACCCTTCTAATATCCAACGCTTTCCCTACTGTTGCACTCTCTGGAATGGGAATAGTAATTTTTACCCCTACGCTATCCAACGCTTTCCCTATTGTTGAACGCTCTGGAGTTGGAATAGCAATTTTTACCCTCCCGCTATCCAACGCTTTCCCTACTGTTGCACTCTCTGGATTGGGAATAGTAATTTTTACCCTTATGCTATCCAACGCTTTCCCTACTGTTGCACTCACTGGAGTGGGAATAGTATTTTTTACCCCTACGCTATCCAACACTTTCCCTACTGTTGCACTCTCTGGAGTGGGAATAGTATTTTTTACCCCTACGCTATCCAACGCTTTCCCTACTGTTGCACTCACTGAGTGGGAATAGTATTTTTTACCCTCCCGCTATCCAACGCTTTCCCTACTCTTGCACTCTCTGGAGTGGGAATAGTAATTTTTACCCTTACGCTATCCAACACTTTCCCTACTGTTGCACCCACTGGAGTGGGAATAGTATTTTTTACCCCTACGCTATCCAATGCTTTCCCTACTGTTGCACTCTCTGGAGTGGGAATAGTAATTTTTTACCCTACGCTATCCAAAGCTTTCCCTACTGTTGCACTCTCTGGAGTGGGAATAGTATTTTTTACCCCTACGCTATCCAACGCTTTCCCTACTGTTGCACTCACTGGAGTGGGAATAGTATTTTTTACCCCTACGCTATCCAACGCTTTCCCTACTGTTGCACTCACTGGAGTGGTAATATTAAATGTTACCCTCCTGCTATCCTACGGAAAAATATTGTACATTTTTTATTAATAACTTAAATTAATTATATCTTAATTTTAAGGTTATTTGAGTATTTTTAAGTATGTTTTAGTTAATTATATTTATTATTTCATTAATTTTAAATTACTTTTAAGACATTTAAAAAAATTCGATATTTTGACTGACTATATTTTTTACAGACTATATTTTGGATTCAATATTTTTGTACTTACCTGTTTGTAGATAGGAATTCGATATTTTGGCATTCTATATTTTGGTGACTATATTTTGGTAAGTCTATATTTTGTCATTCTATATTATGTCAGTGATCCGTCAGGCCACATGAGCATCTGGGTTGATTTTGTAAACATTGATCTGATTTAGTAGTTGGTACATCAAGGACTGGGGCCACTAGTGGTCCCAGAATAGGGATCGCTATCAAACTGGGTTGGCCTTTTATTCCCCATTCTTGGCAGAAAAACTTTTAAAAACTGAATTGAGTTCAAGTATACTATCTGGAAATGCATTTTTTTGCAAGTTAGAATTACACAACTTGTTTACATGGGCAAGGCACTGTTCCGTCCCATTTGGACGGCCACAGGGCTGACAAGGTCTATTAGGCCCCCAACAATGGTATTTGAGTTTATTGCCACTGGTTTGCTGGTCCAACTAGGGTCACTCGGTGGGGCTGGGGAGAGAGGGTGTAGCACCCACAAGAGTATCATGATCAGGGTTCCCATCCTGTATGCTTGATTGAATCAATCTATCTATCTATCTGTTAAGCTTGGCATCCTTAGCATGGTTTCTTTTTGCCTCTACCTCCTGTATTTTTTATGGTATGTTGAACTTCATTTTTGCTGTTTGTGTACTCTGGGCACTTTATCACTGCTGACCAGTACTAACGTGCCAGTGCTCCCTGTGTAAATTGTGATTACAATTGGTTCTCCCTGATTGCCATATTAGATTTAGTGGTAAGTCCCTTGTAAAGTGCACTGTGTGTGCCCAGGGCCTGTGAATCAAATGCTACTAGTGAGCCTACAGCACTGGTTGTGCCACCCACATGAGTAGCCTGTAAATTTGTCTCAGGCCTACCATTGCACTGTTTGTCTGTGCAGAATTAAACTGCCATGTCGACTTGGCAAGTGCACCCACTTGCCATTCCAAAACCTTCTCTTTTTCTACATGTAAGACAATCCTCAAATAGGCCCAAGGTACCCATGGGCTGGGCGCAGTGTATGTGAAAGGCAGGACATGTACTGGTGTGTTTTACATGTCCTGATAGTGAAATACTGCCAATTTCGTTTTTCACTATTGTAAGGACTATCTCTCCCATAGGTTATAATTGGAGCTGCCTTGTAACATCCTACAAGCGTAAAGTTCAATTGGGAAGAGGTAGAGATTTGGAGTATGGGCTCCCTGAGTTCAGACTTTTAAAATACTTATTTTAGTGAAGGTGGTTTTCAAGTTGTTTGTTTGAAAATACCACTTTTAGAACATGGACATTTTCTTGCTTTTACCATTATGTGTCTCTGCCTGCCTGTGGACTCAACCTCTAGTTTAGACTGACATCTGATTTGTTTGTGCATTCACTGTAGACAGTCACACAAAGAGAGGTGTGCCCTGCATATCCTGATGGCCCATCACCAGTCTGATGGACCTTCCTGAGCTTGTCACTGAGGAGTTGTCACTGACACCTGAATATGGCTGTGTCTGGCCTCTCACAATGCTTTCTCCACCCCCTTTGGTGTGTCTGGAGCCAAGGCAGGACAAGGCAGGATCTTGTGGACAACAAAGACGTTCCTTTGAAGTATGCCTTCTTCAAAGACCAACAGTGGTATAAGTATTGGACCTGTAACCCCACATTTTTAGAACACTTCTGGGTTGATGACTCTGCCAAGACGAAGAACTGAAAAGCTGTCAGGAGGAGTACTGCCCCTTTGCTGTGTGTTGCTTTGCTGGGTTGACCGGCTGATGCTGCTTCTGTCTGTGGGCACTAAACAAACTGACTTTGCTTTTAAATCCTGCTTTTCCAAGGTTTTGCAAGGGCTTGTGTGTGCTTGCCTCCTGTTGGAAGTCTCAGGACCATCAAAGACTACACCTGCAGCATCCCACTGCTGGGAGTTCTGACCTGTCATGTGGTGCCAATTTCAGTTCAGGGCCCTTGGAGGCTGTTTCTACTGCAAAAGACTGCACAATCAGTGCATTGCCCTTCAATCGACTGTATTTACGAAGCTGCACCACAGGGTGAGAGAAGTTTAAACGCACCGCCGTCCAGCAAGTTGCATAAATCGATGCAGTGCCTGTTCTCAGCCTGAAGAACTGCCACTGCCGGAGCCCAGCGCACCATATCTCTGATGTTCGAGGCCACCGAACTGACTCTGATGCAGGCCCTGCTGTACGGCTTAAAGAATTGAGGCATCACACCTGCGTTCTATGGTACAGTCCCTGGCAGTGATCACATGCTTCCGCTGTGTGAGAATGGACGGCAATTCTTTGGCGTGTAAGGCTGCTGTGGCCTGGAATGCACTTCCTCTTGAACTCCGCTGTATTCAAGATGCTAAGCTGTTCAGGAAACGGCTGAAAACACTGCTTTTTGTATAATCTCTTAAGTCTGAGCCCCAACTCACTAGTAAGGTACCATGCTTGGACAAACCTAATTATCTGTGTGTGACATAAATGTTTATAACATAACATAACATCACCAGTCTGAGGCTGAAAGAATCAATGCAGTCCCTGTTTGCCTCGACTGCCTCGACCTCCAGCGCGTCCCGATTTCCATGCATCGCATTTGTGCGCCAAGTTTTCCATCGCATCACCCGCAGAGCCTATGCCTATTTCTAATGAAATGAAAATACTCCACTGGCTGCCTGTGTGGAAAAGGGTGCGTTTTAAGGCCCTGTGTACTGTGTATAAGGCTCTGCAGGACATTGGCCCAGAATATCTTAAGCAGCGGCTGCAATGGTACTAACCTATGAGAACACTGCGATCCATGTGGGCAAAGGTGGTTTCAGTACCAACCACAAAAAAAACTTCATAGGGCGGAAGAAGCTTCATAGCATGTGCAGCAAGAGCCTGGAACGATCCCCCCATTTTACTTGAGAAACGCCACGGATTTGTTAATTTTTAGAAAGCAACTGAAGACCAGGCTTTTTGACTTATAATCTGTGTCTTCATCTTAACGCCCAGAGAAAAGTAATCAGCGCCAAGACACCCTTGGGTAACCGTTCGTGCTATAGAAATGCCAATACCATAACATAACATAACAGAGGAGAACCATCTTCGGGTTGTGATGCATTGCTTTTCATCACAGTCTGGAGATGACACAGCACTTCTCATGCAGAAATGACCCATCGTATCCCCTGGGACACAGGAACTGACGCTTTGCTGTGTTTTTCGATGCTTCCCTCATCTGCAGCAGTTTTTTCCTTGTGGAGATTTATGAATCTAAGGTACTTTGTGTAAAATTGTCACATCCATAGAGTTTTGTGGATACAATTGCTGAAACCTTTTAAAAGTGATATTTTGACCTATGTATGTTGTCTTTTTGTTGTTTTGGTCTTGTTTAGTTTAGATAAAGATTGTGTATTTTTCTAAATGGGTGTGGTGGCCATTTATATGTCTTCACTGTGCCAAGTTACCAAGGGGCTTAGCAGGGGTCAACTTGGGTGTGTAGCTCCCTTACCCTGACTAGAAAAAAAGGTCTCTAATTGGACAGGGCGCATACCAGTGCCAACCAGTCTGTCTATCTATCTTTCTATCTATCTATCTATCTATCTATCTATCTATCTATCTATCTATCTATCTATCTATCTATCTATCTATCTATCTATCTATCTATCTATCTATCTATCTATCTATCTATCTATCTATCTATCTATCTATCTATCTATCTATCTATCTATCTATCTATCTATCTATCTATCTATCTATCTATCTTTCTATCTATCTATCTATCTATCTATCTATCTATCTATCTATCTATCTATCCATCCATCTATCTATCTATCTATCTATCCATCCATCCATCCATCCATCCATCTATCTATCTATCTATCTATCTATCTATCTATCTATCTATCTATCTATCTATCTATCTATCTATCTATCTATCTATCTAACTATCTATCTATCTATCTATCTATCTATCTATCTATCTATCTATCTATCTATCTATCTATCTATCTATGTCTGTCTGTCTATATATCTATCTATCTATCTCTGTCTGTCTGTCTGTCTGTCTGTCTGTCTGTCTGTCTGTCTGTCTGTCTGTCTGTCTGTCTATCTATCTATCTATCTATCTATCTATCTATCTATCTATCTATCTATCTATCTATCTATCTATCTATCTATCTATCTATCTATCTATCTATCTATCTGTCTGTCTCTCTATCTATCTATCTATCTATCTATCTATCTATCTATCTATCTATCTATCTATCTATCTATCTGACTTGGCCCTTTCTGCAAGGTCATCTCCAAATTATTTCCCTTTGCCCTCCTGTTTCATGGACTAGTTTTTAGGACTCTGTGCACTTTACCACTGCTAACCAGTGCTAACGTGCTTGTGCTTCCTCTTTTAAGCATAGTAAAATTGTCTTACACCCTAGTAAAGTGGAACTGCTTGTACTCAGGGCCTGTAAATTAAATGTTACTATTAGGTCTGCAACATTAATTTTGCAAGTAGCTCATCATACATAGCTCAGGCCTGACACTGCAGCCTGTGGGTACAGTTTTAAACTGCCATTTCAACTTGGCAAAATAAACCTTTTGCCAATCCTACCCTTCAGTGGTAATACCTTTAAGTCATATTTTAATTATATAGAAAAGGGTAATTTTAAGATTTGAAAGGTGTTTCTTAAGTGGATGTGTTAGTGGTCCAGTGCACCTGGTTTGAAATCGTGATTGGTCGACATGTTTCGACCCTATGTTGCCCGTGCAGGTCGAGGGGCCTTCTTCAGGACCAGGGTAAGAGCTTCTTCATAATGGGATCGCTCTTGTAGAGTAGGTAGATGCACTTACCCTTCTTCGTCACTGAGTTCATTTGCTCAATCTGTGACGTTGTTATAGGTGAAGACTGTACCTGCAGAAAACAAAAATACAACAAGGAAATGCAGTACATATTGATTAAATCAACTTAAGCATCACTTTTCAGTTTTTAGTGTTACCCCTTTTCTGTATAAAAAAAATACGATACACAGTAATGGAGGTATTTTTAAACTCACCTTTTCCCAGCATCTTTCACCTATATTTCACGACTGTCATAAAGCAGATGGTCACCCTCCAGGTGGAGGACTGTAGAGCGCCGGGAGAAGTGGAAACTCAGGCAGAACAAGACCCAATAATGCTGCAATTCACCTAACTAGAACGGCAGAGAACCAACCTGTACCTCACCTTAAGTTAGAGCGAATGAGGATCTTCCGAGAAAACCTAAAGACCCTGGAATACTAAGACATGTGATTAACTCCTTTTTGATTAATAGCATAAATAATGTAACCTTTGCCTCTACGTTAAGCCTGACTGCTTTGTGAAAAGCTACAACAGTGTTAAGCACAGGTTAATTTGGGATTTGCTGTGACTTCACAGTGACAGGAATTGTAGTTGCTATGTGAGTAGGGTTTCACCCCCTCAACCAGTAATCCAGTTTATTAATCTATCTATCTATCTATCTATCTATCTATCTATCTATCTATCTATCTATCTATCTATCTATCTATCTATCTATCTATCTATCTATCTATCTATCTATCTATCTATCTATCTATATGGTTTAGAGTTTAAAAGTTACATTACATTTACATTTTTATATTTGATAACTTTCAATAAAAAATTACATTCCTCAAAATTAATTAAACTTAACTTGTACTTACATTTTCTGAATATTAATTAAATATTAAAATGCTATTGAGGGAGGGATTTTTTCAACTTTTGTTAAAAAATAATATTTATAAATTAAGGAATATATACATCTATTTATTTTACCTTTATATCCTATGGCATTGTATTTTAAGGCCCTGCCTCCATTACTTTCTATGGCAGTGTGTTGTCCAAGGCTGGGCTGGAGTATGTTTAAAACTGTTTGCCATTTGAACTGTAGTAACATTAGAAGTACAGCTTGTATATAGCAATAGTCTTACTCACTTGTGGGTGTGTGTTTGCATTAGCACGCTCTTCCCGAACCCCTTCCTTAAACCCCTCCTATTTTGTACCAAGTTGTCCCCATTTCCCAGCCACTCTCCCGGTCCCTCTCACAATCACTATTAAGGGGCAAACATACATGTGTGGAGTGTTCTCCATTGAACAGATAAGATAGGCAGATCATTCAACTCATATGTCTTGAATTACATTTGTAGTTAGTAAGTAGTACTACTCTAGTAATTCTTTCTAAAACAAAATGCAGTTTGCAAAATGACCCCATCTTGTCTATCGCTTGATTGTTGAGGTCTGAGCTTGTGAGTCCCACCTTACCTCCCTGGGAAGCCTGTGACAGCTCACCCTTCCTACCATGAGAGTCATGTGTGGAAATGGTTGCACTTGGCCCAGTCTTCAGTACCATCGTAGGATGCAAACAAGGGCACCAGTGGCAAATTACCCCAACCATGATGGTTGGGGAGAGTAGCTTTTGTATATCCTTTGTCACCTGCATAGGGTCTGACAGCTGTTGTTCCAGATTATCTCACTTGAATACCATATCACAATAGGTTACCGTTTAATTGTAAAAACAGAGCTGTAGCTTTTTGTTGGCTGCAGACCTATTGTACACAATATAGACTTAGTGTGGCCTTTGAATCTGCTTCTTGCTCATGATTGTATTGCTGTTTATTTATCTCAGGTCCCTAATTCTGATTTGAAAACTTTTATCCTTATTATTTTGTTTGTCCTACTCAAGGAATATTTCACTGTTAATGTGTTTTGACTGGTTTGCTGTACTCTTCCACTACTGGTATCACACCTTGCTTTGCAGGCATGAGGGACTATTTTTTCTATCACTTCTTGATCCTCATTCCTTTTTCACTCCTGCTCTCTTAATTAATAAATTAACCCCACAGGTGCTTTTCACTTTCTGACTGCCACTTGTCGCTGTATAGGCAGGTAGCTATCATTAACTATTTGTGTGCATGCAAACAAAAGCAAAAGAAAAATGATTTCAAGATGGATGCCCGTATGTGTAAGCATGCACAAATGTCCATTTTGGAATGCTTTTTCTTAATGCGAAAGATAAACCATTCCAAATTGAAGACTGTGCATACATTCTCAAACACATGCATAAAACAAGGTGGTCAATTTGCAATGACTTCTCTTTTGCTGTAAGAAACATTATTCCAAAATGGTTGCTGCCCACATGTGTAAATGCACAGAAGCCCTCTGGAAAGAACAAGCATTGGCAAACCCAATAGGTCTGCTCTCAGGTGTCACTGCGAATCGCATTGGCTTTGCTAAGGCTTCCTATTAATAATTTAATTCTTTTCTTTCATTAACATAAGCACTTAAACCTGCATTTTATGTTTTCTAAGTTGAACTAATAATTATTTTTCTGCCTAAAAACGGCAGACTTAATTCTTATAATAATTTACATACACAAGTTTATAGAATTAGAATTTTAACATTTACAAGTTAAGATTTATTCGTGGGTTTTTGTGCCTTCTGGGAGATCTTGGCTGTAAAAGTAGATGAGCATCTACAAACACATATTCCTTTGTGCATTTACATGCTGCTTACGCGGTTTTCTCACCCTGAAACTGTTTGCATATGTACTCTGATCAAGGGGAGCAGTACGTTGGCTTCCATGGGCAGGACAGCAGACTGTTCTTCCATTTCAATGGGGCTGCAGGGCAACAGGAGGAAGAGAAACCTAACAAAAAAAAGGAAAAAACTGGTTAATTTGCGCAAATGAACATTTGCATCAAAGTTATGAATGTGAATACTTCTTGAAAACTATGGCTGTTATAGGTTTCCAACAGTAGTCGAATTCTATAAAAGTCGGAGATTTGATGCACATGTAGGAGTAATTTGCAGGGAAGAAAAATGCACACTTCTTAACTTACCCCTTGCTTCTGAAAAAGATATATGTGTTGGAGAAGACAGAACCTTCTCAAAGAATATATCACATAGCATGCTTTGTGGCCACAGCTCTCTCTCAGCTGCCCCAACCTATAACTAAAGAAACTGTCCTTCACAGAAATGCATGCTCTGAACTTGTCTTTGTTTACTGCAGCAATGTTAACGTAACAATTTAGTGATAGGAAGGTGGCAGGCACCTGGAAATTCCCTTTACTACCTTCTCTGCCATGCACAATTTCTCATGTCATTTTCAGTCCTTCCTTTAATACATCTGTAAAATATGAATTCAATTCAGCCTGCACAGTCATATTCTAGTCAGCCATAAGTAATGTGAAGTAGGATATCCTTACAAAAGCCTTAGCTGTGGCGTAAAGTCTGCTAATCATCCCATATTGGTACTGTGCAAGCGCATACAAATTGCCTGTTAAAGCAAGACTTAAAATATCTTTGACTGAATGATTGAAGATAGTTCTGTCAAGTTAAGCTGCACCATGTTTACTTACATATGTGCCACTTACCTTGTTCTCGCTGCATCACCGATCCGGCGAGCGCAAGGTAACTGGTTTTATTAATATTTTTTATTTAATTTTACCTATCTCATCGCGGGGTGGGGCAGAGTGTTGACTTAATCCTCAACATTCTGCCCCACCCCCACCGCGCCACACCACTCTTACCTGGGCCGGCTGCGCCTGTACTCTTGTTATGCCAGCAGAATTTGAGCAGTTAATAAAATGATGGAATACAATAAACATGTATATCAACCCCTGTTTATTATTCTGAAAAGTTCCATACTATGTTTTTCGACATTTTATGGAACTAGAACCTGTTGAACAGCTAAGTCCACCAATTTACAGATGCTTGACCTAAAAGTCACAAAAGTACAGGATATTGTCTTGCTAGTGGAACGCTTTGTCCTTATCTAGTCTTATATGACACAACATTACACAAACCCTATCCTTATTTCTTCTGCTATTAATTATCAGCTCTGAAAAAACTGTCTCCTGTGCTCATGTGGGAGTACAAAATATGCTTTGGCAAGCAAATCTTGAGTGCGCTCTAAAACTACAGCTACTTTGATAAATACAAAAAAAGAATATTCTGGAGAATTATCTCTCCATAGTATATAGACTGTAAGAAATGGGGGGTCTCTAGTTTGCAGAGGTAGGTGGCTTTTCCCAAGTAGGGACCCTTATTCCTAGTCAGGGTAAGGGAGTTCCACTCCTAATATAACCTCTGCTCATCCCCTTGGTAGCTTGGCATGAGCAGTCAGGCTTATCTCAGAGGCAGTGTGTAAAGCATTTGCACATAACTGACAACACACTACAAAAGGACACCACACCAGTTCAGAAAAATATTCAATATTTTTCTATATCTAAAACACGACCAAACCACTAAGAATCCAACATACAGTACTTAAGAATATATACTTTGCAGAAATATCTCTAAAACACAGTTCTTACAAGTCGGTAGCTCCGTCCCAGGCTACCACGATGCTGAAAACAACAGAGTCTAACAGTTCCAGCCAACCGTGTTGGTACATGCCAGTGAAAGCATGGACAGACTAGTGAACAGTGCCTTTCTCATTGTGGCTGGTGCCTTGGTGCGAGCTGGTCGTGGCAACTGCTGCGGATGTGTCGCAAAATGGAAGCAGTGCAGGGTGAGGTGGCCTCACAATGTGGTGCAGGCAGCAGCTCGGTGACGATCGTCCAGATGGCGTTGGTGAGACCAAGGCTTACAGTGCAGGGCAAGGCGGTGCTCGATGCGGTGCTGGCAGGTTGCGGTGCAAGCGACAGTGCTGGTTAGCGGGAGCTGGCGTTGTTCAGCCCAGACGGCTGTGTGAGACGAGGCAGTGCATCATGAAACTCACAAGAGGTGCCCCCAGCCACGATGCGGTCATGGGTGTCGAGTCAGCAGCAGGGACGGCGTCGGTGAGACCAGGTGGGCGAAGTGAAGCATGGCGGTGCAGAGTGCTGTGCCCACAGGTCACGGTGCTAGTAGCGGCTCGGTGGCGGCGTCGTCGGTCTTCGTCGCCGGTGAGACAAGGGTCAGTGACTGTATATTTTTTGATGGTTATATGATTCCATCATTAATATGAGTCTTTTTTATACTGTATGTGGCATCAAGTTTATGCATAGTACTTAGAATGAATGAACTCTTTCTTCAATAGACCATTTCTTAGTAATGTTTTATAGCACTCACCTATATCCACACGTTTTACTACCCTCTGACCACCTATCTCTTCGGTGGATTTCTATGTGATTTTCGATTCTATAATATTCATGAGTCTGTCCATTTTTTCAATTTTTTATGTTCATTGTGATATATATATCCAGAGAACATCCCTGATTGTTGGGTAATTCGATGGTTACAATTTATTTTTTGCACGATTTTCGATTCAATTTCTATTAAAATAATATTGCCATACACTTTTGTGGCTGATTTCGAATCTTTTTTACTACGCGATTCATGTTTTGATATTGTATATGGTTCTTCCAATCAAACTTTTTCGCAAATTTTTTAGAATGACTTTTACTTGTATCTATTGATTCATAACTTTTTTTAATTACTAAGCGCTTTAGTTCTGTGACTGGTTGCTGTCACTGTTCAGCTAATAAAGTTACGGTATTCAAAAGATGTAAACAGATACATCGTGATATATGGGAGGTAACTCTTGTTTTTTTGTTACGCCAGCATTTGTTTTCATGCCGTTTTAACATTTGTGTACTTATATACTGTTTATGAACGTATTTTTTCAATTGAATTATCATGTTTTTATCTATGTGTCAGTTCACCAGATGGTACGTTTATTTGAGTTTCCCCTTTTTTCAAAAGTTTATTGATTCAACATGGATGCAGGAAGTTGTGTGTTGTATTACGACAATGTGGTTAACATTCGAAATGCCGCTCTAGTTTTAAAAAACTACGGAAGTATTTAGGGTGGGCTTTGGGCCTTTGCTTTACAGACGCAGCCCAATTGAAACCCTCATTATGCGGCTGCTGGACCCTGACACTGGTGAGCTTCCGTATCGTTAGATTGCAGAAGACGCACGATCTGACTGAGCGTGCTCTGACCGTGTGCTATTAATTTATGCTTAAACTCTGTGTTTGGGATGTGGGATTGCCGTGCCTTTTCTATTTTGAGTTACATTTTACTGCATTTCCAAACAATTTGTAGCAAAATGCGGTTATGTGTAGCCATTTTATCTTGATCCACATAGCAATGACGCCACACTATGTCTCTTTATTGTTTATGACGCGGATCATTTTGAAATTGTTTAGGAGGGTTGCTGTATTGGCCCTATAGTTGTTATGTGATGATTGTCTTGTCGATTGTTTAATACTTTACCCTTTGAGGGGTATTGCTAATGTTTGACGTGATTTATATTGGAATGACATCGTTTTACTTACTTGAATTTCTCCATCTATAGATCAACTTGTCCCTGAAATTACAAAACAGCCCAAAAAGACCGAGTATCAGCACCTTGGTATGGCGCTGAGCTCAGACACATAAAAGCCAAATGCAGGCATCTTGAGCGGCTCTGGAGGACGAACTATAGTGGGAAACACAAACAAAATTACAACTTGCCCCAGGAGGAATATAAGGAGGCCACTAAACATGCTAAAGCTACCTCTTATACAACTAAAATATATGAAGCTAAAACCTCCTCGAAAGAGCTTTTTAAAACAGTCACAGCTCTATCTAAATGTCCACATGATAGCCATTTTAAACCAGATCAAAAATATGTGGACAAAATCGCTTCCTTTTTTGAAAACAAAGTACAGGCAGTCTATGATGAACTGCTGAAGACAGTGGCACCGCCTAGGGGAAACTTTGATGACCCCCTGGCAGATAACTCCCTTCAGAGTAGTCTGTCAGAATTCTCTGTTTTAGCGGCTGAGAAACTTAATGACCTGCTACTCTCAACAAAATCTGACTCGCCTCTGAACCGTTGTTCTCCATCAAATCTGCATCTGGTATCTGAACAAATCAGGTCACATATTACCCCTCTTTTGAACGGGGGAATTAGTACTGGTGTTTACCCGCAGTTATGGAAAAAGGCTTGTCTCAGGCCTATTATCAAGAAACCCACCCTGGATCCTGTTGAGGTAAAGAATTATCGCCTAATATCTTGTCTCCCTTTGCCATCCAAAATTCTGGAAAAGGCTATCAATATAGAACTTATGAACTACCTGGATAACAGCATACTTCTCGACTCCTCCCAACATGGCTTTAGAGCAAGACACTCCACCGAATCAGCCCTGATAATGGCAACAGATGAAATCCGTAAGGTGGTGGATGAGGGTGGCTGAGTGGTCCTCATCCTGCTTGACCTATTGGCCACTTTCAACACCATGAACCACACATTGTTGATGCAGCGGCTGAAGGCAGTAGGTATTAAAGGGATGGCTCTGGCACTCCTGTCACCTTTTTCTGGCATCTAGGGAACAACTGATCCATTGGGAGGGATTGAAGACTGAAAACCTTTGCCTTCCTTGTGGAGTTCCAAAGGGGTCGGCACTGTCACCAACACTTTTTAACATCTATGTTACCCCTCTTGTCAGATTCATCAAACACTATGGCTTTAATATGGTGTCATATGTGGACGACACCCAGATAGTGGTGTTGGTCTCGCAGAGGGTGGACATTATAGCAACCCAGTTCCATAACTGTCTTACTGCAGTCATGGCTTGGATGAATGCAAACTTCCTTAAACTCAATACTGATAAGACCGAGGTTATTGAGTTTGGGAAGGGCCCCTCAGTTTGGAATCAACTCTGGTGGCCTGTGGAGGCTGGGAGATGTCCAACTCTGGTGACCGAAGCAAAGAACCTAGGCTTTATATTTGACTGTGAATTAAAGCTTGGCAAGCAAATCAATCAAGTAACCTCTGCTTTTTTTTTCACTTTGAAAGTTCTGCGCATAATCTTGTAATTGATCCCATTCATTCTAAGGAAACCAGTGATTGGAGCCCTTGTGCTTTCCAGAATGGATTATGGGAATGCGCTATACCTAGGTGTAGAAAAAGGCTAAATTGCTAAACTACAATCAGAATGCAGCTGCCCGTGTGCTGCTTGCTCTTCCCAAATACCATCACACATCTACCAGCATCAGACAGCTTCATTGGCTCACCATTGGTGCACAACGCTATATACAGAGGCTGTGCCTTTGACATCCGAAAGTTATTCTCGTGGTACAATCCCCCGCGAAGCCTGAGATCCGCCAATACAGGACTGGTATGGGTGTCCAGAATAAAAAAGGCTAGATGAGGTGGTAAGAGCTTTTCCCATCAAGCCACTCAGCTGTGAAACTCCCTTCCCTCACAGCTGAGATTGCAACCCAACAGGACTATCTCCAGGACACAGGTTAAGACCTGGCTGTTTCATAAGGGCTCTTAAATAAATAAGTATCTGGATTAGTATGAACCTATCTTAGCGCCAAGACGCCGTGGCAATCGAGCGCTCTATAAATATATCAGTCAGTCAGTCACTACCACCTTACTAGTTCTTGTCCTTTTGGACAAATTTTAAGGGCAACATCAATATGCGTATACTCTTATGTGCACAGTTCACTTCTATATTTTGCCTACCAGAGTGGCTATCTATTTTATGAATTATGTACCCGCTTTGTTCTCTTTGGTAATATTAGGATAGTATTTTACTTCATTACATTGGTCCATCTAGATCCGCAAATCTTGTAACATTCAGGTGTTAGTTTTTCCAGTCATGCGTGTTTTAATTGTTCATTTTTAACTCTTGTCTTGTACTGTTTTTGCAGTTCTATCATAACCAATGCTGATTACAGCACTCTACTATCCTACGTGTGCAAACAACCTTCATAGCACAGGTAGTGTATTCTTTTGTACTGGTATTTTGTTGCATGGTTTTTGATTGGGCTCACACTGGTTGGATATACGTATCATGTGTCAGTTAACTGTGAGTGGTGTTTAAGTAGTAGGACCACCACTAAGCATGCCTTAAATGGATTTTGTATTCAATTTCTCCTTATACTTAGTGGTTTTGTGTGAAATCTCTTGACTTTTTGTTAACTCACTTGGGATGGTTTTTGTAGTGTGGTAGGATTTTAGATTTTTACACATTTCTTCTCCTCTGTTTCCCCTTCCTTTGTTGTTTCATTTTTTCATTATTTTTTGTGTCATATTTTTATAGCTCTTCACTGACAATTGTCAGCGTCCACTACTATATAAAAATATTCCTGTATGTGGAAAAACCTCTTAACCATACAGGTATGATACTGTTTCTATGTGTCATTTTATGTACTATATTTGACTTAGTCAGCTGATCTTTTTTCACAGATGACTCACACTAGTAGTTCATCAGGTCATTATAAAAATTTAAAAAACAATTGATTTTCCTGGTATTCTCTACCTCATTAACTAACCACGTTAACTACTGGGGATGGGCCAGATAATTCATCTAACCTGGGATGGTAGTTATTCTTAAGTGACCTCAGCTTTTTCTACATGCTCATGATTATATCTATTTTATTTATAGCCCCATGGTCTCCATGGTCTCCAAAACGTGGGACAAGTAGCTTGTGTTCTTGGATGGTAAGTCACATCTATTTCCCAGTGTTTGATGGATGGAATGGGTCCTATTTGACACCAGGTCCACCTTTTGTAGTTGGGAGGTCCCATTTGCCATTTGTGGATCAGATTAAAACTCTTTGCAATTATTAATTATATAACTTGTTCAGCTGAAATTTCTATCTTGAATTCTGTGAGTTTAACATTTGGACTATACTGTCCCCTTTTTGTGCACGCTGTTTTAAGACTGTCCTGTGTTGATGAGGTTTTGGTTATACGTATTATTTAGGTATGTAAGTTTTTAAGTCTGTGATTCATTGTACATCACTATCATCTACTGAATAAGTAACAACTTCATATAAATATATTTTATGCTTGCCTTTTGTTTCTTGATCACCTCTGTTTAGTTGATATATGATTGTTTAGTCAATACAACATGAATTTTGTTAGAAAATATGAATTTGTGTTGTATGAATGATGAATTAATGTGAGTCACATCTATATATGTTGCAGCCCTGAAGAAGCCCAGATACAAGCAAAACGCAATGGATGTATTCACAGTGCTTCCGGAAAAATGAAATAAAGGATTTAATTGAGAAATACAAGCCTCTTGTTTATTCTGATTTGTTTGACAATTTTGCAGTTGTTTTGCTATTCAATATTTTTATTGCCTCTCGGATTCTTGGGCTTTTTGTTGATTTATTTGTGGTTCTGGCTGGTGGCGAACCATTTCTTGAGGTGGGCAACTAGAAATGTGTACATTTTTCTAACACTAACAGCAATACGTGATTGTACGATAAACGGATCCCTTAGCCTTTGTTTGATTCTCTCGGCGACAGAGTCGGTGGCGGAGTCGGTTGCGTTTCCCTTCTCTGTGGCCACTGGAACAGTGGTTCCAGAAGCGGTACCCAGAGGTTGGAGAAGTCTTTGCAGTCCCTGAGATTTCAGAACAGGAGGCAATCTCTACTTCAAGCCCTTGGAGATACTCAGCCCAAGTGAAGAAAGTTCAGTACATTCCTTTCACTGCCCAAGGCAGAAGCAGCAACTGTAAGCCAGCCCAACAAAACAACAACACAGCAAAGGGGCAGTACTTCTCTTGGCAGCTCTTCCAGCTCTTCTTCTTGGCAGGGTCTTTGATTCCAGCGAGTTCTAAAGTTCTGGGGTTTGGGCCCCCATATTTATACCCAGCTTCTCTTTGTTCTCTCAGGCAGAGAGTGTCCGCTGTGCTTAGTTCAAACCAGTTATGTCCTCTCTGGCCCAGCTTCCTGGCAGGAGGTGGAGACAGCATTGTTCAAGGCAGACCAGGCCCATTCAGGTGCAAGGAAATTTCCTCCCACTACTCTAAATGCAGCCCAGGTCTATTCAGCCCAGCCCTGACTCATCCAGGAAAGGCAGGACACACCTTGACCCTCGAGTGGCTGTCTGAAGAGAATGCATATCCCCAGCCCCTGTCACTCCAAAACCAGACTGTCAATCCACAAACCCAGCAGAGGCACAGAGGATGGCTAAACCATAATATACCTACTTTCTATAAGTGATATTTTCAAACACAGAACATAAAAACCATCTTTACTAAAAGATGCATTTTTACATTCTGAGACCAGGCATACTAAAGTCAATTTCCCTATCTTGTCCCTGTGGGAAGTTAAGCTTAAAAGATGTTATAAGTAAAACTCTCATTCTACCCTATGGGACAGATAGCCTTTCCATAGTGAAAAACGAAATGCGCTGTAATTCACTACCAGGACATGCCACACACATCAGTACATGTCCTACCTTCAACATACACAGCACCCCACCCACAGAGGAACCATGGGCCTACCTGAGGAGTGACTTGTATGTAAGAAAAGGGAAGATTAGGGCCTGGCAAGTGGGTGCACTTGCCAGGTCAACCTCACAGTTTACAAACCGCGCGCAGACTCTGCAGTGACAGGTCTGAGTTACATTTACTAGGCTACGTCTGTGGGTGGCACAATCAGTGCGGCAGGCCCACTAGTAGCATTTGATTTACAGGCCCCGGCACTCTCAGTGTCCTGTGCTAGTGACTTACCAGTAAATCGAATAAGCCAACCATTCCATAACATAATTTACAACACTTGTACTTTAACACTAAGCAGCAGTGAGAAAGTGAGACACTAAACCAGCAAAAACAGTCTCAAAACCGGGAGGTCAAAAAGCAAAAAGACAGGGGAAACATGCCAAAAGATGCCAAGTCTAACAGTGACTAATAAGGGGAAATACTGATGGGCCTATCAAAAGGCAGGCAGGAGCCACTCATTACCATTCAAATGGTAGCAATTCACATGTGAAAAATTACTTCTGCTCAAGTAATTCCTCTAGCTTTTTGCTTTTTCACCTGTGATTTGGTCTGTTTAAAATGGTGTTTCCCGCAGAGCTGTACCTGTTACAATGGAACTGGCCATTATCTGGTCAACAAGGAGATGCCAATCAAAGAAATAGCGCATTTTAAGCATAATGTCCAATCCACCTCATCCAGCCACCTATGTCTTGTGTTATGTATCTGTGGTATAGAATATCTGTCTCAGGAGACTTCAATTTGCCTAGTGGACCATGCTTGCCACACAGAGACTGACAAGATAGGGCATGCAGCAGCATCTCCCCATAAGTTTATGTTTGTCCTAAATAAACAATTCAGAGGCGGTTGCAGAAATGAAAGCAGTATTTATGTAATTGTGATCAAAACAAATTCATATATTTCACTTGGTTAAAAAGTTATGAGAGCTGTAATGTTTTATAAAACAACTAACCATTTGGTGAGGTAAGAGTTAATGGGGAGACTGCTGCTCCTAGGCTTCAAATACAGGAGATCGTGTTCCAATGGATGTGTTCCATATGTTTTGGCTGGCCTTAGGAATGAATAATCCTATGATGAACTCTTGGTGGACACAGAATGTACCTATACCCATTTTGGAGACTGGTTACAGCCTGAGGGCCATTATAAAGGGACATTAATATTTTCTTGGTGGACGATGGGACTTCGATGCGGTATGGGCTTATTATCTGTACTCCTGGAAGGGAGTCTAAAAAAACCTTCGAAGAAAATCCATTGATGCGTTATATTGCACGTTGCCTGGTTATTTTTATTTGTAGTACGCATTAGATTTGCAAAACTGCATAGATTTTCTTCTGCAAGTGTTGCCACATTTTTATTTAGACTTTTGAAGGTTTGTGATATTCTGAAAGATTTACAAAGTTTCGAAAACAAATCAGAAAAACATTTTGCATTTCCCACATTCGGTACACAGTCTAAATATCGAGTTTGTAATATCGACCTACAGAAATATCGAGTCTGAAATATCGAAGGTAAAGAATATCAAGCTCAAGAATATCGTTGGACAGACTATCGACCCTAAGGTAAGTAATATCGAATTTTTTTATATCGATGTAAGTAATATCGAAGTCAGTAATATGGATATCAAATAAATCGATGTAACTAATTTCTATGTTACTAATATCCATATTTGTATTACTGTTATGTATTTTATTATGTATTTAATATGTATGTGTTATGTTTTTTGTTAAGTATTTTACTTGTTTTAAATTATATGTGTGCTATTTTTATATATTAATAATGATATTTTTAAGTCAATTTTATATTTTAGTACTGGAGCGGGTTGTGGGTTTATAGGGGAATAGGGTGGGGAGTAATTTAAATACATTAAATTAATTATTATTTTTTAGGAATTACAAATAAATTTTAAATAATTTTTGCATTTAAGTTTTGTAGCGGGTAGTGGGTTTATAGGATAATTGGGTGGGAAGTATTTTAATTGTAATTAAGTAATGATTTATTTTAATTTATTGGTATTGATAATTAATTAATTTTTAATTAATTATTAATTGTCAATGAATTTTTTAATTTGGTAAATAATGTTTGTAATTGGTGATACATTTTTAATTGTCAATTAATATTTGTAATTGGTAATTAATGGTAATAATAGGCAATTATTTTTTTAATTGGTAATTAATTTTTTTAATAGATAATTCATGTTTGTAATTGGTAATTAATTTTTTAATTGGCAATTAATATTTGTAATTGGTAATTAATGTTTATAATAGGCAATACATTTTTGTAATTGGTAATTAATTTTGTAATTCATATTTAATGTTTGTAATTGGTAATTAATGTTTGTAATTGGTAATTATTTTTTTAATTGGTAATACTTTTTTAATTGGTAAGTATTTTTTTTAGTTGGAAATTATTTTTTAATAATTGGTAATTAATGATTTATGAAAAGTATTTTTTGGTATAAAAATAATTTTATTTAAAGTTTTTTAATTGCTAATCAATTTTTAATAATAAAGATGTTTTTGTTGTGAAAAATATTTAATTGTTCAATATTTATTATTTGGTAACTAATATTAATTAATGAATATGTATTGGTATTTATTGTTAATATATTGTTAGTAAATTATTCAATTGTAAATATGTTTTTAATAATTATTAATGGGTATTTGTAGATGATGTTGAGTTATTTCAAATTTAAATGATTAATTATTTTAAATACAAACATTATTTATAAGTATGTCATATTTAATTTCTATGCTATCCAACGCTTTCCCTACTGCTGCACTCTCTGGAGTGGAAATAGTAATTTTTACCCCTACGCTATCCAACGTTTTTCTTACTGTTTTACTCTCTGGAGTTGGAATAGTAATTTTTACCCACCCGCTATCCAACGCTTTCCCTACTGTTGCACTCACTGGGGTGGGAATGGTCATTTTCACCCCTACGCTATCTAACGCTTTCCCTACTGTTTCACTCTCTGGAGTTAGAATAGTAATTTTTACCCCTACGCTATCCAACGCTTTCCCTACTGTTGCACTCTCTGGAGTGGGAATAGCAATTTTTACTTCCCGCTATCCAACGCTTTCCCTACTGTTGCACTCTTTGGAGTGGGAATAGTAATTTTTACCCCTATTCTATCCAACGCTTTCCCTACTGTTGCACTCTCTGGAGTGGGAATAGTAATTTTTACCCCTACGCTATCCAACGCTTTCCCTACTGTTTCACTCTCTGGGGTTGTAATAGTAATTTTTACCCCTACGCTATTCAACGCTTTCTCTGCTGTTGCATTTTCTGGAGTGGGAATAGTAATTTTACGTTCTACGCTATCCAATGTTTTCATTACTGTCGTTTTTTTGGGACTTTATATAGTAGTTTTATTTATCTATTTAATATTTTTTGTATTATTTTAGATAATGTAGTATTTAATTAATTTTACTTATTTTGAAAGTGTATTTAATTTTTTTAATTTACTAAAATAAGTATTTACTTTTTATTTATGTTATTATTTTATGTGTGTAGATGTATTTGTAATTTATAGTATTTATAAATAATTTATAAGTAATTAAAATGATTATTAAAAGTTATTATTAAGTATATATTATATATTTTATGCATATGTTTAATTAATGTTTTATTATTATATGTGTATTAATTATTAATTTTAAACATTATTAAATATTTTTAACTATGTTTATTTTATTTATTATTATTATTTACTTTATTTTACACATTTATTTTTAACAAAAAAAAACTATATTTTTAATTACGATATTTTTTCGGTATTTTATTTTCGATATTTTTGTACTTACCTTGTTGTAGATAGGATGTCGACATACTTGCCTTCGATATTCCAGCGTCGATGTATCTGTAGGTCGATATTCTTTGAGTCGATATTCTGTCAGTGATTCCCCACATTCAAAACCTGCATTTGCAGAATACATTTCCAATGTATAATAATCAGTTAAATTGTGGAATTTGTTTACGATTGCGGAAACGTTAATCAGCAAAGACATTTGCCAAATTAATAACATTTGTAACTTTGTCTCACAGAACTATTTTACTACTAATTATCATTGTACACAACCTTGTACGTCTGGATACAATACTGTATGACTGCAGGGCGCATTTCATATTGCACAAGGGGTCGTTTCCTTAGGGTTTAAAGCCAACGTGGCTACCCTTTCCATTATGTGGCCTTAGGTTCTGCAGCTGGTTTATTCTATAGGATTTTGTACATTTCTGATTCCTCAACTGCAGTTCACAGTCCCTGAAAGACCAAGCTGGAACAATAGTATGGGTATACTTGAATTGGCTGCGTGGGTGACCCTGCTCCCAGAACTCCTGTCAGTATTTCAGGGCTACTTAGAGCTACTTCTTTGCAACCTCACCCATAAAACGCCTTACAGCAATCTCAATAACTTGTGACTTTCAGGGAAATACTCCATGTAGCAGGCCCGTATATGACCCAGTGGAAAACTGAATGATGTTCTTTCACAAATGCCTTACGATCAATCTTTCACGACATTATGACCAGCACTACTGAATCCCAAAATGGATATAGGGACATTGCTTTTTCCGTCAAGCTAGGCACCAGCCTGTGGAAAACGGGGACATGCCAGAAAGCCAACAACTTTCTGCAGCATCCTGGCATCATGATGACAAAAGAATATGATCCGAAATGATGCCCGCAACATGTTTCCCTCTCTGATGCACATTCCCTGCGAGACCACTCTCAGAATAAATTAAGTTTGCAGGAGGAGTAGAACTATGTGTTGTTTTTCTGTTTTATGAGAGACTATTTCAGTAACATATTCTATTTTGCTCCTGCATGGTGCTTTCCACTATGCTGTATTGCTTTTCCTGAACATCTATAGAGTGTGGGTTCCTGCTCCCTCTTTATTTAGTAACCTAAGGGGGAGGAACGTTCAAGAGGCCAATTTGGCTTGTCTTCACTAGTTGAGATAGTGCTCAGGGATTCACCAGGGTGAGATGGAACAATCAAAAGCATTGTTCTGGCCAATGCACAACCTCACTGGATACATGAATAGCTAGGTCCCCATTTAAAATTAATTTTTCGGTTCACCAAAGTGTTTTTACCAACTCATTGAACCAACAGTTTTCAGATTGGAGTTCACCTTGTCAGAGATAGCATAATGTCTCCTGTTGAGTCAAATACAGTTTATAAATAGAAAGAACTTGGTGGACTCATCCAAGCCCAAATTTCGAATGTGCTGTGTTAAATTTAGGTACCTGCTTTTATAATCATATACCAATTGTGCTAATTTTCTTTCACCGTCCCGTATTGAAGTTTTCTCAATCTTATACATAACAAGAAAGCCATCTACTGCTACACACCATGCTACGTTTTCATTAACTCACGTTCTCAGCTGGCATGTTTCACCTGCATAGCAAAGGTGGGTCATGAACTGCCGCGCAAAATAGTATAATGAAACCTCCCAAAAATTACATTTAAGAATAGCCCCAAATCTCATCAGTATTGAAATGTTCTCAAAAATGTCTTCCAAAAGCAAAGGATAACATTTCAAAGGAAAAAGAGAAAGAAGGCTATGTCTAAAATATTTTCACCATAAGAAAGAGCAGTCCCTTTAATTGTATCATTGCAGGCTGTACAATATTTTTACATTTAATTATTACTTACGTTGGAAACTGATATGGTTCCTATAGACCTATCACCCTGATGAACTCAGACGTGAAAGTATATTCCAAAATGTTGGCAAAAAGGCTTGCAGGGAACATTGAAAAATTAGTAAGCCCATCACAACATGGCTTCATACCTGGCAAGAGCACTACTCAGCACGTTAGAACAGTAATCACTATGTTTGATGCTGCAGGGGTCGCGGGCGATCCTGTTGCGGTACTTCTTCTTGATGCCGAGAAGGCATTCAACAGGGTCGCCTGGGATTTCCTATGGGCAGTAATGAAGTGGAGTGGGATAGGCAAAAGTATTATAACCGCCATCCAAGCTTTGTATAAGGATCCATCTGCAAAGATTAGAGTCAACAGGGGACATTCAGAGACAGTGAATATTGCAAGAGGTACGAGGCAAGGGTGTCCATCTTCCCCGCTCCTTTTTGCATTATATCTTGAGCCACTATTACGTAGATTAGAAAGATGCAGTGGGATTCCACCAATGACTTTGAATGGCTGTACAGTCAAATCTTTAGCTTATGCTGACGATGTCGCCATTCTTACTCCAGACCCAGATGTAGCTATTAGGTGGGTGGAAATAGAGGCTCATATGTTTGGATATTTGTCGGGGTATAGTCTGAATAAATCTAAGACACAAATAGTTAAGAACCAGTTTATTAGATGTATTGATACGAGGGTGGTTAGTTCAGCAACATATCTGGGGATTGAAATATCCACGAACCTGGATAATATGGTGGAGATCAATATGGTGCCGTTGTTGACTAAGGTTAAAAAGGACTTAGAGAGGACAAATAATTTACATCTCTCGTTGGTTGGTGTCATGATTACGAGGCAGCATACAGCCCCCTACCCGCACCTTCCAGGTTGCGCCTGACATGTACGAAAGTTGAATGGACTACATCTCCCATAAGGCCAAGGGACATGTAGCAGGCCGACAGGATGGAGCACACTCCTACTTAAGTCCCGCCTCCGGAGAACACGGCGCTTGACAATCTGCCGTCGGAGCCTGGTTGCTGTTTGCCGTGACCTGTCGTACTTTCATGTACTCCGTGCGTTTTTGTGTCGGAAACAAAACGCATGCTTTGAAGCGCCACCATGCTTTACCTGATTCTGCCTGTACTTTCATGTGCTCCGTGCGTTTTTGTGTAGGAAACAAAACGCATGCCTTGAAGCGCCTCCGCGCTTTACCTGATTCTGCCTGTGCTCGCGGCTATCCCGAGGGACCGAGGGAGGAGCCGCGTCTCTGTTTTCCTGAAGCCGCACAGGAGACGCCGACCCTTGCGCTGTGTGGGAGAGTGGTGTAACCTCTCCACAGCGGTACTTTGTTCTTTTTACCACCAGTAGTCTCGGTTCTGGAACCGAACCTCGAGACCTTTGGACATTGATTATTATTTACCTTTGCACGTGATTTGCACCTTGGAGATATCGGAGCCTCAAAGAACAGGAAGGCCACCTTTGGGGAACCTCCGTTGCTCCGAAGATAGGAGTCGCAGGAGGTATAAAGACAGCGCCTGGCTGCGTGCAACGGTGCCTGCCGGAATTCTTTCTCCTCACGCTGGGCTAACACTCCCAGGCGCCCTCCTTCTCTGTCACCCCTCAACTCTACGAATAGTCCGGTGGACACATTCAGGACTCATTCATGTAAGTGTGTATGGATGGTGTGTGTCTGAGTAGGTGGGGGAAGAATTGCGGTACTACTCATTCTGTTCTTGTTTTCTCCCTACTGCAGGGGTCCAAGAGGGAGTATAGAACAGGTCTCCTATTCCTGTGACCGGAACAGGCTTCTTTATTATTGTGTCCCCTTCCCCTTTTCCCTCGAATACTTCACTACCCATAGTGCTCTGCTACATTGTGGTGGGTGTAGTGTTTTGGGGACATTGGGAACTACTCTTCACGGCATCGTTCTTGCTGGCTGTTCTGAAGGTTAGTGGCTTAGTATTGTTGGCGCTACTGACACCTGACAGTTGGGTGTACTAATGTAGTGAAAATGGTCATCCTACCTAAATTTTTGTATTTATTTAGATCGATACCCCTTTTCTTTGAATCTAAATGGTTCAATTCACTGGAAGGCATCTTAAATAGGTTTATATGGGCCTACGGGAAAACCCGGAGGGCATATAGATTTATGTCTTTGCCAAGGGAAAGAGGAGGTTGGGGTGCTCCAGACTTTAGGCTGTATTACATGGCGGCTGCTTTGCAATATATGCAGGGGTTGATTGGAGGGGGTGGCATGTTACAGAAAGTAACAGCTATGTCCACAGAAGTATATGCGGTAGTATTAGGCTCAGAGGCAGAAAATTGTTTTCTGCACCATGTTGATTTAGGATACTTCAGAAGGAAACCGGCCCAAACTATTGGGGCAGCTCTTAAAATATGGAACGCCTTTCTGAAAAGGTTTGGTTTGGGTAGATATAATAGATATGTTAAATTGTACAACAATAAATCCTTTCCTCCAGAAATATTCTCTGACTCAGTAATGTCCGATTGGGAGGATAAAGGCATTATGCAGATTGGCGACTTAAGGAACTCTGATGGAATAGTACAATTTGAGGACTTAGTAAGAAGGCATAATATAGATAGAAGAGGTTTCTTTAAGTACCTACAGGTGAGGAGTTTTCTATCTAGCAGACAAGAGGGGCCAGCTGGTTATAATTGTAATGATTTTATGGAGAATCTTATCGCTGGCGATGTGACTACAATAAGATCTGCCTATGCGTTTTTAGTAAGGGGTAAACCCGATGACATAGAGAAATATAGCAGCAAGTGGGTAGAGAAACTAGGGATTGAACATCAGGCTTTTCAAGACTCATTAGATCTGGGTCGCACTATCCTGTGTTCAGCCCCCCTTCAATCCCAGCATTATAAGACATTATACTCACTGTACCATACGCCAGCAAGGATTGCCAAATGGGGGGGGTCTGAGGGGACAACTTGCCCAAGATGTAATCTCCCGAGGCAGATATTATACATATGTTCGCTACCTGCCCCCAACTATATACCTTAATTAAAGATGTCAAGGGATTTCTGAATAAATCATTGGGGATACAGGTATCTTTAACCCCCAGCTGGATTTTGTTGGGGATTGGAACAGAGGGAAACTACGTTGTTCATGTGGATTTTATGTTTTTGGCAATGGCAGTCTTTAGGCTAACCTTAGCAAGGGCTTGGCTAGATACGACGCCCCCACAAATGCAAATTTGGTTAGCAAATTTAATAGCTGCATATAATTTGGAAAAACCTATATACGCTAGGAAGGGAAGGGTAGGAAGAGCTCGGGGTGCAAGAATATGGGAACCCATAGCTAAATGGAGGGATGGGATAGGGTAAAGCTATTATCATTATTTTTTTTGCTCATAACTTGTATTAATTTGTTTAGTTACTTCTTTTTTTCTCTTTGTACTGTTCTGTAACAACATGATGATATAGTGTTTGTGAATGAAACCAAAATTTTCACGGTATATTGTATAATGTGTGTGTTGAAAGTATAATAAAAATATATTTAAAAAAAAAATAATAATAAAAAAAAAAAAGGAAACTGATATGGTGATTTTGTTGCCTGTCTGGTTTTACATTTAGCACTCTGACAGAGAAGCACAGTTTTGTCCCTGAAGAAGATCTCTGTGGATTGGATCCCTAATGTCCGAGGTCAAAACGCATTAGCACACCATTTTGGAGAAGAAGCTTCGAATTGGATGAACAATTGGATAAGACTACTAATAAAGCATACTATAAAGCATGCAATGGACACTTTTGTGATAATATGCCTTTACTAGGGGCAACAGTGATTGTTTTTCTGAACCAAATATGAAATAACCTGTTGAAAGAACAGTACATGTTTTATTCAATAAGACATTGTCAGTCACCTACAAGCATGTTGTCATTAGATTTCAACGAGTTTCCACATTGAAGGGGTGTTTATGTATGGTATTTTAAAATTCTAAAAACAGCTATGGATTCTGGTAAAAAAGAGAATAGTTTTCTCTCTTTATCGTTCCCATTTTTTTTGTTTCGTAATATAAACGTCATAGTATCTACTGCCCAAGTGCTTACTTCATAAACTTCACAAAATATCAAAAAACCCACATGGTCATAGATCAATCATTGATTTTAAAAACACCACGTACACCTTAACCTCCAAAACAAAAGAAAATATGTTCAAAAATGAGAGTCATTCCAGTTGTATTTTCTCCCCCTTCCTTCAGGCATGGGATTTTGCTGACACCTATTATATTCCCACACTCAATATAGTCCCAATCAAGTTGATACTTTCTTCTTTTGAGTGAAGATCAAATCCTTGTTGGAATCCTAAATGATGATTTGATCTTTGAGATGGTACATCCCATCAATTCCCATGCAACAATGCCAACGCGTTTTGATCTCACATGTCATGGGGGTATATGGAATTCTTTATGGAGGTCATCATCAGGGCTAAAGAGAAAGACTTGTTCAGTTGTAACCTAACAGTGAAAACTGCACACAGACACTTGCTATGTACAGCAGAGGGTGACCACATTCCCTACAGTCAACCACCCACATTTCTTCCCCTACAGCCAAATTCCTTTGTGTGCATCCTTCAGTCATGTGCAGTGGGGTATTGGCTGGAGGGGGAGCCTCCACCCATGAAAGGATGAGGATACACTCCCTCACCTTAGGGCATGGCGAGGTTATTTAAAACAAATATGCCCCCTTCCGTTTGTCCCATGACCCCTGCCATTGTCAAAGGTGAGGAGGAGAATAAATACATTCCCCATCCTTAAGCAAGGTGAAATAGTGTTAGTTTGTATTATATGTAGGCAGAGCTGATGCAGCAAGACAAGCTACATATGAAATGTAACAAACATAAATACATATTTTGGGACCCAAAAGAAGCAGATGAACTGTTGAAATCTGTGCTGATGAAGGAAAAGAGGTCTAATGGCAGTCTGGAGGGGTTTAGGCCACAGTTCAAAGACAGAAGAAAGAAGACTGTCCAGAAATATATTATTGTTACAAGTCCCTTCAGTTTTTATGTAGAGAATGGTTGCAAGTTAGATGCAGACATTTCCAAATTGTGGAAGATGTAATAGTGCAGCAAATAAATATGGGATATATATCTCACTAAATGTAGCCCATTCCCCACCAAAATAAAAACAGATTGAATACTTAAAAAAAAAAAACATTAAGGCCGAGTATCAGTGGTATTTATCGCACATGATAAATAACGATACTAAGGGGTATAATATTTATCAAGTGCAATAAATACCATGTATTAAGAGTTGTTGGGTAATAACATGCAGATTTTGGTGTTTAATGCACTAAAATATGCACGATGCTGTAAATACTGTATGATATTCCCCGGTTAAATTTCAGCAGGTTTGACCTGCCCTCATTTATCAATGGTTGAGTTATTTACGGCATCCGATAATTTTTGGTTGTATTAAATTCCTAACAACTCGTAATTTCAACCCTTGCGTAAACAAGGGATAACACGCAGGTCTTAATCAACCGCCCAACTCGTAATCAGGGTCTTAGAGGCTTATTTTGACATGAGCACTACTGTCTTTCATGTTGCTGGAAAGACATTGTGTTGTTAACATGAAGATTGCACCCACATTCCATACATCCTGGATATACTGACTTTAAGTATCACATTTTATTCTTCAAAGAAGTCAGTTGATCACTCACCACTTCTTATGAAGTAGTGAATGAAGAAGTGTTTGTGTACACAAAATCTACAGATCAGACTTTTCCAATTATTCAAGTTCAAGTTCAAAAAAACTTTATTTAGGCAGTACTGCCATAAAAGCACAATGAGAAACCACACAGTTAAAAAGAAAAAAAGAAACAAATGTCACAACATAAAATAGCATTGTACACCATAAGAACAATTACAATGGTTACTCTCTCACATTTAAACCCTTGATATCAAAGACTAAACAATGTAAAGAGGAGAACTACCCCTCTACAAATTAACCTTTGGTGACAATTAGGGAGAGTCGAGCAGCCCAAATAATCAAAATTTAAAATCAAGATTGAGAAATACCATCATAAAATATTAAAAATGTAGATTTAAAAACATAAATAGGCAAGCAGGGGAGGTAAAAGATTTCAACATCAATTAAAACCTTTTAAAATCAGGAAATCGGTCAGTAGAAAAGCAGCACCATCTAGTACTCAATCTAGACAACTCACTAAACGTCTGCTCTTGCACCACATTGCAAATACATTTTTTGCTATGGCGACAACCAAAACCGTGTGCGTATCATGCTTTAGTAGTCTGTAGACCTCTCTGTAGTTTCTTGTTCCTAGGTTCTTGCAAAGTTGGAGAATCTATTTAGATCTAGCCGGATGGTATGCTAGGTAAAAAAAGATCACATGGATCTCCGTCTCTTCTGTCTCATTGCACCTGGAACATAAAGATTTATTAGCTCCCACCCACCTATTCGTGAAGGCAAAAAGGGGGAGCATCCCGTGCCTACATTGAACAAACAATTTCTTGGCTACTAGAGGTTGTATCAGGTCTAAAGCCGGCTCCAGGGTATAATGGAATTTTACATCCAGGAACCTGGCGGTTAAACTAGATGACTCGGTTGAATGCATAATTCTTGTCAGTCTAAATTTCTTCAAGGCAGAGGATAGTGATTGTTTGGAAGTAACAGAACAAGTCTCCTCAGATGCGGACCACAGGTCATTTCTCCCTATTTTTGAGAAAGGCATCCCGAATAAATGTCAGCCAGGACACATAACAGATTTCAGTTCCTCTCTATAGTACACCAACTCTGGCGTACTCCATAGCCGACGCCAATAGAGTAGTGGACGAGCTGTAATCAGTTCAGAAATGGGAGCAATTCACAAATCCATCCTCAATGGGATTAGGGGAGTGCTCTGGGGTAAACCCAAGAGATGCCTTAAGAAGTTATTTTCTGTCACCGTTAGAGTATTAGTTGGGCAATGGCCCCAGAGTTCAGCACCATATAAGGAAGCTGCCCTAGTTTGGACCTTATATATTTCTGCACGTGGGCCAATAACTTTAATGGCACAACTTTTATGAACTTTAAAAATTCCCCCACACGCTTGGGTTATTTTAGGTTCACCTTAGAGATCTGTGGCCCTCATTCCATTTTCTCATTCAAAGTGAGACCCAGATAGTCAAAAACAGGCACCTTTTCTAAAGGACTAGAATCCATTTTGGGCAGTTGGTAGATTCAGCATGGAACACCACATACTTAGTTTTCAAAATGTTGACCTCCAGATTCCTTTTTTTGCAAAACGAGCTAAATTCATCTAAACACGCTGCATCCCCATAGGTGTTTTAGATAGGAGCAGCGTGTCATCTGCAAACATTAGAGCTGGTATTCCGCGGTTAGCAAGTTTAGGCGAGTCTATGTCCTTGACAGCTAAAAGGTCATTTATAAGCCCATTTAGGAAGAGGGAGAAAAGAGTTGGGGCAAGCACACAACCTTGTCTCACTCCCTTCTCTACGGGGAACGGGGCGGAGAGTTTCCCACTATTCCTAAATCTTATTTTGGCAAATGTCCCTTCATGTAAACGTTTAAGCTGCTGACAAAGATAAACTGGGGCCCCCATTTCAAGCAATAAGTCCCACAATTTGTCTCTATCTACCATATCGAATGCGGATTTAAGGTCCACAAACGTTAGATAGAGAGAGCCTCCCTCCAATAGTATATTTTTCCAATAGATTAGTTGAAGTCTAAACTACTGGTCTATAGTGGAGGTTTTGGATCTAAAGCCCGCTTGCAGGGTAGTAAGTATATTATGGTCATCCATCCAGCTCTGCAGTCTTCCTAAAAGAATACGAGCAAAAATCTTTTGGGTTACATCGATTAGGCTGATAGGCCTATAATTTGCCGGTTCTGAGGGAGAGCCTTTTTTATGGATGGGGATAATCTCCGCACCTGCCCACGTTTGCGGGGGTGCCAGGCCGCGGAGAATTGCATTAAATAGGCACTGCAGATATGGGCCCCAGACCACCAATTCAGACTTAAACAGGTCTCCAGGGATCCTATCCAGTCCGGGTGCTTTGTTCTGGAGGACTTTAGACAGGGCCACTGTGATCTCAACCAACCAATGAACAGGGGGGTATATCTACATGCGGTACCGAAATAAGGTCAATGGTGGGCATCCCCATCACAATGACTCCGGTATGGGGTTTGGAATACAAAAGTTCAAAGTGGGAGCGCCAAACCTCCTCCCCAAGGTTAGGTTCAATGGCATTCCTGCCCTCAGGCGTTCCATTCTTTACCAGGTTCCAAAACCCCCTTGAGTCTTTATCTTTTAGGGCATTCTTAATAGTCTGCCATCTGTCAATTTCCCATTCTGCTTTTGCTTCTAAAATACATTTCTTAAAGGATGCTCTAGCCTCCCTTATACGTACAGTGTCACCCTGTCGTAACTGGGTCAACAGGACATTCTTTGCCTCTCTACATGCCCTATTGTACCAAAGGTTATTGGTTTGCTTAATATTCATTATATGGGATGGAGCGCTAAGACAAACGGAGCTAGGGTGCTAACCAGTGCCACATGGTTTTCCCCCAATACTTCTAATGAGTCAGTAGCGCCATTGGTGTCTACAAGTGTGCTTGCCTTGGCTAAAAAGGGTATGATGGACTTATACAAGGAAGCCTTCGCCTCTAGGGATTGTAAAAAGGTGCCCCATCGAATTCTTCTGCCTCCATCAACAGCAAGTAATGCAGTAGAGGGAGAGATGGTCACCGCCTGACCCTCTGCTGAGTAGGACCACTCCACGGTAACAACCAACAGATTGTGATAACTTTCGGCACAGGGCTACACCCGAAAGTTCACAATCCTATGCCACACCTCCACGTTGATTAAAATATAATCTATTGCGGAGGAATGGCCATTCCTATCAAAGGTGTATTTCCCTGGGTTATCGGTAGATAGGCGACCATTACATGCTCTCAATGAATGGCTGAGAGTAAGAGTGGTCAATTGCAGGACTAGAGGGGTCCAGCCCCTCACTGGGTAATGATTACATGTTGGGATTCCCCAAGATGAGTCCTCTTCACTCGTGACATAGTCAGATAGAGTGTTCAAGTGTTCAAAGTGGCAATTGAAATCCCCACCAATGAAGGGAACAACTCCATCAGGCAGCGTAGAGAGGAGGGAGGATAGGTGGTCTAGCGTCTGCGATGTCTGGCCATGCTTAACCGGACGAGAATAGACGTTAATAATATCCACCTTTGGAAAGTTAGTGAAGGAGAGAATAATACAGAGGATATCAGGGCAGTGAGTTTCAATCATCCTGACTGCACAGTCTAGATGAACACCAACCCAGAGACCCAACCCCCCCGATGGTCTTCCCCTCGCACCCTGTACCACTGCTTTGCAATATATGACAAACCCCACTCTATGCATGGGCTTCAAAGCCCATGTTTCCTGGAAGAGGCAGATCTCATGGGTATCCAGGAATCGGGGAGCTCCATTTTGGTACTCAAACCAGCAATATTCCAAGAGAGCATCTTTAGCCCCTGTGATATGGGTGCCTTATTACTCTGTGGATCAAAAATAGGGTCTCCTACCTCATAGGGCACGAGCAACGCTTCCTCATCGTGGCAAACAATAGACAGACCAGAGGGACGTCCTGGGTACCGACGGAGAGAGCGGTGCTCCATGTACCTGAGCTGAAGCCAGGTGAGGTGGGGCTATTCCTTCCTGCCAATAAGTCAGGAAGATGGTAACAGATCACGTTTAAGGTGATATTAATTTCTCTTGTTCTAGCAGTAGCATGTAATGGTCCTGAAGAAGCAGCGGGAGACCACCTGGCTCCGGTAGTCTGCAGAAACATGTCGACCTAAGATACTCCCTAGTAGTTATTTTGCTACACTACTATTGAACTGTTTTTTAGACTTTGGGACTGAAGGGGTCCAGAATAAATGTTTTTTCCCCTGTCACTACCCAATCTTAATCATTACTTTTCTTTACTGCTCACTGATTCACTTTCACTATTTTTTCTCGCACTGCTACTCAGTCATCCACAGACACGCTTTCCTCCTGATACGTTTGATGTAGATTAGGCTTACAACATCTGCCAATCTATTGTGGATACTCGACCTTCTAAAACGTGACGGTCCCCAAATGATGAAGGGCGGTCTCGTGAGTTGACTGATGGGAATTTGCACATTTAGATGATGTTCCACAAGGTAGATCTTTTCTATTACCTGTCTTGATATTAAAGTTCACATATTAAAGTTCACATCCAGATACATACTCAAGCTTTATATATATTTTTTTGACTTACTGCTATCTTGTGTTGGTGTACAAACAATAGTTTCAACAATATCCTCGAGATGGGAAGAGTCTGACCCATTAAAATTCTCTATTAAGGTCAAATCATTGCCCCACTTTACCAGATGGTCAGCAACCTCATCTAGCTGCTGCCCTTGGGCTTCTGTAACCTGATGTAAGGGAGTCGGTTTCCCACAATGAGTCCCAATAGAGCTAATCCTCACCCTGCCAAGAATTGCACAACCTTTCTTAATCAAACCCATAGGCGATAACTTACTCCCCAACTCCGTTTGAAATTAGTGACTGGTCATGGGCCACAACTCCCTCACCGGAAATATTGGAGCCTAGCCGTTGGTCCTCAGGGATTAAATAATGGTTTCTGATGGTTAGTCAGTCAACCTGATCTAAAACACTAAATCTATTGTTTACGGGGAAGGTGGCTAGTGGGGTAGTGTCATGAATACAATGCCCATTATACAGGCTTCCTGCCTGCGCTCTCTAGTCCTTTCTTGCCCACTTCTACCCTAGGCCACTCCTTCCCTCAGCTGGTGGCTGGAAGGGAGTGGGACGATAAAAATAAATTAAAGGGAGAGACTGTATCCGGGTTGAGGACAGTGTCAGCTTCCAATGGCATATATGCTCTACCGCCCTCCTATCCCTGAAATTCATCACAATGCAATCGCCCTCAATATGTTTTGTTCTTTGGCCCACCCAGTTGACAGCGGGCAAATACAATTTCACTGTGTACCTGTGGTGGGAGGGGCCTGTTGGTGTTTAACCAGTGAATACATTTGTTTTTGAGGTCGAAGTACAACTCCTCCTTACCATGATCCAATGCAGGGACCCCAGCTAATACAACTACATACGGAGTTGATGCAGGTGGTAAATCTATACTTTGCAAGTTTGCTTCGTTGCACCCTGACTCAGCGAGATTGTGTGTACAATATGGGTTTTGTCTCTATTTATGGCTTCAGATGCCAAACAACCCTCCCCCAATATCACTCTATTCATATTCTCAGTATTAACTACCCCCCCCACCCCCACATAGCATACTAGCAGAGTTTATAGTAGTGGGAGCCTCAGCACCCCCAGTACAAAAGGCTGGAGGTTGGTTGGACAAGACTGGAAGAGATGAGCTAGGGGGGGCAGAAGGGGTACACAATACTTTTGCTATTAATTCAGAAGGCCCATTGCCCCCCCTACCTCGGGTTAGCAATATTAACATATTCAGAAACATATAGTGTCTCATGATGTAAGAGCCTTTCCTCCAATGAAGAGAGTCATCCCAAAAGAGGTGAAAGTGATCTAGACAATAGTGCTTCCATTCTAACCCATAAATCTGCTATAGTTTGGGATTGTTGGACATCACCCGGATTTGGAGTAGTCGTGCCCTCCATATGGGACAAAGGACAGGTTTCAGATGTTATTTGCGCTTCTGTCATTTCCGTTGTTCCAGACCTCGTAGATTTTTGGATTTTAGCATTTTTGTTTCTCTGGGGACCCCAGCCCCGCTTTTTCTTTGCTGCCAGCTCTTGCACTTGGGGCACTACTTGCAGCGGGGAACTACAAGCAGAACTAGTTAGTGTTCGGGAGGATGAAATGCTAGCAGACTTTTTATTTGCAGGATTGGTATGCAAGGTCGTTGTTACAGACTCCAAGGAACAGGAAGTGCTTGCTAAATTCACTGGATTCAATAAGTCCTGCAATGGCTGACTAGCGCATCCTGTGGGGGCCAAAGGGTCAATAACCGAGACTAAAGATTGCTCGGGTGACCTTGCATGCCTTAACCCACCCAGGGATGAACATTTGGCTAGCAAGGGTTCCAACGATAAAAGTCATTCAGTTAGTTTATTTCGTGCTCCAAAACCGATGTTGCTCAAATAAAGAACTGGTCTAGTGTCCCCACCACTGACCCACTTGTGATAGAGTTCCTCCTATTATCTCCTCTGGTAGACATCGTAAAGTTATAACCACCCCTGTAACCAAGCCCAAGATCATAGACGTTAAATGAGGATGTTGGACAAATGTGCAGCAGTCTTATTAGCACTAACCTTAAGGCACAGGGTTCAGAGGGGGGGCCCAACCCAGTCTCCACCAGTCTCCAACAGGCTCAAACGGGCCCACCCTTGGCCCGGGCATCGCCCGGAGCTGCCCGCATGCATGCCGTGACGCGGGAGCACTGTGATCCTTATAAGCGCCTCCTGGCACTTACTGTGGCCGTGGGCGGCGTGGGCACTGCGCTCGCCGCTGGTGATGCCGGGTAATGGAGTCCCGGAGTGGCGGCGCTGGCGGCTGGACTCTATGGCGGAGGTGGCAGGGTTGCGGCAAGGTTTGCTGTCCTGGTAAGTTGCCCCACAAACAAACAGGGCCCCCGCTCCACCGGAGCCCTGTAATCCTTATAAGCGCCTCCTGACGCTTCCTGTGGCCGTGGGCGGCGTGCGCGCTGCGCTCGCCGCTGGTGATGCCGGGTAATGGAGTCCAGGAGTGGCGGCGCTGGCGGCTGGACTCTATGCCGCTGGTGGCAGGGTTGCAGCAAGGTTTGCTGTCCTGGTAAGTTGCCCCACAAACAAACATTATTAATATTACAAGCCATTCGGGTATTACAATTATATGCCGTACCATGCAGAGGCATCACACCTGGAACTATTGTTGAACATCACACAATATTTCTGTCAGACTCTAATTTTAAAAGGTTCGTTCTCAAAGCAAGTCTACTACAAAACAAGAGGGAATCAGCGTGACATTTCATTGGCAACGAAGATTGCTCTATTTGACCTTGATACATCTACACATAAAATAAACTGTTCTCTAGGATTCTTTCTCTGGGTAATTCGCTCTGAAAATCAGGGGGTAAATTTATCAAACATTCACACAACGCAGTGCAGCAAGCCACCTTGCTGCACTGCACTGCATGAAAGAGGGAAGGCAGGAATGCACTGTATTTAACATTATACTGCACATTCCTGCTCTCTGCCTGCATAGGTGCACAAACTGCTGCCTAGTGCCACTACAAGCACCCTTGCACCATAGTGCAAGGACGGCTGTCTTGTAGGCAAGATTGTTTTTGTGCAAGAAGGGACAACTTCCTGTACTAAGTCATCCCCCCAAGGTGTTTTCCTCTTTCTGTGTGTGTGCTGCAGAAATCCTTGTATGCTGCAGGTAACCTTGCGTTGCTTGGTGTCATTCTAAGATTTGTGTCACCCTTGCAGCACCCTTGCACAAAGGCAAAACAAAACCATGATAAATATGCCCTCAGATTTCATCTGTCTCGTAGCACACTTGGCAGTCATGGGGCATTACCCCGGGACAGGATCTACTTCTGGAAGTCGAATGCTGCTGTTCCTCAACTTTTATGCAAACACACTATCACTCAGAAGGTCAATTCCTGGGGGCGTGGTCTGGCCACGCAGGAAGATGGCCGCCTGCTAGAGGAGCTCCGCCGAGGGACGGACCTCTGACGAGCTCCTTAGGCTTACCTGCTTGAGTGGGGATCCCCTTTTATGCATGGCGGTTTCCGGAAACCATGGGGGTTGCAGCGATGGTCTCTCCTGGCGGCGGGTGGCACCTACTCCCGTCTCACAACATGACGGTGTGATTGCTGCTTCTTCAGGCACCCGACTTGACACTCGCGCGCTTTTGAAGCCACGCCTCTCCACAGCGTAGGCGGCGCCCTTGCTACTGCAGGGCCGTGCCTCTCTGGTCTCTAGGCCATGCCTCTTTGGACTCTGAGCCACGCCTCCTTCGACGGTAGAACTGCGCTCTATATCGGCTGAAAATACATTTTGCCTGCCATAGTGCTGCATTTGTGGTGTACGCTGCCCTCTCCAGGATCATTTAAGAAAGGGTTATCCTCGGCATTTCTGGTGATATTCTTCGAGGAAATTTCTTCAAGCACATTATTGCTGCCTTAACAGTGCTTAATGATTAACCTATAGGACTATAAGCACTGTTCCGTTTTTCCCCCCTTCTATGTGACATTAGGGGCAGAGTCAACTGACACTATTGTATTATTCATTTCTCTTCCACTTACAACACTTCAACCTATTCTACTTGTATGTCTTTTCTGCCAGTGATGTCTACAAGTGTTGGAAGGAAACGTAACAGACTGGCACACTCGCTTTTTCACGCAAACATGTCTACTTAATTAACTGTGCACATGTGCCCAGCGGATCTATCAATACTGGTGGAACTCATATTGCCTGCATTATCAATCCTAATATTTATTATTTCATGTCAAAGCAAACTGTGACTATCATTTGAAAGGGCAGAATAATGGTACTAGCAGATTTACGTGCAGCAGTACTGGTCCATTTCTCCCTCACACTTTCACCATTTGGTTTTGGAACTTTTGCTTCGCTGTTTTATGCGCCATAAGTGAAACTTGTGTCAGACTGACTTGACTTTCTCAGTTTTACTATCTCTGTTCTCTGTTTTATTCTCCCAATATGGTATCTTGCCAGTTACTCTATTATAGGATGAGGCAGAAGGAAAAGATTGACGGCTAATTTCTCATTTACAGTCACTATTTTCTATTGTAAGCTCATGTACTTTGTTCTTCTTTGCAGCCATTCACTGTATGTACATGCTTTGCTACATACACAAGACTGGCTACTCTGATATCTCATTGGTTTCGTGACATAATAATTTTCCAATTTCAGGAATTACTTATCTGCTGGTCGTATTGGTTATTTTCCTGCTGTGTACACCCTATTACCTCGTTGTTATTTGCTACATTCCTGGCTTCACCATTGCCCCATATTCCAATATTTCCTCTATTCGCTACTGCAGACCACCACTGAAACGGTGCACGACCATGTCTAACAATAGAAATGGTGGTCGTGGGCCTAAACAGCCACTTTTCAATGAAGTGGTGAAACAATCTTCTCCTGTGGCAGTTAAGGGTAATGGCTCTACGTCACCTCCTTCATCGCAAGCTGCACTGCCTCCGAGCGACAAATCCCTATCTGACACTATGCAACGTATTTTGCAAGAACTTTCTGGGGTCAACCGACGGTTAGAAGGTCTGGATATTGCTATGACTTCATTGACTGCAGAAACAAAGTCTATCAGGGCAGAACTTACTACGTTTCACTCCAGGATTGATGTTATTGACTCTAAAATAATGGACATAGAGGGTCGTCTGGATTCTGTTCAGGGTTCAGATCAAGACTTACTTTTCCTACACAGTAAGATCATCGACTTGGAAGATCGCAGTCGTAGGAACAATGTTTGTTTTTTTGGTTTTCCAGAAAATGTTGAGAAGCAAGACATGAAGTCCTTTCTTTGTGATGCCCTTCCCACTTTGACTGGGATTTCTTTTACTCCTCCTCTTGAGCTCCAACGTGCTCACAGATTGGGCCCATCACTGGCTCGTACTCATGGTTCCTTTCTGTTTCAGGGTCATACCATCCATATGGCTGCCGATTTCTCTAAAGAAACGAATGAACGACGGAAGGCGTTTCTTTCCATGCGACCCCAATTACGTCAAATGGACATCAAATATGGATTATTTGAGCCTGCACGTTTTCGTATCACTAGGAATGGTGAGTCCAAAGACTTTTATGATCCTGCACTTCTACAGCAGTTTCTGAATGATATCAGGTCCAACGATATGGAAACGCAGTCTCCTCCCTATGCTCAATCTTCTCAGTCCAAGTCCTCATCTACAAATCTTCCAACATCTCAATTGTATTCCTCTCCTGAATCTAGACAACGTGGCAGAGATCTCACTCGTCTGTCTCGCTCTCAGGATGGCAAGGAATCGGCTCTACGTTCTGTCTCTTCTCACACTACTACGCAGCAAAGAGACAAGTCCGGATAGCCTCTTAAGACACCTTCTGATGCTGACTGATTTTTTTGAATGCTTTAATATTTTATTACTTTTTTTATTCTATAAGTGTATAACAGTGTTTATTGTTCATAATGTTTTCACTGCTCGTTTAGCTCACTGAGATTTTAATGCATGGTATAATAAGATCCACTCTCCTTAGTGTCCTATATAGTATTCTGTACCATATTGTTCTTCTATATTTACTAATAATATGTGATTTACAGTTTGCAGTTATTTAATTATTTCAGGTTTTGCTTATTATATATTATAAGATTGTTCCCCATCCCACAAGAGATCTTTTTTCCCCTCCTGTTCACTCCCCTAGCTATGGTGTTGTTATTGTTGCTACGCCTATCACCATTTGTTTCATGTATTAATTACTCCGGTTTTATATGATATTCTTTGTTTTACTGTTTTCTTGGTTTAAATAGTGTTTGATCATTTTTCTTTTGTTTCTTCTCTGTTGTCTGACTTTAGGGGGTCCTTCCTCCTCTCCTTCTACTTCCTATTTCTTTACCTCCTTTCCTATGACAATGTTGGTATGTTCCTCATTCCTGTTTTCTTCTCCTTAGCTATGTTTTCTCTTTTTTCTTGTCATGTTATTCTTGTCTAGGTTTTATTCTAACGGTGTGTTCTTCTTTGTGATGTGATTACCCTTGTTCTCTGTTTCATATTGTGACTTATGCCTCCTTGTTCTTTTACGTTTTTGTATTCGGCGATTGAATTCCTCAGAGTATTTATTTGATTGCAGCCTTTCCACAAAATTGTTACCTCTTTTATGGTGATCCCTTTTCCAATGCGTTCCCCCTCCTATGATGTTGTATTTGTTGTTAAATGTGACATTATCTATTTCCTTTATTCTGCTATGGATGGTTTCACATATTTTTTAAATAGGTTCTAATATTTTCTTCTGCGTCTATTACTCTACCTCTCTCACACTTTTTTTTGTAGCTTATCTTCCCTTTGCTTTATCCTTATTGCTTCTCTTCACTCCTCTCATGTCCTTCTCATGTAATCTTTAGGATGCTGGGGGTTTTGATGTGTTGGTTCCTCTTCTTATTATATTTCGTGACAGCCTCCTGTGGGGACATACAGCAGTTGGTCCAGACTTTTATGATGATATTTTATTCTCTTATGCTTTATGTATTTCATGTTATCATTTATCTTCTAGATCCCCATTCTTCTTTACACGAAGAGGGTTCGGATCCCCCTGGCGTTGCTTTAAGTGCGCCCAGACCCGTAGTTAACAGTCCAGGTTGCTCTTTTCTCCTACTGTTCTTCCTTAATTTTCCTTTTCTTTTTCCTTCTTTTCTTCTCTTTTTTCCCTCCCAGAGTAGCATTTCTCCTCTTTTTCTCCCTGCTTTTCCTCACTTATTGTTAACTCAATTCTATTATCATGCCTTCTATCCATCCGTTGTCTGTGGTTTCTTGGAATGTTCATGGCCTCACTCATTGCATAAAACGTAAGAAAGTTCTTTCCTATTTACATTCTAAGCATGTGGATGTTGCTCTATTGCAGGAGACTCATTTGGATGATATTGAGTCTAGTAAGCTCAGCAGAGACTGGGTTGGTAAAGTCATTCATAGTTCAGTCTCTAAACCTGATCCCACCAATCCTAATCCTATTCGTAAATGCGGAGTCGCCATTCTTTTTCGGAAGTCACTTCCTTTTACAATTTTAAAGACATGGTCGGATCCGGAAGGTCGGTATGTTTTTGTTAAATTGAAGCTGGGCAATTCCTTCCTTTGTATTGGTTCTGTATACGCTCCGCTTGGTTCCAAAAGCAATTTTTCCTTCGACTAAATCGCCTTCTTACGGAAATAAATGCTTCTCAATTTCTCATTGGTGGTGATTGGAATTTGGCACTGGATGCTGCTCTTGACAGAACAGGTTGCATTGACACTGTCAACGCTTCTGACAGAGCCATCTTCGGTGACATTCTTGCTGACGCTGGTCTTGTTGACCACTGGAGACTTAGTCATCCACAGGATAAAGAATATATGTTTTTTTCTTCTACTCACGGTACGTTTTCGCGTCTTGACTACTTTCTTCTTTCGCAAGATTCAGTCCGACTGGTTACTGATTGTAAGATTTTAATAGCAGCTATATCTGATCATTCTCCTGTCCTTTTGTCTCTAGATTTAGGTCTTATGAGTCTGGGGCGCAAATCGTGGCGTTTGAATATCAACAAATATAAAACGCCAGCGGGTAAACCTCTTTTGCAAACCCACTTACGTGATTATCTTCTCAATAATGCAGATTCGGTTTCCTCTAAACAAACTGTTTGGGAAGCTGCTAAGGCAACCATTAGAGGCCAAATTATGCAGGACGCTGCTCTTTATAATAAAAAGAACGCTGCCAAGCAGATTGAACTGGAAAAGGATATTCGCCGACTCTCTCAATTATATATTTCGCAACCATCTCTCCAAAACCGAAAGTTATTGGAACAGGCGCGTATGTCCCTCAATTCTCTTTTTACTTCTAAGGCGGAATATGCCTTACAAAAGATGAAAGGCCGTCATTATAAACAAGGAGAGAAAGCTGGTCGGTTATTGGCTGTGCGGTTGCGTCAAAGGGAGGCCGCTATGGCGATTCCAGCAATAGGATCAAGTGGTGGTGATATCCTTACTTGGCCACAAGAGATAGTTGAGGAATTCGCCTCATTTTATAGATCTCTATACTCCCCAGGCACTCAGGTAGATACGATAGCGATGTTTAAACTTCTAGATGAAGTTCATCTTCCACGGCTCTCCGATGACGGCAGGGATCTACTTGAGGGAACTATCACGAAGGAGGAAATTTCTTCAGCTATATCTACCTTACCATACCATAAAGCTCCGGGAGATGATGGTTTCCCTCCTGAATTTTTTTAATGGACTGGTCAGAGTATGCTTGATACTCTTCATGCTGCCTTTGAGGAAGCCGTGGAGGAGTCTTCTCTTGGTTCTATCTCTAACAAAGCCATCAGAGCAGTCTTGCCATAGCCTGGCAAGGATCCTCTATTGTGTAGTAGTTATCGTCCTATATCTCTTTTAAATTCTAATGTTAAGATTCTTGCCAGCATTCTAGCATCACGACTCCGCAAAGTTTTGCCTTCCTTAATCCATAACTCCCAAGTAGGTTTTGTTCCCGGTCGTTCCTCCCGCAATCATTTACATACTCTCTCCCATGCCCTATGGTCCGCTAAGCATCTTGACGATGATGCCCTACTTCTTTCTTTAGATGCTGAAAAAGCATTTGACCGTATTGAATGGGACTACCTTTTTACCATAATGCAAAAATTTGGATTAGGTGATCAGTTCATAGCCAAAGTTCGACTACTTTATGGTAGCCCATCTGCCCAAGTTAACTGTGGAGGTTTCCGCTCTACTCCATTTCCTATTCGACGGGGTACCCGTCAAGGTTGTCCACGATCCCCTCTTCTTTTCCTTTTGGCTATGGAACCTCTGGCTGCTGCAATTCGTCAATCGGCTGCTGTGGTGGGTATTCCTCTTTTAATTGGTCAGTCAAAAATGTATTTATATGTGGACGATATTCTTCTTACACTTACTAATCTTCCATGATCTCTCCCTGCTCTCCTCCGTATCATTGATGATTTTTCTTCTTTTTCTGGCTATAAGATAAACTGGGACAAGAGCGAAGCCTTACCTATGTCCCTTGGTACTACAAAGGATGCAATCTCGGGTTTTCCATTTCACAGGCAACCTTATCGGCTTAAACACTTAGGAATACTCCTTAATAGGGGATTGGATAAAGTTGTCACGGACAATTTAACTCCCTTGATTACGCAAATGCAAAGGGTCTTCGATAAATGGAAGGCCCTGGGTTTATCCCTTTGGGGGCGGGTTCAGGCGATTAAGATGGTCACCTTACCGCGTTTTCTTTATGTTCTGGGTATGCTCCCTTTGACTATTCCTCTGGCTACTCTTCGGTCCATTGATTAAAAAAATTAAACTTTTTATATGGGGTACAGCTAAACCGCGACTCACCTTTGCTAAATTAAAATCCCACCAATTGCAAGGAGGTTTGGGTCTCCCCTCTATCGAGCACTATTCCCTTGCCCTTCATCTTTCCCATCTTTCTTTCTTTTTACCTAAGTCTAAGGACATCCCTCAATGGGTGCCACTTGAACGCCATTTATTGGCTTCTGGCCCTGGTTTGTCTCTTTTATATGGCAAGGGTTCCAGTTCTCTTGACCCCAAAAATCCTATCTTATCTGCCATGTTTAAGTCTTGGCAAAGAAGTCACCGTCTCCTTAAATCTAACTCGCGGCTTCATTTTAATGCTCCTATATGGTCTAATTTGGCTATTCGGGTTTGAGGTCGAACTGTATCCTGGCCTCTATGGCAGGAAGCTGGCATTCATTCCCTGGAACATCTGTTCCATGGTGACAATTTTAAATCCTTTTCCCAATTAAGTGAGGAGTTTCATCTACCGCCCACACAATCCTGTAAATACTCTCATCTTCAGCAAGCTATCACAAAACATGTCAATTCCCCACCTGAATTGTTGTCCGCTTCTCCTATTTTATCTTATCTGAATTTCTGGGGAACTTTTAAGGGTGTCACTTCTGGTCTTTATAAGACTTTCCTGCACCCTATATTTTCGCAACCCCTTTCGAAAGCTCTTCAATTGAAATGGCAAACACGCCTATCTGTGACATGCTCAGATACTCAATGGGATCTCATACTGGAAGGATTACATAAGGGTGTTCGAGAAGCTCGCCTTAAATGTTGTATTTTTAAAATTCTCCATGAATAGCACTGGTCTCCGGTCAAATTACATCATGCTAAGTTACTTTCGCATTCCTTGTGTTGGAGATGTTCTGCTTCCGGCTGTGATATAACACACATTATATGTGAGTGCCCTCGTACCAGATCATTCTGGCTTTTTGTATGAAACACTTTGGCTTATTCTATGTCACTGCCCTTACCCTTTACCTTTGAAAATATAATTTTACATGACTTTCATGGCCTTTCCAAGTTTACTAAACCACAGACCCGCCTCCTCCATATTGCTTTAGCCACAGCAAAAATGTGTATTTTGCGTCATTGGAAGTCTTCCTTACCTCCTTCCCAGGAGGAGTGGTTGGTAGAAATGATACAAACAGCTTCTTATGACCGTATAATCTATAATCTACAAGACCAAGCTTCCATTTTTCTTCAAGTATGGTCCCCATTCCTGGAAACCACAGTGGATAATGACTCTGTCTCTACTTCTTCTTCTTCTACGACTACTCTTCCTTCTTAATTTCACCTTCCTTGTAACATGTTTACTCTCTCTTCCTCCTCTCTTTTCCGCTTCTTATCATTCTTCTTGCTTCCATATCTCTTCACAACTAGTTTGTTACTCTGGGGCTCCTTTTCTTTTTCTTTTTCTTTTTCTTTCATTTTCTCCTTCCTTTCTTCTCTCTTTCTTTTCTTTTCTTTTTTACCCTAAATTTTGCCTTATGAATACTAGAGGATGTGTTGCTTTATCCCTCCTTTGTTATATTTTATGAATGGTTTCCTCATTTATACTGTGTTCCATTTCTTCCTCTGCATATATATCTGCATTTGTGATTTATTTGAAATTTTCTTAATAAACAATTTCAACACAGAAGGTCAATTCCTCTGTTATCTGCCGACCAACGTGAAGGAACTGAAGCTGGCACACACTTTAAGGCACTCTTTGCACAGCTTTATTACAATCTTGAACTCTAAGGAATCCAAATATTCTTGAGGGGAAGAAATTGAGGAAGTGATATTAGATCTCATTCTGAATGCTGCTTAACCATGGCCCTTATTCAGAGAGGCCTGATAATTCTATCTGGACTGTTCATGGGAGTTACTGCCCTCTCAGAATTATACAACGTGTGAACCCCACAGCTCCGTTCTGGTTCACACACTGTTGAAAGCAGGGTAAGTCTCCTGGTGGATGACAGAGGGAAAACTGTCAGAATCGGCACAGTAAATACGATTTCAACAAGTTACACCCCCCAAAATCATGGTTCCTGTTATTTCCTTACCCGATATTTGGCCATTCACGGGACCCCTGGTTATAATTCTAGAAGAGGAACAGGAATCATTAAGCGCTACTCATAACAAGGGCTTATATCTGAAATAAGGGGCACACTGTTATGAAGGTTTCGTCAACCGGGCTCAGTCCAGTTTTTTTTTACATTTGTCACTTCTCCTTGGTCCTTTTCGTGGACACTGCTTAAAAAATCACTACTGTGAAGAGGAATGCCTAGAGCAAAATGCACAAGTCTTTACAGGCCTCCCTGTGCAAAATTTAGAGTCGGGGAAACAATGACTGACACCGTGCATAAACAGTTTTTCCTCAGGTGGTTTTTGTTACCAATCAAACACCTTCAGAAAGATAGTGCAATCCACTATACCACGCGGGGACAGGATATACTACAATCAGTGTGCTGACCCTAAGGGAATCATTTACAGGCTGGGTCAAACAACTTTACAGTCTATTCTGTAGAAGACTTTGAAGCTGGGGAGCCGGGTTCCAGTCTCGGCGCGAGCTCAGCATTCTGGAAAATCACTTAATCTCTCCGTGCCTAAAAATGAATGTGTCTCTCTGTACTGAGGTTGTTCGTCTATGGCCTGGATGAAAACCTGGCTTTTCCAAAAGGCCCCCCTCAGAGAGGACCAGAGCTATTTCCTTCTCTTGGCCAGGATACCCTCGGGTGAGCTATGCAACCTACAAATCTCTATCCATTCCATAATATGACATCTTCTAAAACTCTAGAGACGCTTCGGTTAGTTAAAATAAATGTATTTGGTTTGCACTCATAAAGCAATCTAGGGCTAATTTTAAGTAAGGTGTGCATTGAGCAAGGAAGCTGAAATTATTAATAACAAGAGTCAATGGGGTCATGCGAGAGGAGGCAGAACCAGTCTGGGTACTGAAGATGGTAGGAGGAATTGGCAATATGTGGACTCTGGAATCACTAGGAGTAATTGAAGCCAGTGGAAGATCAGTTCCGGAGGGGCATAGTTATCAATAGTGCAGTGGTATTGGTACCCAGGGGAGCAAGGGGCGATCTGTACCCTAATTAAGACTATATTTAGCTATAAAATTATGGACAGGGCGCCATTTTCCCTGCTAGCATGAGGACTATGGCACCTTTCCTAGACCATTGTGTTAGAGTCAGTAGTCAGTGAGATTAGGTGACAGAAGTTGGTGAAGTGAGGACAGTGGAATCAAGAGGGGAGAGCCATGGAATAATACCCAAGTCATAAGTCAGTGGTGCAGTCGTTTGAAGACTCTATCAAGATAATGCATCAAGTGTCATGATAGAACAGGGAAGTGAAGAGAATTGGGTCAGTAGATTTAGAAATCAGAGGGGCCGTGCATCATCCCGCCATTTCTTCGGACACACTTTCATTTCGCTGTTACAAATAGGCTTTTAAATGTCCAATAACCAATCACAAGGCTGAATTTATGATTGCAGCCAATGACAATTATGGATGGAAAGTGGGCGGAGCTTCCCCCAGCTATAGTGTATGCCTCAGGTTCATCATCTCGGGCTATTTGTTAAAAGTGTCCTATCTTCGGATTAGGCAAGTGCAGTTTTTCTACAAAGGGAACTATTAATGTACCTTGAATTGAAGGGACATCTATTGTCGAAGAGACCGTTTTTTAGAAGTTTGAGTTATTGTACCTCAATATTTTAAACTTGGCAAAGAAAAAAGTATACTATTGTAGATCTTCGTCAAATCTTTGACAGCATTCCCATAAAAAATATTTTGAACATAGCTCCTCTACTTGTAATTTTTCTATGCTCCTAGCAGAACTATATTTCCATCTCGTTGCTAATCAAAGGAGTGTATTTGTTTAGTCATTAATCTTTTAAGAATGTCTTTATTATAAGCACAGAGTGCATGGATTTAACTGATATTCGTAGAGGTGCATGGATTTATTGGATATAGATTTCAGTTTGGGGTACTGGCTGAGGGCAGAGAAAGTGTCCCTGAGTGTTATGGCAACAATATTTGCTTTTAACATTAACTGGAACATTCAGCAACTGTGTCATAATTACGGGATGCTTTGCAGTAAATATAGGAGCATCAGCAAAGACTAAGAAGCGTAATGTGGGGACCGTAACTATATTATCTGTTAAATGTATTATTTACTGGTAATGCTATAGTGCATCCGCTTTCATTTTCTGATGGATTCAAAATATATATATAGACAATATTTTCTGATTAAATGTATTCTTGAAGATCAAATGCTCTCCTGTTTGTAGCAGATAAGAAAAATGCATCTGGACCACATGAGACTGTAATTATCTGGTAACTAAGGCACAGTTCTGCTGAGGCGATTGCTTTCATCTAAGGTTGATTGACACCTCTAGAAAAGACTTGGTGGGAGGGCATACATAATCAATTCTATAGCTCACTTCTCACCTCGGAAATTTACTTAGAACCAAAAGTATTGTTTACCACCCACACGTTATGGTGGGAAAGTACATCTCGACTAATGGGGACCACAGAGTGTCTACTCTAAAAGAAAGACGTCGACCAAACCATTGTTTCATGCACAAATGAGACAAATTTAAGAATTCTATTCTTGGAAATTTTAGACACATTAAGGTATCTGCCTTTAATGCATTTTTGAGTGACAGAGCACACGTGAATGCATGCATTAGTGTGTCTTGCATGTATGTTCGCGTTTCTGCATGAGTGTTGATGGAGTTCACAGTGTCTGTTTGCCAGCGCCAAGAGTAAGATACTTTGAATATATGAGCTGTAGCTATTACAAGTGTATACCTAGTTTTAGTTACTACGATTGTTTACGGTAATTACATGTATGTGTATTTCCAAAATGTTAGCATAACCTCTGTAATAGCTCAGTTAATCTCCAAAAATGTGCCAATTAAATGCAATATACTAGTTTACTTTGGAAGCAGATGCGTAAATGGAATGACTTCACCTTGGACCTACTCAATGCCCGTGTTTAGCAGTGCCAGATTAAGTATTTGCATATCAGCATTGTACCCATATCGACGTGACAAGAGAGCAGTAAACGGAGAGTGAGCAGGTTCTGAAACAATTGCTAAGTAATGTGTGCTTTTTTTCCAAATGTTTACCGTTGTAAAATGACCAGGTCATTAAATTATCTCGAGACTTAGGGGCTGACGTCAATGTGAACTCTCTTTCTCTGTTTTATTATTGTGTTGTTTGACGAGAGTGCAGACTCTGGATGCGTTCTTTTGTCTGTCCTCATATAGTGTTGTGTCTTGTGTGGTGCTTTAAAAACTCTCAACTATCGCGACGCTGGCTCTTCTAACCGCCGGTCAGGAAGCCCCATGCAGATTCCATGATACATAAGAATTGTAAGCATCGGAAAATAACATTTTGAGGTATTTTGAGGTATGCAGCACATTGCATTGATATGGAAGCCATCTCTAAGGTTCCATCTTCCCTATAAACTAGTTTCCCATAGAGCTAGTAGTCCCATGACTCTTAAAACTCTGTGCCGCTTGTGGTATAATGCGATAGCACAATCTGATATACACATCCACATGACCAATATGGGAGTCGTCAATGTCAAACAGGTTAACACTTATACTAACTGAGGTCCCATTGCTACTGAAACTATTGTTCTATAACAATACAGATTGGAGAAGATTTCAAAAGTAGTCTAAAGTATGAAGTGCATTTGAACTGTTTACCTTGCACGAATTATGGAGTTGTTAATAATAAAGGTCTGAGGTGGTGAGCGTATTAGTGAAGGACTGATTGACGACCAAAGCACCGGAGTTAAGGTACTGCCGAATCTTAGTGCATGGTCTGTACATACTGTCAGAAATAGGATTATTACTGTGAGACAGGGCACTCTCACCAACTTAATAAACAAAACCTCTTTGGGCCAAAATACAGGTCTCAGAGGAATTCTACTCAACGCCTGATTCTGTAGCAGGCAAACTCCCCATAGAAATAAATGTAAGGTTCAAGCAGTACCAACAGGTTTAAAGTCAGGAAATAGCACAATAACATTCTGAAACACATAAAAAAATAGGGAAAGCTTATTAAGCAAAAACACACCCAACCAATCAAAATTGGGAGTTTAAGGTGTTTCAGCATGGCAAGGACCTAGTATGAAGTTGACAGGGGTGCCTAAAAGTCAGATACGTTGTTGTCAGCCTCAATGAAGTCATTGTTTTTGGCACCAAAAGCTCAAGCAGGGGCAAAGCTGGATTTCGTAGCTGCCAAAGTTACTTTGCTGCTAGGATAGGTTTGGGGCTTCAATTAACAGTCCTAGGTTTTACCAAAGGTGAAAAACCTTGTCCTACTTTGCTCCAACTCTTGGAAATGTTTTCCTGTCACTCATGTAGCCTCCGGGTACTCTTAGCAGACTAATAGGTCCCAGGTCTCACTCCAGCCACGGCTCCTACAAGGTCCAGTCCACAGAGGGCTTTGTTCACTTTAGGAGTCCTTGTGCTTTGTATGTCCCTTTAGCAGGTAAGAGGAGGTCATCCACTTGACCCTTAAGAGAAGTTCGTCCCTGGGTGCCAGCAGGAATCTGGTTCCTTTGGTTTTCCTCCTGTGGCAATCATGCAGAGTCACCGTGTATAAAATCATTTCTTCCCAGGTCTAGGAATGTTATGAGGAAGTGGTATGGTATCATTCATATCCTGTGTACGGTGAACAACCTTTACAATGCAACTTTTACCACACAGTGCCTTTACGACGCAACTTTTACAACGCAAACCATTACAACGCATTGCGCTGGGGGGCGCTCTAGGATAGGGAATAGGTTTAATTTACTAACCAACACCTTCCCTACTATCCACGGGGACTGGAGTTGGAATAGTAAATTAAACAATTCACTATCCAGCACCCAAAAGCACTATGCGTTGTAAAGGCATGCGTTGTAAAAACAGCGTTGTAAAGGCATGCGATGTAAAAGCATGCGTTGTAATGTCATACATCCCCTGTGTACAAGCCAGTGATCCTAAAATGCTCTATATCAAAACCTGACTAAATAATCACATAATCCACTTCTCATTTGTTAGAACTCCCTTTTTTGGTCTATTGGAATTTCCATAAGCTCTAAATCCAAGATGTCTATTCCTTTCCCCCATCGGGAAGTGCTCTATCTCTCAATCTCTTATCTGGCCACTCCCCTATTCAGATCCAATGCGCTACCTCTATCAGGATCAAAGCCAGCTTTTCTTTCTGGGGTTGGAGCCAGAAACCCTAGGATGACCCTGGCAATGGAAAGGAGCAGTTCAGTTCTTGCTAATCCCACTATGCGTTATCAAGTCAAAATCACAAACAGAAAATAAGTGCTAAGACTGTTCCTGTTCTCTTCAAAATTACTAATTCCTTTTAAGTGATCAACTGTTGATAAGACCATCACTTTACTGGACCCAGAGGTGAAGCCACTGTTTCCTGGGAGCAGGAACATTAACTCACAGGCACATATTTGTACTGAACCCCAGGAGTAGGGATGAGAGGGAAACTGGTCCTAAACCAGTTTCTCTTCAGGTAGCATAAAGTACACTTTTCAAAAGTTACGTTTCTACAAGTTTTTAATAAACCACTCTCACATTTGATTTAGCCTTTTGGAGAGCAGTGAAAAACAATTTCCAATGAATTGTCCATCCTTTTCTCAGGCAGAAATATAAATGTATTATTCTAATTTATATCTAAGCATGTTCTGAAAAACCAGCTTTACCTATACGATGAATACAGCTCTTGGGCAATTGTTTACAGTAAAGGCATACTATTCTCAATACGTGGCATGCCACCTTTCTATATTTCAAGTACCTGACTCTGTGGGCTTAAAAGGCACACTGTAAGGGTGAGCTACCTAGTATTTAAATAGGTTTTCATACATGGCAAAAGCACTTTTCTTAGACACGTGTCACTACAGTGTTTTTAAAGTGAAAAACAGTCAGAGCACAAGTTCGCTACCTGGAGCATTACATTTCTGGTATATGTGGTTTTTGTAAATACACTACAGCCCATGTATCACGTTTTACTCCCATGCCACTGTTAACATTTCTGTGCCAATTTACAATAACAATTTACCAATTGTACGTATATAAATATATACAATTTATAGCATTTGGATGAAACCAGTTTTAGGGGCGGAGCACATTCACTCTGGCACTGGATGACGATGTGACAGAGCACAGAACCCCTTTACCAGCAAGAAATCGGGTAGAGAAAAAAGGCCAACAACTTGGGATGGCTATGCAGACAGATCGACTTTGTTGTGCGTTCGATCTTAAAGTGTGTATGTCTAAGCCCATTTGTCCCTTGACTGGCTTGTGAAACAGAGAAAGATCAAAAGGCACCAATATGAGAGCACATCTTTCAGCATCTATGGTTTGGTAACAATTAGGTGCTTTAAACCAACATGGTCTATAAAGCTGACAACAACCTGATGCCGATTTCAAATAAGACAAGGTTTACACAATGTCCGGTGGCCTTATATTTTTTTAAATCTTTACTAGACCAGTTTGTCTGTTTCTCAATGGCCTCTTTCTTATGGGCTTGTTTGAAGGAGAGGAAGGGGTCGGTGACGAGTTCAGTGAGATGTATTCTGAACAGTAATTAATCTCATGTCTTTTCTATTTCTTATGTGTTAATATGATATGATTGGATTTTAATGAGGGTATTTTATGAAAGTGTGATGTGTATGTATTTATTCTATTATGATCATTTTACATTTTGAGAATAAAGAGTTTTGATGATGATGATAGCTTGCCTCAATTGAAGATTTGATCCTCAGTATGATATACCTTCCGGGGAACATCCTTTACAATGAAACTGTTACAACGAAGTACCTTTACGACACAACCATTACAACGCAACTTTTACAACGACTTGCGCTGGGGGGCGCTCTAGGATAGGGAATAGTTTCCAACACCTTCCCTACTATCCACGGGGACTGGAGTTGGAATAGTAAATTAAACTATTCACTATGCAGCGCCCCCCAACGCAAGTCGTAACGACTTACGTTGTAAAACTTGCGTCGTAAAGGCATGCGTTGTAATAGCATGCTTTGTAACATCATACATCCATACCTTCCAGCACAACAGATCCAAGGTGCATCTATGAAAAATAGTGCCATGTGCCTGTGAAAGCTAGTCACAGTCACACTCTATGACTTTTATAAATTGCTAATTGAGGAAAACATGGGACTGAGAATAGTCAAAGGATACTATTCTATGCTGTTCTAAATTTTTAAAGAGACATTTAACTTTCAAAGATATAACAGACTTACACATAATGATCCCAAGCGGCTGAAATGCAATGAGCAAAGGTGAAAGTCCCACCAAAATGGAGGAGTTGAAAAACAAGATAAATAATGTAAATGGAACAGATGTAGTCAGACACAAGAAAAGAAGTAGCACATGAACAGAGTTTTCCAATGCCAAGAAAAATGCCTATGTATTGAAGTGGATGTAAATTGTACTACGTTCCAGAGACATATGCTTTAAGATGGTGGATGGAAAGTAGACTGGCGGGAAATATAGACATAATAAATCAAACAAGATTTCAGTAGTGTGTGTACTATATGTCACATTCAATTGCTGTTTGTGAGTAACTTATATTAGAAATGATATGGAAAATGTACCGTGCAGTAGATCATTTTGTTATATCAAAAATGAGTTGCCTCTGACACCATACATATCACAAATATTTTTGTCCAGTGTCCTATTTATTGACATTGTCTGCATTTGTAATTAAGCATTTTCTTCAAAACTGTTCAATGGTACACACTTGGGGTTTAGCACATTGTTTATAATCATCTCCTTTGGTGGAAAAAACATTCAACATATACCCAAAATGACTTCCTTACATAAACATTTGTCTACACAACATTTAACAATACTATACATGAATACAAAACAATAAAAATACCTATTTTGCTAGTGTTTTTGCTCCTTAACGAACACTCTATTTCAAAATTGCTACTCTTTCAAGGTAGCTAAAAAGAGAGGGGTCCTACTTAAAATCAATAGATTGACTATCTTTGGGGTGTAAATACTTTGCCCCACAAAGAATCGATAATTACAGTCCTGTATGAGGTCGGAGAGTTCCTTTTTTGTGTTTTTTTGCCGTAGCGTGAGATACTTCTCTCACTATATGTCCTGTTAATTCACTGGGTCATGAGGCATACACTTCTCCTGGCCTGGATAATAAGCCTACGCGTTTCGACCTTCTGTATGATGACAGGAGATGAATTAGGAAAGGTCTTCATCAGGGCTCGCTGCTGTTACTGTAGGACATCGTGCTACACCTGTGGGGGTGTAAGGGGCATGTTTTAGTTCGGGGTTAGGAGTCTCATGGACAACTTCTAGACTTGTTCTTAGTGCTGTTAAAAAATTATGTGAGGGTCACGTACCCATTGGTGAAAAGGAAGGTTTCCTCTTGTCTTATTCGTGTCTTTTTGTAGGTTTGGTCAATGAGCCCGGCGCCGTGACGTGTCTTGATGTGTCTAGCGGGATGGTGTCTTATCGTAGAATTAATCCGGGATACACCGGGGAGAAAAGAAGAAGAAGATGTTCGGCTTTCCTTTTTGTTCTAATTTGCCATGTTTATCTAGCGTCTTGGGGTTGACATGGTTGGAAAATGAGACGCTGTGCTCAGGTTGATCCTGTTGTGCCTTATCATGTGCAATGATCAGGTGTTACATTGACATTGCTCGTTTGTGCGCTTGGGACTAGATGGGCCCCCCTTAAAATTCTTCATTAGCGCGCTGTTCGGCCGGTAGTCGTGTCCTACCTGTTAGTCGTATGGTAGCAGTTCTGCCGCTTTCTTTTCTTTCTCCGATAGAATCGGGATGGCGTCTCCTCGCTGGACGGCGTCACCTCAGTGCCGTGCTCGTCTGTTTCCTGGTTTGGAACAGCAATCGCCAGTCATTGGCTCTTTCAAGACTAGTTTATAAATAGCTACGTCCTTATTGGTTGAGCACCTGCTCGGTGTGAGAGCTGCTTCCTAATTGGTCAGTCGAGGTGGCAGAGCGTATGGTCGCGTTGCTAGGATGCATGACGCTTGCCGCGTTCTTTTTTTGTTTTTTGGTTGTTGTTTTACCGGGGCGGCCTTATAGATGTCAGTCTTTATATCGCGGTGTTGTGCCGCTCTTTGCGCTATGTGGAAATTTCATATCGCTGTTTCGACAGGGCCTCTAAATTGGCTGCTGTGGTTTGATAAACGGTCCTGCTATGGAGGGTGTTGTGTGCTCGGCGGCATTCCAGGAAATGAGACGGCAGTCGCTTGATAGAATCATTTTGGGTGCCAGTGCTTGTGGATGGGCTGGTTGGCATTTGCATAGCAGATGTTTGGTTGTCAGTGGCATTCCTCGAATAGGTCGTACTCTGAGTAGTTCAAGTTTCATGCTGAGACATGTACGAGTGGTGCAGGTCTGCTTATTTGGCTGGTGTTTTGTGGTACGTCAGATATAGCTTGACATTTCAGCAAGTTCATTCAGTCCATTGTCGACTGTACCTAGATACATAATGGTTTTTGCTTCCTGCTTCGATAGATTGTTGGCCACGTTTTTGCCTTTAATATGTTTGACCACTGTCCATTTTATGTCATCTGGTCCATGTTTTTTTTCGATGCAATGCGGGACCATTGGTGCACTTTCTTTTCTGCATCTGATCCTAGAACGGTGTTGGGATATTCTTGTTTTGACCGGTTGACTTGTTTTCCCAATATATGCAAGGCCGCATGGGCACACCACACAGTATATCACGTTATAGGTATTGCAGTTCGTGAAGTCCTCATGTTTGATTTGTTTTTGGCCATATGTAAATATTGTTCCTTCCAGTGTGCTGGCACAAGATACACAATTTCCGCATTTGTTGTGCCCTCTGATGGGTGGAAGATTCAATAGTGACTGGATGGAAATGTCTTGTCTGGGCAGAGATGTGTCTGCTCGAACCAATTTGTTTCTCACGCTCTCGTTCTTCTTCAACGCAAAAATTGGCGAGGCTTCAAAAGGTTTCAGACCTTTTACCGTATTCCAGTTTTTGGAGACGATTTTCTTAATTTCGGTGGTTGCTCCTGAAAATGTTGTCACACATACTATTGGAATTTCTTCCTTGTTCTTCTCTTTGGGGGTCAGGAGGGCATCTCTGGGGATATACCATGTTCTCTTCATAGCTCTCTCCAATAGTTTTCTTGGGTAACCCCTCTCTAGCAGTTTTTGCATCAACTCTTGGGCATTGGAGAAGTAATCGATTTTCCTTGAGCAGTTTCTGCGTAGTCTCATGAATTGACTTAAGGATACATTTTCACGTAGATTGCGTTGATGAAAACTTGAAAAATGTAGGAATGTATTTCGGTCGGTCTCTTTAGTATACAGAGTGGTGTAAATAGTACTTTCCTCGTGTTTTACCATGAGATCAAGAAAATTGATTTCTTTTTTATTATATGATACTGTAAATTGGATGCTGGGATTTCTGTCATTGAGCCAAACGACAAACTCTTTTAGTTGATGTTCTGCACCTCTCCATAGCATAAAAACATCGTCTATGTAACGCCACCATATTTTGATATGGCCGTCGTAAGGGTTGTTTTTGTAAATCCACGTAGCTTCGTACAGTGCCATGTACATAATTGCCATTTCTGGCACAAAGGGACATCCCATGGCCGTCCCCATGATTTGTAGGTATTGGACATTATTGAATTTAAAGAAATTAAATTTCAAGCAGATTTCTGCTCATTTCAATAGGAAATCTATTGGGACATTGTGGGGTCTTTCTCTCTTGTCCAAAAAGAATTCAAGGGCTTCCAAGCCTTCTTCTTGCGGAATGTTAGAGTACAGGCTAACTATATCCATGGTAACCAGAATTTCCATTGATTCGTCAAATGTTTGACCGTCGAGGAGGTTTATTGCTTCCATTGTATCTTTGATGTAGCTTGTTGTTTGGCCCACAAGAGGTTTAAGGAAGGTGTCCACATATTTTGCTGGGCGTTCGAGTATCGAATTGACTCCCGAGAGTATGGGTCGACCTGGTGGGTTCCTTGGGTCCTTATGTACCTTTGGGAGAAAATACACCAATGGTGTTCTAGGATTCTTGTTTATTAGATATTCTCCCTCTTTTTTTGATAGCCAGCCTTCTCTTCGGCCATCGTCTACAAGTATCTCCAATCGGTTTGCCAATTTCTTATTCCAATTGTCATCAGTTCGTTTGTAGTACTTTTCATCGGAGATTTGCCTTTGGACTTCTGCTTCATACATTTCCCGTGGAAGGATGACAATCCCGCCGCCTTTGTCGGCTGGCTTTATAATTAGACTTTTGTTGTCTTGAAGTCCATGGAGGGCAGTGTTTTCATCTCTTATTAAATTCCATTTTGTGTATCGTTTCTTTTTCTTTTCAAGTATATCAAGGTCACGTAATACATTCTTTTAAAATGTTAGCAATTCTACAGGCATCTGGCTGGAATGTGGGAAGAAAGTAGAGGGATTTTTAAGTCCTGAATAGTTTCGTGCTGTCATATCTTGGTGATCTTGGAAAAATACTTTCAGTCTCATTTTTCTGAAGAGTTGGATTAGCTCCAATTTGGTCTGGCAAATGTCTGGTTGTACTGTCGGAATGAATGTTAGACCTTTTTGTAACACACTCATTTCACTGGGTGAGAGAGTGTGGTTGGACAGGTTGAATACTGCACAATTGTTGGTATTTACCATCTGTACACCCGTCTCCTCGTGGTGATTTCTCCTTGGTACTGGTTGTTTGGGCGATTGAACCACCTGTTCCCTCTTTGACGACCGCGTGATCTGCCTCTGCCTCTGTCGGGAAAAGGTGCCGGCTGGTAAAATTGGCGGGCTTGATCGTCTCTGTTGCTGGTGGACGCGTCCGCGTCACTTGAGATATTTGAGACCGAGTAGTCGTCAGAGAACGTTATAAATTGTCTCCTGCTTCTGCCCCCGTATGCTCGTAGGGCCCCGGTGTTTTGTGGCTGTTTGTAGAAGTCCTTTTCCAAATATGGATACGTTTTTTTCTCAGAGTAGTTTGTAATGTCTTTTTGTAATTTTTGCCTTTTAAAATCTTCAGTTGTTTTTTGAAAGATTTGATTTTCTTTTTCTAGTTTTGCTAGTAGTGCCTGGGCGTTCTCAATTGCTCTGTTGCTCAAAAAAGCTTCTTCTAGTTCTTTGATTAGCTGCTGTTCTTTTAAACCGAGTCGTTCAGCAGTTTTGATTGAGTGAAACATCCAGTCTCTAGAGCATTTGGTACCGATATGACTAAATCCTTCTAAATATTCTGGATCTTCTGTGAATATTACCGGCACATTTTTGACTTGCAATCCAACCGGTGTGGTTCCTGCCCTTAAGTGTTGTAATAATACTTCTCCGTGCAGGGATGTCCTGATTTGCTTTTTTTTCAAGCGAGTAATTTTCTCTAGTTCTGTGGACTGACTGGCGTTAATTGCTGTATTTCCAGGGTTCAATGTTGATGGTCTCCTGAGTAATGCTTCTATGTCTTCCTCCCTTATACTTAATGTTTTAGGTTCAGACATTTAGACACCGAGATAAGCAATAATATGGCTTTCTTCTTCTTTTTTTGGGGGTACTTGAGTTTTATGAACAAAAAAATGAAAGGGATGAGTGTATAAATGAAAGAGTTTATTGTGGTGCCACACCTGCAGGTACCATAGGGAAGTCTTCACAGAGGGAGGGATGGGACTCCTACTGGCTGAAGCGCTTAGGCTCGATTCTTGGAACTAAATTCCCAAGGTTTCCCTCGTAGACAACTGTCTACACTATAGTTAAGCAAGCAATCACAGGGGATTGATTCAGTTAAGGTAGTTAGAGGCTGGAATCAGGTTAAATTATATCAAAAATGAGTTGCCTCTGACACCATACATTTCACAAATAATTTTGTCCAGTGTCCTATTTATTGACATTGTCTGCATGTGTAATTAAGCATTTTCTTCAAAACTGTTCAATGGTACACACTTGGGGTTTAGCACATTGTTTATAATCATCTCCTTTGGTGGAAAAAACATTCAACATATACCCAAAATGACTTCCTTACATAAACATTTGTCTACACAACATTTAACAATACTATACATAAATACAAAACAATAAAAATACCTATTTTGCTAGTGTTTTTGCTCCTAAACGAACACTCTATTTCAAAATTGCTACTCTTTCAAGTTAGCTAAAAAGAGAGGGGTCCTACCTAAAATCAATAGATTGACTATCTTTGGGGTGTAAATACTTTGCCCCACAAAGAATCGATAATTACAGTCCTGTAGGAGGTCGGAGCGTTCCTTTTTTGTGTTTTTTTGCCGTAGCGTGAGATACTTCTCTCACTATATGTCCTGTTAATTCTCTGGGTCATGAGGCATACACTTCTCCTGGCCTGAATAATAAGCCTACGCATTTCGACCTTCTGTGTGATGACAGGAGATGAATTAGGAAAGGTCTTCATCAGGGCTCGCTGCTGTTACTGTAGGACATCGTGCTACACCTGTGGGGGTGTAAGGGGCATGATTTAGTTCGGGGTTAGGAGTCTCATGGACAACTTCTAGACTTGTTCTTAGTGCTGTTAAAATAATATGTGAGGGTCACGTACCCATTGGAGAAAAGGAAGGTTTCCTCTTGTCTTATTCGTGTCTTTTTGTGCGCTTGGGACTAGATGGGCCCCCCTTAAAATTCTTCATTAGCGCGTTGTTCGGCCGGTAGTCGTGTCCTACCTGTTAGTCGTATGGTAGCAGTTCTGCCGCTTTCTTTTCTTTCTCCGATTGAATCGGGATGGCGTCTCCTCGCTGGACGGCGTCACCTCAGTGCCGTGCTCGTCTGTTTCCTGGTTTGGAACAGCAATCGCCAGTCATTGGCTCTTTCAAGACTAGATTATAAATAGCGACGTCCTTATTGGTTGAGCACCTGCTCGGTGTGAGAGCTGCTTCCTAATTGGTCAGTCGAGGTGGCAGAGCGTATGGTCGCGTTGCTAGGATGCATGACGCTTGCCGCGTTCTTTTTTTGTATTTTGGTTGTTGTTTTACCGGGGCGGCCTTATAGAAGTCAGTCTTTATATCGCGGTGTTGTGCCGCTCTTTGCGCTATGTGGAAATTTCACATCGCTGTTTCGACAGGGCATCTTAATTGGCTGCTGTGGTTTGATAAACGGTCCTGCTATGGAGGGCGTTGTGTGCTCGGCGGCATTCCAGGAAATGAGACGGCAGTCGCTTGATAGAATCATTTTGGGTGCCAGTGCTTGTGGATGGGCTGGTTGGCATTTGCATAGCAGATGTTTGGTTGTCAGTGGCATTCCTCGAATAGGTCGTACCCTGAGTAGTTCAAGTTTCATGCTGAGACATGTACGAGTGGTGCAGGTCTGCTTATTTGGCTGGTGTTTTGTGGTACGTCAGATATAGCTTGACATTTCAGCAAGTTCATTCAGTCCATTGTCGACTGTACCTAGATACATAATGGTTTTTGCTTCCTGCTTCGATAGATTGTTGGCCACGTTTTTGCCTTTAATATGTTTGACCACTGTCCATTTTATGTCATCTGGTCCATGGTTTTTTTCGATGCAATGCGGGACCATTGGTGCACTTTCTTTTCTGCATCTGATCCTAGAACGGTGTTGGGATATTCTTGTTTTGACTGGTTGACTTGTTTTCCCAATATATGCATGGCCGCATGGGCACACTACACAGTATATCACGTTATAGGTATTGCAGTTCGTGAAGTCCTCATGTTTGATTTGTGTTTGGCCATATGTAAATATTGTTCCTTCCAGTGTGCTGGCACAAGATACACAAATTCCGCATTTGTTGTGCCCTCTGATGGGTGGAAGATTCAATAGTGACTGGATGGAAATGTCTTGTCTGGGCAGAGATGTGTCTGCTCTAACCAATTTGTTTCTCACGCTCTCGTTCTTCTTCAACGCAAAAATTGGCGAGGCTTCAAAAGGTTTCAGACCTTTTACCGTATTCCAGTTTTTGGAGACGATTTTCTTAATTTCGGTGGTTGCTCCTGAAAATGTTGTCACACATACTATTGGAATTTCTTCCTTGTTCTTCTCTTTGGGGGTCAGGAGGGCAACTCTGGGGATATACCATGTTCTCTTCATAGCTCTCTTCAATAATTTTCTTGGGTAACCCCTCTCTAGCAGTTTTTGCATCAACTCTTGGGCATTGGAGAAGTAATCGATTTTCCTTGAGCAGTTTCTGCGTAGTCTCATGAATTGACTTAAGGGTAAATTTTCACGTAGATTGCGTTGATGAAAACTTGAAAAATGTAGGAATGTATTTCGGTCGGTCTCTTTAGTATACAGAGTGGTGTAAATAGTACCTTCCTCGTGTTTTACCATGAGACCAAGAAAATTGATTTCTTTTTTATTATATGATACTGTAAATTGGATGTTGGGATTTCTGTCGTTGAGCCAAACGACAAACTCTTTTAGTTGATGTTCTGCACCTCTCCATAGCATAAAAACATCGTCTATGTAACGCCGCCATATTTTGATATGGCCGTCGTAAGGGTTGTTGTTGTAAATCCACGTAGCTTCGTACAGTGCCATGTACATAATTGCCATTTCTGGCGCAAAGGGACATCCCATGGCCGTCCCCATGATTTGTAGGTATTGGACATTATTGAATTTAAAGAAATTAAATTTCAAGCAGATTTCTGCTAATTTCAATAGGAAATCTGTTGGGACATTGTGGGGTCTTTCTCTCTTGTCCAAAAAGAATTCAAGAGCTTCCAAGCCTTCTTCTTGCGGAATGTTAGAGTACAGGCTAACTATATCCATGGTAACCAGAATTTCCATGGATTCGTCAAATGTTCGACCGTCGAGGAAGTTTATTGCTTCCATTGTATCTTTGATGTAGCTTGTTGTTTGGCCCACAAGAGGTTTAAGGAAGGTGTCCACATATTTTGCTGGGCGTTCGAGTATCGAATTGACTCCCGAGAGTATGGGTCGACATGGTGGGTTCCTTGGGTCCTTATGTACCTTTGGGAGAACATACATCAATGGTGTTCTAGGATTCTTGTTTATTAGATATTCTCCCTCTTTTTTTGATAGCCAGCCTTCTCTTCGGCCATCGTTTACAAGTATCTCCAATCGGTTTGCCAATTTCTTATTCCAATTGTCATCAGTTCGTTTGTAGTACTTTTCATCGGAGATTTGCCTTTGGACTTCTGCTTCATACATTTCCCGTGGAAGGATGACAATCCCGCCACCTTTGTCGGCCGGCTTTATAATTAGACTTTTGTTGTCTTGAAGTCCATGGAGGGCAGTCTTTTCATCTCTTTTTAAATTCCATTTTGTGTATCGTTTCTTTTTCTTTTCACGTATATCAAGGTCACGTAATACATTCTTTTCAAATGTTAGCAATTCTACAGGCATCTGGCTGGAATGTGGGAAGACAGTAGAGGGATTTTTAAGTCCTGAATAGTTTTGTGCTGTCATATCTTGGTGATCTTGGAAAAATACTTTCAGTCTCATTTTTCTGAAGAGTTGGATTAGCTCCAATTTGGTCTGGCAAATGTCTGGTTGTACTGTCGGAATGAATGTTAGACCTTTTTGTAACACACTCATTTCACTGGGTGAGAGAGTGTGGTTGGACAGGTTGAATACTGCACAATTGTTGGTATTTACCATCTGTACACTCGTCTCCTCGTGGTGATTTCTCCTTGGTACTGGTTGTTTGGGCGATTGAACCACCTGTTCCCTCTTTGATGACCGCGTGATCTGCCTCTGCCTCTGTCGGAAAAAGGTGCCGGCTGGTAAAATTGGCGGGCTTGATCGTCTCTGTTGCTGGTGAACGCGTCTGCGTCACTTGAGATATTTGAGACCGAGTAGTCATCAGAGAACGTTATAAATTGTCTCCTGCTTCTGCCCCCGTATGCTCGTAGGGCCCGGTGTTTTGTGGCTGTTTGTAGAAGTCCTTTTCCAAATATGGATAAGTTTTTTTCTCAGAGTAGTTTGTAATATCTTTTTGTAATTTTTGCCTTTTAAAATCTTCAGTTGTTTTTTGAGAGATTTGATTTTCTTTTTCTAGTTTTGCTAGTAGTGCCTGGGCGTTCTCAATTGCTCTGTTGCTCAAAAAAGCTTCTTCTAGTTCTTTGATTAGCTGCTGTTCTTTTAAACCGAGTCGTTCAGCAGTTTTGATTGAGTGAAACATCCAGTCTCTAGAGCATTTGGTACCGATATGACTAAATCCTTCTAAATATTCTGGATCTTCTGTGAATATTACCGGCACATTTTTGACTTGCAATCCAACCGGTGTGGTTCCTGCCCTTAAGTGTTCTAATAATACTTCTCCGTGCAGGGATGTCCTGATTTGCTTTTTTTCAAGCGAGTAATTTTCTCTAGTTCTGTGGACTGACTGGCGTTAATTTCTGTATTTCCAGGGTTCAATGTTGATGGTCTCCTGAGTAATGCTTCTATGTCTTCCTCCCTTATACTTAATGTTTTAGGTTCAGACATTTAGACACCGAGATAAGCAATAATATGGCTTTCTTCTTCTTTTTTTGGGGGTACGTGAGTTTTATAAACAAAAAAATGAAAGGGATGAGTGTATAAATGAAAGAGTTTATTGTGGTGCCACACCTACAGGTACCATAGGGAAGTCTTCACAGAGGGAGGGATGGTACTCCTACTGGCTGAAGCGCTCAGGCTCGATTCTTGGAACTAAATTCCCAAGGTTTCCCTCGTAGACAACTGACTACACTATAGTTAAGCAAGCAATCACAGGGGATTGATTCAGTTAAGGTAGTTAGAGGCTGGAATCAGGTTAAATTATATCAAAAATGAGTTGCCTCTGACATCATACATTTCACAAATAATTTTGTCCAGTGTCCTATTTATTGACATTGTCTGCATTTGTAATTAAGCATTTTCTTCAAAACTGTTCAATGGTACACACTTGGGGTTTAGCACATTGTTTATAATCATCTCCTTTGGTGAAAAAAACATTCAACATATACCCAAAATGACTTCCTTACATAAACATTTGTCTACACAACATTTAAAAATACTATATATAAATACAAAACAATAAAAAGACCGATTTTGCTAGTTTTTTTGCTCCTAAACGAACACTCTATTTCAAAATTGCTACTCTTTCAAGTTAGCTAAAAAGAGAGGGGTCCTACCTAAAATCAATAGATTGACTATCTTTGGGGTGTAAATACTTTGCCCCACAAAGAATCGATAATTACAGTCCTGTAGGTGGTCGGAGAGTTCCTTTTTTGTGTTTTTTTGCCGTAGCGTGAGATACTTCTCTCACTCTATGTCCTGTTAATTCACTGGGTCATGAGGCATACACTTCTCCTGGCCTGAATAATAAGCCTACGCGTTTTGACCTTCTGTGTGATGACAGGAGATGAATTAGGAAAGGTCTTCATCAGGGCTCACTGCTGTTACTGTAGGACATCGTGCTACACCTGTGGGGGTGTAAGGGGCATGTTTTAGTTCGGGGTTAGGAGTCTCATGGACAACTTCTAGACTTGTTCTTAGTGCTGGTAAAATAATATGTGAGGGTCACGTACCCATTGGTGAAAAGGAAGGTTTCCTCTTGTCTTATTCGTGTCTTTCTGTGCGCTTGGGACTAGATGGGCCCCCCTTAAAATTCTTCATTAGCGCGTTGTTCGGCCGGTAGTCGTGTCCTACCTGTTAGTCGTATGGTAGCAGTTCTGCCGCTTTCTTTTCTTTCTCCGATTGAATCGGGATGGCGTCTTCTCGCTGGACGGCGTCACCTCAGTGCCGTGCTCGTCTGTTTCCTGGTTTGGAACAGCAATCGCCAGTCATTGGCTCTTTCAAGACTAGATTATAAATAGCGACGTCCTTATTGGTTGAGCACCTGCTCGGTGTGAGAGCTGCTTCCTAATTGGTCAGTCGAGGTGGCAGAGCGTATGGTCGCGTTGCTAGGATGCATGACGCTTGCTGCGTTCTTTTTTTGTATTTTGGTTGTTGTTTTACCGGGGCGGCCTTATAGATGTCAGTCTTTATATCGCGGTGTTGTGCCGCTCTTTGCGCTATGTGGAAATTTCATATCGCTGTTTCGACAGGGCTTCTTAATTGGCTGCTGTGGTTTGATAAACGGTCCTGCTATGGAGGGCGTTGTGTGCTCGGCGGCATTCCAGGAAATGAGACGGCAGTCGCTTGATAGAATCATTTTGGGTGCCAGTGCTTGTGGATGGGCTGGTTGGCATTTGCATAGCAGATGTTTGGTTGTCAGTGGCATTCCTCGAATAGGTCGTACTCTGAGTAGTTCAAGTTTCATGCTGAGACATGTACGAGTTGTGCAGGTCTGCTTATTTGGCTGGTGTTTTGTGGTACGTCAGATATAGCTTGACATTTCAGCAAGTTCATTCAGTCCATTGTCGACTGTACCTAGATACATAATGGTTTTTGCTTCCTGCTTCGATAGATTGTTGGCCACGTTTTTGCCTTTAATATGTTTGACCACTGTCCATTTTATGTCATCCGGTCCATGTTTTTTTTCGATGCAATGCGGGACCATTGGTGCACTTTCTTTTCTGCATCTGATCCTGGAACGGTGTTGGGATATTCCTGTTTTGACCGGTTGACTTGTTTTCCCAATATATGCAAGGCCGCATGGGCACACCACACAGTATATCACGTTATAGGTATTGCAGTTCGTGAAGTCCTCATGTTTAATTTGTTTTTGGCCATATGTAAATATTGTTCCTTCCAGTGTGCTGGCACAAGATACACAATTTCCGCATTTGTTGTGCCCTATGATGGGTGGAAGATTCAATAGTGACTGGATGGAAATGTCTTGTCTGGGTAGAGATGTGTCTGCTCGAACCAATTTGTTTCTCACGCTCTCGTTCTTCTTCAACGCAAACATTGGCGAGGCTTCAAAAGGTTTCAGACCTTTTACCGTATTCCAGTTTTTGGAGACGATTTTCTTAATGTCGGTGGTTGCTCCTAAAAATGTTGTCACACATACTATTGGAATTTCCTCCTTGTTCTTCTCTTTGGGGGTCAGGAGGGCATCTCTGGGGATATACCATGTTCTCTTCATAGCTCTCTTCAATAGTTTTCTTGGGTAACCCCTCTCTAGCAGTTTTTGCATCAACTCTTGGGCATTGGAGAAGTGATCGATTTTCCTTGAGCAGTTTCTGCGTAGTCTCATGAATTGACTTAAGGGTAAATTTTCACGTAGATTGCGTTGATGAAAACTTGAAAAATTTAGGAATGTATTTCGGTCGGTCTCTTTAGTATACAGAGTGGTGTAAATGGTACCTTCCTCGTGTGTTACCATGAGATCAAGAAAATTGATTTCTTTTTTATTATATGATACTGTAAATTGGACGTTGGGATTTCTGTCGTTGAGCCAAACGACAAACTCTTTTAGTTGATGTTCTGCACCTCTCCATAGCATAAAAACATCGTCTATGTAACGCCGCCATATTTTGATATGGCCGTCGTAAGGGTTGTTGTTGTAAATCCACGTAGCTTCGTTCAGTGCCATGTACATAATTGCCATTTCTGGCGCAAAGGGATATTCCATGGCCGTCCCCATGATTTGTAGGTATTGGACATTATTGAATTTAAAGAAATTAAATTTCAAGCAGATTTCTGCTAATTTCAATAGGAAATCTGTTGGGACATTGTGGGGTCTTTCTCTCTTGTCCAAAAAGAATTCAAGGGCTTCCAAGCCTTCTTCTTGCGGAATGTTAGAGTACAGGCTAACTATATCCATGGTAACCAGAATTTCCATTGATTCGTCAAATGTTTGACCGTCGAGGAAGTTTATTGCTTCCATTGTATCTTTGATGTAGCTTGTTGTTTGGCCCACAAGAGGTTTAAGGAAGGTGACAAGGAAATCAAAAAAGGGGGAGAGAAGAGGTGGTGCTGGGTGGCACCGAGGTGGGCACGTCCTCCTCTTGTATAAGTAACAATAATCAAAAAGGTCCACCTCGAAGAGGTACTGTGTAGTTCCTGTTGTTACTGGAATATACACAAATTGTTAAAATACCCCTCACACACCAAAAGGGCCCTTGGTGTCATGCTTCATCATCGGGGTCTTCCCGCCCGGCTGCCGGACGGGGCAGTGCTGCGACAAGCGAATACGCTGGAGCACCTTTTAAATGTGGGTGCTATGTGAGTGAATTGGAGTGAGTGTCAGTAGGGTCAGGGGTGATAAAGTGAAAGTGATGTTAAAAAATACCTGGCCTGGTGATAGAAAAAACTATTTAATAAACACTGGCAGGTATCAGTAAAAAAATGTGGTGTCGGAAAGAATAAGCGGGTTAATGAGCTTACTTTCCTATGTGGGTCAACATGTTTCGGGGCCTCATGCCCCTTCGTCAGGACCGGGTACAGATCCCCCTGTCACTCACTAATGTATTACCACAATTAAGGTGTATGTACAAAAAAGTGCAGTAGTGATATAATTTATCAATGTGTATAGATATATAGTTTATATTTATATATTTCCCTAGCTAGTGCTAAAACTCCTGATGAAGTATGCTTGGGAAGATGAGGAATAATGCCCCATGAGCCAACACTGGATAGACGGGTATTTGAGGGTCCAATCAACCCCAGCCTTAGTGTGCTTCCTCCTCAGTCCGTGGCTTCCGTGATTGTGACAATCACGGAAGCCACGGACTGAGGAGGAAGCACACTAAGGCTGGGGTTGATTGGACCCTCAAATACCCTTCTGTCCAGTGGTAGCTCATGGGACATTATTCCTCATCTTCCCAAGCATACTTCATCAGGAGTTTTAGCACTAGCTAGGGAAATGTATAAATATAAACTATATATCTATACACATTCCGTGATTGTGACAATCACGGAAGCCACGGACTGAGGAGGAAGCACACTAAGGCTGGGGTTGATTGGACCCTCAAATACCCTTCTGTCCAGTGTTGGCTCATGGGACATTATTCCTCATCTTCCCAAGCATACTTCATCAGGAGTTTTAGCACTAGCTAGGGAAATGTATAAATATAAACTATATATCTATACACATTGATAAATTATATCACTACTGCACTTTTTTGTACATACACCTTAATTGTGGTAATACATTAGTGAGTGACAGGGGGATCTGTACCCAGTCCTGACGAAGGGGCATGAGGCCCCGAAACATGTTGACCCACATAGGAAAGTAAGCTCATTAACCCGCTTATTCTTTCCGACACCACATTTTTTTACTGATACCAGCCAGTGTTTATTAAATAGTTTTTTCTATCACCAGGTCAGGTATTTTTTAACATCACTTTCACTTTATCACCCCTGACCCTACTGACACTCACTCCAATTCACTCACATAGCACCCACATTTAAAAGGTGCTCCAGCGTATTCGCTTGTCGCAGCACTGCCCCGTCCGGCAGCCGGGCGGGAAGACCCCGATGATGAATCATGACACCAAGGGCCCTTTTGGTGTGTGAGGGGTATTTTAACAATTTGTGTATTTTTAAGGAAGGTGTCCACATATTTTGCTGGGCGTTCGAGTATCGAATTGATGTATTTTCTCCCAAAGGTACATAAGGACCCAAGGAACCCACCAGGTCGACCCATAATCTCGGGAGTCAATTCGATACTCGAACGCCCAGCAAAATATGTGGACACCTTCCTTAAACCTCTTGTGGGCCAAACAACAAGCTACATCAAAGATACAATGGAAGCAATAAACTTCCTTGACTGTCAAACATTTGACGAATCAATGGAAATTCTGGTTACCATGGATATAGTTAGCCTGTACTCTAACATTCCGCAAGAAGAAGGCTTGGAAGCCCTTGAATTCTTTTTGGACAAGAGAGAAAGACCCCACAATGTCCCAACAGATTTCCTATTGAAATTAGCAGAAATCTGCTTGAAATTTAATTTCTTTAAATCCAATAATGTCCAATACCTACAAATCATGGGGACGGCCATGGGATGTCCCTTTGCGCCAGAAATGGCAATTATGTACATGGCACTGTACGAAGCTACGTGGATTTACAACAACAACCCTTACGACGGCCATATCAAAATATGGCGGCGTTACATAGACGATGTTTTTATGCTATGGAGAGGTGCAGAACATCAACTAAAATAGTTTGTCGTTTGGCTCAACGACAGAAATCCCAACATCCAATTTACAGTATCATATAATAAAAAAGAAATGAATTTTCCTGATCTCATGGTAAAACACGAAGAAGGTACTATTTACACCACTCTGTATACTAAAGAGACCGACTGAAATACATTCCTACATTTTTCAAGTTTTCATCAACGCAATCTACGTGAAAATTTACCCTTAAGTCAATTCATGAGACTACGCAGAAACTGCTCAAGGAAAATCGATTACTTCTCCAATGCCCAAGAGTTGATGCAAAAACTGCTAGAGAGGGGTTACCCAAGAAAACTATTGAAGAGAGCTATGAAGAGAACATGGTATATCCCCAGAGATGCCCTCCTGACCCCCAAAGAGAAGAACAAGGAAGAAATTCCAATAGTATGTGTGACAACATTTTCAGGAGCAACCACCAAAATTAAGAAAATCGTCTCCAAAAACTGGAATACGGTAAAAGGTCTGAAACCTTTTGAAGCCTCGCCAATTTTTGCGTTGAAGAAGAACGAGAGCGTGAGAAACAAATTGGTTCGAGCAGACACATCTCTGCCCAGACAAGACATTTCCATCCAGTCACTATTGAATCTTCCACCCATCAGAGGGCACAACATATGCGGAAATTGTGTATCTTGTGCCAGCACACTGGAAGGAACAATATTTACATATGGCCAAAAACAAATCAAACATGAGGACTTCACGAACAGCAATACCTATAACGTGATATACTGTGTGGTGTGCCCATGCGGCCTTGCATATATTGGGAAAACAAGTCAACCGGTCAAAACAAGAATATCCCAACACCGTTCTAGGATCAGATGCAGAAAAGAAAGTGCACCAATGGTCCCGCATTGCATCGAAAAAAAACATGGACCAGATGACATAAAATGGACAGTGGTCATACATATTAAAGGCAAAAACGTGGCCAACAATCTATCGAAGCAGGAAGCAAAAACCATTATGTATCTAGGTACAGTCGACAATGGACTGAATGAACTTGCTGAAATGTCAAGCTATATCTGACGTACCACAAAACACCAGCCAAATAAGCAGACCTGCACCACTCGTACATGTCTCAGCATGAAACTTGAACTACTCAGAGTACGACCTATTCGAGGAATGCCACTGACAACCAAACATCTGCTATGCAAATGCCAACCAGCCCATCCACAAGCACTGGCACCCAAAATGATTCTATCAAGCGACTGCCGTCTCATTTCCTGGAATGCCGCCGAGCACACAACGCCCTCCATAGCAGAACCGTTTATCAAACCACAGCAGCCAATTTAGAGGCCCTGTCAAAACAGCGATATGAAATTTACACATAGCGCAAAGAGCGGCACAACACCGCGATATAAAGACTGACATCTATAAGGCCGCCCCGGTAAAACAACAACCAAAAAACAAAAAAAGAACGCGGCAAGCGTCATGCATCCTAGCAACGCGACCATACGCTCTGCCACCTCGACTGACCAATTAGGAAGCAGCTCTCACACCGAGCAGGTGCTCAACCAATAAGGACGTCGCTATTTATAAACTAGTCTTGAAAGAGCCAATGACTGGCGATTGCTGTTCCAAACCAGGAAACAGACGAGCACGGCAATGAGGTGACGCCGTCCAGCGAGGAGACGCCATCCCGATTCAATCGGAGAAAGAAAAGAAAGCGGCAGAACTGCTACCATATGACTAACAGGTAGGACACGACTACCGGCCGAACAGCGCGCTAATGAAGAATTTTAAGGGGGGCCCATCTAGTCCCAAGCGCACAAACAAGCAATGTCAATGTAACACCTGAGCATTGCACACAATAAGGCACAACAGGATCAACCTGAGCACAGCGTCTCATTTTCCAACCATGTCAACCCCAAGACGCTAGATAAACATGGCAAATTAGAACGAAAAGGAAAGCCGAACATCTTCTTCTTCTTTTCTCCCCAGTGTATCCCGGATTAATTCTACGATAAGACACCATCCCGCTAGACACATCAAGACACGTCACGGCGCCGGGCTCATTGACCAAACCTACAAAAAGACACGAATAAGACAAGAGGAAACCTTCCTTTTCACCAATGGGTACGTGACCCTCACATATTATTTTAACAGCACTAAGAACAAGTCTAGAAGTTGTCCATGAGACTCCTAACCCCGAACTAAAACATGCCCCTTACACCCCCACAGGTGTAGCACGATGTCCTGCAGTAACAGCAGCGAGCCCTGATGAAGACCTTTCCTAATTCATCTCCTGTCATCACATAGAAGGTCGAAACGCGTAGGCTTATTATTCAGGCCAGGAGAAGTGTATGCCTCATGACCCAGTGAATTAACAGGACATATAGTGAGAGAAGTATCTCACGCTACGGCAAAAAAACACAAAAAAGGAACTCTCCGACCTCAAACAGGACTGTAATTATCGATTCTTTGTGGGGCAAAGTATTTACACCCCAAAGATAGTCAATCTATTGATTTTAAGTAGGACCCCTCTCTTTTTAGCTAACTTGAAAGAGTAGCAATTTTGAAATAGAGTGTTCGTTTAGGAGCAAAAACACTAGCAAAATAGGTATTTTTATTGTTTTGTATTTATGTATAGTATTGTTAAATGTTGTGTAGACAAATGTTTATGTAAGGAAGTCATTTTGGGTATATGTTGAATGTTTTTTCCACCAAAGGAGATGATTATAAACAATGTGCTAAACCCCAAGTGTGTACCATTGAACAGTTTTGAAGAAAATGCTTAATTACAAATGCAGACAATGTCAATAAATAGGACACTGGACAAAATTATTTGTGAAATGTATGGTGTCAGAGGCAACTCATTTTTGATATAATTTAACCTGATTCCAGCCTCTAACTACCTTAACTGAATCAATCCCCTGTGATTCCTTGTAGATCATTTTGTGAAATGCCTTCTGAACACAGCTTTCTACAGTACAATAATCTTTGCACAGGACTAACCACCTGCAAATTTGGATCCCTTTTTTATCAAGCTTTTTCATCCGTACCTCCACCAAATTCCTCCACCTCTGACAACCCCACTCCCCTTCCCCTAAGCCACAGTGAGTGGTTTACCACCCCACTCATACCTGACATGCTTACTCTCCCTCCAAAAAACTGGACCACTGACTTTGTGCCAGGATCCATCGGCCTACCCACAGTGCATAGAAGAAAGAGATGTAAAGCATAGAATCACACTTGTTAAGTACCAATCTGGCTGAATCACAATCCTGATAAAGTAGATAGTGATGAATCACCATTAGAGATACCCATTACTTAGCTATAACTTATTAGTGATTTGTTGTAACAGATCCTGTGCCTCAGAGACATCACAAAATACATGGAATTGCCCTTTTACCAGCACCTTCAATTTGGATTGCTGCTCAATCAATGTCTGGGCGCCCCGCGCTTTTACCAAATAAAGCATTTTTACAAATGTTTTCCTTCAATGGCTGCTGAAGCCGACATATCAGAGAATATATGACAAAGAGGGACTTCTGGTGTGCTGAACTGTCTCTGTTTAATAACTCTCGGTAATACTTGTTTTTTCACACAGTAGTCTCAGAAATTTAGGAGTATTGTACGAAGACATTTTTGATTTGTAGGCTGATGTGCTGGAGGCTCTTGTGAGTGCAAGGTACCCACAGTATTCTGGAAGAACTTGTTTTTTGATTAATGTATTCACCCATTGGAGCATTTGATGTCCCTCAAGTCCCTCCGGAACCCTACGATACGAAGATTGGTGTGCAGACGATGATTTTCCAATTCCTCTAGTGTTGAAGACTTTTGTTTCTGAAATATGGCCACCGTTACTTGAATTAAGGTGACCTGGTCGTCTAACTGCGAAATCTGCACCTCTGCTTCTTTTAGCCTCTCCGGGATCTGGGCCACGGTCTCCTCAATCTTAAAAAGCAGAGCATGTAGAGCTGCTATTTCTGTAGTTTGTAAGGCTTTCAGAGCCCTTATTTCCTCCAGGATAAGAATAAGCATAGTCTTAGCATCCCTGCAATTCTTCATTATGTGGCAGATTTGAGCAGAGTTTGTTTCGCACCTTTTCACATCTTAGGGCATCCTGCTCGATATTTCCTGACAGGCAGAATTGAAGCTGACTGCATTGGAGGTGTCAGTGGTTGAAATATGTCCAAATCACCCAAGGAGAGATAGCAGAGATTGGTCGCCAGGGTTGTAACTTCTCTGACTAATCTGCCCGAGACTTATACCAGAGCTCAAACCGGATTTTACCTTCACAAATAGAGGATTTTCCCTAACTTCCTTGGTCTTCGAAATACTGACCTCCTGTCCCAGATTGGCCTCCACTGAGTTTTTCGCTGGCATCTGGTTGGGAGGAACCATTCCTGTTGCTAGGCTTTTGGCGCCCGACGAGATGTGACTTAAATTTACTACATCTGGAACTCATTCCTGACAGTGGTCCTGATGGTATTATATAGGGCTTGCACCGTCTTCAAGATCTTCTATATTGCCAGGCAGTGTGCAACCTTTACATGAAGAAGCAGTTCAATTCACCCATGCTGTCGCTTGCCCCACTCGTTTTTGACCCTTTGTTTCAGGACAGTTGTGTCAAAATGGGCTGGAGTGCCTAAGATGTTTGGATGATTTCGCATTTTAATACCCTTCCTTACTCCTTCCCTTTATTAAAGCTTATTAACTGCCTCTGGGGGGGGGAATAGTAATTCTGTGGCCCACCAGTGAGCCTCTACCAGGTAGCACCACTAGACCCTGTGATGGTAAAAAGCAGAGCGTGTATACTTACCCCCCCTGAGAGAGAAACCTGTTGGCCACAGGAAGAAAAACACCAATATCCTCCTCAGCCCGGTCCACCACTGGTCATCAAGGAGTTAAGAGGTTATGCCAGCACACATTGCCCTCTACACTGCTGGCTTCTCCAAATCTGATCTGCTATGGGGGGCACTGCACCTTTCTTGTACCCCCATGCCATGTGCACCTTTCAGCGTGTCGTGATCTGCCTCACTGTGGCTGTGGCTGGGCTCTTCGGCGGAGCGAAGAATAGAAACAATGGGTGTGCCGTAAGCATGGGCGTAAAATCCGCTCCGCTCGCGGATTTTTCGGATTTTCGGCAAATTCGCAATCCGCGAACGCTCGCGAATTTGTCGAAAATCCGTGAATCCGCTCGCGGCGGATTTTTTGCTTGGTTGCGGCGCGCGGCGTGGTGCACGGCGTTCACTTTCCGTCATTTTAGCGTTTGCCGAGTTGTTTTTCTTTGCGAGTGACGCGCCATTTTAGATCTTGCTGCGTGTTCCCGCGGGAGTTTGTCGCCCGCGAATACGTACTCGCGGCTTGCCACCTTGCACAGCACACCTCGCGAGAGTTCGCAATTGCGAACACGTAGTTGCGGCGGAAAGGAACAATCTCGCACTTGCGAAATAGAGATTTTGCAATTTCGCACATTAAAATCACCAGCAAACAGGATAAACCTTCAGAAAATTATGATTTTTATCAGAATCACTCCTCAGGTTGACATTTGCATGGCCTTTTTTTTTGCAAGGAGTCCATTTTGGGGGGGGGAGGAAGGAAGTGCCCCACAGTCTCCAACTTCCTGTTCCTGTCCAGCAGGCTCCTCCCAGTGCTTTGTCCATCTCCTGGTCACTTTCATTTGGATCTGGAGCTGGAAGGATTACTTTTTGTGGGTGCTGCTGGATATTTGGATTTGAGGCCTTTTTGACTGTCTTTGGATCACTTTTGGATTAGAAATCAACTTTCACAAGTAAGTTTGTTTGGGGCATTACAGTTGCTGCAAGTACAATTTTGGAACTTTTTCAGAAAATTAAATAAATTATATTGTGGGTAGCCACAGTATCCAGTAGGACCAGGGTTGGTTATGGGTGCATGATACAACTGTTTTGTTGAATTTAAACACCATTGAGGCCATGGATGGGCTGGGATTGTGCAGATTTTATTGTTTTTTGTCGTTTTTTTGGGCCTGCTGGTGTGGCCCTTTGCCCAGGGGTGGTGAGTGTTGCATGGGCCTAGTCTTTCTGTGGGGTGTCTTCTTGAATTTAAACACCATTGAGGCCATGGATGGGCTGGGATTGTGCAGATTTTATTGTTTTTTGTCGTTTTTGGGGGGCTGCTGGTGTGGCCTTTTGCTTGCCCAGGGGTGGTGGTGGTGCATGGACTGAGTGTGCCTGTGGTGTGGTCTCACTCTCTTTGATGTAAACATCATGGATGGCATTGGATTGTGGTGATTTCTGGCTGTTTTTCTGTTTTTTGGGGGTGTACTGTTGATGTGGACTGGCCATGTGGGTGGTGGTGGTGTCCATCTTGAGTGCTGGCTGGTACAGGCAACATGTGCTTGGGGTGTAAGGGGGCCATTTTGAGGAGAGGCAGTGTCTGAGGCCTGCACTTATTTTGCCTACTTTTCATCCCTTATGCCCAGGGGTAGTGAGTGTTGCATGGGCCTAGTGTTTCTGAGGGGTGTCTTCTTGAATTTAAACACCATTGAGGCCATGGATGGGCTGGGATTGTGCAGATTTTATTGTTTTTTGTCGTTTTTTTGGGCCTGCTGGTGTGGCCCTTTGCCCAGGGGTGGTGAGTGTTGCATGGGCCTAGTCTTTCTGTGGGGTGTCTTCTTGAATTTAAACACCATTGAGGCCATGGATGGGCTGGGATTGTGCAGATTTTATTGTTTTTTGTCGTTTTTGGGGGGCTGCTGGTGTGGCCTTTTCCTTGCCCAGGGGTGGTGCTGGTGCATGGACTGAGTGTGCCTGTGGTGTGGTCTCACTCTCTTTGATGTAAACATCATGGATGGCATTGGATTGTGGTGATTTCTGGCTGTTTTTCTGTTTTTTGGGGGTGTACTGTTGATGTGGACTGGCCATGTGGGTGGTGGTGGTGTCCATCTTGAGTGCTGGCTGGTACAGGCAACATGTGCTTGGGGTGTAAGGGGGCCATTTTGAGGAGAGGCAGTGTCTGAGGCCTGCACTTATTTTGCCTACTTTTCATCCCTTATGCCCAGGGGTAGTGAGTGTTGCATGGGCCTAGTGTTTCTGAGGGGTGTCTTCTTGAATTTAAACACCATTGAGGCCATGGATGGGCTGGGATTGTGCAGATTTTATTGTTTTTTGTCGTTTTTTTGGGCCTGCTGGTGTGGCCCTTTGCCCAAGGGTGGTGAGTGTTGCATGGGCCTAGTCTTTCTGTGGGGTGTCTTCTTGAATTTAAACACCATTGAGGCCATGGATGGGCTGGGATTGTGCAGATTTTATTGTTTTTTGTCGTTTTTGGGGGGCTGCTGGTGTGGCCTTTTCCTTGCCCAGGGGTGGTGCTGGTGCATGGACTGAGTGTGCCTGTGGTGTGGTCTCACTCTCTTTGATGTAAACATCATGGATGGCATTGGATTGTGGTGGTTTCTGGCTGTTTTTCTGTTTTTTGGGGGTGTACTGTTGATGTGGACTGGCCATGTGGGTGGTGGTGGTGGCCATCTTGAGTGCTGGCTGGTACAGGCAACATGTGCTTGGGGTGTAAGGGGCCATTTTGAGGAGAGGCAGTGTCTGAGGCCTGCACTTATTTTGCCTACTTTTCATCCCTTATGCCCAGGGGTAGTGAGTGTTGCATGGGCCTAGTGTTTCTGAGGGGTGTCTTCTTGAATTTAAACACCATTGAGGCCATGGATGGGCTGGGATTGTGCAGATTTTATTGTTTTTTGTCGTTTTTTTGGGCCTGCTGGTGTGGCCCTTTGCCCAGGGGTGGTGAGTGTTGCATGGGCCTAGTCTTTCTGTGGGGTGTCTTCTTGAATTTAAACACCATTGAGGCCATGGATGGGCTGGGATTGTGCAGATTTTATTGTTTTTTGTCGTTTTTTTGGGCCTGCTGGTGTGGCCCTTTGCCCAGGGGTGGTGAGTGTTGCATGGGCCTAGTCTTTCTGTGGGGTGTCTTCTTGAATTTAAACACCATTGAGGCCATGGATGGGCTGGGATTGTGCAGATTTTATTGTTTTTTGTCGTTTTTGGGGGGCTGCTGGTGTGGCCTTTTCCTTGCCCAGGGGTGGTGCTGGTGCATGGACTGAGTGTGCCTGTGGTGTGGTCTCACTCTCTTTGATGTAAACATCATGGATGGCATTGGATTGTGGTGATTTCTGGCTGTTTTTCTGTTTTTTGGGGGTGTACTGTTGATGTGGACTGGCCATGTGGGTGGTGGTGGTGTCCATCTTGAGTGCTGGCTGGTACAGGCAACATGTGCTTGGGGTGTAAGGGGGCCATTTTGAGGAGAGGCAGTGTCTGAGGCCTGCACTTATTTTGCCTACTTTTCATCCCTTATGCCCAGGGGTAGTGAGTGTTGCATACTTGCATGTCCCTAGTCTTTCTGTGGGGTGTCTTCAATGTAAACATCATGGATGGCATGGGATTGTGCTCATTTTTCTGTGTTTTGTCGATTTTTTGGGGTGTATAACTGAACTGATGTTCCTCTGTCTTCCATTGCTTTTAGGTGCACAAGAAGACTCAATAGAACCACCAGTGCCAGGAAGAAGTCCTGCAGCGGTGTGTGCAGCATAACGTCACGCGACGTCACGTCTGGACACAGAACCCTCTGCAACTCGTGCAACTGCTGCCTGCTGACCTGCTCTGAAGAAGATGGCCCCAAAAAAAGTAACCCGTAGCTCCTCTAGCAAGAAAGGTGCCAGTAAGGAGCAGAAGAAGCAAGTTACCAAGGACACTGGTGTGCCGCCCGCCCCTTTTTTTGGGAGTAAAAAAAAAAGTATGCCTGCAGCAGCTGCAGCGGGATCTGCTGGGGACCAAGCTGGCAGCAGCACCCCCGCTCCATTGGGCTCAGTGCCACCACCACCACCACGCCAACTTAAGTCCAAGCCCTTGAGTGCTGCAGAGGCAGCCAGTATACTTCTTCAACCACCATCGACCAGTGATGTTGGCTCATCGCAAGAAAGCAGCAGCAATGTCCCTCAATCAACACAGGTTGTTGTAGCTCATCTGACGAGTGTTGAACAACCACAGCCGCAACAACAATCACATGTGCAAGTACAAGCCCAAGTACATGTGGAAGGAGAGGCAGCGCAAGGAGATGCGCAAGCAGAGGTGCATGGAGGGTCACAACAAGTGCCCACAATAGTTGTTCCTCCCGAAGTAGGGGCACATCAGGAAATCGACAATCAAGGCGAGGTATCATTTGAGGAAGCCACTCCTCCTGATGATCCTTCATTGTCTTCCACACCCCTAGCAAGGAAGAGATCAAGGGTGGTGTCTACATCCTCTTCAAGCACACCTCCTTCTGATGATACGGATCAAACTTGGGAACAAACAAAGGTAGTTAAGCGTAAAAGGAAGCTCGTCCAAAGTCTCAGAGTTATGGAGTGTGATGAGTCTCAACAAGAAGTGGCGGATACTGCTGCTGATGAAGACTCTGCCAACGACGACCCAGTCATCATAAAGGTCACTGCAGCCCCAGCGGGCATGCAGCAAACAGACATTTTGACCCTAGCCCGAAGAGCTGCTGAGCGTGATGATGATGTTGTCGATGAGGAGGCAGTGGAAACACCACAATCATTGGAGTTAAGTAGTACACCAACTCGTCCCGCTTCCATATTTCTTTCTGGCAAGAAGAGACCTCCGTCAACCTCGACCTTAATTAGTGGCGGTGAAAGTGCAAAACGTACAAAAGTTGGGCAATCCACATCCTCCACTTCATCTGGCATTAGCTTCATGACCACCACCACCAGTATCGCCGCCTCCTCCATGTCCCACAGACACTTCAAGTCCCCAGTTTGGGACTTCTTTACTGTTTGTCCAAAAAATCCAAAGTTTGCCATTTGTACCATTTGTAAGCAAGCAGTTAGTCGTGGTAAGCCAGGTACCAACTATGGTACCGGAGGCCAGAGAGGTCATCTTAGGAGACAGCACACTGTCAAATGGTTTGCGCACCTAGATGCGATCAAGAAAGGCCAAATTGAAGGAAACGTTGATGTTTCATCTGATGATGACGAGCAGGAAGAAGACGTGTCAAACACTTCCCTTACACCCAGTACCCCTGTCAGCAGCACACCCAATGTGAGGCACACTAAGAGTGTTGGAGCGAGTGAGACACCAACGCACAAAAGTTCACCAGCGAGCAAAATTGGGTCAACGAAGTCATTATCAGCCCGTAAATGCTTGGTCCAGGGCAACATTAGAACAATGCTTACTTCAGACGTGCCATATGAACGCAACCACCCACTGACGCGTCTGTATAACACTAAGCTGGCTAAAATGCTAGCTGTGGACCTTCTACCTTTTTCTTTTGTAGAAGCGGTAGGTTTTCTTGAATTAGTGGCAACGCTCTGCCCTAAATGGAAAGTTCCGAGCCGGTTCTATTTTGCCAGAGTTGCGGTTCCAGCACTACATGAAGATGTGCTGCAGGCGATTGGGGCAGCTTTGCAGAAGAGTGCTGTTCACACAATACATCTGACAACAGACATGTGGACCAGTGGCCCAGGCCATGATTACATGTGCATCACTGCACACTGGGTCTCTTTTTCAGGTGTTAAAGCAAAGCTAAACGCAGGTGTTGACCCGGACAAAGTTTTCAAAGCTGCTCGGAAACATGCAACACTAGCCATGTTTGGCTTGGAGAAAAGTCACACAGCAGAAAACCTTTTGCAAGAGTTTAACAAAAAGGTCTTGACAATGCTATCCCCCCTAAAACGCAAGATTGGTTATGTTTCCACGGATAATGGCTTCAATGTAGTTAAGGCCATGTCGGAGGGTGGCTATTTCAGAGTGCCATGTTTGGCGCACTGTATCAACCTGGTAGTTCAAAAATTCTTGAGTGATAGAGACAGTGCAGCGTTCGCGGTAATGGCCACCTGCCGCAAAATGTCCAACCATTTCAGCCATTCTTTTAAGGCCCGGAAGCATCTGCGGAGACTGCTACTTCAACGTAGAATGCCAGTGAAAGCACTCATCCAGGAGGTGGCAACACGTTGGAACTCAACCTTCTACATGCTTGAGCGTCTGTATGAGCAGTATACGGTACTCGATCACTATTTCTTCACAGAGGGTAAATCTCAGAAGGAGGACCTGCGGATGACTGCGGCGCAATGGGACATAGTTAAAAGCCTGACAGACATGCTTCGTCCTTTTGAGTTCTTCACGCGTGCAGTCAGCCAGGAGGACTGTAATTTGGGAAAAGCTATCCCATTGTTGTGCATGCTAGAGCACCAACTGATGGCGGTGTCTTCTGAGTTTGAAAAAGAAGATGAAGAAAAAAAAAACCATTTCATTTTGTCAGAGAAATTATTAGAGCGCCTACGTGGTGATGAACGTCTTCAAAAGATCGAGTCCGATCAGCATTACATTTGTGCTACTATTCTGGATCCACGCTACAAAAAGGCGCTGGCAGACGAAGCATTCTTTCCTTTTGATGATGCAGATGTTCAAAAGTACAAACATTGGTTAGCCTGGTCAGCCAATAGGTTTGAAAAAGAACGGCAGGTTATTGAAGGAGAAGCCAGTACATCAGCATCAGCATCAGCAGGCCATCCCCAGTCACAAGAATCCACTTCTGCACCTGTGGCTGGGGCACAAGTGACCTCTCAGCCGTTAAAGACACCGGCAACTGGATCATCTGCACCACACACAATGACAACACTAACAGTGGCTGCGGAGGAGGATTGGCTAAGTTTGATGGGGTATGGTTCTCGAAAAAATGTCACAGCCACAGCAAAAAGTAAGCAAAGTGGAGGAACCGTTGATGACCTTGAGTCGATGGTGCAGGACTATATGAATGACTCAACAGTGGTCTTTCTTAATGAGGAGCCATTGCAGTATTGGCATGGCAAAAAACAATTGTGGCCACAGCTCTACAACCTGGCTATAAACTATTTGTCTTGCCCACTCGCAAGTGTGTCTTCTGAACGTGTTTTCAGTGCTGCTGGTGGCATTGTAACTCCCAAACGGAGCCGCCTCTCGCCCAAAAATGTGGAGCGGCTGACAATGATCAAGATGAATCAGCACCTCATACCACCTGATTACAAAGTACGAGAAAGCACGCCGCATGAAGACGAGGAGGACAGCAACGTAGATGAGGGGATTTTTTCTCTGTTCGGTGGCACTGACCTCATCCAGCCTGAATTCGCAGAGTATGATGACGAAATCTTGTTCTTATTCCCTGACACCGAGCACTGAAAATGAGACAATCAATCAAGAACTTTCTTTTTCGTCCTTATTCCCTTTTATTCCTGTGTGCTTTGTGTCTCTCTTTCTTTGTTTTGCACAGTTAATTTAATTCAAACTTTAATCACCTAATCCCAAAAACAAGACCATCATCAGAACTGTCTTCACTTGTTTGCTTATTGCTTTGAAGGTGCCGCAGTCTACATTCCTCAGGTTCACAAGTTCCGAAGAACATGCTCCTCTATCCTCCTCCTCCAGACTGCGATTTCCCTCCAAGCAGAGTGCTGGATTACGCCCAATGAAGAAAGACTCAGCACTTGTGGGGGTGTTGTACTTCTTTGCGGGTGAGTTGACGGATTTGGGCCCATTGCTGTGAAGCTCTAATAATGGACAAAAGTGTTTTGGACCAAATATGAGGTGGAAATTTCTTGCCGTTTTTGCTGACTTGCTTGCCTTTGAGGTGCTCTTTGGCGGGGTTCCGGGGGTTTGTGGGTAATTTTTGGTGTCTGTCGAAGCACTGCTGCGACAGTCTAATCTTGATTGCATTTGCTTTTCAGGAAATCCGTGGTGGAAAACAGGAGTTATGATGATTGATGATGATGACCTAGCTGAACAGTGCCGCATTTGGACCGAAGGCCGAGAGATATTGTAAGTATGAGATTTAGCTTTTTCGCTGTTTGGGGGTGTTGTCGGTTGTTTTTTTGCGGGTGGGTTGGCGGGTCTTGCCTGGGGCATTCCTGGGAATGTCTAATACCGGATAGAAGTGTTTTGGACAAAATCCATAAGGAACAGCCTTTTTTTTGCTATTTCTTCTGACATCTTGCTCAATGTAGCGTTTTGGGGGGCTTCCTGCTGTTCGTGGGTGGGTTGCGGCCGGGGTCTCTGTCGAAGCACTGCTGCGACAGTCTAATCTTGATTGCATTTGCTTTTCAGGAAATCCGTGGTGGAAAACAGGAGTTATGATGATTGATGATGATGATGACCTAGCTGAACAGCGCCGCATTTGGACCGAAGGCCGAGAGATATTGTAAGTATGAGATTTACCTTTTTCGCTGTTTGGGGGTGTTGTCGGGTGGTTTTTTGCGGGTGGGTTGGCGCCGGCGGGTCTTGCCTGGGGCATTCCTGGGAAGGTCTAATACCGGATAGAAGTGTTTTGGACAAAATCCATAAGGAACAGCATTTTTTTTGCTATTTCTTCTGACATCTTGCTCAATGTAGCGTTTTGGGGGGCTTCCTGCTGTTCGTGGGTGGGTTGCGGCCGGGGTCTCTGTCGAAGCACTGCTGCGACAGTCTAATCTTGATTGCATTTGCTTTTCAGGAAATCCGTGGTGGAAAACAGGAGTTATGATGATTGATGATGATGATGACCTAGCTGAACAGCGCCGCATTTGGACCGAAGGCCGAGAGATATTGTAAGTATGAGATTTAGCTTTTTCGCTGTTTGGGGGTGTTGTCGGTTGTTTTTTTGCGGGTGGGTTGGCGGGTCTTGCCTGGGGCATTCCTGGGAAGGTCTAATACCGGATAGAAGTGTTTTGGACAAAATCCATAAGGAACAGCCTTTTTTTTGCTATTTCTTCTGACATCTTGCTCAATGTAGCGTTTTGGGGGGCTTCCTGCTGTTCGTGGGTGGGTTGCGGCCGGGGTCTCTGTCGAAGCACTGCTGCGACAGTCTAATCTTGATTGCATTTGCTTTTCAGGAAATCCGTGGTGGAAAACAGGAGTTATGATGATTGATGATGATGATGACCTAGCTGAACAGCGCCGCATTTGGACCGAAGGCCGAGAGATATTGTAAGTATGAGATTTAGCTTTTTCGCTGTTTGGGGGTGTTGTCGGGTGGTTTTTTGCGGGTGGGTTGGCGCCGGCGGGTCTTGCCTGGGGCATTCCTGGGAAGGTCTAATACCGGATAAAAGTGTTTTGGACAAAATCCATAAGGAACAGCCTTTTTTTCAAGGTCAAATTTTGTTCTAAAACACAGTAGTACACCTACCTTGAGGGGAAAGATCCGCTATAATATTTTGGCCATACTTATTGATCCTTAAAAAGGTGACTCAGACATAGCACGCAATTTCTAAAATATTGTACTGTCTATTAGGGAAATCAAAGTGTGACTTTTTGCACCACACAGCGTACATACCTTTTATTTATTTATCAGTGGTATTGTAATAGCACTTCCTGTTTTCCGTTCAATAATTACAGGCCGGGTTTCAGTCAACATCCGCCAGGCAGGCAGTGGACAGGGTGTCTTCTGTCAGTGGTCACCACATTGATGGACGAAGCGTCAGCTGGAATGGAGGAGTGCCGCCAATAAGAGGAATTGTTTGCTGCATGCTTATTACTTACCAAATTCAACAGGACAACTCCAACAACATACGCAATACAGATACAGTATCCATTGTTGTCTTTTATTCTATGAGTGTGACTGCATGTGCTTATCTTTAGTTTGTAACCAAAGATTGTCTGTATCTTCAATTATTGTTTGTCCATGCTCTGCTTTTTTTTCTTCTCTCAACAAAACCTACCCAAAAAGAAACCCCCATTCCCATCCATTTTACAAACCCTAACCCTCTTCCCCCGGGCTGTGTTGTTTTGCTTGATGTCTGACTAAAATGACATCAATAATTCCACACACTTGCTGGCGAGGATAAGGTCATAGCAGCAACAGGCTGGTGAAGGAATACGAGGATATCTTCTAGACTTACTCAGCTTCAGTACTATATCTTCTAGTAGTAGTAGCCAATGTCAAATAAATTCAACGCAAGTACTAGTTATACTTGCAAGCAAATACTTTACCATTTGTTAGGCTACATTATGGCACTGTTCTAGTGTACTGTCACCTGCTATTTTCTCGATCGTACCGTAACCGTTGTAATGCTACAGTAAGGAGGACAAACAAGGTTTCGTTTTCTTTTTTTCCATAGGCATGCAACTGCCACTGTGTCACACCACTAGTACCACCGCAATGAGGAAATGTCACCCGCCCAGGATTGACAACGTTAATCCCCATTTCACCTGGAGCCAGCCCTGGGCCTAGCCCTAATTTCTAACACAAATTACAGGTAAGATAAGCGTTTGGTGGGAGGTAGTATAATGGAGTATTATTTCGGAGTAGACAAGAGATTGACGGTTGTACTACTAAAGTCCTACGACTGTTCAGGAAAACAAAGTTACTGTTACACCCCCGCCCCCCACCCACCAGACTGAAAAGCAGTAAAAAACAGGTATGGTCAGATAAAGTTGAAAAATATATTTATTTAGCCCTAACAAAATAATCTCCCTCACCCACCCTAACCCCAACGATTGTCTCTGAAACGTCCCAAAACGATCCCAACTCCCACATCCCACCCCCCAAAAGTCTATAAAAAAAGGGCAAGGGACACTCCACTACTGGAGGGTGCTGGTGCTGGTGCATGATGCGGCATGGGCATCATACTCCTTGCGGAGGGTGGCAAGCTCGGAGCGGAGGCCCTTAACCAAGTTCTTATACCTCAGGACCTCCTGCTCCAGGTTGGACATGCGGACTCGTAGGCGGCGTTGGCGTTCCTTGCAGCTCCTGTGGGGGGCAGCTGGTATTTCGGTTGCTTGGCGGTCGTCTTTCTTAGCCCGGCTCGGTCCCGCTGGCTTAGTCACGGAGGAGGATGCAGTGGTCACAGTCGAGGATGTTGCCCCGCTCGACTGCGTGTCCTCCTCCTCCTCCAGGGCCACCAGCCGCCGATATTCGGCGACTGTGGCCTCCAGCCTCCGTTGCCGGGCCAATCTAGCCTGCTCCCTCCTTGTTGTTGATTTGGAAGGAGCAACTATATGAAGAAATTGAAAGCACAGTACATAACTATTGAGGACAGTATGTATGTAACCTCCCACTTCTGCATCCTTGCTCTAACAGTAGTGGTAGTTTAATGAACTAATTCTACGACCACTATGGACTTCCATTACAGTCGACTATGACAGTACACCAGTCTTATTCTTCTTCTTCTCTCTTGTTTAGGGAAATGGGTACGTTATCTTATGCAAGCCGGCAGAATGACATGGACACAGCACAGTGAACTTGCACCCGAGAAAAAAAGTTGCACACCATGATGAGTGAGACAGACTTGCGTTACTGTACCGGTCCAGTACATGCAGGTGGTGAAGCTATTACTTTTCTATTACGGGTGGCACTGAGAATACTCTGTTACAAGGGCTACTGCTTAATTAATTTACCTTTCACCCTACAGTGCAAATGAGTACTAGAAAAGGAAAATGAAGAAGCTAACTAATTTGATTATCTATCACTTCACATGGGACGTATTTAATGACAGATGAGATGACTTTAGGTGCTTTGCTTAATATTGAGTGAACAGTGATACACCCACACATGAATGACGTACTACAAGTAAACTAAAGTTATTAAGAGAGGTACGGAGTGTCCACCGTAATAACCAGATATATGCTGTGAATGCAAACGCAATACAAAGTACTGCTACTATTCATGATAGTATTGGACACATTTACAATTTCTTTTCCTTGCCTTCCCTGCACTGGAACGGACGTGCGGGTGCGGTGGTACATGCTCTTCAAGGTAACACTTACTTCACCTGGCGACCATCTACTCTCTCTAGATACACATGTGCTATCTAAGAGTCAGAGAATACCATGCTCCAGGCATCCATTCAGTCAAAGTATACGCACACATACAGTTTCTGTTTCACCCACCCAGGCTGCAGTCCTTCCACCCATCCTTGCTTCATCATTGACCCAGCCATGCACCATACCATATTCTTTCCTTCCCAGCCACCTCGGGGGCCAAGCAAACACATATCGTTCTTCTTTGCCAGCCATCATACAAGTTCGCGTCCCACTTACTTACACCCTTCTTTCGCTTTTCGTTCATCCCATCCATCACGTTCGTCTAAGAACTTATTGGGATTCTTCTCACCAAAAACTTCACAGCTAAGTCGAAGTACATTTCGAGGAGGCTACTACCTGGTTGATTTGTAATTGTAATACACCCGTGCAGAAAGCACACTATGCAGTCTTCAATCTCAATAAGTAAGGAATATATAGCTTACCTGTTTCCGCCACCACCGTTTGATCCCCCACAGGAACGTCCGCCAGCTCTTCTACCGCCGCCTCCTCCCCAGAGGCCTCCGAGTCCTGGTCCAACACAGCCACCTCCGCGCTGGCCCCGTCACCAGATGTTACACCTACAAAGTACATTTAAGAATGTTAGAATACACCACTCACTACTATATAATATTTGGTCTAGGAGAAATGTTAAAAAAACAGAATACAATGTAATAATTTGTGACTGTCTACTCCATAGTAAAAATGTCCCATTTTCCAGGGAAGGCTGTTGTCTTGCTGCACTTTTATGCACAACTGATGAATGCTTGCTTTTGATTTTTAACACGCACCACTTTTTCTCCTAACAGACAGAAGCTTGACTCCTGAGTCCTAAGAACACGACCAGGATCAAGTTCAAACCAGGTGAGAGTTCGGCTCGACCACAAGAAATGTGTCCAATTAATCGTCAGCACTAACCACTTTTCCGTTTACAGTTAAATAGTTTTATGACAAAGTAGATTTTAATAAATGTGTTTACTTTTAATAAAGCTTTTAAACTTAAATAGACTCTGTGGTTTTTGTTCCTCTAGACTAGAGTGGATGAGCTAAAGGTTTTGGAATTTTTGCAAGCATGAGTGCCTCTGACACTTCTTGACTGTGCTGTGACTCCGTACTACTCTCTTGTCCTGCGTACGATAATCTAGAGATCATTGGGGATCTATAATCGGTGACTTCGGGAGCTGAATGACTCTGCCACACTATCTAGTCAGTAAGGAGACAGTGCATAGAGGTATTGCTGAATATAATGGGAGTCCAATGGAATTGCCAAATGTCCAATCTTAGTTAGCTACACAGACAGACTAATAAGAATAGTCTAGTAATACCACAGGGAGTCATATTCGAGGCAGGATAAGAATTTATATCCAGTCTACAAGAAGATCAAAGACGATTTAGAAAAAATCGAATGAGGAACGCTAGGAAAAAATAGGTACTGTTTATTAAAATGTAAACTTACTGGGGCCAGCAAAGGAGCCCTCGCCTGCCCGATCCTGGCCTGCATCCTCAGCACCCTCCTCCTGTGTCCTCTTGCCCTTGGGGGGAGCTGATGTACAACATGAAAGAAAGAAAAACCAGAAAACATGGATGAGATTTTTCAACCAAATCAAACATTTCAAAAGAACAATAACAACATATTTTGGAAAAATAGCAAATAGATAGACAACTATTCCACGGGATCTATCTCATGTGGTATACTACGTTATTCGTATTGCCTGATTTGCGGAACGTTGACTTAGAAAGTTCCTATGTAACTCAATAAACAGACTACTAAAGAGGTTTGCCTAGGCCTGGCACTGCAGGCAGCAGTGCGCAACACGTGACAGACAAGTCCATCCTGCTTGCAGATCAGTGAATACTCAAACTATCAATCCACCCGCCACCACCGCCACTATTTCTTCTTATAGCCATGTGTCTAAAGGAAGGACTGGACTTCAGTCTGTTGGGGCTGATTTAGAAGTCCCTTGCGGAAGTTGCGGCTCATTTTCCTCCATTGTTGCGTGCCTTTTCTGACGCAGCGGCAGAACAAAAGACTCGCCATGGTGTTGGTGCGGCGTATATATTAAAAAAAAAACACATATGGGCATATGGGCGATGCATCACGTTGTAAAGCCCTGCGCCATCAGGGGGCGTTCCGGCGCAAGGGAGGGCGTACCTGCGCAGGAACGAATGCTAAAAGTGGCTGAGGGAAATCTACAAGATGTCAATCAGTCACTTTTAGGACAATGATGCATGACTCAAACCCTGCGCGCTTGAAGCCGACGTACGGCTTGATGCAGCATTGGGGAGATAGGGTACCCCAGAGCATTGCTGGAGCTGCGCCATCGTTGGCACGCAACTCCAGCAATGCGCTGCCTTTACGGCACAGATGCGTAAGGCTTCTGTGACGTTTTGGGCCAATGGGTGGTGGTGGCATGGCACACAATTACTGCCGCATCCCTGCTACTTTGCAGGGATGCGCCGGTAATTGAAAATATGACCCTTACTGTCTAGCATTACGCAGTTCTTTTCTTTACAGTACACTCATACATAATTTCTCAGGCCAATGAAATGCTTCTGAACACAACATACAAAACAAAGAAGCATAGTAGCAAGCAAGGCTACTGAGAAGGAGAGCAGTGCACCTGAAATGCATAGAAGATTTTGAAATATAATTTACCTCAATGTAATCGGCAGCATTATTGCTCTTGGTAAAGAACAAAGATTTGCAAATAACAGAGCAGGATAAAACAGAGTAGTAAATGTACTACTACTACTACTCACCAAGCCCGGGGACCTCTACGCCGAGCGCGTCCAGCAAGTCCCGCTCCCGGTCCATGACATCGGTCCAGCGGTGGGTGGCCTGGTTATATGTGCGCCGGACCCCAGAGATCTTGTACATGGCCCGGCACACCTTCTCCCACCGCTTGCGACGCTCCCGGATGCCATAGCCGGTCGCGATCTTGCCGCCTCCCAGGATCGTCTTGGGGAGGCGGCGCTGGACGTGGAAGATCAGTGCCGCCACTTCCTCCGCGCTGAAGATCTCCCTCGGGACCACTTGCTCCCCCCTTAAACGCCCGCACGGGAGCCGGGCACGGGGTGCGGGACCCTTCCCCTTCTCAGGGTGCTTCCCGGCTCCCTTTACCATGGTCTGGGCAGAAATAAACTTAAATGATAAAGAAGAAATAGAATAGTGAAGAAGAAAAGAAAAGAGTTTAAAAAAGTAGTTTAAAAGTAACTAAAAGCTGCAGAAAACACAAAAATATAGAGGTAGAAAAATAGAGGGATAGATAATAAGTAAAATTAGATCAAAAAAACTTCAAACAAGCAAAGGATGGCAGAGATTGAGAGAGGATAGAGAAAGCATGCCCAGAACCATAGCAATGAATGAGAAACAAGATGGCCGCGCCCGTTCACGACCGCGTGGGTAAGTTCGCGCGAGATTTTCCTTGCGAGTACGCGCGAAATTGTACTAGCGAGCAGCACACTTTGCGAGATTACACATAGCGGGCGGAAACGGAATTACGTCACGCCAACAAGATGGCCGCGCCCGTGTACGACCGATAGGGTAACTTGGCAAACGTATAGCTAGAAGCGCCTCGCGAACACGCGCAAGATCACGCGAACATACACGTCGCAAAAAAACAATTTTGTATTCGCACGTATTCGCGGCTTCCGAAATCGATCTCGCACGGATTCGCGCCCCAAAAAACGCACGAAATTGCAGAAAAAACGATTTTAGCTAAACTGAAAGCAATGAGCAGGTGCAAAAGTTCAAACTTAACATTAGTAACATTCAAGGTAGTGCTTCCTGATGGGCCCCTCCAGAGTTTGCAACTATTCTATGACCCTGCTATGACCCAAACAGCAGGCTCATAGAATAGCTACAAGTAGACCATAAAGGTCCTGTGAAAAAAAAATTTCACTGCAACAAAAAGCAAATTACAGATAAGGAAGGAAGCAGGTGCCAGCCAGACTGGAACTTTCAAAATTACTGACACATTAATGAAACACAAATTAATTGATGGCAGTTGAAGAAGGGCAGGTGTGCTTGCTTTTTTCAACCACCATAATCTACAGTGATAAATAAACCTAATAGGTGCCAGTGAGGATGTACCAGAGGGTGGCATGGGTGTCCCAGATGGTGGCAGTGGTGAAACAGAGGGTGCTGTGAACCTGTGATGATAAACCAGACGTAGAAACAACATAGTCGCGGCCGTTGCGAGCCGAAAAGTAAGTTCGCAATTGCGAACTTGTCCCAAAATCGGCGCGAACACGCGCCAACACAAAAAACGGAAAAATCTGCAAATCCGCTAGAGTTCGCGGATCTTCGCGGATTGCGAATCCGTAAATCCGCAAGTTCGCGTACGCGAGATCCGCTAGATCCGCCCATACTTAGTGTGCTGCTCCTTAGTGTTGCCCGCAACCACCTATCAAAATCTCAGGCTGATGAAATTACGTACGTAACCTCGTTTATCAAAGCTGCTCATTAGCTTGTTTCTCTGCAACAGCCAGAGGGCGCCGTCAAGCACAGAGCCTCGCGCGAATCATTGCATCCTGACATGGCGAGGAGGAGTACTGGTGCCTCAGCCGAAGATCGCTATTGCTCCCACAACCACTACCCACCGCCTGTATTGGGCAGTGGAATAGAATGTTAATCCTACATGAAGGGAGGACCAACCATCAAGTTGATTTTTCCATAAGCCTACGGCAGGACAAGGCTGGTGTTCAAGGGTGTACAAGGTGGAAAGTGCAGTTATATAGTCCTTGTAAACCAGATTGTATGTACTGGATGGGGGTTAGTAAAAGTATAATTGTTTTACGTAAGGGATATTCAGGAACAACAAATTGATATGAATAATATTTTAAAGGTAGTCTCCTTCAATACTAATGGTCTTAATAATAATAATAAATTACGGGCAATCGAAACTTGGATTTTAGCCGAGAACCCAGTGGTGATTTTGGTTCAGGAGACCCACAGTCCGGTCAGAAAGTTGTCTGGATTTTCAATTTTTAAAAACTGGGCAGCATATCGAGGGTTTTCTTCTGCCCAAGTGGCCCATCGGAGTACTACTATTTTTTTGGCAAAAGGGCTGGGAGCGGAAGTAATAAATAGTGCCAGCGATAAAAGTGGTCATTGGTGCTAGGTGTGCTGCATGGTGTGGTCAAGGCATGTCTCGTTTTGTCAGCTTCTATGCCTCGGTCGAAGACAATGTTACACCCTATGAGGACTTGTTCTAATAATTATTACAAAATACCAACACAGTGATGATGGTGGGCATTTTAATGTTTTGCAGAATCCAAAAATTTACTCTTCTGTTAATTTAAAAAAGCAGACAAAACCAAAAACTTTTAAAGTAATTCAGAACTATCAGAAAACGCCTGAATTGATGGATCCTTGGAGGGTGGCTTTCCCTACAAAAATCACTTATACCTGATTTTCAGGGAGATTCCATAGTTATTCTCGCTTAGATTTTTTTTGAGATTTCTAATGCTCTGACTTTTAAAACTCAACGCATTTTACCTAATGGTTTTTCAGACCATGCGATCATCATTCTTGAGATAATTGTGGGAAAACCTTCAGTCCGTTCTTAATGCTGGTTTTCAATAAATAATACTTACAAGAGGAAGGTTGGGTGTAAATTTATAAAGAGGAGATCAAGGAATTTTTGACAATTAACCATGAGACAGCTTCATCAAGTATAGTATGAGATGCTCTGAAGGCATTTATCAGAGGGGGAGTGATAGGTAAAGGTGCAGAAAATCATAAAAAAGCTCAAATACAAAAGCACATTTTTGAAAGAAATGTGCAGGAAACTTATGATAGATTTCTTAGACATTCATCCATATTTAATAAAAAGGAATTTGAAAATGCCAGTCATGCAATGAGCGAGGCATATTATGCAAATTGTAAAGCTTTAAATCGGGCCAATATGCAAAAAGTTTATGAGGAGAGAAATTTTACTGGGAGATTCTTAGCACGGCAGGCACATGAAAAAGCTGCCAACAGTAGGATAGATGCCTTGAAAGTCCCAGCTTCTGGAATTAGGAGTAAGGAACTGGAGAAGGTGGGGGAAATCATGCTAGATGGTTATAATCTGATCTACGCACAAAAGTAGTTGGTAAATATAGATTCTCTGGGAAGGTTTTTAGAGGATCACAATATTCCAAGGCTAAGTAGAGAAGAGGGGGTTAATATCTCTCGACATTTCTCTAATGAAGAACTGACTGAGGGCATTATGAATATCCCGAATTGTATGTCCTGTGGGCTGGATGGATACCCAGGTGAATTTTTAAGATCTTTTGTAGATGTTTTAGCTAATTACTTTATACTGGTCATCAATACAATAAAAGAAGGGGATCCTATACCATCTTATTGTTTTAAGGGAAACAACATGGTGAGTTTTTTAAAGAAAGGTAAAGACGCTGAGGATTGAAACTCATATCGCCCAATTACATTATTAAACACTGGTTATAAAATCCTTACAAAGTTATTGGCCCATAGATTTAGTCTAATAGCATCAGGGTTAATCCATTCAGATCAGAATGGTTTTATAGCCGGGCAACAGTTAGGGACAAATACATATTATCTGGCAGAAGCCTTGGACTATTTTGCAGTTAATGATATACCAGCTTTTGTGCTTCTGCTAGATGCAGAGAAAGCATTCGACCTTGTGGTTTAAGAAACTTTATTTAGTACTTTGACTAGATTCGGTATTCCCCCCAGATCACTGGGTTGATACATAAGATGTATTTGCAATGCAGAAGCCAGTATCACTTTAACAAAATAGAAGTGGGGCAAATACAAGTTTTGCGCAGAACCCTGCAAGGGTGCCAGCTTTCCCCTATTCTATTTGCCTTCTTTATTGAGCCATTAGCTTTAGCGATCAAAAACATGGAAACATCCATCCACCTTTGTCACTGATGGGGAAGATAAAATTATAGGTGGATGATATTATATTACTTTTGGACAACTGTAAGGATGTCCAGGAAAAGGCTTTCGAGATCTTTGCACAATATGAGAAACTAGGAGGTTATAGAAATAATAAGAAGAAAACATAAATAGTACTGTGCTGGTGTAATTCAGATGTTCTGCACCCTGATATTGTCTCGTGTGTAAACTTGCAGCCGAAACGATATCTTGGTATCAGGTTTTCATCATGGATTGAGGATCTATATGATTTCCCCTCTCCTTTTAAAAGTACAAGATGTATTCTCACAGTGGAATACTCTCCCGCTGAGTATTTTAGGTAGAGTCGACCCTGATTAAATGCAATTCTGGAAGCACCCAAAATTTGTGATTTGGCCTTAATGAATCACAAACTACCACCAACTTGTTGGTGGTAATTTGCGATTTCCTAGAAAGATTTATTTTTTGCCTTTTTCAAAGTGCCGTGTGGTGCACATATATGCCCTTATGGCAAGCATGTGTACCACATGTGCATACATGCATATTTCAGGGGGGCAACAGGGTGTCCTTTCAGCACCCTTGCACCCTTGAAATTGCATTTGCAATGTGCGAGTACCTATTGGGTACTTGCAAATTGTGAATGGCTTCCCATTCATTCCTATGGGTCTCTAGGCCCATAGGAATGAATGGGAAAGTATTCCATAATTGCGATTCACAATTAAGGAATATGTAGGAATCACAAATATTATTGCAAAACTTACATACATTCCAATTTGCGAGTCCTTAATAGCAAATCGGTAAAAATTGATATTAAGGACTCGCAAAATACAATGATGATACATCTGACCGCCCCTTGTGAACAATACACACTCAATACATAAGGTTGCAAACTCTTTCAACAGAATTTCGATTACGCTAATTAGAAGCACATCTTGCTAGTTCTTTGCTTTGTGCACAGATCACATGAAAAACACTGCAAACGAAATGGGCAATATTCTTCAATCCAAAATGATGTTGCAAAAGGCAACGTTGTAAGTACATGTGCGTAAAACATCAGCACATAACTACTGTACATTTTTTACCTAACTAATACTAATCTCCTATATTCTCAATCCATGCACAGTGGTGGTACATGGAAATTTCTCCTGCACGGCGATGTTGCGTTGGTAAAAGAGGCACTGGCAGGGCGATGCATCCATTTTTCAGATGTCTTGTAGCTGTTTGCATCAGGAACAACCTCCAAGGGCCCAGAACTGGAATTGTCATCAGAAGGCTGGTCAGAAATCCCTGCAGTGGAGTTCAAGGATGCAGCAGGTAAAGAATCTGTGTTCCTAAGACTTCTTAATAGAAGGCAAGCTCTTCTTCAAGCCCTTGGAGAATCTTCTCAAGCTGGATACAGCAAAGAAAAAGTCTAGTCCTTTCCACTGCCCACAGACAGAAGCAGCAGCGGCATGCCAACTCAGCACCGCAACACACAGTCAAAGGGGAAGTACTCCTCTTGACAGCTCTTCAGCTCTTCTTCTTGACAGGTTCCTCTTGATCCAGAAGTGTTCTAAAAGGCTGGGTTTTAGGTACAATTCTTATACCCCTTTTGGCCTTTAAAGCAGGAATTCTTCAAGTGCACAAGTTCTTGTCCTGCCTGGTTTTGGCTCCTGACACATTCCAGGGGGGTGGAGGCAGCATTGTGAAAGGCTAAGCACAGCCCTATTCAGGTGCAGGTGACAGCGTCTCCTACCACTCTGGCTCAGGAAGGCCCATCAGCCTGGTGATGAGCAATCATGAGATGCAGGGCACACCTCAACTCCCTTTGTGTGACTGTCTAGAGTAAATGCACAAACAGGCCCCTGTCAGTCTATAGCAGACGATTCCACTGGCAGGCAGAGGCACAGGTTGTTTAAACAAGAAAATGCCCACTTTCTTAAAAGTGTCATTTTCAAACACACAATTTAAAAACCACCTTCAATAAAAACATGTATTTTTAAATTCTGATCTCAGGGAGCCCAAACTCCAAATCTCTATCTCTTCCCAATTGAAAGTTACACTTGTAAAATGCTACAAGGCAGCTCCATTGATAACCTATGGGAGATGTAAAGAGAGGGCTCTCTTGAACATGCACCGAAATCAACCAAAATCCAAGTATACAATCAACCACACTAGTCACCCAACATACACTATTATCTCACATATGCAGAACCATCCACATAGATAGAGACACAAATCCGAACCCAAAAGGCAACCATGTATTACACAGAGATAAAGAGCTCAAATATACAACACAATCAGGGTTTATTAAAAAGAATTTGAAATAACAATAAATAAAATACATACATTTACACATTAAAAAGCATTAAAAAACAACATGAGAGACAAAGACATATATGTGAAATGTTTAAATTCATCAGACAGAGGTTATTCCCAGCAGGAATCAAGTGTATAAAAACCATCAGTCTATTCACTTATTGGTTGTATTAGACATTAGCTGTTCCTGAATATAACGCAATGTAAAAGTGCAGGCGTCAACGCGTTTCGGTGGTATTGAAGTACCACCTTCCTCAGGACATGTATAAAGCTTGTCTCTCGCACAACAGGTGGTACCCTGTCTCTTGGCCAGTGGGGCCGCTCCCTGTTTTGCTCACAAACCCTATGGGAGAGCCAGGTCTTGCAATAGTGAAAAAACCGAATTTGGCAGTATTTCACTGTCAGAACATATAAAACACACCAGTACATGTCCTACCTTTCACATACACTGCCCCTCTCCCTACCGTAGTAGTTCCTTACATGTAATAAAAGGGAAGGTTTGCACCTTGCCATGTCAACATGGTAGTTTAAAATTGCACTCCCAGACACTGCAATGGCAGGCCTGAGATGTGTTTCCAGGATTACTTATGTGGGTGGCACAACCAGTGCTGCAGGCTCACTAGCAGCATTTGATTTACAGGCCCTTGGCACACATACTGCACTTTACTGGGGACTTACCAGTAAATCAAATATGCCAATCATGGATAACCAATCATAATCACAGTTTACACAGGGAGCACTTGCACTTTAGCACTGATCATCAGTGGTAAAGTGCTCAGAGTACCTAAACCAGCAAAAACAAAGTCCAGCACATAGACAAAGATACAGGAGGTAGAAGCAAAATGACAGAGAAACCACACCAAGGATGTCAGGTCTAACACCTACCGCCCAGAAATATAAGCTGTCGCATGATTTTGCAGGGCCCGATTCACAAAGGTAAACTTACACTTTTGTGTAAGTTTATGATTCTTTGGTACTCACAAAGGGATTTTCCCAGTAGTATCTTTACGAGTGTGGAGTCTCCGCACTCATAAAGATATTACCCGTCAATTTCTTTGTGAATACCTAACACTCAATAACTTATACAAAAGTGTAAGTTTGCCTTTGTGAATCAGGCCCTCTGTGTCTGCTGCAAGTTTGAAATCTGCTGCTATCCATTGTTTCTTGGTGCGGCTGTTGAATATTGAGATGTAAATGTAGAACTCTTAATCAAGGTTGCTTAGGAAACTAATGAGATCTGTACTGCTATGTTAGTACATTATTCAAAATAAATTTCCCAGATAAATTGCGCATTCAAAATGTCAATTACGGTAACAAGATGACTTTTTTTAATGAAGATTCCTTGTTTCTATCGGCATAATTCATTACATTTGTAGAATCACTTTGTTTGTACAATGGGGCATATCATCGTAACTACAGGAATAATTAGCTGTGTTAACTGTAGTGGCAATACATGGCTTCTCTTATTTTGTAATCCATCCCATCTTTTTAATCCATTTCAAGCATTGTTCAAACTAACTGACGGATACTAGTAGTTAATAAAAATGATTGACATGGTGGACCTCCTGGTGAGAAGAAGAAGTGAACACTTCACGGATTACAGTTCGGAGTCTGGTTTGTGCATCTCACAAGCGTGAATGAAAATATTATAGACAGACTAATCTTCCTTAAACTTTTTAACTATTGATTTATTGAAGAGCTTAGAAAATACTGTTGGCACATGCACCTGACAGGGACTAATTCAGTCCCTAAATTAATCTGGATAGCCACTAAGGGCTCAACTCAGAGGCAAGTAGGAATCTCTACGTCTGTGTAAATGTGTAGAAAGAGGGACTAAGCAGTGATCTGTCACCATGCAAACCTCATTGTTAACGAGTTTACTATACACCAGACATATCGAACACTTATGGGAAATTATCTTTAGGAGATGCACACTCTACAGTAAGGAGCTCCAATGGAACAGTCCTCTATGGCAATGGCATAGTGTTGGCTAGACTGTCCTTCATCACATAATTAAGAGAGAGAGGCGATAGTAAAATACCCAAATTCATCTATGAAACTGGACCAAACTAAATGATTTCATAGCTGTGCAGCAAAAGGAAAATTCATGAGTCTGTGATATGAGAATACCTGTAATTAAGTGTTGCCAGACAGATCAATGCAGTTCAGTGCTCAGGTGCTCATGTTTGTCTCTGATCAGGGAATATAATTAAATTGAGATATGTGGAAATAGTGCAGCGAACAATTGTTGAAACACACGAAGAGCACCCTATCTTGATGGTAATGTTAAATGTTGGCCATTACAGTGGTGTTGTCTGCTCATGTGTCCACTTCTGCTGGGTCATTATTATTTCCTTTGTGTTTCATTCCTGTTGTTCTAGGAGGGCCAGAGCAGAGGGATTCTCGGGGAGTGCTTAAGGTGAGGCTTTAATAACAGCAATGAAAGGCTCGAGATAAAGTGAAAATAAAATGCATGATTGGATTGGAAATGGAGGCGAAGGATTTTGATTAATGTACAGCACTATTACTGGATCCCTTTGAAGAGATTTGTTTGTAACATAACTAAAATAGGGAGTTTTTACACCCCAAAGCGTTGTAGTGTAGTTCCTATATCCGTGATAGGATCTGCGCATTGGAATAATATACACTATGGATTTGACATAGGACTGAGGTCAGTATGTCTCTATCGAGTACATTAAACTTAATTACTTGTACGTGCCAGCTAACTCAGAGGTCACTAGAAACTTCTTGAATGAACATAAAGGGATTAGTCTCTGACAACCGCATAAACATGACAACTTTGTTTCCCTTAGAATCGGAACAATATCTTCAGAGTCGTGGAAACTATAGATTACAGTTTCACTCAGACAATCGTGCATGCTTCTTTTCTACAGAGTTGCACAGAAATAGAGAGACGGGCGTTTCAATAAAAGGGTTTATTGAACAGTCTTATTTCTCATGCAAGAGATATGAACTGCTACAATCGTAAGACAGAATGCGAAGTATAATACGTACAGCGTTAGCAGTACTGTAAAATAATACTGCAATAGCATGGTCTGTAGCTCTGACATATATAAAAATACATACATAAATAACACAGGCTAAAATACTCATCTGGTGTTTCTAAAATAACCCTACCCAAGTGTACCTAACTTCAGTATAGTACGACGGAAGAAGTAGGTGCTGGTTATCTATAATTTTGTTGTGCCAAGAGTTGCCAAAAGTTTCTTTAGGTTCTAATCAGCTCCATACATTAGAATGAGAGAGGTTGGTACCTCTTTCCTGGGACTTGATCTCTAACACCCCGCAAGGGGAGTCAGAAACACTGGAACTGGATTCTCTGCAAGGAGGATGACAGCGTCTGGTCAGTGCATCAGTTGGGGACTTGATTTCTTTCGGGACTTGCTGAGGCGAGCCGCCTCATGCAAGTATGTAGCCGAACCGCATCGGGCCTTGCCATAGCAAGTGAAGGTATATTTATACCTTGAAGGTGTTTAGTAATGCCAGTATTGACGTACAAGTCGGGCATAAGAACGTCATGAATGAACCCCTAAGGAATAGATGTTCATGCATAATAAATGAGTTCTTGGAGAAATCAAAATCCAGGCAAGGGGAAGTCCTAAAGGCTTTAGAGTCTGGTTTTCCAAGAACTCGTTGTGACGAAGAGGATCAGATGTAGTTGATCATCCTGTATTTGGTTAGCATGAGCAATGCCTAAATAAGGGCTGGATTTCTATGCCTAAATAAGGGCAATGTGAATTGTACCAATATGAGGGCATAAATTGGAAAATCTATATATGGTATCTAAATTGACACACAACACCCACTCCATTTTCGTATGAACGACATCACTAAATCCTAAACATGTTAAACATATCTAAACTATATATATTCACGAAGTGCTAAAAACATGTCCAAAATACATTGTAAAATGCATTAGAACTGGTAGTAAGCATAAAAAATGCATTGGTGCGGTACATATTAAAGCAATGTTTCATTCTAAGCATATGTTGACATTTTGAATGCTAACTGAATGAATCATGAAAATATACATTCATGAAATGGCTCGTAAATACAGAAGAAAAAAGGCTGAAACCAGTTCATGTTAGATTACCTAAAACTGTTTGTATATGGACAAGGTCATATATTGTCTCTGGAAGTATGCAAAGAATTCTATTCTCTATGAGTAGGTCTACTATAAGCAGATTACTTGTGCCAAAAATGAAAAATACAAATTTGGAGAAAAAAAGTTCCAAAGTTTGTACCTTGTTTTGAAAAAATGAAGGTCACATTCAGAGTCTCTCAGTATACTGTGTGCCAAAATCAAAAGTCAGTGTTAGGGCTTGGAGAAAACATGACATCTTCTATTTCTGTAGTCAAAAAGTCATCCACCGTTGTTGGTGAAAGTTGGAATAGCTTGTTTAGAAGATTAACCACACGTAGATGTGAACTATCGCCTTCAGCATTGGTTGCATCAGCAATGTTCTCATCTGATGTTACCTCAGCAGTTGCAATTTGCGTCTGTGAGTTCGCAATGAATGCCGTCATCAGGATTGGTAGCCGCTGGGGACAACACAGAGCATGGGCCGTTACAGGGTCCAGCAGAGTATTGACATCCATAGGCATGACTGATGGGAGTGTCAGACAGATGTCTATCACACATTCTTCACCGCAAAGCAGGCAGCGTAGAACAGGTAAGATGCAATCTTGCCAGATTGGTCAGAATGACAGAATCCATGTGGTACTTAATTCTCATAGATAAGGTAAATCCAAAATTTGGACGATGCGCTCACGACACGTCATCTCCAGCAGAGCTCTCTCCACGGTGAATTGGGTGTCGCTGGTGATTTGGCGTGCCATATTGCAGCAGTAGGAGCAAAAATAGTATCCCTGCAACAAGTCCAAAAAGGAGTGGCAGTCCGCTAAACACAGAGTGCACGAAGTTTGGAATTATTCCGAGGACTGCTTGAAAAGGTGCTAACAGTCCCAAACATATGTTCTTAAATGGATGTACAATATGGCTCGTATCAGACATGTTTAAGATATGTTGCAACATTTCTGAGAAATGTATAGGGCAGTTTGTATTCAAACGGGCATGTATCTCGGCAGAAGTCCTTGCGACTTGTAGGGCATAGGTCTCTTTGGCTGAGTTCAGTGGCACAGTTTTTTGCAAAAGAATGGCTTTCATTACTGTTAGAGTATCAATTCGAATAGAAGACCTGTTCAGTGAAGGCCATAGAGGCGACTCCCTGGCTCTCTTGGTTTGTGGAAACAATACTTGCATACAGCAAGTGACCCTGGATGAAACAGTCACTAGATATGGGATTCCTGGCAACATGCCACAGCAGCTGTGATTATTCAACATGAGGTAACTTCTATAAGTAAGGAATCCAAAAATTGGATTAATCACTGCAGCTGGTGAACCTTGCAGGAAAAAGGATAAGTCTATAGTGGAACCATCGCAGGCCCCGTGTAAATTAATACCCTGACAAACGAGAGAGCCGCTTAGTGCGATTTCACAGTTAGTACTGCTAAGAAACACTTCACGTCCCCACTTCAACATCTGTGTGTGTATGGTAAATTCCAGGATGTGTTGATGTATTCTTTACCCAACCTTTCATATTTGCCTGCTTGTATGTGTTTTAGGCAAACGAGAGAACTGCTTAGTGCGTTTTCACAGTTAGTATCGCTTAGAAACACTTCACGTCCCCACTTCAACATCTGCGTGTGTATGGTAAATTCCGGGATGTCTTGATGTATTCTTTACCCAGCCTTTCATATTTGCCTGCTGGTATGTGTTTTAGGCAAAACTGAAAATGGAAAATTGTAACAGGCAGAGTGATTTTACCATGTATTATCCACTCAGTGTTGCTGCTACCGTGAATAGTGATCTTTCCAGTTTTTTAATGCTCAGCACCGTACAGTCTGATCCCCTTTGTGCCAATTTGATCTGTGTATCAGTGAGATTGAATTCTGAAAACAGTGGCGTAGTGTTGAATAATTGCCAAGGCACATAGCCTGCACGCAAGTTTTGTAGCGTCCAGTCTAATAGCATGATAGAACGTAATTGAGACTGACCATGTTGCAACGAATCACTGACAGAATATCGACTCTAAGAATATCGACCTACAGAAACATCGACGCTGGAATATCGAAGGTAAGTATATCGACATCCTATCTACAACAAAGTAAGTACAAAAATATCGAAACTTAAATATCGATGTTAAAAATATCGTAGTTAAAAATATCGTTTTTTTTCAGTTGAAAATAAATGTGTAAAATAAAGTAAATAATACTAATAAATAAAAAAAACATCGTTAAAAATATTTAATAATGTTTAAAATTAATAAATTATACATATATAATATTAAAACATTAATTAAATATATACATAAAATATATAATATATACTTCCTAATAATAACTTTTAATAATTATTTTCATTACTCATACATTATTTATAAATACTATAAATTAAAAATACATCTACACACATAAAATAATAACATAAATAAAAAGTATACAATTATTTAATAAATTAGAAAAATTAAATATACCTACAAAATGTTCTAAATTAATTAAATACTACATTATCTAAAATAATACAAAACATATTAAATAAAAAATAAATAAAACTACTATTTAAAGTCCAGAAAACACCACAGTAATTAAAATATTGGATAGCGTAGAAAGTAAAATTACTATTCCCACTCCAAAAAATGCAACAGTAGGGAAAGCGTTGGATAGCGGGTGGGTAAAAATTACTATTCCAACTCCAGAGTGTGAAACAGTAGGGAAAGCGGTGGATAGCGTAGGGGTAAAAATTACTATTCTCACTCCAAAGAGTGCAACAGTAGGGAAAGCGTTGGATAGCGGGAAGGTAAACATTACTATTCCCACTCCAGAGAGTGCAACATTAGGGAAAGCGTTGGATAGCATAGGGGTAAAAATTACTATTCCCACTCCAGTGAGTGCAACAGTAGGGAAAGCGTTGGATAGCGGGTGGGTAAAAATGACTATTCCAACTCCAGAGTGTAAAACAGTAGGGGAAGCGTTGGATAGCGTAGGGGTAAAAATTACTATTCTCACTCCAGTGAGTGCAACAGTAGAGAAAGCGTTGGATAGCGTAGGGGTAAAAATTACTATTCCCACTCCAGTCAGTGCAACAGTAGGGAAAGCATTGGATAGCGTAGGGGTAAAAATTACTATTCCCACTCCAGTGAGTGTAACAGTAGGGAAAGCGTTGGATAGCGGGTGGGTAAAAATTACTATTCCAACTCCAGAGAGTAAAACTGTAGGGAAAAAATTGAATAGCGTAGGGGTAAAAATTACTATTCCCTCTCCAGAGAGTGCAACAGTAGGGAAAGTGTTGGATAGCATAGAAATTAAATATAACATACTTATAAATAATGTTTGTATTTAAAATAATTAATAATTTAAATTTGAAACCAACATCATTTACAAATACCCATTAATAATTATTAAAAACATAATAACAATTGAATAATTTATTAACAATAAATACCAATACAAATTAATTAATCAATATTAGTTACCAAATAATATATATTGAACAATTAAATATTTTTCAAACCAAAACACATTTTTATTATTAAAATTTGATTAGCAATTAAAAATCTTTAAACAATAAAATTATTTTGTATACAAAAAATTACTTTTTATAAATCATGACTTACCAATTATTAAAAAATAGTTTCCAATTACAATAAATTACTTACCTATTAAAAAATTACCAATTACAAACATTAATTACCAATTACAAACATTAATGATCAATTAAAAAAATTAATTACCACTAAAAAAATAATTACCAATTACAAACATTAATTACCAATTCAAAAAATTATTTACCAATCACATCCATTAATCAACAATTAAAATAATTAATTGCCAATTAATTATTAATTCAAAATGAATTTATTATCAATATCAATAAATTAAAATAAATTATTATTTAATTACAATTAAAATACTTCCCACCCAATTCCCCTATAACCCCACCACCCGCTACAAAACTTAAATGCAAAAATTAATTAAAATTAATTTGTAATCCCTAAAAAATAATATTTAATTTAATATATTTAATATACTTCCCAACCTATTCCCCTATAAACCCACAACCCGCTCCAGTACTAAAACATTAAATTAACTTTAAAATATCATTATTATTATATAAAAATAGTACACATGTAATTTAAAACAAGTAAAATACTTAACAAAAAACATATAACACATACATATTAAATACATAATAAAATACATAATAGTAATAAAAATATCGATATTAGTAACATCGAAATTAGTAACATCGATATATTTGATATCGAAATTACTGACTTCGATATTACTTACATCGATATAAATAAATTTGATATTACTTACCTTAGGGTCGATATTCTGTCCAACGATATTCTTGACCTCGATATTCTTTACCTTCGATATTTCAGACTCGATATTTCGGTAGGTTGATATTATAAACTCGATATTTAGACTGTGTACCGTTGCAACATGACCAAGTCTTGTTCCATGATGTTATTATTTCACTGTCTATTTTCGTTTTTGAACGAGTGATTGCAGCTAGGGAAGCCGTTTGCACAGCCCCCTTCGCAGCTTCATCAGCCAATGAATTCCCTTCAATGTGAACGCCATCACGTTGATGACCCAGCGTGTGTATCACTTGAGTGTTTTGTAGTCCGTTTTGCATTCGAACGACTTGTTCCCAAAGCGTTTTATGCTTGATAGTGCCACCTTTTGCATCTTTGAATCCGTTTTTAAGCCTATTCTGTAAATATTCATTATATGTTTAAACACAGTAGAAAGAATCGCACGCTATGAGTGTGGGGAATTCGCGATCCGTATTTTCAAGTGCCATGATGAATGCTTGTAGTTCAGCTAGCTGAGCTGTACATTCTCCTAGAGATTGCGTTTTTGTGACCATTGGTCTGAATTTGCCATCGCGCATACAACCTTTAACGATTGCGCATGCTGCACTAAAAGCTTGCTTACCCTCCGTAGCGGATTGGGCTGATCCATCAGTATAAATTATACATTCATACTGGTCTAGAGGTAGAATTTCAGCAGGAAGAGAACATTCCTGTTCGTATTGCAGGAATGCTTGTATTTTCAAATAAGGTCAAAAACATATTTAACATCAGTTGCAGCAAGAGAATTAACCCATTGTATCGATCTCGGATGTAAAGCTTTAGCATTTTGGAATGCTAGCTTTTGTAACTGCCTCTAAGCCTGGTACAGGAGTTACGACCATAATGCTTTTCCCCTGTACTAGGGCTCTTTCTTTTGCTACAGCGGTTTGAACTGCTGTCAGAATTTTTTCTTTCGATGTAAATTTCATTTCTGCTTGCGTGTACAAATGTGATTTGTATGCAATTGGTACTTTTTCACCTTCAATAAAAGTTAAGTAGGTGAATTCACACTGACCCGGAATTATTCGGATCACTAAGTTGCATACGTTTACGCGTGTTTTGTTGCTGACATGTTAGCTTGTAGTGAATGCCAAATTGCTGTGTGTTTTTGTGTCTAATTGATTGTTTTAAAATCAGGTTTGTTTTAAAATCAGGTTTGATTAATTCGTAGAGAGGTTTAACCCTTTCTGCATAGTTCAGAATGTAAGTTCTTCCAAAATTCAGGAAACCTAGAATCGACTGTAAGTTTTTCAGCGTTTTGGGAGGTTGGCGCTGTGCACACTTTACTAAAAAGTTGGCTGCTGGGCTTTTGCCTTCACTTGATAGTTCATATCCTAGAAAAAGGACGTTGAGATGAGCAATTCTTTATTTTTTTTTAATTGAATTTATACCCCTCAGATGCGAAGTCCACTATAATGGTGTTCACCCTGTTTAAGTGCCTGTTTAGGTCATCGTCTGTCAGATAGATATCATCAACATATGACAATGCCTCTTCATCATAAGTTTGTAGTAACTCTGTTACTCTTGCTGAGAATAACCCCGGACAATTCTTGAATCCTTGAGGGAGATGACAGAAGTGACGCTGTGTCCCCATTATTGAGAAAGCGGTCACATACCTGCTTTCAGGTGCAATGTTTTGACAAAAGAAACCGTTAGAAATATCTAATGTGGTTTTATATTTTTTACACACAATGTTATTCACTAATGCTGTATTATGTGCATTTTGCACTGCAAAAGTTTTGCAACAAGAGTTTAGATGTCTGTAATCCAAAACTAGACAATATGTATTGTCTGGTTTGGAGACTGGAAACAAAGGATTGTTCATTGATGAGGTGCATGTTTCAATCACCCATTGGTATTCAAGTTGATCTAAAACCTCCCTGACCTGTTTTTTAGCTTCTTGCTTAACTGGATACTGCCTTTGTGAAGTTGGTTGATTTTTCAACTGGATTTTGTGGTAGGGTGAATCCTCATCCCATCCTACATGATTTTTGTATAATGCTGGGGCTTGGGCAACTGCCCATTTACTGGCATAAGTATATTTTAAATGTACTGGAATATGGTTGGAGAAGGCTAGCATAATGATGTCTTCACCATGTTGGCACTCCCTGACAAATTCCGGTGGCCAGTCTTGTTCAGCTAGAAGTATATCATATCCTTTAGAAAGTCACTCCCAAAAGAGTACTTTCTCTTTTCTTGGTATGTCTCTCTCCGTCCGGAGTGGTATTTCATATAACCTATGTGGAGAACTGACCCTGGTATCTGAAGTTTCAACTTCAATGTCTTCATTCAAGTCCACTGTCTCCAGAAGTCCCTTCAGGTTCTGGCGAGCTATTGTTACTTCTGCTGCGCTGTCCAACATTGTCTGAGCCATTCTCCATTCTTCAGCTGTGTTCTCAGAATGCTCGGCATGTTTGATTTTCAGACCTGCTACTTTCTTTTTGGAGAATTGAGGTTTTGGTTTGTTTTCTGAACGTGTTGATCGTCTTTGGACTTCATACATTCTTCCTTGTTCTCTGACCGTCCTCTTCTTTTGGATGTCTGTGACAATATCTGAAAGGTACGAGAGGAACGTGTATTAGTATCTTGATGCCTGTCAGGTTTTCTCAAATTATCCCTCTTCCTGAGGTTTTACCACCTATCACAGGGCTCCTTTTGAGGAGACCTACCTCGGGAATGAGAACGCTTCTCTTTGGAAGGTTGTTTGCTGTTTTCCCACTTCTTTTTAGAAGATGTAGGAGTGGTTTTAGTAAAGACCTTTTCAGGACTTTCAGACAGTTGTGGTTTCACTGGTTTCCCACCCAAACTGTCTCTGCCTAATTCTTCATAGGATTTTTCAATTATTCTCGCTAGTTCTTGTGGTTGTTCTGTTACACCAAATTCCCTTCATTTCTGGCGGATTGCCACTGATGTTGCTTCTCCTTTAATATTAGATAATATTATTGATGAGACCTGGTTAAAAAATGTTAGTAATTTCAGGCCTAAATTCAGAGCAGGCACTGCCCCATATTCGTTTTGAATCTATTTCAGGACGTCAGGTATTACCGCCATAGACAGAACACCGTGTGTTTTAGTGTAGATAGCAGCAAAGACTGTGCCCCAAGTGGTGCAGTCTTCCAGATGTGGTGTTATCTCCATTGTTAAACAGATAGTTAGAATTATGTTTGTCATAGGGACTGGTATTGGGAAATACTGCTTTGATTTGAGTAATTTTCTGAGCTATCCAGAATAGAATTTGTTCACGTTTTGCAGGTAATTTACCCATGACTGCGTGTAAAGTCTGTGGTGTCATTTTTTGCGTATTCCCCTGGTGAGAGGTTTGTTGTGAAGTAACTTTTGGAGGTTGGACTGTGAAAGTCTGCATGACATATTGAACCAATTGTCTGTAGATTTTGATTAACTCCTTGAGTTGAGCAAGTAATTCTACATCTGTCATGTCTTCGATTTCAGAATGAGGTGTGTGACCTGACAAAACCGGCCATGTTGCTCCTGGTCTACCTAGTGAACCGAGCCTGGTAATGTGATTTAAATGTTTTAGGGCGCCTTTAAACCAGAGCTCATGCTCCTGGTATGTGAGTGGAATTTTATTATCCTCGAAAGGAATATATTCCTCTGGTGGATCATCTTCTTTGTATAAGTGAAAGAAATGTGTTACTGGATTTGATTCCGGGAATACTATCCATGAGTAGAATACCTCTATCTGGTGAGATTCATGTGCCTCTATCACAAAAACTGCCCTACCAACTCTTGATGTTAGGCAATGCTCTATAAGTTTTAGAGTTATGGCTCTCCTTAAATTTGTAGCAATGAATATAGCATTCTCATCGGTTTCATTAAAACCTGTTAAGTTAAAAGCTGGTACGGCATTGTCGCCTGTAGCTCCACCGGTTTCGGTGTTGTTGTCCTAGGACATTGTTTAACCTGAGCTCATGCTCCTGATATGTGAGTAGAATTTCAATAACCTTGAAAGGAATATATTCCTCTGGTTAATCATCTTCTTTGTATAAGTGAAACAAATGTGTTGCTGGATTTGATTCTGGGAATACTATCCATGAGTAGAATACCTCTGTCTGGTGAGATTCATGTGCCTCTATCACAAAAACTGCCCTACCACCTCTTGATGTTAGGCAATTTTTTAAAAGTTTTAGAGTGATGGCTCTCCTTAAATTTGTATGAATGAATATAGCATTCTCCTCGGTTTCATTAAAACCTGTTAAGTTAAAAGCTGGTACGGTGTTGTCGTCTGTAGCTCCACCGGTTTTGGTGTTGTTGTCCTAGGACATTGTTTAATGAAAAATGCAGAGCAAGGTTCAAAGGAACAAAGATAAGGTGCACAATATTTTGGAACACTGTATCCTTCAACATTGAACAAACCAAAAAGCTACTACATAGGATTTTTCATCCTACTCAGATATGGCGGATATTATCCCTTACCCACTCCAGACGTCTTATGGAGTATTATGAGTAGAGGGTCTCTGAGAAAAGCACAACTGAGTTACTTCAGCATCTAGCATTAAATTAGTGCCTTACCAAACCGTTGGGCACCATGTAGTGTAGTTCCTATATCCCTGATAGGCTCTGCGCATTGGAATAATATACACTATAGATTTGACAGAGGACTGAGGTCAGTATGTCTCTATCGAGTACATTAAACTTAATTACTTGTGTGTGCCAGCTAAGTCAGAGGTCACTAGAAACTTCATGAATGAACAAGAAAGGATTAGTCTCTTACAACCACATAAACATGACAACTTTGTTTACCTTAGAATCTGAACAATATCTTCAGAGTCATGGAAACAATAGATTACAGTTTCACTCAGTCAATCGTGCATGCTTTGTTTCTACAGAGTTGCAGAGAAATAGAGAGACAGGCATTTCAATAAAAAGGTTTATTGAACAGTCTTATTTCTCATGCAAAATATATGAACTGCTACAATCGTAAGACAGAATGCGACGTATAATACGTACAGCGTTAGCAGTACTATAAAATAATACTGCAATACCATGGTCTGTAGCCATGACATGTATAAAAATACATACATAAATAACACAGGATAAAATACTCAACTGGGGCTTCTAAAACAACCCTACCCCAATGTACCTAACCTAAGTATAGTACGAGGGAAGAAGTAGGTGCTGTTTAGCTATAGTTTAGTTTATATGTGCGAAGAGTTGCCAAAAGTTTCTCTAGGTTCTAATCAGCTCCATGCCTTAGAATGAGAAAGGTTGGTATCTCTTTCCCGGGACGCGATCTCTAACACCCCGCAAGGGGAGTCAGAAACACTGGAGCTGGATTCTCTGCAAGGAGGATGACAGCGTCTGGTCAGTGCTTCAGATTGGGACCTGACTTCCTTCGGGACTTGCTGTGGCGAACCGCGTCGTGCAAGTAGGTAGCCAAACCGCACCGTGCCTTGCCATAGCAAGGAAGGTATATTTACACCTTGAAGTTGTTTAGGAATGCCAGTATTGACGTACATGTCGGGCATAAGAATGTCATGAATGAACCCCTAAGGAATAGATGTTCATGCATAAAAAATGAGTTCTTGGAGAAATCAATATCCAGGCAAGGGGAAGTCCTAAAGGCTTAAGAGTCTGGTTTTCCAAGAACTTGTTGTGACGAAGGGGATCGGATGTAGTTGATCATGCCTGTATTTGGTTAGCATGAGCAATGCCTAAATAAGGGCTGGATTTCTATGCCTAAATAAGGGCAATGTGAATTTTACCTATATAAGGGCATAAATCGGAAAATCTATATACGGTATCTAAATCGACACACAACAGCATATCTTACAAGCATCCGGTGGACCGAGTCAAACGCTTTCTCCCTGAAGGGGAAATGTCTCAAAGAAATTCCTGTGCTTGTTAATAGCCAAGTTTCAGGTATAGCCAATGTCTCAAAGCCCACTGATAGGCTTTCAGCCTAAACCTAGGATACCTCTAACTTTTATATTGTACTCAGCTGGAATCTCGTTCTCATCAGCTGCTTTGAGTTAATCTCTCTTTGGTGTATTCCGTTGAATGTCGGGGTTGCCATATACCAAGCCTGTCTAATCTAGATTCCACCTGATGCTTATTTCCTTCATCACCAGACCCTCCCTGCCAATTTATTTCACTTTTGCAAGCTATTTTTTTATCCCTGCTTTACCCCTTTGTCACTGCAATCCCATAATTATCTTCCTCCTTCTTTTCCCCTTTTCTGCCTTTCTCTATCTTATTCTGGGTGAACGTCTGATGATTAGGCCCGGGTAGAATTTCTATTCCGTGAGCGGAACTGGAGAAATTTGGCAACTCCGCGGTACTCTTGTAACACAGAGTTCCCGGGAAAATACCGCCAATGGCCGCATGGCAGAATTTTATTCCTGTTCGAGCAAAGCGATGACAACTGGAACAATGCAAGGCTCCAGAATACAAGTTGGCAAGTGTGAGCGAGATTTGGCGTCCCCTACTGTGATTTACAGTAGTTAGGACTTCCTACGAGATTTTTGAATGCAGGAGGTCACAAGTGGTCATAGGGCTTCTTCCTGAGTAGATTATCTACTCAATTAGCAACAAAATCAAGGGGGAGAGGAGTTGGCCTAACGGCTAGGGCAGTCAACCTCGAATCTGGGGAACTGGGTTCTGGGCTCGGCAATGACGCTGAACATCCTGTGGTTCTGGGCAAATCACTTAATCTCCCCGTGCCTGGCAAAAAATGAATGTATCCTCATGTAATGCAAACTGGTTCTATGTAAAGCGCTCTGATACCCGTATCGGGTCAAGTTCTCACTATATAAAACTCAGTAAAATAAAACAAAATAAAAAATCAATTTAAATGGCAGCTCTTGTGCTCCATATTGTGCAAATCCGCAGAAATGCACTATGGCATTAAAATTGGAGTGTGATGTGTATTTTCCGCCTGTTGGCAGAACTCTGCAGAATATTGCCAAGTTTTTGTGTAACTCCGTGGAATTCCACAGAATTAATTTCTGAGAGGTCTGCCCAGGCCTACTGAGATAAGAAATATGTACCAGTCCCTAAAAATAAGTGTCAGTGGGTCCCACCTGCAACCACTAGCTCTAATTAAGCCCTGTCTCTCTCAAATGTTTGCAAATTGGACTGTAATGGATCATATTTAGGAGGTGACATTCCCAAAGATTAATTCAGTCAGCAGAATAAACCTCACAATTTATAAATGTTATGGTTTGTTGGAAAGTTAATTTTATGGCTGTCTGACACTTACTTTGTATTGAGACCGTCCTTTGTTTTTAGGAGCTGCTTCCTGCATTTAACTCCAATGCCTGCTGCAAAGTCTAAAATTACCCACTCATCATTCAGAAAAAGTGGTTACCACTATGCGATTATTTAACACATAACAAAACTAAATACTTCATTGGGTGTCTGTCATCTCTTTTGATTTTCTTTGCAGATTAGCTTTTGTACTTATTGGTATTATTTTTATTATTGTCAATTGAGGACATTTTTGTAAACATAATCTAATCTAATTTAATTCATGTTTATATTTGTTCTACTGCATGAGTGTTTGACAGGTTATTATTGCCCTTCATAATTTGTAAATCAGAAAGATGTAATTCGTATTTTGTAACATATCATTTGTCAATTGTGTACTATACCCAGTTTTATTACTTATTAGTTTTGTTACTTGATGCTATTGCAGGCCAACTGTACTTACCTCTCTTGTCTACAAATAAAACGTAAAGTTAAGACAGAACGGTACAAAGATTTCTACTTTAAAAAAAAATAAAGTATAATTTGGGTCTATTCAGGGTTTCAAACACCCGAGTTCTCCATGATCCCAGCAACCCTACTGTACTTTATTGATTGATCCATTTCTGACCCAATTTCAACATAATTGTAGATTGCCATGAATCTTTTACTTTCTGAAGTATTACCCCGGTCTTCACAACTCAGCTCATCTTTAAGTCCTAAATACAAAAGAGTCACCATTGCCTGTACCCTAATATAAACATTTCTCCCCACCTAGCAATTAATACAGGCAGTCACATGAAACATGCGTAATTCTTTCCTACCCTCCAGGTAGACCATGTCAAGTTTTTTCTCCCACTTTTTACAGAATATATTAGCAAAATCACATTGAGATTCCTATCCAATACACACACAACAAAATCCAAGGTCTACCTAGGAAAGATCTCCTGTTCAATTTCACAGTATAAAGATGGGTTAATAGAATGTTATGTTAGTCTGGTTTAATGAGCATACAGCTACCCCACCTAGGCTTCACAGCACTGTGATACCAGCTGGAGCATATGAATGGAATTTAGATTAGCCAGGTTTTTAAAAGCTTACTAAACTTCTCAAATGAGGCAAATAAACCCAACATCAGAAGAAGAGAGATCCACATTTTGGGTCCCAGAAAAGCAAAGAAGCACGCACCTTGTCTAGCCTGTTTGACTCGGAGGATCACAGGGAACTTCTGACTGGTCAAATGCAGAGTGCGTTTGAGAGATATAGAAGATCAAGCATCCTTAGATACCTGTGTGCAGATTGAGGCATGGCTTTGTGCATATAGCACTTAGCTTTGGACTTGATATGCTTGCCAGTGGTGAGTCAATGAAGATTTCAGAGATAAGAGGAAACTGAAGCATACTTTGGAATGTGGCATAGAAGGTGAGCCGCTGCATTCTGAATGGTCAGGAGCCTTTTCACAGAGAATTTGGCTGCCCCTAGATAGAGTACATTACCATAATCTAACCTAGAAATAGTCACGGCCTCGCATAGAGTGGAGGGATGTAATGGCCATAAGATATTCTTTAGATGTCTGAGTAAGCCAAAGGGGTGGAGGCCACCATATTCATTTGATTGTCCATGGTAGGCTTTTTATCCATATAATACATAAATAAACACCTGGACCTTTAACAAGAAAAAGAGAAAGCGAGGATGGATACAAGAAACAACTGGAATGGATTATTCTTTTTTAAGGACGGGTTCCCTGACCCACCATAGGTAGCATGCTTCATCATTGGGAAACTCCTCAAAACATGAAACCTAGTCACGGTACGGGCTACAATTCATTCACTAAGGAGGAGGAGTGCAACTGATGTTTATAAGAGATAAGGTAGATGCCCAGTTATGAGCTTACTGTTGGTGAGGTGCAATTAGTGATGTGGTGGTTGGAACTGGATACAGGGTACGCAGCTTTAGTCAGGCGCCCCTAGGTCAGGATTAAAAACAAGGGATTGTACCCACAAACTAGGTGTTTTTTGCATTTTTTATTTTCATTTCAAGTTTGATGACAAAAGCAGAATCATTTCTATCTTAGGTCCTGATGAATGACCAAAACAGCTACTTTGAGGGTACAATGGAAGAAACATGTTGACCGTCAATATTGACACATTCCAGAAATTTTAATCTACTCCTGTAGTGACCCTAGTTTTTGATCAGATGATTGTTCACCAACACAGATCCTTCAAGGTTAGGCTTTTTTAATAATGAATGTACTGTCCCTTTAATATCTCTATTGAACTCATTTCAAACAATGATCAGTGCATTTATGTGTCTGTCAACATTAACAGATTTCCCTTGTGTACAATATATTTCATATTGTTGCACTTTGTATCGAAAAAATAAATGTATTTGAAAAATCCATATCTATCTCCTATCTCTATCTCCTGGGCTGGCAATTCGGGCTGGACTGTTCCCATCAAGAGCAGGGTCAAGACTGATTTGCATATGGCTGGGTTCAAATTGGGGTGTCATAGTAAGAAAAAGAACTATGGATTAAATCCAGATCTCTTCACTGGGGGTGATTGGTTGAAAGAATTCAGCACTCCGTCCATCATCTGGTTGTGTTTACTATCATAGATTAGGCATAATTAGGGGGGTAGATATTACAAGCAGGATAGTCTTCTGTTTGTAATATTTCGAATTTATTTTTATTTTTTTTATTTGGCTGCAACAGTCTCTTGTTTGGGTATTTCTCATCTCTCAAGTCAGGAAACCTATCCCCTCTGTTTTTCAGCAGTTTTCCATTTAATCGATAGGAGATACCTAGTGACATTCATGTTTTTTGACACACTTCAACCAAAGACATTTGGAACATCAAACATAAATACAGACGAATTGCACACATGTAAGCATGTTAAAGTTATAGGGCCAGATTTACCAACAAGTAAGCAACATAAGCTTTATTTGACAGTGTTTGTCATAAAAGCTTTGTACATAAAAACCTGATTTCACATTTTAAGCATTAGCTGTAAAAAGTAGTTCATTAAATAAAAACAGTGCATCAAAATGTGCGTTGAAATATATCACAACCTTAAAAAGATTATAAACGTACACACAATATTAATGTACATTAAAAAGGATACACATTTGATACTTTGTTAAAAGAGGGTCCCAACAGGCCTGAAGTACTTCAATATCACAGATGACATAATCCTACATTCAATTGTAAAAATGTCGCCATTGGTACTGCATAAGTAAGCGATGGGTAAGTACAAAGGATTCTCATGGCTATGCTGGATGAGTTGATGCCCATGTTCCTACATATCGGTGCAAGCCATACTGTACGAGGTGTGTGGTAGGCTGGGCATACAAACAGCACATGATAGTAAGTTTCCTCCATGTCAGTACAGTTTGGACATTTATTACCGTTAGTAGCCAACCATTTATCAGTAAGATACTTCAGGGGTAGGCATCCTACTCTAAACCGAAAATACAGTTTGCGGTCACACGGCGTGGAAATTACATCCCAGTAATTCTCAGCCGACAGGAATGATTTAATTTGTAAAAACTTCCCTGTCAACGTTGACCCATCGCTTTTACTATGAGCATCTTGTATATTCTGTTCTCAGTACCTTTGCTTAATTAAATATTTTGATGGAAACTGGATGCTGCTAGGTGTTGCCCACAGTGATGACATTCCCAAACTGATTAGGGATCTGCTAATATCGCACAGCCTGCTTATTTTATGCAAGCGATCAGCCTCCCTTATATCTCTAAGGCCGTTGGCAAAAATGGCCAGTTCTGGCATAGACCAGATCCTATGCCAATAGAGGATGGGACGTAGTCTTGCTAAATCTACCAATGCTTTCCTGCCGAGATCATAATGCAGGGGGAGGGTGGGAATATTTTGGGGTAGGCTTGTAATCCCTTTAATAAACCTGTTCTCTGATAAAGCTAGCTGAGACAATTTCTCAAAACCCCATAGCTCGGCGCCATACAGGACTGAGCTCACAACCTTGGAGATGTAAATTTGCAGAACCGGAATAAGAGGCTTATTCAGAGTTGTTTTATATTCCTTGGTCAGAACACCGGCCAGTTACTAACCTTTCCTGCAATGCAGCAAGGAAACTTGCCATGCTGAGTTAAGTGAAAGGAAGAGAGCAGAAACGGACTATACCTACTGAGATAAGATGTACTTCTGCTTGTTCAGGCAGCCTAGCACTAACACAGGCACCCTTGAACCATGGGGCAAGGGTGCCTGCTATACGAGCAGGATTGTTTTTGTGCAGAAGGGACAGCATCTTGTACAAAAACAATCCTTAGAGGAATATCTCTCTTTCCATGTGTTCTGCAGAATGCAGCAGAGATGGAAAGAAGAAATAACGAGGCCAGGGCCAGGGTTTGTGGGTCCTGTTACCCTGTCCCGTTGTACCTTATTACTTATTAAACTTCAAACACAAGGACCAAGTCCCGAAGCTATCAAAATGGCAGCAGCAACATTTCTGTTGATTGTGTGGCTAGAAAATTAGATCGATTGGAGATCACTAGGTTCCACCCAGATATTACTAAGCTTTGAAACTTAATTTCTCAAACCAGCTGAATGGATTTAGCTAATGCAGTGAGGATGTTGGGAATTTCTTTGTTTTTGTATATTTTTCTATTTTTTTCTAATTATATTTTAGTGGATACGTGTGTTTTTCCTGTTTAAGTATAGGGATACTTGGTTTCAATATTGTTTTTATCAATATGATGCCATACAGCCAATGTCATACTCAAAATAGCAGGCCAGGTCTTCGGCCTACATAGCTCTGCTATATTGGGATGTGTGTAACACCATGTCCAACATTTGAGATGTGATGTAATCGAAGAATGAATATGTGATAACCCAGTATAATATTATTGGTGCTGCCATTAATTAATTTCACATTTCTGTGTTATTTGGCATTAGAGGATTCGGAGTCATCCCCATTCTCTAAGAGGTAATACGGATAAAACAATTTAAGCAAGATAAGCGCCCCTGGAAATAGATTCATTCCTGGTGGACCTAATGAATTAGGGACACATTTGGGGACAGAGTGCAAAACACCCCAGCGTTTTTCAGAATTAAACACAGTTAAAAATGGATTTGAAGAAATATTTTTTGAAGTTCATCATTGTGGTGCATTATGGAAAAATGTCTTCATGATGAAAATGCCAGGAAAATGTGGGATTTATATTTGCTGGAGAAAGTCCAGTTTTAGTGCTTGGAGAGTGGATGACTTCTCAGTTGCAAATTTCCTCCAAAGGTAGGTTAGAAAGAAAAAGAGTCTCCTGCAGAAATGTAGTGACTCTGGATATCACTGTATTGATTTATAGCAGTGCCATCTCCACATTTTATCCACCTGAATTTGAAAGATAGCATCTTTAAGGCTCTTGCACCAGGCACTCTTTAAAAATCACATTAGTAATATTGAGTATAGAAAGCCTCTGGGATACAGTAATTGGGGAACTGAGTTCCGTGGTATTGTGGTGCGTGCATGTTGACTCGTTCGTTACGTTCTATATATCAGTCTTCTCATGAAACCGCTTTGTAGGATTTTTATAGAAGCCCTTATACAGTATCATATCCCTAGGTGTCCTGTTCTTTATACTATGACCCTAGAGCAAACCAGCATAGGGATATATAATTTAGGTTAAGTTTAGACCGCAGGAAATGTCAGTACAGTTTATCTTATAGCTAAACATAACAGTTTAATTTATTGAAGATTTCGTTAAGCGTAGGAACAATTTTTTTGATAATATAATTATTACAAACTTTGGGCCATATTCACAAGAAAATGTTGGTGCACGGAGCTGAGCCAAATTTCGCAGTGTCACATTTTCAAAACGCTGTGATGTGCAATATTTACCCCTGTGTTTCCCCTAGCGCTGTATAAAAAAGCTGCCTAGCGCCAACGCAGGCACCCTGCCCCATGTTGCAAGGGTGCCTGCACAGCACTGACAATCGTTTATGGGCAGGAAGGGGCACTTTCCTGCATATAACCCATCAATAATGGTGATTTGAGGAGAGGAGCTACGCCTGCAACCAAGATGGCCACGTAAGCTCCCGGCTCCGCCGACCGCCGCCAGCAGCTCGAATATCCTGCTTTAAATCCTGCACTCACGCCAGACTCCCGTGTCCGTGAAGTTTTTCTGCTTCTAAAGGTGCAATCCCGAGTTTTCTACCTTATCGGATGACGACGATACGCCGTGTTTCCATTCTCGGCCTAACAACGTATGGAAGCCGGGGACCCGATTTCTAGCCTACCTGGGTCGGAATTGATCAACACCGGCCACGAGACCTGGACTGAGCCCGGTCTCCCGAAGTGTGCCGTGAATTGTTGATTTTTGGTGACGACCCTGTTAACGGACTACACCGTGGACACACCAGTGTGCCGCACCGGCTGCCGTGGTCGGGGTCTGGTGCCCGGAGGCCTTGCTACCCTTTCGGGGTCGACGGGCTGGGGCCCTCGCCAACGGCGAAGGTGTATACTGCACGATGAGGAGCGCCCACTGCTCGACATCGGATTTGCGTGGCCTGTTACCCCGGAGTAGCCGGCCTCCGGGGTTCAAGTCCGGCCCTATCGCCTACTGAGAGGGGATGGGGCGGACGGAAGGCACACCATCGCTGCAGGCCACCATGGCCGCCATTGGGGCGCTCCATTCGCACACGATCGTTGTGTTCCGGACACTGATTGTGAAAGTGGACGGTATCCTGGGACCGGCGTGTGATTCTTCGTTCAGTTCCCAGCTAGCTACGGTGCCAGCGGTTCATTGCACGCCTGAGATCGTGGTCCCCGTGCAGATCCCGGATTTAATGTGCCTTGGCGGTTCCCGACTAACAACAAGCCAGCCCGTGTTTGTCGCCAGCGCCTCCTGCCCGATTTTGCAGCCGCCTAACATGTCTATAGACAGTCTTTTGTGTGGTGACAAGTTCCTCAGTGACTGTTGGAGAAACTCGCTGTTCTTTGACACCTTTCCTCGTTCGATTAGTGGACTTTGTGAACTTTTATCCTGTTTTCGATGCTGCAGCACCGACATGAACTTTTGTGAACGCTTTGCCTTTTCCATCAAGATGGCGGCTCGAGTGAGAAAGACTCTTATGAAAGACCGTACTGGCCAGGGCTGAACTTGATCGCTTGGGCTTGATGCAATAGCTTTATGCAATACTGGGGCTGTGCCTATACTGTGACGGGAGTCGGGTGGTTTTTGCCTAAACTCCCCCGACTGGTTTGTATATTTAACTGCATATTGGTATTACTATGTCTCGGGGTGGTCGCTACTGGCGGGGGGTATGGGAGACCGGGAGTGTGTTTGCTTTCTCCTCCTCCACTTTATCTTTTTCCCTTCCTTTAGGGTTGTTCTTGGGCGACAGGCACGCTGCTAGTGGGGTTAGGCCGTAGCCATTGCAGGGGTGCAGGGTGGGGTGTTAGGGGAGTTTTTTTTTATTTTGCCTTTGTTTTTTTCTATGGCCCCTTTGCTTTCTCTTTTTTCCTTTCTACGAGAGGTGGGCTGTTTATTCTCTACGGATCCTTTATTGTCCGGGTGTCCAATCTGGTCTTAATTATCCTGTATCATTTAGGACGGGGTCTCGCGGGCGGGAGGGTTGTGGTTCGTACGATAGACTGTTTATTCCCTTATTTCCAATACCCTGTAATCGTGATACGCTATGTGTTCCTCTTATTGAAGTTTTATCTGTACTACTCCCCCGCCTGTCCCTGTTCCGCATTTTATTGTCTAACACCTGATATTTGTATTGCCTCCTCTTGTCTTACTGTTAAATAAAAAAATATATAAAAAAAAATAATGGTGATTTGAACCTTCTATGTGTACTGCAGAATAGAATAGAAAGATCAAAAAATTAGGAGAAACTAACAATTTCTCCTTGTTGCGCCAGTCTAATGGCTGATATTCCATGGTGTTCATTTTTGGCGGCGCCTCAGCCTTGTAAATCTGGTGCAGCATCATAAAGCAATGGTTGTTGCGGAGGAAAACCCATAGCAATACCCTTTGCATGCCCCTTTGCCGCAGAGGACTGCGGCGGAATGTGGCATATTTACGAGGTGGCGTTAAGCCATGCAAAGTGGCTTAGCGCCACCTTGTAAATACGGGAAATGGTGATGCGCCACCAGAGCATCAAAGAAATTGACGCTCCGGTGGCACTGAGTGCTTGTAAATATGCCCCTATGTTTAGGGCCCACATAACCACAATTTGCAATGGTTTGTAGCAGAGTTCGGTAATTTCACAGAAGTTTAACGCTGCACTGCACTAAAAAAAGCCTTGGCGTCCAGGTTATTGCACACGTCTCTACTGCTTCTTTGCTGAAAGCTAATAAAAATGGGTTTTACTAATCAGAATCAAACACTGCATTTTGTATTGCTCAATGACAGATTTCGTCTGGAGGCAGATGAGTGGCAGTGATCCGAAGGTTCTCCCTATCCCAGGGCGATGCCCATTTTGTAAAATCGTCTTCTGTGCATTCTTTAGTCATGATATTCTCAGAGCAATTTGCATTTCAAGTGTAATTACTTTGTGCATTATATAATCCTGCACAGATACCTTGTTAAAGATTCAATATCGTGAGCTTTGTGATCAAAACACTTGCAGATGGGGCATTTAGCTAGAGATTCAAGAGCAGTGATTGACAGTTGTATGTTATAAAATAAAGAACTTTAGTTTGAGCGCAGCATAGTTTTATATAATTAGCCTCAGAGCAATTTATCATTGTTCTTCTTATGTTTTAGTAGTCATATTTTTTACTTGAGAAGAGTGTCAAACAAGCACTGCCAAAGGCGATAGGTCTGTCTTACACTGTGCTAACATATGTAAACAGGCGTTCCCAAATGCTGTTCGTAGTGCTGCATGCAGAAATGCCGGTTTTCACGTTTAAGATAGACCAATTGGATTTACCATGCTGGCAAAAAAGTAGCAATCAAGCATTGTCTAATCATTAAATCTCCAACCAAGTACAAAGAGAGTAACGTCTCTAGTCGAGGGGACTGGGTTAAATAATCAAATGCCAAAAGACTCTATTTAGTCCACTAACAATACAAACCAATCCTAAACATTTCTCCTACATTCAATTAGTAATACAAACCCACACCCTATACACAAAGGAAGCTAATGAGAATACCAATTATCTAGAAAAATATAATTTTAATAATTAAAAATACATTTATATGGCAAGTTTAGTGGCTGTCAATGGCTGATGGGTGCTGCTGTACCTGTTCTGTTGCATTTAGCACCATTTTCATAGCCCACAATACATCATCAATCAATCAATTAATCATTGGGTCCATTTTAGATGAAAGGGTGCATTTTGTGCTAAGAAATTAGAGCTAAATGCTGGGTCGAGTCCATCACATCAATATGCATAATCTCTTGTAATTTTGCTATAATTCTGCATAAGTATGTTACAGAAAAATATGCTAGTTACACCCACCGGTATAAAAATATTTTTCTTTGTTGTTGATTTAACCTCAATAGTATTCAATGTCCTTGAATCTACTGTAATAGAAACAAACCCTTTTAAGTCAATTTTAGACATTTTCAGAAAAACATAAATGATTTTCCTATTTCTTTGAACTTCTTAAAGTTGACCAGATATTGAAAGAGATAACCGGCCTTTCTGTTTGGTCCTGGATTGATTGCACTGAAATGCACTTTCCCTCCGGATGGCTTGTCATCGGATAACAGGTTAACAACGAGGCCAAGGAGTATTCTCCATAGAGTATTCTTATTTCCAGAGCACTGGACCAAGAATCTAGAAAACTCTATCCCATTAACTAAAAGGTAGATCAAAAGTTTCCCATTTATTTCAGTGTAGTGGAATATGGCTAACCAATCAAAAATCTCAGTGATGAGTTGATAGCCATTCACAATTAGATGTAGCTGATTTCTTAATTGTTTGCAATCAAATATGTTTGTAAGTCACATAAGAACTTAATTGTCTAGTCTCATTGACAGTTTTAGATTTACACTGGAATGTTAGAGCTGTTTTGTTTTATGTTTTGTAATATAATCAACAATGACCTTTACATGATTGCCTTATACATCATAGTCATTGATTTGCAGCACTAGCGACACACTTTCCTTTCAAGACACAATTCCCCAATAGTTTGGAGGTGGTGCTCTGTCTCCAAAGCTGGTGACCATCATGCAAGAGGTACTACAGGTTGACCTATGTGTGTCTGTATTTATGTGTATGTTTACATGCATGTAAGCAGTGGTATTTATGTAGTGTGAACTTAGCTAGGAAGCAATAGTATTGAACAGTAGGAGAGAGCAAATTAATATTTTTAGACCTGTCAGCCTTAGGGTGCTCTTCAGACAACATTTTTGCATTTCTTCTCGATTTTTTCTGATCTTGTCTTTGCTGGCATTAGGACTCTGCACACTTTACCACTGCTAACCAGGGCTAACATGCTTATGGTCTCTGCTTAAAAACATGGTAATATTGGCTTATAACCAGCAGCATTTTTTTATAAATTATAAGTCCCTAGTAAAGTGCGTACTTGTGCCCAGGGCCTGTAAATTAAATGCTAATAGTGGGCCTGCAGCACTGATTGGGCCACCAAATTGAGTAGCCCTTTAAAACTGCCTCAGGCCTGCCACTGCAGGGCCTGTGTGTACATTTTTAAGCTGCCATTTTGAACTGGCTCAATAAACCTTTTGCCAGGCCCAAATCTTCATTTTAATACAGACATTAATACATATCAATCACCCCTAGGGGTGGCCCTGGATAGCCCTGAGGGCAGGGTGCAATGTATGTAAAAGGTAGGACATGTATTTCTAAGTTTTACATATTCTGGCAATAAAAGATTCTTACATTTGTTTCTCACCTCTGTAAGGCATATGTCTCCAATAGGATTACATGGGAGTTGCTTTATTGCACTTCATACGTGTAATTTCCAATTGGGAAGGGATAACCAGTTCATGTTTGATGTTTCTGGAATCACAATTAACTTATGGTGATGTCAGATTTTAAATTGCAATTCTGAAAATGCCAATATAAGAAGGTTGTTGTTTTTCTGCCTTAGTCCTTTATTGCTTGCAGCCTATACCTGGGTCGCTTGTTTGGGTGTAGCTGACAGTTGAGCTTAGCATTCTGCCTAGACAGCCACACACAATAGGAAGCTTAGGCATACCTGGATGGGCCATCACTGGCCAGATTCGAGAGAGGACCTAGTCACAGACGACTTATACCGAATAGGCTGTGTCCTGCCTACACACAAAGGGCAGCATGACTCCTCTGGGGCCAGGATAGGGAAGGCAGTATTTCTGGGGACTTCAAATGGAAGCCTCTAGAGTCTTCTCCCCCACTTCAAAGGCACCACTGGGTATACATACTGGACCACAGACAGCATCTCTTTAGTACACTTCTAGACCTTTGGATACTTTACCAGCAAGAAATGCTGTTCTGCTACAAGAACTGCCACTCTGCTGGACTGCTTTCCTAAAGGAATGGATGCCCTGCTATGCTAACCTACTGCCTGCTGCCCTCTAGTCTGGGGAAGAAGTACTGGACATGCAACTTAATCTTGAACCCAGGTCCCTAGAGTGACGCCCAGGGCAAGTCTGCTGGCTTCCTGATCAGAGCCTCAGGGACATAAAAGGCTCTTCAACCACTCCGGGACCCAACTGCAGCGACTTCCTGTCCCCCAAGAGGGGTCCCTCAGGTCCTGGACTTTTGGGCTCTACTTGAACTGCATACAGGCCTGTTTGCACCGGAACCGAGTTGCTCACATGGAAATACAACGCAAGATGCCCAAGCCTGTCTTTTTGCACATGAAGCATCGATTGTCAGGGAGGACCACCAGTATGAGGCACCAGCCCACCTGACCGCGAGGCCTGGCTTGCTCCTTGTGCCACACCGATCACTGCCACCAATGCTCTCCTTTCTCCAGATGACTTTCTTCAATGCGAACAGGACTCTTGTCACAAAACTTGAGAAGGTAAACCTTTAGAAGGACTAATCTGGAACTGTATCAGACTCACGCTTCATCCTCGGTGGCCTGAACATTTGACTTTGACCAGATCCACTAAGACCAGATAGTCACAGCTGGTGCTTTATGCTTTTAAGCACTATAATACAGTTTTTTCCTTAAAAATTCATAACTCAGGTTCTACTGATTGCATGTTTGTTGTTTTGGTCTTTTGTTATTTATTAAAATCCCTTTGGGTGCTGAGGATGGAATGGTTCTGTCCTGAGCCACGGTGCTCGTGTGCTGAGGACGGAACCGTTTCATCCTCAGCACACAACCAGAACATCTCTTTGCAGTTTACAGCAGAAGGAATTGCTTTTTTAGTTTTTCAGCCTTTGGAGCTGGGGAAGCACTTCCCCATCCACTGAGGCATTTTTTCCAATCTAATGACGATGGTGTGCATGGCACGCTGACGTCATCACATTGAAAGTGAAAGTGAAAGGAGTTAATTGGCTCATTTTACTCTCACTGCTTCAGTGCTCACAGGGCTATCTAAGCCCGAGCACCGAAACACACAGGAGAGGTATCATTGGAAAGAGGAGAATCTCCCCTTTCCAATCGTATCCTTCCCTAGTCTATCCCTGCTAAGGGTTCTGCCTTTGGGGGTTGGGGGGCAGAAAGGCCACTCTGCACTAGGGATTATTTATTTTGAATATGTAGGGGTGGGGCAGCATAAAATGGGCATGCCAATAACCCAACTCCAAAAACAATAGGAACAGTATTTCTGCCCCACCTGGAGGGAAGATGTTGGTTGTTACCCCGGATCTGCCCCAGAAAGCCAACTAGAACAAGGGATGTTTTTGTATAAAAGAGGGGTGGGGGCTGCCCACAATGGGCATGGCCATACGCCCAACCCACAAAACATGGGGACCAAAGTCTTTCTGCCTCCCCTAGAGGGCAGATGAGACAATAGCCCAGTAGGCACCAGGGACTACTTTTTTTTCCTAGTGTAGAGGTGGGGGTTGCCCTCCCACCTCCACCCCCCAAAAAATGATCACAGTCTTTCTGCCCCCCCCTCCCCCCCAGGTTTCTGTCTTTTGTATATATTATCTGTATATAATCTGACTTTTGTGATTATTGTAAGAGTGTGACTTGTATGAATGGTGAGATTGGTGGAAATATATGTTTTTGTCTCATGTCTTTTAGGTTTTTGGTTAGAGCTCTTTCGTGGGGACGGAGAGTATTCATTTGTCTATTTTGATATCTTTATTAGTTGAGATATTGTTGCATGTATACTATAAATTTATTGTTGTATATGTTGTTTGCTACTTAAACTATTACTTGGAATCTAAATACATTTATTTATATCATTTGTATATCTATATCCCTGTTTCTTGCTATTTGGTTTGCTTTCTCATTCATCTTACGTATTTGGTTCTCCCCTGAACCCAGTGAATTGCCCTCCTTTATGCAATTGAGACGTTCACACGCTCTTTGAGTTTATCCTAGGCAGGTGACACTTTCCTTCCTCGCCTTTGGGGTTGGACCACTTTCGGTGTCCTTAGATGACCAACAAGCCCGGGACCAAAACTCATTTTTGATCTCGAGCTTGGTTACCATCTAGGTAAACCTACCAAACCCAGACATTTCTGAAGACTAGACACCTGGCAGAGTCCAAGGAGGTGAGGCTTGCGTGAATATCCCAACGCCTTCTTACCCAGAATCCCCTGCAAACCTCAAAGTTTGCTAAAAAAGCAAATTTCTGTGTGGGATGACCCCACCAGCACAAATTTCCTGTGAAGCAGCATGGAACTGGAACCAAGATCGAACGTTCAGGTCGCAGTTATACAGAATTTTCAGACTGGGGATGTCGATCCACTGTCTACAGTTTAGGAACTGGTTCAAGTGGTTTTTTTGTAGGATGTAATCTTTCTGAAATGCAGTCGATTATTCATGCAAGGTGATGACACAGCAGGTAGTGATGATGCTGGCTCCAAGAAGGAGTACCAATAACACAAGCACAATAAGTGTGAAGCTCTGGACCTGGCTGTCATCAAAAGGCACAAACCTGCATAGACACCTCTCTCTCTTTAACTGGCTGACTCACCTAGCAACATTACAAAATAAATTGATGGACAGAAACAAGCATTTTAGGGCCAGTTTCAGGGTATCACCGCCTAACCAGCCAGGCTAGCTTGAATTCGGTGGCGCAGCAAGCATGGGACCCAAGTCTGGGCATACTCACGTCCATTCCCCTACCTTTCCCCAAATAACAGTGTTCAAGAAAATCAGCTATCCAAGTCTAAATAGGGCACAATGAATTTCTAATGAGAGTCCTATCTCCTTCCCTCCATGCCTCTCCACATGAGGCTGCACACTCCAGTACAGGATCGCAGCAATACTTTTCCACCATCTAGGGAGGCTGTATCAGCATGTTCATCTTGTGCCGTGTCAACACCAGGTGGAATCCTAAATGGAGCCCACTGGCTCAATCATATATACACTACACTAAAATTGAGTTCTGCTAGCACTATACTTTGCTTATGTATAACACCGGACGGTTCCGTGTGTTTTCGAGTGCTGCAGGAGGAATGGATGTAGTTTTAATAAAACGAGCAACAGGGGGTATGGGGTGGAGGAGGAAGGCATTTTCCACACTGTGGTGCAGTGCGCGGAGTTACTTACTAGATTAGTGAAGGGCGGAACGATCTCCATATTCTGGCGTGGCAAGTGTCTGAATCAGCTGCCTCCTGGCCTTGCAGTGTGGCTCTTGGTGCGATGACACCGAGAGCTGGAACTGCATTGAGTTATATGCCTAGACTCCCACCTTACCGCGTTCTCATATTGGCAGGGAATCTGAAGGAGCACTGTTTTCTAGTTCGATCAATCGATCCGTAACTAGTTCTCATTGCAACCGAGAGCGAGCGTGCCGGCGTGGCGGCGTTCTCAGTAATGTTGGTGTTTACAACAGCTGCTGCCCTTTCATGGTTGTTGTTCAGTATTATGCATGCCGTCTATGTGAATAAAGCTGTCCATATTTAATAGACGGCCGCGTAAAGGACATATGTAACACAGTGGTGGTAAGAAATCTGTATATTTACATTTACTCTTCTTTTCGAACGTGTCTTGGATGGACATTCTGCGTGGTACAAGCTATTGATATAAAAACTATGCATACATATTTGAACAAGCACGCAATAAGGCACATGGTGGAATTTGATTGTGACATTTCAGAATATTCACATTTACTTAAGGGTTTATCACTTTTACACTGATTTACATAGCAACTGTCATGAACCCATGTAGTGTGGTTTGCGTTCCCATTCTAAAACCTGGATTGGTATGTTGGGCTAGTATGACTTTTGAGGAGGATAATGTATCGTGTAGGGATATGGAATTAAAAATTGCTGGTGTTTTATGACTCAGCTTAGTTGGGGATATTTTAGGAAGGACCACTTGGGCCCTTAGCTTATTGCAGATCTGGGTGTAACTGCTACTGCATTTTAAGGGATGCATACACTATACGGCTGAGTAAAGGTACAGAATAATGGATGGCAGGCAGGGTTATCAGTGCAGTGTCGTGACATAGCCTCTCCATTCCTCTGCTGAATTCAATCCCTCTTCAATCGAATTGACTTTATCAATCCATCTACACTCAGTGCACTGTAGTATGTTGATAAGGTCTCCTCCCCTTTCTGGTAGGGTGGCTATGTCTATCACTTGCCATTTTAGTTTGTCTATAGTGTGTTTTTTTCATTATAGTGAGACACCAGGGGTGCATTAGGGACCAACCTGCAAATGCAGCTTCGATCTTGGCTGATCCTGTCCTTGGCAGGTTGTTGTGTTTGGCCTATGTATGGAAGATTGCACGGGCACCAGATACAATACACCACGTTGCGTGTGTTGCAGTTAGAAAAGCCATCTAGGGTGTGTTTGAGGTTACCATGTTCAAAGGTGGTGGTATTGAATGTGAATTCACATGACACATAGTTACCACATTTGTGGTGTCCTCTAATTCTGGGTAAACCCCATGCGCTCGTGAGGGTATTGGGTGTATTCACTTTTCTGTCGGTGGCTGATCTAACAAGATGGTCTTTAATGTTCTTTCCTCTTTTATGAGCAAAAAGCGGAGGTTCTAGGGTAGGGTCTATGCTTTTGATAATGCCCCAATTTTTTTGTGATGAGGTTGCGTATTTGGTTAGTGTCGATACCAAAAGTGGTGACACACACTATTTTGCCCATGCCTTTTTTCCCTTTTTGGTTTTGAGTAGTTCGTCCCTAGGGCAATGCCAGGCCCGCTTGAGTGATCTTTTTACTAGTCTGTTTGGGTACCCTCTGATTACTAGTTTGAGTCTGAGTATTTCAGCTTCTTTCATGTAATCCGCTTTGTGTGTGCAGTTTCGGCGGATTCTGAGAAACTGCCCAAATGGCAGGCCGTCTCTCAGAGCCCGTAGTTGCCCACGCTGCATCAAATTTGGCGATGCAGCGTGGGCAACGAAATTCTTTTTTTTTTTTCGGTACTTACCTCTAATGGTCCATATCCCGCATTTTACAACCCCCAACCCTGACCCTCCCCTCCCTGACGTCACCGCCCCAGTATAACGCCCGGCACGGGTCGTGCCTGCAATCCAGGTTTTAAAATGGGAGCTCGAACCACACTACATCGGTTTTTGACAGTTGCTATGTAAGTCAGTGTAAAAGTGCTAAACCCTTAAGTAAATGTGAATATTCTGAAATGTCACAATCAAATTGCCACATATGCCTTATTGCGTGCTTGTTCAAATATGTATGCATAGTTTTTATTTTGATAGCTTGTACCACGCAGAATGTCCATCCAAGACAGCGCAGAAATCACTGACACATTCGAAAAGAAGAGTAAATGTAAATATACAGATGTGTTACCACCACTGTGTTACATATGTCCTTTACGCGTCCATCTAGTAAATATGGACAGCATTATTTACATAGACAGCATGCAGAATACTGAACAACAACCAGGAAGGGGCAGCGACTGCCGGAAACACCAACATTACTGAAAACGACGCTACGCCGGCAGGCTTGCTCTCGGTTGGCATGACTAGTTACTGCTCGATCGATCAAACTAGAAAACAGTGCTTTTCCGGATTCCCTGCCGATGTGAGAGCGCGGGAAGGTGGGAGTCTAGGCATATAACTCAGTGCAGTTCCAGCTCACGGTGTCATCGCAACAAGAGCCGCACTGCAAGGCCAGGCGGCAGCTGAATCAGACGCTTGCCACGCCAGAATACGGAGATCGTTCCGCCCTGCAGTAATCTAGTAATTAACTCTGCGCACTCCACCACAGTGTTGAAAATGCCTTACTCCTCCACCCCATACCCCTGTTGCTAGTTTTATTAAAACTACACCCATTCCTCCTGCCGCACTCAAAAACACACGGAACCGTCTGGTGTTATACATAAGGGAAGTATAGTGCTACGGCTGTAGCAGTGCATCGGAAGAGCCCCTTGAGCTTCACCAAAACGAGCCAGTTTTCCTCACTGTGAGGTAAGGCCCATCAGTGTGCTAGCATTTGTATATTGTTAACAAGCAACTCCCCCTGTAAATACCTTATGTAACCGTGTCCCTTTCCTCCCTTGACCGCATATTGAAGAACCCGGCTGGGTCCTCACGTGAGTCTTTCTTTATTCTTTTTCACCACACATGGGACACGTCACTTTCATATAAGCTGCGCCCTGTTACAATTCAGGTAATCGCCTTCAATCCTAGCCCCTCATTAAGTCTCTCGCAGATGTGCCGGTAATTGGGCCTAATGCTTTTCCCCATCATATCTTTTGAAATTGTCCCCACATTAACATTCCTGAGGAGACCCCACATTCACAGGAGGGTCGAAATGCTGTCGACAAGTTTACAGAATGGACCATCACACAGCTGAGACCCTATATACCTAAGCTGCTGACAATGTATATTTGAATGGTCGCTTCTTGCAATTTATGGAAACCCCTTGTAAATTGTTCACTGTATATAGTCACTTTTAGGTTCCATGTTTCACTTGGGGAAACAATACACAAAGTGTTGCGCTTTTTGAATTTTTGAATTGAAGAAAGTGTTTATACTATTTACTGTGTATTTATAAAAACTTTAATGAGAAAACTGTGTAGAGAGTTCATTTTGCCCTCTAATATTACTAGGTCCTTTACAGGCTTACTGCCATTGTGCGTACATATTGCTTAAATTGTTTTCCAATTATCCACTGGAAGCACTGTTTTCCCATATATAACTAGTACCCTGGTTCCTTGTGAGTAGGGTTTCCCTGTCCTCAGTTGTGGCCTCGTACTTTTCCAGCACAGTTCTACCTTCTTCCAAAAACTGCTGCTGTGTCCTTGGGTCCCAGGCAACTTCTCCTCCAAATGTTGCAGCTTCGCATACTGGTAGACTCCCTTCGTTCTCACTCCTACCAACCTAATTTCTAAAACAATGGATTATTCTACCTAACGAGCTACATGGCCTTGCACCTACAAGAGAAATGCATGAGAAACAATCTTGAACATGCTCTAAATTTCATTTCGAAATTCAACTGCGAACAGGAGCCTTTCTCCAAGGAAACATTCAACCCTGCATTTCTGGTTATGCTAAGAAAATTACAGTTAGGCCTCGGCTGACGTTTTCATGTCTCAGCCTTTACACATTTAAATTCATTTTCTGAAACTACACATAAGCATTTCATGAATCCAACCTAACATTACATTTCATCAATTGCACATCATTATTCTATTTCATGCTAGATCACGCGTTCCTTTAATAGGCGATCTACACGTGCAACTTTTAATATGGCACGTTAAAATCTAATGCAACATTTTAAACACAAAGCAATAATTTCTGCTCTACTTGAGGCACATTCTCAAACATGGCACTATATTAGTCTTCAAATTATATGAGCACACAACTACATATTGCACTGATCCCCGGCCTAGTACTACAATTTAAAGTCACACATTAACATGGACCTCTAAATATGCGGGTACTGACTACTTGGGATTATGGTGCACCCCTAGAATTATTCAAAAGAACATTGCGCTCTATCAGTCCCCCCTTTGATGACCTGTGTCATCATAAACTACACCATCCTTGGGGAAAGAACCGACTTAAACAGAACTTGTTGCCACTCTTCCTCTCCTGAGCATTTCCATGTTTTTCAGATTCTGGTATTGACTGTCCTGCAGCCTCTCCATTCATCTCTCTTGCACTCTCAGCGATCTCTCCACTCTACTAGACTTATACCACTTTTAAGCTCTTATCAAACCCCACAATCCAATCACACGTGCTACAACTATGATAAGTGGTTTCAACACATAGCCTAGGAACCCTTTTCCAAGGTTCGCAAGCCAACTCCCCACTTTGCCAAAACCTTTGCCAACTTTTTCCCACACAGTTTCTTCAGTTAAATCCTCAATCTCATAGTGAATGGCAGTCATGTTACTTATATATTTCTCCAGATATTTGCTATTGTCTAGTATATAAGTACAGCACTCTTGAACCTTCAAAGGTTTACAGACTCCTCCCTCTTTTGCTAGAAGGATGTCTTAAGCAAGATGATTTTGTAAAACCATAGTCCTTATCGATAACATCTCTCCTGCAACCAACACCAAAGATTTAGCTGTATTCATTGACAATTCGTCCACGACAGTCGCCAACCTTCTAATCTTCACATAATTCAAAACTACTCCTAAAGTTGGTATCATAGCTCCAAAAATATCTCCAACCACAGCTGCTGCACTTTCACCTTGCTTCACTCTTACATGTTGTCCTCCTTCTAGGAGCTCAAAATCTTCTGTATGATAAATCTTGGGAAAAATTATCGCTAGATAACACGTACCATACCATTTCTCGGGCAGTCGCACATATGCATTCCTCCCACAAACAAAATACACTGTTGGAATTATCTGCACTACACTTTGCAAGAAGTCCTTTGCATAATACTCTAATGTAAAAGTATGCTCACATGTGTTCTGTCCCACATACACATTCTTGTAATATGTCTGTGGACGACTTATGCACAACTTCCCCTTCTGCACTTCATCTAGGGCTATCGGACCATAACTTCCCTTTGACTTGTGCAACTTCTCATCTCTCCAGTCTACTCTACCTTGTCCTGAGTCTCAGAACTGTTTTTGTTTCCTGTATCTATCTTCTACTTGATCTATAAATTTCTTTTCTGCATCTGACAACAGGCACATCAGATTATGGCGATGAGCATAAGCTGTATCCAACTCCTGAGTCGAAATGAAATACATTCTGCGTCTATCTTCTGATTTTTAATAATCATACTTATTCAGATGCTTATAAGCTGGCACTTTAGGAAGAACTGCATCATAATTTGAAAAGAAATACTCAAAAAGATTTCGTCCATAGAAAATGCTAAGCAGCAAACTACATGTAATACCATATGTCAATGGGAGATGATGGTATCTAATACCCTCATCCACTGAAGCTGGCAACTGCATACACACATAACAATCTTTTGCATCCATCGCATCAATATACTCATACAACAACTTTGCATAAGCATTAAGCTTAAAGTTACATCTAGACAGATCTGCATGTAACCTACGACTCTCCTCTAGCAGCAAAGCTCTTTCGTTTCCTATTTTGACCTCTTCTTTGCTAGCAGTAGTGGGTGTAGGGGTTCCCTCTACCTCCACTGCCTGCTCATGTGGTGCTAAATATCAAACTACGACTACTAGAATTATGAAGAGTATCACTCATCCTACAAGTGTGCCTAGTATGCACCTAGCCCTACGGTTTGGGTTCCCATCCTCCATGGTCTCAGAAGTAATTTCAGCTTCTTGGTTCAGCAATAAACGCTCAAAAGTCTCTTTTCTCCTTCTTCAGATACTTGTGAACCAACTCGAACTGCACCTGGGAAAGCTGGTAGTCCCCTTTTTTTTGTTGTAACTTTTTTTATTATAAGGAAAGAACATAAAAGAACAGACAAGGCAATAAAACATTAATACATCATTCGGGCGAGCGCTCAAGGAGGACGGGAGATATACAATATTACGATACAGGAGTTGTCTTACACAGACGAGGGGGCTGGAGGCAGGAAACACAAATTCACGAACAAAAGTCGCTACACTACATCAGGAATGTCGGGGTCAGGGAGACTGGGAGGGACTAGAGATCTCCATGAGAGGGGGCGTACATATGTCTCCCCGGTATGAGTTCCATTGGTTCCAAATTTCCCCCCATTTTCTGGGTCTGCCTCTCACCACATATACAGTCTTCTCCCTAAACATGCACCAGTCCATGTTCTCTTTCCAGGCCGTCACTGTGGGGGGCCTTTGGGAACCCCAAAGCTGTGCAATGTCACTCTTAGCAATCATATTACCAAGGGTCGTCCATCGTATCTGCGACACATCATAGTCATTCGGCTCCCATACATTCAGCAAACATCGTCGGGCCTCTGGCAACATTACAACACCCGTTACTTCATTAATCACCTCATGTATGCGATGCAACTGCCCTATCACAGCGCAGCACCTTCTGACGTCACTTTCCCCCGCGCGCAGCAGTTCCCCTCCTTTACAGTTTGCTTCTCACTCTGTCTGTCCACGAAACGACCGGACAATCACCTCAACTGATAGGTTACGAGCACCCAGCAACCCACAACCAGTGTCAGTTACTTACACACTCACACATTCGTTCCCCCTATCTCGGTCCAGCACCCAGAGGCTTAAGCTACTCCTTGAGCCTAAGACTTTCCCGGGCTGCGCGCACTCACAGCCTGATCTCCTTTCATACAACAGGCATTCCAACTCCGCAAGACATCACAACACAAACACTGCAATCTAACAACATATAATCCTGTTCATACTCACTCTCCCACAAACTGCTGCTTTCGCCGCATCGTCACTCTCCATCGGATTCCATGAAACGCCGTCTTCCGCCGGCAATCCACTGGAGGGTCATTGTCTGAATTCTATGGGCCTTGGAGAAACTCTCATCCTAATCTAGTACTCCCTTACTTCCAGAGACAAACCATTCTCTGGCTACCAACTGATGACGCTGGGATTCTCATGCAGATTTTTCCTTACCAATCCTTAAAATCCCTGGTCGACTGAATCTCTTTAGTCTGCAAAGAAGTGTAAAGGGAAGTTCTCTATTTTCATACTTATGACAATTTCCAAAAGACGAGATACATTCGAATCCAAAGGACCACTGACTACGAAGTAAAAATTAGAAATGTATTACAAAGCCAACAATAACTGAACATACAAGCACCTCAGCAAGAGGTTCAAGAAATAAACTGGCACTAATACAAACATAATCCTACGCAGCAGTCTCATTTGACTCAGAATAAAGAGCAACGTAAGTTCAAGAAGCATTAGGCATATAACGATTGTTCCCACTTGAAGTCTTGACTACATCTGCTCCAATGGGAAAGGAAAGGTTAGTCTGTCGCTACACTAACTCTAAGGTGACATCCCTAGATAACATACCTCCCAGGCAAGAGAAAAAGGTGTCAGCTGTCAAGGCTCCCTAAGAAGCACATTCACTTTCCTCAAGTAATTAGCTGAAGCTACTGAGCTCGTTCTAAGATGCTCCTTAATTTCTCCTGCCTAGTTCCCACTGAGACCACTGTCTAACTGCATCTCAAATTGGACTGTCTTAGACAGGACTCAGACTGACTCCAACTCTAACCCCACTACGACTTAGACTGCCACTACAACTGCAACTGCAACTCTCACTTTCCCTAATACAAAATCCCAAAACAGTCAACACGCCCATGGCACACCTCCTTCAGGCAGGTTCAGCCCTGCGTACTTTTCCGGCACAGGTCCATCTTTTTCCAATAACTGTTGCTGTGTCCTTGGGTCCCAGGCACCTTCTCCGCCAAATGTTGCAGTTTCGCATACCAGTAGACTCCCTTTGTTCTCACTACTACCAACCTAAACCCTAAAACAATGGATTATTCTACCTAACGAGCTACATGGCCTTGCACCTGCAAGAGAAATGCTTGAGAAAATCTTGTACACGTTCTAAGTTTCATTTCCAAATTCAACTGCGAACATGAGCCTTTCTCCAAAGAAACATTCAACCCTGCATTTCTGGTTATGCTAAGAAAACTACAATTAGGCCTCTGCTGACGTTTTCATGTCTCGGCCTTTACACATTTGAATGCATTTTCTGAAACTACAACATAAGCATTTCATTAATCCAACCTAACATTACATTTCATCAATTGCACATCATTATTCTATTTCATATTAGATCACGCGTTTCCTTAATAGGTGACCTACACGTGCAACTTTTAATATGGCACATTCAAATCTAATGCAACATTTTAAACACAAAGGAATAATTTCTGCTTTACTTAAGGCACATTCTCAAACATGGCATTACATTAGTCTTCAAATGATATAAGCACACAACTACATATTGCACTGATCCCCGGCCTAGTACTACAATTTAAAGTCACGCATTAACATGGCCCTCTAAATATGCGGATGCTGACTATTTGGGATTATGGCGCACCCCTACAATTTTTCAAAAGAACATGGCGCTCTATCACACTTGCGATGCACGTAGGGATGTCATTTCAGGGTCTGGCAATGACCTATGAGCTGAACTTTGTGGCAGCATGCCGATCGGTTAAGAACAGGAAAAAGAGCTGTCCGCATACCAAGGATGCAAATATGGTATGCTGTCACAGCTACTCATCGCCCAATGTAACAAGTGGCAGTATCATGGTGATTTTCGTTCCCCTCCACTATGTCTCAGAGCCAGGTTGTAGGTTTCAGGGTTTATCCCTATTCTAGGCTTAATAGGCGTTGGGCCAAATGAATGTCAGGATACAATAATTCACTTGAAGTTGGGTAGTTTAGAGCAGGGGTGCACAGTTATCTACCATGCAGGGAGATTCTCACTCCAAAACCACCTATCGTGAATTGAGAAATTACTTCACATATGAAAATATTTGTACATGACGATCTGGATGCTTACTGTTAGCTTTGCTGCTTTTGTGTACCTATCAGTGCATCCCATGTATGTGACACTGGATATTCCCTAATGCCGTGGGTCGCTCTCTAAGATCAACAGACAGATGACTACATTCAACCTTTTGCCTGATTCTCAACTCATGTCACCCTATTAACAAACAATAGACATGTCTGTGCTCATATATAGGCAAATATCTCATGGATCTCTTTCACACATCCGAAAATACTTGTGTTGATATGTTATACCTTACCTCCATACAGTCCCCTCTGCATGCCACATTATAAGCAACAGTAACAACAGCAGCACCTTGGCCTGATGCAAAGCTCATCCGTGACTGACACAACTACACATCCCTGTCACCCAGGCAGGAAAACGTAACTAATAGAACTTTCACAAGTGTCACATATGTGCAATTCACATTGTCCTCCTTTGCCCCTGCCTTCATTAGATCGAGATTGGCCTAGGCTGCGCACATGCGCAGTCTCGCCAGCGAGACTTAATGACTCTGAGTAGCGAGGGTAAACCCCGCCCCTCTTCTCCATTGGCTGGCCTCCTAAATGGCGTCAGCCATTGGAGAACAGGTCTCAGTTATGTCATTGTCTTGCTCTAAGCCCCGTCTTTTTCGGATTGGGGGGCGTGTTTTTTAGGTTTGTTCTACCCTCTTCTTCATTGGCTGGAATGGTAAACAACAAGTCAAAAACACGCCCGTTGTTTACATTCCAGCCAATGGAGAAGAGGGGAGAAAGAAAAACACGCCCCCCCCCCAATCGCAAAAGGACGGGGCTTCCAGACATGGCGAGCGCTTTTTCCCAATGGGCTTCGGACTGCTAGATTATGCGGCGCTGCTGAAGCACGTCTCACGCCCCCTCCACCCACCACCCTCGCAGGATGGAACTGCTCGAGCCGTTACCTTGGTTCAGGGTAGATGCGGCTGGCGTTACCTGGTGGTGGCAGGCATCCGACGCTCCATGGGCAGGCAGGCGCCGGCCTAGCACTCAGCATCCATGCGCATGCTCTCCGCGGGGCTCTCTCTTTCTTTCCTTATTGCTTGAATCACACCCCAGCCCTTCCTTCCCCTTCTCTCTCCTGGGCTGTGTGCACGGAGCTACCACATCGCAGCTCCCGGGCAAATTGCTAGTTTACGCGGCGCTGCTGAAGCGCGTCTCACGCCCCCTCCACCAGCCACCCGCAACCCTCGCAGGATGGAAATGCTGGAGACGTAACCTTGGTTCAGGGCGGAGGCAGCTGGCGTTACTCAGTGGTGGCAGACATCCAACGCTCCATGGGCAGGCAGGCGCCAGCCTAGCACCCAGCATCCATGCGCACGATCCCCACTGGGCTCTCTCTGGGCTGGTGTGTTTTTTTTCCTTATTGCTTGAATCCCGCCCCAGCCCTTCCACCCCCTCCTCTCTCCTGGGCTGTGTGCGTGGAGCTACCACATCCCAGCTCCTGGGCAGCTAACGGGTCTCCAGGAGAGGCACTGGTGGCGGTGCAGGGTGCGCCATGCCAGGATGCAGCATCCCTCCGCTCCACGGCTGCCCGGGCGGGAGGACCGCGGGGGCACAGGCACAATAACATAGGCTGGCAGCCCCTCCGCCAGCTCCAAGCCTTTCACTCCCTGTTCCAACAGCTCACATGCAGACAAAAACAGACTTTAAATGAAAGGAGGCTGGCAGTGGGGGAGGGAAGGCGGGGAGACCTAAGCAAGGAAGACAGCAGCAGCCACTGGTGCTGCGTCACGTGGGAGCAGGCAGGCAGGCACCCCTGGAACACGCATGGTTGGTGCAGGTCTGCCTGCCTGCCAACAAAGAGGGCTGGGGACATTTCCCACAATGTTGGCACCACTTTCTGAAGCACATAGGGACGTGGAGGGGGAAACATTGAAAAGACGAGGTCTAGAAGATTCGTTTTGTAAAAATACATCTCTTACCATTTTAATTTTCTGGAAGGACCGCAGTAGGAAGGCGAAGTTGTGGCATCCTCTGCTGTGAAGACCAGAAACCCCACCCAAGAGGAAATCTGTCTCCAGACTGACACACCCCAGTCACCCATGAGTCAACAGAAGAATGGCTCAGCTAGGGCAGTTGTGTTTCCTTCAGGGCTAGGTCGGTGTTCACACTTCATAAACGAGGATGACAGTGCGGGTGCAAGAAAGAAGGTTTTTTCTATAATTTGCAGCAAAATATCGGACTCCTAAAGTAAAGGGTACCAATGACGCACGGCGCTTCCACGTCCTTATTTAGATGCTCTTCAGAGAGTGTGCCCCGGCCGCCTCCCTTTATGCACATGTCCAATCTTTACTGGAGACAGATAGTCAGAGCCACTGGAATTCTGCAATTGTGCGGCTGCAGTATTTTTTGCATAAATATAGATCGGCCAAATAATCCAACAGCTGCATAATCAGCAGGTTTTAACAACAAAAACATTATTATTAACTCCATGAGAGTACATGCATTTTCCAGTAGTCTCCCTTATGTGCTTCTCTCCTCCTGGTTGCCGTGTTCTCTCGCACCCATGTGTTTCTATCCCCTGTGCTCTATGTTTCTGTATCTCATTTGTCTGTTTCTCCCTGTTCTCCGTGTTGCTCTCCATTGACTGCTGCTTGCTTTCCCCCTCTTCCCTGCCCAGTCCCTGTTGCTTCCTGCCCTCACCGACTTCTCTGTCCCCCCGTCTCCACAATCCAATTTGCTTTATTTGACCTTACATTTTAACTATTTTATGGGAGAGAAAGGCAGCAAATTGCTGACAGTCTTTTTGCTTTCTAAATTAAAGCTTCAATATGCATACCTAAAAAATGAAGTGCCAACCAGCAGCTGTGTCACTGTGCCTTATGATTTTTTACTTTTGTTCATACTGTACAGCAGATGGTGTAAAGCATGAACAAAAGGCATTACCCTAGCCAATAGGTATATTGGCTTTGCCAATTCTTGTTAAAAATTGTCTTTTTGGCTTTGTGAGGGAAAAACAAGACTATATACTACAGGGTACAAAGTTAGGAGAGCATCACACATCAATGGACTGCCAGAGTGTTTTCTTTGCCACATGCACAACAAAGTCATCACAATGCAGTGAGCTTTTTCCTGCAAATAGAGGCTTTGCCAAATTCCTACAGCAGCCCCTGAGTTGAAGTTGTTCTTAATCTCTTTTATGTCAGTGACTAAAATGTGGTGGAGGTGAGACAGCATTCCCAATATCCCTTATGGTGCAAGGAGGGATGTTTTTCAACATTCCAGATTTTAGACAAGAGTTAAATTCTACTATTTACTGCACACTTTTCAAAGAATTGTCTAAAATGCCACCAGTTTCACAACACGTTGAAATAGTTAAAACACGTAATTTAGTATTACTCTTTGCTATGGACATCAATAAAGTATGGCTAGACTTTGGAAAATCTACCACTTCTCTTACTAACCCTGCTCTCAGACGTCAAGAAGACGGTAACAGGAACAGAAAGTAAACAAAGTTTTGGCATAGCCAATAGGTCTCGCCTTTGGGACCTTGGGCTCTGTGTGTGAGGCTCTGTGTGTGTGTGGCTCTGTGTGTGTGTGGCTCTGTGTGTGTGGCTCTGTGTGTGTGGCTCTGTGTGTGTGTGGCTCTGTGTGTGTGTGGCTCTGTGTGTGTGGCTCTGTGTGTGTGTGTGGGTGCAAATGCAATAGGTCTCGCATTTGCGAGAGATTAAGCTATTGGCATTGTCAATGACAATGCCATTTATTTATCTGTTTTCCAAACCAACACATAAATAAAAATATTGTCATTTACAATGCCAATAGCTCCAACGTTTGCAAAGGCGAGACCGTTGCAGTGTAAATGCTTGTTTTATGTAGGCTGCATGTGCAGTGAAACAATATTGACATACAAAAACATTGGCCAAAATTATTGAGAACACACATATATCCATACTGTAAATAAAACACAAACCACAAATATTCACTACAAAAATCCTGTTGTAAAAACAGCCAAAATATCAAAAGAAAACTATAAAGAGATATGTCAAATAATTTGTACATTTGAAATAGAACACAGTCATGTTTTCCTTTCAGATGTTGTTTAGAAACTGCAATGATTTTCGGACACTGGGACCTTCATCCCCCAGAAGTGTACACATTGTATATTTCATTGCACTTTATTTAATGAGCTGTGTAAAGGCACATGAAGAAGGAATACATGAACTTAAGACTTACATTTGAACTCAGTTTGCATTTATTCTGATACAGGTTCAGCCCAAATTGCAGTGCGGACTATAATTGACATTTAATTTATAACTTTCTTCCCTGTAAAAGCCCTCATATAGAGGGTGCTAACCCGTTAGAACTCCTCATTTTGCATTCTAAAGCCTCTGTTTGAGGAGTGCAGGTCTGCAGGATATTGTGTTACTGGTTGAGGTGGGTGAACCCCTACTCAAGCAACAAACACACTTTCTGTCACACTGAAACACAAGCAAGCCCCAGATTAGCCTGTGCTCAACTATGTGTAGCTTGTCACAAGAGCAGTCCGGCTTAACTTAATGGCAATGTGTAAAGTATGTATGCTGCTCTTCAAAGAGCAATAAAGTGAAAACACAACGAAAAAAAAATCCCACACCAATTTAGAAAAATGAACCACAATTTATCATATTTTTTTAGACCAAATGATAAAAATCCAATCTTTAGTACCGGAGATATGCAATTTTAAAGATTTAAGTGAAAATAGGGCAGAGAAGCAAAAAGCGCCAACTGTGGTTATCTGGTACAAAGCCACAAGTTCAGGTCAACCACGATGGAACGCAGGCTGGATACAGGGACTAAATTAGGCCAGTTGAACAAAGTACTTTAAGTCATAGTTGTGGAGCATTACGAGATCCCGTGCTGAGAATGTGTTGCGAAGTGGCGGCTCCAGCGAAGCTGTGAGGCTGCGATGCGAGTTCCTAAACATCGAAGATGCCATCGAAGAGAGGCTTGCAATGCGAATTTCTGTGCCAAGAAGTGTCACGGAGTAGTGGTTCAGGGAAGTTGCATGCTGTGAGACGATATCCTCCGTCCTCAATGAGGATGCTGTTGATGAGGAGCTTGTGATGTGAGGTCTGGTGTCAAGGACGCATCGCACAATGGCAAGCTCTGAGGGGCTGCGGGCTGCGATGCGAGGTTCTGTGGTAGGGATGCATTGCACACTGCTGGTTCCGATGTGGGGCTGCGAGGAGATGCATCGCCATGCACCGGTTTTGCCCACAGGACCACAGCTAGGCTAGTAGAATACCTTCAGGCTCACTTTCAAGGCTCCAAGACTGGGGTGGCACAACTTGTGGGCTAGGACTCACAGCAGTCAGAGCCCGGTTGCAGCATTCAAGGTGGCTGGAGCCTTTTATGTCCATGAGGCCTGGTTCAGGAGGCCAGCCATCTATCCTTCGGGGTCACTTTGGAGGACTTGGATCCAGATGTAAGTATAGTCCTTCTTTACTCAGGCAGCAGGGCAGTAGGCAACAGGGCAGCAGAGTAGCAGGGCAGCAGGGCAGCAGTCCTTGCAGAAGCGCAGCACAGCAGAGGTGTACTGAAGAGTTGGATCTGAGGGTCCAAGTTGAAATAGGAGAAGGTTCCAGAGGTTTCCACCACCAGAGGCGCTTGGAGTTTTTTGCCTCCCTGTCCTGACCCCATCTTGTCTGGGGGCACAAAGGACTAGAGACCAACCTTTTGTGAGTGTGCTCAGACAAAGGCTTTGTGATGTTCAAGTGTGGTAAGTGACAGCTCCTCCCCCTCTTCAAGTCAGAGATTGCCCATTCTACCAACACCTATTCCCCCTTTTTCTCACTGTCTGGGGGCAATACACAAAGACCAACTGCCAGTTACATCTAGTTAAGTGACCCAGGATATAGGCCGCAGGCATCAAATGGTTAGGACAAAAAAATGGTAATTATCTAAAAGTGGCATTTTCGGAATTGTGACTTAAAATACACTGTCACTGGAACTAAGTTGCACCAGGCTGATGAGCCCATAACTAGGGTGGAGATGGTCCTGGGTTGCTTGTGTTCAAGTTTAGGGAGATTTATTTAAGCATTCCATCTATCACTTTTTTGTATAGTTATTGTGTCGCCCTAAGTGGGACGGGTATGCCCAAACAAGGGTCCCACACACACTATGTCACTGGAACCCATCTGTACCCGGCTGAAGAGCCCATTACTAGGGCAAAACTGGTCCTGCGTTGCTTGCGTTCTGGTTCAGGGAGGACCTGGCTTGGCAGTTCTGGCTGGACTGCTTCTATTGGAGTCAAGACTGATTGGCATATAACTGGGTCCAAACTGAGGTGGCCTGGTGTGCAAGATAGCAAAGGAATGAGATGTGGCTCGTGTGACTTACCTGTCTTCTGAGATTAATTCAAGTATTCCATCCATCACTGTTTTGTATACTAACTATCTAAAAGTGGCATTTTCAGAATTGTGTCTTAAAATCTGACTTTACCATTCAATAGGATATTAAATTACAATTCTGTAGACACCAAACTTGATGTTCCTACTTGCTTCCAATTGAAACTTATCAATTATGAAATGTAATAAGGCAACCCAAAGTTTTCCTATGGGAGATGTAGGCTTGGAGAAGGAAACAATGAATTTAAGAGTTGTTCAATTCTAGGGCATGTAAAACTTAAAAGAACATGTCCAACATTTCAAATACATTGCACCCTACCCTCTGGGCTATTTAGAGCTACCCTAGAGGTGACATATATGTATTAAAAAGAAAGGTTTATGCCTATCACAAGTTTTATTTTGGCAGGTTGAAATGGCAGTTTAAAACTGCACACACAAGTTGCAATGGCAGGTCTGAGATTTGAATTAAAGGCTACTTAAGTGGGTGGCACAATTAGTGCTGCAGGGCCACTAATAGTATTTAATTTACAAGCCCTGGCTACATGTAGTTCCATTTTACGAGGTGCTTAGAAGGAAATTAAATGTGCCAAATGGGTGTGAGCACATGTTACCATGTTTTAAGGAGAGAGCACAAGTAGTTTAGCAGGGATATAGCTGCCAAAGCCATGATGATGGATGCTGACAAAGCATCTCTAAAGCGAGTGCCTGATCCTAATTCTAGTGCAGTCTGAATCACAAAGTCAGCAAAATGACCTTACCATGAGCCAAGTGATCCTATCGCTGCGCATGCAGCAGGAACATTTGCAAAGGGTGGAACAAACATTTACCAATGTCAATGAAGAATCAACTGCTTTGATCAATAGTTTAATATTTCATCTGAACACAAACCAAAAGCCACAAAAGTCAATGCTACAATACTTAATCAATGGCAGAAAAAAGAGCTGTCCACTTTTATTCCTTTTCAACAGTGGTTGTCTCACTGTATACAAATTGGATTGTCAGGAGATTGGATGACCTAGAAGATGAACGCTTTCAAATTTGAGACCAAAGCAGATCTCACGTGTTGTAATAAATCTCTGGAGAGTGTGGTATTGGCCCAGAATTGAAAGGCATGTCTTAACTGCAGCATAAGCATCCACCAGTGGTAAGCGCATCACCTGCCAGTTAACCTACAACACCCAAAGCTTGACTTCCAACATCTTCATTGGGTTGGTGTTAGGGGTGGGTAGAAAATTTCATTCTACACGCACAATTGGCAGAATTTGGCAAATTCACTCTGCTCCTGTAACACGGAGTTCCAGCCAAATTCTGGGAGTTGCCGCTTGGCGGAATATTGTTCCTGTGAGGCTCCAGAAAAGCAAGCTGGGGAGCAAGACTTAGCGCCCTCTAGCGCGAATTTCTTTTGTGGGTGGTTGTGGTCAGAAGGCAGCTTCTAGAGTAGATTGGCTGCAACTTGAGTAGGTTTTCTACTCAAGCTGTAGCAAAACCCTGCTTGATTGACTGCATGCTCAAGCACATAATACTGGTAAAAAGTTTAAAGAATAAACAAGTGAAAACATTTTAAAGCATTAATTTAGTTATGGATACTTTTACATCACAGAGTTTTCATTTCCTGACAATATGTATGTTATTATCTTTGCATCACCAAAGATAATCAACAATTTAAAAAAAAATGTATACAAAGATATATGCTGCAAATGTCTGGAATAATTAAGATCCATCGGAATTTGTTTCCAGTTTCTCTAAATTACAATATTCTTTTGAGGGTATACTAAACCACAATTTGGTTTGGTAATCTTATTATTTTCTTTTTTGTTTTTTGGTGAGAGTTGAATCAGAGTTGAAATACACTTTGTACATTAGCTCCCTACCCAATATCAATAGAATTATTAAGGGGAATGATGCTGTCTTACTAAGTACATGTGAAATATTCTGGGTTGTGTTCTGTTTATCACTTCTTTCAGGTGGGACGCCTGGAATAAGTGCACTACAAAGAAGAAAGGTTACATGGTTCTAGGAGGAAATGCTAAACTGTTTAGACAAGTTAAGGTAGTGAAACTGTGGGCCTGATACTTTAGGTCTACTTTCCTCTGATTAGTTTCAACTGTAACATTTTTGGGACAAAATTAGCTTTAACATATCTTTTCATCTTCCACCTGAGAAGATTAGAAGCTAAACATCACAAATCTACTCCGAAGTTCAGACAATAATGAGAGTTTGAATACATTTTTAAGGGTTTTATTTCCATTAAGAGTTTAGTAAAATCTATTTTTTAGTTAGTTCAATATACAAGTCAAATAATAGAATTGATACTAAAAATGGTTAGATCAAAATCATGACAATACATCAAGTCCATTCCATAGCGCATTAAGAATTACCATTCTAAGAATAGGGAGAAAACGGTGTTAGCTGGTACTCATAAAGCATTCAGGTTCAAGAGTTTAGAGTGAGATAGAGCATTTAGCTCAAAATTCAATCAATAAGGCCTCGTTATGATGTTGAACGGACCACCACCGACAGGCTGTCGGTGGTTGTCTGCCCGACCTCTAGGGCAACAGTCCGTCTACCGGACTACAATACCGGAAATCAGAGTGCAGAGGGTGGAGAGAAAGACCTCCACCTCTGACAGGCTCAAGGAGCCCGTCAGTGCGTCGGTCGGACAGTAATCCCTACAATGAAGGTGGTGCATTGCGCAGACACCGTGGTAGGGATTACGATGTCCATTTCCTACAGCCTTTTCATGGTGGTCCCACCATCCAAGGAAATGTTGTCAGAAAGAGACTTTGGAGGCCCCTAGCAGGGCCCCCGTCCACCTTGGGCCTACGCTATGTGGCTAGGGGGGCACATGTGGTGCCCTACCTGACATCCATGCACCATGTGCCAGGCACCACATGCTGCCTGGCATATGGTGCCTAAATATTTGCACACATGCCTTTAACTACCGTGGCTTGTGCTGCGGCCCTTTACCGGACAGCTGGTGGTTCAGGCATCAGTGCTGTCCCGGCTGGACTATGCCAGTTCGCTCTTGGCTGGGATAAACCAGTCTGAACTCACCCGGCTGCAGCGAGTGCAAAATGCTGCAGCCAGAGTAGTGGTAGGTTTGCCTAGGCGGTGCTCGGTTTCAAAAACGCTGCACTCACTTCATTGGCTCCCCGTAAATCAGAGGATTAAATTCAAGGTTCTCTGCCTGGCATTTAAAATCCTCAAGGGTATGTCCCCCCAAATCCTGGCGAATCTTTTAACACCTTATGTTCCTCTGCGAACTTTGAGATCTCTGGGTCAGAACCTGGCAGTGGTCCCGCGCTTCAGGCTGAGTAGAACTGGCGGCCGCTCCTTTCGAGTGTTAGCAGCGAAGTGGTGGAATCTTCTTCCCTCTGAGATTCGGGCAATTTATGACCTTCTTCAGTTTAGGCGCGCCATCAAAACCTTCTTGTTTGTTTAATCATAGGCTGTTTCTGTCCTCTCTCTTTCGGTGTTGTGTTGTGTTTGCCTTCTCATAGCGCCAGGACGCCCCTTCGCTGGGGCAGCTGTGCGCTGTATAAATAAAAATAACATAACATAACATAACCGGGCAATAGTGAAAGGCATACATGGTGGCCTCATTATATGGGGGGGTGGAACCTCCGACTACTTGTCGGCCGGTCTCTATCCTACTGCAATGGTGGTTGGACGCTCATCCAACCACCATCGTAATGAGGCCCTAAATGTCAGCGGCACTTCTCTTAAAGATAGATTCATGAAACACATTAGAGTTTCAACAAGTAGACACAAATAATCATGCATCAGCAGAAGCAAACTGCAATCAGCAATTGGTTTGGGAAGAGATGGCAAATGAATGTTCAGCCTGTACCATTAAGCCGTTAGCAGTCAGCCTTAGAGTGGAATGGGTAATAGTGTAAGGAAAAAGATGGGAAGTGTCTGGAAAAGTGTTAACCTACTCTAGGAACATGCACTTATATAAACAGTAAAAAATAAATGTTACAGTCCATGTTGCATCTTCTTCTGCTCTCATCCAATCAGCTTTTGGGATTCTTCTGAGAACTGGCTCTCCTCTTTGTGAAGTGTGAAACAAAATTTTAATTGTGTCTTCATATGAGGCCTTTTGATTTTAGAACATCTTTGCCATGAGATTGACTACATTTCTAACCACTGGACTACGTAAAATATAAACATCAGCTGCAACAAATATTATTAAGCACAACATCTTTTCATTATAAAATTAGGAAAAATATTTTAAATGGGCAACATTTTAATTCATGCAATACATTCTTGTGTGATTATTCTTCATTATTTCAGCTAATGATAAAGTCTTTAGCAAACATTTTCCAAATGTTACTATTAATCCGAAACATTTTGCAGAGTTAGGGATACCGTCAACTTTTAAGCATTTTATGCCATGTTTGGTAAGCCACTTGTGAAGCAAAGCTGCTATAGGCATTTTTGAGGTCTAATACTAATAAGTACAGCTACATACTGCATTTTGCACATTTTAAACATTGTGTCAGTTCAATATATATTGCCATTAAAATTGCACATTTGACTTTAAGTATATTATTTTTGCATTTGAATAAAACTCTTTTCCACACCTCTGCCTGTAGAACTAAAATATACATCTAATTTTCATGGAACAAATGACTGAAAACAATTAATTTTGCAGGATTGCTTGCCTTTTTAGTTCACAAATCTTCAGTTGAAAAGTTTAAGTATCAATTTAAAATGAATTTTTCATCGTTTTCAAAAGATAAATGGACATATTGATGTTAGTGGTTTTCCATAAGTTGACAGCCTTACGCAAGGCATACAGTTAGAGACAGAATTAATTTTAACAATATTAAGCTCATCAAAAATAGACTTCTCCCCAATCAAAAAAGTTTTTGTCCAGTACATCAGCATTGCAGTTGACAGAACTATATTTCATTAGTAGCCAAAAAAGTCTAATTTGAGGACAGATAGTAAAAAAAAGACTCAAAGCACTATTTATTTAGTATGATACAAATCTGTAAACAGAGCTGTCTGCTCCGTAGTTGTTATAAGAAACAGGCATATCTACCAACCAGCAAAATGTAATTCCAACCTGTGTTTTATGTATATCCATATATTACCTACTGGCGGTCTTCAGTAGGTAGTTATAGTTAGAACCTAGGGCCAGATGTAGGTAATTCTAATTTACCGACTCATAAATACCGAATTTTACCGATTCAGTATTTATGAATCGGTAAATTAGAAGGAGGGAGATGTAGGTGGATTTATTTTTGGAAATAACGAATCTGTAAAAATCGGTATTTACCGAATCGGTAAATACCGATTCGGTACTGCCCATTGATTCCTATGGGCCTTGAAGCCCATAGGAATCAATGGGCAATACCGATTCGGTATTTACCGATTCGGTAAAAACCGAATCCTGCAAGGGTGCAGGGGGTGTCACTTTGACATCCTCTAGCACCCCGAATACAGGCACGTGTAACATGTGGCACACATACATGCCCTAAGGGCATGTCTGTGTGTCACATTGCACAGGTGTGCATGCACAGATGTGCATGCACACCTGTATTCGGTATTTTACCACCCAATAGGATTGGGTGGTAAAATACCGACTCTTAAGGGCCTGTGGCACTCTTTGCAGTGCCACCTACATCTCATTTACCGATTCGGTAAATTTACCGATTCGGTATTTTACCGATTCTGTATATTTACCGAATCAGTAAATTTACCGATTCTGTAAATGACATGCCCCCTACATGCCAAATCCTAAATACCGGTTGGTAACGGCCGAATAGGATTGGGTGGTAAAATACCGACTCTTAAGGGCCTGTGGCACTCTTTGCAGTGCCACCTACATCTCATTTACCGATTCGGTAAATTTACCGATTCGGTATTTTACCGATTCTGTATATTTACCGAATCAGTAAATTTACCGATTCTGTAAATGACATGCCCCCTACATGCCAAATCCTAAATACCGGTTGGTAACGGCCGAATTCGGCCGTTACCGACCGGTATTTGGGCTCCTACATCTGGCCCTTAGTTTCCATAGGAAAAGCACTTTTTGATTTGCTAATAACTTTGGCGTTGTTTGACGAATCTTCCCGAAATTCTCCAAAAAAAACCACGTCTATCCAGGTCAGCTCCTATCCTGAAAGTTTGGGGGTGATTCTTCAAGCGGAGGCTGAGAAAAAAGGGGGGTCTCAAAACTTGTTTTCCCAAAGCTAATTTACATAGGATATTTTGCGACGAGCTACAGCTCGAACTGCTGGACCGAATTACCCAAAATTTGGCAGGAAGGTAGAGCTTGGTTCAGAAAGCGACCTTTTTTTAAAATCCGTTCAGTAGTTTTTGAGAAATTAAAAAAATAAGAGTGGAAAAATCATTTTCCTGTAGGAAACTTTGTGCAAGGCTACAGCTGAAACTACTGAACTGAATTACTCCAAATTTGGCAGAAAGGTAGTGTTTGGATCAGAAAGCGAACATTTTAAAAATGGTTTAAATCCCTACAGTCGTTGCTGAGAAATTAGAAAATTACAAGTTTCGATATCTGGGCGGAGCTTAAGTTACGTGCGCGAGCTTCACTGGGATTGGCTGCTAGCCCTCCAAACCAGGACCAGGAAGTGTTGGCAGCCATCTTTTGGCTTGGTAGAAGCGAGTCACCAGAAAACTGAGAAACAAAGGTATAAAACAAGAGAAGGGGACAGGGTAGAATCATCTTGACTCCCTAGGCCTACTCAGGGGGTCCCATAAGGACCACTAGGCCCAAAATCATAAAAAAAAAGAAAAAAGAAATCGGCAAAATTTTGCGCTGGGTCCGCGAGTTTAATTTTCATGAGGCCCCTGGGTGGGCTGGGTCCCGGGGTTATTTGTTAAAAAAATATTAGCGGCAGCTCGCTGGGGCCCCCGCAGTCCCGGGTTTCACTCATGTGGCAGAGTTCTTCATTGAAAAGGTAGAAAAGATCCATGCAGAACTTAAGTCGTCTAATACCAGAAAAGAACAGCACTTAACGTACTCATTCCCCACCTCTGACTGCCTTAGCCAAGTCGGGATCTCCGATTTTGTATTCACTAGTAAAATTGAAAACTGGCAACTCTTAGACCCTTCATCTTTTAGCTCCATTTTAAACAGTCTTAAATCAGGCTCCCCCAATGATCATTTTCCAGTCAATATTTTTCAAAACAGAACTGCTCCTCATTAAGGATCATTATGGATCTACTTAATGCCTTACTAAGAGAAGCAACTCTACCTACAGAATGGAAACACGCAATGGTTCTTCCTCTTCTGAAGAAACCTAATGCGGATCCGACTGAGCCTTCTAATTTTCGCCCAATTTCCTTACTTCCTGCTTTTTCAAAAATTCTTGAAAAACGTGAATGAACAGCTAACACGATTCGTGGAATCTAATAACATCCTCCACGGATCCCAAACGGGCTTTAGAGCCGGCCACTCTACTGAATCTACACTTTTAGGAGTTACTGAAACTATACGCCTGCTTCTGGATAAAGGGGAAACAGTGGCACTCATTCTGTTAGATTTGAGTGCCGCCTTTGATACAATATCTCACTCTACCCTTTTAAAAGTACTCCAGGCAATGGGAATTATAGGATCAGCTCTTGAGTGGATCAAAAGCTTTCTCACTAACTGGACTTTTCAGGTCTTCTCTCCATCGGCTTGCTCCAGGACCTATGCATCTCCGCATAGAGTGCCTCAGGGATCTATTTGGAGCTCCTTGCTATTCAATCTTTATGTCAGCCCTTTAGCTTCCATTGCGGAAGAGGCTGGGCTGTCAATCTTCTCTTATGCAGATGATACCCAGCTTCTCTTTTCTCTATCCGCCAAAGATAAACCTAGTATTTCTTCCCTTCAGCTAGGGCTACATAAAATCGCTAACTGGATGCACACCAACTGCTTAAAGCTAAACGGAGGAAAGACAGAGGTTCTGATCATGGGGAAGGAGAAAGACCTCTGGGGCCCGCACCATTGGCCTCCTGAAATGGGTGAACTTCCCAAACCAGTACAGTCGGTACACAATTTGGGCATATTGATTGACGACCAGCTGACGATGAAGCAGCAAGTAGCAAAGACCACTTCTACCTGCTTTATGATCCTTAAATGGGTCCGTAAGATATTATGGATGATGCCTGAATCTTCACGGGGAACAGTCATCCAGGCCTTGATCATGTCAAGGCTTGACTATAGCAACGTCCTTTATCTATGAGCTGATAGGGAGTTAATACGTAAACTGCAGGTGGTGCAGAAATCTGCAGCCAGGCTACTCTGCCAGGTACAGAAAACTTCCTCTGTCACAGGCATTTTGCGTGATCTCCACTGGCTTAAGATTGAACAACGGACGAAGTTCAAGGCTTTATGCTATATGCATAAGATTAAACTGGGCACTGCTCCACACTATCTGTGCTTGTTAGCCCAGGCTTATCTTCCTTCACGTCTACTACGTTCTGCGTCCCAAGCCAACCTTATAGTCCCTAGATTCAGACTCTCACGCATTGGTGGATGCTCTTTCTTGTACTTGGCCCCAGAATTGTGGAACTCTCTTCCTTCCCCACTTCGCCACGAAATTTGCCACAAAAACGTCCGCAAAGGCCTTAAGACCTGGCTTTTCAATCAGTAACTAGTTTGTTCATTTCCACCTGCTTTCTGTCCTGTGCGCCGGGAAACCTCCGGGTAGCTGTGCGCCCTATAAATTTAATTTAATAATAATAAAATTATAATGTTGGGAGGGGGATGCACTAGGCTGTGGGAATTATATTGGTAAAACAACAATGCGCGGTATTGCGGCCTTTCTTTATATAATGTTCATTTATTAATGCGTGTTCACTTTTGTTACGGATAGAGTCACTTTGCTACAGGAAATGTTTAATGTGTGGATGGGCGTGTTCTGTATGTGTGCGCGGAACAAAATGAACTTTTAATTGACTGAGGTGTTTCAACAACAAGTTTAATGTTCATTGGGCGTGAACCATCGAAAGTAGAAGTGTTTCCTGCCATTCACTTCTCGTCCGCAGAGTAGCAAGGACATCTAATTGGCTTGGCTTACATGTTGTAAGGAGGACCTTCCTGAGGTTAATGTTGATTGGTTGCGAACTATTGAAAGCAGAAGTGTTGCTAGCTATTCCCTTCTCCTCCGTGGAGTAGGAGGGACATCTGATTGGCTGACGTGTTCTAAGGAGGGGCTTCCAGAGCTTCATGTTGGTTGTTTGCGAACTATTGAAAGTAGAAGTGTTGCCAGCCATTCCCTTGCTCTCCGCAGAGTAGGAGGGACATCTGATTGGCTAACGTGTTCTAAGGAGGAGCTTCCAGAGCTTAATGTTGATTGGTTGCGAACTATTGAAAGTAGAAGTGTTGGCAGCCATTCACTTCCGCTCCGCGGAGTAGGAGGGACATCTGATTGGCTGACGTGTTCCAAGGAGGACTTTCCGAAGCTAAATGTTGATTGGCTGTAAACTATTGAAAGTAGATGTGTTGTCAATGATTCCTTTCCTCTATAGCTATATTTGTTTATACCGCAATTTCGTAAAATATGCTCACTGAAAAAATATCTGATGAAGTACGTTATAATGTTTCGTAAGCTGTATTACAGATGGTGCAGACAAATCTCCAATTCTTCTTCTGTAACAATAGGACAATCCATTACAATGTAACGAATGACACCATTGTTACAGAAAATAGAAAAGGAAAATAAAGTTATCTATAGAACAGAAGATCCATAACTAAATACCTTCGAGCTGTAATTATTTATTGAGCTTCTTTTCTCCGGGAGGTCGAAAAGTTTGATTTTCGTGGCCATAGGTCATAAACTCCTCTGAGATCATTATACTGTGAAAATTGAAATATACATATTCACAGTATGATCAAAAGGGGGGAACAGACTAAAAACCAGAAGCTGGTGACGTTGCTTATATATCTTTACACTTTGCCCCGACGGGTCATGAACCCCTCTGACATCACAATGACTGTTAATATTATAATATACATATTGACAGTGTATGATTTGCTGGGAAAAACAAACTAACAACTGGAAGGTGGTAACGTTAATTGTAAATATTTAGGGTTTGCGCCGATGGGTCACCAACACCTCTGAGGTCAAGTATAGTGTCAATATTATAATATACAAAGTCACTGTATATGAGCTCAAAGGAGCCAGAAAAAGAGCAATGTTTGCTGTTATCTGTCTGTTTCTGAAAACAAGCTGATGACATTACAGAAAAAAAAGGTAAAAACATGCAATAACACTTATTTCTACATGTAAATGTTTAAATATTGACAAATAGCTACGTATTATAAATATCTACAATGCCATAATCAAACAACTTACAACTCCGTAATATGTTTTGTTGACGTAAAACAAGAATCTGACGCGAGAAAAGGAACCTGTATCACAGAATGGGCACGGAGAAATAGCTCTCGAAATCGAAACTAATCATACAACAAGTGTGATTATATAGTTTTTGGTTATTGAGTAGTCTATGGAAGGAAGATGCGGCTCCGCCCATTTAAATGTCACATTTTGGGGGCGTGGCCAAGATGGCGGTGTGAGCGGACGTGCCTCTCTGAGCTCCCGCCGCCGGCCGCTGAACATAGCACCTTCATAGCATTTACCCGGCCGAGAGTGACCTCAGGGGGCCCCTGGCAACAGCGCCTCGCCAGCGACGACCTTCAGGCCCGGTTCTACGACCGAGGGCGGCCTGACCCCTGCGGCGTTCGGCCGCGGAAACAGCGGCGGTTGGGGCCTGGCGCGCTCCGAGAGTCCGGAGCACAATTGAGAGCGAGGCCGAGGGGGGCGGAGCCACGGAGCCGCCAGGGATCGCCTGAAGCAGGGACCAGCAGAGGCGGCGGGTCCGGCCCGCACGGGGACGTGCGAGGCCTCCCACGGTCTCACGTGGAGGCTTCTGCGGACCTGCCGCCCCCGTCGGAGATCGGCGTGCACACTGCCTGGCTGCCACCGGCTCTCACCGACGGACCTGCGTGAGCCCTTGGGGCCCACGGCACAGCCCCTGAGACCCGCGGGACAGCTCGGCGGAGAAGAGGTACGGGGGGGGGTGAGACAGTGATACCGGCCCCCCCCCTCGCACAACACCTATGGCCCGGCGCGCCTGACCGAGGTAACGTCGGCGCGTGTGGCGCAATTCCTAACGGCAGCCCGCCATTTTTAGGCGACCAGACACCTGGAGGACCCACGCGGGCCCCTGAGACCCGCAATTCGGCCCCTGGGACCCGCAGCACAGCCCCTGGGACCCGCGGCACAGCACGGAGGTGAGGAGGCACAGGGGGGGGTGAGACAGTGACCCCGGGCCCCCCCCTCCCTCACACAACCGCCATTTTGGGTGTCCAGACACTGGGGCCGCGGTGGAGCGCGACATAGACCTGGCCCGAGCCCTGCAGCCACCGACACCGTGAGTGGCACTAAGGGACCGGCCGCCTTCCAGCCCACCCTCTTGCGCTGCTGCCCTGCACACCAGCACTCGCACCTACCCGGGCACCACACGGGGGCTGCATCAAGGGGGCGCATCGAGAGAGGAGCCTTCCAGCGGCACGCAGCGCCTGCCTGCCTGAATAGCCCGGCGCTGTCCTCTCACTCACGTTGTAGGCCTGGCCGGCGAATCTAGCACCTACCCGGACACTGGCCAGAGGACGCTCCTGGAGACGACGGCGAGTGGGGGGTCACGTCCCCCGGCGCAGCTCCTGCCTGCGTGGTATATCCCTAGCGGAACCCTCACACTTGGGCCCCCACTGCGAGGGCCACATCGCGACGCCGACACCCGGCTGGACACACAACCATCGCTCGGAGCGCGCCACCTCTCCGCTACCCGCGTGCCGGACGCTGGGGGACACAGAAGCGTCTGCGGCCCGAGCTAGCAGTGCCAGTAGCGGCTTGCTGCTGGGCAAGGGACACCGTGGGAGCCATGTCCAACGCTAGGACAAGGAAGGACCGCTCCATCGCTGAGCTCTTCACCCCCGGCGCAGTGGGAAAGAAGACTGATGTCGCAACTACCAGCCACCGCGCGGGCTCCGAGAAGAAGAGCCAGGCCTCGCCAGCCCAGGGGCAGACGGACCCGGAGGGCCCAGTCACGCGCTCCTTTCTGGAATCGCTCTTCAAGGGGCTGCGCGGCGATATCCAGGAGCTGAAGAAAGAGCTCCAGGACGAGATAAAGGAGGTGCGCCGGGACACCGACGCCATCGGCGAGAGGGTGGCGGAGCTAGAGACGAAGAGCGACGCAAGGGATCTAGAAATTGAAGCGTTGCGACAGGAACTAGTGCGCTTACACGACCAGCAAGTGGACCTCCAGACGCACGCCGAGGATTTGGAGAACCGCTCCAGGCGGCATAACATCAGGATCAGGGGGGTGAAGCACTCCCCGGACACGGAAGATCTCTTTCACTTTACTCAGGGCCTGTTCAACCATATCCTAAGCCGGCCGACAGACTCTCCCTTGGGCCTGGACAGAGTGCACAGGACAGGCCCCCCTAGAGCGGCTACGGCCCACCCAGCCGACATCCTCGTGTGCGTGCAGGACTATCGGACCAAAGAAGAGATCCTCAACAAGGCGCGCCAGATGGCGCCGGTGTCCTATGGCGCGCACTCCCCTGCTCTTTATCAAGACCTCGCGGCGCTGACCCTAGAGAAGAGGCGCATCTTCCGACCTGTCACAGCAGAACTGCGGAAACGCCACATCTCCTACAGCTGGGGACACCCCTTTAGGCTTGTTTTCAGGATGGGCAATAATCTTCACCAGGTCCGCTCCCTCAGGGAGGCGTGCAACCTCCTGAACATTGAGGATCCGACCGAAGCGGAGAATCCGGTAGCCGGGGGCACCCCCAGTCAAGAGGCACCAGGCCGATGGCGGCAGCAGCGGAGGCGACATAGGCCGCGGCGTCCCGCCACCAAAGAGATCGCAGACGGCCAACAAGCAGCAGTGGAGACCGTCGCACAAAGCCTGGTGAATCAAGAAAACGACTGACCCGGGCCAGGGACCCATGAACCTGAGAGGTTACGGCTCGGCCGAGACTGCTCGCGCCGGCGGCGGGGGTGAAGCCTCGCTAGCCCGCGTTCTTTCTTCACCAGCCCTTCGATGGCCGACCTGGACGGAGACGTGCACTGTCCGCTGTCACCGTCGCCATCGCCTACACTCCAAGTGATTTCCTTACCACAGGTCCGGCGGACATTCACCTGGATCTGGGACTATGATGGTTCAGACTTCTTTATGGTTGAGTTGACATGGGCAGAGAGGGGGGGGAGGGGGGGGTTGGGAATTGCATCGGTGCTGCACCCTTCTCAAGGTTCGGACACTGCGTCCAAGATGATTGTGGGGAGGGGGGAGTTACACCAGTTGGGGTTGGGGGGGAGTTGGGGGAAGAAGGGGAGGAGGGGGGGCTCTCCTTGTCCAAGGGATTTTGCCACCACTGAAGGGGGTTTTGATGCCGCGGATGGAGCCGATAAGACTCCCAGCACAGTGTCTTCCACGGTCCGTGGGCCCGCAGCCACGGCCTCCGAGTGGGGTTTGGCATCTTTCTTCTTATCCCAGACATGCCTCGACACCTAACAGTGCTCACGCTTAATGTGCGGGGTCTCAACAGTCCGAACAAACGCAGGGCGATACTATCCTGAGCGCTCCAAGGCGGATATCTGCCTCCTCCAAGAAACACACCTTGTGCGCAGCGACCAGCACAGACTCAAATCACGCGCTTTTCCATGGCAGTTCTTCTCCTCCTCCCTGAAGAAGGCAGCCGGGGTGGCGATCCTAGTGGCCAAATCATTCGAGGGGAGGGTCCTCCAGAAAGAGGCCGAAATTAAAGGGCGGCTTCTACTTTATAGCTTCCAGATTGCAGGCCATACCTTGCTGGTGGGTTCTGTCTACGGCCCGAATGAGGGGCAGGAAAGATTCTTACATACGGCTCTAGAGACCGCTACATCCACTGCACACACTCACTTGCTGCTGGGTGGAGACCTCAACATTGTATTTCATAACACGGCGGACCGCTCAGGCCAGAGATCCGGGCAGGTGGGGGCGCTCACAGCTACAGGACATGCACACATAGCAGATTTGGGCCTCACCGATTTATGGCGACACACACACCCCCAGACGACTGCCTATACGTATTACTCGGCGGCACACAAGACGTATGCGAGACTGGATTATTTTCTGGGCTCCTCTCAACTGGCGCTACAAGTCGAGGGAGTGGAGATACTGCCGGCCGCACTTTCGGATCACTCCCCAGTGGTAGCGACGCTTCGTGTGGGAGCCATGCCGGCTCCGCAACGACACTGGAGGCTGCGAGATGGCCTTTTGCAGCTGCCTGACACCCAGACCCGACTCACGGCCGCGATTGACCACTTTTTGGAACACAACGCCAACGATGACACTACGAAGGCCACCCAGTGGGCGGCCCTTAAAGCGGTCCTACGCGGGGAACTCATCTCCATAGCCACGGCCAACAACAAGGAAAGGGCGCTGAAGCGTGCCGAGCTCACCCAACGGGTGGCGGAACTGGAACAGATGCACCAACGCACAGGGGCGGCCAGGGCATGGCGGCAATTGTGCGCCGAGCGGAAAATGTTGGCGGCCTTGGATCAGGACGTGGCGGAATACGCCGCTATGCACCTCAAACACGTCTACTACACCGGAGTCGACCGCTGCGGGCGGCTTCTGGCGAGCAGGCTACGGGCGCAAACCCAACGGCAACAAGTGCGCTCTCTCCTGTCGGCTAATGGCTGCCAGATTACGGAGGACGCGGTGATTGTGGCGGCCTTCGGCAGCTTTTATGCGGCGCTCTACGACGCGGACCACCTGGACCCCAATGCCGGCCCGGCCTACTTGCAGGGCGCGGAGCTCCCCACCCTCACCCAAGCCCAAGCGGACTTTCTGGAGTGGCCCATAGGCCTGGAGGAGGTCATCTCTGCTATCGCCCGCCTCAAAGTAGGGAAATCCCCGGGACCCGACGGCTATACCGCGGCGTTTTACAAGACCTTCTGCCAGCAGCTTGCCCCCCTCTTGCGCGACCTATTTAATACGTTCGACAAGCCTGGTGCCATACACCCGGACCTGGTAGAGGCGTCTATCTCTGTTATTCCCAAACCGGGCCGTGACCCGGCGGTCTGCGGTTCATACCGACCCATCTCGCTGCTGAACGTAGACTTGAAACTCTACACTGGCATACTGGCGAGCCGCATCGCACCATATATGCAGCAGCTGATAGACCCCGACCAGGCGGGCTTTATCCCCCAACGGCAGACCAGCGACAACACCAGGCGGGTGCTGCACCTCATTGAGGCCGGGTCGCGCACTAAGCCGGGCTGCATGCTCCTCACCATCGATGCGGAGAAAGCATTCGACAGAGTGCATTGGCCATACCTCGATCAGGCCCTCCGCCACTTCGGATTTGGGGAGAAACTCCGCCATCGCATCTTCAACTGCTACCGCCGGCCAAATGCCGCGGTAAGGGTGAACGGTCATACCTCCCCGAGATTCGACATTGGCAGAGGCACGCGCCAGGGCTGCCCTCTGTCGCCGCTCCTCTTCGCACTATATATGGAGCCGATGGCTCAGAGAGTGCGGCAGCATGCACTCATATCTGGTATCAAATTTGGTGCCGACACGCATAAGATCAGCCTGTACGCTGACGACGTCTTGCTGTCCCTTACCGACCCGATGCAATCCCTGCGTGCTCTCTTTGTAGAGCTTCACACCTTTGCCCTGGCTTCGGGTTTTAAAATCAATGAAGCCAAATCTGAAGCCCTGAACATCTCCCTACGCCCAGAAGTGGTGGCCGAGATTAAGTCAGAATTCAAAATACAATGGTCAGATGCAGCCGTTCCATACCTGGGCGTGCGCCTGGCTCCTACTGTCCGGGGTACTGCGCGAGTCAATTATGAGGCACTCACACTCAAACTCCGGGAGCAGCTCCGGCGTTGGAAGCCGCTCACGTTGTCATGGCTAGGCAGAATTGCCGCAGTTAAAATGACACTGCTACCGCAGATCTTGTATCTGTTTCAGACGCTCCCCTTGAATCCCCCGAAGGGTTGGCTTCAGCAAACTCAATCGGAATTGTCGCGGTTTATTTGGAACGGCCGGCGCCCTAGGTTTAAGCACGCTCTCGCCACTCTGCCCCCAGCGAACGGGGGGGTCGGTGTGCCCGACCTCACCCTGTACTTCCAGGCTGCGCAGCTGCGCACTTTCGTGGAATGGTTTCAACTGGAGTCCGGCAAACACTGGCTCTTCCTGGACCAGGCGGTGGCCGGCCGTGCCCTCCAAGGCGTGCCTTTCCTGCCACGTCGACACCGACCCCCTAACCTGTACGCCTCTGAAATCACAAGCACCGCCCTACGCGTGTGGGACAGAGTGGCCGTGGCCAAGGGACTGACCACCTTCCCCTCGCCCATGACCCCCATCTTTGAGAATCCGGACTTCTCGCCGGGCTTGGATGCCGGAGCATTCATGACTTGGCGGACGACGCCCTGTAGAGCGGCGGGGCACATGTTCGACCTCAAGGGGGTCCTCCCGTTCCAGCAGGTCAAGGCGGACTACGGCGTGGCCGAATCGGAACGCCTGCAGTACCTGCAGGTGCGCCATTGGGTGCTCCACCCTTCGATCCAGCCCGGGGCCCAACGGCACCTCACGCCCTACAAAAGGTGGCTGCTGACGCGCACCTCGGACAAGAAATTGATTTCGGATCTTTATCAGCAGCTACTTCTCACCCAGGCGCACACATACAACGCGGGCCAAGTCAGGTGGGAAAGGGACCTAGGGCGGCAGCTCACTAGGAAAGAATGGGAGGGGGTGTACCACAGGGCCAGACACTCGGCGCACCACACCGGGCTCACCGAGACACTAACTAAAGTAGCCACATACTGGTACCACACCCCTGAGAGACTACACCACTGGGATGCCCGAGTAAGCGACAGATGCTGGAGGGGGTGCGGGGAACTAGGGACACTGGAACACTTGCTATGGAGCTGTGAGGCGCTGCGCCCCTATTGGAACCCTATCCTGGACCTTATAGACGCGCATCTAGACACACAACTGCCGCGCTTCCCAGCATACATTATTCTAGGCCTCCCGAACGCCCTCATGTACCCTCTGAAGTCCTGGAGGGGGCGTTTGATCGCGCTTGCGCTTGGGGCAGCGGTCCAAAACATTGTGGCCCACTGGAGAGCGGTTCAGGCTCCGCAACAATTGGGGTGGCTCCACCGGCTTTGGGCGATCCTGGGGATGGAGAAACTATCACTGGCAGCAGCGGGGAGGGGGGCGGACTTTGCGGAACTCTGGCGACCATTTCTCGCCCTGCTTACTGGGGAGTTTCGTGAGGTGAGCTGCCCACGCTACCTGCGACTGCTACGCCTAGCAGAAACACCTCTCCCAGAACCCAAGACACGTGCCCGTAAGCGCACAGGCCCTGCGCACGTAGCACCACCTGACCGTTAATGATAGACCACAACCGATAGATTACCTCCGGAAATGGACAAGGAGAGGGGAGGGTTGGGGTGGGAAGGGTAGGGGGGTTGTTTACAGTTCTTTGTTTCCTCAGGTTGCACTAGTACTGCTCAGCTTGCACCGTTGTAGCACCTCTTATGACGCGGCCGGCCCAGTTGGGTTGTAGGCGGCTTGCTGTGTTAACGGACGATATGCCCGCTGGCCTTATGATAGGGGTCAGAGGGGTTGCTGACTTAGGCCTCCCCGGAGTGGTGACGGCCCCTACAAATGTTTCGGAGGTGCATTCTGTTTGCCTATGCTCAATAAAAGATTTAATACATAAATGTCACATTTTATAGTTTACATGTGCTCACGTTTTAACTGTTCAACTTGTGCACGTGCTGGGAAAAGTTACAAACTGTGAAGCTGTCAAGATTTCAATTTCCATCGTAACACGTATAAGGTGTCTGGAGTGGTGTGGCTCACTGGTTAGAGGCGGCAGACCGGGAAGCAGAGGACGGCCCGGGACCAGGGTTCAATTCCAGACGCGGCAGGGTCGTGGACCAGGGTCAGCGGACTCGATAATTCTCGCCTCGGTGCCTACTCTAACAAGGGATCACACTCGGCAACTCTGGGCATTAGTTTGCCTCATCTCCACAACGGCCCCCCACATACGCCGGGGATGCCTGGTTTCGCCTTGGAGATACCCAGTAGGGACCATCTCACAGGGAAAGCCAGGACGGGTTCCCCAGCGGTCTATAACGCAGAGATACTCTTTCAAGAGTCGATTCTAGCACGTTAGAAACCCACAATTAATTAATTAAGATGCCTAATATGTACATGCGTTGGAGAGTTTAAAAACTATTACCCGGCAAACTCTGTCATTTGCATTCTCATGATTAAAAACATCTAACTAGAAGACATAAAAAATATCGTTTACAATAGAAGAAAAAAAAAGGTGCTAATATTTGTCATCAGAATGCTGGTAAATTAAAAAAATGGCAGCATTTGTAAAGCGTAAAGCTACCCCCGCAAAGCTGTGCCTGCACTCGGGGTCGTTGGGAACATTAAGCAAGGTGTTACCCACAGTGAGATAGTAGTGGGCTAAGATGCTGCTGGAGTCGGGAATCGAACTTTGAACGCTGTTGTTGGAAGTCAGGTATTATAGGTGCTGCATCATAGTTTTACTACACTTATATGTTAATTACTGCTAATTATGTTGGAAACATTGTTAAATTATAAGTAGGGCTCCTTGTTTTACAGCACTATAATCATCTAGTTACTAGTCATGTACTTATGGAATGGCCTAACTACTAATACAAGTACCCGATATTATTATTAATAGTAGGTTTTAGGGAGGATATAGTTGGAAAGTATCATTTAAAAAACCTTTGAAATTCACTGAAAAAACTATAGGTTTCAGGCCCGTTATAGTTAGAAATGAGCATTTAAAAAGCCTTTGAAATTCACTAAAAAAACCATAGGTTTCAGGGGTGTTATAGTTAGCTGGACATTTCACTCGTACAAAGCCATAAAAATGTCACCTTAATAGTTAGTTCAGCTAACTATAACTCGCGCCCCTGCAATGCACTGCTCAGGATGTCACATATTACATCATTCACGGCATGGTCAGTGACATCACTGATAACATCACTGATGACATCTCAAATGACATCACTGATGACATCATCCACGTGATAATCTGATGCACCTCCTCACACCCTAATATAACCTTTGAAACACCCATTCTAAAATGCAGACTACTATTTTTGAAACGATAGACACACCAATACCAGTTACTACATACCCACTCTCAGATTCCTAGGTCTACACACACATCCACTCATTCACCCATACAACCACTCATACATACAGTCACTCATCAATACAACACTATCATATGCAGTCATACCCCTATTCAGACAGTCACATACCGCCACTCATCCATGGAGTTACTCACAGAATCATTAACACTCCCTTTTACTCACCTATACAGTTATACACACACCACCTCACTAATTCATACAGATAGTAGTGCACACTTACGCTCTTATATAATCAGTGATACAAATACACACTGGCGTAATCACTCACTGTCACATATAGTTATTTATATACACCATCTCTCACATAAGCTGCCTTTTACATATGTAGCTAATTACATGTACCACTGAGATCTCCATTCACTCACGAACACACCCATACACACACTCACCCAGTCATAGAGCTGTTTCCACATGCACTCTTCAACCCATACATCCAGTGAATCAACTAGTCGCACATCTATGCACAGAGTCACACACCTCCAACACACCAAGACACACACTCAGGCACCGCTATAAATACTCAGGAAAACAATCAATAACCCATATAAACTGTCATGTAGCTACTGACTAAGCTATGTACTAGCTTACACACCCTTAGACACACTGATAAAGACATTCACACTGTTTAGTCACTAATGCATGCATTCAGTAAGACACATTTAATCAGTGACTTATAGAATCAGCCACACAGCTTGTAAATCCTTCATCCAGACACTTATACACCCACTGATTCTTCAAATACACCTTGGCATATATATAAAACATATTTAAACTTTACAGAAACACACAGTCACTGGATGATGTCATCCGTGATGTCATCAGTGATGTCACTGACCATGCCATGAATGATGTAATATGTGACGTCATGAGAAGTGCATTGCAGGGGCGCGAGTTATAGTTATCTGAACTACCTATAAAGGTGACATTTCTATGGTTTTGTTCGAGTGAAATGTCCAGCTAACTATAACACTGCTGAAACCTATGTTTTTTTCAGTTAATTTCAAAGGCTTTTTAAATGCTAGTTTCTAACTAGAACGGCCTGAAACCTATGTTTTTTTTAATGAATTTCAAAGGTTTTATAACACCCTGAAACCTATGGTTTTTTCAGTGAACTGCCAGCTCGGAAGTGAGGGTTGCTGAGTTTGTGATTCACTGGGCTCTATATACAATACACAGGACTGGGTAAGAATCTACATGCTACTATAAGTGCACCCATCTGAGGAGATATCAGGGACTACACCTCCCCGAAAGCAACGTACTGCCAATTCATGGCGTTCGTTATCGCATAAATACGGAAGGTAACGCCCAGCATGCTCTTTGGACTGCTTCACCCTTTGATAAAGAGACTACCTCGAAATGCATCATGGCAGCGGCACATCATTATTGAACTGGAAAGAATGGCTGTTCATACCAAATAAAAGCTGATTTGGGGAAAAGCTGTTGTTTGTCTGAGTGCGGCTTACTAGTTGGACCTCCCCAGCGAGCATGATATATATATATATATATATATATATATATATATATGTCTTTTTTTTTCAAAAAATAAAAAGAAAGAGAGAGAGAATTATATTATATTATGCCTCATATTATATTATATTATATTATATTATATTATATTATATTATATTATATTATATTATATTATATTATATTATATTATATTATATTATATTATATTATATTATATTATATTATATTGTAGTATAGGTGTTTATTTCACCTTTCTTATTTTCAGGGACCGGCACTGATTATTCCAGTATCAGATATTTACTGAGTGCAAGAGGGGGAAAAAGAAAACAGAACACAAAGACGGAGGAAAAGAAAGACAGCAAAACCATCATAAACAGAAAGCAGGAAACTGCAATTGCAAGAAATAGGGGCAGGGAGTGTCTTATAGTGGATTCAAGACAATTAGCATTGGTATTCAGTGCACCGATGTTTAATTGCATCGGGCACAAAGTTCTAAGTAGAGGTTCGGGCACCACCACACTTTCTTTTGCAAATTAAGCACTGGCTTTTGGTGTGCTCGCTTCAGCTGCCTTCAGCTAATGGCTAGGAGGTTTGTGCACAGGGTTTTCAATGAGATGCAAAAAGTTGGGAGGGTCGTAAAAGGGGTTTGGCCTATGTAATTAGGAATGTGGCTTAAACACTTAAACTAAACATTTGTGATCCCTATAGTGTGCCATTCGACCAGCATTTTGGTGCAAGATTACCTCAAACAAGAGAAATATTAACAGAAACTGAATCACTGACGCAGATTACCTTAACTTTTTTTACATTCATTGTTCAGAAATCGATTAGTGTCATTTTTCAGTAAGGTTAAGGATGTAAGTATAGGGCCAGAAAGAGGCCCATTTCATTACACATTTTAATTATTAATGGGCCTGTGACCTGGAGAGACCCAGACCACTTAATGCCCTGGTTGTCAGTCTTAGGTTTTTATGATTCGTGGCATTTCATGAATGACCACGTTGTGAAACTAGTTTGGTTCCATTTTTTATTTTTTGAGTGCTGTTTGATTAATAATGATTTATTTGTGGGAGGTATTTGCCCAGCAATTGCTCCTGTATTGCATCTCGACTGAATTAATGCAATTATCCAAGCTGTGGTTTCCTTATGAAACCAGGATTCTTTCTAAAGAGACTATCGTTTGTACTAACTTCTTTTCACAATCACTTCAATGTGAAGGCAGAGCTACATAGATTCTTCCGTAAAGTACGTCTACGACACTTCTACAGACATTCCCCATAACCCCTGCCAACATCAACTACAGGATTAAGACCACCATCCACATTCGTGCCAATGAGCCAGATGATGTCACATAAGATCTTGACATTTGAAAGTGAGATGTCCTAAAGGCTTGCAAAACCAAGTCCTATGATAAACGGAATACATCCAAAGGGGAGCGTGCACCCCTCAATACACTCAAGGACAACAAAACCATAGTAATCAAACCGGCGGACAAGGGTGGAGTCATTGTGATACAGAACACCGACGACTATAAGGATGAGATTTATTCACAACTACATGATGGCATCAGCTACAAATCTGTCCCCAAAGACCCAACACAGGAAGTGAGAAGATTCATCCACACCATAACCATGGAGGGGAAAGAAGCTGGTTTCCTATCTGAACATGAGTACAATTATCTCAATAATGCACAACCACGCACCCCTACGATTTATACACTACCTAAGGTGCATAAAAATTTGGAGAGACCTCCAGGTAGACCAATCATATCCGGATGCGGCTCCCTTCTAGAACCTCTATGCAAATACGTGGATTTCTTCTTGAAACCTCTTGCGGAAGAAACAACAACCTATCTTCGTGACACAATGGAAGTCATTAATCTGGTGGACGGGTTGGACTTTAACCCCAACACACAAATACTGGCAACCCTCGACATCACGTCACTGTACACAAGTATACCACAACAACAGGCCCTCAGGGTCATCAGTCAAGCTCTTGAAAAAAGACCCCAACCAGCTGAAGTACCTACTGAATTCATAGTGAAACTAATCGAGGTGTCGATGATGCACAATTTCTTTATCTTCCAGAACAATTTCCACATCTAAACCAAAGGTGTAGCGATGGGGGCAGCCATCGCCACAGATTTAGCTATTCTATACATGAGTAACTTTGTGGAACAGTACATTTTCTCTGACAGGAATCCATACAAAATAAACATTACCCAATGGCGGAGGTCCATAGACGATATCTTTCTGATCTGGTCAGGGGATGAAACTGGACTAAAGGTTTCTTTGAATGGTTGAACACTTGCTCAGAAGACATCAAATTCACGATCACTTGGAACAGGAACACCATAGATTTCCTAGACATCTCTATCAGGACAACAGGAGACCACCTATATACTACATTGTATAGAAAACCTGCAGAAAGGAATTCTTTACTGAGATACACCATCCATCAAAATAGGAGCCTCAGAGACAATCCCCTGTTTGGGCAGTTCCTGCGCATCCGCAGGAACTGTACCTGGAAAGGAGACTATTTCCATGAGTCAGATTACCTAATTACTCGCTTAATAGAGAGAGGGTACCCAAGGAGACTTGTCACCGAGCCAGCAAAAGAGCCTGGTATTAGAACCACGAAACATTATTGACACCCAAAGCATCCAGACAAGACACCAACAGAATGATTTGTGTTACAACTTACTGCACACAAAGCAACGTATTCAAAAAAATAATCAACAGCCACTGGAAACTTATATCTGATGAACTAAAAATCCAAGACCCACCCATGCATGCCTTCAAAAGGCTAAAAATATACGGGATCATGTTGTATGCTCCTTGCTTGAGACTCCACCGAGCCCTACATGTGAGTGGCATGTTACACACACACATGTCCTTTGGACATGTGTGTGCGCATCATCTGGCTACATTTGCTTTTCAGGGGTGCTACAGGGTGTCCTTTGGACACCCCTGGCACCCTCGAAATCGCATCCTTATTTGCGATTAGCAAATTGCTAATCGCAAATAAGGAATAACTCCCCATTCATTCCTATGGGCCTTTAGGCCCATAGGAATGAATGGGGAGTTATTCCTTATTTGCGATTAGCAATTTGCTAATCGCAAATAAGGAATAACTCCCCATTCATTCCTATGGGCCTTTAGGCCCATAGGAATGAATGGGGAGTTATTCCTTATTTAAAGGCCCATAGGAATGAATGGGGAGTTATTCCTTATTTGCGATTATCAATTTGCTAATCGCAAATAAGGAAGATGTAGGAATCGCAATATTTTTTGCAATTCCTACATGAATCCTGTTTTGCAAGTCCTTAATAGCGATTCCTTATGAATCGCTATTACAGACTCGCAAAACTGGACTTTGATGAATCTAGGTGATGATCCGTGCCCCTTGTGAGATATATAACACATACCAAGGGACTACGCCACACCTACGTTATATCATCCTTATACTTGATCACCAGTACTATTACAGAGATGTGCTCTTATACTGTCAATAATATTACAATGAGGTATTCTTAGCCCCTTGAACACCACATTCCGGGACACAGGTTCGATCGATTTACATTATACCATACAAAACGCTTATTACTTTTATTGGATGTGACTGCAGACCGATCACAGTTCAATATCTGCACTAGGCACGAACCCGACATTTCTCTGCCACCATGTGCTGGCTCTACCACCGACGCAGCACGTACAGAATGCTCCTACTGTACTCTTGTGCTGTCCCTGCCACGTCACCATGCTATCACGACGTAGCGCGCTGAAACGTCCTCGCGCGCACCGCACTATCTTTTAAATGCAGGCTCACCGCCGCATTCCGGTTCCCTACATTTGAGGCGAGACTGTCCGGAGAGGTAAGCGCCCCAAGGCTTATAGGTCTTTTTAATCGTCACTCCCCAGATCATTAGACTTCAAAAGCCCGAGCATCACATTAACAGGCTAATCGCCCATCGGCTACGGTGCCCTTCATTTTTCGTTTATCTGCCGATCGCCCTACATGTTTAATCTGTCACCGCGACGTTGAAGGCGTCCATCCTTTCTTAATACCCCACACTGTAAATGGATTTCAGGATCATTTGGGTCCTTTTAAGGCGTATGAACCAGTGGCGACTCGTATTAACGGCCATATGCTGGTAGCCGTTTTTACCGTTACATAAACAAAAGGAATCCTACTCACAGTGAGAGGGAAAGGGTGTTCACCACAAGTGTGGGGACACTCAGTGTTTTGTTAAATACCCCTCACACACCAACAGGCCCCTTGGTGTCATGCTTCATCATCGGGGTCTTCGCACCCCTCTAACGGGGTGCGGCGTGCTGCCACCTACAACTACGTGGGAGCACTTTGAGTTGGACTATGTGTGGTGTGTGTGATGCAAGTGAGGGGGTATTGAATGTGAGTGGTGGGGTTTGGTGAAGGTTAAAAAGTACCTGGCTCGTGGGTGTATGGAAAAAACTTTATTCACAACCCCGGGCTGGTACTATTAAAAGGGTGCAGAGTGAGGTAGTTATCTGTCGTGACTATGGACAGTACCTCTGGTGTGCGTCAACATGTTTCGGAGCGTGTGCTCCTTCTTCAGGACGGGGGCACAACTTTCCACCTTACTCACGTATTTCTAATATTTGTGTAAGTTACAAAAAAGTGCAGGACTATATACAGTGAATTAATATTAAATTAAGGCTATAATGTGCCTACAGCGGTTTTTTTCATGCAATTGCATGACCTACAAAGAAAAAGAAGAAAAAGAAAAATGAATGTGGTTGCCCTTATTAGGTTGGCTCAACTAGGTGCAGTCACCTGGAGCACCACGTGGCGTAATTGCCCTGTAAAGGAAAACGACAAACAACACACACAACATAGAAGCACACATTGATAGTAGTTTTGAAATATATTGGTCATACTCATTATGAATTGATGTCTTGCTTCATGAGCATTCTGGGACGTCAGGGGATGATTGTTAATTATGCAATCTAAAGGAACAAAAGATTGTTTTCAGTTTTTCACTCACTTTTTTGCTTAGGAAATGGCGTTTTTTACAGACCAATACTCACTAACTCGGGACAAAGTTCGCCTCCGTGTCTCCCCTCACGCTGCTCCGCTGGTTTGTACTCAGAATGGGTGCTGCGCGCCTTTTGTACTGTGATTTGCCAAGTACAGTTCTATTTTCATTGGCTAATCGTCGGACATGACTAATGCCCATATATGGCTAATCCTTTCCTTGTTATCGACACACCATATACGGTATGTCCGGTTAAACGGAAGGTGTTTGGTGAAATGCCAGGTGTGGCTGTTGAGGATTAGAGGACGCGTGCATGCAGGCTCTATGGTTTGTACCTGCGTGTGATCGATGGGGTTTTCAGCTTTTTGCGGGCAGGCGCATGTGTGTAAGAGCAGTGATACGCGCATGCGCACGATCGATGGAGGTTACTGCGTTCTCGTTGTTATTAGAAGCGCATGCGCGTGGTTTAGTGTCTGCAGCTAGAGCTGCGTATCGCGCATTGGGGTGGTATAACCAAGCGTGGTTTGGCAGTGGTATAATATAACAAGGATCGTTACCAAGGTTTTATTCATTTATAATTCTTTGTGGTTCATGAGCAGTTAGATGGGAAAACTAGGGAGGTGAATTGCTAGGTTCTTATGCAGCTACCTTAATGTTAGTGCCATAACAATGATAAAAGGCGAGGGGCATTGTTATTAACTGGTTAGTTAGCCCCAGGGCACATCATCATTCAGACCCTCGATATGTGTCCCTAGACGGAACACCCACCGTTGTTCCTTCTGAAAAAGACCCATTTCGGTTGGCAAGTGTTCGATCACAGTCCATTTTAGATCGTTCACACAATGTTGTTTTTCCAGGTAGTGTGTTGCCATTTTTGTCGTGGACTTTTTGCAGCGGACATTACTTTTGTGTTCACCCATCCTAATTTTTACAGGTCTCGTGGTCATGCCCACGTACTCCAAACCACACGGACAAGTGATCATGTACACTACATTTTTAGTGTTACAATTAGTGAATTGTCTTTGTTCCCAAGTTGTACCATTTCTGAATGTTAAGTTTTTACTTTTCCCAGTGAGGTGACACCTGCTACAGTTCCCACAGGGGAAATGTCCCTGTATCCCAATGGTGGTCTGTCTGGTGGTGGTACTAGGCTTGGGTCTGGTGTATACCAATAGGTCTCTCAGGTTCCTACCACGGCGATGTGTATGCATTGGTTTCTCCAGATTGAGGCTCCCACAATTCAATATCCTCCAATGTTTATTTGTAATTCTGGAGATTTCATTTGACATTGTGGAGTAAGTGGTGACACATATAGGTCTTCTTTTCTCATCTGGTGTCGGTATTGTGTCCTCCAGGAGCGCTTCCCTGTGATTGTTCTTGGCCCTTTTCATAGCCTTCTCAATGATTTTGGGGGGTACTGTCTCTGTAACAATTTCGTTTTTAGTTCACCGGCTTGTGACTTAAAATCGGTCAGTTCTGTGCAGTTGCGTCTCAACCTCAAGAATTGTCCATAAGGGAGATTTTCCCTTAGGTGCCTAGGATGGAAACTGTCATATCTCAATAAGCAATTCCTTGCTGTGGGTTTAAAATGCGTGGTGCTTTTGAGTCTGTTCCCGTCAGCATAGATGTTGAGATCGAGAAACACCATAGCTTTGTTGGAGATGGTGCTCGTGAATTTCAGATATGTGTTTTGATTATTTAGCCAGTTGACGAAATCAATGGCTGTGTCTGTTTCACCGTCCCAGATGATGAAGACGTCGTCAATATACCTTTTCCAGGTATTGATGTGAGTTCTGTATGGGTTATCTGTATGTAGTATCCTGTTTTGCTCTAGATGATGGACGTATAATCCAGCCAGACTAGGAGCAAAAGTACTGCCCATACTGGTGCCGTGGCTCTGTAGGTATATGGTCTTTTCATACTGGAAAAAGTTGTGTTGTAGTGCCAGGGAGATACATTCGAGAACTAAACCTCGCGGTGTTTGGTACTTCCATTGGCTAGTAAACAGTACTTCCTCAATTATTTGGAGTGTCTCACTGTGTGGTAGGCTAGTATACAAACTCTCCACGTCTAGGCTCAGCAGCAGTTGTTTCGTTGGGTCAAAGCTCTTATCCTCCAACAGCTGTAGCACTGATTTTGTATCCCTCAGGTAGGTGTCAGTGGATTGTACCAGTGGGCGAAGGAAGGCGTCCGCAAATTTAGAAAGTGGTTCAAGGATGGAGCCAATCCCTGACACTATGGGTCTGCCAGGTGGGTTGTTGATATTCTTATGGATCTTCGGAATACAGTAGAAATATGGAATTCGTGGTGAGGGCTGTTGTAAAAATTTGGCTTCTTTTTTGCTTAGCCAGTTGTGGGCCAGCGCCTCCTCTACCATCCCTCCAATTCTGATGCGTAGCTTTTCCGTTGGATCTTCCTGGAGGACTCTGTAATTCCTTGTATCTGACAGTAGTCTTATGCATTCGGTATTGTATGCTTCTAAGGTTTGAAGGACAATTGCTCCGCCCTTATCTGCTGGTTTGATGATTAGCTCCTTGTTGTTAGATAGCTCTCTGATTGCCCTTTGTTCCTCACCACTGGTGTTGTGATAGATGTTATCATCCCTCAGATTTAGTTCGTTAACTTCAGTGATAACAGCTTTCTCAAAGGTTAACAGTTCAATTGGCATAGAAGAGTCTGGTGGGGTAAAGGTTGACTTTAGTTTCAGGCCGGTATCTGTGTTATCCGTGGTTCCTGGTTTGTCTTGGAAGAATGCTTGTAATTTCAGCTTCCATGTGAATTCCTGGAGTTCTATGTTCAGTTTGAAGACGTCTGGTTTCTGAGTAGGTACGAAACCTAGTCCTTTGGTTAACACATTCCGTTGTGCGTCTGTTAGAGGCCAGGGTGTTAGGTTGACTACTAGGTCCCTCTCTTGCTCGTTGACGGCTGGTTTGGGAGCGATCCGGTCATACTCCTGGTGGTTCGGGAGTTGGCTTGATCTTGATCCTCCCATCCAACGTTGTTGCCTTTCCGGTTCCTTCCACGTGTTGTGGGGCGCGTACCTAAAAAAGGCTGTTGTTGGCCATAGTATCCATCATTGTAGTCAGGGTTCCATTGTTGGTAATTCTGTCCACCGGATGGTGGTCCATATTGGAAAGGGTTGAATGGTGGTGGGCCCATAAATGGTTGCGGATATTGTTGTGGTTGGGGTTGATAACCTCTCCACCCTCGTTGTCTGGGGAACTGTTGTCTCCTCTGCCTCCATCCTCCTCTCCATTGTCTGGATCCTCTATTGCCACTGGAATTGGAACCCGTGGATCCATTGGCTGGATTATACGTCCATCATCTAGAGCAAAACAGGATACTACATACAGATAACCCATACAGAACTCACATCAATACCTGGAAAAGGTATATTGACGACGTCTTCATCATCTGGGACGGTGAAACAGACACAGCCATTGATTTCGTCAACTGGCTAAATAATCAAAACACATATCGGAAATTCACGAGCACCATCTCCAACAAAGCTATGGTGTTTCTCGATCTCAACATCTATGCTGACGGGAACAGACTCAAAAGCACCACGCATTTTAAACCCACAGCAAGGAATTGCTTATTGAGATATGACAGTTTCCATCCTAGGCACCTAAGGGAAAATCTCCCTTATGGACAATTCTTGAGGTTGAGACGCAACTGCACAGAACTGACCAATTTTAAGTCACAAGCCGGTGAACTAAAAACGAAATTGTTACAGAGACAGTACCCCCCTAAAATCATTGAGAAGGCTATGAAAAGGGCCAAGAACAATCACAGGGAAGCGCTCCTGGAGGACAAAATACCGACACCAGATGAGAAAAGAAGACCTATATGTGTCACCACTTACTCCACAATGTCAAATGAAATCTCCAGAATTATAAATAAACATTGGAGGATATTGAATTGTGGGAGCCTCAATCTGGAGAAACCAATGCATACACATCGCCGTGGTAGGAACCTGAGAGACCTATTGGTACACACCATACCCAAGCCTAGTACCACCACCAGACAGACCACCATTGGGATACAGGGACATTTCCCCTGTGGGAACTGTAGCAGCTGTCACCTCACGGAGAAAAGTAAAAACTTAACATTCAGAAATGGTACAACTTGGGAACAGAGACAATTCACTAATTGTAACACTAAAAATGTAGTCTACATGATCACTTGTCCGTGTGGTTTGGAGTACGTGGGCATGACCACGAGACCTGTAAAAACTAGGATGGGTGAACACAAAAGTAATGTCCGCTGCAAAAAGTCCACGACAAAAATGGCAACACACTACCTGGAAAAACAACATTGTGTGAACGATCTAAAATGGACTGTGATCGAACACTTGCCAACCGAAATGGGTCTTTTTCAGAAGGAACAACGGTGGGTGTTCCGTCTAGGGACACATATCGAGGGTCTGAATGATGATGTGCCCTGGGGCCTACTAACCAGTTAATAACAATGCCCCTCGCCTTTTATCATCGTTATGGCACTAACATTAAGGTAGCTGCATAAGAACCTAGCAATTCACCTCCCTAGTTTTCCCATCTAACTGCTCATGAACCACAAAGAATTATAAATGAATAAAACCTTGGTAACGATCCTTGTTATAATATACCACTGCCAAACCACGCTTGGTTATACTACCCCAATGCGCGATACGCAGCTCTAGCTGCAGACACTAAACCACGCGCATGCGCTTCTAATAACAACGAGAACGCAGTAATCTCCATCGCTCGTGCGCATGCGCGTATCACTGCTCTTACGCACATGCGCCTGCCCGCAAAAAGCTGAAAACCCCATCGATCACACGCAGGTGCAAACCATAGAGCCTGCATGCACGCGTCCTCTAATCCTCAACAGCCACACCTGGCATTTCACCAAACACCTTCCGTTTAACCGGACATACCGTGTATGGTGTGTCGATAACAAGGAACGGATTAGCCATATAAGGGCATTAGTCATGTCCGACGATTAGCCAATGAAAATAGAACTGTACTTGGCAAATCACAGTACCAAAGGCGCGCAACACCCATTCTGAGTACAAACCAGCGGAGCAGCGTGAGGGGAGACACGGAGGCGAACTTTGTCCCGAGTTAGTGAGTATTGGTCTGTAAAAAACACCATTTCCTAAGCAAAAAAGTGAGTAAAAAACTGAAAACAATCTTTTGTTCCTTTAGATTGCATAATTAGCAATCATCCCCTGACGTCCCAGAATGCTCATGAAGCAAGACATCAATTCATAATGAGTATGACCAATATATTTCAAAACTACTATCAATGTGTGCTTCTATGTTGTGTGTGTTGTTTGTCGTTTTCCTTTACAGGGCAATTACGCCACGTGGTGCTCCAGGTGACTGCACCTAGTTGAGCCACCCTAATAAGGGCAACCACATTCATTTTTCTTTTTCTTCTTTTTCTTTGTAGGTCATGCAATTGCATGAAAAAAACCGCTGTAGGCACATTATAGCCTTAATTTAATATTAATTCACTGTATGTAGTCCTGCACTTTTTTGTAACTTACACAAATATTAGAAATACGTGAGTAAGGTGGGAAGTTGTGCCCCCGTCCTGAAGAAGGAGCACACGCTCCGAAACATGTTGACGCACACCAGAGGTACTGTCCATAGTCATGACAGATAACTACCTCACTCTGCACCCTTTTAACAGTACCAGCCCGGGGTTGTGAATAAAGTTTTTTCCATACACCCACGAGCCAGGTACTTTTTAACCTTCACCAAACCCCACCACTCACATTCAATACCCCCTCACTTGCATCACACACACCAGACATAGTCCAACTCAAAGTGCTCCCACGTAGTCGTAGGTCGCAGCACGCCGCACCCCGTTAGAGGGGTGCGAAGACCCCGATGATGAAGCATGACACCAAGGGGCCTGTTGGTGTGTGAGGGGTATTTAACAAAACACTGAGTGTCCCCACACTTCTGGTGAACACCCTTTCCCTCTCACTGTGAGTAGGATTCCTTTTGTTTATGTAACAGTGCCCGTGGAGTAAGAATCCTACCCCTATACTCTACCTCCCTCCTGTTGTTTTTTTCATATCTAGGCAGCGCAGAGCTGCGGGAGTTCTCAGCACACACACATAGAGACACACAGTATAGTTAAGAATACCAGCGGTCGACACACAATGGAGGACGAACATGGCCTTACATTCGGGGATGATGAGATCGACAAAATTCTCAGAGACCTTAACCCATTTGAAGGCCTGAGCAACCCGGAAACCGGGCCAAACATAAATGAGTGGAATGAACTAATGAACCTCAGACGGAACCAGATCAAGGCAGCCCTTCACGGTTTATTCATGAAGGAATATTTACGGAATAAAATGGCACCACCAGGATTAATAGTTAAGAACGAACCACTCATTTTTCAGAACGATCTAATTTTTAAAAAGGAGTGGTCGCTAATATCCTGGCACTGCTCAAGAGATTGGCTAGTCTTAATAATTAAAACAGCAGCAAGAATCACCCATGAGCTGAAAATTGAGATCAACAAAATAGAAGTACAGCTAAAAACGTACATATCAACTGAGGATTTGAAAATAAGACTAGATGAATTAAACCAACAGATGACGGATTTTGAGTTTACCCTTAAACAAAGCAAGTCCAACAAACTAGCCAAAGACAAAGCTAAATTCACACCTGAAAGTGCATACCCTTACACCAAACTTGACTACGTTCCAAAAAATTCCACTAGTGATGCTGACAGCAACATTTCAGACAATGGATCCACGGGTTCCAATTCCAGTGGCAATAGAGGATCCAGACAATGGAGAGGAGGATGGAGGCAGAGAAGACAACAGTTCCCCAGACAACGAGGGTGGAGAGGTTATCAACCCCAACCACAACAATATCCACAACCATTTATGGGCCCACCACCATTCAACCCTTTCCAATATGGACCACCATCCGGTGGACAGAATTACCAACAATGGAACCCTGACTACAATGATGGATACTATGGCCAACAACAGCCTTTTTTAGGTACGCGCCCCAGAACACGTGGAAGGAACCGGAAAGGCAACAACGTTGGATGGGAGGATCAAGATCAAGCCAACTCCCGAACCACCAGGAGTATGACCGGATCACTCCCAAACCAGCCGTCAACGATCAAGAGAGGGACCTAGTAGTCAACCTAACACCCTGGCCTCTAACAGACGCACAACGGAATGTGTTAACCAAAGGACTAGGTTTCGTACCTACTCAGAAACCAGACGTCTTCAAACTGAACATAGAACTCCAGGAATTCACACGGAAGCTGAAATTACAAGCATTCTTCCAAGACAAACCAGGAACCACGGATAACACAGATACCGGCCTGAAACTAAAGTCAACCTTTACCCCACCAGACTCTTCTATGCCAATTGAACTGTTAACCTTTGAGAAAGCTGTCATCACTGAAGTTAACAAACTAAATCTGAGGGATGATAACATCTATCACAACACCAGTGGTGAGGAACAAAGGGCAATCAGAGAGCTATCTAACAACAAGGAGCTAATCATCAAACCAGCAGATAAGGGCGGAGCAATTGTCCTTCAAACCTTAGAAGCATACAATACCGAATGCATAAGACTACTGTCAGATACAAGGAATTACAGAGTCCTCCAGGAAGATCCAACGGAAAAGCTACGCATCAGAATTGGAGGGATGGTAGAGGAGGCGCTGGCCCACAACTGGCTAAGCAAAAAAGAAGCCGAATTTTTACAACAGCCCTCACCACGAATTCCATATTTTTACTGTATTCCGAAGATCGATAAGAATATCAACAACCCACCTGGCAGACCCATAGTGTCAGGGATTGGCTCCATCCTTGAACCACTTTCTAAATTTGCGGACGCCTTCCTTCGCCCACTGGTACAATCCACTGACACCTACCTGAGGGATACAAAATCAGTGCTACCGCTGTTGGAGGATAAGAGCTTTGACCCAACGAAACAACTGCTGCTGAGCCTAGACGTGGAGAGTTTGTATACTAGCCTACCACACGGTGAGACACTCCAAATAATTGAGGAAGTACTGTTTACTAGCCAATGGAAGTACCAAACACCGCGAGGTTTAGTTCTCGAATGTATCTCCCTGGCACTACAACACAACTTTTTCCAGTATGAAAAGACCATATACCTACAGAGCCACGGCACCAGTATGGGCAGTAAGGGGCACCAAGGGGCCTGTTGGTGTGTGAGGGGTATTTAACAAAACACTGAGTGTCCCCACACTTGTGGTGTAGTGTACACCCTTTCCCTCTCACTGTGAGTAGGATTCCTTTTGTTTATGTAACAGTGCCCGTGGAGTAAGAATCCTACCCCTATACTCTACCTCCCTCCTGTTGTTTTTTTCAGTTGTTTTTACCGTCCAGGACTCACTACACATGTAGTCTTCTGTCCCCTAGAGGGCTGCTACTTTTTTCAATATTAAATACCGTTTGTACTGTGATCACTTATTCGTTTATCACAGTTTACCACAGCTGATACACCAGACCTCTCTATTCTTAATTTATATTCTTTCCAGGCATGAGGGGATTGTTCCCAGCACCTGCAAGCGACCATGCTGCGGTTGTGCCATTGTACATCACAGGGGGTTGTGAATTGTGCCATTGACATGCACCAACCTTCATTCTAGGAAACACGTATATGTTCCTTACCAGTCAGCTTCTGACTACTTCGTATAAGTTGGAGTAAGTAATTCCACCTCCCCCTTTGAGATAGCGTCATTATTTTCTGGGATGTACCACCCAGTCTTACATGATGTCTCTTTGTTTTCCCTCTTCCCACCTAGTAGCTTACCCAAGCCGAACTTTCTTAGTGAATACGGCGGATTTCGTCCCCCGTTCTTTCTACATGTAGGTATTCATACCTCCTATATCCAGTAGCACACACACGTTTGTAATATACACCCTCACACACCGTTTGTTTGCCCACAGGTGCTCCCCCAGTCCTGATGAAGACCCCACCCCAAGGACCACTCCTTGTCCTGACTTAAGGGGTCGAAACGTCGACAACATTCGAAATACAAACTCTAGTGACACCACACAAAACTCATTTTGGGTCCTATTGAGTTATGTATTACATTGGGAACATTTGACCTTGTTTGAAAACGTGTACAACAAACTGCGTTGATGTATATATGTCACTATTACCTTTCCTTGTCCCCGACCAACCTTGAACACTCCACCCCATTCCTTTTTCCTACCTCACCCAGAGCACTGTAAAATATTGCACATTTGTTTCAATGAGCAATTGTATGGCTCCTATCTGTAAATGCTTTGAATTGAATTGCGTCAGATATCTTTGAACAATATAAATTCACGGAAGTGGACTTAGACCACATTTAATTTGTGTTGTGTTTTTGTGCTACTATAATTGCATGAAAAGTTGTGTTTGCTGCCGCGACCACACTTTTTGATATTGTGGTTTCCTTATGAGCTGTCTGTGTGAATGGTGTGCATGGAGGTGAGGTGCAGTTCTGAACAGACTCCACAGCTGTGCCTGAAGCCTTCCTACCCTTTCCCAGCTAGAAATGATCACCAGTGTATACGGGGTTGGCATTAGGGTGGTGAGACTGGCGCTAAGGTGGTGAAGGAGTGTGAGCGCTGTGTTTAGAAATAACCTGACTTTGTGTCCTGCAATTTTCAGGCAACATTAACAATGTCAAGATAACTCTGGAGATTCATGTATGTTCCTGCTGGAGAAGATCAGAGTTTTGTCTAGTGGCATTTTTGACTCATCATAAAGTTGCACAGAGGGTTAATGTCCCTTCTGAAAATAATGTGTACCATGCAGATCACAAAACTGAATTTTTTGTGGATAGCTCAGTGGTTTACTGCTTTTGTTACAGAGATCCTTTTGTTACTTGCAGTTAAAAAGTTAGAATCCTAATCCTAATATAGCACAGTTATCTATGGACTGTCATCAAAGAGCTGCATGCCAACCGCATGGTATATGTTATAACTGTATTTTTTCCCCAGTCTTTCATTGTCCTAATGGTGTTAAAAGAGTTTATTTGGGCAGAAATGCATTCTTATTAGTAAAACCAACCCCCAACTACTGTGGTACGTTTTAAATTCTGAGTTTGAGCTTCAGCAGAACATACACAAAACATGATAACATTATTTCTACAACTTGTAATCCTCATTGTCTTATGTAACATTAGTTAATGACTGATTTAGACAATTACAATTCAGTGTCTCTATAAGATGTGTGAATGTTGTAAAGTGCTCTGACACCCTACACTGAAGTGCTTGATTTGAGCCAGTGGCTTCCGGTGCTCTGCACCAGCACATTATTTTCAACACTGGCTCTTATAACAGCCGCCACACGCTGCTTATCTGATTTTGTGAGAACAACAGCAGTTGTATAATAATTAAATATACATTACCATCACTAACACTTGCCACCCAAAGCTATAAGAATAGCTTGGGCAGCATGTGTTAGTCAATTTTTATGTATATTTAATGTCTGCATTGTCACACTTGTATGAGTGTGCTGGTTTGTTGTGATGGTACTGCCATTGGTAGTGCTAGTGGGGGCAATCGGTGGTGTAAGCTGCAGAGGCCTTCGAACAAGGGCCCTGCACTCATTTTTTTTACAAATTACGTACTGCTACACTGGTATGAGTAGTACTATAAAACAAATGAAATATGCGAGAGAAGGGCTATGGAGAGATGAAGGGCACTTTTGGAGAATGGTAGTGAGGGAATCTGTGGAAAAGCAACATGGGAGAGCCGGGCTGATATATAAACGTAGAGGCTGAATGTATTCCTTAATTTTGATGTATATTCTGACTTGATGATAAGAATAAAGGTTGGATGTAATTATGATTCAGGATATGCTGGTCTTCAAATAATCTGCCTTGACTTGTTCTGTCTTTCAGAGGATTCTCTCCTTGGAAAGTCTTTACCTGAAGTTCCAAAAAAGAAATGAGAAACAGTAGTGGGAAGTATATGTTAGGAAATACATCTTGCATTATCTGTCACCAGAGTCTTAGCTGAATTCTTAAGTCTGGAAAGGGTGTTTTTATTTTGGGAGTGTTTTGTGCCTTGAGAGTAACATAGCATGTGCCTTGTGGGTTAATGCTTCTAGTGTCATATATTCTCAGTCTTAGTCAAGCAGACATTGTCTCCTCCCCCTTTCACAGAGTTAGAGATCTCTGGCCAGGTTAACCTGACCTGGTTTATTTACAGCCTTACATCCCCTCTGCCCCTCCCCAAGAATAAATGTGGCTATCAGAGGCTATTTAGTTCATAGACCAGGGTTCCGCTTATGTGAGGGGTATCAGCTTGGTGTCCTGAGTCCTTGCTGCAAAGTATCACCTACGGTGCTTTTTAAATATACAGTGCTCATCTTCTTGTGCTCCCCCGTGATTCATCCTTCCACCCTTCCAAACCCGACAACCACTCCACCCTTCCATCAGTAATTCACCCACTATACCACAACTCTCCTGAACTGTGGCGACTCTAAAGTGTCCTCCGGAGGTGCCCACCACTCCTCGCCCTAGGAGTTGGGAAGCTCCTCCAGGTAGGTGGTGTCCACTGCTTCATCAATTGCACTGGATGGCGTCTTGCTTTGCTGCTCTACTTTTTCTCTGTCTTCGGTTTCTGTCCTGCTTTTTGTCCTTCCTGTGTCGATGTCTTTTTCTCCTCCTCCTCTGTCTCAGGAGTGGCTCTAGTTGAGAGTAACTGCGCCTATCTTTTTAAAGACACAATAATCCTTTGTTAGTGTTGTTTGGTTTTCCCTTGGTCTAATCCTTTCTTTATCTTTCCCACATGTGTTCCAGTGGTTCTTGAAGTCAGTAACTTAGACTAGAGGATAGTCATACAGTAAGTAGAGGTGGTTGGGGCAGATGTCCTTAGAAGGAGGTCTTCTGACTTCCACGAGGACGCAAAAGGAGAGAATGTTAATGCCAGGTAACATTTGATGGAGCATTCTCTTGAAATAATGTTTTACACTCCTTCAATTAAATGTTATGTTAATTGGATTTATGTAAGCGCACAATTACCCTCGGGTGTCCTGGCGCTGAGTTCTGCTTAAGTGATAGTCGAAGGGGGTTCAATGAATAAAGAGCCAGGTTTTCAGACCCTTTCTAAAGGAGAGAAGGTCTCCGGGATTTCTCAGAAAAAAACGGAAGCTCGTTCCAAGCCTTGGACGTGCAGGTAATAAAGGTCCTGCCTCCCCAGCTGGATGCCCTAACAATGGGGATCTGGAAATGTTTTACTCCTTTAGACCGTAGGGTCCTGGTCGGGGCATACCATTTGAATTTTTGCCTCAAATGGTCAGGGCCAATACCGTTGAGAGCCTTAAATACTACACATAAGGCCTTAAAACTAACCCTTTGCCTCACCGGAGCCAATGTAGCCGAGTTAACTTTCTTTTTACCGAAGCAAATTTCGGTATGCCTGTGAGAAACTTGGCGGCTGCATTCTAAGCTATCTGAAGCCTATTAAGATGTTGATTTATGGCATTTAGATAAATGCCATTACAGTAGTCTAAGCGTGACATAACAAGGACTGTGACTACTGTCCTAAAGTCAGTTTGAATAAGAAAGGGTTTAATTTTCCTCAGAATTCGCAAAATAAAAAAGCAAGAGGAAACTACAGAGATCATTAAAAGTCAATCTATTGTCCACAATGACCCCTAAGTTTTCTACTTTCAGAGTTGGAGTAGGCTGATTTCCCAACTCTGAGGGCCACTGATCCGGGGTCCAAATATGCGGGTTGTTACCGAATACAATCACCTCAGTCTTACTTGAATTCAGCTTTAAACAATTTAAAGCCATCCAACCTACTATGGCATGCATACAGCCATGGAAGCGAGCTCCTGCCTCCTTTTCATGACCGTTTTTGATGGATAAAATGATCTGAGTATTGTCAGCATATGAGGTTAACTGAAAACCAAAAGATCTAATCAGTGCAGCTAACGGTATCACATGAATTTTAAATAGAGTGGGACTCAGTGAGGACCCTTGAGGGAACTCACATGGGAGGCTAAACGGCCTAGATGTATGGTTATCCAGGTCGACAGTTTGGGTTCTATCGGCTAGGAAGTATTGAAGGAGTTTCCAAGCAACCCCACAAACTCCAACCCCAGACAACCGATCCATCAAAACCCTATGATGGACCGTGTCTAAAGCTGCCGACAAATCCACCATTATCAAAACAGCCTTGCCATCACAATCAAGAGCCTCCCTTAGCTCTTCACATGATTTTATTAGAGCAAGTTCTGTGCTGTTATTCGCTCTAAAGCCATATTGAGTCTTGTCAAAAACATTGTTGTCATTACAGTAGGAACTCAGTTGAATATTCATGGCTTTCTCTATAAGGCCGATAGCTGCCAGGATCAAGAGGGTCTAAGGTGTTGTTTTTTAAAAGAGGTAGATTAGATGCCTTTTTCCAATTAATCAGAAAAATCCCAGTAGAAAAAAAATACACATACTTTGAACAGAAAGGGAAACACTCAAACAAAAGCTATTGTCCCTCGTTCCCTGGGAATTACATGCATTGACCTGTGTAAATGCTCCATGCGTGATGTCTACTGACACCTAGGAACACACCGTGACCCTCTCCACGTTAACCGATGCACACCCAGAATGCTCACACTCATGTTGGAGCTGCAAATTGCAGCAACGTAAAGTTCTTTTGAAATAAGATGTGTTGAACTGTGCATGCTAAGCAAGAGTAACAGAAGGCTGGGGGGATCTGGGTGTCAGTTTTACAGTTCTAGGTTACACTCTCTAAACCACACCTTAAACTATCTATTAATTGGTGTTTTGTAAAACGCTAATACCTTTCAGTTACTCAAGACCACTACAATATCTAGGCACGTAGCTAGGTGTAATCTCTTGTATATATTTGAATAACAGGACCTTCTGGCCCCTGAAGGACTCCGTAGGAACAACGTAAGCATTTTGGTGTGTCTATATGTGGTTAAATAAAATTGGTGATGTATTGCGAGTCAGTTAATCTGTTTCACTGTGAAGGATAAAAACATGCACTACAGAGCTCTGGACGTGGTGTAGTAATTTGCACACTACCGGCTGGGGAGGACGTTAAAACTGGTCAGGGGATCTGTGACACAAACATAGATGAATTTGCTGAAAGACTTGAGACTCTCCTCAAGCATTGCAAGTTCGATGAAGAAGCCATATGTCCATGGGCGCCTGTCTGACTCGTTCAGATGACGTATGCTGCATGAGACATGCAGACTGGAGAGAGTGCTCATGGCTGCGAGAGTAGAAGAACGTGCAGATTGATAGGTAGCAGATAAAGATGTCAGAGTAGCCCAGAATGAATGAGCATTGAACGTAAAAAAGAAAGCAGAAAGCAGAGATACATGGGCAAGAGCCATAAAGAGATGTCTTCAAAGAAATAAAATTGGGATTCCGATGCGAATTTTCCTTTAAACACGAAGGTAAATATCCTGCATTTGACAAATATGCAAGAGTTGCAGAAAAGAAAACCATTTCTTAACCATTTGCAGAGCGAAAGAAATAAACAACGTCACATTGAGAAGAGAATGCCAGAAAGTTCCAGAAGCACTCTGGTTAGGCAAACTGCGACATTAAGTGTAAGCTAAATGAAGGCGATCGTCATCCAAGTCATTGTCCAAAGACTCTTTGACGTCAGTGTTGAGCGATGTTGAAGAAAATGACTGCACAATGATGGTGTCTACTAGGAAATGACATGCACATGTAGGTTTGGCCTCATGCAGTGAAGAGCCTAACTCAAAGCAAGGTCGCTACATGGAACAACCAAGGGCCAGATGTAGGTAATGAAGATTTACCGATTCTAAAATACCGAATTTTACCGATTCGGTATTTTAGAATCGGTAAATGGAATGTAGGTATTTATTTGGTAAGTATTACCAAATCGGTAAGATTCGGTAATTACCGAATCGGTATTTACCGATTCAGTAATTACCATTCATTCCTATGGGCCTGGAGGCCCATAGGAAGGAATGTGAATTACCGAATCGGTATATACCGATTCGGTAAAAGGGGAACACATTGAAGGGTGGCGGGGTGTCACTTTGACACCCTGTTGCACCCCATAATCGCGCTTGTGTGCACATGTGGCACACATACATGCCCTAAGGCATGTATGTCTGCCACATGGCACAGTTGAAAATGCACAGATTTGCATTTTCAAAGGCATTCGGTATTTACCACCAACTTGTGGTTGGTGGTAAATAACGAATCCTTAAAGCATATAAGCACTCTTAAATGTGATTCCTACATGCCATTTACTGATTTGGTAAATACAGAATCGGTAAATAATGATTCGGTAAATACAGAATCATCACCCACATAGCAAATGGCTCAATACCGGTCGGTAAGCCTGAAATTGACAGAATTTCGGGTTTACCGACCGGTAATGAGCCACCAACATCGGGCCCCAAATGTCTTTGGACAGTGCCCTAAGATCACCCTTAAGGTGAACGGTTGTCCTGTACCTTTAATCATTCACAGTGGTGCATCTATTAACATCATACCAGCAGAAAAATATCATAAACTGTCCCTGGTGCCTCTTTCTTACACCTTTATGGGCCAAGGTATGCATGTGGGCTGCTCCTATGCTATTACAAAGTCATTGACAGTTTGTAGCAAACATGCGGCACAAGCAGACAAAGGCACAAGCGCAGATACATGTTCTCCAAAGCACTTCATCGAGCACATGCTTACTCAATTTCAACACTGCTGCTCACATGGGACTGATTTCTATCAACTACAACATACATGCAGATGCCAACATAGTAAGTCAGTTCCCTTCCTTGTTTCATGGACTAGAAAAGCTTTAAACCATGAAGCTTCACATTAATGAAGACATTCGTCGTATTGCTCAATGACAGCATCAAATTGCTTTTCATTCATTCATTTCATTTAATATCTTTATATCTGTTGCAAAGACTGTGAAAGTATATAAATACAGCCAGCACGACTAAATAACTCAAATACTCATTAAAAATCCCTGCTAAAACAGCTCAGCATAATATAAAATTCAATGATACCTCGTAAGTTTGTAAAAAGAACTCCAGCTGGAATGCAATTTCTTTTATAGCAAACATTGAATTATAACATATACAAAATAGATCTAAAATGGAATAAAAAGCAAATGACATCCCTGTACAGCAACATTTTCCTATAGAAATGCTTTTCACTTGCAGTAAGATGTAGAAAAAGATCTGGAAATGCTGTTAAAGCATGACATCATTCAACGATCTACTGGCCCAACGCCAAGGGTCTCACCAATTGTGGTAGTGCGAACAAAGGACAGTGGGGATGCCATGCATGTCTGTAGTGATATGCGCCAGGCAAATAAAGCAATCGAGTGAGATTGACATCCAGGTCCACAAATTGCAGCTATGAATACACAGCTGAATGGTGCCAAAGTCTTTTTCTGCAATGATCTGAACAAACAGTATCATTAACTTGAACTGGAAGAAAATTGCAGGTACATTATGACCTTTTCGACCCATGTTGTTTTTTTCAAATATTAAATGACTATGCTTTGGGGTATCAACAGCCTGTCACACATGCCTTGAATTACAGTGATGATATACTGGTGTTAGAGGCACGCAAAAGGAACATTACAAGGTCCTGACCCAAGTCTGCCGTTTACTTGCAGATGCAGGTCTCACATTGAATGCAGAAAAGTGTGAGTTTAACAAAACAAAGCTCAAATTCTTTAGAGCTTTATCATCCACTAGTCCCCCACAGGATGTGACAATGTTGCAGTCCTTCCTTGTCCTAGCCAGTTACAGTTCCATGTACCTTTGTGATTTTGGCAGTCAGTTTACCATTGGGAAATTTAACAAAATAGAAAGCTGTGTTGAAGTGGTTGCATGAATGTGGTCACAGCTTCATGAAAATCTAACAGGCAATTGAGTACGCTTCTGAAATGGCCTATTTTGACCCAAAATTGCACATTGAGATTGTGGTTCATGCGAGCCCGGTGGAGTTGGATGTAATCCAGGCTCATCACAATGCTCGTGAAAATGCACAGAGACACATGGTGGTCTATGCGAGCAGGAGTCTGCCACAAACTGGATGTGCTTATTCCCACCCTTAAAAAGACAGCCAAGCTGCAATGTGGACTTGTGAACATCCAAATGTATTTCAATATGGAGAACAGTTAACCCTTGTCACTGACCAACAAGCGTTGCTTGCAATTTTTTGGAATCTAAAAGCCGAGATGCCCCCTCGAATTGAGAGGTGGGTGTTGAGACTGCAAAAGTATGATTACACAATTTGCACCGGTCCTGGGAAAGATCAAAATCCTTCTAACTACTTTTCATGAGTGACTTTGAAGAATCATGCTACAGTGTCTAAAGCGGCAGATGCCTATGTGGACTTCATAATCGAATCCAGAACGCCTGCCGCTCAACTGCGAAAAACACAGATCTTGATATGATTACTCTCAAGACATTTTTTCACAACAATCCTGGAGGAAACATTCTCTGTGATATATTTACAAGGGGATAGCACCACCAGACCGTCACTTTCATCGACATTCTAGGGGTGCTATGCTCTTCTCCATATTTACAAAGAAGTGGCACTTTTTATAGCTTATTGCTGCTTTGTAAATATGGTACCCTTTCACGCAGTGTTCTGCTTGAAAGGGGCGTGCCATGGGTGTTTCTGTGGGCATTCTACCACGACACCCATTGCTTGTTGATGATGCTGCCCCAGATTTACATGATGTGTAAATCTGAGGCAGCGCCAAAAATTAACGCCATGCAAGAGCAGGCGTTAAAAAGGCGAACAGAGGAACAAGGAGAAATACCTTTATTTGTCCTCATTATTGCTTTTTCTATGTGTGCTGCCAAAGAAAGAGCAAAACTCCAAAAATTAATATTTATGTGCAGGAAAGGACTCCTTCCTGCACATAAACAATCATTAAATATTGACGATTTACTACTTTTATGTGTGCAGCAGTCTGCATTCTCCAGCACACATAGAAGTAACAAATCGCCATTATGGATTGTTTTTGTGCAGGAGGGGACAACTTCCTGCATTATCCTTTAATAGCAACTCACAGCAGCCGCACTACATCATAAAGGATAAGGTTCTAGAGTTAACAACAGTGAACAAAGGATGTATCCAGGAGATGATCTGCCTCTTTTAAAAGAATCGCAGCAGGAAAGAACTTCATAAACGGAGAGATCCAAGTAGAGCTTGAAAAACATCATGGAATAAACTTCAGTATCTCAATGGACAGCTGGTTAAACAGAATTACCTGAAAGAAAGAAATGATTAAGAACCAAGAGTGCATTGGCTTTCACCCTCTGGAGAGCACGGTAATTCAGTGGACCTGGGAAGATAGCTTGGATCGAAGAGGAAAGTAGACCCAGGAGTCTGGCCAATTCTTGGAGAGAGAGAGATTGTTGTCTCAGAACAAACCTGACCTCTTTTCGAATTTTGGCAATTTTCTTTTTGGGAAGTAGGAGGAGACAACTGGAGGTGTCCACAGTGAAACCTAGGAACTCTAGGGATTTTGAGGGCGTCAGAATGGATTTTTCCCTGTTTATAATGAAGCCAAGGTCCTCTATGAGGTCCATGGAGACCTTGAGATCCTCCAAGACTTGTGCATGGGTTTGAGACATGATGAGGATGTCGTCTAGGTAGATAATTAGTCGAATACCTCTTGCTCTTAGAATGGAAACAATCGTTCTCATGACCTTGGTGAAACACCAAGGGGCGGACGAGAGACCGAAAGGGAGAGCTTGAAATTGATAGAGGTGACCGTCCCAAATAAATTGGAGAAAGGGTTGATGTTCTTCTGCCATAGGGATGGTAAAATAGGCATCTTTTAAGTCCAATTTGACCAGCCAATCTCCGTGAAGGAGAAGGTCCCTGAGAAGATGGATCCCTTCCATCTTGAAGTGTCGATAAACAAGATATTTGTTTACTTCCCGTAGGTTTATCACCGGTCTCCAACTTTTGTCCTTCTTCTCGACTAAGAAGAGGGTACTTACAAAATTCTTTTGGGACCAAGGCACCTCGATAATGGCACCTTTCTTGAGCATAGAGGAAACCTCCTCTCTGACAATTGCTAGATGTTCTAAAGGGAGGTCTAGAGGTCTGGGAGTAGAGGTCTGGTAAGGAGTGTCTACAAAGTCTATCCTGAATCCCCGAACCGTTTCTAGAACCCACGGGTCTTGAGTAAATCTTTTCCAAGCGTGAAAAAAGAGTTTGAGTCTTCCCCCGACCCTGGGAAGTGAGAGAGAAGAAAGGCCACTTACTTTGAGAGTTGTTGTTTGATGCTCCACGAGAGGAGAAGCCTCTGCCACGGGAACCACGTCCTCGTTGAGGGTATAATTGTTTGTTGGAAGGGTAGAAGCCTCTACCGGTGGTACCTCTTCCTCTGCTAGATGAGAAGGGCCGGAAGGATCCACGGCCGGAAGAGCGGCCCCTTCTTCCGGCCTGCCCAAAAACATTTGTTGGAAAGACTTTTCTCATGTTGTTCTGGGCCCTATCTAAAGCGGTGAAGGTGGCAACATACTTTCCGATTGTCTTGATCATATCCTCACCAAATAGGAGACCTTTAGGCTTATTGGAGGGCTCTTTCTCAGCGAGGTCCCCAAGTTTGGGGTTAATCCTGTTGAGGATAGTTTTTCTTCTTTCCATGTTAAGACCGGAATTAGCATTCCCTAGGAGCACAATTGCCCTTTGGCTCCAGCCTCTTATTAGCCCAGTGTCAAGGGGGGTATTAGAAATATAAGATTGAATTATAAAGGAATCCATAACGGGGGATCAGTTCAGGATAATAGGCTTTGAACGCGAGCTAAAAGGCACCTGGCGGTAGAAACAGCTGATCGAGCGCAGTTGGAAAAGACCTTGAAGGTAAACCGACGCGCTCGAGCAGCCGGGCATGGTGAGCGAGGAATGGTCCTTTGGAGGCGTACGACGGCGCTTCGCCGTTGTCAAGGACCATTCCTCCGCTCGCACTCGGTAGCTCGCGCTTGTTGACGGAGCCGAGCCGAGATTAACAAATGTCGACCAAAAGTAGAATTCTCTACTAAAAGACGGCGTGCGGAGGGAGAAGGGGATCGACGACCATAAATTGGAGGTCGAGGGGGGTTAGGCGTTGAAACAAGCCAGAGAGCGAGTTCAGCTTAAACTTGACGAAAAATGAAAATTAAGTATGTATCCCCATTAAGATGCAAAGTTAATATATTTTCATCAAAATATACGGTTAGACATTCATTAAATATATCAAATATGCAGAAAATGACAAATCACTGTAGCAGAAGATAAGGAGAGATTACTTATCTGTTGTGAGCCGCATTTAAAAGAGGCTGATCTTCCCTGGCACATGCCTTTTATAGATACTGTGATGTCACTTATTCTTATTCTAGTCTTTGTGATGTAAGCGGCTGTGTGAGCTGCATTAAAAGGATTAATGCATAATGTAGCCTCCTGTCTTGTAATGAAATTGCGATTCTCCTATTAACATGACCAGAGAATCTGGATTTCATTAAAGACACGGAGGCTAACATTATGCATTAATCCTTTTAACGCAGCTCACACAGCCGCTTACATAACAAAGACTAGAATAAGAATAAGTGACATCACAGTATCTATAAAAGGCATGTGCCAGGGAAGATCAGCCTCTTTTAAATGCGGCTCACAACAGATAAGTAATCTCTCCTTTACTTCTGCTACATTGATTTGTCATTTTCTGCATATTTGATATATTTAAGGAATGTCTAACCGTATATTTTGATGAAAATATATTAACTTTGCATCTTAATGGGGATACATACTTAATTTTCATTTTTTGTCAAGTTTAAGCTGAACTCGCTCTCTGGCTTGTTTCAACGCCTAACCCCCCCTCGACCTCCAATTTATGGTCGTCGATCCCCTTCTCCCTCCGCACGCCGTCTTTTAGTAGAGAATTCTACTTTTAGTCGACATTTGTTAATCTCGGCTCGGCTCCGTCAACAAGCGCGAGCTACCGAGTGCGAGCGGAGGAATGGTCCTTGGCAACGGCGACGCGCTGTCGTACGCCTCCTAAGGTCCATTCCTCGCTCACCATGCCCGGCTGCTCGAGCGCGTCAGTTTACCTTCAAGGTCTTTTCCGACTGCGCTCGATCAGCTGTTTCTACCGCCAGGTGCCTTTTAGCTCGCGTTCAAAGCCTATAATCCTGAACTGATCCCCCGTTTTGGATTCCTTTATAATTCAATCGTTTTTTAACCCCCATTTAACGTTGTCTTCATAAAAAAAAAAAAAAATTCGACCTTAATTTAGATTTAGAATTGATCTCTGGCATAATTTGTAAATAATATAAAAAAAATAAATAAAAAAAGGGGACTAGATTCGAAACTGTTTAACCTTTTCAGGGAACACCTGAATACACTTGATTATTTTAATTTAGAGTACATTATTTATCCCCTTGTAATATATATATATCATGTCTGATTTGGAGTCTGACGACGCTGTCGCAAGCTCCCCTTCCCACACTAGCGATTCTTTTAAGAATTTCCTTAAAAAAGAAATGAGATCTTGCATGATTAATACCCTAAAAGAGGTCATATCTCATTAAAGAGCACTAAGTATTGAAGGTGATACAATAATTAATCCTTCCCTACCCAAAGCCACTAAGAAAGTCAGACACAATCTAGGCACTACTGGTAACATTCCTAACCCAGTTGACATGGGAGGTCCTAGCACCTCACACAGTATGGGAGGCCCTAGCGCCTCAAAAGGTGTTGGTGTCCCTTGCGGCACAATGAGGATGGGTGCCCCTGGTGGCACAGTTTCGGGAGGTGCCCTCAGCGGCACAATTGGTGACAGTGCCTGTGCTGACTCAGATTCCTACTCCGATGTAGAAGAAATGTATGATGAACCCTATGACGAGTTTGTTCTTGATCTTGATGATAACAACTTGGATGACATGGATCTAAATACGCTTTCTGAAGCGGACTCTTCCCCTTCCTCTAAAGACGCAATTCTTGATCCTCTTGGCGGAGAAATGTTCTCCCCCAACAACATTTCCCGCCCCAATAGCTCTAAATGGTTCCCTCATGACCATGTTGCTAAGTTTATTACAAAGTGGCTGAGGAATACTCTTGAAACAGATACACGCAATACCATGCGTTCTGAATGCCCCAGACCATGGATTGACAATAAGGTCAGCCAGACCCCTAATTTAGACCCAGACCTAATAAAATTTCTATTTAAACTGGGGAAGGACCCCAGGAAAGGTCTGGAAAGAGCCCTTAAGGCTTGCCAAGACCGCCTCCTAGACGTTCTCGGCCCACTTACCAGAATCCTTGATTTAGCAGAGGAATCTTATATTTCTAATACCCCCCTTGACACTGGGCTAATAAGAGGCTGGAGCAAAAGAGCAATTGTGCTCCTAGGGCATGCTAATTCCGGTATTAACATGGAAAGAAGAAAAACTATCCTCAACAGGATTAACCCCAAACTTGGGGACCTCGCTGAGAAAGAGCCCTCCAATAAGCCTAAAGGTCTCCTATTTGGTGAGGATATGATCAAGACAATCGGAAAGAATGTCGCCACCTTCACCGCTTTAGATAGGGCCCAGAACAACATGAGAAAAGTCTTTCCAACAAATGTTTTTTGGCAGGCCGGAAGAAGGGGCTGCTCTTCCGGCCGTGGAACCTTCCGGCCCTTCTCATCTAGCAGAGGAAGAGGTATCACCGGTAGAGGCTTCTACCCTTCCAGCAAACAATTATACCCTCAACGAGGACGTGGTTCCCGTGGCAGAGGCTTCTCCTCTCGTGGAGCATCAAACAACAACTCTCAAAGTAAGTGGCCTTTCTTCTCTCTCACTTCCCAGGGTCGGGGGAAGACTCAAACTCTTTTTTCACGCTTGGAAAAGATTTACTCAAGACCCGTGGGTTCTAGAAACGGTTCGGGGATTCAGGATAGACTTTGTAGACACTCCTTACCAGACCACTACTCCCAGACCTCTAGACCTCCCTTTAGAACATCTAGCAATCGTCAGAGAGGAGGTTTCCTCTATGCTCAAGAAAGGTGCCAATATCGAGGTGACTTGGTCCCCAAAAAATTTTGGAAGTACCCTCTTCTTAGTCGAGAAGAAGGACAAAGGTTGGAGACCGGTGATAAACCTACGGGAAGTAAACAAATATCTTGTTTATCGACACTTCAAGATGGAAGGGATCCATCTTCTCAGGGACCTTCTCCTTCACGGAGATTGGCTGGTCAAATTGGACTTAAAAGATTCCTATTTTACCATCCCTATGGCCGAAGAACATCAACCCTTTCTCCAATTTATTTGGGACGGTCACCTCTATCAATTTCAAGCTCTCCCTTTCGGTCTCTCGTCCGCCCCTTGGTGTTTCACCAAGGTCATGAGAACGATTGTTTCCATTCTAAGAGCAAGAGGTATTCGACTAATTATCTACCTAGACGACATCCTCATCATGTCTCAAACCCATGCACAAGTCTTGGAGGATCTCAAGGTCTCCATGGACCTCATAGAGGACCTTGGCTTCATTATAAACAGGGAAAAATCCATTCTGATGCCCTCAAAATCCCTAGAGTTCCTAGGTTTCACTGTGGACACCTCCAGTTGTCTCCTCCTACTTCCCAAAAAGAAAATTGCCAAAATTCGAAAAGAGATCAGGTTTGTTCTGAGACAACAATCTCTCTCTCTCTCCGAGAATTGGCCAGACTCCTGGGTCTACTTTCCTCTTCGATGCAAGCTATCTTCCCAGGTCCACTGAATTACCGTGCTCTCCAGAGGGTGAAAGCCAATGCACTTCGCTCCGGTCTTTGGTACGGGGACCATGTTTCTCTAGATCAACAAGCAAAACTGGAACTCTCCTGGTGGCTGGACAATTTGGACGCCTGGAATGGAAGGGCTATCTTTGGTTCGACCCCAGACTTTGTTTTGGAGTCCGACGCCAGCCTTCACGGCTGGGGAGCACGTCTCCTCGACCAAGACACCGGTGGAGTATGGACCCATTCAGACTCTTCTCACCACATAAATTTTCTAGAAATGACCGCTGGTCTCTATGCTCTAATGAGTTTCAGACACTCCCTTCAGGGCAGATCTGTCCTTTTGAAGACGGACAACGTCTCTGCAGTCTCTTATATCAACCGACTCGGTGGTACGAGGTCTGCGGACCTATCAGACCTGGCCAAGAAACTCTGGATGTTCTGTCTGGAACACAAGATTGCCTTGAAGGCGGAATATCTCCCAGGGAAATCCAATATCTCAGCAGATTGGAACTCAAGATTCCTTCAAGATTTCAGTGATTGGAAACTCAATACGTCAATTTCCAATTCCCTGGATCACTTCTGGGGTCCTTTCGACGTCGACCTTTTCGCCAGCCGGTTGACCTTCCAACTCCCTCAGTATTTCAGCTGGATGCCAGACCCGGGTGCTCTGGCTGTCAATGCTTTTCTCCAGTCCTGGGCTCCTCTTCACCCTTACGCTTTTCCCCCGTTCGCAATGATTCAAAGGGTTCTACAGAAAGTGAGACAGGAACAGTGCTCTCTTGTCCTGATAACTCCTTTCTGGCCGTCTCAAGCCTGGTTCCTCACAGCTCTGGAACTTTCTTGCGACGTTCCATTTCTGATTCCCGCAACTCAGGGCCTCCTCTTAAACGCAAACGGAGAAGATCACCACCTGGTTCTTTTAGGGAGTTTGAACCTTCTTGCTTGGAAAGTGTCAGGCAATCTAACCAATTGTCTGGACTTTCGTCATCGGCTCTCACTCTCCTTGGTGAATCATGGGCACCAGGAACCCACTACAGATATAATAACATCTGGAAGAAATGGTCTGGTTGGTGCATGGAGAGGAACTTGGATTCCGTGGAAGCTCCTATCGTTAACATAGTTAACTTTTTGGTAGAACTCTTTGACAATGGTATCTCCTATAGATCAATAAATTGCTTTAGATCTGCAATCTCAGCTGGACATTCTCTCGTCAATGGTAAGATGGTAGGTAAGAATGTTATCATTTGTCGAGTACTCAAAAGTATTAAACTTAAAAGACCTCCTCGCCCTAAATATCAGTCTGTTTGGGATGTTAAACTTCTGCTTGACCTTTTTTGTTCATGGCCTGACAATTCTCTCCTTAACAGGAAATGTCTTTCTATTAAACTTGCCTCTCTTCTTTGTTTAGTCTCTTGTCGCAGAGTTTCAGATGTTAAAGCTCTAGAGATCTCTAATAGATGTTATGACATGTTTGGTGTTAAATTTGAAATTTTTGGAAGAACTAAAACCATGTCTGACTTTATCTTCTATCCACGTTTCGATTTCTGCAAAAAACTCTGTGTGGTTGATTGTATGAAGGAGTACGACTCCAGGATGTCTAATCTTCGACCCCCTGATGCAAATCAACTTCTTGTTTCCTATGTCAAACCCTTTAAACCCATCTCATCCTGCTCAATCGCAAGATGGGTTAAATTGGCTATGTACTTCACTGGTATTGACCTTTCAAAATTCCAAGCTCATTCTCTAAGAAGCGCAATGGCCAGCAAGTCATACTGGTCGGGTGGTAAGTTGGATGCTATCCTCAAGGCTGCTGATTGGTCTAATGCCTCTACCTTTGCCCATCATTATTGTAAACCAATTGAACATGTTTCTGATGCTGTGATTCAAGGCTACCAACATGCATAATGTAGCCTCCTGTCTTGTAATGAAATTGCGATTCTCCTATTAACATGACCAGAGAATCTGGATTTCATTAAAGACACGGAGGCTAACATTATCCCTCCCGTCCCTCCCTGGAGGGAATTTGAGGCTTGATGTGGTTTACAATGTTTTCAATGTTTCATACCCTTTTAACCTTATGTTATGTTTTTCTTATTGCTTCTTCTGAACGTTACTTTGTGCCTTTCTTGATTTGCTTTATTTTCTTCCAGACAATTCAAATTGATGAATCTCCAAGGATTTTCCAAGTTTCGGCAATTCTTCCTTCAAGTTTTAAGATGTATTCTTCGTTTCCAGCTTGTCCTGTCGTTCGAGGCATTTAAAAGAGGCTGATCTTCCCTGGCACATGCCTTTTATAGATACTGTGATGTCACTTATTCTTATTCTAGTCTTTGTGATGTAAGCGGCTGTGTGAGCTGCATTAAAAGGATTAATGCATAATGTTAGCCTCTGTGTCTTTAATGAAATCCAGATTCTCTGGTCATGTTAATAGGAGCATCGCAATTTCCTGCAAAGCAGGCACCTTTGCACTACGGTAGCCTGCGTTGGTGCTAGGCAGCTCATTTTAGTGCCAGCACTAGGGAAAACACGGGGGTGTGCCATATTGTTGTACATATGGCACATCCCTGGGTTTATCTATGACATTTGGTTGTGAATATGCCGCTCGACCTCTAGAGAATGACTTTGAATATCAAAAGTTCAACAATGGCAGAGAATAACTTTCTGTTACTCAAGAAATCAATATACTTCAAGGTACGAGGATTCTCATTCCTGAGAACCCATGACAAGTTTTTGATCTGGCCCATGAAGATCATCATGACATTGTTGCAACTAAGAGAGCTCTCCAAAACTGAGTGTGGTTTCCTCGCCTTGATGAAAGAGTCAAAAGAGAATTAAAGGCTTGCCACTTGTAAAACTCTTGGGTTTTCACATGTTTCAAATTCTTATGACTTAAAAAAAAAATGAAACAGGCAATTGAATACCTTTCTCCCAAAACAACACAGCACACATTAACCATGTCCAAACTTCGGAAACACGCTTGGGAGCGGATTTCTGTTAATTTATTTGGACTATTTAACAATGGCCAGCATCTCATGATAATAATTGATGAATAATCCAGATGTCCCCTTGTGGAAGACATGTTTTCTACTACACATGTTAAAGTAATTGTGGTATTTGCAACCTGGGTCGTTCCATCCATTCTTAAGTCTGACAATGGTCCACCTTTTAACAGTTGGGAATTTAGAGATTTTCTCAAAAGCATGCTTGCCAAGCATCAAAAAAGCACACCTCTCTGACCGCAGGTGAATGTGGTTGTCAAACATGTCATGGGCAGCCTAACGAGAGAGGTTCCGCGCACTGGGCTGGAAGGAAGTGGCCTCCATTCTTCATACTTACATGGACACTCCCCCCTCCACAACAGGTGAAAGCCCTACCATTCTGATGTTTAGGGGAGCCATGGGAATGAAACCACGACACAATGAACCCAGATGAGGTCGAATGATGCTAAAGAGATATGCAAAACATATTTTGTGAACAAAAACAAGATGAAAACCTATGCTGATGAACAATGAGGTACTCGAGACACAGTCTTGACAGAGGGAGACGAGTCCTGGGCAAGCAAAAGTGGAAGGGAAAATCTGACGCTCCTGATAAAAGCTCTTAAGCAGGTTAAGTTAGAAGAGCAGGTTTATTAGTACAACCATCAACAGCAAGCCACAGCAACTGCTTTGGTATTCAGAATGTAAACACTCCATCAATGATGTAGAACATACAGTGTCCATTAAAGAGACAGTAACCATAACACATCCCCTTACCAATATAAAAGAAAATATAACTAAGATTTAAAAACAAAAACAGCATAAAGAAATCTGTATCTGTACAAAATAACTTAATACAGATAATTAATACAGCATAAAAGAAACCGTACTAATAACTTAATACAGAACGTAATCTTTAAATTTCCTGGGAACTTGTCTTGTCCTAGGAACTGTTCTTGAACTATCAAGAACACCATTTTGACTTTGGCTAGAAGTACAGCTATGACTGGAATTATCAATAGGCACAGAACCACCATTAGTATGACTATTAAACTCGGTACACTTTGCTAATCTAGACATGTTCCAAGTGCATCCATTGTCTAAAGTCACAACAATTTTTCTAATGGCAGTAATGATGAAAGGACCACTGAATTTGGAAGTACCCTTGTGTCCATATATTGGCTTCTTCACAAGAACACTATCCCCTATATTCCATTTCCTAAATTTGACAGCCATCCTCTCATCATAACGTTGTTTATACGTCCCTTGATATTCAGCCAACGCATCTTTTCTTCTCAATTCACGTTCAACACTACCATTACAAACCCTCTCCGGAAGCCAAGCTGGGTTGAGTTTGAAATTAGCCAATCTTCCCCTCAATGCTTCAAAAGGAGACTTTTGCATGATAGCATTGGGAACAGTGCGATGCGCCCACCAGGTCTCCCTCAAGACACTACTGAAAGAAACCTTAGACTGCAAAGCCCTCTGCGCACAACTTTTAACAACCCTATTCATTAGCTCAGTAAGTCCATTCGCCTGAGGCGAATAAAGAGCTGTCTTTTGGTGAATAATCCCAAGATCCTTAAGAAAACCGTCCATTTCATTGGAGGTAAATTGTACCCCATTGTCAGTAAGCACATATTTAGGCACTCCTTCTGACACAAACACACACTTAAGAAATTCAATGACAGCTTTAGAATTCACCATTCCCATGCACTTCGAAACTACCCACTTTGAAGTATAATCCACCAGCAGCACTACAAACCTCTCATGTGAAGGCATGAGCTCAAAAGGACCCGCTATGTCCAACCCCACTTTTGTCCAAACCGTGGCAGGAACTTCTACTGGAGAAAGAGGAGAATGACTAGTGGTATGTGATTTGTCATTGGCAGCACACAAATGGTAATCTTTCACAACAGTTTCCACCATCCGATCCATACTAGGCCACCAGTATCTCTCTCTGACACGAGCCTTGGTAAGATTCCTCCACAGATGGCCCTCATGAGCCAGATTGACTACTCTCTCACGCAAATCAATTGGAGGTCCTAGTCTGTCACCCCTTAACAAGTTACCTTGACAAAATGTCAAATCATTTCTGACTGTCCAATAAGGCTTTAACTCACAATCCAGTTGATCATATCTAGGCCACCCTTTTCTGATGATATCTCTCAAAGATTGAAAAACAACGTCATTATCAACACAACTTGACCACTCATCCTTAGACAAAGAAGATTCCAGTACCCAATTTATGCATTCCAGACTACCTGAAAAACAATTTCCTTCAATCGGCAACCTTGATAATCAGTCTGCAGGCTTGTTGTTCTGACCAGCAATATACTGTACACTAAAGTTAAATTCCTGCAACCCTTCACTCCATCTCTTCAATCTGGGCGTCATATGATCACTTTGGTGACAAGAGAATATCTGAACGAGAGGGCGATGATCCGATCTCACAAGAAATGGAATGCCCCATAAAAGAACTTAAAATGATATATAGACCAAAATATAGCCAATGCCTCTCTTTCAATGCATGAATAATTCAATTCAGCATCTTTCAAAGCTCTTGAAGCAAAAGCTACCACAACCTCCTCCCCATTCACAATTTGAGAAAGTACCGCGCCAAGACCTTTAAGGCTGGCATCAGTAGTGACAATGGTTTTCAGTTTTGAATCAAAGTGACCCAAAGTGGGCATTTTGCCAATTTCATTCTTTATCAAACAAAATGCTTCTTCACAATCACTAGACCAAGTGAATCGTACACCTTTTTTTAAAAGAGATCTTATAGGCTCCACAATGCTAGCGAAACCTTTAACAAATTTGGAATAAAATTCCGCCATGCCCAAGAAAGATTTTACCTGATCTTTATCTACAGGAGCTGGTGCTTTAACAATACTCTCAGCCAATTCCACTTTCGGTTGTATCCCTTTCCCAGAAATCACATGTCCTAGATAAGTATCTGAGTCCAAACCAATCTTACATTTCTCTTTCTTAACTGTGAGTCCCTTGTCAGATAGTCTATTTAACACTGATCTTAAGACAGCATCATGTTCCCTAGCATCCACTCCATACATTAAAATGTCATCCTGAAAGAACATAACATTATGTAGATCTCCAAGAACCATTTTCATCACCCTTTGAAAGCAAGCAGCAGCCGAGGCTAACCCAAAGGGCATTCTCAAAAACCGATAAGCACCAAGGGGTGTCACAAAAGATGTTAAATGTCTAGATTCTTGATGTAATGGTTGTAGATGCTTCTCCCCAATCAAGCCGTGACCCTCGTTGCCAGTGATAAAAGCTCTTAAGCAGGTTAAGTTAGAAGAGCAGGTTTATTAGTACAACCATCAACAGCAAGCCACAGCAACTGACTTGGTATTCAGAATGTAAACACTCCATCAATGATGTAGAACATACAGTGTTCCATTAAAGAGACAGTAACCATAACAGCTCCTTTCGATGCTAACCCACTGCGGTCACCGTCCTGGAAGGTCCATCACGAGAGACTCGTCACACTTCAAGCTCCTGCCTAGATGTTTGTCGGCTCCAGATATCCAAAGTGAGGTCTGTCCACCCGAGTTTCCAGAGAGTCTAACTCGTACACCTGCCTCTGCATCACCTGTACCTGGTGCAGGCACCTCTACTTCGCCTCTGCAACCTAACACAGTGAGATCTAAAAGGCTAATTTGAGAGCCTCAAGGACTCTTTGAGGAGCTATGATTGTATATATGTAAAATCTGTTTTTTTATTTACCAGAGAGTGAGATGTAGGGCCTTGTATATATTTGTATAGTGGGAGCCTTCTGGTCCCGGAAGGACGTCAGCATTGGGTGGGTCCAGATGTGGTTAAATAAAGTTGGTGACATATTGCGAGTCAGTTAGTGGTTGCACTCTGCAGAATAAAGACGTCCACTACAAATCTCCGTGTCTGGTTTAGTACTTTGCATGCTACTGGCCTGGGGAGGACCCTACATTAGGCATGCTGTTTACCTCGCAAACAGCAAACATAGTAAAGAGCAATCTATCAATTTGCCATGTTTGTATAACACAACTTGATGTCTGTCAGATTTTTCAGAGCAAGATTGGAGTGAGAGTAGGAAGAGCCAGGCATACATTATACTTAGACATGGATAGCAGAAGATGTCTTTTCAATATTCATTATTGCTTTTTAAAGCGCCATCTTGCAGGTCAAGATAGGCCTTTTATTCCACCTGTTATTTCCCCCTTCTGATCTGGAGCCATTGGAGGCCAATTTGAAAGCCCAGGGCTGTTCTTGGTGCCTCTGCCACATCAAAGCTCCCTGATAGTAATTGCAGCAGGTGTAGTTGGGCTTCAGGAGAAAAAGAGGGAGCGAGGCAGAAGGTAAAGAGAAAATGATCAGAGAGGGAGAAGAAAGAGTGGAGAAGGAGAGAGAGAGAGAATGTATCAATGGAAAGAGAGCGTTTGCACGAGGAGATGAAAGGACAGGCTGGGGAGAGCATTTTTTCCAGGGCTGCTTTTGATATCCGCGTCCCACCCCTGCCATCATGTTATCTTTTAAACACGTCAGGGCAAAGCAAAACCCACAGCAAGGGAGGGAAACAACACACATGCTCTATTCTTTGCCAGAAGACGTTTTCTTTTATTTTTTATAATTGATTAGTACTTAGAATAGGTCCAGCATTTACCTTTCAGGCGCTTCAGAGATGATGATTCCAGACAGACAGCCAAGTAGCTGGGAATACACTATCCTTTGAAGTGAAGAGACACATGTATAGTGCATCTTTCCATACACCAACACACTCCCTTCTTGATACATCAGAGTGCCTCAAGGCTCTGAGACAGGTACACTGCATTCTTTTCCTGCTCTGGGCACCATGGTTTGTAGAGCCTCAGCACGGTGCGTGTCGGACATTTTACAGTGACTCTAGTTTTTGGAGCATGAGAGACAGAGTCGACATAAGGCATTCTTTATCACGAGGAGACACATTTCAAGTGTTGCAAAGCTGGCATTTGTCGATACTATGCCAAAGAAGTACCTATTATGACACAGTCTGGCAGTACATACAAGATACAGAACTTTTCCTCTTGGGACATTAACAGGTCTCTCTGCCGCTTCTGTACCCTAATTTTCGTATAGTAGCTACATAATTTGGTTTAATATATTGGGATATCCTGAGCATGAACTATCCACGCTCTGAGTTGTCAATACTGGTACTGCATCGTAGTACTGCCGTCTTAGAAAACTCGGCTTCGGGGCAGTCAAGGTATTCTTGCGCATGTGTGGGACCCAGACACTACCGTGGTAAACGCGAGCGCGTTCAACAGAGTGTAGTGTCTCGTTATGTTAATGCGCATGCGCAGTCTTTCTTAACGGATCTCTAGCACATGCGCAAATCCAATACAGGCGATTAGACCAGACGCCCTTTCAACATCAGGCCCCCGCCGCAGCAGCTGCGGGCAATCTACCAAACGCTACATAAACAGGGAGCCTTCCTGCCGTTCGGTACCTCCCGGGGCTAGCTCTACTCGAGCCACGAGGTACCGACGGACAGGTAAGACTCTGGGGACAGAACCATTACTTGGACTTTCAATCAGAAGTTGAGACTGAGGGAATAGTTTAATCTATAAGAATCTCTCTCCTCTAAATTGTTTGCTCCTCTTTGCTTTTTGGGTCAGTGCTTTCTAATACCCGCTTGAGTGCTTTAAACTCCTTTTTTTCAGTTGAGCCTATTTTTGGAAATTGTAGTATGTACCTTTTGGACATTTCTGCTCCTTGCAGTTAAAAGATATAGATACATGAATATATATCAATTTTTCCCCTTAGTGCGGGGCCTCCTCCCAGAGCAGCTTGCCAGGTAGAGGTGAGGCAGGATTTCCTACTCAATGAGGGTAAGTCCTTATGAGTCTAATAACCCCAAAAACTTTTACACCATTAAAATATATGATACATATCTAAGGTACATGTGTAATTCTGAACAAATGTGTATATGTTTTCTCCTTTTTCTCCTTGTGTTTTGCTATTCACCCTGCAGATACCTGGGTATGACCTGATCATCAGAATAAAAGACAGGAATACCGGTGGAGTATTTATAATTCCAATTTAATTTCTTTCTTTTTTTGTCACATATTGGCAGCAGCAACATCACATTTTTTCCAACTGGTCCTGAAGAAAGCCGATGATACTTTGTGATCAAGAGGCTGAAACATGTCGACCACCTAGTGACAGTGGTTCTACCTCTATACCACTGTGCTGTTACTTTTTAATCCTGTCAAGCGGAACACATCAATAAAATAATTAAGTGTATCCCCTTAGATAGTTTTATATTCACTTGTTTTTGATAGACACAGCGCTGCTATCCTCACTACACCTATCTTGCTCACATATGGGATTAGCATCCCTTTGCCCATAAAAACATCTCTGAGCTCCTCCTTTAAGATCCCGGAGTAGTAGCTCCCAGGGTGGACTAGGATTTCTACACTGGTAAGGGGGACCCATATGATGAAGCATGTCACCCTCGGGTGAGTGAGGGTTCTTATCCTTAAGGGATGTCTCCCCCAGTTATGTGCATGACATCACATGGGTGATGAGAGAGGTTGACTTACTCATTTATCATATACACATGACCTTGTCCACAGTTGTGCATTTTGTGTGATACGTTAATTGGGGAACGCACATTCAGTGGACTCATAATTTCCCCACAGACCCCTAATCTACGGTAGTTTTCTCACACTGCATTCTTTTCCTGCTCTGGGCACCATGGTTTGTAGAGCCTCAGCACGGTGCGTGTCGGACATTTTACAGTGACTCTAGTTTTTGGAGCATGAGAGACAGAGTCGACATAAGGCATTCTTTATCACGAGGAGACACATTTCAAGTGTTGCAAAGCTTTGCGCAACATGTTGCTTTCTAAAACTTCAGACCACTTCAAGGCGCTACATGGCAAGAGACGAGTTAGGCAGCTTAGGCATGAAGTGTGTGCCAACGAAAACAATTGCTTCATCGTGACAAAGTCTATAGTTTTTTTGTTGTTGCATATTTATGTAGCTCAAACTCGACCCAAAGGTATTGGAGTGCTTTACATGAGTACCGAATGAGAGAAATACTTTTATTTGAGTTGTTTAAATCGTATAAGGGTGGACCATACCACCATGTGGTAAACAACAACATATTGAATAAAATAAAACATTTCCCCGTGTGCTGGGCAGCATTGCACTCATATACACGATGAGTAAAAACAGAGAGAGCGCTTTTAAATATACAACAAGATTAAAAACTGGAGTAGCAATTTATGAGGCAATGTCCCTCTCATTAGATGATTGGGGCCAGCAAATGACAGTTGTAACCAGGGGTGCAGCACACGTTAGGGCTTATATTTCTCAAGTAAAGTGCTTGAAGTGTCTTAGAATAAATGAGAAGAGGAGGGGGAGGAGAGTATGCTGTGAAGGGCATCAAGGAGGATCTGGGTCCGGCTGCAAAGTGTCCATATGTCCAAATTCCTGTTTTGCTGCTGCCTTTATTTCGAGCACTAGAGCTGCAAATGTCAGGAATTTTATCGTTTTGCAGGAAAGTTGTATCAAAGACCCACTGAGGCATTTTATCACAGCCGCCCTGCAGGTCCTAACTTCTGTTTCTCTTAGGGCTGGCCTCAGGAGCATCTTCCTTAGATTGTGTAAGGCCGGGCAAATACATAATAGATGTCATAGCAACTCTTCTCCCTTGTCATAGAGGCGACAATCCAAAGATGGCCAGGTCCGTAATCATTCTGGGGTAAGGTCATTGATCGGAAACCACCCCAATCTCAGTAAGCTTAGTTTCCTCTTATAGTGATCCCTGAAGCATTCTTGTAAATAGGATTGTTGTTTCAGTTGTTTATACGTTGGCATCACAATCCAGGTATGACTTTTGCCAGCCACTAATGCTTTGTCTATTTGCAATGATGCTTGTTTGATGGCTTTGTTAGTGGTTTGTTTAAAAGCAAGATATGACATTGGTGAATGTCAAGTTTCTTCCAGGTTTAGCGATAGAATTGCATGCCTAAGAGTCTTGCATGTGGAATTGGTCTGCCTAGACTGTTTTTTTACCTCTTCCTAACAGTGATGGGCAAGCGTGTTATCTTCAGCGGCTCTCATTTGCCAGTAATATTTGGCCAGGACCCCTTGTCTAGCCGGTATCTGGTTTGTTAATCCATATTCCAGGCATATTTGTAAATAGGAAATAGGGCATGGAATTAAGAACAGTTTTTTGAACAATCTTGATAGAGCAAGATTTAGCGTTTTTGATTCCTTGGTGGCCATTATTTCTGAGCCATATGTGATTGAGGGCAGACATTTTGCTGCTGCAACCTTTAGTAAGTGACTGGTCGAGCTTCCACATAATTTTTTTTGTATAGTTTTGAAAGCAAATTGAAGTTATTTTGCTTTTGTTTTCCCAAGGTCTAAATGATGTTTATAGTTTAATTGGCAATCTAGTAGGATGCCCAAATATTTGTATTCATCCATCAGGTTTAGAGTACAAGAATTTATCCTCCAAACAAATTTTGATCCTTTTTTGCAAGTGCTGGAGAAGCATAGGATGTTAGATTTTTTGAGGTATATTGTTAATTGTGCATTCGAGATATACAGCGTGAGTTGTGAAATCAGCCGTTGTAAGCCAAGTGGAGTTTGAGAGAGAAGCACAATATCATCCACATATTGCAGACTCGCATGGTGATTTGTCCCAATTTCGGTGGATCACCATGGATTGTGCGTAGGTTGCTCTCTAGGTCGGCAGTATAGATGTTGAATAGGCTTGGGGCCAGCACACATCCTTGCTTTAGCCCATTTATTGTTGGAAATTTCTTTGTTAGGCGCCGACCGTTCCTTTTTTTATTTGGACCCAGGTATCCGAATATAAGTTGATAATTGCTCCCAATAGGTTAGGAGGGGTACCCCAAGCTTTCATTTTAGCCCATAGTTTTGCTCTTGGCACTTTATCAAAAGATGCTTTGAGGTCTAGAAAGCATGTATATAGGATGTTGGAATTGTCAATTGCTTTCTTATCTAGGAGAGTTAGTGCTGATAAGTTTGTTAGGGTGCCCATGCTTGCCCGGAATTCTGTTTATGTCTTTGGTATCAGGTTTTTGCTTCTGACCCAAGTCTCCAGATCTGCCAGTAGGTTGGATGTATAGATCTTGGCCTTACCGTCTATTAGGGCTATTAACCTATAGTTGTTTGGGTCTGAGCGTGTCCCTGATTTGTGAATCGGTTGAAGGATGCTGCCCCTCCAGGAGTCAGGAATATTCCCTGTCCTAAAGCTGTTGCAAAACAAGGGGGATAATAAGTTGGACCAAAACGGAGGATCTTGCCTAAATCTTGCCTGTTCCGAGAGCCCTGTCTGCTCTCAAGTTGTTTATAGTCCTCAGAACCTGCTTTGGAGTTATCCGGCCTGTTTCTTCTTTATGTTCCAGAGTGGCTAGCTTACTGCTTTCTTCTCTATTTGTGATTTGATTTGGAATGGCTTTATTGTGTCCATGGCTGAGGCTTTTACTGCTAGCAGACTGAGGGTATGAGGGGAATCTTTTTGCTTGCTGGGATTCCCAGCTTCTGGTGTTGTTCTCAAACTGAGAGTCGGATTGAGCTCTGTTGAAATGTCAGTTATGCTGTCTATGCGCATGTTCAGTGTGGTATTGTATGTTACATCGATGTGAGCTCTCCAAATTTGATCTGTTATGTCGAAGTTGGACTACCGCTGTTTTCCGTTAAGCATGAGATTTATTTTTGCCCAAAACTGTTTAGAATTTCGCAGCTTACTAGCATGGAGTATGATGGTCTCAAGATTTTCCTTATATTTTTGCTTGCCCGCCTTGGTTTCGCATTTTAGCTCCTTTTTAAAATGTTATATTGTTATGAGAGTTTGGCGTGATAGTTGGGGGTCTTTTGTTTGAAATGACCTTAGGTGTGTATTCAGCCGCGTTTTTATTGAACCCATTTTTGGCGTATACCAAATCCCTCCTCCATTTCTTGTTGTTTTGTGCCCTCTGCATTTGTTTTGGTATTTTTTGTTTATGTTGACTACGGAGGACTCCTAGGCCTTTACTGTATCTTGAGCTTCTGCTGGCGGTGATAGCAATGAGTGGCATGTCTCCATTAGATTGGTGTTGTTGTTTTCATTCCAGTTTAATCGTTGTAAGTTGAAGAGTTGTGTGTTCAATGTAAGAGGATTCACCTGCTCTGTCCCTTTTGGGGTAGTAGATAATGTAAAGATGTGGGAGTAGTGGTCGCTTTCAACCCATTCCAGGATATGGAAATCTTTGATGTGAGGAAATAGATCAGGGTCTGCTAACGTAAAGTCTATTGTTGAGCCTGTATTCCTGGTGACCCTCGTTAAGGCAGCTGGTCTGTCCAAGGGGCCCCTTCCATTTAGCGTGTGCAGAAAGAGGTCTTCCAATTTTGCTGCGTATTTCTTCCCCATGACATCTTGTATGCTTCAATTGCCATGTCTTGGCTAAATAAAGCTCGCTAAATTTCCGTCCTGTCCTTGGATAAGTTTCATATCGTAGTCGCCTGTTATTATCATGTTATCACTTGGGTAGGTGCTTTTCAGTGTTGTAATTGCTGCTATTAGCTGCTTAACTCTTTGCCCTTTATGTTTTCCCGCTAGGTGCATATATAGATTCATAATTAATAGGCCCAGGGAAGGCGAGATTTCGACTTTAATGCATTGCATCCATGTTGAGTTGTGAGGAAGATCCCGGGGTAGAACCCCTAAGTAAAGCCCGACCCACTGCAGGAGCCCCCTGGACCCCTTCCCGGCTAGAAGACGAAGACGCTGTGCCGGAAATAAACAAAGGCTTCTCCCTCCTAAAGGACGCGTCCAGTAACCCGGAAGAGGAAGCTCTGAGAGGAGGCGGACCGGAACCTCCCCTCAACCAATCCACAGCAGATCCCAGAGGTCATGAGAAGCAGATAAGCGGGACAGAGAACGTCGTTGGTGTGTTAGGCTGGAAGAGGAATCCAGAAGGTGGAAACTTCGGTCGGGACGCCGAGACGCTGCCTGACACCGCGGGAACCAGCAGAGAAGGAACTGTCGACGAGGAAGACTATGAGGCTCCTGAGACATGGACGGAGGATTGGTGGATCCCAGAGGACGCAAAAGTCACCACAACTCTGGAGAGTTGTGTCGTTTAGCGGTACGTGACGGGGCAAGGGCAAGGGAGGGGGTTGACCTGACGGGGAGAAAAGGCACGAGAGCCATTTTTGGTGAAGGATATGCCTGTGTAATTCCGCCCTGCTCTTTCTTCTAATGTAAACCCTCTTGAGCACAAGACCTGTCGCCACTCTTGGTTAACAACCCTACCTTATAACGCACTGCTGTCACATTCAAAGACCAAGGAAGGGACCGTCCTACGGTTGGCTCTCTGATCCCTATACTTGGTTTATACTTTTCACAAAGTGGTGTGATGAGGGTAAAAGCATCTGTGAACACCCTGCTGACCGCTCTTTTGTCTCATTTGTTTTCTTTTGAGCATTCCCGGACCCCATTCACGTTCCATCACCAACCTTGACGCCTGGACCCTCAACCCGGAGATTACCCACGAACTTCGTATTGGACTGGACATTACCTACTTCATTTGCCCCAATTTTAACCTCCTGAGTTTTTTTTCTCTTCCAATAAAACACATTATTCACCCTACAGGGCCTCCTCACTTCTGTTTTCGACCATCCCTCCGACATGAGTCTAAGTCAATGCAGACATCTCTCCAAAGGAAATCAGTGGATATAAAGGTCAATAGCCCTAATTTTGCCCTACCGTGCTGTGCCCCCTTTTGTGCTGGGATGAAACGTTCTTTTTAGCCCACGAGTGGCAAGTTTTTTGTCTGCCAGATCTCCGTATTTACAATACACATTTAGGCATGGGGAGATTAAGTGATTTGCCCAGAATCACAGGATGTGGACGAAACAACGAGGCTCGAACCCTGGTTTCCAGCACCAAAGTTGACAGTCTAGCCTACGGACCACCACATCCTCTCCCCAATCTATGTCTTTAATGGTGCACCAACTTTGTCATGATGTGAGACTTGTTTGGTGTTAAGCAGAAATAAGCAACGTTATAACCATAAATAATATAGAGGCTGGCCAGTGCAGCATAAGAAAAGTGCTGCTAACCTGTTTTTCTTTATACATTTCATTTGTTTGCCAATGAGTTCATGTATCCAGCAATGTACGTTTTAGTGGAAAAAGTGCATCTTAATTTAGTAATGTAGTTTTCTTCATGCAAAGAAGGGTTGCTGACTCACGTCATAACCTTAAAATGTGACCATATATATTATCACTTAAATGGGCTCCTATGAAGATGTATTTCTTTTGCGCAAAGTAAAGATGATGATGATGATGACAAACACCCGGTAAGGAAGACACAGATTTCAGGGCCAGATGCATCAAAGGGTTTTGCCCTTTCTTTGTCTATGTGAAAATGTGTTCATGCATATGGCCCTCAGTTCTAAGGGAAAGCTATACCAGCTCATGGCAGTACAGTAGACAAACACGCAGTAGGCCTCAGGCCTACTTCATCATTGTGCAAAATAAGGGATGTTTCCTACATTCAGAGTCTGGGGCAGGGTTGGCTAAGAATTGCACACAAGATTATTTTGCATCTGAATAAAAGATGATTATGACATTTTTCCCAGCTGCATGAGTGCAATACATAAGTTTCCATTTTCCTTGGTACAGAAAATCCATAAAACTGGGCTCTGAACATAGGGATGCTGAGACATTTAAGTCTAGCAGAAGACCATAATGCAGTAAAGGTGGGGGATTTCAGAGATGAGGTGACTCGCAGTTCGATGTGAACAAGGACACAGAAGGTGGCAAGACATTCCTGGATGTTGCAAACAAGCGATTCCTAAGAATATAGGACTATTGTGTAGCCGGTTTTAATAGGTGTGTTCTGGGCAGTGTAGCTTCCACATAAGAAATCTGCTGCCCAGCCGCATACTGTCCATGGTTGTGCAGAGAAAGTCCCACTGTAGAGTTGAAGGCCTTTTTGAAGTCGACTTCCAGGATAAAAGCCTTTGGATATGCCTGTGGGGGGAGTTGAACAGATGAATCAGTCTTCTGATGTTCGGAACTGTGCTGTGAGAGGATATAAACCTGGATTGATCTTGGTGAATCAAATCATGAAGCTAGGAAACTAAGAGAGTGACCAGCATTTTACTAAGGATCTTATAATCCATTTTTAGGATCAAAAGCAGTCTATAGGATGCAACTTGGTCCTCCTCTTTACCCTTTCTTAGGAATGGAGCATTCCGGTCCTCTCACATAATCGGTTCTCTGGCAGTATTATTGAGGTAGTCAGCATAGGAACCAGAATATTAGCATAAATTGAGTAGACTTCGATGGACATGCCATCAGACCCAGGAACCATGCCCCTGTACAGGTATTTTATGCCTACCATGCTACTTGGACTAATATGCCCCCCCAGCAGGCCAACTGCCTCACTCGTTAGGCTGTGGGTCCAGCCTCCATGATGTATGAGTGGAGGCCTTGTTCAGGCAGGCCTGGCCGCTCAACGTAGAGTTCTGTGTAAAAATCCTGAAACACTGTGTTCATTTTAGTCTTTGTATGTAGTGTGTGTCCTGTGGCGTTTTATGAGGATCAAATCTGTGATTGTCACCTATTGGGACTAGCAACCCAGGCATGAAATCGCCCTGTCTGGCCTCTCTCATTTTGAGCCTAGGTGATGTATTGACTGTAGTCATTGCCCTTTGGGAGTTCAATCAAACCAAGCAGTTGTTCGCATTCCACAACAACTCAGGGGCGAGCAGAGGGATCATGGAGCCCTAGATGTTCTTGGGTGTTAAGGAGCTGTTCCTTTTGCATAATCTCCTTATGTAATTATGCTCGGACCCCCGATGTGGTGGCTATGCAGCACCCTCTACCTACCACCTTAAGCGCCTCCCTCTTTGCTGAAGATGCTGGGCTCTCATTGTCCTCTAAATACTTGTTAATAGTCATCCCCAGGGAGTCTCTAAAGACCATAATCCCCGGGGTTTTAACACTGAGTGTTCAGGATGGAATGGGGGACCTGGGTGACTCTCAACTAAGAGCCAGATTACATTGCGGTAAGGAATGGCTCCAACCCTCTGTCCGCATTGTAATCTCACGTTTGTACTAATTTCGAACCAATCCATTTTGATGGAGTCGGTCGGAAATTATTACAAAAAGGAGTTCCGAATGGCTGACAATAGGCTTGGAGAGCCTGCCGCCATTCGGAAGGCCTAAAGCAATCCTTCGGCTCCTGCCGAGAGATTATGATGGCAGTTTCCTATTGCCTTTCTGTGCCAGCTTTTCAGACACAGAAAGGCATTGGAAAACTGTCTTTGGGGGCCCCCAGCAGGGCACCCAAGGGTGCAAGGCCACTGAATGGTGGCCTAGGGGGCACCTATAGTGCCCCCCTGTTTTTCCCTGCACCAGGTGGCTGGCACCTTGTGGTGCCTGCCACAGGTTGCAGGGATAATCTGCACCTCTGTTCTTGCTATGAGAGAAAATTCTTTGCGCACTGGGTTACACCCTCTCCAGGTGTCAATCAGGCCTCATTCCAACATCCACTTGCAGAAAAATGTAACCGTGTCACAAATGGGGGGGAGGGGTAACGGAGGTTGCGATCTAATCAGTGCAATATCCACTTTAGAATTGAAGTCCCTTTTACTATAAGTAGATAATGTAGGTTCATAGTAACCAAGACAGAAATGCCTGCTGGTTAACATAAAGGGCGAATAGATTAAGAAGGGCAACATCCTTCCCGTTCAACTTACCCCCAATACTATAAATCTGCTCTCAGTGTATACAATTTCAACTTAAGGGAGAAACGGTGTGCCAGGTGGTATCTATAAGAGAACTCCTTGGGAGAAGACCGAGTAGGACATGCAGTAGACCAGTCCTCACAATCGCCTTTTTTTACCAGTCCCTCAGCCCTGGTGAGGTGTGTTTGGAAGGTGGCATGTACTTGCCTCCTTTTGATATAAGCCTGCACCTTATATCTCTCAATAGGGGAACTGAGGCCTTTCAAATTCCAGATGAGTATCTTGAAAGCAGAGTGCATGCTAGCTATAAATGATCGAAAGGACTGCTGCCCTCCGACAATATCCCCCAATCCAGGTACATAGCATAAAATTATTCGCATCATTATCAATTTCCAGTAGAAAAGAACAAACAACATTTCCTAATACATAGTACTTAACAACAACACACCCCAACCAATCCCACCCAGGACTATTTGGCAAAGATATATTGTTCAAACTTTTCAACTATTGTTCCATAAGAGCTCCATTGAAGGGGTTGATGAATCACCACATTCACATGGTACCAAGGGGGGTGGAGATATAGAAGTCTCATTCCCATCCCGAGTTCCGGTGAAAATCCACAGTAACTATAAAGAATATCGAGCCACAGGAGCTAACCATGGAAATTTAGAACTGTAAAGAAAGCATTTGTTAGTAAAAAGAGCAAGTGTTAGATAATATTATCTGCTGTTCTAGGGGTCACTTTAGGCAGAACCACACTAACATCTGACCCTGTGGCGTTCCCAGCAGTTGAGTCTGTGTTCTCCTCCCAATCAGTGGCGTCTTCTGGCCTCCTGACAAAGCACAAAATCATTGCGGCTGCAGCTAGTACTCCATCCCTACCAGCCCAGGCTTGATGTTGTGTAGGACATGATCCACACCACCGACCCAGCCAGACCCTCCTGTGCCAGTGAGGTCCAACGGACTCAGGCTCAGGGCACATAGTATGTCCCACTTCATAGTTATCAATCCATTGCCAGACCTCCACTGGGTTAGTGAAGAAAGTTGCTTATCCTTCCAATTGTATTTACAGTTTGGCCTGTAATAACAAGGTATATGTCAACCTAATGTCTTGGAGTTTCTTCTTTGCAGCCACCAAGAAAGACCTTTGCCTTAGTACTGCTATTATGAAATCAGTAAATATCAAGAGGCAACCACTTCCTGGAGCCAGTCCTTTAGAAAAGGGATAATTGAGGACCCCTCTATTCATTCTGGCAGCCCACTACCCTGATGTTATTTTGCCTGGCCAGCCCTCCTGGTCACCAATTCATGCCTCCAGGATCTTGATTGTGTCTACCAGGGTGCTCAATTCAGCAGTGAGGGTTAGTGAGGAGGAGGCGATCTCCAGAAATCACTGTCTCCACCTGCCAAACTCAAACAGTCAACTTCCTTTGGTCATCCTGGTAGAGCCCCAGGACAACAACGACATTATCTATTTTACCTTCAAGCTCTTCCCTGGTAGAACTTTTGGCAGGAAGGATTGCATCTAGTTTGTTCCCGGGTTACTGATCTTTGGGAGTGCCTTTGTCAGCAGTACTGTATCAGGAAGCATCCAAATAGTGGTTTCCTCCTTGCCTCTATGCATCCAACCCACTGTACAGTGCTGCAGGGGAAGAATGCGTGCTTTGTGGGGGGCACAGCGCAAGAGTTAAGGGAAGGACACCAAAGGTGAGTGTTTACCACAGGTAGAAAGCGTGTTGGAGCATGTTGGCACTCATTTAATGTAAGCCCACATCATATGGCCTTCTGTAAAAGTGGGAAGTCGAGGTCCACCATGCAATTACAGTGGAGGATCTATGAGGCCCAGCTGTCCAATTAGGTAAAGGTGGGGGCATCCTGAGTGTTGGTGCAATCAGTCGCACAAGTAGCCAGGGGGTTAAATGAGATGGGGACCAAGCTGATCTGTTTTGCGCTCCTGAATGATGCTATTGAAGTCCAGGGGAAGGGATGCTGATATTTTGCTTTGGGGCACTTCCGAATCCTACCACACTCTATTTCCCTGTCAACCACCAGTAAGGTTCTTATCACTCGAGAACAGGGAAAGGCAGGCCCGCTGTGCATGATGGGCTGCAGTCAAGCGAGGTGAGCCTCTGGAGCACATCCTCATAACCCCAGATCAGGGGGGCAATAAAGGCCATCTACGTTCAGTCCAGGCGATCTTGGTGAATACAAAAGGACTCCCACTGCAGGATATGCTCTGGCTCCACTGTCTCAGGTGCTGCAGCAAGGTGACAAATGCAAAAAGAACAATTGATGGACAGAATGCAAAACAATGTCATACATTCAATCCAGTACAGAGATATGGGCCTAAATCCTTCGCTTTTCTGCTCCCCATGCAAATCCAGTTTGAACCCAGCCATATGCAAATCAGTCTTGAGTCTGCTCACTGTGGGAACAGTCCAGCCCAAACTGTCAGGCCAGGTCCTCCCTGGACTGTAAACAAGCATCCTAGGAACGGTTTCAGGGTTTCAGCCCTCATCAGCCAGGCTAGCTTGACTCCAGTGGCATGGGGAGCATGGGACCTATTTCCGGGCATACCCGTCCCACTAAGGGTGACAAATGCAAAAAGAACTATTGATTGTACCAGTCCCAGGGAGGGATCTGGCTTGGCAGTTGAGGCTGGACTGTTCCCATGAGGCACAGGGTCGATACTGATTTGCATATGGCTGGGTCTAAACTGGGGTGGCATGGTGAGCAAAAGAATGATGGATTTAACCCAGATCTCAAGACTGGGGGTGAATGTTTGATTTTCTCTGCATTCCATCCAATATCTGTTTATCTTTTGCTCTCTTACACTAAGTGCTCTGGGTATGCCCAGACGTGGGTCCCGGGCTCACTCTGCCACTGGATTCAAGCCAGCCTAGCTGATGAGGTGTGATGTCCTGAAACCGGTCCTAAGAGGCTTGCTTCTGGACCAGGGAGGACCTGGCTTGGCAGTTCAGCTGAACTGTTCCCATGAGGCACAGGGTCAAGACTGATTTGCATATGGCTGGGTCTAAACTGGGGTAGCATGGTGAGCAAAAGAATGATGGATTTAACCCAGATCTCTTGATTGGGGATGTATGTTGATTTGCTCTGTATTCTCTCCATCATCTGTGTGTCTTTTGCAGCAAGGTGGCCACCATCTAGGACTGACCGGCCCTGCTGTGCTTCAACAATCAGGGTGAGGCGGAGATGGACAGGAATCTGATGTAGACCCAGGGTCGGGTGGTTTGCAGGGGCCAGCAAAGACTCCCCGTCCTCAATAGGAGAACCAGTGGGATTGTAATGGGATTGAAATTGTTTCCCCGTAGCAGAGGGAGAGCTAAGGCAAGCTGGTCTTCACTGCATTGCAGCTGGCTCCACCCAAAACTGGTTTCTAAGTTCAACATAGTTAATGGGTTCTGTGGTGTTATTTTATATTTTTAAAAGTGATTAAAATGCACACAATTTCATGCAGGCACCCCATCATTTAGAAAAACACAGCAAAACCCCACTGTCTATATTTCATATTCTGTTGAAAATGCAACATTCTGGCATGAGAGCAGTGCCTTGCAATATATGGTTTTAATTTCTAATTGTCAGATTTATATTTAGATGGTTCAAACTTCAATCTAGAAGCCTCTTTGTATGTGAGAGCATAACATGACTGGTACACATTCCATAGCAGAGATTCTCAAATGGATAAGGTAGTAACCAAGGCAGCACATGGCTCTCTACATTTTTACTATCTGAAGAAAATGGTATTTCAACTTGGTTTTACATTTGCAAAGGAAAGATGAAATACATTGATGTTTTTCTATACAATAGGTTTTCTGTACTTCTGCGGAAGAGGCACTACTGAATTAAAGGCATTATTTAGGTTTCTAGGAGGAATATGAATTATTAGCATTTTAGATGTGACTGATACACAGAAAAATAGTGCACATCAGGCTAGTTCAAAACAAGGTATGTATTTTGTGACTCTCAGATGCGCTTTTTTATCTAAGAGCAAATGTCGCATTTATATTATCTTGTTGATCAATGAATTGAGTATATTTTGAAACAGGTCTGTGGTTTGAGTCTTCACTAATCATTTAAACACAAATAAGTATTAATGTGATAAAGTGTAATCGAGTGCTGGGCGCATTGCTTTTCACAAATCACACCCCTAAAGGACTGTGGATTAATAAAGGTATAGTCACTATTTTCTGTAGACATCAGTGAGTTGCCATTTTACTGGCTATTGGGATTGGTTGTGAGGAGGGCAAATTAGTCCCATGCCCATCTGAACTTAGAACCTCACCCTTCTTTAAAACAGTCTTGTCTTATATAATTTATTTTGTGACTTATCCCAATAACTATTATCATTATGTTAGTTTTACTAATCAAACATTTTCTTTTCTCTCACAACATCATGCGTACATACTGCTGTGTTGAGGCCCATCAGCTGGCAAGTGTGCCCAACAATGGCAAGTCAGTCCTCCCAGAGAGCCAATACTATAGGTTCCTGTACACACGATCTCGCATACCATCATATAGGCACAACTAAACATATAAGCCTTGCACCACTGCAAACAAAACCTGCCGGTGACAGCAGTGAGGATGAAGTCTACTGCAAACCAATGCAGCTCCTCCACTAAGGCGGAGGAGCGTCGCCCCACTGCTCTTTGAGCAGGAATACTTTTTTGCAGGTTTGGGGCTGGGTTAGGGCAGGGAGGAGTGGTTTGCATACTCCAAGTACCCATGACTGCTTTGCCGGCCGTCTTGGCCAAACAGAAAAGCACACTTTGCATGTTCCCCACTAGGCTGCATTACACAGGATGGTGGGGAACATGCCGAGTCCCCTGGTCCCCACCTGAGCGTTGATTCATGATGCTCAGACTGATCACAATGCTGCATTGCAGAGTTGTGGTTGGCTTAGGGGAACCAATCACAGTAATACATTGCAGCATTGTGATTGGCTATGGGGAGCATGGGTCCTTCAGGACTTGAGAAGCGGAGGAGAGATGTGGCCGGTGAAACAGGTAAGTGTTATTTATTTATTTTTGTCCTCCGTCACCTATCCCTTCCTCCAGCCTCTCCACCCTCACTCCCTGCCAGCCGCTACTGACTGCAGCTGACATGAGCCTGATGCATCTGTTGCCAGTTTGCTAAGTTCATTGCAGTGTTAGGAGCCCGTATCCAATTTTATCTATTGCTAGATCTTAGAACTTGTGTGTGCTTTAAGCCTCTCTGCCTGTTGCACATATGTAAACCAAGGCCCCCAGGAGAGATGACTGGCAAAAGGTCACACTGTTGTGTGAGTGGAAGATGCTAAGATTATATCTCTATAACTCAGTATCTAAATCAAATGTTCAAACTATGGTACCCAGCAGAGCCAGACTGCCTGTACTGGGTACTAGGAGTTTCCCCAGGAGGCTGGAAGGCTAGGGGCCAGTTTTGCAGCAGGTGGGGACGGTTTCGCAGCTGTACTACAATATCGGCCTCCAGTACCAAAAGCAGGTAGCAAGCGTTTCCAGCCTCCTGGGGCCAGACAGTGCTGCCCAGGGGCTGGTCCAAGAAAATTGCCAGAGCGGCTTTGACTACTGAGTCCGGCCATGGTACCCAGTAAGATAAGTCTGTGATCGAAACACTCGATGCTGAGATCCACGTGTGCAAAGAATGATCTTGAGGTTGCTCAGCTGAGTAGTATAGCTCAATTGCTGCATACATTGCAAGTCAGTATTGTGTATTTTAAATTATTCAGAAGCACAGCACCACACTAAGGTTAATGTCTTCACTTCTCTGTCAATGCTGCACTTTTGAAGTCCATGTAAAGACCATGAGCAACATAGCAGTGTAATGCTGTTCACTATCAGAAACAGCATCTACCTCATAAAGAAAGACTGGAGATAGCAAACTGACCAAATGCTGCACGTTTACTTTCGGTGTCTTTTAATGTGTCCACTATTGTATTTCAAATCAATTTAAATAGCACCAAACAGGCATGGAGGCTGCCTCAAAGTGCTTGCTTTTCCAAGCAAGCAAAAGGATGAGTACTTGGATGCTAAAAGGACAGAGCAGCTTACTTTTGGCTCCAACCTTTATGTTTGATCAGGCCACATATATATTTACATATAGCCTCAAGTATTTGTGTGACTTAATATCATTAATGTGAGGTGGTGCACTGAAAAGGTACAGAAAGTGCATTTATGTTGTAATTTCGACATTCATACAAGTGTGCATACTAATGTATTCCTTACAGTAATATTGAATTGCAGTTCTCATATATATCTGCATTTGTGTGGTATGAATAAAGTGTTTAACTCTTTTATAATCATGTATTCATTTGAAGGGTACTCTGCATCTATATTGAAACTGTATACATATCCATAATCATTCATTTAATGTGTACTTGAAAGTTTTCCTCTTTAACTTTACCAAAGGCCCTATGCTTTTGGAATTTCTTATTGTTTAACCTTCAAGGAGAAGCTTGCTCAGGTTGCAATGATGTTCTCTCCTCTGCAGGTGCAGTTGTGTGATCTCAAGAACTGAGAGGGGCACATTGTATGTGATAGATAGTGAGGTTAAGGAGAAAATACTGTTGGCAAGGACAAGAAGCCTTAACAGACAGAGAGAGGACTACTGTTTGTGTGGCATTGAGAGATGGGAGGAATCCACGGATGTTCAGATGTGCGGACCAAAGGAAAGGAATTTCTAGTGTAGTTGCCACAGTTTTACTGTATGAGGATGGAAAATAATGAGCGCAAGGTATGGGATTCTCGGATGTCCTTTTGTGGTGTTTAATTGGTGTTCACACTTCAGCTTTAGTCAGATTCCTTTTAGACTCAGAGGGGTATAGACCTCTTCCTGATATCTCTGTTGTGTGGCTTCATGCTATACAATACTCTTTATTTTGGAGGACTTCTATGGAATTTCCGCTATGCTGACACCTTCCTACTGTACTGGATCTGATTAGGGTTTCCCCAATCAGTGCTTTAGTTCAGTCTTAGTTTAGGAGATTTAGATTTCCTCATGCATATTAGGCAAGGAGACTGCAATGTTTGTACCAATCCTCTGATTTTGTTTCTGATTTGTTGGCATTGTTATCAGTGAATTCCTTGTATGTTTCATGTTATTGAGGCTCCCCTTGATGAGATGATTTTTCCTCCCAGTAGTGAATTTGCGTTTTTGTTATATATTCTTAAGACTTGTGTACAACAGTGGGGTTATACATCTGTAATAAACCCATACTTAATCTCATATATAGACTTTGGGTCCCTAATGTGTGGGTGAATTGGTTACACTGTAATTTGAACTTGTGGATGATGTTAAATCTCTTTTATTCCTTAGCCACCTAAAAAGGCTCATTGCAGGGTAATTTGGACCCGGAGCTAAGGGCTCTAGCAAGAGTATCCACATTATGACTATCAAACTTGTCTTTGGAGACTGTAATAATAAGCGTTGTATCCACTGGATTCAATAGTACCTCTTATGATTAAATTGAGGTATGATAGGTTGGGTAGATTTTGCTGAGATCAAAACAATGCCACACAGAACTGTACAGCAGGCAGTCAAGTCACTGAGCTACTTTAGTCTAAACGTGACTGCTGACTATACAAACCACACATCCATGTTGAAGTCAGCACTAGCCTGCATCTGCTGCAGTTGTAACACTCAATGTCATACACTGGGTGTAACAGGCACCTTCTGCTGACTGCACTGTGGTGATGTGTGTCTCCAAGCACAGGGCCAGAGCCTACCTTTGCAGACTTTCTGGGTAACTCAACCTATCCCACACTTTGTTCACCAGCTCTCTTTGGTGCCCCTCCTTCTTGGAATGTGGTCTAAGCTCTTGTCTCTGGCAAATAAGGGCTGATGATGGCGCTAAACTCTAGGGCCCTGCCAGTATACATGCTGTCCTGGCCGACCACCTACTCATAGTAAATAACTTTACATGCTTACTCTGGACAAATTTCATTATACATCTTTTACTAACAAATTATATGCCCTCTCTTTTAATATATCCTTATATGCCTACTCACTCTGATGAGCTTTACGTGCCTGCTCCTGGAAAGTAGCTTTACATGCCTAAACCTTGAAAATCTCGTTATATGCATATTCCCGGTTAATACCTTTAACCGCCTTTTCTAGACAAATCTTAATAACATCCTACATCCCGCAAAAAACGTAATAAACCTGTTCACAGAAAACAACTTTACAATGCAAGTCTGTTCCTGGCAACTACCTTTCCATGCCTTAATCAGCGAAATAACATCCAATGCCCACTCTGGCAGAGAGATTTATACGGATTCCCATTGTAAATGCATTTACACAAATACTCCGGGCAGATATTATTTGAGTACCTAAAGCTATCAATGAATGTTACAAGTCTAGTGCTGCAAAAAAAAAAACTTTACTACCGACTCCTGGCGAACAACACCATGCCACCGTAATAAAGTTAGCTGCTTACTCTTGGTAAATCTTACCTGTCAACTCCTGCCAAATAATGTTCCCTACCAACTCTTGAGTAATAGCTTTACATGTTTTCTTCTGTAGTCTAATTATATCTGTCCCCTTCTGGCAAATAAAGTTACCCACTTCTGGCAAAAAAAGGGGAAAAAAACTTTAATACCTCTTCCTGGGAAATAACTTTAAATATTTGGTTGTATCAAGATAACTTTACAGTCCCACTCTAGGCAAACCAGCAGTACTCTCATGTCACTTCTTTCAGCGGTGCTGTGTAGGAGGTTGGGTGTGTGATTAAGGTCAGCATTGGTGCACAAATAGCTGGGGAGAAAGATGTACCCAGCTTGCAGGTGCTTTGTTGTGAAGCGAAACCCGGCCTTCTTCTACTAATGGGAGGTTGCAGCCCATTTCGTACTTTTCCCATGTCATACCCTCTTCCTTCCAGATTACACTGTTGACTCGCAATCAAATCACACCACCCCCTATAGTAGGTTTCTTATAACACGAGTGAAACATCCCAGGAAGGGAGGCACAGTGTGCTTGCCTAGGGAAAGAAAATATGAGATTTTTGAAATGTTTGCAAATAGAATGTGGCATTATCACTGAGTGATGGTGCCATGTGGGTATTTACTGTGTATTAGTGACTGATTGTTCAAATCTCAATATGCACTCTGATTAAAAAGTAATGATGGAAAAGTGCCCAACCAGGCAAGTCTTGTAAGTGATGGTGAAAAATCTTTGCCTAAAACACTAATATTAATCTTAACATTGAACTAAAAATAAAAGAGTACTCGTTCAAATCAGAACATACATTGAGCGTGGCTTCTTTACTGCTATCCATCCACTACTTAATTTTCAAGCACTATGTTTTTCTTTTTAGTAACACACTCAATGAGAGTGATGTTCTTTTTAGCTGTCTCCCTTGAGTAATTCTCTTTCCCCATGGTTCATGTTGCTCTCTCACCTTTGTGCGTTTCGCCCAGCACCACATGCTCTCTCTTTCCCATGCATGGTCTGGGACTGCCGACCACCCCCTGCCTTAACACACAGATTACGTTACCCATTTAATAAGTCAACACATATTTCTTTGGAAGGCAGGGGGTCTGAGCCCCCCTGGCCGTATTTATTAAAATATGAAACAAAATTACAAATTTTAATAAAATAAACATTTACACAATTATTAAATGCAAATTTCAGAACATTAGATTTACATCCATTTTGACATGATATAACGGGCTAACCTTAACAAGTAGCTAATACAGCGTGGTTCCTAACCGAATCTAACATCCTGAAATTAAATTTGCATTCTAATCATTTTGGTCCTACGGCAAGGTCGCTAACCGGTGTCAGATCCTTTTTACCAGCTACACTCTCACGTCCGAGATGCGCATGCGCAACCAGGGCCCGTTTACCCGCGTGCGCTCCCTGAACTCCATTTAACCATAACAGGAGGGCCCTTACACTCGCGCACCTTGATGACGTCATAGTGTATGTGAGGGGTGGCTACCAGCCTGAGGAAAGCGTGGACTCCCTCCCCCTCACCCTTCTAAGCGATGGATACTTGCCCCTGAAGTTCTGGGAGAGACTAGTGGCCCCTCCCCCTGGGCGGCCCCTTTCGTGAATGGGACCGCCCACCCCTAAGGACCTTAAATTGCTGCTCACCCATTATGACCTTACCGCCAGATCCACATAATAAATACGACATTACTAATCTAAGAGGGAAAAAAGGCCTAAGGAAAAAAGAGTTAATGCCACAGCAAAACACACCCAAACATATACATATTTACATTTGCCTGTAAACGGGGAAAAGAGCCTAAGGAAAGAAAAACATTTACTCCAATGACATTGCATAGCGTTACACCGTATACCTACCAGTGTCCTCACCAGAATTCTGCTACAAGGGGATGGAGGGTGGGGAAAATTAGACGGCCCCACGGTGGGGCGAGGAGCGAGCCTGGGAAGCGCGGGCACAAAGAGGCTGCTTCCCGCGCTCCCCAGGCTCTTAACCCCTTCCAGGCTGCGGTCCTGCCCCCCTGACCCGGAAGCGCAACAACCGCTTCCGGGGCAGGGGGCGGGACGTGCAACTAACCAAGGATCGGCCAGAGGGGGGGGGCCGGGCCCAGCCATGTGTGCGTAGGGGCCGATTGGCCCCCCTTTTCTCATGGTCTGGGACTGCCGGCCACCCCCTGCCTTAACACACAGATTACGTTACCCATTTAACAAGTCAACACATATTTCTTTGGAAGGCAGGGGGTCTGAGCCCCCCTGGCCGTATTTATTAAAATATGAAACAAAATAAAAAAATTTAATAAAATAAACATTTACACAATTATAAAATGCAAATTTCAGAACATTAGATTTACATCCATTTTGACATGATATGATGGGCTAACCTTAACAAGTAGGTAATACAGCGTGGTTCCTAACCGAATCTAACATCCTGAAATTAAATTTGCATTCTAATCATTTTGGTCCTACGGCAAGGTCGCTAACCGGTGTCAGATCCTTTTTACCAGCTACGCTCTCACGTCCGAGATCCGCATGCGCAACCAGGGCCCGTTTACCCGCGTGCGCTCCCTCAACTCCATTTAACCATAACAGGAGGGCCCTTACACTCGCGCACCTTGATGAAGTCATAGTGTATGTGAGGGGTGGCTACCAGCCTGAGGAAAGCGTAGACTCCCTCCCCCTCACCCTTCTAAGCGATGGATACTTGCCCCTGAAGTTCTGGGAGAGACCAGTGGCCCCTCCCCCTGGGCGGCCCCTTTCGTGAATGGGACCGCCCTCCCCTAAGGACCTTAAATTGCTGCTCACCGATTATGACCTTACCGCCACAGGCCAGCATAGTTGACCGACTATCTGCCCCCCCCCAAAGACTACACTGCAAAAAGGTCATATCCTCCTCGCAAAGCCCTCTACCCATGCTAAGATGTTCCTTATGAATAGGGCATTCCCTGACTCTGTTAAATGGACCCCGTCCCGCACATAGAACTGCTCTCCCCAGATGCACCCATGAGGTATGGTCTGTAAGACCGGAGTTCGGAATAGCTTGTCCAGCTTATTGTTGACCCTCTTTACCGAGTGATTCAACGCGCTGACTGATCCCCCCCCCCCCTCCAATGCAGTCTCGGTATCAACTGTGACCACACAATAGTGCAACCTGGTAACAGTTTTGCTAGCCACCCTGCTGCTGCTATGATTTCTTCCAGGAGGACCCTTCTCCCCAGATCCGCTAAATCATTCCCCCCAGATGTAAAATCACCGCTGAGGGAGGTGAGCTGTGTCTCTTGAGTAGTTCAGACATATAATCCCTAAGCTGACTGAGGCGAAGCCCCCCCTTGCCATGAAAGGAGACCATACAACCCCCGCTCTCCGCCCTCCGTCTACCTGCTCCTGCAAGGAAAATAGGGTTAGCACGTTTCACATATGAATGGCCAACTACCCACACTACCAAAGTCTTCTTCGTGTCATCCTGCCGGTTCCGTGATGGTGATGGATGGTTGTGATGATCCTTGAGCAGTTTCCGCCCTGCGTCACAGGCCCGAGAAACTGTAAATAAACCAGACAAAACAGCAGGCGTAAGAAAAAGGTGGCGGCTGACTTCTACAACATGTGCAACCGCACGTAACGCTTATAGGCATTAGAGGACCACCTCCCAATCCTTTGAACACTATTTGTATTCAACCCTCGAGCCGTGGCTTCTGTGGCCACCCCTATCCGGAAAGAGTGTGTCCCAAATTCTTTGTGGTTAAAACCTGCCTTGGCCATACTCATGGCTAGGACTCTTTGAATTTGAAACCTGGGCAAGGGGGTACCATCCTCATGCATTAGCAATGCTCCCTTAGAATCCTCTGCTCGCTGCCTAATCAATGCCTCCACATGTGCCACCGGGCAGCACGGGTTGTTCTGCGCCCGGTGTAACACCAGGCTTTGACCCCTAGCCTCTTGATCAGTCTTGGATTTCCTAATGTTAACACGCATCGTGTCGCCCCTTACGTTGACATCATGCAGCTGAAGGCCGCCTTCACAATCCAGCTTGTTGGCTGCCACCAGTTCGCCTACCCTGAAAGCCCCATAAAATGCCAAAGAAAATGCAGCTTTAAATAATGCCACTTCGGCCGTAGAACTACATATGTCAGGGAGGGCGAGAGGCACTGCTGACAGCCGTTCAAAACCATCGGTTTCCTAGTATCGACGGAAGGTGCCTGCAAGCGCCGCCATCCTTTCAACGCTTTCTGAACTAGGAAGCTGTTTGGCGGATCCCTTACTCCGTTAGCACGTGCGAAAAAGGAGACTGCTGCTTTGTGTCTGCTAGCTGTTGCCGCCGTGCGTCCTTCCTTGTGTAATGTGCTCATGTACCTGTTGAAACTAGCCTCTGGGCTCCATTCGCTCTCCCAACCCAGACCCAGAAAATTACAGTAAGACCTGAACGCCCCTTCGTAAGCTGTCCTTGTCTTTGGCGCTAGGCTGGCTGCCACGAGGTCGTGTAGTTGGGGGCACCAATCTGCCAGAGAGTCGATGGGAAATGGGCTGGGGATGCCTCCGCCTCCGGCATGTTGTCCCTGAATACCTGCATCTTAAAGCGAGAAAGGGCATCAGCTGGGTTATTTAAAACCCCTGGGACATGCTTGGTCCTGAAATGTATATTCAATGTCATGCAACACAGCACAATCTCTTTCATCAGGCGCAGTATGAATGGACACCTCGCCGCCTGTTGATTGATGCATTCAACCACGGTCATGTTATCCGACCAGAAAATCACAGAGCGGTTGGCCAATTCCTCAGGCCACACTTTCAATGCCACCCAGATTGGGAAGAGCTCAAGGAACCCAATGTTCATAGTTATCCCGCTCTCTTCCCACCAGGCGGGCCACTTCTGCGCCACCCACTTCCTGCCCAGGATTGCGCCAAACCCCACACTGCCTGCAGCGTCAGTCCATAAACCTAAGTCATCTGAGGACAGCATGGGGGCACCCCACAGCACTCTGCCATTGAAGTCCTCCAGAAATGCAATCCATATCCGCATATCCTGGCGAACCTCAACAGATAGCCGTGTACGATGATGTTTCTCCCGCAGACCCCTCATGGCTTGTGCAATTGAGCGGGAAAACGGGCGCGCCATGGGAATAACTCTCAGTGCAAAGTTGAGCTGACCCACTGTCTGCTGTAACAGTTGTAAAGTAACTTTCTTTGACTGTAAGCATAGTTCTAGAGTTGCTCTGAATTTTTGGATCTTTTCTGTGGGTAATCGAAAGCAGCCTTCTACTGAATCCAATTCAATTCCCAAGAATTCTAAACACGTCAATGGCCCTACCGTTTTCCCCTGCGCTAGCGGGACCCCAAAAGTACGCATGAGCACGAAAACTCCTGCAATGCCAACGCGCACTCCCGTGATCCCGCCGGACCCAGGAAAAGAAAATCGTCTAGGTAATGCATGACATACTGGTGACCCGTAGATTGTCTCAGTACCCACTTGAGGAAAGAGCTGAATTGTTCAAAGTATGCGCATGAATAAGAGCAGCCCATGGGCATGCACTTATCCATGTAGTATTTACCTTCAAAGGAGAAACCCAACAGGCGCTGGTCCGCCGGATGCACCGGGAGAAGTCGAAAGGCTGACTCAATATCTGATTTGGCCATCAGTGCCCCCGGGCCCAAGCTCCTCAACATATCAGCTGCCTGATCAAAGGACGCGTATTTCACACTACAAATTGACTCATCTATTGCATCATTCAAAGATAGGCCCTTAGGTGCCGACAAATTGTGTATGAGCCTATACTCGCCCTTCTCCTTCTTTGGTACTACCCCTAAAGGCGAGCAGACAAAATTCTGTGTAGGAGTGTCATGAAAAGGTCCCGCTACCCTACCTAAGCGCAGCTCCTTCTCTATTTTACTCGCCACCACCTTGGGGTTGGTCAGAACTGACAGCTGGTTCCTGCACTGTGGTGTCCCGATATAACCCCCAGCTAGAATTCGTAAACCATGCGTGAAACCCTCTTGTAACATCCTCGCGGAAGTGTGGTTAGGATACCTATTGAGCCAGGGGATCATAGCCGTCAACAAAATAGGGGAATGTGCCATAATGGGATGTATCTTGCTATTCTGGTTTCCTCCTCCCCCTGTTACCAGACCCATTGCCTTTTGCCCGGCATGTCGTCTCTGGGTGGGAAGGATGGCCGCATAAGTTGCACGCGTGCCTGAATTTGCAGGTGCCCGGTGCCCTGCTGCACGTCCGCCTGTTGAAATCCCAGCACACCCCTTTTCCGCCTGCACTCCCTCTGGTTTTATTGCCCGTCTCCCCACCCTGCGCTGGTCGAAAGGGCTGCTGAAAGGGCTGTTGGGGCTTGGGGGAATAACCTTTGTTCCAGGCAGCGCTAGTGCTTGCGGCCTGACCCTTCTCAGAAGCTGAAAACTGTTCTTTTTCAGAAGGCCTGGGTTGGGCTATAACTCCTGGTAGGGCTCTTTAGGAATTTGTTGTGCTACCTGACAAAGCGCTTAGAGACCCCAGGGTTATAATGCGCTATATAAATCGAATAAAATAAATAAATAAATAAATAAAATTGGGAATGCCAAGAAATAGAATCAACCTTGTCCCATGCCAAAGACCTGTTGAACTCCCTAGATTTCCTGAAAGCTATGTTGTATTCTTTCCATGTGTCCCCCCCATGATTCTCATGGTACATTGTAATCCTGCTCTGATAGCAGGCCATAACCGCTTGCATACCTGGGAAGCGTTCTCCAATCACTGCACTATACACAGAAAAGGCCCTGACCCAATTGATGAGAGTCTCCTGCACCCTAAATTTGTGCAGTTGTGATCTCCATTCGCTAGGCAACATCATATCCTTCTGTGATTTTGCATATTCCCATTCCCTGTTGTCAATCAGCAATGAAAAAATATTAACATATTTGTCTGCCCAAATTAACTCCTTCACACTCTGAGATACATGCTGTGCTAGGCACTCCCCCCTGGAGGGAATCGCGCCCTCGCCCAGCACCGGCAGGGCAACCTCCTTACCACTGTCGTTGGGATGCGTTGATTCCAAGGTCTTGGCTGCTCCCCCAATGCTCGCTGTACCTGTTTGGGGAGAAATCGGTGCACCCGGCGTGCTGCCCTGACCACTAGCCAACAATATTTGAGCAACCAATTTTTGTGCCTCTGCCGCGGGGTCTGTCGTGGCAGGCAACGCTCCCCCAATTCCCAACCAAGGCAGTACTGCCGCTATCTGTGCCGCCAATTCTGCCGGCACTGGTCCCGGCGCGGGCAAAACCGGGGGGACAACATTCGGTGGCGGGATACCCAGGGGGACCGGTGTGGTGGGTGGCATGACCGGCGCTACTGGCATACCCACTGGAGGCTGAGGGCCAGGAGCCGGAACGCCCGCAGGGGCCTGGGGGGTAGGTATTGGAGAGCTAGGTGTAACTGGCAGCACATTAGGAGTTGGACTCGGGAACCCCCCACCCTCCCCGGACCTCGGGGGGCGACCCACCACTTTCTTAGTCCTGGCACGCTTGGGTGGTGTTTCAAACTCACCCCTTGATTTGGGGGGAACTGTCGTCCGCTTAGGCCTTCCCGATGGGCCTACCTGAGCATCCTGAGCATCCACCCTCGCTCCCAATTCCGCCACGGTCTTACCCAACTTGTCAACCTTCCCCAGTCGCTTATCCATCGCTGACATCCTACGCATCATTTTCTGAAACATCTGTTCCACGCTCACATTTCCTGACCCCCGCCTCGCCGACATATTGCTCTTAACCTACACTACACAATAGGTTACTTATGAGCACACCGTGCTCCGTACCTGACCAAGTTGGAGGCTCACGAGCTGGCCGTAGGCACCACGCAACTGTGACCGCACACCCAAGCTAGCCCGGAGTGTTTAGGCGAGCGAACTCAAGCCCAGCGGCCCGCCAGAAGCAGTGAAATGCAGGCCTGCCCGTGTCCTTAGGATCCGCCGTCCACCGAGAGTTCCACAGTTACCCGGGCCGCAGGGATCCTAGTATTTAGCTCCTATAATAGAAAATTCTTTACCATCCGCAGTATGTAAATGCAACACCAACTGTTGAAGTTAATAAAGACACGAAAAAATCCTGGACAGAGCCTACTGCAAAAGAACAATGAAACCAATGAAATACAGTTAAAGAACACCCAGCAAGCTTATGTAAACATCATACATTTAACGTTGAAATCCAATGGCTATTCCACTTGTGATAGCATCAAGAAGCACAGCTAAATAACACCCCAATAGCTTATGTTAATAGCATACAGACTATTGCTAGAACACCCAGACAGACTATGTAAGAATCATCAATTGCACATTAAATCGCATGCCCACTCAATTTTTGTCAGCATCCAAAAGCACTGTTAAAGAACACCCTGAATGATTGTGAACGTATCTTCAATTATGAACAAACCAGCTGTAGGACTACACGAAAGATCTTATTGTGCCCCGTCAGCAGCAGGGCAGTAATAACCACAAAGCCTGGTAAGCGGTCGCTTTTTCCTACTCAAAACCCCTCTGGTCTCCCATCCGCTCCGTGCCCTGGATGACCCTGCTTCGCTTCAATGACCAAACTCGCCCGTATACTGCTGCAGCCTACGCTTTGTCCCGCTGGCGTCCCCGCGTAGCACCGATGCACCGATGCAGGTCAGCTGTGTGCGGTCGATTACCGAACCGCTGCCGAACCCCTCGCCTGCCCCGCACAATACCTCGTGTCCCGCTGACGTTCTTGTTCCGCTTTGCGCCTGAAACCTCCCGATAGGATCTTAACTGCCTCTGCCCGGAAAGCCGCACACCGCCCTTGCTCGCTCCCGAACTGCTCAGAGTCTCTCCTCCAAGGCATCGCAACGCTTCCCGACAGGATCCTGAATGCACCGTCACGGGAGCCGCACACCGCCTTTGCTCGCGCCAAAACTGCTATGTGCCTCTTCTCCACGGCGTCACGATCGCGTCCCCAAATTGCTGGTACCTGAAATACAAAAAGAAAATTAGACGGCCCCACGGTGGGGCGAGGAGCGAGCCTGGGAAGCGCGGGCACAAATAGGCCGCTTCCCGCGCTCCCCAGGCTCTTATCCCCTTCCAGGCTGCGGTCCCGCCCCCCTGATCCGGAAGCGCAAAAACCGCTTCCGGGACAGGGGCGGGACGCGCAACCAACCAAGGATCGGCCAGGGGGGGGGGGCGGGCCCAGCCATGTGTGCGTGGGGGCCGATTGGCCCCCCTTTTCTTTCTTCTCCCCCATCCTCCTCGTTGATCTTCCACACCCTCCAAGTTGCTTAGTCCCACACCCTCCAAGTTGCTTTACCCAACTCCCACCTTCTCTGTTGCTCCCCCCCACCCATGCCTTCTGTGCAACTTCTCGAACCAGCGTATTTTTATCATTTACCAATCAAACTCCTTTTTAGCCCAGGGCTGCTGCTCTTCTATGGCGGAGGACCATTGCCCTACTGCTTCTAATCAGTGGGAGGAAGAAGAAACATAAAATGAGAATAACTTAGATTTATTATCATTTTACATTTCCTGCCTCTTTTGTGGGCAGGCAGGTGGTTGGGACTGCTCTGCTCCCACTGGACCATGGCATGGGAGGAGTGTGCAATGACTGTTTGACCAGTCCTACGCACTTTCTGAGTTTTCTATGCAGACTCTATGGCAGCCTGCATGGAGAACATGTCCATCCCTTCAACCCCTGGCTGAGCGACGTGTCATGCCGCTCAGACCAATCACAGCGCTGTATTGCAGTGTTGTGATTGGTCAGAGGAGCCTGGGTGCTTACCAATCACAACTCTGCGTTGCAGCGTTGTGATTGGTCAGTGGGGCCTTGCTGCTTCCTGATCCAAGATGAGGAAAGCAGGAACAGCGCGGGACCCAGTGGCAAGGTACGTTTATACCCCCTCCCGCCATGCCACTCGGGAGCCTTGTCGGCCACCACTTTTTTAGCCATGCTGCATTGCACTGGAGATGATGTACAGCATCGCTAAAAACCACGGACAAAGCTTATAATTACCAAAAGTGCGACCTATTGGCTTTGCCAATGCTTGTTGTCATTTTGTTACCTTCCATAATAAAGGGCTTATCAGTGTATTGCACACTTTCATCACTACTTCAATGCAGATTTTATTCATCACCGAGTTTCCCTTCGTTTTCCGCTGAAGAAGTGACTGCCAGGAAGCTCCATTGATATTTGAAATCGAGATATTCACTCTTACCTCGTATTACTCATAAAAGTCGCAACACATGCATGTGACAGCTCGAATCCCCCAGAGAGAGTAACAATCGCCATGTTATCTTGACAGAAGTAATTACTTCCCTCTCGTGATCTTTTAAATTATTGGCAGTTAAGACAGTTGATATTTACACCTTGACTTCCTCAACAGCAATTACGACGTTAAATGCCAATGTGTTCTGGGTTCATTAGTAATCCAGGAATAATTTGCTAAAACCTGCTGCGCGAGTGATAGGTAAGGGAATTGGGAATTGAGGGTAAAACAAGAAACGCAACATTTTTCCTGTTTTTAGACGAGAGGGACAATTCCAGTAGATAACAGGGTTGTTTGTTATTAGTGGGTAATATGAGATCAGAACGAATAAAAGATCATTGACGACGCAAATATGCCTGGCTTTTTAATACTGCATGCACGCTGGGACCCAAAACATATAGGCACAAACATACTAAACTTGTAACAAAGGCCAATTTATAGAAAGGCACTATGTACAAAGACCAATGGTCGCACATAAACTTGTGCTGACTAGGGGATAGGATGCAGTGCAGACAAGAGCAAAGCAATTTGTGCTTCGCAAGTGCACATGTACAAGTGTCCTCAGCATTGGCAGCTGGCACGGATCGAGGGTGGCGGGGTGGAGGGTGGGGGTTGGAGGGGCTAGATAAAAATAAACTTACCTCCTTGCCACATCTCTCCTCCGTCCCCTCTCCGCGTGCCACCTGAACAGGAAGCATTCAGGCTCCTCTAAGCCAATCACCACGCTGCAATGCAGTGTTGTGATTGATTTGAGTGTCATGGTTCAGGCTGGTAGCCTGGGCATGTTGTCCACCCAGGCTGTGCAAAGTGCGCATAACTGTTTTGCCAGCCCAAGACGCCCGGCCACCACTCCTCTACCCTGCTCGGGGGCAGAGCAGCCCGCCCTTCCTGTGCCTCAAAGCTGCAACAGCAGGAAAAAATGAAATGATAATAACATCAAGTTATTATCTTTTTATTTTTCCTTTATTTACACTGCTGAAAAGCAGTGGGTTGATGCTCTTCCGCCTTAACAGAGGAGCCGCCACTGGTCTTGAAGGGCCAAAGTGATAGGCGCAAGGGGAACACGGAGTAAAATCCAGTACATGAGCAGGGAGTGATGTGACTCAGAGAACCGGTGGATTAAAGTCACGACGCATAAAACGAGAAGGTTGGTTTATCTTAGAGTTTATTTTCTATAAAATAAACGCAGCAACTCTGTCACAGCCAGCCCAGGGCCAATACACAGCAGGGGCTCTAGAATGTTTATGAGTCAACGTGGAGAAGGCGACACAGCAATCCATGCAGAATCCATAAATGAATGACATTTTTTTATTACATAATGAATTGAAATTATTGCAATTAGGCATCTATGGCATTGATGACAGGTAAAACAAGATTCTGCTATTAAAACCAAACCAAACAGTCGAGAAAAGCCCAACCCAAAAACACTCTTGTGACCATAATGGACCTTAAAAGTATACTAGCAAATAAAAAAGACAGTTAGAAACCAGCCTCTCCCCTTACAAAATTGTCCTAACTTGACAAGTGCCCATGAAAAATCAGTCGACTGGACTGTAGACAGAGCCTCTCACATTTGTAGATAATGGTTCTGTAGAAAGATACAGTATGCTAGTTGCCCCTATTCGGGGCGAGCAAATTGTCTCATAAAGGTCAATAGTCCTTAAAAAGGTTCTAATATTAAAAAGCTAAAGAGCCATTAAAAGCCAAGCTCTCGCCTAGCGAATTTACATGGCTAGAAAAGTCCTCATGTAGTATAAATTAGCTAAATTCTAATTAATTCCTCCCAAATTTGTTAGTCTCAACTGTATTTGTGTCCTGAGTAATGCTAATGCACAGTTTGTTGCCAAGATTTTAAACAATTCATCCCAGGGCACAAGTCCTAAAAAGGAAGTGGGGGGACGCTGACGTCACAACAGGAAGTGACGTCACGAAAGGTGGCTTGCACCATCAGACTCATTGCCTCCCCTTGCTCACCCCATAGATGCGATTTCATCAGAGAAGCCAGCGCATGAGCAGCGGTCTGAATGGGCTCCGATCTCGCCCCAGAGAGGCCAAAGAGTGAAGGTGTGGCTCCATTTGCTCCAGTTATCGAGCTCCCAGTAAAATAAGTGGGGGGATGCCGTCCACCCGCATGGTACCCCGACTCGAGCCCTGATTCATCCCCACAGTAGTAAACAATTAATCTCTGCAAAGGTACAGTGTGATAGATTTCTCTACTTTGGCTTTGGCCCAACATGCCATTAAAAAAACAAGCTTTCCCTTGCGGATTGTCATGGCACAAAAGTGTTAGTGCAAGTTCAATCAGCTAGATTAGGTGTCATTCATTTCCACGTTTACAAACAATGTCTCTATGTACGGCATGAAGGGTGCCAAAGGAGAATCAGTCAGTAGGATTATAGGCAATTCATCCCTGCATTTGTAACCCCCTGCAGGTTAACATGGCATGAAAAGTGCTAGTGCAGAATCAATCAGCAAGATAGGGAACACTTTATCCACACATTTGGAAACAATGAGCCTGTATATCACAGCGTGAAAGGTGCTAGTCCAGATTTAGTCGGCAGAATTATGAACAGTCCATGTTCAAAAGTGCAGCTGTTCAATGCGTCCGTTTGACTGTAGTGCACCATTGAGTTCCTTAGGGCATGCTATTGCCACATGTGCCCTGCTGCCTAAGAACTCAGTTCAAACCACTAGCCCAGCTTTTTCCAGTGTTATATCCCCATCCCACTTGTCAGGTTCTAGGGTTAACCGACTCCATCGAGGTGATTTACATCCTGCATTGTTTCATTCAACTCCCTTCGGGTTGCACTCATGAATTTGCCAGATTTGGCCTGCTCCGAGAGCACTGTGCAAGATGAGAGCCAAGAGACTGCCTCTGCTCACATCCTAACTCTACGCCTTCTAATCATCAGTTTTAACAGCGTCTGGCGATTACGGAGTAAAGCAGGACAGCATGGACTCTACTCTATAGATGCACATCTTGCATCTGACAATCTTCCAACCCCCTTTTAGTTCATTTATGGGCAGACACACTATCCAGGCCCAATGGCTCTCTCTCAGACATTTCTTTCCTAAGGCATTATTCAAATATGGCTGAATGTTGTTTGCCTCTTAAGATTTGATTAGGCCAAACAGCCTTCCAGTGGCCTTGTATCTAGCCATATTTTCCTCTCTTGATAACTGGGAAATGTGTTTGTTTAATGCCTTCTTTATTACTGCATAGTTTGCTTCCTCTAGGGACCAACTTGCTTTTGAAAGATCCAATTTTTCCACGGCGTTAGAAACATGCTCTTGCCAAGGGTATGGTCCCCCTTCATAAATTATTTTGAGTACCTCCTTTAGTGATCCTTTCTGGGCCTTTAGTATCTTGTACCAATATTTCGCCTGGGTACTAATACATTCCTAATTTTATCGCCGCACACTGAACTCAAGCCAAATTAGGCCATTACGTGTGAATTTGGGAAGACCAAAACGTCTTTTATAACACTGACACTGAGCTTTTTCCATTATCATCTACATTTTCCCTTGGAATGCTTGCAATGCATACCCTGCAACCGCTAGCAGTTTGGATGTTGTGACTTTTCTTATTGGTGCTGTAGAAGGGCTATGTTGTTTGCCCTGTAATTTACACATTGCGTAGATGGTGGCTTGTATTTTAGCCTTACCACAAAATAATTGTATGATCTTACTGTGGCCATGGTCTGGCTGCCCAACCTAAACCTTAGAAGAGATTTTTTCATGTGCAGACTAAAGACCACAACTTTGGTTTTGCTGGCGTTCACTGCAAGCTCATTCTAATCATTACAGACATTCAGGGCATCTAATTCTCTTTGCAGTCTGAGTTTGGAGTGATTGAACATCACCAGGCCATCAGCATATTGGAACATGTGAGGTCATTGTCGCCCAATGTTTGGAGTAATCAGGGTTGCACCTTGTAGGGATTTCCCCAGGTATATAGATGAAACAGCATTGGAGCTGATACGCAGCCCTGTTTTAGGCCATGGTCAGTGAGCAGCTTATCTGAAACCATGTCCCCTGCCAGTTGAATTCTCACCCAGCTGTTGCTGAGCAAGAAGATAGTTGCCTTCAGGAGGTTATCTGGGATCTTCCAATTTCCAGTTTGCTCCAAAGCTTGCTTCGAGGCACAGCATCAAAAGCTGCTGAATAGTTCACAAAACTGGAAACAACTGTCAGGTTGTTTTAGGAGTTTTCCTGCTGAGCTAGGTAGGATAATGCCACTATATTATCTATAGTCAAGCAACTAGTCCAGTTTGGTAGAAAGGTAAAATTCCATTAACCTCGATCCGAACCGTTAGCTCCTGCAACAGCGTGCTGACGTGTGCTTTGCATTCGAAATCTAACAGGGCAATGAGCCAGTAATTCTTTGCATCTGTTTTTTCACCCTTCTTAAAAATTGGTTGCAACAACGAGCCTTACCAGAAGTCTGGTACATCCCTTTGATTCTGCATTCTGTATACAAAGTTGATAAGCTCTCCGCCCAAAATTTAGGGTCCTCTTTGAACAAGCCGCCAGGTAGGCCATTGGGCCCGGGGCCCAGTCCCTTCTTATCTTTTTGATGACCCTTTTACCTCCTTGGGTTCCTGCGCTGTGCAAAGTTCATTTGGCTGGACCTCTTCTTCAATTGCTGCACCTTCTGGCCATGAGATCTTCCCACTGCCTTGCAACACTGGTTTAGTTGTATATTGTTAGACCTGACATAATTGGCGTGAGTCTCCCTTCCATTTTTGATGGATTGCCTACTCTGTTTTGACATGTTTTTGCTGGTTGTAGGTTTTGGGCTCTGTGCCACTGCTAATCAGTGCCACAGTGCAAGTGCTCCCTATGTTAAATTGATATACTAATTGGTTATTCCATAATTGGGTTATTAGATCTACTGTCAGCCACTAGTACAGTGCACCATGTGTGCCCAGGGCTTGTAGAGCAAATGCTGCTGGTGGGCTTGCAGCACTGGTTGTGCCACCCACAGAAGCAGCTTGTAAAGTGTGTCTCAGGCCTGCCATTGCAAGGCCTGTGTGTAGTCTGTGACTACCATGTCGACTTGGCCAAGTGCACCCACTTGCCAGTCCCTAAACCTTCCCTTTGCTTCATATTAGACACCCCTATGGTAGACTCAAGGGCAGGGTGCATTGTAAGTATAAGGTAGGACATGCTCTGCTGTGTGTAGCATGTTCTAATAGTGAATTACAGCCATTTTCGTTTTTCACTATTGAAGGCTACCTGTTCTCATAGGCCAGAATGGGCAGTGAAGATTGTTACATTTCTACAATCCTAACTGACTCAGGGAACATGGTAGGAATTCGAGTTTAGTATGCCTGAACTCAGAATAATAAAATAAATCTTTTAGTAAAGTTTATTTTAATATTCTGTGTTTGCAAATACCACTTTTAAAAAGCAGGTATTTGCTTGCCTAACCATTTGAGCTCGCCTCTGCTGACTTGTGTATTCCATGTCTGGGTTTGTGTGTGACAGGGCTGGGGAAATTCCAGGAGACAGTCTGGGACAGCCCAGTGGTGAATAGGGAGATTTACATCAAGATGGGAGGGGGAGAGTGAACCTAGGACCTGAATAGGACTGGGCCTTCCCTCCACAATGCTGGCTCCATCTCCTGTGGCTTGTCTGATGTCTCTGCCCTGCACTGTGAAAGAAGAGGTGGAATCATGTCAACAGAGTGCTCCAGAGCTGTATCTTCCCTCCCCTGTGCTGGCTCCACCTCCTGTGGGGCGTCTGATGTTTCTGCCCTGCACAGTGAAAGGAAGAGAAGAGTCATGTAAACACAGTGCTCAGGAACTGGTTTGAAGTAGGCAGAGGCCTCTCTGCCTTCAGAGAACAAAGGATTTTGGGGTATAAATATTTGGACCCAGTCCCACAGACTTTGATCATTTCTGGAACAAGAAACCTTTTTGCCAAGGAGAAGAACCAAGGAAGCTGCAGGAGTTTGGACTGCCCCTCTGCCAGTGTGCTGTTTGCTGGGTTGGCCTGCAGTGGTTGCTTCATTGCCAAGGGAAAGGGGAAGGAACTTTTAAGGACTTTCATTTATCTACAGAATATTCTCCAAGGGCTTGAACTGTGCTTGCCTCCTGCTGAAGTCTCAGGGCCAAAAAGACTTCACCTCCAGCTCCCTCCTGAATTTCCTTGCTGGGAATTCTGACTCCAGTCACTTGCGTGCCGCTGGGAGCTGGAAGCCGCGACGCACCGAGAGGAAGCATGTCGCCGCCGCAGCTGAAATCATCGCATCGCTGGAGAAACGAGCCTTCGTCGCATCCCCCTGGAAGCGTGTGTTCAACGAAGCTGTCTGCTGTCGTATCGCCGGGGAAGCGCGACGCATCGAGAGAGTCGTCATCGCATCACCGGAGAAGCGCGTTGCAGGGCCTGTTGCTGCTCCAAAGTACAGAGTCGTCGCAAGGCTGCCAGGGCGTCATCGCAACGTCATCGCATCGCCGCGTCAAGGGCGCCATCTTTTCGCATCGCAACTGGATCGTCGCATCGCATCAAGGCGCCATCTTGCGCACCGCATCGGGCCCGCAGGTCGAGAAGACACGCAACACCTCCGCACCGGTAAGGCTCACGACGAGTCCCCTATTCTGTGCAAGCATTGAGGAAGGACGCAACCGTTCCCCCGGGTCACGGAACCGACGCATCTCTCCTTCTGCGAGTCCTTTTGTTTACTTTGCGTGCCGCATCCAGGTACTTTGTTGAGAACTTTGTCGCATCTACCAACAACTTGATCTAAGAGACTTTTATCATGTTTTGAGTAACCTTAAGTGTAGTATTGTGGATTTTTGTCATTTGTGGTCTTGTGTTTAAGTCTATATAAAGAATACTTATTTTTATAAAACCAGTGTTTTGTCCATCTGTAGTGTTATCACTGTATTACTGTGTATATTCACAAATGCTTAACACACTGCCTCTGAGATAAGCCTGTTTGCTCGTGCCAAGCTACCAAGGGGGTGAGCAGGGGTTATTAAGGGGAGTAATCCCCTTGTCCTGACTTAGAAGTAATGGTCCCTATTTTGACAAAGGTGAAAACCATTGCCAACTAGAGACCCCCAGATCTAACATATATATTCCCACATTGTGGGCTAACCAGGCATTCGAGGCTTTTATGGTCCCAGTTAGTTTGTTTGTCAGCGAGCTCTGCCTCCATGTTACCCATTTTTAGATATAACCTTTTGGCATGTCTTAGAGTGCGAGTGCTGTCCCTCAAGCTTCTATTGAGCTTCCAATGTGGTTCCAGGTGTCCGGGCATCATGTGTGTTGCCTTCCTGGCTCCTTTTAACAGCAGTACTCATAACAATGCGGTTAGTACTTTATTTGCACCAAGACCACATTCAAATTGTTGAATGTTATTTTGTATGCTTTTAAACATTTGAGTATATCAATACAACACTACAAAGTGGATGCCATTTGGTCGCAATAATACATGTACTTCGTAGTCCCCGTTTGATTTATATATCTCCTATGTATTGCCAACGCATTCGCACGAATCACGCTTCAATCGTCTGACCTGCTACCCGTCCCACACCGGCTTTCTTGTTCCCCGGAGGCACGCAAGGATTCACACGACAAGTAATTGTCTTCTCCCCGAGAACAAGCCTGATTCAGCCTGACGCTCCCAGCCCCGCCTAAATTTCGAACCCCGGTTGCGGACCTTTGCGACTTCAACTCAAGCTTGATTCTCTACCTTCTCGCCGACACCTTCAGTTGTTGTACTTTTCCATTGATTAACCCTTGGATATTGATTACCTCCTAAGACGTGGCCATTGGATTCCAGACGTGGAATCTGCCTACTTACTTGAAAGAGCACAGATCACATTTGTGTAACCAACGTCCTAATGATGACCTTAAATCATAGAGGTTGAAACGCGGTCGACCCTGCAACGCCATTTGCGGCATTCTATTGGTCAATTTTCACATAATGAAATTCTGTACATAATTGTAAATATCGTATTTTGACTGTCACTGATTATGTTTCACCCTTTGTTGCCTCACGTTGACTTATAATCACTTGTGTCACTGCGCCGTTTACTCACATACACTTTGCCAGTACACATTTGGTTGTTTTGGTTACTGCTCTTTAGTTGTGCCTATGTACTTCTATATGTGAATAACAACCTTTATTTATCCTTTGGTCTCCCTTGTTCTCTTTTCCCTGTGCTATGTGATTTACCCACGCCTTTAATTGTCTGTTTACGTGATATTCCTGTAGAACCCTGCAGGTAGGCACTCCGATTGGGGCTGCACAGGGGTACTGGAAGGGGGAGGGAGACGGGTCGAAGGACGCATGCCCTTCTCGCCTTCCTACCTGTCTGCGGCACGGGGCGGAGCCTGCCAAACAGGTACAGCCAGCGGAAGGAAATTTAGATAGGGCTGTTCCCCATTCACAGCTACTCAACCTCACTTTCCGGGTTCAGACCGACAATAAGGTGTATTAGGTTGTTAAGGAACCTTAAGCACTTAGAACTCCTTCACCGTTACCAGTTTCCAGTCTCATAATAATGTGTAAGACTTGACTCTGATCACTGACAAAGCTTTTCCTTTTCCACACATTTGTACAACTAGACACAGCACTCGTCAAGAGTAACAACTTATTTAGATCTAGGTAACATACTAGAGGACTTCAAGCATTTACTTACAAAGTTGGTGCACAGTGCGGTAATCCACCCTATCCTCAGTACTTTACTTCACATTGTGATCAGATCATGCTAGCCAGTTACAGTGCGCTATCATTACTACTGACACTTCAAACAGCAGGAACATCACATTCGTGAAGGGGAGGTGCATGCTCCAGAACACCTCCAGTTCCACACATAGTCCACAATTGTTTGCACATAGTTGTGCATGCATTATTTTATATCACGAACATGGAAGAAGAACCAGAGAGGAGGGCAGCGGCCCTCAGTCTCTTTTGCCAGAGTGCCAAACAAGGGACAAGCAAGGATAGAAACCAAACCCAAGGACACTACTTTACAGGACAAACTTAGAAGTCTAGAAAAGATCAAGACATTAGAAACATCAAAGTGGTGGGAAGCCATTCCACTACAAGATTACATTGGAAAAAGATATTGTACCTAGAGGGCTACGAATCTATATCACTCCCTCGTACAAATCCCCCAATCTCAGTATGCTGGAAGAATGGTCAGAAAACTCGGCGAAAAGCTCCAAACAAATGCTAACCATCTTGGTAAAGTATGCTTGGGAGGACAGGGAGTCACTCCTACAAGAACTGAAAACACTGGAAGATGAACTCAAGAGCCACAAAGAACAAGATATAATGAAGAAATATGTGGATGACTTAAAACTGAGACTGAAAACGTACGAAGAGGATATTAAAGCCCGTAAGCTGCGAAAACTACATCGCGACTGCATAGACTACAAGAGCGGCCGTATACTAACCTACTCCCATAAATATGACCACTTAAATGAAAAGCTATCACTTGGAGAACCCCTAGAAAGTGAGACCGATAATATGAGCGGAATGGATTCCGTAGCAAGCAGTGATGCAGTAGTGGAAGAACGCCAAATACAAAATCCTTAAATGTCAAGGGAACCTGAACAAAGAATACAGCCGACTGTTTTAGATGACTTTTAAGTCCTAAGGACAAGGAGGGAGATACCCTGGACTGTCCAACCAGTGAAAACGCGAGGGAGAGGAAGTGGCCTAGGCCGAGGAAGAGACCAGGAAGGAACTGGAGAAGAAGGAAGCGCCAACGACAGAGAGAACCAAAGATGCAAAGGACAAGGAAATCGGCTTATGGGAACGAGACAAATGGGCCTGAAGAGTCAGAAATGATGGAAGACGTTATGGTAAACAAAAGCATCTTACATTTATCATATAGACCTCTATCCACGTTTAAAAAATGCATGCTCTGCCTAGGCCTCTCGTTTTGCCAGGCCAACTCTTTCAACTACCCCGAGACAAGAGTAGACATGTTTAAATTTGTGAGGAAAGTTAAGTCAAAAAAATGGCACACTTTGAAAGGCACACCTGATGCATCTGACGAAAGACCTGTCAGTGATCACAACACATTTCTGAACATAAAAGACAGAGACACACTGATGGCTATGTAGGACCTCCACCAGGAATCAGGCCTAGATCATTATGAAGAACAATCTATTCCTAAAACTGACTGACTGACAAATACCAAGTTTAGACCTAAATCCATTTTCCTGCAACTTATGCCACATGATAATATTGATGCTTTTCATGAGACTACTACCCTGATCAAATTCTGGAAATGCAAACACAATAAAAACATTGCCCCCACCAACTTTACGAAAAAAACAATGGCAATTTATCAATTCTCTGAATGAGGATGAGAATATTATCATCCACGCTGCAGACAAAGGTGGAAACATTGTACTCTGAGATAGAGCAGCCTACACTACACTGCTGAGGCCACTAAACAACTTAAAGACACCATATTTTATGTCACCACCAATGTACATGAGTACAACACGAGTATAGTCAGCGTGTGGGACATGCTCACTGAGTACAAAGACAAAGGGATCCTACAATGGGAAGAATATTGTTATCTTAAGTGTGATTACCCCAGAGCTCCCACTTTTTACCTGTTACCTAAGGTACATAGGGATCCAAAAGTACCACCTGGCAGACCAATTGTGTCCTATATTGGCTGTGCCACAGAAAATATATCAAAATACATAGGCCACTTTCTCCGTGTTTCTGTAGAGAAACTCCCCTCTCACTGAACTCTATTATTGATCACTCACTTGGTGTCCTATGTTGTCAACACTTCCTCAACAACTGCGAAATCTGTTACCTGGAACGTACTGAAATGTTATTAACACTCATGAAATGTTTTTTCCTTAATAACACGTTTCTATTCAATGGCACTATGTACAAGCAAATCCTCAGCACTGCCATGGACACTTGCTTTACCCCCAGTTTTGCTAATCTGTTTCTGAGGGTATGGGAAGAGGTAGTTCTCAGATAACTCGAGCTAGACCCCAGATACAACAAGGTGATAAGGTGGTACAGGTACCTGTTTGTTGTATGGAAAGGAAGTGAGGAAAGTGCTGCAGACATGATCAGAGAACTCAATAACAACACTTTCAATCTTAATCTCACATAAGTTCAAGTTCAAGTTCAAGAATTTGTATAGCGCGCTACTCACCCAGAGGGTCTCAAGGCGCTTGGGGGGGGTTCATTATTTATCGAATAGCCAGGTTTTAAGTTCTTTTCTGAAGGAGATGTGGTTCTGTGTGAGGCGGAGGTGAGTGGGGAGTGAGTTCCAGGATTTGGCCGCTAAATAGGAGAAGGATCTGCCTCCCATGGTGGACCTTTGGATGCGCGGGACTGCGGCTAGGCCTAGATTGGAGGATCTTAGTTGGCGGTTGGGTGTGTAGAAGGATAGTCAAGTGTTGAGGCATTCGGGTCCTAGTTTGTAGAGGGCCTTGTGTGCGTGGGTGAGGAGACGGAATGTTATTCTCTTGTTGACGGGAAGCCAGTGGAGGTCTTTCAGGTGGCCAGTAATGTGATCTTGGCGAGGGATGTCCAAAATGAGTCTCGCCGATGCGTTTTGGATGCGTTGTAGTTTTTTCTGCAGTTTGGCTGTGATTCCGGCGTAGAGGGTGTTTCCGTAGTCGAGTCGACTCGTAACCAGTGCGTGGGTGACAGTCTTTCTTGTCTCGGTGGGGATCTAATGGAAATTTTTTTTGAGCATACGGAGTACGTTGAAGCAGGAGGATGAGACGGCGTTGACTTGTCTGGTCATCGAAAGGGAGGAGTCTAGGATGAAGCCTAGGTTGCGTGCGTGGTCTGTGGGTATGGGTGCGGAGCCCAGGTCCGAAGGCCACCATGAGTTGTCCCAGGCAGAGGGGGATGATCCTAGGATGAGCACTTCCGTTTTATCTGAGTTAAGTTTTAGGCGGCTGTTTTTCATCCATATGGCAACTTCTTTCATGCCTTCGTGAAGATTGGTTTTGGCGGTGTTGGGGTCTTTGGTGAGGGAAAGGATCAGTTGGGTGTCGTCAGCGTAGGAGATGATGTTGAGTTTGTGTTGGCGCGCGATGGAGGCGAGTGGGCTCATGTAGACGTTGAAGAGGGTGGGACTAAGTGATGATCCTTGTGGTACGCCGCAGATGACATCGGTGGCCTCTGATTTGAATGGGGGGAGGCGTACTCTCTGGGTTCTACCGGCGAGGAACGAGATGATCCAATCCAGGGCTTTACCTTTTATGCCAATGTTACTGAGGCGTTGTATGAGGGTGCTGTGGCAGACAGTGTCGAAGGCGGCGGAGAGGTCGAGTAGAATGAGGGCCACAGTTTCTCCGTTATCCAGGAGTGTTCGGATGTCGTCAGTTGCTGCGATGAGGGCGGTCTCGGTGCTGTGTTTGGCTCGAAAGCCGGATTGTGATGAATCGAGGGAGTTGTTGGATTCCAGGAAGGTGGCGAGTTGGCTATTGACGGCTTTCTCAATGACTTTGGCCGGGAATGGGAGGAGGGATATGGGGCGGTAGTTTTTAAGTTCAGAGGGGTCTGCTGTGGGTTTCTTCAGGAGGGCGCTGACTTCGGCATGTTTCCAACTTTCTGGGAAGGTAGCAGAGTTGAAGGAACAGTTGATGATGTCACGGAGATGGGGTGCGATGATGGAGTCTGCTTTGTTGTAGATGTGGTGGGGACATGGGTCGGTTGGCGAGCCAGAGTGGATGGAATTCATTAGGCGGTTGGTGTCTTCAGTGGTGATTGGGTTCCAGGCTTTGAGGTGGTTGGGGGGCTGGATAGGTCCTGGGGGCGGTGGAGAGGGTTGTTCGTTGGAATTGTTTTCGAAGCTGTTATGTATGTCGGCAATTTTGTTGTAGAAGAAGGAGGATAACGAGTCGCAGAGGTCTTGGGAGGGAGTGATGTCGTTTGAGGCTGCGGTGGGGTTGGTGAATTCCTTAACGATGTTGAAGAGCTCTTTGCTGTTATGGGCGTTGTTGTCGAGTCGATCTTTGAATGCTGATTTTTTGGAGGATCTAATCAGCTGGTGGTGTTTGCGGGTGGCTGATTTGAGGGTGGTCATGTTGTCGGAGGTTGGGTTTTTTCTCCAAATTTTCTCGAGAGTGCGGCATAGCTTCTTGGATTTCTTGAGTTCATCGTTGAACCAGGGGGCCTTTTTGTTGTCTTGTTTGGTGTGATGGTTTTTCAGGGGTGCTAATTCGTCAGCGCTGTAGGTGATCCATTGTTTGAATTTGATAGCGGCTAGGTTTGGGTCCGATGGGAGGGCGGGTGGATTCTGGTTGAGCGATGTGAGGAGTTGGTCGGTGGTGATTTTGTTCCATTTTCTCCGGGGAATGCGTTGTGGGGGGTTGTGGGTCGAGGTTGTTTTGTAGCTGAAGTGAACACAACAGTGGTCCGTCCAGTGGAGAGCTGTGGTGTGATCGAAGGAGATGTGTTTGCTGGAGGTGAAGATAGGGTCGAGCGTATGTCCGGCTACATGGGTGGGGGTGTCGACAAGTTGTTTGAGGCCAAGATTGGCAAGTTGTCCAGAAGGGTGGTGGTGTTGTTGTCGTTTTTCTGTTCCAGGTGGAAGTTGAGGTCACCTAGTAGAATGTAGTTCTCGGAGGCGAGGGCATGTGGACTAATGAAGTCAGTGATGACTTCACTGAATTGTTTACGGGTTCCTGGTGGTCTGTAGATGAGGGTGCCTCTAAGTGTAGTTCTGGGGTCGGTGTGGATCTGGAAGTGGAGGTGTTCGGCGGTTGTAAGGTTATCGTCGGAGTTGGTCGTGATTTTGATGGTGTTCTTATGGACGATGGCGATGCCTCCTCCTGTTTGGATGGGACGGTCTTTTCGGATAATCTTGTAGTTTTCCGGGATGGCTATGGCGATGTCGGGTGTTGATGATGCGTTCATCCATGTTTCTGTGAGGAAGGCGACATCCAGTGATGTGGTGTCTATTAGGTCCCAGAGTTCAGTGGCGTGTCTGTGGACCGAGCGGGTGTTCAGCAGGATGCATTTTAGGTGGTTAGAGTCGGAACTGTGTTTGGAGTTAGTGGATGTGGTATGGGTTTTGATGCTGATTCTTAGAAAAGGCATAGGTCGAACTAAAATGTGTGTAGTTTTTTGCACACCAGCAATTCATTGATTAATCTGCCCCTTTAGCAACATGCTAACAATTTGCAGTCTGTCCTTAAAATGAAGAGCTCTGGGAGACATTCGATGTGGACCAAAGCAACATTGGACAACTGAGGACTAGAACAATACAAACAAATTTAGATACTATGGGTATGAAGACTGTGGGAAATCAGTATTAGAAAAGATATTACATATGAGTGATATTTGCAAATTACCAATCCATATCTCAATTAATCATAATGATAACCCAAAACAGACAAAGGATAAAGTTAATGAAAGGAAAACAAGATCAAATGTAAAAGTGTGTGCACAGCTGAGGAATAGCTCGCCAGGTACTGTGGAATACAACAGAACAGTACGTGTCAAGGTCTGCCTGAGTCAGTTCTCAGTAGTTTAAACACAAACCTTACACAGGTTGGTACCAATGCACTGTTTTAATCATCGTCTTAAGAAAGAACGTGGGTTAAAATGACCCACATTAGCAAGAGCCAACTGCTCATATGAAGAGTAGATTACCTCCAAAATTAATAGAGGTGAGCATTTTCGAGTTTTACCTTTGCTGAGGATTTCACATCCCATCTCAAGACCAAAAATATTATCTCAACTGCTCCAACATCATTGTCAGCAAGGTCTTACTGACAGATCTCCAAGTACCTACAACATACACCTTCAGCAAAAAACAGATTGAATTCCTCGATGTAGTGGTTGAAATCATAGACAACAGTATGACAACTAAATTCCACAGAAAAAACGCAGCAGGGAACAGTCTTCTCCACGCTCACAGCAGTCACCCTGAAACACTTAAATGGAGCATTCCGTTTGGTGAACTGCTGAGAGCGAGGAGAAACTGCAGTACACAAAAAACTTTCTTGACCGCACAAGAGAACATGATGACAAGGTTCCGAGAAAGAGGGTATCCTAACTGGGGTTTGAACAGAGCAAGAGATAAAATTGACAATATTGAAAAAGAGGAGCCATTGAAAGACAAAACTAACACTGAGGAGGACACAACAACCAGAGTGATCCTTACTTACAATAGCGAGTCCAAAGAAATAGCTAAAATTGTGACACAGAACTGGAATATCCTTACAAGTGACCCAGTCATAGACCACACCATACAAGATAGACCACAGATAACAGACAGAAAGGAAAGAAATCTTAAGGATTTCCTTGTTAAAGGGGACATTACCAGCAAAAACCGGAATACACAGATTAACCTCCAAGGCTTCTTACCCTGTGGTCATTGTAAGGCCTGCAGAAATAGCTCCATGAGGAAGACATACCTGACACATACAGGGGAAAAAAAGGTCAAACAATTCCTCACATGTGGCACCGTATTCACCATCTATATTCTTGAATGCCCCTGCAAGAAAAGATATGTAGGCAGTACCACACTAGCCACTAAGTAAAGGATGTTGCAACGTATGAGGGCCATCACTAACAAAGACCCTCATTACCCTGTGGCAAGACACTTTGTTGACTACCATCTTTCCAACAATTCCCTATGAACCTTAATTGCAATAGAACAGATTGAATACACACAGAGGGGGAAACAGAGTCCTTCAGCTGCGCAAAAAAGAATCCTGGCATATAATTACCTCCAAACCAAAAACCCGGAAGGGCTTAACCAAGATGAAGAAATGAGCATTCATTTACATGAATAATGTAACAGCACAGGCAAATGATTGCTGAGAACTTCTTGTTGTAGAATAATCTGTTTACTTTTCATAACATGCATGCTGTATACTAGTGCATACTTTGTTTTTGACATAAGTTTTAATCCACACTGTGAGATTTCTCATGGATTTTTAAATGTTTTCTTCTTTATCACACAGGAGAAAAGGAAGGGGCAGAATCTGAGAACCGACCTCACTGGAACCCCCCTACCCTTTTCTTCTATCGTCATGGTGGATGGCCCGACTAGACAGATAAGAGATCTGCTTTCCTTAAATTAATTTTCTTTTTACGTCTTATGTCAATTGTTATTCTGGGAAATTTTTCTCACATACACATATTGTTTTTACACATGTTCCTTGGTGGATGACTGGGTGTAGTGTTGATGTATTCGGAAAGGCTGACAGTATTCCTACATGGAGGGGCAAGTTTTGCTAAAGGTAGTCCTTTTAAGGCACTTTGCCAAAAGAGTAACTACTCTTAGGTATATATATTTTCTGACCTAATTGATTTAATTTCTGAACATTGACAGGCACTACGCCGAATACAATGTTTCATGCAGTAGAGGATGGTGGAGTTTCTTACCATAGAGCACGGTTTTCCCACACCGGAAAGGTTTACATTGATGCAGTCTGTTTAGAGGTTTCCAAAGTCACGAAGCCGAGTGGAGTCTGCTCTGGGAACACCTCTGGTTTCTTAATAGTCTCTTTTTCAGACTCCATGATTGATATTTGTATATGAATAAGACTATCTGTGATATTACAATAAGACTGTTTAACTACAAGCATTTTTTGTATGGCAATATACACGTTACAAAATGGATGCCGTATATACTATGGTCTGTCATGTGACTTCAGCACTCTGGTAAAATCACAGAGTTTAGCCCCTTTTTAATGTTTGATTTAATCTCATTGGTGGGACATTTGATCAACTTTGGAAATGCATGTATGACGCAATACATATTTTCATTAAGAATGTCATTTTGTATGCTTTTAGACATTTGAGTGTATCACTACAACACTACAAAATGGATGCCATTTGGCCGCAAGTATACATGAACTTCGTAGTCCCCCCTTAAATTCTCTATCTCCTATGTATTGCCAGCCCATTCCAACGTATCACTGTGTGACCAAGCTTGCTGTGCAAGCGAAACGCCTAACCTGGATTAAAATCAACTTTTGGTGTTTGCATACCTCTGAGTGATCCATTTATTTGTGTACCTAGAATTATCTATATATATATATTTCGTGGAGGTGAAAGTGAGAAAGGGAGATGGTGAGGGCACACCTCACTTGGACAGTTTTCGAGTCTTTTGCAATTTTGAAATTTATTAACTGCCGTTTTTGGGGGGAATTTGATGCACACAGACACTTTATTCCACTTGCGATGTTTTAACAGTGCAGAGATGGCTGGGGATGCTAATAAGCTTAATGAAATAATGCCTACGTTTGCTTTACTGACACCAATGCATTGTGGAGCCTGCGGTGCATGAAGAAGGTCACATGACTGAATTAGGAGCACTCACACTTTATTTAAATGTTTCCTACCTGTGAACAAGGCATAAAGATGCTGAAACGCGGAAGGACTGGCAGACTCTTGAATAAAACTGCAATTGTAACTCGGAAATCAGGCTTGGTAACATCTTTTTTTATATATATATATTTATATAAAAGATTTTGCTAAATCTTATATATATATATATATATATATATATATATATATATATATATATATATACAAGTCCTCTACCTCCGTTTCACCGGGACCTTTTTACTGCGGTGCAAGCCAGGGGCGGAGGTCGCCCTGTAATCAATTTCTCTCACCAAACACAGCGGCCGCTGTGTCAATGCACTCCAAACCAGTTCCTCTCGGACAAATTTCAAACGAGATAGCGTGAGTGTTCAAATGTGGTTTATTCCTTCATTTCAATTCCAGCATATATGGAAAACATGGAACCATGTTTTCCATATATGCTGGAATTGAAATGAAGGAATAAACCACATTTGAACACTCACGCTATCTCGTTTGAAATTTGTCCGAGAGGAACTGGTTTGGAGTGCATTGACACAGCGGCCGCTGTGTTTGGTGAGAGAATATATATATATATATATATATATATATATATATATATATATATATATATATATATATATATATATATATATCCCAGTCATCCATCCAACTCCAAGGAGAAAATGGCACGTACTCATGGTCGGTGAGTATAGGGCTAATTTATTTAGTTCAGGTCTCCCACATCCCCGCAAAGATAGAGAGACGCGTACAATCAATTTTGCAAAATCTTTTTTAAATATATATATGTTTATATATATATATATATATATATATATATATATATATATATATATATATACATATACATATCTTTTTGGTGCTGGAATGTGAAAGGAATGCTGCTAGGCGTGAAAAAGAAAAGGATAATAAAGGGAAATGTGATGTTTCTGACTGCAATGTCCTGAGTTCAAGGAAATCTAAGAGAACAATGAGAAGTCCAGCATATTTGGAGGATTATGTCAAGTAATGTTATTGCGTTCTTATATTTATTTTGCAGCACTATATTTGAAAGTACTTCCATTCTGTATTTCTCTTAGTGTTTACATTCTGTAATGCAATGTACTTTTGGGTTAAGGGTCTATCAAGTTTTTTATTGTTACATTGTAAATATGAATTTGCTATGCTTTCTGCTTCACTGCATTACTTTGTATATCCCTTGTTTCTCTTTACTATTGGGGATAATATGAGGTCATATAGAAAGGTTAGGAGAATGTTGGGAGAAGGCTGGATCAGGTGATGTGGATGGATGGGATCTCCTTTTACTTGCAATTTCTTGTTTCTGATTGCCTGTGTTACCCCCTTATTCAGGATTCAGGAACATCCCTCTTTACAGGTGGAAATATAATTTCAAACATTCCAACAGCCAGCCAAGCAGGCTCCTTGCTCTCATGAGACTTGTGGGGGCCGCTTGCTACTGCGAGAGCATGACGGCTCACAGGAAAGCAGACCTCTTAACCAATTACAGGGCTCCATTTCTGTTTTTGCGCTTTTGCGGGACACCCGCGGGACGCGCAAGTCCAACTGGCAAAATATGAAATTCTTTTTCACCCTTAATATCTCAAAAACTACTTAACAGATTTACACCAAATAACAAAAAGTACAATCTGCGGACCAAGATGTACATTCCTGCTGAATTATATGTTGTAATTCCGTTCAGCAGTTTCTGCTGTAGCACTGCCTAAAGAAGTTTATGGAAAATGCATGGGGATGGTGAGTTTTGGGGCCCTTCCTTTGTTTTTTCCCCCGCTTGATGAATTACCCCAAAACTTTCCATGCACAAACTAGTCAAAAAGTAAAACCTTTTTAGAAACTTTTTGGGAGATCTGGAAAACAATGGCAAAGTTATTAGCAACACAAAAAATGATTTTCCAATGGAAAGCAATTCCATCTATAACTACCTACTGGCGACTATTTAATATAGAGTCCGAAATATTGACACCCAGATATCGAGTTGAAAATATTGTGATACACAACTATTGACAGCAAGAATATTGTGGTCAAGAATACCGAATTAAGGTAGAAATATTGTTTTAATAAATCATTTTCATTACTGTTATATATTTTAGTTTATATTTTAAATGTATGTGATATGTTTTTTGTATAAGTATTGTTTATGCTTTTTAATATATGTGCTATATTGTTTGTAGTTATTAATTTAATTTTAAGTACATTTTGCATTTTTGGTTGCAGGTTTATAAGGGAATAGGGTGGGAAGTAATATGATTATAATATATGAATGATTATTTTTTATTTATTCATATTTATTTAATTAAGATTTTATTGTGTTAATTGTGGGAATTAATTTATTTGTAATTAATTATTAATTGGTTCTTAATTAATATTAATTAATTAACTGATAATTATTTATGGTAATTGTGTAATTTTTGTAGGTTTCTTAGGTGCGGTTTATGGGGTTTATAGAGGCAAAGGGTGGAAAGTCATTTATTTCTAATTAATTAATATGTAGTTGTTAATTAATGTTAACTAATTAATTGTAATTAATTATGGTAATTGTGTAATTTTCTTTAGGTGCAGGTTGTGGGGTTTATAGGGGTAAAGGGTGGGAAGTAATTTTTGTTTAATTAATTCATGGATGATCATTAATAATAATCAGTTGATCATTGATATTAATTAATTGATATTTATTATTCATTATTGATATTTATTATTAGGGTATTCGTTTATACTTTTTGTGTGGGGTTTTACTTTTATAGGGGTACAGTGTGGTGAGTAAAAATTTATTTTACCTGCTTTATAATTAGTTGTTAAATACTATTAGTTTTTAATTGAGTAATTAATTTTATTACAGTTTAATTTTAGCTGTGGGTTGTAGAGATTATAGGGGTAAAGTGTGGGAAGTTTATTAATGTTTATGAGTTTTAATTTGTTTTTTAAAATAATCATATTTCTTTAATTGGTGACTAATTATGTTAATTGCGGAAGTATTTTTCTTAAAATATAGATGTGGGTTGTGAATTGTGTGGTGTTATACGGTAGTAAATACAAAAAGTACATTTATGCAATAATTAATGTTTTTGTTTCTTAATTTCTAATTAAAAATATTTACTTGTTTCAAAATTATTTTTTATTTTATTTAATATAATTTTTGTAGGTATTTATCACATGAATTTAACATTATATGTTTTTAATTTTGTTTTAATATTAGATACATTTGTATTTACATGTTTAACATATTTATATATATTTATTTTGATTTTAAATATTGTTGCTGTTAATATTTTGTTTCTTTTTAATTTTGAACTGACTGGAGTGAGAATATTAATTGCTACCCCTCTGTAATCCAACACTTTTCCCTACTGTTGCACTCACTGGAGTGGAAAAAGTAATTTACCCCCCCCCCCCACTATCCAACACTTTCCCTACTGTTGCACTCATTGGATTGGGAATAGTAATTTTTACCCCTGCGCTATCCAACACTTTCCCTACTGTTACAATTATTGGAATGGGAATAGTAATCTTTACCCCTCTGCAATCCAACACTTTCTCTACTGTTACACTCACTGAAGTGGGAATAGTAATTTGTACTCCTTCGCTGTCCAACACTTTCCCTACTGTTACAATTATTGGAGTGGAAATAGTAATTTTTACACCTCTGCAATCCAACACTTTCCCTACTGTTACACTCGCTGGAATGGGAATAGTCATTTTCACTCCTCCGCTATCCAACATTTAGGGCCTGATTCTGATGCGGGTTGGGAAGCTTTCCCACCTAGGGCCCAATTATGATGCGGTTAGGAACATATGCTCCCATTGAAGTCAATGGGAGTCCAACAGAATTGTATCGGGAAGCATCCGGATGCATTGTACTCCTTCGGTCGGACTGTCCCGATCTGAGTGGGTTGGAAACCATTTCTAACCCGATTCAGTCGGGAAGCTTTTCCAACCCTCATCAGAATCAGCCCCTTAATGTTGCACTCACTGGAGTGGGAATAGTATTTTTTCCCCTCTGCTATCCAACTCTTTCTCTACAGGTGCACTCACTGTAGTGGGAATACTAATATACATGTATATATATATATATATATATATATATATATATAAACATATACAAAATTTGCGAGTCCGTAATTTTGCATCAGCATTCAAGGAATCGCAAATTGCGATTCCTTAAATGCTATGTATGAAGCACCCAAGTTGTGCGATTTCTCATTATGAAATCGCAAATTAAATTAATTTGCGATTTCTTACAGAAATGCACTTTTTGGCATTTGTAAAGGTGCCATGTGCCATGTGGCGCACATACATGCCCTTAGGGCATGTATGTCGGCCATATGCGCACGCATGTAAATTTTCAGGGGTGCATCAGGGTGTCCTTATGACACCCTTGCACCCTTGAAATTATTCTCAAATTGTGAATCGCAAATTAAGAATGACTTCTCATTCATTCCTATGAATGGGAAAGTATTCATTAATTGCGATTTGCAATTTGCTGATCGCAATTAAGTAATATTAAAAAATCGATTTTTTTACATACATCCCGTTTTGCAATTCTCAAATAGCGATTTCAAAAAAATCGCTATTTGAGAATCGCAAATGAGGATGTTGATACATATTGCCCTTGGAAAATAAATCTATCACCACAACAAAGTAAATTTCCTGACCTTCACTATAAATTAGCCTCAAAATATCTAAAGGAATATCTTACCATGGACCCACAATGCGATATCTGATCACCACTTGTTGCATCCTGAGTTTCTTTACCTTCTCACTGACTGCACATTGAATGCATTCTTTTACTAACCTCTCAACTTGGAGACCAATATGAAGAGTGGAGCCTCTCCTTAGTTCTGAAAATGCATTGATGGCAACTTTGTGCTAAGTTCAACAGCTTCTTTTAAAGTTTGTTTGGAGTAATTAATCTTGTGTCCCTAAAAATAAACTGTTATTAATGGCTAATTCATCTCTCTCTCACCAAAAACCTCTTCCTGCAACACCTCATCCAACCAATCTCCTCATGCCATCTCGCTTAAGGGATTATTTCATAGCCTTCCTCCCATACAAATTCAGATTCATCATCAAAAACTGCGTCTTTCTCTTGATCAACACACATCTCACGTACTCACCTAGATAAAGTATCCACTATCTTGTTCTCTGTCCGAAGAATATACTTCACCACAAAATTGTATTCCTGTAAGGCTACACCTCACACAAAGGCTTGTGGTCTGTCCTTACTACAAAAACACCTCCCTGTAAGTGTTTCTTAATTTCCTAATTTCCCAATGCACTGCAAGAGCCTCGCTCTCTATTACAGAATATATTGTCTCTGCTCCTCTCAGATTACACAAGATGAACATAATTGTGCTTCCTGCTCCCAAACCACTCTGCTTTAGTGCAGCACCAAACTCCTTGAGACTTCCCCAGAATCATCCTCTCTACCGAACTGGCCGTTGCCACTGTCACTCAGAGCTGCAAGACCAAGAGCGGAGGAAGATCCTTCTCCTATCTTGCTTCCAAAACCTGGAACACCCTGCCTCTCCACCTCAGGCTATCCCCGTTGCTGACCCAAGGATCTTAAGACCTGGCTCTTCGACTGAACCTCAGCCCCCATCAGGACCTGCAGCCCCCTCCAGGGACTTGAGACCGTCACAGGTGAGTAGCCCTGCTTAACAAACATTGATTGATTGATTGAGTGATTAAGACTAGCATCCGTTGTAATGATGGAACTCTTTTTTGGATTAAAGATTTTTAGCTTCAGGGCTTGGTTTAACCTACCATTTAGCTCAACAAACTATTGCTCACATGCAGGACTCCACACAAATGCAACACCCTGCCTTAATAGATTCCTCATATTAGCACTCAATTCTCAAAAATTCTTAACAATCTTATTGTAATACTCTGCCTTGCCCAAGGAATGCATACAATCTTATTTGGTGGCAGGTGAAATTATGCTTTGAATCTCATTAAACAAGTCTGCTTTAGGTACCACATCATCAGCTGTGACCGTGTGACCCAAGTTATTACTGGTGTTCATGCTAAACTTGCACTTTTCCAATTTGATGTGAGATTACGATAACACAACATACTTAGGACTCGATTCACTCTTTGCATTATGCTCCATCTCATCTTTGCCATACATAAGAATATTTTCTTGATATATGCACACACCTTCCACCCTATGTAATACCTTCACCATGGTTTTCCGGAAGACTGAACCCACCAAGACTAGACCAAGGTAATTTGGTGTATCTAAAGGTCCCAAAGGGTGTTATGAATGCAATGAGCTACTTAGATAATTCTTCCATTTGGATCTGGTGATAGGCTGAGGTGAGATCTATGGTGCTAAACACCTTTGCCCCCCTCCACCATCATCAATATTTCTGAGAGGTTAGGGAATGGATACCTACCAACTAGCACATTCTTGTTTAATTGTCTGAGATCCACACATAATCTCAAACATCCATCAGATTTTATAGCAGCAACCACCAGAGCCAGCCATTCAGTACCTTCGACTTCCTCAATTATAACTTGAGCTTTAATTTATTTATTTATTTGTGCAATTTGTATAGCGCACAAATACCCGAAGGTGTCTCGGCGCTGCAAAGACAGTGGAGCAACTGTTGGAATGATTGCTTACAGGTTGAAAAGCCACATTTTCACTAGCTTCCTAGGAAGGGAGGGGCTGGCCCTAATGTTAGGAGGTAGGGTGTTCCATAATTTTTCTGCAGCAACTGAGAATCTTCTGTCACCCCATGATGATTTCTTTGTACGAGGAACAGTTAGAAGGGGAGCTGAAGAGGAGCGCAAGGATCTGTTACCGATCTACAGGCATAATGATTTTCTCAAAAACTCAGGTCCCGAGTTGTTGGTTTGCCCTGTATGCAGTGCAGAGAGCCTTAAATTTAATTTGGTTCCTGGTTGGCGTATAATCGGAAAAATGGATTTAAACTTGGGCGTGCCTGACAGTATTCTGGTTGCTGAGTTTTTTTCCAATTCATTATGCATCTCCTCCTTTATAGCTATGGGGACATTTCTCACGCTGCTGCAAAGTGTGTCACACCAGGAACTAGTCGCATCTTATGACTATAACATTTATGTGACCTAAATCTTCCCTAAACACTTGGGGAAAATATTTCTTCAATTCATCTTGGAAGGTAATTCCAGTTAACTTCTGAACTCCTACCTCACTCACTCCATAAATTATTTCAATATGATTGGAGGAAAACTGTTGGGATCCAATATCATCTACAACTGTTTGGTGTGTCCAACTTCTATTCTAGCCCCTTTTTTTTATAAACATATACCTTTCCTGATGTGATGCGTTGTCCATACTCAATTAAACCAATGAAATATCCATACAGTTCAATAGGCTCTCAACCATATGCACAGGGTCTAATGTCACCCTTAAGCAAAGTCACTTTCTTTTTAAGTTTCTTCTCATAGAATTTACTAGCACCAATCACAATTTTGGCACCTGAGTCAAACAGGACCTTGGTGTTTCCACCTTCAACTTCAATAAAGTGAAGTGGACCCAGATTGCAGTTGCCCCCAACCTGCAAAAAATGTGTCCACAGTCAAATTCCAGACTATATTTGTCATCCTCCCAATCACTAATATCCACCTTACTGATCTTTTGTTTGGATTTTTTCATTTAGTAAACAGGTGCAAATTGCTCTTTTTTCCTGCAAAAGAGAAAAAAGGCCTTAAAAGCAGAACATGTCTTATCATTTGGGAAGTGACCCACTTTGACACACCCAAAACATTTTCTAACCATTCCACTCTGTTTTTCCGATCCCCAAACGGTCATTTTTACTATTTCTTTAGCAACATGTACATCCTTGGTGGCATCTTTCTTTATTACCGCCACACACTTTATAGAATGTTCAACCATCCATCCACATCAACTACCTCCAGCGTTCTACCAACATTCGCCGAACCACTACATATGACCTAATAATATCACCGAATAGTAAAGATAACGAAGGGATATACTCAGTGATGTAGAGAAGCAGAAAGCAAAGCAAATGGATTTTTACAAGGTTACCACACCGCTATTACTGTTTACTGTGAAAAATTGGAGGTGTTATGGAAATGAAGTAAAAGAGCTATATAAGTGGGCAGCAGAAAGACATGCTATCCCCCTGGATTTAGAGAGGGATAACTACTGTGAAGCTGATAAATATCATATTGTTTTGAACTAAGTTATGATCTCGCTGGACTCTCACTGGATTGTGAATAGTGAAAAGGTGTAGATGAGCTCTTAATACACTATATTAATAGGAATACATATTGTGGTCCTAGTTTATGAGAGGAAGTGTGTAAGAGACAAGTGCAGTGATGATTAGAAGGTTAATTATATATTTTTTAAATGTTAGGATCTGATGAGACTCTGGCAGAACTGTGAACAGTAGAAAGGAGAAGATGGTCATTGAATACACTGTAGTATACACACTTGCTACTGTAGGAAGGAATATTACTGGAGATGGTGTTTATCAGAGTCCACTATTTACACCTATCCACTTGGTAAGAGTTGTGAGTAGAGTACAAACTCTTCCCACACCCTACTATACACACCCATTATCAGAGATAGGGGTGTTAGCAGGGAGGACAGTGCCACTGAACATACCCTACTATGCACACCTGTCATCTGAGAGAGGTCTGAAAGGACATGCCTGCCATTCTCCACACACTACTGCTCACATCCATCATTTCAAAGAAAGGTCTGAGAGGAGAGACCAGTCCCCCTCCATACACTACTATGCACACTTATCATCTGAGAGAAATGTATGAACAGGCAGGCCTGTTATTCTCCACACACTACTACTCACACCTGTCATCTAAGACAGAGCTCTAAAAGGAAAGGTCAGTCTATCCACACACCCTGCTATGCACACTTGTCATCTGAGAGAGAGGTATGGAAGGAAAGGGCTGTCTGTATCCACTCACTACTACGCACACCAATCACCTCAGAGAGTGGGGTGAGAGGAAAGGGTAATTTATCCCCACTCACTACTACTCACACTCATCATCTGAGAGAGAGGTCTGAAAGGACAGTTTACTCCACCCACACACTCTACTGTGTACACCTGTCATCTGAGAGAGAGGTCTTAAAGGAGAGGCCAGCCCCTCCCCACTGAGTACTATGCGATCGTGCTACCTGAGAGAGAGCTCTGAAAGAAGAGGCCAGTCCGACGTTACACCCTACTATGTGCACCCGTTATGCAAGAGAGGGGTCTCAGCAGAGAAACCAGTCCCTGCGCACAGCCTAATTGTATAGCAGCAAAGCAAGAGGTAGTCCCTCCTCACACTCCAGTATGGACACCCATTATCCAACAAAGAGTTTTTAGTGGAGAGGCTAGTGCCTTTCACCAGGTGTTTTATATAATCCTGCGAGCCTCTCTTGAAACTGGCATTGAAAATTGCTGGGCATACGAGAGTCTAGCAAGATCATATGGGGAGAAGTAAAAAAAGGGACGAAATGCTGTGATGAGTTTGTGTGGAGAACCAGAGATAGCTCAGTTTGTCCTTGGTGCTATGGAGGAGAAGGAAGTCTGTTTGAGTTGTGCTCAGCAGAAGGGAATTTATGTAGCACTAAAAGCCATCCGTGCTGACTCCAATCCCTATTCTGCAAATGACGGAGGCCAGTTCTACACCAGACTGGCTTCCTGAAACATCACACACAGGTAATGGGGAGTTAGGTTGCTCCAAAAGATCTGGCAAAACGCATTGTCACTATGCCCTCTATACTATAGGGAGGGTCAGGTTGGAGTATCATAATGATATTTGATCATATATTCATATAATCGCTGCAAAGTTATGATGGTTGAATTAGTCATCTTTTTCACCATTCTTGTATAACTGGTGACAATGCTTTGATTCCTTCTGATAATAATTTCAGCTCATGTTTTTCACACATAACTACAACTGCTCCAATAAATATTTGAAATGCCAATAAGTGTATTTACTGTGTCTCCCTGTGGGCATACCTGAGCAATAACAAAAGGGTACATCTGTTTCCATGATTTCCTTGGGGAATTAGATTGGTCATGTTCTGAGGTTTAAACCACCATCCGGCGGGGGTCCAAATGGTGCACTGTGAGCTAGTCAGGAATTTTTTCCAACATAGTCTGATAATACAAGTAGACTCACTGTCAGGAAATGCCACGTTATGCCCTGTACCATCTGTCAGCACTCCCAGGGGTTATTGCTTAACCATACAGCTATTATGGCCCCCATTCCCTGCCACTGAATAATGATGTGTCTTGGGTTCTGTTTGTATTAATACATAACATCCTGTTTTGTTTCATGTTATTTGTAATGTACTTTTATGTACCTTTATCATGGGCTGCATGTTTTTCAATGGATGTCACGGCCCCAGGCAACCTCCTGTTGTAATGGCATGTGTGGGGACTCATGCCTGTGTATGATTTATTGGTGGGGGGGCAACACATGGAGAACATCAGCCTCCTTGACCTGCAGGCATTTAGGATCACGCCCCAGCCAAGGACTTGCTTGGCTTTGTTGTTTCTGTTAGGAAGCTGACACTTCCTCGAGCTTCTCCTGCATGTCAGACGGCCCCTGTGCAAATAAACGGGTCCGCGCTTTGGGAGACAGCGAATTCCCTGGATATTCTTCATGGCCGCACTGCATTAGACAGAGGAGGGAATAACCTGACAGAGACAGGTAAGTGCTGTGTGCACTATTAAACTGCACACACACCTTTTGAGCATTTCTTCATTACCGCACATACTGTGCTCTGGCGGCTTACCTATGTACATCGCTTAACCTTTTGACTTGGAAACATTCCTAGTGCATACTTGGGTATAGCACTTATTCTTTTGCCTCTAGTATTATCTATGTTTGCAGACTGGATGTGTTAATCTTCCCTTTTGTTTTATTTGTTGGTTTTTTATATCCTCGTGTTTAAGCATGGAGAGGGAGAGAAGAGAGAACTGGGGATTACTGTTTTTGATGCACCTTATGTTCCTCTGTGTGTGTGTGTGATTCCAGTGGCACCAGGAGAGGGCTATGGTTATGGAAAACAGAGACTAGTACATGGTGTCCACCCCTTCAAGGTTCTGGATACTGTTACCATCTCCTCCTGGCATGGTACTTAAACAAAGAGCGTCTAACTGTAACATAGCCTTTTAGTTACAAGAACAACTTCAAAAAGGTGTATATATAACCTCTTGTGTAAGTGTTACTAATAAGTTCTTTTGGTTACAATTGAACAACATCACACTAGAAGAATACTATCCCCTGCACTCCCAAAGAACCCCGGGGCCCGGCTTGACAAGGCAGCAAGGTTTAGCAGTGTTTCTTTCTCTTTCCCTTCTCTGTCTGAACCCCCTTTCCTTTTTGGGCCCCTGTCTAGACTCCCTTATATCCTATGGTAGTTCCGTTAGGTATCTCAGGAGGTCGGGCGAGCATCGCCCCTGCATAAAATCTATTTTTCAGGTGAATGGTCATGCCACTCAGTCCCCATATTTTGATGTTTACTGTGTCCAGAAGCACACTCCTACTTTATTAGTAGGAACCGTATGACAAGGCGCCACCAATGTTATAGGTCAGGTACTTATTTAATGGGTCCTGAGTAGTTCTTATGTGTACCCAAAGCCCCAAGTCACCTTATACGGAGACTGCTGTGGTGTTAGGAAATAATCCTCCTCAGCTACATAAGTATTCTCTATTTTTGTCTGTAGGTTGTTCAGGCTTGGACCTTTAAATGGATCATCCCACTATAGTTTTTTCCTTCTCTGAATTTCTAGTCATTCAATATGCAAATGCAGTACAAGTAGTCATTCCACTAAATTGCAGACATGCAGTAACAAAGATGTTACTAAAACAAGGATTTCTTCCTACAGGGGGTGATGTTACCTTTGTGGTAGAGGTCCGAAAAGCATATAAGACAGAGGGATTCTATTAATGGGTCACTTTTCCATCAGCAGGTGCCACTATACAAACATTTCATACATATACAGCTGCTGTAATACAAAGCCACTACAGAGCCTATGATGATTTCAATTTTTTTATTAACATTTCAGTAACTTACAAATTAGTTGCAAGGCACCCTACCATATCTACGAAATATTGTATGACTGGGTCCCTTCAGCAATGATGGGGCAACAAGGCCAGTCTTAGCCGGGCACACACCATGTCCAGCATAAGGACCACTCACCGTAGTAGAGCTTTGAGCTCTTAACACAGGTCTAGTTAGAATATATAGATGTTTAACACAGTTTGTTATATGAAAAATGCCAACAGCCCCAGTGAGGTATGTTCAAGCTGCAGAGTCTCATTTAGCAATGCCTGATATTTGGCTGGTTACTATTGATGCAATCATGGGTAAGGTTCCCACCACACACTAGGCAATTCCTTTCTGGATTACGTCAAAAACAAACCAGCTCGAAGAAGTATTTACCCATATGGGACCCCAAGGTAAATATAGAATTCTCACAATGTGACCACCTCTAGGGATGGTTCCTCTGGTATATAAATGTGCCACTTGAGGCACAGTTCTCTCTGCAATATATACCATAACACTTGGTACACCATTTATTGCTGTTTTGCCTGATGTGCTGAAACAGATTCAAAATTAATATGGGGCTGCCCCTGCCCTGCATTTGTGGATAAAACTTATTGCCAACTATGCCACACTACCTCAATAATTGTAAGTAACATGAAAGGGGAAGCAGCAGCCTCATGCAGTTCCATTAGTGGATCAGGAGTATGAACTTCAAAAAATGATTGCTTTAACCCATACATCTATAGGTCGATAGAAAGAGCCAGACCTAACAAACCATAACTAAAGAGTCATTTTGAAAAGGATGCTCTAGACAGGCACCAGAGTCTTCTTCAAAACGCTGGGATAAACAAAAGAATAATGAAAAGAAAAATGTTGGGGGTGGGTCTCCCCAGCTGGAGTCCACTGTAAAGCGCTATAATCTGCATAAAAGTGAAACAATTAAACATCCAGATAAGTATTAGATCACTGATACACGTCCTTCTTGTTCCTTTCAGGAAAAATCTGAAAAACGCTCAGAGAGAGGAGTATAATCAGAGCACAGATGAGAAGAATACAATAAACCATAAAGGGACTTACAATGCTCATCTGATATCATTATAAAAAAGGAAGAAACCCTACCAAAACAAAAGCCACATTTCAAAAAAGGAGAAAGGGACAGCTATTGCCCTTAAATATGCCACACATATTGAGGATGCTGCTCTGGAACAAGAACAGCAGAGGTCACAATAGGTCATCAGAATCTTCAAGAATTTCTGGTGACAAGAGCAACTATTGATTTTGTTCAGGTGGAAACACCAGATCAGATGGTTAACTCTCCAGATAGATTATATGATTTGGACATCCAAATTGAGTAATTTTGGGGGAAATGTAACATTTATATATGACATTCTCTTGACTGAAAGGCATTGGCCACCTGAGTTTGCCCATAAAGTCCCACAAGGGGAAGATATAATAATACCATCTTTCTCCGTCCTCGTTCTTGAAGGAGTAAAACATGCGTATGCCATGGAGCTGTCCCTTGCACAAGCCTCAACATAATACCGAAACTATGTAGACTGGGATCAAGATTCACCTCATCATGTCATACCTATAAGTTCAAGCATGCAAGTGCAACCACACTATCCTATTAAACATGAAGCTAAATGCACAGTTAGAGAAATTCAAAAACAACTTGAATATCTAGGCATAATTGAGCCTAGTATCTCACCAATGAGCAATCCTTTGTTTCCAGTAGCAAAACCAGATCCTTCATATTGCTTAGTCTTAGACTACAGACTTTTAAACAGTCATACCATCACATTTACAGTACAACATTCATACAGCACAGCACAAGTTTACAACATAGTGCACAAAAAATATGTAACAACATTAGACATTTCCAATGTTTTGTTCTGCCAAATTGGATTTAAATGTGTTCATCACACTGGGGTCACAAAACTGATTTTGCTGACTCCCTCAAGGGTATAAGAACAGCCCAGGCTTGGCCCAAGTAGCATCAGTTCAACAAGAACTTGACACAGAAGCATTGTTCTTTGTAGATGACATAGTCCTTATGGATGGTGACCTAAACCCCAGAGTAGATCACATTTTCATGACATTTTCTGAAAATGGCTACAAATTCAACTTCCAAGAAAAACAAATTGCATATCTAAGTGTCCTGTTCCTGGGTTAGAGTTATCAAATGAAGGCAACAGCTTAGCACCACATTTCTTAAAGAAATGTGCACTCCTCAACTTTGATAGCACATACATACCAGACTATGCACAATGGGTCAACCATTTTATGATTTAATACGTCCAGGCTTCTCAAGCACACATTCGTCAACAGATCATACAGATATTCCGAGAACACTGCAAACTGGCATATTTGCATCAAAACATTTACATACATGTACTAACACTACAAATGTGGTGATCCCCATAATTGCAGGCTACACATATGTCACTTTCAATTCAGGTGATACAGTACCAATTGCATATAAATCATATTTACATTCCAATGCAGAAATTAATTTACATTCCAGTGCAGAAATGCATTTTGCACCTATTGAACAATTACTGACTGCAGTTCAAACAACTGTTATAAAGGAAAATCATTGACTCGGGTGAAATGCATAATTGCGATTACTCTCATCCCAGCCTTAGAGCCTGTTACAAAGGTCAGCGTTCCTAATGCGAAAGCCTTACATCATAGATGGACACAGTCGGCCAACTCCTTAACAACTACTGACATAGACTATGTCCCTACACTACAAACACAAGAATTCCTACAATAATAACAAGAATACCCTGTGCCCAATGACGTTTTGCCTCTTCACCAGTATGACTTCATTGTCTATATTGATGGTTTGGCCCAGCATGCAGTTGGAACTAAACAACAATACACCACCGCTTGCACAACAGTATTGGGAAAAATGAGGGACAAAGTCTTCCAACCGCTCAAAACGCTTACACAATTGCTAGGTGATTGAACTGCATAGTTGACTGAACTGAAAGCTATCATTCTGGCATGAGAAAATACTGATCCTGAATTCCTCATACTTATAGTGTGTGATTCATATTATTTTGTCTATTCTTTCAATGATCGCTTACAAAATTGGTGCCTAAATGGATTCATAGACTGTAAAGGGAATGCTATCAAGCATAATTATTTTCAAAAGAATGCTTGCCACAGGCTTATGTTATACATACATTGAGTCACCAATGAGTTGGAATACATGTTGCTGGTAATTCACTAGTGTGACGAAGCAAGGACAGTGGGTCAGACTGCTGGTGTAGCTGAAATGACTCGTTCCCATATGCAAGTGGATGGACACATCATGTTAGCTGTCACTGCTGCGCGCTGTGGTGCACCATTACCTAAAAGATATCCAGCAAAGTAATCCTACCCACTGAGTCCTCAGAACATACCTTTTGACATCAATGAACTTTTAAAGAGTTGAGAGTGGACTGGCACAGCTGAGTAAATGAAGAATAACCAATGTTAAAGGTCTGTGGCGTGCTGCCAGAGATGACGCTGTCTGTACCTGTCAGCGTGAACAATAGAAGACTAATACATAGCTTCCCCCGCTTGGAGGAAGACTTCCCGGTGCACAGCACAAAATTGACTAAGAAGCGGAGGGGCAGATTTATGAAGGCCTTGCACCTCTCTGCGCCGCAATTGCGTCACTTAATTTGACGCAACGGCGGCGCAAACAATGCGCCCTATTTACAACGTGACGCATCTAGGAGATGCGTCACGTTGGAAGGCCCTGCGCCATAAGGAGGCGTTCCTGCGCAGGGGGGGGGGGGCGTTCCTGCGCAGGAACGCCTCCTAAAAGTGGCTGAGTGAAATCTATGAGATTTCACTCAGTCACTTTCTACGTCAATTCCTTACCCCTGCTTGAAGCAGGCGTAAGGGTGACGCACCATGCATTGTAGGGGTGGCCCCTGTGCATTGCAGGAGTCATGTCGCATCTGCGACATGATTCCAGCAATGCGCCGCCCGTACGCCGGAAGATGCGTCACGCATCTTCCCTGCCTTGCACCATGGTGCGCCGCATTGTAAATGCGGCGCACCATGGGTCGCGGAGCTGTGGCGCACTGTGGCGCACATTAACTGGCGCATCCCCGGGGATGCGCCAGTTAACATAAATCTGACCCTTAAAGTTTTATAAACAGTTCATCCAAAAGTCACATCCACAAGATAGTGAGGTTCCTCAGTTTTTTTGTCCATACTCATTAGTTTCATGAGTAATTCATCATTGCTTGAAGATGCATAAAATAAACATAATCCAAATGAGATGTCATCCAATCATTAATAATCCCAATGCATTTCGGGCTGATGTCAAGCCCTTCCTCAGAGGACAGCTCTACAAACATAAAGGAAAACATCATAATGTCACTAAAATTGTACATATACCAAATAGTTGTTACTGACAATACTACATGCCTAATGTTGTGCATTAAACATCAAGTGGTGTTTGAAGAGACATCATACTCAAAACGTAACCCAGTGTACTGAAATCAATGAAGTGATACCCTATGACGAAGAATATAGGTGAGTTAATGGAACCAAAAAGGTCGTGTTTGTGAAACAAACAAAAACGCGCTAAATCAGAAAAAGTATGAGACAATGCTCAACTGCACCCAAGTGCTCGAAGATTCCAAGAAAGTGCTATAGTAAAACACACCAAGGATATACCGTTACGCGCTCAATACTCACAGGGATGATTACATCCGTAATACACAGTAGTTACAGCCTGCAAAAACATAAGCTTGCATTAAAAACCACACGCGGTGGATGAGCCTGAACGTAGCCGCGGTTACACTGGTCCTCGTTCGAGGTACTCACAATATACGAAGTCCGTGGACTCCCTCGGTCTGCATCCAGCAGGAAACCTCAAACCATAGAAGTGTCGGTGGGGTTAGTAAACGCGCGGTGTATATAATAACCATAGAGAAAGGACTAAACGATAATGTGAAAACCGGCGCCATCTTGGAAAGGTGTTGACAGATTTGAAGGCCACAAAATAAACTAGCGAAGGGTGTGATGAAGCTTAGACCTGCCATAATGACATATTCAACAAAAAACTAATACCACATTCAAAAACCACAGTATAATGTGAGAATCATCGTGCTTGAAATCAGGTTACTAAGAATATGCACACGCTGTAGATAGCACTAGTAAAACAATTATATGACACAAAGATGTACAGTTCAAAGGTAACACAAAAATTCCATCCTGTCAATTAATCCGTGTGGCTGCATCGTCGCCATGAAGCGGATCCAAAAATTCTCTCTTTTTAGCAAAGTGTTTTTGTTGTTGTGTGTAGGTGTTACTTGCTCCAATATGAGATATGTTAACTGGGCAGCAGTATGTTTTTGTTCCGAAAAATGTGCAGCTACTGTGGATTTCATATTGCCAGTTCTTATGTTGCTTTTGTGTTCCAGTAGCCGCGCTCTTATTTTTCTTTCAGTATGGCCAACAAAGCACTTTCCACAGGGGCATTTCAACATATAAATCACATTAGCAGAATTGCAGGTGGCATTGACTCGTAGTCGGATAGGATGACCCTTCATGGGATGGTTGGTAACATTCCCTTGTATACAGTTGTTACAATTGCTACAATTGTAGCAGGGTCTGAGTCCCTTAAACGTTGCAGGTTCATTCTGCTCCCTGGGTTTAGACAAAATCTCTTTTAGATTGCGTCCCCTGGTATAAGCAAACAGCGGCAGGGGACGCAATCTAAAAGACATGATACACCAAATATTCCCCAATGCACGTTTTTCAAAATAAACACACCAGACCCACGTTATGTGCAGGCACAACACTCGGAGGTTGTAACTACATACAGTGTGAGAAAGTTATGCCAGCAATGGTTACAACATTCAACTTTAGATGCAGTTAAGGAACACTTGTCTCTCTATTCTGATGACATGGATTTAGAGGATTTCTTCTTAGGTCCTAGAGCACTACTTCAAACACTTTCTATATGCCATAAACAATTAACGTTGTACAATTTCTCAGAAGGAAGCTACTGAGCTCATACAAGAAATCGACAGGGCTACTTTATAAAAGACATTGGCTGTTAATAACAACATAACATAACCACATTCTCAACTAGGATTTGTTCTCTGAATAACATTGTGTCCTCAGCAATTGACATCATACAAAGTGACATGTCCCTCTTATAACATAGGCAAAGTCAGCTTAGATCAATAATTCAGCTGTGTTGGACATTACTGACATTCAAATCCGGATGCATGCCTTGGAAATACCTGAATGTGACTGATTTATTTTTGCCTTATAATTTAACACACTTGCAAAAAATTATGGCAATAAGGGACGCAACTTACACAATGTTAAGCATTGAGCATTTAGAGAAATTTCCCTCCACAGTACCTGAACACCATCTGCTGGTTAATCCACAGTAATATCTCATTAACAATTTCTGTGTTTCATTTCATATCTTGTTTAAAACATTTTCAAAGGGGCAGATATGAGCTGTTAGGAACTTGCTGTTATTTCCACCTGCACATACATTCAGAGAAGTGACTTATAGCCTTAACTAGCTATTTTTAATCTGAACTTTGATAATGTGAACAGACCGAAAACCTTATTGTTCTAGAAGGAGGTGTTGTTAACATCTGCTAGAGAAACATTTGATGTCCAAGTTGCAAGGTCTGCCTCAGAAATACAATCACTACTATGCACTAACCTCCCTCAACATTTTGGAGAACTTATGCACCGCATATTTAATGCATCTAAAACTGCAAAAGTAGTACACTTTTTAAAGCAATTGCTTCTGGCATTGTCAGCATATTCCAGACTGTCTTTACATATCTTCTGTACACTCCCTGGTTTCCAGCATATTAGGAGCAATGCCATTAGTGTTATTCCTTATTGGTGGGATTTTGGTCCTATTTTTGTTTCTCTGCAAAAGATGTTCTACCTTGAGGCCAAATGGTGATGGAACTTCCACATGCCCTTCTGTGTTGTGAATACATGATGCATTATTTTGGCGTGTCTTTACTTCAGGAACTAAATGACAATTAGTCTTTGCCGTTTTGACCTGTATGGTGACATTGTGTTCAGCCTGTGTTTCGCTAACTACTGTGCACTTTTGAGTGTGTTCCAGATATGTGCCTTTGGATGCAACTAGTTCATTCTATGGATATGGATCTGCAGGTGTGTCTACTTAGGGTTCATCTTCAGTGTTGTCCAATGCACTTACCGCTGCTACAGTGTGCATATTACTAGCCTTTCTGAAATGCTTTGGCTGGGGGAGTCTTGAATCCTGGCTCCTCCTCTGCAGCTACTCTACTGGCTGGCACACCATCAGCAGCTGCTAATTGGGTTGGGTATAACCATGTTCGTTATTTGACACTTGCGGTCTGGGCCACAGTGGCAACATCGTCTGCGGAAGCTGGTTCTATCATGGTTCCTAATGACTCGGAAAATATAGCACTTTTTTTGAGCCTCCTGAATTTTATTTCAGCATCTTTTATGTTTTTATATTGCTTTTATGCATTTATAACTGGTATGTTTTTTTTATTGTCATTTTTTTTAACACACTTTGGATTTCATTTTGCTTCAATATTAAAGAGTATTATCATAATCTTTTTGTAATTTTAGGCTTGCACATATTTTAGGTGTCATATTTGGATATGCATTTAAGTTTAGTTTGAAGCATGTCTCCCTTTGGCCAAGGAGTGGGTGTTGTGAGACTCAACAGGGCCCGAGCACAAAGGTTTCCATCATGACTTACATGTTTAAAAATGAAATCTTTTTTAGATGATGACTTTTTACATACAATGTACAAAACTGAAAGCATACTCAGAAAGTGTTCTGCCTGGAAGCACATTTTTACTTAAGCATTTTATCGTGAGACCTTGTGCACTCTGTTCAAGGCTACAAGAACACTGAGCATGCTGTCCCTGCATTGGTTATCCATTTGGAGACAGCTCTGAGTTGGAAAAACACACACAGATGAACATTTCACCTATGACACAGTGCAAATGGAACCAAGGTTTTATTATATAAACTGCCTATGAGCTAAGTTCCTTGGAGAAGCACTTCAATGCATTATCCTGGAACGTTTACACATGACTGAGATCCAGCCCTGCTGACACCAATTCCTATCCTGCAAAGGACAGCAGCCTTTATAAACCAGACTTGCTTCCTGATACATCACACACAGGTAATGGGGAGTCAGGTTGCTCCAAGCGGTATGGCAGAATGCATTCTCACTATGCTCTCTACAATAAAGGTAGTGTTAGGTTAGACTATCATTATGATATAAGTCGGTATATTCATATAATCACTGCAAAGTTATGATGGTTGAAATATTCATCTTTTTCACCATTCTTGTAATGCAAGTAACAATGCTTTGTTTCCTTCTACTAACAACTGCTGCTCATGTTTTTTTTACCTAAGAATACAATTGCTTCAATATATATTTGAAATGCCAATTCGTGTAGTTCTTGTGTCTCTTTTTGGGCATGTCTGAGTAATAATGAAAAGGTAGATCTATTTCTACAATTTTCTTAGGGGAATTACAGAGGTTAAGTTCTAAGGTTGCAGACACCATCTGGTACCTCTCTGGTTAGGGGTCCAGATGGTGCACTGTGAGCTGGTCAGGAATCAGGCCAATATATTCTGAATATATGAGTGCACTCAGTTCCCATATTTAGACATTTATGTCATCCAGAAGCACAGTCCTGCTTAATTACTAGTGACCGTACAATAAATGTTCTTTGATAAGTGTAGTATGGTTGGTGAAGTAATTTTTCACAAGGTTTACTTGGTGAAAAGCTGTTTGTTGAGGTATAGCTTTCTCAACATAGTATTTCAGAGGTAGACATTAGAATGTAGAGAGATTTCAGAAATTATAGTGTTAGAATTTGAATTATTCAAACTGTATGTAATTGTAAGCAAAGAAAGCAGTGTTTTCAAAATATAGAGGAAAGATTGTGAAATGTGTTAATACAAGTCCTAGGGCTAGATGTAGGTAAATAGGTTTTACCGATTGTAAAATACCGAATTTTACAGATTCGGTATTTTAGAATCGGTAAATCTTACGTAGGTAAGTATTCGGTAAAAATTACCGAATCGTTAAGATTCGATAATTACAGAATTGGTATTTACCTTTTCGGTAATTGCCATTCATTCCTATGGGCCTGGAGGCCAATAGGAATGAATGTCAATTACCGAATCGGTAAATAGCGATTCTGTAAAATAGGGAAATAGTCAAGGGTGGCAGGGTGTCACTTTGACACCCTGTTGCACCCCTGAATAGTGCTGGTGTGCACATGTGGCATACATACATGCCCTAAGGGCGTGTATGTTTGTCACATGGCACAAGTGTAAATGTACATATTTGCATTTACATAGGAATTCCTTATTTACCACTAACTAATAGTTGGTGGTAAATAACACATTCTTAAAACCCAGAAGCACTGTTTACAATGCTTCCTACATCTCATTTACCAATTCGGTAAATACCGAATCGGTAAATGATGATTCGGTAAATACCGAATCGGTAAATACCGATTTGTTATTTACCGAATCGGTATAAAAGCCTCCTACATTGGAAAAGTCTATTACCGGTCGGTAACGGACGAATTCTACCGTTACCGACCGGTAATAGCCTACCTACATCTAGCCCCTAGTGTTTTATATGCCTCAATGTACGTATGCTTCAGCCCTGTGAGGTGGTTGTTGGTAATATTGCTATTTCTAGTGTGAAACTGTGGTGAGTGTTAGCAAAGGTGTCTGCAGATGCATGTGTTATTTTATAAACTGTTATGGAAGCAGAGTTCATGGCATGTTATAATTTAATTGTGAAAATATGGAAATAGAGTTGTTGAGGGTGTGTAATGTTTCAGGAGAAAGGAATAACAAGTTATCGGTCAGCTGGATATAAATATGTGATTGTGGGTGAAAAATGTAGTAAAGCTTAGACAGTATAGTGATGTATCACTGTTATCAATTTTTGATCAGTAAGAAATCTATTTTTTGGGGTTATTTTGTCTTTTTTTAGGAGGAAGATGAAAACCTGTCTCAGTGGAAAGAATATCTGCTTGCATAAGCAGCAAAAAAGAGCCTTGATAAGACAGTCAGGAATAATGTGCTGTTCAGCAATAAGCATCTCCTCAGGTACAGTATATTCAGGCTGGAAGAATGTGGAAGTGCCTGAACAGTGGTCCAGTTGAGCAGGACAAGCAAACTCTGCACGAGCTATGCTTTGTGAAATTGTTTTTAAAAACTGTAATTTATAGATATGCTACTTTGCTAAGACTATTTTACTACCTAGCCAGCTATGAGAGAGGAGGAAACTGAAGACTCTTCGGCATGATAAGGTGGATAAAAAACAGAAAAGGAAGCTCTACCTACATCAAATTCTAGTAGGCAAATGAAACAAAAAGGGGGACAACATTAGCACCTGCTGATGAGAGTCAGAGAAAATGTTTATACTACTGAAGTTGTTTGCTTTGTTTGTTTTATAGTTGTTGGTGTAGTTTGTTAATATAGTTACTGTACTTTTGTATTGTTGTTAAATTGTTTTGTTGTAATAAAAGTTTAATATTACTTTTGATTTCCTTGTTTAACAATTATTATAACATTTCAATGTTATCATAGTGTTGCAATATTGACTAAACCAGCAGTTCTCTTCAGAGAGGATACTCCATTTTATACTCAACTATATACATTCATCACTATGAAGAGAGATACGTGCAGAGAGAGCAGGCTCTATCCACAGCCTAATTTGCACATGTTTTACTCTGGGGAGATATATCAGCTGACGGCATGTGTTTCCCTATTGTAGTCACTATAGTTGTTTGCAAGGTAGACTTCTCAGCGTAAAGGTAATTTCATCTTCACACCATACATGTACATCTGTCATCTTTGGGAGAGCTGTGACCAGAGAGGTCCTTTATTTCCCTAATTCGCACACCCATCATCCAAGACACAGGTCACAAGAGAGAGACAAGTCTCTCCCCACACTACGCAGACTACGCAGATTTATCATGCAAGAGAGATGTACCAGTAAACAGGCCAGTTCCTCCCTATAGCCTACCATGCATACCTGTTAGCATGGGAAGAGGTATGAGCAGAGAGATAACTTTTTCTGAAAGCCTATTACTTATGTATAGAGTTATTTCCCTGGGAAGAGGATTCATTGAAGAGGTCGCTATTCGGTAAACTTACTGTGGAATAGTAATATCTTACGTGTGAGGTGTTCACCTTACCCACCTAACTGTGCATACTACTGAGCCTGGGGAAAGCTGTGAGTGGAGAGGCAGTGTATCTTTACACCCCACTACAAACTGGTTACCATCATGGAAGGTCTGAGCAGAGAGGCCAGTTTCTCCCCATACGTACTGTAATAAAGGAAAGTATAAATTCTTCCTCTAAGAAAAACTTTACGATCTCATGAGAATCGTGCATGATCATAAAAAGTATTGATTTAACTTTTTCTAATAATTATAAATGGACTTAAAGTAAATACATGAGTATCAATGTGTGCTATGTACTAATGCTCATCTCATGCAGATAAATCATGCAGGTTTTTTATTCTAAGTGATTTATTTTCCCCCACAATTGATGCATTTTATTAAACTAAACACACTGTTACTATTCTGGTGTATATAAATGATACATACTACATCAGGATATATTCAGTGCAATTGAATTTTAAAAGTACAATCTTGCAAGAGGCTCTCACGATTAAACCAGGAAACCCTGTTCCTTTAGACTGCTTGCAAGGGATTGTCTCCCTAGAGTCTCACAAGAGCTTTGAAGAAGGGAAAAAAAGGAAACATAGCACAAACAACATAGATTATGAAACTATAGAGTAACTCTGAAAAGAGCAATTTTTGTTAACAGTTGTCTACAAGTATAAAACATGTTTTGTGTTTTCAAACATTTGTAATGTTTTTGGGGGATTTTTTTAAAAAGGTGTGACAAAAGAATATCACTTGATCTGTTAAACAAACACCAACAGTATAACCCTAAAAACGAAAAGGGGGAAAACATACAGAAAACTTTTTTTTAAAAAACTACTGCCTGGTGCCACTTGTGTTCTTGGGCAAGCCTCTCCTGGGCAGACATGCTTCTCTCTGATAAAAAATGATCTGCTTACACAAGCAGCAAATTAGCGCTTTATTAATAAAATCAGGGTTATTGTCTGCTTGTGTACTTAAAGTTTATGCAGGTCTAGTACCTACTTGAGTACATTATGTTGATGTCCCTGAAGAGTTGTCTAGCTCCACATCATGAGCCAGCCAACCCCTTCGAAGCCTTTGCAGATGCATTGACCGTAGATGTCTCCTCAACCCTGTGGTACTCATTCTATATTGTTTATTTCTGCTCCCCCGGCTGCACTCTTTGCTACAAAGTTTACACGTAATGTACTTCGCAGAACCTTACTTGGCACGTGGCCTCATTTCAAAGAAAAGCCTCAACAAGGATTCGTTGGGTGGCTGAGGTGGCTGAGCTGGCACAGAATCCCATGGCTGTTCATCTGAAGCTAATGAAGACATCTTTGAGAAGAGAGGCAAACAGGAAAAGAGAGCAAGTCAAATACGTCTACTCTTACCAAAATCCAATAGTGATATACAGCAAAAAGGATGGGATCTTCTTCTAAATAAAGACATCCACATGAACCAATCACAATCCTTTCTTAGGGTATGGTTCCTCTCTTGGACCTCTTGCAAGATACCCACAAGCGTATTGCAAGATTGTTAAACTATTATTGCTTAATATATTTGATGGAATAATTCAAAATCTAATTTTCCAAGCTAATCAATATCTCTACTGTCTTACTTTGCTCAGTATTATAAGAAACTACTGTTATTAAGTTAATTGCAAATGCACAATCTTGTGGGTCAATTGCGAGAGCCAAGCAGGAAGTACAGTCCACTCAGGGTCCACGCAGGCGATTGTGTGTTCAACTCCTGCGAATGTCTCATGCAAGTCACCACCTTTTTTAAAATAATAAGAATTTGTTGGACCTGGCCTTTTTTACAGGGTTATCTCCAAATCCATTGTTTTTTTGCTCCCCGTTCCTTTCCAGTTTGAGCTCAGCTATATGCAAATCAGCCTAGTATGGGAACAGTCCAGCCCGAACTGCCAGGCCAGGTCCTCCCTGGACTGGAAACACGCATCCTAGGACCGGTTGCGGGGTTTCACCACTCATCAGCCAGGATAGCTTGACTCCAGTGGGATTGAGAGCACGGGACCCACATCTGGGCATACCTGTCCCACTTGGGGTGACAAATGCAAAAAAAACAATTGATGGACAGAATGCAAAACAATATCATACATTCACCCCAGTACAGAGATCTGGGCCTAAATCCATTGTTTTCTTGCTCACCATGCCTTTCCACTTTGAGCCCAGCCTTATGCAAAACAGTCGTGACCCTGCGCCCAATGGGAACAGTCCAGCCTCAACTGCCAGGCCAGGTCTACCATGGACTTGAAACAATTACAAACCATTTGGTGCCTGCTGTCTGTCTCTGATTGCATGTCTGGGTTGGGTTAGAGGTGGGGGTTGTGCTTTACATCTGACAGCCACACAAAAAGGGAGATTAGGTGTGACTTGATGGGCCATTTGTGTCCTGATGGACCATCCTGGACAGGATGGGAGGAAGGAGCTGGACACAGCCTCACACTTACACCTGAATAGGCTGTGACCTTTCCCCACACAAAAGGCTGTATAACCAAGCCCCTATAGTGAGTCTGGAGCCAGAGTAGGAGGGGCAGGGATTCTGTGCGATTCAAAGGTATCTCTTAAATCTCCCCCACTTCACAGGCCCAATTGGGTATAAGTACTAGACCTCAGACAACACCACTTCAGTCCACTTCTGGACTTGTGGAGTGAGGAGGAATGGACCTGCATCTCCCCAACCCAGAGCCCAGGGTAGCTCTGAGGGCTAGCTGACTGGCCTCCAGATCTGACATCTAAGGGACATAACAGACTTCCAATCATCCTGCTCTTACATCTTGACTTTGCCATTGGTGAGTCAGCCTAGCCAAGTGGTGCAAACCCAGTCCCGGACAGTTAGAAATGGGCATAAGATGTTTTGTTCCAGAGGAACCCACATATCCTCTGCTGAACAGAACCATCGCATCAACAGAGTTGAGGGAACAGGATTGGTGCATAGCACTCAGAACCAGTGATTCGCCTTCGGAACCGCTGCTTCGGAACCAACGCATTTCAACCCTATATGGCGAAGATCAACGCATCACCTCTACTCCGTGCAGAAACCCAGCGCATCACCTTCTGGGGCACTGCATCTCAGAACCGGCACATCACCGATGTTATGTGAAGAAAACCAACGCATTGATCCAATACAGCGGGGAACATCAACGCTTTGCTTGGCTGCACCCCACATCTTTGAACCACACAACCAGGATTAAGTTACTTTTGTTCAGCAGGCCTCATTGGGTCCCTGTATCTAGCTGTGCTCCATCATGGTCAGCCTGAGCTCTTGACTTTGTCCTGATCCAGCTAGACCAGATAACCCGCATATGCACTTATTGCTTCTAAGCACTATTTTACAGTTTATTCTTTCAAGATTCATATCTCAAGATCTACTGATTGGATTTCTGTTGTTTTTGTGTTGTTTTCTTTATTAAATTAAATTTAAATTTTCTAACTCAGTGTGGAATCTCTTTGTGTGGTGCTTTCACTGTTTTTCTGTTTGAATTATTTCACAAATATCGAACACATTGCCTCTTAAGTTAAGCCTAACTGATCTGTGCCAAGCTACCTTGGAGTGTGCACAGGTTAATTTAGGGTGCGTTGGTGACTTACCCAGACTAGGATTGTGGTGCTTGCTTGGACAGGGTACATACCTCTGGTAACCAGAAACCCAATTTCTAACATCCACGTATTCTGTATTTTAGCAATGTCTGTCACCAACCACACGCGCTACAACATTTCATCTCATTTTAGACCACATCACCCGTTTATTCTTTCTCCCATAGTTTCACTAGAAACTCACGAGTTATAGTTCAGTAACCTAACTATGGGCCCCATTATGATGGCGGACGGACTTGCGTCCGTCCGCCACCCCTGCATAAGAGGGACCGACCGCATGGGCAGCGGCGGTCCCTCCACGGCAATTAGGATGTGACCGCCACCCTGGCGGTCACATACTGTATTTTTTACATTGCGGCAGGTGCTGTTTGAAGCAGCACCCGCCGCAATGTAAAAAATGAAAGCAGTCTATTTGCAAGCACAAATCGGCAGGCACCGCGCGGTGCCTGCCGCTTCGTGCACGCAAAGGCCATGTGCACCCCCCAACCCCCTTCACCCAGGGGGCCCGCTACGGGCCCCCGAGGTGAAGATCCACATGCTTTTCCTCGGCGGAGAATCCGCCGCGGAAAAGCATGTTTGCACAGCCATCCTAATATGTCTGGCGGTGTCTGAGAGACACCACCACCATATTAGGCCTTTTCCGCCGCGGTTGTAAGTCAACCGCGGCGGAAAAGCGGCGGACAGAAACCAGGACCCACCAGCCATCCTAATGTGGCGGTGAGTCTTTGGTGGGTCCGCAGTGGATTTTCCGCATCCTCCTGGCCGGCGGTGGCTTCCGCCGGCCCAGAGGATGCGGAAAATCCTCCATCGTAATGTGCCCCTTTAACTGGTGCCCCCATCATGCACTCCTTATGACCTCACATATTACTAATGTCATGTTAAATGACATCATTGATTATATTGTTGAAAATATCACTAGTGATATCATCCAATACTTGTGACAGTGTGCATTAGGCTGTGTAAATAGATACTAATTCTATAAGTTAAATCTAAGCCAAATCTTCTAAAAGCAATTAACTGATAATGGCTATAACATTTGGAAGCATGCAGGAAATGTTGCATACCTGTCAATTCAACAAAATGTAGTGGATGACAGCATTTTGCACTGGTCTTCAGCTGCTTAAGACACAAAATGCCTCCATAGACATTAATGGAGTCACCAAGTTTTGAAATCACTGACACTCTCCAAAAAGGTTTTCATACTCTATTCACCTTAATAGAATTAACATCTGAAAAACCCTACTAGAATCACTATTTAGGGGCCAATTACAATGTCTGGCGGAAACTTTCCGCCTGACTCCTTATCGGATTCGGTTCAGACAGACTCACTTTCGGCGATTCCGAACGACCGATTACGATGCTTCTGAACACCGTTCGAAATTACCCCATTGACTTCAGTGGGAGCCTGTGTTCTGACCTGTGTTCCGCCCAACAACACAGGCCCCTATAGGGAAAATGGGTGTCTGTGGAATACCTTGCACACTGTCGCGGGCACCCCATGGTCCCTGCCACACAATGCATGGTATTACAGGGGGGTCCCTTGGGCACCCCCACAGCCCCCAACCACAGGCCTCCAGATGATGGGGGGCCTGCTAGGTGCCCCCCAAATTCAGTTTCCAACCACCTTTTTGCATAGGGCAGACCGAGTCAGAAAGGCTGTCAGAATCCAACTTCGTAATCGGTCAGTCAGAAACGCTGTCCGTAGAGCTGTACAGATCGGCTTCGACTGACTCGGATTCTCCAAATGCTGGTCAGAACTGATTCGGAATGACTGAACGGTTTCCTCTCCGACCTCAAGCATCGTAATCGGTCAGTCGTAATTGTTTTCGACCGAGACGGGCGGATGGGTTCTGACACGGTCTAGGGGAATCCAACTGTCGGTCGGGGGCGTTACGCCCAACATCGTAATCGGCCCACAAGAGTCAAAATGTTAGTATGTATGCATTGGATAATGATAAGACACCTATAGCAAGGTCCAATGAACAAGTCAGGCTGTATCCTATATCTATTCTATGCACAGCATATGTAAATACAGTCATTTTAGGCTGTATATGACGCTGTCTATGACTGTAGGCCCTTTTCTACCAATTTGTTTTCAAAATGATGTAAAGGTTTATGGATAAGGTTCCCAGATTTCAGTTTTAACTGATTTGTCAGATAAAGAAAGACAGAAAACCACATATTTTCATGTCTGCATTCATTTTTAAATATGGATAAATATCAAAACTTGGGGCCATATTATCAAGAAAGGGCGCTACATTATCACTGCTTTTATCGGCAGGAAACTGCCGCTAAAGCGGCGAAAATGGGCTTGATAATATGCCCTTGTGAATTCCCATAGAAGCCCAGGTTAACACCAGAACAAACCGATAATGTAGCGCCCTTTCTTGATAATATGGCCCCTGGTTTTCTACACTACTGTCAATTTATAGTTAGCGCTGTAAACTTTACATGGTGAACTAAAGTGTTTTTCAAGTTTTGTTTTCTAATTTCTGCATTTTAACAGTTTTTTTACATTAGATTTCAGTTTTTTTTTACGTATGTTAAGATCACATTACTAGTGTATGTTAAAATGTATTACCAAACCTAACTGAAATACCACTTTAATCTTGTTTTTTTCAGTGAATGTCATCTGGTTTTATGATCATATTGTAAATAGTATGCTAACGTCTGGCAAGTCCCTTACCCCATCTCTCTAGAGACAGCCAAGCCCCACTACCCAAAACGACCTGAGACCATAACCTGTCCCCAACTCTCCATGGGTGGAGTTGTCCCCTGCGACAAAATGGAACTTAATTTTTTTTAACCCAGGCAGGGTCCCTTTGAGACCCGGTTACACAGGCATGGAGAGCCTGTGCTCATCCTCTCTTTATGTGCATTTTTATTTTAGATAGTTTAGAACTTAGGGACAGAGTATGGCCAGCCATTTAGATCCTTTTGGATCTACAGCCCATAATGGCAAATGCAAGCAAAAGCTGATAGGATGTATTTTTTATTTTTAGATCCCCGGATCCTACAAGGCTCCAATAGTCCAGATATCCCCAACTCTTTAACCCCTTCTTTCCCAACCCCAAGTCCCTTTTTTAACACAAATTTATGAAAGACTGCTGAACGGGTTTATACCAAACAAAAAATGGCTCTTCCTTGAGAAAAGTTCTTCCTCCATGCCATAAGAAGCGTAATTCTGTTTAGCTATTTTTACTCTGTAAGATATCAAAACTTCCTTTGGGAATTCAAATCGAAAAACAGTTTTTGGATGCCCTCTTTTTCTTGCCCCTAATTAATAGATCTGTGCGAAACATTGTATGAAAGACCTAAAGTGGATTTGGGGGGAAATTTACTGCAGATACATCAAATGGCAGCAATGTTATGAAGAAAACAAAAAATTGGAAAGTCAGACATAACTATACCAACACTGGTGTCTATTAGTACCTATTGTTGGGGCTGGGTTTTCATAGGAAATTGATTTTTTAGTTTGCTAATAACTTTGTTGCCAGTTGATGAATCTTCACTAAACTTTCCACAAAAAAAGGTTGAACCAACTCAACTCCTTCATTAAAAGTTTCAGGATGGTCCCTGAAGTGGGAGCAGAGCAAAATGGGTTTCCCAAAACACATTTCCCTCATGCAATGTTCCTTAGGAAAAGCAAACGACACTACAGCAAAAACAGAAAGTGGGCTTTTTGTGATTTGGTGTTAATCTGTTCAGTACTTTTTGGGAAATGAAAGTTCAAAATGTATGTATATATTGTGACACTGTCGTACCACAGTACTACAGCAGATTACTGCAGTAGGGCAAGTTCACAGAAAGTTCTGATTGGCTGGTTGTAACATGAACAAAAAGTTGTGACTGCTGGTTGTAACATGAACAAAAAGTTGTGACTGCCATTTTATGACTCTGGGACTCCGTCCCATTGTCGTATGAAAAAATGCAAATAAGTAATAATGTGGGAGAGGAGGGGTACCCCGACCCCCAGGCCCTTGTTGGGGGTCCAGACAGCCCCACAAGTTCTGAATGTTGTGGGTGCCCTGGGTGGGATTGGGGCACCCAAAAACATAGGAAAGGCTCCGCAAGAGATGGCTCCCCGCTCTACCATAAAAAATAACGAAATCTTAGGCTGTGGGTGACCCAGCCCCTCCCAGTAAAAAAAAAAAAAGAGGAAAAAGTAGTTGTGGCCTCATAGCTTCACTATTGAAGTAGTTAAGCCACTCATACTATTTACTTCTCCCTCCCGGGAGCATCCCATAATGCGCTGCATGGGCTTTGTTTTTGTATATTCCAGTTGTTGTGGTGCCCCAAGAAGGGGCAAAGACACCACCAACAATATAACAAAAGTCTTGCAGTGGATGCAAGGAGCACAGCAGCCCCCCAGGGAAGTTTTTAAAAACTGTAAGCCTCCTGGGCCATTAAATGCATGACCCCAGGAGAGCTTAACATCATTTTAAAAGCTATATGCTCAGCAAGAGTGCAGGGACGCATTGTGGTTGGCTCCATGGTTGTGGTTGGTTCATTTTGTGACTTGAAGAGTGTTAAAGAAAGACAAGCATACATTTATGTTTGTTTGAATTAAAATGCTTTTTAAATTATTTGTTTTGACAATTATGATTATGCATTACCATGTATGTATTTATAAGTAATACTCTGCAATATGGTTATTGATAAATTATTATGGTGACTATGTATATGTAGATGTGCTGCATCCTTTTATATTTTGGTGCTCTGATCTTTTAACAAAGCAAGCAGGTCTGCCTTACTTGAAATTACATTTCTTTATATTGTTACTTTATGTAAAAAAAAAACAAAGGTTAAATTGATGTTATAGTTAGGTCTGGTAATAAATTACCAAAACGTCAACATTTAAAAAAATAAAACTCAAATATGTACTTAAAAAACAAAGGTTAAAGTGCTGTTCTAGTTAGGTGAAAATGTCAGTTAAAATGTAATATTTTAAATGAAAAAAACACTGAAATTGAACAATTATAGTTAACTGAAGTAACTATAATTTTTATTCTCGTCATGCATTTCTTATGACTAAACATACTACAACAATCATGACATGTTTTATGACATCATTGATAACATCGCTAATGACAACTTAAATTGCACAATTGAAAATATCACTGTGGATGGAGACTGTGCAAGTTATGGTTACTTCAGTTAACTATCACCGGTGAATTTGAGGGCTTCTTTTAGTTTAAACTTACATTTTAACTGACATTTTCAGCTAAATATCACATGACTTTAATGTGTACATATATGCTAATGGTAGGTTATGCACTGATAAAAACACACTCTTTGCATCTTAAGTGCCCTTGCAAAATTCTTTTATTATCGTCCGTCCTTGTTCAGACACAAAACAAGTTGTCTTCAACTTTGGTAGGAGTAACATTTGAAGTACATCATATGCTTGATCACAAAATTCTCTTCACATAGGAGTGGTACAGAACAGTCAAGCCTACATGTGTTTCGCAAATTAATTCGCTTCTTCAAGGCTTCAGAATTTCAGTTCCTTCATACTAATAGTCTTCTCACCTCTTGATAAAGGGATCCCAGATTCATCCTGGCAATATGCAATGTATAATATAGACTTCCAATATCAGGAAAAACGGCTATAGCCTCCTATTGATATGAACACCGGTAAGTACAAATGTGCAGCATAACATGATACTATTTCGCTTGTTGAGAGTGGATAAAGAATAAACGGGTGATGTGGCCTGAAATTAGATGAAATGTTATAGTGCATATGGTTGGTGCATGACTCACAAGGAGAAAGAAGCCTTGACTGAGTCGTGATGCCTCTCCTGTCTCTCAACAATGGCAATAAATAACATATTATAGAGAGGTTCACCTCTACCCACCTTCAACAATGGCAATAAACAGTATATTACATTCTGAACTTTTGGTGTATATGGTTAATACCATGGTGTTTTTCATGTGTATTTATTTTAAAAAAGCATTAACTCAAATTCAGGCTGCAAGGGATTAAATATGTGCAGCAAGGTAAACTCACATTGAAGACTCAATATGCTTATTAGGAGAGGTGTTTACATATCTAAAGTAACTGTAACATATAATCTGTGAGACAGGTTTCCCATGTGAAGTTAATGCTACAGTGGTATAACTAGAATCTGGCCTTTGCACTATAGTAATAAATGAATGGCTGTCTTATTAGTACAGTTTTTCTGAATAACATGACTTATTCGTTGACAATTGTTTTCTTTAACATTGAAGCACTCTATTGCTTTTTCTTCCACCATCGATGAATTACTTCTCGAATTCAAGCCTGACAGTCTTAATTTCATTTTACATAGTGTAGTCAGAATTTCACCTTTCAAACTCACCCCAATACTAAGACACAGAAAGCCTTTCTCATTGGGCCATTCCATGCAGTTTGAGTTTAAAAGCTGTAACACTAGTAGAAACAGTGAGATTTATATTTGTTTTGTATCTTTTTGCACCACATTATTTCATAATGATGTATATGTTAATAGTTGTTCCAAATGATTTCTATTAATCATAGTTATTTGTATCCATTTATCTCCATGTATTTTCAATTTTAGTTAATTCATTTCTACTATTTCATAACCTTGGTTTAGTTGTTACATTCTTTACATTTTGAATGATATTGTTGTTTTACTTATCATTGCATATGTCACCCGTCAGAATCTTTTAGACTTATTTATGGCAAGGCCCACCCTATTAAAGACTGAATTAAAGATACCATAAGTATTCCGTTTGCTCCAGTTGAACATTCTGGCCAAGCATTCTGCGAGATCAGCTGGAGCATATGTAAAGGTATGAAGCCACTCTTCCAAAACTAACCTTCCAGCACTGATATACACGTTACTTCGAAATCATTTCATTAGTGTGAGTAATAACGGAATCACATTCTAACCATGTATTTAGTGTCACTATGTTTTTTTCTTGTGAAAATTATGTTAAAATGTATATTTATGCCCGGATGAAATATGTCTTGTTTCTCTTTGAGCTTTGAAAAATAACAGACTTCCCTCAAGGATCCCAATAGAAAAGAGAAGTGTTAGAGATAGCATCTCTACAAGGGAAGATGCTGGGAATGTCCTTGTATGCCAGGCTAACTCTATGAAATGAAATGAAATCACTGAGGAGAATCCGAAATGAGAATAGAAAGGAGGTCAGACAGAAATGGGTAAGGCTCAAAACCACCCTTAATGTCTTTTAATGCCAAAAAAGTGACCCCCCTCTCAAAATATAATTCCAATTTATAATGTTGTAATAAATCCAATAACACAGAATATCATCCATAGGTTTATTTCCAAATCTTACACCCTCTTCAGTAGCAGGAAGACACAGTGCATCTCACCAGACAGCTGTATCAGATTGAATCAATACATTCGCTACCTGACATAGAACCTAGCTATGTCAGAGCCTATGTCATACAGTTATTAAAGTAACAGTACAAGATAAATACATACATAACACAATTGTATCGAAAAGGAAGAAGGCTTGCATGCAAACCTGCTGAGAATGTGAGCTCGAAAAATAAGCAGCTAACACAGTAGCTGTTTGAAAATGGCAGTAGTCGATTCAAAAGGCTTTAGTTTTTTTAAGCCATTTTCTGGGTTCCGAGCAGTCTTTGGATGCTTGCTAGTATTTACCTCTGGTGACTCAAGATTTCAGGCATTATTTCACACTAAATAAAAATGCCTACTTTCACATTTGAATTTTTGGGTTTAGCAAGCAGGGCTAACTCTGGGAGGGGGCACTAGGTTTGGAATACATATACCTGAGAGTAATCACATGAAACTAATTATATTTTCGGTCACAGATATATTTTTTTTATTCTTGCAAAATGCACGACCCTTAAAAATATGAACAACACAGGTAAAGTTGAATTTAAATATCAGAGCCAGGCAAGGAAAAACAAGATTTGCAAACACATTCATGTAGGATAAACACTAACCGTAAGGGGGGTTTGAGGGAGGGCGTTCCCTCAAGAATATCCTTGAAACATTGGGGACCAAAGAGTGTGCATTGCAGCACAAGTTTTCAAATAAATTGGGTAATAACTCGTAGGTTTAAAGGCAGTTCTGTAGGAGAACGAATGAACGATGAAAATACTTCATTCTTCCCCAGTATCCAGGAGCACTATTTTTCAAAGCAGGCATCTGCTTATGAGAAAATTATGCGCCTGAAACAAAACATTGCATGCACATTCTGTGCCTCAGAAGAAGCAGTGCTCATAAGCACTGGAAATTCACACAACACTTTCTTCTATTCTGCTTTCCCGTTGGTACCTTTAGGCCCCCCACGTGCCTTTGACAAGAAGATTCTTAGTACAATGTTATAGGACTGAGATTTTACTTTGAATAGCCAGGTTACAAAAATAAAAGTTATTCCTATCTCACTATCTTAATTGCTTAGCAGCAGAACTAGAGAAATTGCCCATGTTCATTCAGCAGTTCGACTCCTCAGATTGCAGAAACCCTGCAGGTTAAAGCACATTAGGATATACCATTGGTCACATTTTATTTTGAAAGTTAGGATCACAATATACGAAAATTGAGAAGATGCTTCTTCGAAGCATTAGTTTTAAATTCGGTGAAAAATATGAAATGCACAGCTGGTGAAGAGAGGACAGAGGCACATGAGTCTGTGTTATACAGGAGGGGGCAGAATGACTGTGGCTTTACTATAAAAATGGTGCAGTGACCTGGGTTGTGCTATCAGTGTCAATGATTTCCTACTCATGGTCTGAAATGTTTGCAGTGTACCATGAATAGCTCAGTGAGTGCTATGTGCACAAGTAATGTATATATGCGACATGTCAACAGTATCTTGAGAGCAGGCAGTCTGTGTGAGGACAGCATGAATAGTTACTTTAACCCTTTCTGTGTGAAGGACGTTCAATAGGCGTGCCAAGGAAGTAACCGTTACGCCCTCTGCACACGTCCAGAAAATCCCTCTGCTGTTTACAGCAGTGGGGTTTCTTTTTTTGTTTTTGTTTTTGTTTTGTTTTTCCAGTTTTGGGAGCAGGGGTAGAGCTTCTCCTGCCAGTAAGTTTGTGGTTCCCTGTATATTCCAGAACTTTCCATAACAGAAATGTGAGGAAAATGTGTATTTTATAGTCAATCTTCGAGGTTTGCAAGGGATTCTGGGTAAACAAATGTGGTGAGAGTCACACAAGTCAGCCCACCCTGGATAGCCCTCGTTTGGCTAGGTTTCCCTGGGTGCTGGCCGAGCTAGGGTCCAAAATCTAAGGGAATAAAAATGGTAGAACAAGTGTTATTACTTTTTTTTTCGGGCTCAGGGAGCATTTCCCTGCGTGGCAGGGTTCAGGAGCAACAACTTGGCCCAAGGGCCCAGCAAGGCCCTGGGGCAGGCCCTCCCACCCTGGGCTCCATCCTCCTGCCTGCTGCACTTCCAAGGCCCATGACGGGGTATCATCTTGCCCGGAGAGGCTTCCCGTGCTTGGCTGGGTTCAGAAGCTCTTACCGGGGGAGGGCCCCCGATCCTGGGCTCCATCTTCTGGCCCACTGCATGGCAAAGCGCCAGTGATGGGGTCCCGCGAGCCCGAGGAGACCTTCCCTACATGTCTGGGCCCACTCAACTCAGTGCACTCAAGAACACATACTTCTGGCCTACACAACCTCTCTCCAGTTATTACAACATACCACACACATGCACTAGTCTGCGGAAAGGGCCAATACACAAATATCACACCCTTCATCCTCCTTGAACTCATTACCTATTTACACCCCACAACAACCATAGCGGAACATGTGTGGGCCTCACACCCATTAAGGGCCATGGTCCTGCCACCTAACAGCACTGCTTGGACTCAAAGGAATGCGCTGACACCACTACAACCAGGGACCTCCATGTCTGCTATCACCTTCAGGAACAAGAACATCACAACTCATGGCAGCACAGGTATCACTCTCCATTATCCAGGAAGTCACTGCAAAGAGACCCCTCATTGCACTCTCACACTCATCAGCTAACAACATTACCACTATCAACAACAACATACTCCATGACTATTGACCACATGCAACTCACAACCCACAGCAAACACTATTGCCTCTGTTGGCAGAGCTGGAAGCTCAATCCTCTCACAGCTGCTGACATTTGCAGAACTTGTCCAAAACTGCTCTCATGCCACATCAGGATATGCACCCATGCACGGTAAACATGTCACTACATCTGGACACAAGCTCAATATGGCAGACCATTGCCAAGGACACCCCCTCCACCTTAGTAGCTACCCACCAAAAGGCTGAGCTGTCCTGAAGGAAACTCAGAAAGAGTGTGCATTCTGAGCATTGTCGCATGCACTGTAGTCTGTAGGGGTATGTTTATACTCCATATATGAAATCACTGGCTTTCCGACCACATGGGGCGGAGCTGCAAGCTTTACGACCACATCGGTTGGTATTAATGTCTTTCTAACCGCCGCGGTCAGGGTTTTCCAGTGCATGTATTGTAATGGGGCTGCCGGAGAGTCCCAAGCCCTGGCGGTTACATTTTTCCCGATGATGGCTTTTCCGACCAGCAGCGTTATGAGTTCCATTGTCTTGTTCACAATAGAGAATCATTTTCATATAAAGGAGAATCAAGAAGCGCTTAATATGCTCAACAAAGGCAAAATACATGGACTTGATGGTTTTACAGTAGAATTACTTCACATGTTTCTTGCTGTTTAATTTCCAAACTTATCTATATGGTCAGTTATTTTTGTCAATTGACAAGGGTTATGGCACCTTTATGGAAGCTATTATTTGTTTTATTCACAATAAGGAAAATTATGTCATCCTTTATGAACATAGTCGAGACATATCAGTTGTATGACAAAATAGAGGAGTGGAAATATGGAGATAGAAAATATTCACCAAAACAATATTGAGGACAAACATATTAATTTTACCTACTTTGTAGATAGAGAACAAAATCTCAACTACAAAAGTATAGAAGACAAACATTCTGTCACAAAATAGGTATGTGTATAGAATTTTTATGAGCTTGAAAAATATATGTTCCTAAAAAATACTACACTGAAAGAACACATGTAGTATATTTAGGATAACATTACGTTTTATAACTTACATACATAAAATACAAATATATAAAAGTAACATAAAAAAGTATACATAATATATAAATACATTTATGTAGTGAACAATAAAATAAAAAATAATTATAATAACTTAAAACACTTAAAAACACTATACAGAAAATATTAACAAATACAATAAAAAATGCAAATGGAGAAATAATTTAATAAAAAAGTGATCCTTAACATAATACCTAGAGTTAAAAAACAAAAAATTCACACAAAAATATGTGACTGGTGGGGGCCCAATGTACTATTCCCACTCAAAAATAAGCAACAGTGGGAGAAGGGTTAGACTTTGGAGGGTTGGGATTCACTAATCTCTCAAAACAACATGTAAAGTGCTGAACTTTGTAAGGGTTGCAATTACTCCTCCCGCTCCAAACTATGCAACAGTAGGAAAAGTGTAGGACTTTGAAGAGGCCAGGCTTACTATTCCCTCCAAAACATAAACAATAGAGGGGGAATGTTGTAATTTGTTGGGGTCAAATTTACTATTCCCCCTTCCAAAATATGCACAAATAGGGAAAATGGTGGTTTTTGGAGGGGCTATATTTATGATTCTCACTTCAATTTAAGCAAGTTGGGTAAGTGCTGGACACTGGAAAAGTGAAATGTACTATTCCCACCACAAAATAAAAAAATTATATACACATAACATATACACATCTGTTGGCGGCCTTCGACACCGTCCCTCATGAGGGTCTCCTCAGCAGACTCTATGAGATCGGTCTGAGAGGGACGGTGTTGAGCTGGCTCAGATCCTATCTAGCGGGTCGTCGACAGGTGGTCTGGGTCCCCCCGTACTCTGCCGAAGTACCGCCTTTGGAGGTTGGAGTTCCTCAAGGGTCGGTGCTTAGCCCGACCCTTTTTAACATCTTTATGACTCCCTTGGCGGTGCTGGCGGAGTCTTTTGGAGCCCAGATCATATCATACGCTGATGACACCCAGCTTCTCTTCACCTGTAAAAAGGGTGCTGAGTTCGACGGAGAAAGCATCCGTGGCTGCCTTGGGGCTGTTTTTGACTGGTTTCAGCGAAACAGCCTCAAGTGCAACCCTAACAAATCAGAGGTGCTTTTCTTTGGGTGTCAGGCAGACCCGCCATGGCAGGATTGGTGGCCGGTGAATATGTTTCCTCCTTCATCTTCCTCCTCGGTGGCTAAAAACCTTGGGGTTAAAATTGATAACAATTTATCACTGAAGTCCCAGATCATAGGCCTCACTGGCACATGTTTCGGTCTTCTGAAAATGATACATAAGTTCCTCCCTTTGCTTCCTCTGGTCCATAGGAAGATGACGGTTCAGGCCTTAATTTGTTCCAGGCTCGATTACTCAAATGTTCTATATTTGGGTCTTCCGGACTACCTATTGCAAAAACTTCAAGTAGTCCAAAACTCAGCTGCGAGGGCCATTTTTGGCCTCCCCCACCATGCCAGAGCATCGGATCTGTTACTCTCCCTTCACTGGCTTCCCGTCAGAAAGCGGATTCACTTTAAGGCACTTACATTGGCCCACAAGGCACTTCATGCTGTTGGGGCTAATTACATTCAGAAACGTCTTACCTTTTATAAGCCCACAAGATCCCTCAGATCAGAATCCCTTGGTCTGGTAACTGTCCCCATTATCAGGAAAGCTAGGATAGGGGGACGTTCTTTTAAACATCTCGCTCCCAAGCTGTGGAACACCCTCCCCTTGGCACTCCGTTGTACTCCAAACCTGCTGGCCTTCAGAAAAGGTTTGAAAACTTGGCTTTATAGTCAATGATAGGTCTTGCTTCCTTCTTCATCTCTTTTCTGTTTTTCAGCTATGGGTCAGAATGTGCCGGGACACTCCCTGGAGTAGCCGAGCGCTATATAAGACACCCATAACATTAACATTAACATTAAAAAAACCATAAAATAAAGGAAATTAAATATACAAATATTTTTGCAATATGACATTTAAAACAAAATAACTACAAATTTAAATACATTTATTAATTAAAAACATTACAAAATGCATATATATTTAAAACACTTCCCAAGCCTACCACCCAAAAATCCAACACCCACAAACCCACAAAAGTATGCTTGAAACAAATTGAACTATACACATTATGTTAGCTAGTAACATTAAAACATAATCGATTTCAAAATACTGAAATCATTTAGCATGCCCTTATTAAAATCAATTATATAATTTACAAAATAGTCAAATTAACCGATTAAAAGTGACAGAAATGTATTACCTTTTTTTAACAATTATCTGTTAAATAATGTATAAATAAAATATTTTATGTAATTAATAATCAAACTACACACAATAAAATTAAAAATAGTTATGAATAATGTTGTATATAATATGTGTTTAGATTATTTTGTCATGTTTTATTGGTTTTTGTTTGGTATGAATTTTACAAATAAACCTTCTCCATTCCTCCACAAACCCACCCACCCATCATTAAATATATTTAATTTTTTTAAATAAACTAAACTCTACCAAAACAAAGTACACACACTTAAAATTTAAATTATAATAACCTACCAAACAAAAACCAATAAAACATGACAAAATAATCTAAACACATTTATACAACAATATTAAACAAAAACTATATCCCTTTAAAAGCCCCTAAAAAAGGATAATCATATCTTGTATATTCTGTTCCTCAATATTTTTGACATCACAATAGTTTGGACATTATATTTACATCCCATAATATTTCTTATTTGATATTATGGTGGAACAACCCTGTATCATTTATTGACATTGAGTGTAAGATATTAGCAAATATCGTTGCACTAAGATTAGAACATGTCCTTCTGCATCAGACAGAAGTTAATAGGTAGGGTGATTGCAGATAACTCAAGACAATTTGTAAATGATATTCATGGCTCCTCAAAAATAAAGTAACTAATTGCTTCAATCACTCTTGATGCTGAAAAAAGCTTTGGCAGAGTTAACTGGCAATTCCTAAATAAATATTTACTATGGCATTTGTTATGGCCATACATTTTGTACATTTGCTTCTATCTTGTACCCTTCCCAACATCTTCTGCTGTGGTTAACAGAGTTCAGACATCTTACTTCCAGTTAAAAAGAAGCAACAGGTTAGATTGCACGCTCTTCCTCCTATTTAAGTTCTCAAATTAGAATGTTATCTAAAGAAGCTTGGGGGATCAACTATATACACTGGGTATGCTTTCAAGGATCAAAATATAAAATTCTCAGCATATGCATACAACATTTTACTTTCAGCTCTTTGGACTTGGCCCTCTTTGCATGGTCACTCCCAAACTTTTTGTCTTCACCTCTCCTCTATTCTGAATGTTGTTCTTGTTGGCATTAGGACTCTGTGCACATTTACACTGCTAATCAGTGTTAACGTGCTTAAGCTCTCCCCTTTAAACATAGTACAATTGGTTTACACCCAATTGACAAATTTCTTTTATGTATAAGCGCCCTAGTAAAGTGGTACTCCATGTACGCAGTGCCTGAAAATTAAACAATACACGTGGGTCTGCAGCAGTTAGTGTGCCACCCACTGACGAAGCCCTTTAAAACATTTTTCAAGCTGGCCATTGCAGCCTGTGTGCAGTCTTAAACTACCAGTTGTACTTGGCAAAATAAACCTTTTTTCATGCCTAAACCTGCCTTTTTAATACATATATGTAACCCCTAGTGTAGGCCCTAAACAGCCCATAGGGCAGGGTGCCGTGTATTTAAGAAGTTGGCCATGTTGTTGTGTTTCTATCTAGGACCCTAATTCGATATTCCCGATTTATGCCCTTATATGGCTATGATAAATAATATCCTTATAGAGCATAAGAATCATATCCATATTTAGTAATAGCCCATGCAGTCCAAATACGGCAAGGCTACTCCCCTAGACTCCCAGAAAGTACAACGCGTTCTTTAAACAAACCAAACCTCCAGCAGCCCGGGAAATCCTCCTGCTCTTGTTTTGATTTGCACAAGAACTCCTAGAGTCAGAAAGAACTGTTAGTTCTTGGTGACGTCTTATGTCCAACCTTACGTCAAACCCGGCACCTTTCAGGTATAAATATACCAACGTTGCCTTAAGCAAACACACGGTGGTTTGGAGCAGAGCGGCTATCTACTTGCCCGGAAGCCCAGCTGATGCGAGGAGCCGAAGGACGCCGCCCCTCCCTTTTGACGCACTGGGAAAGACGCTGTCATTTTCTCCAGCCGAGAAATTCCAGCTCTGGTGTTTTTAGTCACCCTTGCGGGTTGCTGGGAGATCGAGTCCTGAGAGAGAGATACAAGCCCTCCTACATTCTATTACCAAGGCACGGAGCTGCCTAAATCCTTAAGAGAATTCTTGATTCAGATTCCTTGGCAAAAAACAACTTAACTTAAAACTGCTACTTACTTACTCCTTCCCACGTATTAGGCTTAGGTCAGGTACACCGGGGTAGGCGTAGATTAGAAGCACCAGTAGAGTACGTTAGTCAATGTTTTTATGTATGTACATATTTTATCCATTTTAAAGTATCATATGGCTAAGAAACCATATCAATGCTTTTACAGTATTATTTCATAATACTCCTTTTACTGTACGCACTTTACTTTATGTTAAGTATTGCAATTGTGGCAATTCATTTCTCTTGCATGAGAAAGAAGACTGCTCAATAAATAACACCTTTTATTGAAACCGCCCGTCTCTCTCTATTTCTCTGCACTCTGGTGAAACTAAGTATGCACGATTGACTGAGTGAAATAACCGTCTATTGTTTTCACACGACTCTAGAGATACACTCTTTATTCTGAGGGAGCAAAGTTGTCATGTTCATGCGGTTGTCAGAAGCTAATCCCTTCTTGTCTAAATCCGGAGAGTTAACTCTTTCCTGAACATTCGAGAAAGTTTCTAGTGACCTCTGAGCTAGCTGGCAAAACTAATTAGGTCTAATATAGTCAGTAGAGACCTAGTCGACCTCAGTCCTATGTCTACACTGCTGTTTATATTATTCCAATGTGCAGAGCCAATTGGGAATATAGGAACTACACTACAATGTTATTTTAAGTTTTAAATGTCCTACTAGTAAAACACTCCTAAATTCATTTCTTTACTGCTGTGAGGCCTATTTGTTCCAGTGGATATGATTGGGTTATCCTATTACTTTTAATAAGTCATCATCTTTGATTTGGAACAGGTAGGAAATTCACCTTTTGTCTAAAAAGAATTGTAATTTAAAAATAATCTTTAATGGTAAAGTGAGATTTTGCGTCACAATTCTAAAAATGCCACTTTTGGAAAGTTGGATGAGGAAAAGTGGCAACATTGGGTTCATTCAAATAAATACACTTTGACACATAAATATACTAGTCATTTGGCATGCATGAGCACGGCATCAGAACTTGACTGAAGTGACAGATCACAGATGCATAACTACAGAGACCGAAATGTCGATGCCTAACCAAACGTTCGGTTTAGTCATTTTTAAATTCATGTTGTAAGTCTAGTCTTTCTGTGAGATACAGACTTTTGTGTTGTATATTGAAAGTGGTATGTAACATACGTTGGCATATTGTTGAATGACGTTGAAAATGATTGCAATGTTTATTGTCAATATCTGTGGCGATTACTTTGTGAACCCCTATCTAATTGAATTCTCTTGATTTTAATTTCCAATATAAATGATGTATTGAGACATTCCCTTGTGCTTTGAAATTGATTTTCTTGAAGAATTGAGTGCACAACTTTCAATCAAGTTTTGATTTCATGCTCAGGCATCCTAAATAACTAGTATATTTATATGTCAAAGTGTTTTTATTTGAACCTCTTGTTGGCACTTTTATTCACCTAATTTCTAACACCCAAATCCTCAAGGGAATATAGAGTCTCTCTTGTACATTTACTCTAAGAAAGTTGGCAATTTCTTGCCCAAACCATTTTTAGCGTGCAGTCTGTGCCCTGGGTCACCTGACTCTGTATAGTTGGCAGTTGGCCTAGTATATTTCTCCCAGACCGAGAGACAAAGGGGGACAAGGTGTTGGCAGCATGGGAGGGGGAAGCTGTTAGCCTTCTACATTTACACTTCAAAGGGGTTGCCTCAGCACACTTGCAAATAACTTGATAACTTCCCTTTGTACACTTATACTCTTGGAGCCTGTCAAAGGAGGAAGGAAATTTCCAGCACTAGACGCGGGGAGAAGTCTAGACATTTCTCCCACTCTAAAAGCTGGCACCAGATATCAAAAAATGGACCCTCAGACCAACCTTTTGGTCCACTCCTGGACCTGCAGATTGCCCCCAGGAGGACTACTTTGTACTACAGCTTACTGCCTTGTTGCTACCAGAGGACTGTCCTGAAGCTTGAAGCCTGCCTTATACATTCAGAGGACTGCCCTACTGATTGAGGCCTGCATTCCTGCATGAGCCCAGACTACCGGAGTGACTCCAAAGGATAGTTGGGTGGCCTTTTGTTTTGAGCTTCAGGGACACACAAAGTTCCAAAAACCTTAAACGCCTACCTGAACCCTACCTAAAGTGAGTCCAGCCATCCACGTGGATCTCCCTCAGCCCTGGATCTTTGGAAGTGGTGCTAAAGGTGCTCAAACTGCCAAAAAATAAAACTTAGAACTTTAAATATTTTCCACCAAAAAGTGACCTGAGCACCAACAGATGACCGAGACCTACCTGCTCACTGATCCACCCAATATGAATTGCCCTATTGGCCTGAATACACGGTTGCACCCGCTACATTCTTCTCCGTAGCAGCAAATCCTGTTGAGCTACACATCTTCCGAATGAAATCCTTCCTCATGGATCCCTCGAACACCTACAGCCTGCAGCTTCATCCCGCTGGAGTTTTTTGACTTCCAAAAAGTGACTAAGTCCAAACATAGAAAGCTTCACCTCAAATACATTTTCTTCTAAATTTCTTCTAAGTCCGCAGATAAGAGGAGGCTGGACCCAATCCACTTTATGTAGCTAGACTATGCACCTTTGGGGTCTAAAATAACTGTCAAATTTGTCCGAGTCTCCTGTGATTAGATATCTGGAGTACTTTTTACTAAAACAGTTAAGAATTCATAACTCTGGTTCAACTGAATGGATTTCATTGGTATCATTTCATTTATGAACATTTTCTCAATTTTTCTAAATAGGTGTGGGGTTTTTATTGTGTTGTACTCTCACTTTATTACTGTTTGAGTGCTGCAAAAATACTTTAAGCTTAGCCTCTAAGTTAAACTTGACTGATGTTGTGCCAGGCTACTAGAGGGTTAATCACAGATTAATTTAGTGACTTTGTGGTTCAACCTAAAAGTTATTGTGGTTGTTCCTTGATAAGGGTCTTCACCTCCCTCAATCAAATTACCCAATTTTCTGCATTTTCTAAACAAGTTCATAATTTGCCTTCATTGTTTGACAAATTATCCATATTCTCTGATGCATCTGGTGATAAGCTTAATGTTAATTATTCAGATGTAGTTCCCTTAAATACATTTTGTGTTAAACAACCCTTTCAAATGTTTGGTTTGACCTGGAATCCTGCCAAATATAAACCACACCAATATAGAAAAATAGAGTAGGACAGGAGATATTCTGGTTAATAGATTCCATTAAATATAGCACCAAAAAGCACAAACTGCCAATGGTGGATATCCTTTCCTGCCAGAATGGGACAAAGTCACAAGTTTAGGCCGTGTGCAATGGAGAGGGGCCGGCTACAGGGACCCAGTTATGCATGTGGAACAAGATTACCTTACATCCTGGTTCCGGAGCATTGCAGGGTCCCTCCTCTAGGATGCATTGCACAGACAAGCCGATGCGTCATTTCCGAGGACCAGCAAAGCTGCAATGCGTAGTCCTGCGTCATAGCCGAGGATCGATTTACATAAGCTTGCAATGCGAAGCCCAGCAACAAGGATGCAGAAAATGCTTTGGTTCCGATACAGGCTACAAGCTACAAGGTCAATGTGGAGTCTTGCGCTGGGAGAACCCTTGTGGCCGAGTCAATGTGTTGGTTCTGCTCAGTTTTGTGCCACGCAGCAAAGAAGATGTGTTGGTTCCGCTGGATCCACAGTTGGGCAAAGCACCTTAAGACCCACTTCCAAGGGTCCAGGACTGGAGTGGCACTGGGGTTGTTATGTGCTCACATTTGGCCAGGGCGAATACACCATAATTTTACATGTTCACATTTTACGTAATCAAAGCACAGACAGCGACTAAACCATGCAGTGCACATCCATGACTGACCATTACATCACATTTTACAGTTGACATCTTTCTTGAACGCTCACATTTGACACATGTCTGCTTTCATGCACATATGGATAATATTCTCTGAAATTACCTTTGCTTAGATTTACATTTCTTTGTAGGCATATAAAATTAGCCTTGAACATTCTGCATTAAAACTAGAGATTTACTGCGCAAACTGTTGAAGTTTGTTATTATTCGCTCGGTGACAGCTTTGTCAGAATAAAATCAATAATGACAGCATGACTGGAACTTCAGCATAGCAACATGGGTGAAGTTTATTTTATTAACAACATCACTCCTTTTTTTTAGTTAGAGGGGCATTTTGTTAACACAGTAGAGGTTGCCGCAGTGCCGGGTTTCCAGCCCAACTGAATCCTGTTTACCTCCTGAGCAGGAAGAGCCCATCCCTGCACCAAGGCAGGCTCCCAGTTGAAACATACCCACAGGCAATTGGGGAGTTAAATCACTCTAGAGGGATTCTGGAAGATTCACCCACCCTAGGCACACTAGGATAGGTAGGTAAGAGCATACATATAACTATATTTATACACAAGTATATATTTTATGTAACAGCACAATGGTTGAATTGTTCATTTTCTTTACCATACTCTTGATGCTGATTACTCTGTTTGGTTTCCTCCTTTTGATTATTATTTGATTATTCAATCCTGTGTCTCAAGGAACAACATGTGGATCTATAGGCACACAATTCAAGATTTGGAAAATCGTTCCCGTAGTAATAACATACGCATCTGGGGAGTGCTGATGCATGCTGAAGGAAAGAACCTTCAGGATTTCATTGTGGACCTCTTCACACACGTCCTAGGCAACTCAGGAGAGACAAAACTCCAGCTTGATCGTGACCAAAGAGTGGGGCCCTCAGACATGCAAAGAACCCGCCTGCTGACATCTCGGTGTGTGTTCATGACTTTCAAATAAAAGAGGACATTCTAAAGAAAGCCTGAGAGGTGCACCCCACCAGTTCCGGGGAAATTCCCTAGTTCTTTACAAAGACCTCTCCTGGATCACCCTGAAAAAGCGGAGAGACTTTCATTCGTCACTGATCATATGCGGAAAACAGGCATAACATACTCATGGGGTCACCCATTCGAGATCATCTTTTGCTGTGATGGAAAACTGCACCAAATGAGTTCCCTCATAGAAGCCTGCGCAACGCTTCATATTGAAGACCCCAAGGAGTTGCAGGGACAGGCCCTTTTCCCTGATCGCAGATGACAGAAGAGGTCAGGCTTGAGACGGGTCAAGGGAGCCCCCATTAGAACAAAGCCGGACCTAAACACCATGAGTAAAGAACGGCAATCAGTACTCCAGGTTCTCTCAGGAGAATCCACCCTCTCGGAAGTGACTTGAAGCAAAAGGGGATCACCTGGGACTGCTCCCAGTCAAGGGGCTGACAGAGGACAAAGCAGTGGCATCGGAAAGACTGGGACGCCACAGAACTGCCTTTCCTGATGTCCCACTTTACCTGTGACTGCAAACTCTCAGGCATCTCTCCCGGTGTTAATGGATACTGCGGCTAGCAGACTCTCCACAACAACCATAATACATTGACAAACTTTGGTCAACTCATGTTCTTTCTTCTCATCATTGCTAAATGTTTATTTTTTGGGGTTCTTTACTGTCTTCTTTTTTTCTCACCACTACTAGCTAGGACTCTGCAACTCCATACTGATAGGATCCCCCAGCTAAGAGATTGGCGTCCTGCTTGGGATCACCTACTCAGGCTATGGGCCTGGATCCTTTCACCCTCTTACCCGCTTTGAAAAATGGCTAGTATGTAAAGATGGAGATAAATATATTATTTCTGAATGCTCTCCTCTCTGCCAGGGGCTCAGCTCCCAAGATGAAGGGCCAACAACACTGGGAAGATGAACTGGGGCGCACTCTAATCAACAATGAATGGCAGGATATTTACTATAGGCTTATAAAATTGCCTCATATTGGTACTTAACACCGGCACGAATTCATAGCTGGAATAAGGGGTGTACTAAAAAATGCTGGTGGTATGTGGCAAACGACTCACTCTTTCATCTTTTTTGGCACTTCTCCAAACTGGCCAGGTATTGGGATCAGGTCCTGAATGACATCAACCAAGCATTTGACACGAATATACCCCGCTTCCCTGCCCTACAAGATCCTGGGACTCTCCAATCCCCTGAACATTCCCCTGAGGTTGATTAGAGGCAGACAAATGGCGCTAGCACTGAATGCCACCTGGAAAGTACTGCTTGCATGATGGGGCACAGAGGAGATGCCAGACCACGTATTGTGGCTTCATCGATTATGGGTTTTGCTGGTGATGAAATGCATGCTATTTATGGTGGAAAACAGGGAAGCCAAATATCCAAAGCTCTGGGCATACATTAAGATCCAGTCAGCAGAGTTTCCAGAAGTGACCTGCCCTAAATACCTGAAATTTTGTGAGTGCCTCCTCGAGTTGACAATGAGGGCATCCCAACTAATACCCGAGAGTAAGACCTGATCCTGATTCTCACTTGGCTCACTTCTCAGGGAATTGTGATGATGAGTTACTTGGTGCGGAGGAGTTGGGGGAGAGAGGAAGGGGTGGCTAGATGGGTTCCATTACTGTCTTGGTTTCTCTTGGGACCTTTTCTTCTCAACTTTGATCCTTTCTCTTTAAATTTTGAAGTTTAAAGGTATGTATAACGCTGCTGGCTTCCGGGTTGTAGGCTAAGAGCTGTGTATCATTCTCTACATCTCATGCATGCTGCCACCACTAGTTGTAGACATTCAAATTGTTTAGTGTTAGATTATAGACACCTGAACACTGCTACATGCATATTTGTTGTGCAAAACACGCACAGTGCAGTACTAATGAACAATATAGTGCGCAAAAAAAACAAAACCAGATTAGACATCAAAACATACCACCTTTTTTAAATTTAATTTAATGTCCTCATTCTGTCAAATCTCTTGCTGACGATGCTCTTATAACAGTTGCCAATATCTGGAGAAGAGCCATTCCACACAAGAAAACAGCTGTTTCCTTTTCCATCCTCTTCACGGGTTACCCTGAAACAGAGGAAACCAGGACCGACAACTATATTGGCTTGATCATCGGACCCCCTTGATCTCTAGCTCCACTCCACCAACAGCGTCCATACTTTCTCCTGGCTTTCTGCGTCACATGTTATATCCAACTGACTTGTAGAGATTACGTTTTTTTTAAATAATCCGTAATGCATGGTGGACTTCCAGACTTCCATAGCTTGCAAATTTCCCACCTTGCCATACGTATTGCATACAAAATAAACTTACAAATCACTGTCTTTGTTAATTGCAGCCCTTCTTGATAAAAAAAACATAGCACCTGAAAGCAGGTACTTGACCACATTTAGCGCTTTGAGTTCTCAAAAACAGTTCTGTTGATTGCCTCAAGGGTGTAAGAATAGTCCAAGGCTGTTTTCAGTCTGGGTAACAGAACGTTTACAAGATTTTGATGACCAAACATTTTCCTACGTCAATGACATTTACTTAACAGATGATGACTTAACAACACACTTGACCAGAGTAGATTGCATAATTCTGGGTTTTACTCACATGGGCTGCAAATTTAATGTAAAAAAATGAAAGATCATCCATCTCAATGTCCTGTTCTTGAGATACGAGGTATCAAGTGAAGGTAAAAGCCTGGCGACACATTTCTTAGAAATGTGGGCATGCCAACAACCTCCAAACACGTTGAAAAAACTCCAATCAATATTGGGTTTTAAAAATGTTGGCAGAACATACATACCAGATTATGTTCAATGGGTAAACCTGTTTTACAAAGTGATTCGTCCAGACTTTTCAAGCACACATTGGGCATCTGAACATACACAGATGTTACAATCAGTACAAGCTGACATATAAGCTTCCAAGCACTTGCACACACATGTCAATATCATAAACTTGGTGATCGATATAATTGAAGGTACAGCAGGATAAACATATGCCACATTCAATGAAAGAGATATTGTACCTATTGCATATAAATCACATTAATATACCTATGCAGAAATGCATTTGCACTGACATTAAAGAGCCTTGTGGTGGTAAAAACAGCGGTAGTAAAATAAAGATCGTTGTCTCAGGGGAAACAAATATCTGTTGTGACCCTCATTTCAGTCTTAGAGGCTGTCACAAAGTGCAGCATTACAAATGCAAACTCACTAACAGCAACAGATGTTGACTACATATTTGATTCTACTCTACAAACACAATAATACCTTAAAAACGAACATGAATATCCTCTGCACAATGAAATAATACCTCTAGGTCAGTATGATTTTCTAATCTACACTGATATTTCTGCCCAACCTGCAGTAGGGATGAAACACCAATACTTTTTCGCTTGCACGGTGGTAAAGGGTAAAATGAGGGGTGGAGAATTTCAATCTAATAAAACATAAACTTCTCTTGGTGAATGCACTGCATAGCTGGCTGAACTGAAAGCTCTAATTCTGGCACTTGGGAATATAGATCCTGAAATTCCCACACTTATAGTGTATGATTTGTATCATTGTGTCCAGTCTTACACTACTGAAGCCAGACTGGATTCAGAGATTCCAAATGGTACACAATCAAGCTTAATTTGCTTTGGGGACAAGCACTAAGTTTAAAGCTAACTTGCAGCAGGCTCATGTTATACACAGGCTGAGCCACCAATGTGTAGGGATACATGATGCAGAGAATTCAATGAATGATGAAGACACAAAAGGAGCAGGGCAAACTGCTGCAGTCACTGCAATAACTCGTTCCAGTGCGAACATAGATGGAGACAGCATGATGGCTGTCAATGCTGAGCGCAATGGCACCTGCTTAGCGAAAGCTTTCCCACTAAAATACTCCTAGAAGTGATGTCTGTAAAACATTTCATTTGCTCATGTTCCCGGAGTGGGGAATAGTGTAATACCTAATTCAGATTATAGGTTAGGACTAAACCTAGCAGCACACAAGGGTCTAGCATCAGCCCATACTGGGGTGGCAGCTGCATTTTCATTTCATTATTGCAGGAACCATATTGGTGGCCAGGCCTTTAGAAACAAGCAAAGGACTATGTCCTTATATGTGACATTTGCCAGCAAGTCAAAGAATCCACCAGAGCTCGCCCACCACAGACACCTCTTTTGATCTCAAACAAGCCTCTGACTTGTGTTTATCTGAACCACTGTAGGTCCTTACACTCTTATGGGTTTTACAAATACCCTAATCATGTTAGCAGTGAATTCCTGTTCTCAATTCCCATGGGTATGTCCACAGTGAATGGCTGATGCTTGAACGGTTACAAAGGACTTGCAAGTCTTTATCGGCATAAATGCAGTAGCCACATTCCATCCGAACGAGAGTCTGGTGTTCACCTCCAGTGTTTTCATAGACACTGCGGAAAGAATGAGTGTGACTGTGCAGTACTCCTCCCCTTATCATTCAGAAGGAAACACAATAGTGGGGAGGAAAACCATGACTTAAAGCAGTCTTTAACAGCTAGAGTCCTAGGTTCAGGTCGCAGTTGGGTTCATCACCTGTATGGGGTCCAGTAAGCCTTACACATTCTGCATAGGTGATCCTTGGGTGGTCGGACTCCCTGTAAAGTCCTGTTCAGAGTTAAGATGTGGGATCCAGACCTTACAGTCCCAGCACAGTGGCAGCGGAATTGCTGATATCAGTGAATGTTGGATGCTTTACATGCACTGAATTACTTTAGAGATGCTCAGAGCAACGTCTAACAGAAACATTATGCCACTGGTGAAGTGAAGGAAGCACTGTAAACTTCTGGTTGGACTCCAAAGATCGGGAATCTAGGTAGGGAGAAAATAATTGGCAAGAAAGAGTTCAGGCCATTATACAGATCGCCTGTGCCAGCTGTTGAAGGTACCAGAACTGTACTTTTACCCCCCATTGCCGGTATCAAACACAACCGATTTGTGTCTATTCATCTCATCAAACCACATCATGTGGCCAGGTCTACATAGTAGGCCTTGTGGGCTCCTGGGTAGTTTCATGCCGCCTCTCACTACCTTACAGAAAGGCCTGTTACCTGCTTTGACCAAGATGAAGCTTTTCCCCCGCCGGGGATAGCTAACTCTGAAGTATCACTGCTTCCAGTTACATCAGTACATCTACACAGATTTCAACTCTGCAAGCAGACAATGATTGTGTACTGCCATTAGCACCAGCTACCAGTTCTACACAGCTTCATGAGCCTCACATGTTTGTACAAACAGCATCCTGCTATTTTATCGACTTTGAAGACTTCTCTTCGAATTAATCAGATCCAACTATAAAAAGAGGACCACATGAACATTTTATTTGGCTCAAACAGACATACCTTATACCTCCATGGATGTACATTTGGACAACAATTTCATTACTTTTCCTCTTCATTTAGATTTGTTTTGTGACTGTCTTTTTCTTGCCTCTGAACAGACACGATCCCTCAGAAGGCTCTGATGTTGAACTGGTAAACGAGGTTCTGAAACCCCATGCTTCATCACACAAGGTGCAAAGTGTCCTTTCCCTAGTGAACATTTCAGCTGTTGCAGTTCCTGATTAAATTGTTTAGAATAAGGTATCCTATGATATATTTGGACCAGTAGAAGCTTTACAAGTCTACAAGTCCTATATGTATTTTGTAAATCCTTAACTGATGGTATCACACCTGGTACTATCTCTGATGATTGGTACATTAACACAGTGAATGAAATGCTTGGTGATATAGGGCCATATGTATCAAGCCTTTTTTCCATTGGCAAACGGGCAGATTCTCACAATCGGCCTGTTTGCGAATTGGTAAAAGCCTTTTGGGATGTATCATCCCAAAAGGCCATTGAAAATAGAGAATTGCAACATTAAGGAATTGCAAATTGCAGCTCCTTAAGTGCAATTCTGGAAGCATCAGAAATTTGCTATTTGGAATTGAAAATTACCACCAGCTTCAAGTTGGTGGTCATTTGCGATTTTCTTTAAAAAAGCACTTTTTTGATTTTTTAAAAGTGCCATATGTCGCGTATATAGGCCCTTAGTGCATGTATGTGCACAAAATGTGCACTCATGAATATTTCAGAAGGTGAAACAGGGTGTCCTTTTGGCACCCTTGCAACCTTGAAATTGCATTCTCAATTTGCGATTCTCTAATTGGTAATCGCAAATTGAGAATGTCTTTCTATTCACTCCTAAGGGCCTCCTAGCCCATAGGAATGAATGGGAAGGTATTCCTTATTTGCGAATCTCAATTCGCGATTCGCAAATATGGAATATGTAGGATTCGCACAACTTTTAGCAAATCCTACATACATTGCATTTTGTGATTCTCTAATTGCGATTCACTAAAAATCACAATTTGATAATTGCAAAACTCTTTTTTGATACATATGGCCATAAGAGCATTACACAGCTTTTAATAGTGAAGACATTGATAATGGTATATCTAATTAAGATGAAATGTTCTGTTTTCCCAGTTATGGTCATCATTATTTACATAAAGCAAGTACTCCACGTGCAGTATTTAATTACACCCAATGGGAACATTGCCCTAGACCACCACAGGGTAGCTCAAAGACATTTGCACAGAAATTTGCACATTTTTCATGTCATGATCCAGCAGACCCAGAGTCTTATTATTATCAACTTACACCTTCACTGGCAAAGAAAAATATGCTGACACAAAGTTGATTTTTTCTGCATCTTTCATTTTCCATTGCCGACACAAGGGTATGGGTTTTGTAGAGACAATATCAATTTAAAATCAATATAGGGTCTAGAGATTGGCAGGTACAGAGGGAATGAGGCTTTATTTAGAGCATGTCTTATACTACACCAACTGATTTTCCTAAGTAAAGCTGAAAAGCAGACATCCTGCCTTATCTTTTTTTTTTTTTTTTTTTTTTGTGCAGGTATAAAAGAATACAGTCGCATCAGGTTCATATTCAGCATGGGGGAACTTACATCATATTTCTATATCCACAGCCTTCATGCCCACAACCCAGGGGCCGGGCGGCGACATAATTTTCGTTAAGTAATGTGTGGTTATTCTATGACGAGCGAGCTATTCACGTCCCTCCCCAAACCTGCTTTTGTGTTAAATTTTTTCTCCCACAACTCCCACCCCCCCTATCTACAAAACTGGTTGGTTTCAACCCTCAACGTGGTAACAGTCCGATCACATGTTTATCAAACTTGAAGCCACTAGCCCATCAGTGTCGTGTGTGCCTACTCTACTGACGCTTGTCTCCCTCCCCATGTTACAGTATATCACCTTACCCGTGTGGTGTATCTAAGTTCCCAGTGTCTCAGTCTGCTACCGGGCCTAGATCGTGATCGAGTGGCCTCTCCCTTCCGTGTCTGTTCCCTGTTTGTCTATGAGTCGCCTCCCAAGTGCCGGCTTCTAGGCCATGGTATTGTCTCCATTTACCCCATACCTTTCGGAATTTTTTGGGACAGCCTCTCGCTTTGTACGTCACTCGTTCTGCAGCCATATAGAGGTCCAACCCTCTCCTCCACTCTTCTACTTCCGGCCTTTCCGCTACCCCCCAGTATTTTGCAATGTCCCTTTTCGCCACTACTAATGCCAGTACCAGGAAAATAATATGTGGGCGCGGCAGGTCTACTTCGGTCACCATTCCCAATAGTGCCAGTTTCGGGTCCAGTGTCAGCTCTACTCCCAGTACCTCCCCCAGCTCCGTGAAGATGTGGGACCAGTACGTTTGAATCTCCGCATCCTGCCTTATCTTGGCCAAGATAAAGGATCGAAATACACAAAAATTCGAACTGATGATTTGCGAATAGGCAGTAATTCACAAATTATACAGAGGATTCGTTTGTCAACATGCTTAGTAATGGGACATACAATTCTTCACGTTCCAATCCAGGGGGATGGCTAGTGTGGCTGTTAGATATGAATGGATGTCAAGTATGTTTTCATGACAACACAAAGGAGTTTAGGATAAATAGGCCAGACCCACGTTACCTACTGACACGTTTTATGACTAACTACTGATACAACACGCAGGAGTGGTTACAACATAAAGCGTTGCAAAGTTGTGCCTAGAGTGGATAAAACATTTAATGTTGTCTGAGGTGGAACAACACTTGTCTCTTCTTTCTGATGACATGGCCCTACCAAATTTTTTGTTTGGTCCTCAAAGACCACATCAAAAGCACTTTCTATATGCAATATACATCCAAGTGTGAAAAGTTTCAGAGCAGGCAGCTGCTGAGAGACTTAAAAAAGCTCTAGCGGTAGTTGACAATGATATGACTACATCATCCGCTAAGAATGCCACTAGTTTGTTTTTACCATACAACTTAATAAAAGAATAGGTCTTACACATAGATAAGGTAGGCAAATTAGAAATTACTATTGCAGAGGTATCATCAGCAGATTGGATAATACACCGATTTATTTCTATGGCAAATTCAACTTTTCACTTCAAATACTGCTTGCAACACCATCAATTAGGTAGATAGGATAAGGGTTTGTACATGAGGCATGGATGCTACTTTTACTTATTGTTATAGAAATGGTGCAATTGAGATTTTTCTTAGTGGTATGGGATGCAAAAATACTTTAGGCCATTCTCTAGTATGCAAGGAGGTTATGCTCCATTGCTATGGAGCGTAACCTCCCGGCATACTATGCCATGTTATCTGAAGGGCTCAACAGTTGCTGTGATTCTTCCGGCATTCGGATTGCTTTCTAATGGGAGTTATTTGATGTTGAATAGTCAAGGTTGGGATCAAACTGGGAATACTGTATCTGGTGATGGTTTCTGGGGTCATGACCTGTTGTACACAATTGCTATTTCCACTTGCCCGTACAGTTAGGGATGCAGTAATTTGGCCCTCAAAAAAAAATTTTGAATGTGAACATTGATGCTTTAAGTAGACTGAAAATCTTATTGTTTTAGAAGGATGTGGCCTCAATATCTGTAAGGGAAATGTTTGATCTTCAAGTTGCAAGGTGTTCCTCTAAGATACAGTTGCTACTTTGCACCAATCTCCCAAGCCATTTTGGTGAGCTAGTGCACCACATTTTTAACATTTCCATTTCTGCAAGGATAGGGCATTTTTTTAAAACCATTGGCTCGAGGTTGGTTGTACCTTCCAGATGGTCTTCAGAGTTATACCATCTTTTATACCAGAGGTCTTCAGCAAGTAGCTCGGGAGCTACTGGTAGCTCGCCAGTACCTTCAAAGTAGCTCTCTGAGGTGAAGTCAAGCCCAGTATCAAATTCAGAGAGTAGGTGCCTATTAAAGAAGGCAGCACTGCTCAAATCAAGACCCTTAGAGTGACAGCCAACCAAACCTATGGCAGGAACTCATACTAACCACATCGCTGCTTGAGAGTTTCCCCTGCTGTGCTGGACAGCAACGAAAACGGGTGGGGTCATGACGAGCTCAGCTCGTCATGAGCACCTGAGAGGTAAATTGCATGACGAGCTGAGCTCGTCTTGAGCATGGAAGGGGCTAAACACACACAGCATCGGCCTATAGGGCCTGCCACTTGACAGTCGGTATCCAATCTCAATATAACTAAGCCACAAGGAGATTGACCATGTTGTAGTCCCTGCTTTATCAGTCACAACATGTGTGTGAACAGTGGGCCATAAAAGAAGTATGGCAGCAGTAGCCTCAACAGTAATCAGTGCTGACCCACCAAAGTGTGAGACTGCAGGAGCCAGAGTAAAATGTGTCATTTGGGTGCATGATCAGCTCAAGACCTGAGGAGAACAGGGCATGATCCAGACCAGAGAAATTTAAGAGACTCCTCAGAAATTATGTGCATCCATAATAAAGACTATTGGTTCCTGAAAGCTACGCCTGATATCAAGGACCGCCAAATGTGTATGCTAGCCCCCATCATAAGGGTGTTATCTCTGATTTAATTGTGCGCATTCGTGGCATAATAGTGCCAATGGCATAATATTGGTCATCCTTGACTATTTTGGGTATTTTTGGACTAGTTGTGGTATAGTGACAGCCAACATTTACATACAGGGAGCATGACTGGCCTACATTTTCCTATTCATGGCATAACAATGGTCATGACTGATATATGTTTCTGCCCTGACCCTTATGGTTTCCAGCCTTGGCACAACTGGGGTCCTTGTATAATAGTGCAGCATTATTGTCATAAAACAGGCATCCGTGGTGCTGTGGTGAGCATCCACGGCATAAGACTGAAATACCTGGGTATTCAAAGAAGTCTGTCCGTATGAGGCATTTGTACATGAGAGTACTTGATGAAAATGATAAGCGGATGTTTTGGGACTGTGCATTTCCTAAAATCTGAAAATTTATATTTTAAAGTCAGTTTGTTTTCAAAAACGGGTTTTCTTCTTGGAAACTGAGTTTGTTTGCCCACAGTGGAAAGTGGCATTTGATAGAAAAAATTTCAGTTTCAGAAACTGATGAATGATAATTTAAGCTGAGCTGGGAAGACCTACTGCTGTACTTATATACTTTGTGCAGTAGGGCATGTCAAGATTGGAATGTTACTTCATAAGTCAGGTGGAGGCATTTTATATTGATGAACATTTTCCTGGGACTTCTGTTGGTAACCGCACCAGGGGGCGTATTACGTATTTGCATTGTTTGCGCCTGCCGCACCTTTGAAAAGGTGCACCTGGCGCAGACAATGCCAATGCTCCCCGTTATGGTGAATGCACTGCCCTGTGGGCAGTGAATTCATGTGAAAACACGGAGCAGTTGCTCTTTGTTTTCACAGTGCACTTTCAAAGGGGATGAGGGAATCCCCTTTTAGGCGGGTGTAGTCAGTGAATCTACCACTGCACCCGCCTGCAAGGGGATGTCTCGGGGGTCCATGAGACCCCCATTATGCCCTGCAGAGGGTTGTTCTCAGGGGGCGCACTGACAGTACGCCAACTTTTAAATGGCACACACTCAGTGCACCTTCTGAGGGCTTCTTTGTGTCTGCGCCTGTGTCTATAATATGGCGCTGGCGCAGAGTCAAAGAAATGCTCTCATTTTCATAGGGCACGCCCATATTCAAATGAGGGATCACCCTCTATTGATAGCACTGGCACTTTAAGTGCATAAGCGATATCGGTATTATAGAAGGGATCGCACAAGCGTCTGCGCCCCCTTCTATAATACCAAAGTTCCCTGGGGGCGTGCATAGTGGGCGCAAAAGCCCCTTGCGCCCCCGGGGCACAGTATATAATACAGTACCTGGAATACTTGGGTGGTAACTACTGATAATCATGTTTGAGTGGTCATAGTGTAGACACTATTTTGCAGTTATAAAATGTACTAGTAGCTCAGGAAGACTTTCCTTGAGCAAAAGTAGCTCTCACTACAGAAAAGGTTGGAGACCCATGTTTTAGACAGTCAGTGCTGGGAGACATTTTTAAGGCTAACTGCTTGTTCTATTCCTAACTGTGGGGAGACTGATTTATTCTATTTTCTCCACAATGGATATTCTGCCATGCAGGAAAATGGGGATAGCACTGCCTCATGTGCTACTATGTCGTGAGAGAAAGATGCAGTCCTTTGGCACACCCTTGCTTCAAGGACTCAATGACAACTGTTTTTTGTTCTTTTGGCCTGTCTGTCTACACTGTGTGAAGGCCGTATCCTGCTGTCAGCTGTGCCCTTTCCAGTGTCCCCTTGATATATGCTTGGGGATGCAACCAGTCAATCTACAGACATTCACTGTTGGTGGGTCCACTAAAGACTCACTTGTACAGATGCCTTGCACGATTGCTTCAAAATGCATATTATGAGCCTTTCTGGGATGCTTCGGCTCCTAGTGACTTAGATTCTAGTTCGTCCTCTGCAGATGCACAACTGACCATCACTCCTTCGGCAGCTGATGAGGGGATTGGAATTGAACATGTTTGGTCCTGGAGCTTATGAGAGAAGTGCTACCAAAACAATCATTTGTGGAAGCTGGGAACAGCATTATTTTGTCTACTCCTCAGAATATTTAAACAATCTGGCAGTTTTGAGCAGTGGAGATTTTTTAATTCTGCTATGATTTTATCCACTAAATTGCTTTGATGATGAAGTCTTTTTGCTTACCTTTTTCTATTGGATTTTTAAATACAATTTGGCTTTCTATATGTTTATATTCATGGAGAAGCACACTGCTTTTATGATTTTAGGTTTCTTATTAAATCTATAGTTGTAGCATAAGTTTTAGAAAACTCGCATCCAAGGAGTGGGTGCTATGTGGTCACATTAACAGTAGCGGCCCGTGGTGGGAGTGCTGTCGGGCGCTGATGTGGGGCGGTGGAGGGGCAGGGCGATGCAGGGCGCGCAATGAAATTCGATGTATTTATTTATATGTTTACTTACCTCCAATCGGCCGTAATCCGTAATTTACTACCCCCACCCTGCCCCTCCCCCGCCCCACGTCAGCGCCCAGCAGCACTCCCACCACGGGCCGCTACTGCGCGTTAGATCTGGGCGACACACCACCATGTTTGTTAATGTTCGCTCTATGACAGCTTTGTCAGGATACAATCAATAATGACGGCCTGACTGGAACTTTGGCATGGCAACATGGGTGAAGTTTAATACATAATGATATAACTCTTTTGTTTAGTTAGACAAGCATTTTGCTGACACGGTCGAGGTCGCCCGATGCCGGATTTCCAGCCCAGCTGAATCCTGTTTACTTCCTGAGATGGATGGTGCCCAGCTCTACACCAAGACGGGCTCTCATGTGAAACAAGCCAAAAGGTAATTGGGGCATTAGATCAAGGGATTCCAGCAGATTCACCCACCCTAGAAACATTAGGATAGGGAGCGCTAGGTAGGAGCACAAATATATCTGTACTAATAAGCAAGCATCTTTTCTATGTAACAGCACACTGGTTGAATTGTTAAATTTCTGTACTACACGCATGATGCTGATTACTCTTTGAGTCACTGTGGGGCCCCAGTGTTCTACAGATGCAAAAACAACAGTTGATGGACAGAAGGCAGAACAATATCATACATTCACCCCAGTACAGAGATCTGGGCCTAAATCCATCATTGTTTTGCTCACCATGCCATTCCAGTTTGAACCCAGCCATATGCAAACCAGTCTTGACCATGTGCCCCAAGGGAACAGTCCAGCCCGAACTGGAACCAGTCCTTCTCATCCAGGCAAAAGGGCAGCAGGCAGCTAATAGGCACAGCAGGGCAGACCTCCAGAGCATTAGTCCTTCAGCAGCAGAGTAGCAGTTCTTCCCGCAGTACAGTAGTGCTTTTTTGTATCAGAGTGACCACATGTCAAGAATTGTACCGAGCATTTTGAACAACTTAGATATAAGAGTATTTGTACACTTGGGAGTACAGTAAAGGAACTTCTTGCCAAAATCAGAACCTAGTGAATTTTGTTCAAGATCTAAGTAGCCTGGCTTATTTTAGTGTAAATTAAACACAAAGAAAATGATGCCACATTGTGGCAGAATTTTTCTAGAGGAATTTACATGTATAATAAGACTTTGTTGAATGATATTTTGCCAGTGAATTTTTATTTAGTAAATCATCAAAATTCAGTGTTCAATATCACATGCAATTAAGAGTTTTTCATTGTACAGTTTTACTAGCCTTCATTAACCTGTCAAAACAGCCTTCTTAATTGCAGTGTAGTTTTCATTCCCTGCCATTCCAGCTATTGAGTTTGCTTGAGCATCAGAGGCCTGCAAGCGTTTCTAGATTTGAAAAGTCAGCTACCATAACTCTCCCAACCGCTTAAAGAAAGTAAAATTAGCAGCTATTCAATATGCAGTATGTATGAATGAAACCACAGAAAAGACCGTTTTGAACAAAATAATATTGTTTCAGTTGCTCAATACAGTAAACTATTGCCCACATTTGCATCTATGCACGTCACGTTATATTGGTGTTATGCAAAATAGAGTTATCTTAATATTTCTTATGATCACATGGTCCAAAACAATATTACCCAACAATTTTATCAAAACAGAAAACTCTAATTAAACTCTTCGGTGTTAGACACATGTACAAGCTTGTGCAAAAGCATGTGTTTTTATTTTTTTACCGTGAAGGTATTCAAACGTTGGCACAACGGGAGTTTCTGTTTGGAAAATTGCAACTTTCTAAAAATAGCATTTTCAAAATTGTGATTTAAAGTCTGATTTTACCATGAGAGAGGATTTTTCATTACAGTTCCAAAGACACCAAACATGAACTGGTTACCTGCGTCCATATGAAATTCATCATCTCCAATGTGAGCCTAATTCAAGAGTTTTTTACTACCAGGATATGTAAAACTAAAAACTACATGCCCCACTTTTTAAATACATTGCACCCTGCCCTCTGTGCTGTCCAGGGCCTTCCCTAGGGGTGACTTGTATGTACTAAAAAGGAAGATTGCAGCCTGGCAAAAGGTTTAATTTGCCAGGTTGAAGTGGAAGTTTAAAACTGGACATGCAAGTTGCAATGGCAGACCTGAAACATGATTTAGCGTTTTTTACTTAAGTGGGTGGCTTATTAGTGCTGCAGCCTTACTAGTAGCATTCAATTCACAGGCTCTGAGCCCAAGTAGTGCTACTTTACTAGAGATTAACAAGTAATTTAAATATGCCAACTGGGTATAGGCTAATTGTACTGTGATTTAAGGAATATGGTAATAAAAGTCAATTAGAGAAACACTAAGCACATGTCAATGAATTACAACTTGAGGTCAAAAACCTTACACAAAAAAAAATGTTTTCTCTCTTTCTTGTTAAGGCCATTTAGACATGATTAAAATGAGGATCCTTCCTATAATACATTTTTACCTCATGAAATTACCAATTAAAATACAGAAAAGCGTCTTCTCTAAAATTAACAGATTCTTGTTAAAAATAATGTGGAATTACAGAAGGCGAAAACATCTCTTATTAATTTAAAAAACAAAGTCAAAAGGAGGGGTTTATTTTCCAGTCTTTGCTAAACATAATGGTGCCTTTGGTTTAAAGCAAGCTCTAGTCTCTAGCTCAGAAAAAATGGACACTGAGTCATGGTTTTATTTGGAGTCCATAGACTACTTTCCTAGGCTTTGGAACCTCCCACTATCATGCATTCCTGAACCTTACTCAAATACTATTTTGTTAATAACATTTCTTTCGTAAAATGATTTACTAAAAGCTCTATGTGGTATGATAAGTGGATTAAAAACAACTTTACTGTTATTTGCTGTAAGGAATGTTAGTCTAAAGTAATCTTTTTAGCCTTGCATTTGCTGGAAGGGAGCAAAATAATCTCATTCTCCTATTTAGCCCATGAATATAACATTGGTAATAATTCCCATACTCTAGACAATAAACTTGTTTGTGTCCTTCAAACCTCTTTATGCACACTCAACGTGGTACATAAATAACACCTAATATATTCCAGATGGCTCTATTCCAAAATTGTACCCTACTAAATCCTCAGTCATATGTATGTTTTTAAACGCACCAGGGTCAAATAGAGCAAAGTATAGCACAGATGATATTTGGGAGCTAGAATTGAACTTCACCTTGCCTCTACCAACATGGGATATAATTGTGTACAGGATCCATTCCACTTCACATTCCACTAGCTTGATTCAAACCTTCTTATTTTCATAAAATAGATTATAAAATTCTCCAGGTCAGTTACTTAATAGGCAAACAATCTGCCAGGACACTTGTTGTTTTTGTTATGTACAAAGTGGTACCTGCCTTCACACGTTTTTTACATGTCCTAAAATTTACTTTTAGAAACAAGTTTGGAACACAATTACTTACATTTGATACGTTCCAATTTATTTTTCAATTGCTATTCTTTTTCTTGGGGATTGCGGTAAGGGGTGGGATTCAAAATTAATATTCCCTAAAACAAGTCAATTGATTGATATCTTGATATCTGTTAATTATACCTTCTATTTGGAAGTCTGGTGATCAAATGACATTAAAATCGTGGTATGATTCTGTATGTTATAACCATAGATTGGTTAATTATAATCTGAATTCTTTACAATTTACAATTTAGCTTCCTCTTACCAATTACGTATTTAGAAGTTGTATTGTCTCCCCTAATTTAGCAGATATTCATAAACTTATTTGAATTCGAGCCTTCCATCCATTTTTAAACTTTTTTAATGTATTCCTATTTTAATCTATTTTTCCATCTGCTAGAAGAACTTTTCGTTGCTGCTATCGTTCCTTTTTTCTTCTTAATGTCTCATCTTTTTAATATTTTATCTTTATGTCACTCTCTTTCTGGCATCTCTTCTTCTTTCTCTTATTCTATCCCCAGGACTCAAATGAATTCAAAATTATTGTCTGTTGTTATGGATACATATATTTTATATTTTCTACTTAATTTTAGACTTCGAACCAATGATGATTTAAATCGTCTTAATTCTTTGTTATAATTCGATTTCTATTATTTTGTAAATGTTAAATGCATGTTTACAGGCCACTGTTAATGTAGTCTTGATTTTGTAATAAACAAAATTAAACTTAAAAAGTCTTCTGCAGAGCTCACCAATCTGTAATTGGGGTTCTAGCCACTAAAAGGAGCGTAGACTTCAAAACTAATTTCACAATGTTTTAAGGTACTCTGGAATGGAAGAGCTGAGTCTTCAATATTTTGTCAAAGAAAATGGGTTGGATGTCTTAATTTCAAAGGCATGGCTTTTATGAGAAAAGAGCTATTGTAGAAAATGTCTTAACACTCAATGTCACTTTTTTGAAACGTGGTACTCTTTTGAAACGTGATACTCTTGGCCAAAAAAACGAGTTGGGAGACTGCAGTAGTCTGGAGGGGCCTTCAACATAAGTCGTGTTTCCAAGCATTTTGAACAACTTAGAAATAAGAGTATTTGTACACTTGGGAGTAAAGTAAAGGAACTTCTTGCCAAAATCAGAACCTAGTGAATTTTGTTCAAGATCTAAGTAGCCTGGCTTATTTTAGTGTAAATTAAACACAAAGAAAATGATGCAACATTGTGGCAGAATTTTTCTAGAGGAATTTACATGTATAATAAGACTTCGTTGAATGATATTTTACCAGTGAATTTTAATTTAGTAAATCATCAAAATTCCGTGTTCAATATCACATGCAATTAAGAGTTTTTCATTGTACAGTTTAATTAGCCTTCATTAACCTGTCAAAACAGCCTTCTTAATTGCAGTGTAGTTTACATTCCCTGCCATTCCAGCTATTGAGTTTGCTTGAGCATCAGAGGCCTGCAAGCGTTTCTAGGTTTCAAAAGTCAGCTATCATAACTCTCCCAACCACTAAAAGAAAGTAAAATTAGCAGCTACTCAATATGCAGTATGTATGAATGAGTCAGCAGAAAAGACCATTTTGAACAAAATAATATTGTTTCAGTTGCTCAGTACAGTAAATTATTGCCCACATTTGCATCTATGCACGTCACGTTATATTGGTGTTATGCAAAATAGAGTTATCTTAATATTTCTTATGATCCCATGTTCCAAAACAATATTACGCAACAATTTTATCAAAACAGAAAACTCTGATTAAACTCCTCCGTGTTAGACACATGTACAAGCTTGTGAAAAAGCATGTATTTTTATTTTTTTACCGTGAAGGTATTCAAACGTTGGCACAACGGGAGTTTCTGTTTGCAAATTGTGACTTTGACCATCATACTGTATGCATGTGTATTTTTCTCAGTCACGCGAGGTGAAAAGCCAAGCACGGTATGCATTTCCATGCAAATATATTACTAGTTACCAGTGCAATATGGGTTCAGATATTGCAAAGACGACCCCCCGTGTGCCCTAAGTTAAGAAAAGTTCAATATCTCAAGTCCATTAACATTCCTGAGATCTTTATTAAGATCTTCAGAGCAGTTCCAAGGCTACTTGTAGCCAAAGCCCAAGTTAATTCATATTCACATTAACTAACTAAGGGCCTGTGTCGGCTGGCAGGGAACGAGGGTGGCGAGGCAGGGAACAAAATATATAGTTTTTTAAACCACTCACTTATTCATGGCTGACTGATCTCTCCCTCGAGAGTCCTGGAAGCACGCAGGCTGACCTAAGCCAATGCCAATAACAACGCTGCAATAATACCTCATGTTTAATGACTGGGTCAAGAACGAGTAGGACTAAGAGTAATGAGGATTACCAGTAAGTGTCAGGACATTATTGATACAAGAGTATGGAGGAAAGATGTCAGAATCTCTGTGGAAGAGAGAGCCACTAGGACTGGGGGTAGAAAAACATAACATCCGGTGGGGAGACTTTGGCAGTGAAATAGATACATGTAGATAGGGCGACACATACATGGGGCAGTGACAGTGAGATATGGAAACCAGGACTAGAATTCATAGACAACAAGGCTTTTACCCCTTCAAAAAGGACTCAAATGAACTAATGTCTATTTAATTCCAAATTAGGAGAGAAAAGGCAGACAAATTCTTAATCTTTGCATATGTGGCGCTTCTAAACACAATTGTAACCTCCACAGAGCTTTCTCCCTCTATACCGTTTACAATGGAGCTCACTCAATTATGCCTTTTCTCTATGTTGTACAACTCCTCTCATCCCGCACAAAACCTCAAACATTCCATCCAAATTGAGGCTTTTTTCCGTTCACTCTATTCCTTTTCCTCAAATGCAGTCCTCCATTAGTTTTCAAATGACCTTAACAACTTAGCATCCAAAAAAGTAATATTACCTAAACAAATAAAGGGCTTGCTGCAAAAACCTGGTCTTTTTTAAAACATATATAACATTTTTAGATGCACGTTGGCCAAGTCCTCCACCTATTATCTCCAATAAGTCCCACACAGCTGGGTTGCTGAGTGGTCTTTGGAGGCGACGCCCCCTTTCTCCACCACTTTGCAAACACGCCTCCTGGCGCACTACTGGTCGAGGGTCTACGCATCCTGCTGTCTGGGACTCACTGGAGGTAACAGAAGGAGTTCCTGGATCGCAAGGACCCTCAGCATCCAAGGGAACTGCATCCCCCAACCACCACTGCGACAGGAGGCACATTTACAGAGTGGTGGTGAAGGGGTGTGGCCTCCGGTGACTTGACAGAGTTTTTTTTGGTAAAAATATTAGAAGGGAGGGGGGTTTCGTGGACCCACTTCCCTGGACCATTTCTGGCCCCATGGACCCCATCCCCAAGAACCAGGTATTTTTTTTAAATGGGAGAGGGTGCCCATGTGGCTTCTCAGCCTGAGCCCAGCTGATTAAGGCCTCGGGGACCCCAGGCCCTGCACCACGGTGCAGTGGCACCGTGGTCCAGAGGCCTATGGGCCGCTCAACCCAGATAGTTGTATTTTATAACTTCGAACAGCATGTGAGGCAGAGGCGGATGGGAGGTGGGAGGTGCAACTCCTTCCTCTGGCAAGGGCTCCTGACACTGCCCCCACTGCTGACACGAGTGCTGTTTTCATGTTAAATCAGCCTTTTTCAGTTGATTATAGATGTTGTCCCTCTGGTGGATTTGTGACACATTTTTTATCACAGAAACAAGACGGATACGTTTTGCGTTGTCGTAATGCCCCGAACCACACCTCTAATTCTTGGATTATTAGAATTGCCAAGCATGCTTTAGTTCTTTGTAGGTAGATCGTTCAAGCAAGTGACTCGCACGGCTGCTTATGTTGACAGACCTCAGCTTTCTGAAAGTTAGCCCTGATAATAGTGAGCGAATATCAATTTGTGTATTTAATATGCCTATTATAGACAAAACCATAAATACAGTGCCAATAGATCCAGAAGATCAGCATGTTTCTGTGAGCTGTCTTACTTTTTCAGTGAGCTTTCTGCTTCTTTGGGTCCATAGGCTGCTAAAGTTTGTTGCAAATTCAACTCTGTGAGTTTTCCGTTGGTTTGGGATTTCTGTGTTGATATTAACACACAGAAAACATGTGTCTTTTCTTTCACCATATTCGAATATTTGTTTTCACACTGTAGGAAAAAATACAGCTCATTTGAATGGACTGCAAGCTGTCTTCTCACTATTACCGCCTTGGCAGGACTTCCAGAATCACATTGAACAAGTGGCACTGCCAGCAAATTTCTGAATAGCAGCAGACACAAGTTTGTTGATGTTAAACAACTTTTACTGATTTAACACATACATCTATGTACATACATACTCTATAAGCAAAGTGTAATGCGGCTCAATAAATGTTTTTTTTTAAAGCACCCCATACAGCGTTTTCACTTTGATATCTTCCATGCACCTTTCTTCACATGAGCCGCATCTAAAGAAAGGGGCTATGTCGACATTAAAGTGAAAGCTCGGTATGGGGCACTTTTAAAAAAAAAACACATTTGTTTGTCAACTTGACTTGAGTCGTCTAAAGAAAGGGGCGTGACCGACATTATAATGAAAGAGTGGCATGAGGCGCTTTTGCAAACAACCATTTACAATGCAAAAGGTCTTGCATTTATTAGAGTTTAAGCTATTGCTATTGTAAATTACAATTCCTTTTATTTATGTTTTACCTCCTTAACTGTGGCGCAAATTCCGCCGCGGTGCGGGAGTTCTAAAGAGTGGGTCGGACGTGCACAGCACTAGCGAGGTAGTGATTGCAACGGCAGGTACTGAAAGAGGCGTAAATGGTACAGAAAGAGCAAGAGAAGTACAGAAAGAGGGAACAGGGTGCAGAAAGAAGCAAGAGAGCTGCAGAAAGAAGCAAGGGAAGTGCAGAAAGAAGCACAAGAGGTGCAGGAAGAGGGAAGACGAGTACAGAAAGAGACAACAGGGTGCAGAAAGAAGCAAGAGAAGTGAAGAAAGAAGCAATAGAAGTGCAGAAAGAGGCAAGTGAGATGCAGGAGGCAAGAGAACTGCAGAAAGGGTCAAGAGAGTTGCAGAAACAGGCAAAAGGGGTGCAGAAAGAAGGAACAGTTGTGCAGACGGAGGCAAGAGAGGTTTAGAAAGTGGAAAGAGGGATGCAGAAAGAAGAAAGTGAGGTTCAGAAAGAGGCAAGAGAGTTGCCAAAAGAGGCAATAGAAGTGTAGAAAGAGGCAAGTGAGGTGCAGAACAGGGCAAGAGAACTACAGAAAGAAGTAAGAGAGTTGCAGAAACAGGTAAGAGGGGTGCAGAAAGAGGAAGGAGAGGTGCACAAAGAGGCAGGAAAGGTACAGAAAGAGGCCAGAGGGGTACAGAAAGAAGGAAGGGAGGTACAGAACGAGGCAATAGAAGTGTAGAAAGAGGCAGGTACGGTGCAGAAAGAAGCAAGAGCAGGGCAGAAAGAACCAACAGAGGTGTAAATGAGGCAAGGGGGGTGCAGAATAAAGGTAGGCGAGATGCAGAAAAATGCAAGACAAGTACATGAGGGGTGCAGAAAGAGCAAGAGAAGTCCAGAAAGAAGCAACAGAGATGCAGAAAGAGGCAGGAAGGGTTAAAAAAGATGGAACAGGGGTGCAGAAAGATGCAGAGAGGTGCAGAAAGAGAAAAAGGTGGTGCAAAAATAGGCAAGAGGGGTGCAGAAATCAGCAAGTGAGGTGCAGAAAGAGACAACACAGGTGCATAAAGACGCAAAGGCCATACATGCCCCTTCCATACTTAAAACAATTAAAAAGAGGCAATGCCCCGGGGATGGGGTCCCCAGGGCCATTATTGTCCCCAGGAGTGGGGCCACGCACCATTCCGCCTTCATTTTTTTTAAATGTTGGCCAGGCCCCGGGGGATGGGGTTCCTGGGGCCAATAGTGGCCCAGGGAAGGGAGGCCACATGGCCCCCTTTCTGTTTTTTTTTAAAGCCCAAGCCCTGGGGGATGGGGTCCACAGGGCCCAAAAAATACTAAAAGAAGGGGGTGCCACACAACCCCAATTCTAAATATATATAAAAAAAGAAAAGCCAGGAAACGCACTCTCTGGTACATTCTAAGTGGGAGGATTAAGTCCCCTTCATTCCAGAGGGTCCCTGGGGGCCAACTAGCCAACCAGGTACCTCCAGGAAGCCTGACACAGTGGGATTGCTGAGAGGTGGTCCAAGGTCATGCCCCTTTTACACCACTCTGCAAACGTGCCTCTATGCGCACTGCTGGTAGGGTGATGAGGTGCTCCTGTGTCCTGAGGACCTCAGGACACAAGTGAACTTCATCCCCCGAGCAGCAGTGCACCAGGAGCTGTGTTTGCAGAGTGGTGTAAAAAGGGGGCATGGCCTTTGGCACTCTCAGCAAATCAGCTGTATGGGGCTCACTGGAGGTAACAGGAGGGCTAGTTGGCCCCCAGGGACCCTCATGAGGCAAGGGGACTTCATCCCCCAACCAAGAGCCCGCCAGGAGGTGCGTTTGCAGAGTGGCCTGTGTCCAACTTTTAGAAATCCCACTGTGTGGAGCTTACTGGAGGGAAGAGGTAGGCTAGATGGCCCCTAAGGACCCCCAGCAGCAAAGACGACTTCAATCCCCATTCAAGAGCGTACCAGGGAGCATGTTTGCAGAGTGATGGGCTAAGGGGGCGTGGTCTATTATGAGAATTTTGCAATCCTGCTGTGTGGGACATACTGGAGGTAATAGGAGGGGTAGTTGGCCCCCAAGGGTGTCCTTGGGGGCCAACTACCCCTCTTGTTACCTCCAGTAAGTCCCACACAGTAGGATTGCTAAGATGTCTTCGGAGGCTACGCCCTCTTACTCCACCACTCTGCAAATGCACCCCCTGGCAGACTACAGGATGCGGGATGAAGTCCACTTTACTCCTGAGGGACTTTGGGGCCAAGAAGCCCTCCTGGTACCTCCTGTAAGTCCTATGCAGCAGAATTCCTGACTGCTGTTCAGAGGCCCAGCGCCCTTTCTCCACCACTCTGGAAACACAACTACTAGTTAAAGATGCATTTTCAATGTAATAGGTTTCGCATTAGCAAGAGTCAGAGCTATTGGCATTTTAAATGTCAAAGTTTTTACTAATGTTTTTTGGTGTAGAGTGCATGTACGTATTGTGTAGTGGAATTATGTGGTATGTTGTGCAGCAGAATGATGTGAATAAAAACTGTGGTATTTAGTGTATAGGAATTCTGTGGAGAGGGATTATGTGTTTTGGAGAGTAATCATGTAGTATTGTAGTCTGTGTCGTGAAGTGGTAACCTCAGGTTTAGTCTTCCTCATTTCAATAGAAGCTAAACTATAAACTCAATGAGACACAAAAAAAGAAGGAACCACTGAGGAGCACTTCTGGACCTAGTCGGGGGTATGACTCATGAGCAAGGCCACTGGAATTATGTGACTGTTCGGCTGCACCAATTTTCACATAATTAAACATTTTTCGCATTTGCCAAATATTCCGTCATCTGCTGCCTAATCGGCTCAAATGTTTAAAAAGAATGCAGCTTCACATGTTACAGCATGGTGGAAGGCCCTTTGCAAAGCTGGAATGGTCAGGTGTTACTTATTGCTAAATGTGGGTGTTAAATTGATACTAATGGTGCACAAATCTCTCTTCTTTCTGTGCCTCTCTTGCCTCTTTCTGCATGTCGCTTGCATCTTTCTACACCTTCCATCCTCTTTCTGCACTTCACTGTCTACTTTCTGCACTTCACTTGCCTCGTTCTGACCTTCTCTTGCCACTTTCTGTACCTCACTTGCCTCTGTCAGCACCTCTGTTGCTTTTTTCCACAGATCTCGTGCCTCTTTCTGCACTTCTCTTGCCTGTTTCTGTACTTCCCTTGCCTCTTTCTGTACCTCTCTTGCCTCTTTTTGCACCTCACTTGCCTCTTTCTACACTTCACTCTTTCCTTCTGCAGCTCTTTTGCCTGTTTCTGCACTCCTCTTGCCTCTTTCTGCACTACTCTAGACTTTCTGTACCTATCTTGCCTCTTTCTGTACGTCAAGTGCCTCTTTCTGCAATTCTCTTGCCGCTTTCATTATCTTGCCTCATTCTATACCTCTCTTGCCTCTTTCTGTACCTCACTTGCTACTTTCTGTATCTCTCTTGCCTTTTTCTGCACATCTATTGCCAATTTCTGCAACCCTGTTGCGTCTTTCTGCACTTCTCTTGCCTCTTTCTGCACCCCTCTTGCCTCTTTCTGTACTTGGCTTGCCTCTTGGTGCACCTCTCCTACCTTCTTCAGCACCCCTCTTGCCTCTTTTTGCACCTCTGTTTGTTTTTGTTGCACCCCTTTTGCCTGTTTCTGCAACTCTCTTGCCACTTTCTGGAGTTCTCTTGCCTCTTTCTGCACTTCTGTACCTTCTTTCCTTACCCCTCCTTGCTCTTTCTGTACCTTTGCCGCCTCGTTGTGCACCTCTTCTACCTTTTTCTGCACCCCTTAGCTTCTTTTTGCACCTCTGTTGATTTTTTCTGCACCACTTTTGCCTGTTTCTGCAACTCTCTTGCCTCTTTCTGCACTTCTGTTGCCTCTTTATGTAAGTCTCTTGCTTCTTTTTGCACCCCTGTTGTCTATTTCTGCACCCTTGTTGTCACTCTGCACTCATCTTCCCTCTTTCTGCACCTCTTTTGCTTCTTTCTGAACTTCTCTTGCTTCTTTCTGCACCTCTGTTTCTTCTTTCTGCACCATTCGTCCTTTTTTTGCATCCCACATGCCTCTTTCTGCTGTTCTCTTGCCATTTCATTTTCTGCATCTCTTGTGCCTATTTCTGCACCTCTGTTGCTTCTTTCTGCACTTCTCTTGCACTTCTGTACCCCTCCTGCCTCTTTCTGTACCTTTCCCGCCTCTTTGTGTACCTCTCCTACCTTTTCTGCACCCCTCTTTTTGCACCTCTGTTGTTTTTTTCTGAACCCCTTTTGCCTGTTTCTACAACTCTCTTTCCTCTTTCTGGAGTTCTCTTGCCTCTCTCTGCACTTTTCTACCTTCTTTCTGTACCCCTCCTCGCTCTTTCTATACCTTTGCCGCCTCGTTGTGCACCTCTTCTAACTTGTTCTGCACCCCTTTTGCTTCTTTTTGCACCTCTGTTGGTTTTTTCTGTACCACTTTTGCCTGTTTCTGCAACTCTATAGCCTCTTTCTGCACTTCTGTAACCTCTTTCTGTAGGTCTCTTGCTTCTTTCTGCACCCCTATTGTCTTTTTCAGCACCCTTGTTGTCACTCTGCACTCATCTTCCCTCTTTCTGCACCTCTGTTGCTTCTTTCTGAACTTCTCTTGCTTCTTTTTGCACCTCTGTTGCTTCTTTCTGCACCTTTCTTCCCTTTTTTGCATCCCACATGCCTCTTTCTGCTGTTCTTTTGCCAATTTCTGCATCTCTTCTGCATCTTTCTGCACCTCAGTTGCCTCTTTCTGCACTTCTCTGGCTTCTTTCCACACCTCTGTTGCTTTTTTCAGCAATTCTCTTGCCTCTTTCTGTACTTCTCTTGCTTGTTTCTGTACCTCTCTTGCATCTTTCTGCACCCCTGTTGTCTCTTTCTGCACCTCACTTGCTTCTTTCTATACCCCTATTGCCTATTTTTGAACCACTTTTTTCTCTTTCTGCACCTCTCTGCGTCTTTTTGCACCCCTGTTGTTAGGACACAAACCGGATCGTCCACACTATGCTTTTAGGATCCTGTGCGAGCGTTCCGTTCTTTGAACTACAACCCCCAAGATAGTCTCGCCATGAACTACGCTACCCAGAGGGCAACGCACGGAGCATGCGCAGTTCGCGCCGACATAAAACGGACCATGGACGCTGAGGATGTCGTCGGATATTCCGTGTTCGTGGTTTCGGAACACAGCGCCTGAGCCTCTGACAAGGTGAGACCTTGATTCCTGGACTTTCTTCTTTGTTACCTGGAGTTAGCTAAGTAGGAGAAGCGGCCGCGACCTACAGGCTACGGGTCCCGATATCCGTTGTTTGAACCCAGCACTTCGGAGCCACAGCCCCCGCTCGAGGGTAATCGAGCGAGCAACACGCTCCTTGCCTCCAAGTTGGCTCAATCCCTGCTCGAGTGTTCATCGGGCGAGCCAACGCCCCCCCTTCTGGCGTTATAGCCCCAGTCCCCGCTCGAGGGTTATCGAGTGTGCATGACACAGAACAGTACTGCATAAGTGGCACCAGTCCCCGCTCGAGGGTTATCGAGCGTGCAGGACACAGAACAGTACTGCCTAGTTTGTACCAGTCCCCGCTCGAGGGTTATTCGAGCATGCTGGACACCTTAACTGTTTTGCATTGGTTGCTACAGTCCCCGCTCGAGGGTAATCGAGCAGGACCAGAGCAAGCCCTTTGTTTACATATTTTGCCCTCCGTTGGAGAGTGTCGGGACCGACACTAATGCGGAGACGATATAAGGCGTAGAAACCCAAAGTTATGTCGACGCCCTACACGAGTACTCGAGTGGCATTGTCGGTCACTGCTTAGCATGGTGCCCTCTGTTGGTGAATGTCGGGACCGGCATTCGGGCAGAGGACGGTTTGACGGATAGGTCTCGGAACTACACGCGGTGTATCCAACCCCGTAACGGACCGTTGCTGTACTGTTTCACTCTGGCAGTACTTTGATTTATTAAATCTGGTTTACACAACCCAACAGGTCTGTACTGTTTCATTGCACTGACAAGGTTGTCAGGGTGGTGTTCTTTAGTTACCCGATCCTGAGGAATCTGGGGATTACATAATATCCGACCTCAAAAAACTCTAATCATCCTCCCGATTGGGTACAGAACCATGGCCGCAATGGAAGACGTGTTGGCAGCATTGCTTGATGTCCAGAACGAGCTAGCCGCATCCTGTCAAGAGACAGTGGACTTACGGGCTAGAATGGACAACCTACAGAGGAATCCGTTTAATGCTGGGGCTCCTAATACAGGACAGCCTGCATCGGTTGTGGTAGAAATGCCAGTAGCAATACCACTTGCCACCCCGGAAAGATACAGCGGAGACTCCGTCACGGTCCAGGTATTCATAACGCAGGTGGCCCTCCACTTCTCCTGCAAGCCAAAATCCTTTCCTACAAACCATGCGAGAGTTGCCTTTATGATTTCTTATTTGGCGAGGAACGCAGCCCAATGGGCTGTACCATTGGTGAGCAGGGACGACCCGCTTTTGTATGATTGGGAAGCCTTTCAAGAGGAATTTTTAAAAGTGTTTGACCGGAGAGTGGACTCCTATACCGCAGACAGAGAACAACTCGAGTTGAAACAGGGCACCACAGGTCTTGTCCAGTATCTGAACGTGTTCAGGCGTCTCATCGCGGAAACCAAATGGCCACCGGCAAAACAAACAGCGCTCTTCCACCAGGGATTGAGTGAAGAGCTGAAGGACGTGATAGCACAGATCGACCCACAACCAGTGCATTGTGAGGACTTGATCAGCCTGGCCCTTCGCCTGGAACATAGATTGAGCGAGCGCCGAGGTGGTGGTCCAAAGAAGGACAAAGCACCGCCCGCTTCTGGCCATCCAGTGACCACAGAGTCGCAACTAGCTCATCGGAATGAACCCATGGACATAGGGGCAGTCAGAGCCAGCCTTACGGCTACGGAGAAGGAGTCCCGCCGGAAACAAGGCCTATGTTTGTACTGTGGAAAAAAGGGGCATTACGTCCGTGAGTGTCCGGCGAAACCAAGAACAGGTCGCTCCCGCCCCAGGTGCTTGTCAACAGCAACTGTGGAAAAGGGGGCGGAAAACTAACGGACTCCCGGAACAAAGAAGGGGATTCCTGGAGTCATGGCTATATCCCTTCAGTACAGCGGCATGCATCGACTGGTCCCAGACATATGTTTATTCCTCTACAGTTAAAGGTGCGGAACAAGTGGGTTTCGGTCTCAGCAATGATTGACTCAGGAGCCACTGGGCTGTTTATGGATGAGAAGGAGGCACACTGCATAGGGGTTGCGCTCCTGCCTTGTGCTGTCCTGGAGGAAGTATATACGGTGGATGGGCGCAGGTTGGTTTCAGGGCCCATAAGTCAACACACAGGTGATATCGAGGTGGGTTACGGAAAGCAACACAAGGAAGTCTTGGACTTCAACATCATCTGTGCTCCTCAATACGGAGTCATACTGGGGTTGCCATGGCTGAAGAAACACAACCCTTCTATCAACTGGGAATCCCAGGATATACGAATGGACTCCCCTTATTGTTCCCAGTTCTGCGGGTGGTCATCGGGGTATCCAGCATTGACGGTGTACCCAGGGTATGAAGTAGACACAGCAGCGGAGAAGGAGGTGATCCTTCCCAGGGCATACCAAGAATACGAGGACGTGTTTGACGACAAACAAGCAGAGGCTCTTCCTCCCCATAGGATCTATGACTGTCAGATCGACCTGGTCCCTGGAGCTAACATACCTAGCGGGAGACTGTACGCCTTGTCTGAGCCCGAGAACACCCACCTCCGTTCCTATTTGGACAAGATGCTGAGTCTGGGGTTTATAAGGCCATCAAGATCCCCGGCGGCCTCACCTCTGTTTTTTATCCCAAAAGCCAAAGGAGAACTTCGCGCTTGCGTGGATTTTAGGGCGCTTAACGCCATCACTGTAAAAAATCGGTACCCCTTACCACTCATCAACGTGCTCCTGGAACAAGTCAAGAGGGCCCGGGTGTACACAAAGCTGGATTTGAAAGGGGCATACCACCTTGTCCGCATGCGATGCGGGGACAAGTGGAAAACGGCCTTTAAGACACGGTTCGGGTTGTTCGAATACAGGGTGTTCCCGTTCGGGCTTTGTAACGGCCCTGCGGCGTTTCAGTTCTTCCTGAACGACGTGCTACGTAACATCCTGGATGTGTATGTCGTCGTCTATATCGACGATATACTGGTATACTCGGATAGCTTGGAGGAACACGTGCGGGATGTGTCTTCGGTCCTACAGATCCTAAGGGAGAACTCTCTATACTGCAAGCTCAGCAAATGTGACATCCACGTAACAACAGTGGAATTCCTGGGGGTCATGCTGAGTCCTGAAGGCCAAACGATTGCTGAAAGGAAAGTGAAGGCTGTGGTGGACTGACCAGCCCCTAAGAACATAAAGGAGGTGCACAGCTTCCTTGGCTTTGCCAACTTTTACCGGAGGTTCATCGAGGGGTTTTCTGGACTGGTGGCTCCCATCACGCATCTTCTGAGGAAATTGTCTTCTTTTCTGTGGACAACTGAGGCACAGGGAGCGTTCATTGCTTTGAAACAAGCCTTTGTATCAGCACCTGTTCTTGCACATCCTGACCCGGAACACCAGTACATCGTGGAGGCGGACGCCTCGGATCTGGCGGTGGGGGCCATCCTGTCGCAAATAAATCTTGTGTCGGGGTTGCTACACCCTGTAGCCTTCATGTCTAGGAAGCTGAACGAGGCTGAGAGGAATTACCACGTCGCCGAAAAAGAGCTGCTGGCCATCAAAGACGCCTTCACCGAATGGAGACATCTGCTGATGGGGGCCAATCACGTGGTGTTGGTGTTTACCGATCACAGGAACCTCCAGTTCATGACAGGGCCCAGGCAGTTGTCTCCCCGTCAGCTGAGATGGATGCTGTTCTTCTCCGGGTTCCAATTTACCATCACATATAGGCCGGGTATTGAAAACAGGAAGGCGGATCCTCTTTCGAGACAGTCCACAAATTCGGAGCGTCCTTCGCCGACCATCAGGTCCATCAACCTTCCCGGTGCGGAGGTGGGGGCGATCCGGCCGGGGCACTTCCTCCGAGGGATACAAAGAGGCATCCACACCTTCGAATGGAAGAAATGGCTTCGTCGGCACGACGAATGGCAGGTTTCCGGTAAATGGCCGTTGCATCTTAGTGCCCACCTTACGACATGAGTCGCCCAGTGCGGGACATTTAGGTCTGGAGAAGACGGTCGACTATGTCTTGCATCAGTTCTGGTGGCCATCGGTGAGGGCTGACGTACGAGGATGGATAGCAACGTGTGAGGTATGCTCCGCCATGAAATCAGAGACCGTGGGACAGCATCTCCTTGGATTTCATTGTGGGACTGCCAGTGGACCAGGGGTGTACCGCCATACTCGTGGTAATCGACTATCTGACCAAGATGGGTCACTTCATCGCCTGCAAGGGAGTGCCGTCGGCAGGGCGATTGGCTATCACGCTCCTGAAAGAGGTGGTGCGTGTCCATGGCCTACCCAATGTGATCATATCGGACCGGGGCTCGCAGTTCACGACGCGTTTCTGGAAAACCTGGTGTTCGGCTCTGCATGTTACATCCGCATTATCCACCAGCTATCACCCCCAAACGGACGGCCAAACCGAGCGCCTCAACCAGACGCTCAAACAATATCTCTGCTGTTTCGTCGAACAGGGCAAGGAAGAATGGGTTGATAAGTTGTGGCTTGCAGAGATCGCGTACAACAACGCCACGCATAGCTCCATGAAGGTGTCACCGTTTTACAGCAACTACGGGCACCATCCCAGGTTCCTCCCCCTGGTGCACCCCTGGACAATGACAGGCATTCCTGAAACCAACAGACGGGTGGCCCACATTAAGGAAACAGTTGTACGCACTAGGAAGTGTTTGGAGGAAGCCAAGGAGGTCTACAAGGCTTATGCGGACAAGCGACGGCAGCCTGGTCCGCTCTACAAGGTGGGGGATTACGTGTGGGTTTCCTCGAAAAACCTGAGGTTTCGCAAGCACAGCGTATTCCACCCGCGGTTTATCGGACCTTATCACATCAAGGAATGCATCAGCCCAGTGAACATGAGGCTGGAGTTGCCGGCCAGTATGCGAATCCACCCGGTGTTTCAAGTGTCTCTGCTCAAACCCTCTCGCTCGACCAAGCCTTCAGTCTCTTCACCGGTTCTCGTGCATGCAGAACGTGACTATGAGGTTGAGGGCATCCGGGATTCCAAGTAAAGCAGGGGCAAGCTCTGGTACCTTGTTGCGTGGAAGGGATACGGGCCGGAGGAGCAGTCGTGGGAGCCTGTTTCCGGGATCTGTGCACCTCGTTTGGTGTCCGCTTTTCACAGGAAGCATCCGGGAAAACCCGGCCCTGCGGGGAGCCCCTGAGGGAGGGGGAATGTACTGTTAGGACACAAACCGGATCGTCCACACTACGCTGTTAGGATCCTGTGGGAGCATTCCGTTCTTTGAACTACAACCCCCAAGATAGTCTCGCCAAGAACTACGCTACCCAGAGGGCAACGCACGGAGAATGCGCAGTTAGCGCCGACATAAAACGGACCATGGACGCTGAGGACGGGGTCGGATATTCCCTGTTCGTGGTTTCGGAACACAGCACCTGAGCCTCTGACAAGGTGAGACCTTGATTCCTGGACTTTCTTCTTTGTTACCCGGAGTTAGCTAAGTAGGAGAAGCGGCCGTGACCTACAGGCTACGGGTCCCGATTCTGTTGTTTGAACCCAGCGCTTCGAAGCCACAGTCCCTGCTCGAGGGTAATTGAGCGAGCAACACGCTCCTTGCCTCCAAGTTGGCTCAGTCCCCGCTCGAGGGTTCATCGGGCAAACCAACGCCCCCCCCCCCTCCTGGCGTTATAGCCCCAGTCCCCGCTCGAGGGTTATCGAGCGTGCAGGACACAGAACAGTACTGCATAAGTGGCACCAGTCCCCGCTCGAGGGTTATCAAGCGTGCAGGACACAGAACAGTTCTGCCTAGTTTGCACCAGTCCCCGCTCGAGGGTTATTCGAGCGTGCTGGACACCTTAACTGTTTTGCGTTGGTTGCTACAGTCCCCGCTCGAGCGTTGGTTGCTACAGTCCCCGCTCGAGGGTAATCGAGCAGGACCAGAGCAAGCCCTTTGTTTACATATTTTGCCCTCCGCTGGAGAGTATCGGGACTGACACTAATGCGGAGGACGATATAAGGCGTAGAAACCTAAAGTTATGTCGACGCCCTAGACGAGTACTCGAGTGGCATTGTCGGCCACTGCTTAGCACGGTGCCCTCTGTTGGTGAATGCCGGGACCGGCATTCGTGCAGAGGACGGTTTGTCGGATAGGTCTCGGAACTACACGGGGTGTATCCAACCCCGTAACGGACCGTTGCTGTACTGTTTCACTCTGGCAGTACTTTGATTTATTAAATCTGGTTTACGCAACCCAACAGGTCTGTACTGTTTCATTGCACTGACAAGGTTGTCAGTGTGGTGTTCTTTAGTTACCCGATCCTGAGGAACCAGGGGATTACACCTGTTCACTCTTTTTGCACGATTATTGCCTCTTTCTGCATCTTTCTTGCCTCTTTCTGTACCTCTGTTGCTTCTTTATGCACTTCTCTAGCTCGTTCTGCACCATTCATGCCTCTTTCAGCACCTGCTGCTTCTTTCTGCACTTCTCACCCCTCTTTCTGCACCCCTCATGCCTCTTTCTGTGCTTGTCTTGCCTCTTTGTGCATCTCTCCTACCTCTTTCTGCACCCCTCTTACCTGTTTCTGCAACTCTCTTACCTCTTTCTCTAGTTCTCTTGCCCTGTTCTGCACCTCACTTGCCTCTTTATGCACTTCTATTGCCTCTTTCTGCACCACTCTTGCCTCTTTCTGAACCTCACTCTCTTCTCTCTGTACCACTCTTCCCACTTTTTAAACCTCTCTTTCCTCTGTCTGCACACTTGTTCCTTCTTTCTGCAAACCTTTTGCATGTTACTGCAACCTTTCTTGCCCCTAGCTGCAGTTCTCTTACCTCCTGCACCTCACGTGCCTCTTTCTGCACTTCTATTGCTTTTTTCTGCACCTCTCTTGCTTCTTTCTGCACCCCTGTTGTCTTTTTCTGTACTAGTCTTCCCTCTTTCTGCACCTCTTGTGCTTCTTTCTGCACTTCCCTTGCTTCTTTCTGCACTTCCCTTGCATCTTTCTGCACCTCTCTTGCTTCTTTCCGTACCCTTCTTCCCTTTTTTGCATCCCTCTTGCCTCTTTCTACTGTTCTATTGCTATATTCTGCACCTCACTTGCCTCTTACTGCACTTTTATTGCTTCTTTCCACACCTCTCTTGCTTATTTTCAATAAGTCTCTTGCCTCTTTCGACAATGATCTCGAGGTCCAAAACCACAAATGGGATAATCGACTGGGGTTTCTGGGTACACGGGTGGAAACTTCTATTGACCTGGCGGGGAGATTGATTATGTCAGCAAATCTTTATGCCCAGCATTATAAGACTGTTTTCAATCTATATTATACCCCAGCTAAAATATCTCAGTGGGGGGGAGTCAATGAGGGAAAGTGTTTTCGCTGTGGGGCTGATGCAGCTGACGTAGTGCATGTCTTCTACATGTGTGGGCACTTAAGCACTCTGTTTGGACATATGGAGACATTTTTAGCAGAGATTTTGAGTGGGCCTGTACAACTGTCCGCTGCTCAGGTTTTGTTGGGGGTTGTGGTGGGAGCGGCAGCGGATCAATTACCCTGTAAATTTGAATATCTGATCTTTCTTGCTACAGCTGTGGCTAGATTATGTATTGCCTCAATGTGGTTGCAAAAGGATGCTCCTTCCTTCGAGATTTTTGTCAAAGTTCAATATGGCATATAGTCTGTATGCTCTGAAAGGCAGATGGAAAATGAAACTAGGTCGTCAGATCTGGGGTTCAGTTGTGGCCTATATGGATACATAAATTTTCTGTTTATGTAATGCTACGCTTCGTTTTTAGAATAGCTCCTTCCAAAGTTTGTGTGCCATCCGTATATATTCATTAGCCCAATGTTATAACTTTATCGATATTATGGTCTGATGTATTACTAGGATATTTTCTGTTATGATGCTTTGTTTTGCTTTTTCTTTTTTTCCTGTAATATATGTGCCTTTTTGTGTACTCATGGATTACCAATAAAAAAATTGTTTTTATAGTCTCTTGCCTCTTTCTGTACTTCTCTTGCTTGTTTCTGAAACTCTCTTGCACCTTTCTGCACCTCTGTTGCCTCTTTCTGCACCTCACTTGCTTCTTTGTGCACTCCTCTTGCTTATTTTTGCCCCATTGTTTCTTTATGGACCTCTCTTGCAACTTTCTGTACCCTGTTCCCTCTTTCTGTACCTTTCCTTCCTGTTTCTGCACCTCTCTTGCCTCTGTTTGTACCTCTATTGCTTCTTTCTGTACTTCTCTTGCTCTTTCTGCACAATTCAGGCCTCTTTCAGCACCTGTTGCTTCTTTCTGCACTTCTCTTCCTTCTTTTTGCACCCCTACTGCCTCTTTCTGTACTTGCTTTGCCTCTTTGTGCACCTCCCCTACCTTTTTCTGCACCCCCCTTGCGTCTATTTCCTCCTCTGTTGGTTCTTTCTGTATTGCTCTTGCTTTTTTCAGCACCTTATTTGCCTCTTTCTGCACTTATATTTCCTCTTCTTTTTATACTTTTGTTGCTTCTTTCAGAAATTCTTTCTCCACTTCCTTTCCTTCTTTCTGTACTCCTACTGCCTCTGCCTGTACCTTTTGGCCTCTTTGTGCACCTCTCCTACCTCTTTCTGCACCCCTCTTGCCTCTTTTAGCACACCTGTTGGTTCTTTCTGCATTGTTCCTGCTTTTTTTCTGCATCTTACTTGCCTCTTTCTACACCTCACTCTCTTACTTCTGCATCTCTCTTTCCTCTTTCTGCACTTTTCTTACTTCTTTCCACACCTCTCTTGCTTCTTTCAGCAAGTCTCTTGCCTCTTTCTGTACTTCTCTTGCTTGTTTCTGCTCCTCTTGTGCCTTCCTGCACCTCTGTTGCCTCTTTCCGCACCTCATGTGCTTCTTTCTGCACTCCTCTTGCCTATTTTTGTACCACCTATTTCTCTTTCTGTACCTCTCGCATCTTTCTGTATCCTGTTCCCTCTTTCTGTACCTTTCCTGCCTGTTTCTGCACCTCTCTTGCCTCTTTCTGTACCTCTGTTGCTTCTTTCTGCACTTCTCTTCCTTCTTTAAGCACCCCCTACTTCCTCTTTCTGTACTTGCCTTGCCTCTTTGTGCGCCTCTCCTACCTTTTTCCGCACCCTTCTTGCCTCTTTTTGCACCTCTGTTCGTTCTTTCTGCACTGCTCTTGCTTTTTTTTCTGCACCTTACTTGCCTCTTTCTACACTAATCTTTCTACTTTTTATACCTTTGTAGCTTCTTTCAGAAATTCTTTCTCCACTTCTCTTCCTTCTTTCTGTACTCCTACTGCCTCTGCCTGTACCTTTTGGCCTCGTTGTCCACCTCTCCTACCTCTTTCTGCACTCCTCTAGCCTCTTTTTGCACCCCTATTGGGTCTTTCTGCACTGTTCTTGCCCTCAGGTGTCCTCACCTGCCTCTTTCTTCTCCTCACTCTCTTCTTTCTGCACCTCTCTTGCCTCTTTCAGCACTCCTCTTGCTTGTTTATGCACCTCTCTTGCATCTTTCTGTACCTCTGTTGTCTCTTTCTGCACCTCACCTGCTTCTTTCTGCACCCCTATTGCCTATTTTTGCGCCACTTCATTCTCTTTCTGTACCTCTCTGTGTCTTTTTTCACCCCGGTTCCCTCTTTTTGCACCCTTCCTGCCTCTTTCTGCACCTCTTTTGCCACTTTCTGCACCTCTGTTGCTTCTTTCTGCACTTCTCTTGCCTATTTTTTCACCACGTACTTTTCTTTCTGTACCTCTCTTGCAACTTTCTGTACCCTGTTCCATCTTTCTGTACCTTTCCTGCCTCTTTCTGCACCTCTCTTGCCTCTTCTGTACCTCTGTTGCTTCTTTCTGTACTTATCTTGCTCTTTCTGCACCATTTGCGCCTCTTTCAGCACCTGTTGCTCCTTTCTGCACTTCTCTTCCTTCTTTCTGCACCCCTACTGCCTCTTTCTGTACTTGTCTTTCCTCTTTGTGCACCTCTTGTACCTTTTTCCGCACCCCTCTTGCCTCTTTTTGCACCTCTGTTCATTCTTTCTGCACTGCTCTTGCTTTTTTCTGCAGCTCACTTGCCTCTTTCTGCACTAATCTTTCTATTTTTTATACCTTTGTTGCTTCTTTCAGAAATTCTTTCTCCACTTCTCTTCCATCTTTCTGTACTCCTACTGTCTCTGCCTGTACCTTTTGGCCTCTTTGTGCACCTCTCCTACCTCTTTCTGCACTCCTCTTGACTCTTTTTGCACCCCTGTTGGTTCTTTCTGCACTGTTCTTGCTTTTTTCTGCACCTCACCTGCCTCTTTCTACACCTCACTCTCTTCTTTCTGCACCTCTCTTGCCTCTTTCAGCACTCCTCTTGCATGTTTCTGCGCCTCTCTTGCATCTTTCTGCACCTCTGGTGTCTCTTTCTGCACCTCACCTGCTTCTTTCTGTACCTCTGTTGCTTCTTTCTGCACTTCTCTTCCCTCTTTCTGCACCCCTCATGCCTCTTTCTATACTTGTCTTGCCTATTTGTGCACCTCTCCTACCTTTTCTGCACCCCTCTTGCCTCTTTTTATAACTTTGTTGCTTCTTTCAGAAATTCTTTCTCCACTTCTCTTCCTTCTTTCTGTACTCCTACTGCCTCAGCCTGTACCTTTCTTGCCTCTTTGTGCACCTCTCCTACCTCTTTCAGCCCCCTTCTTTTTCTCTTTTTGCTCCCCTGTTGGTTCTTTCTGCACTGTTCTCGATTTTGTCTGCATCTCACTTGCCTCTTTCTACACCTCACTCTCTTCCTTCTGCACCTCTTGTGCCTGTTTCTGCACTTTTTTGCCTCTTTACCACACCTCTCTTGCTTCTTTCAATAAGTCTGTTGCCTCTTTCTGCACTTCTCTTGTCTAATTGTTGTACCATTTTTTCTCTTTCTGCACCTCTCTTGCATCTTGCTGTACCCTGTTACCTCTTTCTGTACCTTTCCTGCCTCTTTCTGCACCTCTCTTGCCTCTTCTGTACCTCTGTTGCTTCTTTCTGTACTTATCTTGCTCTTTCTGCGCCATTTGCGCCTCTTTCAGCACCTGTTGCTCCTTTCTGCACTTCTCTTCCTTCTTTCTGCACCCCTACTGCCTCTTTCTGTACTTGTCTTGCCTCTTTGTGCACCTTTTCTACCTTTTTCTACACTCCTCTTGCCTCTTTTTCCACGTCTGTTAGTTCTTTCTGCACTGCTCTTGCTTTTTTCTGCACCTTACTTGCCTCTTTCTGCACTTCTTTCTTCTTTTTATACCTTTGTTGCTTCTTTCTGAAATTCTTTCTCCACTTCTCTTCCTCCTTTCTGTACTCCTACTGCCTCTGCCTGTGCCTTTCTTGCCTCTTTGTGCACATCTCCTACCTTTTTTTGCACCCCTCTTTTCTCTTTTTGCCCCTCTGTTGGTTCTTTCTGCAATGTCCTTGCTTTTTTCTCACCTTACTTGCCTCTTTCTGCACTTATCTCTCTTCTTTTATACCTTTGTTGCTTCTTTCAGAAAGTCTTTCTCCACTTCTCTACCTTCTTTCTGTACTCCTACTGCCTCTGCTTATACCTTTATTGCCTCTTTGTGCACCTCTCCTACCTCTTTCTGTACCCCTATTGCTTCCTTGTGCACCCCTATAGGGTCTTTCTGCACTGTTTTTGCATTTTTATGTACCTCACTTTCCTCTTTCTACACCTCACTCTCTTTCTTCTGCACCTCTCTTGCCTTTTTCTGCACTTTTCTTGCTTCTTTCCACACCTCTCTTGCTTCTTTCAGCAAGTCTCTTGCCTCTTTCTGTATTTCTCTTGCTTGTTTCTGCTCCTTTCTTGCTCCTTTCGGCACCTCTGTTGCCTATTTCTGTACCTCACTTGCTTCTTTCTGCACTCTTGCTTATTTTTGCACCACTTCTTTCTGTCTGTACCTCTCTTGCATCTTTCTGTACCCTGTTCCCTCTTTCTGTACCTTTCCTTCCTGTTTCTGTACCTCTCTTGCCTCTGTCTGTATCTCTGTTGCTTCTTTCTGTACTTCTCTTGCTCTTTCTGCACCATTCACGCCTCTTTCAGCAGCTGTTGCTTCTTTCTGCACTTCTCTTCCTTCTTTCTGCACCCCTACTGCCTCTTTCTGTACTTGCCTTGCCTCTTTCTGCACCTCTCCTACCTTTTCCTGCACCCCTCTTGCTTCTTTTTACACCTCTGTTGGTTCTTTCTGCACTGCTCTTGCTTTTTTCTGCACCTTAATTGCCTCTTTCTGCACTTATCTTTCTTCTTTGTGTACCTTTGTAGCTTCTTTCTGAAATTCTTTCTCCACTACTTTTCCTTCTTTCTGTACTCCTACTGCCTCTGCCTGTACGTTTCTTGTCTCTTTGTACACCTCTCCAACCTCTTTCTGCACCCCTCTTGCCTCTTTTTGCACCCATGTTGGTTCTTTCTGCACTGTGTTTGCTTTTTTCTGCACCTCACTTTCCTCCCTCTACACTTCTATTGCTTCTTTCTACACCTCTGTTACTTATTTCAGCAATTCTCTTGCCTCTTTCTGTACTTCTCTTGCTTGTTTCTGCACCTCTCTTGTGTCTTTCTGTACCTCTGTTCCTTCTTTCTGCACCTTTCCTGCCTGTTTCTGTGCCCCTCTTGCCTCTTTCTGTTCCTCTCTTGCTTCTTTCTGTACTTCTCTTGCTCTTTCTGCACCCTTCGCACCTATTTCAGCACCTGTTGCTTCTTTCGGCACTTCTCTTCCTTCTTTCTGCACCCATCCTGGCTCTTCTTGTACTTGTCTTGCCTCTTTGTGCCCATCCCCTACCTTTTTCTGCACCCCTCTAGCCTCTTTTTGCACCTCTGTTGCTCCTTTCTGCACTTCTCTCGCTTATTTCTACAACTAGGCTGCTTCTTCCAGCAATTCTCTTGCCTCTTTATGCACTTCTCTTGCTTGTTTCTGCACTTTTCTTGCGTCTTTCTGCACCTCTGTTGTCTCTTTCTGCATCTCTCTTGTTTCTTTCTGTACCCCTCTCTCTCTTTCTGCACCCTCTTCCCTCTTTCTGCACCTCTCCTGCCTCTTTTTACACATTTGGTCCATCTTTCTGCACCTTTCCTGCCTGTTTCTGTACCTCTCTTGCTTCATTCTGTACCTCTATAGCTTCTTTCGGCACTTCTCTGGCCTCTTTCTGCAACCTTTGTGCCTCTTTAAGCACCTCTCTTGACTCTTTCTACACTTCTCTTCCTTCTTTATGCACCCCTCCTGCCTCTTTCTGCACTTCTCTTGTCTAATTGTTGTACCATTTTTTCTCTTTCTGCACCTCTCTTGCATCTTGCTGTACCCTGTTACCTCTTTCTGTACCTTTCCTGCCTCTTTCTGCACCTCTCTTGCCTCTTCTGTACCTCTGTTGCTTCTTTCTGTACTTATCTTGCTCTTTCTGCGCCATTTGCGCCTCTTTCAGCACCTGTTGCTCCTTTCTGCACTTCTCTTCCTTCTTTCTGCACCCCTACTGCCTCTTTCTGTACTTGTCTTGCCTCTTTGTGCACCTTTTCTACCTTTTTCTACACTCCTCTTGCCTCTTTTTCCACGTCTGTTAGTTCTTTCTGCACTGCTCTTGCTTTTTTCTGCACCTTACTTGCCTCTTTCTGCACTTCTTTCTTCTTTTTATACCTTTGTTGCTTCTTTCTGAAATTCTTTCTCCACTTCTCTTCCTCCTTTCTGTACTCCTACTGCCTCTGCCTGTGCCTTTCTTGCCTCTTTGTGCACATCTCCTACCTTTTTTTGCACCCCTCTTTTCTCTTTTTGCCCCTCTGTTGGTTCTTTCTGCAATGTCCTTGCTTTTTTCTCACCTTACTTGCCTCTTTCTGCACTTATCTCTCTTCTTTTATACCTTTGTTGCTTCTTTCAGAAAGTCTTTCTCCACTTCTCTACCTTCTTTCTGTACTCCTACTGCCTCTGCTTATACCTTTATTGCCTCTTTGTGCACCTCTCCTACCTCTTTCTGTACCCCTATTGCTTCCTTGTGCACCCCTATAGGGTCTTTCTGCACTGTTTTTGCATTTTTATGTACCTCACTTTCCTCTTTCTACACCTCACTCTCTTTCTTCTGCACCTCTCTTGCCTTTTTCTGCACTTTTCTTGCTTCTTTCCACACCTCTCTTGCTTCTTTCAGCAAGTCTCTTGCCTCTTTCTGTATTTCTCTTGCTTGTTTCTGCTCCTTTCTTGCTCCTTTCGGCACCTCTGTTGCCTCTTTCTGTACCTCACTTGCTTCTTTCTGCACTCTTGCTTATTTTTGCACCACTTCTTTCTTTCTGTACCTCTCTTGCATCTTTCTGTACCCTGTTCCCTCTTTCTGTACCTTTCCTTCCTGTTTCTGTACCTCTCTTGCCTCTGTCTGTATCTCTGTTGCTTCTTTCTGTACTTCTCTTGCTCTTTCTGCACCATTCACGCCTCTTTCAGCAGCTGTTGCTTCTTTCTGCACTTCTCTTCCTTCTTTCTGCACCCCTACTGCCTCTTTCTGTACTTGCCTTGCCTCTTTCTGCACCTCTCCTACCTTTTCCTGCACCCCTCTTGCTTCTTTTTACACCTCTGTTGGTTCTTTCTGCACTGCTCTTGCTTTTTTCTGCACCTTAATTGCCTCTTTCTGCACTTATCTTTCTTCTTTGTGTACCTTTGTAGCTTCTTTCTGAAATTCTTTCTCCACTACTTTTCCTTCTTTCTGTACTCCTACTGCCTCTGCCTGTACGTTTCTTGTCTCTTTGTACACCTCTCCAACCTCTTTCTGCACCCCTCTTGCCTCTTTTTGCACCCATGTTGGTTCTTTCTGCACTGTGTTTGCTTTTTTCTGCACCTCACTTTCCTCCCTCTACACTTCTATTGCTTCTTTCTACACCTCTGTTACTTATTTCAGCAATTCTCTTGCCTCTTTCTGTACTTCTCTTGCTTGTTTCTGCACCTCTCTTGTGTCTTTCTGTACCTCTGTTCCTTCTTTCTGCACCTTTCCTGCCTGTTTCTGTGCCCCTCTTGCCTCTTTCTGTTCCTCTCTTGCTTCTTTCTGTACTTCTCTTGCTCTTTCTGCACCCTTCGCACCTATTTCAGCACCTGTTGCTTCTTTCGGCACTTCTCTTCCTTCTTTCTGCACCCATCCTGGCTCTTCTTGTACTTGTCTTGCCTCTTTGTGCCCATCCCCTACCTTTTTCTGCACCCCTCTAGCCTCTTTTTGCACCTCTGTTGCTCCTTTCTGCACTTCTCTCGCTTATTTCTACAACTAGGCTGCTTCTTCCAGCAATTCTCTTGCCTCTTTATGCACTTCTCTTGCTTGTTTCTGCACTTTTCTTGCGTCTTTCTGCACCTCTGTTGTCTCTTTCTGCATCTCTCTTGTTTCTTTCTGTACCCCTCTCTCTCTTTCTGCACCCTCTTCCCTCTTTCTGCACCTCTCCTGCCTCTTTTTACACATTTGGTCCATCTTTCTGCACCTTTCCTGCCTGTTTCTGTACCTCTCTTGCTTCATTCTGTACCTCTATAGCTTCTTTCGGCACTTCTCTGGCCTCTTTCTGCAACCTTTGTGCCTCTTTCAGCACCTCTCTTGACTCTTTCTACACTTCTCTTCCTTCTTTATGCACCCCTCCTGCCTCTTTCTGTACCTTCTCTTGCCAATTTATGTATCTCTCCTACCTTTTTCTGCCCCCTCTTGCCTCTTTTTGCACTTGTCTTGTTTTTTTCTATAACTCTGTTGCTTCTATCAGCAATTCTCTTGCCTCTTTTTGTACTTCGTGTCCTTCTTCTGTAACCCTCCTGCCTCTTGCTGTACCTTTCTTGCTTATTTTCAGCACCTCACTTGCCTCTTTTTGCACTTCTCTTGCTTCTTTCTACACCTCTGTTGCTTCTCTCAGCAATTCTCCTGCCTCTTTCTGCACTTTTCTTGCTTGTTTCTGCACTTTTCTTGCATCTTTCTGCAACTCTATTGCCTCTTTCTGCACCTCTCTTGCTTCTTTTTTCATACTTGTTCCTCCTTTCTGCACCTTTTCTACATCTTTCAGCACCTCTCTTGTTTCTTTCTAAACCTCTTGCTTCTTTTTGCACTTCTCGGGCCTCTTCTGCAACCTTGTGCCTCTTTCAGCACCCCTCTTGCCTTTTTCTGCACTTCTCTTCCTTCTTTATGCACCCCTCCTGCCTCTTTCTGTACCTCTCTTGCCAATTTGTGTATCTCTCCTACCTTTTTCTGCCCCTCTTGCCTCTTTTTGCACTTGTCTTGTTTCTTTCTATACCTCTGTTGCTTCTTTCAGAAATTCTCTTGCCTCTTTTTGTACTTCTTTTCCTTTTTCGGTAACCCGCCTGCCTCTTGCTGTACCTTTCTTGCTTATTTCCGCACCTCACTTGCCTCTTTTTACACTTCTCTTGCTTCTTTCTACACCTCTGTTGCTTATCTCAGCAATTCTCCTGCCTCTTTTTGCACTTTTCTGCACTTCTCTTGCATCTTTCTGTACCTCTCTTGCCTCTTTTTCCATACTTGTTTCCCCTTTCTGCACCTTTTCTACATCTTTCAGCATCTCTCTTGCTTCTTTTTATTCCTCTTGCTTCTTTCTGCACTTCTCTTGCCTCTTTCTTCACCCTTTGTGCCTCTTTCAGCACCTCTGTTGCTTCTTTCTGCACTTCTCTTGCTTCTCTCTGCACTGCTCTTGCTTCATTCTGCACCTCTCTTGCAAATTTGTGAATCCCTATTATCTCTTATTGCACCCCTATTCCCTCTTTCTGTACATTTCTCTTGCCTGTATCTGCACCTCTCTTGCCTCTTTGTGCACCTCTGTTGCTTCTTTCTGCACTTCTCTTCCTTCTTTCTGCATCCCTCCTGCCTCCTTCTGTACCTCTCTGGCCAATTTGTGCATCTCTCCTACCTCTTTCTGCACCCCTCTTGCCTATTTTTGCATCTCTGTTAGTTTTTTCTGCACTGGTATCGCATCTTTCTGTACCTCTTTTGCAAAGCTCGTCATCCCTCATACCTCTTTCTGCACCCCTCTTCCCAATTGCTCCAGCTCGCGCGCTTCTTTCTACGCTTCTCTTGCTTCTCTCTGCACTGCTCTTGCTTCTTTCTGCACCTCTCTTGCAAATTTGGGTACCCCCTTACCTCTTTTTGCACCCGTATTCCCTCTTTCATTACGTTTCTTGGCTGTATCTGCCCCGCTTTTGCCTCTTTGTGCAACTCTGTTGCTTCTTTCAGCACTTCTCTTGCCTCTTTCTGCACCCCACTTGCTTCTTTAAGGACATCTATTGCTTCTTTCTGCACTTCTCTAGCTTCTTTATGCACCCCTCCTGCCTCTTTCTGTACCTCTCTTGCCAATTTGTGTATCTCTCCTACCTTTTTCTGCCCCTCTTGCCTCTTTTTGCACTTGTCTTGTTTCTTTCTATACCTCTGTTGCTTCTTTCAGAAATTCTCTTGCCTCTTTTTGTACTTCTTTTCCTTTTTCGGTAACCCGCCTGCCTCTTGCTGTACCTTTCTTGCTTATTTCTGCACCTCACTTGCCTCTTTTTACACTTCTCTTGCTTCTTTCTACACCTCTGTTGCTTATCTAAGCAATTCTCCTGCCTCTTTTTGCACTTTTCTTGCTTGTTTCTGCACTTCTCTTGCATCTTTCTGTACCTCTCTTGCCTCTTTTTCCATACTTGTTCCCCCTTTCTGCACCTTTTCTACATCTTTCAGCATCTCTCTTGCTTCTTTTTATTCCTCTTGCTTCTTTCTGCACTTCTCTTGCCTCTTTCTTCACCCTTTGTGCCTCTTTCAGAACCTCTGTTGCTTCTTTCTGCACTTCTCTTGCTTCTCTCTGCACTGCTCTTGCTTCATTCTGCACCTCTCTTGCAAATTTGTGAATCCCTATTACCTCTTATTGCACCCCTATTCCCTCTTTCTGTACATTTCTCTTGCCTGTATCTGCACCTCTCTTGCCTCTTTGTGAACCTCTGTTGCTTCTTTCTGCACTTCTCTTCCTTCTTTCTGCATCCCTCCTGCCTCCTTCTATACCTCTCTGGCCAATTTGTGCATCTCTCCTACCTCTTTCTGCACCTCTCTTGCCTATTTTTGCATCTCTGTTAGTTTTTTCTGCACTGGTATCGCTTCTTTCTGTACCTCTTTTGCAAAGCTTGTCATCCCTCATACCTCTTTCTGCACCCCTCTTCCCAATTGCTCCAGCTCGCGCGCTTCTTTCTACACTTCTCTTGCTTCTCTCTGCACTGCTCTTGCTTCTTTCTGCACCTCTCTTGCAAATTTGGGTACCCCCTTACCTCTTTTTGCACCCGTATTCCCTCTTTCATTACATTTCTTGGCTGTATCTGCCCCGCTATTGCCTCTTTGTGCAACTCTGTTGCTTCTTTCAGCACTTCTCTTGCCTCTTTCTGCACCCCACTTGCTTATTTAAGGACATCTATTGCTTCTTTCTGCACTTCTCTAGCTTCTTTCTAAACCCCTCTTGCCTCTTTCTGTATCCCTTTTGCCTCTTTGTGTACCTCTCCTGCCTCTTTGTGCACCTCTCTTGATGTATTCTGCAGTTCTCTTGCCTCTTTCTGCACCTCTTTATCTTATTTCTGTACTTTTCTTGCCTCATTCTGTACTCCTCTTGCCAATGTGTGCACCTCAGTTGGTTCTTTCTGCACTGCTCTTGCTTCTTTCTGTACCTCTGACTTACAGGTAGTGTTAATCCCCCTGCCCTATTATGTACTAGGGCCTTACAGGGGAGGTAATGCCAATCACAGGGAGACCCCACCTAGTGTATGTAGGTGTTATCACAGTATCTAAGTGTCTTTTAGCATAGCACTGGCTCCGGGCTTTGCTAGTCAGAGTCAGTTACCACCAGTACCAGTCAGCAAAAAGTTGAGGGCACAGGATGACTTTGCAACAAGGCCTCTTTCTGCACCTCCGTTGGATCTTTTTGCATATCTCTTGCTTCTTTATGCACCTTTCTTCATCTTTCTGGACTTCTGTTGCCTCTTACTGCATTTCTCTTGGTTCTTTCTGTGCATTTCTTCCTCTTTCTGTATATGTCCGACCTATGTATGCATAGTTAGAAATTAGCATTTAAAAAACCTTAAAAATTCAATGAAAAAAACCACAGGTTTCAGGGATGTAATAGTTAAAAATTAGCATTTAAAAATCCTTTGACATTCACTGAAAAAAAACATAGGTTTGAGTGACGTTATAGTTAGAAATTAGCATTTAAAAAAACGGTTTAAATTAACTTAAAAAAACATAGGTTTCAGGGATGTGATAGCTAAAAATTAGCTTTTAAAAAACCCTAGAAATTCACAGAAAAAAAACACAGGTTTCAGGGATGTTATAGTTAGTTGGACATTTAAGTCATACAAAACCAGATGATTTTGGCTGTTCTAGTTAGTTGAGGTAACTATAACTCGCGCCCCCACAATGCACTGCTAATGACTTCACATATTACGTCACTCATGACATGGTCAGTGACATCACTCATGACATCTCAAATTACATCACTGATGACATCATCCAGTGACTGAGTGTCCCTAAAAAGTTTAAATATGTTTTATATATAAATATATATATATCACTCACGGAAGCAACATTGGTCCAGCACAACTACGACCATCAGGCAGTTCCTGCTGCCATGCCCACTGAGGCGAGTGTCACTAAAGTAGGTGCTGGAAATAGACTGCACTACGACTACGAGTAGTCTCGTGATCAAGGTCTCTGTGAGACCAAAACGAGTCGAGTGGTGCTGCTGGCTGAGCTGTTATGAAATTAAAATAACCTGCACAGCATGGAACTGATGGTTGTCGTTTATTGAGGAGCCGGGAGTGCCCGAGAAATGCCTTTGGCAAACTAAAATTATATATATATATATATATATATATATATATATATATATATATATATATATATATATATATATATATATATATATATATTGAACACCCCGTCACTCTATTCGCGCTCTGGACACACTCCAGCCAGGAAAAAAGCCAACGGACACGGACCAACTGCAGTGCTCCAAATTTTATTACAGGTGCAGGAGAAGTCTCATGACGTTTCGGCTCGCAAGAGCCTTGTTCACATGACAATGTTCCATTTAAGAAAACACCATTATATACTGCCAGTGATTGGATAATTTTCGTCACATGAGAGGGTAAAATTGTGTCATAGTGAACATGGAAGAAATACTAGTAATACTAGTCTGTCTTTGAAGTGCTTATTGAAAACACATTATAAGAACAGGGTTCGGGGTGCAAGTTTACGGTAAAATACCATTGTGCTACCATAAAATCATCATTAATGCAAATAGTAGTAATCAAACAATATATGTAAACATTTCCCATCATTTACATTTTTTTGAGCCATTGGGACTAGAGTTATTCGATATAAGTGAAATACCCAAATTTTTACATTTTAAATGCATTATATACAGTTAATTCATATACAACAAAGTGCAAATGCATGTTGTTTTCCTCTGTGCAAAACCTGCAGTTGTGCAAATATAGTTGTGCAAACAATAGCAAAAGTGCAAATACTTGCAATGTGCAAAATATCGCTTAATAGTGCAAAAGTTTGTTAATGTTAACTGAGGTGGAACCAATTTGCATAGGGACCATCCTATCCAACATACCATATAATGTACATAAAAATGTAATAACCACAATAATAAAATATGGTTAAAATATTTACAAATCATCAACTTTCTAGTCCTATGTAAAAACATTTGATGAGAATGATCATATAAAGAATTTCATTTGTTGAAAACCCACTGATTCTTAAGTTTTTCCATCCTCTGTCACTATGATAACACATTGGTGATCACTGTGAATTAAGTGTATGATTGACTGGATATTTGTGACTATCCGGGAGTAAGGACCCGTCAAGTCCACCCATATCCAGTCATACCCATCATGTTTAAAATCAAATTTATAATAAAAAAACAGCAGGTACAGATAGATTATAGATTCATAATCAAAGCCTTGATCTACAAACACTATGCCGGGCTACAAGTTTCATCAGTGCATTAGATGACATATTAGCATTGTGGTAACATAGGGTGATTTCAAGGTAAACATGTGTAAAGGTCCTCCGTTACATTTAATCCTCCCGGGCTCTTAGTATTGAGTAGGAGGATATATCTTGTTTCTAATCTCCTCAACTTACTTTCTCTGTCCCCACCCCTGCTGCTCGCTAGTACGGAATCAATCACCCAGTATTTTAGAAAGTTGTTATTGCTCTGGTGTGATTCTCTGATATGCCGGGCCACTGGGTACGTGTTATCACCATTGGTGATAGCACGTAAGTGCTGCAGAATGCGCTTATGTACAGCATGCTTCGTGCTGCCCACATATCTGAGTGGGCAGGGGCATTGGAGCACATAAACAGCAAATTCGGTTTTACAGGTTAAGACCTGTGTTATAGGGTGGGGATAGCCTTTGAATCCATCCATAAATGTTTTGGTGTTTTCCCCATGAGCAAAAGCCTTGCAGGTTTTACACCAATAAAACCCTTTGTTCTGCTGCCACCAAGATGTTTTGTTAAATGGCTCTGGACTGGTGTCAACAATTTTGTCCCTAAGGGAGGGTGCCCTACTGAAGGTGAGGGAGACTCTTTTGAGGAGGTTGTTCCCAATAATCGGGTCACGAGTGACTAAAGGCCAATGTTTATTCATGATTTTATATAGCTCATTGTGCTGCCTACTGTACCCTGTTATAATCCGGAACTTTTTCTCCTCCACATTTTCTATACTTCTCCCAGTTTCTCCTGTTTCTAATTCTGACTGCTTCACAGTCTTAGTTAGGAGTTCCTCTCTAGTCGACATCATGGATTTATCTATGGCTTTGTGAATTACCTGTTCAGAGTAGCACCGTTCCAAAAAGCGTTTCTTACTGGTTTCTTGAGCTAGTTTGAGGTCAGTGGGGTTACTGCACACCCGGCGTAAACGAAGCATCTCCCCATAGGGGATGCTTGAGATTAAGTGCGCCGGATGGGCACTAGCCGCATGAAGCATGCTATTCCCTGCAGTCAATTTCCGAAAAATTCTACTCTCAATACGTCCATTGTGAATATACAATTCAGTATCCAAGAAAGTGATAGATTCCTGGCTTAGGGTGGCAGTGAAACTGAGGTTGAGATTATTACAGTTCAGGTTCTCAATAAAACTCAGGGCCTCCTCCTTGCTACCTCTCCAAATAATCATCAAATCGTCAATGAAACGATACCATTTGATCAGGTTATTGTTGACAATGTTATGGTAGTCTGGCCTGAGGACCAGCTCCTCCCAAGCCCCCATGTGTAAACATGCAAAGCTCAGGGAGAAGCTGGCCCCCATTGCCACTCCCTGAAGTTGGCGATATAGTTGATGATTAATAAGTTGTTTGCTAGACAAAAACGAAGCATGCTCAACAACATCCTGTTATGCTCTTCAAATTCAGGGCCCCTTCTTTGAAGATAGTGTTTCACTGCCGTGAGACCATCAAGATGTGATATACTGGTATATAAAGCTTTTACATCAAGCGAAATCAACCAATCACCCACCACCCAGTTAATATCCATGATTTTAGTCAATATATATATATTATATGCCAAGGTGTATTGAAGAATGAGTGGGTATATGTGTGTCTGTATGGAAGATTTAGTAGGTGCGTGACTGACTGTATAAGTGAGTGATTAAACGTGTCTTACTGAATGAATAGTTAAACTAAACTATAAAGATCCAGGTCATGTCCTGATAAGTTCAAGGTATAGAAAATCCAAGTAGGTTTCCCCACAGATAGTATAACTGATAAAGACTGCATGGATGATCATTTTTAAAAAATTTCTAGTTTTTTCACAGTGATGTGCAGAGAGTGTAAAAACGGGAGAAAATAGAGAAGTCCTCATAAAATGAATGCACTGAAAGGAATATGGAACAGAATTAAAAAAAATAGACTTAGATACATTAATAATATGGCATAATATATTTGAACGTGAATGGTTTGCTCTGCAATAAAAGAAAAATGAACGCAATCAGTCAACAATTACAAAATTCAGCAGTGGATGTAATAATACTCAAGGAGACTTGTTCGGATAAGCAAAATTCAATATTTACATTAAAAATTGGACTATGTTAGCATGCATAACAGCTACGATCCAATGGTGTTCAAGAACAATAGCTATAAGTTCATAGTTAACAAATGGGATCACAGGGGTAAATGAGCAGCAACAACATTAATGACTAGAGATAATATTATTACCGGTACTAGTGTACATGGTTCTAACTCAGATGACTTATCTACATTCAAAGAGCTGGAGGTAGAATTAACTGGAATGAAACCACCATATATCATTGACGGAGACTGGAATACCCATTTAGTACAGATCGATAGATCAACAAAAGATGTCTAAACATGAGGAAATAACTAAAACAATCCATACAGAACTTATCGATAAACTTAGATGCAGTAGATATCTTCAGAAAAAAGCACTTATGGATAACCATCTCTGTCTCCTCACGTGTTCGGGCAGCCTCCCGGAAGCTCAAATACGAAGCGCCCCTTCCGAAGAAGCAAACAGTCGGGACAATGCACTCTGTGAGGCCCTGTGCGATAAGGTTGTGCAAGATACAGGACGAGGGTAACATGAGATCGATGATAATAAAAAATGATCGCATGTGGTCTGATTTTTAAAGCGGTGGCATGCTGGAAGCATCAAAATACTAAAGATTAGAGGACCACGTGTGGGTGTTTTTAACAGTGCTTGATGATGTCTACTATGTGACCCTCACACTGGGAGTTCATTCCATTACGGGTGTCAGGATCCTCTGCCAGAACAGGTTGTAGCAATAAATGGTCCACCTCCTGATCTCACAAACACTCTGATATAGTAACACACAAAGTATTCATATGATCAGATGAGGGACAAAGGGGAGGAAGGGGACAGCAGGGACAAAGGACCTGAAACGACAAAACACAGATTAGCACATACACAGAAGGGTAGTCTACTCTCATTTCATTCTCGCTAAGAACTGAGATGTACCTTCAATGATATCAAAGGATCTTATACCATGAACTCCTTACTTCTCCCTGAAGTCAAGAACCTACACAAGAATAAGCAACAGGTCAGAGCGTAATTTAAGCTATATTGGAGAGAACAGGCAAGGTGATTCTATGACCTGATATACCTTTGAAAAACTTAAACTCAGCCTCGCTGTTAATCACCTGCACAGCAAATACCCAGTTCTTTCTGTCCTCCACTTAGTGATAGTTCATAGTATAGAAAAAAGTTAATCCAGGCTGTAGTTAGGTTGCATCACCTAAACCTGTAAACACGGCAACCTATTAATTCATAGGGTTCTTTAGAAATCATACTTCCTTTTAGTGTCCTCCAAATACGGTAGAACGTGGCTCCGCCACTGATCTCCGCTTTGGCATTTATAATCCAATCGAGCACAGAGAACAGTTAGTAAACAAAAAATGCACACCTTCTAAGAAATGGCAATGCGTAGCAGCCACTACTGCATTCCGCTACTTCCAACCTCTTTATAATATGTCCTTATAAAAGAGCCCTGGAAAGTAAACTCCAATCAAGTACAAGAACGGGCCAGAGGAAGGGTCCCCCGTTGCTTCCACTCTATTACTACTCCGAAAAAGAGCCGCAACCACACGGGAAATTAACTCCGTAAGTGAATGTTAAACACGAGCACAGCGCTGCTAACTGTTCTGGATGCGGGACTCCCAGGAACCAGCGGAAGTCTCCTGCCACTCGAACTGGTCTTTTCCTCAGATGCCGCTGATCCCAACGGCCAAGATCCTCGGTGCTACAAACCCGGAAAAACGCCCTCAGGAAAACACACAGAATTACCCACGACGTGACGTGCGTCGCACACCTACTTAAAGCCCTGCAACGCGCGTGGGTATTCTGGGAACTGTAGTTCGTGGCAGCAATGTAGGCGCAACAAGTCAATTCCTGACAACGGGTCCCAGTTTACAGTTCCTCATATGAGAGTGATCTTTGTATGAAAGGAGCGTGTTGTGAACTATTCTGTTTACATTCGATTAACAATAATTGTATTACTTTGTAGATTGGCATTACAGTTGAGTGTTAATTCACTGAGAGGACTCACAGATGGAGTCTCTTGCGTGACCTAAAGGATAGAGCTGGTATGAAGAACTGTAGCTAATTTAGGGTAATATAAACTCCACAGTTGTGAAGAGAGATTCGCAGACATTCTGCTTGAAAGGATTATATGAGAGTGATGGGTTGTGTATTTGTTTTGTTTTTACATTTGGCAATCCCTGAAAAAAGATATTTAAGTGTCCAGTACTGGTGCCAGGCGACCTTGCTGCCCTGAAGAAATTGTCCTGAAATTGTTGTGGCAATGAAACATGTCGGCTCAGTATGAAGCAATATGCATGATAGGAAACCGATTTTTAAAGTCGAATAAGTGCACAGTGAATAATAAAGTTGGTATTGAGTAAAGTGCAACTTATTTCAATTTTAGTTTCACATGATGGCATCGTGGGATGTGATTTATTCACTTCACTTCTTTCTCAGCACCATTTTTGTTTGATTTGGACACTACACTTATTATTTTTTAAGGCAAGATGGCTACCAATGATGATAAAAGTGGGCACAGCTTGTGAGTACCAACCAGCGAGCTCTATTGGTGGTGCGCATGTGAGGTGTCATCTTGCCTTTTCACTATTTTTCTGATTGTGATGTTCAAGTTTTATGCACCTTTCATATCAACACTCCTGTAAGCTGGTCAGGGGTAATAAAGTGTGGTGACTGCCATCTATAAAAACATTTTTTATTTTTTAAAATTGAAGGCAAAAAAGCGGGAGGTTACTACCTTGTAATGGAAAAGAGAGGCGTATATGAGAACTAAATGTTGTGAATCCCTACCTCTGCTTATATGTTTGGCCTCAAGAGAGGTGCCTTGTAGACCAGGTCTTTTTGTATTGATAATGTCTTTTATTCCACCCAATTGAAGTTATTGACTATGGGAGTATCTAAATCCCTACTGGGTAATAACTTAAGGAAGAAATAGCAGCACAATACTTGTCTGACCATTAAATTATCTTATTAACAGATACAGGTGGCACCTTCCTAAGATGCAAAAATAACAGAAACTGGCGATTTACCTGTGCTTCGTTACATCACTCAGAATTTTTCTCATACATAAGAAACATGACACAATAATATTTTCAACAGAGTACTTATATTATTCATATTTTTAATGTGTGGAATTGATTCAAAGCATACTTGAGAGGTATCCTCTCATCATTTGCATCTACAAAATGGAGAGAAGAACAAGAACAACAAAATAAATCATTACCAAACATGTTTTGGCTTTTTCATCAACTTCTAATATTTGTCATGGAAATCTTTTTCAATAAACTGGATTCAAGAACTGACCAATTTACTTGGAATATTATATGATTCATGATTGCAAAGGTAACCTTAATAAAGAAAACTGAAGAAGTGGGTTTAACACGTTCTGACACCCACGGATAGTTCTGGGCATCTGGGTAATTAGGATACAATATTTTTTTTTGGTACCAGTAAGATTACAGAATTCAGAATTCAAATACCTACAAGATTTAATGTATTCTTTAATCACCACCGAGAAGTACAATCATCCTAAATTCTTTAAAAAAAGGCAGACTATCTGTAATTAAGGACACTGCTCCCACATGGTGGGATCCTCAATGAAGATATAAGGTGCCCAATATTGGATTACAAAATATACAAAATACACAGCATTGTGAGATAACTTAGAGTAACAACCTAAATAATGTATAATTACTCTTAGGTACAAAGAAAAGATACATTGTAGACGCACGTGGAGAATTGGTAAATGTGTATGTTTTGCAACAAAAAAAGATAAAAAATCTCATATCTACAGTTATTGCAAATTCGGAAGCCAGTTAACTATAGCAAAGCCAAAGATCAGCTATTACCTGTCGATATTTTGGTTGAATTATTATATAACGCGGAATATAACAAACAACTAATCTTAATCCCAGTGGAAATTAGTTCTTACAACCATGAACTGGAAAGGACAATTGACCTTGCTATTTATTGTTCAATGAAGAAGTGGAAGTTGACGGCAATATTTGGCACAGTTCCTCACTAATAAAAACGTTTAAATATACCAAATACTGCCAACAACATTCGCTATAATTCTTCATAAAACTACACACCCTTGTATTTTCAAAGGATATACTCACAGAAGACATATGCATGCCCACGTTATGAAAATACTAATGCAGATCACAGCCAAATGTAGTTCGCTTGCCAAAAGATGTATTTCTGCCACAGCTTAACACAAATAAATATTGTCAAATGCTCACAAACGACATTATTCGGTATATTAGATTAAAACATATCAAGTAGTATGAAAAGACAAATGTCAGTGTGTTTTTTTGTTTTGGGTATTGCTAAATTGTTAATACCTTAAGGCTTGAAAAATATTGACCCACCGAACTTTTTAAAATGCCAGACAGATGACATTTGGGCAAATCCTGTGGAGTGTGGAAGAGGAAAAAAAAGGAAAAAAATACCTGGTTAAAAGTATTTTGGGCCTTATTTACAATATTTTGACACAAGGGCAGCACAGCAAGCCTTCCTGCTGCGCTGCCGTGCATCAAAATAAAAGGGCAAGAATGTGCCGTATCTACTTGATTCCTGGTCATCTGCCCTGTGCCAGTGCAGAAACAGCAGCTCTGCACCCGTGCAGACACCCTTACGTCAGTAACATTTACTTTGCGCCACGTCAGCGATGAGGCGAGCGCAAAGTAAGTTGTTTTATTCATTTATTCAATATTACTTAGCCCAGTATGTGGAACGGTGTCCGACAGTAGACAGATTAGGAGTGATCTTGTGGTTTAGTTATCTCCTGTCAGCCAGAGATATGGCTTGCTTGATCAGGACCGGACTGGGAACCACAACCGGCCCTGGCAAAGTGCTCGGCCGCCCCCCCCCCCCCCCCTCCCCACTTGGGTGGGGGGGGGGGTGTTGGAGTTGCCGCCGAGGTCTTTGCCGGGGCCGGTTTTCAGCCAATTTTGGTACAGGCCCGATTTTGCAGCTAGGCTGCAAAAACGGCCCTGTAACAAAAACGGCCCCCAGCGGCCCAGAACCAGCTCCCACCCGTGCGGTGCACCGGGGGATTGCCCGGTGCCCGCTATGGCTAGTCCAGCCCTGTGCTTGATTCTCCACGTAATTGAACTGTGTGATCCTGCGTCAGTCTTTTTACACAGTTTCCTTGTTTGGCAAATGCTTAAAAACAGGTGGATGAGCAGCACTTGTTTAGCATAAACATAATAAGTATGATTTGATATAGTGTGTTTATAATGCCTCCTGCTTTTGTATTGTGAACACTGATGTGATGTCAGAGAATTGACGCATCTGGATAGTGGTGCTGGAAACTGAGAGAATGAAGCATAGCACCACTGGCAGGGTGGGTGAAGCAGTGAGTGCCTGGCTAAGAGGCGGACACAAAGGCAGAGATAATCCAGAGCAAAAGGTGAGGAATGTGCAGCATCTGTATTTAGGAAGAAGGAGGTGGGAGAACAGCCTAAAGATGACACAGAACAGGCTGTTTTTGCTTCAGGGCAGGGAGGGGGTAAAGCTATCATCCCTCAGAAAATACTGCATGAGAGACTTTAATGTTTATTGACTAAACCTACTGTGAGGGCATGTAGCTTAAGTGCCATGCGCCTCAAACAGAACACCACCAGAAAATCTCGACCACAAGTTATCTGGCATACAAAGATCTCAGATTAACCAAGCATCACTTCAAACATCTAGGACACAAATGGAGAACCACCTCAGATGCAGCAGACAAAGGCACCTTCAAATCTGCACTAAGAAGATACCACCAGCTGATTAGAAGCACCAAACGCTCAGCCCTTCACTGACCACATCAAAGCCTGCATCAAGGATACCTCTCCCTCAGATTCAGCCAGCAATATTATCCCCTCACAAGACCTCGCTGACAGGCTTGCAAAGTTCTTCAATTACAAAATCACCACCATCTACAGTAATTTTCACCCAAAACCAGATCCCCACCTCCTTAACCAATCAACTCCCCACCAAACCAAACAGATAAACCTTGGTGAGTTTGCCCGCCATCACCACTGACAAATCATAGCCACAATGAAATCCATTGACTCATTAATCCCTCCCCCTACCCCACCGTCAACAAGGTCTGTGACTGATAAGAAAAGCTCTGATGCATATACTAAACATCTCCAACAACACAGCCCTCTTCCCAGGCTCATAGAAGCACACCACTATCACCCCCTCCTCAACAAGACACCCCTGGACACCACAATGCTATCCAATTATCAACTGATTTCTCTCCTACCTTAAGTGCCATGGTCTTTGAGATCATCAGTCAGTGCCTTACTTACCATGTAAACAACTACCAGCACTGTGACACAGCGCAATCAGGTTTTAGGCCCATCCACATCACTTAAACAGCCCTCATTGCTGCTGGAGATGAGATCTGCATGATACTGGACAAAAGAGAGACCACCATACTCATCCTATTAGAATTCTCAGCAGCATTCAACAACATCTCTCACCCCATTCTCATCAGACAGCTTTACCAAATCGGGATCCAAGGCTCCACATGCCAATGGATCTGTTCCTCCCTTACAGGAAGCAATCAAACTAGCTTCCTACTCCTCAAAGGCACACAAACTCTGTGAAGTACTCCAAAGCTCCTCACTCAGCCTATGCTTTTCAACACGTGAATGAACCCTCTGGCCAATGTACTTCCACCCATGGAATCAACATCCTCTCCTTCGCTGGCCATACACAGCTGATACTTTCCCCCCTCAGACAAATCCCCAAGCCCAAGAAACTATTTCAGAGCCTGCATGATGGAAGTAGCAAAGTGGATAAAAGATAACTGTCTAAAACACAAGAGTGACAAGACATAACTGATTATCTTTGGCAACACCTGACCATGGGACTCCACCTGGCAAGCCAGGAACCTGGGAATCATCATGGACAAGAAACTGGACATGAGCCATCAAGGGCACGCAGGCTCACACTTTTACGCTGAAACTACCGAAGCAGATTTTCAAGTGGCTTCCCAACCACAACAGAAAAATATTCACCACACTATCATCACCAGCAAACTGTACTATGGGAAGACAATATACTTCCTAAACAGTTAACGAGGGGGCTCAAAAGCCTCCAAAACTCAGCGGCAAGCCTCATACTCAACCTTCCCTGCAGTACTCACATTACACCTTATCTAAGGAAGTTCCACTGGCCCTCCCATACACTAAACCCCACTCCACAACCTAGGCACTGCCTACCTCAACAGCTGCATCACCTTCCACCAACCACGCACACACCCCTGCTTCTCCACACTCCTCCTAGCTCACATCCCACATATACACATGAGCAGATCTCGGGGTTAGGCATCCTCCTATATTTCTCGTATTGCATGGCAAAATCTCCCCTAAACCTTATTGCCTCCTCCTCGCTTCTTGAGATCCGAAAGAAGCTGAAGAACTGCCTCTTCAACTAACCAGCCTCAGCTGTCCTAGGACATGTACCTACTTGGGGCCATAATACCCTCACAGGCGGGAGTGAGCTCTCAATTTCTCATACCATAACTTAACATAACACCACATAACATAGCATAACATGCTATACCATAACATGACATGACAGAACAGAACATAACAGAACATAACATAACAATGTTGTACACTGCAGAGAGCTGGACAATATTTGTTGCCCCTTTGACCAAAGTATGTGATTGCGGGCAGGTTATCTAGTCACTCCCATGAACACTGAAAAAGGGAGGTTGAGTATATGAATCCAGTTTGCTGTACAGGCTTTATTTTCTGACAAAGGTGTCGCATTTTATTATAGGACGATGAGAGGGATAGCAAGTAATTTTCAATGAATGCAACTGAATATGCTCTGCTTTTTTAGGTCTTGTTCACAGACAGCTTTAGCTGTCTATTGGCAAGAAATATTGTCGCCGAATCATTAGAAATATTTAGAGTGGGCTTTGGGTAAGCAGCTTGTTCATGATTGGATAGCTTTGATGTCTTTCTCACTTCCTTTCAAATGATTTATTGGCTTTCTTATCTATTCTCATACTTGTTCCACCAAGGAGCATTTAAGTCTCACAGTTTTCCAATTGGATGAGTTGCTTTCTTCCACTGCATGATCGATGTATCTCTTTTTTGTATTTTGCATTAAGCACTACTTGGGAGTGCATGTGCTTGTTTACCCTCTTCATCGTTTCCTTCCCTGTCCACTCTCTCTTCAAAATCCTTCTTACCTCTACTTTTTAATTTTTCTTCTAATTTTCATTTTTTAAGAGGGTCCGGGGGTAGCAAAGTGCTTCTAGACCACTCAGTTTTTCATTTCCCCCTCCCAATACTGCTCAATCCACTGGCTGTCTCAATCCCCATCCTGAGTTGGATTTTTATTTACAAGGCCTGGCAGCTGTAAAGTTGATTCATTTTTCACACACTTTGATCTACTTGTCTTTTTAATTCTAAATTACTGGTCTATCATGGCTGTTGACCATGTTGGATTCGTAAATTAAAATGGCTGTTGACCGATGCATACTGATATTCACGTGTGCATCTGAAATCATCTTGGAATGGGTTTTCTTTAGTGGAAAGCCCATTTCAAGAGTAAGAGCCATTCATAAGTGTGCAAGATGACACATTCACATGCAAGCAATTGTAGAAAAGGCATGGGCAAAGCCTTTGGCTCTGCATTTCAGAGCCAAGATCTATTAGCTTTGTTAGTGTTTGTTTATTTTTTCTATCATGGGTACACGGGCCGGTTCAGATAATCTCAATGATAACCTTTCACACTTGTATACTATATTAGAATCATCTGTGTTGCTAAGTAGATCAGATAATATTTACATTACTTGTCTGTATTCATTTCTCTCACATAAAAAGAATGTAGTCTAATGAATTGCAGCATTTTGGTGCTTTTGCGGCTTATCTGTAATTAATGATTCCAGTTTAAAAATAAGTCCAACTTAATTAGTTCACTTGTTAAATTTAGCATGTTATTGCCCTTGGTTACATTTTTGATATGTTGCTTGAATGTGAATTTACCTTGAAAAAATAAATGACAAGAGGCATTTGACAAAACAGGAACAGTTGGTTTAATTAAATGTAGCGGCCAAGAGAGCAGGCAACAGAGTCGGGGTGTGAAGACTATCTCAAAGCACATTAGGTTCGGCTGTCAATTTATACAAAGCGTCATAAAGTAATTTGTACAATCCTTTGGCGATAGAAATCTGGGCCTAGTCACGTGGACCATAAATCTGGTCATTTGATGAGGAGCGCAGGTGGGTCTCGACTTTGCGCGCACACAATGTGGGGCCAGTGGGTCATGTCCAGATGCCGGGCTTGGGAGCGCATGATCACTGCATGTAGTGTACATGCTGTGTTCTGATTGACTGACTGTTCCTAACTTAGTGTGGCGTCTGACTTTCTGGTGTTTTTGGAATTCGCGACCCACCAGCCAAACGTGTAAACGTGTTTTATTGGGATCAATCTCCTAAGACCATTGGAGTGTCACTGCCTATATGTGGGATTGACCTGGGTTTTCCTGTTCACGTGTTTGTCTAATGGGTTATGTGTCACCCCACCTGTGATCTGTCCATCAGTTGCTGCAGGCCTAGGTTGCAGGGCCTGCCTGACCACATACTTCTGACTTGGGGTTGAGGAAGATGGCACATCGAGTTCAATAACGGTGATGACAGCTTGTTATTATACGTAAATATATCATAATGTGCATTGATATCATATTTTCCAATATCACCAGCACTTTTCTGCTAACTTATTTTTCGAGGGCTATTCCTAGGGACATTTGAATGCGACACATCTATTTCACTTCATGTGTATCTTGGTTTGTTCAGGATTTACATGTATGGTATCTACTTACACACTTCTTTGTTACTCTCCTCACATACTCTTTGACAGTGTATCATTTAATCTTGGAAACACTGCTGTGTACATAGGGTTCCTCATTTTTCCAGGCCTGAATTGTCACAACAGGTAAACGAGCCCTTGACATCGTCATAGCCCTGACTTTGTTCCTGAAACACATTTGAACGTAGGAGTCATTAGATGTCTGTGCAGGAAGATGGCTGCTTCATAAGGCAGCTTCCACAGCCCAACTTCTAACTTCTATAATCCTACCTCACCATATGCCTCCTAAGAAAACGCCAGATAAACATTAAATAACACGATTAGTCAGACGGCACATAGCAGAACTTGAAACTTACCTATCTCTTGTCATTCAGCACTGTGTGTTATGGCCCAACCTAGTCCTGCATTTTGGTAATTCTGTGTCATCGAGGCCCAGCAATAACAATGGGTGCTGCTGAGCCTGTAGCTTTCAGTTCCTGAGCAGTCCTGGCACCTAGTGCCTAGCCAATTGCAGAAGCAGTGAAGAGGGTTCAGGGGGTGATGTGACAGCTCTGTCTTAAGTTGTGCAACTCTGCGTGTGAAGATTATGATTCCAGTGTTGGAGGCCTTTCTTTGTAGTCACCACTCAGCACCTAGATACATGAGTCTCGACATACTGCTGTTTGACTATTCACTTCTGCTCTGACATTAACTTCTGGCCTACCTTCACTTTAATCCTGACAGAACATTAAATATTTGTCCCTCTCCTGCCCCTCTGCCTCCAAGATGCAACTACTGCATGACTGCCAGTCTACCAATGGGGCTCATGATGCAACTGTGATGTGTGGTGGCATGAGGGGTCCTCCGGGAGGTGTAGCATTACATATTGACTCACTTCCCTGGTGTTTTTGCTGTGAAGACTGATTGTTGCCTCATACAATAATTTTTGCCTGGATTGGGCAGCTTGGATGTCTTGGCTGTTGCAAATAAATTGAATCAGGTCAGGTGTGGTGTGGTGACTGCAGGCAAACTCTATATAGAGGATGAGCCAGATGTGTCAGGATTTGTACAGCATTGACTTACCTATGTATGCTGCCTGATTGCTGCTCCCCTACCATCATCTACTGTGAGTTTGCTCGGGTGGTTTAATTGACAAGCAGGTGGATGTTTTTAGGCGTTCTCCTGTTGTATAGGGCAGGTGGAAAAATTATCTAGATGTGCAGTTTAGCTCATGCGATAGTTGTTACTTGACTCTGGCAGAGGGATTGTGTTTTTTTGCCAATGCTGCAAAGAAGGGATCCCTTTTTTTCTTTGCAATGAAGGAAAGAGGCTGTTTTCCCTTCTTTAGAGTGGCAGTCGTACTTCATTTTTCTATAAGTTCTCTTCTTTCTCCAGCCCACTCCAGGTGTCAGCATATTTCCTCTTGACTACATTTTATCACCAATGATACAGGGTAACTAATGTATACAAATGGCAGCCAAATTCATATCAATGTGGCTAATAATCGAGATGAATGTTTGACATTTTTTGTTATTCCCTAACCAGTGTCCAGAATGCAATGTACCAGAACTGGCTCTTTCTTAATGTCTCTAGTATTGAGATAATATTCATACATGCTCCCTTTGACTGGTTTCCAAGCAGGGGCCAGCCTCTGTTATCATCTTAAAATCATTGCAGACCTGTGTGCCATCCTGGGTGACAATTCTGGCAATGATTCCATATGTGAATAACGTTATAAAATCTATTTTATATCTCTGTGTCCTTCAATAAATCCAATCCCAACCACCATTACCTCAATGATTATCAATTTATTTCCATAGTGATCTCCCAATTTTACTATAGCAGCAGAATACATAGGCACCTTCCTGCAATGACCATGGTTGAGCTCCATACAAAACACAATTTTTAGGCCAGCCGCATTCTTGGTCTATAGGTCATTGAACACATGGCTTGCTCTACACTGGTCTACAACCAGAAAAAAGGCAGAATTTAAGACTTTATGCCATTTGCAGAAGGTTCTTCATCAGCAGAGTTCCCCCTTTCTTACCCTCTGGGGATACCTTACTGCCTGAAGAGACTCCTACATTTGGCCATCCCAGTAGGAAGGCAGATGATTGTATGCTCAAAGCATCTCACGTTGACATTTGCTTTATTTTCCCCTTTGCCCCAAACATAACTTTCTGAGATTTGGAAAGCCCCTGGATGTGCATCCATTCTAACATGCCGCAACACCAATGATAATCGTACCTCCTTGCCGCTCTTTTTCTCATTTTGTCATCTGATTATTTATCTAGTAATCATCCTGGAAAACACCATGAAACAATAATAATGCGGTGCTAGCACTATACATTGATCATAATCCTGCCATTTCCTAGGAATCATTTAAGCTATGCCACACCTTGCTTTCTCAATGAATGAAAAATGGTTTTTTGAAATTAAACTCAGGTAAAACTGAGGTTCCGATCTTTGATGGCCCTCAATCCATCTGGTTGCCGGATTGATGGCCTAAGGAACTGGGGGATTACCTTTGCCCCACTAGCAAGATGGGAATTCTGGGCTTCAAATGTTTCTTTCCACTCTCATTTATTGTTTACTGCTGGCACCTATATGGATTTGTAAAGCTTTTAAAAGAGATTTCTGGACATTTTGCCTGTCTCTGTGTCAAAAACAGTTTTGAATGCTCTGGTTACATCCAAATGGGATTATTTTAACTCAATTTATATTGGACTTCCTCAGAGTTTGGTTAGGTTGCTTCAAATGGTCCAAAATGCTGCAACCATTCTGATTTTGAAGATAGCACATCATTAATTCCTAGGATCAAGAGGGTGAGGAAAGATGGGTATTCCTCTGCCCTCTGGCTGCAACATTTAAAATGACCTTCCTGTTACGATGTACAAAGTGGTCGAACTTCAGAAATCCCCAACTCTGATGGATAATCCTACACAGAGTATAAGGGCAATCAGGCGAGGGGAAGGGAAAGAGGATAGGGACAGCAGGGAATTTGAACCTGTAGAAAACAAGAAAATATGCATGAAAAACAACCCATTGATGACTATACTCATATGTATCTCACTATGACCCATTAATACCTTGAGAACAAGGGGCTGCCAACTCCACTAAGCTCAGAATTGTACACCAAGACGTTCAATATTATTTACCCTGCTTGTGCCTTGTAAAACAAAGCAAAAGAATCAACTCCTTCCTCTTATCAGAAAACATACAATCAATACAACATTCAGCTGTGGGGTTGATAACTAACAGTCATACATACCTCAAACAAATAAAAGAAAAGAAATGGCCAAATACGGAGAATCACTACTCCTCCATTGAAAGTCACCAAAAGGAGCTTCTCTGGAATTACAGGCGAAAGCAAACACCAAACAAAACGCAGGCACAACAGCTGTGTTGTTCCGCGAAGCTAAGTCCTCCAGTACTCCGATCTGCAAACACGGAAGAATTTGGTCTTCTGAAGCGGACAAGACCACGAGTCTTCCCTCGCTCCAGTGAAGGAGAAAAAGCGGCAAAAAAACCAATTGTGGCCAAAATACGAGGCAGATGCTGCCTCTGACGGATAGAATCTCTATCCAGGAGGAAAGGTTTCCAAGACATGATATGCAGCTGCGGATCAACCAAGAACTCCAGAAATTATGAATTATGCACGCCGAGAGGTGTGCGTCACCGTCTTTTATCCCATGAGTCTCAGAGCTCTTAGTCTTCCTGGGATATGTAGTTTCTCCTCTAACTATTGCGGTGAGGAAGGTACTGCCCTCTACCATCTCTGACAGTATGCCCCCCTCCCAAACGCCTCTTTGATCCTGGTTTGGTCGGGTTTGATAGATGAAAAGCATGTATAGCCGCATGGTCATGTTTGCTAGCCTCAGGTTCCCAAGAATCGGCTTCAGCGCCATAGCCTTTCCATGAGATCAAGTACCACAACCCACCCCTCCTATATCTTGAATCCAAAATGCGACGTGCCTCATATTCCAAATTCCTTCCCGCAACACTGGTGGTGTTGTATGACATCGAGCTGCCCTAGCAGGCTTCAGCAGACTACAGTAGAATATTGGGTGTATCCGAAGATTCATAGGCAAACGCAATTTGTAAGGCAACTGGATTTATCTGCCTGAGCACAGTATATGGTCCGATGCACCTGGGGTGGAACACACTGCGTACTCTGAAACGAATATTCTTAGTTCACAACCACACCCTGTCACCAGGTTTATATTGAGAATGATCCACACGATGCTGATCCGCACATTTCTTATATTGCTGTTTGGCATGGTTCACATGGACCTGAATTTTCTTATGCAAGGACTGGATATTCTTGATTTGTGATTTTACCTCCAGTTGGTTCTCGATTTCACCAGGTATTAATATCAGAAGGACCGTAGCGTGGAATCCATGGTTTGCAAGAAAAGGTGAAACTCCTATAGCACTGTGCCTTGCGTTATTGTATGAGAGCTCTGCAAGCTGTAACAAATACACCCACGATTCCTCAACTTCTTTGGCATAACAACGTAGATATTTTTGAGGGTTTGGTTCAGTCTTTCCATTTACCCATTCGTCTGTGGATGAAAATTGGTGGATAGTGCCAGATACGAGCTAAGACTTGTGGCCCCCTATCCGAAACAATTAACTTTGGAAGACGGTGTAGTTTTACCACATTTTCCAGCACCAATTGGGCGGTCTGACCTGCTGCGTGCAAGTTTATACATGGTATGAAATGTCCCATTTTTGTAAGGCTGTCTACCATTAGTAATAAGGCTGAATATGCTTTATCTTTTGGCAAGCCTGAGAAGGAATCCATACTAATGTTTTGCAATGGTTGAATCGGGGTTGGCATAGGCATTAGTTTTCCCCTTGCTTTTGTATGTCCTCCTTTGACTCTGGAACAGAGCTCACACTGCGTGACCCATGTTTTTATATCTGTAGTTAACGTATCTCACCAGAAATGACGTCGTAACAAGCACGTCGTTTTCAAACATCTGGGATGTCCAGCAAGGGAGGACTTCTGGCACCATTCAAATGCCTTCTGTTGGATTGCTTTGGATGGTAAATATAGCTTGTTATTCATGAAAGGCAATCCCTGTCTGAGACTTCGCTGCTCATGTACATCAACCCATTGATCCCAAATTTCAGCTGAACTATACTTTTTTACTTCTTCTAAGAAGTTTTCGATTTTTACCACACACAGTACCATACACTCAGCAATGATGGCTTCCTTAATCACTTCCTTTAGGACACTGTTTCTGCCTTGTCGAGACAGTTATGTTATGTGGTATTGACAATGAGATTTGCTTTGAAAAACAATTAAAACCCTGTCTTTTTAGATCTGCTTAACCAATGCTTTCTTACTCTATTGTGCCTTCCTTCAAGTAACTGTAGCAGTGAGATGGATGTTTTGGGTAGCTGTTGCGTTTTACTTGTGATCTATTCATTCATTCATCCATTCGTACAGAAGCAAAGAAAACTTGGGCGACATAAAACATTTCAGCACCAGATTTCACTAACTGAAGAAATGACAACTGGCTCGAGCTCATCACTTCTGCAAGCTGCTGGCACGGCAGACAGGCGTCACAATCTCAAAACAAATGCTACCTTACAAAATTGACATAAGAGGGTAAGGCAAAGGCAAAGGCCAATGGGACCTCAATCTTCTTTCTATTTATGACATTAGCAATACATTCTTTAGTGGAAGCTGTTCACCATTAGTAGCGTTCACTCTGTGAATGGTTCTCAACTACTTCTTGCAGGTTGGTGTCCAATGTTTGTGCCTAGGCATGTGGTTAGTTATGTTTGAAAACGGCTGATTATAATCACTCTGGGTAGTTGTGCACACTTTTGTTCTCCCCCAACTCTGAATATTCACATTCACAGCCCGATTATTGAAAGAGGCAAGTGCTTCTGAGAGCCATCGAGATCCACTAAAGTGGAATTTGTGAGTAAAGCATGTATTTCTGTCTGGCTCTATCGTACCCATGTATTTGCACATGCAAAATGTCTCTGTTTTACACTCTTTCATGTGAAAGTATTTGTGTTTATATTTTTGAGATAACATAAATCAACATGACGTATATCCCTGTGGGTTTTTTAATGTCCGGTCTTTCCTTATTTTATGCAATGTAACACCGTTTTAAAATGTATTGTCATCAACACATTATTATAATTTTGACATTGATACCTTGTATTGCTTGTGCCTGCAAATGAGTCATTATCATGGCTTATTAAAAACCTGCCCTGTTACCATATTTCACATTTTGTGAGTCTTTTGTGCATGCGAAAATATGCTGCTTCATTTAAGGACTCAAGTTATTTTCTTTAAAGCATGATGGCTTCTTGCTGCTGTATGTCATATCTGTTAAAATTTCTTATGATATGATTGAAACTTTCAGACATGTGATTTGATACTTCATAGGAGCTTTATAGGTGTGTGTGCACACTTTGGAGGATCTGAAAGGATGTTACTTTTTTCATATTTATCTTACTCACCTATTAATTGTTCAAAATGAATATGTTCATTTAAGAGGGTCGTGGCCGGGATGCCGAAGATGGCGGCTGCAACCTAGGGCAGCTGTGCCATCAAACTAATCTTGTGGAAAGGGTTCATTTGGGTAGAAAACAATTCTTACTATTAAAGAGAACCCCTAACAATGATGTTATGTTTTAAATTCTGAATTTGTGCTTTTATAGAATAAGGACTCCTAAACTATATTGCTTACCAGTATCAATGACATGTTACTCATATACTACACCTTGTAGTCCTGTCTGATGTAACATTTCATATACACTGATTTACACTAGCTTGATTGATTGTCTCTTTATAATGTGTGTGTGATGTAAAGTGCTCCGGCACCTTACACTGGTATGAGTGGCACTATAAAAGTAAATGCATCTGAAAGACAGTGGTTATGGAGAATTGAGGGGCACTGTGAAAGGGTGCTAGTAAGGAAATCCGTAGCAGAGGTGGTCATTGGGGGGGGGGGGGGGCGCTGTGACAAGTTGGCCTGGTATATGCTGTCCACTAATTAAAGTGGGCACCTTGCACCAGTCCATATGACCCTTATGATGTATTAGGTCAAAGATACCCTTTAGAAAGCTATCCTCACAGTAGCTGTGGAGAGCAGCCTTCAGGCTTAATCTTGAAGGAATGTAAAGCAGCTTGTTTTACCAGAATATCACCTTTAGTATTAATTAAATAAAAGGAGAACCACACAGTAGTTATAAAAATATGTATTTATTTATATAACACTCTTTAGTATCTTCTACATGAGGGTACAAAACAAAGCGCATAATAATTTAGCAAAAAAACAGTAGTATGTAGCACAATACACAGTGCGCTTCAGGGGGAGACCAAACCAAATGCTAAAATAATGGTATAAGAACCACGACTTGAGTCGAGACAGTGTCTAGAGCACGTAGAATCGTTGGGACCCCAAGGAACCACCCAAGATGAGCAGACAGGGACCCCACGGAGGACGGGTGCAGTGTGGGAGCACGTTCGTGGGCTCTGTACAATTCTATGGGGAAGTCACGATTACAGTTTTAGAGTTTAAGGACCCTTCTCGGTAGACTTTGAGGAAACCCTTTGGAACTTAGGAGGTTGGAGAGCCACCCCACCCGTGGAAACTGGAGTAACCGAGTTACCTATCCCAGGAGAGCGGGGTGCATAGGTCTGAACTGGTGTCAGAAACCACCATTGTTTTCAATGGAGGACTTCAAAGAAGGGCTGCTGCTGGGAAGGAAGAAAATGACCGTTGGAATCCAAGAGTGGATTTGTGATAGAAGAAACCTGAAAGCAGAGGGGACAGTGTCTGAGTCACTTCAGGGTGACCATGGGCTCAGTGGACGAATGCCCACCGATGCCGGATGCTTCAGGTGCGAAAAAAGGATGCTTGACTCAGCAACCACGAGGACCAGGAGATGTCAATGACAACCAGGAGCCAGATGCAAGCTGTCCCATGAAGGATTTTGAGTGCTGAGGGGTCGATGTCTGGCTGGAGCACCAACAAGTCTTGGCAACAGCACCCACGCAGGAAGGTCAAGCAGGTTACAGTGTGGACCAGCAAAGTCTAGGGGACTCACCAAGCAATGGGGAGTCAGGGCACGTCTTTAGCAACCCAGGAAGCCCAACAGAATTCAAGAAGACCATCAGGAGGACACACAGGCCAAAGGACCATGAGTCGCGAGGGGACCTCGAGCAAGATCACAAAGTACCTGCCCACAGAGCACTCGGATGCTGCTCAGGGTCAGCACTACACAGACTCCAATGCACAAGCTCAGGAATTGCCAAGAAGCATATGCCCTTGCAAAAGTAGGCGGTGCATAGGGGTTTGGCTTATGCACTCACCACGAGGAATTCTGGCCTCAAACTCGGTGGGAGAGCAGCTCAACCTCCATGAGGAACATAGGAACCCACTCTTAATGCAAGAAAAAGGGTAGGGAATACGGCAGGCACCTTCACTGCAGAACAGGGAGGGGTGACAGGGTTCAGCCGGGACAAACCCCATGCACCCACCCTCCCCAGATAGGCGGGGCTGGATTTAGAGGCCAAGATCTACGAACAAAGGCTGATCATTCAGGTGATCGAGAGTAAGTGGGGTGCCCTGTGTGCAGCCAGGCGGCACCTGGTATCATAAGGCAAATTATACCAGGTGCCGCCTGTTTGGTAAACCAGCACCTACTGGTGCTCTGCCCCGGCAGATGGCTAGTGTAGCCTTGGGGGAGGAGATTGATGTCCAAGGTCAAGATTGACTTAGGAGTTCAACTGACTCACCGCTCAGGTATTTTCCCCTGACCATAAATTCCACTTAAAACTGAAGAATACCCACCAGTATGGTTTATTTTCCACAATTTTAGAGTTAGGGAGTGAAAAGGGGAGGTTACAAATGTATTTAGTTAGGCTAGGGTATCCTTTGTACCATGAATAGAATTCAATAGCAGAATCTTTCTGAACTCTTTACCGGGAAGGGTGGGAAATGGAGATTGAGAAACTGGTGTAAGCTTCCAGCCTTTCTTGAGGATTGGCTGTCTTTATTTCCTTGGTTGCTCTTCCTGTTTTATACCAGGGTAAGAGGAAATGGCATCTGACCTGCATTTACTATTATGGACATGTCAGTGACATTTCAGCATATCTGGTGCCATGATTTCCATTCTCATCACAGTGTAACATGCCTAACAAGGAGGTTTTGGGAATAACTCCTCCATGGAATTTAAATTGTAACCATAATCGCTTCAAGAAAATATACATCGTCAGAGACCTCTTTTACACTCAACATTCAAACTCCTCTTCCGTGCATGCCATTCCCACTCCAAGCTGAGGATGTGCATGGATAGAGATATACTTTAAACACACCACCCTGCTGCTCTTTTCTTTACTCAAATGGAAGTGATTTGTTCAGAGAAGATTTTCTACTAAAGACGAGAGATAAGTTATCCCTTTTGGTTAACTGCCCCTCCATACCCTTTGTAAAACTGTTCCTGAAATACACTATGGCCTTCAAAATGCATAATTGGATGGAATATACCAAGTGATGAATTAACACAAGAAATACAGTATTGGTTTATGGCATTGCTCACTCGCCCATGTCCATTCTGTGAACACAGTAAAATTGTGTAATTGGTAAAGTTTTGCGACTACTCAAAGCCAGGAGACACATTCTAAGTTCAGGGTGTATTTAACATGTGTAGTTCACTGTTTCTGGCCTGACGGGAACTTTCCTGTACACACTTAAAATTAGCAGGGGAGGCCGGTAAAAGCGTGGTGGTGCCAGCGGGCGCAAAACGGCCCAAGACGCTGGCAGAAAGCAGCAGGTGGGTCCGCAGCAGCCTACTCTATATCGAGGGATCGGGCTCCAGTGGTGAACGCAGAAGAATGCAGTGGTGTGTTGTCAAGGAGTGGAAAGGGACAGAAGACAGTGGTGCATGAAGTGGTGTGGGCGCCTGCAGAGGATGAGACAGAGTTGCTGCTAGATTATGGTGATGAGAGTGACGATTTGGAAGAGGGTGAAGTGCGGGATGATGATGAGTTGCCTGAAGGTGTCACTGGGGCACCGGAGAAGGCAACAAGAAAGCTTGGGGTTTTGCAGAACACAAGTGCAGCCAAGAGCCAGACGAAGGCAGCCAGCCAGAAGAAGACTAGCACCAAGGGGAAGGATAAAGGAGCCCAGTTGAGTCTATCGGTGAGGGCGATTGGTGGACCATTTGGGACGGGGGCCGAAGGCGGGGAGGAAGAAAGCCTGCCGGTTGGTAGGTGTGGGGGAGGGGTCTGGAAGAGACACAGGGTTTCACACTGGTGCAACCGCGGCTACCACAGCAGGTGGGAAGGCCAGCGGGGTGAAGCAGCTAGTCGGCACGAGTGTCCAGACGGACAAGGCAGAAGGGAGAGAGGGGAGGGAAGAAAAGGGTGAAGGTAAACACCATAAGAAGCTACCATACATGGGCCTGGCGATGTCGTTGGGGTCACATCTCTCCGAATAAACAAGGAATAGGATATGGAAGCACAAATACGTGGATATATTTAAGCTGCTTCATAGGGAGATCCAGGTAAAAGAAGGATCAAAGGAAGAGGAGTGGGAACTGATGAAGAGACCCATGGTCCCCATTAACATAGAGAACTGGACCTCAGCGTTCCTAATATACACCAGTATCTATTGCTAAAAAAACTTGGACAGGGAGCTAGCACTCTTGAAGTATATGGATATTATTGGAAAGGCTCAGATGCACTTCGGGGTTTTGCATGGTTAAGTTATGATGAGGAGTTTTGGGCCAGACGTAGCATTAACCCTGTCAAGCTGTGGCGGGAGGTAGACCAAGAACTTTTGATGCAATGGATGTCATCGGCATCTACCCATACAGCTAGCAGCCTACCGGTCACATAACAGTCCTTTCCAGTGCGTCCCGCTCAGGCAGGGGCGGGGGGAGTCAATGTGAGCGCAGGCAGTGCAGGTGTGGCACCAAAGCATGGGGGTGGTACTAAGGGGGTGTGCTGAAATTTCAACAAGGGTTTTTTGTTCAAGATACCCTTGCAAGTTTAAGCATGAGTGCTCCAAGTGCGGTGGTGGACACCCGCTCACGCAATGCTTTACATTGTCCACTCCAGCTGAACAGTGGAGGGCCACCAAATGCAGGGGACAGTCTGGGCCAAAGGACTCCTACCCCAGTTAGGATTGAGGCCATGGGCACGTGGCTCTAAATCTATCCTGACAGAAAGGCTGCGCTGAGGATACAATGGGGTTTTATTGAAGGTTTTCGGGTGGGATAGCAAGGTCTCAGAGAGAGAAGGTGGGCAGAGAATTTGAAATCAGTCAGAGAATTTCTAGACTTAGTAGCGGAGAAATTGAGGAACGAAATCATAGAAGGAAGGATAGCGGGCCCATTTGCAAGTTGGCCGGTGGAGGACCTGATTATATCACCTCTAGGAGTGGCACCTAAGATAGAGCCAGGGAAGTACAGGATGATCCATCATTTAACTTGGCCTGAGAGGAGGTCAGTCAATGACTTCATTGCAGAAGAGGACTCAGGAAGGGAGGTCATGTGGGCAGAGAGTAGAAATAGCAAAGTGTGATGTGAAATTGGCCTTTCGCTTACTGCCTATCCACCCTGTGGATTTCTCATTGCTGGGGATGCAGTTTGAGGGGACCATCTTTGTGGACAAGGCTCTGCCGATGGGCTGTGTGATTTCGTGTGCACTGTTTGAGATGTTTAGCACTGTCTTGCACTGGGTTTTTCATGAACAGTGGTGGGCGCCGGGAAGTTTCACATTACCTGGATGACTTTCTTTTCATTGGAAGGGGAAATTCAGGAGATTGCAAGAGGGCATTGCAGAACTTCCAAGAAATGACACAGTACTTTGGGGTCCCTCTAGCACCGAAAAAACCAGCTAAGCGCAGCTGTAGATTGACGTTTCTGGGCATTGTGTTGTACTCGGTCCAGTGGGTTGCCAGGCTACACAGAGAGAAAGTGTAGGACATACAGGTTTTCCTGCTGTGGGTGGTGGGGGAGAAGAAGATTGACCTCAGGAAGGTGCAACAACTGATGGGTTTCCTAAACTTTGCTTGCCGGGTGGTGAGAGCGGGCAGGCAGAACATTCTACATGGCCATTTCTGGGGCAGTGCTACCACATCACAGGGTCTGAATTTCAATGGAAGTCAGGGTGGAATTGAGGGTCTGGCAGACCTTTTTAACTTTGTGGCAGGTTAAAAATATGTTCTGATGCCGCAGGGGCTTCTGGCTTTCGTCTGTTTTGGGATGGTCGATGGTGCACGGAACAATGGCCGGATCACTGGTTGAGACAGGGGCCAAGCATGGCTGTTCTGGAGTTCTTTCCACTGTTGATGGCACTGGAGGTGTGGGGCACAGAGTTTCAGAATAGATCGGTGTTGTTCCATGTGGACAACATGATAGTGGTGGAGCTAGTGAACAGACAGAAACCAAGAGATTTGAGGGTCTTGTGGCTGTTGTGGATTTTTATGTTGAAATGGCTGAGGTTAAATGTTGTATTTCAGGCAAAACATGTTCCGGTGGCAAATAATGACATTGTGGATGCCTTGTCTCATTCGCAATTACGGTGATTCCGGCGACTGGCACCTGGAGCAGATGCATGCAATACAGAGCTGCCGGACGGCATCTGGGCCAGGGGGAGGGGGAGTGAGAGTGATAGGCCCGGTTGAGAAATCTCTGGCGGACTCCACAAGGCGAAGTTACAGGCTGGCATGGGCAGAATTTGGAGGTTTCATGGGACAGACCGTAGATGTATGGAGCATGTCAAGACAGTACACTGAGCAGGGAGCTATGAGTTTTGTTTTAAGTTGTATAGATAAGGGATGGTCGCAAAGTACAATAGTGGGAAAATTGGCAGGGATCTCATTTTATAGCAAATTGTACCTAGGTTTTGACCCTGCGAAGGATGAAATTCTGAGTAAGATGTTGACAGGTTGGGGACGTGAATGGGGAAGAGGGGGGGAGGGAGTTCCGAGGGAGGCAATAACGTTTGAATTGTTGCAAAGTTTATTGGGAGTTTTACCCAATTGTTATTATGATGATTAGGAAGTATCAGTATTTTGACTGTGCATGGTATGGATGTTTTTTCGGGCATTCATGGTTTCGGAGTTGTTGGGCCCGAAACAGCAAGAAGGAAGAACATTTGAGGAGGTAAGATTGGACGAAGGGCATCTAGGGATCTGGCTGGGTTATTCCAAGACCAATCAGGTGGGGAGGGGTAGATGGGTTTGGATGAATGAGAGCAGAGGTGGTGGTGTGTGCCTGGTGCAAAAATGGTGGGTTTTCTTAGCAAAGGCAACAAAGCCGTCTGGAGGAATTTTTTATCACACATCAGGGGAAAGGCTGACAGCTTTTCAGTTGTTGGTGGTGTTGCACATGGTATTGCGGCATTTGGGAAGGGATCCTGCTAGATATGACACTCATTCTTTTTTCATTGGCGCAGCTACGGCAGCGGCACATTTGGGGTGGTCCTGGGACAGGATACACCAAATTGGGAGATGGAGGTCTAGGTGCTGCGAGAAATATGTGCGCAAGTAGACAAGGTTGGCTCTGGGGGGGGGGGGGATGTGAGAGATAAAAGGGACTATTTGTGCCCTAATCTATTTTTATTGTCGCAGGTTGTGTGGGAAGCCCAGGAACCAAGACGGTGTCCTGGATCGTAGGACCTTCTTTTGTACATTGGGCAGCCAGATATGCAGATCGGCAGGTCTACGCCGGTAACCTGGGTCTGAAGAGCAGCCATCATGAGGTGCATTGGTGGGGTAAAGGAGGAATGTGTTGGGGGCTCTATTGCCATGGCTGAAAAAGATGATATCGCAAAGAGGCCGTCCTGATATTTTGATCATACATCTGGGCGAAAATGACTTGATAAGATTATCTGGATTGGCTAATTTGCAGCACATGCTGAGGGACCTGGAAGTGATGAAAATTAATTTGGCAGGAACATGCATAATATGGACAGAATTTGTGTCGCGCAAAGTGTGGAAAGGGGCATTAAAACATGCAGCCGTGGAGAAAGCTTGTAGAAAGCTGAATCAGGCATTGAGGGTGTTCTGCCAAAAGCAGAAACATTAAGGTGATCACTCATGTTGGGCTCAGATTAGAGGAACCACTGTTGTTCAGAGATGAGGGAGTGCACCGTTCCCAGTTTGATAATGCCTATTATATGATGGAGATGCACAACATGATCATTGGGTTGTGGTACAAATCTATCTGGTGCCGCAGGGAGGAGAAGCAGTGATGTGAAAGGTGAACAGTATTAAAGGAGGTGGGGAAGGTAACCACCCTATGGGGGTTCCCTGGTTGGCAGTACTTTGGAGGGGTAGTGGGTCACAGATGGGCACATCCACCCCTCGGGGCGGGGAACAGGTGAAGTATAGGGGAAAAATCACTTACAACGCAACTTTTACCACGCAATGCTTTTACATCGCAGCTTTTACAACACATACCATTACAACGCATTGCGCTGGGGGGCGCTCTAGGATAGGGAATAGGTCAATTTACTATCCAATAACCTTCCCTAGTGTCCACGGGGACTGGAGTTGGAATAGTAAATTAAACTATTCACTATCCAGCACCCAAAAGCGCTATGCGTTGTAATGGTATGCGTTGTAAAAAACACGATGTAAAAGCATGCGTGGTAAAAGCATGCGTTGTAATGTCGTACATCCGAAGTATAGGGGTGCGGGATGCAAGAGAGCAACTGCAGGCGATATAAGAGAGGACGTTGAAAGACAAGTGAAGACGAGAATGGAATGATGGAGGAGGTCGCAGAGTGTAATGTGATGAGAGCAACAGGTGTGAGGGTTGAGGATGGATAGAGTGAATGAAGGGGTTTGAATATAGAAAATGTTATAGTTATTGATGTTTTGGTTAATGTGATTTTTGGTACAACCGTGTCCTAGTAAAATGGCCTTTTACGCTTCAAATAACAGCGTGGAGTGTATTATTGCGCGATGTCGGCCCCCAGGGAAGTAGGGTTGACAGACAAGTCTTCCCGCAGGGTTCTTTGCGCGAACGGAAGGACAAGCTGGGGTGGGGGTCAAGGGGTTGGGCAATGGGTAGGATTAGGGTGGGTATAAAGGTGTAGGGGAGGAGGGCCCCTTCCTCTTCTTGCACCTGGCACCATCAATGGAGGTTTTGTTTAAGTTAGTCCACCCACTCACCCTACAAGTTGTAGGGTAAGGGTTACGGGTCAGTTGAGTGTGCCAGTTTAGGACAGGTTGTAGTTTCTTTTTGGGTTTGACAGTACTTTGGAGGGTGGTTAGTCACAGACGGGCAAATACACCCCTGGGGGGGGGGACAGGTGAAGGATGGAGGGTGTGTGGTATGCAAGAGAGCAACTGCAGGAGATCTAAGAGAGGAGGTTGAAAGAAAAGTGACGTAAAGTGAAGGTACAACCTTGTCCTGATAAAATGGCCTTATACGCTTCAAATAACAGCGTGCAGTGTATTATTGATTGAAATACCTTTAGTTTGGCTGTTTGTGTTGTTTTTCCCCTAGTCACAGTTTTTCCTAATTATTTTACTACCGTTATTTCGTTGCATAAACTGCTACACTTTGACTGTCTCGAGGTGAGCCTGTTTTGGTTTCCTTTTTCTGGGGGAAAATGATTGCTCATCAGCCTCATGGTGTCATCATTCTTACTTAGGCTTTGTCCATAAGCTTCTTGCAATATTTCTGCCTGTATCATTGATGTGTTGTTGGAGTGCCTGTAAAGAGCAGTTTCCCTCTCCCATTATCATATTTGAACAGCATCTGCGTTTCTGTTCCGTGCGATCGTGATTGACGATGAAAGCAAGCTGTATGAATAAGCTTCAAAACACGCATTTTATCATTACTCTTAATTTTCAGTGATGTCTGGAAGCTCTCACTCCCCATACTTTCTCATAAGCAACATTACTCTGGGGCACGCGAATGTATCCCTGTTGTCATGCGCTTTACACACCAGGTTATTTATTGTGTATCATGCATTCATAGTATTTTATCACTGTTAGTGAATATTTCATAGAGACCTACTTCACTCCTAGCACTGCTTTATAATATATTACACGCGCTCTCCGGTTTCTAAGATATTCCAAACTCGTGGCAAGACTGGTGGTAATATATCACTTTTATCTTTAAATGAATAAAGTGGCAGGAGAAAAACTAAATCTCGGCGGCAATCAGAGCATCATCTCTCAAAAAGCAAGACAACGCGGAGGCTTCAGGACTATCTTTAAATCCCAAAGCTTCTGCGTTGTCTTGTTTTTTGAGAGATGTGCTCTGATTGCCTCTGAGATTTCGTTTTTAGGCCTCTGTTATGTTTCATAAATTTCTGATAACATGTAGCTGTTATTTTGTCTTTTCTCCCATCTTCACAAACCTGCTGTTTGTGTTACTCACATCAGCAATTCACTCCTGCACTTCATTCATTTTGATCTAACTCGTGGCAATGAAATAATTTCTCGATTAAAGTTTTAGAATGGGTCATTCCCAAAATACAGATGACCAATCCTGACTGGCCTCTGATAATGCAGGAAACACACAAAGCAAACTCCAGATCTTTTCTCCATTCTCTATATTCTGGGTCTGCCCAACTCGCGGATTGGTACTGCCATCACTTCTTGTACGTCAACAACAGCAACCCTGATTTCCTTCAAGCTATTTTCCCCACTGGGGCCCTCTAGACTTGCACCCGTTTGTGTTTCACCTAATCTGTCAATGTTTTAATTTTCTCAAGCTAGCATTACGACCAGGAGGACTGGGCTACAGATGCCTGCTGGAGAAAAGCTCCTGCTTTTCTCCAGCAGTAGCTTAGCAAGTATGCCAGAGACCCTGGTGCAAGCAAGGAGAATGTCCCTTTTGAGTCAGAGGCATTTCAAGGCATGGGCAAAGTGGGCTCTGGCCCAGGGCCCCAGCCTTGCTAGGGGCCCTGAGCAAGAGCCCACTGCAGAGTCTTGCCTGGATGACCTTTAATAATTCTTTAACAGATTGTTTTAAATACCGTTTTCCTTTAATTTATTTTTAATGTGGGTTATGTGTGAGAGCATTACAGACCTTTTGAAAGAAATAGTGTCTTAATGTTTCAAACAACATCCATAAAAAAAACAATTCTTTTAGATCGAAAGAGGACCTCACATTGAAGGGGGTCACAGAGATTATTTGCAGTAATATTAGTAAACTGCTGTAGTGTTACAATATTGAAAACACATATCACTATCTCAGAATATTAGGAGGGTGCCTGTCAGTGACCTGGCCAAAGAGGGCTTGAAAGAGCTGAAATTGGATCATACATTTAAAATGGTTCCGAACAGGGGCCACCAAAATCTTTCTGACCTGGTGTTGGTGGGTTTAGGACTCTGGGCACGTTAGCACTGCTGTCCAGTGTAGATTGTGTCTGCTTTCTGTGGTAAACATGGTAAGATTGATCTACACCTATCTGGCATATTTAATGTACCTGTCAGTCCCTTGTAAAGTGGTATCTCAGATACCCAGGGCCAGTAAATTAAATGCTACTGGTGGGCTTGCAGCGCTGATTGCGCCACCCACCATGGTATCCTTACAAACCTGTCTCAGGCCTCTGCCATTGCAGGACCTGTGTGCGCAGTTTACCGCCGCTGTGACGTGGCACATAAAGTGGATATAAACCCTGCCCTATGGGCAGGGATTATAGTAGGTAAATGGTAGGATATGTACCTTAACCCCTCCCATTCTCATGACGAGCTGAGCTCGTCATGAGCCACAGTGGCCATGTGCTCATGATGAGCTGAGCTCGTCATGACTGTTGCGCCGCCCCCATGCGGGGATTATTCCCCTGCTGTGCTGGGCATTCCATTGGAACGGGCGTGGTCATGATGAGCTCATCTCGTCATGAACACACGGCCACCGTAGCTCATGACGAGCTGAGCACGTCACGAGCACCGGGGCGCTGCGCGCGCTCCCCCTCCCTCCAGCACAGCGGGGGAATCAGCCCCGCAGGGAAGGGGTTAATTGTGTGACATATCCTGGTAGTGACAAACAGCCATTTTGGTTTCTCACTGCTGTGAGGCTGCCCTCTCTTAGGAATGCATTGGGCATTCCCTGAGAATGCCCAATGCTTCGCTAAAAATTGCCAGAAGGCATGCGGTGGTTGCCTGGTTGTGCGCTGGGCTCCCGTAAGGAGAGGAGAGTCCCCCGTGCCCAGCGTGGCAGAAGTGTGGCCACTTGGCTGAGAAGGAGACAGAGCCTCGCAGGGTCACCGGACGAGCCGAGAGGAGGACAGGAGCCTCGCGTGCTCTTATCACCCCCCCATGGTCACATCCTTCTTGATGAAACTAGAAGATCGAAAGAGCCCAGAGAAGACCCAGTGAGAAGACCCACTGTTGGTGCCTGTTGATTCACACGGCTGTGCTGCCAGATCCCGGGCAGCTGCGCTGGGGGATGGCACTCCTGTTGTTGGGGAGACTTGAGTGAGGTGCACCCCCACCCCATGTGAGAATTGGGGTCCTTACTTAATTAATTGCTGCATCATCAGCCAGGAGAGACTAGTAAGGGCGTTTGACAAGCCCACGCAGCTAATAGGTCGGGTGGCAATCCTCGACGGAGGTCCCGATCCTACTCATGCTAATGGACCTCGACAGAAGAGCGCCGAGGCGCTGGGGCTGACTGTTGACAAGGTATAGGCCTATGGTGGGCCTGAGTTGACTATTATGTCTTGCATAATATGCCATTCTGTGGAATATGCTAGGCTGATGATGTTGTGCATGTATAACCCATAGTGTGGTTTACGCCCCAGAGGGGTCTACCCCAGAGGGGTATTCGGGATAGGTGCACAGGGGATAATATGCATTACTAATGTGATGCATAATGTGTTTATGCCTAATGTGATGATGCTGAGTACAGTACTTTACCAGTAGTTACTGGTTGTTTCACAAAATCTGTGTTGTAATGGTCATGACAGTGGCCCGATTGGCCATGTAATGTATACAACCCCGGTAAAGTACTACCTAGTGCCATTTGGCACAGTGTATATTTGTGATTATGATCTAATGTGTTTATGAGTAATACAAAGGCTATTTTTTATATAACCTTGTGTGGAGTTTCTTTTGTGGCGTGCCTAGTGTGTCGCTGCTGTGTGTGTTGCGCAAATGTTTCTGAGATAAGCCTGACTGCTCTGTCAAGCTACCTAGGGGGTGAGCAGGGGTTATCTTCAGCGTGTAACTACCTTGCCCTGACTAGAGTGGTGGTTTCTGCCTGGCTTAGGCGCATGCCCTAGCCAACCAGAAATCCCATTTATAAGATTGCCCTTAAGTATTTTCTCCCTTTCCCTCCATCTGAGAGAACTCTTTAGTTTTATTGGGCTACGCATCTGCCGGGCAGCTATTTCATCCTGTGGGAGCTGCTTTGCAAGGGGAATCTTCTGCGGTCCTTATTGGTTCCAGATTTCCATTTGACTTGAAGATTACCTCAGCACAGGTATCTGCACTTCCTAGTCTTGCAATGTGTTTGGAATATCTGGGAAATCGCGGTCTTTCTAGCTTTAGAACAGAGAACATCCAAGATTTTTATTACTAAAAGGAAGCAAATATCACACAGTGGACTACTACTTGTTATAGTTTTTCGTAGAGTTTATTTTTCTCTGGTATTTGTCTGTATTGTTTCCTCATGATCCTTCTACCCTTTCGTACAATAAGTAGTTTCATTTTCCAATCCATGTTTACATTGTGTTACAATACCGGGTTGCTCCAATATGTCTTCTTTGTATGCAGGCAGAGTACCTCCTTTTCTTCATTGTACTGCCCAGTATCTGGACATACTGCTCTCCTGTCGGTCATCGGCCATCTCTCTGCCCTCTCTGGCCTTTTCCTACTTTTCATGCACTTGACCAGTCTTTTATTACAGTTTCAATCTTGACTTTTCAGGAAACGAGTACATTAACAATGATTGAATGTAATGGCTACCATTATCCCTACAGTAATGATGAAGAACACTATACAACGGAATGCAGAGTAAAAAGTAGGCATTGTGTCTTTTGCATCTCCCCGAGCTCATCATTTCATACACAAATAAGCAATCTGCCGTGATATGATTTAATTTGTCATAAACATATTCTTAAAACCAACATACCCCAGGCCTTTGTGCCTGGTGAGTAAGAGCTGGTGACCAAGACAGCAAACATCTGTTCTCTTTTGCTGGCAGGCTAGTTCTGCATTTCAGTAGCAGCAGCAATGTCTGTGGTTGTCTGACTGTGAAACTCTAGGTAGGCCAACACATTTTTGTATACATCTTTATTAAGGAGTTTGAGATCTGCAACATGGTTTGTAGGCCTGCACATGCTGGCCGAATACACGTATCAGTGCAACATTAGTCCCATGTCATACTTTTCTGAGTCAATCAGGAGCTACAGGTTCTTCAAGTTAACAAATCTAGGACAGTTCAAACAATAAGGCAAATATGCAGCAGAACATTCCCTGCAGTCCCTCTGCTTGTTAACTCTGCGTTCCACCTCCCTACTTTGAGTCCCATTGTCTGGAAAGCATGAACATGCAAATTGTGGCCTCAATACACTCATCGCCCTTCCCTCTCCTGGACACATGGAATGCAGTGGGGTAGATCAGCACGCCATAAGGGGGCCAATGTGTGAGCCATTGGGCCAGGTAAGTGGCAGCGGTCACCACAGAGAAGGCCGCAAGGGAGGATGCGATCTGTCCAACAGCGAGTTTAGCATACAGCATACAATTAAAGTCTCCTCCTTTGATCCAGGGTATATGCGCCCATCTGGTCAGGATAGTGGAGAGCTGTGCCAGGAACTACTGCTGCACCACATTTGGAGCATAAATGCTCCGCAGTAAGAGGGGCCTACCATTCAGATGTCCCTCCACAAAGACATAATGCCCTTCGGGGTCTATTTCTGTTGTCATACTCTTAAAGGGCAGTGAGGACCTCACCCATATGAGGGCCCCTTGGGCAAACCCTGAATATGTGGTGGTATAACATTGGCCAAATGATCCCTTTTGTAAGCGTAAATCTTTTAGTTTGGGCATGTGGGTTTCCTGAATGAATGCTATCTTGACATTCTTAGCTCCGCTGACCTAACGAGCGGACACGAGACCTACCTGAGCGCTACACGGCGCTATGCTGAGCTGACGCGTGCTTTTTAACAATATTGCGGCGTCTTTTTAAAATCCTTTTTAGATATTTACTTTATATCTTTATTTGCTTATCCCCTGCTCTTAATGCAACTCCACTTACTTGCACCATAATCGTGACTGCCACCACGCTTTGCGGGTCCCGGTTCCTGTGGGCTGGTTGTGGGAGCAACAGCGCTTCTGTGGCGGCCATATTGGGTGAGGGGTGTGGGCTGCACGCTCTAGTGGCTCAGGCGACGACCTCCTCTTAAGGGAGTCATGCTGACGCGCAGCGGTCACGCGCAGCGGATACGCCGGATCACCGCCGGAGTCACTCCAGAGTCCAGCCCGTCTGCGCCCGTCTGCGTCCTGGAGGCGACCAGGGCGGCGGGCTGGGCTCAACCACTGGACGCTTATGCTTCAGGGCCCCCCATGCTCCTATATACATCATGTGAGCTACGCTCCTTACAATCTTCTTTGGGCGACTGTTGTACTGTCTTCCCCGGTCGCTATAGGGGTAAGTCTCGCTGCCCTGGTTGCGGATCGCGCCCTAGTTGTGTTGCGTCTTCGCTTCCTAACAAAAAGATCGACCATGCTGGGTATCCTTGCATGCTGCTAAACACTAGATCTGTGGGCAGACATGCGCAGGACATTTACGATCTCTTAGATATGGAAAAACCTCTCTGTCTTATGTTAACTGAGACGTGGCTGGGGGAATTTTCAAATCCCGATGTGGCTTTAGCTATTCCACCTGATTATCATGTTTTTAGGAAGGACAGACTCAAGGGTAGGGGTGGGGGAGTGGCATTGGTGGTGAAGAAATGCGTGGCTTGTTCCATTCTGCCTGTAGATGACATCCGCAGCTCTTAGTCCCTTGCCTTTTCTATCACTTTGGCACCCCACCAATCCTTTAAAGGTCTATTAGTTTATAGGCCACCCGGTCCACCTGGAACCTTCTTTGAAGAGTTCGAGTCTGTCCTATCAGGATTGGCCCTGAAAGCAGAACATTGTATTGTTGCTGGAGATTTTAACTTCCGCACGGATGAGCCATCAGACCCGGACACTATCAAACTTTTGGAGGCCACTGCCCCCTTGGGTCTGATCCCGTATCTTCGGGGGCCAACGCATGACAAGGGACATACTCTTGATCAGGTCTTCTCGACATCTCCTTTGGAGGTGAAGGGGATTATTCTGGTGCTCTGGTCAGATCACAGGTTAGCCAAATTTCTGGTTAAAGGCACAGTGAGACTAGCTAATCCCGCATCTCAGCAACAGGGCCGCGTCCTCAGGGCCTACCATTGTGTGACTCCAATTATGCTGGCTCAGGCCGCTTTGGATCACCCGTGTCCCCTCTCAGGAGATTTGGAGAAGGACCTTGAGTCTTTGCAGGCTTGGCATTTGGACAGGCTAAATGATCTTGCCCCAGTGATGCCCCCCCGCTTAACATCGAAACGGGTTTCGGCCCCTTGGTTCACTGCGGCACTGTCGACCGCCCGGCAGTCTTGTAAGGCGGCGGAAAGAGCTTGGCGTTCTCAATATGACCCTGAGGCAAGACTGACCTACAAGACAGCGGTTAAGGCCTATCAGCGGGACATTCGCCTGGGAAAAAAAGCCTATCTTGCGGGGAGAATAGAAGCCGCCTCCAACTCCTGTAAGGAGATTTTCTCCATAGTCAGAGAATTTACGGCCCCTCGCCCCAATGCATCCCGAGGCACGCCCTCTAAGTCCTGGGCTTCGGATCTTGCTAACTTTTTCACCAGCAAGATTAAGCTTATCCAGGACTCTTTTCAACTGGCGGCGCCCGTAGGGTCGGTTAGCCTTGAGGTTGATTCGTGCCTCGCGGTTTCATCAGGCCCGATGCTGGCCGTTTTTCCACGTATTTCAGCCCCTGCTTCCTTAGCGCTTATGGGCAATCTTAAATCTGGGTCGCCCCTGGACCCCTGCCCGGCCAAATTTTTGGCAAAAATGGCGGAAGCTATAAACCCGTTGGCTAATCCACTCTTGAACCTCTCGCTGAGCCAGGGTTTGGTTACACAAGCATGGAAGCAGGCAATGGTCATCCCCTTGCTGAAGAAGCCTGGTCTTGATCCTGAGGCACCGGTCAATTATAGACCAATTTCTCTTTTGCCAGCTCTCATGAACATTTTGGAGAAGCACATACACACGGTGTTCTCCAACTTCCTGGAAACGCATGAGATTCTGCACGCTACTCAATCTGGCTTCCGTCCAAATCTCAGTACAGAGACAGCGCTCCTGGAGGTGTCGGAAGACATTAAAGGGGTGCTGGACTCTGGGGGCAAGGCCATGCTGGTCATGTTGGACCTGTCAGCGGCCTTTGACACCGTTCCCCATGAGGGCCTTCTCGCTAGACTCTATGAGATTGGCCTTAGGGGGACGGTGCTCAGCTGGTTTTCATCTTTCCTAGCTGACCGCCGACAAACGGTCTGGGCCTCCCCAGACTCGGCCGTGATGCCGCCACTGGGAGTCGGGGTCCCGCAGGGCTCTATATTGAGCCCGACCCTCTTTAACATCTTTATGACCCCTCTGGCGGCATTGGCGGAGTCGTTCGGGGCCCGGATCGTATCCTATACCGACGACACACAGCTCCTCTTCTCTTGTAAGAGGGGAGGAGATTTCAATGGAGAGAGTATCCGGGACTGCCTTGAGGCTGTTTTTAGATGGTTTCATCGGAGCGGCCTCAAGTGCAACTCCGAGAAGTCTAAGGTACTCTTCTTCGGGTGTGCGTCGGATCCTGACTGGCAAGCTGGTGGCCCATTAACATGTTTCCACCATCCTGTCCATCTCTAGTAGCTAAGAACTTAGGGGTCAAGATGGACAAGGGTCTGACGTTGAGATCCCAGATCCTTGGGGTGACGGGCACTTGTTTCGGCCTCCTTAAGATGCTGAGGAAGTTTTTACCCCTTTTGTCTGAAGAACATAGGAAGCTGACCGTGCAGGCTTTGATCGGGTCTAGGTTGGACTATGCTAATGTCCTTTACCTGGGCCTGCCAGAGTATTTGCTGCAGCGGCTCCAGGTCGTGCAGAATGCTGCCGCGAGAGCCATTTATGGCCTAAATAGGCGAGCCAGTGCTGCGGGTCTTTTGCAGACCTTACATTGGCTGCCTATCCGCAAGCGGATCGCCTTTAAGGCATTAACTTTGGCCTATAAAGCCCTCCATGCTGTGGGTGCTAAGTATCTCCAAAGGAGACTTGCCTTTTACCAGCCGGCCCGTTCTCTCAGATCAGAATCTCTGCTCTTGTCCCGCGTGTAAAAAGAGCCCGCATTGGAGGACGCTCCTTTGGACTGCTGGCGCCACAGCTGTGGAACACCCTGCCGCTGACACTCCGTGGAGCCACTAGCTTACTTGCATGTAGGAAAGGTCTAAAGACCTGGTTGTTTACCCTTTAGGCTTTCTCTCTCCTTCTTTATTGCTGTGCCGTCTACTCTGTTTTTATTACTGTGTTGTGTTATTTCGCCGTAGGTCTCAGTATTAAAGCGCCGGGACACTCTTTTTGAGTAGCCGTGCGCTATATAAAAATAAATATAACATAACATAACATAACATAACATAACTATCTGGGCATCTCTTCTTTAATATACTGCTGTACTTCATGTCTCTTGTGCACTGTTCCCATACCCCGGACATTCCATGCTAGTATGCGCAAGCTAGCCATTGTGTCTGCTATCCAAGGGGGAGGGGGACAGAGGTGCACTCACGCGGTGTGCTGACACAGGGGGTAGGCAATGCTCTGGGCTGGCAGCAATCACGCTGCATGGTTGTTTAAAAATTAAAACCAGAACTCCCAACTCCCAATCTCACGGCTGCGGAGCAGCCTCTAACTGCCCAAACAAACATTCCCATTTGTGGGGATGTCCAGGCTGTAATATGAAGTCCACCTCGAAAGTAAGCGGGGGTTGGCCAACCCACCACGGTTTAGCGTGCTTATAGCCAAAACACCTATTGCTACTAAGCAAAAGAGGTAGACCCTTTCTAGACCAATCTTTTGATTGGTGATGAATGCCATGTCTTGGGAGACACCTCTTTCTTCAGGGGGACTATTCCACTTCCCCCCAATTGATCTCGTAGGCCTTGCAGCCTCATCCTGATACAGGGCGCTTGACTGTCCCTGTATCGTTGCCTGTTGGAAATACGGCCTACTCCATGCCCAAAGCCTCTCTTCTCACTGCGCCCCAATGGCAGTGTGATTTCGGGTGAGGCCGGTGGTGGATGGGACCGGACCATGGGTCGTCCTGGTGGAGTAGCTCTAGATCACAAACACCATCTTGCTGCGGATGGACACCCCCCAGGCAGACCAAAAAATACCAGAAAATACCAGAAAAATTGGAGAAATGCAAGATAAAATAGTATCCAGAGATACAGAAAAGTAATTCAATGAGAGTTTTTTTTAATCATTTTTAGCTATAGATGGTAAAGCATGGGACCCTATATATGTTTGTAGTAGTATTGCTCAGTAACAGTGCATCACTTTAAAATACTGTACTCACGAAAAACAGGAAGAGCGGATTGATTTGATTTCTTCACAAATGGCAATAAATACCTCCGTTTGTATGTGAGATTTTCCCCTACTCCAGATCTTGGCTCCAAATCAAACCACCCATGGGAACCACACATTGAACCTCAGTTATCTAAAGAATGTTACACCTGTTCCTCATAGTGAAGGAATGCAAATCCCCAGCAAACGTTTTTTCTCCACCTGGGCTTTGTTGTGATGCTTTGCTGTCTCATTTAGATAACTATCACCAATTGGTATTCTTTGTGTGCTGTGTAGGTAATCCATTGTTCACGACTTATTTTCCACACTCTAAAATCATGCCCTCCGATTTACTGTAGAAACGTGTCCTTTTGAATAGACAGGGAAGTCAATATATAGAAATTGAAACCATATTGTATGTAGTAAATATAATTTTACATGGTGAAAGCAACAAATCAAGTAAACCGAAGACGTTTTTTCTACTGGCATTGTGGGATTTGGGATATATACTGATACAAAGAACATTTACTTCATATGTAGATGCAATCCAACTAAGGCCATACTTCATTCAAAGGAGACAAAGCTTAACATGTCTCGAGAGAAACATTATTAGACACAAAATGAGTGATGTCATTTGAGATGTCCTCAGTGATGTCACTGACCATGTCATGAATGATGTAATATGTGACTTCATCAGCAGAGCATTGCGGGCACGCGAGTTATAGTTAGCAGAACTAACTATAACAGAGGAACTTCCATGGTTTTGTACGAGTGAAATGTCCAGCTAACTATAAATGCTAATTTCTAACTTTAACGTCTCTGAAACCTATGGTTTTTTTCAGTGAATTTCAAAGGGTTTTTAAATGCAAATTTTTAAGTGTAATAGTAGTTATACCTATTTTTTTGTACTGATTTTTTACAGTTTTTTAAACTATTTATAAATATTTTATTCATTAAACATTATATATTTTTCTGAAAATTGCAAAAAATATATATTTTTTCTAAATTCAAACTGAAATATTGTTTAATTTTTTTATTTTATTTGAATATATTTATATTATTTTCTTTTTTTTCCAATTTTTCACGGAGTCACGCACCCAAAGCATGCACATCACGGTGGCCGTGCGGATTCTAGCCGCCATTTTAGAAAAGTTGTGAAGGATCTGCGTACGGTGTGCAGCGGCTGCATGTTTTTCAGTTACATCATATACATATACATATATTTCAGTGAATTTTATATATATGTATTTAATCTCCTCTCACTCTTACAAGGAAGGAATCAGGTTGTAGATTGGAAGTATTTAATCTGCAAAGGACGTGATCCACGCGTTTCGGCTCGCCCGAACCTTGATAACGATACAAGACATCATTGTGGCATCCTTATTTAATTGTACAAATGCCTCCAGTTGCCAACATTAACAAAGGACTACATATTACTTTAATCTAAAAAACTGGCGGCCATATTGGCCTGGTCACGATGTGAAAATTCAGGAATTGATGCAAGAAAGAAAAGAAAAGTGTTAATATGCAATGTCATTTCAGCTTATCTTGCCCTGTGACCGCCATACCTGTATGTTCAGTAACAAGACTTATTCATGATAAACATACATAGGATTGCAAACATCAACATAAACAAGTGACTACGCATTACTTTAAAGTGAAAGGCTACCGGCCATATTAATCTGGGCACGTTGCGTATTACAATGGTTCTTACACGAAATAAAAGAAAAAAAAAGGGGGTGTTCATTTATACACACTATTCCTAACTAAAGTTCTAGCGATTATAGTTCCATTCCATTCACAGCTCATTTGAGATGCCAGGAGTGATGTCATGAGTGATGTAACTGACCATGTCATGAATGATGTAATGCCTGAGGTCATTAGGAGTACATTGCGGGGGCATAAGTTATAGTAAGCTGAGGTAACTTGAACTGCTGAATTTCACTGGTTGTGTATGAGTTAAATCTGAGTCTTACTATACCGTCCCTGTAATCTTTGGGGTTTTTTTCCAGCAAATTTCTATTTTTTTTTTTATGTTAAGTAAGATGTATATCACAATGGTGGTGAGGGGTTGGAAGCAGGGCCTGGCATTGTGCTGCCCCCACCAAAGCATGCTGCTCCTGCCTTCCCTCCTCCTAGCCATCCATTGTCCAAGTCCATGTCCCTGCTCCCTTATTACAGCCCTGTGTGGCTGTTGTCTTGCCACTGGCCTTCCCGCCTTCTCTGAACAGTTAGCTTGCTGCCCCATCCACCTCCTCTCTATCCTCTGTTGTCTGAATCCATGGACTAGCCTCCTCCCTCCTGCCATGCATGGTCGGATGTGCTGCCACTGCCCTCCATTTAGCATGATGTACCAGTCCACTCCTCCTGCCCTCCATTGCCCAATTCTATGCCCCATCATTGACCTCCTGCTTAGCCTCTGTGCTTAGAGGTGTGGCGCCGCGACCAGGGCGAATGACGCTGGAATCTGGGGACCACGGTTCGATCCCCGACTCCGGCGGCAGGTTAGCCAAGCACCATGTGACTCTGGGCAATAGCTCGCTTAATCTTCCCGACGGCCCCCAGCGCCTAGAGACCCTTACGGGTGATTGTGCGCTTTACAAATGTGGACTTTACTTAGCTTGCTGCCCCTATTCTCCTTCCGCCTGCCCTCCGATGTCTGTGTGCATGCCCCTGCTCCATCCTTTTTTCCCACCATGTTCCATGGACCTGCCACTCCTATCTACTCTGAGTGTTCTGTTGAGCTGCCACTCCCCTCCCACCTGCCTTGCATTGTCAGATGACTGTAACCTTTCCCTGTCACCTCCACCCTGCCTGTCCACATTCCATGCCCCTATCCCCTTCCTCCTGTCCTCCATGGTCCATTTTACTGCCACACCCTTCAGCCCTCCCTGATCTGTTGTGCTGCAACTGCCCCTCCTGCCTGCCCGCATGGTCTGTTGTGAGGCCCCTTCCCCTGAACTCTCTTGTCTGTGCCTAGGTCCTGACCCTCCCTTCTATCCTCCATGGTCCTTTGTGCATGCCCCTGCACCATCCTTCTTGCCCATCATAACCTTTGTGCTGCCACTAACCCTCTCGCTTGCCATGCATGGTCTTCGGTGCTGTCACGGCCCCACCTGCCTTCCCTGTGTGGTCAGCTAGCTGCCCCTGACCCGCTCTCACCTTCCCTCCATGGTCTGTGTGTATGCCAATATAGTCTCACTGTTTCTCTGCATGGTGTGTATTGCTTCTAGTGCCCATCCTGCCTGACCTCCACGGTCATCTTGCTGCTCCTGCCCTGCCCCCTTGCCCACAGCCCTCTGTTTCAGTGTGCAGACCCCTATTCCCTCCCTTCTGGCTTGTCTGTTCCATTATAATGCCCTTCATCCATCCCTCCTGCCCTTTATGCTCTGTTATGCTGCAGCTTTATCTGTCTACCCATTATGGTCAGCTAGCTACCATTGCCTATTTCCCCGCTGTTCTCTGTTGTCTCTGTGCATGGCCCTGGCCCCTCCCTTTTGCTTTCTATGGATGGTTGTGCTGCACTCCCGTCCTGCATGCCCTATGTGGTGTATTGTGCTGCTGCAAACCCTGATGCCTGCCCTTTAGTGTCAGTTTGTTGCACCTCTCCATGTCCCCCCTGTCCTCTGTTAACCAAGTCCATGTCCCTACCCCAATTCCTACTGCCTTCCATGATCCAATGTACCATACTTGCTAACATTTTGAACTTGGTAAGAAAAACTGGGGTATTGATTTTACCCTTTGACTTACATTGAAAATGAGGAGATTCTAGACAGGGTCAGATCAAATAAAGCCCATTTGGGCTTAAAAACATTGGACGTTTCCTGGCTGAATCGGGTCTGTTGTCATGTATGGTTGTACTACCACTGCCTCTTCCTTCTGCCCACAATGGTCTATTATATTGCCACTGCCTCTCTAGCCAGACCTGTATTGTTGGTTTGTTGCCCCTGCCCCCCTTTCCACTGCCTTCCATTGTCTGTTGTGCTGCCACTGCCCTTCCTGCCTGCCCAGTGTTGTCAAAGTGTTGCCTCTGCACCCTCCTACTTGCCTTCAATTTTCAGAGTCTGTGCCTCTGGCCTCTGCCTCTCAACGGTATCCTAATGAACAACTAGATTTCTAACATTCTGTATTTATTACAAAAATGTGGAACGCCTGACGTCATCTTGATGGAATCAAAACTGTAATACCTAGAGCATTTCCTTTAGAAATTACATATATGAGAGGGTCTTATTTGCTTTTTTTTATTTTTTATTTAAAACTTTGCAACAAGGTTGTGACAATCAGTACAATTAGACATCAAATTTCATATGCAACAAAAAAAAGAAAAAACGCAAAATTAAATAATACAACAAAATCTACAATATAATATGGCAGGACGATACATTAAGAAAAAAAAAGGGAAAGAACAAACAGAGGGGTAAAAAAAGAGACTTTTCAAAACACTAAGGTACCTTACTATAAGCACCATCAAAATAATGGACATCACTACTATTTTATCCATTCCTCAAACGGGGCCCAGATCTTAGTGGCCATCCTCCGCCTCGACCTACCCTTTAATGCAAATATTGCAAATTCCAAATTATAAATGGCTAAATGGCTAACAACCTAGCTCTCCAATTCATAAATGTAGGTGCATCAGGAGATAGCCATTGGGAAGTTATACACAGCCGAATCATGGACATAGCTATAAACAGAAATGTGGAGACATATCTTGAGTTTAAGTTTGCCCCTGAGGTTTTGAAGCCCATTATCACCATCTCAGAGGTCAAAATACACAGGATATTAAGCGTAGAGTTAATAAAACGCTCCAAGTCAGACAAGCTAGGGCAAGAGAAAAACATATGAATAGCATCAGCTGCGTACAGCCCGCACCTTGCACAATGATCACCCTTTCCACCAACCCCATTTCGCTATTCTTCCAGGCTTATAATAAAGGTCGAACACTGCCATAAAGCTTTGGTTCCGGAGGCTACCAGAAACAAGAACCTCACTAACTAGCTCCAATACAAGCCTTAGATCAAACCCAGTCCTCCCAAATTTCTCTTCCCACTTAAGGTTTTGTACCTCCAAATCATCCGGAAGGCTTGACAGTAAATGCTGGTACACCGTTCCTATTCTGGCTTTCTTTTGAATCAATTCAAATATAACTAATTTATCTAACATTAAGGGAGTCTCACTAAGGTGTTTATGGATAAAGCTTCTAACCTGAAGATATTTAAAAAAAATCATGAATGTTCAAATGAAATGTATCCCGCAAGGACACAAAAGAAGATATTTATCCACTCCCCACTAAGTCCCCTAATACATATAAACCATGTGCCTTCCATCTAAACATTGTCTGATCCTGAAAAATAGAGGGTAGGAGTCAGGCAGCTTAGAATGGAGTATGTATGTTGACATTGGGAACAGATAATTTCCGCCAAATTTTCTGCCAAATTAAAAACATAGTCATAATCACCTTAAATCTAGTTCTCTTAAAGTAACTTGGCTCCAAAACCTCCAACAGGATGCCCTTAGCAGCCGTACTCAAGCCGATCTCAAAGATAGTAGGTCAATTACATGGCGGCACATCCGCACTATCCTCCAATAGTGGCACTCCCATAAATTGCACCATCACAGAGCATAATTGAATAACAGGTTGGGTACCGCCCAGCCACCCCGATCCGGGGGAAGACACATCCACTTAGCAGCTCTGCGCAAACTGCAATACCCCCAAAGAAACCTATGGCAGATCCTATCCGCCTTTGCCAAGCTACTCTGTGAGATTTCCAAAGGTATTGTCCTGAAAAGATATAAGAACTTCGGGAGCACCAGCATTTTGAGGACGCTACAACAACCATATAGATAAAGATGCAAATTATCTAGTCGTTCTAACTTGATGTTAACCGTGTCCACTACCGGAAGAATATTAAAATCGCCGCAGAGATCTTAAACCCCAAATAAGTTGCTTTGCTGACAACTGGGGCATCAGAGCATAACATATTTGATGTTTGGACCACCTGAGTTTTAGCCACATTTAGCTTGTATCCCAGTACTGCTTCTGGAGAGATATGCAGTGCCCGGATTGCCTGAATATATTCAGTGCTAAAGCCCTTACACTGGAGCACAGCCCACAAGAACCCCCAGGAGACCCTGAAAAACGCCTTCTCGATGTCCAAGAGGATCACTCCGAGAGGAGAGTCCGTGACCTGGGCCCAATCCAATAAAGCAATGACACGCCGGACATGGTCCGCTGTGTCCCTACTTGGGATAAACCCATGTTGACGCAGAGAGACCAATGGGACAATCACCTCAGCTAGCCTAGACGCCAGGATTTTGGAAAATATTTTTGAATCGGTATTAATAAGGGAAATTGGTCGGAAAGATGAAGGGCTCAACTCTGGCTTTCCCTTCTTTTTAAACAAAACAATTGTAGCCTGACACCATGAATCGGGAACAATACCTCTCTGTGCGTCCCTGAGAACAGTTAGAAAATCCTGTTGAATCTCCCCTTTGAATATCTTATAAAACTCCAGAGGTACGGCATCCGGGCCAGTAACCTTCCCATTGGCTAAGGCTTTAACAGCTTGCTCAACCTCCTCCCACATAATAGGGGCCGATAGCAATTCATTCTGCTCTAATGAGACCTTGGAAGTGTCCAAACCCAATAAAAAAGCCTCCCTCTCTGACTTCCCTTGAGTGCTCCCAGAATCTTCAGTATAAAGCGCGGTATAATACCTTTGAAACACATCATTCAATCCTTCCTGTGTGTCTTGAGCCATCCCAATTTCATCCTGAATTTTAGTGATACGACTCACGATGCACTGATAGGATGCACATTTTTCTTTTGGAGCCTCTTCGCCAGTACCCTACCCGAATTCTCCCCAAATTCAAACATCATTGTGCGATATTGAAGGTACTTAATGGCGAGGTCATGCCCGAAAGACTCCAGAAGTTTAGCCTTCATTATAGTAACGGCCTTCTGAGACTCCTCTATATTACAGCCATTCTTAATTTTAGAGGTTAATTCTAGCTCTGCAAGCCTAAGTTCCTCAATTCGGCCCTGCACCAGTGCTTTGCCTGCCTTCCAACGAAAGGAGGAAAAGCTCTTGGTCTCTCCACGGACTGCGGCCTTTAGGGCATCCCAAACAGTATGCTCAGATGCAGTTCCCCTATCAATATCTAAGAATTCTACGAGCCATTTTTTCATATGAATTTTATAATCCTCCTTCAAAAGAAGCTTCCTCTCAAAAGTTCATCCTCTAGGAGCTCTATTCAAACGAGACCAGGGACAGTCTACAATCAGTGAATTATGATCCGATAGGATCCTAGGAGGTGCAGAAATCGAGGAAGTTTCCGCCACCTGCTCCGAAACTAAAAAATAATCAAGCAAGACCAGTTTATTGCAGAGAGCAGAATATTATGTGTACCCATCGTCCACTCTATTGCGTTGATACCACAAATCCATCACTCCATGTTCTTGCACTAAGGTCCGAAGCGCCTTAAACACTTTGTGTTTCGTGCCACAGTAGTTATGGTCACCTGCCAAGTTAAAATCACTAGATACATTGATGTTTATATTCCCACAGATGAACAGTGGATAAGGCCAGGTAGCTAATTCTACATTCAAGTGTTTAAATACTTCCGGGTCATCTGTATTTGGCCCAGAGATAGTACATATAGTTAGCAGCCTCTTTTCGACTAATATTTCTGCTATTATCCTTCTGCCCATTCTATCCTCTCGTACCTATGTACAGACCCCAACTCCTCGCTTCAGTAAAATGGCCACACCTCTAATCATGGAGGTCTGTCTGGAACAAGCTATTAAATCATACCCGGGCAGCTTCAAACACTCACGCTTCCCCCAAGGTATATGTGTCTCCTGTATACATAATACATCTAATTACATTGCATGTACGACTTTGGAGAATAATGCCCGTTTTTAGCGTTGTTAAGACCACAGATACTCCATGAACTTAAAACAAGTTTACCGTGCCCCATTGATACCAATAAGATCCTTTAATCTCTGCTGTACATCTTCAAATTTTTTAGACATGAGGACTGATATGTGCCAATACTGATCAGATTTTAAAGCCACAACTGCCGCAGACATCCAAAACCAACGTGAACGTGAGGCCATCTCCTTCCCCCCACCTATCCCCCCTTCCCCCAAGGAGCCCCCCCTTCCCCCAGCCATCCCTCACAACACCCTTATGTCTACATCCTATGTGCCTAGGGGACCTTTGCGTTCTTCTCTGCAGCGTCGGCTGGTGGTCCCTAGGTTCCGTCGGTCACGGATTGGGGGTCAGTCCTTAGCGTTCAAGGCGGCCATGTTGTGGAATGCTCTTCTCAAAACCTTACTGTTTAAACAGCTGTCTTAATACTTCTGCACACGCATGCCACAGTTCACCTATGCGCCAGGACACTCCAGAGTATTAGTGCGGGTACAAATCTCTCTATAACATAACATAACATAACAGGACCTAGGTCCTTGTGATGGGATGAGCTGGTTGCTCACTCTCGCCTGGATCACCTCACCCCCTCATAACTAATGACTAGGGGCTACAGACGATTGCCTTTCACAAACATTTTACAAAATAAAAGAATAAAGAGAAAATACTCTATGCAATCGGACTCGCACCATCTCTAGCTGTCGGTCCCCCATAAGGCTAGTGATAGAAACATATAAAAAACGAAAAGAAAAGCTACCCCCTCCTTAACTATATAGTACCCAAATACTCCTGGGCCTGGATTTCAGAAGAGAAAACTCTAGTCTGTCATCGAAAAATAATTTTCAATTTGGAGGGAAAGAGCAAAAAAACCTGTGCACCCTTTGCCTGAAAAGGGGATATCAGCTGGCGGAGCTGCCACCTCCACTCCACTGTGGTTGGGCAGAAGTACGGCCGGACAAAGAATTTGCACTCCTTGCCCCGCCTCTTTCTGTCCGGTCTTGCCAGATCATAAATCTTCTCCCTCGCCAAAAAGTTATTGAAGCATATCAAGATTGTCCGAGGGTTGCCCCTTGAAGTTCCAGCATTTTGCCTCCGCTTAAAAGGAAATCGATGCGCTCGCAGCACCTCAAGCTGTCAATCCCACTGCTTAACATCAGGGAATGCCTCAGCAACAAGTTTGATAACACATTGCCTCACATCCCCCCTTCATGACCTTCCGGAGATCCCTAGGATCCTAAGATTGTTCCTTTTGGCCCTATTTTCTAAGTCAGTTCATTTCCAAAGGATATCTTCTTTTTGTGCACCAATCGTATCCGTTACACCTTTTTGTAGTTCTAGGGCATCCTCCAGATTAGAAATCCTCTCCTCGGCCTCTCCAATGCTTGCTGCAATGTCCGTACAGGTTTTAGCTACTCTGCGAATGGAGTTTTGGACTCTGAGACACACCCCCTATGTACGGACGCTCTCCTGCCGTGATTCCTTACGATGTGCCATGATAGTCTGATAAATAACAGCAAGCGTAATCTCTCCGGGTGGCAGATCAGGCTGGCTATGAGAAGTGATGGCTGCCCTACTCCCCCTGGGCCTTGCTCCCCAGAGAAAGATTTATCGCTAATTGGTAAGCCATGACCATCCGCCCCTTCTCTTGAAGCACCCTGAGCCTTTAAACCATTTGCTTTACGGACTGTACAGGGGCCTCGGGCAATAGCTCCTCACTGAGGACTTCATTTATCCGCCAATCACCAATGTCACTACCATCGTCAGTCCATTCTGATCTTGATCATCCTCTTCATCCATTAATGAGCCAGAAGAATTTATCCCCTTCATGGTCCTTAGAGGATTCACTACCGTCAACAGAGCGAATAGCAGTAGCCTTAGTAACCTTGGACTCAGATATATTTACAGCTGGGGGTAGATATACAGAATTTCCAGCATTTTCTATTGACTGAACTACATCTCCCATAGTCCCATAGACCGGTAGGTTAGACACAAGTTGCAGGATTCTAGTCCCAAAATCATCTTTGTGGGTATTAACCACTGAACGATCCATGCCAAGGCCCTGTTGCAATGGAAAGCCTTGATCAGTCAAAGGTACTAATGCGGACCCCCCATTGGCAGAAAGCGCATTATCCACTTGCATGAGACCCGGTGTAGCGACACATCTCCCGCTGTTTGTACACCGTCCAAGGTTTTCATAGGGCCGAAATGTATTTGCTTGCTCACTCCACTATCAGTCGCTATTTTGGATTTAGCAGATATATTTTTAAAAAGAGCCGGTACTGTCTGCTTCGTCTTACCGCTACTCTTTGACGCGGTCCGATTGCAATCCGGATCTCCTACTCCGTCCGTTTCTCCCCCTCGTGCTGCCTGCTGGACTTTCACTGGGTCTGCTGACTATCCTGAGCCATTCGTTGTGACTGCAGACCGAGCCCTTGCCGCCGCTGCATTGGCCATTACCTTCGAGCCATGATGCTGGATACAAGCCTCCAAGCACTGCAGGAGCTGCGTGCGCTGAGAAAAGCAGCGAATCGAAAGGCTGCTGGCAGATGCAGGACGGGAGGGTGCCAAACCCTGTACACACCACCAGTTTGAGTAATCGGTACGCGTGTGATAAATCTTATCATGCCACTCACTTTCTCCGGTTCAGCTATTGAAGGGTGTTCCATAAGAAAGCACTTAAAGGGGGTGATTCATCCAGGCGTGAGACGCCAGCTCACTCGACTGACCGCTCGGCTGCCATCTTGCAGTGAGGGCCTTATTTGTATTAAAATTATAGTTAGTGCTCTAAAAAACTAAAATGAGGACACATTTTCTGAGTTTTCAAATAGCGACAAAGCAATTTAAAATTATTTGTTATCTTTATGTTTTTTTTATCCAGTTGACCACTTGATTCAATGTTGCACTTAGGGGAGAGGATGCAGTGTTACTTCCAGAGCTGCAAACTTTGCAACTGGGGAACCAGGTTGGAGTTTCTCAGCATTCTGTGATTCTGGGCAAATCGCTTAATCTCCCCGTGTCTACAACCAACATGAATTTGTACTTGTGTGATGTAACCAATGCTCATGTAAAGCACTCCAATACCTGACAAGTCTGCACTATATAAAACTGTTTTGCACACGTCTGTCATTGGGCTACACGTGGGCTACATCTGGGTGATTTGTGCTACATTTGGGATCTTTTGTCTCTGGTGGCCATCTTGGGAGATTTATTTGTTATGAAGTTTCCTAATTTCCTCATTTACTGCAGTCTCCTCAGTAGGAAATACTTTCAGTTTTTTACTTTGGTCCCATCAAGAAGGTATTCAGTTGTGTCACACATTTGCCATACACTCTGAATGTTAGCACTCTAGTTGCTCATTGGATCATTGTAGCAAAGCTGCTGTTCACTAGGGAAGTTCCTGCTGGTATTCAAAGTGCATGTTTCAGTCCACATGTCAGAATTTTTTAATGAAATAGAAGAGGATTTGAGAAGTCACCCAAAATGTGCCCTAATTTTTCTTTCTGCAGCACTAATCATACTTTCTATGGCAAAATCAAACCCCTCATTTTGTTCCTTTTTAAATTAAATGTTTTAAGAGTTACCACTTTATTCCAATCAGGATGGCTTCAGATGTGCAATACATTTGTCATAAGTAGAACTGTTAGCACTCTAGTTGTTCTTTAGAACACTCTTGGAAGATGCAGTAAAACACAAAGGAATCAACTGACAGTCTCTGCCCTTGTTGGATGTACATGTTTTACTGAGAATGTCAGACTTCATTCTCACATTACTCAGAAAGATAATGTGAATTTACAGAAAATATGTTCTCAGTTTAGCTTATAAATCACCATCCAAACTTCTGTGGGAAAAGCATAAGAAAATAGTTTTCTCTCAAACATGATTTGTGATTTCCCAGGAGAAGGCTTTTTCACATGGTAAAATCACCTTAGAACACGCCTCAATTCCTAAAATGAGTATGGTACCATCAACAAATGATTTATAATGTAACTAAAGTCCTAAAACCCTCTATTAACGACAATGCTTTTTAATGAGGTGCTATCATGTATATTGGTCCCAAGATGGCTGCCAACACTTTTTGGATGAAGTGCTGACAGCCAATCAGATCTCACGATGAGATGTGTGGTTAGGCTCCGCCCAGATATATATGTGTTTTTGAAGTTAATTTTCATAAAAACCACTGGAGCAATTTTCACCAAATCTAGCAAAGGCACTTCTGCATACCAGTCCCTACAATTTTGCCAAGTTTGGTGTAATTCCGTTCAGCGGTTCGGGCTGTAGCCTTGTCAGAACGTCCTATGGAAATGAACATGGAGAAAACACGTTTTGGGACCCCCCTTTTTTCTCAGCCCCCACTTCACGAATCCCCCCGAAACTTTCAGGGAAGGAGCGCAGTGGAGCTGGCCAAAATTTTGGAAGATTACACGCAAATTCCTCAACCGGCCACAAAGTTATTTCCAATAGAATGTTGCGGATTTCCTATGGTAGGTGGGTCCTAACTATATATACCTACTGGCTATCGCCAGTAGGATATATATATATATATATATATATATATATATATATATATATATATATATATATATATATATATATATATATATATATATATATATATATATATATATATATATATATATATATTATATATATATATATATGACACGGACCAAAACTAAGTACAAATAATTATTTACTCCATAGTCGATATATATTTATGTATATTTATATATTCACTGTAAAACCATAGACTTCAGACATGTTATAGTTAGGAATTAGCATTTAAAAAACCTTTGAAATTTACTGAAAAAGCCATAGGTTTTAGGGATGTTATAGTTTGCTGGACATTACACTCGTACAAAACCATTGAAATTCCTCAGTTATAGTTAGTGGTACTCACTATAACTCGCGCTCCCGCAATCCACTGCTGATGATGTCACATATTACATCATTCATGACATGGTCAGTGACATCACTGATGACATCTCAAATGACATCACTGATGACATCATCCAGTAAATGTGGTTTGGTTCGAAATTTAAATAAGTATTATATATCCACATCGACGCTGATGACGAGCTCAGCTCGTCATGAGGTACACCTCTCGTACGCTCATGACGAGCTGAGCTCGTCATGAACCGCGGGATTTTCAAATCTTCAGCGCACAGCTGGAAAATGCGCCGCAGCGATGCGGTTAAATAGCATTTGCATTGAAGACTGGGTGGATGTATAAGTGTCTGGATGGAGGATTTAGTAGCACTATGATTGACTGCCTAAGTGACTAATTTAAAGTGTCTCACTAAATATATGTGATAGTGATTAAACTGTGTGAATACCTGTATCACTCTGTCTCTTGTTGTGGAAACTACCACATAATTTGATTACCAGCTATGTGAAAGTCTTTATTAGTTATTAATTAGTTACATAAGTGTTTGTATTGGATAGTGAATGTGTGTGTGGTTGGGAGGGATGTTTGTGACTGTCCAAAGATGTGTAAATAGTTGATTTAGTAGGCATATGAGGTTAAGACTGTATATGGAAACATTTGTTTGGGTGAATAAATCTCTTTATGGGTGTGGTGATGTGTAAATATATTTCTCAATGATACATGTCAAACAATCTAGAAATATAAAATGCAGTGTATGTGACAGTTGTTGTATATAAATAAGTACACATAAGACTCAGTGATTGTATGAGTGACTGTATCGAAAACTGTATACTTGAAATAGTGATCGTATAACACACTAAGTATGAGTTACTATCTATATGAATAAAGAAAGTGGTGTTTGTATAAGTTTGTTGCTCAGTAAATGTAAGTATGATCAATTCTTTGTATAAGTTAGTAGGATGACTGCATAAGTGAATAGGATATGTGCTGGTGTGTAATGTCGATGTAGGTGTATAAGTATATTTGATAGTGTTCTATTGATCATTGTTAGCATGTATGAGTGAATCTATAGGTAAGTGTTTAGATGTGTGTGTATATCTAGGAATCACCGAGTGGGTTTTTAGAAACTTGTATTAGTGACAATGGTTTCAAATATGGTACTCCATATTTTATTATGAGTGTTGAAAGGTTATTCTAGTGTATGATGAGATGTATCAGATTGTCACATGGATGATGTCATCAGTGATGTCATCAGTGATGTCATTTGAGATGTCATCAGTGATGTCATTGACCATGTCATGAATGATGTAATATGTGACAACTAACTATAACAGAGGAATTGCAATGGTTTTGTACGAGTGAAATGTCCAGCTAACTATAACAACCCTTTTTTAAATGCTAATTCCTAACTATAACATGTCTTAAACCTATGGTTTTTTCAGTGAATTTTAAAGGTTTTTTAAATGCTAATTCCTAAATATAACAGGCCTGAAAGCTATGGTTTTTTCAGTGAATTTCAAAAAAATGTTAAATGATAATTTTTAAATGTATTTATTGTCATATTTATTTTTTTCATGTTGTTTTAACTTTTTTTAATCTCTTTCTTTTTAGATATCTTATTTTTTAAATTACATTACAATTTTTTATTTCATATATTTTTTTTAAATTAAAACTATTACATTTTTCTTTTTCTTATTTTTTAAAATATATTTATAATATTTTCTTTATTGTTTTAAAAAAAACTTTTTTACTTGGGAGGGGGGAGTTACGCACCCAAAGCGCACCTTACTCAACTATTGCGCGGAACCTAGCCGCAATTTTAGGATTGTTGTGTAGAATCCGTGTAGGGTGTGCGATGGGTGCATATTTTCCTGCGCGTTTGCTATGCGACCTATACGTGACTTCAAACTCATACGCGACATATACGGATTACGCTAGGTGACATTCGCGCATTTTCCCGTGACCTCATCTACATATTCGACGTGGTGGGTGTGCGACTTCCGCAGAATTTTGTTATTGTGTAAAAAGATATATAAATGTATGTCATATAAATATTAAGGCAAGACATCTGAGCTAATCAAAAAAATTATATTCTTTTAGTTTTAATAAACGTATATTACTTAAATGCAATTTGGCGAAGTCGCCCTTGGTGCGAGCTACGTGTGCGCACACTACGAGGACCCCATGTGACCAGAAAAAAAGAAATTTGATTTGTTCATAACACTTCCTATTCTAACTATTGAAGAACCCCACCCAGGACGCCCCTTTGCTGGGGCAGCTGCGCGCTATAAAAATATAAATAACATAAATAAATAACATTTCAATCACTCTTCTTAGACAATCACTCTTCTTAGACCTTCCTCAGGAGAAGACCTGTCCTGAGAAGAACCTCACTTTTTGGTCATTGGAGACCTGAATTTATTTTTGGGAGAGAAAAATGGCTACACCACTGGAAGAATTATCTGATTCTGATCATTCTGTTGCTGAAGAATTTCTACCAGAACCTCCCCCTCCCGAAAGATACACATCCATCGTATGGACATTTTTTACGTTTCCGGAGGGACAAAAGAAAGGTAGACATGCAAGTGCTATCTAGAGGAGATCCTAACAAAACTCCTGTGGCACTGCTAGTATGCGCAAACACCTCCAATCTCTGCATCCTGTGAACTATGCTCACGAAGAATGCAGAAGACTGTGCCAAAATGCACTTCCACCACCGGCAATACCAAGTATTTCTGGGGCATCACCTTCAACATCGCCACCAGACATACGTCCCCAATTTGGGAAAGTTAGAATGAACTGCGTGAAGTGCAATTGTTTAATTTGTTATGGGGAGCAATCGGTAGACCTAGTTTGCAGGGCAATCGATAACCATCGATACTAGTTTGTTTTTCCCCTTCAAAGTTCATGGTTTTGTTCGTCCTGTTGACTTTTTTCTTTTAACAACAACAAAAAAAGAGAAAAACGTTCCAAAAAATATATAAAACTACAAAAAACAAAGAAACAAAAAAATCTGAACTAAATACTCTGGTTTAAAAAACAGCTAAATTTGTATGCTAGTGTGTGAAAGTTCAGATGAATGTATGCGTAGTGCATAATTGACTGAAATAGTGCATTTGTGGTGTATAGTGAATGTATAAGTGCAGAACTATAAGGAAGTGCTGCAGCATGACACTGTAAACTCTTCAGCTACAGCATGCACAGGGATGCAACATAAGTACATAAATATGTTGCAAGTCTGTGCTTCCCTCTGCACTGCTTCTTAAACTGCAGCCATGTAGTGACACAGGTACCCTTGCACCATGGTGCAAGGATATCTGTGTCGTGTGGAGTATGTTTTTGTGCAAAAAGACACACCTTCCTTCACAAAAACAATCTATGTAGGCATTTTTCTCCTGCAATGTATGCTGTGCATTTTAGCATACATGCAAAGTGAAAAAATGAGGAGAAATGAAAATAATTTTCCTTGTTGTGCTTGCTACACCAATTGGAAGATGGTGCAACATTCACACACCTGTCCAGATTTATGACTTCGATAAATCTGTAGATATGTCTTGTTCTATGAGTATTCTGTGTAAATAAGCACATCAACACCTATAGAATGCCCCTTCAATGCAAAGAGGTGGGTATGAAGAGGTCATATTTGCATGGACATGAAAAGGTACACACAGTACCTTTTCCTCTCTTTGTAAATATAAAAGACTGTTTTGCGCTATAACTTTGTTACAAAAAGTGACATATTGTTGGCACAGGATGCTTCTAAATTTGCCCCATAAGTGCTTAGGTATTAGCAGACTATTACAATAACAACATATTGCTAGTTCATTGTTTGAAAAATTGCATGAGAGTGACATGAGTTAAGCTCAGACTTATCTCTCCAAGGATGCTCAAAGAAGAATGTTTGAAATTATTGAGCTTCTTCAATAGGTACAATGGGAAATGTTATGAACCAATCAAGTCTTTTTTATCAAGTCACATGATATCCTATAACAGTGAGAATCCAAAACTACATAGGTATAAACTGGGTTTTCAAAACTGTTTTAATAGTTTGTAGCTTCTACAGATCTACTCCGTCCATCTCCCCTTTCTTCACCTGTGTGCAAACACAGGCCATTGTGCATTTTAATACTTAGTTAAACTTACTTTCACAGTAATAGAAATAAATATTTTACAATTAGGATCTGTGAAAGAAAAAGAATACAGGTATAATATATAATATTATGGGGGAGGAGCCAAGCTCGCGAGCGTAATGGTCGCCTTTTAGCTCGGCTCCGTCAGCCCTCCGGCCTGATCGTATATCCTGTATTGTATCCTGTCCGGAGACGACACATTATCGAAGAATTGGAGACATAATACCTCGCTTGTACTCACCGTTTGGCCCGGAGGCTTCGACGTGCAGCGGTTCCGAAGTTGTGCCCCCCGCAAGACCGGGGCCTCCGTGAAGCCTGGACCGGGACCTAGCCTGTGGGATCCGACGGCTGTTGGCCCCGGTCGAGAGAGTGACCCAGTGGTGAGAGCCGTTGTGCGGGCATCCCGGCGATCCTGAGCCGGGCCTGCCCTGGTGGCCGTGAGGCTGATGTGGGGTGAGATGCGCCGGGGACTGATTCTGTGAAGGGGTTCCCCCCCGCCGCTGCTGCGTCCGGCGACCCTGGATCCTCGCGCACGGACTCTGCTTGTGGGGGGCGCCGGTGTTAATATAGGCGGAGACCCGCATTGGGCGGACATCCTTTCTGCACCAAGGCCGCATTGCTGGGAACCCCCCGGAGCTCTGTAAAGTCCTACATTTTTGAATTGTTTTTTGAGAGTCGCGGAGGGTGGCGACTGGGCTGACTTCACGAAATAGCTGCCGACCCTTTGAGACGTGGATCGCCTCGTGGCGGCGGGCTTGAGTTGCCGGATTGCGCGGGGGTCCGGACTTGTGTACATGAGCTTACAGTCAGAGATATCCTGGATGCCCTGAGATCCCTGCGCGCATCCCTGGCCCCCGATGCCCCTGTGAGCTCGCCACGATCCGCCGCCATTTTGGGCGGTCGTTTCTTCCTGCCCCCCTCTTGTTCCAGAGACTCCATTGCCTCGGCCCCCTCGACTGTAGCAAGTGTTGCTGCCGCTGATCGTCGATCATCCTGTGTGCCAGTGACTTTGGAACTTCCTGCTTTTCGGAGTTTTGTCTCTGGGGACTTGGACATTGTGCCGGGGCCCTGTTCGGCTTGGATGCCTAGGAATAATGATGGACAGCTGCCTCTTTCTGCATCGATGGCTTCGCATTTTTATATTGCAGGGACCCTCTCGCGTTACCAAACGGCGGAACTGAACTCCTGTTTTTCATCACCCGTGCTGCTGTTGCTGATACCTTTAAACTCTCTACTCTGACTTTTGCTCACCTGCGGACCGATTGACCCCCCTTGTCTACATCGTAGTCATAATTTCTTTCAATTGTGTGCTTGCCTTGCATCAAGTAGCTCATTTTGCATTGTCATGTGGTGGGTGGGATTTGTGGTTCGGAAGGGATTGGGGTGATGTGCACAACTCCTGGTGCATTATTGATGTACGACTTTGTGGCGCAGTTGCTTGTACCCATAGCGCGGTGGGAGGTTCCCTTCTCTGTAAGTTTTATGGCGCTTGAGATTAGGTCGTCCTGGTCTGTTTCTGCTGCGATTGTCTGGTTGGGCGGAGGGCTGCGGCCGACCGTATTTGATTCTGCTCTCATGCTCCTCCCTCCCGTTTCTTTCTATATGTTTATGTTTCTTTTTGTCTCGTTCTTCTTTCTTTCTTTCTCCTGCTATATTTCGGGTTCTGGTTTAGGGCGACAGGCACGCTGTCTGAAGGGTAGGCCATAGCCTTCTACAGGGGTGCAGGGTGGGCTGGGTGGGTTGGGTTCTGTTTGTTGTTTATTTTTTATAGTTCTATGGCCCTTTTGTATCTCTTTATAGTAATGCCGTGTCTGTCCTTGCCTCCCGTGGTATGATTGAGGTGGGGTCTGTGGCGTCGTTGATCCTCCTCGTATGGCTCGGTTGCTTTTCATATCGATTACTGTGCCCTCCTTGTTGCCTATACTTATGCTCTCTCCTGTATTCCCGCCACGGGACGCCTGTTTCGGCAGGGTGTTCTTTCTTTCGTTTTTGTATTTCATTTCCTTTTATTATTCTTTCCCACCTTGTCCTCCTCCCCTCCCCCTTTTCTCCCCCCCTCCTTCCTTCCTCCCTCTTTTATTTGAGGTCATTATGACGGGTTTGTTCTGGTGTGATGTCTATCCGATCCCTTTGTTCTGGCTCAGCTGTGCTATTGGGTGGTGGGCATGTAACGTCGATAGTGATCGCGTGTCGATTATATCTACAGTATCCCTTTCTCCCTGTGTGTACTGTGTTGCCTCTCCTGTATTGCGGCCCTATACCCCCCTTATTGTTGCTGAGGGTTGTTTTGGGACTTCGGACTCCTCTATATTGACACTGAACCTATCGTACTCCTTATCCCCATATTATAAAATTAACCTTCCCTGCTCCTGTTTATTGGCCGTTTGGTTCTTATGTGTTTCTCCCTTTTTACGATTGTATTGCTTCTGCTCCTTGATGATTGATTCTGTAATGTTTGCTTTGGAACTTCTGACTGCTTTTCGTATTGTGGCCGGCCGATGTGGTTGTAGGCCTAGACTTGTATATCCTTTTGTCACGAATAAAGGTTTTAAAAAAAAAATATATATATATAATATTATGTAATATATTTTTTACAACACAGCATAATTTTAACATTTTACAAAGTATTTTCTTTGCCTTTTTTGCTGTTCTCGTAATATATTGAATTCCACTAGAAACAGTGATTTCAATCGTACTCATCACATAACTGCGGGCAAAAAAACCAATCAATAAGATTGTTTAAAAAAACAAAACCAAGACTACATCCTCAATAATATGCCATATAATACAAATCACACATATATAAAATGCTTACTCCTAGGAAAATTAGTTTTTTAAAAATAAACGCAGAGAAAATGTGCAAAAAAAAGTCCGTAATTCAAAGTCACACCTTTCCTCAAGGCCAAATGGTATTATTGAAATCCTTTATATTGAAATTGCACAATAGTAATCATATTAATACATATTAATAAATTCTTCAGAGGCCGAAATATGTTCCTAAAACTTTGGCTTTGAAAATATTGGGTAGGAATTTGGTAATTCGCTAGGCAAACGTTGTTTAAAAACCAACTGAGCACCATTACAAAGTGTCCAGCCTTTTTCACATCATGGAAAATTATTGCTACTGCTACAAAAGTCCTTCCTAATATTGATAGTTGACTTGCTACAAAATGTTTGATTAAAGTTTCCAATTTTCTTCCATCAGCTGTACAACGTTGCATCATTAAAATTATATATTGTCCACATTGGTGTATAAATAATGTTGATAACATTTTCGATTTGCATTGGCCACACTTTATGTTTTGATTTGCTGCTTTAACTAGTTTATTGAAAGACACTGATTTACAGTCTGGTAATGTCAAATATATAAATCTTTCAGTGTCCATGTTAGTGCTAAATGTATACATACAATTTTCACAATGATGTTCCCATTTGTAACAAAGGCCAAAAAGATTTTCAAATTCTATTCCTTCATTTTCCAATATGGTAAGCATCTACATTAGAAATTCCTGAGCATCTTGTTGGATAGTCGGTGTAAATTGTGTAGAACCAGACCATACATCCAAAAGATTACGAACATCCCAAACACTTTGTATTTTACTTTTATCACTTCTCAATTTTTCATAAACGCAATGCAACAAGGAACAAAGGGGCATATTATCAAGCACGGCGTTAACAATATCGCCGCTTTAGCGTCAGAAAACTGCCGCTAATGCGGCGATAATGGACTTGATAATACGCCGTAGAGAATTCCCATAGAAGCCCATGTTCACTCCAGAACATAGCCTTCTATGGGAATTCACAAGGGCGTATTATCAAGCCCAGTATCGCTGCTTTAATGGCAGTTTTCTGCCACTAAAGCGGCGATGATGTTAACGCCATTTTTTGATAATATGCCCCTAATCTTTTTTCCCCAATTCTCCATAATTTGCTGTTGCAAACCTTGAAGAAAAAAAATAACATTGACAACTACATTAGCATAGCAGTTGACACCTGAACTATATTCAAACTGATAACCAACAATCTCTTCAACAGTGTCCTTTTTCTTTTTGCTTCCAATCACAACATTATCTTGTTATTTTTCCATCTCTATACCTTCACTACAGATATTCTCATACCTTCTTTTTTGACCTATCACACGCTTTTCAAATACAGGATATTGACATAAATTAGGAGCATACACTCTTCTTAACCTATTATACTCTTTTACACAGTTTGCATCTGCAGTAACCTTTGTGTCATCAAAATCAATAAAAAACAAACCAGATAAAGTTCTAACTCGCGACAAAGCAACATATGCAGTACCATCTTTAAACACGGTACTTCCAATGTTCACCAAAGCACTGTCTACACTTAAACCTTGAGATTTATGAATAGTCACTGCATATGCCAGAGCAACTGGAAACTGTTTTCTACGGACAAATAAATCTTTAACAAGCAAAAAACGAACTGAACAACGACCAATTTGTTTCACTTCTTCAATCTGATCAAATTTATTTTTTAAAAACACAATACCATCTTTATTTGGATAATTAACAAAATCCACAACTTTGCCCATTGCACCATTAACTAAACCTTTTTCTACATACAAATTACGCCTTACAATTACCCGACAGTTTCTACATGCAAATAGATTCCTTTCTGAACCAGCTGTTTTAGATATCGATTTTTCTAAAGAATCCAATTTTCTTTTCAACTTTTCTGTCAAAATAATACTGATTCTTTCATGCTCTATTTTATCAATAGCTTCCATTTTTATTATTTCTTCATTTTCCAGCTTCATAAGTTGTTTGTTGAATATAGAACAATCACGCAGTGTTGGCATTAAGCAGATTACATATTAATTTTCTGCAATATTCATATATATTTTCTCAGGAACTATATTTTCATTTGGAAATCGACTCTGCAAACCTTGTTTGCCATGTTCTGTCATTACACCAATTCTTATATCTTGAAGAATAGTTCCATAATCAACATCATTTGCCTGTCGCATATTTGTAATGAGTTCCTTGAATTCAAAATATGACCAAATGATAACATTTCCTAAAACTACCCAGAGACTTTCTGGTGTCTTCATGCACAAGTGTTTTAAATACTGGTTGTCCTTTTACGGGAATAAGTTGCAGTAGATTTCCAAAAACTATGACCTGTTATCCTCCAAACAAGACATCGTACTCTGTTTTAAGAATTTGCTGCATTCTTAAATGCACAAAAGCAAGCATTAAGTTTGAGACCATGCTTACCTCATCAATAATCAGAAGTTTCATTTTCTTAAGCACTCTTGAAACTTCACAACAAGCTTCTCCAGATAGCATTTGATATTCCAATTTGTTTTCATGCTCCAAACGTAGCATCAGTAAACGATGTAATGTAATTCCTTTAATGTTGTGTGCTGCCAACCAAGTTGGACCAGTTACAACACAAGACAAATGTGACTCAGTTGTTTTTTGTAGATAACTGGTGATTACTTTAATTAAGAAACTGTTTCCTGTTCCAGCTTGTCCACTCACATACATTCGGATTGGTTGAAATTATGTGCATGTGCATTCTTTCTTTTCATGAAGAAATCCATGATCAATCTGTTGTCTCACTTGCTGATATATTTCTTTCTGTTCAACATTTAGTTGTTCTTCAAGTTTGCTAAGTCTATTACATCTTCTTGAGCTTGATGCATTAAAGGTAAAGGTAAAAGTTTTATTTGCACAATTAATTAAAATCATTGCAAAGTACACTCACAGAAATGACCATTACATACTAAAAGAGGGAGGAGCTACATAGATCAATTAAAAAAGAAAAAAAGGAAAAAAATTATATGTTAAAAAAACGTGTAATAATGTCACTGGGGGAAAACGAACTCAAGCTGGCTCAAAAGACAAAATTAGGGGAATTAATTTCTGAGATAAACTTAACAAAACGCGCCGCCAACTGCGGGGAATCGCCTCTCATGCAAGCGTCTAATGCTTCTTGGCAGGTCCTGATGTTAAGAAGCAGCCAAATTGGACGCAGCCAGGAGTTTCTTTGAGCTCGGAGTTTTTGGCATATACACAGGATATTGATAAGGTTTTCATCGTCCAGCTTACAGAAGCGACATTGCGATGATACTTCCTTCTTGTATCCTTGGCCAAACTTATAGGGCATCAGCGGGATTAAACCGAAACGAAGTCGCATTAATTGGAGTTTTATGTGGACTTTCATAGAAGAAGCGAGGTAGGACGGAAGAGTTTTCGGGACATATAATTTAGAGGCCCAAGGACCATGAGAGAGCTGGACGACACGTTGTTCATCGAGTTCGCTTGATAGAATGTTTGCTTGTTTGGTTAGGAGTTTTGCTTTGGCGTCAATGGGCAGGGGGGATGACCATATGTCCTTTGCTTTGAGGGATTCAAGGCATGACGTCATATATTTGTTCCAGGAAGTTTTGTGATAGCTGAAGACTGACCATAAACAGCTCTTTAGGGTGTAAGGGTTAGCATGCTTAGTTTTTAGTATTAAATCTTTTTATTGCAGAGATTAAGGCTCGTACATTAAGCAGAAAAATATCACAGTACAGTGCAGATGATAAAATGCCCAAAACCAAAGTAGTAGCTGCAGAACTCCACCAATGGATAGCTGCCTCCTGTCCGACAGTCCACAAAAGTTGCGAGCTGAACCAGCAGAGTCCACCCAATGCTGCTAGAGCCCTAATCAAAAACATCCTTAACTCCCCCCCGCCCTCCCCCCAAAACCAACCCCCAACATTCCCACCCCTCTCCCTCAATCCGGATCCGGCTTCCCCAGCCATACATACCATCTCATAATTTCTACTCAGTCCCGTCATGCACATGCGATAATCGGAGCAATCTTAAGTACCTAGGGCAAGTCACCTCTCGAAATTCGGTGGCCAGCAGGGACAGAAAGGGCTACCATAGCTCTGCATATTTAGCCCCTTCCCCTGCCCTCACCAGGGATAGTTTCTCCATGCCCAGGACAGACCAGAGCCGCCACAACCAGTTCTGTAAGGTGAGGACCTGCGCGGTGCGCCAGAAGGCCAGTAGAGCCTGTACAGCGGAGCCCAGCGCTATCGCAATTAATCGACCCCTGCGAGACCTCAATGGGAAAGTGAGTGCTTTGGGAAGCCCCAGTAGGACATAGGCCGGGAATCATGGGATCTCCGTCTCAAAGTGGGTGTCCACCTCGTCCAGGATCGATTTCCAGCATCCCTGTATATGTCTACAGTCCCACATACGGTGTGTCAGCGTGCCTCTCTCCCCACAACCCCTCCAGCAAGAAGCGTCCCTAACACGGTCCATCTCATGTATGTATGTATGTATTTGCATACTTGTATAGCGCTATTCTGTCACCCAGATGGTATCCTGGCGCTTTGACTTAGCAAGCCGAACCACCGATGCGGAGCTCAGGCTACTCTAGGAAACAAATGAGTTTTCAGCCCTTTTTTGAAAGCTGGGAATTCACCCTGACTCCTTAACAAGAGCGGAGGGAGTTCCAGAGTCTGGCGGCCGCAAAACTGAACGACCGCCCTCCCATCCTTACCCTCTGAACTCTGGGGACCGTCACCAGACATGCAGAAGAGGAGCGTAGGCTCCGAGATGTAGAGTACCAGGAGAAAAGGTTCTGTAACAAAACTGGGCCCTGCCCATGTACAGCTCTAAAAACCAGACAAGATGCTTTAAAAAGGATCCGCTGATGAACCGGCAGCCAGTGTAAATCCTGTAGTGCCATGGTAGAAGAGGCAGCGCGCGGTCGAGAAAGTGCCAGCTTGGCTGCCATATTTTGGACCCGCTGCAGCCTGCCCACCAGCGCTCTAGGCGCCTCCAGGAGCAGTGCGTTGCAGTAGTCCAATCTGCTTAAGATCAGACCCCGCACTACCTCTGGCCTAGCCTGCGCTGGGAGTAGTGGTAGGACCTTCCGCAACATCCGAAGCAACATCATACAAGTGGCTACGGTTTTGTTAACGAAAAGGTCCAGTTGAAGGTTGGGGCCAAACATGACCCCCAGATTTCGAGCAGACTCTGCAGCAGTCACTGTCCCGGAGAAGGAAGGGGGCCAGAAATCATCCGGTAGTGCATGCGGTACACGGTCATTGGAGCAGTAGATCACCTCCGTCTTAGATCCAATAAACTGGAGGGAGTTAGAGCGCAACCAGTTCGATGTAGCAGTCAAACAGCGGTGGAATGTCTCTAAAGAGACAGCGTCTTTGCCCTCCAAAGAAAAGACCAATTGGGTATCGTCGGCGTAATTAAACACCGAGATACCGAAAGATTTTATCAATTGGATCAAAGGGCGGAGGTACAGATTGAATAATATGGGGCTGATGGCCGAGCCCTGCGGTACCCGCTGCCCAACTTTCCGCACGTCCGACTTAAAAGGCGGCAGAGCCACCACCTGCTGTCTGTTGTTAAGGTAAGAGACTAACCAGTCCCTGGCCGGCCCCGTAACCCCGATCTCCTCCAGTCTCTCAATGAGGGTGGAGTGGCTGACCGTGTCGAATGCGGCCGACATGTCGAGCAGCACTAAAAAGGCTGCCGACCTGTGTCGACCCACGAACGAAGATTGTCTAGCATGGCCACCAGCGCAGATTCCGTCCCATGCGCTGGCCGAAACCCAAACTGGGCCACATCCAGCCAGGTGTTATCCTCTAGGAAACTGGATAGGGTGCAGGTAACCAACTTCTCCAAGATCTTAACCGGAAAAGGGAGCAGGGAAATAGGCCTATAGTTTGACAAACAGGTGGGGTCAAGTGTGGGTTTTTTCAGGAGGGGGGAAACCACCGCCAGCTTCCAACTCTCCGGAACAGTCGCAGTAACAAGCGACTGATGGCAGATGGAATACAGAGGGTGGAAGAGTTCGTCCTGGAGTAATTTCCAGAATTTATGCGGAAGAGGATCCAGCGGAGAGCCTGATGATACAGTCTGTGCCAGTTTACAAAACTCCTCATAAGAAGGAAGAGAGAAACAACTCAGCTGAGGATGATTGGGAGGTTCACCCGGGATTTCCAGACTGAGGGGAGGACACTTCCGCCAGGGTTGGCTAGGAAATTTCTCCGAGACCTCCAGACTAGAGGGAGGGCAGCTCAACAGGGGACCATTGAATGGTGCTCCCGGCGCTACCAGGCCAGGAAGAGGATAATTCAGTTGGGAAGAACTGAAAGGTTCCTCCGGAGCTCCCAAGCTGAGAGAAAAACAACTCGACGGGGGTCGACTGGAAGGTTCCTCCGGAGCGTTCTGGTGTATAATACCAGTAGGTCACTAGTTTGGTAAATGTGTCCGTCAACCCCATGTAGTAGGCCGAGTGTCGGGCGCGGTAATAGATGTCATCCCATTCTTTATTGCTCAGAGTCCGCCCTAGCTCTCTGTCCCACCTCACCCGTCCTGCATTATAAACGCGCAAGTATCTGTCCAAGAGGAGCCGATAGATGTCAGAAATGAGTCGTTTGTCTGCAGTGTGTGTAAGAAGCCAATGTTCGTATTTGCTAAGCTTGTGCGTTGCATCATCACGGACCAGGGGATGAAGTGCCCAATGTCGGACCTGAAGATACTGAAGACGTTCAGTTTCCGGTAAACCATAAGTCGTCTGGAATTCTTTAAAAGGCATTACTCCCTCACCAGAGTACATATGAAAGAGGCACCTGCAACCTGCCGGGCGCCACCGTGCGAATGCCCGTACATCCCTGCCCGGGTCAAAGTCCGGGTTTTCTAACAAAGGTGTAAGAGGGGACGGAAAGGTCGTCAAGTCGTGCTGGATAGAAGTTCGATCCCATACCTCGGCGGGACCCTCATGATAAACGAGGCATATAGATTAGGGGGCCGATGAGGGCGATGCAGGAAGGGCACCTCCTGTAGCGGGCGGCCCGCCACCGCCTGATCCGGGAACAGCCAATGCCGTTCCAATTCCCATTTACTCTATTCCACCAGGGTCCGGAGTTGGGTCGCATAGTAATAGAGTTGTAAATCCGGCAGGCCCAGACCCCCTCCCTTCGGAGGAAGCATCGCCAATCTCAATTTAAGCTGGGGCCGCTTCCCGCTCCAGACAAACTGCGCCAACTCCGATTGTGTGCGATGAATCCATCCCTCAGGGGGGTGAAGCGGAATAGCCCGGAAGATGTACAGAATCTGTGGGAGGATCGTCATTTTCACAGCCGCCACGCGACCAAGCCAGGAGAGCAGGAGATGACGCCACCGCCCGACTTCCGTACGGATAGTGAGACTGAGGGCGGCATAATTAATATGCACTGTTTACGGCAGCGTGGCTGCCAGCTGTATACCCAGATACGGGACTTCACCGTTTGCCCAGCGGAAGGAGAATCGCGCCTCTAAGTAGGCACGTGTGTGTGCCTCCAAGGAGAGGTCTAGGGCCACAGATTTTGCCATGTTCACTTTAAAACCAGAGGCCATCGCAAACGCGTCTGAAATCGTGACCCCGGCAGGTAGCGACGTCGCTGGGGAGGCGAAAGAGAGGAGGACATCGTCGGCATATAAGCTGATCATATGGGTATATGCCCCGAATTTGATTCTTCGGACCCTGGAGTCCGTGCGCAGGGCCTGAGCCAAAGGTTCCATATACAACGCGAAGAGTAAGGGGGAAAGCGGACATCCCTGCCGGGTTCCGCGTTCAATGGGGAACGTGGGGGACGAGCAGCCATTCACTCGCACCGATGCTGTTGAGAAAGTGTAGCAATTCAGGACCCACGTGCGAAATTTCACTCCCAGCCCTGCCCTAATGAGCACCTGTTCCAGGTAAGGCCAGTGGACACGGTCGAAGGCCTTTTCTGCGTCTATCGCCAACATCATGAATTCTCCTGGCAACCTAGAGGCTCGCTCCACCAGGTGGAGTGCCCTCTTCGTGTTGTCGACCGTTTGCCGCTCCGGGATGAAGCCGGCCTGATCCGGGTCAATCAGGCCTGGCATGAAAGGACCTAACCGTTTTGCTAGTATGCTAGTGTAGAGCTTCAAATCTACATTAAGCAACGATATTGGCCTGTAGGCACCACATTGTGTCCGGTCTTTCCCCGGTTTGGGGATAACTGAAATCATGGCCCCCATCAAGTCCCCCGGGATGGCACCGGGATCAGAAAAGGAGTTAAATAGGGCAGTCAGAAACGGGGCAACCTGGGAACAAAAGGTTTAATAAAAGAGGGCGGTGAAGCCATCCGGCCCCGGCACCTTAGCAAGTTTGAGGCGCGCAATTGCCAATATAACCTTCTCCAGGCGGATCACTCTCTCTAGGAGCTCCGATTGCTCCGCCATTAATGTCGGAAGGGACACCGAGTCCAAGAAGGCTGTGTAGTCATCAGGGTCAAGGTGAGCCCCTTCGTATAACGTAGCATAAAAATCACTAAAGGCGGTCGCTATGGCACCATCCTCGGTCACCAGGTACCCTTGCCGTGTGCGGATCTCTTGCACCGTGTGCCTTTGTTGCTGCTCACGGAGTGCACGCCCCAGCAACCTCCCGCATCTATCACCTCCCGTATAATACGCGTGTCGCACCCGCAGTGCCGCATACACCACCCTATCCTGGTCCAAGGCCGCCAACTGTTGGTGCACCACCCGCAGCTGTCGCCATATTCGTGGCGCCCCAGTCCTTTGATGTATCTGCTCCAATTCTTTCGTACGGGAAGAGAGCTCTTCCCTCTTGCGGGCCCTCTCCGAATTCTCTGCCGTCGCGATAGCTATGAATTCGCCCCGCAGCACCGATTTAAGCGCCGCCCAGTGAGTCGCATGGGAGGTGTCCGATGGTCGGTTATGCGCCAGATAGTCAGATATAGCTCCTTAAATTTTGGCCACTACCTCTTGTCTATGCAATAAAGTATCACGCAGTCGCCAGCAACGTGTGATGCGCCCGGCAGAAAAACTGTATTGGAAAGTGACGGGATTGTGACAATCTTTAGATAGCAGGTGCGTCTCTTGGAGAAGACAGATATCAGCTTTGGAGTTTTCCAGCAGAGACAACACCGCCCGCCTCTTTACAGGGTTATTAAGCCCGCGGACATTCAGCGTGAGGACCCTCAACTCAGCCGCAGGCATAGGCAAACATCCCCCTCACACGCTCTGAAAGACAGATCACGGGGATACGCAACTACCACCATCCGTACCGCAGGTGTCCCGACCACCCGTGACCCCCCAGCCCCTGAGGCACATCATACTCTCTTATGCTGACACTCTCGGCAATCTCCAGCCATACTCGGATCCGGAAACCCTCCCCCCTTTTGACCAAACCACCTTCCCCCCATGAAGGAAAACAAGAACAACCCCCCCCTCCAAAAAACCAAAGTCAATGTCCATCGCCGAAAGACAAATGGTAAAATGTCACCTCAGGGTAGATCAACCGTACACACTCCCAAATCCCGGACTCCCGCCGACGGCAGGACCTGAACCGCCAACCATGCCCGCCCAATACGGGTCCATAGGCAGCTCTCAGCTGGGCTGGGTCACCTTCGGGACGGCCGATACTGCCGCTCTTTGCCCCTCTTCGATCGCTGCCGCCGGGGGCCTGCGAACGCGGCGACGTCTACGTTGCTGTTGCCATTGGGGCCTGCCATCATCTCTGTCCGGTAGGGCATCTGCTTCTCCGTCCGTTTCCTCCGGTGGCTCGATACCCAATATTCTGCACGCCTCCTTCAGAGATCTCAGTTGAAACAGCTTGTTATCCTTCTTGAACATGAGGCGGAAGGGGTTCCCCCAGCTGTAGGGAATTTTGTGCTGTTGGAGGAATGTCGTGACTGGCCGGAAGAGCCGTCGCTTTTGCAAAGCCACTGCAGACAAGTCTTGATACAGGACTGGGGCCTGACCCTTGTTGGAGAGTGGATGCATATATCTGGCCCTCTGCAAAATCTCTTCTTTTGTGCGGAAGTCCTGGACACTTGCCAGAATATCTGGTAGAGGAGCCTTTGGGGAACGCAGTGGGCCAACTCTATGCACTCGATCTATGCGGATCTCGTCCTCCGGGGCGCGCCCCAAAATGTGATTGAAGAGACCATTGGTAAAGGCCAGGAGATCTTTGGTGTCTTCCACCAGTGTCACTCCCCGAATGCAAACTTAATGCCGCCGGGAACGATTTTCAAGGTCCTCCAGATGGGCCTGGAGGTCTACATGCTGGTCATGCATGCGACCCAACTCTTGACGCAGCCCCTCGATCTCCAGATCCCTGGCGTCGCTTTTAGTTTCGAGGTCCGCCACTCTCTCCCCGATGCCATCCACATCTCTACGTACTTCCTTTATCACGTCTGTGAATTCTTTCTTCAGGGCTTGAATGTCCTTGCGTAGGGCGGAGAAGAGGGACTCCAAAAAGTCCTTCGTAATCAAATCCTTGCCCTCCGACGACTCCGCCGTGACCCTGGGCGAGCCAGACCCCACATCCTTGGCCGGGGGCTTCCCGGAGGCCGGCGTAAACAGGTCCTTGACCGACCTCTCCTTCCGGGTCTTGGGTGCCAACGTTGTGGGCCCGCTCCGACCACTCTGCACATCCACAGCGGTCCGGCCTCCCTCGAGTCCCCGCGGTTCCGCCAGCTGTAACTACGGCCCTCCGGGACCCACGGCCGCCACCGACGCACTCCTGAAGAGGGCAACGTCGTCCCCGACAAGACCTAATGGCAGGTCCCGGCAGCTGTATGGCGTATCCGGCGTCCGTCGATGCGTTCCTGGGGCCAGGGTCTCAGGGCCGCTGAGCCAAACCAGACAGAGAAGGTGGGCACCTCAGCCACCCACTCAAGCGCCCCGGGAGCAGTACTTTGAAGGCCGGGCCGGGCTCCACACGCCACGTGCTTCAGAGACCCCTTCGCGTAGCCAGCTGTACTCCTTCCGGCTGCGGCGCTCGTGACCGGCAGCTTGGGTCCAGCCCGCCCCTGCCACCGCTGGGGCCTTCTGCACACCGTCCCAGCGTGGGACGATTCCTCCCGCCGAAGCAGTCGAGTGACCCAACCGTGCCCCTCTCCACGGGCTACCGCCTCCTGGGCGCCCGGATCCGTCCACAAAATGGCGGCGCCGTATGCTACTTCAGCCGGCCAGCCCGGGGCTCACCTCCACAAACTCCGTGCACGGCCTCCATCACCCTGCCAAATCTGTTGCGGGCCCTTCTCCTCCGCCCGGCCAGCACCCACCGCTCAGACCCGGTCAGGGCCACCACCGAACTCCGCCAACAGGGTCCCCGAAAAATGTGGGCCGATGGTGGGCCGCGTCCGTCCGCATCTCCGCGCCTCAGCGCTCCAGCCCCTGCACCACGGTCCGGCCTCAGGCTGTCACCGTCTGCTGCCGCTGTCTCCGGTAGCTCGCTGCGCCCGTCAGGGCAGATCCCTGCCAGCCTCTTCTCCCCGCCGGTCCGCTGCTCTCCGGGACAGCCGCCGCAGCCCACACACGGCCGCCAATTCCTGGCTCCCTCAGGTCACCAACGTGTCCGAAGCGCCGACTGGCTGCCCCCAAGGCTCCCCCGAGGTCAGGGTCAGCCTCCCTGGGCGCCGACCGAGGCTATTACGGCCGAGGGACGATGCTGAAAATTGCCGTCGGCGGGAGCTCCGGGAAGGCACGTCCGATCACGCCGCCATCTTGGCCACGCTCCCATGCTTAGTTTTTAAACAATAACTGATGTAGCGTGCGCTCATTATCCATCTCTGGGAAGACAGTGAAAATTCTTTCCAGATTTGGGCATGGGCGGTTGAAGTTGGCAGACGAAAAACCCTGCGGTAGCACGACGATTGAGCTCTATCCAACCAATTGTTCATTTTGTCCTTAAATATTATTGCCCCGAAGGAGATTGTGGGAAGAAGTTTTGCTGAGATCAGTTTTATTAATGGCACTAGATCCTGGGAGTGCAGAGCGCTTTTCGTTCTTATAAAGGCCCCTTCCAGGGAGCGAGCAACAGCCTGCATTTCAATTATGTGCGCAGAGGGTCTCCCTTTGTGGTCGATCCACACCCCCAGATACTTATAAGCAGTAACGGTTTCTAATCTCTTCCCTTCGACGAGCCACGTGATTTTTTTAGTTTTTCCAGAAGATATTGTCATTGCTTTGGTTTTCGACACATTTATCTCGAGCATGTTCGTGCTGCAGTACCGAGCGAGGTAGTCGAACAGTCTTTGAAGACCCACCTGGGTTTGGTCTAGCAGAATGGTGTTGTCAGCATATTGGAGAGTTTGGATTTTTCTTGACTCTATTCCTGGAGGGAAAGCACGAGTGTGTGACAACCATTCAGGGAGATCCGCGAGGTATAATTTGAAGAGCATTGGAGCAAGGGTACACCCTTGTTTTAAACCTCTGGTGGTGTATATTTTATTTGAGGTCGACCAACTTGATGTAACTCGCACTTTTACCCATGTGTCAGTGTGTAGAGCAATTAATGCTTTCAGTAATGACTGTGGAATGCCCCATCTTGCAAGTTTTTCCCATAGTTTTGGCCGACTTACGCTATCAAAAGCTTTACGGAAGTCGATGAACCAAAGGTGTAAAGCTTTACCTTTTGTGGCTAAGGTGGATTCCATCAGATGGGCAATACATATCAGGTTGTCCTCGATGTGGCACCCTCTTTTGAAACCTGTTTGGGTGAAGGGGACCAAGTTGTTATTTTCCACCCATTCAGAGAGTGCGGTTAGAAGGATGCTAGCATATGCCTTCCCGTCCACGTCTAGGAGGGCTATCATCCGATAGTTGTCGGGGTTGGAACGCGAGCCTTTCTTGTGGAAGGGAACGAGAAGCGATCCTTGCCAAGACACTGGGATAGGGCCACCCAATATTGCGGCCTCGTAAAGGGGTGTCAAAATCCGGGCCCATTTTCCAGCGTAGGCTTTAAATACTTGGGTCGGAATTCCATTGGGACCAGGGACGCCGCCAGAGCGAATTTTCTTTATTATTCCAGTTATATCGTCCGTTAGTGTATTAATGATGGCTGTGGTTCCGTCCTGATTGACTGGTCAATCAAGAATCGCCGGGCTATTAATACTTTGGCTGTCTGGTGCAGAATAGAGCACTTTAACATAGGACTCCCACTCCGCGGGGGAGATGTTAGTTGCGGTAGGAGGTTTAGTTGTTTGACTGGCCTTGTTAACCCAATTCCAGAATTTTTTTTGATCTTTAGTTTTTATCATCTCAAAAGCTGTTGCCCAATGGTGTTCTTCTTCCAATTTCTTTTGAGTAAAGCGAGCCTTTCTGTAGGCTTTTCGTGCAGCGATAATGTCCTCCTTCAGAAGTTTATGATCGCTTTCATTGTAAACAGTTATTCGTTGTAGCTTATTTAATTCACTCTTGGCAGTGATTGTGAGTTGTTGTTGCACTGACAGAGTTGTCGGGACGGAATATCCTTTGAGCAGATGTTTGATGGTTTTGAGATGACGTGGTCTCTAAAATTGGTCAATATAGTTTCCCAAGTGGGGGCTGTCACATGGCTAATGCCAGCCAGGGGCCCTCTGGTCATAAGCTTGTCCACCTCCATAATGTTTCCACCTCATTCATGTCAATTGCTGCTTCATTTTCAACAATTGGTTGTCCTAGTGAATCTTGACTCAGCGCAGCAGAACTTGTTTTGAGAACTGTCTCTAGCAATCTCAGCTGCAATAGTAGCTTCTTGATCAATTTCATCGTTCAACATGTTCACATAATGTGCAAAAACAGTGCATTCTATGGTATCTTTACAAGTATTGAAGGAATCTTCATAGCTCTGAAATTCTCCAAGTAAATCCAATTCTGAACACCTCGGTTTGAACAGTTGCAAAAGAGCTAAGTAGTAGAATTCCCTTTTATCAGCAGCGTCACAACTCAGCTTCCTGTGATTAATCAAATTTCCTTTCGTTTGTTTCACCAAACATCCTTCTGAACCAATCACTCAATATTTTCTATCATTGATGTTCTCTGTAGTATTCCATTTAAAAGTGTGGTTTTGCAGCACTTCATAGAGACACATGTTCTCAAGATGATGACTTCTGTTTGGGTAATATGTATCCAACATATTCGTTTTCAAAATATCTGTACTTTCTGGATCTTTTTCTGCTAAATATTCAATTTATTGAACAGATTTCAGTACCCAATTTCGCATTGCAGCAAGACCTAGACTCACCCAAATTCTTCTTCTAGATTTGGAGTATAGACTTTCAGATGATGACCGGTCTGAGTATTCATATGCTCCAATTTCTCGATGGGATAACATCTTCAAACTGAAACTGTATAATTTCTTACTTAGAGTCTTCTCATGAGAAATCTCTTCCCACAATTCTTTCAAATCCGTCTTTACTGATTTTGTAATGTAGGACCTTACATATCAAGCAACAGCAATGGAATTGTCCGCAACATACTGAATATCCATGTTAGCATTCAACATGGACAGGTTCACTCTTCCTTTGGATATTACAGGACATGGAAAACCAAAACGACATTTGGTATCAAGCTTTTCCTTAGACTTGTACTGTCGCCGACAGTATTTTCCACAACGATGGCTTTGGAATTGTAAGACTTGTTGTCTTAAGTTTCTTTCTTCTGTGCTTTTGGGTACAGCACATGTGGCCTATTCTTCAACAAAAGATAAAACAGTATCATCTGAATCTGTTCCTAATTTTGGGGCATCCTTGATCCATAATAGCATATGTAAATGAGGAGCACCTCTTGCTTGATACTCCTTTCTCCAAAAGAAGTCCACAACTTCTCCAAGAGTAGGATTTTTTTATTGCAGATAAAATACATCATAGATTCAAATCCATGGTTTAAAAGACCTGCATACATTAACAGGATCCAAAGAGCACAATTCTCCAGGTGTCTTGTATTCAAGATTTTTTATATTGGAATTTGCCTCTCGAAGAAATTCAAGTAAATCATCCCAAGCGTACTCAGCACAGCTTAGGGTAAGGAACCATGTAGGAGTTCCTAAGTTCCGTAGCATACATTTCAGTTCTCCATGACGACGGTACCAATATTCATTAGTGCCACACTGACATGCCAACAGATGAATCAACTGAGATTCTAAGTGATCATCCCTCTGGTGCACTTTATCCATAAAATCCTTTGCAGAAACATTTTGCAGATGTACTCCTGTTTTCAATATGTGATTGACTGCCTATGAAAGACCAGATAAGTCACTTTCAAACAAAAGATGAAATATATAAGGGATACATTGTCGAAATCTTGGATCTCCTGCATATAATCTTGTTGTCCGATATTCAGATGCAGGAATTTGCACAGATCGTTCATCATATCGTCCTCCTTTTCCTGTTGGAAACAACTGCGGAAAAGAACGAGTCCAAGCTCTCTTCCCATACATTCATGGGACTTCCCTCTGCTTTTTTCATTTGGAATAACTCAATAGTATTACCCCTCACTTCTTTTGAATGAAATGGCTGTACACTGTAATGTTCATAGATTTCTTCACTTCTTGACATGTCCACTTTTTCAATTTGTCCACTTGACGTTTCACTATCTTCTGTTAAAAGTATTTCTACTTCTCCCATATAAACATTTTTATAGTAGTTATTGTTTTTTATCAAATACAAAGTTGCCTTCTGCACTTTCCTAACATCCACTAACTCCTGTCAGATTTTCTTACTCTTAGTAGAAACGCCTTAACTAGAATAACTAGTGGTTCATTTTCTACACTCTCTACACCAATACTTTCAATATTTTTCTTTCAATCTAATGGTAAATATACAGCTCTTCTTTTTAATACTCCTTGTAAATCTGAATGAGGCAATTTACCTGTTTTAGGCTCCATACGAATAATAGCCTGAAACTGGTGCACACATTGAATGAGAATAGACTCATAGGTATTTAAATCTATCAGTTCTGGAGGGATCGCAACCAACTCATGACCAGCTCTAGCGGGCATTTTATTTTCATCTAATTTGTTATAACAATATTTACAAATACACTGATCAGAACCTAAATCAAAACAATTGTCAACCAACAAAAAGTTGCAAATTCCTTCCATATATCATTATTTTGTCTTTCACTTTTTTAAATACTGATCAACAGTCACAGTCTGCTTTTTATAGTGAGTTCGCCAACAACAAATACAAGAAAAATTTGGCCTTTCACCTGAAATCACTCCAATTATTTTCTCGTAGTATGTTCCACATGCTCAACAACATTTTCTTCTATTGTTGTATCTGTTTCTGCAGTCTCTTATTGAAGACCAAAGTAACAAAACTTAATTTCATTACTAACCTTCTTACATCTGATACTGATCCACGCAAAAGAGCATTGCTCAACTCATTCATCATTAGTGCTGGACTTTTTGCATAATACAATCTTCTAAATAACTTCCGCATTTGAGTGTGATGGACTGCTAACATCCTGAAATGGTGAAAAACACTTTGACATACTTTTCTAGAAAGACAAGCCAGAGAATGACCTTGCAAACCAGTATTTTTTCGAACTCTGCAAGGGTCTAGTCCTCGCAACATCTTAATCTTTTTTTTAACACTTTCTTTTACTTTTTCTCGTAAGAAATTACGTAAAAGATCAATAGATTCTTGTTGTACACTACAAATACTACTGCAATCCCAAGTGTACACTGGGGCTTTAGAACGACTAGAACTTCATCAGCTATCACTTCTTCTGCTTTTCTGGGAACCATTTTTTCTTTGTCAATTGGACAACCATTTCTAACCTCATAAGCTCGACCACTGGTGTCAACTGCATGCAACAAATCATTGGTCTCAAAATAACTCTCTTCATTAAAGAAAGGCTCTGAACTTGAACTGTGTTTCCATTCCCCACAAAAAACAGCACGATAATTAGTTCTGTTAATTAATCTTTTTCTCTCACTTTTGGCCTTAATTACATGCATTGGTTTATCTAGTGATCGAATTCTGTTTAAAACTATAATGAATAGTTTCCTTTTTACTTTAAAAGCCTTTTCAACAATGGATTCAATATGCTTCTTCTTTTTTATAAAATAGTGATCTCTTTTTATATTTCTTCATATCTTTCAGCAAATTGTGTACTACTTTCCTTTAAAATAATTTTTTGCATATCTCTTTATACTGATTTTGTCTTCTATTAGCATATGTCGAAATTTTATTGTACATTTGCTTTTTTTCCTTTCCCATTTTTTCGATTATTTTTTCTGGTTGAAGCACTGTCAGTGGTTTCAACATTCTAAAGATTCTTTTTGGGCCTAGAAAGATTTTTAATAAATTGCTTAGTAGTCCAGAAGATGTTTGTTTTTAGCCACATTATGTTGCTCATCCAATACTTGTTGTTGAGTTTTCTTCAAGTAACTGTCCTTTAGCTCTCTTTTTCTCTTTCTTGATTTTTCAGGCATGATAACTTTATTTTAATGGTGATAATATCTGTAAAAAATAAATGTATAATACTAACTTCATAAATTATACTTTTCTATTACCTTACAAACACATTCTATAGATACTGACAGAGGAATTGTAGACCTTAAATACAAGTGTGAAGGTGGTTACACCACTACATGCATAGTGCAAAGGAGTTTAAAGCAGTCCATCTCCTTAGACCTGGCTCACTGCATGAGTACATGGATACTGATTGAATAATTGGAGTAGTACAAGGAAAGACACTGGGTGAATGCATAACTGGTTTAGTTTTACTTAAGTGAATGGGTTAGTACATAGTACTGAAAGAGTCACTATGGCATTGCAAGAGCAGTGACAGGGTGTTTCCTGCAGTGTAGGTATACTGACTGAGGAAGTGTAGGACTGAAACACAACTGTAAAGGTGATTAGACCACTACATGCATAGTGCATAGAAGTTTAAAACAGTCCATGTCCTAAGGCATTTTTTTTTTAAACAGAGAAATGTACGCAGGGTGCATGGATCCGCCAAAAAAAAAGTAAAAACGAAGAGCAAGCTCCTGTGCTTGTTTAAAAATTAGCTACCTGGGGGGGGCAAATCCCGGGGTCTAAAATACTAAATTTGATGGTGTCCAGAGGGGCCCTGTAGCCAGGGGACCGCCATCCCTCAGTGCTACAAAATAAATGGGTGGGAGGCTCAAAAGTACTCCCCAGTAAAATACCTGGGTAGGGGGGGCTTAACCCAGCCCTGGTGACCGCTACTCTTAGTGGCTTCCAAAAAAATGGGTCAGAGGGCTCAAAGGTTCCTCTCAGCCCCGGTGATCACCACCCTCTGGGGCTTTTTATATTGTGGGAGGGGGGCCACGTGGACCCCATTCTGGAGCAGTCAAGAGCCCTGGGGAACTCCACTCCCCAGGGCTGGCTCCTGCTGTGTCTCGGGGGACACTGCTGTTTGCTATGGCAGGGTGGGAGTCAAGGTTCCAGGTTTGTCATAGCAAACTTGAGGGCATATTAACATGGGCCATTTCACCAAATTTTTCTTAAAAAAGACAAAAATGCGGTGAAAATGATATTGCCCTCTTTAGCAACGCTCAGATGCATTAACGCATGTTAGAAGCCGGATTGGTAAGGCTCGCCTTGCATCTCCAATGAGGCATTCCCAGAGACAAGGTAGGATTTCCTATGACAATAGAACATGGAAGAGGGGAGTACGACAATAGCGTTGTATTTACAAGGTAACCCTGCACTTGTGGAGCCATAGCAAACCTCTCGCTAATTGCGGTTTATGCAGGATCTTAACATGTGCTCTGAAGTAGACTTAAGCATGAATATTATGGGAGGTCGAATGATACTTGAAAACTTGACAACAATAAAGGTTTTTAAGCACTTATATGTCTGCAAACACATGAAGCACCCAAATGCGTTTCGCACAGTTTTCCCAAATGCACACTGACTCAAGTATGATTCCAGACAAATAACAGTATCCTTTGCACTTTACCAAAAAACATTTACTAGTCTGGAACAAGTGAGATGAGTGCACACATTCCATGGGGCAGATCTACAAGAAAGTGCTGCAGCGCGGCACTGCAAACCCTTTAGCTGCGCCACGCTGCGGCACTTTCAGGGCACAGAAATGCAACATATCTACAATGATATTTCGCATTCCTGTGCTCTCCCCTGCGCTAGCGCAGAAACAGCTGCCATGCACTGGCACCCTTGCACCATGGTCCAAGGATGCCTGCGCCATGGGGAGATAGCTTTTGTGAAGGAAGGGCCCCCTTCCTGCACAAAAGCAATCAGTGCAGGCATTTTCCTCCGTCAATGCATGCTGTAGAATGCAGCATTCATTGAAAGAGAAAAACGAGGAAAAATGAAAACTTTTCGCTTGCCTACGCCACCCCTATGGTGGCGCAACAAACTGATGCATTTCCAAGTTTACGTTTTCTCGTAAATGTGGAAATGCATCAGTAGACATGGGTGTTGCGTGGGAACACCCACAGCAACACCCATGTCCCGCCCCAACACACAAAATGTTGTGTGAACATGGGCGATATTTACAAGCACAGGTTAAGTCACGCAGGGTGACTTTACCTTTGCTTGTAAAAAATCCTTAACAAGATGCACCACCGGTGCGTCACACAACATGATTCACTGGCGGCACAAGGGGCTTGTAAATCTCACAATGTAATTCTGGACACGCAACATTACTCCCGGGACTTTACTAGGAGAAACACATTAATCGTATTAAAAACAAAAACACCACATACAACCCCTCACAAATAAATAACTTACCTTTCAAATTGATTTGTAGATTAAGAAGTATGTCAGTCCCACACCAGATTTTCTTATTCAGAATATCTGGACTGCACTAATCAGCAAAAACAAAAAATTGCAAAGTTTCCCTCTCATTCTGCACACATATAATGTAAATATCAAATCACATTGCTTCCCACATTAATTCAAAAGCTAACACACAATTCTATTGGTTACACATTTCAACCCTTTCCAATTGACATAAGTTTGAACCCTACCCCCAATCTGCTTACTGCCTGTTACCATGGTAACAGTTCATAGAACTCTCAACTGAGCACACAGGTCACAAGTTCAGCAGACAATGTTGCTAATCCAAACAGCAAGTGTGCTTGACTTTTCAAAATATCAGCTTATCCTATATAATGTTCCTTTCCAACACTTTTTCTTAACCAATAAGAAACATGCCTTTATAAAACAGAAACATGCAGCCTTTTTTTCAGACTAGAATGTTGTCATACAGCCAATCATTTCTTTTCTTTTTTCAAAACTTAATCTTATCCACCATTTTAGAAACATCTTACTTTTCAAACTGCCATTTCACAGACAGACACCTTCTGAGTGCATCCAGGACTCCTTTGTAGAATTGATGTCACTTTTCCCCCAAACTGCCTTTGTCTATTCTAAAATAGGCCAAAGGCAGAAATGGAACTGGACCAATCAATTTTGCCACAGATTGAGAAAGCTAGGAAACGTGTCAATAAATCTGTTTCTGCTTTTCTCCGAGATTATAGGATGAGGTCCATTTACTACAACAATCTGCGTTTCAATATGAATGGCATCTATAGGAGAGATGGTGTACATTTTACAGTTGAGAGTAATAGAGTCTTCCTCATCAACTTTAGACTCTGCATAGGTACTTACTTATAGATACTAAAATCTCTCAATAAAGACAACAGCTCTTTTTAGAGCCACCAAGATCTAAACACATAAGCTTGATATATATCTGAAAAATCTTTTTTTTTTGCTTGGAGTCGTGCAGCCGATACATTAGAGTTGTGCACCCAATGCATGCACACCAGGGGGCTGCACTGAGGGCCGCGCTGGGTGCGCGACTCCTAATTTTATTGTAAAAAAAAAATAGCACCTATCACTAATTTGTATTCTCCCCGGGGACGCCATCCCCCGGGGCTCATATACAACATTGGGGGCCATGGGGGGAGTCTCAATGCCCCCACGGTCCCAGCCGGCTCCCCGCGTCCTTAGGGAGCTGGCATTGCTTTTCCACATGGGGAGCTGCTAACATGCAGCTCCTTGTGTGGAAAAGCATTCTGGTTTGCATTTTAAAAGAGAGAGCAAGTTTGCTATGACAGGGGGAAGCCTCTGCTCCTGCCCTGCCATAGCAAACAGCAGTGTCCTGGGGGTGGACAACCCGGGACACTGCAGGAGCCAGCCCTGGCAGGTGGCGGTCCCCAGGGCCCTTGAAGGCTCCGGGAGGGAGGCCACGCGGCCCCCCTCCCACAACATAAAAAGCCCCAGGGGTGGCGTTCCCCGGGGCTAGGGGACCTTTGAGCTCCCTCAACCATTTTTGAAAAAGCCCCAGGGGGTAGGGAGCCTTTGAGCCCCCAACCCATCTATTTTGCTGGGAGGTGGCGGTTAAGCCACCCCCCTACCCAATAAGGTTGTAGCCCGGGGGGGGTGGCAATCCCCGGGGCTAGGGAGCCCCTCTGCAACCCCATAAAATTTAAAACGTTTGCCCCCGGGATTTGGTCCCCCAGGGGCTAATTATTAAAGCGCTGCGCTTCATTTTTGTTTTTTTTTACGCCAGGATCCTCGCACTTTGCCGTGTTTAAGAAAAAAAAATTGGGGGGCCCTGGGAGTCCTTGTGGAACCCTCTAAGCAGGTCTACAGGGTCATTATTTCTACCCTTCCCCCTTTTTACGTTTTGCACACTTGTTCCATTGACTTCTTCAGCCTCGCTTCTACCGAGGCACAAAATGGCTGCCAACACTTCCTGGTTTCGAATGTTGACAACCACTTGACAGCCAATTAGAATTCAGCACGTGGTCGGGACGGTGCGCTTAGGATGCACTCAGGATGCGTGGATCCACCACGGACATAGATGTATATGTACTTTTAATTGTGATTTTCTGAGGAACTACTGATCGGATATACACCATTTAAGCAAAAGGCACATGTCTGAACTAAGGACTACCTCTTTGCCAAATTTGATGTAATTCAGTTCGAGCTGTAGCTGCGATGAAAGGTTCCTATGGAAAATTGCATGGCAAAAACACACCTTGGGACCTTTTTCTCAGCCGCAGCTTCACGAATCACCCCAATACTTTCAGGATAGGAGGGACCAGAGCGTCCCACTAGTTTTGACAATTTCGCGAAGATTCGTCAACTGGCGCCAAAGTTATTCCAAATAGAATGCTGCGGATTTCCTATGGAAAATAGGTCCTAACTAGAACTACCTACTGGCTACCGTCAGTAGGTCATAAGGGGATTGGAGTTTATGTGTGAGCGGGGTAGCAGGCACCGCTTTCCGGCACGCCCTCCCGGTCTGGAGCTCCGCGCAGAACTTGCTGAACTTTTTGTATTGTATTAAACTACAGCGCGGCACCCCCCCCCCCTTATGGAAAGGACACTCACCTGAGTTGGAATAGCAAAAGTGGAGAGAAGATGCAGTATGTTGCTGCGTGAAGTGTCTGTCAGCTGAGTTTCCGTTCCACTATGTACCCCCTTATGAGATGCTGGGAAGATGTGCGAACCGCAGCCAGAAGGACTGGAAAGCCACTTGGTTCATGGGGTGAATTCACTCACTGTGGTGGCGCGTGGAAACCTGGCATGGATTAGAGGAGGAGCAGGGCGAAAGTGACTGTGGACGCTGTGTCAATACTCAACTCCAATCAGAGTGGACTATGACTCTGTTTAAATCGGCCCCCAGGTGGAATCATAATCACTTGATGAAACATGGCACTGAGGAAAGCCGTCAGGCTGAAACGCGTCTGCCTAGTGTTTCGATCAACATTCTATCCTAGCGCTTTCATTTTGGCAATGACAACCAGCAGACAGCACCGAGCATGTGTCGGACCCGTTTTTCAAGGAGGAAAAGGGGATTGGAGTATATATACATATGGCGGCAGCGCTGGCATTAATTGAATAAACCACGCTTTGCACCAGCAACCTTTGGGTGGACTCTTCGTCATTTGGTAACTTGGCAGTACGTTTCTGTGGCATATGACGAACTGCATGGATATATATATATATATATATATATATATATATATATATATATATATATATATATATATATATATATATTTTACCTACCTAGTTATAGTTAAAACCTAGTTTCCATAGGAAATCCGCAACGTTCTATTTGGAATAACTTTGACGCCGGTGGACGAATCTTCGCGAATTTCTCCAAGAAGATGGCCTGCTCCGCCCCGCTCCTTCCCTGAAAGTTTGGGGGTGATTCGTGAAGCGGGGGACGAGAAAAAAGGGGGGTCCGAAAACGTGGACCCCCAAGGCCCCCCCCAAATTTTGTTTTTTGACAAAAATCGTGGGGTACGAGTACCGTACGAGTACGGTGAGCTTACTGTAAGCTTACTGTACTCTGTACCTTCCCGAGCACGAGCTGAATGCTAATTTGCCGTCAACTTTCTGTCAACACTCCAAACCAGAAAATGTTGGCAGCCATCTTGTGCCTCGGTAGACTGAGGCACAAGAAAGCAGAAAAACAATCGTGTAGAACGCAAAAAGGGGGCAGGGTAGAAACACCCTGACCCCCTAGGCCTGCTCAGGGGGTCCCAAAAGAACCCCCAAGCCCCCCCCCCCAATTTTTTTTTGACAAAAATCGCGGGGTACTAGTACCGTACGAGTACCGAACGAGTACCGTACGCATACCTTTCCGAGTATGAGCTGCATGCTCATTGGCTGTGCTCACTCCAAACCAGGAAGTGTTGGCAGCCATCTTGTGCTCGGTAGACCGAGGCACAAGAAAGCAGAAAAACAAACATTTAGAACGCAAAAAGGGGGCAGGGTAGAAACAGCTTGACCCCCTAGGCCTGCTCAGGTGGTTCCACAAGGACCCCCAAGGCCCCAATTTTCTTTTTTTTAAAACCCGGTCTGCTTTTTTTCAAATTACCCCCCAAGGGGACCAAATCCCGGGGGCATAGTGAAAAAGAAGTGTGGGGGGGGACAATCCCCCCACACTGCCCCCGGGACCACCACCCCCCGGGGCAAAGCAACGCAGCCTCCTGGCGCATACTGTAGGTTACAGGTGGGCTAGTTGGCCCCCATGCACCCACAGTATGCAAGGGGAATTGGTTCCCCCTCTGTAAACGCGCCACGGGGCTGCGTTGCAGAGAGGTGTAAAAAGGGGCGAGGCCTCATTGCACGTCTCTGCAACGCAGCCTCCTGGTGCATACTGGAGGTTCCCGGTGGGCTAGTTGGCCCCCAGGGTCCCCCAGGATGCAAGGGGACTTAATCCCCCAACTTAGAACACTCTACAGGGCGCGTTAGCACAGTGGTGAAGGTAGGGGGCGGGGCTTGAGGTGATGTGAGTGCAAACATGCCCTGAGGCGTGTTTTAAGTTGGGAAATTAATTTGTGTTCAACCCAGAGGTCCCCTAGGGGGCAACTAGTCCAACAGGTATCTCCAGTAAACGCCCGCCACGGAGCTGTGTTGCAGAGTGTTGTAAAAAGGGGGCGTGCCCTTCGAACGACTCTCTTCAACACAGCTGCCTGGCGCATACTGGAGGTACCTGGTGGGCTTGTTGGCTCACAGGGGACCTCAGGATTGAAGAGGAATTAATTCCCCAATCTAGCTCATTACTATTCCTGAAAAGTAAATTTAACTGCACTTACCAGTAACTTGAATTTCCTTCCATAGGATATCATTGCCTGCTATATAAAATATATATAAATTAAAAAAAATATTAAATACAAAAAATATATATTACAATTTCAATATTTAATTTTTTTTTTCAATTTATATTAAAAATGTGTAATGTAATCTAAAAAATAAAATATCTAAAAATAAATAGTTTAAAATAATGTAGTAAATCAGTATAAAAAAATATAACAATTAATACATTTAAAAATTATCATTTACAAAACCTTTGAAATTCACAGAAAAAACCATAGGTACCAGCCACGTTATAGTTAAAAATTAGCATTTAAAAAACCTTAGAAATTCACTGAAAAACCATAGGTTTCACACACGTTATGGTTAGGAATTAGCATTTAAAAAACCTCAGAAAATCACTGAAAAAACCATAGGTTTCACGCATGTTATAGTTAGCTGGACATTTCACTCATACAAAACCATTGAAATTCCCCCGTTATAGTTAATTCAGCTAACTATAACTCGCGCGCCCGCAATGCACTGCTGATGACGTCACATATTACATCACTCATGACATGGTCAGTGACATCACTCATGACATCACGTATGACCTCTCAAATGACATCACTGATGACATCACTGATGACATCACATCCTTGTGAAAGAGTGGCAGACCTCCTCTCAGCGTAATATAACCCTTGATACACACATTCAAAAATAGAAACTAAAATTTTCAAAAAAATGGAGATACCAATTCCAGACAGAACAACCTATTCAGTAATTCCAAAATCTACATACACATCCAGTCATTCACTAACAGTTCTATATAGGCACTCATACATGTACTCACTCATCATATGTACTCATACACTTATACATCTTATTACACATGGACACTCATCTATAGAGTTACTCACACACAAACTCACACATGCAAATAAACATCCATTTACTTGCATATACAGCTATACACCCACCACTACATTTAGTTCTACAGAATCGTACACATACTTATTCTTTTAAACAATCACTTATAGAAACACATACTTATTTATACAGGAACTCCTACAATCTCTCGCTCTCACATATACTCACTTATATACATCAATTCTCACATATACTAGTTTAACACATGTGTAGTTACTCATAAAGATACTATTGAGACAGTGATTCACTCACTAACACACCCATACACACACTCATCCACCAATACAGTCTTGCACACATGCTGTTTTCAAAACACATGCAAACAGTGAGTCACCCATTCATGCATCTATGCGGTAAGTAATACCCCCACCAAACCATACAGACACTCATACTGATACTCTAAAAACCAACTAATAACCCATATCGACACTCATGTAGCTAGTCACCAACCCATGCAGCCACTTATACACAAAGTGAGACACTGATACAGATATTTTCATATTTAAACATTACTCGCTAATACATGTATTCACTAAGATACACTTAATAAGTCAGTTATACAATCATTTTTACAAAAAAACATCAATTTAGACACTTATTTACAGATTTTTTCTTCCATCGACCTTTAGATATACATATATAAAACATATTTAGTTTTCTGAAAGACACACATAAACTGGATGATGTCATCAGTGATGTCATCAGTGATGTCATTTGAGATGTCATCAATGATGTCATGAGTGATGTCACTGACCACGTCATGAGTGATGTAATATGTGACGTCATCAGCAGTGCATTGCAGGCGTGCGAGTTATAGTTAGCTAAATTAACTATAACCATAAGTGATGTCATAGTTAGCTAAATTAACTATAACGGGGGAATTTCAATGGTTTTGTATGAGTTAAAAGTCCAGCTAACTATAACATGTGTGAAACCTATGGTTTTTTCAGTGAATTTCTAAGGTTTTTATTTTAATGCTAATTCCTAACTATAACTTGTATGAAACCTACGGTTTTTTCAGTGAATTTCTAAGGTTTTTATTTTAATGCTAATTCCTAACTATAACTTGTATGAAACCTATGTTTTTTTCAGTGAATTTCTAAGGTTTTTCAAATGCTAATTTTTAACTATAACATGGCTGAAACCTATGGTTTTTTCAGTGAATAAATATATATAGAATGAGTCCAGGGTTCATCGGCTTCAGACCCGGACCGCCACCCACCCCGAGGAAGCAAAGGCTCTGCTGTCATCTGACAGCCCGTGACTGCACGGAGAGATGCAGCTACTTTAATCGCATCTCCATTCTAGCTACCAGAGGGAACGAGTGGTTGGAAGTGGGGGCTTGAGAACCGTTTTTCCCTCAGCACAGTGCCATGGATTTAACCTTACCTTGTTTAACATCAGCTGCTTACTTCAGGCAAGTGTGTGTGTCAGTGGGTATATGGGTTAGTGAGTGTGTAAAAGGAGGCCTGTATACGTGACTGAGTATGTGTATGGCTTGGTCGGTGAGGGAATGGAGGTGTTAGTGGTGGGGGAATGGAGGTGTTAGTGGTTTATGGGTGAGTAAGTGGTTAAGCAAAAAGCTCTATAGGTGAGTGTTCAAGTGTATGAGTGAATATGTGTGAGTGAGGGATTGTGATAGTGGCTGTATGGGTTAGTGAGTGTGTGTGTGTGAGGGGCTGTATGTGTACTTGAGCATGTGTTAGTAACTGTATGAATAAGTGAGTGGGTGTGTGTGTCACAGTATAAGTGAGTAAATGGCTGTCTAATTGACTCTGTAGGTTAGCGAGTAGGTGTGTGAGTAGCTCTATGAGTGACTGACAGTGTGTGAGTGGCTGTATGAGTGGATATATCAGTGGCTGTATTAGTGAGTGAGTTGGTGTATGAGTGGCTGTAAGGGTAAGAGTGGATATGTGTAGACCTATGACTCAGTGAGTGGGTGTATAAGTACTGGTATGGGTGTGGCAATGGGCTTGAGAATGGTAGTGTGGAAGTTTGAGTAGGTGTATGAAAGGTTATATTAGGGTGTTAGTGGGTGCATCAGCGATTCTGTGGATAATGTCATGAGTGATGTTATCGGTGATTTCATTTGAAATGTCATCAGTGATGTCACTAACCATGTCATGAATGATGTTATATGTGAGTTATACTTAGCTCAGCTGACTAAAACTGCAGAATTTCTCTGGTTTAGTATGAGTGAAATGTCAGCCTAACGATAACGTCTCCTTTGGCTTTTTCAGTGAATTTCTAAGGTTTTGTAAGTAGTGACAGTTTTTGCAGAGTGGTAGAGAAAGAGGGGGGCAGATGAAAGGAACAGGGTGTTTCTAGCGAACCTCAAACTTTGCATACGGTCTCATATGTAGCTGTCTCAGAACACATTCTCAACACAAAGGCTCTTGTCAGAGTCACCCAAGAGCCCAACATGTTAATTTTCTTGTTAAATTATTTGTGTGGGGATTTTTTTTTATTGGTGGTGACATTGTGATGATTGCGATCATGTCACTAAATTGCGAAACAAAAGCAGATATTCCATGACCACCACCACAATAAAAAAATGTTAACTTAAAAAAACAATTCTAACTATTACAATGCACACATTACTAACTTAACCCCTTCCCTGCTCTTGATGGAACCACGTCGTCATGAGCCACGGGCGGCGTGTGCTCATGATCAGCCGCGGCCAGTAATGGGAGTACCGGCCGGGTGGTGATGTGGGGAGGGGGAGGGGCAGGGTGGGGGGTAGTAATGTATGGATTACGGACTTTTAAAGGTAACTAAACATAAAAATAAATAAAACGAATTTCGTTACACACACTGCATCGCATTTTGTGATGCAGTGTGTGCAACAAAATTCGTTTTATTTATTTTTATGTTTACTTACCTTTTAAAGTCCGTAATCCATACATTACTACCCCCCACCCTGTCCCTCCCCCTCCCCACATCACCGCCGGCCGGTACTCCCACTACCGGCCGCGGCTGCTCATGATGGCGTGTTTCTGTCATGATGTGGCCGCTCCGCCCACACGGCACTGATTCCCCGCCTGTGCCGGCGAATTAGTGAGTGGGCGGAGTCGTGACAGAACCACGCTGTCATGAGCACAGCTCACTCGTGGCTCATGACGCCGTGGTTCCATCACGAGCATGGCGGTGCCACGCTGCCCCCCTCCCCCAGCGCCTCGGCGGAATTACCGGCGCGGCCAAGGGGTTGAAGATCATGTTTGTACACGTATATTTGCAGTAACTTTAAAAAAATTGTGTTTGAACCCTCCTTCCCATTTTTGCAATGACACCAAGAGTTGCGATGACTCCGGTAAACTCGACAATCGCGCCTCTTTTATGGGGTGCTAAACATATATATGCACACATTTTACAGTATTTTAGACACAAATGGTTTATTACTGCACTGTTTAAAGTCATATTTTTGTAGCATGTTTGCATAAAAAAACTTTTAAACTGATTTTCTGTTTTCGCCGTGACTCCGGGAGTCGCGATGATATTGGTAGCCACGGTCACAATGAATACATCATGAAATGACAAAGCTAATGCAGTCATTCAATACCTAGCCCCACATTCAAAACTTATAAATGCAAAAACAATTATAGCCAACACACTAAACACATTACTATCTAAATAACTGTACAATAGCATGTGCAACTTCCTTAAAATCTCTATAACACAGTGCATACCTTTTTCAGTGTAATCTATGACTGCATGCATCACTGTATCACTAAGTCTCTCATTCACTGCATAAGTATTTGAGGAGATCTCTGAGATGGTGTATCAGTCTTTCACTCTTCTATAACAAAATGCATGACTGTCTCAGTATATCTATGAGTGGGTGCATGAGTGTCACAATGGGTCTGTGATTGGTTGCATAAGTCTCTCACTCAATCAGTGAGTAGGTGCAGGAGTGCCTTTGTGCATTTGTAAGTAAGTATATCACTGTCCAACTGGATCCATGTGTGGATACATGTGTGTCTAAGTGGGTATGTGAGTGGGTGAGTGAGAGTGTGCATCAGTGTCTGAGTGGGTCTGTGAGTGAGCGCAGTGTGTCTATGACTGGCAGCGTAAGTGTCTGAGTCGTTCTGTCAGTGGGTGCGTGGGTTTCTGAGAGTGACTGTGATTGGTACATAAGTCTCTGAGTGTATAACTGACTGGGTGCATAACTCTCAAAGTGGGTCTATGAGTGGTTGTGTGAGTGACTGTATGGGTGTTTGAGTGTCTGAGTGGGTCCATGAGTGGATGTATGAGTATCTGAGTGGATCTGTCAGTGGGTGTATGAGTGTCTCAATGGGCCTGTGAGTGAGAGCATAGCTCTATGAGTGGGTGAGTGAATGGGTGCATATATGAGTGTCTAAGTGGGTCTGTGACTTGGAGGGCGAGTGTCAGGGGTACCTCAGAGAGTGGATGCATAAGTCTAGACTGGATGAGAGAGTTGGTGTGTGTATATCTGAGTGTGTTTGTGAGTAGGTGTGTGAATTTTTGAGTGTATGGGTGACTGAGTGACTGAGTCCATAAGTCTCTGAGATGATCTGTGACTGAGTGTGTGAGTGACTATATGGGTGTGTGAATGGTGTATCAGTGTCTGAGTGTATCTGTGAGTGGGTGTAAGAGTCTCTAAGTGGGTATGAGACTGTACCCATGAGTCTATGAGTGGGTCTCTAAGTAGGTGCATGAGTCTTTGAGTTGGACTGAACATAGGTGAATCACTGTCCGAGTGAGTTTTTAAGTGGGTGCATAAGTACTTGAATGGGTATGTGAGTGGGTGCATGAGTATCTGAGTGAGTATTTGACTGAATATATAGATGTATGAGTGGGTATGTGAATGGGTGTATACGTGCCTGAGTGAGTTTGTGAGTGCATACATGAGTGTGCAACAGTGACCGGCGAGTGTGTACAAATAAATTTATATTTTGATATGTTTTCACCAATATTTGCGCTGAAGTTGCGATATTCTCCATGTCCTCACGATGATACCCGGTGGCTGTGAGAGCGATTGTGCGTCATCACGAATATCACGCACGATTAAAAAAATCAATTTTGGGCACATAACTTGTATCACTAACACACCCATTTCTCAAACATGGGGTCAAAGTATATCCACCATGACCCCTTATGTGGGCCTTCACACAAATTTGCAGCCATGGAAACCGTTCCAAGATGATAAAATGGCAGCTACAACTTCAGGTTCCATCCAGCCAATCAGTGCATCCGCGATTACTCGGCAAACCGTCACAAAATATCCAAAGCCAAAGATATATCTATAATTTTCAGCCTAAATTTCTCAAAAACTACTAGACGGATTTGCACCAAATAACAAAAAGCACACTCTGAGTAACAACATATACCTTTCTGCCAAATCTAGTTTAATTCCCTGCAACGGTTCGGGCTGTAGGTTTGACAACACGTTCCTATGGGAATTAACATTACAAATGCACCCTTTTTTCGTGCTTCTATTTCTCAGTCCCCACTTTACGGATCACCCCCAAACGTTCAATGACAACCTTTTATATTGATAGATAGATTGCGATCAGTTTGTCCTGGGGAAGTTTACTGCAAAAAACAACAGTTTACTTATTCAAATATGTTTAGATGTAGCTGTAATTTCAGTTAATCACTTCTTCTGTAAAGTAATTTTATATGAAGTTTCCCAGCACACCTCGTTTTGGTGTTAAAGCTGTAGAGGCTAGTTCTGCCAGTAAATGGCATGCAGCAGAGATTAAAGTGAGTCAGGTAGGGCCCTCACAGAACTGTGAAATGTTTTCTTATGTGCCAGCCCCATTCATTTTACATAAGCCGATACTTTCAATGAAACAACACACAGGGCTTCTGATATCAATGGAAGGTACACCCACCATCTAAATCCTGTATCTTTAGAATGCACGGAGTAGAATGTTCTTCTTTGATTAGTAGGTTATTTTGCAAGTCAATCACACTCTAAACACCGCAACTGCTTTGTGACCTGAGAACAGTACATTAGCGCCTATATGCATTGCAAATATGTTCAAATCCCTGATTTCATACGACATCTTATAATATCTTATGATTTGATGACACATCAATCACACATGAAATAATACAACTAATGGAAATACCACTCATTTCCATGTACTGACTCTTAAATTCGCTGCCAGTCTAGCCTGGCTACAGAAACATAAAGACAATATTGTTCTTCTTTAATGATAATTTTGATTTTATGAAAGTTCTTACTGTAGTTTCAAAAGACGAACGTTTTAATGCTTGCGGGAGGAGCTTTCCTTTTTCTATTGCTCTTTCTGCTAATTAACCTTTCCATACCCTATCATTATGCATCATTATGCAGATGTGCTCCTCATAACCCAGCTCTTTCTTCCTCAGTATTTTATCTGTCTGAGAACTCTGCTAGAGACTTTAAAATTAATGATAGTTGAAGCAAAATTAATGTCTTTTGAGTTCGAAATATTTGATATATTACATCGATGACATTGTTTAGTGTGTATATTATCTTCAGACATTACATGGCGGTCTTCAGTTTCATTAAAAGCAAACCAGGGCATGGTTTCTGATTACCCTCCTCTGTATCGAATGTTTAATCTACCAGTTCTTTTAAGATTAATGCATTTTCTATGACCACGTCTCCATCATAGTCACAGTGAAGGTTTTTTCAGAGACATTGCTGCTGAACTCTAATAAGACTAATGCCTCCATGAAATCATTTCACTGTGCTTGACATTTTGTTAACAATGTTCATAATGCTAATAACACGTGCTCCCCAATTAATATTTCGTAAGTTGAAAGGTAACTCCAATTAACATGAAGATAGCACAGGCAATGGGCCTATTAAACGGATCAGAGAGCCACATTTTAATTCTGACTCAGCGTAGCACACTGATATCTCGTTTGTTTTTTTACCACGAATCAGTCATTACGAGAGAAAATTAGAATATTTATAGGTGGGTTAGTGGTGATCGGTGCATCTTTGCTGCACAATTTATCTGAAGTTAAGAACACTGCTTCCCTCTTAGGGAGAAGAGGCCTTATTTGTAATACTAAAGTGGGAACTGCCCTGTTACCACCTGGAATCAGGGGCAATCTATAAATCAAAACCACAACTGTTCCGTGTGATATATTTATAAACATTATATTATCATGCAGTAAATATCACGTTACATGAGTAATTGTAATCAATGCATTAATCCATAAAGCCTCACAGAGGCCTCTACATGCTAATTTCGATAAAGTATTCATTTATTTATAACCTTTTAGACACTGTGGGGCAGATTTATGATGACTGGCGCATCCCCAGGGATGCGCCAGTCATCCTGCGCCGCTGCTCCGCCACCCATGGTGCGCCGCATTTACAATGCGCGCACCATGGTGCAAAAACGGCACAGATGCGTGACGCATCTGTGCCGAAAAGGTGGCGCAGTGCTGGAGCTGTGTCGCAAGCGCGACGCAGCTCCAGCAAGGCTCGGGGGTGCCCCATCTCCACAATGCTGCGTCAAGACCTACGCCTGCTTCAAGCAGGTGCAGGCTTTTGACGCAGCATTGTCCTGAAAGTGACTGAGTGAAATCTTATAGATTTCACTCAGCCACTTTTGCGAGGCGCACCTGCCCCGGAACGCCCACCCTGCGCCGGAACGCCTCCTGATGGCGCAGGGCTTTACAACGTGACGCATCTCCTAGATGCGTCACGTTGTAAGTAGGGCGAATTGTTTGCGCCGCCGTTGCGTCAAATAAAGTGACGCACCGGCGGCGCAAGGCCTTCATAAATCTGCCCCTGTATCTCTTGGTACAAAATTATAGCTTGTTCATCCTTTTCCCTACGCTAAATTGCTTTGAATCGACAACACAGAGGCCAGTTTTGCTATAGAAACCTATAATCTGCTTATGATCTCAATTGATCCCATCCTGATGATGAGCCAATAAACCAATACGAGTTGAAACACTTTCTATACAATAGCCAATTAGAGCAGCGAATGTATAAATTGTTTAGATTAGACTATTGGAATGCATCTCAATAATTCGGTACAACAAAATACATAATACAAAAATATTATCATCTATTGGTATATTTTTGTAATTTCCATATGCACCTTCCCAATTGTACCCTTGATTGCACTGCATGAGCATTTGACGTTCAAGCACTTTTTACCTATTTAATTTTCTAAACTGCTATAATTAAATAAATACATTACAGAAATGCCTATACAGGATCTCTGTATGTCTTGATGGACTAATACATCCACTGCAATTATATATTTATTGTAACATTAATTACTGCATTATCATATTATGTTGATAAATATACTGCAAATAATCTTTACTATATTATTTTTTTATCTTTAAGCCTGATTAACAAAAAGGTGGCATGTCTCTAGAGAATATAATAAGATCTGGAGTTAGTGCAATTGCTGGAGAGAGCACAGCAGGGGATAGGAGAGGCAGTTCAAAATGCTCAGGGTTTCTCCACAGTAGTCACTCCAAGCTGTGAAAGGGCCCCTGGGGGCCCTTTGAGCATGAACGCAGTCAACATGTGCTCTCATTCTCGTAGGAGCTCTCGGGATACACCTGCATAGAGACACCAAGGGACAGACTTACTAAAGTTTCTCACCAAGTTGCTGTGCTGCATTGCAAGAAATGGAGAGAGCAGAAATGTGCCATACCTTTTTCTTCCTCGTAACACTTGTGCACTGTTTGCAACCTAGTGCTAATGCGGGCATGCTTGTACCATGCTGCAAGGGTGCCTTCTTTACGACCAGGATTGTTTTTGTGCAGGAAGGGACACCATCCTGCCCAAAAACAATCCTTAAATTCTCCTTTTTCTATATGTGATGCAGAATGCACCACACATAGAAAAAGGAAGTAACAAGGAGAAATACATATATTTCTCGTTGTTATGCCTGGGTCTGGTGGGACACCATTTTGGCGCAATCCGAGGTCTTCAGACCTTTGTAAGTATGGGATTCCATCAAAATCAATGGGTGGATGTATGGGAACACCAAAATTCCACCCATGGAATGACTCCCTGAAGCAAGGTTACTTTATTTTAAAAGCCACACAATGCGCCACAAATCTGCCCTTGTTTGACTTTGTAACATTAACATTTTGTGTCCGGGCTGCGCCAAAATAGTGAGGCAGCCACGACACAAAACGAGCACATACACTTCTTGAGCTACAATTCCTATGGTGGCTTCTGGCAATCTTGGTGATATTTGAACACGGATGGTAGGGTTCTTAAACCGGTCTCAAATCTAGACATACAATCCATTTATCTGGGAGGGACTCGATCTCTTTGCAAGTTAAACTGCAAATCTGTGTAACACAATCAACAAGCACATCCGTTTACTTCAGGACCACGCACGACGAGACTGCCTACTTTTTCAAGTTTATCAAGACCTCCAACCGTTTACAGACGTGTAGTGAAAGAGGATTCCTTTGACTCCCTAGAATACAGGTGTCACACCTTCAACGCAGGAGGTACACGTCTTACATGGACATAGGATTCTTGATTATACAATGGCTCTTTTTTGATTTAAAATTGAGAAAGTCCTTTCGGACGAAACACGTGTTGGCTGCCTGTTTCGGAGGATATGAAAATCGTACTTGATTTGGAATAAAGGATACATAAGAAAAATCAAGACTGTTTTATGGACTTCTTATCTACTTGAGTGGCTAATAGCCAGCTGCACGGTATTGGACTTCTTTTTGTGCCTCAGCATTTGTGCAACTCATTGTTAAACCTCAAGAGGGATTTCCATCTTGGGTGATGATTCAGCCTCCTATGAGCAGAGGGAGGCTATATGCATGGAGAGCACCACAGTTTACTCACATTTAGAGGAATTCCTCCCCGACAGACGGAAGGGGTGGATGTGCATCTGTTAAATGGCATTTCTGCTTTGTTGCTCTTTTGTGTATACATCCCAGTGTGCTGTCTAGAGCTGATCAAATTACTTGTCAAATTCGGTTCTGTAATGCACGGATGTATGACATTACAATGCATGCTTTTACATCGCAACTTTTACAACGCATGCCTTTACAACGCATAGTGTTGAGGGGTGCTGGATAGTGAATAGTTTAATTTACTATTCCAACTCCAGTCCCTGTGGATAGTAGGGAAGGTGTTGGATAGTAAATTAAATCTATTCCCTATCCTAGAGCGCCCCCCAGCGCAATGCGTTGTAATGGTTTGCGTTGTAAAAGTTGCGATGTAAAAGCACTGCATGGTAAAAGTTGCATTGTAAAGGATATTTCCCATAATGCACCCTTCACTGCATCCATCGACAAAAGGCTGTCCTTACACCTTCTGGGATTTCGGGTTCTCCTGAGGGAATGGAAATGCTCTACTCTGCTTACTCCACAGCGTTAGACTTGTACTACATTAACTATGCAAATGTATAAAAAGTCTGCATTAACTTATATAGCATGATTACATATACCCTTATCAATCAGGATCGTATATCTGCTAAGGTTTGCGTTATACTCTTATGTGGCGCACTGCACTCGTGGGCTTTTTAAATGCATAGTAACTCGCAGCTATGCCTTGCATCGTGTTGCAGCACGCGAATGCATTCTTAAACTGCCCTAAATATACCCCGGAGTGTTTTCTCTCACAAATATCAAAAAGTACAGTAGCCCCAGGAGAGATGGATTTGAAATTGTGTATTTTATCTTTCATTTTATGCCGCATACGAGAGGCAGTGGGATGACAAGGAAATCACAGACTATTCGTTTTATAGGGTGGTGTCTTAATAGTATTCATTTAAAAATGCAATAATGTACAGCTCTGTTATATTAGACAATGATGAATTTGGAGAAAGCCAGCAGGAAACTCTGATAAGCACTGGCTTGATATGGAATTGGATCGTGAGCTGCAGTGCAGCAGTACATTAAAACCGTACATTAAAACATAAAGTTAGAGCAGTATGAACGAACGAAGGTCAGCTGTTTCTTTGAGCTGAGAAGGCGTAGAGGCAGCTTGGTTAACATAAAAGGGTCCCCTAGGGAAGAACTGCCCATATCACATTGAAGCAGAAGGCATTAGAGCATTCTCCCATAAGAGCCAGGCTCATCATATCATTGTTAGGGCCCAGTAGCAAGCCTCCAAGCAGGTCTTCGAGATGAGATGAAAAGCGTCATCCACTTGATGCCCTGACTCCTGTGCCAGATGGTCCATGGAAGAGACCTGTGCATGTGTGTTTCCTCCAGACTGCTGACCAATGGATTAGGCTGTACTATTATGTTGTACAGTCATGTGATGCTCTGATTTGTAGTATAACGCCTATACGCATGGATAGCACTCAGGGGCAGGGATAATACCTAGGGTAGTATAGAGTTCTAGATTCCCAGAACTCATCTCGATGTAATGTGCCCGTTTAGGCTAGTAGAAGAGTATATAAGCAGAGTCCGCTACAATTCACAAGCAAATAGCAGAGCAACAGAGCAAGGCAATGCTGTGACCTTTCAAGAGAACTCGAGATAAGGTGTTCTGTAGCGACAATGTGATCAGATACCTAAACATTGGCTGTACACGAAGTTGACACTGATGTTTTCACAGAATACAGGGCCAAATCCTGACTGATTATGCAGAATCCATGTTATCCAGGGAGGGCAGCTACGCCTGCCTCAGGGAAGCTGCAAAAGGGTTTTACTTGCAGAATGTTGGAATCACTCACAATGTTGCTTACATGACAGACCTCCACAAATAAGAGACCTCTGGAAGGACCAGTTTCTAGCTTTTTATCTGTTAATGACTGCACATTGCAGACCTATTGAAGTCTTGATATGAGCAAGCACTAGCCATCATTTTCAAGGCTGCACTGATGACCTTATTCGATTTAGGTCTCCCAGCCCAAAACAACGATAGACACAGACAATGAATATTACTTCAGTGCTTGCTTAACCTCTGCACATCCATATGTCTGATTGCTAAGAGCATTTTATATGCGTATTTCATTAAATCTGAGTGACATCAAATGGACAAGGAGAGTGAAGATCAAGTTGTCAATGATGTCACTTACAGCCGGAGGTAAAAAGCATCCCTGTAGTTCACACTCTACCCATCTATAGTTTTATTTTGTTTGGTGTTCCACCGATCATATGACCCTGCTCCGAGCACATACACAAGACCAGAGGAGTAATGTGGGACCCATAGAGAACATGTAAAATAATGTATAAAAAATACCTATCCTCCTGCCGCCCAAATCCATGATCTCCAACTTATCTCCTCTCCCAAATAACAAAACAAATATAAATATCTGGCTTACTGCCACCCATCTGCAACACCATCTGCAAACCCCGCATCAATTGGGCATTGATTTATTTCGACAGGTTGCTAAAAGCTTGGGAGTCCCGCAGTAAAAAAAAGGCATTTGATAGGCTGAACCGGTTCCTGCAGGTCTAAAAGCTTTGATTGGCTGGAAGCAGCATGAGGAAATGAAGAAAAATGTTGCAGCTGCCATTAAAGAACTCAGGGACTCAATAACAATCATGAACAAAAATTATTCAATAACCATTTAAGGGGACAGGGCGATGATATCGCAACCCCTTAGACTTTGTGAGGGTGGTCTCAAAGGGACCCAAGAGGACAAAGTAAAAAAAAAATAGCTGGCCATTTGCTCCATACCTCTATAGTGCACATCTATCTATGTCTAACAACTTGCTTAGAAATCTCTGGCATAGATTCAGGGATGTTTTTCCCAATTTGACCATAGGTTGACCTGGGTGAAGCAACAAAATGCAGTGGAAGACGTCCAAGAAGGCTGCTTTGAAGCATTATTTGTTGTTGCAGAAATTTTCAAACAAATGGTCTGACTTAGAGTTTGCAAAATGGGTTACTCCATCACAAACGTGAAGGATATCCCATGTGTCCTGTTACAAGTTCATTATATTCTGTAGTACTTGTAATAAGGTGGCCAGGCTAACCCATTCACCACGCCCTAAATCAGGCCCCATGTTTTGGAAAATAAAGACCATGTCGATAATGTAGATGCCAAGTCTAAATCTGCCTTGGTACATGGTCAGGATACCTTCATCCTCCCATTCCCGAATGTTTTTCATAATTACATCGTAAAGCTCTTGGCTTCTGCATCTACTAGGCTGATAAGCCTGTCCAATTTTGAGCCAGAACTCTTGCCCTTCTTATATATCAGTATTGAGTTTTGGAAGGTGCAAGTTTTAATGCAATGGTTAAAAACGCCTGCACGATTTTCACCCACCAGTCTAGGGAGCATTTAAACACCTCATTCATGACGATGATAGGCCCTGGCGCTTTTTGCCTCTATACTTAGCTGAAAGCCAATTTTTACATTCTATTAAATGCTTTTCATTAACAATGGATTTTAGAGGCACTAAATGTTCCGTTGTCATATCCACATTTCCATTGATTATAGATTCTCCCTGGCTTTACTTTGGACAACATTCTGGAAACAATGGGGCCAGGTGGGGTGAGAGACTTTAGAGTCAAGGGATGCTCTTCTTTCTTAAGATCCCCATGTGACCATCTCCCAGAAGTGTTTGTGTTGTTCTGCTTCTCAAACGTGACAGCATTAAAAATGGATTGAACACAATGAAAGAATGTAACACTACTGTCGTCTCACAAGAAAGTTCATACCTAGTATACACGAAATATATAACTCATCATTGGTCTTTTAATTCTGTATACTTTTAATTAAATTAACAGGGTTAGGGTGTTTATTGACTATGGAGGGGATACATTGTACCGAGGTTCATTTGTGCACTTGTTAACTAGAGGGACAATTTGTCTAGTTTGCAAAACCAATATTATCTTCCTACTGTCTTTTGCATCATTGTTGAATAATACATTGTTTAAGTACTATGCATGTTCTAATGTGGTCAAGCAGAGTTCATCCCCTTTTCAATGGCTTCCTTTGTGCTTAATTCCAATTATTTTTGTTGCCTTGTCCTTGACAAATTGTATCTGCCCAATTTACCATAATCTAGAAGCTCCATTCACATCAATCTTGGCCCATGAAATGTTCTAGCACCGTGATGCATCCTGTACTCTCACACACCGCTTCTATCATGCTAGTGTTTCTTCCATTACTGCTTTTGGCCTTATTTACAAATAATGTTTTATGTTGTTCTCTATAAGCTGTACTTACATACTCGATTTGAGCCTCTTTTGTTTACCAATTTGTACCCCATAGAACTTTTTTTATCTCCATCGGCTCCGCACCTGTGAGTGCGGCCGCCATTTTAATATATGCGTGGCTCAGTCCCAGTGCATCTTTATTGATTAAGTCTGTTGGCGGCAAACTGAGTTTGACAGTGGCAGTCTTTTGTTCTTCAACTACGATTGTGCTGCCAAATAACAAGGAAGCATGTAGTTAATTCCCTCATCCTATATTTTTCTCAAAGCACCAGCTCTGATAATTTGAGATATGTTTTTTCAGGCAATCTTCCAACTTTTGCTGAGACGCTCACTTCAGTTTTGCATGCCAGCACGACCGGACTGTGGTAATCCTCCTCTCTGTAATATAATTTCACAATGGATTTCCATATCCTATATTCATTCATTGCCCCCGCCCCCTTTTCTTGAACTCTTAGTCATTTTCTTACAGGTGATTTCCTGACACTTTATTTGAATTGCATCCGCAGGTTCACTTCTATTCCTGTATGTAACTCTACTCCTGTTCCTTCTTGGTGCAGGTCTTCTGGATGCACCCTTTGGTTGGCTTTATTTTATACGTTTTCTGACCTTTGTGATCTTTGTGACAATTGGCATCAGTAAGTAATTAGCTTTTGAGACATGGCCATACAGCTGAGGGCAGATTTAAGTACATTGCACGAAACGCAGAAAAGTAAGTTGCTGTGCTGCTTTGCATGAAAGGGAGACAGAAGAAATGTACCATGTAAACTAACTCCTGCTCAAAAACAATCCTTAATGGCGTTTTCTTCTATGTGCCGCGCAAAATGCAGCACATGTGGAAAGAGGAAATAACGAGTAAAAATATAGGTGTTTCTTCTGGTTGCGCCTCACTGGGGAAAGCGTAGGATTTTGATGCTTTTTCAGGTTGCAAGTGTTTGTAAATCTGGGAATGCACCAAAAGCTATGTGTGGATACATGGGAATGTCCATGCTCCACCCATGGAACACCTTAAAAAAGGAAAGTAATGCAAGGCAGCACTTTGTTCTGAATGTATGATGTTACAACGCATACATTTACAACGCATGCACTAACAATGCAGTTTTTACATCGCAACATCCACTACAATGCATTCCATTACATCGCATGACACTACATCACATTTTAAAAAACTACATTTACAGTGCATTCCATTACATCGCATACTACCTTTACAACGCATACCATTACACCACATACCATTACATTGCATTTAACCCCTCCCATGCTCATGATGAGCTCAGCTCGTCATGACCGGTGCGCCGCGCCCACGCGGGGATAATTCCACTGCTGTGCTGGGCGTTCCATTGGAACGGGCGTGGTCATGACCAGCTCAGCTCGTCATGAGCACATGGCCACCGTGGCTCATGACGAGCTGTGCTCGTCACGAGCACTGGGGCACTGCGCGCCCCCCCTCCCCCAGCACAGCGGGGGAATTAGCCCAGCAGGGAAGGGGTTAAGGTAAGTATTGCATAGTATAGGGGTAAAAATTACTATTCTAACTCCAGGGGGTGCAACAGAAGGGTAAGTGATGGATAGTGTAGGGGTAAAAATTACTATTCTAACTGCAGGGGGTGCAACAGTAGGGTAAGTGTTGGATAGTGTAGGGGTTAAACATTACTATTATAACTCCAATGGTATGCATTGTAATGCCTGTGTTGTAGTGACTTCCATTGTAAAGGATGTTGCGATGTAATGACTGCGCTGTAAAGGTTGTTTCCCTTTTGTGCTACCTTGCGTTACTTTGTGTGCTGCCTTGCATTACTTTCTATTTATTAAACCACTCAAAGCCACACAAAGTGGCTTAGTAAGTAACAAAAATGATTTTGTGTTGGGGCTGAGCCACAAAAGGGTTGCAACCCTGATGCTAATCCTCAGTAAGTTTTACCCCGTCAACACAATTTATACCACCAACCAAATTTCATCTCCCTTTTATAGTCACAGACTGCAGCTTATTCTCAATAATGACTGACCTGTCCTGATCATGATTCCTTAAATATTGTCGCTTTGGGCAATTAGTCTTTACGTGAATGAACTTCATAAGATTTTGTTTGGATAGCAATGATTTACTCTGTACAGACCTCAACAAAATAATTAATTACATGGTCCATTGCCTCTTTTGTATGTATCATGCACACCTTTGTGTTCCCCAAGGTATTTCTCATTGTATGATTACTGAGGAAGGTCATGATGAATTAAATGTCATAACTGTAAGTATGTTTTATGATTAAGGCCACTATTTCGTCTGCTTGAATTATTTTTGATAATTTATACCAATGATTAAAATGATACGTTTATTGATTGTGTAATGCAATTATTACATCAGGCACCATTACTCTTTAGTGCCTTGATTGTCCTCCACTGATGAGAATCTGGTTGTTTTGTATTATATTTCTTCAACTTTATTACTACTATCAGTGTGAATCGTCAGCAGAAATGGAGACTTTGCTTCGGATAGCTGCATTGTGCAACATGCTCAACACTATACTACATGACATATAAGGAGCATATACTGGCACTCCACCAGTGCTCTCCAAATAGTGGGAGTATTTCTTGAGCAGATAATAGGCTTTTGAGTCTATATGTGAATGCCATTGCATCTCCATTCTCAAGCTTTTTGGGACCCTGGTCTGCAAAGATATCTGCCAGCAAAAGCCATGATAGGAGGACGTGTACATCGATGGTCTATTGGGTTTTTCCATGGGTTTCAATAGTGCCAAAGACAAGACACATTGCTACTGTGTATCACATATTACATTTGGTAATGTGATATATTGTTGGTATGTATACTAAAGGCATGATTACGATGTCGGGTGGACTGTTGCGGTCTCGGGACCGACTCACCTCCGGTCTGCTGTCCCTACACTGCAATAGGGCCACACATGGTGCAGTCACATGCTCCCATTTCTCTATGGGAGCTTGTGCTGCAGCCATAACTGGCCATAGCACAAGCTCCCATTGAGAAATAGGAGCCTGTGTGAACCCTGCACCATGGCCTGCCACACAGTGCAGCGATTTATAGGGGTGAACCATAGGTGCCCCCCAAGCCCTCAACCGGAGTGCCAGGGGTTTAGGGGGCCCTGCTAGAGGCCCCCAAAGGCACTTTCTGACAGCAAAGCCATGCTGGAAAGGCCGACATAGATTTGCTCTTGGAAACTGTAATCATAACCCCTAAGGTGGAAACGCCATCCTCATGGGATTATGCAGCCCTTCTGACTAGCGGATGGGTTCCTTGAGCCCGTCAGAAGTCAGCCGGATTGACGAGCCCATTTGAATTCTAACTGCCGTAATTGTAATTGGAAGTCAAGCCAGGGATAATTAGCCTCATAGAGTTGCACATGTTGTGAGTCTGGTCACTTGCTTATGTGGTTGGGGTGTTTTATATATTCTTAGCAACTATCCACTTCCTTGGTGGAGGATGTTTTCTCACGAGTACAGGTATGATGCTCTGTCTCATGATGAATGTATTATGTGTGCTGTTCCCTGAGAATATGATATGAGATGTGTAATTGTAAGCTCCTCATCACAGGCCATTTGCCCATTGATTGTGTGACACATCTTCTTGTTTAAGTACTTCTGTTAGTATTTTTAGGTAACAAACCAGGATGTAGGTACAATCAGTGGCCCTATAATGTTCTAACATTCTGAGATATGGTTATTCAGGCAATCATCCAAATTTTGTAGAGACATTCACGTCAGTTCCCCTAGCATCTGGCCCTCGAATTTGCATATGATTAAGGTCCGTTGGGACTGAAATGCATTATGCAGGCTGTGATGCTGCTGGTTTACCTGTTTGAATAAAGCGGTTTGAAATTAATCTCGTGTGGAGGGCTTGACTCTGAAGCAGGAAATGTGCGTAAATTGTTGTTGCTATTTATTGGGCAGTGACATCACCATCAAGCCCCAACCCGTTGTGCTGGGCGTGTCTATGGTCAAGAGCCATATGGAATATATATATATATATATATATATATTACCTACTGGCGGTCGCCAGTAGGTATATCTAGTTAGGATTTTTTCTCTATGGGTTTTTGAAAATTCTATGTCTAATAACTTTGGCGTTTGTGGACGGAATTGGCTGAAATTTTCAGGAAAATGGCACATTTTGTTTCTGAGCAGCCCCTGAAAATTTTGGGGGGGGTTCGTCAAGGGGGGGCCGAGAAAAAAGGGGGGTCCCAAAACGCGTTTTTCCCATGTTAATTTCCATAGGGCGGTTGGCCTCACTTTTAGCCCGAACGGCTGAATGGATTTGCACGAAACTTGGCAAAATTGTAGGGACTGGTAGCCCGATGTGCCTTTTGTAGGTCTCAATATATGTGCTCCAGTGGATTTTGAGAAATTAACGTTTAAAAAAAGATATATATCTGTAACAGCGGACTGGGCAGCGGCCCAGGACGCGTACTTTTCGCGCAACGGAGCTTTGTGAAGCGAAGCTGATTGGTTCTCCGGCGTCTGTCAACATTCCAAACAGTCCGTAGCGGCCGCCATCTTGTCTCTCGGTAGGATCGAGAGACAAGAGGAGGCGAAAGCGAAGGGGCAAATGACCATAAGGGGGAATAGTAGATCCTCGCTGACCCCCTAGGTTTGATGTGGAGGTTTTAAAAGGGCCCCGCGGGGCAAAAAAAAATAATAATAATAATAATCGAACGGCTGAATGGATTTGCACGAAACTTGGTAAAATATTAGGGACTGGTAGCCCGATGTGCCTTTGCTAGGTCTCAATATATGTGCTCCAGTGGATTTTGAGAAATTAACGTTCAAAAAAAGATATATATCTGTAACAGCGCTCCGCTTCGCGTACTTTTCGCGTTACGGAGCTTTGCGAAGCTGATTGGTTCTCCGGCGTCTGTCAACATTCCAAACAGTCCGTAGCGGCCGCCATCTTGTCTCTCGGTACGATTGAGAGACAAGAGGAGGCCAAAGCGAAGGGGGAAATGACCATAAGGGGGCATAGTAGATCCTTCCTGACCTCTTAGGTTTGATGTACCATTTTGCCAAGTTTGGTGTAATTCCGTTCAGCCATTCAGGCTGTAGACGTATGTAAATGTCCTATGGAAAATTGCATGGGGAAAACACATTTGAAAGTGTTGAAATTTAGAACCAATTAAAATGTTACTTTGGTTTTGTATTTGTGTGTGATGAAAGTTAATTGGTTATGTATATATGTCAAATGAGAGGAAACCACAGCCATTTTGTGATACTACTGTCTGAGGTACATTTGTGAGGAATTTTTGGTGGTGAATTTCTGGTGTTTGATTTACACAGTACTAACACTTTTCCTACTTTTAAAAAGGTGAGTTGTTAATTTGTAAGGGGAACTATGTTGTACACTTGAAGATAATTTGAAAAATGTTTTCTGTTATTTATTTGCAGTCCTTCTGTTATACTAAATACTTGATAAAGTTAGTTTTATATTATGTATTACTAAAAACGATAAATGAAAGTGATTATTTTTTTCTGCAATTTACAGCAAGCAATTTCAAAATAAAATGGCTCACAATGAAGAGACCGTGGCAATTTCTTTTGAATTGTCCACTACATTGATTGAAATTGAGAGCACCAATAATGAAACATTGTCACAAGGAGGACATGACTTGTATGATTCCATTAGATTGATTGAAATGGACAGCACCAAGAATGAAATATTGTCACAAGGAGATGACTTGAATGATTCCACTACGTTGATTGAAATTGAGAGCAGCAATAATGAAATATTGTCACAAGGAGGAGATGACTTGTATGATTCCATTAGATTGATTGAAATGGACAGCACCAATAATGAAATATTGTCACAAGGAGGAGATGACTTGAATGATTCCACTACATTGATTGAAATTGAGAGCACCAATAATGAAATATTGTCACGAGGAGATGACTTGAATGATCCCACAACATTGATTGAAATTGACAGCACCAATAATGAAATATTGTCAGAAGGAGGAGATGACTTGAATGATTTTTTTGATCAATCTCTTGATGGCGAATTTATCGAGTGTTTGGAGACCATAGAGTTACAAGAATCATTATTGCAGACTTTTCATGAGGACATTGCTGATGAGGACATGTTACTAGTTCTTTCAAATTTAGAAAATTCTGAAGAATAAATTTATATTTAGAAATCAAAAATTGTTTGAGACATTATTCATTTTTATTTTTAATTTATGAGGTTGTAGCGAAGTGATTGTAGTATAAAATGAGACTTATAGTATAGAGTGCAACATTTTTATGTTACATGGTAAGTTTACTCATATTTACTTCCCTTCTGCCACTATATTATCTCCAATGTGTATTTGACATCTCTTCTTCATCTCCGGCCTCCTTTCTCTCACTGTGTGTCTCCGATGCATCTTATCGCTGCTATTTTGTGTAATTACAGAAGAGAGTAAAATAAAATAGTTCGGAACGTGAAAAGGGGGCAAAGTAGAGTACTCCTCACCCCCTAGGCCTTTTTAGGCGGTCTCAAAAGGATCAGTTTCTGCTTTCCTGAGAGATTATGGTATGAGTTCCATATACCACAATAACTTGCATTACAACATGCAAGATATCTATCTCCTATTACCAACTTTTGGAGATATTCGCGCTAAGCGCGAATATCTCCAAAAAGTAACACCTGCCCTGAGCAGTTCTTAGCCATGTTATCCAATGGGAGGTGGATAACATGGCTAAGAGCATTAGCTCGGTAATGTATGAATATCGCTGAGTTTTTAGCGATATTCATGCATTGCGGCCGTTTATTATCGCATTTGTGATAAACCTTGATAATAGCAAGGTTTATCTTCGATAATTTCTGACGATGCTTAGCGGAATGTCAAGTAATTACGGAGGTTTTGCATGTTTACGAAAGAAATGTATGTAGCCTCAATACAAGAAGAATTCATTTATACATCCTTGTATATAACATGCAATGCAATATTTGAATTATTTTGAACATGATTTCAATGTTTTAAATAGTCTACGAGTGAACAAACAGTCAGGACACCTAGACAAGCCATGAACTAAATGTGCTGAGTCATTAAACCTGTTGCGTCACTCTCTAGGGTGTAATCTGAGTTACCATAGCAACCAAACAATGCTAATTAAGTGTGTGATTTGATGGCCCTTGACACAAATTGTATATATAAGTGCACATTCAGATGGTCAGATGTTAGTGAGCGGGAGTTAGCCGCCGAAACGCGTCTGAGCAGAAACTGATATTGAAAATAAACGCTTGAATTAAGATACACGGAGTCAGCGCCTTCTTTTGATGGAAAATTTGGTATGGTGAGAATATATATATATATATATATATATATATATATATATATATATATATATATATATATATATATATATTCACTGAAAAAACCATAGGTTATAGACCATATATAGTTAGGAATTAGCATTTACAAAACCTTGAAAATTCACTGAAAAAACCATAGGTTATAGACCATATATAGTTAGGAATTAGCATTTACAAAACCTTGAAAATTCACTGAAAAAACCATAGGTTATAGACCATATATAGTTAGGAATTAGCATTTAGAAAACCTTATTTTACTCACACAAAACCATTGAAATTCCATATATAGTTAGTTGCACTAACTATATATCGCGCACCCGCAATCCACTGCTGATGATGTCACATATTACATCATTCATGACATGGTCAGTGACATCACTGATGACATCACTGATGACATCTCAAATGACATCACTGATGACATCACTGATGACATCATCCAGTGATTATGTGTTTCTGTAAAGTTTAAATATGTTTTACATATTGAAGAATGAGTGGATGTATAAGTGTCTGAATGAAGGTTTTAGTAGGTGCGTGATTGACTGTATGAGTGAGTGATTAAATGCGTCTTACTGAATGCACGGGTTAGTGACTAAACTGTCTGAAAGTGTGCATCAGTATGTCTGTTGTTGTGCAAGCTGCTGCATGTGTTGATCAGTAGCTATATGATTAACTATATGGGTTATTGATTGATTGTCCAAGTATTTGTATGGGAGACTGAGTGTGTGTATGGCTGGCTGGGAGGTGTGTGACTCTGTGCAGATCAATGTGTACTTGTATCAGTGATTCTAAAAGAGAGTAACTATGTGTTAGTATATGTTTCAAAAATGTAAGGTGTTCTGTGTTTAACTGTATAGATGAGAAAATGGAAGTGTGATTGATTCTTTTCAGGACTGACTAGGTGTGTGAGTAACTCCATGGATGAGTGGCAGAGTGTGAGTGTCTGTATAGGTGTATGAGTGCATATGATAGTGTTGTAAAGATGAGTGATTGTATGTATGAATGATTGTATGAGTGAATGTGTGTGTAGACATAGGAATCAGTGAGTGCGTATGTAGTAACTAGTATTGGTGTGTCAATGGTTTCAAAAATGATACTCTCTATTTAACACTGGGTGTAACGGAGGTTATATTACAGTGTGAGGAGATGCATTGTATTATCACATGAATGATATCATCAGTGATGTGATCATTGATGTCAAGTGAGATGTCATCAGTGATGTCATTTGAGATGTCATCAGTGATGTCATCAGTGATGTCACTGACCATGTCATGAATGATGTAATATGTGACATCATCAGCAGTGGATTGCGGGTGCGCGATATATAGTTAGTGCAACTAACTATATATGGAATTTCAATGGTTTTGTGTGAGTAAAATAAGGTTTTTTAAATGCTAATTCCTAACTATATATGGTCTATAACCTATGGTTTTTTCAGTGAATTTTCAAGGTTTTGTAAATGCTAATTCCTAACTATATATGGTCTATAACCTATGGTTTTTTCAGTGAATTTCAATGGTTTTTTAATAGCAAATATCATAAGCTGTCGAATGTCAAGTACGTGGTAAGTAAAAACATTTTCGTGTTTATGCACACTGATCTGCTTTGAATGCTGCCCCCCACCCCTCATTTCTATTAGGAGTACTCTCTCTTTGCAGATAGTGAAGGGTAGTTAACGCAGCCCTTTGCCCCCTTTGTAATCCGTCGTGCCTGCTTCTCTCTCCATTTGATTGATTGTTCTCTTTGGTTCATTCTCTATTTACAAACAAGCACAGAGTCGCAATACTCTGTTTAGTCTTTGCAGATAGCGAAAAACCGTGTAAAAAAACAAAAGGAATCGAGCAAAATCAGTAGGCCACTAATGGGATCTCTTTTTGACCTCGCTAAAATAGAAACATTAGGAACAACCTGTTGAAAATAGCAATGCGTATGTACATAAGCGGCGTTCATTTGTGTTCACAGTACCCCTTGTTGATTGTTTGAATCGAGCATTGAATTGTTCGAAGTTGGTTCTCTTAAGGATCTTCTCTGCCTGCAAACGAGGAAGAATAGGAATATTCTCTCTCCCTTTGCAGATAGTGAAGGGTAGGTAACGCAAGCCTTTAACACGTCGTACCTATTTCATTCCTCATTGATTGATTTATTGTCCGAACATTGACTGTTTGGGAATTAGTTCTTTTTGGAGGTATTCCCTGTTTGCAAATAAACGTAGGAAAATCTTTGCAAGTAGTGAAAGGGTACGTAATGCGGACCTTTCTCCCCCGTTGTAATCTGTCATGCCTATCTACTCCCCACTGATTGATGCACCTGTTTCACCCGGACCATTTACTAGACATACGTCATCTGGCCCGACCAGAGAGCACCCCTAGTGAAAAGGACATATGCAATAATAACGAAGTGATCACTGTATCCTGTTAACAGAAACTTTAGCATGAAACAACCTGGAAAGAAAAGAATAGGAAAACGAAAATCAGTAGGCCACTGATGAACATGAACTTTTATTAAACAACGAACAAAGAAACGATAACATAACGTAATGATAAAACCTATTAATGTCCTAGAAACAAGAAAACGTTAAAATATGCCATTGGTGAGAGACCAGAAAAACAGTAAGAGAAACCAAATCACCCCTCGCTGTCCCACCGCCTGCCACGCCAAAAAAATCGATAGACTAGGGAAAATGCAAGTCAGTAGAACATCCGCCCCCACTCTGGAAACTTCCAAGGTGGGGCAGGGTTCCGGCTACGCCCAGCCGGGAGCAGCCCATATAAGGCGGGTCCTGCTGCCACGCCTCGGCCAGGAGATCCTAACGTAGGGTGTAGCCGGAGGAGAGGCCGAGACCACCGGGACCCGGCCAGGGGATTGCCTTTACAACGCTGAACAGTTGCAGGGGGGGGGAATGTCTCCTCGACCCTCCCCTCTCTCTCCCAGTCCGGCCGCGGTGGCCCTTGAGAGTTGCAGGTAGTCCCGCCACATGCTCTTCCGGTCCGGCCACCAACGGTCGGGGGGCCGAGGCCGACGGGATCCGGCTGCAGCCGATAAACCAAGAAACCCGTTCATGGGGCCAGAGCCAGGGGCGTCCGGCCGACATCTACCGGAAGCCCGGCCTGAAGACGGACGGGACACTTCTTCTTTCTTGTATAATTGCTGCAACAACCCTGGGGGGGGATGTCTTGCACATGCCTCCGACCCCCCCCCCCCCCTCGTCCTCATCGCCTGGTCCGGCCACAACAAATATCAAGCGAGACGCCGTGGGGTGCACTGGGAGGGAGAGACGGTGCGAACAGGCCTCTCCCGCCTCCCCAGTGGAGGCTTCCCAGCTGCACCCTCAGCGCTCCAGGCGCCCGGAAAAGAGTTCTTCCACTGTGGCCATGCTGCAACGTCTCGCCCGGCAGGGTGGAGCCCGTCCGCTCATTTGACCCCGCGATCGCCAGTAGCTACCGAACTCTCAAAATGGCGGTCGACCTGGCAAGAGCGGGCCCAGCATAAAGAAATGGCCCGGTCACTGGTTGACTCCACCACCGTAGTCCTCCACGACCTTGAAGATTCTATAGGAGCCGCGGGAGTCTCCGACCCCCGATGGGGAATGACTGCCATGATCACCCGTGGAGTGACGAAACTGTATCCGCGGGACGTCGGCGCCAGCCTCACTTTCAATTACTAGAATCCTGCAGACCTCACTTCCGGTGAAAGCACAGTGTGACCCGGTAGGAAAAATTGTTGCACCCCCTCCCCTTTTTGACTGATAGTTCAAACCACCGATCCTTTCCTTTGCCCTTTTAACGGAACTTTGGACTGCCTCCCCCTCTTTTACATTTTCTAGAGAAAACAAAACATTAACCACTACATTAGCATAGCAGTTGACACCAGAACTGTTTTCAAATTGAAAACCAACAACATCTTCAACAGAATCCTTTTTGTTTCTGCTGTGACCCTGCTACAGCACAGGCATTGTCCCCAGCAGTAATTCTGCAATGCCGGTAAGAATAGCTGTGGTGCCTACTGGACTCACTCACCCCCGCGGCGCCCCACGCCGTTATGTGCTGGGCGGCAACTTGCTAGACATCACTTTCGTGCCATCTAGATTTCAGCGCGTTCTGCTGCCTTGGAACTATTCGCACAACAGACCGCTACTGACAAGAATATTTCATTATTGGTGCTGTCAATTTCAATAAATCTATTGGATAATTCAAGAGAAATTGCCACGGTCTCTTCGTTGTTTAAATGTTTTTACTGTTTTTGTTTTGTTGTATATATTTATATGTTATTAAAGTTTTATATTCCTACTACTTTGTTGGAGTGCTATATATTTTTAATGTGACACATAATTGTAAAAACTTTGATGTACAAAGAGTCATTCCTGGAATCTTCCGCTTCAGGCTCGGTCCCCTCCCCAATCACAATACAGGATAGTTTTCAGATAGTAGGAACACGTGTGGTGTGACGGATCTCATCGGGTGTGGGCCTTGATCTACTATAACTCCTTTGAAGAGGGGTGATTCTTTACAGCTGGGGCCATAAACTACATCTGCAGGGCTAGCTGATAGCCTGGACAATCGGACACAGAGGAAGAGGAGTGTCAGAGGTTGCGGTAGTGAATAGGGCGAAAGGGAGGTGTCGGGCGGGCACAGAGTGTGATTCTCAGGGAAGAGCAGCGCAGATGGGGGGAGGTTTATTGCCCATGCATAAGACAGAGAGCGGGGGTGACCAGTGCCTGGGGAAGATGCTTGCGAGGGTGAGGAGCCATGCTACGAATCGACAGCGTGCAGAGAGTGGCTCTGGTCAAGACATCTAAAATGGCTGCCGTGCACGACAAAAGTGTGGCATTTCAAAAAAGGCAAGATGGCGCAGACAATGTTTTTCAACACTTCCTCATTTCCTTCGAATCGAACGTTAACAGACGTTGGGGCATATTACCAAAGTTAAGCGATATTTATCGCTAACGATGCTTACCAACCAATTTTTTACTGCTAAGCATCGTCAGAAATTATCGAAGATAAACCTTGCTATTATCAAGGTTTATCACAAATGCGATAATAAACGGCCGCAATGCATGAATATCGCTAAAAACTCAGCGATATTCATACATTACCGAGCTAATGCTCTTAGCCATGTTATCCACCTCCCTTTGGATAACATGGCTAAGAACTGCTCAGGGCAGGTGTTACTTTTTGGAGATATTGGCGCTTAGCGCGAATATCTCCAAAAGTTGGTAATAGGAGATAGATATCTTGCATGTTGTAATGCAAGTTATTGTGGTATATGGAACTCATACCATAATCTCTCAGGAAAGCAGAAACTGATCCTTTTGGGACCGCCTAAAAAGGCCTAGGGGGTGAGGAGTACTCTACTTTGCCCCCTTTTCACGTTCCGAACTATTTTATTTTACTCTCTTCTGTAATTACACAAAATACCAGCGATAAGATGCATCGGAGACACACAGTGAGAGAAAGGAGGCCGGAGATGAAGAAGAGATGTCAAATACACATTGGAGATAATATAGTGGCAGAAGGGAAGTAAATATGAGTAAACTTACCATGTAACATAAAAATGTTGCACTCTATACTATAAGTCTCATTTTATACTACAATCACTTCGCTACAACCTCATAAATTAAAAATAAAAATGAATAATGTCTCAAACAATTTTTGATTTCTAAATATAAATTTATTCTTCAGAATTTTCTAAATTTGAAACAACTACTAACATGTCCTCATCAGCAATGTCCTCATGAAAAGTCTGCAATAATGATTCTTGTAACTCTATGGTCTCCAAACACTCGATAAATTCGCCATCAAGAGATTGATCAAAAAAATCATTCAAGTCATCTCCTCCTTCTGACAATATTTCATTATTTGAACTGTCAATTTCAATCAATGTAGTGGAATCATTCAAGTCATCTCCTCGTGACAATATTTCATTATTGGTGCTCTCAATTTCAATCAATGTAGTGGAATCATTCAAGTCATCTCCTCCTTGTGACAATATTTCATTATTGGTGCTGTCCATTTCAATCAATCTAATGGAATCATACAAGTAATCTCCTCCTTGTGACAATATTTCATTATTGCTGCTCTCAATTTCAATCAACGTAGTGGAATCATTCAAGTCATCTCCTTGTGACAATATTTCATTCTTGGTGCTGTCCATTTCAATCAATCTAATGGAATCATACAAGTCATGTCCTCCTTGTGACAATGTTTCATTATTGGTGCTCTCAATTTCAATCAATGTAGTGGAAAATTCAGAAGAAATTGCCACGGTCTCTTCATTGTGAGCCATTTTATTTTGAAATTGCTTGCTGTAAATTGCAGAAAAAAATAATCACTTTCATTTATCGTTTTTAGTAATACATAATATAAAACTAACTTTATCAAGTATTTAGTATAACAGAAGGACTGCAAATAAATAACAGAAAACATTTTTCAAATTATCTTCAAGTGTACAACATAGTTCCCCTTACAAATTAACAACTCACCTCTTTAAAAGTAGGAAAAGTGTTAGTACTGTGTAAATCAAACACCAGAAATTCACCACCAAAAATTCCTCACAAATGTACCTCAGACAGTAGTATCACAAAATGGCTGTGGTTTCCTCTCATTTGAGATATATACATAACCAATTAACTTTCATCACACACAAATACAAAACCAAAGTAACATTTTAATTGGTTCTAAATTTCAACACTTTCAAATGTGTTTTCCCCATGCAATTTCCCATAGGACATTTACATACGTCTACAGCCTGAATGGCTGAACGGAATTACACCAAACTTGGCAAAATGGTACATCAAACCTAAGAGGTCAGGAACGATCTACTATGCCCCCTTATGGTCATTTCCCCCTTCGCTTTGGCCTTCTCTTGTCTCTCAATCCTACCGAGAGACAAGATGGCGGCCGCTACGGACTGTTTGGAATGTTGACAGACGCCGGAGAACCAATCAGCTTCGCAAAGCTCCGTAACGCGAAAAGTACGCGAAGCGGAGCGCTGTTACAGATATATATATTTTTTTGAACGTTAATTTCTCAAAATCCAATGGAGCACATATATTGAGACCTAGCAAAGGCACATCGGGCTACCAGTCCCTAATATTTTACCAAGTTTCGTGCAAATCCATTCAGCCGTTCGATTATTATTATTATTATTTTTTTTTGCCCCGCGGGGCCCTTTTAAAACCTCCACATCAAACCTAGGGGGTCAGCGAGGATCTACTATTCCCCCTTATGGTCATTTGCCCCTTCGCTTTCGCCTCCTCTTGTCTCTCGATCCTACCGAGAGACAAGATGGCGGCCGCTACGTACTGTTTGGAATGTTGACAGACGCCGGAGAACCAATCAGCTTCGCTTCACAAAGCTCCGTTGCGCGAAAAGTCCGCGTCCTGGGCCGCTGCCCAGTCCGCTGTTACAGATATATATCTTTTTTTAAACGTTAATTTCTCAAAATCCACTGGAGCACATATATTGAGACCTACAAAAGGCACATCGGGCTACCAGTCCCTACAATTTTGCCAAGTTTCGTGCAAATCCATTCAGCCGTTCGGGCTAAAAGTGAGGCCAACCGCCCTATGGAAATTAACATGGGAAAAACGCGTTTTGGGACCCCCTTTTTTCTCGGCCCCCCCTTGACGAACCCCCCCAAAATTTTCAGGGGCTGCTCAGAAACAAAATGTGCCATTTCCCTGAAAATTTCAGCCAATTCCGTCCACAAACGCCAAAGTTATTAGACATAGAATTTTCAAAAAACCCATAGAGAAAAAATCCTAACTATATATACCTACTGGCGACCGCCAGTAGGTAATATATATATATATATATATATATATATATATATATATATATATATATATATATATATATATATATATATATATCCATCTGGTTTCTGCAAAGGCAGAGTTTCTCCCGCACTCCCGGTTTCAAGTACGACTACAAAGCAATTTTAGTCGTTTCAATTTTCATTTATTTTACAGCTCGTTATCAGCATACTCCTCGACGCGTTTCGCGGCACCACGCCGCTTTCTCACGAGGCAAAGTGAGCTTTCTGCTCACACGGGGCAGTTTCAACCAATAAAGGACTAATCTCCGATCATTGTGTTGTGTGCGTTCCTGCCTGAGGGGCACCTGGAGCTGGAATATTTTCGAGGCAGCCCTTGCCGCGAGGAGCGCACCGACCCACGAAGGCAGGGTACCACGGGGCCTGGTATCCAACCAAGCTTCATTCGTGGAACACGGATTATGGACTGAAACTGTCCCTGTGAGCGGAGGTCCATCTTTGGACTGGAAATGCGCGACATGCAACAGACACAGTCCACCCATTCAGGGTTTAATTTTGGCACACTACAGGACCCAGAGATCCTTGGGGCAGGAAGGGGTGGCATTGTCCAGATTCCAAAGGGGTGTGTCAACAAACAGCAGGTGATGTCGAACTTTTAATAGAGAAGCATTTGAGCTTTGAGATAACTGTTCGTCGAGCCTTTGAAAAAGAAGCAGCATAGCTTTGAAACGCGTCAGGCTGAATCGGCGACTTTGGCTGCATGAAGCTTTCTGCTCACACGGGGCAGTTTCAACCAATAAAGGACTAATCTCCGATCATTGTGTTGTGTGCGTTCCTGCCTGAGGGGCACCTGGAGCTGGAATATTTTCGCGGCAGCCCTTGCCGCGAGGAGCGCACCGACCCGCGAAGGCAGGGTACCACGGGGCCTGGTATCCAACCAAGCTTCATTCGTGGAACACGGATTATGGACTGTTACTGTCCCTGTGAGCGGAGGTCCATCTATGGACTGGAAATGTGCGACATGCAACAGACACAGTGCACCCATTCAGGGTTTAGTTTTGGCACACTACAGGACCCAGAGATCCTTGGGGCAGGAAGGCGTGGCATTGTCCAGATTCCAAAGGGGTGTGTCAACAAACAGCACGTGATGTTGAACTTTTAATAGAGAAGCATTTGAGCTTTGAGATAACTGTTCGTCGAGCCTTTGAAAAAGAAGCAGCATAGCTTTGAAACGCGTCAGGCTGAATAAGCGACTTTGGCTGCATGAAGCTTTCTGCTCACACGGGGCAGTTTCAACCAATAAAGGACTAATCTCCGATCATTGTGTTGTGTGCGTTCCTGCCTGAGGGGCACCTGGAGCTGGAATATTTTCGCGGCAGCCCTTGCCTCGAGGAGCGCACCGACCCGCGAAGGCAGGGTACCACGGGGCCTGGTATCCAACCAAGCTTCATTTGTGGAACACGGATTGTGGACTCTTACTGTCCCTGTGAGCGGAGGTCCATCTATGGACTGGAAATGCGTGACATGCAACAGACACAGTGCACCCATTCAGGGTTTAATTTTGGCACACTACAGGACCCAGAGATCCTTGGGGCAGGAAGGTGTGGCATTGTCCAGATTCCAAAGGGGTGTGTCAACAAACAGCACGTGATGTCGAACTTTTAATAGAGAAGCATTTGAGCTTTGAGATAACTGTTCGTCGAGCCTTTGAAAAAGAAGCAGCATAGCTTTGAAACGCGTCAGGCTGAATCGGCGACTTTGGCTGCATGAAGCTTTCTGCTCACACGGGGCAGTTTTAACCAATAAAGGACTAATCTCCGATCATTGTGTTGTGTGCGTTCCTGCCTGAGGGGCACCTGGAGCTGGAATATTTTCACGGCAGCCCTTGCCGCGAGGAGCGCACAGACCCGCGAAGGCAGGGTACCACGGGTCCTGGTATCCAACCAAGCTTCATTCATGGAACACGGATTATGGACTGTTACTGTCCCTGTGAGCGGAGGTCCATCTATGGACTGGAAATGCACGACATGCAACAGACACAGTGCACCCATTCAGGGTTTAATTTTGGCACACTACAGGACCCAGAGATCATTGGGGCAGGAAGGCGTGGCATTGTCCAGATTCCAAAGGGGTGTGTCAACAAACAGCACGTGATGTCGAACTTTTAATAGAGAAGCATTTGAGCTTTGAGATAACTGTTCGTCGAGCCTTTGAAAAAGAAGCAGCATAGCTTTGAAATGCGTCAGGCTGAATCGGCGACTTTGGCTGCATGAAGCTTTCTGCTCACACGGTGCAGTTTCAACCAATAAAGGACTAATCTCCGATCATTGTGTTGTGTGCGTTCCTGCCTGAGGGGCACCTGGAGCTGGAATATTTTCGCGGCAGCCCTTGCCGCGAGGAGCGCACCGACCCGCGAAGGCAGGGTACCACGGGGCCTGGTATCCAACCAAGCTTCATTCGTGGAACACGGATTATGGACTGTTACTGTCCCTGTGAGCGGAGGTCCATCTATGGACTGGAAATGCGCGACATGCAACAGACACAGTGCACCCATTCAGGGTTTAATTTTGGCACACTACAGGACCCAGAGATCCTTGGGGCAGAAAGCATGGCATTGTCCAGATTCCAAAGGGGTGTGTCAACAAACAGCACGTGATGTCGAACTTTTAATAGAGAAGCATTTGAGCTTTGAGATAACTGTTCGTCGAGCCTTTGAAAAAGAAGCAGCATAGCTTTGAAACGCGTCAGGCTGAATCGGCGACTTTGGCTGCATGAAGCTTTCTGCTCACACGGGGCAGTTTCAACCAATAAAGGACTAATCTCCGATCATTGTGTTGTGTGCCTTCCTGCCTGAGGGGCACCTGGAGCTGGAATATATATATATATATATATATATATATATATATATATATATATATATATATATATATATATATATATATATATATACTTAGAAACAGTAAATATTAAGGGGCGATCCGCCCGCCATCCTTGCCGGAATGACCCCCCACCATATTAGCATGGCTGGGGGGTCTGCGGCGGACAGAAAGACAGTCCGCCGCTTTTCGGTCCCAGTCGCCTTGCGACCGGGGTGGAAAAGGGTCATATGGTGGCGGTGTCAGACACCGCCAGCCATATTACAATGGGCATTTACCAATGCCTTTCCGTGGCGGCAAGGCATGAGGAGTCCGCTCTGGGGGCCTGTTGCGGGCCCCCAGGGACTCCGGAGGGGTGGGGGGTGCACATGGGAGGTACCTATGGTACCCCCCTGTATTTCAAAGTACAACATGGCAGACACCGCGCGGTACCGATCACGTTCTGCTTTGAAATGCACAACATGTATTTTTATCATTGCGGCGGGCAGTGTTTTCAGCACCGCCTGCCGCAATGGTAAAAATCCAGGATGCGCCCGCCACTGTGGCGGGCGCATCCTAATTCCCCCCACGGGACCCCCGCCCTTATGGCGGGTGCACCCTTGTACCGGGAGGATGGGGGGCGGGCAAAGTCCGCCCACCATCCTAATGGGGGCCTAATTATTTTAACATAACATTAAGATAATGTAAATTAAATATGTTAAGTGATATTTAAAGACACATACATATATTTATATATATAAATACTAATTAATTGCAACAAATACACAAACATATATGAATGTTTGTATATTTATATACACATATATAAGACTATTTTTTAAATAATACTAATTTTAATCTGCATTAAATTGTTTTAATATACCAGTATAACAACTATATAAATATATAGATATATATACATATTACATACACATAAAGAAAATATTAATACATGTAACAAATAAACTGTGAAGCAATTCAAAATATTTCAATTTTTTTATCCATAAGGCAGTAAACAATATATAAAAATAAGTTTTACTAAAAATGTTACAAATTACATACATTTATATATATAAAAATATATAATTAAATACATAAAACATAATAATAATCATAAATATGTAAACAAAAGTTTTAAAAACTAGTAAACTCCAAGAATCATAAATATACTATTCCCACTTCAGTATGTGGAATAGTAGGGAAAGCAGAGAACTCTGGAGGGGTAAAATGTACTATTCCTACTCCAGTGTTTGCAACAGTAGTGAAAGCGTAGGACTCAGGCGGGGTGAATTTTACTATTCCCAGTCCACTGTGTGCAATAGTGGAGAAAGCGTTTAACTCCGGAGAGGTAAAATATACTATTTCTAATCCAGTGTGTACAACAGTAGGGAAAGCGTTGGACTAAGGAGTAGTTAGATTTAATATTCCCACTCCAGTAGGTGCGACAGTAGGGAAGGCATTGGACTCAGGAGGGGTTACATTTACTACTCACACTCCAGCTGGGTGTTTTCTGCTATTCTTCGCATCTTGGGAAAACGGACCTACCTGCCTTAAGCCCGCCGTTCTATCTTCCGTCCGGGGCGGCTCTGCTGCCTGATTTCCACGCCGCAGCTGCGGGCTAGTTGCTGCACAACAGGGAGCTCCATTTCCCAGCATCCTTGTGTGGCGCCCTCTGCTCGAGTCATCCTACAGCGCCCCGAGGCGCTTAAAACAACTGGGCGCCTCCCGCAGCGCAGGACGCGCGCGGGCGTGCCCGGGCCAAGGGCGGGCCCGTCCGCGCCCATCAGCGGCAGGTAGAGGCTGGGCTGCGCCACCCTCCTAACATCTTATCGGGACTTGAAGTAAGCTAATGACTTTGGCCTTAAGGGGGTATTATTAACATTATATTCCATAATTTGGCCAGGAGGTTAACTGCTCTAACTCAAGTTGTATTCTTTGTGGTTTACTCTTTGCTAATTACTACATTAATATTATGAGTAAGAACGCTCAAAAGGAGGAGGAGCTACGCTACGAAGCAAGATGGCCGCATAAGCTCCCGGCTCCGCCGACCTCCGCCGGCAGCTCGTATATCCTGTCTATTATCCTTCAATCATGCCGGACTCCCATGCGCATGAAGTCTTTCTGACTCCTGAGGTGCAAGTCTGGTTTTTCTAACTTACCGGGGGACGAAGTTACGTCGAGCTCTATCCTCGGCCTGCTCCAGGGCTTCCGCTGGGACCTCGATTTCTGGCCCATTCGGGCTGGAAGTGAACAACAGCGGCTGTGGGACCAGGGGTGCATCCGGTCTCCCGATCTCGGATCCCTTTTCCGCTTCCGGCTGATAATAAAGCAACCAGCTTCTCGAAGGACATGGTACGGTGACGCAAGTAATATCGGTGGCCACGGTCAGGGGTCCGACGCCCGGAGACCCTTCTGGGAGGCCGGGGTTGACGGGCTGGCCCCCGCGGGTGGCGAAGGTGCCGTCTCTGCCTGCTGTGAAAGCACCCGCTGTTATTGCCAGCTCAGTGTGTGCCTGTGCCTCAGCGGTGTTCTGTGACCCGAGTCCTGCTTCGTCTCGGGGGACGGAGATGGAGGGGACGGACGGAGCGCCATCGTTGAGGTCCGTAATGGCCGCCATTGGGGCGCTCCACTCTCACTTTGTTGTCACGTACCAACGGATGTCTGTAACGCTGGATACTGTTTGCTTGAGACCGGACAACGATGTTCCGACCAGTTATCAGCAAGCTATGGTTCCCGAGGAATATCCTGCATGTCCTTCCGAGGTCCTCGAGTGGAAACCTGCTTTATCCCAATTTTTGACTCTGGCCTCGTAGATGGCGCACCCACGAACGTTGTTGGCTTTCCATACCGGACTCCTGTTTGGCGAAACATCGTCGCTAAAGGCTGTGAGCTGCAGGACAGTTTTTCAGTGACTTTCGGAGAGAATCGCCCTTCCCTTTCATCATCCTTTGTTGTCGTATTTTCGGATGTCGCCATTTTGTTTGCCATCTTCAACCCGATTCTGCGGCCCCAAATTGTTCTGGACGCTTCGACTACCTTGATGTCACTGTGGCTCGGGCCACTTGGGCGTTTGTAAAGAACCGTACTGGTCAGGGTTGATTTTTGACTTTTTTGGAGTTAGCCGTGCTTTGTGATTTAGGCCGGAAATGTACCTTTTATTCTAATGGGAGTCGGGCAGTTTTTTGATGATGTACTCCCCTTGTACGGGGTCAATACTTGCTCTTAATAGAGGATAATATGTCCTGGGGAGGTCGCTAATGGCGGGGGGGTTAAGGAGACCGGGAGTGTGTTTTATTGTTCTCCTCTCTTTCTTTATCTTTTATTTTCCTTTCTTTAGGGTAATTCTGGGGCAACAGGCACGCTGTTAGTGGGGTAGGCCATAGCCATTACGGTGATGTAGGGTGGCGGGTGTTGGGGGGGTTTTGTTATTTTAGTTTGTTTTGTTCTATGGTCCCTTTCTCTCTTCCTTTCTTAGTAGGGTTGGCTGTATCTCCTTCTTTCATCCTTTTCTCTGTCGGGCATCTGCACTTGCCTCTACTTTATTGTCTCGGAAGGGTGGGTTTTTCGGATGATGCTTTCGCTAAATTGCTTGCCATTGTTTGACCTTTACTCCTGGCCTGCCTTCGGCAGGCGTAGTGTGTTTTAGGCCGTATTGCTCATCACCGATTCCCGATTGCGTGGAGGGATACGCCCCTCCCGTCTCTTCTTGTTTATCGTGTAGTGTGATGCCTTCGATGAAATAGACACAGCTACTTCTTCAAAACTATAAAAAATGAAACCTCTTCCATCCTTGTGCTTCGTGGTGCCTACAACCATGTATTATGATTACACCGTGATTACTCCTTGAGCCGTAAACATGTGCAATGCTTCTGCTTATATTTCCTGAGTTTGCGGCCGGCCCCTGTGGTTGTAGGCCTGCGCTTGTACTGTTTTGATCGAATCAATAAAGGTTTAAAAAAAAAAAAAAAAAAAACGCTCAAAAGGGCGGAAATGGGGCAGAAGTAGTAGGGACACTAGATGCCTTTCTTGCTAGGGCTGAGTCCGTGTTAATACACGAGATTCAGCTCACCGAGCAGAGGCTCACTCTAGACCCATTAAAACCACCTGCACTACAAGTTTCTAATCCAGAACCTAACGCTATTGTATCTAACTCACAGCAGGCCAGTTACGAAGCTTCACAATCGGCTAACACTCCTTCCCTTTCCCCGCTTCTTTCTCCGCCACATACACACACTAGGAAACTTAGGCCCACACAATTTCCTAAAGGTAAAGAGAAGTCTAAGGAAAGAAAAGCACATAGTGCCCCAAAAAGAAGCCATCAGATTTCTAAGCAGGCAAAGAATAGGACAGCGGCTCATGAAAGGGGCAGGCCTATGGAGATGCCTAAGGGTTTAGATAGCCCTATGGGGGGTGAGAATAGTAGTATCCCATCCACCTCAGGATCTGGCTGCAGCTCTTCACAGGTTCCACTGGACTACATCCTATTTAATAAAGAGAATTGGTCATCTATCAAGAATATGGTGGTTTTAGAACAGGTAGAAAGTGACCATAATTGGCTTATACTATCCGCTGAGCTGTTCAGAAGAAACCGGTCAGAACCTAGCCCAGATGAAATTGAGATTTTTCTTACTAATGACACTAGGAGGGCTAAATGGTCAAAGTGTCTCCTTAAAGAGGATCATTTGGCGGCTATGAGCGAGATGGCTGTCAAGGCCACTAACGAGCTCCAGAAATGTGTCACTATGCAGGACATGATGTCCAAAGTCACTACAATACATAATAATAGTTTTAATAAGCTTAGATCTTTTTTTATAACTGAGGTCCAAAAATCTAAATATAGGCCTAAAATTAGGATGAAGACATGGTATGATAAATCGTGCAGGCAAGCCTATAACATTTTGGCTATAGCAATTATATCTAAAGATAGGGACCAGATCATAAATGCTAGGATGGCGTACCAGAAAGCGCAACATGAAGCAAAACGTGCTTGGGATGAGCAGTATTGGTTGGAGCTGTACCATGCGAGTAGAGACAGGAGTATGGGCGGATTTTGGGATTTGGTGAAATGGGGGAAAGGGCGCCCCAGAGAACAACCACAAAACTTTATTTCTCCAGATTTGTGGGTTTCGCACATTACAACCCAGTTTGCCAGCCCGACACCTGATATGGTGCTGTGCTCCTACATCCCAAATTCTCCCCTAGATAATATGTCATTACATTTTAGCTTAAAGGAGGTTGAAATAATCCTTAATTCTGTCCCAAAGGGTAGAGCGCCCGGGATGGACAGTGTTCCAGCCGACCTGTATTTGAATGAGAGGGGAGTGTGGGCGCCCTATATCCAGTCTCTTGCTAATGCCATTGCAAAAGGTTCTCCCATACCATACTCATGGAAGGGTGCCGCAGTTATCCCAATTTACAAGAAGGGGGATCGCTCCGACCCAGACAATTATCGGCCTATAAGTCTGATCGATTGCATCCAGAAGGTGATAGCTAGGCTCGTGTTGTCAAAGATCCAAACCTGGATTGACGAGGAGGATATTTTGTCTCCCGTCCAGGCTGGGTTCCGATCACACACGAGCACTATAGATCAGGTTTTTAGATTTGTTTTAATTTACTGGCGTGTGGTAATCCTTAGAAGTGGCACCCTTTTTGTGGCTTTTGTCGACCTTAAGTCGGCATTCAACTTAGTACCGCGCCTTAAGATGTGGAGTGTTTTTGCTGAACAAGGTATGCCACAGACTCTATTGGCTTTCCTAATTAAACTACACGAAGAACATTTTGTCCAAGTCCGATGGGAACAGAAAGGCAAAGTCACGGATAGGTTTCCAATCTGTAGAGGGGTGCGGCAAGGGTGTGTTTTGGCACCAACACTGTTTTCGCTGTATATTAACAAGGTGATTGAGTATTTCACGAACCACCCTACTGATGCTCCCAAATTAGATGGTAAACCAATCCCTCTGCTTATGCTTGCAGATGACACTTTGCTAATATCCAAAACACAGCAAGGCCTGCAGAAGGCCATTGTGCGTTTTGAAGTGTTCTGCAAGGACTACGGCCTTACCATCAATGTGACCAAGGCAAAGTTCATGGTCATGCATAAGCAAAAGACAGTGGGAGGGAGGGTCACTATGAATGGCGAAATGTTGGAACAGACCCAACTCTTTTCCTACCTTGGTATAACTTTGGGTTCAGTTGCAATGGAAACCCCATATAAATCAGTTGGCCACTAAACATGCGCAATTAGCAGGAGCTGTAATAAAGGAACACCGCTTGTTGGCCAGAAAACCTATAGCCCCAGCGCTAAAAATGTATAGTAGTAAAATAAGCGCATCTATCCTCTATGGGGCAGAACTATGGGGGTTTAGCAATCTAGCGCAACTTACGAGCTCACAAAACAAGTTTCTGAGGGGGTTAGTTGGCCTCCCACCATCTACGCCACTTTTGCCCCTCCTCTACGATCTTGGTTGTCAGCGACTAGAGGATGTGGCACGCTTTAGACCGGCGGCCTACTGGAGGAGACTTTGGGTTACACCTGAACTCTCGCAGTACGCCCAGGCCCTCCTCGAAGTCCGTGGTGCAGACACTGCCAACAAAATTCTATGGTTAAGAGAGGTAAAGGCTGTCTATACTGCTATGGGTCTGAGCTTACAGTGGGAGGATTCAAGTGCTAATCCTGTTCCGCCTAAAAAGGTTTTCAGGGAGTTATACTGGTCAATGGTTACAATGAGAAACTTTAGTAGTTGTACTGGCCCATCAGTAACAAGAAACTTCCTGGAGCTTAAAGAAAGCACTGCCTACGAGGGCTATTGGGATTTTATTATACTTCCAGGAGACAGGAAACGGTACCATCAATGCAGGGTGGGTACCCTCCTTGTCAATTCCTTTACCGGCAAATGGCAAGCTAATAATAACATATGCTGTCCATTTTGTCCATTACAGCCGGAAAGTATAGCCCATATCTTATTTATTTGCCCTGAGTACAAACATGCCAGGCATACGTGGCTGAAGCCCATTTGTCTGCAGAGTGGTATTACTACTGGAGTCGAGGCGTTAAGGATCTTTCTAACTGACTGTTGAGAAACCCATTGCAATTGCTGTCGCCAAATTTTTACACTGGATGTGGGCTATACGGATGAGAAAGCTTCGCCAGATATAAAAATGTTTTCATCAACTGAAACGCTAATCATGTTCAATCCTTTCTGTGATGCTTACTGATTGATCTTTGACCTTGGACTTTTATATATTTTAAACTTACTGTATAGGGTTTTAAATCATGTTTTAATCTAATTAATTTCATATAGTATGTGTTAACTGGACAATTCAAACCTCTGGTAGTGCTGCTTTGTGATCTTAATGTATTGTATATGTTTGTCTTTTCTTCCTGGATCTTAATACACAGTCTTTAATGATATGTATATCGAAATAAAGACTTCTTTGAATTGAACTGATAGACTGTTTGAGATGACGAATGAAGTCTTGAAACAGTTCTGCAGTGAGTGACACACCAAAACATAGGACCTGAAATAGAACTCAGCTGAGAGGTTGCTTCGTCATGACGGTGAAGGAAATCTCATCCAGTAAAATATAAATCCCATGGGATATAATGGGATTTATATTTCGGCGGACTGGATATCTGTCATCGTTGTTACGGGGTAACCCTTCTTTCGAGATCTATATCAGGCCCTAGTTTTTTGTATCAAAACACACCAACATGTATAGAAAAGGTTGTAATGAACCTGCAATTTCCTTCAAGTTCCAACTGATGATAACCTTTATTTAAATCATGGTGAGAGAATTCCTTTGCACCATTTATTTACGTTATCATGTCAGCAGTGTGTGGACCTGGATGTCGTTCTTGTTCAATTGCCTTGTTTGCCTGGCACATGTCAGCGCATATGTATACCGCTCCTTTATAGTCCTTTTTGGGCACCACCACAAAGGGATAAAACCCATGACATTGGACCAGCGAATGCTCAATAATATCATGCTTAAGGAATGATTCAAGTTCTTTTTTAACAGCATCTTGTAAATTAAAAGCAATTTACCTATGTTTCTGAGCAACAGGACGGATGTCCTGATTGAAATACAACATTGCTTCCCTAGTCTTAACCTTTTCCAAGCCAAAAAACAATGACAGGAACTGACTTACTATTTCATGATTAGCATTCATGTTGTAGACCCATATCAGCAGCAGTTCTGAAGTTGAATAGGCAGGCACTTAACGCTGTCCCATGAAGCACATGGGCGCTTGCATCTTCGTTTTCTTGTGTTTGATCATCCCTACAAAAGTTCTCCCTTGCCTGAGGTGCATCTCCAGTCCTGGGCCTAAGAAGAGGGTTTGGCAGCTGTTTTTGCTTAGAAATTGATGAAGTGATGCCTTTGCAGTGATCGGAACCGTAGCATTGCCCTCCGCTGATTCAATGCGACCACAGGTTCCAACTGTGAGGCACAACAATGATGCAGCGCTGATCTGGAGCCCCAGCTGTGAGGTTCCACGACAATGCAGTACCAATCCAAAGATGCCACTGCGAGGCTTGACCATGATGCAGCGCCCGCATTGTAAGGGGTTCGACGACAATGTGGGACCTGGGGATTGACTTTGAAGCATCGACTCAACTGAGTGAAATGGAACCAATGTATCCAGTTTTCAACGCCAACGCTTGCACCCTCCAAGGTACTTTTAAAGCAGGCCCTGTGTGGGTCCTGTAGCTGGCTTGGATTTACCCAGGCATATCACAACCTCAAGTAACCCTTTAGCGCTATTGACTTCTAAGCACTGTTTTTGGATTTAATCTTTAAAATTGCATAGCTCAAATTCTACTTATTGTATTTTTGTTGTTTTGGTATGGTTTTACTCAGTTATATACTCTCTATTCTTCGAAACTGGTGTGGAGCCTTTTGTGATGTTTTCACTGTGTTACTGTAATTTAAGTGCACAAATACCTTCTGCATTGCGTCTTAAGTTAATCCTGACTGCTCTATGCCAAGCTGCCAGAGGGTGAGCACAGGTTCATATAAGTTGTGTATCTGACTTACCCTGAATAGGACTGTGGTCCCCTCTTGGACAGGGTGCAAACCTCTGCCAACTAGAGACCCAATGTCTAGCAGAAGGCCTCCCTATCATTAAATTTATTGAACTTGCAGTGTTTGATGGGAATGTCAAGTTTATCTACAAATTCAGCGATGGTTTTGCCAACTTTCCATTGTTCTAGACAGAAAAAATATCTTTCATGGTCAACATTTGGCACTGGATTGAACTTGAGATTCAAGGTTTCTTTAATCTGCCGGTATGTGATTTCTTTGTCAGTTCATGACATTTTCTTTATGACATCCTATATGCCATTACCAGCAAGATTGTTTTAGGTATTTGATAATCTTTTTATCAGTCTCTTGAAGTGTCTCAATGAAATCTACAATGTCTCTATCCACGTAGTCCATTGATCACCAATATTTTGCTTTTTGGCAACATCGAATGATGATGGTTATTTTAAGACAGAGGTAGCGTTGTAGACTAGTGTGGAACCTAATGAGGTGGGCCGTGGTGGTCTTTCGGCCACTGCTTCTCGCTCCTTTTCTCTGAGACACGGTGATGTGCTGACCTATTGATCAACCTGGATGATAACGGGAAACGTGATTGTATTCTTATTCTCCATCGGAACAACAACCTCCCACTGTACCGGAGTCCTCATGAGTACAACCAAGCAGCTTTGGTAGCTCGCCTCTTATGGTATGGATGACGCCATAATCACAGACCCGGGCACTTCTCCTTGGGCCGCTGTGCCCAGTGCTGTAGTATGAAGATGCTCTTTAATTACTTAGGGTAAGTAGACAACTGTTTCTTGCATCTAGTTTGCTTTGCTTCTGATGTTTCTATGTACTTTCTTACACCCGGCTTACAGCACTTATAATTGCAGTATTATCTTGTGCTTGACTGTCGCTTTGTACTTTTTGGACGCAAGATTGAGCTCTGCTTGGCAGCACATGTAATCGCAACGTTATCTCTCCATACTATGTTTAGCTCTATGTTGCATATTAGCGTGGTACTTTTATGCATGGCATGACCAACAGATTCTCGGCCAACAACGTGTATATTCTCTGTAAATGCTTTAATTTCTGACTGCTTCACAGTGGCTGGAACTGTGCTTTCACTCCACATTAATTCAGTGTGGATTCTGTACTTTGAGGACGGCACACATGGCACTCAAGAGCAGTTTGTTTAGACTACGGCAAATTCTCTGAGACAGCACTGTCAATATTCGGGTTACTTATCCACTATCTCGTTACCATTTGTAGCGTCATCCCAGCTAGGGTACCATTGAATAACTATGCTACATGCAGAACTTAGGAATACACATCTTTATTCATTTGTATATAACTGCAAACTCAACATTCCAAAACAGCCTTCACTGCACTACACTCTATTCATTATGCCATAGCTCTGCGAAGTTCATCCAGAGCCAAAGGGGTTCCATCATTGTTAATTTGCAAGACACAGTGTTAAACAACCAATTACCCTTTTCGTCAACCTCTTGTCTATTCTTATTGTTTGTTGCATCTGCTGGTACAGCTAGGCATAGCCTTCCCAGGACAGCACGCTGTAAAAAGGCAGGGTTCTGAAAGTGTCATGTTGTTTGGAAGATGCTTATATTGCCCTATTTCCTATGTCACATGTGGCGCTAATTCGTGTTAGGCTTGGTACTTTTTATATTTAGCTTTGTGTCTGGATGTGACACACTTTCCAACAGTCTGATGCTGTAGAAACAACCACAATCATGGGGGTTTCCTGTATTATCCTGTTCTGGTTACCAAGTGAAAAACCTTGTGGTACTGATGGAACACATACAGTCTATGATGAGTCAGGTCTCTGCGATGGTTAACTTTAGATTTTATTATCTCCATATTGAAGGGTTAGGAATGTTTAAGCTTTCCCCACAAATCTTAACCTATTCTAGTCGCAGTAGTCTAGCAATTGGACTTTGCCAACAGAGGCTATCTGTAATGAACAACCATTGGGCAGCTAAGCTGCAGCACAGCTGTACATGTCACCCACACTAACGGAATCACATTACACCCTTCAGATAAATCTTCATTTCATAGTCTTCTGACTGAAGAGTGTATTCCATATTGGTCTCTATGTTTAGTGAAGAAATGCTTTGAAGGTTACAGCTACAAACTCAATAGGTTTGGATATCTCATTTTTACAGTCAAGGCCACAAACTGGCAGCCAGCTTGATGAGGCAACCCTTGATTGAAGATTGTCTTCAGGAGGGTGTCACTTTACCTAAGAGTATTGAGTCTGTCGGAGAACGACCTTCACAACGCATCGTGAAACCGCGGTATGTTTACATCGCAGGCATTACAATGCAAGTCGTTACAACGACTTGCGCTGGATGGAGCTCTAAGCTAAGGAATAGTATGATTTACTATTCCAACACCTTCCCTACTGTAACCTAGGCTGGGCTTGGAATAGTAAATCATACTATTCCTAAGTCAAGCGCCCTCCAGCGCAAGTCGTTGTAACGACTTGCGTTGTAACAAACGCGATGTAAAATACTGCGTTGTGAATGTATGCATTGTAACGTCATATATTCAAGTCTGTCACCTCGAATCAGACTGATTACTCCTCTGATCTTAAACTCTTCCTCACCTGTTCTAGGTGTTTGCATGGCAGAATCTACCTTATCACGGCAACCCTCCTCTTCACAATATGAAATTACTATGACAGCTGTAATCAGTACTGTACTCGAAAAGGTACACTCATTTGTTTGTGATTCGGACAGTTACTCAATATATAAGGTGTTGTTGACCCGCAGTTGGAAATAACAAGCGCGAATGAGGGCTCTATTAAAAAGATCAACAATATACAGAGTAATCCATCTGGCAATGAATGATCAAATCACTCCCTTGCAAACTCCTTGGATGGCTTATTACTGAAGCTGGCACATTTAGATAAATTAACATCCAAAGAAATGCAATTTAGTTCACTATTTCACAAAATAAATAAACACATTAATGATTCAACTGAACAAAAGGAGAAAAATTGTACATGTACACCACCAGTCTCTCCGATACTGCAGGCAATGAGGTAAATTACAACAACTTTCCAAAATGGAAGATGTAATAGATAACCGATCAATTAGTTTTGTAGAGTAAATCCCTATTGACAGATATAAAAAGTGGGCTCCACGACGTGCATAATCTTCAAGAAAATATTTTAAAAAGCTAAACATTCCTGGAAAACTTGGTACCTTGTTTTTCTAATCTGTCAAGACTCATGATATAGTCAGTTTACTGCAACTTCTACCAGAAAACCTATTAGTAGTAATGCCCGATGTTTCACAATTAAAACATTTTAATTCACAAAACTAGATTAATATTTTTTGTCAATATGACACAAACGTTGTCAATAACAGGAATGAGTGTTTACCCATTTCCATTTATGTACCTAATGATCACTCAATTTCAAATTTATGCCAACGAGGCTGGAATCATATATTTGAGATTGAGCCAATAACTGTTGAGCCAGATTGTAAAGAATTATACACATTAGCAGACATCGTTTAAACAAAGTAAGAAAATTAAATAAAAAAATCATCCTTAAGGATTCAAATAGTGCACATGAGGACGACAACTTAATGAAAAAAAAGTATATTTTTCTCTATATTTAATAAAACAGAAGTAGATGATGATGCAAATAAGGACTTGGTCCTTTATACCAAAGCAGAGGTCAAGAATAGTTTGGATGTTAAAGTGTGTAATTCGACAAAAGTTCCTGGAAGCGGACAATTAGCAATATGGTAATCGTGTTTTAACAGTGACAAAGCTGTGCTGAACCTAGTGCTTCAACAGGCTATCATCCGAAACTCCTCTAATAGCAGACATCAAATGATCCTGCAATTATTGCCAAAACTATTGGATTTATAGTCCCACCTTTTTGACAGCAAAGCCAAAAAGCATTGTTGATTTTACTCTTTTACAGTGTGGTTCCTTTTCCCTGTTCAAAGATTATCAAGTTGTGCAAAGAAAGGACAGAGATCATAACCCACAACAAATAACATTAGCCATCAACCATAGCACTTGGAGTACTGAAGATCGGCCCACAGATGGTTCTTTTTACTTAACAATCTTAAGAAAAATTTAATGGAATGTTAATTTTACCTAAAAATTGTTGTTATTAAGGAAACGAAGTTTTATAATTTCTTATTTTTCTCTGAAGTCTGATCTTTCTTCTGCCTATTAGTGTAGCGACTGGGTCAAATTGATACGGGAAATATTCGATTTCATCTCCACCACAATGATTAAAAGATCGATCATCTGTCCTAAAAATAGACATCACTCAATAATCTTAGTAACAAGCATTTGCAATGCAATAGGTCTCGCATTATTTAAGTTTGAGCTATTAGCATTGTAAATGGCAATTGTTTTTTGCTTTGTGCTATAGTTTTTTTTACATAAAAAGCTACATATAAAATATGTTTTATTAAAGTTATTTATGCAGTATCTAAATTTTGTTTGCATAAAAGAGTACAATAATATCTTAGTAAAAAAGTCAAATATTTTAATGGTAATTCACCAAATGTTCATTTATGTGTTGGTTTTGAAAATAGCTAAATTAATAGCTTTGTCATTTACAATGCCAATAGTTATAACTTTCGCAAATGTGACACCTATAGCATTTGTAATGCAACATTTGTATTTACGTGACTTAGATGTATTGATATTACAAATAACAATGGCTTTTAATTTTTTTTATTACTTAATAAAAGTGATTGTAATTTATAATGGCAATAGCTTAAACTTTTGTAAATAACTTTTGTGAAGATTATGTTCAGTGTATTTTATTGTAACGAAATCCAAGAACAGAAGTGAAATATTAACATCTTTTTGTGACATTTGTAATAAAGCTTGAAACATTGAGAGAACATATTTGTGCTGTGGTGGTGCTGAGTGATGCTGTGGTGGTGCTGAATGGGGCTGTGGTGATGCTGAGTGATGCTGTGGTGGTGCTGAGTGGTGCTATGGTGGTGCTATGGTGGTGCTGTGGTGGTGCTGTGGTGGTGCTGTGGTGGTGCTGAGTGATGCTGAGTAATGCTGAGTGATGCTGTGGTGGTGCTGAGTGGTGCTGTGGTGGTTCTGAGTGATGCTGTGGTGGTTCTGAGTGATAATGTGGTGGTGCTGAGTGACTGTACTCACTGTCACTCTGCACTCACTGTCACTCTGCACTCACTGTCACTCTGCACTCACTGTCACTCTGCACTCACTGTCACTCTGCAGTCACTCTGCACTCACTGTCACTCTGCACTCACTGTCACTCTGCACGCACTCTGCACTCACTGTCACTCTGCACTCACTGTCACTCTGCACTCACTGTCACTCCGCACGCACTCTGCACTCACTGTCACTCTGCACTCACTGTCACTCTGCACTCACTGTCACTGCACTCACTGTCACTCTGCACTCACTGTCACTCTGCACTCACTGTCACTCTGCACTCACTGTCACTCTGCACTCACTGTCACTCTGCACTCACTGTCACTCCGCACTCACTGTCACTCTGCACGCACTCTGCACTCACTGTCACTCTGCACGCACTCTGCACTTACTGTCACTCTGCACTTACTGTCACTCTGCACGCACTGTCACTCTGCACGCACTCTGCACTCACTGTCACTCTGCACTTACTGTCACTCTGCACTCACTGTCACTCTGCACTCACTGTCACTCTGCACTCACTGTCACTCTGCACTCACTGTCACTGCACTCACTGTCACTCTGCACTCACTCTGCACTCACCCTGCACTCACTGTCACTCTGCACTCACTGTTACTCTGCACGCACTCTGCACTCACTGTTTCTGCACGCACTCTGCACTCACTGTCACTCTGCACTCACTGTCACTCTGCACTCACTGTCACTCTGCACTCACTGTCACTCTGCACTCACTGTCACTCTGCACTCACTGTCACTCTGCACTCACTGTCACTCTGCACTCACTTGTATCTGTCTGTCTTTGCTTTATTTTTTTTATATCTGTACATGTCTGAATTAGCTCATATGTGCGTGAGTGCTTGTGCGGTCATATATGTAACAGTAATGAATGTAACTGCATGAACGTGTGGGTTTGTGCTTGTGTGTGTGCGCGTATTGGGGTAACTGTGCATGGTGTGGATTGCATGTTAGCATGTAACCAACTTATTTTGGCCTCAGAAGTTCACATGCCCACAATTACAGATTTCACTCACTGGATCAGGCTGAAATCCTGAGCCAACTGAAACGCCCACCAGTAAGCTGTAACACAAAGACAAAAGACCCACGGGCATTTGAAGTTCCACATGTTTTCAGGAGTCAGCAGCCAATTTAAAACACATTTATGCAAATACGCAAAGAAAACTTCCAATCCTGCATCTGAACTTCAGTAGCACGAACAGGAAGGAGAAGCCAGACAGGACCTGCAGTGTTTAAAAAAGAAAAGTCTGAAAGTAACGGGGGGAGTGGGTGGGGTGCAAATGAATGCTGAAATAAACAATAGAGGAAAATCAGGAAATGTACTTGCTGCTCCAGAATTGAATGCAGTCATCTGTAAATGAAAAGCAATATTAAACACTATTGCATACTGGATCATCGGCAATGCATTGTGATTGGCTAGAATGTCAATTTATACGTATCTGAGGCTTTCGACACACAACAAATCAAGTGTAACACCTGCCTCGATTTTGAGGAAAGTTACTGTGTATGAAAAACTGACACTTGCAAAAAAGCTAATCCTGAAATGATACCACTGACTGACTGCACTGGACTCTACGGAAGAACTGACAGTGGTAACATAACGTTTTATAAAACTTAAGAATTCATACATATTTGTGTGCATTCATCAGAAGTTATTTCATATAGGTCCCGACTGCCACAGCTTGTGCGCAGTAAAAATTCAACAGTCTAGAAAACAAAACCCATAAAAGGTAAAACTGCATTATATTGTATTTGTTTTTTGTAAAGGTGTATATAATATATATATATATATTTTTTTTTAAAGAGCCTTGTATGCTATAATGTATATGGGACAAACCATGTTGGGTTTTTATCAGGTGGAAGGGTTTATTTTCCATGGGGCAGGGATGGCAAGCACTTTGGTCGAGTACATTAGATCCTGTATACCTGACCCTTATGATCCAGGCTAGACTATAAATCAGTACACTCACCATCTCTAGAGGCAATAACAATGTTGTGTGTAGACTGCAACTTAACGAATAATAAACATACAAAATATGTAAACCTCAGTACAACAGCAGCTGTCATTTAAAATCAGTGCTCATTCACACTTGTGGTAATCAGCTCAGAAATGAAGAGTTGCAATTTATCATGGCATTAAATTAATGCCAAATGCCGTACTGTACCATGAATACAGATTACTACCGGCTATCCGCGGTGCCAAACAAGGGAACCACTTTTTTTTACTGCAGACATGCAGCAGTGCCTCAACCCACTGAGCAATTTCACGGGTGGGTTGTGTCTGATGATCTGTGGTTACGGCAGGGTTAATATTACACGGCACAGCAGCTCGGAATGTATCAACCTGGGGAGGATGAAAGCTTCCTCTGGCGAGGCAAACCTTGTGCGGCAGGCACACGAACCCACCGAACTATCCTGCTGGCAGTGTCAGTAAATGGCTGCCACGTGCGCTACGCACTTGTGACTTGGACAGACTTTCTGCTTTTACACAAGTCTGGCGGCCTGGGGGCTGCGTCCCGGAGAGTGGGGGCAGAAGAGGAGTGTGGAGGCGGGGGCGCGAACACAGGCACCCCCCACAGGATTAACACACCCCGCCTGAATGTAGCAGCTCACACAGATGGCATTCATTATCCGTCTATCAACCCACTCACGAGACCGAGAACTTGTGCTCCGTGAATTTCTTGGACCCGGGATCGAGAAGGATCGACAAGGCCATTCGCTGCTGTTAGTCTGCTATCCCACATGACCGCCCTTTACCACCAGGTTCTTAAATGGAAGTTAGACCGATTGCCTTCTCTGCAGCGTTTCGCAAAGGGAATAGATCAGTCAGCAAGCGAGTTGTAACAAGCTGCATGTGAATACAACAAGCACTGCCATGGTGATAAACATCAAAAAGCACCAAATACTCACAATCGAGGAACTTACATTTCAGGATGGCACAGTGTTTAATTTCCTGCTTACAAGAACAAGTAAATGAGATATCTGATGTTCTCACATTCAATAATGTGACATTATTACAGGGGGTTAGGCACACCGTAACAGACTGCTATTGCAACACATAAACCCACTGAAAACCCTCACCCACCCTCCGTATCCCCGCCGAAAAACCTACATCCAGGCACTAAAGTGAGCGTGGGTGTCCTCAACTTGGGAGGGGGGAGGCTATGCGCGCTTAATGTGCGAGTGTAGAGGTGGCATGTGAGTGCAAGGGGCGCCAGTACGTGGTAAGTGTGGGGTGTAATTAAATATAATGAAATGAGAACAAACTCCAAGTTGTCGTCCTCCTGCTGGGCTCTCACCTTCCTATACCACGCAAACACCAAACTACCCATCCCCCTGCTCAAGCCGCCGGCCTCTCCTTGGAACAAGCATGGCGCGTGCTGCAGTCCGCCGCCGGCCTGCGACCAGGAAGTCAGGCAGGCCGGCCGGGACAACCGGAAACAGGAAGTAGGAGAGCGGGAGCCTACCCCGCCTCCCACGGAAGAGCCGCGATTGTTTTGAGCACCGGAGCAGGCAGGAGCCTACCCTGCGCCCCGGTGCCGAAGAAGGAAGGAAGAGTCCTGCTGCCGGTGAGAGCCGAGGAAGCCGGTGAGTGGGGCTTCGCCTTGTTGGGGGGGGCATGTGTGTGCGCGCGCGCGCGTGCGGCGGCGGGCTGTGTATGTGTGTGAGCGTGCGTGCGTGTGTGTGTATGTGTCTTGGAGTCTGTGTGTATGCGTGTGTGTGTGTGACTGTGGGGGGTTGCCTGTCTGGGTGCCTGCGTGTAAGTGTAAATGCGTGTGCATGCATGCGCGTTAGCCTGACTTGCTGGGAGTATGGGAGGGAAGTGCACGGCGCAGGACGGAACGTGCGCGTTCGCGCAGCCAAATCCGACTGCTAAAGCTCGTGACAGTTTTTTGTCCCTCATTCCCCGGCATCGGACAGCTTTAAGTCTCCGTCCCTGGACGCATCCTTCGGATGCAAATTCCAGGGCGAGACCTAACAAGCATTTGCAATGCAATAGGTCTCGCATTATTTAAGTTTGAGCTATTAGCAGTGTAAATGGCAATTGTTTTTTGCTTTGTGCTATAGTTTTTTTTTTACATAAAAAGCTACATATAAAATATGTTTTATTAAAGTTATTTATGCAGTATCTAAATTTTGTTTGCATAAAAGAGTACAATAATATCGTAGTAAAAAAGTCAAATATTTTAATGGTAATTCACCAAATGTTCATTTATGTGTTGGTTTTGAAAATAGCTAAATTAATAGCTTTGTCATTTACAATGCCAATAGTTATAACTTTCGCAAATGTGACACCTATAGCATTTGTAATGCAACATTTGTATTTACGTGACTTAGATGTATTGATATTACAAATAACAATGGCTTTTAATTTTTTTTAATACTTAATAAAAGTGATTGTAATTTATAATGGCAATAGCTTAAACTTTTGTAAATAACTTTTGTGAAGATTATGTTCAGTGTATTTTATTGTAACGAAATCCAAGAACAGAAGTGAAATGTTAACATCTTTTTGTGACATTTGTAATAAAGCTTGAAACATTGAGAGAACATATTTGTGCTGTGGTGGTGCTGAGTGATGCTGTGGTGGTGCTGAATGGGGCTGTGGTGATGCTGAGTGATGCTGTGGTGGTGCTGAGTGGTGCTATGGTGGTGCTATGATGGTGCTGTGGTGGTGCTGTGGTGGTGCTGTGGTGGTGCTGAGTGATGCTGAGTGATGCTGAGTGATGCTGTGGTGGTGCTGAGTGGTGCTGTGGTGGTTCTGAGTGATGCTGTGGTGGTTCTGAGTGATAATGTGGTGGTGCTGAGTGACTGTACTCACTGTCACTCTGCACTCACTGTCACTCTGCACTCACTGTCACTCTGCACTCACTGTCACTCTGCACTCACTGTCACTCTGCAGTCACTCTGCACTCACTGTTACTCTGCACGCACTCTGCACTCACTGTCACTCTGCACTCACTGTCACTCTGCACTCACTGTCACTCCGCACGCACTCTGCACTCACTGTCACTCTGCACTCACTGTCACTCTGCACTCACTGTCACTGCACTCACTGTCACTCTGCACTCACTGTCACTCTGCACTCACTGTCACTCTGCACTCACTGTCACTCCGCACTCACTGTCACTCTGCACGCACTCTGCACTCACTGTCACTCTGCACGCACTCTGCACTTACTGTCACTCTGCACTTACTGTCACTCTGCACGCACTGTCACTCTGCACGCACTCTGCACTCACTGTCACTCTGCACTTACTGTCACTCTGCACTCACTGTCACTCTGCACTCACTGTCACTCTGCACTCACTGTCACTCTGCACTCACTGTCACTGCACTCACTGTCACTCTGCACTCACTCTGCACTCACCCTGCACTCACTGTCACTCTGCACTCACTGTCACTCTGCACTCACTGTTACTCTGCACGCACTCTGCACTCACTGTTTCTGCACGCACTCTGCACTCACTGTCACTCTGCACTCACTGTCACTCTGCACTCACTGTCACTCTGCACTCACTGTCACTCTGCACTCACTGTCACTCTGCACTCACTTGTATCTGTCTGTCTTTGCTTTATTTTTTTTATATCTGTACATGTCTTAATTAGCTCATATGTGCGTGAGTGCTTGTGCGGTCATATATGTAACAGTAATGAATGTAACTGCATGAACGTGTGGGTTTGTGCTTGTGTGTGTGCGCGTATTGGGGTAACTGTGCATGGTGTGGATTGCATGTTAGCATGTAACCAACTGATTTTGGCCTCAGAAGTTCACATGCCCACAATTACAGATTTCACTCACTGGATCAGGCTGAAATCCTGAGCCAACTGAAACGCCCACCAGTAAGCTGTAACACAAAGACAAAAGACCCACGGGCATTTGAAGTTCCACATGTTTTCAGGAGTCAGCAGCCAATTTAAAACACATTTATGCAAATATGCAAAGAAAACTTCCAATCCTGCATCTGAACTTCAGTAGCACGAACAGGAAGGAGAAGCCAGACAGGACCTGCAGTGTTTAAAAAAAGAAAAGTCTGAAAGTAACGGGGGGAGTGGGTGGGGTGCAAATGAATGCTGAAATAAACAATAGAGGAAAATCAGGAAATGTACTTGCTGCTCCAGAATTGAATGCAGTCATCTGTAAATGAAAAGCAATATTAAACACTATTGCATACTGGATCATCGGCAATGCATTGTGATTGGCTAGAATGTCAATTTATACGTATCTGAGGCTTTCGACACACAACAAATCAAGTGTAACACCTGCCTCGATTTTGAGGAAAGTTACTGTGTATGAAAAACTGACACTTGCAAAAAAGCTAATCCTGAAATGATACCACTGACTGACTGCACTGGACTCTACGGAAGAACTGACAGTGGTAACATAACGTTTTATAAAACTTAAGAATTCATACATATTTGTGTGCATTCATCAGAAGTTATTTCATATAGGTCCCGACTGCCACAGCTTGTGCGCAGTAAAAATTCAACAGTCTAGAAAACAAAACCCATAAAAGGTAAAACTGCATTATATTGTATTTGTTTTTTGTAAAGGTGTATATAATATATATATATATATATTTTTTTTTAAAGAGCCTTGTATGCTATAATGTATATGGGACAAACCATGTTGGGTTTTTATCAGGTGGAAGGGTTTATTTTCCATGGGGCAGGGATGGCAAGCACTTTGGTCGAGTACATTAGATCCTGTATACCTGACCCTTATGATCCAGGCTAGACTATAAATCAGTACACTCACCATCTCTAGAGGCAATAACAATGTTGTGTGTAGACTGCAACTTAACGAATAATAAACATACAAAATATGTAAACCTCAGTACAACAGCAGCTGTCATTTAAAATCAGTGCTCATTCACACTTGTGGTAATCAGCTCAGAAATGAAGAGTTGCAATTTATCATGGCATTAAATTAATGCCAAATGCCGTACTGTACCATGAATACAGATTACTACCGGCTATCCGCGGTGCCAAACAAGGGAACCACTTTTTTTTACTGCAGACATGCAGCAGTGCCTCAACCCACTGAGCAATTTCACGGGTGGGTTGTGTCTGATGATCTGTGGTTACGGCAGGGTTAATATTACACGGCACAGCAGCTCGGAATGTATCAACCTGGGGAGGATGAAAGCTTCCTCTGGCGAGGCAAACCTTGTGCGGCAGGCACACGAACCCACCGAACTATCCTGCTGGCAGTGTCAGTAAATGGCTGCCACGTGCGCTACGCACTTGTGACTTGGACAGACTTTCTGCTTTTACACAAGTCTGGCGGCCTGGGGGCTGCGTCCCGGAGAGTGGGGGCAGAAGAGGAGTGTGGGGGCGGGGGCGCGAACACAGGCACCCCCCACAGGATTAACGCACCCCGCCTGAATGTAGCAGCTCACACAGATGGCATTCATTATCCGTCTATCAACCCACTCACGAGACCGAGAACTTGTGCTCCGTGAATTTCTTGGACCCAGGATCGAGAAGGATCGACAAGGCCATTCGCTGCTGTTAGTCTGCTATCCCACATGACCGCCCTTTACCACCAGGTTCTTAAATGGAAGTTAGACCGATTGCCTTCTCTGCAGCGTTTCGCAAAGGGAATAGATCAGTCAGCAAGCGAGTTGTAACAAGCTGCATGTGAATACAACAAGCACTGCCATGGTGATAAACATCAAAAAGCACCAAATACTCACAATCGAGGAACTTACATTTCAGGATGGCACAGTGTTTAATTTCCTGCTTACAAGAACAAGTAAATGAGATATCTGATGTTCTCACATTCAATAATGTGACATTATTACAGGGGGTTAGGCACACCGTAACAGACTGCTATTGCAACACATAAACCCACTGAAAACCCTCACCCACCCTCCGTATCCCCGCCGAAAAACCTACATCCAGGCACTAAAGTGAGCGTGGGTGTCCTCAACTTGGGAGGGGGGAGGCTATGCGCGCTTAATGTGCGAGTGTAGAGGTGGCATGTGAGTGCAAGGGGCGCCAGTACGTGGTAAGTGTGGGGTGTAATTAAATATAATGAAATGAGAACAAACTCCAAGTTGTCGTCCTCCTGCTGGGCTCTCACCTTCCTATACCACGCAAACACCAAACTGCCCATCCCCCTGCTCAAGCCGCCGGCCTCTCCTTGGAACAAGCATGGCGCGTGCTGCAGTCCGCCGCCGGCCTGCGACCAGGAAGTCAGGCAGGCCGGGCGGGACAACCGGAAACAGGAAGTAGGAGGGCGGGAGCCTACCCCGCCTCCCACGGAAGAGCCGCGATTGTTTTGAGCACCGGAGCAGGCAGGAGCCTACCCTGCGCCCCGGTGCCGAAGAAGGAAGGAAGAGTCCTGCTGCCGGTGAGAGCCGAGGAAGCCGGTGAGTGGGGCTTCGCCTTGTTGGGGGGGGCATGTGTGTGCGCGCGCGCGCGTGCGGCGGCGGGCTGTGTATGTGTGTGAGCGTGCGTGCGTGTGTGTGTATGTGTCTTGGAGTCTGTGTGTATGCGTGTGTGTGTGTGACTGTGGGGGGTTGCCTGTCTGGGTGCCTGCGTGTAAGTGTAAATGCGTGTGCATGCATGCGCGTTAGCCTGACTTGCTGGGAGTATGGGAGGGAAGTGCACGGCGCAGGACGGAACGTGCGCGTTCGCGCAGCCAAATCCGACTGCTAAAGCTCGTGACAGTTTTTTGTCCCTCATTCCCCGGCATCGGACAGCTTTAAGTCTCCGTCCCTGGACGCATCCTTCGGATGCGAATTCCAGGGCGAGACCTAAAAAGGAAACATCTGAAATAGCTGAGAGTAGTTTTAAAGAATCAAAGAATTGTTTAAATAGATACTGCAATAAAGAATGGAAATAAAATGTTACCATTATGAAATTAGGGAAATGCGTGAAATGAATCAGGATTCAGCCTAGATGAAACTGCGCCCTTCCACGAAAACCCACACTAAGAAAATATTTTGGTTTTCAGTGAGTTGTGGCACTGGATCATCTAGAGTTCATCATCATCACCAAATGCTTTATTGGGCTCCAAGGAGCCATAAAAGTTCACTATAAAAAAGCATATGGTTGCCTACATAAATATTTAAAAAAGAATAAGAACATATACCATAATTACAAAATTGGAAAAATATAAAATGCTAAACAATTAATACATCATGAATACAAATGTGCTCAGATATAATATACTAAACAGTTAATACAGTTTCTCAATATGTAATACAAGTTTACAGGGCACTGATAACATTTAGCACAGCATGACAAATCTCTAAGCTTCATCTTCATAATGTGGGGCAACATCTTGCCCCAGCGCCAGTCGCACAGCTTAATTGCGCCAATCTAGCGACATTTATATTTGCCAACACCTCATTCCTTGTAATCCATGTAATGCACTGTTTATTTCCACTTTTTTAAATCAACACCTTTTCGTCCACACCCAGGAATGTATGCTATTTCCAAAAGCTTCCCATGTCGAAGTTGTGCCCATTCCCATGTGGTGGGAAAGCACGAAAAGGAGGGCGACGAAACGATTAAAAGAAGGGGGTTGTAAACAGAGTGGGGGACGTAGATAAGAGGGTTATTGAAGGGCGCAAGTGAAGCAAGTGGCAGAAAAGCAGGGAAAGGAAGGTGAAGACACGGTGAACTTGTTAGCATGCCAGGAGAGGGGTGTGTTGAGATGGAGTAGAGGGGGATGATAGGTGGCGGGGAGATGGGAGTGTGTGAGAGTGGGATGTGTGGATAATTGAGTAAGGTGAATGTGAGGATGAAGGTGGAAGAGTAGGTAGCATAGTGTAAGGCAATTTGTAATCTTTTTTCCGTCTAATGAAGAAGCATTCTTTGAGTAATTTTTCAAAGTTCATCAGTGGAATTACACACAGGGTTGGGTGAGAATTAGTGAATTAAGAGTAATCGTGTAAATGCATTAATAGGAGTGATTAATTAAGATGTACTGCAATGATTATTGACTGTTCATGCAATATGTGCAATATACTAATGGTAAATATTTTATCGTTACTCATAGTTACCCCTGAAGAAAGGGCTCTGGTAGCCTGAAATGCATTGGGTTTTCAAATAAATACTGCCTGGACGAATTATGCATTTGTTCGTGTCTTAGTAAGAGGTCGGGATGGGCACAACTTCGACATGGGAAGCTTTTTCGAAATGGCATACATTCCTGCGTGTAGACGAAAAGGTGTGGATTTAAAAGGTAGAAATAAACAGTGGATTACATGGATTACAAGGAACAAAGTGTTGGCAAATATAAATGTCGCTAGATTGGTGCAATTAAGCTGTGCGACCGCGCTAGATTGGCGCAATTAAGCTGTGCGACCGGCGCTGGGGCAAGATGTTACCCCACATTATGAAGTTGTCTGATTGGAGTGTCAGTCGGGCAAGGCACTCATACCAGTGGGTACACATTCTTGGAAGATGAGGTTTAAATAAGGAGAACCGTATGACGAACAGGTGTGCATCCATTACCAATAACTAAAATCTCGAAGCTTCCCAAACATTGTAAATGTGCAAATGACAGTTGGTGAGACCTGACCCCAAACTTTCTCGGTGCTCGAAAGGGAACAAAATAGGGTAAAGTGCATTGTGTTTTGTGCTGTCATGCCATCACAGGGGCAAGGTGGGAGTGATAGAAACCATGTACTTTGTGTGGGGAAAGCCATCAAAAAGTGAAGAGGCTTAAGGCAAAATCTAGTTAATAAAAATTTGTGGCGTTCTTTACCAATTACTTGAAGATACAGCGCAGGTGATAAACTTACACTGGAATTTAGTTGAAGTTGTTTCTCAACCCTGACCCTCCTAAACGCCATACATAACAATTGGTTGCACCCAGAAAATAGCTCTTTCACTTTTTGAGATGACCAGCTAGAGGGCTCAGTCAGATTAGAGAAAAGTTATGGAAAACCGAGTTCATTGAAACTTTACATAGTAGAGCCAAGGAATGTCTAATGAGTTGTCTAGGGTCAGAGAGTCACCCAAAATCTGTCCCCTAAAATACACCTCCGGTTTTCTCCATATTCTAAGCCAAAGGAGAAGGGGCTGTGGTTGAATATGGTCTTCAAAAAAGCCAAGCCCTACTTCTGTGTGACAGTAGTTTGTGGGGGTACATTGAGGGACAGCCAGCAACTTTCTTACAAATTTGTTTTTTATTTTTTGTAACAACAATGACTGGGTCCTCTTAGGCAATTATATATAGATTCAAACGTATAACTCGTACCGTAATTTTACAATTATCTCCCCTTTTCCTTAGTTGCACTAGGGGAAGAGAGTACAACGTTTATTGCCAAATTAAAAACGCCTCCATCCCAATTGCGGCACTCTATATAGAAGCACCAAACAGTGATGTGTGCTACTGTGAAAAAAGTGTGCAGAGGCAAGATAACCCCTAATGGGCGAACCACCATCGGGATACCTGATAGGTACTCACCAGATAAGCAATGTTATCATCATCGGCGGTCATCAAGCCAAAAGTTCAAAACAAAATGTGAGTGCAGTGAAAGACACGTGAAAAAATAATCAAAATGTGTCATTAAAATGCATAGGTATGCACGATTACTGATTCTTTATTTTAACTTTGTGCAACCTACCAGGTTAAAAAGCAAGGTTGGCTGCTAAACATGCATACCAGTTACCACAAGCCGACATGTTTCATTGCCTTCTCAACTTTAAAGGCAATTTCTTCAGGGCTATAGTTTTTTACCACTGCAACGTTGTTGAACACATCAAGACTGTCAATAAAAACATAAAACATACATGAATTGTATTTCCAGCGTACCTATGACACTACTTTTCATAAAGTACACCATTGCACAGAAACCTTAAATTTATATTTACCCTTAATGAACCAAGCTATCTCCTACCGGCCATAAGGATTTATGAGCACTTATTGTGTTGGGCTGCACCCCTGCCTGTGGGTCGCCCTTTGTTTCTAGTCAGGAACTATATCTACGGGGAAAGAAAGACATGTTACAACCAGTGCGGGCCAATAAAACTTACTACCTGAAGTTCTTAGACCAAGATGATGACCGGTACTCGAGTTCGGAAATCGTTCCTCAAGTCTCCGTTTAACACCTCTAGTAGACACCCCTCTATCTCTCTCTGCTTACCGACTGGATCAGCTAACAGCGTGTTATCTCCACCCGTTCTGGACTGTTAGTTTACCTTCCGTATTTTATTTACAAAACTGACTTTGTAAGGTTTGTTCTTAGCCCCAGATCGCCCATGAAATTGTTAAAAGCATCTAAAAGTGATTGTAAACCGTTGGCTGTCCTAGCTATTAGCTCCACATCATTTGTGTACAATAGTATGAGTACTAATCAGGAGTCAATCTTCAGGATATCTTTTCCTCTGCTATACAAGTAATCCTCAAGGCCAATTATGTATAGTAGAAAGGGGAACTTGGCCAATACACATCCTTATAAATGATTCGATAAATGCTGGAATCGTAATGTTCACAACAAAAAGCCAATGTTTGTTTCACAACAAATTAAATGTGTGCAATTTTTTCTGCGTAAATTATTAATTTCTCGTCTTTTGGCTTATAAAGAGTCTACGCGTTTCGAACTACTGTTATTTCGGAGTTCTCATCAGGACCATATCTGTAATGGAAAAACAGAAATTGCTTTAGGATATAGGGTTGACTACCACTATGCTGCCTGTGCCCAATACTACAAGTTTCCTCACCTACCTCGCACTCGTCAGAGAAAGCTGGAATTGTTGTTAGAACCTCAGTCTAAAAAATATATAACGAGAAGCCACAATCAGGAAATGAGTAATTCTTAATCACGTATATCCAACATTCAAACCCATACACTGCTCTTAGTCACTTACTTGGAAGTGTTAGTTGACCCGTTTGGACCAGCCTGGCTCGCCACTGTCTAGATGGAGAAGGGGGAGCAATACCGTGCTGGAATCATTAACACAATATCGTGTGTGTATTTCAGTTCTTAAACATCTAAGATTCCCAGAGCGCCGCTTACCTAGTTGTGCGAGTCAGGCGCGTTGTGTACCTTTTTGGAGTTTCACCGTGACCGTTTTTTCGTTCTGTTGATCAAATCATACGCGATGCATTAGAAAGGTATATCCCAATGCGGCTTTTAATAATTTAAACAGCAAACTTGTGAAGCCGAGCGTTTTATCATATTGCAATGTCTCTTACTTGTGAAGACCGGGCTGCCGAGTGTCTTAATCCGACGCCATCCAAACGCTGACCTAGTTGCTTTCACTTCCTGGTCCGCATAGGATCATGGGAAGTGTAGTTCTCAACCACTGCGCTATTTGTGGTCTAAGGAAACTTTTTTTGTACAAACTTTATTATTTCTGTGTGGTCACCTTAGGTGGAAAACTGACAATAGTTTCGATAGTTATACTTGTGTTGTCCAAAAACGGGTTCAAGGGAAATCGTGGGCAATTAATCGCGTGTGTGGATTAAAGCCCTTAACCCATTAAAATTTCCGACAGTTCGTTCAAGCCTGAAAAGGCTGTATTAAACTTTACAATGAGCATCGCCTCTCTTTTTATCAATTTAGCATCCAAATCTCCACCTCTTGCGTAATTTTCCACTTTCGAAATCACTGTCCAAATCATCTCGCTTTCTTGATGGTTTTTTTCTTTCCAATGGTTGGCCAAGGGGGCGTTAGCAACATTGTTTTTAATTCTCGATTTGTGCTGTTGTATCCTCACCCGTACCTCTTGGTTAGTTTTGCCAATATATAGGAGATTACATGGGCATAGGATTCCATAGACCACATAGCGAGTTTTACAATTGGAAAATACTTCATGTTTCCAATTGATTTCATTATACGTGAAGACTTTTCCTTCCTTTGTGGAATCGCAACATGAGCAGTTGTAAAGTTTAATACAGCCTTTTCAGGCTTGAACGAACTGTCGGAAATTTTCAAACTGTAATTACATTGATTCCCTGACAGGGACAGTGACTAGCTTCAAGTACAGTAATTCATGAAATTCAAAGCACAACGTATATACACTGACATCAAACCAACAATAATAATCAGCAAGGTCCTCCAAAAGGAAAGTGTTTAAAATGTAAACAAAAGCACAGAAAAAGAGACTGACTCGTACACAATTCGTCCAAGGGCTTTAATCCACACACGCGATTAATTGCCCACGATTTCCCTTGAACCCGTTTTTGGACAACACAAGCATAACTATCGAAACTATTGTCAGTTTTCCACCTAAGGTGACCACACAGAAATAATAAAGTTCGTACAAAAAAAGTTTCCTTAGACCACAAATAGCGCAGTGGTTGAGAACTACACTTCCCATGATCCTATGCGGACCAGGAAGTGAAAGCAACTAGGTCAGCGTTTGGATGGCGTCGGATTAAGACACTCGGCAGCCCGGTCTTCACAAGTAAGAGACATTGCAATATGATAAAACGCTCGGCTTCACAAGATTGCTGTTTAAATTATTAAAAGCCGCATTGGGATATACCTTTCTAATGCGGTCACGGTGAAACTCCAAAAAGGTCCACAACGCGCCTGACTCGCACAACTAGGTAAGCGGCGCTCTGGGAATCTTAGATGTTTAAGAACTGAAATACACACACGATATTGTGTTAATAATTCAAGAACGGTATTGCTCCCCCTTCTCCATCTAGACAGTGGCGAGCCAGGCTGGTCCAAACGGGTCAACTAACACTTCCAAGTAAGTGACTAAGAGCAGTGTATGGGTTTGAATGTTGGATATACGTGATTAAGAATTACTCATTTCCTGATTGTGGCTTCCCGTTATATATTTTTTTAGACTGAGATTCTAACAACAATTCCAGCTTTCTCTGACGAGTGCGAGGTAGGTGAGGAAACTTGTAGTATTGGGCACAGGCAGCATAGTGGTAGTCAACCCTATATCCTAAAGCAATTTCTGTTTTTCCATTACAGATATGGTCCTGATGAGAACTCCGAAATAACTGTAGTTCGAAACACGTAGACTCTTTATAAGCCAAAAGACGAGAAATTAATAATTTACGCAGAACAAATTGCACACATTTAATTTGTTGTGAAACAAACATTGGCTTTTTGTTGTGAACATTACGATTCCAGCATTTATCGAATCATTTATGTTTTGTTTTTGTTGTTTGTAGTGGCTTGATTGATGTATGAATGAAGACTGAATGTTTATTAGGATGCACTGCTTTGTAAATAAGTAATGTTTTTCCGAGAAAATGTATATTATATCTGTTGTGTACACCAGGTTTTAATATTTGTATAACACATGTAAAAAATTATTCGCTCAAATAGAAGTGGTCAATTGAAAATCTAAAGAAAATAAAAAAGTGGAATTAAATTCAACAAACACATTGTCTTACCTGTATGTTTGGACTAAACAAAAGTTTGATTTTCAAATTAGCGGCATTGGCACATATTCCTAGCTTGGCCATGCTGTCTAGGAGCAAGATTGGGAGGTAACAATGGGGCGAGTTGTTAAGTTGTTATCCTCCTCTTTCAATGTTGGCACAATAACCGCATCCTGCCAGGTCTGGAACAGCCAGCCCACAATTACAGCCCTTATGACATTTGTAAGCACAGGCCCCAAAATTGAGGCAGTGATTTGTACGGATTGGAGTGGATTTCATCTGGGCCTGGAGCTTTATCTGCAGGGCTATTTTCCATTTCTAATATGATGTCTGTCACCTCGATCGATTTACTTAGGGCAATATGAGCCTCCTGATCACTGTGAACTTCATCAACTGGTACCATATGGGGTATTAGGTCACCGCACCCAAAAACCTCAAAGAAGTACTTTACCCATACTTCTGCTAGTTTTACTGTTTAAGCCTTTGAGTTGTCATAGCCTGAGAGGAGGGGGGATTTATGTAAATGTAATGTAAATGTGCTGGATTTGTAAAGCGCACGGCTGCCCGTAAGCGTCCCGGCGCTTGCTTAGGGAACCCGTCCTGGTATTTCCCTGTGAGAAACCCCGGCAGGGTGTCCACAAGGTGAAAGCCAGACATCCCGCCGCGAGGGGCCGTAGTGGAGATTAAGCAAGCTATTGCCCAGAGTCGCAGAATGTGACCCCGTGAGTTGAGTAGGCACCAGAGCGAGAATTGTCGAGTCCGTGGAATTTTTTAGCCCGAGACCCGCCGAGGCGGGGAATCGAACCCTGGTCCACGGTCGATCTCAGCTTCCGGGTCTGCCGCCTCTAACCACTGAGCCACGCTTCTCCACCACCTCCTCCACCACCTCTTCCAGAAGGCATGAGAGTTCTTCAGTCCCCAAGCAGCATTAAGGTCTTACCAGTCTCTCTCCCTTACTCGTTCTTGAGCTTGAGCTACCCCTTTCAAGCTTGTTTTTTAAGGGCCAGTGAGCCTGAGTGCAAGCATGATAAAACCAGCTTGGGCAATTACTGGCTATCTGGCATTTTTTGTCAATTTTGATCCCATGTACATATTCAGGGTAGAATATGTCTGGACAATTTCTGCAGGATTGGCATCATCTTGTAGGACAGTGGCAGTTTGAGCCTGATTATTCATAACCAGATCCTTCATAAAAAATCTTTATCTATCTTTGGGCATTTGATATTTAGGCGCGTATTCTTTGTGTATTCAAGCCTGTGTTGAGGAGAATTATGAATTTTAGGGCAAAGGTCCCATTTTAATTTGAGGGTTAGGGGATTATGGTCACTTAGGCCGCTTATATGTACCTCATGTTTGCTAAATACTGGGTTTGATTCCTTTGAGGTTAGTAGGTGATCAATTATAGACATGAATCTGACCCTGTGAACGGCGTAACTTGCCCAGAGTTAGAGCTATTGACATCTTGTGCAAACATCAGGTTTCTTGAAGTAGTAACTCTGTTGAGCGCATCTCCATATGGAGTGTGCCATGAGTGTGTGACTGTCTGATCTGCTTAGTCCCAGAGGCCACTTGTTATCCTAAATTTAGGGTTGCATGTTTAGATATTTCAAATCCCCAACCCTGGTTATAGTTATATCAAATATTTTATGGTAAAAGTTGACCAATAGCAAATCAGAGAATTTCTGCAGTTTCAGTAAGAGCATTTGATACTAAGGTGTGCTATAAACTTCCTGGGCATTCATGCCGACAAAAATTACAGATGATAGTAATTAAACCCCCTTTTAGCCCTTCCTGACTTGGATGGGATAGCCGGGAAGCTATAAGTTGATTAACCATTTATAGATTGAGGATCTTGCGACCATGTAGCATGACAACAGAAAATGTTGCAATAATCCACTGTCTTTACCCAATCTGGGTTATGTAACTTGGTTCATAGGCGTGCCACATTCCAAGAGATTAAGTCCCAAGTCTTTATCTGCATAGCATTAATATTATTGATCACAGAGAGCTCAGAGAAGGGAGGGGGATTAAGTTCTTTTTCATCCTCTGTGAGACCAAGGGTTTGTAGTTATCAGTCCAATTGTTCCAGAGATGACAAGGGCTCAAATCTGTAAGAAACTAGTACATTGTGTAGCTGGGAGCGGATTGCTGCTCTATCTCTCGTGGGGCCATTCTGTTGTTCCCTGCTGTTAATACATTGTGAATGACTTAATCTTAGGCCGTAGAAAAAACCCAAGAATTGTGCTCAGATGCCCTCCTGATAAGTGAATGATTAAAAAATGCAGTGTAGCAGGGTTCACACCAGATATGGTCTTTTAAAATGTATTATAATGCAGTCTCCAGGTGAGATTTAATTTGTAGGCTCGGCCTATGTTATTCTTCTGACAGTGTTGATCTCTTTTGACTGTTCACAGGTCCAGCCTGAGTGCTTCCCCAACCAATATATCACTATAGTCAGTAGGGACATATGTGTCTCCAAGTGTGAGGGGTCTATCTTTGGCATGTTCTTGAGGATGATTATGTAAGGCGTACACAGGAGGGATATGGGGATGGACTCAAGATATCATCATGTTTACCTGAAGCAGTTTGGTTATTTTGAATGCCCACTTTTTGCCACCCACTCTTCTCAGGGTCTGTACCATTCCTCAGGAGAAAAGATATGGATGTTAACCAATTGTCATGCAGATGCGCTCTTGAGGCCTTACCATATTCACACATGAACTTCCAAGGTGGGTTGTCTTTAAAGAGCGTTCAACTGGGGCCCAGGCACTTAGTTGCCCAACATCTCCTGGATGCTCTTCGAGCCCGCAACTTTCAATCGCTCTTCCTTGAGCTGGGCTGATGTTAGATAACTTGCCATCTAGGGTCCTGAACTATGTGGTTGTCTTGATGACCTAGTCTGTCCAGACATTTACTGGTAAAATCCTTATGATAAAGTTCTCCAGTGTCCCTCTCCTTCGCTGACTTCTTCCCTACTGGCTTCTTAGCTTGAGTTCCTTACTTAGGTGGTAGAGTAGACTTCGTTGATGAGGGGGTGTTACCGGCTCTAACTGTAATTTCTCTTCTGATTCCCCTAAGGGTAGGACTTTCAGGCCAGTCTATGTTCTCAATCGCTATCAGAGCAGATAGACCATGAGCAGCACACAGATTTAACTGCACAGATTCGATTGTTTGATCATCTGACAAAACATTAGGGGATGACCCTCCTGGGGTAGACTGAGTGGACTGGGTGGATTCCACAACCTCTGTTAGTCTGTCCCAAGGGTTAGCAGACTGCCTCAAAGTGAGGTCCTAACTTACTTCCAATTACGGCCAACTTCCATCTCAATGACACCCTTAACAGATGATAGATAGCTAGTGATAGATTTAGAGGCCACCTTCCCTCTTTTGTCGCAAGCGGTTAATAGACTGCCCTTACGTTTGCCCATTTTGTGCCACCAAACCCAAGACAAGCAGGTTTAAAAAACTAGAGGTTCTGTACCTTTGGCTCCTGTGATGTGCCCGCCTTATTCTAGCCAGTACACATGCCCAGATATTCGGTCGGAGAGCCAAGAGATCGAGCCCAGCTCAGCCTCTTCTGTACTCTCACGGACGCTGATGGGCCTGCTGTTGGGCCAGTCTTCACCTGAGCGCACGCCCAAGTGCATCTGCACTGCAGAAAGTGTTGTGTACTTAAGTGCGCGAGTCAGTAGAAGTTAGCCACACCCTTGGCCTTAATGCTCGCTGGGAGGCATAGTCCCACCCCAGCACCGACAGCAGGAGCAGCCAAAGATGCGGTAGTTACGAGCAGGGAATCGCTGCAGGAATGTCCCAAATTGCAGGAAGTGCTTTGTGCTTAAGAGCACGAGTTAGTAGCAGTTCGCCCCGCCCTGGGCCCTGATGCATGCTGGAGACATAGTCCCACCCCAGTACCAACAGCGGGCACAGCCAAAGATGCAATAGGGGCGGACAGGGAACCGCTGCAGGAATGGCCCGCACTGTAGGAAGTGGTGTGTGCTTAAGAGCATGAGTCAGTAGCAGTTAGCCCCGCCCTTGGCTTTGATGTACACTGGGGTTGTAGTCCTACCCCAGTGCAGACAGCATGAGCAGCCAAAGATGCAGTAAGTGCGTGTAGGGAACTGCTGCAAGAATAGCCCATGCTGCGGCAAGTGACATGCATTTAAGAGCGTGAGTCAGTAGCAGTTAGACCTGCCCTTGGCCTTGATGCGCACTGGGGGATGTAGTCCCACCTTAGTGCAGACAGCAGGACCAGCCAAAGATGCAGTAGATGCGGGTAGGGAGCTGCTGCAGTATTGGCCTGCACTGCTGGAAGTGGCATTCGCTTAAGAGCACGAGTTAGCAGCATTTAGCCCCGCCCTTGGCTTTGATGCGTGCTGGGGGACATAGTCCACACCCAGTGCCAACAGCGGGAGCGGCCAAAGATAATGTAGGTGCAGGCAGGGAACCACTGACGGAATAACCGATCTAGAGTTGCTAATGATTACTTCATACCATATAAGGCTTGAAAATCGAATGTGGACAATCTTTTTTCTTGTAGTGGATCCATGTCATTTGAAAGCCCATTTTATTCTAACACGGGCTATGTATCTCTTAAAAGGAACATCCTTCAAAAGCTGCCAGTCTAAATGCTATACCAAAAGACGTGAACAAAGCCGACCCTCTGTTACAGGGTGAATTACTTTATAACTTATTTACAAGGGTCTTAGGAATGGGTACTAATCCATCTTCATGGAAAGTGGCCATTTTACACCCCTTGCATACGAAAGGGTCAAAGCAGGATCCTAAAAACTACTGCCTCATTGCTCTTCATAATGTAAAATAAAACCTTTTTGCAAAATGTATATCTGATAACTTTTTACAGTGGGTTACAAACCGTATTTTAATTCCTTTTGAGCTATCTGGATTCGGACCAGGATGTTTAAAGAACGACAACATTATCATGATAAAACTCTTGGTAAATAAAACTCTTAAAAAGAATCCTACTTTGCATCCATGCTATGTCAATTATTCCTCGGTATTTGACAAAGTTAATTGGAAAAAGCTATGAGAAGAAATGTCAAAATGGGAAATTAACAGTACTATACTACAGTTTTTAGTATCTCTCCATGATAATATCTGGCTACAGTTTAAGTTAACAAAAGAAACCTGTTGGCAGGAGTTCCGACAAAAATGGACGTAAATAGGGTTATATTTTAGCACTGCTTCTTTTTTTCATGTATATAGCAGATTTGTCATAATTGTTAAACCATTTAAATGCACTTTCTCCAGGGTTAGTAGGTAAAACAATAAAGTATTTGGCTTAGGCAGATGATATTATCCTCTTCTCTCCTGTTCCTTCAGGACATGAAGCACAGTTATTAAATCTACAAAAATTCAACTTGTGAAAATGATCCAACAAAAGGCTATCAATGATTTAGATAAAATCTTTGCGAAAGAATTCATATTTTTAATGAACCTTTGTCCATCCATTCCGCACTGTAATCAAAGACGGGAACCATCTTTGATTACGTTCACCTCAAGATATTTTTCTGCAATGTAAAATTACTTTTTTGATTGTGCGGTAGCTAATAAAGTTTGTGTGGGATTTCTATTCTATGAGGAGTCAATGCATATGAGCGAACACACTCCTGGTTTGAGTCCTGCAGCTGTTAATAAAGCAATTTTTTAAAAAGAACTTCCCATCATCAACACACCTCACAAAACAGTTGCATCAAGAGCATATGGGGATAATACAATGAAAAAGGAGGATGAACACCAGGGAAGCTGGCCTGTCAACGTTACAGAAATACAGACAAATATATTACACAATAGCGTTGTATTCCAGCATATCAATCAATCAATCAATCAATCAGGTCATTTATAGAGCGCACTACTCACCCGTCGGGTCTCAAGGTGCTGGTTTGGGGGGGGGGTGCCGTTACTGCTCGAACAGCCAGGTCTTGAGCTTCTTCCTGAAGGAGAGGTGGTCTTGGGTCAGGCGCAGGTCGGTTGGGAGTGAGTTCCAGGTCTTGGCGGCCAGGTAGGAGAAGGACCTTCCTCCTGTTGTCGCTCTTCGGATGCGGGGGACGGTGGCGAGGGCGTGGCTGGTTGATCTGAGGAGGCGCTTGGGGGTGTAGAAGTTGATCCGGTTGTTGAGGTAGCTCGGGCCTTGGTTGTGTAGGGCTTTGTGTGCGTGGGTGAGGAGACGGAAGGTGATTCTCTTGTTGACCGGGAGCCAATGCAGATCTCTCAGGTGTCCGGAGATGTGGCTGCGTCGGGGGATGTCGAGAATGAGTCTGGCCGAGGCGTTCTGGATCCGCTGGAGTCTCTTCTGGAGCTTGGCGGTGGTTCCGGCGTAGAGGGCGTTGCCGTAGTCCAGTCGGCTGGTGACGAGGGCCTGGGTGACCGTCTTCCTCGTCTCGGTGGGGATCCACCGGAAGATCTTGCGTAGCATGCGCAGGATGTTGAAGCAAGACGAGGAGACGGCGTTTACTTGTCTGGTCATGGAGAGGGAGGAGTCCAGGATGAAGCCCAGGTTGCGTGCGTGGTCCGTCGGTTTGGGTGCGGTGCCCAGGGCGGGGGGCCACCAGGAGTCGTCCCAGGCGGAGGGTGCGGAGCCCAGGATGAGGACCTCCGTCTTGTCGAGTTCAGTTTCAGGCGGCTGGTCGTCATCCATTCGGCTACCTCTCTCATCCCTTCGTGCAGGTTGGCTCTGGCGGTGGCGGGGTCGTTGGTCAGGGAGAGGATCAGCTGGGTGTCGTCGGCGTAGGAGATTATGTTGAGGTTGTGTTGGCGTGCGATGGCCGCGAGGGGGCTCATGTAGACGTTGAAGAGGGTGGGGCTCAGTGAGGATCCTTGAGGGACGCCGCAGATGACTTTGGTGGCCTCTGACTTGTACGGTGGTAGGCGGACTCTTTGTGTTCTTCCGGCGAGAAAGGAGACGATCCATTCCAGTGCCTTGTCCTGGATTCCGATGTTGCCGAGGCGCTGTATTAGAGTGCGGTGGCAGACAGTGTCGAAAGCCGCGGAGAGGTCCAGGAGGATGAGGGCCGCTGTCTCTCCGTTGTCCATCAGAGTTCGTATGTCATCGGTGGCGGCGATGAGGGCGGTCTCGGTGCTGTGGTTCGCTCGGAAGCCAGACTGTGAGGGGTCGAGGGATCCGTTCGTCTCGAGGAAGGCGGCCAGCTGTTTGTTGACGGTCTTCTCGAAGACTTTGGCCGGGAACGGGAGGAGCGAGATGGGACGGTAGTTCTTGAGGTCGGTGGGGTCTGCTGTGGGTTTCTTGAGAAGAGCGCTGAGTTCTGCGTGCTTCCAGCTCTCTGGGAAGGTGGCGGTGTCGAAGGAGGTGTTGATGATGTCCCGCAGGTGGGGTGCGATGACAGCGTCGGCCTTGTTGAAGACGTGGTGAGGGCATATAAGAAGAACACATAAACTAAAATATGGATCCTAGATGCAAATTAAAATATTTGTGACTTTGCCTCATGTCGGTACCAATATGTCAATTTGAAGACTTGTGGAATTTAAGCTTTTCCCTCAAAGATTTGTCCCCTATGAGATTACAAGGAGGAACCTATTGAGCATATAATCTGTTGGTGTCCTGCTTTATTTGGCATGAGGAAGAAATATTTCAAGATTGCATTTGTCACTTCCAATTGATTAACTATTAAGGACTCTATCACTTATTATTGACTTATTGGGAAATTGACAATTCATTAATCTTTCTTACTGCCATCCTTAGAAAAAGTGAATGAACAGTAAAGTTCTTATGGAAGTTATATGTCCTTGGTGGTTTTATAATTAATGTTTTTGTTGTGTTTTACTATAGTAATGGATATATTTTAATATTTTCATACAATAAAGATATTCAATTCAACTGTAATAGATGATTACAGTTGAGTTCTGGCATCACAATGACTACTGCCAAGGCCAGCAGCAGAGGGAAAAGGCAGGTCAGGTCACCGAGCATAATGAAAGCACTGCATAAGGGACAAAAGAATGGTGGTGTTAGACCTTTCTGCATTAAGTTGGTCTTCCTTCAACATTTTTGCGTCCACTCTCCTGTTTTGCTGAATTCAGTTTTTGTTGGCTTAATGACTCTGTGCACTTTACCACTTCTAACCAGTGCTAAAGTGCTTTTGCTCACTCCCTAAAAATAGTAACATTGACCTACACCGGATTGGCATATTTCATTTGCTTGCAAGGCCCTAGTAAAGTGGTACACCATATACCCAGGGCCTGTAAATAAAATGCTACTAGTGGTCCTGCAATACTTATTTTACCATCCACTTAAGTAGCCCTTAAAACATTTCCTTGGCCTGCCATTACAGCATGCATGCAGTTTTACACTGCCTATTTGACTTAGGAATATAACCCCCTTGCCAAGCCTCACACTCCACTTTTATTGCATATACATCACCCCTGAGGTAGGCCCTTGGTAGCCCATAGGGTAGGGTGCATTAGAATTTAAAGGTTGGACATGTTCTTTTATGTTTCACATGTCCTGAATTCCTAACTTCGTTTTTAGCTACCTCTCCCATCAGAAAAACATTGGTTTCCTTATTACTTTTAATAAGTAATAGGTTTTATTTGGGAACAGGTACACATTTCATGTTTGGTATCTGAGAAATAGTAATATACACTCCTCTTTACTAGTAAAGTTGGATTTTAAGTTACAAATTTGAAAATGGTATTTTTAGAAAGTTATCATTTTCCTGCCATAACTATTTAGTGTCTCCAACGTCTTCCTGGGTCTCTTGAATGGTTGTAGTTGGCAGTTTGACTTTGTATATTCCTCCTAGACAGCCACACAATAGAGGGTTTGGATGTGCCTGGACCGGTCATTTGAAACATTGGGCTGTTGGTTCAGTGGGGGCATTAACCCTGCTCAAGCGACAGGCACAATCCCTGTCAGGGTGAACCACAAAAGACACTAAATTAACCTGTGCTTAACCCTTTCCCAGCTTGTCACAAAAGCAGTCAAGCTTATCTCACGTGCAATGTGTAAAGTATTTATCCAGTACACAAACAGCAATAATTGAAAAGACAACATAAGAAAAATCCCAGACCAATTTAGAAAAATATAGTACACTTTATTAAATTATTTTACACATAAACTGCAAAAATCCACTGTTGAGGCTGGGTATCTTTAAGAATATGAAAACTCCCTATGTTCTTTCACACATCTATTATATTTTGTAATGAGAGAATTTGATTAATAATGACAGAACAGGTGACAGTTGTAACAGTTTACCTTTTTAAGCATCAGGACATCCTCTTGTTGGGGTAGCTGTGCTGCTATATAAATTCTTTCATTTATTCAATCGCACACTACTTTAATGAGTGTATAGTAAGTGTGCTGTGATGTATGTGTTATGGAATTTCTGTTTTGATGACAAATTTAACTAAATTAATTGCAAAAAAATGCATCTTTAATACACTGTTACCTTCTTCTTCACAGTTACTCATGTGAACATAGTTGTAGTTGTGAAAAAACTCAACAGAAACCCGGAATGTGGCCTGACCTGCCAAGGTGGTGGATGCACTCTAATTGTGCTCTGAGACTTCCTCCTCCGTCCTCCTTTGTCTGCGCCCGGACCTGCTTAAAATGCACCAGCTGAAAAGCAGAGGCCCCAGCAGACATAGCTTCTACTGTAGGCTTGTGGCGGCGTCCTGACTTGGCGTTCCACCTCCTGAGACGATTGGGGTCCATGCAGATCAAAGCTCCATGGTGAGTCAGATCCTCTGGCAGCCACAATTTGGAGACACTACGCACTCCCCTTCGTATCCCTTGGGTGCACTGGTAGAAGAGCTCCTTGTATAGGGGAGGGCCTTGCTCTGACCCTTGCCTTCCTCTGTTGCCCGCGCGGCAGACAAGTCGCAGGACACTTGCCTGCTTGGACTCCTGGGGCTGGAATGTTTTGCCCTGACAGCCATAGGAGCTGCACCCGCTCTGAACTCCTTTGCATCCACCCGCGTACCAGCCTGGCTGCCCTCCTCCAATTGCTTGCCTGTGGTCCCTGGTCTGGATGCACCTGACCTTTCAGCATTTGACCTTTGGGGAGGTGACATCACCCTGACTGACAGGCCTGCATGCCCAACCCACCTGGTGAATTCCTGGACCCCCCTGGCTTGACCTGTGATCCCTGTTGGCAGACCATGGCTGCACATGCTCTTCGGTTGTAAACGGGCCAACCCAGACAGTGGGCCCTGGAACTGAGCAATTGATGCTCTCCGACCCTGGCAAGTGGGCAGATGGGAAGTGAGCCACAGCTGAAAATATTGAGATGTTCAGACAGGCTGCACGTGCCACCCATAGGGAATCCTGGGGCAGGCGGGCCGGAGTGAAACAGAGTAAGGATTTAATGTCCACCAGTGGCAGATCTACCGACCCCTGGCAACGTCTTCTTTCTGTACTCTGACTGCGGCCTATTTCTTCGAGCAGTAACAAATATGAGTAGCCCCCGAGTGATGCAGCTGCCTCAGTGGTGCACTGCGTGAAGGCCCATCAGTACCTGCTCATTATAGTCAGTCATGGGGAAAGACAAGGCTGTGGTGGCTCAAGCTCAATCCAAGATGGATCGATTGACTGTGCCGTCTCCTAGCCTACGCTAGCGGAACCTGGCCATGAAACATGCCAACCCACCAGCCCCTAAGGACATGCACACTACTCTTTCAGCCATACTGACATTCAGGGAGGCAATGGAGTCAAAGATCGGGGAGTTGGGAGCAGACATTTCCCTTCTTTGACAAAACCTTTGCAATATGGCATCCAGGGTGACTATGGTGAGGGAATGGATCTCCGCAGTTGAAGACTACATCTACACCCTCAAGACCAGCATGGCAAAGATGTTAGCTCTGACTACTTCCTTTCAACAGCAGTTAGATGATGCCAAAAACAGATTGTGATGGAACAATCTTCGCTTAGTGGGGTTCCCCCAGGGGGTGGAGGCCCAATCCTCTGTGACGTTCCTTGAGATTTAGCTGAAATCATGGATACCCAGCAGATCGCTGTCACCCTGGTTTCAACTGGAATGGGCTCACCATCTGCTGGCCTCCCAACCACCACTGGGTGCTCCCCCACACCCATTGATTGAACTGCTACTCAACTACAGAGACAGGGATGCTGCACTGTGCTAGGTGTGCTGGGTAGGACCCTTGAGCCTCAATCCTCACATGTAATGATCTTCCCCGACTATTCCCGTCAAACCCAGTTGCAGAGGAAATCCTTTGACAAGGTTAAGCAACAGCTCTGGAGGCTAAATGTCCAATATATTCTGATCTACCCCGCATGTCTTAAGGTGATCTTTTCAAGACCGCACATAGGTCTTTGATGCCTCAGATGCAGCATGGGAATGTGCAATCGAGCATTGAGTCCTACAGCTAAATAGAACTTTACCCTAGCCGGGACCCTCGGAGAGACTGACCGGCCTTGGCTACAGACACAGGCCCGGGCGACCCCACCTAGGGGCTGGGCGTCCAAAGAAGTTGTACCTTTAACAGAAAGCATTTGGCCTCCTTGGGCTCTGGGGCCTTTGATCGGCTGGCCAGTTATACCCCATAGTGAGGGAACCTCCATCCCAGGGCTTGATCTACACCCACTGTCGAACTGGACTGGCATTGAGTCCTACAGCCAAATAGAGCTTTACCCTAGCTGGGACCCTCTGAGAGACTGACTGGTCTTGGCTGCGGGCCCAGAGAGGGTGCCCCCCACCTGTGGGTCTCACACACAAAGAAGTAGTACCTTCAACAGAAAGCATTTGGTCTCCTTAGGCTCTGGGGCCGGTGATTGTCTTGCCCTATCTTCCCCTTATAGTGGGTGGAACCTCCCTCCCAGGGCTTGATCAGCACCTGCCGTCGAACTGGACTTCGAGAGCCAGTGCCTCAGAGGGGGGGTGATGCAGTCCTGAACTACTGGCTATGTCCGCATGTTCACATGTTCTATGCGACAATGATCTATCTCACTGAAGGAGGAACATTTCATGCACCCATTAACGGTTTGACTGTTCTGTTGTATATGAAGCAAAGTTCGTTCGAGAGATGCTTCTGGGAGGGAAGTATGGGGAAGGGGAAGTTGGGAGGCAGAGGAATTTCTTTGCTTTGTGTTACTGTTCACAGTCATGTAGAAACACCCACACATGCGACCAACATCATAATATAATAATAATAATAATAATAATAATATTAATAATAATAATAATAATGATAATAAATAATAATAATAATAATATTAATAATAATATTAATAATAATCCACATTTTGTAAAGCGCGAACCATCACCCGTTAGGGTCTCTAGGCACTGGGGGCCGTCGGGAAGATTAAGCAAGCTATTGCCCAGAGTCACATGGTGCTGGGCTAATCTGCCGCCGGCCCTGGGGATCGAACCGTGATCCCCAGATTCCAGAGTCAGTCACCCTGGCCGCGACGCCACACCTCTCCCAGCTCAGCTCAGCTGGAGGTACAGATGGCACTACTCCCATCCAAGCCAAAGGGGATTTGGGTGCCCGACACTCTCCCATATACAAATTTAGCTCCTCATCACTGTTGTTCCCAATTAATCAGCCCTTTCTTATGTCATGTAATGTCAATGGTCCTCTCGACCGCATTAAGAGGACAGCTGTTCCCAATTGATCAGCCCTTTCTTATGTCATGTAATGTCAATGGTCTTCTCGACCGCATTAAGAGGACAGCTGTCCTCCAATACGCTGAGCGCCTCCAGCCCCATGTCCTGATACTCCAGGAAACCCACCTGATGGGGCCCCACTGCCCCATCAGGTGGCTCAGACAATACAGCAATGACAGAGTGTTTCATGAGGATTTTGCCTAGGGATCTTGGATCATTGCCATTCTCTTCCATAGAACCTTACCCCCGCTCGGTGATGAACATAACAGCGGACCATTAGGTAGATGCATAGGGTTGATGGGGTTCTAGAAGGGAACCAATATAATTTCCTTAACATATACATCCTACCACATTTGCAAACATGGACTCTGGTTGAATTAATGCAAGTCATCTCCGGGATGCCCCGATAAGTGATGTTCATTAAAGTTGACTTTAATGCTGCCCTAGCCCGTGATAGATGTTTCGGGTGCCCCTGTTGCAGACCACTTTACACAAGACAGTAGACTAGGAGACTAGAGGCAGGCCCTGAGAGTCTGCGATAACTGTAGAACCTGTCAGCCCTCTGGGAGGTAATACACCCATACAACCACGTCACACAAGTTGTTCTCGGCTATAGATCTTATATTTCTTCCAGCGATGTATATGTTACAGGTCACGGCAATGGCCATCTGTACTAAGGGTATATTGGACAACTCCCCGCTACATCCAAAGTGACGACTTAATACCTGGCTTCTTCAATATGAGAAATGTATAGATCTCCTGGCCACCAAACTAGACCACTGCTTTCAGATCAATGCAGGGACGGTGCATTGCCCAGGAACCTTATGGGAGGCACAATTAAGGGAGTAGCAAGAGGCTACATCAGGTGGACAGAATTCGATAAGGCACGTACCATGGTGACCCTTGAATGGCAAATCCTTCACCTTGACTGCCAGTGTACCAGACACCCGTCTAAGTCCCTCATGAGCCAATTGAAGGTCGCATGGGAGACCCTCCAACAAACGGCAATCGAGGAGGCCCACCAATGTTGGATGGCCTCCACAGAATGAAGTTATGAACAAGGTGACAAATCTGGGAACTAACTATACTGGCTTGTCACAGGGGATGGCATCTCATATAGTCCTTGAGATATGTGACGGGCCCCACACCCTGGCAACTACATCCCTTGCTATATCCTCTAGTTTCGCGTCTCACTTCAAGTTGCTACACGATCACTGGGAACGTCAGCCTTGTGAGTGCCAACATTAAATCCTAGATAATATTGCTCTCAAAGCACTCTCCTGCATGGACCATGCAGCCCTTGATGGTCTAATGACAGAAAAAAAAATTATGGAAGCTTTCCATGATTTGAAATCTGGTAAGATGGTGTGACGCCTGCATTACAGGCTGGGTATGAGCCGGTGGTTTGGAGGACCGGATTGCCTTATACACGGATGATGTAGTTAATATTTAAAATGTTGATGTCAATATAAATAACGATACATCTATATATAAAAATTAAATTGCATCTTTATTGACGAATTTGCCCATTGTGAAGTCCACATCAAGCAGACTCAGAAATATGTAGTTAGGCAGGTCCTGAGACCTAGGCCTGAGGTCACTGATTGACAAATCACAGGTGGGGTGGCATGTGGCCAGCAGACAATGTGTGAAAAGGAAATCCCAGATTGATTGCCATAGATAGGCACACCGACACCACAGTGGTACAGAGAATTTAGCCCCAATAAAGCACACATGGCTGGAGAGGTGTGCACGTTGCCAAATCACCATAAACTCAGATGGCACATGAAGTTAGGAACACTTAGCCATTCGAGACACAGCACACATAGTACACTCGATTCATAAACTTTATTCGATTCAAAATAATAGAATCACAAATGTATACAGACCTTGATTTAGAAACATATTGACTCCAATAGGTCAGGATAATTCATTCTACAATTTATACATATAAATCTAAAAATAGAGGTAAAAATTTCCAAAAAGAATTTATACAAATATTACATATCAATTATCAATTAAACACACCCTGTACCAAAGAATATTATTATACCATATAACCAATTGCACCAACATATGACATTGATTTTTAGTGCATTTTATACAGACAGCAAAAAAAGGTATTAACCAAACTAACAGTGCCGTTTCCTAAATTGTAGTGACAGTCGTATGAAGCTTAACATGGCGCAGCATACTCCAGGTGATGATAACGATAACAAATAGTCATAACCCTCTTTATAGTTACATGGTCGCCGACCTTTTAGGATAGGGTTCATAAACCTGCTTCTTGGTTCATTATAAAGAGAACAAAAAAGGACAAAATGAATAGTACTTTGACTGGTTTTGTTATCACAAGGACAAGGGGGCAGCCTCTCACACCAACCCCCTTGTTTTGGAAAGGCAAAAAGAAAGTGAAGTGTGTTTAATCTAAACCTTGTCAGATAAAAGCGCCATTGCACATGAGTAGTAAATGTTAAATAAAATTGGACCTTCAATTTACCCAAACAATTTGTTGGCTGATCTGAATGTAACATACTTAAGCTATTACGATAACTTGTTTTAATTAAAGTTTTTATATCCCCCTGCATATTTTCGGGATTGTCATACAAATGGTCCAAACCAATTCTATGCAGGGTGTCACTAACATATGAAAGCCATGGGATCTGCATTGCACGTTCAAAATTTTTGCAGTCCTGGTGGATGTCTTTTGAGAGCTGAAGGTCTTCTGACGACCATACTTTACCCCATAGTAGTAAAGGGGAAACGCAGATGATGTCAGTGACATATTCCATTCCCATCTCAGTGTGGCAGAAACTATTAGATGAACCTGATGGGATTGATGATAAACGCTTTATGAATTTATTTTCCATGACCTGGATCATGGCTGGGCTTTCTATCCCCCAAACCCCTGCCCCATAAGTGGCCACAGATAGGCACTTTGCTCTGTACAAGGTTTTTAAGTGTGGAACTGGTTTTGTCCTAATTTACTGCAAAAGCGAAATAGACCCTCTATAGATCGGCTAGTACTTTGTACATGCTCCTTCATCAAAGGGCCCCAGCTCAGTTTGTTGTTAAATAAGTTTCCCAAGTAATTAAAATTGTCAACTTTGTCAATGGTAGAATTAATTACCATGAACTTACGGGTTTTTGTCCCTTTGGGACCACAAACCATTGCGAAAGATTTTGCAAAGTTTAGCTTTAGGTCCAGGTCCAGCATAAAGTTGTTAAATGCATCCAAGCAGGTCTGCATACTATTAGCTGTAAGAGTCATTAATACCGTATCGTCGGCATAAGATAACATAGGTATCTTCTTGCCGTTTACTTTTGGGAAATCCGAGCAATGTTCCAACAAAAACTTTTCCAGGTCATTAGTGTAAACTAGGAACAAAAAAGGCGCTAAAATACAGCCTGGTCGCACACCCTCCGTTGAGGGGATAGATTTTGTTTTTTCCCCCCCTGGCCCAAATCTTATGGCCACAGTTGTAGCAGCATGTAATCTGCGGAGCAGGGTAACCAGGGGTTCTTCAAAGCCCATGTCCTCCATCATCTACCATAGTTTATTTCTGCAAACAGTGTCAAAGGCACTGGATAAGTCCATGAAGGCCAGGTGGATAGGAGAACCCCTGGCCTTCATGTACTTACCCATAATTAGTGCCAAATTTAAACACTGTTCGGTCGTTCCCTTTCCTCTCCTAAACCCATATTGGGAGTTTACAATTAGGCCCACAGAGTCTGCCCATGTCTCCAATCTGGCCAAAATTATCCTCCCCAGTAGTTTACATGATGCATCAATTAATGATATTGGGCGATAACAACGTGGGTCGCACTTATCGCCCTTCTTGAAAATCGGGACACTCAGTGATCACGCATTCCCCTTGCCGGACATCCTTACATGGTACCCACTGCCACATTGTGTTCATACAAAGGTCGAGGCCCACCTGGATTCCCCATTCAATACCTTAAATTATGGGTCCAAAGACAGTGGTAGACATTCCTTACCTAAAAAGGATAATCGGAAACATTTTATTACATTCAAAGAACTGTATAAAAGACTATGCTAGACTGATTGTAAATTGAGACATTCCTCAGACCCTATACCAGTGACTGTGCTCCTGGCCACATTGTCTAATTAATAAAACTGTTCCTGTTTTGCCAAAGCCCTCTTGTCTCTTGTTTTTTCAGGGTGTTTCATGCTCAAGCAACATTTTGGCAAGCCACCACCAGAGCTGATTGATACCTTGAACCTGACTGCACCCAAAGGAAGGGGACCCCGCCCAGATGTGTTCACATTTGCGCAACAAGATAAGCAAGCAGACACTGCAATTGATTTGAAGTTAAGCTGAATCCGCAGTTAGTGGTCCTTCATGAGGTAGCCACCACAGAGGGTATGGGACTACATCAGAACTTTAGTGAAGCATATGGTGTATGGCAAACTAGAGAGAAGCGTAAAAAGATAACCTGAGTGCCCTGCAACTGAGAGAAATCTGTCAAATTAAGTATATTATATGTCCTAACTGAGTAGTAGCAAGGCAGCCTCTGGGGAAATACTGCGGAAGTCAAATTTTTTCAATAGTCAGTACGCTAGGAAAGGTAAATATTTATTGTATATATTGTCAGAGTTGACACCTCAATCTTGTTTTTTTACATTTTGTTTGGTCTGAAAGGGTCTCTCAGTGCCACCAGTTTTCCAACGCAGGTATCAAGTGAGAGGTGTTCCTTGCGTGGATCACTGGGCGTAACACAGATGCTACGCTTTTTCCACTGGGTATCACACAGTCTGTATGCCTGGACAGCTGGGTGTGACACAGATCATATGCTTAGCCCCTGGGTGTGATACAGGGTACGATTTGGACATTCAGGGGAAAAGATTTGTACCTGGGAGATTAGGTGTAATTTGTGTTTAGCAAAAGGGGCCTGCGGTTGTCAAGTTATTCCTCTTTTCTGCAAACAACTGTTATTTTGTTCATCCTGGAGCCAATACTAACATACTATCAGGCTCACTTAGGGGCATATTATCAACAACTAGAGATATTTATTGCTAAATAAGCTTAGCAACATTTTTTTTATTGCCGCGCATCACCAGATTTTATCGCAGAGATAACGTGCTATTAGCGACGTTTATCTCCAATGCGATAAAATTTCCGGCGATAGCGGCGAAATACGTGAATATCGGTGGAAATCCAGCGATATTCAGGCATTATCGCTAATAGGGTCTTAACCTGAATATCCACCTCCCATTGGATATACAGGCTAAAATGTGGTCTGAGCAGGCGTTATGTTTTTGCGATATTCGCGATTAGCGCAATTTTTTTCATCGCTACGCCTGCGTTGATAATAGGCGATAGCGATGTAAGAGACTGTACGCCCACTTTGCATGTCATTAGCGATAAATATCGCTAACATGCAAAGCGGGCCCCAAACTGCTTGCTATCGCCTACAAGCTGTCGCTAACTGCTGTTAGCGACAGCTTGCTAATAGGGCGATTAAATTATCGCCGCTTTGCGGCTGAAAACAGCTGCTAAAGCGGAAATAATCTCATATCGCCCGCCTTGATAATATGCCCCTTAGTCCCTTGTACCACGCAGAGCTTCCCCTGGTCACAGGATTGCATTCACTAGGAGTGGGCTAAAGAATGTTTTTTAACAAAATCATAATTTTTTTTTTCTCTTTCAGTTTTTTAGGTATTCGTCGCTTGGATCGCTGGGCATGATACTGATGGTACGCTTAGCCCCTGGGTGTAATACAGGTTGCGATTGTTAATGTGAGATAAATGTGTGATGTTGTGGTGCAGTTAAATCACCACAAACTGATTTGTCCTAAGTAGTGTGTTTTTGTAGATGACCCAATGTTTCATATGACGATGCTTTTATTTTTCACCAACTGTAATTGTTGCCAGAAGTCAATATCGATCAGATACTGTTGTCATTGACAAATTGCACTTTTTCTTTGCTGCAACCCTTCATGTGCATTATTATTTGTGTTTATGAAGTATATAAGGCGCTATGTATTGCCTACAAGGCAGTTCACGATACAGGACCTGAATACCCGAAAAAAGCTTTTCTAGCATATGCGCCCAGCAGAGCCTTGCGCTCAGCAGGTGCCAACCTTCTTATCTTTCCCAGAACTAAGAAAGTTAACTGGGGTGATAGAAGATTTATAGTGGCTACGGCTTAACTATAGAATTTGCATCCCATACACATTAAGATAAGTCCTACCTTGTTATCATTCAGGAAACAAGTAAAAACTTGGCTCTTTGAACAATAAGCAACCAGTCCTCTGCTAATCCCTATAGTCCATAGCGCCGAGACACTCAAGGGTATTTGTAAGCTCTAGAAGTTGTTTAAATACATAAATGAGGAGAGCAGGGGTGGACACAGAGCACCGATCAGGGAGGTGTCAGAGGTAAACTTAGATGAGACTTTTGGCATGGATGCGAGCCTCACTAAATTTTCAATGGAGAAGAGGGGCTGATTGAGAAATCAGGGACCAAGGTAGCCTGGTGCTGACCTAACCAAGTCATAGGAAAAACAGGATGGCACCTTTGCATGCACACAAGGAGAGCAGCGACAAAGACCTATGCTCCTCCACACAAGATATAGATAAACTGACCCCAAGGGAGATAGTGGTCAGAGAGGAAGGCGAGAATTTTGCACAGCCATTCTGCCCCCTGCTAGCCCACCGGTCTGAGGGAAAAGACTGGTACAATAGACCCTGGCCAAAGGAGGGATACTTCAAACCACAGGATATGGCAATAGAACTTCCCCTACATTCAGGAATCCCTAAAAAGATGGTAATGTCATGTCGAGGAAAAACCAGTAGAGTTACCCAAAGGAAAGATGTACCAGCTGCTTCAGAAGGGCACATCAGGGACTGTCTATGTGCCATGGGCTCAAATGGACAAGGAAGGACAAAGTTACCACCATTGTTAGATGGAGCAGGGAAATGGATCTCATGCTATGATTCATGTGGAAGGGGGGCTGTGCTACCCCCTTTCTGGACCAATTTTGGCCTGGGATCCCATCTATGGGGCCCACCCTCTTGATGCTAGGTGCCTATGAGCCCAGCCAGGGCACCCAGTGTGCAGAGTTGGGTACTGCGGGGGAAGGCCCAATACCCACATGGTCCCAGCTGGTTCACTGCATCCAGCAGGAGCCAGCATTGCTCCTACACATATGGAACAGCAAAAATGCTGCCCCCTATGTGCAGGAGACATTTAATCTGTTTTCCTGCCCAACTGAGAGCAAACAAGAAAACAGATGAAAAGATCTGTTTTTCTCCATGTGCCTGCTGGCAGTTTACTTACTGTTTGCTCTTGCTTGGTGGGAGATGTCAAGGCTCTCGCTAAGTGAGAGCAAACAGCTATGTCCTTGAGGTGCGCACCCAGGTCATAGGCCCCCCCTCCTTTGATTTGTAGGGCCAGCCCCAGGGAGGTGGTGGTCTACAGTGCCCTTAAGGGCAATGGAGTGGGATCCACATGGCCCTCCTCCAAATTGTTCATAAAGCCCCGGGGAGGTAGTGGTTCCCAGGGCTCTTAAGAACCTCAAGAGGGGAGCTGCACAGCCCCCCTTTATTTAAAATAACAATTGGCCAGCCCTGGGGAGGTGGCAGTCCCCAGGGCCAAGATTGGCCAATGGGGGGCCGTGTGCACCTCCCTCCCCATATTATATTTAATATTAAGCCCCAAGGACCAGGGGCTATAATACAAACAAATGCAGGAGACCGCGCTTTAAAAAAAAAAGAAATTTGTGGGGATTCACAAATCTTAGCAATTTTCACCCCGAAAGTTTTGGGTAATTGCTTTTGGCCCTGGCAGGGCCTCTGGGGACCTCAGCATTAGGCCTATGGGGGCCAGGGTATTCCCACTCTGCCCCCTTCTCTTTTTTATATCTTTCTGTTTGGGACTGAGTCTGAGTCCCAAAATGGCTGCCAACACTTCATGGTTGAAGTGTTGGCAGCCAATCAGATCTTCGCACAAGATCAGTTGGATTCACGGAACGTAATATCTCAAAAAGTACTGAACAATTTTACAGCAAAAAGTACTCTTTCTGGACCATGGGCTACCTCTCTGCCAAATTTGGTGTAATTCCATCCAGCAGTTTGGGCTGTAGTCGTGTCTAAAATCTGTATGGAAATTGCCTGGCAAAAATGCATTTTGAGGCCCCTCTTTTCTCTGCCCTCACTTGGCGAATCATCCAAAAAATCTCCAGACTGCAGCTGAACTCAGATGTGTACTAGTTTTGAAAATTTCGTCAAACAGTGCCAAAGTTATTGGCAAAACAAAAAAGATTTTCTTATGGAAACTAGGTCCTCATTATATACTATACAACTACCTGTTGGCGACCACCAGTAGGTAATGTCAATCAATATATGTGTCTTTATAGTACTGAATAGAAAATATACAAAAAATTGATTATTCGCCATTTCTTGGGGGGACGCATTTCTGCCTTCTTCCACCTCGTGTGCTGAACGTGGGTGGGTCAGTTATTTAAAATATTAGAGCTGAATGCTCACTGGACGCCGTAGCTGGTAAAGAACTGACCCACCCACGTTCAACATTGCGCACACGAGCTGGAAGAAGGCAGAAATGCAGAAGCGCATCCTCGAGATGTGTGCTCTGAAAATAAAGTATTTAATCCACCTCTACATTACCTTGCACCCGTCAGAAAAGTGCAGTGTACGCCAAGATGGACTTTGCAGCGAGGTGAATACTGCGTCTTGCACCGCCACTGGGCGTAGAAATATCAGTGGTGTGACGAAGCGCCAGCCGTTCAGACTGGAGGAGTATTGGAATACACCGACCCCTGCGCTGACTGCTGCAAAACCTGGTGGCTGACGAGGGGTGCCTTCAGACATGTACATGACGTGGAGGGGTACCAGAACTAGAGGTAACAGGAGATTTGAAAACCGGAGGGGCCCAAGGCATTGGACATTGATCGACCTATCCCTCTCTACCTACCAGCTACCGCGTCCAATGAGCATTCAGCTCTAATATTTTAAAGAACTGACCCACCCACATTCCACATAGCGCACATGAGCTGGAAGAAGGCAAAAACGCTGAAACGCGTCCTCGAGATGTGTGCTCTGAAAATAAAGGATTTAATCCACCCCCATTGTGTTTCACGACACCCGAGCCTAATATTTTAGAGTGGACCCACCTCCACTTTACCTTGCACCCATCAGAAGAGTGCAGTATAAGCCAAGGTGGACTTTAGAGTGAGGTGAATACAGCATCTTGCACCACCACTGTATGTAGAAATATCAGCGTTTTGACGAAGTGCCAGCCATTCAGACTGGAGGAGTATCGGGAATGCACCGACCCCTGCGCTGACTGTTGCGAAACCTGGTGGGTGACGTGGGGTGCCTTCAGACATCTACATGACATGGAAGGGTACCAGAACCAGCGGTAATGGGGGATGTAAAAACCGGAGGGGCCCAAGGCATTGGACATTGTTTGACGTATTCCTCTCGCCCTACCAACTACCGCGTTCAATGAGCATTCAGCTCTAATATTTTAAAGATATGACCCAGCCACGTTCAACATAGCGCACACGAGCTTGAAGAAGGCAGAAACGCGTCCTCGAGATGTGTGCTCTGAGAATAAAGGATTTAATCCACCCCGTGAGTGCATTGTGTTTCATGACACCCAAGCCTGATATATAAGCCTGATTGATACATATATATATAAGTAACGAGTGATGCACTGGACCGGCCGTTTGTGCTGACTACGGAAGAGGAATTAGGACCGCAGACATCCGACACTGAAAACCCGCGGGTAAGTCCGTTTGCCGCCAGGTCCGTCCCTTGTGAGGTGCGAGTTAGCTTTTGCACGGATAGTGCTTAGCGGCTCTAATCCTCCGGGGCAGCGGCCAGGCAGAGCTGTGTGACTGCCGCGCGGTTGTAATAGTGTCCCCTTTCAGGGAGATTGTGTTCCTGAACTGCATCTTTGTCCATCAAGTGTCCGACATTTGTGCGTTCTGCGAGCACATTACAGACTTTCAGTTACCCGGCTTGGAAGACTCCGTGGCCGACACAAAAGTTTCACGTATTGGTGCAGAACGCACTGTTTAATACGTCAGACATTGCTCTACCTGTAACTATTTTGGTATCCAGCACGATACACTATACTGGTGAACCGACAGGCAAGGGGAACTTGACATTTAGGAGAGGGGAAATTGAGTCAGCAACACCCAATACATATATATCTATCTATGAACACAGGTTATTTGGATTGAACCAAGAATCAGTATGGAAGAAGCAAGAGAGTGGAGGGCGGCTGCCCTTACTCTATTTAGTAGAAAACCGACTGCTACAACTAACACAAGCAGGGTGACCAACCAGGACCCCAAAAGACAAAGTCTGGAAGACAAGGTTAAAAAATTGGAAAAATTGAAACGCGCTGAATTATCAAAATGGTGGGAGGCGATTTCGCTACAGAACTATGTTGATCAAGCTATGGCACCGCGTGGCTTAAGGATATTCATAACTCCAACCTACGAAGCACCTAACCCAGTAATGCTCAAAGAATGGTCAGAACATTCAGCTACTAGTTCCAAGATAATGATGGAAATCCTTATAAAATTTGCCTGGATTGACAGAGACGAATTACTAAAACAAATACAAGGAATTACAGAGGAACTAATCCAATTAATGGACAAAGATGCTCTGAAAAAAATGTATGACACCATGAAGGAACGTCTCAATAAATATGAGGAAGAGATCAAAGCCAGGAAACAGAGGAAAATGAATAGAGACTATGCCGACTATGAGTGTAGAAGAATCCTAACATTCAGCAAGAAATATGACCATCTTTATAGAATTCAATCACAGCAAGCTGCCAACGATACCACTAGTAGCACCTTAAATGAGAGTAACTTGCAAAGTGACACGGAATCTGACATCACGGGAGGAAGCATGTCTGGAGATGAATCTACAATCAAAAAACAAGTCAATTTTTTAGACGAGTTCCGGGTGATGCAGAAAGATCGACAAAATGTGAGAGACTATGCATCACCGACCCCAAGAGGAAGAGGACGCGGACAAGGCAAGACAAGGGGAAACGCCGGAACCGCAAGAAACTACTCCAACAACGGTGGGAACACCGACAAAACAAAGGGCGCCATGGGAAGCCGCACAACGCGCTCAAACAGGAAATACTAATGGATGCTGAAATGGTAAATAAAACAGTTGTGAACTTATCTAAGAAAGACTTGAGTGTGAATGAAAAGAGAACTCTTTGCTTAGGACTGTCTTTTTGTCCCTCCACACGCTTTAACTACACGGATACCAGAATAGATACTTTTAAGTTTGTGCGCAAACTGAAATTGAATAAGTGGCATAAACTCAAAAGACTGGGACATACTGCTAGAACCACATCCAGGAATGAGAATTGTACCAATAATTTTGAAATTGGGGATGTTGATGCTCTGCTCACTATAGCTGAATTAGACAACACAGATGAGAACCATGTTGCCCAGATCAGTACGACTCAAATTCTTGAGAGTATGGAAATAGAACAGAACGCGGCGGCCAGAACTGATTTTAGAATGAAATCAACTTTCATGCCCATACTCCCCCATGACAGTATAGATACTTTTCATGAGTGCGTAATCAAGGATCTGTCTGACCTTAGACACAAGCAAGTCAGAAACAATAACAAGAATGAAAACAATCTCTCGCTTAACCAACGTAAATTCCTTAAAACCCTGTATGACGACAACACCATAACCATTCGTCCAGCTCATAAGGGAGGGAACATTGTTATTTTGGATAGGGATGACTATATCGGCGAGGCCATGCGACAACTCAGCGATAATACCTTCTACATACCAGTTACCACTTTGATCTACAACCAGAGCCTCATTTCCATCTGGGATAAACTGGTGATGTGGAAAGACAAAGGTCTGCTCACATGCGAGGAATATTGCTACCTCAAATGTGACTTTCCCAAACTTCCGATCTTGTATCTTCTACCGAAGTTACATAAACATGATACCAAACCCCCTGGACGCCCTATTGTGTCTTCTATAGGTAGCGTAAGTGAACATGTCTCAAAATATGTTGACTTTTTCTTACGCGAGTTTGTCAGTCAGCTACCTAGCTACATTAGGGACACCAAATACTTCTTGTGCAGAATAGATAATCTTGTCTGGTACCCTAGTTATCTTTTTGTTGTTCTTGATGTTCAATCGCTGTATACCATCATTGACCATCAACAGGGTATTGAAGCGTGTGAGCATTTTTTGAGTAATCGTGCTATGAGATTTCGGGAACATACGAAAATGATCATTGAAATGATCTTGTTTTGTCTCCAGAACAATATTTTTTCTTTTAATGGTGCCCTCCACAGGCAGATCAGGGGTACTGCGATGGGGTCGTGCTTTGCACCCAGTTTCGCTAACCTTTTTATGGGGTATTGGGAACAGGAGATAACCGCAAGCACGACCCTATCGGATGATTTTTCAAAAATTGTCATGTGGCTTCGCTACATTGACTATTTGTTTATCGTGTGGAATGGCACCAGGGACGAAGCAGAATGCTTCATTGAAAAACTGAATAGCAACAGATACAATATCTCTCTCACTGGGAACATCAGTGACACCGAAATTGAATACCTTGATGTCAAACTCAAGATTGAGAACAACACTGTATGTACTACATTATTCCGCAAGGCAACAGCGGGCAACAGTGTATTGCATGCACTCAGTAGCTACCCCGAATCTCTTAAGTGGAGTATGCCCTATGGTGAGCTGCTGAGGGCCAAACACAATTGCAACACCGACCTTACCTTTCATGAAGAGAGTGCCAACATTGTGGAAAGATTCCTTAAACGGGGTTACCCGCAGTGGGTATTAACTAAAGCCTTGAAAAGAGTTGCAGGGGTAGAAAGAAGTGAAACTCTCAGTGACAAACCTGACAGTACTGCATCTAGTGACACTGATGTCACACGCATGATTCTTACCTACAATTCTGACTCTCAAAAAGTGAAAAAGATCATAACCAAGAACTGGGATATCCTTAAATCCGACAGTACTCTGGGAAACACCATGCCCAAAGACCCAATATCACATACAGACGCAATAAGAACATACGTGATCTGGTGGTTAGAAATTATGTGACTCTGTGTCCCCCTAAAACACAGCATGGGCTTGTTGGTTTTTATCCTTGTGGCCACTGCAAGGCCTGTAAAAACAGCAAATACAAAGAAACGGTGGTCTACAATGGGGTGACCAAAAACCTCACACAATTTCTTACATGTGGTATGAATTTTGTAATTTATGTAATAACATGTACTTGTGGACTGTGGTATATAGGCAGTACAACCTGTCCTGCCAAACAACGCATCTTGGAGCACTTGAGAGCGATAGTCAATCATGACCCCAAATACCCTGTTGCCAGACATTTTGAGCAGCATCATTACTCCAATACTGCCGACTGTAGCTACATGATTTTGGAACATGTCCCGATGAGACCCAGAGGATGGGACAGGGTCCTTGCACTAAGAAAAGAGGAATCTAGATATATAATTGATTTCCAGACTAAGATCCCAGGGGGTCTTAATATGGACGAGGAACTTGCAATACACTTGAAAGAATGATCATTTCTTATGGACATTGTTCTTGTCTGCAGTGATTATCTCAACTGGACAGTCTGCTTGTCTGTCTTTTCGGTTTTTCTAATATTCAGTATACTGTGATTTTCCATGAATATAAGTATATATTTACTGCTGAAAATGCTGAAACTGTTATCTTTTGTTTATAATTCATGTATCTTACTTAGTTTTAATTTTATTTTATTCTTTCTTCTTTTTTCCACAGGAGGAAAGGAAGGGGCCCATTCACGAACATTCACTTCACGGGCGTACCTAACCTTTGCACTCCTGCTTTAGAGATCACGTATGTTACTGGCATACATCACTGTTTTTTGAACATCACTGTGGTTGGTTTGGTGCACTAAGCATATTATCCATCTTCCTGGCCCTGTGGAGTATGGCACTTGCCATTGATTTACTGCTTATGTGAGGAGTTACTATGGTTATCTCTGGTCAGATTTCATCATTCATGTGACTGTCTACCCTCTCACTATGTTTGGGCACTTGCCAAGTATAAGTTTTTGAGAACGATAGACTAGCCTTTTACTATGAGCCAAATAATAATAACTTTGCCATGCATATTATTGTGTACAGGATTCAGAGATAACTTCTCTGTTTAATGTCTATTTTTGCTCGTTTTATTTCATTTTCTGACATATTGCACTAAGTATGTTAAAACACCACTCCAAGATGGCCACAAAAGTTTTACGTTCACTGGTCCTTCCTTGATGTTCATTTGTAACTTTATTAATGTGGTTTGATCTCTGACACGTCTACACGTGAACAAGCTGCAAGGCGAAACGCGTTATGTGGATTAAACCTGTGTTCGTTTCAATTGGTGTTTCCTGACTCTGTTTCCTGAGAGCGCACGTACTTTGTTTTTGTAATTTGGGATATATATATATATATATATATATATATATATATATATATATATATATATATATTCACTGAAAAAACCATAGGTTTCAGACCTGATATAGTTAGGAATTAGCATTTAAAAAACCTTGGAAATTCACTGAGAAAACTGTAGATTTTAGGGGTGTTATAGTTAGCTGGACATTTCACTCATACAAAACCATTGAAATTCCTCCGATATAGTTAGTTGTACTAATATATCTCGCACGCCCGCAATCCACTGCTGATGATGTTACATATTACATCATTCATGACATAGTCAGTGACATCACTGATGACATTTCAAATGACATCACTGATGACATCATCCAGTGAATGTGGTTTGCTTTGTTATTTAAATATGTATTATATATATAGCAATTTGCATTGAAGAATGAGTGGATATATAAATATACATTTCTGGATGGAGGATTTAGTAGCAGTGTGATTGACTGTTTACTTGACTAATTTAAAGTGTCTCTCTAAATATATTGGATAGTGACTAAACTGTGTGAACATCTGTATCACTTTGTCAGTTGTTGCAAAAACTACTTCTCCAGTTGGTTACTAGCTATTTGAAAGTCTATATTAGTTATTGATTAGTTAACTAAGTATTTGTATAGGAGAGTAAATGTGTGTGTGGTTCGGTGGGAGGTGTGCAACTGCCCAAAGATGTGTGAATTGTTGATTTAGTAGGTATATGACGTTAAGACTACATGTTATAACAGTTGTTTGGGTGAGTGAATATCTTTATGGGTGTGGTGATGAGCAAATATCTCTCTTAATGGTACATTTCCAACAAAGTAGAAAAACAAAAGGCAATGTATGTGTCAGTTGTTGTTTATAAATAAGTATACGTAAGACTCACTGATTGTATGCGTGACTGTATAGATAACTGTATACTTGTAATAGTGATTTTATAACACACTAAGTATAATCTACTATCTATATGAATAGATAAAGTGGTGTTTGTATAAGTGTATAGCTAAGTAAATGTAAGTATGATTCATTGTTTGCATAAGTTAATAGGATGACTTTATAAGTGAATAGGATGTGTGCTGGTGTGTAAAGTCGATATAGGTGTATAAGTATATTTGATAGTGTTCTATTGATCATTGACTGCATGTATGAGTGAATCTGTAGGTAAGAGATTAGATGTGTGTATACATCTAGGAATCACTGAGTGTTTTTTTAGGAACTTGTATTGGTGTGTCAATGGATTTAAATATGGTACTCTGTATTTTAAAGTGAGTGACGAAAGGTTATACTAGTGTATGATGAGGTGTATCGTCACGTGGATGATGTCATCAGTGCTGTCATTTGAGATGTCATCAGTGATGTCACTGACCATGTCATGAATGATGTAATATGTGACATCATCAGCAGCGGATTGCGGGCGTGCGAGATATAGTTAGTACAACTAACTATATCGGAGGAATTTCAATGGTTTTGTATGAGTGAAATGTCCAGCTAACTATAACAACCCTAAAATCTACAGTTTTCAGTTAATTTCTAACGTTTTTTAAATGCTAATTCCTAACTATATCAGGCCTGAAACCTATGGTTTTTTGAGTGAATTTCAAAGGTTTTTTAAATGCTAATTCCTAACTATATCAGGCCTGAAACCTATGGTTTTTCAGTGAATTTGCAAGGGTTTTTAAATGCTAATTCCTAATTATGATGTGTGTGAAACCTATGGTTTTTCTGTGAATTTCTAAGGTTTTTTCAATGCTAATTCCTAAATATAACGTGTGTGAAATCTATGTTTTTTTCAGTGATTTTACAAAGTTTTTTAAGTGCTAATTCCTAAATATAACTTGTGTGAAGCCTATGGTTTTTTCAGTGAATTTCCAAGGTTTTTAAAATGCTAATTTCTGTATCAATTTTTATATTTTTTATATATTTATTTTCCAACAAACTGCCTTTGTATATTGTAATACATTGACTGTATCCTGTAATATGCAACGGCACAGCTAGTTTTTATGATTTGGATAAAGTTAAACAGTATAGTCTACATCTTCAATCAAAATATAAACAGTCAAATTTGTCAATTAAATTTTTTTTTCAATGTGCGCGCAACGTGCGCGCACCTCGTGATTTAAAAAAAAAATGTTTTCTTTGCCGCATTGCAGAGAGGTGTAATGAGGCCACGCCCTTTTTACACCTCTCTGCAACGCAGCCCTCGGGCGCGTTTGCAGAGGGGGAACTAATTCCCCTTGCATACTGGGGGTCCCTGGGGGCCAACTAGCCCACCTGGAACCTCCAGTATGCGCCAGGGGGCTGCATTGCAGAGAGGTGTAATGAGGCTATGCCCCTTTTTACACCTCTCTGCAATGCAGCCCCCTCGCGCGTTGGCAGAGGGGGAACTAATTCCCCTTGCATACTGGGGGTCCCTGGGGGCCAACCAACTAGCCCACCAGGGCTTCCAGTATGCGCCAGGGGCTGCGTTGCTTTGTCCCGGGGGACGGCGGTCCCCGGGGCAGTGTGGGGGGGATTGGGGCCCCCCCACACTTCTTTATCACTATGCCCCTCGATTTGGTCCCCCCGGGGGGTAATTTGAAAAGAAACAGACCGGGTTTTTAAAAAACATTTTTTGGGCCTTGGGGGTCCTTGTGGGAACACCTGGGCAGGCCTAGGGGGTCAGGGTGTTTCTACCCTGCCCCCTTTTTCTGTTCTACACGTTTGTTTTTCTGATTTCTTGTGCCTCGGTCTACTGAGCACAAGATGGCTGCCAACACTTCCTGGTTTGAAGTGTTGAAAGCCAATGAGCATGCAGCTCGTGCTGATTGGTTGCCACTGTCTGTCAACACTCCAAAACAGAAATTGTTGGCAGCCATCTTGTGCCTCGGTAGACTGAGGACACAAGGACCCCAAAGGCCCCAAAAAATGTTTTTTTTTTTTTTTAAATCGCGGGGTACGCGTACCGTACTCGTACGGTAGGCGTACAGTGCACGCACGGTGCACGCTTATAGATATATATATTTTTCTCTTTTGATTTTCTCAGGAACTACTGGAGGGATTTACACCATTTAAGCAAAAGCGTGCTCTGTGAATCAGACTCTACCATTTTGCCAATTTTCTTGTAATTCCGTTCAGCCGTTCGGGCTGTAGCCGTGTCTAAACGTCCTAAGGAAAATAACATGGGGAAAACACGTTTTGGGACCCCCCTTTTTCTCAGCCCCCACTTGAGGAATCCCCCCAAAACTTTCAGGGAAGAAGCGGAGCGGAGCGGGCCATCTTCTTTGAGAAATTTGCGAAGATTCATCAACCGGCGCCAAAGTTATTCCAAATAGAATGTTGTGGATTTCTTATGGAAACTAGGTCCTATATATCTACCTACTGGTGACCGCCAGTAGGTAATATATATATATATATATATATATCTATATATATATATATAGATATATATATATATATATATATATATATGTATATATAAATATATCATCAAACAAAGTTAGCACCTGTGAGAGACACCAACAAGTGTGTGATTCCTCAATATTTATTGCTGGCAGCAACAACAGGTAAAGACAGCTGGTAGTAACAGCAAAGTTCAATATCACCAGACGCGTTACGGGAACAGCGTTCCCTTCTTCAATGGCAAAGTCCTTTTCAGCCAGACCTCATTACCTGCACGAATTATATCACAAAGTCATGCCCCAGTGGGCGGGCCAATCCCTTGGCCTTCTGGTCTTGGTAGTGCAAGGCTGGTGTTACCCAAGTGGGTTGGGTCGGGTGAAATACAAATTTCACCCGATGGGGCGGCTATGCTGTGATGTTTTGGCAGCCCATGTACAGCGGAAAATACAATTGGATTCCTTTAATTTTTGATGGCAGCTGGATTGACTCTTGTTAAGCCTCGACATTTTTCTGATCTTTTACTGGAAACTGAGAGTTTAAAAGGTAGGATGGAATTCTTTTTGTACTTTATCCGGTTTCTGCTGGGGCCTTGTCTTTCCGAGCTATGGAGCTAGCAAATAAAACCGCTAGCTATTGGATCCCTAGGATACTAAGGGGGAGAATTACTCAGATTTTACACGGTGTTTGCATCACAAAAGTATTGCACATTGGCGTATAATAATTTTGTCCCTTGCTCACTTTGCCACTGGATTCAAGCAAGCCTGGCTGAAGACGGCTGAAATGCCAGAAACCGGTCCTAGGAAGCTTGTTTCCGGTCCAGGGAAGGTATGGCTTGGCAGTTCGGGCTGGACTGTTCCCATGAGGCACAGGGTCAGACTGATTTGCATATGGCAATGTCTGAACTGGGGTGGCAGAGTGGGCTAAAGAACGGTGATGGATTAAACCCAGAGCTGTTGACTGGGTGTGAGTGTTTGATTGGTTCAGATGCTCCGTCCATCACCACCCCCTTTTGTACCGATTTGTTCGCCATAAATTGGCAGGGTATGCTCAGACGTGAGTCCCTTGCTCACTTTGCCACTGGATTCAAGCAAGCCTGGCTGAAGATGGCTGAAATGCCAGAAACCGGTCCTAGGAAGCTTGTTTACGGTCCGGGGAAGGCATGGCTTGGCAGTTCGGGCTGGACTGTTCCCATGAGGCACAGGGTCAGACTGATTTGCATATGGCAATGTCTGAACTGGGGTGGCAGAGTGGGCTAAAGAACGGTGATGGATTAAACCCAGATCTGTTGACTGGGTGTGAGTGTTTGATTGGTTCAGATGCTCCACCCATCACCACCCCCTTTTGTACTGTGATGTTTTGGCAGCCCATGTACAGCGAAAATACAATTGGATTCCTTTAATTTTTGATGGCAGCTGGATGGACTCTTGTTATGCCTCGACATTTTTCTGATCTTTTACTGGTAACTGAGAGTTTAAAAGGTCGGGTGGAATTCTTTTTGTACTTTATCCGAGTTCTGCTGGGGCCCTGTCTGTCCGAGCTATGGAGCTAGCAAATAAAACATCTAGCTATTGGATCCCTAAGATACTAAGGGGGACATTTACTCAGATTTTACACGGTGTTTGCATCACAAAAGTATTGCACATTGGCGCATAATAATTTTTTTCTGATTGACTTTCCAGCACTAAACTTCTTTAGCGCTGGAAATAACATAGCAGAAACGTGAAGCAGGGATAGCACTGCATTGCATTACTTTGCACCAAGGGTGAGTACCATGAGTAGTGCATGGGTATTCTCATGCAACCACCCAAGGTTTCTGATGATAAACCTTATTTACTAAATAAGGCAGAGAGGGTTTAGCATCAGAAAACTGCACCCTTTTGAAGTAGGTTCAAGGAAGTAGAAATGCCTTTATTTCACCTTCCTTTTACGACTTTGTACATGTGCTGCACTCTACAGCACACATACAAAGAGGGAAAATGGTTAAAGTAAGTATAAGCATAGTATTTTGTTCGGGAAGGTTATCCTTCCAGTACAAAACCTATGCCTTACTCATGGAGACACATTTGCACTATGGCACAAAGATGTCTCTATGGTGCACGGCAGCTGATTTCAGCGCCGGCTCTAGGGAAAGGGAAAGAGAGAGCCATATTTCTGTAAATATTGTGCTCTCTTCCTCTGTCCTTTTCACATAGTGCAGCATTTGCGGCTGCTGAACTGCACTGCGTGAATAAGTGTCAAATCTGACCCCAAGTTGGAAGCATGCCTCCAAAGGGGAATAAAGGCAAAACGCTAAAGTGTTGCAAGCACCCACCTGTGTCTGTCACTAAATTAGCATCACGTTTTTTAATCAGCCTTAGAGCTCTAAGCTGTCCAGTGCATCTGGGGTACCAGGTTCCACTATTAAAGCAGCCTTGACTAATTCAGAGCTTATTCTGCAGCCACTGCAGCCACCACAGATGTTGCAGATCCCAGGCAAAGACAGGATGTTTACTCATTGGATCTAACAGCAGTAAACAAAGACCCTGGGGAGATTATACAAAAGGTGATCGAAATTACTAGACATGACATGCGAGGGTACTGGGAATCCTGGGTCAGCGGGTGAGAGAATTGGAGGACCCATGGGTTACATTGAAGGAAGTGCCTCGTGGTTCTAATTCATCCAAAACACTACCATCAGACAACATCTTGGGTGTTCAACTGCACACTTATTTGTAGCAGTGGTTTACATCATCGCACATCCACAGTTGTAACATGAGGGCAAAGTAATAAAGCAAAATATATATTTAAATTGTTAAAGCACACCAATGCAGTTGTTACATGGTATCCTTACACTTTGCTATCAAAAAAGTGTATGTTGTTGGTGAACTGAGGAATTCACAAAGCCAGTCTGCAATCTGTTAATACCGAAGCACACTCCAGAGCACTGTGTACATAGTTATATTGACCAGTGTTTCACAGTAAGATTCCATATTAGGCAAGTTTTTTTTATTTTGGAAAAGTCCAGTAAGTCTTAGTTGATAGCTCATGGGGTGTATTTCGCCAGTTCTACAAGCCATGACTGCAGTTTTTGTGATGCTCTGGCAGCCGACACGTGTTCTGCCTTTATGCAACTTTTTTTAGGCTGCAATGTTGACAAGAGTACATATTTCATATATTTGTTCCAAAATATATACTGTATACATTTGTAATTGATGCACGCCCCCTATGTGAAGGTGAACAAGCATAAAGAACAATAAACCAATTATAACTAAGATCATGAATTAATATATTCCCTACACGAGTAGGGAACATGCACTGAACAATTATATGATGACAGAACCAAATGTGAGCTTCTAACCACGTGTCTAGAAGTCCGAAAAAGAGCATGTGAAAGGTTAAGTCAAGGTATAGGTATAAAGTGTTATTAATCAAACTACGGAAAACTACAAAGTCTCAAGCATGCAAAAGGAGATCCCAATTTCCCCACACCCAACCGTTAACTTATGTGCCTTCAATGCAAATCAATAAAGGAGAAGGTGGATCTAATCAACTCTTGAAAAAGTGTCTCCCTCTGAAGCACAAAATATACTGCTCAGCTGTGCGCCTGTGACCACTAACTGGGTCTACCCAGCACAAGGTAGTGTATCCGTAGGTACGAATATGCTAATCAGTATTCAGTCTTTGTAGAGGAAATATATTATAATTTATAAAGAAAATAAACCTGTCTCTCACGATGATTCATATTAAGGAAATGCCTGAATTACAAGTTACAACTGTCGTGGTAACCACTGAATCGGTCTATGTAAGACCAGATGGTCGTTGCTTAAATCCAAAAGTTGTAGTGAGGCCCTGATAAGCATATGACTTTCATAAAAAACAAGTAACAAAACATGCTAATTGGGTCTGTAAGGGCAACAGAAATCTACAGTGTCAAAGTTTTAATATTCTGCAAATAAAACTCTACTCCATGGAACTGCAATATTATCTGCATATATTCTGTCGGTTGGATGAAGTCACAAAGCAGTGTTGACCTCCGAATGCTAACATTGCTTGGTGTCCAGAAATCAACAACAGACTACTGTAGTAGTTGCGTACCAGGAGAAAAATCCCTGCCATCTTGGAGAAGAGATAAAATGATAAGCCGTATTGGATGTCTGAATATGCAAGTTAGTATCTACCACGCTTTAAGTTAAATCATAAACCATCAGGAGAATGCTGTATCTCTAAGGAACTAGATCGTGCATATCTGTGCTAATGTCCAGTAGAATAAAGTTGTAAATGTATGCACTGAGTAAACTTGGACGATAGAAAGATGGTCTAGCATCTAATGCCACTATTTTGGAACAAATAATGACTGTATAATAACATGAAATATAAACGTATTATCAAGTATGATAATACTGTGAAAGAGAGAGAAAAACAAATTAAGCAAAACAGTGGTGTGCCCCAAACGGAACCCTTGATTACAGAATGTTTTTCATCTGAGTCACATGATATATTGCAAACTAGTCTCAATCAGTATAACAACATATTGACCATAAACACAGAAGAGCACAATTCTTATTGACAGCATGTAAAAAAGTATATAGTGTAACACAGTAGACGCTATACTACAACGTGAAATATCATAATAATTTCTCAATTCAGTAATTGTATATGTAGTGCTAAAATGAACTGATAATGGGTAATTTGTATCATTATTTCCTATTGCTCGACAGTGTCTTAATCTGTACCTAGTCATCGGCAAATATACCATGGTGAAGCCAGGGACCTTATACCTTGGGTATATGGTCCTGACTTCTTCCTTTGACTGGATGCAGAGGGGGAGACTGTGGGAGAAAATGCTGTTCATGGGCATTACCCAATCTATCATCTATTACTTAGGAGCAATGCACCACGGAGTCACAGGGAGAGTACATTATGGAGCAGCTGGCGAGTTTACCCCACCAATAAAGATGGATTGTGGGGTTTGCCAGGGATGCGTACTTGCTCCATTTTTTTTTTGCTTATATATAAACGACCTAGAAAGTAACATCAGAACTGGTAACATAGATGCACCAATAGTAGGTACCAGGTCTTTACTGGCCCTACTATATGCTGATGATTGTGTTTTAGTGTCGAGAACAGGGGTGGGATTACAAAGGCTTTTAACTGGTTTTAACGATTTTATGAGTAACCTTGGCCTAAAAACCAATGTTGCAAAATCACACGTAATGGTAATAGGTAAATCTCCAACAAAAACAAAAACATTTTATATAAATAATGAAACACTGTCCCGGGTATCAATTTTTTCTTATTTAGGCATACTTTTTAATGAAAAAAATTCATGGACACATCTAGTAGATGCAAGGATTGGAAGCTTTAATAGAAACGCAGAGGCCATCTTCGGATTCACAAAAAAATTAGGCTCTCGCCCAACCAAAGCCATAATAGACATTTACAAAGCACGGGCATGTGCCGTTGCTTTGTATGGTGCTGGAGTATGGGGCTTTACCAAAACCTTTGGGCTTAAGAGCGGAAAATATGATGTTAAAAAGCATATTGACATTACCGAAAAGCACTCCAGCCACTATGTGTCACAACAAACTAGGTTGGCTTTTTATATGCAAATAGCTCTTCCGAAGCTCTGGCACAACATAAGGACTAAAAAAATTGTTAAAAAATGATTCCTGTGTTTTTATTTTGTCAAAGATGAATTTTGCTATGTACATTTATGTTATTCAAATGTTTTTTACTGCTCTTTTACGGCTAATTTAGCCGAATAAAGATCTTTGACTGACTGACTTCCTATTGCTCGAATGTGTTCTTGGATTCTTTCCTTAAGCAGCGGAATGATGCTTCTTATTTACTTCTGCTGACAAATACATTTAATGCAAACTTTGCGTAACAATTGATAAAGTGCTCAAGGTGAAATTTTGAATTGGTATTGTATTGGAAGCTCTTAGTCTTATATTCTGCGTTTTAATATATATAACATAAATCACACTTAAAAAAAGTTTTTTTTTAATGTGGCAGCCACGTTTCTCTAGTTCCAGCCATCTGTGAATCCATAAAGCAATGGCAAAGTATGTTTTTTAAGGTTTTACCCCTGCTAAACGTCAGTACGGATTTCCGTGAATAATTCCCTTGAGGGTATTATCCAGGCGCAAAAAATGCCAATGTTTATGTAAAATGCTATACAGTGAGTGATTGAAGCAATTATATAGTGTGATGAGTGAAATTATTTGGTTATCATTTTATTTATTATGTTTATTAGTTAATAAAGTGTGTTGTTTCACCTTCAATATTTTTTGTTTTAGTTGGGAAATGACTTCCCAAGGATAGCCTTCTTTTACAAATCTCCTCTATAAATCTTGAAGTTCTTGCACAAAAGCATAATCATTGCAACAATTGCATCTGATACACATCACTTCCCCATAAAGTATTGCTTGTACGCTTGTCGTTTATAAAGCGAAATTACAATTAGCGGGTTTCCTGAAAAGTTTGGATTCAATCTTGGAGTCCTGCACATAGAGACCAACATCTGAATACTCTATTTGTGTTTGACTGTAATGGTAAGTGAGAAAAATATGGTGAGCATTTGTGTTGAGGAATTCAAAAGCCTAAGAAGCTCTTCTACATTGCCCATTCCAATAGCAAGTATGTCATTAATACATTTTCCCCAGTATACTATACAATTTGAAAATTCAGGTGGGCAGCATGACCAGCAGATGTAAAATTTGTCAAGCCAACCCATGTATAAATTAGCAAAGGATGGCCCAAATGTTGATCCCATTGCTATACCCTGAGATTGTACGAACCAGTCACCAGTATGTGTAAAGGCATTGTTGTCCAACTCCAGAGTTATCATCTCAAAAAGAATGTTAGTATGATCTAATAATGTGGCATCTCTCGATGAAAAAAAATGTTGTATTGTTACTCGACCTTTGTTGCTGGGAATACAAGTATAAAGTAAACAAACATCTAGTGTTACAAACATGCAATTATCTATCCAATTAATGGTTAACTGATTTGTGTAAGAGGGCTTTTGTGTCCTATATGTAAAAAGGAAGATAGTATACAAAGTTTTGTAAGTATATATTTACATATTCTAAGATGCGCTTCTCTGGGGAACCAATCCCTGAAAAGATAAGTCTACCAGGTGGAAATCTCCCTCATTTAGCAATTTTCGGGAGAACATAAATGCAAGGTGCTATGGTTTGGGGATGGAACATATATCTGAATTTCAGATCAGTAATCAATTTCCAATTCTGTTAATATGTCGGCCATAGTTGGAGTTAAAGGCTCAGTTTCATTCAAAGAAAGCACATTTTGTACGTCCTGTATTTCCTTATTTGTTCTTTTGCATTTCACTTGATTAGGTTTTCTATAAGTTTGCTTAGACTGTGGTTTATCCACAAAAAATCTCTTGAGTTTTGAAATTTGCACAACTTTAAACAAATCAATATGTATTTGAGGCAACCTCCACCTCGGGTGTGCATCAAATTACAAACATTGACCGTATATATTTTGAAACAAATGTATTACATATGTACCCTTGTCAGCATTGCAGCCTTGAAAAAGTAAAATACAGATGAGACATTTGTCGGTTGCCAAAGCAACCTAAGAATTGTGCATTTTAGATTTGTGGGACTGTCAAAACATAACCCATAAACTGTTAACTAATACTTACTGGACTTTTTTTTTGCCTATTTGAAAATCTTACTTTGCAAGATTGATGTAACTATTTACACAGAATCCTGGTGTGAGCTTTGGTATCAAGAGATTGCAAACATCTTGGGTGTTGATGTATGCCGACACTCTTCAAGCCCTGAGGCCCATACGTATAGACAACTGGGTCTGATTGCACAACGTACAATATCTGCTGACACCACCTGTAGAGGTACTCCTCTCTTGTGTGTGAGTCCTGGACATGAAAGGAAGAAGGTTGACTTTCATGTTCTACCTATGACCGAATCTGAGGCTATTTGGCAGGAAACTAGATTAGTGCTGAAACTAGACTAGTGCTACAAAACGATAAGCTAACAGTTAATGCATTTTGAAACAGAAAGTATGGTTAGCACATTACCTGTTTAGTTAACTCCTCCTCAACCCCCAGACATGGATTGGCAAATTAATGGCTCCATCTACCTTATGCTCTTTCTCAGAGAAGTGCAGGGTGAAATTAGGTAATTGAAACATCAGTAGACAAAATCTGCCAATTGGATCAAGCAGCGTTTGGGGGAGTAGAGAGCCAGTTAGCAAGATTTGCAAATCTCTGAGGTGAGCTATAACAGCGAATCTTAGATTGCGAGGATAAAAAAGAGGCTGCCTCATCTCAGTAAAGGATGTTTGAGGAGAAGATTAAGCTCCTTCTTGAAAAGCAGAAACAATTGTGCAGCCACTTAAGACAGTCAAACATCAGAATAGTTGGGGTCCCAGAAAGTGGGTCCAATTGCTTATGTGGAGTCCCTGCTGAGGTATAATGTCCTCCCTCAATTTTTGCAGGATGTGACTATCATGTAGGTACATCAAGTGCCTTTACATATCCAACCTAATGCTAAATACCCTCTTGCTATTTTGGTTAACTTTGCGGGCTATCGGATTGAAGAAAAGATCTTGACTAAAGCCACTAAAGTAATCTTTTGCTAAGTAAATGAATCCACTTTTCAGCTATTCTCTGATATAACTTTTGAACTGGCTCAGCGTTGAATGGAATTTAAGAGAATGATTGTACTTTTTCACACAGCATGAGCCCAGTTTCAATAGTCCAAATAGCAAAGTTGAAAGTCTTTCATAAAGATCGCTTTCATCTGTTTTCTCAGACAGCAGAAGTGCAGGCCTTTTTAGCTGAAATAAACCAAGAGGCCCCTCATGTTAAAGTTGTGTGGAGCTTGGGGATCACTTGTTCTTGTTCTGTTCTGAGCATATGATCTTTTTTTACAACCGGTGCTCGACATAGAGTGGGTTTAAAGAAAGTGAGAAGGCATGTGCTGGAGAGATGGGATATCTGCCAAAATCAGATATTGGCAAGACCCTATCATGGTGTTGGTTCCCCCAGGGTACAGGGGAGTGTGCTGGGGGTTGGATGAAGGGCTGTTCTCCCACTATGGCAATGGGGGAAAGGATGGGTGGAGTGTGATGGATGCTGGGGTCAGCATTGAAAAAAAGGTGGTACAGAAGATAGATTTCAGTATAAGATTCTAGAGAAATGACTTTAATAACCAGAGAGGAGTCCTAGTCAGATGCATTTAGTTAGTAAGCTACACAAGGTGAAGAAGAGTGGATTTGAATTTTCTGCAAAGCCATGGTTCGATAATAAGTCGAGTAATAAGAAGCAACACGAACCTAAGACAGCAAAAGTCCTCAGGGAGTTTATCAGAACCTATGGATTAGTTGATCCCTGGAGAACAGGGTTTAACAATTCAGAAAAGAGTTTACTTGCTTCTGTGGCAGATACAAAACTGCGACTCATATCGATTTCTTTCTTACCTCATCTACCAGGGCCGGACTGGCTACCGGGCAGTTTGGAATGCTGCTGAGCTGGGGGCTGATTACGTTGATGGGGACCTGCGTGTACTAAACAAAATCCGTTCTGCTTTCATTATTTCGAAGCACACGCAGGTGTCCATGAACAAAATCAGCCCCACTGCAATTAAATCAGCCCCCAGCTCAGCAGCAATCCAAAGTGCCCGGTAGTCAGTCCGGCCCTGTCATCTACAGTTAGGTTTAAACATTTAAATATGATACTGAATGGGTTTTCTGACCATTCTGCTTTAGAGCTTGAGATAATAAGGAGAGAACAGGTGCTCAAAATGACAAAGATGGGTTTTTAACAAAATGTACTTGGAGGGTGAAAGCTGGATTGGAGCATGTAAAGTCGAAATTTAAAGTTTTCATGAAATGCATAGGGGTACAGCTTCTATTAGCTTGTTTGGGGATGCCATGAAAGCCTCTCTGTGATGTTTTTTTATATCTAGAGATATAGTTCATTTTAAGGAATTCAAAGTGGATAGAGTTCGATTCGAGAGCAACATTAATGAAAAACATAAGGACTTTTTGAGGTTGGATTCAGAAGAGAATAGGAAAGCATTAGAAGAAGCAAAACTGTCTTGCTGAGAGCCTTATTATGTTAAAAATGATATTTAAAACTCTACCTATCCGCAGAAAATATATGAAGAGAGTGACTTTGCAGGGAAGCTTTTGGCATGGCTGACTTGTGAGCAGAGTGTAAGGAATACTGTTGAAAATTTAGATGGTACACACCTAGTATAGTACTTAGATGATCTAACTCCAGAACATTGGTGTACCTACATTCAAAAGATTGAATTGAGGTGGAAGAAGTTTATACCTGGGCGCCATAAAAATCTGGAACAAACTCCTGCCATCTATCCAAACAGCCACGTCCTTACTCAATTTCAGACAGGAGTTGAAAACTTGGCTTTTTAGTACATCAGACTTTTGGTAAGATCTCTGAATCTCTCCCGGTTCGATACGCATGTTAGCACCAGGACACTGTTTGGTAACAGAGCACTTTATAAGTCTCCCACATTAACATTAACATGAGATCTGTGAGATGCCCAAGAAAAGGGATATTTTACACCTCTAAGGATGAAATTGTTAATATAGTTATAGAACACTTCAAGAATATTTAAAGTATCTTTCTTAATGTAGATAAAGTGGAATTGGCGTGTTTCTTGAATGGGTTTTCTCTCCCATTATCACCAGAGGTGGATTGGAAATTTATGGATGCCCCCTTCTCCTCTTGAGAACTAGAGAAGGTGATAAAAATGTGCCAGGGGCAAGGTAGATGGCCCAGGTGGGTTCCCCTCTGAATTTTATAAAGTGTTTGCAAAAGTTTTAAATCTCCACTTGCAGGAAGTTGCGAATTACATTTTAAAAGGCGGAACACCTCATTTGTCCATCAATCAAAGGAATGTGGTTTGCTTACCTAAAAACGGTAAAGATCCCACAGACTTAAATTCTTATCGGCCAATTACACTTTTAAATTCTTAAGATATTGCAGTAAATTATATTTTTGACACAATATTTTTGTCAACGATATTGGTTCCCACCATATTGCGTCATTGGTTCTATCATGTTAGTTGTAATATCATCATATTTTAGTTTTAGGGGAAAACTCCAAGTTCAGGAAGCCCCCACTTTAAATGTATAACTTCTGCTGACGGGTATGCACACAATTTTTTGAGCTCATTCATATTTGGATGTATAAAATGTATTCAATGATTGTATATAATTTTGAACAATTACACCCTGGTTTGTCAAAATGGATCACGTTTATGGGTGACCAAAAATGTTTTTCATACCATAGTCCCTATGAATGACGCTATAATATTATCAACATACAAATATATATAGAGTGAGACAGCAAATTTAAGATATATGTATGTTTCATTTTGCTGGTGTATAACATTTAAACCACAGTATAAATAAGATACTATTCTTAAGCATCAATCACTTTGACAATTGTTATACTCAAACACCATTTCCATACAAGTCTGTGATAATACTTGGCTTTTCATTTTGCTGTCATTTATCAAAGTCATCTGTTTTTCAGCCTGTGATTTTATTATAAATAAACCTGTTTTGACATAATATTCTATGGATTATAGGATGTTAAGTATTGTCACTATCGCTTAAGAAAGTAAGACAGTTACTTGTATGGATAAAAATAGTATAATGCTTGCGCACAGAGTAGGAACACTCTAAATCCCATGAATGTATAAAATGAATACTGCTAGTGTGAAAAAAGGCATTTTAGGTGGGCTTGAAAAGGACTCAGGAACCAGGAAGTAAAATAGTTCCGGCTGACTAAAAAGCACCGTTATTTCGTAAAAGTGGATTCGAAAATGTAACACTATATATACACACACACACACACGCACGCGCACACACACACACACCCACACGCACGCAAACACGCACACACACATATATTGATTAGGCACACAAATCATTGATGGATGATTAAAACTGTCTTGCTGATATATCAACATACTTTATGGATTATTTGCCATGTTAGCAAACTGAAAATGCATCCACATGTGAGAAGCACCTGCTCTATTGAACACGGTCCACAGATAGAAGGGCCCAGTCTCCTACACCCTTGTTGCTTCCTAAAAGACACTGCACGTTACACAATGTAGGTCAGAAATATCAACCTGCACATGTATGGACTCTATTATATTTACCACCAACATCTCAACATTGTAGTTTACATAGGGAAGGACAGAGCTGCTATTCTTAACTCCATCTCTTTTTACCTTGATGATGTGTTGGCGGATTCAATCATTGTACGTGCTGGTATATATTTAGTGCTCATTATTGCAGTAAAACACCTTCGAAGCTCCTTATATTTTTATTGGGGAAATAGTGAAAGGTTTGTAGTATTTCCTTTCTAGGATACTAAGGTGTTTTATCCAAACGAAATTATTTTTAGATAGTACCTATCGATGATGAGGCCCCTTTTGTGATGAATATTCCTGATAGTTCTACCTCTGAGCCACTCAATTCTACCAGTTTTCCAACCCGGTCTCCTTTCTTCAACCCTGTGAGGTTGTTTGCGTTTACTCCCCGCACGTGCTTTGTGACAGGTGACACAGGCCTGTCTGTGTGTCTTGCTTGTCTTGTAGCAATAGCTGCCAAGGTTTCATATCTTTATGTGTGACATTTTCATAATTTTAGTGTAAATATGAGTGACACTTTCTCGCATGCAAAAGCAAGCAATGAAGACCAAGAAACATATCAATATCCGAAAAATACACCCATTTGAGAAACAAGAAACTCTAAGAAGATCTTTGAAACTGCAGTAAACCATCAGAAATGGAAGGGCAGTGACAACTGACACAGTCTGTCCAAGCTCTTTCCCATGTAGGACCTGACCAACTGGGCTGAGAGGCCCTAGAGTGAGTCTCAGCTGCTAATCAGTTCAAATTAATTTACTCAGTTAGGCGGTAATAATATTAGGCGGTATTAATATTTTAAACCTTTAGTGCTAATAATTAATTCACATCAATCATTTGTCGACTCCACTCACTGTCTGTCAGCTGAGCGGAGTGCTGCCCAGCATGTTTTGGCACCAGTGCAGCCGCGACCCGTGGAGGGAGTTGCGGTGGGGCAGGGTGGGGATACTAAAAACCGGAGTATAGATAACTGGACGTAAGTAAACAATTTAATTAATAAAACGAATTTCGTAGCGCGCCCTGCATCGCAAAATGCGAGGCAGCCCGCGCTACGAAATTCGGGGGCATATTATCAAGGGGCTTTATCTCCGCTTTAAAACCCAAGAAAGCGGAGATAAAATTATCTCCCTATTACCAAGCTGTCGCTAACACCAGTTAGCGACAGCTAATAGGAGATAGTGACCATCTTGGGCCCCGCTTTGCATGTCAGTGATATTTATCACTAATGACATGCAAAGTGGGCGTGCCAAGATGTTAGCTACTGAAAACAGTCGCTAACATCGCTATCTCCTATTACCAACTTTTGGAGATATTCGCGCTAAGCGCGAATATCTCCAAAAGCTAACACCTGTCCTGAGCAGTTCTTAGCCATGTTAACCAATGGGAGGTGGATAACATGGCTAAGAGCATTTGCTCGATAATGCATGAATATCGCGGACTTTTCAGCGATATTCATGCATTGCGGCCGTTTTTTATCGCATTTGCGATAAACCTTGCTAATAGCAAGGTTTATCTGCGATAAAAATCGCCGATGTGCGGCGATAATTTTTGTCTCTAAACAAGTTAGAGACAAAAATTATCTCTATTGGTTGGTAATATGCCCCTTGTTTTATTAATTAAATTGTTTACTTACCTCCAATTATCCATACTCTGGTTTTTAGCATCCCCCACCCTGCCCTTTCCGCCTTTCTCCCAACCGCAACTCCCTCCACGGGCCGCGGCTGCACTAGTGCACCCTGAGAGCAGTGAGCTATCGGCTCAGGCAGAGCAGTGACGCTGTAATTTAATATACTGTACTATGTGTTTGAAAGTTGGATGTCACTTCAACAATCTTAAACAAATTGCGGGATGCGACTGACTCGTACGGCATATTCCAATTACATGAGACAAAAGTAAATACCACTTAATGATCATTGAGATCTGGATCAAGCAGGGAGTTCAGAGATGAGCGGAGCAACCTGAGGAGAGCAGTGAGCAGAGTGGAGCTGTAAAAGGAGTCTAAGTCAGGCATTGAGTGACTCTATATTAATTATATAAGGCACTGGCTCCAGATCCTCCTGTGGGGCACGACCGGGCCCTGTATTAGTAATCTTTACCAGGTGCTGGCTCTGAATCTACATGGTCCAGTTGAGTAGGGCCGTACTGGCCGTAGCAGGCACGGGGCATTTCCCCGGTGGGCTGCCAGGGTGTGGGCAGGTTTCGGGACCCTAGGGGCCGTTTTTATCAACGGGGGCTGGCAATATCAGCCCCCTGTAACCAAATCTCCTGAAACCGGTCCTAGCAAACAGATCGACCACACACCCCACCTCTAGGGGGGCCAGCTGAGCAGTTTGCCAGGGCCAGTTTCAGTTCCCAGTCCGGCCCTGCAGTGGAGGCTGGACCAAAAACAGAGGCAGGGCTCAGCTGGACTGCCTGGCCTAGTTACAGACATACAATAGTGTTGTTGTTGCTCAACTGAGATACCAGCCACAGGATTTATGTGACAGCAGGCACATGGAGTGTGCAGGAACGCGACTTAAATGCACAGCTCTTTGCTGTGAGGTTCCTCGCATGAATCACAATCATTCAATGAATCCATGCCTCATTGAGTCTATCCAGACAGTCTTTGTCCACATGGGATCCAACTGACACGGCTGAGAGGTGCCAGCACAGAACTCAGCTGCTGCCATTTAACCAGTATCACACCACATGCTGAGGTGAGCACAGAAGGGAGTTACAGGATCAGGCTGTAAAATTAAACATTCTCAGTATTACTATCACGATTCACTCAGACCTGTCAGCTGCAGCTATGACAAGTCCTGCAGCACACACCAGAGGCAGTCAGATCTTTTTGTAATGATCATCCCACTATGATCCTGCCTCTGCGATGACTGTGTGACCCCTCTCACTGGCCACCAATACAATTATTTCGGCATGGTGGGCAAAATAACTGACACTCGGTGTGCCATACACTCAAAGAGAGACAGCCCACTTCTAAGTGGATACATTGTTGTTGGAATCACAGGAAGCCACCATGTCATGTAAATGCTGTGCTGGCTGACCCGTAGCAGCTGTGATAATCATGAATGCTTATTGCAGCAGCCAGCACTGCTGAACCCCCAGGCTGGCGTGAGTACTCCTGACTGGGTATTCAAGAAAACGTTGCAACTTGAGAGTACAGTACTGCAATCACACACTGCCAGAGCAGCACACGGTCTGCATTGCTTGCTGATCATGAGTGGACTTTCGGGCCCGCTTGTCTGTCTGCCTCTGCACCGGTCGTGGTGTCAAGGAGGAGCTGTAAATACGCGAAGTTGCATTTAAGTGCTGTGAGGCGGACCACAGCAATAAAATGTGTTAGTATAACACCTGATGCGTGGTACCTGGCAGGGCTGTGTAGCACTCCTACAAACCTGTCTGAAAGTGCTGTTTGTCTCAAGAGTGAATCTGTCTTTGTGGCTGTATGTTGCGTGAGTGCCAAACAACTCTCATACATCATGTCAGTGTTTCTGAAATTTTGGTAAAACGTGGTTTGTGAACATTACAATGTTAGTATAGCTTCTGCTATTTGAGACACTCACTGTCCTGCAAACATACTGTAGCTTGCTGTTATTACTTTGTACAGTACACAATTTCTGCACACAGGAACTTGGGAGTCACGATTATCATGACCTTACCTATTCTGCATCATGATGCTGTACACATCAAACTGACCTGCAATGCTGTCAGCATGAACGGATGACATCTGGTTTTTGGTGTTATGGTCACTCCTGATTGTCAGTAATTTGTTATGTTTCTGATACACACAAATTTAAAAGTACTCAATCTCCTATTTTCATTTTTTTTCTATATTCTCACAACCTTTGTTTCCATGGTCTGATCATCAGCCTGTTCCCTTTGTTTCTATGGTACTATATGTTTTTCCCCAAGGATGCAAATTGCCAGGGAAAATACAATTGACATTATGCACAGGTTGCCCATAACAGCCTCACAGGGTTAACCCCCTGGCTTAACCCACCTTTGCCTCTCCATAATCTCATGTTGCAGCATTGTTTACTTTCTATTCTTGAGACTACTTTCTTGGCCCTTCGAAATGCCTAGCAAGGTTATTGTCAGGGGAATAAAAGGGCAGATCAAAGGTGGGAGCTACTACTATACGAGGCACCAAGTGGGGTTGGATCCCTCAAAAAGCTTTGTTACCTTAAGAAATTCATCTACGTTCCAGACATTTAAATATATGTTTTAAAATTATTCTCAATTTTAATCCAGTATTCAGCCTACAGGCCTTTATTATATTCTAACAGACATCAATATTACCTGATCCCTACTAAAAGGAATGATGTTCTCTTTAAATACTATGACACAATGGAGTTTAACGGTGATTCTTTTAAGTTTGTGTGCACTTTAGGGATTCCATAAAATTCAGGACTTAAAAGGTGAATATGAGAACATGCCCTTTTTGTGTGAGGCCATACAACATATTTTGTGATTGAAGCTTCTGGGTTTTGAGCTTTGCACATTGGGGCGCTCCTGACCAGTCCTCAGTGTATGTTCTTTGACTCCTAAACCACGGTAAAGTTGTCTAAGCCCCAATCCATATTTCATTTTCAAGTAAAGGCTTTATATATGGTGCAGGGAATACACTAATGGCAAGTAAGGTTAAATGCCACCTATAGACTCAAGCACAAAATGTTGCCACCTATTAGGCTAACAAGGATAGCATGACTTTTACATTTTAACTAAGTCACCACAAAGTAGGCCTTGTATCCCACAAGGTAGAGTGCCTAGTATTTAAGAGTGGAACATCTATGAATTTAAGTTTGGCATGTTACTACAATGACTAGCCTCTAAAAGCTTTTTACTGTACAGGTATGTAGCTGTTTTTATGAGAAAAACTAAAGTACAATTAATGTTTTTGTTACTTTGCTTTGGAATATACTAAGGAGTCCATTCAACTACTGATGTTAATGTCTATTAAACTCCAGTTCTATGGTGAAGTTGGATTTCTGATAAATCTACAGGAAAATAAACTTTTATAAAGTTATAGTTTTCCTGCCTGAAGCTCCAGTCAGCTAATTAGCATTAGCCTGCCTGCAGCTGCCCTCCCTGTCAGTGCTTTCTCCTTGATCAGTTGTAAAACTGCTTCCTGAGCAGAGACAATGGCTTGGATCTTTTAACAGGAAGACCTGGAGGTATGCAACTCATCCTCTCATGGGAAGGCTAGTCAGGGAAGGTTCAGGAGCTTCCTTAACTTGGAAGAGCCAAGGGTGAAACCTAGCCATTCACAGTTAAGTGAAAAGTGAGATGGGGAAGAGGGATCGTTTGATCCCAAGGCCCACTGTACCCATCCTGGGTTCATCCCAGTGGGAGGGACATCTAGTCCCAGATGCTGTTTGTGTGGTTGAGGGAGAAGGGACTGCTCATTTGCCTGGACACACCACTGGGGGTCACCAACCACCTCTAAAGGCATACAGGATGAGCAGTAAAAGAAAGAGGGTTAGTCACTGGAAACTGGGCCACCATTGGCTATGGAGTGTCCATGATTCATCACTACCTACTAGTTAGTTAATTTGACACAAATGGCACCTTAACTTCACTCCCTTGGATACCTCTGGACCCGTGGCTGAACAGAAAGAAGAGGACTAAGGGCCCGATGTAGGTAATTTCGATTTACCTACTATTAAATACCGAATCATACCGATTCGGTATTTAAGAGTAGGTAAATTGGAAGTAGGCAGATGTAGGTAATTATTCTTTTTAAATTACAGAATCTGTATGATTCGGTATTTACCGATTCGGTAAATACCGAATCAGTATTTGCCATTGATTCCTATGGGCCTTGAAGCCCATAGGAATCAATGGCAAATACAGATTCGGTATTTACCGAATCGGTAAATACCGAATCCTGACAGGGGGAACGGGGTGTCACTTTGACACTCTGTAGCACCCCAATGTCAGGCTTGTGTGCCATGTGGCACACATACATGCCCTAAGGGCATGTCTGTGTGTCATATGGCACAGGTGTACATGCACAGATGTGCATGTACACCTGAATTCGTTATTTACCATGCAATAGTATTACATGGTAAATAACGAATTCTGAGGGGCCTTTGGCACTGTTTAAAGCGCCACCTACATCTGCATTTACAGATTCGGTATTTTTACCGAGTCTGTATTTACAAATTCGGTAATTTTACCGATTCGGTAAATACAGATTCGGTAAAAATACAGAATCTGTAAATACATGCCCCCTAAATTGGAAAAGGCATTTACCGGTCGGTAACGGCCGAATTCGGCCGTTACCGACCGGTAAATGCCTACCTACATCGGGCCCTAAACCTGCTATCTGTGACATGTATGGAGAGCTGAAGTGCTGAACCTGCTGGATCTGCTCCCACTTATATCTGAATTAAGAAGTGGAGTTCATGGGCCAGTTGCCTCATTTCCTTTGGGACCAGAAGTACATAAAAAGCTGCAAAGGGGGTGTGTTTAAAAAAAAAACTTGTACACATATCCTTGCTGAGCTCCTGTCATTGGGCAGCTCTCCCAAGCCAAAAAGTTGATGCAGTGGTGTTGTATGAAACACAAAAACAGAACTAGCAAAGAAAAAAGCAAAGGAGAGCTAGAGCCCAGCAAGATTATCAGATGTAAAACATTGTGCTGGCCAAATGGTGACTATTAAGCTAGAACTCTCCACCTCCGAAGTGCTATCTAAGATGCCTGCTGTGGTCGAGAAGTTGGTACCACCAGCAGACTGACTGTTTAAGCCTCTGGCACCTTCTTGCTATCGTGGTAACCTCTTCTGACAGAATGGCAGGGTGGAAAAAGAGGCTGCAAAAAGAAGAGCTACAGTGTGGAAAGAACATGCACCACTGCAGCAGGTAGTGTGAAGTGAAGGGGAGGTGCTGGATCATGGGGGGCCAGGTGAGAAATTAAGGGAACAATATAGAATGAATGAATGAATGAATGAATGATGCAACTTATCAAGCAAACGAATACACAGAGGCATCTTGGTGCTATAAAGGGTAAAAAGAGCAGGTGTGAGCTGTGAAATGTCAGAAATGATCATTGATTAAGTAACCCAGTTTTAAGGCTTTTCCTAAAGACAGAGAGTGGAGGTGCTGTTTTCAGTTCGAGTGGCAAACGGTTCCAATGGAGAGCCGAAATTCTGAAAAAACGTCTTCCTCCCCAAGTTGCCACATCTGAAGGAAGCAACCCTCAAAAGACTGGCTGAACAAAGATGCAGCATTCTGCCAGGAGTGTGCCACAAAAAGTTTTTCTTGAGGTAGGTTGGAGCTTTACCATGGAATGTTTTAAATGCTAAGCAAAGAGTCTTGAAGCTGATGAGGTAGCAGACTGGGAGCCAGTGCAATTGTCTACTATAGGCCCTAGCTGACTGAAATGTGGGAATTCCTAGAAGAAAGCGTGCTGCCGCATTTTGACTGGTCTGCAATTTCTTGAGTGACCCTTTAGGAAGGCTTATGTAAAGACTGTTACATTAATCCAGTTGTGATAATACTAAAGCAAATAAAAAAAGAAAAAATGGGATAGGGAGGATTGGGGTGGGAAGCAGGGGAGGAGTGGGAGTTGAAAAAAAGCTGACCAAGATGGGGATGGGCAGGGTAGGCAATGGACGAGTTGGTGAGTTGGGAGCAATGTCAAGATCAAGGATTCATGTGAGGGTGCAAGCAGCACACAGGTCTCTTACGCTGATGACACTCAGATGGTGGTGGCTCTTTCGAGTGACCCCGAGCAGGACGCCAGGATATTTCAGGGTGACCTCTCGGCAGTTGCCGAGTGGATGACCACCAACTGTCTCCAACTGAATACCAACAAGTCTGGAGTGCTGTTGGTGGGAGGGAACCATGATTGCTGGAGCGAGCTGTGGTGGCCCAAGAGTTTGGGTAAGGCTCCCATCCCTAAACCTGTAGTAAAGAACCTGGGGGTCTGGGTGGGCACCTCACTCAATTTTAAGACTCAGACTAAAAAGGTGGCGGAAACCAGTGTCAGTTTGTTGCACGGGCTCAAACCTATCCTGGCCTTCTTCAATGCCACCACTAGGCAGATCATTATTCAGGCCTTGATTTTGTCTAGGTTGGATTATGCTTGCTCGCTGTATCTGGGAGCAAATAAATCTGAAATACAGAGGCTACAGAGAGTCCAGAATGCAGCCACAAGATCTCTTTTGGGCCTGCGCCGTACATCTGCAGTGACCAGTGCCATCCGTCGCCTCCACTGGTTGCCTGTGTCCAGGCGAATCGAGTTTAAGACACGGTACAAAATTCTGAAATTGGCATCCCCTCAAATTCTGACGAATCTCCTTTTACCTTATATTCCCACACGATCACTTCGATCCATGGGACAATGTCTGGTAGTGATCCCCCGGGCGAGAAGGGTCCACGCCGGCAGGCGCTCCTTTCGTAATAGAGCTGCCATTCTGTGGAACTCTTCGCCGTCCCACATTCGAGGACTCACTAATTATTTTCACTTTAGGAAGGCCATTAAAACATTTCTTTTTCCCTCCTTATAGGCCTCCTGTGTTTTTGTGCATGCTATTCTCTTGCTGCTTAGCGCCGGGACGCCTCTTAGCTGGGGCAGCTGTTGCGCTCTATACAATTTTTAACATAAAACAACAGGTGAGAGCACAAATTTACATGTATACCCTGGGGTGCTAAAGCAAATAAAAAAGGTAGTTCCATGATTTTGGCTGTGGAAAGACACAAGTCATTCAATCAAAAGGATGGAATAGAAGTTATGCTCCACATGAGTGACAAACACAAGAAGAGAAATGAAAGTCACTGAATAAGGTACAAATAAATGAGACTGACATGAAAGTTAACCCATAATAAGCAACGAGTTAACCCAAAGCTCACTCTCACTATTGGTACTGTACATGATAGGTGTTTTGACAGCAAGCAACTAAAGCTGACTGTTGGTAAGACCTAAACAGTCACTTCTTGACCCACCACACCCAAAAGGAAAGGTTGACAAGGAACGTTGAAATACAATTAAGCCCTCCATCAAAAATGCTTATACACACACACTAGCTATTTTCTCTTTACTTGTGGATGGTGTTCTGCTTTCAATAAACTCATTCAACTTTTTCCCCATGGTAATATAGGAGAACATATTGGGTGCCCTTGTGGTTTGACCCATTACACAAATAATATGTGCCCAATAAATGAACCATTAATATTACTAAAATGTATTGCCTTTGATGCTGAAAAGAGTCAGTCATTTTCTTGGTCACCTGCTGGCTCTAAACTGAGGAAGTGATTTACTGTCAATATTTAAGGATTTGGTTCTCCAAATTGTTGAACTGGGATTGATATTTTGAACCAATAAGGGGCAAGCTGAATTGATTTTATGTGGTTTGAGGAAATTGAAATTATTCATAGGGTGGGTATTTTCCTGCTAATGTTAAAAGCCATTTAGGCCAGGTATCATGGTACAGAAAAAAATATGGACTTATGGACTTTAAGTGAAAAGTCTATTTATAATTGTTTAGGAATTTAAATATTGAAACATGCTCTATATTACAGACAAAATGGTTTGGAATTGCGTTTATGGAGATGAGAGCTACTGGCAGTGATATGAGTCACCATTTGTTTGTGGTTCTACAGAACTGCAAAGTGCTCAACCTAACATCTTTAATTAATTAGACTGCGATACATAGAAGGAGAATATTTATTTAGTTTGAGCAGATACTATTTAGGGACTAAGGGGCCCATTACGACGTCGGGCGTATTGCCCCTGCCAGGCTGGCGGTAGCCACCGCCAGCCTGGCGGGGGCAATCCGCCCGACATCCACACTCGTTTCCCCCCAGCCATATTAGTATGGCGGGGGGGACCTCAGCGGACGGAAAGACCGTCTGCCGCTTTTCCGCCCCAGTCGCCTTGCGGCCGGGGCGGAAAAGGAATAATATGGTGGCGGTGTCTATCAGACATCGCCAGCCATATTAGGATGGACAATTGTGGATGCCTTTCCGTGGCGGCAATGCCGCTACGGAAAGGCATGTGGAGAATCCCAGCGGGGGCCCGTTGCGGACCCCAGGGACCCCGGGGGGGTTGTGGGGGTGCACATGGGGGGTACCTATGGTACCCCCCAGCAGTTCCATGCACAGCATGCTTTCTTGCCATTGTGGCAGGCGGTGCTGAGTGCACCGCCCGCCACAATGGTAGGAATGTGGGATGCGCCTGCCACTGTATGGGGCGCATCCTAATGCTCTCGACGGGACCCCCTATTACCACGAGGATGGCGGGCGGGCAAAGTCCGTCCGCCATCCTAATGGGGCCCTAAGAGTAGTAAGATTCATGGTTATACATTCCTGAATGTGAAGATGCATAATGCTGTATTTGATGAGTAAAATGACTACCATTGATTAAGGTAGCAATAAACATCTGTTAAACAGCGCCAAGTTACCCTTGGGTGAACTTGGGGATAGAATGCATTCATAAAGGGTGTGAGAGAAAATCATGGGAAGTGTCTTTCTAATATGCATATTAAGTAAACTGTATCTCCCCTTCTTCTATCTTAGACCCTGTTTTGTCTAATCGAACTCTATATTTTGAAGGCACTTTTTATCAAATATGGTGGGCCATTTGAACCCAGGGTATAGGGGTTATTAGGCCAACTCGAATGTTTGGCAATTTGTTATGCTTCAGGATAGTACTTATTAAATATTTATTTTAATTGTGCTTAATAATCATGACTTACTGGGTATACATTTACATCATATGCATATGTTGTAACATGTTTTAAGGGGATTCCCTAAACAGCAATAAAGATATTAAACTGAAAGTTCTGTTCAAGATGGAAGAGGGTCTCACGCCAAAAGCATTGTCCTGCTCTCCAATTACCCTAATAATAACAATAATATTTAGTCTGGGTTTAAGCAATTCAAATATATTGGTATTCGAAGTTGGGACACAGAACCAGCCTTTCCACAACACCAAGATCTCATTCTTGTAAAGATCTATTTTGGCTAAATTACTACCAGGGATGTTATTCTCTTCTGTTGTTGGTACCAATGTTGATGCCTCCTGGTGCTCATATACTTCTCAGGCTCTGGTTGCATTTAAGTTACTCCTTCACCTCCATATCGCCCTCTCTATCTCCCTGTCTAGTCATCCCTTTGGAATTGGTAAAAAAGGCACTCTATTGTTCCCTTTGTTCCCACCTTAAGCTCTCTTCATATCTGTGCTGATATTTCCCACTTCTGCTTTTGAGCAAGGACTCTGATCTGTTTGAGAAAGTTATTACTCTTCTTGGGTTATACTGTTTTTGTGGTTAATATCTTGTTGCTTGAAATCTTGCTGCTCCGTCTTATATTAATCTGATTGTAGGTATGGATACATTCTTTGGGTACTAACGTTTTTTATATATTTGGAGTTTATATTTATGTTTTCTTCCTTATAATATGCTCACTTCCACTCTTCTATTCTGCTCTAATTCTTTCTTGGCATTTCTTGTCATTGTATATAGTTGTAGCCTCCTTCAGTTTATTCTCTAACTCTTCTCTCTCTTTGAGTGCCATTAGAATGATCAACTGAGCAGTAGATATTATTAGTAACATCCAAGTCCAGAAACACTGGGGGCCAGATTTATCAAGTTTTGTTATGCCTTGGGGGCCTAAGGGCGACGCAAAAAAGTGAGATTTATCAAGCCCGCAAGGCCATTTTGTGTGACCCTGCATGGCTTGATAAATTGGGAGTAACGTAAGGCAGGGCAAATCGCTGGCTTTCGTTACTTTGCCCCAGGAAGGCAGTACTTTGAAAGGGTTAGATTTACTATTCCCACTCCAATTTAAACACCAGTAGGAAAACTGTTAGTCTTTGGAGTGGTCACATTTACAATCCCCCTAAATACTAAGATAGTAGGGAAAGATTTTCACTATAGAGGGTTTAAATTCACAATCCCTACCCAACCAAAGCAAAATCAGGAAACGTGTTGCACTGCGGAAGGGTTACATATAGGGCCTGTTTCCGATATGGTTTGGAAATCATTCTGACCTAGGGCCTGATTCTGATGCGGTTAGGAAGGCCTCCCAACAGAATTTGCTCCGGCCAAATTGGATCGGGATGTGTCTTTCCAACCGAGGGCCCGATGACGATGTGGTTAGGAAAGCATTTCCATCTAGGGCCCGAATACGATGCGGTTAGGAACATAGGCTCCCAATGAAGTCAATGGGAGTCCAACCAAATCGTATCTGGAAGGACCCGAATGCATCATACTCAGTCGGTTAGACTCTCCCGATACAATTCGGTTGGAAACCATTCCCTAACCCATTTGATCAGGAAGCTAACCAAACTGAATAAAAATCGGGCCCCTAATCGGTTTGGGAATGGTTTCCAACTGACTTGGATTGGGAGAGTGCAACCGACCGAGTACAATGCATCCTGATGCTTCCAGTTACGATTTGGTTGTACTCCCATTGACGTCAATGGGTGCCTATGTTCCGACCGAATGCATAGGCTCCCATTGAAGCAAGGGGTGGCTGGGGAAAATCGGGCACCCTGTGGCGGGCACCCCCAGGTGCCTGCCACACTGTGCATGGCTGGTAAAGGGGGAACCATCGGTACGCCCACGGGCCAGATTGGGAAGGCTCCGTGTGCATGGGGCCCACTAGGGGCCCCCAAAGTCTGATTCCGACTGCTGATTCGAGTCAGACCACACGATTCGGAAAGGCAGTCTGAATATAGCATCGTACCTGTCATTCAGAAACACATCCCATAGAGACGTATGAATCTGCTCCGTATGGCTCGGTCATTCGGAATGCCGTTGGGTAAGGATTGGGATATTCCTAACGCCTAACTCGCACCGTATTTGGTCAGTCGGAAACCTTTCCGATTCGGTCGGAAAGAAATTTTCCCGATCCAATTCGGACAGAGCAGATGCCGTTAGGAGGCCTTCCTAACTGCATCAGAATCAGGCCCATAGTATCTCGAATCCTAACCATTTATAAACAATAATTTTAATTCCTAAAAACATGAAATTATTACAAAATATTTCAAATCAAAAATATGTAGTATAAAAGTAAATACAATTAAAAATGTTAAAAAAAAATCATTGAAGAATAATGTAGGATATAAAACAAATGATTTCCATTCCTACTATTGAAAGAAACTGCAACTCCCACATAAAATTATAGAAAACTATTAATAAAACAATAACAACATTAAAACATGGATTAAATAAAACAAATAAAATTAGGACCAAGAATAAATATAAAACATAGTTTACTTGATTTGATTATTAAATACACTAATTAATCAAGTACAAATTAATTAGAAAATAGCATAATTAGTACATAAATATTTAAATACTTGTTTAAAAAATAAAAATAAAAAATAAAAATTCTTACCCTATTCCCCTACAAACAGCCCACAACTAAAATTGAAATTACTAATGTAATTATATGAAAAAAACATATATTGAACATCACATTTAATTATCAACCTGTCAATCCATCAGTCCAAAAATGTGTATGTTTAATTGCCAATTTAATATTTGAATAACATGAAAAATAATTTTAAGAAACAATCATTTCTCATTTAAATAGCACCCCATCCTATTCCTCTACAAATCAACAAGCCAAAACTAGCATTTAAATTACTAATCTAACTATACAAAAAAATATATACGTTAAAATTCACAAAACTAACAGATTTAAATTATTAATATGCCAATCACTCCAGTAATCTACATAACTAATTACCAATTGAATATGTAATTAACATAACAAATCTAAAATCAAAAAACAATAATTTCTAATTTAAGTTTTTTCCCATGCTCTTCTCCTACAAACCCATCAAGGCACAACTAAAATTTTAATTGCTTATTTAACTATATAAAACTAAAATATACATACAAAATCACAAACTACAGTAAAATAATTAAAATTACAATCAGGAAATTCAATACTTTACATAAATAATAACCAATGAAATATTTAATTAAATAAACAATTAAAATAAAATGCAATAATTTCTAATTTAACTTCCCATCCATCCTGTTATCCTACAAACCCAATAACTCACTACTAAGTTATGAAATACTCATTACAATTAAAAAAAGAAAACAATTAAGTTCACATATTAACGTCTAAAATGAATATATATGAAATGAATGAAAAACATTTAATATTATAATACAATAAGTGATAATATATGCAAAAAAATTAGAACGATAATATATACCACAAAAATAATATTTGAATCGTCTATATTTTATCACTTAATATTTTTGTAGTGATTATATTTTTGACATAATATTCATGCAACACAATATTTCTGAATTTGTATTTTTTGAAAATCTCCTACATTCTATAGTGCAGCCTTGATATTGATGTAAGTCTAAAAACGATGCTTTGCCCTCTATGACTATTTGATTATGAAATCATGGAAAAAGATTTTAAGAAAGTGATTAAATACGTTATGTTATTGAGATTGGACAGCAGCAAATCTCACATGAATTTTTAAGCTTCACCTAGATCCTCGCAAAGTTGCTTTGATGTTGGGACCAGACTGGCCATTATTATGAGTAAATCTTTATTTGGAATGTCAGCAACACTTATAAAAAGTACAAGTGAAGTTTAAAAACATTAAAGTAGACAGTGGATTTGCGACAGCAAACTGTGGAGTTGCAAAGCATTGACTTGCGACAATGTATTTTTAAAAATGATCCATCATAAAAAGAAACAACATCATCATTGAGAATCTTTAGAAAACACAGGGCCACACATTGTTTTTTAAATAGTAAAATAGTACTTTGTAAAAATTGTATAATATTTACAAATAAAGTATAATGCATCTATGAAGGCGATTACGATGTCGTTAGGAAAGGCTCCGGATGGGATTCGGTATTGCAGAATCCGATTTGGAACCCTTGTTTCCTACAGAATTGTATAGATTTCTCAATGACCGATTGCAATGCCCGGAAACCGTACGGGCAGTCCGAATCGGTTCGAAAGGCATTGGGACAGACCAAGTCTTTTGGAGCCGATTCGTACAGCTCTCTGGACACGGTTTCCGGACCAGCGATTACGATGTCCAATTCGGACACCCGTTCCGATTCAGTTTGCCCGAGACAAAACAGCTGTTAGGAATCGGTCATTGGGGCAGTTGCGTGCCCCCCTGTACCCAGAGTCGTAAGAATGTAGCCCGGGGGAATACCCCAGGGATCCCTCTTCCCAACCATGTAGCAGGCACAATGGGGTGACTTCCACAGGGGCCAAGTGTTTCTCCAACCACCCTTTTTTTTCAATGTGTTCTCGTTTGGAACAAAGTCTCCCTTTGAAGTCAATGCAAGTCCAACCGAAAAATGTTGGGACGCATCGGAATGGGTCGTCTGGACTCACAGCACCTGATTCATTTGGAAACTATTCCGGAACCTATTAATTCGGGACAGTTTCCAAATGACATCGTAATCGGGCCCTAAGTCAGACTTGAAACACCAATACAAGGGCAAGTGCAAATATCCAATTTGCTGCATTGCCCTAATGGAAAGTTTAATAAACTGAAAATTGTGCCAGATATAAATTTAAAAAACAATGCCCTTTCCCAATGACCAGGTACTAACTTTAGGTAGGGCTTGATACTAGTAAAAGATGACATATTGCCTTACCGATGCCTTACCTAATTTGTTTTCCTGCATTTTATGTCGAATATGTTTCATGAAATGTCCTTTTGACTCACAGCTTGTCCTTCTTTACAAAGGATGAGAGATCCTCAAACAGGGACAAGTGACCTAACTTCTATAAATTATTTTTAACGTATAGTAGGAATGGGATTTTTAAACCTCTATCACAAGGTCGACTCACTTGTAATTAACTGGCTGGTGTCGCATGACAATTGACCAAATAAAAATACACGAGAGTAAGGGACCAAGTTCGATGAGCTTCACTAAATTGGTGAGCCCTAGGTCCTTGTCACAAAGGTAATGCAAGGTGTGATGTGGTGAGGAAGGGACAGACTCACAGAACAGGTGTTCTTCCAATTGTAATGGCGAAGTATTCGTGTTTCCCAATACCTCAGCCCCGTAAAATGCAATAGATACACATTGTCACTTGTAGATTTCTAGCATTGGAACAATGGGTTTCTCCTAGTGACGATTAAAGAAGGCACTCATAGTTTGATTAAATTGCAGCCTTCTTGTGGAGAAGTTAGATCCCCAAGAGGAAGAAAATTCAAACACCATCCCTAGAAAGGGGAAGTTGAAAACTTTTTCAAGCCTATTATTATCTGTAGGAAAGGTACACAAACTACTCAACAAATGACTGTACTTTTGTTAATATTCATTTAACGCCTCCATGATGGTCTCTCTATGTATATATTGTCAAGGTCTTTGCAAATTGCTTTTAAATGCATATTTACTAAATTTATATTATGGAACTCTAGTTGTACCACACTTATAAGGCCCAACTAGGTTGAAGCTGGTCTGGAGTTGCTTGTGTACCCGACAAGATTAGACCTGCCCTAGAATTTCACATTTGACATTTCTTAATGGAGCAGGACCAGGTCTGATTTGAAGATAACTGGCCTCTTTCTGGTGTGGCACAGTGGCCACAAAACAAGGAACTGGAAGGTGCCACAGATTAATAGCCATTAGCGGAGACAAATTCATACCCACCGCTTTTTTCTTTAGCGAAACTGACCCTATGTAAAGTACTCGGTCATCTTTTAGGTCCAGTTTGCGCTATATAAAACTGCAAATAAAAATAAGTGATATTTTATGAATGAAAATCCCTGATCCAGGGCTATCTCCGATGACTAAAGGCTTGGAAACTGTTTTTCTCTTTGAATCTGGCAGCATTAACTGAGATTTTTGGCTCCTTCACTAATGCCTACAAATCACTCATTGTCATGGAGTGACTTGAGGGTCTGACAATAACTCCTTAGCATACACTTTGCTTGGAACTAGATTTAAGCAGAATTTACCACTTCCAAACTGGAAATCATATTTTGCAATTTAATATGTGCCAATATTTCTCATTAATAAAATATATGAGACTCTGATTTGAGTGAACACTTCCATGTTAGTACAGTGCAAGATAATTTAGCTTGAGTAAACATTCCTAAAAACTCCAATGTCTTACAATCCATCTAGATTACTTTTGTATGTACTAATAGCTGTGACACATTATCACTTTAGCGGTCATCACCAGGCAATGGGAAATATCAGACCAATATCAAAGAGAAGCCATCAAGTCTTTGATCAAACTATCTCTTTGAATGACGAGATGTGTTTGAAAAACATCTGTGAATAAGAAATGAAATATGCTCTCCGAGTGGATTATAGACTGAATTATGAGACATGTATGGGATATCATAAAAAGGGGCCAATGATGCTACTACAAAATTGAATTTGGAACGTGGGGAAAGAAGTAATCGCTGCATAAGACTGGTTTCAGCATCAACGGGTTTCAAACAGCTGTGCACGAATCACATCAACTAATTCATAAAAATAAATGTTTTTGTGGGATCAAATTAATCTCTGCAGCCACGCTTAGAGTCTTATGAAATGCAATGCGATGAACCAATAATTTACCATGCACCATTCTAAGCATTAGGAGCCACTACCACCAGAGCTCTCACATTACAGACGAGCATTTCAGCCATTCCATGTTTCCCTAAAAAGGCAGTTTTTTCTGTCCATTGCAAAATGTTTGCTTGGATTTAAAAAACACCATTCTCCGCACAATATGACTCCAGTATGTTCCGTACCAAGGGCCCAATAATGATGACGGTGGCCGTCAGGTGGTGGTTCCCAAAGCCATCGGACCCTGCGGGTCCGCCTGTCGCATTACGATGATGGGCGGAAGAGACCGACAGCCATGGATCCGACGGGCTCGGAGAGACAACAATTCCTACAGTGGTGGTGGTGCATGCTCACCGCCATATGGATTACAATGTCCCTCTCCGCCGGCTGTTTAATGGCGGGTAACCCACCATGAAAAGGCAGGCGGAAAGGGACTTGGGGGCCCATAGCAGGCCCCTCTTCCACTCTGGCCTTCCGATATGGGCCCTGGTACCCCCCTAAATACCTTTGCACGATGTGGCAGACACTGCATGGTGCCTGCCACATAGTGCAGGGATATGTGACATCAGTATATTTTAGACTGTGTCACGCCGGACCAGGACTAATTCACAAGTTCTGGGCAAAAACGATCAAGCGGCCTCAGTTAGACCTGCTGAATGAGAGTACTTTGATGACTGGTTGCAGAGCATTGCAAGGTCCCGAGCCGAAGATGAATTGTGAAGCCGAGGCAATGCATCAGTTTGAAGGTGTTCTGGAGCTGAGTTCCAAGATCCAGCATCATTGTCGATGATCCAGTTAATGAGGGCTTGCATTGCGCATTTGATGCGATGCACCAGTTCCGTGGAGCTGTGAGGCTGCAATGCAAGAACCTGCATCATGGCTCCCCTCGAAGAGAGATTTGTGATGTAAGGACCTGATCTGTGAACGCTTTGCCCAGTTGATGGTTCCAATGTAGGCTCAACATTGAAGCAGAGTCCTTGCATCAGGAGAGCCCTCGCAGCAGAGGCGATCCATCAGTTCTGCCCAAGGTTGTGCTGCAGAGCAGAGGCAATGCATTGATTCTGCTGGATTCATAGATGGCTGGCAGAGCACTTTCAGGCCCACTTCAAAGGGTCCAAGATTCGGGTGGCACCGCTTTGTAGGGTAGGATTCACAGGCAGATGAGTCCAGGGGCCAAGTTCAAGTTTGTTGGTGCCTTCTGTCTCTGAAGCACTAGTCAAGAGGCCAGCCAAATAGCCCTTGGAGTCCCATCCAGGCACACCTAAGTTTGTGACTGTCTAGAAGGAATACACAAAATCAAACCGTCAGGTACACCCAATCATGTAACCTTGGGACATGCTGCATGCACTAAATTGCTAGGGAAGAAAAATGCCAACTTTCAAAAAGTGACCTTAAGGGGCACTACCCTAAGGTTCTCCAATGGAGTGTATCACATGTTATTCTGAGTAATCTAATATCACAGGTAAGTACAAATACAGTAATACTAATCAGAAACAAAAAATAGAAAAAATATCCAAAGCCAGTAATAAACACAGACTATTGATTTTAGCTCAAAACATTCTTCTTTAATTGAGCAAGCTTTATGAGTCTCCCATAGAGAACTTCAATTAGTGATGAAAAATAACGGTTGCAAGCTTCATGCAGGTTATAAAAGAATCCCAATGCATTTCGGGCATAGACAACTGCCCTTCTTCAGGGGTATCTACAAATGAATGAACATAGTGTCTTCATTTTTTCATTTAGACATAAATCAAAATATAAGAATCGTACGAGCATAGAGAGAGCACAGGTTCAATACCAAATAGGTTAATGACTGTAACCAAATAAAGATCTAAAACTCCAGGGCCTTAAGATGACATTCCTTTTAAAAAATGTTGCTCATCGTTGATAAGAAAAGAAAAGAAGAGTGAAGTCCATCACCTAATCCACCAAAACGTGAGCGATTGTTCTGCGACGATGTGAACTATACCATTTTTCAGTGTGCACTGGTGTGTAGTGTCTACAAAAAAGAAGCTGGTTCATAACATGCTCAAACACAGGCCCAACTTGGGCCTGTGTTTGAAATTCATGCATCGTGAGATAAACCTTTTGTAAGATAAACCCATCTCTTTAGTTACAGACAGTTACCTGGAAGCTCTGTCATAGTACAACTTAAAACAATTACACTGAGCATAACTGAAGGGCACATCCACCACTTCAAAGAGAGAAACAACCAGTAATATTAACTGTATCATAGTTACTGTGTGGGGGATAAAAAGGTGCTGAAAAAGAAACCCAAAACCTCACCACAAGACGTGATGTCTCTTAGTAAACACAGGATGAAACAGGCTGAAATTACTCTGGTCCTAACGCCCTAAGCGTAAAAACATGTCTGCGTCAGACAATGCTGAATTCGACCTGGCTCTGACAACATTCCAACAAGCTTTAAGGGAGCAAATAAATAATCATGTGGCAGCTTACCGACTAGTGGTCATGAACCACGCCAATATTGAAACCAGACATCGGAGGAACGAAGCGCAACACTTTACTGAATCGGGTCTAACTTCCCATTGTACACGTAGTGATCTACGATGTAATCACACTGCCCAGAAACTTAAGAAGCTTGCCAGTCTTAAAGGCGCAGAGTTTCCACAATACAACAAGGAGGTGTGTCGATAAAGTTATATACATAAAATCGTGTCATGCAGGACAGTGAACGAAAAGTAAATGAACTGTGCCACAACTAATGTAACCCGCTACACTGTGCCAAAGGAAAAGAGAAGAAAAAGAAAAGTATCTATAAAAACTATTCAGCAATTGCAAAATGCACATGAACAAACATTGTTCAACTATCACGTGTATTTTACACACTGCATTTACAATCAGAATATATATTAGCCTTAAACATGAAGTTACAGTTACCCAAACATGATGGAATGTGTACCACAGAATTGCCATGTTGTGTATCACAAAGTTTGATCCAGTAAATCCTGAAACATAAGGACTAAATGACTACATCATTAGTATCACAACAATAAATCACTAATGGATAGTTGGCTAACATTGGTGCTGTGCTATAGATCCCCTAAGTAACTTAAATGACATCACATGATGAGATTCATACACAACCCAAGTACTAATGTAGCATCAAGTCACCTGTGCGTTTAGGGATTTATTTTCCTGATTAATCTTAAATCATAAAAGATTACGTGCAACACAATTGTTTAATAAACACAGAAGATTTGTCAACACAATAAGTGCCTTTTCTTAAAAGATGTGTATGCCGTAATGCATGACATTAATAGATATCCTGATGAGTCATCTCAATAATGTATGGCTGCCAAAATGGAAACAAAGTACAAGGCCTAAAGGTGTAAGGTTCCATTATAGAGCGAAGAATCAAAAGAAGTGTGGGGTCAAAGGAAGCAGGAGAATTCAAGTCTATCATTGAGCCCTTTTGGCATCAAGGTGACAACATCAAGGTCAGACAACTTATCCAGTAGTCCTCACGTTGCGACAAGTGCTTGGACATGTCCCTGTCGACATGTGTTGTCACTGCTTCAAGAATAGTAAAACATAGCTGGGCTATCATATAGTCGTGTTCATACAAGTGGGCAGCAAGGGGTGAAATGGTAATTTTGGTACCTATGCATATTTTATGCTCTGCTCAGTGATGGGTGTATGCAGAGATCTCTTGGTTTTCCTACATAGAATAAACCACATGGACATCGTATCATGTAGATGACAAAACGACTATTGCACTCAGCAGTGAAATTTAATTTTAATCTTTTACCCGGACCATGGATGGATTATATAGTCCCCGATCAGCACATTATTGCAATGTGAACAGTTGAAACATTTCCACATGCCCTTGTGTATTTTTTTTGGTATCAGCTGTAGGTTGATGAAGGAGTTCCCGTAAAAATTCTGAGACCGTTTATACTCAAATAAAGGGGGGTTGGCGAATATGCCTCAAAAATCTGGTTCAGTCTGTAAGAGTTCCCAGCGTTTGAGAATCACCTACTTGATTGCAGTGGATGAAGTGGAAAAGGTGGAAACAAAGAATTCTCTATTGAGTGGTTGCTTGATCTGTATGTGTAACAATGAATCTCTTTGTAAATTCTTCACACGTCTTTCCGCTTCATCAACAATCTCTGGTGGATATCCTCTGGTCAAGAACCTATGTCTAGTATCATGCATGGAGGTAACCAGCTTGGTGGTGTCGGAGGTGATACGTTTAGCTCGAAGGAATTGTCAATATGGAAGATGGCGTTTTAGGGATGGTGGATGGAAACTAGAGAATAATAATGAATTGCTACGATCTGTGTTTGTTTTTAACATAGAAGACATAATATTTGTGCCTTTCACCGCAATATTTACATCCAAATAGTAGATGTGGTGTTGATCCATAGTGAAGGTAAACTTAAACCTAAGGTGTCTGGTGTTAAGTGATATCAAGTTCTCCAGCAACTCATTCTTGGAGCCCTCCCATACAACAAGAATATCGTCTATGTATCTTCTGTACAGAATCAGATTGTCAGTCCACCCGGTATCGGATAAAATATGGGTCAGTTCAAATTGCATTATGAAGATGTTCGCTTAGCTGGGAGTGCCAGAAAAACCCATGGAGGTTCCATTAGTCTGTAGAAAATACTTCTCTTTCCATCTGAAGTAACTATGAAATAATGAGAATTGGAGATGCTTCAGTAAAAACACTTTACTGGCTTGTATGTCATCTCGATGTAAAAGGGCCCATTCTACCGCTTCAATTCCCTCAGAGTGGGGAATGGACGTATACAAGGCTGTCATGTCAATGGTGCATAACCACACCTCTGTTGAAGGAGGTATTACAATTTCTTGAAGAAGATGCAACAATTGAGTAGTATCCTGAAGATAAGTATTGCCAGCTTGTACAATGGATTGTAGAAATGTGTCCAAATAATGCCCGAGGGGTTCGTGTATAGAAACACAACCTGACACAATCGGTCTCAATGGTGGATCGCACAGAGATTTATGAACTTTGGAAGCATTATATCACGGGACACCTTGGATGCTGTGTAAACAAATAGTCCCTCGTCTTGTCAGTGATCCAGGCCATCTTTTTGACATGAGTCAAAATTTCGGTTAGAATTTTTGGAATCTCCTCTGTGGGGTCTTGAGCTAGAGGTAAGTAAGTAGTTTCAGTTTGTAGCATAATATCCACTTTAGACTCATAGAAACAACGGTCCATATTAACCCATGCTCCACCTTTGTCTGCCAGAGTGAGATGCAATGAAGCATTACCTCTTAAAAATTTCAGAGCTGCTACGTCAGTTTTGGACATATTCAACTATTAGGATGGACCTGAGGGCAATTTCAAAATGTCCCTTTTAACTAGCGTTTCAAACTAATCGATCACCATATGAGACGCCGGTGGAATAAAAGTGCTTTTAGGTTTAAATTTAAGGTAATCTGATTGATCCTAAAAATTTAGATTGCCTTTAAGGTTGGAAAAGAAATAACGTAAACTTAATTTTCTCGTGAATTTATATAGGGCCACTTCTGATTCAAATGGTTTTGTGTGAAAAGTGGGAACACGCAAGGTGCCTTTGTTCAACAGGGCTAGCTGAGCTTGAGATACAGAGCTGGATGAAATGTTGATCACGCTTGTTTCTTCTGTCTCCTGTCTGTGCCTGCCGCTTTATTGTATCTGTGGCCTCTGCGGGTTTTGCTGCATCTGGTTGAGCCATCAGGGAATTTATTGGTGGATTGTTGGCTGCTGCGCTGATGTCTAAAAAAGAAACCTTCGAAACAGTGGAGGTGCCTGGACTAGCTTCATTTGTAGTAGACGTAGTGGATGGAACAGGTGCCCGAGTCAGTAGAGTATCACTAATAGATGCTGAACCTTTCTCTGAGGATGTCGTGCCAGAACGCTTAAAATTCCTTTTTTGCGCATATGCCTCTACCCAGGAGTAAACCTCATCCAACTTATAGACAATTGTGTCCCTTCGAAATTTACGGACCATTCTTTCATGGATTTCCTTTGCATATATAAACAGTTTAGTATTGATGTCCTTCAAAGTAGACTCCCAGTCTTCTGCCTCCACGCGTTGAATGAGAGTAGCTTGTAATTCTTGAATTCCCTGTTCTAGACCCACAAGTACTGAAGATAGTTCTTCAACAATCAGCAAAATGAGATCGATAGAACACTTATTTAATATACAATACAATTTCTCCATTTATTTTGTATTCCTTTTAAACATCATTGGTTTGATCGTGAGTCGCAACCCTCTGGGTATCCTGCTTGCTTTATGGTATTGTATAAGTAAGGTGGCGTGAAGCCATTGATTAATTTTTCTTCTCATCAAGTATTCTAGTTGCTTGAGTTGTTGAGCAACAGGACCATGTGTGGTGTCAAACGTCCTTACCTCACATATGCGCCCATAAATGTCTTGTGCTTCTACTGAACTGTATACTTTGGTAGAAGCTTTATTATCGGTCACATGTACAATTTCTTCAAAATGACATGTTGTGGTGCCACAAGTAGCTGTGTTGGACTGAGAATAACCGAAAAAGTGGGTGAAAAACGGCTAGTATGCACTTTATTGGACCACAGATACAGCAAATTCAAACAATGAAGAACACACGATGCAGTTTGGTGTGCACCCGAAGAGGAGGTACAGCCCACCCCCTGCTTAAAAAGTTTAAAATGCTAGGCCTAAGGTTTTAGCCTTCAGGTGCACTACCCTGAGTTACTCCAATGGAGTGTATCACATGGTATTCTGAGTAATCTAATATCACAGGTAAGTACAAATACAGTAATACTAATCAGAAACAAAAAATAGAAAAAATATCCGAAGTCAGTAATAAAAAAAGAGTATTGATTGTAGCGCAGAAAATTCTTCTTTAATGGAGCAATCTTTATGAGTCTCCCATAGAGAACTTCAATCAGTGATGACAAATAATGGTTGCAAGCTTCATGCAGGTTATAAAAGAATCCCAATGCATTTCGGGCATAGACAACTGCCCTTCTTCAGGGAAATCTACAAATGAATGAACATAGTGTCTTAATTTTTTCATGTATACATAAATCAAACTACAAGAATCGTATGAACATAGAGAGAGCACAGGTTCAATACCAAAAAGGTTAATGACCATAACCAAATAAAGATGTAAAACTCCAAGGCCTTTAAGATGAGATACATTTTGAAATACGTGGCTCATTATTGATAAGAAAAGAAAATAAGAGTGAAGTCCATCACCTAATCCACCAAAACGTGAGTGATTGTGCTGCCACTCTGTGAACTATACAATGTTTCCGTGTGCACTGGTGTGTAGTGTCTACAAAAAAGAAGCTGGTGTATAACGTGCTCAAAGATACCAAATCTCGCCCCAAGTAGGCCTGCGTTTGAATTTCATGCATCGTGAGATAAACCCATCGTGAGATAAACCCATCTCTTTAGTAACAGACAGTTACCTGGAAGCTCTGTCGTAGGACAACAATTACACTGAGTGTAACTGAAAGGCACAGCCTCCACTCTAAAAATAGAAACAACCAGTATTATTAACTGTATCAAAGTTATTGTGTGGGGGATAAAAAGGTGCTGAAAAACAAGGCCAAAAACTCACCACGAGATGCGATCTCTCTCAGTAAACACAGGAGGAAACAGGCTGAAATTACTCGGGTCCGAACGCCCTAAGTGTAAAAATATGTCCGCGTTAGACAATGCAGAACGCAACACGGCTCTGACAACATTCCAACAAGCTTCAAGGGAGCAAATAAATAATCTTGTGGCAGTTTACCGACTAGTGGTTATGAACCACGCAGATATTCAAACCAGACTTTGGAGGAACGAAGCGCAACACTCTTCTGAATCACGTCTAACTTCCCATCGTACACGTAGTCATCTATGATGTAATCATGCTGCCTGGAAACTTGAGAATCCCTCCGGTCTTAAAGGAGCAGAGTCTCCCCAATACAATGCTAAAGGCAGAGTGTCAATAAAGTTATATCCAAAAAATCGTGTCATGCTGGGCAGTAAACGAAAAGTAAAAGAACTGTACCAAAACTAATGTGACCCGCTAAACTGTGCCAAAGGAAAAGAAAAGAAAAAGAAAAGAATCCATAAAAACTATTCAGCAATTGCAAAAGCACATGAGCAAACATTGTTCAACTGTCACGTGTATTTTACACACAAAATCAGTGAGTCTTAACTTACAGGCAAAGTGTAAAGTATTTATGCAGCTCAGAAATAGTAATAAAGTGAAAACACATCACAAAAGAAATTCCAGACCAGTTTAAAAACAAGCAATTACAATGCAACGGTTTCGCCTTTGCAAAAGTTAGAGCTATTGGCATTGTAAATGACAACATTTTTATTTATGTGTTGGTTTTGAAAACAGATAAATAAATGGCATTGTCATTTACAATGTCAATAGCTTAATCTCTCGCAAATGCCACACACACCCACCCACAGAACGCCAGGCGAAACCTAAAAAACATTCCTAATTGTGTGCATGCTTGCTTACCTCTACCGGCAATGTTGCAAGTTTGGAAACAAACGTTCACAAAAACAACAACTCTATGCCTCATCATAAAAGGCGACAGTAGGCTTTGTTGACTCTTGTACAGTAAGTGGCACAAGGACCCAAACTAACAAACCAGAGCAAACCGGGGCTTAACCCCTCGCTGGTAATCTGGGGCCCAGTCCAGCACTTGCAGACGCTTTATCTGTTACAAAAGATGTATTCGCAATAGTGCTCACATTTAACGCAGTGCTGCTGCTGGTCTTTAAGCTCTGGTGACGCCAGAAATCACTCAACTTTCCCAGTCCCGTTCCTTGAGGCCTAATAGCGCGGTTATTCACGGCTGTCAATCTATACCGCTAAACTCTGATCAAAGGCACCACAATCATAGGTGTGCGCCCCCTGCCCCCACCCACCCCCGCATAAGCTGCACTCCGCTACGAGACATAACAGCACATAATTGTCGTGTTCCTCTTACATATTTGGAGACGGGCTTTCTGACAATAAGGACAAAGGAATGCCGACGCTGTAACCAACACCTCGCAGCTGTTATAACGAGGACTTCTTTATTCCGCCTAATGGGCAACGCTATCCCCCTGAAAATGGCTCCCAAAAATCCCTTCGTTCTGCCCCTCGTGAGGCGCATCGAAGCCCGCCGGCTCTTCCCAGGCTCCATCCACGTGAGCCCGGCCTTCGCCTGCCTTTAGTTCGCGAGTCTTTACTGCAAAACAGTATTTACCTGCTGTGCCACTCAACTTTCAAGGAGCGGTTACAAGGAAAATACTCATCAATGTCCCCCTTCGCGGGCTGTAATTTCAGCATTACGGCTCGAATGCACATGCATTCGTCACACCAGCCCGCTCGACGGGAGCGCGCAGGGACATTCCATGTCTGAGGCTGCTAAAACATTCAGCACTTCAAAGCCTAAAGGGGGGGTGATTTATTGGAGCAGTGATGGTTAAACATTTACCGGCTTGCACCCCGTGGACAGTAAGATTTATTCTGCTTTAATTGTACAGAAAACATTAAGGCCGATGCTCGTGGAGGGCTGTTCTACGGACTACAGTGCCTTGATTTTTTGCCTCTTAAGCCCGACGTGAACGTACTCACCGTGAGACCGCGGCGGGAGGGAGGAGGCATGGACAGTGGGCGGGCGGGCGGGAGGGAGAAGGCACGGACAACGGGAGGGAGGGCGGGGGATAAACAAAGGTTGGACAGCATCGAACACGGACAGTGGGCGGGCGGGAGGGAGGAGGCACGGACAGTGGGCGGGCAGGAGGGAGAACTTCGAGAAGGCAGGGACAACGGGACGGCGAGAGGGAGGGTGTGGGGGCGGGACTTAAAAAAAGACCAAGAAACACCCCCGAATCGCGTTCCGACAGGGAAAGAGTGATTGACAGCCAATCTCTTCCAATGGCTAGCCTCCATTTATGGAGCTAGCCAATGGAAGACAGAGGCAGGACAAAGCCCCATACTGTAGGATCATAAGATTTCGCCTGCGCCGAGCACTGCCCAGTCGAAACCTAAAAAAACTGCTGTCAATTTGGTTTGCCTCCACCTCAATACTGACTTGGGAGCCATAGACACAATGCCCTCTGCTAAACACAAGGAGATGATGGCCTGAGCGCTGAAACTTTTCAGACACACCCCCAGTCACAGATCTGGGTTGAACCCATCAGCATTCTTTAGCTCATTTCGCCATCCCAGTTGACCCAGCCAAATTGCAAATTAGTCTTGACCCTGAACTGGAATCAAGCTAGCCTGGCTGAGGAGGGATGTTACCCCGAAACCAGCCCCAAGGTGCGTGTTTGCGGTCCAGGGAAGACCTGGCATGGCAGTTCGGGCTGGATTGTTCCCATGAGGAACAGGGTCAATATTGATTTTCTTATGACTGTGTCTGAACTGGGGTGGGAAAGTGAGATAAACAACGATGATGGATTCAACCCAGATCTGTGTTTGGAGGGGAGTGTCTGAAAAGTTTCAGCACTCCGCCCATTATCTCCTTGTGCTTACAATGCCCTCTCCTACCAGGAAAAAAAAACCAATATTAACACTCTACCAATGCACTGCAAATAATCATACAAATATCAACATTTAATAATACTGTCAGGACTCCGTTCAGAGGGCCATGGGACAAGTAAGGGATACTGGGCCAAACAGTGGGGATTGAGGCCCTTTACTCTTGATGTCTTTGGGCCCAACCTACCATGAACCCTGAGCAACTGGGCCAAGTACACCCTTTGCACCTGGCTCTCAGTAGTAACGTGGTCAAGCTGTTCAAGGACTCCTCGGGGGACGAAGAGGGGAGGTGGATACAGTGGGGTGAGATGATCTTGGTGCAAATTTTTGTCCCGGTACAGGTGTGGATGAGTCCCTAAGATGGCCTCAGTCTTCTGGCGATGACTCAGACCATGGCATACGTCTTCCTGGTTTTTGTGACCATCTCTAGCATACAGGGTAACTGTATCTTCACTGTACATGGGCCCTGGCCTGATTGGCACAGTGAAGTCCTCAGCAGCAGCCCTACACAACACTACATTCTTCATGTATGGTAACATGCATAGGCACACATACACCCAGTGCATGTACGCACTCATGTGCGGGGCAGAACTTCATAACCTGATGTAGGCCAAGGGGTGCGTTAAACACACAGTAGATTATCTTTGAAAGAGTGAGCATATAGGCCTCACTGCAGTGACCGAGATTAAAGGGGGTCTGCTCACTCCCACTGATCACTACACTGTATGCTTCCACCACCACATAGCCTTCCACCAGTATAAGGATAGCGAATTGGACCCCCTTAAAGCTTCAATAAGACAGCAATCTGTGAAACAGGCCCATGTCATGGAACACATACATGATCAGTGTTTGCCTATGACAACAAAATCGGTTTTAGGGATCTAGACATCAGTACACTTGGGGCACTCCGGACAGGGCTGCAAGTTAAGTACCATACAGAAAACCTTTCCATCCCAAAAAAAAAAGAAATTGAAAAATCAACATGCCAGCTTATCAGTTCTGAAATGAAAGGCACACATTTTTCTCTAAAATGCATACTTTTACATTGTGAAAGCACACTTAATTCAACCAAAGCAAACCCTTTAATGTACTAACAAGGCTGCATGTAGGGGGGGGCTACCTTTAAGTGTGGAGAGCTTTGAGTAGCTTATGAGCTAACAGACTGAGAAGTCGGATCTAATTAACATACATATTCAGGGAGATAAGTAGACGAAATTGAGAGGAGTTTAGTTGTAAAAGGTGGAGCAGTAGGAGGTGGATTTTAAGGGCAGTTTTAAACAAACTGATTGAGAGGTGGCTTGAAGCTCTGGGCCTAAAAGGTCGACGAGGCATTCCAATGTAAGTGGCTCAAGAGGTGGAAAACCTAGAACACCGGGTGACTCACAGGACATTTTCAGAAATGTTTGGGGATAGTCCAAAGCAGAGAGCAATATATTAGTATGCTTATATTTGGGGAGCGGTACAAAAGGGGGTGGCGATGGACGGAGCATCTGACATTTGCCCTCTATCTTTGAACGCATAACAAATATGTCAAGATAAAAAGAAAACGTAAAGGCCTCCTTTGGAGCTCTAGCATAGTTATTTTGGCTGTGCTGCAGCACCACCATACTCCTACTTCCAGCCCCTATGCAGATTTGTTTGTTGCCGTTTAATAATTGCTGTTACCTCCTACGCAAAATACTGATTCTCCTTTATTTTAGCAAAATAAAGCTGCAATTCATCCCTGTAGTTATTCAAATTCATGCTGCGCATATCATTAACTTGTTTGTATTCTAATATCCTGGAGGTTGCACTTGGATGCCTATGTAAAATGCATAAACCCCACAAGTATCGTGATTCTATAGTGCACCTATTAGATTAGATACAACTCTGCCACAGACGCATTAATCGCCTGAACCGTTTTACCAATAATGGAAGTTGGAACCTGCCGACTACAAGGAGATGTCGGCAGAGGATTCTTTAACCCACTGAACTCACCCTGGGGCTGATACGCTCGGACAGAACATACCCGCAGCGCTCTCATGGTGGTTGGCTGTCCGCTCGTCCGCGGTGGTGGTACCGGACGCCTCGCTGAAACCCTCGCTGTGGCTGGCCTCCGGGACACTGTCCCGCGAGCTGAAGCGCACCCGGGAACTCGAGCGGGAGCTCACCTCCGGGCTGGTGTCCGAGAAACCGGGAACGTTGTCGAACTTGGTCGGCGTCACGGTGAACCGGACCGAAGACATCTTAGGAGGCATCTAATGGCCAACTCCTCCTTTTCATCTAGGTGCAGCTTTTGAAGGGGACAATTAAAAGCGATACAAATAAACCATGGGTCGTGGAGAAACAAGCTGATCCTTGCAATGGTGCAATAAAATGGTTAAATTACGAAGAAGGCAAAAGAAAGAGGCAATCAGACCCTCTGGCGGGGAGGATGAGAGGAGGCTGAAATTGGTCGATTTGCTTCAAATGTAGAAAAAAACACGTTGGTTCCTTTGACTTCAAATTTATAACACCAAAAACACTAGGTACATAAACACTTGAATAAAAAAAAATGTGTCCAAAAATTGTCCGAAAGGGATAGCGACAGCAATTTTTTGTATAAGATTATCTTTTATATGAACTACCAGAAGGTATGGGAATGAAATGATCGATGTGACAGTATATTTAAAAAGCCACCTATATGCCCTTCTTTCCGCATTAATCTTTTGGGGTAAATGAATGAGACCTGAAGGTAAACTAGATGAAGTCCGGATCCATGCATACCAAACCTCCTGAGAGAGGCAAACGTTTTCTCAATAACCTTACCGTCTGCCTCCAAACAGAACTGAACAAGTCAGGTCCCGGGCCGTGCTGTGATTGGCTGATGTCACGGGGGTGTCCCGGGCCGGCAGCCAATCACAGCGCGGCCCGGGAAGTGACGTCACTGGGGTGTCCCGGGCCTGCAGCCAATCACAGCGCGGCCCAGGACACACGGCAACAAGGGGCGGGGCTTAAAAAAAGACCCAGAAACGCCCCCGAATCGCGTTTTCTCTGGAAAACGTGATTGACGGCCAATCTCTTCCAATGGCTAGCCTCCATTTATGGAGCTAGCCAATGGAAGAAGGGGAGGTCCTAAGTCCCCAATATAGAGATAACATTAGATTTCGCCCTTGGGCGGAGCAACTGCTATGCAGTTGCAACGCCAGGACGAAACCTAAAAAGAAAGAACATTTTAATAAATAGATTATAAAATTATACCAGAATGACAAAAATCTAATCAGTAGGACCAGAGATATTCAAATTCAACTTGTCCAGTGAAAACTGCACCTAAAGGCACAAAGCGCCTAAAAGTACAAAGAGCCACTCACAGTCATCTGGTCGTTCTAGACCGGTGGAAAGTCACAAGCTCAGATCATTCGTAATGGGGTGCAGGTCGGATACAGGAACCAGGTTAGTCCTGCTAAAAAAGTTACTGTCTCAAAGTCTGGCGCAAAGAGTTCCGTTCATGGTGGATGTGGCTGCGAGGAACAGGGATAGCATCACAGATGGCCTTGAATGTAGCCCAAAGATCAGACCTGGCATTACAGGATGTCGTTGCTGTAGTGCAAAGAGCTAGCCGGGCATTGTGGCAGTCTTAGCAGCCACTTCACATTGGTGGTCATCGCAGGCTTTTATTACTGTAGCATGGAGTGCAGATCTCAAGTTGCAGGTAGTAGCTAGTGGCCACTGTAGCATGGAGAGTAGCGCTCACCAGAACTTTGGATTGGCAGTTCTCATGGGCTGCAGAGTCTCGGTGGGAAAGGGCCCATTTAGAGTCCTGAAGAGCCCAAACATCAGGATTTCACCTTTTCCTTGAAGGAGCACAAACTCATGCCAGCTAAGAGTCCAGGACCCGTGAATCACTTCTTGTGGATCAGGAACTCACTCCAGGAGAGTGAAGCAGGTCTCAGAAAGGTCTCAGAAAGGTCCAGTTGCAGATTATTTGCAGGAGGCTACCTGGGCAGTCACAAGAAGGCCTTTGGAACTTCTTGTGTCCCTGTATCTCACACAGGCAGTCAGCCAACTGACCCTTGTAGTCAATCAGGTTGAACTCGGATGAAAGCAAGTACGTCTAGTCTTTCTTCTCAAACAGCCAGGAAGCCCTCAACATCAATGCAGTACTCTGGCAGCAGGGTAGTCATTTTTATGTAATATCCCCAGGTTCAGGAGTGGTCTGGAAAGTGGTTCTGGGGGTCCAATATTTATTTCTGGTACTAGCCTTTATATGTTGGGGAAATCTCTTCCTACCCCCACATCTGGTTCTGGAAAGTTCTTCCCTTCACCTGTCAAGGCTCCACACGGTCTAGGGTGAAAAAAGGCTGGTGTCAAGCGCCGTTGTATGTGCCGGAGGCAAGCCTTTTTAAGTATAGGTGGGACTGGGCTCAGCTCTACACCTAGCCATTCTGCCAGGTTGTCCCTCCTAATCACACCTAGTCCCCTTTGTGTCAATGTCTGGGAGGAATAGGAAAACCCCAAAAACAGGCAATCACACTCATGTGACCCATGACACTGGCAGAAGGCACAAATGGTTAGGTCAAGAAAATGTCTCTTTCTAATGCTGCCATTTTCAGAAATGTGTCTTGAAATTTAACTTTATCAATAACGAAGATTTTAACTTACAATTAATTTGATTCTAACTTAACCCAATGTTAGCCAATGGGCTAACATTGGGTAAACATTGGTGAAAAACGACTTTAGACATGCAAACCTTTATTTGGCCCATGCCGTATGGGCTTTTAGGGCCTACCTTCGGGATCACTTAGAAGTATGAAAAAGAAAAGTTTGGGCCTGGCAAAAGGTTTATTTAACAGGTAGAAATGATAGATAAAAAATGCAATATAGGATGCAATGGCATGCCGGAAACATGTTTTAAGTGCTACTTTTGTGGGTGCCATGATGGACGCTGCAGGCCCACTTGTTGCATTTAATTTAGAGGGCCTGGGACTTACAAGTAAATAAAAGGGCCAATCAGGTGTAGGCTAATCAAACCATGTTTAAGGGAGAGAGCACAATCACTTTAACAATGATTAGCAGTGAAGCACATAAAGCCAACTTAAATAAATTCAGAAAAACAGAGAGCTGACTGTATTGGCTTTAAAGTACTAACTCATACATGCTGATTGCTGTGTAAGCAAGTTAAAACCAGGCCTTTTGGCTTTGCCAATGTTTATTTTTATGTTTAATTGTTTAAAAATATGTTTTATATATGCAAGATATGTGTAGGATTTATTTTTATTTTGGCTTGAAATGCATGAGTATATTGGTGTAGACATGATATCTCAGTTGATATGTCCTGGTACAATGTATCATTTTGGTTTATAAAAACAAATGTAGTCAAGTATTTAGTAATCTGGAATAAATCAAAAATTCTGAAACATGAATATGCATTATAATATATCATGAGTTAACTTGCACAATTAATTAGATGTGCTAAAACCTAAAGTTAGTTGCAAATTCTACATTATTGTAATATAACAAATTTAGCAATAAGTTAATACTGCTATTAATTGCATATTAAAGTCTAATGTGATTCATAATATCCGAAATAATCAGATGCCTTAGAATCCATCAAGTTAATATCTGTAAATGTTAAGATCATTTACTGTCTAGTAGGAGATAACAATTATAAAATGATTCAAGTCTTTGTCTGTTCATTGGACATATGCATTGTTCTGCTAACTTTTTTTCTTCCTATCAACTTCTTATCGAATTCAGAGACATGGAGATAAATGTGCATGCAGAAGTACTTGAAAGTTCGTTCTAGCTCTGCCACAGTGTACTGTAAATCTCTTTCTGATTCCATTGTCTTTTTTGATGTACTGTTGCTTGTGTCTGGTTCCTTTAACATGATTTGTGCAGAGGATGGCTTAGTGCCATCCTCTGCACCAGTCCTTGTATGCTGAGGATGGTTCAGGCCATCCTCATACCCGAGACAGAAAATCTCTCAGGTGTGGACAGTAGAGGTATTTCCTTTTGTAATTTCTGTCTCAGAAGCTGAGGAAGAACTTCCCCAGCAGCGTGAGTATTTTTTTTTTACAAAATGAAATGACGATCGGCACCCATGACATGTTGATGTTATTACATTAAAAGTGAAAGCCAGCTCATTTCATTTTCCCTGCCTCAGTGCTCGGAGGCATATATCATCCCCCTGAACATCGATTCAGATGGGGGAGATTCAGACCAGTGGATCCCTGCTTGCTTGGGGATAGCCACAGGAGGGTGATTCCCAAGCAAAGATCAACCCACTAGACCCCTGGAAATATTTTTTGAGGGGTGAGCAAACTCCTCACTATGGCCTAATGCACCTCACTCCCTCATGCCCCCAGGCCCAAAGCCTTCATGCCGCCAGGGGACAGATTGGAGAATGCTATCTCCAATCTGCTCCTGGGGGGGAGAAAGCTCACTAGACACCAGGGATTGTTTTTTTAGCAGAATGGGTGGGTGGCCCTCCCAGGCATTTTGCCTATAGCCCCCTGCCACCCAAATTACCCCCAGCAGTGTATCTGGCCCCCTTCGTGGGCAGATAAGGGGTGTTTACCTCCAATCTGCCCCCAGTGGGGGTGCAGAAAGTCCACTAGACCACCAGGGATTATATTTGGAGGGGGTGTGACAACGGGCTCCCTCCTTCCCTTGGCCCAAAAGTCTTCTGGCCCCCCAGGGGGAGAAATGATATAGGTGTATCGACTGCAGTAGTCTAATGTAATGCCCCAATTACTAACTCATTGTAGAACACCCTCAAGACTACATTTTCTATTCTTCAATAAACTAGGAATGGGTAGTAAACTTCGCTCGGCCAGCGGAAGTTCGTGCAGTTTTGCACTTAGCGTCTTGTTTGGAGAGCAGAGCTCAGTAAAGAACTTTGACATGTGCAAGCGGAGTCGAGTTTACCAGCGTGTACTTGATGGAGCAAGGATTCGCACGTTACGCGACTTGCTTGAATTCATGAACCTCGAATAACATGTAACAGAGTAACCCAACATGTTTTGTCTTATTAATTTCCCTTTATATTGACAATGGGAATGCCCAAGAGATGCTTGCCTATGTGTTTACTAAAACTCAATAACGCTTGTCACTAAAAATGGCCGCTGCTTGGCGGGGTTTCTTCTGCGCATGCGTTAGTCACACTCACGTGACATGACGTACTTGCAGTTCTGGTGGGAATCTTTGCGCTTGCGCATTAGCATTAAGATGGCCGCTTTGTGTCCCCGCATGGTGAAGCTTGCGCTGATGTTTTCGTGTTGTCGTTAATTTGCACTAAAACTTAATGCCATAGTATATAAAGTAAGGGGTATAGAGTAGCTATTCATGGTATACAGTGTATTCATTTGTTTCTGTGTTTTAATTTGTTTTCGCTTTTTTTTCATGTACCGCGTTCTTGAGGGTCTGAGAGACACTCGTGAATCCATCTTGAGCAGCCTTTCTGCGCATGACAGTCTTCTGCCGGTGGCATTGAATCCCTGCCAACCAGAGGTCCCAGCCAAGATGTGCCTGGGAAGATGCACCCTCACCTAGCAGAAGAAGCTGAACTGTCCTGCAAATGCAACAATTGTATTTTATTCATTGTATTCCGTGAAGTATGTCATGGGAACCCCAAAATCAATAGGCGGTCCCAGAATATGTTAATATAGGCTTGTAGAATTGAAATGTGATTGGTGTGTTGACCTATCCTACTTGGGGACCAATCGAAATTGGGGATTCTGACACTTGCAACATTTGGGGGTTGGTACACTGACCCAAAAACAGTATAACTAGCCTAGGTTTAGCTAGAGAAATTGTCCGACTTGTCCGAATAGCTGACCTGTCACTGACCCAACGCACTCAATAGGTGACTGATACAGAGGGCTGCTGAGCACTCTGTCCGAAATTTCCATAGACTCTAGAGGTTTTGCTGAAAACCTTAAAGTGCTGGCGGAGCACTTTGTTGGGAAAATCGATAACCCAATCGGGGTTCTGGCTGATAGCTGCAGAGAGGGTGGAGCGCAGGCGTTTCTTACAAACTGCGGGTGCTGGTCGTTCCGTGGTGGTCCTGTCCTGATCCTAATCTGGGTTTCCTGTCCTGTCCTGGGGTGTCCATTCTGCACCTGCTGTCCCACTGATGACTGTCCTTCCTTGGGGTCCCTCCCATTCTTAACTGACCTGTGGCCAGGGTTGGTCTTCACACCATTCTAGGTAAATATAGATCTGAGAAATCTATTCTGCACCTCCTATTTTTCCTTTCTTTGCTTTAATAAAGTCATACTCTTGCATATTTTGATTTTCCATGCTTTCCGCACCACTAAATGATTTTATCATATTCCATTGTCTTACCCATTCTTCAAGTACATTCCTATCTAGTTTGTGATATATAGATGTTCCTTTTCTTTACCCATCCTTTAGTAAATTCAAGTAATTGCACTGTTTTATTAGTATGGTTTACTCTTACCTTACCTATGGTTCCCCTTCATGGGGAAATATTTCACTGTGAAATTCTAGTATGTTCCTTATTTTTCCCGTCCTTTAGACAACATACTGAGTCTAAACTCTGAAACCTATTTCAGTATGTTTTCTGTTCTTACCTTCCTTTAGATTCATAAATGGTTGGCTTGATTTACTTTCTATATGGATATGTGCTCTTTATAATTTTAGTTATTGATAGTTTAATTGCTGTAAACCTAATGCTTTCAGAACTTGAGTAACCTTAGATAAAGGTTTTAAAACTTTTTCCGAGTCTGTGATTATTTTATGAGTGCAAATATAAAAAAGGTATTTTGGTGTCTGCCTTTCTTTAACAGCTAGCTCCCTGATCCATTGTGATCATAGGTACCAGTAACGGTGGATTGGTAAGTCGGGTACAGTAGGAATAAATAGTAAGGAACAAGGGTTACTGATAGTAGAGTGTATGGTCGCCTGATTAATAAAAATGATGTATTAAAATATATGGGCCCGATACGTGTATGGTAAAATTGTTGGTCGGGTGACCTACGCGCTCTATCAGTAATTTTCTGGTAGCAGAGGAAATGGTTAGGGACTAGTTAAAGTTAGGTAGGACTAGTTGAGATGGGTAGGTAGGTCGGATGCTGCTATAAAGATTTTGCTGCTAAACTGTGAACATTTTATTGCTGCTAAATTGATATATCACGTGAAATGTTTTTGCTTTAAAATTATGAAATGTTTTAAATTGTTTTTCTTGCTGCTATATTGATATATGTATTAACAAACCTTGTTAGTGATTGTTATATGTTTGTCTGGAATCCCCAGGGAATTGAATAGCGGGTGGTGAGGAGAATCCACGCCGTGGTGAGGTCATTGGCTTGAGGAAAAATTGGTGCAGGTTAGGCAGAACTGGAAGCACTAATTAGAGTTTTCTGAATGTTTGGTTGAATAAATGATAGCAACGAGTTCGCTGGCAAAACTTCTATTGTGATATAACCTAGTAAGGGTCACATGGAAGGAGTAGCAGGTTCGTCGGAGCTTGGGTGATAGCAAAAGGGTTCGCTAGTGAAACTTTAAACTTAGTAAATATCCCGAAAAGAAGTGGATGAGTCAAAGAAGTAGCAGGTTCCCTAATGCTTGAATGAAGGGTAGGCAGAAGAGATCTATCCGTAGCGCATGAAAAGTAGACAGAAGAGGTTTACTTGCAGTAAACGTAATCTTTCCTTTCTAGACACTCGAGTACAGTGGCGAATGTGTTTACGTTGTTAAATAACTAAAAGCACTTGCACTTTAAAAGAAAAATCAAGTTTCCGTTACCTGTGAAGGAGGGAGTCAGTTGCGAAGCTGCTCTGACGTCACTCTGTGCCGCGCTGGTATTGGTAGAAACAGCGGGTGTGTAGCGGAGCTGGAATTGTAAAGGAGAGGTGAGTGCCGAAGCGTGAGAACCTGTCTCGCGAACAGGCCGCGCACCCATTGGTCGAGATTATTTGAAACCGTGCACTTGATTGGTTGCACGAAAATAAAAGACGCATTCGGATTGGGAGTGATTTTGTAAACAAAGTCGCTTGCAGGAACTTATATGTGGCATACGTATAGGCAAGAGACTAGACCTGATCCAAGACATTTAGGGTTTGGAAAGGATCATTGGAAAGGTCATAACACGAGCATTATGTACGGAAATAAGAGAAAATTGACCCTTGTAAACAAAGTGAAGAATTATTTCAAGAAGGACAAACCTATCAAAACTAGAGAAGGTGTTGTCACTCCGCCACCTAATACTCCCGCATCTTTCATGATGTTTGATAAAGGGTACCACTCGTGTGTATGGTTGGAAAATTGGGCGGAATACACAAAAGATGACGGAATTTTGGCTGTCCCGTTAGAAGGTACATTTAATGGTAGGATTTTATTTAATGTGAGAACCCGAATGAATGATTTACATCCCAGACCTAGATTGACGCAGTACGAAGCGTTAGAGGAATGGGAGATAGAAGCTTTTGAGAGAGATAAGCCCCGAATGGATAAAGGTTTAACCAAATGGTATCCAAAACTGAAACAAGAAAACCGAGATGAAAAGATGAAACAATGGAGACAGAATATGATAGTAGAAGGACTGTACCCAATGATGACAATGGGTGGTCCTGTAGGAGAGAAAAAGGCAGAAAAGACCAAACACTGGGTAACTAGTGGGGAATCGGATGACGATTATTTGGAGGACTTGTTCATGAAGAATCCACCTCCTTATAATGAAGGACCGAGATCCTCTAGTGTAGGGGATGCTTCACAAAGACCCCCATATCAGGAAGGGAGTAGATCTGTAAATGTAAGAGACAGCTGTCAAATACCTCCCTATAATGAGGGCTTAAGACCCATAGGTGCCAGAGATACCTGTCTAAGACCACCATTTAGTGAAGAGTCAAAATACTCAGGTGAGAGAGACTTCTGTCCAAGACCTCCTTACGAGGGTGAAGCAAGACCCTTAAGCACAGGAAATCCGTTCTCAAAACCTAATTACGGTGAAGGACCGAGTATGACGCATCCAACTGCCCCAACATTGACTCCGCAAATAGTACCTGAAATAAGCCTGGAAAGGATACTGCAGGAAAGAGAGCGAGAGGCTCTAGCCAAACAAAGAACCAAAATAATTCAGAAAATCTCCCAGTTAAATACAAGCCCCGAAGCCTTGACAATCCCAGTAACCAGTGGACCAGTTGTTCCTTTGTATGGGGATCGACAGGGGAGTCCAAAGGCCCCGATTATTACCCCAGCTATAGTGCAGCCGAGAAAAGAGCCCTTAATTATAGATGATCAGATGAGTGAATGTGAATCTGAGGTCTCTTTAATGGATTTACCGATCAGGGAACTCGGAAGGAGTTCACAGAAAAGGCATAATCCTTTCAATACTGGAGAAATTCAAATGGAATCGACTTCAGGTACTAAAGGTGTTACAGTAGTGACTCCTGAAGAAATTGAGAGATGGAGTCGAGAATTAGAGAGACAAACTCCTCAGTCAAAACCCTTAGATATTTACAAGTTGAGAATAGAATTGGAAGAAATGATGGCTGGAAATGTGGGGTTAGACAGACTAAATACCTATTCCGAGGAAGAACTACTGTGTATCTGTAAGAGTATTACCCGTAATACCAGGGTGTTCCATGAGAAGTTAGCGGACACCGCGGCTAGTATGGGAATAGATATTGGGAAATCAAAGCCGTAACAGAAACCCTATAGAGCAGAATTTTCAGACAAAGATCTAGAGAATATGAATGTGTCAGGAAAGAAGGTACAGATCAAGGAATTGTTGAACGTGTTGCAGAAATGGGGAGACTTAGAAAAGTGGAAAGCCAGGTGGGCAAAGAAAATGGAGTAGGTTAGATCCAATGGAGTAGGTTAGACTTCTGAGTACGTTTTAAAAGAAGCTGACAAGCCAGAACAATTATATCCTATGCGAGAAGTGCCAGGTGGAAAGTATGTGCACGTTCCATGGTCCAGACAGGATATTGTGTCCTTTACCAATGACTTTCCGAAATTACGAGAAAAACCCGTAGAGTGGTACAGACAGGTAGAAAGGTTTGTGAAAGTACAAAAATGCCTGTGGAAAGATTTAGATGGGTTTTTCGATATCGTAGTTCCCGTAGATTTGTGGACAGAATGTAAAATTGCCATTGGTTGGCCTAGCGAAGAATACCCGAGGAACCCTACTACAGGAGCTCCTTCCGATGAGGTAATGAAAAAATACGAACAAGTAATGTTACACCTGAAGGGAAAGGTGCCTGCAAAGGAAACTGATTGGACCAGAATAGATAGAACTACACAGGAAAGAGATGAGACTGTGCATTCCTTTTATGAAAGACTGCTACAGGTGTTTAAAACATACAGCGGTATAGATAACATCGAGATGAAGGATATGACCCACTTCATTTACAGGTTTGTAAACGGTTTAAGACCTGAAATTTGCCAGTGGATCAAAGACAATAAAATCTGTAGGCAGTCTAAGAAAATAGATGAAGTCTTGCGATACGCAAAGTATTGCGAAGACGAGATGGCTGATAAGCGAAAGGCTTTAAAGGAAAAGGTTATGTGGGCACAAGTCAAACTAGCTGAACAACAAGAAAAGCAATTGGGTAAAATGAATAATAATTCCCAAAATCAAGGTTCTTGGGGGGGAGGGAAGCTCAAAGTGAAAATGAGTCGAGAGGAAGCCAAGAAGAAGTTCTCCTGTCACGGGTGCGGACAGATAGGGCACTGGAGAGACGAGTGTCCATACGCACAAAATAATAACCCCCCCACTCATGATTTAAATCCACAGACGCTGAATGAAAAACCAAGAAAGACCCAGCAACAGGTAAAATCGAGTCAGTTGTCTCGTGCACCTAGACCGAATTTTAAGGGAAAGACACCGCAGGGTGAAGACATAGAAATTTGGGGAGGAAAGGAGGATAGAAATGCAGTAACTTCGCAATTTTTGTTGAATGACACTTTCCTCTGGGCGAACAATACTGACGGGGCCTGAGGGGGAGGATGAGGAGTGCGTACTTGGCGCCTCCTTACTGGTAGACCAGTCAGGGCCATACATTGAAGGAAAGGTTGAAGGCAATGATGACACCTTTCTGTTGGACACTGGGGCTACCCGTTCTACTGTAAGAACAGCAGACGTTCCAAACCTACCCCTCTCGGGAGAAGCCATCCAAGTAGTAGGTGTATCTAATCAATTGATTAGTACCCCAGTTACTGAGCCCATGGAGATTACAATAGGGAATTTCAAAGAAATGCATAGATTTGTTGTTTGTGATACCAGTCCTGTAAACCTATTAGGACGTGATTTGTTGTGCAAAATGAATTGTACCATCTTTTGCTCACCAAAGGGAGTCGAAATTCAAACCCCAGACGAAGATGGAATATACAAATTAATGTTAATAAGACCTGACTCAGAAATTAAAAGACTGACAATACAAGACTTACCTGAAGAACTTCAACAGACAGTGAAGCCAGAAGTATGGGATTTTACTGGAAAGGATGTAGGATTAATGGCAAATGTAGACCCAATTAAAATAGCCATAAAAGAAGATGCAGTTTACCCAAATACTAAACAGTACAAAATGAGTGCAGAAGTGAAAGCAGGAGTTGCCATCGAAATAAAAAGACTGTTAGAAGCGAACATCATACAAGAAGTGTTGAGTAGTCCATGTAACTCACCCATAATTGGAATCAAGAAACCTAATGGTAAGTACAGAGTAGTGCAGGACCTGAGAAAGGTAAACAAAATTGTTGTTCCTTGCTGTCCTATTGTTCCAAACCCAGCAGTGATCCTGTACCAAATCCCATGGAATGCTGAGTGGTTCACCGTGATTGACCTATGTCATGCATTCTTTTCGATCCCATTGCACCCAGACAGCAAATTTCTTTTCTCATTTGAATTCGACAGTCACGTGTTCATTTGGAATCGCGTCCCTCAAGGGTATACAGAAAGCCCCTCAATCTTTAATCAGATTCTGAAAAAGTGCCTTGAATCTTTGGTCTTACCAGGAGAATCAGTTTTGGTGCAATATATAGACGACCTCTTGGTGGCGTCTAAAAGTCAGAAAGACTGTGTGACTGACACCATTGCCTTACTGAACCATTTAGGTGAAGGAGGACATAAAGTATCCCCTGACAAACTACAGTTCTGTACCAATTCAGTAAAATATCTGGGGCACCAGATAGAAAAGGGAGTCAGGAAAGTTACTTCGGAAAGAATCAGAATAATTCGAAACATGCAATTACCCAATACTCAGAAAGAAGTCAGAATGTTCCTTGGAGTCGTAGGTTACTGCAGGCAAAGGATTGTGGGATTTGCAGTCCTAGCAAAACCATTGATAAAAATGACAAAGAAAGGAGCAAAGGACCCAGTGGAATGGGATGAGGAAAGCTTGACAGCATTTACAAAATTACGAGAATGTCTGTGCACAGCTCCAGCATTGGAAATGCCTGATTATTCAAAGGAATTTGCACTGTTTTGTGATACACGAGACAATTGTGCACTGTCAGTCCTAACTCAAGAGCATGGTTTGATTAGACGTCCAGTAGCATATTTCTCTGCTACCTTGGATCCAGTGGCTGCCGGATTACCTGGATGTCTGAAAGCAGTAGCTGCAACTTGCATGAGTCTTGAACAGAGTGAATCCATCGTTATGGGACATCCTGTAACTGTGTATGTTCCACATGCAGTTGTAATCTTACTGACCAGAACTAAGACCCAGTATCTCACACCTAGTCGGCTGACTACGTGTGAGAGGATTCTTGTAGGTGCTGCAAATGTAGTCATTACTCGGTGTAACATATTGAATCCATTGACCTTATTACCTGAGTCACTGATTGCAGAGGCGAAGGGAGAGGTCGAGCATGACTGCATTGACCTGACTGAGTTTAGTACCAAACCACGTCCAGATATCAAAGAGATGCCCCTGCCTGTAGAAGATTATGAGCTGTTTGTAGATGGCTCATGTTTGAGACACGAGAATGGAGGTCTAAGTGCTGCCTATGCTGTAGTCACCGTATCACACACTATAGAAGCATCTTATTTATTTGAAGTAAAGTCTGCACAAGTAGCCGAATTGGTTGCATTGGCAAGAGCTTGCAAAATTGGGAAAAATAAAAGAGTAACCGTATATAGTGACAGTCAGTATGGTTACGGAGTTGTGCATGACTTCGGCCAATTGTAGCTGCAAAGAGAGTTTCTGACTTCTTCAGGTACTCCTATCAGAAATGGAAAAGTGGTACAGGAATTACTGGACGCAATCCAGTTACCAAAAGAATTGGCAGTGGTCAAGTGTGCTGCTCACAAATATGGTGACGATAATGTGACAGTAGGTAATCGATATGCTGACCAAGTAGCCCAACATTGTGCCAGACATCGAATGTCTGTCAATATCAAATTGGGGAATATGGAAACAGCTGCCAACTTATGGTGTTTGAGAATGTGCCTACATGGGAAGAATTGAGAGATTTACAGAATGCAGCGACACCAAAGGAAAAGGGAAGATGGAGAAAGTTTGGTTGTCAACAGAGAAACGAGGATGGTGTCATTGTTGGCCCTGATGGTATGCCTGTGTTGCCTGACAGCTTGCTTGCTTCTATGGCCAGGTTAATATATGGAAATGCACACACTGGTAGGGATGCCATGGTTCGTGTTTTTAAACAAACATGGTTCAACTCGAAATTCAGGAAAGTAGCAGAGTCGCTCTGCCAGAGGTGCTTGACATGTCAGCAATTCAACGCTGGGAAGAAAACAGTAGTTGCAATAGGTAAAATTGGGAAAGCAGGAGGTCCTTTTACAAGATTGCAAATTGACTTCATTCAGTTACCCCTTTGTAAAGGAATGAGATATGTCCTTGTCATTGTATGCCTATTTTCAAAATGGGTAGAAGCTTACCCAGCCAAGAAGAATGATGCCATCACTGTAGCAAAGTTGTTACTGCGAGAACTGATACCTAGGTACGGGGTCCCAGTCACAATTGAATCAGACAGAGGTGGGCATTTTCAGAATGAAATAATTGGTCAGCTCTGTGAGGCATTCAAGATTACACAAAAGCTGCACTGTAAATATCGTCCAGAGGCTTCTGGAGTGGTGGAACAAATGAATGGCACTATCAAGTCGAGACTAGGAAAGATGTGTGAGTCTACTAGCATGAACTGGATAGAGGCTTTACCTCTTGTTCTGATGGGAATCCGAAGTATTCCAGACCGAAATACAGGCCTGAGTCCCCATGAGATCCTGATGGGAAGAGTAATGAGACAAGCGTGGGTACCAGGACACAAACTGATAAGCATTTCTGAGGATTTGGTACTTGAGTACTGCAAGCAACTGGGTGACCAAGTGCGTTCTATCTCTCGCCAGATTGGGGAAGACGCCGTCGCCAGTCCAGCAACTCCAGTTCATAAATTGATTCCAGGTGATTAGGTGGTACTAAAGAAACACACTCGTTCAAGTTGCCTTGCACCGAAGTGGGGAAAACCAAGACAAGTGATTCTGGTGACCACAACAGCGGTGAAGTGTGCTGGTGTGCCAAAGTGGATCCATGCCAGCCATACCAAGAAGGTAACGGAAGAAGAAGCAACTGACGCTGAAGGTTGTCCAGCTGAGGGGTCTCCAGATGTTGGTCCTGAAGTAGCTGATGTCGAACAACCGAGCACCAGTCAAGATGAGTGGATACCCATAATCGACCTGACAGATGATCCCATAAAAACAAGAAGTCAAACCTACAGAGACAGAGAGTGGAATAGAGAGGACGAGACAGGAATAGAAGGAGACAATCAGATTATCGAAATCCATGTCAAATCTGATGAGGAAGACGAGCATATAGGGACAGAACAAGTGATCGACACACCTCCAAGAACTCCTGAAATTGAAAAGGGACAGATAGAAATTAGGGCGAGAGTTCAAGCGGAAGAAAATCAAAGGTTCAAAGTGCTTGAACAGGATCAGATAGAAATAGACGAATGTGTTCAGGACTCATAAATTGAAAAGTCCATAAGTCAAATCCAGTCTACACCTGAACAAGGTCAGCTTAGCAACCTGGCAGAAGAAACTGAAATAAGACCTGGAACTAGTCAGATAGAAAGGGAAGAAGCAGAAGCAGAAGTGCCACAAACAAACGAGAATAAAAGAGCATTAGAAGAAAGCCATACAACAGTGCCCATTAAAAGATTCAAGCAAAAGAATACAGAACCAAGGTACATCAAAAGACTGAGATTAAGACTGAAAACAGTAGAAGAGAAACTTGAACAAAGAAAACAAGGTTCCAGTAAGACTGAGTAAACTGGAGAAAACTCCAAGCGAAGGAGTGAACGTATAAAAAGACTGAACGAAAAGTATCAGGATCCTGAATGGACTTACGTGGTGTTGGAGGAATTTGAGGATCTTGATATAACTGACGAAAGTTACGAAGACCTGACTGCTGACCAGTCTGCCGAAGAAGAAGAACCAACCTGAAATTGCTCAGTGTAAGCTACCTGTGCAGAGTTACAAAGAGGGGTTGGAAAGCTTCTTTTGAGCGAAAATGTCTGATTCAAATGTGAATGGAAGACCTAGACGTAATTGCTGTAAAACATGCTGTAAAGTATGTATATGTAGTGTAGCTTTAGTGTTAATATTGTGGATAGGACTAACCATTACTATTCCTTATATGATGAGCAAAAGTACTAATACTGACACTACAGAGACTGTGACGAAAAATACAGAAGAAGTGACATCACAAAGTGTAGAAGGACATGAGAAAGCACTTAGCATTAGACAAACTAAATCGGACTTAGAAGCACCAGATGAGGAAGGACTACATTATCACGGAATCAAGAACCAGACTCATTTAAACGTATTCGCTAATCTTTTAGTGCATTATGTAGAAACCATGGAAATAGAAGACTGTTACGTTTGCATGAAGCTACCTACTTCTGTAGCTGAGGGAGTGACATACCATCACTTGCCACTAACCTATGGAATTTCTTGTAGTATTTTAGCTACCTTATTCTATAAAAGAGGACCGTTACAGTACTATTACTCTAAATCAGACGTGATATTTTCTGAACTTCCCATACGTGGAAATTTAAACCCTGTACATACCAAAAGTGACCTGACACGGTATATGGGAGAATACTTTCTGACTATAGGTACCATTGATTTAGGTGAAGCACACAGAGATAACTTGACCTGTTCATTACATGAACAAGAGAAAATGTTTCTAAACATGGCAGAGAAAAGAAGAGAAAGTTTCCAAAGAAAGGCGAATGATAAAAGGCAGAAAACTCCTAAGTGGGCTGAAAACATGGGAAGCACCTCAAATGGTGGGGCTAATCCTGCTTTGTTGCTGGATTTCGAGAGAAAAGGGAAACTTTGTCTTCACCGAGAAAAGACTAGTTATTATAATAACATTTTCATTGGTTCCAGTCAATGTGAACACAATTACAAGGTAATTGGAGGTTGGGGTTTCAAAAATGGGTCAGAACCTGTGTTTCCCGGAATTTATTACATATGTGGAAACAAGGCTTATTTTAAATTGCCGGATCACTGGTATGGAAGCTGCTATTTTGGAATTGTCTTCCCGAAAATATACCATGTGAATGAAATTGCTGGAAGCAATGAAAACACTAACAGTTCAGTGCGTAGTAAAATAGAAAGTGTAAGTGAAATAGTAGTGTTAGACCTGGCACCTTGGCGTGAGTCTCCCTTCCACTTTTTTGCTGATGTGCCTCAGATGTTTTGCTGGTGTTGAAGCTCAGGGCACTGTGCCACGGCCAATCCGTGCCGCAGTGCAAGTGCTCCCAATGTAAAGTATATGTACAATTGATTTCCACGATTGGCCTATTTGGTTTACTGTCAGTCGCCTGTATCGTGCACGAGGAGTGCCGGGGCTTGTAGATACAAATGCTGCTAGTGGGCCTGCAGCGCTGGTTGCGCCACCCACAGAAGCGGCCTCGTAAAACATGACTCGGGTCCGCCATTGCAGACCCCGCGTACAGTCCCGTACTGTCACGCTGACTGCGCAAGTGCCCACACTTGTCAGTCCCTGAACCTTCCCTAACCTCCATGTCAGTCGCCCCTATGGTAGGCCTACGGGCAGGCTGCATTGAAGCGTAAGGTAGGACAAGCCTAGAGTGTGGCATGTCCTCATAGTGAATTACCGCCCTTGTCGTTCTTCACTATGGAAGGGCTACCAGTTCTCTTAGGCAAAGATGAGCTGTCGGAGCTATTACACGTTATAGTCCCGGCAGACTCAGGGAACACGGTAGCAGGTCGAGTTTAGTATGCCTGAACTCAGAATAATAAAATACTTCCTTTAGTAAGGTTTATTTTAATATCCTGGGTTTGCAAATGCTACTTTTAGAAAGATAGCCTTTGCGCGCCTAACTATTTAGCCCGCCTCTGCCAGGATGTGTATCTGTTGTCTGGGTTTGTGTGAGTGACAGGGCTGGGAGATTCCCGGGGACAGTTGGGACCCCCAGGTGGTGAATAGGGTGCTTGCACCAGGATGGGTGGGCGGAGTAGTCCTTGACTCTGAGTAGGGTTGTGCTCCACCACCACAATGCTGGCTCCACCCCCCTGCGGAGCGTCTGATGTCCCTGCTCGCACTCTGAAAGAAGACGGCAGCTTCCTGTAAACAGAGTACTCCAGAACCGGGTTGAACTAGGCTCAGGCCCCCTGGCCTGCAAAGACAAAAGAATTGCAGTATAAATATAGGAGCTCCGCTCCGTACAAATCAGATCCAGTTTTGACCACGACAAACCTCTGCCTGACTAGAAGGACCAAGAGAAGCTGTAGGACGGAAACCAGTCTGTATCCTGTAAGACTGGCTTGCAGTGGTGCCTTGCTGAGAACGGAGAGGAAAGGACCAGAAAGGACTTTGTAGACTTGTGCCTGAAATGATCTCCAAGGGCTTGATCGAGAGCTTACCCCCTGAACGGAACCCCAGGACCATTGGGTTCTATCTGCTTGTGCCCGTCTGCTGTTGGGCCTTAGTTCTTATTCCCTCGCCGGAGTTGTGACTCGGGTGCCTTCGCCCCCTCCCAGGTTGTGACAGCTCGGAGCCTGGTCGTCCCCCCGGTGAGAGCCCACTCATCCCTGAGTCGCTCTCCGCTTCAGTGCCAGGCCGCCCGCTCTCCTGTCACCTCGCCGCTAACGGAGCGCGTTGTGCACCTCTCATCTTCTCCCGCCGGAATCTGCACGGAGCGCATTCCATAGCCTCGGACGGTCCGTACGTCATAACGTACCCGACTGTCTCGCTTTGCCCTCCTGCATACCAAGACCCGTGTTGCACCTCAAGAAAGGCCTCCCCGTACAGTGGTACCGGAAGCCTGGTGTTGCACCCGTCTGCCGTAGAACGTGATGCCCCTCACAGATCCAAGAAATAGTACGCCCCGCAGGCCTGAACGGCGCCTCGCCCCGTGAGCTGCATCGACCCCGGATCGCCGCAACCCTCCACAGTCCTGCTCCTCCACCTCGCACCTCGAGGGGGACCTGAGCCGGTGAGATCCTCTGGAGAACCGTTGGCCTCGTTCGGAGTCCGCACTCACCAGCTGCGCCTGAAACGCCTCGGACTTCCACAAGCAAGGTACACTTGAACTCCGTCCCGAGTTCACATCGGATCCAGGGTCCGCAACGTTCCTATTTCCCTGTCATCGTACCTTGCTGAACAACGAACATTTAAAAACTAAAGCTTGCCTAAGTATCATCTGTTGGCCTCGAATCGTCACATATATATGGTCTTGTGATAATCCTGCTTGAATCTATCTTTTATATAAAGTCTACGTATTTTTGATACAACTACACGACTGGTGTCCATTTGTGGTGGGTCAGTGGGTTTACTGTGTGTGATCATAAATGCTTAACTTACTATCGCCCTGAGGATTAGCCTTGTCTGCTCGCGCCACACTACCTAGAGGGTGAGCAGGGGTTATTCGAAGGAGTAGTTCCCTTGCCCTGACGTGGAGCTGAGGGTCCCTGCTTGTCACAAGTGCATACCTGTGCCAACCAGAGACCTCCGGTTCCAACATTGGTACCAGCGGTGAGTATTTCGGTTTTGCATTTGTGATTTATATACAGTGAATTACTGATCACCACGTAGTGAGAGCAGACCAAGTAACGAGCCACAGATGACTTCCTTGCCGAGAGATCTCCAATCTCCGAAACCATGCCTGGTTCATTCCCCGTGAGAGCACTCTCTGTTATCTTTGGATTCGACGAAGTTGACTGGGAAGGGCTTGGGCAAATGAAGATTGATCAAGTGAAAGCCCTGTGCGAAAAGTTCAGAGTCTCCCAAGCGGGCTGCAAAACCAGAGCCCAGCGCATCAAGGCACTCACAGCTTGGAAAGAGTCGAGAGATCCGAAAAATCGGGTGGTAGTGGATCCACCCAAGAGTCTGATCGAAGTGCCGGGAGGTCTGTCGTCAGAAGAGCTGGCGGACAGGGCCGCAACCAGAGTGCATGAAGTGGAGATGGCCAGATTGAAAGGACAGATGGCAATGGAAGAAAAACGGCTCCAGCTGGAGCATGAGATACGACTCAAAGAATTGGAGCTGAAAGCAAAGAGCTTGGACGCAGCTCCTGGAGGCAGCACAACGCCAGCCCAGGTAGAGTCAAGGGTCTACGCACCAAAAGATGTGGTGAAGGGGTATTTTAAGGGGGATGACATAGGGCAGTGGTTCCGGGCCTACGAGGTAGCCATGTCCTCCCACCGGGTCCCTGAGAAAGACTGGGGAGCGGGGTTGTGGGGACGGGTTCTGACCGAGGGGCGGGATACCCTGCTAGATCTTCCTTCTGAAGAGTCCAACTCCTACCCGCGTATGAAAGAAGCCCTGATTAATCGGTTTGGTTTAACTCCTGAAATGTACCGACAGCGGTTTAGGAAGTATGTGAAGATTCAAGGGGGTACGTATGTAGAGTATGTGACCTTTTTCTGCAGAGCGCTGGATGGTTGGGTGAAGGGCAGCAAAGTAACTGATTTTCATGGGCTGTTTGATTTGATGGCATGGGAGCACTTGTCGGATAATTGTTTTCCTGAGTTATGCCAGCACCTGATCGATAGCAAGCTGTCCAACCCGAGGAAGCTTGCCGAGGAAGCGGACCGCTGGCTCAGCACCAGGGTCCACAAAGGCCCAGTGGGAGATTCAGCCAAAGGTGGGCAGGGTCCCCAGCAGAAGAGTGGGGGGGACAGGGGAAAACAGAAAGGGTTCCAAAAAATCCCCCAAAGTAATCCCCAAGGGAACCAAGGGAAAGGTTCTCAGCCTCCTCCACCCCCGAAATCAACCGGGGCCCCGACAGGTAAACCTGTTCAAAGAGGGCCCATCGCCTGTTTTAGGTGTGGTGACCTGGGTCACATTGCCTCGGACCCTAAGTGTCGCTTGTTCGCAAAACCCGCACCCACTGGTGCTCCACCCCGGCAACTAGCTAATGTTAACTTTGGGGAGGAAGTAGCTGTCCAACTGGGTGGGGATCCCGTTCAGATGACCCTAGTCTCGCTAGGAGACAGTGAGATGGTCCCCGAAAACTACCTGCCCAGTAACACTAAAAAATATGCGCAGGTAGTGACCATCAACGGTAAGAAGGTGGAGGCTCTTCGAGATACAGGAGCCAGTGTGACTGCAGTGAGGCAGCACCTGGTGTCTCAGGAGCAGGTGATACCGCACGCCTACTGTACGGTTGTCAATGCTGACAATTCTGAGAGCCAATGTCCGATGGCTCAGGTTCCCTTTGAGTGGGGGGGGGGGTCTCTGGTACTCTGCAAGTCGCTGTGAGGACCTCCATGCCTGTAGATTGTCTGCTAGGGAACGATTTGGAGAACTCCCCTTGGGGAAAGGTGGAGAAAACAACTCATCTGCGGATGGTGGGTCTACCCGACTGGGCGTGCATGACCACACGGTCCATGGCAGCCAGTAGGGGTGTAGAAGAGGTCCTGGAGCCTGAGGGAGAAGCCCAGGAACCGGCCTTAGAAAGGAGGCACAGGGGGCGCGGACAGCCAGCCCCCGATGTTCCCACGGCCCAGGAGGAAGCAGACCTCGAGGGGGATGCCCTGGAGCCTACCGGGGAAGAGATCGCCGAACTGGGAGACCTGCCTGAGCTGACCCATTGGCAGCAGGAAGGGGGTCCCTCCAGGGAGGAATTCTGCTGAGAGCAGAGAGAGTGCCCTTCTCTCGTAAGGATGCGGCAGCAGGCTGCAGACCAGGCCAATGGTGTTCAGTCCGGAAAACACTTGTTATACTGGGAGAACGATCTCCTGTATTCAGAGCCTAAGGCTGCTGAACCTGGGTCAGCCCGTGTGCTGGTGGTACCCCAGAAGTTCAGAGCCTTCCTACTGGGTTTGGCTCACGATGTGCCGTTAGCAGGACATCTGGGGATGGACAAGACCTATGACAGGCTTGTCACCCACTTTTACTAGCCCCAGATGCACCGGAGCTCAGATGCACACTGTAGGACATGCCCGACTTGCGAAGCCAGTGGTAAGTGCGGAGGGAAGAACAAGGCTCCCCTCCAACCATTCCCCGTCATCAGTACCCCATTCCAACGAGTGGGAATTTACATTGTGGGGCCCCTGGACCCCAAGACAGCCATGGGCAACAGGTTCATCCTGGTCTTGGTGGACCATGCCACCCGGTACCCTGAAGCCATCCCTCTGAGGACAGTGACGGCCCCCGTGGTGGGACGAGCACTGATGGGAATTTTCTCTCGAGTAGGATTCCCTCTAGAGGTGGTGTGTGACAGAGGTACCAATTTCATATCGAAATATATGAAGTCCCTTTGGCAAGAGTGTGGTGTAACGTACAAGTTCACCACCCCTTACCATCCCCAAGGAAACGGGTTGGTTGAGAGATTCAACCGAACCTTGAAAGGCATGATCATGGGCCTAGAAGGACCAATGAGGCGTAAGTGGGACGTCCTCTTGCCATGCCTACTGTTTGCGTACCGAGAGGTGCCACAGAAGTCGCTCGGGTTCAGTCCCTTCGAGCTTCTGTACGGTCACCCGGTCCGTGAGTCTGGTTCGGGAAGGCTGGGAGCAGTCTCCCAGGAAACCTCCCCAGAATGTATATAGCTACATGCTGGCCTTCTGAAACCAGACCAGGCGCTTCAGGAAACTTGCTGAGGCAAACCTGGAAGCCAGCCAGGAAGAGATGAAGCGGTGGTACGACCGGAATGCCACTCTGGTGGAGCTTCAACCTGGACAAAAGGTGTGGGTCTTGGCCCCAGTGGAGCCCTGTGCACTTCAGGATAAGTGGACGGGTCAATTTGAGGTTGTGGAGCGCAAGAGTCCTGTCACCTACTTGGTGAACTTGCAAACTCCCAGGAACCCTTTGCGGGTCCTACATGTTAACCGCCTTAAGCCCCACTTGGAGAGGTCCGAAGTGGGCATGCTGTTGGCAACCGATGACGGGATGGAGGAGGAGACCGAGCCTCTTCTGGACCTCTTGGTGGCCTCTGAGCAAGACGGGTCAGCGGATGGAGTTAAACTCTCACCCTCCCTGACCCCAGAACAACAGAGTGATTGCCGCCAGCTGCTGGGGCAATTTTCTGACCTGTTCTCCCTGGTTCCTGGTGTCACAGATTGGTGCGTCCATGATGTGGACACGGGAGACAGCTTGCCGGTGAAGCACAAGGCTTACCGTGTGACTGACAGGGTACGAGCCTGCATCAAAGAGGAAGTCTCGAAGATGTTTGCTCTTGGGGTGATTGAGTCCTCCAGCAGTCCTTGGGCCAGCCCAGTGGTCTTGGTCCCGAAGGCTGCGACGCCAGGAGCCACACCCGAACTACGGTTCTGTGTGGACTATCAAGGACTCAATTCGGTCACAAATACTGACGCGCACCCCATCCCTAGAGCTGACGAGCTCATCGATCGGTTGGGGGGTGCCCGGTACCTCAGTACGTTTGACTTAACGTCTGGGTACTGGCAGATCGCCTTAACTGACGGGGCCAAGGAGAGGTACGCGTTTTCAACCCCAGATGGGCACTACCAATTTCGGGTTATGCCCTTCGGGATGAAGAACGCCCCTGCCACCTTCCAGAGTTTGGTCAACCGGGTGTTGGTTGGACTGGACGCCTTCAGTGCCGCCTACCTGGACGACATCGCAGTGTTCAGCAGTACGTGGGAGGAACACTTGCGACACCTATGGGAAATGTTGGCGGCTCTGCGCAAGGCAGGCCTCACGATCAAGGCAAGCAAGTGTCAGATCGGGCAGGGTTCAGTGGTGTATTTGGGACACCAAGTTGGGAGCGGCAAGGTGGCGCCCCTTCAACCCAAAATCCAAACCATCCTGGCTTGGGAAGCCCGCAAGACCCAAACGGAGGTGAGGGCCTTCCTCGGACTCACCGGGTATTACAGGAGGTTCGTCAAGGGATACGGCACCATCGTTGCCCCCTTGACCGAGCTGACTTCGAAGAAGCAGCCCCGGAAAGTGATCTGGACTGACGCCTGTCAGGTAGCATTCGACACCCTGAAGACGGCCATGTGCACGGCGCCCGTGCTCCTGGCTCCTGATTTCTCCAAGGAGTTCTTAGTGCAGACAGACGCTTCCGAGCATGGGATTGGGGCTGTCCTCTCACAGACGACTGAGGAGGGCTGGGATCACCCTGTGGCCTTCATCAGTCGGAGGTTACTTCCACGGGAACAGAAGTGGAGTGCGATTGAGCGAGAAGCTTTTGCTGTGGTCTGGGCCCTGAAGAAGCTAAGACCCTACTTGTTTGGGTCTCACTTCCGAGTTCAGACGGACCACAGGCCCCTCAGATGGTTGATGCAAATGAGGGGTGAGAACCCGAAACTGTTGAGGTGGTCCATTTCTCTACAGAGTATGGACTTTACGGTGGAACACCGCCCTGGCATAGACCACGCCAATGCTGACAGTCTGTCAAGGTTTTTCCGCCTTAGTGATGAGGAACTCCCTGGGCAAGGGTAGTTCTCCCCACATTTCAGCTGGAGGGGACACGTGTTAGACCTGGCACCTTGGCGTGAGTCTCCCTTCCACTTTTTTGCTGATGTGCCTTAGATGTTTTGCTGGTGTTCGATGCTCAGGGCACTGCGCCACGGCCAATCCGTGCCACAGTGCAAGTGCTCCCAATGTAAAGTATATGTACAATTGATTTCCACGATTGGCCTATTTGGTTTACTGTCAGTCCCCAGTATCGTGCACGAGGAGTGCCGGGGCTTGTAGATACAAATGCTGCTAGTGGGCCTGCAGCGCTGGTTACGCCACCCACAGAAGCGGCCTCGTAAAACATGACTCGGGTCCGCCATTGCAGAACCCGCGTACAGTCCCGTACTGTCACGCTGACTGCGCAAGTGCCCACACTTGTCAGTCCCTGAACCTTCCCTAACCTCCATGTCAGTCGCCCCTATGGTAGGCCTACGGGCAGGGTGCATTGAAGCGTAAGGTAGGACAAGCCTAGAGTGTGGCATGTCCTCATAGTGAATTACCGCCCTTGTCGTTCTTCACTATGGAAGGGCTACTGGTTCTCTTAGGCCAAGATGAGCTGTCGGAGCTATTACACGCTATAGTCCCGGCAGACTCAGGGAACACGGTAGCAGGTCGAGTTTAGTATGCCTGAACTCAGAATAATAAAATACTTCCTTTAGTAAGGTTTATTTTAATATCCTGGGTTTGCAAATGCTACTTTTAGAAAGATAGCCTTTGCACGCCTAACTATTTAGCCCGCCTCTGCCAGGATGTGTATCTGTTGTCTGGGTTTGTGTGAGTGACAGGGCTGGGAGATTCCCGGGGACAGTTGGGACCCCCAGGTGGTGAATAGGGTGCTTGCACCAGGATGGGTGGGCGGAGTAGTCCTTGACTCTGAGTAGGGTTGTGCTCTACCACCACAATGCTGACTCCACCCCCCTGCGGAGCGTCTGATGTCCTTGCTTGCACTCTGAAAGAAGACGGCAGCTTCCTGTAAACAGAGTACTCCAGAACCGGGTTGAACTAGGCTCAGGCCCCCTGGCCTGCAAAGACAAAAGAATCGCAGTATAAATATAGGAGCTCCGCTCCTTACAAATCAGATCCAGTTTTGACCACGACGAACCTCTGCCTGACTATAAGGACCAAAAGAAGCTGAAGGACGGAAACCAGTCTGTATCCTGTAAGACTGGCCTGCAGTGGTGCCTTGCTGAGAACGGAGAGGAAAGGACCAGAAAGGACTTTGTAGACTTGTGCCTGAAACGATCTCCAAGGGCTTGATCGAGAGCTTGCCCCTTGAACGGAACCCCAGGACCATTGGGTTCTATCTGCTTGTGCCCGTCTGCTGTTGGGCCTTAGTTCTTATTCCCTCGCCGGAGTTGTGACTCGGGTGCCTTCGCCCCCTCCCAGTTCGTGACAGCTCGGAGCCTGGTCGCCCCGCCGTAGAGAGCCCGCTCATCCATGAGTCGCTCTCCGCTTCAGTGCCGGGCCGCCCACTCTCCTGTCACCTCGCCGCTAACAGAGCGCGTTGTGCACCTCTCATCTTCTCCCGCCGGAATCTGCACAGAGCGCATTCCATAGCCTCGGACGGTCTGTACGTCATAACGTACCCGACTGTCTCGCTTTGCCCTCCTGCATACCAAGACCCGTGTTGCACCTCAAGAAAGGCCTCCCCGTACAGTGGTACCGGAAGCCTGGTGTTGCACCCGTCTGCCGTAGAACGTGACGCCCCTCACAGATCCACGAGTACGACCCAGCGTGCTAAGAAGTAGTACGCCCCGCAGGCCTGAACGGCGCCTCGCCCCGTGAGCTGCATCGACCCCGGATCGCCACAACCCTCCACAGTCCTGCTCCTCCACCTCGCACCTCGAGGGGGACCTGAGCCGGAGAGATCCTCTGGAGAACCGTTGGCCTCGTTCGGAGTCCGCCCTCACCAGCCGCGCCTGAAACACCTCGGACTTCCACAAGCAAGGTACACTTGAACTCCGTCCCGAGTTCACATCGGATCCAGGGTCCGCAACGTTCTTATTTCCCTGTCATCGTACCTTGCTGAAAAACGAACATTTAAAAACTAAAGCTTGCCTAAGCATCATCTGTTGGCCTCGAATCGTTACATATATATGGTCTTGTGATAATCCTGCTTGAATCAATCTTTTATATAGTCTACGTATTTTTGATACAACTACACGACTGGTGTCCATTTGTGGTGGGTCAGAGGGTTTACTGTGTGTGATCATAAATGCTTAACTTACTATCGCCCTGAGGATTAGCCTTGTCTGCTCGCGCCACACTACCTAGAGGGTGAGCAGGGGTTATTCGAAGGAGTAGTTCTCTTGCTCTGACGTGGAGCTGAGGGTCCCTGCTTGTCACAAGTGCATACCTGTGCCAACCAGAGACCTCCGGTTCCAACAAGTAGGTAGTATTTTTAGTGCATTGATACCTGCAGTGGGAGTGGTTCTGAATACACACAGAATTTGCAAATTGTCAACAATAGTGGATCGGTTGTCTACTGACACTGCTAGTGGATTACTGATGGTCAATACCGAAATGGTTGCGATCAGATCTATGGTTTTGCAGAACAGACTTGCTCTTGACACCTTATTAGCAAAAGAGGGCGGAGTCTGCAGAATGTTGAAAGCGCAACGTTGTTGCACTTACATACCAGTCAAAAGTGTGCAACTCAAAAGGTATGTGAGGAACATTACAAATTTGGAAAAGGAACTCAAACCACTGGAGGTTGATAGTGCCTGGAAGAGACTTACTGATGGTCTCTCCGCTGTAGGTCATTGGTTTTCCAATTTAGGTAAAGGTTTTTTGTTAAAGGTACTGATGCCAATTGCAGTAATAGGTTTTATTATACTCCTCATTTTTGTCTGTTGCAAATGTCGCAAACACCAAAAGAAATATACTGTGAACAAAAGAGGCGTGAAACGGAGTGTGGATGAACTTGAATTAGAGGAACTGAATAATTAGATTTATAAAAGGGTGAAGAATTCTCACCCTAACAAAGATACGAAAGAGAAATTGAATCGAATGTTGGAGGAGATTGAATTGGGCAAGATGTGAAAGTTGGCATCTGATTCCATTGGTTTTGTGATGATAGTAAATATCATCAAAGAGGGGATTGATGGAGCAAGGATTCGCACGTTACGCTACTTGCTTGAATTCATGAACCTCGAATAACATGTAACAGAGTAACCCAAAATGTTTTGTCTTATTAATTTCCCTTTATATTGACACTGGGAATGCCCAAGAGACGCTTGCCTATGTGTTTACTAAAACTCAATAACGCTTGTCACTAAAAATGGCCGCTGCTTGGCGGGGTTTCTTCTGCGCATGCGTTAGTCACACTCACGTGACGTACTTGCAGTGCTGGTGGGAATCTTTGCGCTTGCGCATTAGCATTAAGATGGCCGCTTTGTGTCCTCACATGGTGAAGCTTGCGCTGATGTTTTCGTGTTGTCGTTTATTTGCACTAAAACTTAATGCCATAGTATATAAAGTAAGGGGTATAGAGTAGCTATTCATGGTATACAGTATATTCATTTGTTTCTGTGTTTTAATTTGTTTTCGCTTATTTTTCATGTACCGCGTTCTTGAGGGTCTGAGAGACACTCGTGTATCCATCTTGAGCAGCCTTTCTGCGCATGACAGTGTTCTGCCGGTGGCATTGAATCCCTGCCAACCAGAGGTCCCAGCCAAGATGTGCCTGGGAAGATGCACCCTCACCTAGCAGAAGAAGCTGAACTGTCCTGCAAATGCAACAATTGTATTTTATTCATTGTATTCCGTGAAGTATGTCATGGGAACCCCAAAATCAATAGGCGGTCCCAGAATATGTTAATATAGGCTTGTAGAATTGAAATGTGATTGGTGTGTTGACCTATCCTACTTGGGGACCAATGGAAATTGGGGATTCTGACACTTGCAACATTTGGGGGGTGGTACACTGACCCAAAAACAGTATAACTAGCCTAGGTTTAGCTAGAGAAATTGTCCGACTTATCCGAATAGCTGACCTGTCACTGACCCAACGCACTCAATAGGTGACTGATACAGAGGGCTGCGGAGCACTCTGTCCGAAATTTCCATAGACTCTAGAGGTTTTGCCGAAAACCTTAAAGTGCTGGCGGAGCACTTTGCTGGGAAAATCGATAACCCAATCGGGGTTCTGGCTGATAGCTGCAGAGAGGGTGAAGCGCAGGCGTTTCTTCCAAACTGCGGGTGCTGGTCGTTCCTTGGTGGTCCTGTCCTGATCCTAATCTGGGTTTCCTGTCCTGTCCTGGGGTGTCCATTCTGCACCTGCTGTCCCACTGATGACTGTCCTTCCTTGGGGTCCCTCCCGTTCTTAACTGACCTGTGGCCAGGGTTGGTCTTCACACCATTCTAGGTAAATATAGAGCTGAGAAATCTATTCTGCACCTCCTATTTTTCCTTTCTTTGCTTTAATAAAGTCATACTCTTGCATATTTAGATTTTCCATGCTTTCCGCACCACTAAATGCTTTTATCATATTCCATTGTCTTACCCATTCTTCAAGTACATTCCTATCTAGTTTGTGATATATAGATGTTCCTTTTCTTTACCCATCCTTTAGTAAATTCAAGTAATTGCACTGTTTTGTTAGTATGGTTTACTCTTACCTTACCTATGGTTCCTCTTCATGGGGAAATATTTCACTGTGAAATTCTAGTATGTTCCTTATTTTTCCCTTCCTTTAGACAACATACTGAGTCTAAACTCCGAAACCTATTTTAGTATGTTTTCTGTTCTTACCTTCCTTTAGATTCATAAATGGTTGGCTTGATTTACTTTCTATATGGATATGTGCTCTTTATAATTTTAGTTATTGATAGTTTAATTGCTGTAAACCTAATGCTTTCAGAACTTGAGTAACCTTAGATAAAGGTTTTAAAACTTTTTCCGAGTCTGTGATTATTTTATGAGTGCAAATATAAAAAAGGTATTTTGGTGTCTGCCTTTCTTTTACAGCTAGCTCCCTGATCCATTGTGATCATAGGTACCCGTAACGGTGGATTGGTAAGTCGGGTACAGTAGGAATAAATAGTAAGGAACAAGGGTTACTGATAGTAGAGTGTATGGTCGCCTGATTAATAGAAATGGTGTATTAAAATATATGGGCCCGATACGTGTATGGTAAAATTGTTGGTCGGGTGACCTGCGCGCTCTATCATACTCACCTCAAATACTTAGTTACTTACACTCACATTCAGGGGAAAGGGGTGCTTTTTCATGCAGAAATGTGATTTGTTCCCACAAAGAAAGATGTTGTCCCAAAGAACATTTTTTAATAGCTGGACATGCGAACCATAGGAGCGCTGGCTTCAGGTACCAAGTTTGTGTCTAAGAACCTAGAAGAAATACTCGAGCAAATGCACTGCCAGCTGGCACTGCAGCAGCTCCCACAGTGCTTCAGCAACACTCATCATGAAGAACTCTGAACGGAGAAAGATGTATACGTACCAAACATTTAGCCTCTTGGCTTTCCTGCAGTCTGAGGTTGTGCAGAATATCTAAAATGAGAAACTGGGCTCAAAAACCAGTAACTCTCTCAATCTGCTATCTACTTGATCTGGTGTACAAAGCAGGGTCTAAGATTATCAAGGGGTATCAATACCAACTTTGAAACTCACCCCTCCTTTACCAAGGGCCAATAGTTATTCTAGATGAAAGGAATAGTTACTAGTGTTATAAAACAAAGCACTAAAAGACACTGCTTTTTGCAAAAAGGCCATCTTGGCAAACCTGGCCAGCATATAAATGTATTTAAATTCTGTGAAACTAGGGGCACACTGTGATGAGGAGTAAATGATGGAGGATCATCGTTCATATTTTGTCAAAAAGTGTCCCTTTCTTACATAAACAGTTTATTTTTAGTAACATATTTTAAATGTAAGAAAGGTATTGTTCTAAAATGCTTTAATAGCATGTAATTTTCCGTTTTTTTTTTAAGTGATGCAAACCAATAAATTTGAAAATCTGTCTTTCACCGTGGTCACTCACAGGAAGCCTATTCAGAATGTAATTGCTCACTAGGTGCTCACTTTGATAGGGACTCTTTGTTTCCATATGTTCAGGTATGTGCCTGCAGTTTTAGTCCTTCTTCGGTGTTGTTGGTTGCTGCAGCTCGTAGCGGAGGCTGTGTGGAATTCCACAGAGTGAAACTCTGCAAGCTCCATCGAGGCCTAAAAAAGCTCCCTCTCTTCCAGGATGGTAGAATGGCTCCAGGATGTAATGACTGATCATTTTTTCTTTGTATAACCTAACTGTCGGAAAGTGGGTTACTGGCTGAGGGGGGTGAAACCCTACATAAGCGGCAACCACAATCCTTGTCAGGTTGAATCACAAGCACACCCGAATTAGCAGTCAAGATTAACTTAGAGGCAATGTGTTTATGCAGCACTTCAAACATTAATAACACTGTCCATGTTCATGACGGAATGGTTCCGTCATGAGCACACTTTCAAAAAATCCCCCTGCTTTAAATTGCAGAGGGATTTCCCTTTTTTTTTTTTTTTGCTTCAGTGGGTTTTCATTTTAATGAAGATCGTTGGCACGCTGTTGTCATTACAATGAAAATTTTCGGTGCTTGTGGGGCTATCCCAGCCCACCAAGCACCGAAAAACAAGGGAGGGGTATCGTTGGGAAAGGGGAGAATCTCCCCTTTCCAATGGTACCCTTCCCTGGTGGATCCCCAAGCAGGGATCCACACACTAGCCACCAGGGAGGTGGGAGCGGCCCTTTGGGCAAGGGCCTTTGCTACCCCCCTTAAAATTTAGCAAGACAGCCTTTCTGCACCGCCTGGGGGGCAGATGAGGGCAGTAGCCCCCAATATGCCCCCGGGGGAGGGGGGCACAAAGCACCCTAGACACCAGGAATTTCTTTTATAGGCCAGGGTTGGGGGAGAATTTCCCACCACAGAAATATGAGGAAAATTTGCTTTTTTACAAAGTTTGCGATTTGCAAGGAATTCTGGGCAAGAGAACCTGGTGAGAGCCAGACAAGTCACCCTATCCTGGATTGCCCTGGGTGTCTAGTTTTTAAAAATGTCTAGGTTTGCTAAGTATACCTAGGTGCCGGCAGAGCTAGAGTTCAAAATCTCCAGCTAGGCACTTTGCAAAAAAAAAGTCAATTTTCACTGTGAAAATGTGGTGTATCCACGGTGCGTTTTGGCCCGTTTCCTGTCGCTGGCATGAGGCCTACCCAAACAAGTGAAGTACCATTTTTCTAGGAGAACGTTGGGGAATGCTGGGTGGGTGGAATTTTGTGCATCCATGCAGATTCCAGAACTTTCCACCACAGAAATGTGAGGAAAATGTGTTTGTTTTTACAAAGTTTGAAGTTTTTTTCAAGGGATTCTGGTTACCATAACCTGATAAGAGCCAGACAAGTCACCCCATCCTGGATTCCCCTGGGTGGTTAGTTTAAAAAAATGTCTAGGTTTTCTAGGTTTCCCTAGGTGCCGGCAGATGTAGCGCTCAAAATCTACAGCTAGGCACTTTGCAAAAAAAGGGACAGTTTTCGTTGTGAAAATGTGGTGTGTCCATGTTGTGTTTTGGGCCGTTTTCTGTCACGAGCACTAGGCCTACCCACACAAGTGAGTTACCATTTTTCTTGGAAGACTTTGGGGAATGCGCGGTGAGTGGAGTTTTGTGGATCCACACAGATTCCAAAACTGTCCTTAAGAGAAATGTGAGGAAAATGTGTTATGTTTTACAAAGTTTGAAGTTTACATTGGATTCTGGGTAACAGAACCTGGTGAGAGCCAGACAAGTCACCACATCCTGTTTTCCCTGGATGTCCAGTTTTCAAAAATGTGCAGGTGTGCTAGGTTTTCCTAGGTGCCAGCAGAGCCAGGGTTCAAAATCTACAGCTAGGCACTTTGCAAAAAAGGGTCATTTTTCACTGTGAAAATGTGGTATGTCCATGTTGTGTTTTGCGCTGTTTCTTTTTGCGGGCACTAGGCCTACCCACACAACTGAGGTACCATTTGTCTTGGAAGCCTTTGGGGAATGTGGGGTGGGTGGAATTTTGTGGATCCACTCAGATTCCAGAACTTTCCACCACAGAAATTTGAGGGAAATGTATTTTTTTTTACAAAGTTTGAAGTTTGCAATGGATTCTGGGTAACATAACCTGGTAAGAGCCAGACAGGTCACCCCATCCAGGATTCCCCTGGGTGTCTAGTTTTCAAATATTTATAGGTTTGCTAGGTTTACCCTGGAGCCTGCAGACCTAGGGTTCAAAATCTGCAACTAGGCACTTTGCAAAAAAAGGGTCAGTTTTAACTGTGAAAATGTGGTGTGCCCATGTTGTGTTTTGGGCCGTTTCTTGTCACGGCACTAGGCCTAACTACAAAAGTGAGGTACCACTTTTCTTAGGGGACTTTGGGGAATGCGGGGTGGGGAGAATTTTGTGGATCCACGCAGATTCCTGAATTGCCCACCACAGAAAATTGAGGAAAATGTGTTTTTGTTTTACAAAGTTTGAGGTCTGTAAGGAATTCTGGGTAACAGAACCTGATGAGAGCCAGACAAGTCATACCATCCTGGATTTTCCTGGGGGTATAGTTTTGAAAAATGTATAGGTTTGCTAGGTTTCCCTAGGTGTCGGCAGAGCTAGGGTACAAAATCTACTGCTAGGCACTTTGCAAAAAAAGGGTCAGTTTTCACTGTGAAAATGTGGTGTGTCAAAGTTGCGTTTTGGGCAGTTTCCTGTCGCGTGCACTAGCCCTTCCCACCAAGTGAGGTACCATTTTTCTATGAGGACTTTGTGGAATGCAGGGTGTGTGGAATTTTGTGGAGCCACACAGATTCCAGAACTTTCCACCACAGAAATGTGAGGAAAATGTGTTTGTTTTGAGAAACTTTGAGGTTTGCAAGAGATTCTGGGTAACAGAACCTGCTGAGAGCCAGACAAGTCACCCCATCCTGGATTTTCCTCGGTGTTTACTTTTCAAAAATGTATAGGTGTGCTAGATATCTCTAGGTGCCGGCAGAGCTAGGGTTCAAAATCCACAGCTAGGCACTTTGCAAAAAAAGTGTCAGTTTTCACTGTGAAAATGTGGTGTGTCCATGATGCATTTTGTGCCATTTCATGTTGCGGGCACTAGGCCTACCCACACAAGTGAGGTACCATTTTTCTTGGAAGACTTTGTGGGATGTGGGGTAGGTGGAATTTTGTGGATCCATGCAGATTTCAGAACTTTCCTCCACAGAAATGTGAGGAAAATGTGTTTATTTTTACAAAGTTTGAGATTTGCACGGGATTCTGCGTAAAAGAACCTGGTGAGAGCCAGACAAGTCACCCCTTCCTGGATTTCCATGGGTGTCTCGTTTTCAAAAATGTATAGCTTTGCTAGATTTTCCTAGGTGCCGGCAGAGCTAGGGTTCAAACTCCACAGCTAGTCACTTTGCAAAAAAGGGTCAGTTTTCACTGTGAAAATGTGGTGTGTCCACGTTGTGTTTCGGGCAGTTTCTTGTCGCGGGCACTAGGCCTACCCACACAAGTGGCACTCTGGGGTAGAGAACACAGAATGCTCTTTGGCTCTTAGTCAAGTCAATCTGCCTGTACCCAGACATCAGATCACATGTGAAGTGGAACTTGGCAGGCCTCAATCATAAGGTCCGGGAATGGGTTGAGCATCAGAATTAGTGATTGCATTGAGCCCACACAGAACCGGAGTACGTGGGTGGTACCTGGAGGGGCAGCTGGACCAAGGGTCACTTGAGTACTCAATTACTCCCAGGGCATTCATTTTGCAGACCTCGTCCTTTATGCTAGCACTCAGCTTGTTAAATAGCATGTAGATCTTATTCTTCACAGGCATATTGTCCCCAGTATCAATGTCAAGGGTACACCACATCGTGAGCGCTGGGGTTAGCTAGAAGAGAGAAGCAAACTGTCCCAACACTTTAACAGTCCCTATGTTGCTCAAGGGTCAGGGTAGGAGAGAGGTTGACACCCTCCACTGACCCAACCTGCCCCTTGGAAGAAAGGAGGCTGGGGAGAGGTTTCCTCCCCTCCTCCATTCCATTATCCATGAACAGGAGCATAGTAACCTCAGATCTCTTAATGTGAGGATTAAGGCAATTGACATACAGGACCTGCAAGGGGTTACTGGAAGTCTTGAGGTCCATCAGGTAGATGACCTCCCCTGTGCACTCTTTCCCCTCATATGGCCGAGACCATTGATTTTGCAGGGCCCGTGGCTCCAGAGTGTCCTTCAGGTCATACCAGAGCTTCATAACCTCCTCTGTGGCTTCAAGATTAATATTTGCCTTGTTCAAGAAGGGTTTCATCCAGAGAGGAGCACCAGCATGTAGCTAATAACATTCTGAGGGTCTTTCTTGGGAGCTTGCTTCCAACCCTATTTACCAAAACTGAGCAGCCTCTCACAGAGTGACCGTACAGAGGTTCAAAGGGGCCTAATCTAAGCCCCTTCTGCGGTACATCCGTGTAAACAAGCAACGGGCATGGCAAGAGGATGACCCACTTTTGCCTTAAGTGCTCTGATAGGCCCATTATAATGCCTTTCAGGGTCTTGTTGAAAGTAAACTTTCCACAAACTCAGTGGTCTGGGGGTGATAGGGTGTGGAGAGCTTATGTGTTACCCTATACTCATTCCACATGGACTTCATATATGCTGACATACAGCTGATACTTCCTTGGAGAACCCCAAATGTGTAAATATTCCCATCAGTGCTTTGTTCACTATCCTCAGAGGTAATGCCTCTGGGTGGCATGGTCCAACAAGATCAGAATCATCATGTTGCCCAGGGCTGTCTTGCGTTCCAGATGCCCAACAACTTCAATGCCCACCCCTTCAAAGCGGGTGACAACTGCTGGAAAGGGAACCAAGAGAGCCTATGTAGCAGGATTTCCAATCCCCACTTAAGCAAAATAATTGGTTCCCTGATAACAAGTTCCCAGAGATGTTCACTCCTAAGTGCTATGAGTGCTCTAAGCCCGGGCACTTCAAGGGTGATGCCAAATGTTGTAAGAGGACACTGCCTCCCTAATGGTGGGCAGCCACTGGGCTGGATATCGTTCTGCTTGGGGAGGAGGTTGCTCTGGTTAGTATAGCCAAGAGGTTACCCTAGTGTCCTTGGATGGTGAAGAGATGGTGCCAAAGGCAAACATGCCTATCAACACCAAAACCTACAGGCAGGGGGTCAACATCAATGGGCAGTGGGCAGAGGCTCTGAGAGACATAGGAGCCAGTTTGACTACCACTTCAAGGACCCTGTGATCTCCAAAGCAACAACATAGGCTCCAAACCACTTATTGACGTCATCCCTCACAACAAATCTAGGCACAATATCCTTGAAGATGTGAACTCTCATGTCTCCAGAGGGCATGGCAGGTATGCTGCCACCATTACTGCTGGACACTGCCTGCTTGGCTCTGAGACTTAGCTCATGAGCTGTCTCCTTTCTTCCAAGACTAGTTTCTCCCTTGCCAAGGATCTCTCCACCTAATCCTTTTTCTCCCCTGCTTCCAATTTTAATTTGGCAAGCTGTTGCTTGAGCTCCCTCTTAGCCTTTCTGTCTTCCAGTTCCTCTGGGGACAGACCATGGTGAGACACACTGCTCCCTGTTTGGGGAGGGGACACCATTCCTGTGCAACACCCGTGTCCAGGTTCTACTCTTGCACATCCACATCAACCTCCTAGCCCACTGTTGCCAGTGATAGATGAAATGTTATCAAGGCCCCCAGAGCCTTCTGAAGCTCCAGATTCCTGATGCTGCTCTTGAGTGGAACTCCCCTCTACACACCAAACTCTTTGAGCTCAGCCACAGTGTAGGTATCCAGACAGCTAAAACTCTATTGTTGGAGGTGTAGCTGGGGGCATAGACAGTCAGGTAGAATGAGAGTGAATTTGACTAAAGAAAAAAGAGTCAATGAAGAAGAATTGAAAAGAAGATTTAAATGGTATCAAATTGTTTATCTGGGTTTTAGTGCTACATAAAGTCACTGTATGGCACTGCACAAACACAAGCACTGAACACCAATGGAAGAAATGAGGTTACTGGTTGAGGGGTTGAACCCTACTCAAGCTGCAATCACAATCCTTGTTAGGGTGAAATACAAGTAAACCCCAAATAAACCTGTGCTTAACCCTCTGCTAGCTTGACACAAAAGCAACCAGGGTTAACTTAGAGGCATTGTGTAACATATTTATGCAGCCATTAAAACAGTTATAAAGTTAAAACACAACACAAGAAAAATCCCTCACCAATTAGAAAAATAAAGGCCACCCAAGACAAACCTACACCAATTTAGAAAAATAGAGTATATTTTAATAAATTATTCGACACCAAAATAACAAAACTCCAATTAGTAAAACCGAAGATGCAATTTTAAAGGTTTTGTCAAAATCAAGCTCTAGGTAGCAAAAAGCATAACGCTTCAATCAGACCGCAATAGATTGTGGCCCAGAAAAGAGACTGAGTTCAGTCTGTTGAAAGGACCTTATAGCCTTGGTGCCAAGATGCAAATCCCCGGCATCGAGCGGCATGGAGCAGCGCCAAGGGACCACCAACAAGAAGCTGCGATGTGAGGTCTGGTATAGAGATGCATTGTGCAGCACCTGTGTCAATGACTGTCTTGGGACAGGTTGGAGTACAAAGTCCTGTGTTGTCATTGCGGAAGCCAGCATACTTGAGGAGACTTGTGCTGTGATGCATGGGTGCAAAGGTCGAGATCCATCGTGCTTGGCCGGTGTTGGCATTGGACTGCGTTGCCATCAAAAAATGTGTCCGGGCTTGTGATGACTTGTAATGAGATGTGTCGGCATTGAGGATGATCTGTGTCGTGCTTGGCCGGAGTTGATGTTGGGCTTGTTGTGCAGCATTGGAGATGAGAAGAGTTGTGCCGACATCGAAAAAGCCTGTTATGAGCCAGTAGCTTTCAACAGGGGGGCAGCCCTCTGACCCTTGGAGATTTCTTGGAGTCCTAGGTCCAAACAGGCAGGCTGAATTCAGCAGGACAGCTCACAGCTACAGAAGAGTCCTGGTGCAGCAACAGCAGGCCTTGGGCAGCAAAGCAGCCCTTGATCAACAAACAGATCAGCTGGGCAGTCCTTCTCTTCGGCAGAGTCCACGGGTTCAGAAGTGACCTGAAAAGTTGGGTCAGAGGGTCCTTATTTGTACTTGGTGCCCACTTTGAAGTGTCTGGAATCACCTTCCTCCTTTCCCTGGCCCCAGCTTTTCTGGGTACACCAAAGACTATACCCCCTTTGTCTCACTGCCTGAGAGCAATACACAAAGATCAACTGCCAGCTACATCTAATCATGTGACACAGGATAAAGGCTGCAGGCATCAAATAGTTGGGACAAGAAAATGACAACTTTCTAAAAAATGGCGGATTCAGAAATGAGATTTAAAATTCGACTTTAACATTAAAGAGGATATTAAATTAAAGTTCTTTAGCACCAAACTCTACCTTTGTACCTTTGTACCAGCTGTTAATTGTAAGTTATCACTTACTAGAGTTTTTCACTACCAGGACAGTTAAAACTTAAAAGTGCATGTCCAAGTTTTTAAATATACTGTACCCTGTACCCTGCCCTTTGGGCTGTTTGGGGCCTACCCTAGGGATGACTTATATGTATTAAATTGAAGGGTTAGACCTAGCAAAAGGTTTCTTTTGCCAGGTTGAAATGGCTGTTTTACAACTGCACAACTGCATGCACAGGCTCCAATGACAGGCCTGAGACATTTTCAAAGGGCCTCTTAAATGGATGGCACAATAAGTGCTGCAGGCCCCTGGTAGTATTAAAGTTACAGATCCTGGAAATAGGTAGTACCACTTTACCAGGGACTTAGAAGTTAATTAAATGTGTCAATTGGGTGGAAGCTAATGTTACCATGTTTTAGGGAGTATTAAAAGAAAAAGGTTGGGGGAAACCATGCCATGGAAGCAAAGTACAACTTCCCCAAACTCGTTAGAAAGGATAGATATGCTTTCTGACCTCACTACCTAAGTGCTCTGAGAACTATCAGAGTCTGAGTGTAAATAAGACACATGATGAGGGGCTCACTTGAAGTAAAATACCCCTCACCCTTTGGACCTCCAATTTGACACCCTCTGCAGCACACAATCATTATTTAGCAATGAATGGGGGCACAATTAATTCGACTATGTCAATTCCTGCTGATGGATGTTATCTCAAATGAGCCAAAGCAAAAGGGAAGAATAATAGCCATTCAAAAAAAGACAGTTCATGTGCTTCTTAACTATGTGATATATTGTGTTCAGTGCTGAGATAGTTTGCCTCCTTATGGAAACGACCATTTTATTACACAGTTTCACCTGCATAAAGCAAGAAATCAAACAACCATGAAACTCTCAATGTCAGTGATCCTTGCCTATCATTACTAATACCATCCCGACGCTAAGGCAGTCCAATGACGTTAAAGAACCACGGATGTTACAAAACAATATAGTGACAAATGCATTAAGGCAAAAAACCCTCACATTTAGACCGGAATTTTGCTCCTCTAAATGTGGGCTACATTGGAGAACCTGCCATACATGGCAAGGCAGGTAACAAAATGTCCATTCATTGCATTATGTTTTGAAATCCATCTCTTCTCAGGTATAAATAATATGTAGATCACAATAGCCCTTCTTCAAGGGAAATACTTCACAGTGTCCTATATTATGCAATGTTATTGTGAAAAATGTATTTCCTTTCGAAGATTTTAGGTAAATGCCTGTTTTTTAATCTATTTCTTACCTCGTGTAAACATAGGATTTGTTTAGGAAAAAAATGTGATTGATCTACAAAGATAGTAACAATTCAATAACTTGGATTGGGTAACCAAATCATTTAAATTACCAGCTTTTCGAACCAGCTTTTCGAACCAAATGATTACTTTGTAAGGTGGGTCGTGGATGAGCTTGAAAATGTCATATTCAACTTGTAACGCAAAATGTCTTACCTCTGCTCCAATGTACAGATGCTTCAATGTAACACCTGTGTCCAGGTTTTCCTCTTGCTCCTCCACATCCTTGTGCCTTGTGCCTATATGAATATATGTATAAAGGATGAGAGGTCTGGAGGTATAGCCAGCCACATGTCTGAGAAGCTTCCCACGTTTCCCTCTGAACCAGCTTGATCATTCTCAATCTGAGATGGACCTAAACAGCCTTTGAGAAGCAGTCGCCTGACATGTGGTTCAATACATCAACTCCTACAAGCCTTTCATGGGCACCATTACAATATGTAACGTGTTATCTTAATCTTTCCCAGCATGTGAACCTTCTAAAACTAATGACCCAATACATGGCTGTCTACGCTAGAAGCCCCCTTTCTCACTGTCCTAGTAGACAGAGACACATATGATTGACAACAAAAAACACATCTTCAAGCAGGACTGTCCCCACAGTGGCCTCATCTCCCTAACGTGCCAAAAGCATTACATGACACTAACTGATCTTGATTTGTAGCAGTTGTCTAGAGGTTTCATGCTTATAGGTGAATGATTCTGTGTTCGATATTTTTGCAATTTAGAGGTGCTGGCCAGGTATTTTATTTTGCAGACCCTTGCCCTGGTAGCCTTTCATTTCACCACCTCTGACTTGGATTTAGCAGTCTTTCAAAGACATCAGGTAAATACATGACTGACTTTATCCCATTCATACTGGTCTCTCAAAGTCAAAACTGACAGACTTACCCTTCATGGATTTGGCTGGCATGTGGCAAAGTCAGAGATGACAATACCCTTCAGCTGCCACTACACCAAAATACCATCCTTCAAAGGGGGGAAAAATTGCCTCAGCTAGTATTTCTTTCCCCATCTACATTAAGTCACATTCTAAATCAGGGGTTCTTAAACTGGGGTCCTAGACTCCTGGGTGTCTGCAAACCTACTAGGGAGGTCTGCACCTTTATCTATATCAATAAAAACGAATGTATGTCCGTCTGTCTGTCTGTCAGTCTGTCTGTTTGTCTCTTTATGCATTACTACACCATTCATCCGATCGCCATGAAACTTTGGGAAGTTGTTGAGTAGACTCCCGCCAAGGTTTCTAGAATAAATTTGTTTTAAATATCGGCCCCCCAGGGCCCTCATAATCTTTTGAATACTGATGTACGCACAACACGGAAAAACAAAAAATCGGGTATCCACAAGCACTCGAATAAATAAATAGAATTAAAACAGCATTCATCCGATCACCTGGAAAGTTTGGGAAGTTGTTGAGTACACTCCTGCGAAGGTTTCTGGCATAAAATATTGTTAAATATCGGCCCCCCAGGGCCCTCATAATCTTTTGAATACTGATGTACACACAAGACGGAAAAACAAAAAATCGTGTATCCACAAGCACTCAAATAAATAAATAGAATTAAAACAGCATTCATCCGATCGCCAGGAAACTTTGGGAAGTTGTTGAGTACACTTTGCGAAGGTTTCTGGCATAAACATTTTTTAAATATCGGCTCCCCAGGGCCCTCATAATCTTTCGAATACTGTTGTACGCACCAGATGGAAAAACTAAAAAACGTGTATCCACAAGCACTCGAATAAATAGAATTAAAACGACACTTTAAAATGTTTTCCATATTAAAATGAATACGTTTGAATAAAAATGAAACAATGTGAATGTTATCATAACGAGTTTCCTTGAATTTCCTTTCTTCTGAGATCGCAGTAACGCACGGCGGGTAAGCTAGTAGAAAATAAAAGAAAAGCAGATTCATAATGTATATATACATAGAAAAGCAAAATGCAAAACCTATTAGCATTGCAAAAGCTTGTTAATATACTTAGCTACACGGCATGTGCAATCTAATTTCAAATATATGAACACATAGGGCCTGATTCACAAAGTTAGACTTTCGACTCTGTTTTCCTTTGTGAATCGGGCCCAAAATATTTGATCATGCTTATTTGTAGGTATCTCCTATATATTTGTGGTACATACCCGTAAAAAAACTGAAAAAATCTCCTGAGAACACTGGAAAAGCATCTGGAAATGTAGGAATATTCCTGAAATAAATCCAGATAAACATATGAAGATATAATTATGGTGCTCGAGATGTGTGCATTATCTATGGTTGAAAACAACATAAAGCCCTTATTGTGGTGAAATTCTTCCCCGGAAATGTAACATGGCCTCGCAAATGACTCCTTGAAGCATTTGACTCCTTCAAAGATTAGCACCCTTCCTTGCTCTTCATCCCACTCAAGAAAACATTGCTAAGTCAATGCTAGGTCATCGCCCCAGCCTTTGTTATCAAGTCTGTCTTCCATGTTCGGTTTCCCTTTACTGGACTGTGGTCAGTTTCCCCCGATGAAGCTTCTGTAACTCACACATAACACAATGCTCAAGTTGAACAAATATCGGCTGTGTCCCAACTTAACTCCTTCGCTGCGGCGGCTATTCCACCGCAGTGCTAAGGGGGCGGGGCGGAAATGCGGCGGCCGCGTGCTGGTGACGGAACCGCTCCGTCACCAGCCTCGGTTGAGCTGTGCTGATGCCGGAGCGGTTCCGTCATGGCCCGCCCCGCTCAATAGAACGCTCAGCGCAGGTGCGGAATCCGCGCCGCGCAGGCGTGCCGAGCGGGCCATGACGGAACCGCTCCGTCATCAGCACAGCGCCACCGCAGCTGATGACGGAGCGGTTCCGTCATCAGCATTGAAGGAGTTAAAACACCCCTATTGCTTTATTTCTTGCCTTCAGCCTTTAGAAATTGGCTGACTTTGGCCTCCTCATGGACTCTAAGAATCGTAGTTTTCACTGAAATGATTCACAGTTAGCACTCTTTGCTAACATATGCGGAAACAGGTGTCCCTGCGGGATTCTGCAAGAGATCCATCATTGTAAATGAATCCCAAGCCTCTTCACAATGATCAAATGGTACTTAAATAGTTGGCAAAGTGAGGCCTCCGGATTATTATTTTAGCTATTGCTCCCTCTTGGGCAACTACACTTAGGTAAAAGCAACATATTCATCTTTTGTGTTCTCAAGGAACAAACTATTGATTTTAACATTACACAAACATTCTACAGCTGACAGCAAGCTAAACAATTTTCTACTCAAACTGCCCGCACTACCTACTGGCAATCTAAACTCCAGAAGAGATGCTATTAATTTTGACTTCTCAATGAACTTGAATAAAGAGTTATGAGCACATTTGTCACGTTATATGTTTTACTGGCAGTAATTGTTTTTCCAAACATACTGCTGTTACCTCTCGAATACATTCACATTGGTATAAAAGGTTTTTCTTTTAAGGTATTGTCAAAGAAATAATCTTCTGATTTAATGTGAGGTGAAGTAAATATAATTATGAGGAAGAAAAAAAATCATTTTGTAAAAGTTTCTGAATACGAGCTTAGTACATCAGAAAGCATTGTTAGGCAGCAGCTATTGTTGAATACAGAGCGATTAACAAGACTTAAGTTTTGACGCAGAATGAAAAATATAATTTAAAAAGACAGAACCGTAAGCGAATGTGCCACACCGATTTAATAAGACTTTTGTGATAATAAGCAACACAATCAGGGCTAAATTGCAAACTATGCTAAATAAAATTGTCTGCTTGAGAGAAAGGCGTGTTGCTGCACAAAGAAGAAATACGGTAGAAATATTTCAAAGGCGCAGAAGAGAATAAACTCTTTCAAATGCGAAAGATATTTGGTGGTGGTCTGTAGTCTTTCAGTATATTTAAGACTGAAGACCTACTTTAGACAAAAAACGGATAGTGGTGAAAAAAAATCTGCAGGTAGCAATGGCAAGCCAGTGTTCTAAACCGAGGAATCCTCACTGCACCAGAAAAGCAGACCATACACTGGATTTGTAATCATGTCTTGTGGCCTTACTTTAATACACGGTGTTAGCATTTTTGCCCCAAATAATTATTTGCAGGACACTGCTGTCTTCTTTCTTTCAGTGAACAAAACGTAGATAAAAACAAGGCTTGGCAGCTTCAAGTTGCATCGATGCTGAGTTTCGGGTCGAGTCGCCAGAGTAAAGTGATTTTACTTACGCTTACAAGGCCTAGAGAGATACAGGCCCATTTAGACTCCATATAGAATGAAATCCCGATCAGTATTTGATTTGTTAAGCAATAAAAAGATATCCAGCCTGATTTAGACTTTGGCAGATGGGATACTCCATTACAAATGTGACTAGTATTGTGTTCCCCTTATTACACTCTTTTAGGGCATAATAGATGTTGGACTTGGCCCTCGCTGCAGGGTCACCCCCAAACTTTTTGCCTTACACCTTCCTGTTTTCTAAACATGTTTCTGTTAGTCTTAGGACTCTGTGCACTTTACCACTGCTAACCAGCACTAAAGTCTCTCCTTTAAACATGGTAACATTGTTTCTTTCCAATCCAATTTTGCAAATTAATTTACTTGTAAGTCCCTAGTGAAGTGAAACTACATGTACCAATGGCCTGTATATTAAACGCTACTATTGGGCCTGCAGTACTTATTGTGAAACCCACTTAAGTGGCCTTTTTCAAACATGTCTCAAGCCTTCCATTGCAGCCTTCGTGTGCAGTTTTAAACTGTCATTTTGACCTGGAAAAATAAACCTTCTGCCAGGCCTAAACCTCCCTTTCTAATTCATATGTCACACTTAGGGAAGGCACTGAACAGCCCATAAGGCAGGGTGCAGGGTATTTATACCAGTGAGACATTGGATGAACCACATTGCTAGCATTTCAAATTGACTCCAAGGCTAGTTGGCTGGCCTCCTGAATAGGGTCTCAGGAACAGAAAAGGCTCCTTGAAACTTGAAACTTGCACCTAGACTCTAACTGCTTTGAGCCCAAACCCCCCAAGTGGTGCCCCTCCGGTTCTGGCCCCTTGAAGTGGGACTTAAGGTGCTCTGCCAGCCTAGCTGTGGCCTCTATCAGAACCAATGCAGTGCAATGCAAACCCAACACTGCTCTCTTCAGTGACTCATTGAAACCGATGCAGTGTGATAAAGTCACAACACAAGCCCCTATTGCAGCCTTCACAGCTCATCAGAAACTGCTGCTGTACATAACATCCTCGACGTGGACTTTAGAGCTCCTCATTTGAAAGGACACAGCATGATGTGACCTTGAAGCAAACCTGTATTTCAGCCTTCGCAGCTCATTAGAATGGTCGCTTTGTGATGCATCCTCCATGCCGACCTCACATCTCTGTTCGGGAAAGCCACAATGCGGCATAATGCTCCGCAACCACGATTTAAGGTACAGTTCTCAGCCGGACTAACTTGGCCCCTGTATCCATCCCGTGCTCGATCGTGGTTGGCCTGAACTTTTTACTTTTTCCAAGTCCGGCATGTCCAGATAACTACAGTTGGTGCTTTGTGCTTTTCAGAACTATTTTCACCAAAGCCTTCAAAATTGCATGTCTCCAGTTGTAATATATGGATTTTTTCATTTTAGTGTATAATAATTCATAACATATTACTCTAATTTGGTGTGGATTTTGTGTTGTGTTTTCACTTCATTAGTGTTTGTGTGCTGCATATATGTTTTACACATTGCCTCTTAGTTATGCCTGAACTCTTTTGTGCCAAGCTGCTAGAGGTCTAAGCACAGGTTAATTTGGGGTTTGCTTGTGTTATTCCCTGACAAGAAATGCAGTTACTGCTTGAGTAGGGTTTACCCCCTCAACCAGTGACCCAATTTGTCACAATGCAATTGTAGTACGTTGGCCAGGATATCCATCACATTTATGACAGAGTATCTCAGCCGACAAAGTCTAAATCGGGCCCATAAAGTTGAAAATGTGCATAGGAAAATTCAATGGTGGGCCAGGGTGTGCCTCCGCTTATCTGTCCACTGCTACACTTTTATGGTTCAATTAGTTAACTCACTGAAGTATTCATACGGTGAATATATCTACACTGTGACATTGTCAAGCAGGTTGGGTCTTGGTCTTCTACTATGTAACAGCTAGTTGAAGATGTCCTAAGATATACCAGACACATTGATCATAGTCAAACCCTCTGAAGCTGGCTGTTGGTTTGTTAATCTTCTTGAGTCGTCTTGTTGCTGCTTGCAGTCCCTCTTTTGTATTGTCTAGAGTTCTGAGTGAAGTTTGTAAGCATTTAAGCTTTGGTTTTGCATTGTTTTACATCACTCTCTTCTCTCTCGGTGAAGGTGGTGGAAGATGGAGGGGTCCATTGTGTGTGGGGTGGTAACTTTTCTCTCAGTGTGGCTGGTGAGGCCATATTTCTTTGAAAAGAAGAATGTAAATTGTTCTATGTTATTGGGTGGAGTTTTCCCTATTGTGTCGTTTCTTGTTAAATTAACCTTGCTCTTGTTGTTGCTGATGTGTGTGTGTGTGTGTGTGTGTGTGTGCTTGATGATAAGGGAGGTAAAAGGTAGCTCAGAATGCAAATAAACTTTGAATAACTTGAAAAGACATGCACAATACTTTACTATTCTATGATGCCATTTTTTTTACCTTGAAATGTTAAGGTTGAATGCTGAACTATTAATTATAGATGTTATGCCTAAGAACCTCATTTGCACTTTAATATTAATTGTATTGACTGTTTCTTAAGTACTTTTCAAATGGACAGTTTGATGTTGTAAACAGTAATTGGTCATTGTTTAACACCTTTACTGCGCTGAATGTTCCGCGCTAGTGCAGAACATTCTATTGCGCGTGCGGGGCCGCGACGTCCAACGGACGTGCGCAGCACTAACGAGGTAGTGCACGCGACATCCGTTGGACGTCGCCAGCAACAATGGGGTTAACTATTTTCAGATGTGTAAACCTTTTATGTAATAGTTGTAAATAACTAAAGCATGACATAAAAACAAAGAAATACAAAAGAAATAAATACACATATTAAAAATGACTCATTCCTGTAGTCCAAGCCATTATTATGGCTATGGGAGCCTAAAATAGTCTGATTTGTCTTACTTGTAGGGTTGTGATGGATAGTAGTTGTGCTGGTACTATCAATGGCAGAACTGGCAGGGGCAATGGGTGTTGCAAGCTGCAGTGGCCTCCTGAAAAGGGCCCTGGTACTTATTTTTCTTTACAAATTAAGCACTGTTGTAAACAAAAGTTGGTGAAACCGTTTAAACTAAATGTTTTCAAATTCAATGTAAAGTGGATTGCCGAATAACAATATTAAGCTAACTATTTCTGGTGAAATTCATTGCATTGCAAAGCCATGCATGGTAATGGCTTGCGGGGTTCCGTCATACATCCTTCTCCAGCACAGAGGTGGCATGTACTCCATGGCCCTAACAAACTACAGCCGGAATAATGTTGAGTTCTCTGCCTATCTGGCTGCCTTTAGAGGAGACACTGAAATGGCAGATCCTCTGAAAGCATTGGAAGCTTGCTGCACAGCCACCGTGTTTCATGTGGCTCCCAGACTCTTAAAGAGGGAGTGTGTCTTTGGAGAAATAAAGAATGAATGGCCCTGTTCTCTCTCTGTTTTTACTGTTTGGGACAGCTAGGCTTGTCCAGGTGATGCCTAAATAGAGCAGGTGGCCTGAGTAACTTAGACGAATGACCCAAACTGTTGGCTCATCAGTCCAAGGTTTCTGTTGGTGGAGCTGGCGAGAGCACCACTGGCAGAAATATGAGGGTTTGCTTGACATTAAACAGAGCAGAACACCAGTCATATTGGCAGACAGGGTACTTCGCCACATCTATAACCTGTCTGCCAAACTCTAAAGACCCTATGTCTGCCTATAGTAAACCCAGAGAGATACTCATACAGATATTCATCTGACTACTAACACCTCGAATTGGGTTATTCAAAGCATTATACTTCCTTAATAAGACTGGTACCAACATGCATGAGGGCATTATGGTTGCTAAGTCAAATACAATCACAACTGAGCTCATATCTGACTCCCCCTTAGTTATGCTGTTTGCCAGTGAATATAGGTGAGGTCTTAGAACTGCTAAAGAATCTCAAACCAACTGTTTACAGCCATGATGCAGTTCCAGGATGGGTACTCTCTTAATCTCCACCTAGGTTTGTTGGGATCATCAAATCCACTCTTGACAGCAAGAAAATCACTAAGATATTCATAGATATCTGGATTACAGAGAGTCAGTTTTGTACTACTCATTGAATGGAATCCGATTTGTTGAACTTTATTGACACTTTTCATTGCAGGGTGGATAACGGATGGACACTATTATGACTATTTCTAGATTAACTAGCTTTGTTCAATATGGTAGATCATCATTTACTGCAATTCAGGTTGTATTGAGTGGCACAAGTGAAAGGGTTTCCTATTAGATTATTAAATGCATTGATTAAGATGTGCTAATCCATTCTCGCCCGGCCAATTTATGCTCTAATGTAGACATTGTGAATTGTGGGGTACCAGAGGACATTCTCTTATTGCAGTGTCTGTTACTTTGTATATGAAACCCCTCTTAATGATCCTTTGGAAATTGTATCACTCCGACCAATCATAAGCTTAAGATAGTAGGACCGAAGTGCAGATCCTCCATTCAGTAGGTAGACCTAACAAACTATTGAAAGAAGGCTGTGTCAGTTGAGAGCTGGATGCTCAACAGCTGTTTTCATCGGATGGGTAGCAAAGTAGAGGTAATGCGTCTTGCAACAAAGACACATATTACAATGAGGTTCATCCTAAAACCACCTCCCCTTCTTTCATCCAAGTAAATATGAAGTGAAGAAGTTCAAAAATCACATTTTACCAGATGGGGTGTTGATCCTATTGTCACTTCCCAAGAACTGGTTTGTTGTGGCTCCTTTTCATAGTTCAGTTTTCCTATGCAGGATAGACACTTTCTTTGTCAAATAAAGTAACTCTCACATCTGTTAGTGATAATGCTGGCTCCAACTGAAGCACGAAATCATAAGTACAATGAAATGTGAAGACTATATCTAGCTGTCATCAGCATTTTGGAGTGGTATTTAGGAGAGGGAAAAGGGGGGCAGGCTCTTTCTACAAGAATCCTTCTCCTAAACAATAGAATCTGTATACTCACCCCTCTTCACAACTATCATTCAAAAGGCAGTATTCAGGAAGATATAATAATCAGACCCTTGCTATTAGGTCACAAGCAAATACATCAGCACTGTTTCCATCCTTCCTCACTACATTCTGCATTCTGACTTATTAGGCTGTACCTCAAACCTACATATATTTCTATGTTTTATTAGGGGTATCCAAAATAGATTTGACTGGTCTTTGCAACCACATGTTCACAAACAAACTGGAGTCCTGTTACCAGTCACTAATTAAGCAACACAAACACAACTAATGCATATAAATGTTACTGCAGGCCCTGGGTATTACATTCAAGGGGAACTTTACATGAGTAGGGTATGTCGTGCCTCAATCATCCATAAGCAGAAAAAATCTGGTCTTTACTATCAATCTGAAAAAGAGCACCCTGCCACCATCTCTTAATCTATATGACCCAGAACATGAATTGTAGTCCATTTTGATTAGAGTGCTCACCAGGTGCACTTCTCCAGCACACAGAGCTAGGCTCTGGGACTAAGAACCACAATGAAAAGCCTAGACCTTAGCATGCCCATGCATAATTATCATGTGTGCTCTGTCAAAACATATCACATTAGTAGATACATTACAGCTGGGATAATACTGAGCAGAGGTAGTAGTCTGCAATACAGTGCAGGGGTCATTTCCATTCAAAAGGGATACATTGCTATTCCTTCAAGCAAATTGTCTCCTGGTCACTTAAAAAGGAACATCTCAATCTTTTCCCAAGCATGGGAGTTTAATACTTGTTATCAGGAGAGGTTGTAGATGGAAATTTCTGCCTAGACATAAGAGCCCAAAACAAGTTTAATAAAAATAGTAAGATTTTCTTAGCTAAGGTTAACAAAGGAGTAGCAGCAGACAGTTCATCACATCAGTCAAATTACAGCACTATATCAAAACCACCTATGAAGCCACCAACATAAGCAGACTGCTGTTCACGACAATAAAGCACTGCATCAACCCCCTGCCGGAACACCTATTCCTCACTCCAAAGAAAAGTGCAATGTATTTTTCAGTAAAAAATATAGCAAATCTAACAGCACATTGATAACACAAAGCCTGCTTCAATTCTTAAGCCTACGCCTTCCCATAGAATCCCACAAAGGTTAGCCTTCAAAGATCTTGTTGACATACCAAACCCCTGAGGGGCGTGCCTCTCTGCTGTGCATGGCAGCTGTGTAATCGATGGGCTCGCGGCCGGGGACCCCTACCGACGCCGATTGCAGCAGAGCGACGACACCCTGTAGCCCCCAAAATTGCTGTTGGGGGATATGACATCCTAGCGGAGGCAGCGCTGGCACTGGAATCCTTTGTGACTGCTGAAAACCGTCACGACGAGGAAAGTGCGCCATAACCAGCCCAAAAGAAGATAGTGACTCCCACCCTCCCCCAACAGTGTCGCTCCATCCAAGAGGCCGCCGCGAGACTCTTTGGTGCGCCCCACACACACCGACGGTTGTCTACTGCACTCAGGGATTGGTGGCTTTCTAGGATGGCAGAGCCGCGAGCATAGACACATCATGGCAACAGGACCCCCCACAACATAGCATGCATCCCGCAAATAACACACTAGACACCAGTGTTAGAAGGAAGTTAGGGAAGAAACTGCTGCATGTTTATTACATACAACGTTATGTAATCATAGTGGGTTATCTTATGGACGATCCAAGGGCAGGACGCATTCTTCGCCACCTGCCTGCCTGATGAGCCAGGCAGCACCGTGGCGAACCACCTAGTGCTGCCCCTTATGGTAAACATTATACTCACGCCCCTTGCGGGGCGTAGCTAGGCAAACCCCCCGGTTGCACAGGCCCACAACCGCCCGAAGGACTACTGGGGCGCTGACACGTGTTCCCGGAACCTCCCATCAGGCCCCAGGTCTTAGGCTCTGGCACCCCTATGTGCCCGCTGAGGTACAGTGCTGCACCTCTCTGCTTACGGATCGCCCTGTAACTCCGCCTGCAACGAAAATTAAAACATTAAATCGTTCAAACTGTCCCCCTCAAGCTGAGACACAGGGTGAGAGGTCGGGAGGGCAAATGTGTGTCCCTGCTACGGGGTTACCACGACGCGTCCGGTGCGGCAAAGAGGCAGAGAAGATGGCGAGGGGGGCTTAAGTACCCCTCGCCCTGCCTGCCGCACCGGACGTGACCACTCACCTCCTCCTTGCTCCCCTCGGGGCACCTCCTGCCCGGGGGAGGGGAGGGTACTAGAGAGGGGCGGGAGAAGCCCTCTGTGTCTAGGGGGCTGCCCTCCTGATGGCCCCTGCGTGGCCTCGGGCAGCCGCACTGCAACGCTTCTTACAGACTCTGCCGAGACCATGGAGGCAGAGGCCCGGGACGCTTTGGAGTCCTCCAGTGAGGTGAGAGGTGTGTAGCCCGGTGCTTGGGCTGCACTATTTGCAACGGCCTGGGCCAGACACTGTTGCCGTGGGGAGTGGATGCGGGCCCGCTGATTGCACCTGGCATCCAGAACTAACCTGTGGGGAGCCCTGACAACACTTTTACTAGTAATAAACCCAGGGACACTTACATTGTCTCCAGTTCGCAACTTGGGAGACACGGATATGCCGTAAACTGCACCCACGCAATTGTCTGAACTGCTGTCTGGAAAGTATTGAGCCCTGGAACACTCACAGTACACCCTTCGCGCACGAAGGCTACAGCTCCACTCACCCTGATGGTACACACGCCATATCATAGGGTTATCAGACTTGCCACCTTTGGGAATTGCAGAGCCTGACTAAAGCTTCTCCTTTGGTGTTGTAACATTGTGGTTCACCCCCTTCTGCATGATCATGGTGTCGATCACTGCTGGGCACACACTAAAGCCTGGACTGAGTAGCAAATGAGTGTATCTGAGTGCCACGGAATATATCTTGCCTATCTCTGCTTGGAGTGCGCTGTTCTTTAAAGCGACAGAGTGATGTGTTGCCTGCCCTATGATAGCCATGGTAGTAACTTGATACTGTGCTCAGCTGAGACACTGATGGCAATCCACAGGCAAGCGCAGGGCACACAGATTGCAGCTAGGAGACGCCAGGTAACCACTTGTACTACAATTCCAGCGCGTGGCTCAGCGGGCTGAAGTTCTAACCAGCAAGGTTTGTTATCGCTCATGCGGGCGGGGGACCAACTACAGTGCCATCGACATATCTGACATATTTCTAAGCTGGGGTAAATAAATCTGAAACACTGGACTCGAAGATCCTGTGCAGAACATTATCCCCAGGGAGGGGGAAAACCAGTTACACTCGCGACAATACAATGGTGCGAGCGCCGCCCATCCAAATAATCACACTCTTCTTACTTTCTAACAAACCCTGTTACATTATTTACGGCGAGATGAGACGCACAAAGGGCAGGAATCAGTACATTGAAGACTCCTATCCAGCCTTGACCGCTTCCTCTGTTGAAATGATTCAACCCACAGCAGATGGTACTCAACCAGACAAATTGGATTTAATCTTGCAGGAGATATGCCAGCCTCAGGTGTTGATGGAACAACAACTGGGAGCCATGACGGCAGATATAGCCCTGATTCGCAACGATCACAAGAAACCTGCTGAAAAAGTCTCTGCCAACAAATTGGCAGTTCAGGACCTACTTCCAAAGCAAAAACAACTCTCAACTGAGCTGGAACGGATGCAACACCATATCGAGATACTGCAAGAAAGGGTGGAGGATGCAGAAGGAAGGTCGCTTTGCAACAGTGTGCGAATTATAGGTCTGCCGGAAAATGTTGACGGTCAGAACGCTACACTCTACATAGAAACATGGCTCCAATCCCTTATGCCTCCGGGAAGCTTGTCCACCACCTTCTGTATCGAAGGGGCTCACAGGGTCCCTGCACCACGCTGTCTACTGGGCATGCCATCTCGCCCTGTTATAGCCCGTGTGCTCAACTATAGGGATCGTGATCAGATTCTACAGACCACGAGGGAGAAAGCACCCATTATAAAATACAACGCATGCATCTCCCTATTTCCGGATTGCATTCTCCAGGTGCAAAAGCAGAGAGCTCAATATCAAGGGGTTAAGCACCATTTGCAGACAATAAATGTAAAGTACGCAACCCTATATCCGGCAAAACTTAAAATAATCCATGACCAAAATAGGCGTTTTTTCTATACTATTACAGGAGCATGGGAATGGTTTGAACATACCTTCAGAGAACTCCCTATTGATACAGCTCACCGGCAGTTGCAGGAATCCCAATTTAAAAGGAGACAATCCCAGCGTCGGAAAACTACACCCAAGAGATATGACGAGGACAAAACCCCAACACCGGCACAGGCCCTGGAAGATCAAAGGAGGGCTATTATCTCTGCTGCCACTTTCAGAGACACCTCCTTGGTTGTCACCTACCCAGTTGGCCTTTAGACAGACTTCATTTTGTCTCTCCTCGTTGTCTCTTCCCCTATCTTCCCTCTCTCACCTTCCTTGTCCCCTCACCTCTACGCTCCATTTATTTTGCCCTCCATGTTCTTTAAATGTTTCCCATTAAGACCTAGCTACTTGGCCAAAGTCCGATGGAGCTACCTGATAGCTATAGAGGAGATAGGCTTTGGGACTTCCCCCTCGACCATCACCTACCCAGACGGACTTTGGGCAGACTTTCCTTCGTCTTTATGCCGTATCTCCCTCCCACCCCTTTACCCTTACCCCTTCCCCTTTACACTTCACTTATCTCGTTTTCTATGCTCTTGTAATTGTTTGTCTAGCAACTGATGTGAATTGGAACTGCTGTAATCTTGTAATTTTGTGGAACCTCATGTAAAGCACTCTGATTCCTCCGGGTCTAGCTAGCGCTATATAAAACTCTTAAAATAAAAATACAAATAAAAAAATGGACGATGAATCCTCCACAGGAGAGGCAGCTCAGTCGGAATCGGGATGCAGCCCCCCACTGTTTTCTTCATTGTCTTCGCATATGGAAAATACACTTCTTAACTGCAAATTGCACAGTAAGACTCTCTGGAACTAATCTGGTGGTATTGCCAAGACGTCCTTCTCACATTGTGCTTTGTAAGTGGGCAAGACTCTTCAGGGAGGGCAGTCATAGTTTTTTTCCATGTGAGGAGGTAAGATGTTCCGTTGGACCCCTTTGAATGACCAATTTGTGTTGGAATTCTATATTCCCCCTGATATAGATGGGTGCCAGTGCTCTATTGAGTAGCTGAAACTGTAATACTAGCGTATTGTGGGTTGGTGGGTGTCCCAGAGCCGGGAGGTGGTGGTACCCCTCCTCTGTTCGGCTTAAGCAAAGCAATCATTATGGATTATTGTTGGCTCCTGTAGTATTTTTTAGCCATGACCCCTGTTGTAATAGCAAAAGTTCAATTTTTTGTATTTAAATATGTTGGTCTTGTAGTTTGGTCGAACCAAGTTTCGCAGTTGGACCGTGTATTAGGGTGTTTGAGTGGGTTGCTGACGAGACAGATTTCACTGCAATTAAAACTTCACTGGTTTATTTTGACATATACTGATGGCTAGATCAAATACGATGCAACAGTATACTTGCTTCACATGGAATATCAGAGGGATGGGTTCACGGCATAAACGGCATAGAGTGCACGGCCAATTGATTAGACTAAAGGCACAAATAGTGTTCTTACAAGAGACTCATTTAACTACGCAGGAAGAGACTACATTTCAACATAAATGGAGGGGACCATTATATACCACAATTTATTCAGCTTTTGCCTGAGGGGCGGCTATCTGGCTCAGAGCTGGGGTCCCATTGGTAGAGCAGGCAACAAGGATCGGTAAGGAGGATAGATTTGTACTATTCTGTAGCCACTATATTGGAAGTCTGGGAAGTACTGGGTAGCTTATATGTGCCCAACTCGTGTCAGGAAGCATTCTATGCCAGAGTTATTGCTGTACTGGCTGACTGGTCAGATGTTGGATGGGTACTTTGAAGTGACCTAAATGCGGTCACATATATTGTTTTGGACAGATCCCACCCTCCCGTAGCTGGGGCACAATCTTTACGCTATTCAGAAAACTTAACTTACTTGGACTCGGATGTGAACCTGACGGATATAGGTCGTAACCACATTAAGGGTCTGAGGCAATATTCATTCTACTCAGCAGTACATGATCTCCATACACAAATTGATTATATTCTCTGTAGCCCATCAATTAAAACACAGACTACTCGAGCTGCATATGTGGGCAAAACCATATCGGATCATAGCACCATGGAGATTACAGTCTCCTGGGGCCACATTCCGAGACCGGTACCCATGTGGCACTTTTACCCTCTTCATTTAGAAGATGAGGTATTTCATGCGATTGATGCGTCTACTATAACTCACTATTTTACGGAAAATGCTTGCACATCGTCCTCGATAGAATGGGAGGTGTTTAAAGTGGTAATCAGAGGTACAGCCATTAGCACATCCACTGGAGCCCGACAACAGGTTCACAGTGACTTGCAGGATATAGAAGATAAATTACACACACTAGAAACTAGGGTAGCCCAAGATCCACTGACTATACCTGATCTCCAAGAAGCACATATTAAGTACGCCGAACTACTGGAACAATTGCGCATAATTGACCATAGATCATACCTGCATAAAATTCACGCAGAATGAGATAGGCCAGGTACTTTATTGGTAGGCATTCTGAGAAATGCTGCCATTCCACCCCAATAATGGGAATCTGGTCCTCCGAACACACTAAAGTTGTAACACAAACTGACGTTAATGCAGCCTTTTATGGTTATTACAAAGCACTATATACAGTTCCTCCGCAAGTTGACCACTCGAAACTATCTGCTTTCCTGGACTTAACAGAGCTGTTGCAAGTATCGAGAAAAAAAACAAGAAATTATTAGCTGACCTCCTAACAATGGTAGAAAAAAAGCAGCAGTTAAGGATCTCCGAGGAATAAAACCCCGGGCCTGGATGGTCTTCCTGCGGAATTCTATTCAATGGATGTACAACAAATGGCTCCACAACTTCATAAATTATATAATGAGTCTCTTGAGAGGGGTACACTGCCTATCTCTACAGTACAAGCGCTGGTAACTTCACTCCCTAAGCCTGGGAGAGACCATTCTCAGTTATCATCGTATCGCCCACTCTCACTGCTGAATACAGAATTTTTAATTTTAAATAAAATCCTGGCTAATCGCTTACATTCTCTAGTACCGAAACTGGTACATATTGATCAATGTGACTTTGTTCCCGGACCCAGCATACCTTTTAATACACGTAGACTGTGTAACATAATGTTTGCCTGCACTAATGAGAGCACTGAAGCAGGCTGTATCACACTGGATCTCACTCAAGCGTTCGCTACACTGAGCTGGGGTTACATGATAGCCACAGTAGAGGAATTTGGGATCCCACATGAATATATCTGCTGGATCCAACTCCTATACCAACTTCCCACAGCAAGGGTGCATACAGGCTCACATATCTCAGAACCCTACCAAATACAATGGGGCATGAGACAGGGATGCCCCCTCTCACCTATACAGTTCGCCCTGGCCCTGAAACCATTAGCTCACAAACTCCGAATGTCCTCTATGAAGTGGGAGATAAACATTCACAACACGCATCATGCACTTTATCAGATGATATCATCTTATATACCAGGAACTTGCAAACTAATTTAACCCCGTGTCACAGTTGTTTGGTCAATTTGAACGCATTGCTGGATTAGCCATCAACTATAAAAAATCTTATGCCTTTCCCTTCGGTTCCAATATAACTGACAAATCTATACCATTTGGACAAAGTGAGATAACTATAGTTCATGACACTTTCAAGTATCTAGAGATACAGATATACAGAGCAAAAACTGATCTCATAGATGGCAACCTACACAAGGCGATCCGCTCACTGAGGACACAGATAGTGTTCTGGATTTCTGTTCCACTGTCGCTAGCGGGACGCTTGGCGATTTCTAAAATGGTTATGCTTCCACGTCTATTGTACTATTTTGTAAATATTCCAGTAGTAATCCCAAAAGCTGTATTTACAACCCTCAATACATTGTTAATTTCATTATTATGGGGGAAGGGCCGCAGACGCCTGAACTTAACAAAGTCACAACTTCTGTCACAAGCTGGGGGAATGGGAGCTCCAGATTATTATGCATACGGTTTGGCCTTGTATCTGCAGTGGTTATCATTTTGATTAGCTGGCTGTAACTTGAATTCACAGACCGAATGTTGTCTCAAGGTACCCTGTACAGACTTCTTTCCACTAGTGGAACATTACCACATGCAGCGGGTACACTTCTCAGAACTGCATTTGCATATTGTAAATGGGCATTAACACTCACAAATATTCTCCCTGCATATGCTCTAAATGTGCCATTATTAGTTATCCCAACTAACTTAGGCACAATTACCACTCGTAAGGTAAGCCCATGGTCGCCACCCAGGGTAACAACCATAGGAGATTTGTCTAGCGACAAAATGCTTCTCACTCGCATAGACTTTGTAAATGAGCGGGGGTCACGGATGCCTTGTTTCTGACGCATGTAAGTTTATTGCACTACATTAAAAAAACATGGGGCGTTTAATGGAGCTGACCGGACACTCACGAACTGTTCATTTACTGTACCTCATGGGGACAGGTAGTTACTTAACACTCTGGTTCTAGCAGGGCATACACACACACCGTCTCACCCCCTTGCTGCACCCTGCGCAAAATGGGAACGGGATCTTGACAGGCCACTGACTGATAAGGAATGGGGAACAATACTGCAATATCCTAAACTAATTCCTCGGAACACCCGCTTCAAGTTTATTCAATATATGATTACGCAGAGAGCGTATTTAATACTGCACAAATTACATGCCATATTTCCCGCAATTCTGACACACTGCCCTAGATGCCCGGAACAAGACGCAAAGTTATTACATATGCTTTGGGATTGTCCAGCTTTGAAAAGTTATTAGGAGGGTATCTTAACCGTCTTAAAAGAGGTCGTAGGAGAGATTGGTTGGTCTAAGGTAGAGGCAAGTATACTGGGTCTATACAAAAAGCTTAAAGAACTGAAAGTGCAGGCCAGATTCGCAGACTTAGCTTTACTCCTTGCTAAACAAGGTATTACTAGACGATGGAAATCCCCAAGACCCCCCTCATTACTTAGTTGGAAAGAGGAAGTAGAGAGGTGGGGACTGGCAGAAAGTGTGGCAATCTGTAGAGAGGAAAGAAAAGGCCTTAGAAAGGAAGTAATAGCACTGCACTGAGACCAATTACTGGAATCTTTCAAAGTATCTGACACGTTTACTTCATAAGTTTATATATATGAGATAACTTATTCTACCTTTCAACCTGAACTGTGCACCGACATCACTTGACAATCTAAGCTGACAAATCCTGGGTTCCAGAGATTCAAACTGCCTTTGACTGCGTGAAGTATATACGCCCTCTTGTTACCTAGGACTGTATCTCTGTTATATAGATGAACCGAAAGTTAAGTCCTGGATTAATCCTCATGTATTACTGGGTTTGTTACACTTTTGTAAAGGCTCGTCAGCAGGAGTGGAGGGGAGGGAGTTAATAACATGTTTGTATTGTGTAGATAATTTATCGGGAAATTGTAAACTTTTTACACAGTATAGCGTGAAGAAATTGTATCTTACAGTGATAAACACTGTTGTAAATCAACACACGTAGATAGTGGGTTCCAGCTTGAGTATTTTATTAGGAGGCAGAACAGCTTAACAACCACAGGAAGAAGCACGTCTTCTTCCAACAGCAGCCCGGCTCACAATAATCGAACCCCACACAGAGATTCCATTAGCATCATTACTGACCTCACGAGTTCTAACAACATGTCATGGAATACCACACACCTCCCCCCCTTTAGAAAAAAAAAAAACTTTAAAAAAAACAAACAGAACACAAAAAAAAACAGAGAAATAAAATCAGAATCGAACAAAATCCTTGAATTTCCTAGGAGGACATCTGACACGTGAACTACAACGTGAAACAGATGGCCTTTGATCACAGACAGGAAGTGCACAATCAGAATGGTCCATATTGTGCGAAACAATATCTTGAACCACCTCCACAGGAACAACATTAGTTGCATCTTCAAAAAAAATTAGAACCATTAAGAACCTCATCATTGGTAGTGTTGTCATGGTTAACATTCTTATTCACAGACAAGTGATCAAAAGCTTCGTGAGTACCACAAAGCTCAGAGTTCGCCGAATGTGAATTATTAGAAAGAGAAACACTAGAATGTAAAGGGAAAGAATTAGAATCAGTGGACTTATGTTCAGATAATTGCTTCAAGTCATCAGACCTACACACAGATACACGTCTAAGATTCCAGATCTTCCCATCCTCCACCCTAACAGCCTTACTGAAAAGTTCAATAATTCTGAGAGGACCGGACCATCTGGTGGAACCCTTGCGGACTAGTCCACCAAATTTCACCCTCACAAAATCACCAACACACAATTTGGGTGAACACACATTACGTGCTGGGATACGAGACACCTTAGCCTGGTATTTATTGACTCTTTCTCTGACAGCTTCCAAATCTAATTCCAGATAATCACCCTTATCAGTACGTAACCACCATGGCATAAGCTTCGAACCGGGTTTCCTACAGCGCAACATTTCAAAAGGTGATAATCCAGTAACAGTATTGGGGGAGAAACGATACGTCAATAAAGTCGCTTGGAGGGCTTTTCTCCACTTCAAACCACTACGCAAGGCCAACTGACAAGACTCTTTTATTACTCTATTAAAACGTTCAACCTGTCCGTTGGCTTGAGGAAAATAGTTGGAAACTCTTTTATGTTTGATACCACAACTGGAGATAAATGATGAAAAAATATCACTGACAAATTGGGGACCATTATCAGTGACAAGCTCTTCAGGTAGACCTTCTCTGGAAAAAACTTCATTGAGAAAATCAACAATAACATCAGAACTGACCCTCTCCACAATTTTCAATTCTGGCCACTTGGAGAAGTAGTCAACCAGAACAATGGCAAACATCTCTTTGCCCGACTGATAACTAAAAGGGCCAATAATGTCCACACCTAGTTTGCGCCACGGACCCTGAGCAAACTCAACAGGAGTGGGACTCACAGAAATGGGTTTCACGGACTTATCGCTCAAAAAACAAGGAGAACAATTCCTCACCCATTTATCAATCATGTTGTCCATACTAGGCCACCAATAGAATTCTCTAATCCTTCTCTTGGTGGAAGACATCCCTAAATGACCTTCATGGGCCAGATCACAAATCATATCCCGTATACCTAAGGGAGGAACGATCTTATCATCCCTAAAAATCATGGCACCGTCATCCATCAACGCATCCTTAACTTTAAAGAAAGAAGCTAGTTCGTCACTGAGTTTCCTCTCTTCAGGCCAACCATTTTTTAAAAACAGTCTCACATCTTTAAGAACGTCATCTTGTTCCCAAGCTTTAGTCCAAGCGGTTTGAGAAATCAGTTTAGACTGATTGTCATTCACAATGATGTTAATATCACACATGGTAAAAGCTACATCACATTCAACAGAATGATCCCCAACTGGGCCATCCTTAATGGGAAAGCGAGACATGCAATCCGCATGAACATTATGGCGACCCGGAACATAAGTGACAACACACCGATACTCCTGCAACTTTGCGGCAAGCCTCGCTAAACGAGCAGTAAGGGTTCTACCACCTCCTGCTGATAGCATAGTGACCAGAGGCTTGTGGTCGGTCCTTAGTGAAAATTTGGTACCCCAAATAAACTGACGGAAATGTTGGGTGGCCCAGGTACATGCAAGTAACTCCCTCTCTATCGTGGAATAATTGACTTCAGAGCCACGTAGAGACCTTGAAGCATAGGAGACAACATATTCACCTGAATTATCTTTTTGCATTAAAACTGCGCCTAGTCCCACATTACTGGCATCCACACAAAGTATACATTCCTTATTAACTGAAAAAGGTTTGAGAAAAGGAGCACATACAATTTTCTTTTTAAGAGCATCAAAAGACTCTTGCTGGTCTTTTCCCCATTCAAATTTTGCTTGTTTCTTGAGTAAGGAGCGTAAAGGGTGCACTAACATGGAGTAATTCTGAACAAATTTCCCATAAAATTCTGTAAGACCTAGAAAGGATAGTAACTGTTCCTTGGAAGTAGGGATAGGAGCAGACAAGATACTCTTGACATGGCTGAGTTTAGGCTTGATACCACTCTCTGAAATTTCATGGCCTAAGTATTCGACTTTAGACTGCCTAAATTTACATTTTGAAAACTTCAAGGTTAAACCTTTCTCTTGAATACAATTAAGAACAGAATACAAGTTCAAATCATGCTCTTCACAATCCTTTCCAAAAATCAAGATATCATCTTGGAAAGCCACGGCACCACTGCAGTTCTTTAGTACATCATGCATGAGTCTTTGAAAGACAGAAGCAGCACTGGCTAGTCCAAAGGGCATCCTCAAGTATTGAAACATGCCCTCTGGAGTCACAAATGCTGTCAACTTCTTAGAGTCTTCATGGAGCTCCACTTGGTGATATGCACTCGCCAAGTCTATCGTAGAGAACACAGTGGCACCAGACAAAGATGAAATCAATTCATGAATATTCGGCAGTGGATGTTTATCAACCCATATTTCCTGGTTTAGACTTCGAAGATCCACACAGAGACGGAGATCCCCAGAGCTCTTGAGGGACAAAACTACGGGGGAAACCCAAGGGGAAGACTCAATAGGTTCAATGATATGCTTTAAAATAAGATCATCCAAAATACCTTTGAGCTTATCTCTGTAAGCTAACGGGACATTCCTTACCCTGTGTCTAACTGGCACCGCATTCTCATTGAGTATAATCTTATGTTTGAAATCTGCGTACTTTCCAAGAGCATCTTTAAAAACATTCGGAAATTCATTTTTTATTTTGCTAATGAAACATGAATCTTTCATATTGGAGAGTAAGTTCACCTCATGCTCTATGAAACACACAGGAGGATTGGCATTAGGATCTAGTTTGATGCCTAATTCACGCTGGTGTGGCCAACCTAAAATAGCTACTCCTTTAGTGGCTACATACACCTTCCCATTGGTAACACGATCTTTCACTTGAAGTTTGGCCCAGAAGTACCCTTCCAAATCTATCTTCTTGCCTGAGTAACCTCCAGGATGAATGTCTGGAATACAAAGTTCTCTATTGTCCCAGAAACTTTTAAACAAATCTAACCCAATGATGGAATATCGTGAACACGAGTCCATCATTAGCTCAATGGAGATGCCATCAACTAGAATAGGATAAGAGGGAAATTCGTCCAGTTCAACCTCATCCACGGAAAGGATGCAATTGAAACTATTGAGAACTTCCTCTTCCTCTTGTGAAATATAATTCACTCTTTGTGTTGAACGACAAACATTGCCAAAGTGACCTTTACGTTTACATTTCACACAAATTCTGTCCCACGCAGGGCAACCTTTATAATTGCCAACATGGTTGGGACTGCCACAACGATAGCATGAAATTATTTTCCTTTGGCCAAATCTGTTATCTGAGAAGGTTTTGATTTCATTAGGTTTCTTTTCGCTATCTTTTCTCAAAACATTCCTAGAAGAAAAATTAGGATTAGATTGATTTTTAACCAAGGACACTTCTGATTCAGGAACTGAGGGTTTGATATTAGAGCCTCTAATTTCTGATACAAACAACTCTGACTGTTCTATACCCTTGGCTATGTTGATGACAGCATTAAGGGTAGTTTCTGTTCCAAGCCAAAGTCTTTCCTGAATTTTCTTGCTCTTTGTTCGCATCATTATTTGGTCTCTAAGAACCTGTTCATAGGAAATTGTTTCGAAAGAGCAATAACAGGCTAAAGAGCGTAGTGCTGAAACATAGTCTTCTATGGACTCGTCCTGTTTTTGAATGCGAGAATAAAACTTAAACCTTTCCATGACAGTGTTTATTTTCCTGCCAAAACGAATTTTCATTTGTCTGGTTGCTTTTTCAAAAACATCAATGTCACCAGCATCTTCAATTGGAGGAAGATTGTCAAATTCTTTAATTCCTGCCCCTCCCAAACAGTGTCGCAAAAGTGCTAATTTGCGTTTAGCAGAACACCCTTCCTTTTCCAGGACATCTACATATGCCATAAACATGGGAAACCACAAGTCCCATTCGATGCTGGGATCTCCTGCTGTTTGCAGGAAATGAGGGGGGGCAGCAATGTTCGACATTTCTTTTCCTGAATTTGAAATTAATAAATTGAATTTCACAAGTATGTGAGAAAAACGATAAATGTACCTTTTAACCGCTGTTGAGTAACTGCCCACACGAAAAGTATATAAATAGTTAAGGAGATGTAAACTTATGATGGCCGGTGAGTTCCTTGTTTATTCCGATGAATTTCGAAGAATTTCAAAATGGCGGCACGCCTGTGACGTCAGCGCTTCACTGGGTTGAAGGTTAATGCCCACAATGCTTAGCGCTGGATTGCAGCGGCAAGAAGGAACGAGCGTCAGACAAAGATGAGCTCCTCGAGTCTTGGAGCGCGCTGGAACGCTCAGCCTATTTGAATGGCTCAACGGCAGCAGGTAAGCGGGTGAAAACGATTTTAACTCCGCTGCGCAGGCAAAAACAAGAAAAAAAAATATTTTTTCATTTCGAGTGGCAGTACATTACCCAATGCGGTAAGAAAGTCCTCAGCTTCATATAAAGGTGGCAGCTACATGTGAACGCTGTTCCGCCGTGATTCTACTTTCCTTTTCCAAGAAATTGCTGATCCCGATCGTCGCCAGTAATTGTGTTGTAAATCAACACACGTAGATAGTGGGTTCCAGCTTGAGTATTTTATTAGGAGGCAGAACAGCTTAACAACCACAGGAAGAAGCACGTCTTCTTCCAACAGCAGCCCGGCTCACAATAATCGAACCCCACACAGAGATTCCATTAGCATCATTACTGACCTCACGAGTTCTAACAACATGTCATGGAATACCACAAACACTATACAGGTAACAGAAGCAATGGGGCCAATATGATTGAATGAGGGCACGATTTGTAGTGTCTCCAAGAAAAAATGAATACTACCTTGTCCGTATGTATACACATGTTTAGCTGCAATTGTAACATTGAACATTTACTCCTTTTTTTGTCATCATTTATACGATCTTCAAGGTTATAGCAACAGGGTCACCCCTTAATCGTGCACGGAGGAACGCCCAAGGAGACGAGGTAAGACCATTAGAAACCAGCAAATTCATTAAGTTTTAAAGCGACAATGTACCTCCATAAAGAAACTCAGGAGTTTGCTTTATCGTGTTATTTTAAATCATTGGAAGTCCCTTCCTGCCCTACCGCATAGCCATATCCCAGAGTTCCCAATATTTCGTACGTTTGCCTTTACCTCTCAATTCATCCAGATTTCTAAACTTGTCCACTGCTCTAATCAAATCATCTACTTTAGGAGGTGATGGAAGAATCCAATTTTTGCACACCTCACGTCTGGTTAGTAACATAAAAGTGAATAAAAGATGTTTCAGATTTTTACCCAAATTAATGCTGGAGTCTTTGGTGTCCAAAATGCCAAATATAATAATAAAGGCACTTACCTTGATATTGATGTCTAAAACTTTATCAACAATCTTAGCAACTGCATACCAGTAAGCATCAAGGTGGGCGCATGTGTAAAACATATGTATGTCATTTGCCTTCGTCTCACCGCATTTAGGACACTTTTTCAACACCTGTGTATTCATCTTTGACAATTTTTCGGGTGTCCAATACGACCTGTGCAAAGTAAAAAGATGATTTCTCCTAAGAGGTGCAGAAACAATAATGTGCCATAAAAAAGTGCAGGATACTTGCCAGAGATGTTGCAAGTCATGAGCCAGAAAGGTTTTCTTCCTTACAGCGTTGGGTATGTCAAAATCAACTTCATTCCCCTCGATCAGGTACCAGTACCACTTCGATACTTCTTTTCGAGTTGGACCTTTCTGTATTTCTACCTCTAGCTTCCAACAAGGGTCCGGTGATGTAACTTGTTATCTAGCTCAGCTGGCCATCTGGTAGCATTTAAATCTCTATATTTCATTATTAGTACTTTCCACTAAAGCGTCCCAACACTTAAGATTCCCCTTTTCAAGAAGATATCCCCACTCCTCTATTCCTGCTCTTTTCAGGTGGCCTGCTAGAGAGTCTTTCAAACAATCTAGTGTGCCCTGTGAATTCCATATTGGAGCCAGAGGACTATAATACAAAAACTTCCATGTTGTCCTTATCTTAAACCATGTTTTATAGGCTTATTTCAGTACCTTCAGTCTTTTTAAAATTTTTAGGGTGGCCAAACTCATAAAGACATTGATCATGATCAGTTACAGCTCTCCAGTAGGCAGGATAGAGCTCGTGGGCACGAAAAAGAATCCTGATATTTTTTAATTGAAAGGCTTTGTGGTACATAGCTATATCTGGACTGGCGATCCCCCTGACTTATCTTTTGGCAGAGCTTTCTCCACGCTATCCTTACCCCATTAGAGGCTCAGATAAAGGTGTTAATTTCACTCTGAATCTTTTTTATACCCGCTAAATTGAACTCCAGGGGAATTACATTAAATATAAATGTAAACTTTGGTAGACTGGCCCTTTTGATGATATTAGCTCTCCTCATAAAGGTGAGAAGTAGGCAGCTCCATGATTTTAATAAATTCCTCATTTATTTAGTTTTAGAGTCAAAATTATCTTGAGCAATTTTATCAATATTTCTTGGGACTTCGATCCCCAAGTATTATATTTTATTTTTGGATTCTATCAGGGGCATCATTATGTTCCAATGCATGACCTCTGTTTCTTGATGTTTAATTTGGTAACCGGAGATGCGCCCAAATTCAGTTAATAGGCAGTTTATGCCTATTAAAAGACTCATTCAGGCTGCTCGTGTAAATCATTTAATCGTCAGCATATAACTCCACTTTTATCCTAGCCGTTAAAACTAAAGGGTATAATTTCTTCAGAGGACCTTATTATGTTGGCTGAAGGTTCTATATCTAGATTAAAGAGATGAGGGCAGAGCGGGCAACCCTGTCTAGTGCCTCTTCTGATCTGAAAACCTTTTGATACTCTACCATTAACGAGTATTTTCCCAACAGGAGCTGAGTATATATTCGCGATGACCCTTGAGAAATTCTCCCCTAGACCATAATAGTGGATGACCTTGTGCAAGTATGACCAGTTTACGCGGTCGAACGATTTTGCTGTGTATTACATGAAACCCGCAAGAGGGGCTTTTTCCTGGGCTGCAATATTGATGACACCTATAAGTTGCGGGTAAGGTCATGAAACTGTCTCCCCCTCATAAAGTCCTTTTGATCATTATGGATAAGGTTATTAGAGAGAGACCCAAGTCTTTGTGCCAAAATCTGAGTAAATATTTTATAGTCATTGTTGAGAGGTGATATGGGCCTATATGACTAGCATTGTAAATGGTCCTTCCCAAGTTCTAAAATCAGACTTATGGTTGTTTCGTTCCAGGTTTTTGGGATCGGGGAACCCTCTAGGTAAATGGAGTTAAAAAGATCTGCTAATTTAGGGGCCAGCGATTCCTTCAAAACTAGGTAGAGCCCGCTGCCTTCCCCCTTTTCAAATTCTTAATTACTTAATTACTTCCAAGACCTCCTCCACTATGATAGCAGCATTTAATAATTCACGGGGGTCAACGTCCAGCTTCGAAAGTTGTGATCTTTTAAGTATAAATCTACTGCGGGGAGTGAAAGGGAGAGGTCTTCCTCAAACAATAACTTAAGCCTCTTCTATATCAGCCCTATCTTCTACCTTTTCCCTTCCATTAGCTTTATAGACGGCCATGATCTTATTTCTGTCGGACTCGGTTTTAAGCTTCCACGTTAAGGGGGACATTAGGATGTCGGGCGGTTTGCCTCCGCCAGGCTGGCGGTGGCCACCGCCAGCCTGGCGGAGGCAATCCGCCCGACATCCATCCCTGCATTCCCCCCGCCACATTACAATGGCGGAGGGGACCGCAGCGGCAGTAAACACCGCCCGCCTGTTTTCCGCCCCGGTCGCCTTGCGGACGGGGCGGAAAAAGTTTAATATGGTGGCGGTGTCTAATAGACACCGCCAGCCATATTACAATGGGCTGTGTGTCATGCCTTTCCGCGGCGGCAATGCTGCCACGGAAAGGCAGGCTGTGTTCACTCTGGGGGCCCCCTGCGGCCCCCCAGAGTGAAACAGAGTAGGGGTATGCACACGGGGGGTACCTGTGGTACCCCCCCACATTTGCATAAACAAAGCGGCAGGCACCGCGCGGTGCCTGCCGCTTTGTTAATGTAAATGCTGCAAATCATTTTTAGTATTGTGGCGGGCGGTGCACACAATACTAAAAATACAGGATGTGCCCGCCACTGTGGCGGGCACATCCTAATACCCCCCACGGGACCCCCGCCCTTAGGGCACCCGCCCGCCATCCTAATGGACCCCCAAGAGTTTGCCGCTGTTTTCCCCAAATTCATAGTTCGATAGAGCACTGGCCTGCCATCTCTTCCTTACTATTTCCTCCAGATAGGAAGCTAACTCTTGTTTCTTTTTCAGTATGTCTTCCTTTACTTTGTTCTGATCTTCCGCCATAAGAACGGCCTCCAACCTCCCTTGTTTTCCAAATATGTCACCCTCTAGTTGTGCTACTTTGAGTTTTTTCTCTTTGTTCTTAAATGTTGCTAGGCTAATTAAGGCTACTCTAAGGACTGATTTAAAAGTGTCACATATTACCATCTTAGAGAGTTCCCCATCAATGTTATCTGTAAAGTAATTTAACGTGGTAACTCCTAACTTATTTATTACTTGATGGTTGTGAAAAAGCGTACGGTCCAGTGTCCATCTTTTCTCTCCCTGCAGATGATTTGTGTCTAAATCGAGGTGGACTAAGGAATGATCATGAGATGGGAAAGCATATGGGACACCTTTTTTATATTATTACATAGAGTTTTTTCAATTAGGAAGAAATCGATTCTCAAGGCATGACCGTACTTATGATTCCTATAAGTAAATATATTAATCATGGTGCACAGTCAAAATATCGATTCCAAATTATCGACCAACAATAATATTGAGTTAAAAATATCGAAGGTGAAGAATATCGAGGTCAAGAATATCGTTGGACAGAATATCGACCCTAAGGTAAGTAATATCGATTTTTTATATATCGATGTAAGTAATATCGAAGTTAGTAATATCGATATCAATTATATCGATGTTATTAATTTCGATGTTACCAATATCGATATTTGTTTGTTGTTATGTATTTTATTTTGTATTTTATATGTATGTGTTATATGTTTTTTGTTAAGTTTTTTATTTGTTTTGAATTATATGTGTACTATTTTTTATATATTAAACATGTTATATTTAATTTAATTTTATTGTTTTAGTACTGGACCTGGTTGTGGGTTTATAGGGGAATAGGGTGGGAAGTAATTTAATTATAGTAAATTAATTATACATTTTTAGTAATTATAAATTAATTGTAATTCATTTTTGTGTTTAAGTTCTGTAGCGGGTTGTGGATTTATAGGGGAATTGGGTGGGAAGTAATTTAATTGTAATTAAGTAATTCTTTATTTTTAATTGATATTGATAATTATTTTATTTATATTTGAATATTAATTGGTAATTAATTATTTTAATTGCTGATTATTTTTTTAATTGGTAATTAAGGTTTCTTATTGGTAATTACATTTATTAATTGGCAATTATTTTTTTAATTGGTAATTAAGGTTTGCAATTGGTAATTACATTTTTTAATTGGTAATTACATTTCTTAATTGATAATTATTTTTTTGAAATTTATAATTGATATTTTTAATTGTTAATTACTTTTTATTAATTGGAAATTCATTTTATTAATTGGTAAATCATTTTTCATTACAATTTTTTTTTTTTACCATTTTTTAATTGTTAATCAATTTTAAATAATTAATATGTGTTCTGTTTTGAAAAATATTTTAGTGTTCAATATTTATTATTTGTTCATTTATATTTCTCAAATATTGTTTATTGGTATTCATTGTTAATTTATTGTTAATTAATTATTTATTTGTAATTATGTTTTTAGTAATTATTAATGGTTATTTGCAGAGTTATTTAAAAATTTAATTTTTTATTATTTTATTTACAATTATTTATAAGTATGTTATATTTAACTTCTACGTTATCCAATGCTTTCCCTCCTGTTGCACTCTCTGGAGTTGGAATAGTAATTTTTACCCCTACGCTATCCAACGCTTTCCCTACTGTTGCACTCTCTGGAGTTGGAATAGTAATTTTTACCCCTAAGCTATCCAACGCTTTCCCTACTGTTGCACTCTCTGGAGTTGGAATAGTCATTTTTACCCCTAGGCTATCCAACGCTTTCCCTACTGTTGCACTCTCTGGAGTGGGAATAGTAATTTGTACCCCTACGCTATACAAAGATTTCCCTACTGTTGCACTCTCTGGAGTTGGAATAGTAATTTTTACCTCTACGCTATCCAACGTTTTCTCTACTGTTGCACTCTCTGGAGTGGTAATAGTAATTTTTACCCCTACGCTATCCAACGTTTTCCCTACTGTTGCACTCTCTGGAGTGGGAATAGTAATTTTTACCCCTACGCTATTAACGCTTTCCCTACTGTTGCACTCTCTGGAGTTGGAATAGTCATTTTTACCCCTAAGCTATTAACACTTTCCCTACTGTTGCACTCTCTGGAGTGGGAATAGTAATTTTTACACCTACGCCATCCAAGGTTTCCCTACTGTTGCACTCAGTGGAGTGGGAATAGTACTTTTTACCCACCCACTATCCAACACTTTCCCTACTGTTAAACTCTCTAGAGTTGGAATAGTATTTTTTACCCCTATGCTATCCAATGTTTTCCCTACTGTTGCACTGTTTGGAGTTGGAATAGTAATTGTTACCCCTACGCTATCCAACGCTTTCCCTACTGTTGCACTCTCTGGAGTTGGAATAGTAATTTTTATCCCTACGCTATCCAATGTTTTCCCTACTGTTGCACTCTCTGCAGTGGGAATAGTAATTTTTACTCCTACGCTATCCAACGTTTTCCCTACTGTTGCACTGTTTGGAGTTGGAATAGTAATTGTTACCCCTACGCTATCCAACGCTTTCCCTACTGTTGCACTCTCTGGAGTTGGAATAGTAATTTTTATCCCTACGCTATCCAATGTTTTCCCTACTGTTGCACTCTCTGGAGTGGGAATAGTAATTTTTACTCCTACGCTATCCAACGCTTTCCCTACTGTTGCACTCTCTGGAGTTGGAACAGTCATTTTTAACCCTACGCTATCCAATGTTTTCCCTACTGTTGCACTCTCTGGAGGTGGAATAGTAATTTTTACCCCTATGCTATCCAATGTTTTCCCTACTGTTGCACTCTCTGGAGTTGGAATAGTAATTTTTACCTCTACGCTATCCAACGTTTTCTCTACTGTTGCACTCTCTGGAGTGGTAATAGTAATTTTTACCCCTACGCTATCCAACGTTTTCCCTACTGTTGCACTATCTGGAGTGGGAATAGTAATTTTTACCCCTACGCTATTAACACTTTCCCTACTGTTGCACTCTCTGGAGTGGGAATAGCAATTTTTACACCTACGCCATCCAAGGCTTCCCTACTGTTACACTCAGTGGAGTGGGAATAGTACTTTTTACCCACCCACTATCCAACACTTTCCCTACTGTTAAACTCTCTGGAGTTGGAATAGTATTTTTTACCCCTATGCTATCCAACGTTTTCTCTACTGTTGCACTCTCTGGACTTGGAATAGTAATGTTTACACCTACGCTATCCAACGTTTTCCCTACTGTTGCACTGTTTGGACTTGGAATAGTAATTGTTACCCCTACGCTATCCAACGTTTTCCCTACTGTTGCACTGTTTGGAATAGTAATTGTTACCCCTACGCTATCCAACGCTTTCCCTACTGTTGCACTCTCTGGAGTTGGAATAGTAATTTTTATCCCTACGCTATCCAATGTTTTCCCTACTGTTGCACTCTCTGGAGTGGGAATAGTAATTTTTACCCCTACGCTATCCAACGCTTTCCCTACTGTTGCACTCTCTGGAGTTGGAACAGTCATTTTTACCCCTACGCTATCCAATGTTTTCCCTACTGTTGCACTCTCTGGAGGTGGAATAGTAATTTTTACCCCTATGCTATCCAATGTTTTCCCTACTGTTGCACTCTCTGGAGTTGGAATAGTAATTTTTACCTCTACGCTTATACAACGGTTTCTCTACTATTGTGCTCTCTGGAGCGGGAATGGGAATTTTAAGTTCTATGCTATCCAACATTTTTATTAATGTATTTTTTTTTACTTATGGATTTTGAATAGTATTTTTATTTATTTAGTTATTTAATTTTTTTGTATAAATTTAGATAATGTAGTAAATAATTAATTTTTTAAATATTAAAGTTATATTTAATTTTTTTAATTTATTAAACATAATTCTTTACTTTTTATTTATGTTTGTTTCATGTTTGTAAATGTATTTGTAATTTATAATAATTTTTATTAATTTATAAACTATTAAAATAATTATTGCAACTTATTGTTAAGTGCATATATGTTATATATTTACTGTATATGTTTAATTAATGTATTATTATTATATATGTATTATTTATTAATTTTAAACATTATTAGATATTTTTAACTGTTTATTTTATTTATTAGTGTTATTTACTTTATTTTACATTTATATCTCTACAGAAAAAACCCGATATTTTTAACATCGATATTTTTAACATCTATATTTTTTCGATATTTTTGTACTTACCATGTTGTAGATAGGATGTCGATATTCTTGCCTTTGATTTTCTGCATCTGTATTCCTGTAGGTCGATATTTTCAACGTCGATATTTTGTCAGTGATTCGTTAATCATATCTCCTCTAATTTTCCAAATGTCCGTTTGCCCCAAGGCATCTTTAAGTCTATTTAGACATTCTCTCATTTTAGGGAAGTTCAGGGCCCTGCCAGGAGGGTGTCTATCCTTTTGGGGGTCTAATAAGATGTTAAAATCTCCACCTAATATGATTGTAAAAGATGTTGTTATCAACTTAGCATAAAGGGACTGAAGAGGCACTCGATCATCTGTGTTTGGACCACAGTACCCAACCACAGATAAAGAGATATCGCTCAACTCTATGTTGGCTATAGCCCATCTGCCTCTTGAATCTACAATCTCCCCTAATAATGTTAAGTTTGCTGACTTTTTTATAAGGATTGCTACTCCTTTGATGTTACTAGATTGATTTGTGCAGACGCTCTCTCCAACCCATTTTTCACATTTTATAATTTCGAGCAACTCTTCTTTAAGAAGGTGGGTTTCTTGTAATATCATTATATTGCACTTTTTTTTAACTTTAGATACTCGAAAAAATGTTGTCCCCTACTCCTTGTTCTTAGCCTATTCACATTCCATGTCACTAACTTTTGATCGCCCATCTAGCTATGCGTATGTCACTCTGCAACTCACATTGGCCCTGTTTGGTATTGTTTTTGTATATCGAACATTTACTCCTTTTGTACTGATTCCGGAGCAAATCAATAAAGTTTGTGTGAAAAAAAAGACATATCAAACTCCCTCAAAGCCACTTTTTATGAAGATGATGTCATTCTCCTTCTTTAATATCATCCTTAATTAAAGCTGTCTCTAGGGTCACTCTTTTACCCCTACTTACCATTGTCAATGCCTCTCTTACTCAAAGCATCTTCCTAGAAGCTCTCAAGGCAGGACAGATCCTCGCACTTCAAATTACTGACCCTTCACTCACTTACCATTCATCAGCAATATCATTGACAAAGTAATTTATGGTCACAAGATCATATCAGTACTAACCAGTCTGGCCTCAGATCTGTCAGATGGTGGTACCTGCTCAGACACGCTAACCTGAAATCCGGACCCAGCAGGAGTGATGCATGTGCATTGCACTACCACACCCACTTAAGCCCCATGAACCACAGTTATTGCCAGCCCAAGGTGCCTCAAAGAGCTTGGGACAAAATATTAAATAACTAGGGCTAGGCGGAGGCAGTCCGCCCGACAACCACTCTCGGTTTCCCCTCCGCCAGATTAGGATGGCAGAGGGGACAGCGGCGGACGGAAAGACCGTCCACCGCCGCTGGTGGCGGTGTCTATCAGACACCGCCAGCCATATTATGATGGTCATTTGGGAATGCCTTTTGCCGCCACGGAAAGGCATGCGGAGAAGCCCTGCAGGGGCCCATTGTGGGCCCCCAGGGACTCCGGGGGGGGTGGGGGGTGCACTTGGGGGGTACCGATGGTACCCCCCAGTAGTTCCATGCACAGCATGGCAGGCACCGCGCGGCGCCTGCCATGCTGTGCACGGAAGTGCACAGCATGCTTTCCTGCCATTGTGGCAGGCGGTGCTGAGTGCACCACCCGCCACAATGGTAGGAATGCAGGATGCACCCGCCACTGTGGCGGGTGCATCATAATGCTGGGGACGGGACCCCCGCCCTTAAGGCCGACGGTCCCTTTTAGCACGAGGAGGGCAGGCGGGCAAATGGACCCCTTAATGTTTGCCACAGTTTACTCTTGTTTCCACTTCTACACAGTCACACCAGTCTGTCAACAGTGTCAGACAACTCATTCTAGCTCCTCCATGCCTGCACCAAACTAGCACAGGACAGTATATTTACGGATGTGTCTAGAGGAGTATGTGCTGTATGTCATATGCTGATTGTGAACAACTTGTACGCAAGTGCACCACCCTGTTTTCACTGTCACATTTTTTAACGTTTTTGTTTTGAAACATATACTCATAAGAAAGTTTATCAATTTTAGGTTGCTCCCAGGGGTACGTTTTCCGTCCAATAAAACGTATCAATAATGCACGATTGTGTGTTTCCAAAAGGCTTGGTTACAAATCCCAGTGGGGCACTCTTTTAGTGATCAAGAAAAAGCTTCCAGTTCATTCATGAATTGAATTTTATTCATTCAATAATTTTATAACAAACAAAGTTCACTTTCGTTTTTTATCCATGTATTATTTCATTCTATTATTTCAAGTAGATGCAAAATTTTCACTCCAAAAGAAATGAATATATTACATGCAACTTTATAAATTCATGATCAAATCTCCAATGCATTTCGAGCAATAAAACTGCTCTTCATCAGGGAGTGACTTTGTATCCATGAAAGTTTGGATGAAATAAATTCAGTATTGAAGAATCAAAGTATTTCGGTTTCTCAAATATAAACAGCGTTCCTCATTTCGAGCCGGTCCCGATCGAAATGAGGAACGCTGTTTATATTTGAGAAACCGAAATACTTTGATTCTTCAATACTGAATTTATTTCATCCAAACTTTCATGGATACAAAGTCACTCCCTGATGAAGAGCAGTTTTATTGCTTGAAATGCATTGGAGATTTGATCATGAATTTATAAAGTTGCATGGAATATATTCATTTCTTTTGGAGTGAAAATTTTGCATCTACTTGAAATAATAGAATGAAATAATACATGGATAAAAAACGAAAGTGAACTTTGTTTGTTATAAAATTATTGAATGAATAAAATTCAATTTATGAATGAACTGGAAGCTTTTTCTTGATCACTAAAGGAGTGCCCCACTGGGATTTGTAACCAAGCCTTTTGGAAACACACAATCGTGCATATGCTGATTGTGCTCATGACAAGATCACACTGCAGCACAGAGACTGTCCCGTCACACATCATAGATTATGCCCTTTTGATGACAGATGAAAATGACTCCTGCCTCCCGATATTGCTGGACCTCCTAGCTGCCTTTGGCATGGTTGACCATCCCATCCTCATTCACATCCTGCAGTCTCGAATGGGGTTCATCAGCATTGTCCTTCACTAGATCTCCTCCTACCTTTCAATCAGTACCAGTTAATTCACATTGGCTCCTTCGGACCACAAAAGTTCCATATCACCTGTGGAGTCCCCCAGGTTCCATACTGTCTCTTTTCATCTTCAACCTTTACATGGGGCCACTTGGTGCTCTAAATGCATATAACAGCATTACGATTCAACTATATGCCAATGATACTCAACTCTGCTTGAACGTCTCTTATACTTCAGACATCCAATATCCCAAAAACTGCCTACACATCATCCAGACCAAGAAGTCTACCTGTCGCTCAACCCAACCAAGACAGAATTCCTGTTATTTGCCAAGAACAACCAAAAACATACAGCACAAACTTAGGTCATTGACATGAAGCTTAACTGTGTTAAACCCCTGCTTTCAGTGAACTTCAAGTCAGTTGGCTTCACCCTAAACATCAACCTCACCCTCATCCTTAAGGAGCATGTTGCAAAAAACCCAAAAAACTGTTTCTTTCAAAATATTACTTCAGAACTGCTGTTCAAGCCTTATTACTCTTGCATTTAGACAGTGGTCATGCCCTAAACCATGACCTCCGAGATTCCACACTGGCACCCTCTCAGGGGCATCCTACATGAGCCAAATCCTGAAAGAATATGATCACATCACCCCCACCCTGCAGAAACTCAATCAATCAATCAACACATTTATAGAGCGCACTACTCACCCGTGAGGGTCTCAAGGTGCTGAAGGGAGGGTGGGTACTGGTATGCTCGAATAGCCAGGTCTTGAGTTGTTTCCTGAAGGTGAGATGGTCCTGGGTCAGTCGTAGGTTGGCGGGGAGGGAGTTCCACGTCTTGGCAGCCAGGTAGGAGAATGATCTTCCTCCGGTGGTGGTTCTGCGAATCAATGGGACGGTGGTGAGGGCGAGGCTAGCGGAGCGGAGCTTGCGGGTTGGCGTGAAGAACGTGAGGCAGTTGTTGAGGTATTCGGGGCCCATATCATGGAGAGCTTTGTGTGCGTGGGTGAGGAGCCTGAACGTCATCCTCTTGTTGATGGGGAGCCAGTGCAGGTCTCTCAGGTGGGCAGAGATGTGGCTGTGGCGAGGGATGTCGAGGATGAGTCGTGCGGATGCGTTCTGTATGCGCTGGAGTCTTTTCTGCAGTTTGGCTGTGGTGCCAGCATAGAGGGCGTTCACGTAGTCAAGTCAGCTGGTGACGAGGGCCTGGGTGATCGCCTTTCTGGTTCCGGTGGGGATCCACCGGAAGATCTTTCAGAGCATGCGCAGGGTGTTGAAGCATGAGGATGAGACGGCGTTGTGTTGCTGGGTCATCGTGAGGGAGGAGTCCAGGATTAATCCCAGGCTGCATGCGTGGTTCGTGGGTGTCGGTGCGGTTCCCAGCGCTGTGGGCCTCCAGGAGTCGTCCCAGGCGGATGGGGATGGTCCGAGGATGAGGACCTCCATCTTGTCTGAGTTCAGTTTCAGACGGCTGAGCTTCATCCATTCTGCGACGTCTCTCATTCCTTCCTGGAGGCTGATTCTGGCGGTGGCAGGGTCTTTGGTGAGGGAGAGTATCAGCTGGGTGTCGTCGGCGTAGGTGATGATGTTGAGGTTGTGTTTGCGTGCGATGGCGGGGAGGTAGGTCATGTAGATATTGAAGAGGGTAGGGCTGAGCGAGGAGCCTTGGGATACACCGCAGATGATCTGTGTGGCCACGGAGCGGAATGGGTGAGGCAGACTCGCTGGGTTCTGTCGGAGAGGAACGAGGTGATCCAGTCTAGGGCTTTTCCTTGGATCCCGGTGTTATGGAGGCGGGTTATTAGGGTGCGATGGCAGACGGTAACGAAGGCGGCTGAGAGGTCTAGGAGGATGAGGGCGGCAGTGTCCCTGTTGTCGAGCAGGGTCCTGATGTTGTCGGTGGCTGCGATGAGGGCTGTCTCGGTGCTGTGGTTGGTTCAAAATCCAGACTGGGATGGGTCGAGGGAGCTGTTTGCCTCGAGGAATGCAGTCAGCTGATTATTGACGGTCTTCTCGATGACTTTAGCAGGGAAGGGGTGAGGAGAGATGGGGCGGAAGTTCTTGATGTCTTTGGGGTCTGTTGTGGTTTTCTTCAGTAGGGCGTTGATTTCTGCATGCTTCCAGCTCTCTGGGAAGGTGGCGGAGGTGAAGGAGTTGCTTATGACGTACCGGAGTTGGGGTGCGATGATCATGTCAGCTTTGTTGAAGATGTGGTGAGGGCATGGGTCGGAGGGAGAGCTGGAGTGGATGGTGTTCATCACGTGTGTGGTGTCTTTAGTGCTGATGGGAGTCCAGGCGTTGAGGGTGGTGATGGGGTGCGCTGGTTCGGTGGTTGGAGGTGGGGTCTGGGGGCCGAAGCTGTCGTGTTTGTCGGCGATCTTGCGGTGGAAGAACGCGGCGAGGGAGTTGCAGAGGTCTTGCGATGGGGTGATGTCGTTGTTGCTGGCGCTGGGTTTGGAGAGCTCTTTACGATGCTGAAGAGTTCCTTGCTGTTGTGTGTGTTGTTGTCCAGCCGCTCTTTGAACGATGTCCTTTTGGTGGTGTGGATCAGCCGGTGGTGTTTGCGAGTGGCGTTCTTGAGGGCTGTCAGGTTTTCTGTCGTCTGTTCGTGGTGCCAGGCTTTCTCGAGGGTTCGGCAGGATTTCTTCGAGTCTTTAAGGTCGTCGGTGAACCATGTGGCTCTCCTGTTGCTGGGTTGCCTGAGGGGTTCTTCGTGGTGCAAGGGCGTCAGCGCAGTTGGTGATCCACTAAGTGAGGTTGAAGGCTGCGGCGTTGCTGTCAGTAGTGTCCTTTGGTGGGTTCTGGCTCAGTGTTGTGGTTAGCTGGTCGGTGGTTACTTTGCTCCAGCATCTGCAGGGGATTTGTTGCGGGCGGTGGTGGGATGTCGTCTTCTTGAAGGTGAAGTGGATGCAGCTCTGGTTGGTCCAGTGTAGTCTGGTGGTGTGGCTGAAGGTGACGTGGCTGCTGGCGAAGAAGATGGGGTTGAGTGTGTGGCCGGCTTCATGGGTGGGGGTGTTCACCAGTTGCTTGAGTCCGAGGTTGGCGAGGTTGTCGAGTAGGGTGGTGGTGTTGCTGTCGTTGTTGTTCTCCAGGTGGAAGTTCAGGTACCCCATGAGAATGTAGTCTGGTGAGGCGAGGGTGTGCGGGCTGATGAAGTCGGCGATGGCTTCACTGAATTGTGTGCGTGGGCCCTGGGGTCTGTAGATGAGGGTTCCTCTGAGGGTGGTTTTGGGGTGGGTGTGGATCTGGAAATGTAGGTGTTCGGCAGCAGTGAGGGTGTCTTCGGAATTGGTTGTGACGCTGATGGTGTTCCTGTAAATGATGGCGATTCCTCCTCCGGTTTGGTTGACGCGGTCCTTCCGGGTGATCTTGTAGCCTTTTGCTTCTGTGCCAGTCTGCACCATCTCCAAAACCAGCAGCATCATTTACAAAGCTACCACAACCACCGCTCCTGCTTATCTTGCAGACAAGCTCACCATCTCTAGTGGATCTCGGTACACCAGCATCCAGGACACCATCAGATTGCATACAGTGTGCCTGGGGTAGTATGTTTGATTAGGAGCTGCAAGTGGCTTGTGTGTGATGATGCTGTAGGTTTGCCAGTGCACTTTACAGGATAAGAAACTCTTAAGGATGTATTCTAAAATGCAGCCCAACTGGGAAACTGGGTCAAGTGCATGCAGGTACATCATCATCAAGATGGGGATCATGATTTATTTAAAAAAGGCTGCAGGTTTTGTATCCAGAAGATTTCAGCTACCAGTTACTTCATGCAGGGGAGGCAAGGTCTTCTCAGGAGAAATCTCATCATTCATCAGTAGGCAAAGTAATATTTTCTCAAAGCTTGCACTTTTGCTCACAACCTTCTTTATTGTTTGATGAAATTGTAGTTTTTTGGGAACTATCTTCTGGTCAAGGAATCCCCCGATGCCATTTCCTACACCAGCCAGCAGAGGTGCAGAAGTCTTTACACAGGAAATCTTTTCTCTGGGACAATTTCTCCACTCACCTACTTAAAAGATGTATGGCATTTGCGAGTATGGTGAATGAAAGTTTCATAATTGAATGAACATAAATAGAATACTAACAGCATTCTTGTGAGGTCACAATGAAAGCCAAATAGCCTGATGAGGCATTGGGGTGACGGTTTGTTGTATTCCAGGTCTTGTAATTTTGTACACTGTCACTTTAAGTAGATAGCTCAGCTCAGCTGTCTTTGTCTTGATGATGTAATCTGTATCTTAGACAAAGTAGAATGTTATGATTCAATCCAATGAAACTGCAGACCCTGGAAAGGCTGGCAGATGGAGAGCTGTGTAGATTTCTTCAAATAAACCTATTCTATTTTATCTACTTGGTTCCTGGATTACTACATATTTTTGGCGACGAGGATGGGATATTTGGTTTGATGCCTTTGAAACATATTTAGGTGCTATAGGTGCTTCAAGGTATCGCCCTGAAAGGAAGAAATGTCTTCTTTTACATTCATTAGGTTTTGAAGGGAGATCTATATATAAACATTTACCTGATCCTCCTGCAGACCATGAACTTATTGACGAATATCAAACTACTATCACTAAACTTAAACTGAGGTTTGATAAAAAACCAAATTTGATTGTACTTAGACACAAGTTTTTTATGAGGAAGCAATCTGAAAATGAAGATATTGATTCGTATTTTTCCACTCTTAGAAAATTAGCTTCTGTCTGTCTTTTTGAAAACTTTACTGAACAATTAATTTGTGACCAATTTGTTAGTCATTGTAAAGACAAACAGACTAGACAGAAGTTACTCACAATGGATAACCCTACTCTTGATGAAACTATTAAAGTTGCGAAAAGTGTTGAAACTTCTCAAATTTCTCTTAAGGAGTTAGAAGACAAACCAGTAGACAGTATCAACTTTGTTGGAAGTTCTAAAAAGAGTAAAAGTAAGTCTTTTAAAACTACTAATAATTTTTCTTCAAAATTAAAAGACATCTCATCTCCAAGATTTAAAGATAATGTATCTGTTCCAAACAATATATGTTTGCGATGTGGAGGTTCTACCCACACCAAAGGTTCGAAATGTACTGCAATGAATTCTGTGTGCAATTATTGTAAAAAAATAGGACACTATGCCTCTGTCTGTTTAAAGAAGAAGTTTCAAAAGAAAACCATAGCTTGTGTTGTAGAGTCAGATAATGAATCAGATGCTGAAACTATCTCGGTTGTTACTGACCAAGTAGGAAGTGATGATACGTCAATACCCCTGACTGGTGATCCATCTACCTGTGTAGATCCCATAGTTGAGATACGTGTTGGGGATAAGAAACTTAATCTTTTAGCAGATTCAGGTGTGAGGATCACCATAATTACCGAAGAGTTATTTAGTGAAACATGGGGTGAGAGGGCACTTTTTCCCCCTGACAGGAAACCTATTTCCAAGTCTTGTAATTTTGTACACTGTCACTTTAAGTAGATAGCTCAGCTCAGCTGTCTTTGTCTTGATGATGTCATCTGTATCTTAGACAAAGTAGAATGTTATGATTCAATCCAATGAAACTGCAGACCCTGGAAATGCTGGCAGATGGAGAGCTGTGTAGATTTCTTCAAATAAACCTATTCTATTTTATCTACTTGGTTCCTGGATTACTACACGGTTTAAACATGGTGACCTAGGGATACAAAGGATACTAATTTCCGTAGTGCATCCCCACCTGTTTTTAACTCGGTCAAGGTGCAGTTTGAAAATAAAATGAACTCTAAGGACACCCTAGACTATTTCAAATCTAAGATCCCACCCAATAGCCAGAGAGCTCCCTTGGCTACCAATGTTGAGGGTATCTGGACAAGGACTCTATGAATAAGCATGCCAAAGCACGGAAGGCACTCCCTTCTGTTGTTTTTGTATGGTTAAGATGTTTGTGAAGGTGAGCAAACCCTTCTTACCCCCTTCTTCCTGGAATATAGCTTCTCGGAAGATAGTTTAAAGATGAAGAATGATGGGGTGCACAGATGGTTGTCTGGTTACAGGCTATTTTGACAGATACATCATAGATAGTGAATGTATAGTACTTCATCTCTAAAGAGGTATCTCCCTTTTCTGAGGCTCCCTCCTGTGGGGTTCTTCAGGGTTCCTCCATCTAACATGTACATGAGGCAATCATTAACATCTTCAAAGATTCCAAAGGTTCTAGGTTGAGAATAATCAAGTACACATTAGATGTTCTAAAGGCTCTCTTCTGCCCTCTTTTTAGTCAATATTTCACCCCATTGGAAGAGTAAGAACTAGGGCCTTGTTTTCTATGCCAGTATGTCCATCAGCAGTGGTGTTGCCACAGTGCCAGAGTCCCACAATGCAAGAGAGGAACATGCCCTGCCTCCTCAAAGCAGCCACAATTGGGTTTCAGTTGAACTCTCACAGTAGTCCTAGGTTCCTTGGTGACACTCACCTATTACATTACTGAAGGCCATGCTACGGTCAGTCAGCCAGTGGAGGAAGTAACTGCTTCTTGCAAGTGAATGAAGTGATGTATGTCCTGCCTCCTTTGTCTGTTCCCAACAGGGCACAGGTAATGGATATTACCATGCACACAAGGCTGGACACAACCAAGAACGCACCTACAGTGAACACCGCCTGAACTTCCACCAATCATTGAGAAGACTACCCGCCATCTCCCTTTCACTTGCCCATAATCCCTGCATCTACCAAAGCAGAAGTGGAGGACGCTCCTTCTCCCACAAAGACCTGGGACAGTCTCCCCAGGCAACCATGGAACATCACCTCACTTCCAGAATTCCCAATGGCCCTGGCGGTTCGTAAAACCTATCGGGTGATTAGCCGCTCTTTATAAATCACGATTGATTGATTGATATCTGATTTCAGACCTGGTAGTTTAAATTCTAATTTAAAAAAGCTTGATGGCAGAGGAAGCAGAATGCAGCAGCCCACCTTGTTTCAGGTCTTCTGAGGAAAAATCACATTGCAACTGCCAGAAGAGCTCCAAACGGGCTGCCGGACTAGGAGAGGTTATTTTTCAAGCCACATTGCCTTATTTTAAGACCATTCATGCATGGAATTTTAGTGCTTTGCTAGTCATATTCATGCCCAATACACTGCCAGGGACCTTAGAAGCAGGCATGTCAATCTTCTTGATATACCCTCTTAAATGTACTATTTCGAGGGGAAAGGCTTCTCCGTTCAGGACGCAGCTTGTTGGAGTTAACTTCCTGTTTATTTATGGCAATCTACTTATTTAATGTAAAAAGTCGGTGCGGGAGCACACTGCTTCACCTCCCAGCAGAGTCGCCCCTGAGCATCATGGTAGATGCAGTTCAGATCGACAAGCGAGTACACTTGGAAAGTCTTGAGTGTTTCACCAGGTGGGTGCAGATTAGTGCTGGCCATCTCTGGACACGTGTTTCTGAATTGTTATTCGCCATCAGCAGAGATTAGGCAAAATTAATCGGGGTTGCTGAGCAGGCTGCCGTATCCTTGGAACGTAGTATCTCTCCAGGCGCGCAGGTGCCTCTCCACAAGCTCGTCAGCCCACAGCGGCTCGAGGGAGCCTTTAAGTAAAAAGTCGGTGCGGGAGCACACTGCTTCACCTCCCAGCAGAGTCGCCCCTGAGCATCATGGTAGATGCAGTTCAGATCGACAAGCGAGTACACTTGGAAAGTCTTGAGTGTTTCACCAGGTGGGTGCAGATTAGTGCTGGCCATCTCTGGACACGTGTTTCTGAATTATTATTCGTCATCAGCAGAGATTAGGCAAAATTAATCGGGGTTGCTGAGCAGGCTGCCGTATCCTTGGAACGTAGTATCTCTCCAGGCGCGCAGGTGCCTCTCCACGAGCTCGTCAGCCCACAGCGGCTCGAGGGAGCCTTTAAGTAAAAAGTCGGTGCGGGAGCACACTGCTTCACCTCCCAGCAGAGTCGCCCCTGAGCATCATGGTAGATGCAGTTCAGATCGACAAGCGAGTACACTTGGAAAGTCTTGAGTGTTTCACCAGGTGGGTGCAGATTAGTGCTGGCCATCTCTGGACACGTGTTTCTGAATTATTATTCGTCATCAGCAGAGATTAGGCAAAATTAATCGGGGTTGCTGAGCAGGCTGCCGTATCCTTGGAACGTAGTATCTCTCCAGGCGCGCAGGTGCCTCTCCACGAGCTCGTCAGCCCACAGCGGCTCGAGGGAGCCTTTAAGTAAAAAGTCGGTGCGGGAGCACACTGCTTCACCTCCCAGCAGAGTCGCCCCTGAGCATCATGGTAGATGCAGTTCAGATCGACAAGCGAGTACACTTGGAAAGTCTTGAGTGTTTCACCAGGTGGGTGCAGATTAGTGCTGGCCATCTCTGGACACGTGTTTCTGAATTATTATTCGTCATCAGCAGAGATTAGGCAAAATTAATCGGGGTTGCTGAGCATCTACCATGATGCTCAGGGGCGACTCTGCTGGGAGGTGAAGCAGTGTGCTCCCGCACCGACTTTTTACTTAAAGGCTCCCTCGAGCCGCTGTGGGCTGACGAGCTCGTGGAGAGGCACCTGCGCGCCTGGAGAGATACTACGTTCCAAGGATACGGCAGCCTGCTCAGCAACCCCGATTAATTTTGCCTAATCTCTGCTGATGACGAATAATAATTCAGAAACACGTGTCCAGAGATGGCCAGCACTAATCTGCACCCACCTGGTGAAACACTCAAGACTTTCCAAGTGTACTCGCTTGTCGATCTGAACTGCATCTACCATGATGCTCAGGGGCGACTCTGCTGGGAGGTGAAGCAGTGTGCTCCCGCACCGACTTTTTACCTATTTAATGTCATGTAAAAAAAATTCAAACTCACCTTTATAGGATTTTCCAGGTTGAAGTATCACCAGCACCACATGACCCGTTAGTGTGCACTAATACAATGAGTCAGTCGGTAAGAATACTCTCTTACTACTGTGTGAACTAGGACAAAGCGCCTGATTTAGAATTTGGAGGATGGGTTACTCCATTAGTAATATTACGGATATACTGTCTGCCTTATTGCAAGTGCCATAGTATATAATGCAGTTATAAAGAGGTAGACAGGATAGCTGTTTCATTTGTGGCAGAGTGAACAGTCAGACAAACCCTAAATCAGGCTCAAAGTGTCATATCCTACACATTTCAGTTTTAAAGTCGCATGTCTCTCTTTCGAGGAAGGTTAGACTTCCTTCGGGGACAATGTAGGCAAATCATACTTAATACTAGGATACATCTGTAAGAGTACTTGGGTTTCATAGGGGCAGATTTATGAAGGCCTTGCGCCGCCGGTGCGTCACTTTTAACATGGGAAAAAGTGACTCACCGGCGGCGCAGGACCTTCATAAATCTGCCCCATAGTTTCTTGCATATATTACATAATTCTGACAAAAGACTGCAAAGATGCTCCTTAAAAAACAAATGTACCTCCTTGTCTAACTTAATCATAGCCTGACAGATTTCATCAAATGTTCCATTCCTAAATTATGACTGCTTGTCAATTTTTTTTTCAATTGCATTAAAACATGAGAACAAATATATATGCCCTTGAGAATAGCTGCTCTTGGTGTCAGTCTTTTGGTAATATTCTCAAGAAATGACGCCTGGCATACTCTGAATATGGTAATAGTTTAAGTGCTGGGCCTGTGGCTAATAAATGAACATTTTCGATGAATTAGAATTGCATTCATCTGGAACATTTTTAAATTAGGAAGTCTGAATGCTAGATAAGCAAGGAGAAGAAAGGCTGCACTAAATTAAAGTTAATTTCTGAGAGCTTTTTATTACTGTACTCTACTCTGCAGTTGATTATTAAAGGAAAGCCGAAAAAAAATCTGGCTCTTCACAATGCATTCTTTTCAATGTCAAATACAAACTGGGATTGGGAACCCTCATGGAGGACTTGAATATTTACTGGAGGGAGGCACCCATTAACGAGCTCCGCATCACAAATAGTAATAACCATGATATCTGAAGGCATTTTCTGCTTCAAATGATGTATTATAAGGTTTGCTTTTCAGTGCTGTGCACGCAGGAAAGGGGCTGCCTATTTCCTTTAAGAAATGATGGAGCATAGGGAGACATAATTCAAGTTTTTTTTCCATTAAAGGTCATGCAAATCAGTGCATTCTACATTCTCGAGCCGCCACTCTGCCCTGTGTTTTGAATTAACATTGAGCAGCTCTGTATGAATGTATTCTTTTCCTGAGGTTGAGTGATTTCTTTGATATATTTAGTGTTTTTTTAAGCAAAAAATGTAAATGCCCATAAACCGAAAATTATGAATGTAACAAACATGTGATCCTCTTTTTGAGACTTATTAAAATTAAGGTGCTGTTTGCTAATATGGAGTTAATGGCTCACTTTGTTATGCCTCACCAGTTTGCTTTGGAGGAGCACTATGGGGGACATGTACAAGAAAATGTCGGAGCACTTTTAACACCAAATTTGGCAACACCAAGCTCGGACATTTTTAAAATGCAGGGATGCGACGTATTTACAAAAATACTGTGCACCCATGAATTTTCCCTCGTGAGGGCACAAAAAAATACTGTCCTGGGGGTGGGGGGGGGGGAGGGGCGCGCACAGTGCCCCGGTGCTCGTGACAAGCTCAGCTCATCATGAGCCACGGTGGACGTGTGCTCATGATGAGCTGAGCTCGTCACGGCCTCACACGTTTCTTTGGAACGCTCAGAACATCGGGGGAATTAGCCCCACGTGTGAGCGTTGGAGCCGTTATGACAAGCTGAGCTCGTCATGAGTACAGGGCAACCGTGGCTCATGACGAGCTGAGCTCGTCATGAGCATGGGAGGGGTTAAAAGGCGATTAGCTGTTTCTATGTGTGCTGCAAAATTCAGCACACATAGAAAGAGCAAAACACAAGGAGAAATGAATAATTTCTCCTCGTATTGCCATCCTAAGTCCAGGTTTTACCTGGCCTTAGTTTTTGGCATTGCCCCATACTTGAAAATATGGGGCAGTGTCAAAAAGCAATGGGTGTTGCAGTGGAAAGCAAACTGCAACACCCTTTGGCCGCACCTTTGCCACAGTGGACTGCTGCAGAAAGGGGCATATGTACAAGGTGGCGTTAAGCTACATTAAGTGGCTAAACGCCACCTTGTAAATATGGGGTATGGAGCAACGCCACCAGAGCGTCAGAAAAAGTGACTCTCAGCTGTAGTTAGGGTCTTGTAAATATGCCCCTCTGTGTACATTAGTGACTACACTTGAGAGCTACCCGAAAAAATAAAGGGAGCAGTACTTTCACCTAATTTAATTTCCAGTAATATATTTATTTTCCCCTTTCACTCCCCCAAACCCCTGGCAATGAGAGGATGTTGACGTTTCATAATGAGGAATTAGCATGCAAATAATATCAACTAAAAGTTATAATAAGAAAATTGGAAACATTAGTATTCTGCATTTCCTGAAAACCTGAATTCAATTATATGCTTGGTGGCTTTGTGGACTCCTCTCTATGGGATTTTAGCGCTGGTACTCTAACTTATAATTTAAAAAGCTTGAAAGCATGTAAAGGGGAGTGGAACAGAAGGTGAAGGGACCCAGGTGGCAGGAGACTGTACTTGATCTAGACTCTCACCGTCCACAGGCACTTCACTAGCTTGCACCATGACCGCACAGTGGTCTCTAAACTGCATCTGGTAACTTAACTGGCGCTTCTTCTACCTGTTAGAATCCCCTCTTGGTTTTTGCTTTTCGACCTCAGCTTTTGTACCTGGGCTGTGGTATGGAACGCCCTACTAGAGTCTCATCCACTATGATGTTCTATCTAAAGTGCCAGATAATTAAGGGAGGAGATGCTCCCATGAGTCAATAACCCAGAAGTGGGCCCCTTTGAATAGTTTTTGTGGGAAGGGTCAGACCTGGGTGGGTGAAGATTGCCTGGGTGGATATAGAAAAAAGGAAAAATATGTTCTTTGTATTTTAATTAAATTTTCAATTTTATTTTTGTCTATGAACCTTCACAAGAGTGGGCTAGGCAGTCGGATAGCTCCTTGAGTGTCGTTTAGAGGTGGAGGAAGATATAGCATCACTAGATTGGGTGTATGCTTCAACAATCACAGAAATAGCCGACTCCCTTCTTAAGCACCTGTGTAGACTAGGAGAGTTGAGAAGGAGCCTGGAAAAGATGGAAGATAAACTGTGTTGCTGTGACTCCTATCAGGAGTTTGGGGAACACTCTCTCCTGTGTTGTACTCTGGACTTTGTGTACTTTCTCCCTGAGTAGTGATAGAAGGTTTCTGACTCTCTGTAAGGACTAGAGGAAATCGTACTTGCTGGGGACCCTAGAGAAAGCATCCTTTAGAATTCTGTTCAAGAGGTCCTGTTTTGGTACCTTAGGAGAAGGCAATGCGTACTAGTTTTTGTTGCATATAGTCACCCTGTAAGACGTGCCATGTAGAATTTATCCAGAAGTGAAAGTACCACTGTCGCTGGCAATGAGATTGCCTTATGCAATATATAGTTATGAGTTCTTATCAAAGTGAACTGAGCCATTTAACAGGGAAGAGCCAAGGTATTAATGCTTTTCTCATTTCTACGTGATTGCTAATTATCATTATTTTCTTGAGGATGTGGTTCCATAATTTGCAAGCTTGTACTATAAAAAACCGTCCACCCATGCTGGATCTTGTGAAAAGAGAAGTGATCAGGAGTGTTTTTATTTTTGTTTTTATATTTCCTGTAGCATGATACCGAGGTCTTTGGTTTTACCTTAAGACTTAGTAATTTTTTTTCTCTCCAAATTCTCCAGCCAGGCAAGGCTGAAAGTTTTAGCTAGTCGGAGGTTCATGGAGCTGGACACTTTTAGAGCCAGGCTCTGCTCGTCATACCCAATCTCCTACCTACTACTGAACTGCCGGTCAGCACTTAAACACGCGTCTGATATTGCCGACCTCGTCCTTAACACGAAAACAGATGTAATCATCCTCACTGAAACTTGGCTCAATGACTTGTCCTCTCCATGCCTAGACCTTCTAGTCCCCCCAGACTACAACATCATTAGACTAGATAGAACTCACAAAATAGGCGGAGGCTTAGCCTGCATACATCGCTCCGACATCACCATCACGAAGTTTCACGCGGAACCCCTGGACTCTTGTGAATACCTTAGGATTTCTGTTAAATCATCCTGCATCCACTCCCACAAACTACATATACTCTACCATCCCCCAGGTTCGAACGTAGAGTTCACAGAACATCTTATGGAAATCATTATTTCTAACTCTTCCTCTCACTCCAATGACACATTCCTTGGCGACTTCAATCTCCATTGGGAAAACCCTTTGGACAAGCAGGTTAACATCCTCAAAACCTTCCTAGCAGACCACTCCCTGATCCACGCCATCTCAAAGCCGACCCACACAAGGGGTGCTACTCTGGACTGGATCATTTCTAAACAAAACACAATTGATTCACTCTCGGGTACCCCATGTGACTGGTCAGACCATCACATTATCACCTTCCAAATTCCCTCAGCTAACAAGAAAACGTTCACGAAACAAGCCAAGCCAAAACAATGGATGAGAGACACAAATAACATCGATTGGAACAACCTAGCCTCCCACTGTGAGAAGGTTCTCACTTCCCCAACAACATGTCAAACGTCAATGACCTCACGGCTCACTATAACTCCTCTATGACCAAAATGTTCGACCAAGCCGCGCCACCAAAACTAAAATGAATTCCAGACAAAGACAAAAACCCTTGGTTCAGCAGAGCCTTGAATGATGAGAGACGCAAACTTAGAAAAACGGAACGGAAATGGAGGCAACATCCCTCCCCCCACCATCTTAAATTTCTCCGGAAATCTAGAAACTCATACAATAAAAACATTCTACAATAAAAAAACAAAGGTTTTCAAATCAGAACTAGACAAGGCTAAAAATAGACCAAAAAACATGTTTGCTATTCTGAAGCAACAATCCAACAAATTAGCCAAATCTTCACTCCTAACATCGAAATCTCAGCTGAGTAGTGAAGAATGTTCCTCTTTTTTCACAACTAAAACAAACTCCCTCCAACTCGAGCTTAGTGCAGCGGCAAGTAACTCAATCTTCCTAAAGAGCATACAAGATGATAACTCTGCACCACATGAGCTACCACTTCCCAAGAATAACTCGCACTGGTCTACTTTTAAACTATATGATCTTAATGACATCACCAACATTCTAGCAACTACCAAGATCAACAACCACTTCAATAACCCTCAAATTGCCTACCCCACCTCTACCATACCATCGCACCCCTCTGGACCAAAATCATCAATGCCTCGCTAGCACAAGGTCACATCCCGGATTGCTTGAAGATGGGACAAGTCACCCCTATCCTAAAAAAACCTACAGCTAACACCTCTGACCCCAACAACTTCCGACCAATAACCAACATTCCCATGCTAGCTAAAGTCTTAGAAAAATATGTTCATCAACAACTGAACCAACACATCTCGAACTTCAATCTACTGAACATCCCCCAATCGGGTTTCAGACCTGGCCATAGCACAGAAACAGCCATCCTGCACATAGTTGAGGACGCCCTCCAAGCTCTTGACCGCAACGAAACGTGCCTGCTAGTCCTACTCGACCTCTCAGCAGCCTTTGATACGGTCAATCACGATAAACTTCTGAGAAGACTAGAATACAGGATGGGTTTATCTGGGAAAGTCCTACAATGGTTCAAATCCTTCCTGGAAAACAGAACACAATCGTACATGGTCAATAAAAATCTCTCCACTGCCTCACCTAACCTACTAGGAGTTCCACAAGGCTCTAGCCTATCCCTCATGCTATTCAACCTTTATGTAGAGGCTCTTACCGATCTACTACAGCAGGCGAACATCTCCTTCCACATGTACGTGGACGACACCCAACTGTACATCAAGATCTCCTCTATCGAAGAGATTAAGACAATGAATCTAGCTCTCGAAAAGACCGTCAATGGCTAACAAACAACTTCCTAAAGCTAAACTCACAAAAAACAGAATTTCTTTTGATCTCCCCAGCGAATAACTCCACGGTGACAAATGAATGGATCAAATTGATCACTGCTCTGAACTGCACGCTGACTCTGGTGGACTCCACCATATCACTTGGAATCACACTGGATAAGAACCTTAACATGCAAAATCATATCAACTTGTTGGCTAAAAACGCCCGCTTCCACCTCAGCTACCTCAGAAAAAAAAAGCTTTTCGCCTGGACCTCAAAACTGCAGTGCAGTCCTTAGTTATCTCAAGGCTGGAATATGGATGTACCACCCTCTCAGGTCTTCCCAAAATATCAACCGCCCCTCTAAAAGTCTGTCTCAATGCTGCAGCAAGACTCTTAACAGGTTCCAGGAAATACGACCACATATCTCCATACCTAAAGGTACTCAACTGGCTACCCTATGAAGCGAATCAACCTAAAGATGGCCTGTATCACTCACAAGGCGCTACACCACAACACCCGCCAATTCCTAGCCCAAAAACGTACCCTATCGGGAGGAAGCAGACACTCTAGGAGCGCAGACAATCTACTTCTGAAACCCTCACATTTTAACAAGACCAAAACCTCCAACAGAGCTTTCTCCGGAGCAGCACCAAAAATATAGAACTCGCTGCTGCCATACATCAGAAAAATCTCCTCTACGCCTCTCTTCAAAAAGGAGGCAACATCATTCTTGATGGGCAAATTCCTACCTTATATCTGCCCAATCACAACCCCATTGATTCAACCTCCTAACTACCTCTACTTTCGAGTAATGAAAATAAGCTAAGACCTATACGATCTTGAACTTGTTTTAAGCACTCACAACAATGCTCAATGTGGCGATCCACCCAAACCCTTCTACTTTATGCTGTTACTTTTTTGCTTATCTTTGTTATACAATGTGTTTTCACTAAATTGTGTATCGCCTTGCACGTTATGTAAAGCACTCTGTTACCCTACCCTGGGTTTGGTTCGTGCTATAGAAAACTCTAAAAATAAATAAAAATAAATAAAAAGTGCTACAAAATACTCTGAGAAGAATACACCAGATTTTTGTACCCACGTTTGATGTGACCTCCCTGTGATTGCCTCAATAGTTTGTCCTCCAAGGCTGACTAATATGATTAAGACCCATTTTTCTTCAACTGCTGGGAAAGGCCTTTGGGTCCAGAGATCCCAGGTCATCATGACAGTGTTCTAGGCACTACATTGTTTTTTAGTTGGAGCTCCTGAAGGGTCTGTGTCCTCTGTAGTCAGCTAGGACCCCTCGGAGTCAGGAGACCTTCTGCTTTTTGTGTCCTTGAAGGAGGCAAACAGGAGGCAAGCCAAATGACCCTTAGAGAGCAAGTCCAGGCCCTGAGCGCCAGCAGTAACCAGACATCCTTCTTCCGGTAGATGTCAGGAGCCTTCTCTTTTCCAGGAACGCCTTCTTCTTCAGGAGCAGTGTTTTAGTCTTTCCTAGTCTAGGAGTGTTCTGAGGAAGTGTTGGTGATGTGCCAATGATTTCCTATGCACTAGCCAGTGACGAGAGAACTTTTTCAACCCAATCCTGGATACGTATGCCTCTCTCCTTTTGCATCATTTCCTCTTGACCTTACTGTAAAATGACATTTCAAATTAACAGAAGCCTTATGCTGAAGGCAGACCTTTCTTCAGCACCCTAGTGACAGTCCTGTTTAGTTGAGCTCTTCTCCCACCTGACAGGGTCAGAACCAGCTTTCTCACCTGCCAGGGTTAGAAAAGAGGGGTTAAGGAGAGTGGTGGTAATGAATGGGATCAGAGCCTAACAGACCCATATGGGATCAGCAATCCTATAGGAGACGTTCTAACGGGACTGAAGGCGTGGCCAAGATGGCGGACTGAAGACGCCGCTGAGTAGTAGTGGCTAGTGGGAGCTCCCCGTTCCTGCCCTAAAGCGGCGTGATTTCTTGATTTCTTAGTGCCACAGCTAGTCCGGGGCTTTTGAGAGCACATGAAGAGTAACAGAGAAACAGATTCTCATAACCTGCGGAGGCAGCGGCTACATTGTGTCTCCTGTGAAACGAAGCAAATTGACGCCTAGCGAAGCCGGAGGCTGGAGGGTAATTGACGGAGGTTTCTCACAGAGCAAACGGAGGAAGCGATGATTACGGCTGCGAGGACATCAAGTACTTATTTTAGACTACGAGCACTACGTGCACTACGAGACTACGAGCACTTCTGAGACTAACTGAGTGCATAACTTACTTTGTTAAAACTTAAGACGGATGCAGAGGCTGCTACGCGCTTACCTGCTGCTTGCCCGGCATCTCTTCCCTCGGCTGATCAGCGGCTCGGCCCTCAGCTGGTCTGGTCTTGGGCTGCGTCCTGGATCGCAGGGGAGTGCAGACCCTGCACAAGTCGGTGGCTCGCAGATGGCTCCAAAAAACCCGCCCAGATCGACAAGGACAAACAAAGTTAACAACGAGATGGTACCAGCGGGTGATGGAACAATTGCAACAATCACAGTACAAGTCCCCGCGTCCCACGGAAAATCTAAAGAGGGGGGTCTTTCTTCAGGAATCATTACCACTACTGATATGGCAGGAGAAACCGCTTTACCTCCAGGTGGGGGGACTGGTGCAGCTATCCCTCCTACAGCTCTCGTAGTATATGGTAAGAAAGTCCTGAGGCCTCCGATCTTGCTCGTACCTCTGCCCCCACCCTCACCAGCTCCTGCTCCCGCGAAAGATTGCAATATTAAAATCGGCACAAACGGCACAAACAATGCTATTAATGCTAACAATGCTATTAATGTTAAATCATTGAAAGGGGGAAAGAGTGTAGTGGAGTCGGAGGGGAATTCAACCAACATGACTGTTCACACTGAAGCTACCTCAGAGGGCTTACCGGGGGGGGATTCTACAGAAGAAATAGAAGCAGCAGTTACTACAGGAGTCCACTCTGTTGACTGTTCCAGCGAAGATCTCTCCCCGGAGGGGGGGTCAGCTGTTGACTCACCGGTTATTAGTGCGGAGGCAACTAACTCTCCGAATGGAAGGCTATACACAGAGGAGGAGGAGGCGGCGTCAGAAGGTATAGCAGAGAGTATAGCAGAGGGTGAAATATCTAATGATGAATTCGAGGATTAAACAGCGGCCGGTTCCCCTTCAGACACAGCTAAATATCTTTCGAATAGGAGGGAAAAGGCTAAGTCCAAATCTAAAGCAAGGGGCAAGAAGGGAAAAACCATGGGACTAGTAGTAAGTTTTAACCCACAGACAAGGAAAAACCCGCTGGTCGAGAAAAGCCCCCTCAGGAAATGGATCCAGGCCAAGGGGTTGGTGAAGAGCATGACACTTAGACTCTCTGGTACAAACACTTCTGATCCTGATGGTACCGATCCCTCTGCATTATTTTCAGAGGATCTAGTAAGCACAGTAGGTATTGCTCGACCGCCCTCAGCTGGAACAACCGGATCAACGAGTGTACTTAATTTGGTTGGGCCCCAGGACTTGGTTTCCGGAGAGAGAGATCCCACATGGGCCTCCCCAACCATTGACATCTCCCCCAATGGCATTTCTATGGCTAATATCACCACTGCCAACATCTCTCCTGATAGGACAAAATCACCAGCGACTCTTCCACCACCAACTTTTATAAACCCTCAATGTATACACAGTCCTAATGGACCTTTAGAGCCAGAATCTCACGATTCTCCACTGGACATTATCTTACAGACTTTGACTGGACACAGGAAAGAAGCGCAAGAACACTTCTTACAGTTGCGAGATGACAACACCAAGCTCCAGAGTGCTTTGTTGGAGATTACATCTAAGATGGGGGGGATGACTCAGGAAATGGAGGATTTGCAGCAGCGAGTGGTTCAGGTGGAGGAGGGCTCAGTTAGAACTGGTGCTATGGTTAGCCAACATGAATCTCAGCTTCTGGCTCTTCAACTGAAAGTTGAAGATTTGGAGAATCGCCAACGGCGATCTAATCTCAGGCTCTTTGGTATCCCAGAGGGGGTTGAAGGGGACGACCCGAGGGCATTCATGGTAGGTTTACTAGAGAAAGCCTTTACGGATCTCTCTGATTGGGATTGGGACTCCCAACTTCAGAGAGTTCACCAGATACCACTCGTTCAGAGGAACAAGCATAACAAATTCCCTCGTCCATTCCTTATCCACTTTGGTAACTATTTGTTAAGGCAGGCAGTATCATTAAAAGCTAAGCCGAATCTACAAGTCTCAGTAGGAAATCTATCCTTTTTTGTCAAATCGGATCTTAGTAAGGCTACCATGGACAGGAGGTGGCAATTACGTAAACTCATAGATCCGTTTAAGTCTCATGGTGGACAAGCTTTCCTACAGGAGCCTGCCTGCCTCAAGGTTACCAAAGGTGGCCACACTTACTTCTTCACAGACGTAAGGGAATCTGAGATCCTTCTTGCTTCATTTTCCTAAATCTATAGAGAACTGAAAATGACTCTGTAATATAACACTTTAGATTTAGGTATTCACTTATTAATAGCTCTCTTTCTCTTTCCTCTTCTTTTCTATCATCGAATCACATATCTTTTTTTAGACACACGTAGAGTCTCTTAGTTCGGGTGGGGATAGGGGAAGAACCACTGGCCGCTCCTCAGGTCGGCTGCCATTCTAGCGGCAGCTAGTGTTCAAGGGGGATGCTCCTTCCCGAGAGGGGGAGGGGTTTGGAGGGGTGGGGGGCTTGGGGGTGTTGGTGGGGGGGAGGTATTCTCTGGGAAAAGCAACTCAGGTAGCAGAATTCTGGTATCATTTCAAGAGTATTTTGTTTTTCATTTCAGCCTTACAGAATGACAAGATTTATCTGACTCTTCTTCTTAAACGGCGCACATAAAATGTCTTGCATGGAATGTTGCAGGTTTAAATAGTAAAAATAAGAGAAGTTTGGTCCAGGAAGAACTAGCTCTCCATGACCCGAATTTTGTTTTTCTGTCCGAGTCGCATATAGCCTATGAAGACAGGAAGTTACTTGGTCAATTGGGCTACGATGTGATTGTTTGCTCTACTTGTAATGCTTCAATAAGAGGGGTCACCAACCTAAAAGACAAACGCTTTAAGACTGAGATATGTAGAACTGCTTGTGATAAGAATGGCAGATGGGCTTTAGTGCAAATACTAATTGAAAAATGTAAATTTGTTTTCTGTATGGTCTATGGGTCAAATTTTGACGAAGCATTTATTTTTGATCAATTAAATATGGAAATATTACAGTGGGAAGGGGAATTAGTCATTATGGATGACTTTAACTGTATAATGAATTATCAGATTGATACCACCAGGCACAGTTCATTCCAACATATGCGGAGAACCCGCGCCGCCATATTAGAGTTAGGCCGCATTCACAATATCAAGGATGCGTGGCGCAGTGTTTTCCCCAACGTGCCAGGTTATACATATTACTCTGCTCCCCACAAGCTTTGTTCACGGATTGAAATGGTTTGGGCGCCAGACAACCTGTTGAAGGATAGTACTATAGAACTCTGCCCACGAATAAATTCCGACCACAACCCCATCTTATTTTCCTTTGACACCAAACAGAACCGCACAGCGCCCGAGCCTTTTCTTTCCCCAGGCACTTGTGTACAAACACTTTATTCATTTCCCAACTTAAACTGCATATTATAGACTTTATTGAGCTTAATCTAAATTCCACCACATGCCTTATCGTGTGGGACGCTTGCAAGGCAAGCATTCGTGGGTTCACGCAGCAGTTTCTCTATCAACAAAATGCGGAGCGTCGCAGGAGAGATAAAACATGGGTTAAAGATATTCTGACTATAGAACTGCAACTGGCTGATGCTCTCCGCTCGTGCCCCGAAAACGTGACTGCACTAGGGTTACAACTAGGGTGCTTGAAGGCTAGACTGAAAACTATTTTTTGGGAAAAGAGTTGTTTAAACCTACACAAAACACGTCTCTCGCAATACGAGAGCGGGGACAAGGTGGGGAAACTGCTGGCCTACAAAATAGCGGATGAAAAAGCTAGCACTTTGATAAAATACATAGCGGCCCTAATAACACAATATGTGATCAACCAGCTCAAATCCTGGAGCAATTTGCAATGTTTTATGAAAAGCTGTACACCCCGGAAGCATGCCCCACCCCGGCAGCTATTCAAAAATACCTGGGTTATTTTGTAGGAACATTCGAGCCCCTTGAATTGGAACAATTGTCTAATAATATCAGTCAACAGGAGATCAGACAGGCGATCTCCTCCTTACCATCCGGAAAAGCCTCCGGTGAAGACGCAATACCAATAGAGATCTATAAATTATGCCTGGAAGAACTGATTCCCCTTTCCCAACAAGTTATCAATTATATCGGGGACCACGGGAAAGCCCCCTGCTCTTGGAACAGGGTAAATCTTGTGTTCTTTTTGAAAAAAGGGAAACCACCTGATAATTGTGGCTCTTACCGCCCTATTTCATTGGTCAACGCTGACGCCAAAATATTTGCCAAGGTGCTGGCCACTCGGTTGGCCCCTTATATACCAAAAATTGTCAACCCGCATCAACACGGCTTTGTAATGGGCAGAGATACCACGGCACACATCAATATGGCAATAACTGCCTTTGACATTGCAGATAAGGAATCCACCCAACTCCGCATGATTTTGCTTGACGCAGAAAAAGCCTTTGACCGAGTGTGTAGTGTAGTTCCTATCTTCCCAATAGGCTCTGCGCATTGGAATAGTACCTACAGCAGTAAAGGCCTAGGCCAGACGTTAACTAGGTCTACTACTGTCGATACTAGACTTAATTTTTGGGTTTGCCAGCTAAGCTCAGAGTTCGCTAGAAACTTTCTCGAATGTTCAAGGAAGGATTAACTTCCCTGATTAGACAAGAAGGGATTTAGTTTCTGACAACCATAGAACATGACAACTTTGCTCTCCCCTAATCAAGAGTCAATCTCGAGAGTCGTGTGAGCACAAGGCAATTATTTTACTCAGTCAGTACGTGCATTCTTAGTCTCATCAGAATGTAGAGAAAAGGAAGAGACGGGCGTGTTCAATAAAAGGTGTTATTTATTGATCAGTCTCTTTTCTCGTACAAGAGAAATGGATCGATATTATTGCAATACTTATAGTTAAGTAAAGTGCATACATTAAAAGCAATAGTATAAAATAATACTGTAAAAACATTGATATGGTTTCTGAGCCATATGATGTTTAAAATGATTAAAATATATTTACATACACATATACATTTGACTAAACGTACTCAACTGGTGTTTCTAAATACGCCTACCCCGTGTACCTGACCTAAGTCTAATGCGTGGGCGGGAATAGAAAGTTACAGTTTAAGTTAAGTTTGTTTTTGCCAAGTGAATAACTAAAGAATTCTCTAGGAGGGGTTATTCAGTTCTGTACCTGGAATTTAGGATGAATGAGGAATGGTATCTCTTTCTCTGCTCTCGATATTCCAGGCTGCCTGCGAGGGCTACCCGGAAGCGCCGGTGCTGGGTCTCTCGGCTTGAGATAGCAGCGCGTCTCTCAGCGCGTCAGGAAGGCGGGGCTGCTGCCTGCGGGGTCTGCTTCTGCTCTCGGCTTCGGCAAGTATGGCTGCTCCGTCTTGTCACCACGCGTGTGTTTTGCATAGGGCAAGATCGGCAATATTTATACCTTAAAGGTGCCGGGATTGACGTAAGGATGGACATAGGTACGTCAATAAAGATGTCATACGACTTGCTCGTTAGCACATTCTTTACTAAAGTTCTCTGTGAAATCAAAACAATGGCCGCACGGATTATCCAGGTTGTCATAGGTTTGATTTGTTATGAGAACGTCGTATGCCTTATCAGGGGCTGGAGGAATATCGCTTGTCTAATTAGATCTCAAGCGTTATGACCTAATCAGATAACACGTTCCTGTGCCGTAGTGTGACTGCGTCAGATAACGGTATCTGCATCATGGGGAATTTCTTGCCTCATGGGCTGACTGTTAGTTAACTAGCTAGGTAGTTTAACCAGAATAGGGTCAGGAATAGGGGGATCGATTCAGAACCTATAGAAATACACGACACCCACTCCACGCTAACTATGGTCATATCTACTAATCTATGCATAGTATAACATAGTACAACATACTATAGAGTATAGTGTATACCTTACCACCCCAAAATACATAAATGCATTTTGAAATTTTCAAATATACTGAAAAATTGCAGTCATATATATCGTATGCACTTAAGCTATGAATCAAATGCAAAAGTAAACACGCATTGTTATGCATTATTGTTTGTTGGTATATGATAAATACACATGAAATGGCTCTTAATATGGCTATACAGAAAAAAAGTCGAAACCATTTCATCACATAAAATATATTGTGAACATACCAGTGGGCAGCTAAAGTCTATATAAAGTCTATAAAGAATCTAAAAAAAATAGAAATCTTAGTTCTCTAGGAATAGTTTCTTACTTTAAGCAGAAGATCAGTGTCCCGGGAAAAAATATATAGAAAATATTTTAGGGGCTTGCTGAAAAAAGTTGCTGTCCGTGAACTGGATTGTAATTGTTCATGTGACTTTATTTTTAAAGTTGAAGGCCGAATTCAGGGAACGCCGTGTGCGAGTTTACTCAAAAGTCTCTATTTCTGTTCCGGAGAGAACATCATATCATTCAGGCTTTCGAAAAAACTGTCAACAGCTTCATGGGAAAGTTCCACTAAGTCGGAAATAGGGGTAACCATGCATTCATGCGCATGATTGTCTCCATTGACATTCTGATTTGCATTGCTGACAGAAGGTCGTACCTGTTCGATGCTGCTTTCATCTTGAACTTCACTACTCTTTAATCGCAGTGGTGAAGATTCCAGGAATGCCGTCATCAGAATTGGCAGCCTTTGAGGGCAGCACAGTGCGTGAACCTTGGTAGGAACCAACAGTGTATCTGCATCCACTGGCGCATCCGATTGTAGCGTCAGACAGGTGTCTAACACGCATTCTTCTCCGCATAGCAGACACCTTAGTACAGGTAAAACACACCTTTGCCACATTGGTCGAAATGATAGAAACCAAGTCATGTTTAGGTCTCTAAGCCGGGAGAGTCCCAGGATTTTTGATATCCGGTCCCGGTATCCAATGCCTAGGATCGTATCTTCCATTGTCGTGAGATTTTGTTCTGTGACATGGGTTGCCATAACGAAAAATAAGGACTAGGAATAGGATTCCTGCAATTAGTCCTAGGATCAGGGGAAGTCCGCCAAAAATCGAATGGACGAAGTCTGGAAAAATACCCAGTATGGCTTTGAATGGTGTTAATGCCATCGAAAATACTGTCTTAAATACCTTTGAGACCCCTGTGGTATCAGAAATATTTAAGATTTCGCTCAGGATTTCCGCGAAATGTACGGGGGAATTGGTTGATAATAATGTATGTATCTCTGCAGTCGTCCTTGCGACTTGTAGATCATACGTTTCTTTAGATGACATGAGCCTTGTAGGCGTCTGAAGAAGCACTGTTTTCATTCTGCTTAAAGTGTCTATTCGAATAGAAGTAATTTTCAGACCGGGCCATGCCCTTGCCTCCCTGTCTGGAAAGGAGCTGGGGAACAAAGAACGTCCACAGCACTTGACCTTCGCCGTCGTAGTGACGAGATAAGGAGTCCCGGGCATAAGACTACAGCATCTGCGGTCTACAATAAGAATGTAACTCCCATTATAGAGTCTTTGAAAGAATGGTTCTATTTCAGTTGCAGGTGCGCCTTGCTGGTGACATGAAAGGTTGTATGAATTCCCTTCACAGGCTCCGTGCAAACTAATACCGTTACACAGAAGCGTGCCGCTCAGTGACATAGCACAATTGTTGCCACTAAGAAACACTTTCTGTCCTTTGTTACTGACACATGCATGTGAATAGGGCAGGTTCCAAGTTGTTTTAAGGTACCCTTTTCCCAATTTCTCGTACATGCCAGCCTGTATATATTTTTGGCAGTATTGAAACCTGAAGGTTGAGATTGGAATATTTATGATTCCGTGTATTATCCATTCACTGACAGGTCGTTCTGACATTGTCATTGGTAATCTTTCTAGTTTTTCAATGCTCAAGATTGTATAATCAGCACCCTTCTGCGCCATACCGATTTGTCTATCAGTAAGGTTAAAGATTTGGAATAGTGACGTTGTGTTGATTAAACGCCAAGGCACGTAGCCTGAACGCAGATTTTGTAACGTCCAGCCAAGCTGTACAATAGAGCGCAATTGTGACTGACCATGTTGTAATAATAGTAAGTCTTGCGATAATATATCGATTGCTGAAGACACAATGCTGTCCAATGAAAAAATTCTGGAGGACAGAGTCATTAACCCATTGTCCACTACAGAAAGTGATTTTTCCAAATTAATACGGTCAATTTCCCGTATTCTTTCTGCTGTCTCAATTTGAGTAACCTTCCAGGCCTCATTGTATGCTGCATATACAGAGGCTGCTATGAAACGCTTATGACGCTGTTTGCGTGGTCCCAGTATGAAATCACGCAAGTCAGCACCATTAGTAAGTAAAGTTAGGTGTTGCTTAATTTCAGGCAGTGTGGAAGTTTGTAGCCATTGAAGGCATAATTTGCCCACACTGTAGGTTGTTATTATCCCTGGGTGATGTCTTTGGGGATATCTAGGGTCTGGCCTGGTCATTTTGAAACCCTGTGTTTTATTCAGGAATCTATCTTGACAGTTATTTGTATCTGTGGGCCAGATCAACCATTGTTTCCAATCAGGATGTGTTCTGTTTTGGTTAAGTATATGGTTTATGTCTATTCCTTCATCTGTATCAGAGTTATTGCTAAACATTGTTGGCTTTGGAATAGATAGGTTATTTAAATCTTTTATTTTTGCTAGGCCAAGACAGGTGGTTTGTTGGACGGTGTCATTTAAAAATATCATTTGTTCTGGGATCATGCAGGCTCTAAACAAAGCTTCTATACCCTGTACTTGCCATTCTTTTGTACCCCAAACACTTTTCAAATCAACATGTTTGTCCCAATAATCAAATCCAAAAGTATTCATTTTTTCAAAGAAAGAATCCGAATATATCAATTTTGTGTTGGTTATCATGGTTTTCATCCCTGTCTTGTTTGACAATTTGTAATAAAATGTTTCAGCATTAGTTATGTTAAAACCTGAAAAATATGAATATTTGTCATATACGGTTCCAGAGCTCCCTTTTGGAGGTGTAGCACAATGTTCCCATTGATTATAATTTAAAACATTTCTAGGTTGTGCAGATTTATGCAAGAAATGGTTACCATAGTGGTTATAGCAATACATACTATCATAATTTGTAGAACCTTGCAAATAATCATGTTTTGTAAATTTAGCAGACATTACTAAGTCAGACATCATATTGTTAATACTTTCAAAGTCCCAATCATCAGCAAATGAGTTTGGTTTTGCAAAGTCACTCAAAGAGATCTTGATTTGGTGTGGATATTTCAGGATCTCGACCGGACCATAAATTTCATAGTCAGTGTTGTCCCAGGCTACCCCACCAGGTATTGGAATTGCTGTGAAGTTGGCTGAAGAAAGTTCTGAAGAAAGTTCTCGTTTCTCGACGTGTGAAGATGTGTGTGGTTTGAGGACCAAGTTGATGTTCTGACTTGCTGTGTCCATTTTAGCATATTTTCCCTCAATGAAGCGTCCCAAAGTAAATACCATGATGAGCCAAAGTATGAGGATAAATGCACCAAAACCCACCCAAAATTCAATCCATGGAGAAATCAGATATGTTTCTTTTAGTTGTTTCAAAAGTTCCTTCGCTTTGTCTTTAAAGGATTTTGATGATGGCTGTGTCTTTTGTTCGCTGAAACCGTCAGAGGAATCATCGAAGTTGATGAAGTAACCGGATGCAGTTCTGTCAATTGTTCCAATTGGTTCAGGATTTTTGTTTCTTGCATTTTCACTTGGTACTTCTGTATAGATTGGTGTGTCTCTACTAAATGTCTTTATTTGGGTTTTCAGAGGTCTAAGTTCTATTGCATTGTTGCATAGTCCTTGTTGTTCTTCTGTAGGCGTTTCGAATGTGATGAGCCTCTTTGATAGGACCTCTGTACTGGTAGCAAACCTTGGTGTTCTGCTACTTATTGGGAGTCCACTTGGCCTACTGTTTGTTATCGGCCACATGTTGTGGTTTTACCAGGTCGATGGATACAACTCGGTTCTCCTTTTTTCCAGCAAGTGGCGGTAGTACAACTGATCTTGTCCCGTTGACAGACAAGACAGGAACTGCTTTTCTGTAAGAAGGCCCAAATTCCTTCTTTACCGCGATCTTTTCCCTGACTAGATCCCCGACTTTTGGAATCCAGACAGGTCTTGCTGGGACAGGTGGTGATTCTTCAGTGGTTGTTGGCTGTTGTTTCAACTGTATGTTGCTCAGGTCTTTTCTTGTTTTGTTTAAGTCCTGCAAAATAGCCAAACGGTCTTTGACATCAAAGGTTTTTTCTATTACCACTGAAGTCTGACTATCAAGGTCAGAGATCAACATCCTAGTTCCGAATAATAATTCGTACGGACTGAATCCCTTCAGAGAATTTCTTGGCAAGTTATTTAGACTACGTTGGACACTTATTAGATGTTTGACCCACCAAGCTCCCGAACCTAATATCCTTTCTATTATAGATTGCTTTCTGTCTTGGTTTTTTCTTTACACCATCCCATACCCTCAGGAAGGAAGTGAGAAGATTCCCGCTGGGCTGTGCTCATTTGGCCATTCTTTCCCCCCCCCAGGCTGGATTGCCTGAGAAAAAGAAAAAAATGGTCGAACGTAGCATGCTCTTAGCGTATATGCCATTTAGACTCGCAAATCTTGTATAACAGTCCGGACGTCAGCCGAGTGCTGTGGATCTACATTATAAGTGGGAACTAGCCTGTATATGTTAATCGCAAGCCATTCTTTTTAGTGGAGATGTTATCTGCCTTGATACGACGAGGTATTAAACTGCTTCTCTCCCCACTGCGATCTCTGTTGCAGTTTGGGCAGTTTTTTACAAACATGGTGTAGTGCAGGCTCATGCCTGGCCACCAGTACCGTGATTGTAATTCTTCCAGAGAATCTTTTAATTTAAGGTGTCTGTGACCCTCGCCCATGTGTGCGTCTGCGATTAACAAGTTTCTCCTGTCCATGTTTGGAATCACTCTATCCCCCACTCCAGGGATTCGAGCAAAAGGGACGGAGTTTGCATCGATTATGTATGTATAATTGAGTGGATAGTTGATCGGTAACGCTGAGCAGTCGCCTTTTGATGACGTTTTCACCGCCAGCAATGTTTCGCCGTCAATGTATTTTAATGTACGCTTTTTTCGATCTACGGGAGCCGATTTAGTGGCTGCCGCTGCGGCTGTCTCTGCCAATGAATTCCCCACAACGTGAACGCCATCACGTTGATGACTCAGTGAGTGAGTCACGTGAGTCTTTGGTAGTTCTTTCTTCAAAAGAGCTATTTGTTCCCAGAGAAGTCTCTGCTTTATTGGTGCATCTGTGTCATCTTTGTAACCGTTCTGAATCCATGTCTGCAAATCCTTGTTATATGCTTTGACGCAGAAATATGAATCTGACACTATAAGCGTCGGGAATTCGCGATCCGCATTATCTAGCGCCATTTTCAAAGCTGATATTTCAGTTTGTAGTTCTGAATTAGTTTCTACTGAGTGTGATTTTGTTAATAGAGGTCTTAGTTTACCTCCGTGCCACACTTCTTTTGTAATCTCACATGTGGGATTGTATGCATGTTCTCCCCAAACGGAGGGTTGAGCATGTCCGTCTGTATAGATTACACAGGCGTAATGTCTTAGAGGCAGAATGTCGATTGGCAGAGGATACGTTTTTTCATATTTTAGATTTTTTAATTCTTCTAGTTCTTAAAAGACTGTCAACCAGGCAATACTTGATAATTCATATCCTCCGTACTGAATTTTCAGATGGGCAATTCTGGACTTTTTGAAGTTGAATTTGTAGCCCTCTGCAGCGAAACCAAGTATTATGGTGTTCACTCTTTTCAAGTGAGTCTCCAAGTCATCATCTGTTAAATAAATGTCATCGACATAAGATAATGCTTCATCATCATATTGTTGTAGTAATTCTGTTACTCTCGCTGAGAATACCCCCGGGCTATTCTTGTACCCCTGGGCTAACCGACAGAATTGTTTTTGAGTGCCATTTACTGAGAATGCAGTTAAATATCTGCTCTCTGGTGCTATGTTTTGACAAAAGAATCCGTTGGAGATGTCCAAGGTTGTTTTGTATTTTTTGCGCACTATGTTATTCATTAGTGCAGCACTGTGTGAGTTTTGCACTGCAAAAGTTTTGCAACATGTGTTAAGGTGTCGGTAATCCAAAACTAGACGGTACGAATTGTCTGGTTTGGAGACCGGAAACAAAGGATTGTTCATTTGTGAGGTGCAAGTTTCAATCACCCCTTGGTATTCTAGCTGATCTAGTATTTCATTTACTTGTTTTTTAGCTTCTTGCTTAATTGGGTACTGCCTTTGTGCAGTTGGTTGTGATTTTAGCTGGACTTTGTGAGGAGGAGAATCCTCATCCCATCCTACGTGATTTTTATATAAAGCAGGTGCTAAGGCCACTGCCCACTTTCTAGCAAGTGTGTATTTTTTATGAATCGGTATTTGATTCGAGAAGGCAGGCATAATTACTTCTTCGCCATGAGGGCACTCCCTGACAAACTCCGGTGGCCAGTCTTTTTCAGCTAGAAGGATGTCATAGCCCTTGGATAGGTTATCCCAAAATAGTCCCCTTATTTTCCTAGTCTTATCTCCCTCTATACGTAATGTTATCTTGTATATTTTGTGGGGCTTGCTAACTCTGGTATCTGCAGTTTCCACTTGAAGGTATTCATTCGTGTCCACTGTCTCCAGATGATTCATAAGGACTTTGCGAGCTATGCTCACCTCTGCTGCGCTGTCTAGCATTGTCTGAGCCCACTCTCCGTTTTTCAATTGTGTCCTCAGTATTCTCGGCATTGTTAACTACCTTGATACTGGCTACCTTCTTTTTTGGAAATTGTGATTTCTTTTTCAGTTGAGCAGGTTCCTTGTCTTTGGACTTGGCGTGCTCTTCTGATCGTCCTCTTCTTTCCGATTTCTGCGAGGAATTCTGAAAAGATTGAGAGGGACGTGTATCAATGTCTTGATATCTATCAGGTTTTTTAATATTATCCCTATTTCTAAGGTTATATCTATTCCCAGAGGGTTCACTCTGAGGTGACCTTTGTCTCGGGTTTGGAGATTTCTCTCTTCGCCTAGGAGACCTTCCTCTGGACTGGAATTTCTTTTCTTTTGGATTGGATTGTTTGTTTCCATCCCAGTTCTTTTTTGGTGAATTATTATTATTATTAAAAAACATTTTTTCTGGACTTGTAGTCAGTTGCGGTTTTACTGGTATTCCACCTAGACTATCTCTGCCTAGTTCTTCATAGGATTTTTCTATGATTCTGGCAATTTCAGCTGGTTGGTCTGCTATATCTGTCTCTTTTAACCTCTGGCGGATCGCCACGTTTGCTGCTTCACCCTTTATGTTGGCTAGTAATATAGCCGAGACCTGCTTGAAGTCTTTCAGTAATTTCATACCAAGAGTTAAAGCAGGTTCTGGACCATATTCATCTTGAATTTGTTTTAGCACATCTGGTATTACCGAAATGGATGGAACACCGTGCGTTTTTGTGTAGATGGAAGCAAAGACTGTACCCCAAGTGTCACAGTCCTCAATGTGTGGTGCGATTCCCATTGGGAGACATATAGTCAGAATCCTGTGTTTCTCTAGCGGGGTGGTGTCAGGAAACACCGCCTCTATTTGGGTGATTTTCTGTGCCAACCAGAATGGTATCTGTTCCCTTTTAGCTGGAACCTTACCTAGGCAGGATTGGATGTTCTGTGGTGTAATTTTATTTGTGTTCCCCTGGTGAGAGGTCAGCTGTGGTAGTTTAATCGCTGGCTGAATTGTAGAAGTCCGCATTACATACTGAACTAATTGTCTGTGAATTTTTAGTAGTTGTTTTAGCTGTATTAATAGCTCTGGTGCAGTCATCTCGTCGATGTCTGGATGTGGTGTGTATCCGGCTAAGACCGGCCACGTTGCTCCTGGTCTTCCTAAAGGACCGAGCCTTGTAATGTGATTATTATGTTTTAGGGCGCCATCAAATAAGAGCAAATGCTCTTGGAATTTGAGTGGTACTTCCACCTCCTCGAAAGGAGTGTACGTTTCAGGTGGTTCCTCTACTTTGTAATAGTGGAAGTACTTTGTTACAGCATTTGCTGCTGGAAAATGTATCCATGTATAGTATACCTCTGTCTGCCGATATTCGTGTGCCTCAATTACGAATATGACTGTGCCACCTCTAGGTGTCAGTCCGTTTTAAGGTTATAGATCTCCTTTTGGCGACCTGGATGAGTATTATATCCGGGTCTGCTGTTTGCATGGTAGCATCAGCATCTGCTATTTCAGTAGCTAATCTAATTGCCTCTCTTTCTCCATCACTGTCTCCCATTTTACTGACAGGATGGTATTATTTTTATTTGCAGATCAGGTTTCTTTATGGAAACAGAGATTAGATGCACAATATTCTGGAACTGTTTTATCCTTCAACGTTGACTAGACCAAGAACCGTACATAGGAGTTCCCTCCTGCGAGGTTTTGGAGGATATAATAACCTTTCACCCACTCCAGACGTCTTTGGAGTATTTGGGAAAAGGGGTCTGAGTGAGAAAGCACGACTGAGTTACTCTAAATGTCTTACGTTAGTTTTATCGCCCTTTCCAAACGCGTTGGGCGCCATGTAGTGTAGTTCCTATCTTCCCAATAGGCTCTGCGCATTGGAATAGTACCTACAGCAGTAAAGGCCTAGGCCAGACGTTAACTAGGTCTACTACTGTCGATACTAGACTTAATTTTTGGGTTTGCCAGCTAAGCTCAGAGTTCGCTAGAAACTTTCTCGAATGTTCAAGGAAGGATTAACTTCCCTGATTAGACAAGAAGGGATTTAGTTTCTGACAACCATAGAACATGACAACTTTGCTCTCCCCTAATCAAGAGTCAATCTCGAGAGTCGTGTGAGCACAAGGCAATTATTTTACTCAGTCAGTACGTGCATTCTTAGTCTCATCAGAATGTAGAGAAAAGGAAGAGACGGGCGTGTTCAATAAAAGGTGTTATTTATTGATCAGTCTCTTTTCTCGTACAAGAGAAATGGATCGATATTATTGCAATACTTATAGTTAAGTAAAGTGCATACATTAAAAGCAATAGTATAAAATAATACTGTAAAAACATTGATATGGTTTCTGAGCCATATGATGTTTAAAATGATTAAAATATATTTACATACACATATACATTTGACTAAACGTACTCAACTGGTGTTTCTAAATACGCCTACCCCGTGTACCTGACCTAAGTCTAATGCGTGGGCGGGAATAGAAAGTTACAGTTTAAGTTAAGTTTGTTTTTGCCAAGTGAATAACTAAAGAATTCTCTAGGAGGGGTTATTCAGTTCTGTACCTGGAATTTAGGATGAATGAGGAATGGTATCTCTTTCTCTGCTCTCGATATTCCAGGCTGCCTGCGAGGGCTACCCGGAAGCGCCGGTGCTGGGTCTCTCGGCTTGAGATAGCAGCGCGTCTCTCAGCGCGTCAGGAAGGCGGGGCTGCTGCCTGCGGGGTCTGCTTCTGCTCTCGGCTTCGGCAAGTATGGCTGCTCCGTCTTGTCACCACGCGTGTGTTTTGCATAGGGCAAGATCGGCAATATTTATACCTTAAAGGTGCCGGGATTGACGTAAGGATGGACATAGGTACGTCAATAAAGATGTCATACGACTTGCTCGTTAGCACATTCTTTACTAAAGTTCTCTGTGAAATCAAAACAATGGCCGCACGGATTATCCAGGTTGTCATAGGTTTGATTTGTTATGAGAACGTCGTATGCCTTATCAGGGGCTGGAGGAATATCGCTTGTCTAATTAGATCTCAAGCGTTATGACCTAATCAGATAACACGTTCCTGTGCCGTAGTGTGACTGCGTCAGATAACGGTATCTGCATCATGGGGAATTTCTTGCCTCATGGGCTGACTGTTAGTTAACTAGCTAGGTAGTTTAACCAGAATAGGGTCAGGAATAGGGGGATCGATTCAGAACCTATAGAAATACACGACAAGTGGGGTGGGGGTACCTTTGGCAGGTGATGACTAATCTTGGCTTCAGCTGTAAATTTCTGAAATGGACCCAATCCCTATATGATAATCCCACAGCTAAAATCAGTTACGCCGGTATCACATCAACTCCATTTTCTATAGCCCGGGGCACCCGACAAGGATGCCCCCTTTCACCGTTATTGTTTGCCCTGTCAATGGAACCATTTCTTTTTGCTTTGCAATCTCAACCCTGTATTTCTCCTTTTAAGTTTGGCCCCCATACATTAAAAATTACGGCTTATGCCGATGACATAGCCATTTATTCAACCGACATCATAGAAGCATTGAAGGGTATCACGGAGGAGGCCAATCGATTTGGAGATATCTCCGGGTACAAATTGAATTTAAACAAAACTCAAATTGTTTCGAATTACAAACCTGTATTGCCAACTGCAGGATTATGCCAGACTGCAACCTATTTGGGGGTTCAAATTTCTGATAAAATAAAGAGCATAATTAAAATAAACTATGAAGCCCTATTCAAAACCACGGGTCTAATATTAAAAAAGTGGCACAAGATTCCTTTAAACATCATAGGCAGAATCAATCTGATCCAAATGATTATATTGCCAACATTTCTATATTTATTTTGCTCTATACCTTTGGCTCTCAATAATTGTTTTTTTTAAAAATTGGATTGCATATTTAGCAGCTTTATATGGGGGTATCGTAAAGCAAGGCGTTCAATGGCTTTGTTAAAAGGGCCTTTGGATATAGGGGGGTTAAACTTTCCGGACTTTAAGTTATATTTTTGGTCAACTTTTATAGAACGTCTTCGACGCCTAATTAATTTGGTGTCTGCAGACAACCAATTTTATTTTTTCACCTTTGTGCTAGATATGGACTCAAACATGTTTCTTTGGAGGGTTAACAATCCCAATTACTTTAAAAGGGTCAGGTTCAAGACCGCTCGGGACTTAGTTAAAATATGGCGGAATATCTTGGATTTCTTTCACACCTTTTTTTTTCACCCTAAATTACTATTGTGGGGCAATTCGGGGCTTCCGGAAATTTTCTAATACTGGCGCAATAAATATTTGGTCAGCACACGGCATAAGGACACTTGGGGACCTTTATGGAGCACACGGATTCTTGAGTTTTGATACATTAAAAATCTCTATAAAGCAACCGATTGCATGAGATACAAATATATACAGATACACGACTTCCTCACCCGAAAGATGAAACTTTTTAATATCTCGGATTCGGATATTTGGGACTGTATATATTTACATAAAAATAAGGGGTTAATTAGTGCTGGCTATAAATGCTTCAATACTTACAAAAATACCGTATGTAATAAAATAGCGGAAAAATTTAGCAAAATGCTAGATAGTAACATTACAACGGCGATGATTAACACGTTGTTGCGTAACATTAATAATGTTGTCTCTTCATCTAGTCTAAGACTCCAGCAATTTAGAACAACTTGTATGCTCTATCATACTCCAGAAAGAATTTCCAAATGGGCTGGGAACTCATTAAACAATAATGAGCGTACTAAATGCCCTAAGTGCGCGCTAGCAGCAGCGGACTTGGCACACATGCTGTATTCATGCCCAATGCTATTAGAATTCTGGAGGGCCCTGGGTAAGATAATTAATCAAAAACTGAATTGCCTTTTTCCACTCACAGTTTTCTCAGTCTTACTAGATATCAACACCACTAACACCCCACATAAGGTTATTATTACTATTATGCTGTCCTGCGCCAAACTTACAATTGCACGTGCCTGGATTTCCCCAAATCCCCCGATAATCACTGAGTGGTGGGCTTTGTTCAACGAAATTCTCGGTATGGAATCTTCTTTAGCCAGACTTAGGGGCACAAAGTCAATACTGAGGTTTGAAAGGATCTGGGGATCTCCTAATATCTGATGGTTATCTGTTTGTCGGAACTTGTCCTCTTGCCCCCTATGTCTTTTCTCTCCTCTTATTTTATTTTATTTTTTCTTCTCTTCTTCAACTGGAATGACTCTTTACCTGCAATGTCTCACATCATATAAATTTACCATGCATTCTGTTCTGAATTACAATGATAATGCTTTTTATGTAATGTTCATTCTGGTACCGCTGTATGACTTTTGTGTATGTTATGGTCTTTTTGTAAATGTTTTTCTGAGTTGCAATAATTTATTTTTTTTTTTTAAAAAGGAGACATTTTAACACTATCCCCTGTTCTTCTGGCTGTCCTGTACGCCTCCTAGGTACCCAAATCCAACTAAGAGGCCATTAGTTATTATTATCCTGATCTTCTTGGGCTCAGAGGCAGGCTGCCTTTTAAGTCTCCCAGCCTAAGATGTGCATTCCAGATTTTGAGGCAGAATGAGTAAAAGTACTGTTTTTAAGCCATTTATGGCCCAGGAAGCCTAAAGTATATTTTTGTAAAGTTATTTTTCCTTTAAATTCAGATTTTGAAAATTACGTGAAAAATAACTGAATTCATTCTCTAGCTTTTTCCCAAGCGCATATTGAAAATAAATATGTTGGTCGCGTCCAGTCCCGTCTTGTGTAAAATGAGGCAGAACCTGCATAGTGGAAAGGGTTTTTCCGCATTTCAGTCACTGTGAGGGAATCATTTAAAAATATAAAGTGTGCTACTTTTTTTTTATATATTAGTCACTCTGCTTGGTGGGGATATGAGGTACACTTTAGGATTGGCTTAATATATAAAAAATGGTCTCACTGTGTGCTACTGCAGTGCCTTTAGACTGCTGCTCAGCCAGAATACAGTGGTGCTCCTGGCAGCCATATACGTTTGTCATATATGGGGGCGTGAATACATACTTCAGCCCAAACCTAACATTTAACCTCTATGCCACTGGTAACATGGTTGTGCCATTTACCATGGTCTTACTAGAAAGTTAAATAAACAAATTGTGTCAAACTTATTTTACTAATACAACTTAAAGGCAGAGCACACAAATAATGTGGCAGTGGGTAGAAGTTGTCAACAATGAGAAAGGAATGAGAGGAAGATTACTGTTGTGTGATATATCCTTGCAACATCATAGAAAATCATGCAAATATCAGGTAAGCGAAACACGGGGTTTAAGTGTTAAATGTCCCTTTTATAGTGAGACTCAAAAGAGACCTTTGTTGAACAAACACCTTGATGCTCCTTAGAAAAGCACCATTGGCATACTTCATTGTTGGGTTCCTCCTAACTATAAACTATTCAGCAGTACATGGAGGGCTCCCAACCGAAATCTTTGTTCTGATTTTTAACAGCCAGTAAGAGAGAACTCTTTCAGCACTGTATGAGATTTGAGAGAGTACAGGCCCAAAAAGTGTAAAAATCTATAAGAAATGGAGACTTATTGTAGCCTTTTTTAATGGTGGATCCTCCCAATTGAACGATTAAAGCAAAAGGTACAGAATAGCCTGTACAATTCAAATCCCATGACATCTTAATGGTAGTGATGAATGAAGATCCACCCAAAGAGCTCCAATGTAGGGCTGGGAGAAATTTGTATTACACTGTAGTAATCAGAGTAATCTCAGTAATTACTCATTACTCGTATAATGCAAAACTACCACAATTAAGTGGTTATGCCAGCTTGAGTAATTAAGAGTAATTTGGGTGCACAATCCTACAGTAGGAGCACAGGAACAACAAACTAAAAGAGAGGGTGTAGTTAGCTACTGCTGTTCATCTCCTGTAGCCTTTAGTGCTATTTACTTTGTGTAAAATGCATCTTCAGGCTCATTTTAGAAACAAGGCTGCATTTTGTTCTAAGAAAATAGTGCTAAATGCTGAATTACACTTCTCACACAATAAAACATATTTATGATAAATGTTGTGGTAATGATGAGTAATTACACTAAAGAGAATTATGCCAGTTATGCCAAACCCACTCCTAAACACCACTGAGAGAATATGGTGAAGAGGAGCCCAATGATGAAGCATGGCACTTGTGCTTGGTAAGGATTAAGGTCCTTTTTTAAGTAACACCATGATGTGATGTTCTAAAAAATTCTCAGTCCTCCTAAATAAGGGACATCTGACATTCCAACTGTGTACTTCACTTACTGAATAGCGGGATCACAGGGCACAATCTCCTAATCCCAGGAAAAATAGGAGTCAGAAATGTCTGGGACTACTGTCCCCGCAGATTCTGGGAGAGAGTAGGTCCACAACGCACTTCTGCCCCCACAGACTTGGGGTTAGATTGGGCCCACAATGGTGGAAAACAGAGAAAGGCGGGGAGAGACAAAGACAGAGAAATAAAAGGGACATAATAAACAAGAAGGAAAGGGAGAGCTAAACAGGGAGAGAAAGATGGAAAGGCAGGCAGCTTGCAGAAGAAACAGAAACAAAGAAAGGTGGGACAGAAAAAGAGTAAAAGGAAGACAGGAGGTGAAAGTTAAAATAAGGGGGGAGAAGATTGTAGAAACAGTGAGATTTTCTGAAACAAACACAGATTAATGAGAGAGACAGACAATAGTTAGGGAAGGAAAGAGTGATAGGGGGACAGACAAAGATGGAGATAGAGATGGGGAGAGTGAAAAAATCTGAGAAAGACATAGAGAGACAGACAAAGAACAACAGTTAGCAAAAGAAATAGAGAGAGAACGATAGGGATAGAGATAGGGAAAAACCTAAAGACAAATTGAGGAAGTGAGGGGCAGACCAACGCAAGTTCTTGAATGTTACCCAGTTACGCACTCCTGTTTACATTTGTGGTATGCGGAATGCATATGTTTCCAGGTGTGCCTTAAGACATTTTACAATGTCAATCAATCAATCAGTCAATTTGTATAGCGCGCTACTCACCCGGAGGGTCTCAAGGCGCTTGGGGGAGAGGGGTCCGTTACTGCTCGAACAGCCAGGTCTTGAGTTGCTTCCTGAAGGAGAGGTGGTCTTGGGTCAGACGGAGGTGGATGGGGGGGGAGTTCCAAGTCTTGGCCGCCAGGTAGGAGAAGGATCTACCTCCCATGGTGGCTCTTCGAATGCGTGGAACGGTGGCGAGGGCGTGGCTGGTCGATCGTAGCTGGCGGGTGGGAGTGTAGAGGGTCAGGCGGTTGTTGAGGTACCTGGGGCCCAGGTCGTGGAGGGCCTTGTGTGCGTGGGTGAGGAGTCGGAACGTGATTCTCTTGCTGACGGGGAGCCAGTGCAGGTCTCTCAGGTGTCCGGAGATGTGGCTGTGTCGGGGGATGTCCAGGATGAGTCGTGCGGAGGCGTTTTGGATGCGTTGGAGTCTTTTCTGCAGTTTGGCTGTGGTTCCGGTGTAGAGGGTGTTTCCGTAGTCCAGTCGGCTGGCGACGAGAGCCTGGGTGACCGTCTTCCTGGTTTCAGTGGGGATCCATCGGAAGATCTTTAGGAGCATGCGTAGGATGTTGAAACATGATGATGAGACGGCGTTGACTTGTCTAGTCATCGGGAGGGAGGAGTCCAGGATGAAGCCCAGGTTGCGTGCGTGGTCCATTGGTTTGGGTGCGCTGCCCAGGGCAGGGGGCCACCAGGAGTCATCCCAGGCAGAGGGTGATGATCCAAGGATGAGGACTTCCGTCTTGTTTGAGTTCAGTTTCAGACGGCTGTTCATCATCCATTCGGCTACGTCTTTCATCCCTTCATGTAGGTTGGTTCTGGCGGTGGCTGGGTCGTTGGTGAGGGAGAGGATCAGCTGGGTGTTGTCGGCGTAGGAGATGATGTTGAGGTTGTGTTGGCGTGCGATGGCTGCGAGGGGGCTCATGTAGATGTTGAAGAGGGTGGGGCTGAGTGATGATCCTTGTGGTATGCCGCAGATGACTTCGGTGGCCTTGGATCTGAACGGGGGGAGGCGGACTCTCTGGGTTCTTCTGGCGAGGAACGAGATGATCCACTCTAGTGCCTTCTCTTGGATTCCGATGTTGCTGAGGCGCTGCACTAGGGTGCGGTGGCAGACAGTATCGAACGCTGCGGAGAGGTCCAGGAGGATGAGGGCCGCTGTTTCCCCGTTGTCGAGCAGGGCTCGGATGTCGTCAGTGGCTGCAATGAGGGCGGTCTCGGTGCTGTGGTTGGCTCGGAAGCAGGACTGCGAGTGGTCGAGGGATCCGTTCGTCTCGAGGAAGGTGGTGAGCTGTCTGTTGACGGTCTTCTCGATGACTTTGGCAGGAAACGGGAGGAGCGAGATGGGGCGGTAGTTCTTGAGGTCGGTGGGGTCCGCTGATGGTTTCTTCAGGAGGGCGCTGAGTTTGGCATGCTTCCAGCTCTCCGGGAAGGTGGCGGTGTTGAAGGAGCAGTTGATGATGTCCCGGAGTTGGGGTGCGATGACGGAGTTGGCCTTGTTGAAGACGTGGTGGGGGCATGGGTCGGTTGGTGATCCGGAGTGGATGGTGTTCATCGTGTGGGGGACGTCGGTTCGGTGGTTGGGTGCGTGGTCTGTGCGCCGAAGCTGTTGTGTATGTCTGCAATCTTGCTGTGGAAGAACGAGGGGAGTGAGTCGCAGAGGTCTTGTGAGGGAGTGATGTCGTTGTTTCCGGCGCTGGGGTTGGAGAGCTCTTTGACGATGCTGAAGAGTTCCTTGCTGTTGTGTGCGTTGTTGTCTAGTCGTTCCTTGAAAGCTGTCTTCTTGGTGGTGTGGATCAGCTGGTGGTGTTTGCGGGTGGTGTGCTTGAGGGCGGTCATGTTGTCTGTAGTCGGGTTTTTTCACCAGGCTTTCTCGAGGGTACAGCAGATCTTCTTGGATTTCTTGAGGTCGTCGTTGAACCAGGAGGCTTTCTTGCTGCCGGGCCTGCTGGGGTGGTTTTTCAGCGGTGTGAGGTCATCAGCGCAATTGGTGATCCACTGTGTGAGGTTGTTGGCTGCTTGGTTGGGGTCCGTTGAGCTGGCAGGAGGGTTCTGGTTCAGTGATGTGGTGAGCTGGTCGGTGGTGATCTTGTTCCAGCTCCTGCGGGGAGCCTGTTGCGGGTGGTGGTGAGTCGTGGTCCTTCTGAAGCTGAAGTGGACGCAGCTGTTGTCTGTCCAGTGGAGTCCGGTGGAGTGGCTGAAGGAGATGTACTTGCTGGAGGAGAAGACTGGGTCAAGCGTGTGTCCGGCGTAGTGGGTGGGGGTGTTCACCAGTTGCTTGAGTCCGAGGTTGGCGAGGTTGTCCAGCAGGGTGGTGGTGTTGTTGTCGTTGTTGTTCTCCAGGTGGAAGTTGAGGTCCCCTAGGAGGATGTAGTCAGCGGAGGGGAGGGCATGTGGGCTGATGAAGTCTGCAATGTCTTCCCTGAATTGTGTGTGGGGTCCTGGGGGTCTGTAGATGAGGGTGCCTCTGAGTGTGGTCTTGGGGTCAGTGTGTATCTGGAAGTGAAAATGTTCGGCGCCTGTGAGGGGTCGTCAGAGTTGGTCGTGATGTGGATGGTGTTCTTGTGGACGATGGCGATGCCTCCTCCTGTCCGGTTGACGCGGTCCCTCCGGGTGATCTTGTATCCGTCCGGGATGGCGATGTCGGGCGCTGAGGAGGCGTTCATCCAAGTTTCCGTGAGGAAGGCGACGTCTGGAGAAGTGGTGTCGAGCAGGTTCCATAGTTCCACGGTGTGTCTGTGGACGGAGCGGGTGTGGAGCAGGAAGCACTTCAGGTGGTTGCTGCTGGTGCTCGGCTTGGCGGGTGCGGTGCAGCTCCGGATACAGCAGAACTTGCAGGATTGGCAGGTGAAGGGTCCGTGGGTGCGTCTTGGGGTAGCTCGATAGCACCCGGGGATCCGGCCGGTGTTAAGTGCGATGAGGGTGGCGGCGTCGTAAGTTCGTTGGGTGGGCTGGCATCGTCGGGGGCCAGGGGTCCTGGCGCTGGGTGCAGTCCAGGTGCGGACGGGCGCAGATGGGCTTGCCTTTGGGGCGCCTTTGGCGCACAATCGGCGCGCTCGCTGCGCGTACGCGTGGACTCTGCTATAAATGGAGAGTGGGGGGGCGGAGGGATGGAGGAGCAGCTGGGAGGTGGGAGCGGGGTTGCGAATGGGAGAGGGACCAGATGGAGAGGGGGCGGGCCCGCAGGGGAGCAGCGGCAGGGAGCGGGGTGGAGCAGCAGGGAACGCCGGCTGAAGTGCTAGGGGGCTGAAAAAACAAGCAAAGGCAGGGGGATAAACAGCGGACAATCAGGGGCACAGCACAAGAACAGAATCAGGGGTACAGCGGGCAAAAAACACACAGCACAGCAGAATTACAAGTACAGGGAGATACAAACGCAGTCAGGGGGCACAGCGGAAGCAAGGCAGTAACGAGCAGGCGGTGGCAGCAGGGGGACCGGGTTACCTCGGGAAGGCCACGTGGCGGGTTGAGCGACCGGCACTGACGGGGTCAGGCTGGTCAATGTGACTTATTCAAGTTATTCAGGTTATTAAATGTCTTGTTTCCCTTATTCCAGTGATTAATTTATAAAAGAAATAAGTGCCAGGGCTTTCATCAGGAGGCCACTGTAGCTTGCACCACACATTGCCACTACCATGCTGCCAGTGATAGTAACACCACAACTACTACCCATTACATTCCTACAAGTGTGACACTTTGGACTATTCCAGGCCCCCAAAGCTATAAGAATGACTTGGGTGGCTAATTGAATTTTTTGTGTGGTCATCTTAGATAGCGCCACCTTGTGATTTTAGTGCTGAGGCTCAGCACCAGATACCACCGACTCAAATTAAGCACTGCCTTATTCTACGGCAAATCATTGCCATAACATTTTCTTTTATGAGTCAGTAAGGCACAACTACTCACAGAAAACCTTTGTGACTCAGGGACACAAGAACCACCTTCCAGCCCATGATACAGTTACAGAGAAGGTAACATAATGCTCACGTCATGGGAAAATGTAGCAATTTAGAATTGAATAGTTGTTATCAATGGAATCTGGCAGTAACATTCTCATTGCTTACTGGTTGTCTGGCTTCTCAGACTGTGCAGTAGTTTGAGATTGAATGGAAAAATGTGGCTTTGATTGAGAGCTAAATATCAGACTTCTGTCAGTCGACAGGCTTCCTAACAATGAACTAGTCTACAATCACTCTGAGTGGGCCATGCCTGATTCAACTAGTGCATGAGGTTGGTGCTGGTGAGTGGACACTTTACCATGGAAGCCAAGTCTGCCTGCAGTCCAGTCCCATGTCCTAAAGGAGGCAGCCTCCCAAACTGTGCAAATAGTCTCTGAACAGAATCTTGCACTGCAAGCAGGTTGTGTGTGTGAGTGTGTGTTTGTCTGACTGTGTGTTTGTGTGTGGGTGTATGGGTGTGTGTGAGGAACATTTGTACAGTTGCAGTCCATGGTATATCTATTCTATATGTGGTAAGGCTTAGGCCAAAATGGGCTACCACAAAGGTGGTGAATGCAATGTGAAAGGCTGCTCTTAAATATTCAGCACCTCCTACTTCTTGGGGTTTTGATGTGGCTACCCACACCACGCCTGCTATAGCTGAAGCATGACTGAAGCAACTCAAATGGCAAAGGGTGCAGGAGACATTGCCAGGTTCACACCATAACCATTGAAAGGTAATAAAACAAGAGTACTCAAATACTGTGGAACATATGCAGTCTTACTTTCATAAAAGCACTCTGGTGCTTTGTCTTATTTAAATACCAGTCTATGAAAATGCAGTTTCTCTTGGTACATATGGATATTTCTGCATGCATCTGGCCATACACTCACCAATTTTTACCTATCCGCAGAATCACTCATCTACCCATTTACTTTTTTTGCATTGACGCAATAACCAATCCACTCTACCACACTCACATACCAACTCAACAAACATCAAAGGAGCACTTTTCACTCAAATAACGAAACCTGTCAGATTTCTAAATGCATGTTTATCTTATCATGGAGAAAAGTCAGTAGCGTGGTGGAATGCCGCAGTCTGAGTGAAATGTTCCTTGTGCAGTGCCTGTGAGTAGAAAGGATTTAATTACATTGGAAATGAAGAGAAAGCTGATGTCCTAAGTACTTACCAGTTGCCATCATTATCCATGTCTTGCTCTTCTGCATCCCAGTCCTAATGTACATGAGGTGAGTTTTTAACCTGAGGTAGGCAATTCTCTATTTCATAACTGAAAAGAAAACTGTTTTCCATTGTCATCCTGGAAGATATAACTCTTCTTCCATTCTATAACTTGGATCCCTCCCCATTACACTTAAGATGACACAACTCCAACCCCCTTAAAAGCTCTACATGTCAGATACCAATACCTAAGTCCAACCACCGCACTTTTGTCAGAATAACAAACTCAGAGGATGATCCCGGAAGGCAGGTGAGGAGGCAATGACAAATGGGTTCATGATATTGTCACCTTACATCTTCCATGTTACTGCCTTTATGTATATGAGGATGTGCTAAGGTGATAATCTGACTTCAGGCATTTCCAAATGATAGGACTCAGGAATGCTGAGCAAAATGCAAACTGAAGAAAAATACCTACAAGGATAAGCCTAGAAGAAAAAAAAAAGGATGCCATCCAGAGGCCATGAATGTCAGTAAAAATAAAATAACAGATAAAAGTGAGAGGTGAGAAGATGATGCCCACTTGGCAGCCCGAGAAACCTCTGCAGGGTACCTCATGTGATGGCCTGGCAATGTCCCAGAAACAGTAATCCACAAACTACTGTTTTGAGCTATGCAGGACTAAGTAAGGCTTTCCTGCTTCTGATTCAATTAAAAAAGTAACAAAACACCCAGGCCCAGTATCCAGAAAATGTCATGGAACGCAGTGCAACCCCCAAAGTGGAGTTGTGTGACAGGGAGAGAGCAGGAGAGCGCCAATTTTTAAAGAGATATGGCACCCGCCTCTCTTCAACCTAGCGTCAGCACTGATTTCAGCTGCCGTGTGCCAGGCACACACCTTAGCGTCATGGTGATAGCAGTGGCCTAGCAAGAAGGGGGTGCGGTCTGCCCCGGGCGGCACAATTTTGGGGCTGGCACAAGAGCTAGCTACGCCACTGGGTGCTAGGGAGTGTGCCTGAGTTTAGCATAGGTTTTGTACATGAAGACACAACTCACACATGCCTAGACACACTTCAAAGTTTTTTTCGACTTTATATGTTTGCTGCACAGTACAGCATGCATGCAAAGTTGAATATAAAGGAGAAATGAAAAAAATTCTCCTTTTAATACCTGATTTAAAGAAGCTTTACTTTTTGGAGCTAAACTCTGTCTACTAATGTCAGTAGATAGGGTTTTGAGTTAAAAAGCATGGATGGTTGCATGGGAGCGCCCATGTACTACCTGTGTAATGCCCCCCTGACACAAAGGAATACAAAGCAGCATTTTACGCTGCTTTGCGCTACTTTTCCATAAAAACCAACGCTAATATCAAGCACTGGTTTGTTAATCCTAAAAACGTTTAGCATCAGGTTAGCATTACAAAAGTAACACTAACCGATGCTAAACCTTTGTGAAAACACAAAATATCATTGATAAATGGTCTCAGCACTGCACATGGGAACCTCCTCAGGCAATTCTCCTTATTTGCTGAACACACATATAAGATCCCAGGATGGGTGAAGACAGGTGTTACCCACTTAAACAGGTGTTATACACTAAAAGTGGGAGAATTGTGAGCTATACCTAGGAGAGAAGAGGGCATAGGAGGTGTGAATTGTGATACACTACACCTTTTTGCCTCCGTAAGAAACCACTATCTTGCGCCGGCTCATGCCAACCCCACTCAGAGAGCCTGACTGCCCGAACCAGAAGCAAAGCAGCCACTAGAGACCTCAAAGAAAGATAGGTTCAGTTACAAAGGCATATAGGGCATAGCAAGCTTCTCTGGGAAGATTGAGGACACACCTTGCTCCTGAAGGTGGACCAGCCGCAAAAAGCTTGAACTGGGCACTGATATTATCACAATATCCTTTTGGAATATTAAGTCCAAGACAAACTGAGCTCTAATGGGGGGCAAAGTGGCCTACAGGATGACCACCATGTAATATGGACAACCAGGTTCGAATTTCAGCAAATCTGCCTGTGCCGAAAAAAAAATATGTAATCAGTCTGTTGTGAAGGTAAGTAAAGGATCGCACAATGGGAAACTGTCAAAAATAAAATTTTAATTTTGACTGTCACCCATGCTCTAATATCATCCTCCAAGATTAAAGACACAACGTTAACCTTTAATGTAAAGGATATCCTTTATAAAGTACCAAAACAATAATGAAGTCAAAATGCAAAGCAATAAAAATCACAAACTGAATTCAAACAAAATAGAGTAAAATAAAAAAATTACAACAATCGACTGAGAGGAAACAGATATATGAATCTTTGAAGCTTTAAGTAGATACGGTGCCAAAAAGCAAAAATGTAACAGTGAAAGTCAATGTTCACAGTAGACCAGGATAAAAGTGCCATTTGAGGCTGACCATGATGGAGTGCAGGTTGAATACACCAACCAGGCTATCATGGTCATGGTCAAATATTTACCTTCTAACTTTAGGCCTTTAAGTCCCAAACCACCATAGAAGTACATTTCTGTGCCAACACCAGGACCTCAGGGCAGTCACTAAGAGACTCACAGGGTGTCATGCAGTGGCCAACAGCAGGGTCCAGTACAGGTCCAGTTGCCACTGGTCAGCTGGGCAATTATAGGAAAGACCTCTTATAGCTTGTTATTTCTCTGTAGTCATACAGAAGGTCAGCAAACTGACCCTTGGAGTCCTCCCCTTCATTGTAATAAGTAAAAGGGATGGGTAGGGCCAGTCCTCTTCTGTTTTTTGTCAGATCAAGGAGTGTTCTTAAGTGGGTGCCTCAAGTTGCCATATTTATGCCTGGCACTAACTAGTAGATGTGAATGACTCCTGGATACACCCTTACCAGCTGGATAAATGTTCATGGAGCAAACTCTATCCACTTTGGGCATTTTCAAGATGCTGAAAGTCTTCGGCCACACTAAATTTGGGTTCTGAGGGCCGGGCTGTGTGTGAGGAGTACCCTTTTAATCTTAGTGCTCTCCCACATCTGATACCAACATTCAGTTTGATGTAGTCACTATACCCCAATAAACTAGGCCTGGGTGAAAATGTTATTATGCTGGAGCATTCTGAATATTTTTAATAATTACACATTAGTCTTGTGATGGTAAATTACTGAAATTGACCAATTGTACTAGCTTAAGTAATTAAGATTAACCTGGGGCAAAAATCTCACAACAGGAACAACAAACTCTAAGAGAGTGCCTGCGGCTGCTGACTACTGCTGTTTGTTTCTCGTACAATTTAGTGTTATTTTCATAGCACAAAATGCTTCCTCTGGCCTATTTTATTTTGCAAGGTTGCATTTTGTGCACAAAAAAAGATAGCGCTAAATACTGGATTACGCTTCTCACATAATTACACACAATTATGAGTACTTTTGCAGTAATTACACTAGAGAGAATTATGTCAATTACTCTCACCCCTACAATAAAGCCAGAGACAGAAGTCTGGTAGAAAAAAAGTAGGGTCTTCCCAAAACCAGACAGTGCAGACACAAGAACTGACCTGTCAGGTAGGCTTTGACAATCAAGCAGAATTGGACACTGTAATGTCAAAAAGGATGCTCACAGCGCCTACCCTGAATATTTGGAGAGCTTCAAAGGCGTCATCTTTGCCCATTCAGGTCAGCCTATTGTTTGCTCATGGGAAGCACTGCACACCTTTTTTACACCTATTCAAACGCTAATTACTGGCTGGCAGAATTGGAAGAACAAATGAAAATTTAGCCCCTAATAACTTCAGGCCAGAAAAAGGATACATTTCTAAAAGTTACAATTTGACTTCACTATTAAATTGGACTTTTAATACCTAATCAAAATAATTGTTTCTATATTTTTCTAGCCACTCTTATTCCCAAGATACAATATTATAATTTTAATCTGCTCTCTGGTTTTCCACATAGGACAGCTAGACCTGCCAGAGTTAACTTTTTATTTTCGGTGTTAGTCACTGTAAGAACATGTTAACATTAAATTTCTACATGTCCTATTTTTAAATGTCATGCATCCTACCTTGTGAGCAACAGGCCTACAAAGGAATGACTTATTACTGTTTAAAAGGGAGGTTTTGACCACTCAAAAGGGCGTATTTTGATCAATTACGTTGAATGCCAGTGAAAATATAGGGTCCATTAAAACTTGAGAAAATTGAGGTGACCGTGCAGGAAAGGCATGTTTCCTACACTAGGCAAATGATTTATTTCACTGAGCCTCATTTGTGTTCCTTATCATACATGAGTTGAGGGTGTGCACTGTACAAAAGCCTCTTTTGTCTTTCCTTTACTAGCATACAGAGTAGCTCTTTCTATAATATGAGTTCAAGCCACAGATAAGGTGCCCATGATCCCTGACTTTCCTATTAGTTAACTAATAGCATTGTCGTTAGAGTGGGGGCAGGGATGTACCTCAGTTCATGTTTAAAAACTCTCTCTTTTAATAAGTCCTTCTCAAATACTCTGATGTACTATGGTGAAATACCTCGCTGTGTAAAAAAAGCACCCTATTTTGCAAATTTCTTTCAGCTAGACGGCCATTACCTACTGCCCTCAGTGTGATGGGCAGGATGATGAGGGCATTTTGGACACACTACTGGATGATATATGTCTGCGATGAGCAATAAGGCATGTAGTTGTCAAAGATGCCAAAGTTGTTCCTCTAATGGGTAAAATCCTAGTGCCTGCAGGGTTTGAAGTTTCTATTGGGTACTTTCTGTCCCCAAATCTGGAGGCACAGTGGACACTGTGGTCAGAAAAAGGTGCATAATCTCGGGTTGCCAAACACGAAAGACAAATTTGCACACATAACAGCTATATGCATATTTATTATTGGACCAGCACAGCATCCATTGTATCATCAATCATGTAGGACATCTGTTAAATTGTCTTAATGAAAGGGAGACTGACACTCAGCTTTGCCTGTTTCTTCATTCCTCCTGCATTTATTTACATATAATTGGGGTAGAAAAGTCCCTTTCATAGTGTACACTTGCATTTTCCTACCCAGAGTGCCAGACTGTGTGTATCTGGTATCCTGAACTTTGATTTTTGGCCTTTGAGTCACGGTAATCTAGTATGTGTGAAGAGTCCTAAGCCTCTTTCTTCATACGAGTAAGGTACTGGACTTGTCCTGGACTTGTCCTGTGGCCTGAGGGGTCACACCAAGCATGCCCTCATTGACAGACAATGGACTACTGTCACTTTTGTTGATAGTGGAGGTGGTTGCATACCATATTTTGTGAATCTAAAGTTGAGACCAACCCTTTTTATCTGCAGTGGAGTATACTGACCCACACGTGTAAAATCAGGTAAATTGCTGCTTTAATGTACCTAATCAACATCCCATTCTAACGTCCCAAGCGTATGTAGTGGGTTCTGTGTGTGTAACCTCCTTGGTCCATGCATGGTGTGTGTGAGTAAACAAGAGTAAAGGAGGTCCATGTGCTCCATGTTGGATAACTCAGGTATAACCATTGCACAAAATGTAGGTGAGGTTGTTCACAGAGGGTGAAAATGTAGTGCTGACATTCCTAAAGCCTAAACACTGAAGGGAGTGGTAACAGGGCTCTTTTCAAAATTCTAGTAAGACTTGGCAAGGCAAGGAGCTGCTGCTTAGTCTTCCTGAACACTGACATTTGGCAGATGGCAAGGGTGAAGGATGGGACTACAGACTCTTTTGAGCTAGTTGAGAGGAACCTTGATGTGAGGCCTAGCCTTTGTCTTTCCCTGATTACACTTTCAGTTGACTGATAACAGCCAGGTGCAGAAACCTCACACCTCTTTATGCCTCAGTAGAGGGTGCGCTAGTCTGGAGACTCAACTGCAGTGAGATGCATTACTCTACACAAAAGATGCATCCAGAGAGAAGACTGTAAAAGACACTTGAAAAGAGACTTGAAAACCACACTAATTGTTAAGATGTCAAATGTGGATACACATCTCATGTCTGATTCTGATCCAGAGAACTGCTGTGAAACCAGAGCTGGTGTCTGTCTGACAATCAACTTTCCAGAGGTAAAGGAACATCACCTGAGTCTGACCACGTGCTTAAAGGGCTGTATAACTGTCCTGATGCACCTAAATCCTAACAGCTGAGACGTAGAAGGACTGCAGGGGGAGTGACTTTCCAGGGGCATAGAGTTGCAGCATTTCCCCAGTTATGGGAAACCCAGAAGATTAAGACCTGATTGGCAAGTTGGGGCTTTGCTCTTGAGTGAAGTGAACTGGCCTGCACATGGTTGCATAGTCACCAGTGTATCACTATTGCCCTATGGATTGGCCTGTGCATGGCCACATCATAGCCATAAGCCTGGTGTGGTAGAGCTGTATCATAACAAGAAGAACCAACTTGTGCAGGGCTTCACAGCCATCCAGGGACCTGTGACAAATCAGGACTGCTGTCCCTCTGCTGAGAAGACAGCCAACCGTCATTGTGGAGCACACCAACCGTCAGCTGGCAGATCACCTATCTGAAGAGAGGGAAAGCTAGCATGCCGAGGAAGAAACTGGGCAGCTGCCATGAGGAATAATGCACCACATGTAGTAAAAAACGTAAGAGTAAGCAATAAGAGACTAAGTGCAAGCTTGTCAAGTAGTGAGAAATGCGCATGAGCTCCTTTCATGTTAAGAAATTCTACCATTAGAGGAAGGACCACCTAGATCAGAGGAGTGACTGGAGGAGCTAGCAAGATAGTTGTGCAGCACTGCCTGATGGCACCCAGGGACACCTCATTTAATTTGTTTGTGTTAGTCTGGAGTATTTTTCTTTAGTGTGCATTAAAGGAATATCTTTCTTGAGAAAAAGCACTGGATTAGACATAAGTTTATTGCAGTGGTGTGTGATTGTTGCGCTCATGCACACCATACTACCTTCCTGTGAAACTTGTAACTGCTTGTCATCGTTACCGCTGATAGATAAGGATTATACTTTTTTTATTTTATTATTTCTTTATTGGCATTTAAGGAACTTTCATCTGTGAATGTACAGACATCATACATCTGTATGCAATTATTACAAGTACTAGGACAGACAACCTACAATGTTAAACAACATTACAGTAGGCATATACCCGTTCTGCTACTCCACATTGTGTTTTACACTTAGGATAACTATATAAGTACCCAACTACCCAGATCCCACCCACCTCCCAACTTCAGTTTACCAACAACTTTTCAGCGTCACTTCCCCTCTTACAGTGCCCAAGGTCCATTCAGGCTGTGGCATTCACTATATTGCTACCGCAGCCTCTAATGAGGTATAATGCGTCAGTGTCCGTCCTGTGGGGGATTGCGAGTAGGGGATGCTATCGCCGGAATTTGCAAGTCGTTTATATCCGCCAGCATGGTCGCCCACGCCTTCAGATCATCCTCCAATTTCTCATCCCGTCGCATTTTCTTCATTCTTACTGCTTCCGCCGCTGCCCATTCACCTAAATCTTTCAACCATAGCCCAATCTTCGGGGAAGCCGGGGGCGTGGCTTAGCCGGCGACTGGAATGGCCGTTCTAGGCTAAAACTCTCCCGGTACGTGCAACCCATCCGGACATTCTTCGACATCTAATGCGGCCCAATCCTCATGAACGGCTGGCGGACCAGTAGAGCTCCGTCTGTGCGAGCTGTGGGCTGGCGCCCGACCCTGGCTGCAGAGGTATCCCCAACAAAGAGGCAGCGGAGCGGGATCGTACCTCACAAGATGGTGGCCTGACAGGAGCTACAGCCGTCGTCCCCCGGCAGAGTCGAGGAGCGGCGGCGGGCACCCGGCGCAGGGCAGTACGGTGAGTGGAAGCGAGGGGCCAGGATATCCGGAGCCGAGCCCTGGCCGATGGGTGGTGCCCTGTGATGCCGCAACAACATCGGACCTCCATCGCAAGGTCCTCTCTGATGTCACTGCGACCCTTTACAGCAGCAGAAGCTGGCTGTGCCAGGACTGTGTTGATTTGGCGGCCGGCTGCCCTGAAAATCCTGTGGCCGGGCGGCTGTGACGGGAGGCCGGGGGTGCGTTGAGACTCTTCTTCTCCCCCCCTTCGGGCCTCCGGATAGCGGGGAGGCCCATGGACAGTGCTCACTCTGCTGCAATATAGAAATACCTGCCTTGCCGGCTCAGCAGAGGGCCCCACAGCCATGTTGAAGCCCCCAATAAAAATCAAAAAGCTCTGCATCACTCCACAGTACTGGAACTCATGCCAAGCAAGACGTCTGTACCGCAAAGGCAATAGCTGAGCAATGCACTAGAGGGTCACTGCACGACAGAACGATACTGCCACACACACAGAGCCATTATTGTCTGCTTCATTACATGCACTGCTCCTTCGCGGGCGGAGACTGGCGGAGGGGCCTGGTCGGCATGGCTGATTTGCTTAATATCCCTGCAGGGCCGTCAACATAGAAGACTACCTCCCCACTGAAATATTCCAAGTAACACCTCCTATAAGCTCTGCCGTGGCTCTCGCGGCATGGGCCGCAAGACACTGAAACAGCGGCAATTCCCCTTTGAAAAAATTTCAGACGCCAATCGAGACCTGCACAGCGACATGGCGACTAATGAGCAGACACCAAAAGCGCCAGCGGAGGACGCCACCCAGCTGGGCCCCTTGCTTTTAGAGATAAGGGCAGGATTGAAGGCGCTAGATGTTCGCTTCGATACCCTGGACAATCACATGGCAGACCTAGGGGCAAAGATCCATGCGCATGACGGGCGACTGGACGTACTGGAGTCCCGAACGTCTGATTTGGAGGATGGAATGGCCCAGTCCCTGAAGAGGGTAGACTGCATGGAGCGCATACTGAAGGAAGTCGCCATAAAAAACGAGGATTTAGAAGCGGGGAGTCGACACAACAACATCCGCCTCGTGGGTGTTCCGGAATCCACAGCCACAGGCACTGGTGGAAACTATACTGACTGACCTTTTTGGTAAAGAGGCATTCACCCCAGGCTTTGTGGTAGAACGTGCACATAGGTCGCTAGGGCCGAGGCCCTACCTGGCCTCCCACCCAGACCCATCATAGCCAGGATAATGAACTTTAGAGACAGAGACACTGCACTGTGTCTGGCCCGTGAAAAGGGCGACCTCACATGGCAGGGCTCCAAGCTGTCCCTATATCCCGACTTCACTGCTATGGTGCAAGACGCCAGGAGGAAATTCCAGGGAGCCAAAGCTGCGCTCAGAAACTTGGTCCTAAAATATGGCATGCTGTATTCTGCCAGATTAAGGCTGGAAGTCAATGGACGCTCCCGAATATTTGAAAACTAATCGGAGGTGCAAGAATTCTGCCACACATATAAACTTAAAAATAAGCGCAGCTCCGATGCAGCAGCCTCTTCCTGCCCACATAGTGGATCGGATGCCAGCGCAGACCTGTTCTTAATCTCCAGGACATGGTTGATTGTTTAATTTGTACATACTGTTGCTACTTAGCCTGTTCACAGTAATGTTGGGCATTGTCTGAAGAAAAGACAGCATTATTTGTCATTGGTTGCTGGACCGTTGGATAGTATATGTCCCCACCTTTGGTGTACACCTAATATCGTATTTTTTGGTTAAGACAACATTTTCTAGTAATGTGCATGGACATACATCCTAGGTAAGTATCATATGCTGAGCAGAACAATTAGTTACTTCTAGCATTATATAATCATGGACAAATTTCAAACCTTTGGATTTACAGACGATGACTTCAATTCATTGATGGGTAGAGTCACTGGAGATACTGGTGTTGCCACCTCTCACCATCTTGACAATAGTGAATGGCAGAATTTATTGAATATGCGCAAAAAACTCAAACGTATTGAATCCCATGCATTTTACATGTTTGAGTACCTTAAGGAAGGAGTCATTCCAACTGGTCTGAGGGTACGCAATGCCCCTGCACTTTTTGTTGAAATCAGAAAGTTCCTGGAGCGGTGGTCCCTGATTTCCAATCGCTGCTCCAGGGACTGGATGATGCTGATTATTGAAACAGCAAAGGAAATAGCATCTACCCTCATGCAAGAAATTAATGATCTAGAAGCCAAATTAAATACCTCTACGGCAGTTGATGAAGCTAAGATTAGTCTGGAAAAAATCCAAACAGAGAGGAAAGATTTTGACATCTTTCTTACGAATAAGAAAACAGAAAAACTAAGAAATGATGTTAGATGGTTCACGAAAGAAAAAATCTACCCATACCTTAACTTGACCTATTATCAGGATGGAGGCCAAGGCAATTACAATACCAATTATAATGGGTATCAACGTAGGAGGTACACTAATTTTTCTGACTCTGGCTCAACTGGTTCAGATGGTGATAATTATCAAGACTCAGGCAGTGGTCAATTCAACTCTAGACCCTTTAGGGGTCAATCTACCCCTAGAACATTCCATGGGCGGGGTTTTTTACCCAGGGGCCAATATCGAGGAAGGAACATAAGATGGCAGGACCAGGGAGCCCAGCAACAAATGAGCCCTCAACCTCCTCAACAGTATGTAAGGACTCGCAACCAGCAGTACTGGTGGTAGATGTTACTTCTGTTCCTGCCACCGATACTGATGGTGACTTACCTATCTATAATCTATCATCTACTATACTGAGACCAGAAGATATACAGTTACTAAGTAGAGGTTTGTCATTCGTTCCTAGCATCGGTCTTAATAAATTTAAATTATATGAGGACCTTTTCGCCTTCTTTAGGAAGGTTAGACTCAATAGATTCTTCTGTGATCGGGCCCCTATGGAGGAAGACAACAACTTATCTAGGTGTAAACTTCCATCCACTTTTACACCCACCCTTGACATGGTGGGTCCCAAAGTACGTATTTTTGAACAAAGTGTACTTCGTGATACTGCCCGCATTGTGAACAATCCGTACAAACCATCTTTTAACTTATCTAAGTTAGAAAGTACGTCGCTGAAAAGATTGAAGGAGGATTCTACTCTCATGATTAAACCTTGTGACAAAGGTGGCGGGATCGCCATCTTTGACAAGGGTACCTATGATCAAAAAATGACTAATATGCTGGACGTAACTGACCATTACAGACCAGCCCGGCGTAGGGAGCTTGATAGACTAAATGCTCGGATTCGCGACATGACACTGGCAGCCCTCACTGATGGTTTTATCTGCGATGACGAATATGTTTTCCTCAACAAGACCTGTCCAGTTACTTCTGCCCTTTATGGTCTTCCTAAGACCCATAAGTCAGAAATTGATCCTCCCATGAGACCAATTATATCAACGATTGGCTCACGTACAGAACCCTTATCCAAATATGTGGATTCATTTTTGTGCCCTTTAACTCATCGATATACTTCCTACATTCGCGACACTGGCGACATTATCAATAAAATAGAGGGAACTCCGTTCAATCAAGTGACTGACATTCTGGTAACGCTCGACATTGAGGCATTGTATACCAACATCCCTCAGTGTCGAGCGTTGCTTGCAGTGTCAGCCCTGTTGCAAAGATTCCCAGACAACCGGCCAGACAATTTTATTCTTCAGTGCCTTGAGACAGTACTGATGAATAATTTTTTTGAATATAATGGATCTTTGTTTAAGCAAATTAAGGGCACTTCAATGGGGGCATCCTGTGCCCCCAGTGTGGCTAATACGTTCATGGGAGAGTGGGAAATACAACACATATACAATGAGATGGCACCTTTTTTTGAAAATTTATCTATATGGAAACGATTTATAGATTACATTTTTTTTTATTTGGAGTGGTTCAGTTGAGTTGTTAGAAGCGTTTATCCTGTGGCTTAATGCCAGTGACCCTAATCTGAAGTTCACGGTGAATTATAGCCATGCCCATGTGGATTTCCTAGATATTAAGATCGATGGCACCAGCGGACAGTTAAAGGTGAGCTTGTTCGGGAAAAGCACAGCTAAGAACACGATCTTAGAATTTAACAGCTACCATCCAAACTGCCAACGGGAATCCATTCCGTTTGGCAAATTCATGCGAATTCGCCAAAATTGTACAGACATGACTTCTTTTCACTAACATGGAGACGCACTGAAAGAACGGTTACTCAAAAGGGGCTATCCTCACAGGCTTGTGAGACACTCTTATAAGAGAGCGAAATATTATGACCGGCAAGCATTATTACAGGGATCCAAACGTTCTAAACCAGACCGGATAACATGTATAATTAATCATTCCACGCTTAATTTTAAATTAAGGAATGTGATTAATAAAAAATGGAAGATCTTAAACTATGATGAGAATGCCCCAACGTTACCACTGCCCCTTTTGGCATATAGACGTAATAAGAACTTAAAAGACATGTTGGTTCATACACGCCCAAGTAAGAGACCATTGGATGTGAATCAACGATCTATAACAGGGCTACCGATTATACTAGGCAACCACAGGTGTGGCTCCTGCCATGCCTGTGAGGCAGCCATCGTATCAGATGTGCTCTCATATAATGGAAAGGAAATTAAATTACGTCATCTTTCCAATTGTCGGAGCAGTAATATCATTTACATTCTGTTTTGTAGCTGTGGATTAGCCTATATAGGAGAAACTGGCCGAGAGCTCCGTTTACACTTCAGTGAGCACAAGTCTGCGATTAGAACTAAAAAGGTGTTAGCGCCACTTGTACAGCATTGTGTAGACATGAACCATAGTGAACAAGAATTAAAATGGTCAATTCTTGAAAAAGTTCAATCAAAAACAGGACAACCAGTAGAAGTCACACGCAAAAAACGGGAAACGTTTTGGATTTTTCATCTCGATTGCGTCAAACGTGGCCTCAACGAAGAAATAAACTGGTATGTCACAAAATAATTTAGTTCCTTCCTGTAATTTGCATTGACATAGGAACTTATTCTGTAGAGTCACACATTTATCATCTCATGTGATTTTGTATCTATCTGATAATATACGTGTGTTGGCATGTATATATTTTGATTTATCCCCTTTTTTGACACTCTAAGGCAATTATTTGTGTATAATTCCTCTCTTGCACTATTTAGAAGCAGGATTAGTCATAGCTTTATATTGTTTTTTTGTTTTTTTTATTTTCATGCTACTTGCTTTGTTGCCATGATAGTACTATTGAATGACTATTGTCATTAGACTATATGGTTCCCTGGTTACACTTGTCACTTAGTAGTGTTTCTTTTTCACTTAGGAGTTTCATCCCGATTATTTATATTCTGTATCCCTTTTTACTGAGGTTTTCGCTACGATGCACCACTCCAACATGGAGGCAGTGGAGTGCGTCTTCTATTTTTAGTCACCCGTCGCTCCTATTATGATCTTCCGGGTTTCTGCCATGCATCGCGATACCTCGCCGTGAGCGGGGCTACTTATAAACAATCTTCAGATGCACAGATATTTCCCCTTTGTTTTGGAGCGAACCAGGAGGTAGACACGCCGTTACCGACGCCTTAATGAAGTGAGGTGAGCACTAGGACTCCGGTACTCGGAATGTCATATTATGTTTTCCGGTGACTGGATTCGTTTTCTTTGACGCTTCCGATGTATCCTCATAGTAATCAGGTGACTCCGTTTTTTGTAGATTCTGGGTGTGGGCATTAGCGGTCCTTTTCATTAATGTATTCTGTTTTTCAATCTTACGTCGGACAAATTATCCAGTTGTTAAAGTTGCGCGTATAGCATTAGTCGTACAGAATCCTAGCTGTGTCTTCTTTATATATTAATATAGTGAAGGAATCAGGTGTCAGGGACGTGTTTAGAGCGTCATGTTAGCAGATTATTATTCATGCTCCAGTATTGTCAACCTGACGGAGGGTTAATATATGCATTAGTTGCCTGATTGATACATGTTGAATGCCTTCTTATTTGTGGGTTAGGCTCTCTTGGCATTTAGGTCTCTATTATCGTACCGGGTGATATGAGATCATGACTTACTCTGGCCAGTCTCCGATTAGTTATTGACACACTTGGATATAACGCATATATAGTACTCTATTCAATTAAGATTTGGACCTCTTCTCACTTAACAGGACTCAGATAAAGTTGTGTTGGCGTACCCCCATACAAAAAAACCAATTAGAATCTGGATTTACAAGACTCTGTGGACCTATCTATTATTATACAGAGGTAGGTACTATGGGATGGTTGCAGCCTATCCATAATATAGTTAGATATTAACAATGACTCTTCAACTTAGTTTCTTATTCTTGTCCATAGCTGAATAATCTTTTTAAAAAAAGGTCAAGATTCGTGTTGAATGAAGGAACTACAGTAACCCCATTAGATCTCAGCAAATATTTACAAAGGGGTAAGAGTTATTTATCTTTACATTGCTTATCCTTGTTTACTTGAAAGCTTTAAAATGTTCGAGGCTTTTAGTTTGGTACCTTCTACTTTCAGATCATTAACTGGATGACATAAACTATATGAACACCTAACCCTATATTAGAATGCTATTCTGTGTAAGTATTTTGGAATCCATATTCCCCTACAGTGCAGATTTGATCCTCAGATTTTAGTTGGACCTTCAGAATAATGTTACAACAGGACCCCTGTACATAAGATCTAGGAAGTTAGCGGGTGTCTTTTAAACTTATTCTATTTGATCTCTTTTTTGAAGAGTAGTAATAGGAGGGATTGCTAGAGATCGCGGGTCACCCGACCAATAATTTCGCCACCTTCTGGCTTCGGGCCCATATATTCCAATTCACCATATACACATTTGATCGGATGACGTCACAATCTTCTACCAATAATTGTGAGTTCCTTTCTATTTTCTAGTGTACCCGACTTACCATCCACTGTTACGGGTACCTATGACTACAATGGATCAGGGAGCTAGCTGTAAAAGGAAAGGCAGCGAAATACAAACCCAACATGTGAACCTGTGATTTATTTCATGAAATGACCACGGACAACTGAGAAGTTTTAAAAGCTTTATCTCAGATTTAAGTTTCTTTAGAACATACACTCCACTACGAGGAGACAGTCTAAAATCAAATTTGTAAAGAGTACATAGCTGTATAGAAGAACTATAAGGGCAATCGTTTATGGAAAAATGCTAATGCAACAGGAAACAAACTAAGAGAGCTACTGGGCTAAATTCAGAGTTTCTTTAGTGATGTTTATGGGACAAAATTAGAGACCATAACAGGAAGTTGCAAACTGCAATGGCGAAAATGATTTCTAAAAGGTAGGGTAACATAGGAACACGCTATGAAAATAAATGCATATGTTTCATGAGATGCAATGAGTTGCGGAAAGCATGGAAAACTTATCATGTGCAAAGATATGTCTTTATTGAAGCAAAGACAGAAAAATAGAAAGGTGCAGTTTCAAGAGTTTCAGAGCGATATTTACCTAGACTGGTGTGAAAACCAACCCTGGCCACGGGTCAGTTAAGGACAGGAAACCCTCAAAGAAGGATACCCCTCAATGGACAGCAGGTGTAGAATGGACACCCAGGACAGGACAGGAAACCCTCAGATTAGGATCAGGACAGGACCACCAGGACACGACCAGCACCCGCAGTTCGGAAGCAACGCCTGCGCTCCACCCTCTCTGCAGCTATCAGTCAGGACAACGATTGGGTCAACGAACTCCCAGCAAAGTGCTCCGCCAGCACTTTTAAGGTTTAGTAAAACCTTAGTCTATGGTCAAATTTCGGACAGAGTGCTCCGCAGCGCTCTGTATCTTCAGTCACCTATTGAGTGCGTTGGGTCAGTGACAGGTCAGCTATTCGGACAAGTCGGACAATTTCCCTAGATGAACCTAGGCTAGATATACTGTTTTGGGACAGGGTACCACCCCCCAAATGTTGCAAAGTGTCAGAATCCCCAATTTGGATTGGTCCTAAGGTAGGATTTGGTTAACACACCAATCAGAACAGACTATTGTAAGACCTATTTTGCATCCTAAGGTGCCGCCTAGCAAGATTGGGGTTCCCACGAGAAGTCGCAGGGAATACAATGGAAAGAAATACAATGTATTCAAATATGGTACAAGTTAGACTTTCTCGCTGGGTGAAGGTGCATCTTCCCATGCAGGCTCTGGCAGCAACCTTCTTTGGCTTGGTTTCAATGCCACCTCGCCACGGCTGATTCTGCGCAGTAGTGCCCTCCAAGATGGACTCCCCAGCCCCATCACCCCTCAGTGCAGAGGATACATGAAAAGTAAGCGAAAACAAATTAGTACATAGAAATAAATGAATGTATTACATGTCATGATTTCGTACTTTAGTTTCATCATTATAAAAATATACTATGCATTAGTGAATGAGGGCAACAAACAAGTTCACAGGAGCAAGCTGCGCAAAGCTTCACCACGTTATCTAGAGCACAGCCATCTTATTGCTATTACGCATGCGCACCCTTTTCCTCTCAAACTCTAACTGCGTCATACCTCGTGACTATGTCTCACGCATGCGCAGAAACAGAAATGCAAGCAGCGGCCATTTTACGGACAAGGGTTATTTGTATTAGTAAAACACATAGGCAAGCTTCTCTACTTGGCACGTATATCAACCAAAAAGAGCTTAGTAAAACGTACATTTCGTTATGAGGTTATGACAGATTCGAGGTTCATGAATCGAGCAAGTCGCGATGTGAAATCTTGCTCTATCAATCCCCTCTTTGATGATATTTACTATCATCACACATAAATGGAACCAGATGCCAACTTTCTTTCACACTTTGTACAACTCTATCTCTTCCAACATGCGATTCAATTTTTCCTTCTCATTTTTGGTAGGGTGAGAATTTTTCACCCTTTTGTAAATCTGATTATTTATTTCCTCCAATTCAAGCTCATCCGCATTCCGTTTCACTCCTCTTGCATTCACCTGATACTTCTTAGTATGCCTTCGGCATTTGCAACAGACGAATATGAAAAATAGGATAAGACCTATAATTCCAATTGGCATCAGTACTTTGAACAATAAGCTTCTACCTAAGTTAGCAAACCAGTGACCTACATTTGAGAGACCATCAACTAGTCTCTTCCAGGCACTGTCAACCTCGAGTGGTTTGAGTTCCCTTTCCAAATTAGTAATGTTTTTCACATATCTTTTGAGCTGCACGCTTTTGTCCGGAATGTAAGTGCAACAATGTTGCGCCTTCAACATCCGGCAGACTCCGCCCTCTTTTGCTAATAAGGTGTCAAGAGCAAGTCTGTCCTGCAAAACCATTGATCTGATCGCAACCATTTCGGTATTGACCAGCAGAAATCCATGAGCTGTGTCAGTAGACAGCACATCCACTATTGTGGACAATTTGCAAATTCTGTGAGTGTTCAGAACCACTCCCACTCCAGGTATCAGTGCACTAAAAATACTACCCATTATTCCACCTACGCTTTCTCTTTTACTACGCACTAAGCCATTAGTGTTTTCATTGCTTCCAGCAATTTCATTCACATGGTATATTTTCGGGAAAACAATGCCAAAGTAGCAGCTTCCATACCAGTGATCCGGCAATTTGAAATAAGCCTTGTCTCCACATATATAATAAATTCCAGGAAACACAGGCTCTGACCCATTTTTGAATCCCCAACCTCCAATTACCTTGTAATTGTGCTCACATTGACTGGAACCAATGAAAATGTTATTATAATAATCAGTCTTCTCGCGGTGAAGACACAGTTTTCCTTTCTTTTCGAAATCCAGCAACAGAGCAGGTCCCGCCCCGCCAGTTGAGGTGCTTTCCATGTTCTCAGCCCATTTAGGGGTTTTCTGCCCTTTGTCATTTGCCTTTCTTTGGAAACTCTCCCTTCTTTTCTCTGCCATGTTTAAAAATACCTTTTCTTGTTCATGTAATGAACAGGTCAAGTTGTCTCTGTGTGCTTCATTTAAGTCTATAGTACCTATAGTCAAGAAGTATTCTCCCATATAACGTGTAACGTCACTTTTGGTATGTATAGGATTCAAGTTTCCACGTATAGGAAGTTCGGAAAAAATCACGTCACTGTTAGAGTAATAGTACTGTAACGGTCCTCTTTTGTAAAATAAGCTTGCTAAAACACTACAGGAAATTCCATATGTCAGGGGCAAGTGATGGTATGTCACGCCTTCAGCCACAGAAGTAGGTAGCTTCATGCAGACATAGCAATCCTCTATTTCCATAGTCTCTACATAGTGTACCAACAAGTTTGCGAAAACATTTGAGTGTGTCTGATTCCTAACTCCGTGGTAACGTAGTCCTTCCTCATCTGATGCGTCTAAGTCTCGTTTTGTTTGTCTGAGTGCTTTCTCACGTCTTTCTACACTTCGTGTTGTCAGTTCTTCAGTGTCAGTGATCTGTGTAGGGTCAATATTAGTATTTTTACTAACCATAAAGGGAATGAAAACTGTTAGTCCTATCCAAACTAATATGACTATAACTATACTACATATACATACTTTACAGCATGTTTTGCAACAACTGCGACTAGGCCTTCCATTCGTTCTTGACTCAGACATTTTGGCTCAGAAGAAATTTTACTCTGTGCAACTTCAGGTGAGCTCGTCTTCCTCTTCTGTAGAGTACTCAGCAACCTGTTCCCCGTCGCTTTCGTCAGTGATTTCAAGTTCCTCAAAATTTTCCAAGATTAAGTAGGTCCACTCCGGGTCCTGATATTTTTCGTTTTGTCTTTTTATTCGCTTACTCCTTCTCTTGGAGCTATCTTCAGGTATTTCTGCAATTCGGCGACTTCTTCTTATAACTGCAAGTTTCTCTTGGACTGTTTTTAGTCTTAATTTCAGTCTCTTAACATATCTTGACTCAATGTGTTTCTTCTTCTTTAGTCTTTTGGCTGGCACTGCGATCGAGCTTTCTTCTAATGCTCTTTTATTTTCACTTGTCAGTGGCACTTCGGTTTCTGTTTCTTCCCTTCCTGTCTGACTAGTCCCAGGTCTTGTATCTATTTCTTCTGCCTGGTTACTAAGCTGGCCTGGTTCAGGTGAAATTTTGTTTTTGCTTTTGGATGTCTCTGTTTCTGTGTCCTGAACACGTTCTTCTAATTCTAACTGATCCTGTTCAAGCACTTCGATCCCTTGATTTTCTTCTGCTCGAACTATTACACTATTTCTAGTCTGTCCCTTTTCGATTTCAGGAGTTAGTGGAGGTGTGTCAATCACCTGATCTGTCCCTGTCTGACCTTCTTCTTCGTCCTCAGATTTGATGTGAATCTCAATGATCTGAGGGTCTTCGCCTGTGCCTTGCTCGACCTCTCTATTCCACCCTCTGTCTTCTCTTATTCGCTCTCTTGTTCTGAGTGGGTCTCCAGGGAGATCGATTATGGGTATCCAATCATCCGGCCAGATTCTCGGCAGCTCGTCATCAGCTACTTCTGGACCAACATCCGTAGGATTTTCAGCAGTACTGGTACTTGGCCATGCGTCATCAGCTACCTCCGGGCCAACGTCTGTGGGGCCCTCAGCTGGGCTGCTGCTCGGTCGTCTGTCGTCAGCTACTTCAGGACCAACGTCTGCAGACCCCTCAGCTGGACAACCTTCTGCTCCAGGCTCCTCGTCAGGTATCACCTTCTGGGTATGGCTGGCATGGATCCACTTGGGAACGCCGGCGCACTTCACAGCGGTCGTCGTTACCAGGATTACTTGCCGCTTTTTCCCCCACCTCGGTGCTAGGCAACTCGAACGAGTGTGCTTCTTTATTTTAACCCAGTCACCCAGAACCAATTTGTGAACTGGGGTTGTCGGGTTGGCTACGGCGTCTGCCCCAATCTGGCGAGAGATAGAACGCACTTGGTCACCCAGTTGCTTGCAGTATTCAAGTACCAAATCATCAGAAATGCTTAACAGTTTGTATCCTGGTACCCATGCTTGTCTCATCACTCTTCCCATCAATATCTCATGGGGGCTCAGGCCTGTTCTCCGATCTGGAATGCTTCTGAGTCCCATCAGAACAAGAGGCAAGGCAGCTATCCAGTTTATTCCAGTAGAATCACATTTTTTTGCCAATCTATTCTTTATTGTGCCATTTATTTGTTCTACCACTCTAGAAGCCTCTGGATGATATGCACAGTGTAGCCTTTGTGTGATCCCAAATGCTTGACAGAGTTGAGCCAATATTTCATTCTGAAAATGTCCGCCTCTATCTGAGTCAATAAAGACTGGAACCCCGAACCTTGGTATCAATTCTCTTAGCAACATTTTAGCTACTGATATGGCATCACATTGAGAGGTCGGGTAAGCTTCCACCCATTTTGAAAACAGGCAGACGATGACAAGGACATATCGTTTTCCCTCACAACGAGGCATGGTAATAAAATCAATTTGTATTCTCACAAAGGGGCCTCCTGATTTCCCAATTTTCATTAGTTCAACTACTGTTCTCTTGCCAGCGTTGAACTGCTGACATGTCAAGCACCTCTGGCAAAGGGACTCTGCTACCTTCCTGAACTTCTTGTTATACCAAGTCTGTTGAAACACCAGAACCATGGCGTCCCTGCCAATGTGTGATCCCTCATGTATCAATCTGGCCATTGGGGCAAGGAGGTGTCGGGGTAACACAGGCATACCATTCGGACCCACAATGACACCGTCCTCACGTCTCGGTCTACAACCTTGTTCCTTCCACTTCTCTTTCTCCTCCCAGGGCGTCACATGCTGCCATTCTCTCACTTCATCCCATGTAGGCACTTCTTCAAACATTCTAAGTTGGCAGCTGTTTCCAGCCCCACCCCGCTTCGGATTTATTCGCATCTGATCCATGGCGCATTGTTTTGCCACCCGGTCAGCAAAATCATTTCCCAAAGATACAGGGTCAAGGCCCCTTTTATGAGCAATACACTTGACCACTGCCAATTCTTTTGGTAACTGGATTGCCTCTAAAAGGTCTTGAACCACTTTTCCATTTCGAATGGGGGTACCTGATGAAGTCAGGAATTCTCTTTGTAGCCATAACTGGCCAAAGTCATGCACCACCCCATAACAGTACTGACTGTCAGTATACACTGTTATTCTCTTGTCTTTTCCCAATTTGCAAGCTCTTATCAGGGCGATCAATTCGGTTACTTGTGCAGACTTTACTCCAAATAAATAAGATGCTTCCTCAATTTTGTTTAATGTGACCACAGCATAGGCAGCACTTAGACCTCCGAGTTCATGTCTCATGCATGAACCATCCACGAACCATTCCTCGTCGTGTACAGGCAAAGGAGTTTCTTTAATGTCTGGGCGAGGTTTAGTACTGAATTCTGTTAGATCAATGCAGTCATGCTCATTATCTCCCTTATCTTCCATCACCATTGAGTCAGGGAGTAGAGTGGCAGGGTTTAAAATATTGCATCGGGTGATGACTATATTCGCAGCACCCATGAGAATCCTCTCATATCTAGTCAGCCGACTAGGGGTGAGATACTGAGTTTTGGTACGAGTCAATAGGATCACAACTGCATGTGGAACATACACAGTTACCGGATGTCCCATGATAATGGATTCACTTTGTTCCAAACTGGTGCAAGTTGCAGCTACTGCTTTTAGACATCCAGGTAATCCAGCAGCCACTGGATCCAAAGTGGCAGAGAAATATGCCACAGGCCTTCCGGTCAATCCATGCTCTTGAGTCAGGACTGACAGTGCACAATTGTCACGAGTGTCACAGAATAGGCCAAACTCCTTGGAGTAGTCAGGCATCCCCAAAGCAGGGGCTGTACACAGACAATTACGCAATTTTGTGAAAGCGGTCAAGCTCTCGTCATTCCATTCCACTGGGTCCTTTGCTCCTTTCTTTGTCATTTGAATCAAGGGTTTTGCAAGGACTGCGAATCCCACAATCCATTGCCTGCAGTAACCTACAACTCCGAGGAACATTCTGATTTCTTTCTGAGTACGGGGTAACTGCATATTTTGAATTATTCTGACTCTCTCTGAGGTAACTTTTCTGATGCCTTTTTCTATCTGGTGTCCCAGATATTTCACTGATTTTGAACAGAAGTGTAATTTCTCAGGGGCCACTTTATGTCCCTTTTCACTCAGGTGATTTAGTAGGGCAATGGTGTCAACCACGCAGTCCCTATGACTTTTAGACGCCACCAATAGGTCGTCAATGTACTGGACCAAAACAGATTTTCCAGGTAAGACTAAAGATTCAAGGCATTTTTTCAAGATCTGATTAAAGATAGAGGGGCTTTCTGTGTACCCCTGGGGGACCCTATTCCAGACATACACGTGGCTGTTGAAAGCAAATGAGAAAAGAAATTTGCTGTCTGGATGCAATGGAATCGAAAAGAATGCATGACATAGGTCTATCACAGTGAACCATTCAGCATCCCAGGGAATCTGATACAGGATCACTGCTGGGTTCGGGACAATAGGGCAGCAAGGAACCACTATCTTGTTTACCTTTCTCAGGTCCTGCACTACTCTGTACTTGCCACTAGGCTTTTTAATGCCCATAATCGGTGAGTTACACGGACTACTCATCACTTCCTGTATTATGTTTGCTTCTAGCAATTTCTGTATTTCAATGGCAACACCTGCTCTCACTTCTGCACTCATTCTGTAAGGCTTGGTATTGGGGTAAACTGCATTTTCTTTCATGGCTATTTGTATGGGGTCTACGTTTTTCATTAATCCTACATCCTTTCCTGTAAAGTCCCACACTTCTGGTTTCACTGCCTGCTGGAGTTCTTCAGGTAAGTCCTGTATAGTAATTCGTTTTATTTCTGAGTCAGGTCTAATTAACATTAGCTTGTAGATACCGTCTTCATCTGGGGTTTGAATTTCGACGCCCTTTGGTGTGCAAAAGATGGTACAATTCATTTTGCACAGCAAATCACGTCCCAGTAAGTTTACCGGACTGGTATCACAGACGACACATCTGTGCATTTCTTTAAAATTTCCAATTGAGATCTCCATGGGCTCGGTAACAGGTGTACTAATCAGTTGATTAGATACACCCACTACTTGGATTGCTTCTCCCGAGAGGGGTAGGTTTGGAACGTCCACTGTTCTTACAGTAGAACGGGTAGCACCAGTGTCCAACAGAAAGGTGACATTATTTCCATCAACCTTTCCTTCAATGTATGGTCCCGACTGGTCCACCGGCAAGGAGGCGCCAAGTACGCACTCCTCGTCCTCCCCTCTCAGGCCCCGTCAGTACTGGTCGTCACAGAAGAAAGTGTCATTCAGTAGATACTGCGAAGTTGCTGTATTTCTATTCTCATTGCCTCCCCAGATTTCTACGTCATCACCCTGTGGTGATTTTCCTTTAAAAATAGGTTTTGGCGCTCTGGGCACTTGGATCGTTTTTACCTGCTGCTGGGTTTTTCTTTGTTTCTCATTCTGCGTCTGTGGAATTAAATCAGATGTTTGGGCATTATCAGTTTGTAAATAGGGACACTCGTCTCTCCAATGTCCAATTTCCCCGCACTGATGGCAAGGAAATTTCTTTTTGGCTTCCTCTCTACTCATTTTCGCTCTGGGCTTAACTCCACCCCCACCCCCAGGGCTTTGGTTCGGGGTAGTTTTGTTCATCTTGCTCAACTGCTTTTCCTGCTGTTCTGCGAGCTTTACTTGAGCCCACATCACCTTCTCCTTGAGAGCCTTTTTCTTTTCTGCCATCTCGTCCTCACAGTACTTTGCGTACCGTAGGACCTCATCCATCTTTTTAGTATGCCAACAGATTTTATTATCTTTTATCCATTGACAAATTTCGGGTCTTAAACCGTTTACAAACCTGTAAATGAAGTGGGTCATGTCCTTCATCTCGATGTTATCTATACCACTATATGTTTTGAACACCTGTAGCAGCCTTTCATAAAAGGAGTGCACTGTCTCATCTCTTTCTTGCGTGGTTCTATCTATCTTGGTCCAATCAGTTTCCTTTGCGGGTACTTTTAGCTTCAGATGCTGAATTACCTGATCATATTTTCTCATTACTTCCTTCGATGGTTCCCCTGTTTTTTCATCTCTCGCGTATTCCTCACTGGGCCAAGCTATGGCTATTTTACACTCGGTCCACAGATCTACAGGGACCACTATGTCGAAGAACCCATCCAGGTCCTTCCACAGTCATTTTTGTACTTTTACAAACCTTTCTACCTGTCGGTACCAATCCACGGGCTTCTCGCGTAATTTTGGGAAGTCATTAGTAAAGGACACAATATCCTGTCTGGACCATGGAACGTGTACATATTTTCCACCTGGCACTTCGCGCATAGGGCATAACTGTTCTGGCTTGTCAGCTTCCTTTAGAACAAATTCGGGAGTTGCCTGCCCAGACCTGGCCTCATCCTTTTTCCTAGCCCATCTGGCTTTCCATCTTTCTATATCTCCCCATTTCTGCAATACCGTCAATAATTCTTTGACCTGTGCCTTTTTCCCTGACATGTTCAGGTTTTCTAAATCTTTGTCAGAGAAATCTGCTCTGTACGGTTTCTGCAACGGTTTCGATTTAGAAATATCTATTCCCATGCTAGCAGCAGTGTCTGTCAATTTCTCATGAAGTACTCGGGCATTTCGGGTAAGACTTTTGCAAATGAACAACAGCTCTTCTTCAGAGTAAGTACTTAATCGGTCTAATCCTACGTTTCCTGCCATTAGTTCTTCTATTTCTACTCTCAATTTGTAGAGATTTAAAGGTTTCGTCTGCGGAATTTGTTTTTCTAATTCTTGACTCCATCTTTCGATTTCCTCCGGAGTCATGGGTGTGACACTCTTAGTACCTGAAGTCGATTCCATTTGAATCTCCCTCGTATTGAAAGGATTATGTCTTTTTTGCATTCTTTTCCCTGTATTCCTAATGGGCAGATCCAATAGTGAGACTTCAGACTCGCACTCGCTCGTCTGTTCATCTACGATTAAGGGCTCTGGTCTTTGCTGTGCTATGATGGGAGTAATGACTGGAGTTTTCGGACTCCCTTGACGGTCCCCATACAACGGTACCACCGGTCCGATAGTTACTGGGATTGTCAAGGCTTCAGGACTGGTATTTATTTATTTATTTATTTATTTTAGCAACTTATAAAGCGCCTGGTGACCCGAGGGCATCCCCGCGCTATAGAGATTAAATCCTGCTGAGGGGGATAAGGGAGAAGGGTTTATTTAGGAAACAGGAGGGTTTTAAGTTTTTTCCTGAACGTCAGGTAATTGGGCTCCAGTCTGAGGGAGCGTGGGAGGGAGTTCCAACCAGTGGACGCTTTTACAGAGAAACGTCGGCCTCCGGTACGTGTCCTCTTGAATTTGGGGATATTGGCCAGGTGCTCGTTCTCAGACCGTAGAGCTCTCGGTGCTATGTAAGGGGTGACCAAGCCGCTGAGAATCGCAGGTCCCGAGCCATTGATTAGTTTATGGGCCGTGCACATGGCTTTAAATTTCACCCTTTGGCGGACTGGGAGCCAGTGCAGAGCCTTAATAGCGGGTTTGGCGGATACTCTGGGAGGTACGCTCATGATTAGGCGAGCTGCTGCATTCTGGGCTCTTTGCAGTCTCTCTAAGGTAGCTTCCGGCGCACCCAGGTAGACCATATTGCTATAGTCTAACCGTGACATTATGAGGCCCTGAACTAGAAGTTTCCTGGACACGGGCGGTAGAAGGGGGAAGATTTTGCGGATAGTCCGCAGAAGCCAAAGACAGGTCCCGGCCGTTTTGGCCGCTTGGGTCTTCATTGAGAGATCGGGTTCTAGCCAGACTCCGAGGGTCTTGATTTCGTGTTTCGGGGTGGGGATTTCCCCGAACACGTCTGGCCAGATCGCCGGGGGGATGGTCGCCCATTGTTTGCCCATGAGCATCACTTCGGTTTTGGAACCGTTGAGTTTCAATGACGATTCGCACATCCACCCGTGAATTTCGGTGAGACAGTTTGGTAATTTGTCTGGGTGGTCGTCTAGTTGGGATAGGGAGACGACCAATTGTGTGTCGTCAGCGTAGCTCACGATTTTTATCCCGAATGGTGATACCACATCTTCCAAAGGGGCCATATACATGTTGAAAAGCGTGGGGCTCAAGGAGGAGCCCTGAGGAACCCCGCTGGTGAGTGGAAGTGTGGACGAGTGGTATTCACCGTCCCAGACCTGGAACGTGCGTCCGGTGAGAAAGGACTCTATCCAGCTGAGTGCCATCCCGGTGAGCCCTGCTGTCGCCAACCGATGGAGGAGGACACGGTGGTTGACCGTGTCGAAGGCGGCACTCAGATCCAGGAGGATCACTGCCACTGATCCTCCTGAGTCTAGAATGCGCCTTGCTTCCTCGATGACGGCAAGAAGGGCGGTGTCTGTACCGTGTCCCGGACGGAACCCGGTTTGGGATTGCCGTAGGATGTTATTTGTCTCGAGGAATCGGGAGAGTTGACTATTCACCAGTTTCTCGGTAATCTTGCTAATCCCCGGGAGGAGGGATATGGGTCGGTAGTTTGCCATATCAGTTGGATCAAGCTGAGGTTTTTTAAGGAGTGCCTTCACCACTGCACTTTTCCAGCTGTCGGGGACTGATCCTTGTGCAAGTGAGCAGTTGATAAGCTCCGTGAGTGTAGGGGTGATAGCGGGGGCCACGTTTTTGAGAAATCTCAAGGGTGCAGGGTCTAAAGGAGATCCGCTTTTTATTTTATTCAGGGTTGCTTCCACCTCGTTAGGCGTTACTGGCCTGAATGTCTCAAGTTGGGGACGTATTCCCGTCTGACCGGGGGGCTGAGTAATATTTCTGCGGGTGGGGGAGCTAGGAAGAGGGAGGGATGTGAGGATACGGACGATTTTATTGTTGAAATATGTGGCTAGGTCATTGCTTCTGTCTACCTGGGGGGTGGTGGACAAGGGAGAGATGGGAACTTTCAATAGCTCCTTCACGATGAGGTAGGATTCCCTAGAGGAATTTGAGGCTTCCTTTATCCGGGTGTCATAGTGGGAGGCTTTGGAGAGCTTAATAGCAGTTTTATAGATTTTGACTGAGGAGTGGTAGGCCTCTTTGCTGGCATTATGCCAGTCTTTTCTCCAAAGCCGTTCGGCTCTTTTACAGTTTTTGCGGAGCTGACGAAGTTCTGGGGTGAACCACGGTGCAGAACCCGTGTTGTTGGTTTTGTCTTCGCGCATTCTGAGTGGGAGCACGGAGTCAAGGGAGGTCGTGATCCAATTTCTGAAGTTACTATCGGCGTTGTCCGGGATATCTTCATGAATCGGGGCAGTAGATATCAGGGTATTGGCCCATTCTTCAATGGGAAGTTTGGACCAAGTCCTGCCTCTGGTGAAAGTGGGCAATTTCTGAGGTTTCCTAAGGGAACCTGGAAGTTGGAATAGGACCAAGAAGTGGTCCGTCCAGGGAAGGGGGATGGAGTCTATTGCTTGCATCGCGGGGGAGCTGGTGAAGACTGGGTCCAGCAGGTGGCCTTTAATGTGAGTGGCTCCTGAGTTAAGGAGACGGAGGTCCGAGGCCGCTAGTTCAGTGATCAGGTCGACTACTCCAGAATCTGAAGTGTCTTCGAAGTGGATGTTCAAGTCTCCCACTAAAATAAAATTCGTGACGGAGTGAGCCTGTGTAGCTACAGTGTCTAAGAGGGCATTGGGAAAGGAACCAGGGTGGCCGGGGGGACGGTAGACTAGAATCCCTGAAAGGGAATTCGTAGGGTCTAGTTTGATTGAGAATTGAAGGCTTTCAGAGTCTGAGATTTGTGCGTCGCTGGAATTGCAGATGAAAGAGTCTCGGTAGATGATGGCAATACCTCCACCTCTACCTAGTGGTCGAGGGAGAGACTGGATGAGGAATCCAGGTGGTGTGGCTAACACTATGTCCGAGTCAGAGTGTGGGGTGAGCCACGTTTCCGTTAGGAAGAGAATGTCAATCTCGTAGTCTTCTATTAAGTGGTGGATTGGTGTCGCATGTTTAGGGAGGGAGCGACAGTTCAGCGAGGCAAGTTTGAGGGTTGCGGGCTTCAGCACTCGTGTGGGGAGTTTAAGCTGGGCTGGCTGGCAGTTCGTGCAGCTGACAAAGGGTCCATTCATATCATGGATATATCTGCATGAGGGGGCGATGGAAGGTCTGAGGCTTAAAAGGTCACGACGGGAATATGTGGTTTTGGTGGAGGCTCTGGGTGCCAGGGGGTCTGGCCCTAGGCCCGGTCGTGCGCGGACGGGCGCAGACGGGCTTGCCCTAGGCGCGCCTTCGGCGCGCAAACGGCGCTCCCGCTGCGCTCGTCCGCTGCGCTGGAATGGCCGACACATTTGTAGTAGGTATTATGGGCGTGGCCTCGCAGTGGGCGTGGCTTCGCCTTTGACCGCGCTGGCGGTGTGGGCGTTTTCCCCCTCTGACAGCGGGGACTCGCTGTGTTTTGGAGGGTCTGGGAGGGCAGGCTGAGCGCGTGAGTACGGCGCTTTTGCTCAGGTGAGCTTCGTGGTCAATTACAGTTTTTAAAATCAACAGTAAGTGAAGACAATAGTGACAGAGTTTAAAATACAATTCAGGTGCAGCGTGCTAACCTCCGGCTTTCCGCCTCAGAGGGAAATTAATCAGAAATGAGTGTTGCGCTGTTACGAGCGTTTAAGTAGTCCGGTGGGCGTGGCCTCGCAGTGGGCGTGGCTTCGCCTTTGACCGCGCTGGCGGTGTGGGCGTTTTCCCCCTCTGACAGCGGGGACTCGCTGTGTTTTGGAGGGTCTGGGAGGGCAGGCTGAGCGCGTGAGTACGGCGCTTTTGCTCAGGTGAGCTTCGTGGTCAATTACAGTTTTTAAAATCAACAGTAAGTGAAGACAATAGTGACAGAGTTTAAAATACAATTCAGGTGCAGCGTGCTAACCTCCGGCTTTCCGCCTCAGAGGGAAATTAATCAGAAATGAGTGTTGCGCTGTTACGAGCGTTTAAGTAGTCCGGTGGGCGTGGCCTCGCAGTGGGCGTGGCTTCGCCTTTGACCGCGCTGGCGGTGTGGGCGTTTTCCCCCTCTGACAGCGGGGACTCGCTGTGTTTTGGAGGGTCTGGGAGGGCAGGCTGAGCGCGTGAGTACGGCGCTTTTGCTCAGGTGAGCTTCGTGGTCAATTACAGTTTTTAAAATCAACAGTAAGTGAAGACAATAGTGACAGAGTTTAAAATACAATTCAGGTGCAGCGTGCTAACCTCCGGCTTTCCGCCTCAGAGGGAAATTAATCAGAAATGAGTGTTGCGCTGTTACGAGCGTTTAAGTAGTCCGGTGGGCGTGGCCTCGCAGTGGGCGTGGCTTCGCCTTTGACCGCGCTGGCGGTGTGGGCGTTTTCCCCCTCTGACAGCGGGGACTCGCTGTGTTTTGGAGGGTCTGGGAGGGCAGGCTGAGCGCGTGAGTACGGCGCTTTTGCTCAGGTGAGCTTCGTGGTCAATTACAGTTTTTAAAATCAACAGTAAGTGAAGACAATAGTGACAGAGTTTAAAATACAATTCAGGTGCAGCGTGCTAACCTCCGGCTTTCCGCCTCAGAGGGAAATTAATCAGAAAAAAAAAAACTGGGAGATTTTCTGAATGATCTCAGCTCTCTGTTTTGCTAGAACCTCCCGCTCCTTTTCTTCCAATATTCTCTCTAAGGTTTTGTCATGTAACACCTGCGGGGTCAGAGTGGGAGCATAACTTGGGGCAGTGGGATGTGTCTCATTGGGTCCTTCACCATAATTAGGCCTTGGGAACAAACTTCCTGTACCTAGGGATCTTGGTTCCTTTTCATATAGAGGCTGTAAGAAGGGAACTCCTGAACCTGATGGTCTGGCCTCACCTTCGTAGGGAGGTTTCGAGAAAAAGTCGCTTTCACGGGAGTATCTTAAATCCCCACTAGCTGGTATTCTTGGATAAAGATCTCTTGTATCTACAGGACCTAAACTCTCGGTATAGGGAGGTATGAGGCAACCCCCTCCTACACTGGCAGATCTGGCCTAATCCTAGAGATGAGGTCTTCGAGAATTATCCCCTTCACTGCAAGGTCTATTTCTTTCATTGTAAGGAGGCGGACTTCTCATAAACATATCGTCTAACAATTCATCATCCGACTCTCCAATAGGCGCCCAATGTTTGCCCTTCTCTGTCTTCTTTTCCCCCCCCAGGAGGATCATTCACTGGCATCATTGGAAACAGTCCTTCTACAATCATATTTTGTCTCCACTGTTTCATCTTTTTGGCTCGGGCTTCCTGCTTCAATTTTGGATAAAACTTAGTTAACCCTTTATCCATTCGGGGCTTGTCCCTCTCAAAAGCCTCAATCTCCCATTCCTCTAGTGCTTCGTACTGCGTTAATCTAGGTCTGGGATGTAAATCATTCATTCGGGTTCTCAGATTAAATAGAATCCTGCACACAGGTATTGTACCCTTTATCGAACATCATGAAAGATGCGGGAGTATTCGGTGGCGGAATGACAACACCTTCTCTAGTTTTAATCGGCTTGTCTTTTTTGAAGTAATTCTTTACTTTATTTACAAGGGACAATTTTCGCTTGTTTCCGTACATATTGTCGTGCTTTATGCCTTTAAACTGATCTCTCTGAAATCCCAAATCTCTCGGATCGGGTCTAGTATGCGGTCTGTACGAGTGCCACATACGATTCCTACAAGTGACTTTGTTTACAAGTCACTCCCAATCCGAATGCGTCTTTTATTTTCGTGCGGCCAATAAAATGCACGAGTTCAAATATTTTCGACCAATGGGTGCGCGGCCCTTTCGCGAGACAGTTCTCACGCTTCGGCGCTCACCCCTCCTTTACAATTCCAGCCCGCTACCCGCCCGCTGCTTCTACCAATCCCAGCGCGGCACGGAGTGACGTCAGAGCAGCTTCGCGACTGACTCCCTCTTTTACAAGGTAACGGAAACTTTCTTACTTTCTAAAGTGCTTAGTGCTTGGTTATTTGACAACGAATACACATTCGCCACTGTGCTCAAGTGTCTAGATAGGAAAGAAATTTTCACTGCAAGTAAACTACTTCCATTTACTTTTCACTCACTACGGATAGGTCTTCTCTGCCTACCCTTCACGCTAGCATTGAAGAACCTGCTACTCCCCCAGACTCATCCACTTTTCCGGGATATATCCGAGTCTAAGGTTTCCCCAGCGAACCCCTTTGCCTTCACCCAAGCTCTGATGAACCTGCTACTCCTCCGGTGTGACCCTCACTAGGTTATGCCACAATAGGATTTTCACCAATGAACCTCGTTGCTAACATTTACTCAAACATGCATTCAGAAAAGTCCCTAGTCAGTGCTTCCAGTTCTGCCTAACCTGCACCAACTTTCCTTAGAGCAAATGACCTCAACACGAATGGATTCTATTCACCACTCGCTATTCAATTCCCCGGGGATTCCCAACATACATAGAACATTTACGAACAAATGAGTTAATACATATATCAGTACAATAATAACAAAAACAGTTTAAAACATTTCATAATCTTTCAAAGCAAACATTTCAAGTGAATGATCAGATCTCCTGAAGTGCCTACTTTTGTAGCAGCATCAATATACTAGCAGCTTCCGACTTGGCTAGACTAACTAGTCCTGCCTCACCTTTAACTATTCCCTAACCATAGCTCTGCTACCAGAAAATTACTGCTAGAGATCGCGGGTCACCCGACCAATAATTTCGCCACCTTCTGGCTTCGGGCCCATATATTCCAATTCACCATATACACATTTGATCGGATGACGTCACAATCTTCTACCAATAATTGTGAGTTCTTTTTCTATTTTCTAGTGTACCCGACTTACCATCCACTGTTACGGGTACCTATGACCACAATGGATCAGGGAGCTAGCTGTAAAAGGAAAGGCAGCGAAATACAAACCCAACATGTGAACCTGTGATTTATTTCATGAAATGACCACGGACAACTGAGAAGTTTTAAAAGCTTTATCTCAGATTTAAGTTTCTTTAGAACATACACTCCACTACGAGGAGACAGTCTAAAATCAAATTTGTAAAGAGTACATAGCTGTATAGAAGAACTATAAGGGCAATCGTTTATGGAAAAAGGCTAATGCAACAGGAAACAAACTAAGAGAGCTACTGGGCTAAATTCAGAGTTTCTTTAGTGATGTTTATGGGAGAAAATTAGAGACCATAACAGGAAGTTGCAAACTGCAATGGCGAAAATGATTTCTAAAAGGTAGGGTAACATAGGAACACGCTATGAAAATAAATGCATATGTTTCATGAGATGCAATGAGTTGCGGAAAGCATGGAAAACTTATCATGTGCAAAAATATGTCTTTATTGAAGCAAAGACAGAAAAATAGAAAGGTGCAGTTTCAAGAGTTTCAGAGCGATATTTACCTAGACTGGTGTGAAAACCAACCCTGGCCACGGGTCAGTTAAGGACAGGAAACCCTCAAGGAAGGATACCCCTCAATGGACAGCAGGTGTAGAATGGACACCCAAGACAGGACAGGAAACCCTCAGATTAGGATCAGGACAGGACCACCAGGACACGACCAGCACCCGCAGTTCGGAAGCAACGCCTGCGCTCCACCCTCTCTGCAGCTATCAGTCAGGACCCCGATTGGGTCAACGAACTCCCAGCAAAGTGCTCCGCCAGCACTTTTAAGGTTTAGTAAAACCTTAGTATATGGTCAAATTTCGGACAGAGTGCTCCGCAGCGCTCTGTATCTTCAGTCACCTATTGAGTGCGTTGGGTCAGTGACAGGTCAGCTATTCGGACAAGTTGGACAATTTCCCTAGGTGAACCTAGGCTAGATATACTGTTTTGGGACAGGGTACCACCCCCAAATGTTGCAAAGTGTCAGAATCCCCAATTTGGATTGGTCCTAAGGTAGGATTTGGTTAACACACCAATCAGAACAGACTATTGTAAGACCTATTTTGCATCCTAAGGTGCCGCCTAGCAAGATTGGGGTTCCCACGAGAAGTCGCAGGGAATACAATGGAAAGAAATACAATGTATTCAAATATGGTACAAGTTAGACTTTCTCGCTGGGTGAAGGTGCATCTTCCCATGCAGGCTCTGGCAGCAACCTTCTTTGGCTTGGTTTCAATGCCACCTCGCCACGGCTGATTCTGCGCAGTAGTGCCCTCCAAGATGGACTCCCTAGCCCCATCACCCCTCAGTGCCGAGGATACATGAAAAGTAAGCGAAAACAAATTAGTACATAGAAATAAATGAATGTATTACATGTCATGATTTCGTACTTTAGTTTCATCATTATAAAAATATACTATGCATTAGTGAATGAGGGCAACGAACAAGTTCACAGGAGCAAGCAGCGCAAAGCTTCACCACGTTATCTAGAGCACAGTCATCTTATTGCTATTACGCATGCGCACCCTTTCCCTCTCAAACTCTAACTGCGTCATACCTCGTGACTATGTCTCACGCATGCGCAGAAACAGAAATGCAAGCAGCGGCCATTTTACGGACAAGGGTTATTTGTATTAGTAAAACACATAGGCAAGCTTCTCTACTTGGCACGTATATCAACCAAAAAGAGCTTAGTAAAACGTACATTTCGTTATGAGGTTATGACAGATTCGAGGTTCATGAATCGAGCAAGTCGCGATGCGAAATCTTGCTCTATCAGGATCACCTTGGTTTTTTCTTTCATACTTGTTTCTGGTTGCTCCATTGGGATGTCAGTGTGTTGCTCTCAACAATGTCAAATGTTAATGTGGTATATATATATATTCTTTTTGTCTGGTGACATTGATATTTTCTGTATATTATAGATCCCCTGGATAATTGGGTTGTTCTATTGGAAGTGGTCCTGAAGAAGGTGGATTTGTGCCGCCGAAACGCGCGCCGACCAAGTGCGGGGTCTCACATTGATCTTGGAGACCTGTTCTCATGAGTTTACTTCCTTGTTTCAAATGGTGTGGTAGTGTATGTAGTTAGAGTCAGAATGTTTGGATTGTTGAGTATGTGTGTGGATACAGGAAAAAAAAAATTCCAGGGGGTTAATGAATCATGTATTGATTTGTGATAATCCTAATGTGTATATAGTTATGATTTATATGCACTTTATATTGCTTTTCTTTGTTTACACTATTTATAAAAAAATGCTTTGTCTTTAAAAAAATTGAATTTTTGTATTTCATGAGGAACTGACAAAGAAATATTAACTGATGTAAACTAATGTGATTTATATTTATAAAAAATGAAATAAACTATTTTTCTGAAAGAAATATAGGTCATTTATGAGCCTCTGTCACCAATATTTGATCAATTATCTGTAATACTGTTGCATTAGAATTATGTGGTAGATAAGGGAAATTTGCTCTCTCTGTCATAAGACAACATGTACCCCATTAGAATGGTTCTCAAAACGTTTCAAGGTTTAAGGGTGCCACGCAACGTACCTGGAAAATGGGGTTCCTCCCCGAATGGGCGGAAAGGCTGGGTGGAGGGCGGTGGGAGGGGTATTAGAGTTCAAGCTTTGCACTGAGTTTATGTTATGCTCAATCACATCAAAACCCTTGTTCCACATTCTCAATACACTGATCAATCCCAAAGCATGCAACCCTGATGAAGAACTTTCCCAATCTTTATGCAATAATATCACCGACCATTTTACACAAAAAATCGAGGAAATTTACAACAAAATATCCTCTCCTAACACCAACCCCAGACCACTCCCAACACAAGGAACCCCCATCCCCCCAGTCTGTGCACATTGAAAGACTTCCCTCCTCTCACCACACAAGGCACAATGAATCTTCTAAAATCTGCAAAGTCTGGCTACCCTACAGACCTTATACCCGCCAAAAGCGCAAAAAAACTCACTATCGAATTGGCGGAGCCTCTTTGTCCCATCCTCAGCCACTCCATTAGACAAGGCACACTTGCTAAAGAATGGAAAGCTGCACAGATTATGCCAATCAAGAAAATTGCTAAACTGCCACCGAACGTTGTTACCAATTACCGACCCATCTCACTGCTCCCCCTGTATAGCAAACTACTGGAAAAACACATCAACAAGCACCTCTCAGCCTTTGTGGAGTCCTCTAACTGTCTCAATATATCTCAATCAGGGTTCCGTCCTCGGCACAGCACCGAGCTGGCCTTGGTTAACGTAGCAGATGACATTCGTATGCAGGCGGACGCAAGTTGTGCAGTAATTCTCATACTGCTCGACCTGTCCGCCGCATTCGACACTATCTCCCATCAGATCCTGCTAGACAGACTACATTCAATAGGCGTCCAGGACGCTGCCCTTGAATGGTTGAAGGACTTCCTTAAAGACAGAACACAAACAGTAAATCTCGGACCCTTCAAGTCCAACACCACAATGGTGACCAAAGGGGTACCCCAGGGCTCTTGTCCCAGCCCCACCCTATTCAATGTGTACATTGCCCCCCTAGCGTCACTCATTAGGAACATCGGGTTTACCCCGATTTCCTACGCAGATGATACCCAACTTCTTCTGTCCTTTGACAAAAATACCCCCAACATTCAAGATATATTTGCTAATGACATGAAAGCAATTTCTTCCTGGATGAGCTGCAATTTTTTGCAGCTTAACACAGGTAAAACAGAAATCATGCTTTTCAAAGATGCCACTACTTGCTGGGCCCCCAGCTGGTGGCCTGAAGAACTCGGGGCAGCCCCATCGCCCAAGCCAGTGGTTAAAAACCTAGGAGTTCTTCTTAATAACAACCTAAATATGGATGAACACATTGGCGCTACCAAACGAGCATGATTTCACACCCTCAGCTTGCTGCACAAAGTCTTCCATTTCCTCCCCCCCTCCACACGAAAGACTCTTATCCAGGCACTAGTACTCAGCCACCTGGATTTCAGCAATGCCTTGCTGATCTCCGCCAAAGAATCTGCCCTTCAGAGTCTGCTGGTTGTGCAGAACACGGCGGCCCGTCTGATCACGAGCTCCCCGCACCGAACCCCCTCTCTTCCACTCCTATGTAAACTCCATTGGCTTCCCATTTGCAAAAGAATACACTTTAAAATCTGTTGTATAGTATTCAAAAGTCTAAACCAAATGGGACCGGTCTATCTCGCCAACAAACTGTCCAAATATACTCCTTCTCGCACTCTCCGCTCGGAGGGGAAAGGCCTTCTTGTTATACCACGCATCAAACAAACCAGAATGGGAGGCAGATCCTTCTCCTACCTTGCCCCCAAACTCTGGAACAAACTTCCCCATGACATTCGCACTTCTACTAACTATCTGATTTTCAGAAAAAAACTAAAAACCCTGATTTTCTAATCTCTGCCCTACTTGCCTGCTATTCACTGCCTCCCTCCTAGTCTCGCCCTAGCACGGAGATACCCCACCTGGGGTGATTCAGGCGCTTTACAAATGACATAAATAAATAAAATAAATTCTTGCAGGGTACAAATTTAAACTATCCGTCACTATTGTACAGGACACATTATCATGGCACATTTAGGTCATAACTCCGGCCCCTCAAGTATGACTTTAGCCATATGGAATGTTTGCGGTTTAAACAACACCCGCAAAAGGAGACAGGTGATACACTATTTGATCCGCCAAAAGGTGAACATCGCCTTTCTTCAAAAAACGCATCTTGCTCCTAGTGATCAATCCCGCTTTGCAGCTTCATGGGGCCCACACTTTGCTAACTACAGCAACTACGCTAGGGGCACGGCCATTCTCATCCATAAACGACTTCCCTTCAAATACTACTCTTCCGTATATGATGACACCGGCAGATTTGTGATTGTGGAGGGCACACTATTCAACCATAAGATTGCATTGGGATGTATATATGGTCCCAACATTTACTCTCCTGATTTTTTTCATACCCTCCATTCAAAACTGCTATTGCTAGGCTCCACACCTATTCTTTTGAGGGCGACTTTAATGTCACACTCAACCCAGCATTGGACAGCACATCCTCGGCCCCAGACCCTAAGCCAAGAGCACGCAGAGCCCTGCACTCCATGTTTGATCACCTCACATTACTAGACTTGGAACGAATCCGTGAGCCGGCCCATACCACATTTACACATTACACCAGCATCAGGGACACTTGGACACGGCTTGATTACTGGTTGAACTCCCCTGAAATCTCTAAATGGATCCACAGCATAGAGACACTGCCTAGGTCGTATTCGGATCACTCCCCAGTATTACTGGGACTGCTGGTTCCTCGCCCTGAAGGATTTGAAAGGCAGTGGAGATTCCTGAACCGTGCCCAAGATGATGAAGCGTTTAAGCAAGAACTCTATATAGCCATAGAGGACTATTTTGAATTGAACACTGGCTCTGTGGATTCAGAGGCGGTGCTATGGGAGGGATTTAAGGCCTACATGAGGGGAATATGTATCTCAAAAAGTTCTGGGGTACTTCGCGACATACGTGGCACACTTTTCCGTTTAGAGAAGGAACTGGCTACACTGGACACCGAGCAGACAGCAACTGCAGACCCAGGCTACACCATGAGACGAGTAGCACTGCTCTTGGAGTATAAAGAGGTAGCAGACCGGTAAATACTTTACATGGGGAAATATCACAACGCCAAAGTTTATGGAGAGGGGGATCGCCCTGGTAGAATTCTAGCACAAATGCTTCGACCCCCTTTCGCGAAAGCATACGTCACGGAACTCTACTCCACATCAGGGACTACAATCAAAGACCCACTGTTGATACAGAAGGAATTTTTAGCTTATTTTAAGGCACTATACACATCCAGGCTAGGGCAGGACAGTTCCGGTCAAGAATCGTACCTTTCAGAGATAGCATTGGTATATTTGGAGAAATATATGCAAGATTTTTTAGCAGAGCCCATCACAGCAGACAGCATAAGTGAAGCCATTGCAGCCCTAAACCCATCCACAGCACCCGGGCTGGATGGATTTGCAGGCGAATTCTACAAAACCTATAAAGACCTTGCAATCCCTCGACTTTTAAACGTCTACGTTGAGGCTCTAGAGAAACAACAGCTCCCTCCTACCTTACGAGAGGCAGTTATTATTCTACTCCCTAAACCTGGCAAGGACCCACTGCACTGCAGTTCTTATAGACCCCTATCACTGTTAAACTTAGATTATAAAATTTTGGCCAAGGCGCTAGCATGCAGCCTCTCGCTACTTATGGAATTTATAATATCTCCTGCACAATCAGGTTTCCTTCCTCATCGATCTACCGCCTTCAACTTCCGTACCCTTTTTAACGTCATACACAGAATAAATCCAGAGGTTCCCACAGCCGCAATCCTATTAGACACTGAAAAGGCATTTGACTCCTTAGAATGGCCCTTTTTTCTCTCCATAATGCAACACATGAGAATGCCCCAGGGATTCATTGCCACTACGGCCTTGTTATACACGCAGCTGACAGCTGGGCTCTAGCTAAATGGCACCCTATCAACCCCCTTCACACTATCACATGGCACGCAGCAGGGTTGCCCTCTCTCCCCTTCATTGTTTATTCTAGCAATGGACCCTCTGATAAGACATTTCCAAGAACAACATTTACACAGGGGACTGCAATTCACCACAGGTCCGCTTTTGGTTTCCCTATACGCTGACAACACTATCCTATACGTTCGAGATCCTCAAACAAACCTGGACCCTCTCCTCAGAGAGATCCTCAGATTTGGCACCTTCTCGGGGTTAGGGATAAACTGGCATAAATCAGTTATATCCCCCCTCATGACTAGCACAACCCGATGGGTCCCAGAATTCCCTTCGGATTGGTGCGAAGACTCAGTAAAATATTTGGGGATACATATACATTTAGACTTGGACCACATTATACAACGTAATTACGGAGTGGGCATTTCTAAATTGGAAACACAAATCGACTCATGGCTTAAACTTCCCCTTTCCATGGCGGGACAGGTAGCGCTGGTAAAAATGAGTGTACTCCCAACATTTGTATATTTGTTTCACAATATACCAATCCCACTCACTAATACATTTTTGAACACTCTGAGATCGCACCTGATTAGACTGGTATGGGGCGGCAGGACACCCAGAGTAAAATGGGAGGTTATGACACTTCCCTATGACAGAGGAGGTTACGTGGTGCCGGATCTTCAATTATACTTCCTGGCCGGTCAATGCAGTTTCGCACAAACATGGTATCACCCAGACGCAAGGATTACATACTTACGCCCAGAATCTGATTTTGTTTTACCTAACACACTTGCTACCATACTTCCCAGTGGCTCCCCTAAAGACCCCAAAGACATACAGCCAGTCTCCACCACCAGCTGGGCATGGCTTAAGCTGTGCCGTATCACTCGCACACAAACGTTGTACTCCTCCTCTCTTCCGCTTCCTAATGCCACTTTCCTTCCTATAACTGGCGAAAAGCTGGTACAAAAGACTTGCATTAAATTTAATATTGCCAAGATGGGAGACCTCTTTCCGGCTGGCCATGTATTTGACTCAGAGGATATGTCTACCTTTTCCGATGCCAAGTTCATGGACAAATTTGTCCTGGCCAGGTTACGTTCTGCTCTGCGGGCTAGGTTCCCTGAATATCCGCTAGAACACCCTCATTTTCCCCACTTACGTTGGTGATAATCAGCAGTAAAGGATTCCACATTATATCTGATTTGACCGTAGTGTATGGGAATTGGACTTAGGCAACCCAATCACTGATGAACAATGAACAGCCTGCTGCCGAGTTACTAAAACAGTATCCCTCAACAGCAGGCACAAATTAATACACTTTAAATTTTTACGTAGAATTTATATTACACTGGCCCGAATACATAGGATAGACCCCACCAGACCGCATTGTTGCCGGCGCTGTCAGGCCCCGCAGGCTGACTTCTCACATCTCGCATGGACATGCTCTCGTATCCACGCCTTTTGGGTAGCCATGCACGAACTATTGAGCAAAATTATACAGATTCCTCTGGTGCCATTGCCCGAGATAGCTCTACTGGGATATGTAGTTCAGGTTCCCCTGAAGGTGTGCAGATTCGCCGCTATCTCCCTACTACTAGCTAAGAGAGAGGTCATAATTTATTGGGGTAGCAGGAGGGCACCGGCGATATCTGGCAGGATCCAAAGCCTGCTCCAGGAAGGGTAACCTGTATGCGAGCACTATCCCGCCATCCTCCAGGCCGAAAGACATATGCGGCCCCTTCCGGGCTTTCCTTACGTCTCAACAGCAAGATCCCCCCGCAACGGGGAAAGGGTATTGAACCAACAGGGGTGGGTTAGAGAAATGAACCATATTCCTGTACTCTCCTTGACACATCCCACGTGAACATAACAAACGGGCCTGCAGTGAATCCTGTTATATGTGGATAGAGGGGATCTTGGGGTGGGAGCCATTGGATCAAAACTATGTTGGACCGTTTGATGTTGTCTCAATGTGTATCAAATATGGTATTGTCATTACTTGATTGTTCAACCGTGCTTTAATTGACCTACTGTGCTGATTGTGTTCAAATGTACCCTATGTATACTACGACTGAACTCTGTGCTCTGCTCTGATTTTCTCAAAATGGTAAATAAAGTTTAAAAAAAAAATCTTCGGGGAAGCAGTGTCCATCCATGGTATAGTAATTCTTCATTTGGCCAATGCCAACCCAAGCATTACAAACCTCCTACTTAGTTTCTTTTGCTTTCGAGTAGGCAAGAGTCCCAGCAGCACCTCCCGTATACCTTTGGGCATGGACCATCCCGTTGCCTCCTGCATTTTCTCCAAAACTGAGGTCCAGTACTGAGACAGCATCAGGCATGACCAAACCATATGAATAAAATCTGAGGCAGCATCCCCGCATCTAGGGCAGTTATCGGATCTGGTCGGAGAGATTCTGCTAAGTGTTTTGGGGGTGAGGTTTGCCTGGTGCACGAAGGTATATTGGACCAATTTGAACCTGACATTCAAGTTGGGAGTTTTGACCACTTTGTGCACTTTATTCCAGGCTTTTTTGGAGAAGGGCTCCCCCAGTATCTCCTCCCACCTACCCTGGACCGGAAGGGGTGCACAGGTCAGATCCTCTCGCAGCGCTCTGTACAGGTGTGTGATGAAGCGCCTCCAGTGCGCCATATACAACATAACGTGCAACAACCTGGTTTCCGCAGGTTCATCAGGGGTGGAAGTCCATATCCCTCTTGCTACTTGGTGAATCTTCCCATATTGAAGAGATTGACCTGTCCCCAACTCGAACATTGATTCTGCTTCCTCCCAAGTAATGAATTGTTGGTTGTGGAACAAATCCTACATCGTCAAACACCAGCCCTTCTTCCATCCTCTGATCGTCATTGAGGCCTCTATTTTAGCAAATGGTTGTACCACCCAGAGGGGCATATCTGGAGCGTAAGGGGCAAGCCCTTGGGCAGTGATGCGATCCCCAGTCTTCCTAGACAAGGTGTCAGGAGCTGCCTCCCCCCCCCATAGTCACCCACCCAATGTCTTCCAAAAGTGTAACCAGCCCATATAGGACAAACAGTAGCATTTTCAACAAAACCAGATGGCAGTGTGCAATAAAACTTTGAAATGTGATTTGAAAGTGGTTAGCCAGTGGTCAAGCCATTGTCGAGGTGCGAGAAATAATTCTCTACCTCCTCGTATGTGCCTCAGCCTCTGTGAGGCGGGTGTCTACCCCATCAGCGTTAAACATATGTTATAATAAAACTTTCCATTGAATCCGAACCCCGACCCGATCAAACCCACATGACTTATCTGTGACTATAAAGAGTCCTTTATCTTCCACTGGTGATCCTTCAGGATACATTCAGTTGGGGGTCCATAGGAGCCACCAGCTGATCATGTGTAGATGAATCAGACTCCGAAGAGGGATCAACCATACAAAGAGTTCCTTCTGAGCCCACCCGGATTCGGCCTGACACACCCGCCGAGGCCTGCTGTGTTTTCGCAACCATGCTGCTCTGAGAGTTCTGATGCTCAGTGGGCTTTACTTGGCCCGATCCCCGGAATGCTCTGCCCTTCTGATTGTCCTGCCTCCCAAGATCGTCCACCCAGTCTGTTGCCTCGGCTGTCGATAGAAAAAACATTGCTGCCACATTGTGTTCAATTCTCAACTTAGCAGGGTGCGACACCCTCCGAGGCACCACGCAGGTCTCCCAGTTTCTATCCCGCACACCGCACACAGTATCTTTTCTCACCAGTAACCTCGGAGGGCCAAGTGAGTCCGCTGCACCCAGTCACTCCCTCCTTCTAACTCCAGGGTTACTCAGTGTCGGCTCGTGCAGCCACCTAAGGCTCCAGCCGGATTCCGACTCCGGGTCTTGTACTACTGCTAGGCGCTCCACACAGAAGTGGCCCGCAGCTCATGCCGCCGGCTGCGCAACACCGGGAAAGCACTCCCTCGATGCGGGCCCGAGGAACTCTGCGGCTCGGCTCCCGCCTGCAAGATGGCGCCGCACACGGGGCCGGATGGATTTCTTCAAGTTGTGCATGTCGGCACTGCGAGAGGAGCCCATTCGTTGCAGCAGGGAATCAGCTGTGGTTCAGGGCAACGTCCACATGGTTCATGCCTCCTAATTACACCAGGATTATTCCGGATCAATTTCCAGCCGACAGGAGCTTCTGAAATTATGACCAAACACCCATCTTGTTAGCTACGCCCCTAAAAGGGTTATACTTGGCTCAGTTTGCACAGCCATAGTAGGACTGACTTCAGGACATCAGTGGCAAACAAGCAACATTACTTCCACAGTTGTGGACCAAGAGCCTATGTCCCCCTGAATGGGGTTTGACACATAGTGTAGGATTTCTTTTGGAAATCCTAAAGATTACATATTGTGGAACCTCATTTCTAGTGCAAAAGGCTGCCTGAAGGACTTGCATTGAATAGACCTTTTCCGTAGCACAGTTTTCCCACAAGTGTTATATTAAATATGGAAAGAAATTCCACTGTGTGAAGAAATGTATCTCTGTTCAGTGGCAACTGAGCCACTCAGAACTATATAGCCATTGGCAAACGTGTTACACCCGTGGAATCTCACATACTTTCCAGCATTTCACATTATAAATATGCAATTGTGTAATTTTGGGTAGAAATCATATCATAGAAACATGAGAACAAAATGACCAATCAGAATGTGAGTGACGGTTTTTTGTAGCACCTGGGTTTTTGAGATGTTGTATAAATGCAAGTGTCCTCACTTCCAAAATGGACACGAGGATGTATTTCACAATAAAATATAGTACCAAATGTCAGATTTAAATTTCGCATTATTTTATGTAATTTTTTCAAAATTTTAACTCAATTACACAAAGGGAAATTATGCACATTTTGTACACCCCTAGATCTAGACAGAATTCAATATAACACCCAAATGCTGAAAAGTATTGGTGTTCCAGTGCTATCTTGAGCCTATCCTGAACGCTACTTGGCACCTACTTTGAGAGTCTTTTCATACCTCCAACAACCAAGGGTCATCTTAGAGTTGGGTTAGCAAATACAATGGGCATCTGTGCCATGCTCCCACTTGTATTTTGGCACTCTCCCAGGTGATGATGTACTTCCTGCCAAAATGCAAGGGTCATTCTGGCAAAGAAGATGATAAAAATGGTGGTGACTAATTATAATCTATTTCCTGGAAGGACCATGGGGCTCTATTTGTGAAATCTCAGAACGGAGCCTGAGAGCCAAGAACACATTCACTAAAAATGCTGTGTATTTATTTGGAGTCTAGAGTTATATTCCTGAGAGTGGTGTTGTGTCAATTTCCTATTTCTTTTGAAGGCAGCTCATCCGGATAAATAAAGAGAAAATGTTGGCTGTCGCTAGATGGAGAAGCTCACAACTTCAGGGGATTGGGAAGAGAACAGTTAACAAACAGTGTAGTGCTTGTGCCAGTGGTTGATATCAATGTTTTTAAATAGCACAGAGATTATGTGGTTCCACTACACCAAACTTTTATTTAAGGCACAGGGCCTTAAATGGAGTTTGGTGGGTGAGATACCATGCCACAAATGTGTGGAATGGAACATCCGAGTATGACAATTGCATTATAGCCTATGGCACTTGAAATAAAGAGACAATATATCTACCACTTGTTGACACTGTAGCCCATCTGTCAAACTCTAAATAGGTTCCATAATCATGAAAAGTCAAAAGAAAAAGTACAAAACTGGAAGGACACCCATTTCTATTATTATAAACCCTGGAATTCTTGCCTTTTTAGGAGAGGAGTACATGCTGTGGACCTAGGGTTCTTAGCCATGGATGAGAGGGTGGTATAACTTGCTGTATAAGGGGATGCTCTGGAAGAAGATAAAGTGATGGCCTCCCCAACAGCATAAAGCATAGATGCTCCCTTCACAGATATATCGCACAACTCAGTTAACTGGCTGATCCCAAGAGTGGCCCTACTCTTCCAAGAGCTAACATGAGTATAACCAACTTCCTCATTACTGAACATCGGAGTTCGACCCACTTGAGAAAATTACAAACTTCACCAGACTGACGCACCAAGACCAAAGCACAAGAACGAGCCAGTCCGTTATATGAAAGTAGTTCATACAAATAAAATGTGCAGTTCTTACACTAAATCATTCACACATGAGCTGGTCTCTGATTGACTGGCCGAACAATACCCAAAGGAAGAATGAAAATCATCGTTGACATAACTGCTCGCTCAGCACATACGCAGAGCAGGCACTTAAGTGACTACCAGCACACTTACCAATCATGTGGAGTCACCTCAGGCACTCTCAGAATTATCAAACATTCAGGAAGCAAGCAGTGCCACTCTCGCATCCATCCAATCAGTAGGTATTTGATGCTTATATCACAGATTACATCACTCTCGATTTCAGCCATTTTTACTATGTGTCAGACAGTTGCGCCATCAGAGCATCGCCCCAGTTGCCTATGCAGAAACGTAGGGACATATTTATCAAAGTTTTGTGTTACTTTTGCGCCATGCAAGGAAATGCAAGGGTAACTTAAAACCTAGATGAGATTTACCAAGCCACGCAAGGCCACCTTGCATGGTCCTGCGGTGCTTGGTAAACATGTGGTAACTCAGGGCAGTGAAAGGCACTGCTCTGTGTTCTTACACCCCAGGGAGGCACTCCATGGGTGGAACGTGGTTGTTCCCATGCATCTACCCATGGATTTTGCCACCATCCCAGAATTACCATGACTGGTAGACCTGTAAATACATCAAAAAACTAAATCTTGCCTGTGGAGACATAATGAGAAGTATCTTTATTTTTCCATGTTTCCTCTTTCTATGTGTGCTGCACGTGTCCCTTCCTGCACAGAAACAATCCAGCCTGCTGCGCAGGCACCCTTGCACCATGGTCGTCCAAAAGTGCGCCAGCGCAAGGAGAAAACAGGAATGCACCTACCTTGATAGATATAGCTAATTCCTGCCCGCGCTCTTTCACATAGCGCAGCACACCAAGATAAGTTGTGTGAAAAATTGATAAATATGGCCCTAAAAGAATTTGCAATAAAATCGTTCAAGTACAATTTTTGTAAAATTCGGAATATAGCCCCAGATGCATCAAGAACCCATTTTGCTATTCCTTAATAGCGAAAAAAAACAATTCGCTATTAAGGAATAGCAAAATGCAATGCATGAAAAAATCACTATAAAAAAAATAGCGATTTCTTAAAATTCCTTAATTGCGACTCGCAAATTGCGAGTCGCAATTAAGGAATTCCTCCCCATTCATTCCTATGGACCTAGAGGCCCATAGGAATGAATGGGAAGACATTCTCAATTTGCGAATCGCAATTAGCGAATCACAAATGGAGAATGCGATTTCAAGGGTGCTGGGGTGTTCAAAGGACACCCTGTTGCACCCCTGAAATTGATCTGTGCACATATGTTGCGCACACACATGCCCTTAGGGCATGTGTGTGCGCAACATGAAACTTTAAAAAATGCACTTTAGTGCATTTTTCTAAGTTTTTGTAAATTACCATAAAGTTCAACTTCATGGTAATTTGCGATCCCTATTGGTAAAATCGCTATTTTTTAAACTTTAATGCATTGCATTTAAAGAATCTCAATTTGAGATTCCTTAAATGCAAGTAATCGCAATTTAGCGATTTCTTAATTTCGATTTTTGCATTTGGGATGATGCATCCCAAATGCAAAAATACCTGTCGCAAAGGGGCAGATTCTGAGAATCTGCCCCTTTGCGACCGGATTTTCCTTTCATGCATCTGGGCCATAGTCACATTTTATTACCTGTCCCGTAGCACTTGGCACGAGATTGCCACAAAGGTTTCTTTGAGGATTCTGGAACCTCCTATCGTGCATGTGTAAATGGGAATAGGAATAGAAGAAACAGAGCTGCAAGGAGGCAGTACACTTCTGCTGGATCTAAATAAAAGAAATCACAATTGGGTAAGAAAGTTTTGAAATAAGTTAACCTTTTTATTTTCCATGGAAACCTAATGCCTACATAAACAGTAGTCAATTTACCCTCTTCGCCTGAGAATGTTTAGTAGGAGAGCAACAGTATTCAGACAATTTGAAGCTACTTACCCTTTATTCGCCTTCTTCAAGTGTCATTGTTCACCTGTGAAATTGAAAAAGTAGCGGCATCCATGATTACCGAAGCAGGGCATTGCATTTAGCTTAAACTGTATTCCTTTATTTGCTTTGAAAACTGCAAAGACGTGTTGGAAAAAGTGACAGAAAGGCACTGCTTTCTGTGACCCACTGATTTTAAGTGTTCACGCAGTGCTCCCATGTGTATTTGTCATGATTTATATCTCTGGTACCCACCTGCAGGAAATATATTCTTCTGAAACACTAACTTCATGACTATGACTATGGGACAGCTGATAAGGACAATTTAATTGTATTTATCTATTGTTTAACTATATACTTTTTGTTTCCTAAGAAGCCCCATACAGCTTCAATTAGTGCTCTTGGGGCCAGATGTAGGTGTCCAAATACCGGTCGGAAACGGCTGAAAATACCGATTTTCGGCCGTTTCCGACTGGTATTTGGACATTGGTGTGTAGGGGCATGTAAAATTACAGAATCGGTAATTTTACCGATTCTGTAATTTTACCGATTCGGTAAAATACCGAATTGGTAAAATTACCGATTCTGTAATTTGAGATGTAGGTAGCACTGTTTTCAGTGCTACAAGGGTTTACGAATTCTTAATTTACCACCAACTAGTAGTTGGTGGTAAATTAAGAAAAACATTTAAAAAGCATTTTTTTTTGCTCTTTAAACAGTGCCATGTTGCAGACATACATGCCCTAAGGGCATGTATGTCAGCAACATGTGCACCCATGCACAATTGAGGGGTGCAACAGGGTGTCAAAGTGACACCCTGCCACCCTTCAATATTTCCCTCAATTACCGAATCGGTATTTAACGATTCGGTAATTGACATTGATTCCTATGGGCCTCAGGGACCATAGGAAACAATGGCAGTTACAGACTCGGTAAATACCGATTCATTAATTACCGAATCATACCGATTCGGTAATTAATTCGGTAAATATACCTACATCCCGATTGCCAGTTCTTAAATACCGAATCGGTATGATTCGGTATTTAAGAATCGGTAATCGGGGATTACCTACATCTGGCCCTAAATCTTTGGAGATACGTTTTCATGGAAATTCCATTGTTAGGACTCCATTGCTTAAAGGTTAACTATGCACACACTGTGGGGTTGATTATGATGGCGGTCTTTGTTGCGGAAACCAATCCGGTTGACAGGTAGTCGGCGATTCCACCAACCAAATTATGATCCAACCTCTGTGTAAGTGGTTTGAAACATGCCTTTTGCCATTATGGCTTGTGCTGCAGCCCAGAAAAGGGTGGCAGCACAAGCCCCAATGGCAATTGGCATGTTTACAAACATCCCTGCATCGTGTGCAGGTACCTGGCACATCAAGCATGGATGTTGGGGGGCACCACAGGTGCCCCCTGGCATCATAGTGGAGGCCCAGAGGGGACAGGGACCCTGCTAGGTGCTCCAAAAGTCCCTTTCTGACAGCCTTTCTGTGGCGGTCAGACCACCATGGAAAGGTTGTCAGAAAGGGACATAGTAATACCTACAGGGGTGCTTCAGGCACCGCCCCTAGTGCAGGAAGTACGATTTGAGCGACGGTCCGACGGGCTCCATGAGCCGATTGGAAGCGTTGGTCTGTCCCCCCAACCGATGCGGTCTGACCGACCGCATCATAATGTGGTTGTCAGATACTCAGCTGGTACAGCCACTGACGACCTGTAGGTGGTGGTCCCACCGACATCCGAATCAGGAGAACATCTTTTTTATTAACAATTCACTTGCTAAAATGAAATCACATATGTCTTCTTGATTCAGCTCTATCCCTGTTCTCCATAGAATGATCAGCACTTTAGAGGGAAAAAACACGACTTGCAAGGAGAGCAAAACTATGACTATCTTTCCTTAAGACTCGCAGGCAGAGTTATAATGACTCTAGCAGAGTTTGGAGTCAGACCCTAATGTCATTTCTTTTTCAGTTATTAGGAAAGGCTGGTCTGGTGGGATTAATTTTTTTTAATCATTATTAAGGTATGTTTGGATCCCAGGAAGCTAGACAGTTTCATCTATGTAGCAGTTCTGAAAAAAGTGGCATACATATTCTTGCATAATATAGGTCTATATATCTGATTTAGTTCTGCTAAAGTTTTGCTTGACTTTGCTCCAGCGTGTGTAGGCATGAGCTGTGCACTCAGGTAATTCCATGGGAGCAGGCTGGCTTTTGAGTAGGCATGGGCCCAACCCTTTGGGAATCTCTCTCTGGAACATGATGTGGGAAATCAGTAAGAAATAACAAGAGTCATCTTTCTTCTTGCTGGGTGTACTCCTACTCAGCTGTCATATTGTAGATTGAGGGTGTCTCTGGAAGAAGCTAGCATCCTTAGCACTATCAAGGCGTCTGTTATACTGAGTAAGAATGTTCCATACTGAAATTTCGTCACAAAGTGTACTAGATCACTACTGGGGATTATTAAAAAAGATACTTACCTCAGGGTGTATCCTTCCCCTATGTTGTTTTATTTCTTTTGATGGGCCTCCTTCTACTCCTGGACTGGACTTAAACAAGGCAAGAAGTATTAGAGGCTCAGAAGAGCTTGTAACATCTCATGAAGACTCTCTATGCCGACCATACTTGAGAGCAATCGGAATGCATGCATTCAAGAACATTCTATCAGTTAAACTGCTGACTACACCCATAAGGGAGTAAATGGCACATTGGAACAACTGGGCCCTGGGTCAGGGGCAATGTAGGCTTTGTAAATATCACTCTGAATCAGTTGCTCACATCATTTGTTGCTGTACAAGCCTATTACAACAGAGATACAGGTATCTGAGGCCTATCTTTATGCAACATGAGATACAGACATGCAAGGAAGCACTAATACTCATATATACATCTGTTACTCCAAAGGTTCTATCACAATTCAGCAAGTTCTTCGCGGAAGCAGGCAGACTACTACGAGAGCCTGGATCACCATCAAGGGGAATTGACAACCCTACAAATCCTCTATGGAGCCCCCTTTGGCCTGCATGTCAGCACTCAACAAAACAGCAGGACCTGGAGCTGGTACTCCTATAAGCCTGCCTGCACATGCCGCTTGCTGCTCATTTAAAGACTCTGATACAAAGCTGCGTGTCTCTCATAGATGCGTGCCGGCAGTGCCGGGACGACTCTATGAGAGACACGCAGCTTGGTTGAAACTCAACCAAGCTGCCTGAGTGGTATCATATGAACTAAGAACTATTCACCCTTCATTACAAAGACATATCAACGAAATATCCACACCGCGATACAACTTACCTATGAAGTGGATATGGCATGCATTTCTTAGGAATCTGCTTAGGTTAATTGAACCCAATGTCATGTTTTATTACCACACAGAAATGAGAGCAATTAGAAAATATTAGTAACTATGTGTAGTGCTTAAACCCAATTGAGCCGGCATTTTTAAAGATACCAGACACATGAGTACAACCTCTGTACCCCTTGGTTGGTTGTAACAAACCACTCTATTTGGCATGGTCCTGAAGAAGGTGGTTTCCAATTGTTTCTAACCCACCGAAACGCGCGTCGACCTTCTGGCCAAACCCGGTTGTATCAGCTTACCTGACAGGGTTGTATAGACTAATCAGTTCTAAAATCTCCCCATGATCCAAATATGATTATTGGTTTTGAATACTGTATGAATGCGTGTGGTTGTGATTGAGTGAGTTTGTGAATTGGATTTTACAATTTTTCTTCAGGGGTCTGGAGTAACATGTTATATACAGTCTACCATGTGTTGGTAGTTTGTAATTATGTTAAAAAAGATTATACTTAAATGAAAATGTATGTCTTTATTGTCTTATAAAAAATGAAAAAAATGGAAATGTATTTTGATACAACTATTTAAAAAAAAAAAACTATGATAACTAAATTATATTGTTGAAGTGTCAAACGTTATATACTACAATGTTTAGCCCATACTAGATGTTTGCTAATAGGTACAGAAATAAAGGTCGTAAGGGAGTTTGTTCTATATAATTTCTCATTGTTTTCCCCTCTTTTCCCTGACCTTAGTTTTCCTCAGAAGGGGTCCCCTTTGGTAGTAACACTCTTTATAAATTCCACCAGGATATTTGACTCCGTTATTTACATAAGCAAGAGCATAACCTGAGGTACAATTTGTACAATTGATGTAGATTATACATCTACATAGCTTAAATAAATTTTCAAGTTATACTAATTTTTTATAAGTGATCTGTAAGTGTCGAAAATATAAAATTCCAGTCAAATAAATATGTAAGAAAATGGTACAAATAAGGTTACGAGCAATACTTAGTACGCAAAACAATTATTACAATACATGGACTGTTTCTGTAATACTTTCTATTATTTAATACAAAAGTGATTATGCATGTACAACAAATAAAGGCATTGTAACGATACAGGAATTAGATTTGAAGACATACAGTCCAGACATTAACATCTGAGCATACATATATAACCAGAAAAATACGGCCTAATGCCCCCTAAACACAATTTCCAGCCCAGAAACACTTTCCACTCATATCATCACTCACCAACAATCCTAATCTAACACCAAAACAGAATAACCACCAGAAGGGACCACAGGTATCCTGATACTTCCCTTTAGCTCACCTTTCAGAAACCCATCCTCACCATCTCCTTCAACACATGACATCTTAAACACTCACAACAATTCCTTCCTCCCCCACCTGGCTTTATTTTTATTTTAGTACCCCATTGCTTCTCCACAAATACTCCTCCCCTCTGCTGCTACCTCACCCCTCACAAGCATTTGAATACGTTGCTGCATTTTGTTGAGAGACATCAGCAGCTGCTATTTGCTGCCTGGCGCTCAATGAGATCACAAGTACTTTCACGCACTAATAATTTTTTTTAGTTTATCAATGTTAGCAGGATCCATTATCTTAGATCGGTCAAAGAAATTAAAGGAAAATTACACCTGTGCTATTATGTGGCCTACACATTCGTAGTGACGTATGCATGTGCCCACGTGATCCTTCCCAGCTGCTGTGTCATCAAGCCTTTTTCTGCTTTTTTAGCCGATACAGTGCAGCATCAACAAAAAGCGATTTAATTTTTGCCAATAGGTCCAAAAGGAGAGACCTATTGGCTTTGCCAATGCATGCTTCTAATTCCTCTCATTCTCTCTTTCTGTCTCTTATCCCCCCTCTCCCTCTGATTTGTGGGTTATTTGCTGATTGATACATTACTATACTGATGGCGTGTCTTTTATTACGTTTGTCAAGGTCATTGAATCTTATTAATTCTGATAGGAGATTTTATTTGCTACTAGCTTACCAGTCGCGCGTTGCTGCGATCTCAGAAGAAGGAAAATTCAAGGAAACTCATCATGATTACATTCAATTTACATTGTGTCATTTGTATTGAAACTTATTCATTTTAATATGGAAAACATTTGAAAGTGTCGTTTTAATTCTATTTATTTATTCGAGTCCTCGTGGATACACGATTTGTTGTTTTTCCGTCTGGTGCGTACATCAGTATTCAAAAGATTATGAAGACCCTGGGGGCCGATATTTAAAATATTTTAAGGCAGAAACCTTCACAGGAGTATACTCAACAACTTCCCAAAGTTTCATGGCGATCGGATGAATGGTGTTTTAATTCTATTTATTTATTCTAGTGCTTGTGGATACACGATTTGTTGTTTTTACGTCTGGTGCATACATCAGTATTCGAAAGATTATGAGTGCTCTGGGGGGGCGATATTTAAAAAATATTTATGGCAGAAATCTTCGTGGCAGTGTCTCAACAACTTCCCAAAGTTTCATGGCGATCGGATGAATGGTGTTTTAATTCTATTGGAGTGCTTGTGGATACACAATTTGTTATTTTTCCGTCTGGGGTGTACATCAGTATTCAAAAGATTATGAGGGTCCTGGGGGGCCGATATTTCAAAAAAGTTTATGGCAGAAACCTTCGCGGGAGTGTACTCAACAACTTCCCAAAGTTTCATGGCGATCGGATGAATGGTGTAGTAATGCATAAAGGACAAACAGACAGACAGACAGACATACATTCGTTTTTATATATATAGATTTTATATCTAATAACGTTCAGTCTGTGTTACGTTTTTATCATTTCGGCCTAGAAAAAGCGTCCTCTGGATGCGTAATACGTGGCCTGCATTGTTGGAATTATGTTTTAGGCTATAAGCAATGATTGCGGGCCATCCTCATGCCATGCCTAAGGAAAACATGCTTGCTTGGTAGATTATATTGATTTTTTAAATAAAAATGGAAACAGAAAGTACAGTTGCGCAGCTTCTTCTCCGCGTCTGCAGACATCTAATTGCGGCATCAGTCTGGTCTTTCCAGGGACCACGATATGTAGCTGTTCCAGACTGGAGCTTGTCCGCATTTAATGAACAAATGGCTGTCTGTCTATCGCCTGCCACTAAAAGGCACTTATTCCCGCAGTAATAGGTCGCGCCTGCTAGCTGCTCTCAGCTTCCTATTGCAGATCTCCATCACACAGGTCTTGTTTTAGCACTCCACAAAGAGACAGACAGATTCACATACATTTTCCAATCACTTAATAAACACATTAGAACACGCTAGGAATGGAGAGCTGTCAGGCCGCTGATTCAAGGTGCTTCTTACTTCCGTGACTTGAATGTCTATGATGACAAACCATAAGTAATAGGCTTCTTGTGAGAATTTGTACATGACTGAAAATGATTCTGCTTTCAGCTCGCAAAAGCTTTTATACAATTCCCAGAAATACAGTCACAGATACATCTCAGCGCCATCAGTTCTGCGCACCACACTCCTTTGACAAGGAGAGGCAATAAGCGCGGGAAATCACGGCAAATAATGTGTATTTTAGTTTTTACATCTGTTTCAGCCTTCTTCTGAACGTTGTCACAGGAGTCCAGTTAACAGGAGCTCCAGTTAAAGACTTAACCAAAGTTGCTGTGCTGCCTTGTGTGAAAAGGTGAGATCAGGACAGCTCCATATCTTCATAGATATGGTGCTGCAGCACTCTTCCCAGGCTCTGCATATAATCGGGCTGCCTTGCACCACACACACACACCTTTACACCATAATGCTATGTGTGAGAGTAGCATAGGTTTTGTTCTGGAAGGGTTGCCTTCGAGTATAACACACTGGGGCATATTCTCAAGGACTCGTTGCCGACTTAGTAGCACTTTTCCGCCACGAAAGTAGTGATAGATTTATCGCCTGATTCACAAGTCTGCGATAACAGCCGACATCGTCAGTTTACTTGTGATAGCTGCTGCTAAAAACATTGCCAAGGCTGACAGAGAAAAATAACGCTAATTATATGTAGAGTAGGTGTTCCCGTGCAAAAACTCACGATAACACCACTTCGTGATATTCTCAAAGAAAAGCCAGATCGGCAAAGCAGTCCAAAAACAGGCGATAAGGCACGTTAGCAGGAGGGACTTAAGACCTGCTTTTTTCTGGTCTTGAGTAGGACGAAAACCTGCAGCATAAAGGGAGCCCAGCCCAGAGCCACATCTTAAGACCAACAGATGCCATGGAGCAACTAATCAGGCAGCTTGGAGACCCAAGAGTGCCACAACACCCACAGCTACCACCCCCAGGACCACTCCCACCACCAGGACCAACCCGCCCCCCCCCGAACTGCCACCCAGGCAGAGCAGAACAAGATAGCAGACCTTCCGAAAACGCACCAATCAAGGCTTCTACGCCATAGATGGCTTCCCGCACGTGTTGGGAACACTTGACTGCACCAATGTCCTACTTGCACCCCCTGCAGACACTGCAAACAATTACGGCAACAGAAAGCACACGCATTCCATCAAGGTGCAGGCAATAGAGGACCACCAGGGACTGTTCACCAATGTCGTTGCCACCTTCAATGGGCAAATTTACACAGGCGACGAGGTGGCTACGTCACATGCCACCTGGTGCACCTCTCATCATCGCCCGCATGGGTGTGTCTGCCAGGGCGGCGCCCCTCCCCCTGCCATGAGGCCGCTGCGGTGCCCGGTGATGCCTGCGCGATCCTGTGTGCCTGGTGCACCCCGGCCCACTGGTCCCCGGACCCGTCCGGCGCCCAGCGGTGATTGCCCTCCCCTGTGCACACAGGCCTCACTGCTCACCTGCCGCCACTGGCGTGTCTCCAAGAGGACCCACCACGTGTTGGTGCAATCTTTAAGCCCGAGGCCCGCTAACTTGGCAGCCCCCTCAGCCGATTGTTGGCTTCCATGCAACAGGCCCCCAGCGCACCCTGCGGCACCGCCCCATGGAGTTTTGTGTGTGCTGGCTGCCTACTCCGGCCTACACTGCGGTCCAGCAGGTCTCAGACAAATCCATTCCAGTCCGGACCTCCAGGCCTACTGCATCATCGTAGGCTCCACACCTGCTCAGCTCTTCAGGTGGGCCTACCTCAGTGCACCGCAAGTCATTGCCACGTGACGGTAGGCCTGTGCCGGACACAGTGCCTCAGGTGCCACTACCTCTGTACACCACATGTCACCGTCCAGCTTCCAGGCCTACTGCATCATCGCAGGCTGCACACATGCTCAGCTCTTCAGGTGGGCCTACCTCAGTGCACTGCAAGTCATCGCCAAGTGGCGGTAGGCCCATGCAGGACTCAATGCCTCAGGTGCGCCACAAGTCATCGTCCTGTGGGGCTACCCCAAAAATCCACCTCCAGCAGCCAACAGCATGTCCTTGGTAACTCCACTGGAGGCCTTCACAGTCACAGGGCCACCCCCATCCCAGGCAGGCCGCTTTAACGCCTGAGTGGAAAGTCTGGAGATATACTCCGAAGCGCACTATATCCAAGCCCCGTGGCGGCGGCCTACGCATAGGCATGGGAGGAGTGTGCATAAATGGTCCGGGGCTCTGGGCATGGTTCAGTTCTGGGCTCTGGGCATGGTTCAGTTCTGGGCTCTGGGCGTGGTTCAGTTCTGGGGTCTGGGCGTGGTACAGTTCTGGGTTGGACACAAAAGTAACTACGGAGTGTGTCTCTGTTGTAGTGTCGGTGCCACCCGGCCCTTAATCGACAATGTTGCAATGTAGCATGCACCCAGAGGGCGGCTTGCCTGAATGGATAAATAAGAGAGCGCAAGACTGCTCGGGGTCTTGCCTCATACATGCCAACTGTTGTGTGCGTATCTTCATTGACACAGCATGAGTCAAAGGCGTAGCCTCAATCGCAGCACGAGTTCAGCCAGGCCTGAACTCTACATCTGTGTCCGCCCTATCCTCACCATAGGCCTACACACTCATGGCCGCCCGCCTTCAATGGCCAACATTACAGTGTTGTTGTCAGGCTTGCGGACATGCGCCGACAGGCATGACAATGGTGTGCCATAGGAGTGCAGGTGAGGAGGCTACATAGTACACGCTTTGCTGAAAACCGGAGACGGAGCTGTGTTCAATGACCGACCGGTTTCTATTGCTGCTAAAAAGACATTTTTAATAGTTGCTGCGCACCTTGCAATGACTGTTTTTTACATATTTTAATATTTTTGTGCTCGTACCTGGGGAATCTGTGGGGGGATTCTTGTGTATTTTGCACTTAGTTAGCCTGTTCCGGTGGCGGCCATCTTAGGTGGTTGACAGGGCAGCATTTTAGTCGTTCCACGCTGCCGATTTAAGAGGCATGCTCACGTGGTCGCGCTGCTTTGCTGAAAACCGGAGTCGGAGCTGCGTTCAATGCCCGACCGATTTCTATTTCTGCTAAAAAGACGTTTTTAACAGTTGCTGCGCACCTTGCATCGACTGTTTTTTACATATTTTATTATTTTTGTGCTTGTACCTGGGGAATCTGTGGGGGGATTCTTGCTTATTTTGCACTTAGTTAGCCTGTTCTGGGGCGGCCATCTTAGGTGGTTGACAGGGCAGCGGTTTAGTCATACCACACTGCCTATTTATGAGGCATGCTGACGTGGTCGCGCTGCTTTGTTGAAAACCGGAGTCGGAGCTGCGTTCAATGCAGGACCGGTTTCTATTGCTGCTAAAAAGACATTTTTAATAGTTGCTGCGCACCTTGCACTGACTGTTTTTTACATATTTTAATATTTTTGTGCTCATACTCAGGGAATCTGTGGGGAGATTCATGCGTATTTTGCACGTAGTTAGCCTATTCGGGGGCGGCCATCTTAGGTGGTTGACAGGGCAGCGGTCCAGTTGTTCCATGCTACCTATTTGAGGGGCATGATGACGTGGATGCGCAGCTGACGAGCGCAGCGGGCGCGTGCAGCAGGTGCGCTGCTGGCACGTCGAAGGCACGCCAAAGGCAAGCCTGTCTGTGCCATCCGCTCTCGGAGCGGGCTCAGGGCCAGTCCCTCTGCCCGTGAGACACCGGACATAAAGATCTACTCAAAGTAACAGCTGGTAGAGCTTAGGCCGGAAGGGGGTATGGATAATAGCCTTAAGATCGCCTGTGAGACAAGATCCAAAGGTCCACTTGGGGCATGCAGCTGCTGGGGTCTGCAACTGTCTTATATTCTTGACCAACCTATATACAGTCTGCAGGATAAATCCTCCAATGTTCCAAGTAATTTCATCAGACCTTTGCTTAAGTGCTCTCTCTTTAATGCAAGGTCCCTTGTCAAACATAGGTCTGAATGTGCACTTTTTCTAGAAGAACACAGTATCAAAATGTCTTTTATTACGGAATCTTGGACGGACCAAGCATCCAGTCTAGACCTAATAACGGCCACTCCCCCAGGTTTCTCCTGTTTTTCCTTGGATCGTCCCCCAAGGAAAGGGGGGGCTTAGCGGTGATTTATCATAACTCATCAACCCAGTGTTTCAACCGGCATCAAACTCATTTTGTGAAGCCCTTTCAGTCAAGTTCAGTTGCGAACATCACAGCATTTAAAGGGATACTTCTCTATAGACCCCCGGGGCCACGACTGGGATTTTTGGAAACAATAGGCACTCTACTCGAAGAAGGTCTGTGCCTAGATTCCTTTGTGGTTCTGGGTGACTTTAACTTCCATCTTGAGGACATAAATGACCCAGATACCAGTGGCCTGTATAAAATAATGGAAGCCGGGGACCTGAAACAACTGGTAGTTGGTCCTACACATTTGAAGGGTCACACCTTAGACGGGATATTTTTGAACAACACCGATGTATCCTGTCCAGAGGTCCTTCCCCTGGTTTGGTCCGACTATAGCGCCATCATATTTGGGCTGAAGACCCTTACGGCTCCGAAATTAGAAAGGGCGCCACCTAAGGTGGTGGAAAAAAGGATGTGGAAAAACTTAGACAAGGCACAATTTAAGGAGGAACTTATGAACACTTTACCTCCCCCCTCGGGTGATATTGACATAGCCACATATGACTATACTGATTGGCTCAATAAAGCATGCAATAAACTGGTTCCTTTAAAAAAAAAAAATGGACTCCCAAGAGAGCTAATCCCTCGGCCCGTTGGTACTCGGACCAGCTTAAATGCCAGAAACTGGCCTGTAAACAACTTGAACGGGCTTGGAGGAGAGGTTATGGCTCTGTTGACAAAGGTAATTATAAAGTCAGCCTAAAACAGTACAAAGATTTGCTGCTGGAAACCAAGAAGAACTTTTTCTCCAGCGAAATCCTCCTAGCCAAGTCCAACCCCAAAGAACTTTTTAAAACCGTAAAAAGGTTAACTTCTCCGATCAGCACAATTTTTTTTTTTTGCAGTTCTGAATTATGCGACAATCTGGCCATCTTTTTTCAACAAAAGGTGGAGGCCATATTCTCTACTTTTACTCCTCAGCTGTAAGGGCCTGTTCTTCACTCTGTGAATATTAATCAGGCGAATCCAGTTGTGGGACCAGTTTTTGAAAATTTTACCCCTCTTGGGGTGAGGAAACTACTAAATTACTGTCCTCTGTTCGCTCTGGTTCCCCCTCGGACCCTTGTGCGGTCCCTATAACCAAAGCTGTTTCAGAAGTGATCTGCTCTGTCCTGAACCCTCTCATAAATAACATTTTTACTTCCTGGATTTTTCTGATAGCCTGGAAAAAGCCCTCAAGACTCCCCCTCTTAAAGAAGCCTTCTCTGGATCTCTTAGACCCGGGAGATTATCGGCCTATCTCGCAACTTCCCCTGCCTGCAAAAATCACTAAAAAAGCCATGAATGTCCAGCTCAATAGTTTTTTCAGGTGTAATAATGTACTTGATTCCACCCAGTACAGCTTTAGAGCCGACCATAGCACTAAATCAGCCCTTATCAAATCCTGGGAGTAGGTATGGGAGTCCTTGGACGGTGGTGGGAGGGCTATACTTATAATGTTAGATCTTTCAGCAGCCTTCGACACGGTCCATCATAAAGTCTTGATGGACCGGTTGTCGGGGGCCGTAGTACGTGGGGTCGCCTGGAATCTCCTTCGTTCATTTCTATCAGAGAGAATTCAAACGGTCGATCTGGATAACAACAAATCCCAGCCCTTTAGTCTTCCATGTGGGGTGCCACAGGGTTCGTCACTGAGTCCGACGCTCTTTAATATCTATGTGACATCCCTAGCAGCCTTAATTAGATCTTTTGGTTTCCAGTTGACTTCCTATGCTGACAATACTCAGATTGTTCTTTCCTTCAATGGCGATCAGATAAAAGAAACAGGTGCACGTTTCCACGAGTGCATGAAGGCGATCGCATGCTGGATGTCGATAAACTGTTTGAAATTGAACTCCAAAAAAACAGAGGTGATCGTATTCGGATATAACCTGCATGTTTGGACCCCAGACGTGTGGCCTACAGACATGGGGAATTATCCTACCCCAGTTCTCAAAGCGAAAAACGTTGGAATTATAATGGACAACAAACTGACCTTTTGCGATCACATCAGTTGAGTTGTTTCCTCCTGTTTTCTGATCCTTCGAGCCCTTAGGAAAATAAAAACGTATCTCTTGGATGGTAACTTCAGGACGATAGTCACCGTCCTGGTAATGGCACGCTTCGACTATTGTAACAGCATTTACCTGAACGCCCAAAAATAAGAGCTTAATAGGCTTCAGTTGGTTTCCAGACTACTGTCTGGTATACCTAAATTTATTTCAGTCCGAGGAGAACTCACGCGGTTGCTTTGGCTCCCGATGAAACAAAGGGTTCATTTTAAAGACCTGTGTACAGCTTTCAAAGCCCTTAACGGCCCAGACCATCTGAGGCAAAGGTTCAAATGGTATACCCCCTGCAGGACGCTACGATCCTTGGGGGCAAAACTTGTTAAAAAGCCTATTTTTAAAAAAGCAGGTTGGGGAGGGAGGAGTTTCATCGCCTGCACGTCCAAAGTGTGGAACGAGTTGCCGTTCCACCTGAGGAACGCTAACAATCTGCTTGTCTTCAGAAGGGGCCTGAAGACCTGGCTGTTCTCGCGGTGAGAGGACTGATCGATCGCATTGACTCACGGTTTAGGCAAGCTCAGCGCCAGGACACCTTTTGGTATTTGCTCGCTTCTTATAAATTCCAATAACATAGCATTGATCCCGCACATTTGCCAGAAGCAATACATTGCAAACATAAATCCCAAAGTCGCACAAATCACACACCACAAAACTTGTAAGTCTGCCAACACAGCATTCAGAACCACCAATTTACACTAATCTCACTTACCTCTCACAGGTGATCAAGGATATGCACTCTGACCATGGATGGTGACACCCCTCCAAGCCCCGAACACCCCTGCCCAGAGGCAGTACAATGTGGCCCACAAACGCACCAGGGGCATTGTTGAGTGAAGATTTGGCATGTTAAAGTCACGTTTCATATGCCTGGACAGCACAAGTGGAAGACTCCTCTACAGCCCAGAAATAGTGTGCAAGATGATCATTGCACGTTGTGTGTTGCACAACGTATGTGTACGCACCAATGCCCCATGGATCCAAGTGCCAGATGTACCGGACGATGATGAGGAAGATGAGGCAGGTGGACCACACCCCACTGCAACATAAATAGCCCGAAGGAACACAATCATTAACAATTTCTTTGCATCAGCACGTCACATTGTGACTGTCCTTAGCAATTATGGAACAGTACAAAATGACCACAAGCACAGCATGTGCAAATAAATTAATTGCAACACACATTCCCTGTGTGCATGTCAGTCCTCTGCATTAGCACATCATTCTGACAAGTGTAAGTGCAACATTAAGTGCTAACAATCTCACGAATAGCAAATAGATGGTGGGTATGTCACCTCTGTACAGAGAGGCTGTTTAGGGTGTCACGTATTCAAAATGCCATTTCAGGGTGTCAAATGTAGTATGTAGTCCCACTCATCAGCGTATCACATGTGTACAAAAACATGACATGAAGACTGTCATTGTTGTTCAAAAAAAGACAACAGGGTGTCATTTGAGGTAACATATGACATTTCGGGTGTCATTTGGGGTCAAAGAAGAACCACCCTGATGAAAAGATGCACCCTGTGACTCAAGTCCCAAAACATGAGCAACATGGATGTAAGGGGGATGACATCAGGGATTGTTTGTGCATGTGGATTTGTCAGAGTGTGACCTGCTCCTTTACGGATGTGGTCCACACTCAGCCACCTCAGTGTAGTGGTGTGCACCATGTCATGATAATTGGACTGCAACCATGCTATTCGCCATGCAGCTGTCACTTGCATTGCCAGTGTGGCTCATGGACCTGCAGCTTTGCTGGGTTCAGCACATGTGCATGGGTTTGTTGTGAGATTAGTGACATGTGGAGAGGGCCCCCTCTGGACACATTGTCAACGGGGGCCTGCTTGCTCTTTCTATGTATGCTGCAGTATGCCATGGAGATCAGGGACATAATCCAGAGTCATTGTGGGTGTGCACTGTGCTATACTTAATTGTGCCCATCTCCTCCCCATCCCCCCAGTCATTACTCCCCCTGTTGCTCTTGGGTCAGGTCATGTTGAGCAGTGTCCGGTCCCCCAACTCCTGCCACCGTCTCCCCACTGATGACTGACGACACCATTTACTCCATCTCATCCAGCTACTGCTGATAGCTGGTTTCAGCTTGGTGTTGCGCTTCACATCATTCCAGTGCTTCATGGCACTTCACTCTGACTGCATTCACCTTGGCCAAGATAGACTGCCATATTGCATTTTTAGTTGTCAATGACACAGTGGAGGTGATGAACAGTTGTTGGTGGTGTTCTATCACCTCCGTAATCAGGATCTTGTTTTCCTGCAGACTGAATTGCGGGTTCCTCTTCTTCTTCTCCTTGCCCTTCTCTTTCCCCGAGGTCCCTTGCTGGTCATACGGGGGCTTTGTGGGGTTCTGGTTGGCCTTTGTAGTTGCTACAGCTTCCTCCATGGTGCTTCTCAGTTGTTTGTGTTTTGTGGTTTTTTTTGCAGCTTATATGGTGATTTTTCCTGCCTGACGTGGGAATAGCAAGCCTGGCGCGCTGCTTATTGCTTATATTGTTATCGCTGTTAGGCCCGTCGTACTTTTTTCACGTTCGGGTTTCCTTTTTTATCTGCGTCCCAGTAATTTCAACGCGGACATTTGACGCGTTATCGGGAAACTATCGTCTGTTGCTGGCTTGTTGAGAGTACTCTGTTAACACGGCGTTAGTTTCCCACGATAGACATTGTTTTGTGAAATTGCGTTAACCTAGGTTGGCGATAATTATCGCCAGTTCTTGAGAATATCCCCCACTATGCTTAAACTACCTTTAAAACTTTCCCCACTTAGTATGCATGCTGGACCTTGCAGCTCACATGTTCACGGAAGGGGGAACTTTACCTCTACTTTGTTCCTGCCTCAAGGAGGCATATCTTTTTGGTGCAAAGCCCTATCTACAACTATTAGTACAAAATGTTTTTGGCAAAAAATGGGATAGGGTGGGAATGCCCATTTACAACCCCTGAATGCCCTCTCGATGCAAAGCAGCGCATAGCACTATGCATTACTTTTAGGCAATTTTCCATCATTTTGCACTGGAGAATGAATCCCAAATCAACATTTTGCGCCATTTTGCTTTATTTTTGGTGAAAGTGTTGGTAAACTGGACTTTAGTGTGCATTCCTGGCCTGCACATCTTGAACCCTCACACGCTCAGGCAGTCGGTGGCAATTAAATTAAAAAATAATATTACTGAGTCATTTCTCTTTCCTTAGATCTATGTACCTTCATCCTGTCTCTCGATCTCAGCTCTATTTAACTGAATTTTGTGTCTCTCACCTCTCACAATATGCATTATATACCTCACTCAACTTCATATCTTTCAATCACTCTTTCATGGTTTGGCCTCAATTTCAGTCTCAGTGCATACCCTTATATCTATCAAGCTCAATCCTCTTAATCTACCTCAGCTCCTCCTGCATCTTTTGCACCTCAATACTTATTTCCCATCTCTTCTTCCTGTATCTCTCCTCCATCTGCTTCACTTCTCACACAACACCATCTCTGTCTTTACAGCACCCATCTATCACTCTATCTGTCTAATACTTTACCTCTCTCTACATCTCTCTCAGCCCTTTCTCTACCTCACCTCCCCTCTCTCATTTCTTTCTCTATCTCATCTCCCTCAATGCCTTATCTTTCTTTATCCCACAGCTCTCTCTGAATACCAAACATCGCAATTTACCTTACCATTATTAAATTAATTCATCTCTCTATATATCTCTTAAACTTCCTGTTTGTGATCTGCCACATTTCTCTTTTTTCCTTGCTCTCTTGACCACTGTTTTCTTTACATGATCCAATATTCTTTACCTCTTATCATGTTTCTCTCTCTCTGTCTTGCATCTGTTTTTCCTCAAGTCTCTGTACCTGTCCATCTCTGCCTGTCTATGCATACCTGTCTGATTTTACCTCTTTCTCATTAACCTCATTTTTTACATGACCTCTTTCTCTACTTTAGGGATGCACTACTACTTACGATCCTAAATTGAATAATCGGGAATTTGACATTCCCCTGGAACATGATGAAGAGGGACTATTTCCTGGGTATTGACTTGGATCCCATCAATTAAATCATCCCACTTAACCTTGAACAGTGATATGTTCACAGTGAAAGGAAGCCCTGCTCATAAGGCTACATCACTCACACTCTTTAATGGTTTCATGTCATGTTCCAGAGAAGAAGACAGAGAAACGATCCAGATGGAGAGAAGGGAGAAGGGAGAGAATAATTCTTATAACTCTATATAGTTCATCTCTCCTTTACTCCCCCTGACTCTTTGATATATAATCTCACTTGACACATGGAGATATCATACAAGCAAATTCACAAAGGCACACACAACACACAAATGTTCATGCACATACAATAGGAGTTTTTTTCTAATAGAACCACTATCTAACTTAAATGTACCTTTCACCTTAAACTGGGAGGATTTATTTCTGAGTTCCCATCCATGAAAGTTGCTCTAGGAGCCTTCAAGACCTGGCTTTTGAACTCTCTTCCAACCCTTGGTTCTCACTTACATATTTGAAGCTGGTGATATATTGAGGTGTGTCCACCAAATTATAGTTCACATTTAAGGGAAGGTTGTCCAAGAACTGTACTTTTGTAAATATATAATACATCATGTCTTCTATTCTTCTTCATCCATTCACATTTTTCAATTGCATAACCACATCTCGTAGCAGTTTCCATAAAATGCGCATTGCTCACAGACTCACCTTCTCACTGCAAATTCTCAGTTGTAGAATTCTTAGTAAAACATGCAGTACTGATAGGCCAATGTGGCTTTGCTCATTTTTCTAATTAAAGTATTTTAGGGTTTGAATTACTTCAAGCACATACATGGATCTGCAGGTGTTTTTGTAACATCTAACACACTGATAGGATAATAGGGAGGAAAGTATTTAGAGTGTATTTTTTCAATAATTGATTTATTTTTAATAATTAATGTATGTATACTTGTATATGTTCATTTAATGTTTTTAGTTTTTGATAAATTATACAAATTATAGAATGTCAAAAATATTTATTTTGATTTGTTTATTGAAATACAGTGTACATTTTTGCATTTTACATATGTATGCAATTTATTTTGCATTAATTTAAGAAGTAAAAAGTAAATCGGAGTGTTGGAAGTGGAGGTCTCTGTCGCTTACCGCAGCCGCCAAATGCTGGAGGCGTGTGCCCCCGACCCCTTGCTTCAACGTTAGGCTAAGTAAGGACACAGTCTGAGATAGCCCTGCTCACCCCCTAAGTAGCTTGGCACGAGCAGCCAGGCTTATCTCCAAGGCACAAGTGTTCGGTATGTGCAACCACGCTCACAGTAACCCCATGATGTCATCACAAATAGACTCCACACGAGGATTGATAAAATGAGTATAATCTTTATATAAGCAATTATACGATATGACCTCACAATACAAAATCAACATATAAGAATGGGTAGTATTCTTTCTGGTGGGTTGGTAGGTTCCAATCCCAACCACAGCTTCTAACCAACAGTTAAGCTCAATTCTAACCGTTTCCCAAAATGTTAGGCAAGTCGTATTGCTAGAACCACACACTTTGCAAAAGGAAACAATACTGCAATGCGTAACGATATTCTCTTATACTGTGCAGCATAGAAACAATGCCATACGTAGCGCCACAGTCATGTACCTTGCAACTGAAGGAATAATGCAATGTATATCACCACCAGAATGCCCTGTACCAGGAAGAACAAAGCAATGTGTCATGCTACAATCCTGTACGGTGAAATGAAGAAATAATACACTGTGCCATGTTACTCTCAGATACTGTGCACTGAAGAAATAATGAAATGCGCCACGTTGCAATCAGGTAATATGCAAGGGAGAAATAACACAGTGTATAGCGCACCCAGCATACAGTTCGTCAGGCACAAATGAGGTCAGGCGTCATATGACAGTTTGCTAGTTCGTTAGCAGCAATAATGCAAAATGTAAACCGACAGTTTTATGTGCTCCGTTAACAGTGCCCCCGTTATGGATCAAATAATGACGCAAAAAGTACTGCTTCCCACTCCAGCCCCAGTACTTCCCTGTCTTGGGTTAGCACGGGCTGGGATCCGAGTGGAAGCAATGGCTCGCACAGATGACTGAAGCGGGAGGCCGAGAGAGTGTCCCTCCAGGCCCGCACCCCACCTCAGGAGTTGATCCACGTTACCTGGGAGGGGCACGATCCCATTCTCCTCCCCAACGTCAGCAACTTGGGCCTTGATCCAGAACTCCGTCATGGGCTGCGTCGGACTCGGGCCAGGGGCGCAGCTCTTCAATGGCTGCCCATCCAGGCAGTTGCTGAATGACTCCAAGGGCCCCAATGACTTGGCCCTCACTCTGGTGCTCTCAGTCCACACCAAGACTCGCCCTCAGCACTGTGGAGACTTTACTTCAATTCAGTGCACACCCTAATAAAGCACCTCTCTCCAGCACCTCAGGTTGCACTTTGACACGCACACCGTGCGTCTGGGACTCGCCTCATCTCTCGTGCTCATGACAATCCGGCGTTCTTCAAAAATGCTCCGCTTGCACCTCAACACGCACCAGGCGCATTCGAGCCTCTCCTTTTCTCTCGGTTCACACGATGTCCAGGTGCTCTTAACCAAAGCCCTGGCTGCACCACCACATGCACTCTTGCATGTCCCAGTCTCACCTCTTCTACCGGTGCACACAATGTCCAGGTGCTCTTCCCTAGTGCCCTGGCTGCACCATGACACACACACTTGCACGTCAGAGACTCACTTCTTCTTTTGGTGCCTATGAGGCCCCGGCTCTCTTCACCAACACCTGGGCTGCACCACGACATGCACCCATCATGCCCGAGACACTTCTTCCGTTGGTACACACTATGTCCAGGCGCTCCTCACCAATGCCCTGGCTGCACCACGACACGCACACTGCACATCCGAGTCTCACTTCTTCCTTTGGTGCACACAAGGCCCAGGCGCTCTTCACCAACACCCGGGGTGCACCACAACACGAACCCTTGCGCTTCCAAGCCTCACCTCGACTCCCCATGCACACCACGACCAGACGCTCCTCACCAATGCCTTGGCCTGCGCCACGACAAACACTCTGCTCATCTGAGACTTAGCTTACTCCTGCGTGCCCACGATCACAAGGCACAACTTGTAAATGTCTCAGGTGGCAAAAAGCATGCGCACACCGCATTGCTAGGGACTTTTCCGGAAACTTTCATGATCCTGTATTTCCAAACAGGGAGAGAGCTCACCTCAGGCCCTTGGGTTTACAAGACACAGCACAAAGCACAGTATTCTTGAAGCAGGGGGACCCAGCGCCTCTAAGCACAGTCCCAACAGCCTCTTCCTTAGTTAGAACAGCAAACTGCAGACAAGCCCCAGATAACGAAGCAAGGATTGGTCTATCCACAGCAGTCTCTTCAGTTATTCCTTCTTTAGCAGAGGTTCCTCTTGACCACAGAATGGGTCCAAGCCTTTTCAGTCTCAATCCATATCCTTTTCTTTCCAAGGGCTTCGGCTCTCATAATTATACCCCTTAATGTCTTTGAAGTTTGTATGTGCTCAGGGGTCTCTGACCCCTCCCTAAATCAGTTCTGGGTGTCTCCCTCCCAGTGTCTCCTCTCTTCCTTTGATACTGGGGGTCTGGGTCCCTAATCACTCAACAGGAGATGGGTCAATTGGTTTATAGCACCAGCCCAGGCCTTTTCACCTCCCGGGCTTCTCCTCACCCTACTCTTCAGATGCAGGGCAGCCTGGTGCCATCTCAACCCCTCCCTGGATCAAAACCTCTCCCAGCTCCACTTCCCTTTCACTTCCAGACAGACAATCCACATTTCAGAGACACACTGAAATGCTCAGAGCCCAGATCTCAGCCACTTTCTAAGAGAGTGGTTTATAAACACCCAGTGACAAAACCACCTTCACAGAAAGATGCATTATGACACTATGAGTCCATACATACTAAACATCACCTCTCCATTATAAACTGACAGAAAAGTAGGCTAACAAACACAACACCCAGCCTCCCCCATTCTGTCCTATGGGCAGAATGGCCTTTCTCCAGTGGAAAATAAAATTGAGAGTTTTTCACTGACAGAACATAACACACAGCTCAGTTTATGTCCTGCCTTTTACCTACACTGTACCCTGCCAAGGGGTTACCTGGTACCTAACACAGGGGTGCCCCATGTGTATGTAAAAGGGAAAGTCAGGCCTGACAAGTGGTTGAACTTCTCAGGACTACATGCTAACTTAGAATTCTGCATGCAGGCCCTACACCGAAGGCCTGAGTTCTCTTCTCTGCCAGCCCTTGCATTATTAGCCCTTGCACACACAGTGCACATCACTAGGGACTTTTACTAGTAAGGCAAAAATACCAATCAGGGCCAACCAATCACCACCATTACATTTTACATAGGGAACTCCTGTACTTTGACACTGATCAGCAGTGGCAAAGTACCCAAAGCTTCTAAAAGCAAAGGTGGTAGAGCTAAAAAGTCATGGGTAATCACGCCAAGATATGCTAGGTCTAACACAGAGCATTTTAAAATGTCATATTTTCCCTACTTTTGCTTATGCTGGAAAGGAAATAGTAGTTATCGCTAGGGGCAGGTGATCAATTCACCTCCGCCAGCAGAGTTTGCGGAGTTTTGACCACTCTGATTACACATGTAACTCAGGATTCCAACCAAATTAGGCAACCACCGCATGGCTACTGAGTTCTTTCTCACACGTGGCTCGGGAATTGAAAGTTGGCAAGAATGTGTGAGATTTGCCAAGCTCTAGTGCGAATTTTGTTTGGTAGGAAGACATCCAGCGTAATTTCCCCCATTTAGGCAGCCACGGGCGGTTGCACCGTTCGCGGTCAGAAAGCTGCTGCTCAAGTAGGAAATCTACTTGAGAGGCAGCAAAATCAGCTTGAGAGTTGAAAATCAGCACCCTCTGGTACACCGCATGGTGCTGTTCTTGCTGATTTTTCAGCGTGGAATGAGCTCCCGGTGCTAAAAATCAGCAAGAGCAGCGTGATGTGCCAAATTCCACCCATTCGCTGAACTCTGAGGAATCTCACTGGGTTTTCATGTAACTCCGAGGAATTCCATGGAGTAAAACTCTGTTCCACCCACACCTAGTTCTAACTCCTCCAAAGTCCAACACCTTCCCTACTGTTGCTTATGTGCGAATGGAATAGCAAATTTGACTCCTACAGATTCCAACATGTTCAGTACTGTTTTTCAGGTTGGAGTTAGAATAGTGAATGTTACCAAGCTAAGTCTGATTTATTTAATCTTATTTTTGAGTTGTTTTAATATATATTTTTTTGTTTTCATTTCAAGTTAACTTAATTTGTCATTTATCTTGCAGTCATTTTTTTATTAATTTCACTTTAATGGTTTAATTGGCTATATGTCCTATTGTTTTTAAAATATGGTGTTTGATAGTATAATTAATTTTATCAGTATTTTTTGTCATTTATGTTTGACAAATATATTTCTTTTTCGAAATAGTGTATATTATTTTTTGCAAATATGTTATTCTCATATATATATATATATATATATATATATATATATATATATATATGTATATATATATATAATATATATATATATATATATATATATATATATATATATATATATATATATATATATATATATATATATATATATATATATATATTCACTGAAAAAACCATAGGTTTCACACCAGTTATAGTTAGCTGAACATTTTACTCATACAAAACCATTGAAATTCCCACGTTATAGTTAGTTGGACTCACTATAACTCGCGCGCCCGCAATCCACTGCTGATGATGTCACATATTACATCATTCATGACATGGTCAGTGACATCACTGATAACATCACTGATGACATCTCAAATGACATCACTGATGACATCACTGATTACATCTCAAATGACATCACTGATGACAATACTGATGACATTATCCAGTGAATGTGTGTTTCTGAAAAGTACAAATATGTTTTATATATTGAAGAATGAGTGGATGTATGAGTGCCTGGATGAAAGATTTAGTAGGTGCGTTACTAACTGTATGAGTGAGCGATTAAATGTGTCTTACTGAATGCATTGGTTAGTGACTAAACTGTCTGAATATGTGCATCAGTATGTCTGTTGTTGTGTAAGCTGCTGCATGTGTTGATCAGTAGCTATATGAGTGGCTATATGGGTTATTGATTGGTTGTCCAAGTATTTGTATGTGAGGGTGAATGTGTGTGTGGGTGGCTGGGAGGTGTGTGACTCTGTGCATATATGTGTGTGCAGTTGATTCACTTGGTATATGGGTTCAAGAGTGCATATGGAAAGAGCTGTATGGGTGGTTGACTGTCTTCATGGGTGTGTTGGTGAGTGAATGGCTATCTCAGTGCTCCATGTCCAAGTAAGTACATATGTAAAACACAGTGCATGTGAGAGTTGGCATATATAAATGACTATACATGAGAGCCTGTGATTGCGTAAGTGACTGTATGGATCAATGTGTACTTGTATCAGTGATTGTAAAAGAGAGTAAGTATGTGTTAGTAAATGTTTGAATAAGTAAGGTTTAGTGTGGGTCTTCGGAGGGCTGATGGGGCTGCAGTCCACCATCTTGGGAAGGGCAGCCATCCCAGGTCAGCGCTCGAGACATCGCGCCTGCAGGACCCTTAAAAAGCTTGCTCAAGGTGCCTGCGCAGCAACACTAACCCCGGTGGCAGAGGGGCGGTGGACACTGCGGCAGCGCTCTCATCTGGACCATTTTAAAAAAAAACTACTTTGACTTTTTACGTGCACTCTGTTGGCTTACCTGCTGCTTCCCCCTTGTTCCAGCTGGCTGCACCCCTAGCCCCGGTCCGGCACTGGGCCGGTCTTCGGAGGGCTGACGGGGCTGCAGTCCACCATCTTGGGAAGGGCAGCCACCTCTCCCCACATAAGGACTGCCCCATGCGGACGCGCCGAAGTTGCGCCTACGTTAAGCCCGTCTGCGCCCGTCCGCGGCCGGCCGGTGCCCGGGGCACCCCACCATGCCCCTCTTCTGTCTTATTCTGCTACCCAACTCTGCTCTTATCAGGATTCATGGGCCCTCCCCCCCCCTACTCTTATTCGGATCACGGAGCTTGGGCTGGCTCGGGCTAGGCCCTCCACCTTCCTCCCGGTCCCACTGCTGCCTTCATTGGCTTCCCCTCCGGCCCTTCCCCACCCTCCCTCCCTCCCCAATCACACGCCTGTTCCCACAACTTCGGCTTTTCTGCTAAACACTAGGTCTGCAGTCAAGCATCAGCTAGAGCTCTTTAGCTTCTTGGATTCCCATAAACCTGACCTCATGTTTCTAACAGAAACCTGGTATAGACCAGATTCTCTGCCCAATGTGCTGGCAGTCCCCCCCCCCCTCCTACTCGGTCCTTCGTGCCGACCGGCCGGAGGGGAAGATGGGGGGTGGAGTGGCTTTGATCTTCCGCACTGGACTTCATTTTCAGGTTCTTCCTTTCTCTCCCTTACCCACAGCCGACTGCCTAGTAGTATGTTCTGCTTCCTTTCAGGTCCCCGTTACATACGTCTTAATTTACCGTCCCCCCAACCCAATCCAGGGTTCATCCCTGCCTTTCAAGACTTATTGCCACCCTGGTAGTCAATAACACAGCTGTTTTAGTTCTAGGTGATTTCAACTTCTGGCCTGGCGACCTGGAGGAAGATGCCCCGTCAAGAGATTTCTCTCAGCTCCTTTCTGGCCTTAATTTTGTTTCCCACGTCCACTCCCCTGCCCATTCCCGTGGCCACACTCTGGACCAAATCTGGACGCTAAACGTCCCTATTACCACGCCCATTGCTACTCCTTGTGTGTGGTCTGACCACTTCTTGATTTCTTTTTACCTAGATCTTACCTTGGGAAAGACACTCTTCTCCCCGAGAAATTCCTGGGCTAGGAATTGGAGCAAGGTAGACATTCCCGCTCTCTGTGCGATGTTGTCATCTTCCTGCCCTGACCTAAGGGGCGCCCCTTCATTGTCCCAAGTTGCTACGCTCAATGGTTGGCTCTCGAGAGCTTGCGATCAATTAGCTCCTCTGAAACGTGTCACTGTTAGGCGTGCTCACGAGGCAAATAAGTGGTTTTCCCCCCTCCTTAAGACAAAAAAGCTGGAGGTGCGCCAAGCGGAGCGCGCCTGGAGGCTTGATTACTGCCCCTCCCGTAAAGCCCGCTACAAAACTGTATATAAGGAATATAAAAATGCCATCTTACAGGCCAAGACTGACTACTTCTCAGTGAAAATTCTTGCCGCTGAGAGCCCGCCTAGGGAAATCTTCGCCACAGTGCGCGAGCTGGCCTCCTCTGACAGGACATCTCCTAAAATTCCTCCTTCTCAGTTGTTGTGCGACTCGCTCAATATCTATTTCATAGACAAGGTCGTTCTGATCAAATCCAACATCCCTCCCCTTCCCCCCTCTTTCTCTGACCCACAGCCCCTTCTTAATAGGTCGGCTATTAACACCATACCCCCTCTAACCAAGGGGTCTTTCCTTCCCCTCCTGGCCCGCGTTAAATCAGGATCCCCAGCCGACGTCTGCCTGGCCTATGTCCTGCGAAAAATTTTCTCTGATTCTTATTTGCCACCTCTGACTTTCTTGAATGAGTCCCTACGCCAAGGCACAGTGCCTCCTCTCCACAAGGCAGCCGCCATTATCCCTATCCTGAAAAAACCAGGGGCTGATCCTTCTTCCCCTGCCAACTACCGTCTGATTTCGCTCCTTCCTTTTTTGGGTAAGGTTCTTGAGACTCATGTCACCCAGACACTGAGCTCCTTCGTGGAGGACAGCGGCTATCTTGCTCCCTGTCAGTCTGGCTTCCGTCCCCGACACTCGACCGAGAAGGTGGTCATTTCGGTCATGGACCAGCTCAGGGAAGGACTAGACACCAACACCCCCCAGGCCCCTCGTCCTCCTCGACCTATCCGCCGCCTTCGACACGGTTGATCACTCCATCTTATTATCTCGTGTCAGGGCGGCGGGTATAGGGGGCTCGACTTTGGCCTGGATTAGGTCTTTCCTTAATGGCCACACTCAGGCTGTCCATCTAGCCGATTTTTCAGCTCCCCTGCGAGAAGTTCAGTGTGGGGTTCCTCAAGGGTCCTCCCTCTCTCCCTTACTATTTAATTTGTACATCCTCCCTCTTGTGTTTGCTCTGCAACAGATGGAGGTCACGGTGTACAACTATGCCGATGACCTCCAGCTGATCTTTAACCTTTCCCCTTCCCAATCCGGTGTCCATTCTTTTCAGTCGGTCATGCTGTTTATCCGGGATTGGATGAATTACAACCATCTGAAACTCAACCCGGATAAAACTGAGTTAGTTTTGACAGGCGGTTGTGGCAGTCCCTGGTCCCCCATCTTTTGGCCCCGTCCCTAGGTCTCCCCCCTTCACCCTCCCCCTCTGTCAAAACCCTCGGCATCACCATCAATCATCAACTCACCCTTCATTCCCAGATTAGTTCTGTTGTGTCTTCCTGTTTTTTTATGCTCTGAACTATTCGGAAAATGTCCCGCTTTTTTTCTGTCCCTGCCCTTAAACTGATTCTGATGGCGACGGTTCTTTCTCGGCTAGACTATGGGAACAACGTGTATAACGGTGTTCCCGCCTATGCCCTCCAGCGCCTTCAGTCAGTTCAGAACCAGGCGGCCCGGTTGATTTTCGGGCTGCCCAAATTCCACCACTCCTCACCCTTACTGAAGTCTCTTCACTGGCTGCCGATCAAGGAGCGGGCTTTATTCAAATTAGGTTGCACCACTTTTCAAGCCTGAGCGGCAACGGCACCTGCCTATATTTCCTCGGCAATTCAAGCTTACCATCCGACTAGGGAGCTGCGCTCCTCCTCTATGTGCCTTCTGACAGTTCCCCGATTCAAGAAGAGTCGGATGGGGGGCCTGAAATTCTCTGTCCTGGCCCCTTCCTTCTGGAATTCCCTTCCGCTGGCCTTACGCTCAGCTCCCTTCTATATGGAGTTCCGAAAATCACTCAAAACTTATCTCTTCTTGAAAGCTTTCCCTTCCTAAAAATTTTCCTGCTCCCCTGTTCCTGGTTTTAGTGTTCACCAGTGCCATGAAGCCGCATGGCATACGTGCGCTTTATAAATTATTTTAAATTAAATTAAATTAAGTATAACTGTGTAGTTGTGGAAATGGGAGTGTGATTGATTCTTTGCATAACTGACTAGGTGTGTGAGTAACTCTGTGGATGAGTGTCAGCGTGTGAGTGTCTGTATAGGTGTATGAGTGGATATGATAGTGTTCTATTGATGAGTGACTGTATGTATGAGTGATTGTATGGGTGAATGAGTGGATGTGTGTGTAGACCTAGAAATCAGTGAGTGCGTATGTAGTTACTGGTATTGGTCTGTCAATCATTTCAGGAATGGTACTTTGTATTTAACACTGGGTGTATCAAAGGTTAGATTAGAGTGTGAGGAGGTGCATCGTATTATCACATGAATGATGTCATCAGTGATGTCATCAGTGATGTCATTTGAGATGTCATCAGTGATGTCATCAGTGATGTCATTTGAGATGTCATCAGTGATGTCATCAGGGATGTCACTGACCATGTCATGAATGATGTAATATGTGACATCATCAGCAGTGGATTGCGGGCGCGCGAGTTATAGTGAGTCCAACTAACTATAACGTGGGAATTTCAATGGTTTTGTATGAGTAAAATGTTCAGCTAACTATAACTGGTGTGAGACCTATGGTTTTTTCAGTGAATTTCAAAGGTTTTTTAAATGCTAATTCCTAACTATAAAGAGTGTGAAACCTATGGTTTTTTCAGTGAATTTCAAAGGTTTTTTTTAAATGCTAATTCCTAACTATAACGATTGTGAAACCTATGTTTTTTTTAGTGAATTTCATAGGTTTTTTAAAACCGAATTCCTAAGTATAACGTTTGTGAAACCTATGGTTTTTTCAGTGAATTTCATAGTTTTTTTAAAAGCTAATTCCTTTGTATATCGACTTTGTAACCTACGATTATTATTTTTTTATTAGCTGTTTTTTACAACAATTAATTATATATATATATTTTTTCAATTATTTGTTCAATGTATATATATATTTTTTACATTTTTTCCTGGTGCCCTCAGGGTGCGCGCACCGGTAAGCTCTCCCGAGAGCGCTCCGAGAGCGCTATTTCTGCGTTCGTAAAAATAAATATGTATGAAAAGTAAATAATAATGCAAGACATTTAGTACCAGACTTATAAAAGCAGTATTTTTGATTTACGAAATGAAAATGATTTTGCATTTCCGTAAAGCTATCAAAACGTCACTCAGGCGAGCCGCGTAAGCGCCCCCGGAAGCGCCTACGTTCGCGTCGCGTAAGCACCCCCGGAAGCGCTCCGGTGCGCGCAGCGTAAGCGCGTCATGTCATGTGACCTTAAAATAACTCTTTTCATTGGTTGCTAACAGTGTTTTTTTTACAAAGAATGAAATTTCCCACCCATTTCCTTCACTTCTTCTTTCTCTTTTGTGACTGCAGGACCTGTCTTTTTGCTCTCGAATCTTTCTTGGATTACCATGGCTGCCAGAGCATCCAGCAGCGAAGATGACACAGAGGGATTTATAGATGAAGAGGTTCCTCAGCCCAGGATAAAAGAACACTTCATATGGAAGTTTTTTTTCCATTCCAGATGATAAAAAAAAGTAAATGCTCCAGAGGTGGAGTGCAGGATTTGTCACACTGTCCTGTCACGGGGTGACCCCACCAAAAATAATTCATTCAGAAACTCCACCATGATTTGCCACATCGAGAGGAGGCACCCCCAGAACTATGCCCGGGAGAGTGTCAGGGCTCTGGCACGAGAGGCTCCCAGTGATGGTGCCTCTCCTTCAACCGGAGGACCATCTACATCAGTGAGGGGGCGATCACAAGAGCTGATCCCTAATATTCTATAGGAGAGGGGTCCCAGACACAAAGCTAACAATTACAATTTTCAACAAACATTTAAGTCTTAATTAAGCTAGACTCAAGCAGCTGATGGCGAGTTAGGTGGTCTGCATCTATTTTATCTTGGACTCTATAAGAGCTTATTTTTCCGTGGACCTTGGATCAAGGAATCACATGAATTATTGTTTTTGAGTTATGATTAATATCTATCACGAGCGAATCTGACTATTTCCCCATTCCGTCTTAAACCTTTGGCACTTTCCCTCACTTCACCCCCTCCCTGTTGTGTATGTGGGCACACTTATATAAGAAGTTTGTAATGTGAGGCTGATGAAATCCAACCAATGTATGGTAACCATGCAAATTTGAAATAAATCTTTTTGCATTCATTTTTTTGTCTTTTCTGTAAATGTTTGTTGAAAATTGTAATTGTTAGCTTTGTGTCTGGGACCCCTCTCCTATGTAACACTTAATCACCCAGGTCCCTTGACTTTATTGGGTTTAACCCTTTGTGTATACCGATCCCTGATATTCAGCCTGCTTTTAATAGAGGCGTAATTAAATGCAGAGATTGTGATCAGCTACTTTGCTATGGGGAACAAAGTGTTCTGCTCATGGTTCGAGCATTAGACAACCACCGCTGCCGTCCCCAGCCCTAATTTTGTTTTTAGTTTTTTGCTCCTGTTGAGCAGTTTCCCATTCCCTGTTTTTGTTTTTATTAAAAGAAAGGAAAAAAGAAGGAAAAAAAAGTTCTTTTCAGAACTACCTCCAATTCTCATTAAAGAGCTGTATTCTTAAAAAAATGAAAAAGAGTAAGTGAAGTGCATTGCAGTGAGAGAGGAGAGGAAAATGAGTGAGAAAGCAAAGAAAGGGACGAGAGGGGAAAGGAAGTGAAGTAGGGGGACTGAAAGAAGGTGAGTGTGGGGAAGGAGAGTGAGGAGAAGGAGAGTGAACATGGGGAATGTGGATAAGTGAAGAAAAGGTAGTAAAGGAATGGGGTATGGAAGGGTAAGAAAAGAGCAGTGATGTTTAGGAAAGAGTGGAGATACAGACTGGATAAAGACAAGTGAGTGTGAGACCAGGCAAGTAAGGCAGTGAAGAAACAGAGAAAGTGAAAGAAAAAATAAGAGTAGAAGACTGAAGGCCTCATTTATGCACCTGCCTCACAGCAGGCGTAAGACTGACGCAGGCCCTTTAACATGGGCCTGGCCCCATGTGAAAGGATGCATTGCTGGGGTTGCGTCACTTTTGTAACACACTCCAGCAATGCATCACTTTTGCGCTTACAGATACGTCAGAAATACTGACGTATCTGTAACTCCTTGCGACATAATGCGTCATACATTAAATATGACGCATGAGTAGAAGACTGAAGGCCTCATTTATGAGGCCATGCGTCACTTTTACGCTACCGGTGCGTCACTTTTTGTGACGCCCCAGTGCTGTAAAAAAATGCACCTTGTTGAGTCATATTTACAAAGTGATGCATCTAGGTAGATGCGTTACTTTGTAAACCCCTGCGCCACATTATACCTGCGTCAGGTGTAATGTATGCAAAGGGGGCATATTGACGCAAGAAAGGGTCGTAGAGGTGACGCAGTGAAATCTATGAGATTTCATTGCGTCACTTTTAGGACACCATTGCGTCAAAATCTTGCGCCTGCCTCACAGCAGGCGTAAGACTGACACAGGCCCTTTCCCATGGGGCTGGCCCCATGTGAAAGGATGCATTGCTGGAGCTGCATCACTTTTGTGACACACTCCAGCAAAGCATCACTTTTGCGCTTACAGATATGTCAGAAATACTGACGTATTTGTAACTCCTTATGACATAATGCGTCATACATTAAATATGACGCATGAGTAGCATATTCTTGTCTGGGTACCAATTTTATTATTCTGCATCCATTTTCTGCTTCCATACAAACATGTCAAACATTGCAAGAGTCTTGTAAATATGCCCCTCTATGCATCTCCCCACCATTTCATATGGTTTTCTATCTGGTATTCCTATCCCTCTCCATACATTCACTGCTTCCACCCATGCTAAAGGTTGCACAAGGCGCTTCAAAATAAAGAGCATATTTACAAGACCAATGAAACCATTACACAATTTCTAACCCAGCATTGAATCCAAGCATAAAAAACAATTTATAAAGAAGTCTACCTTATAAACACACAGCTATGTCAAAGATTGCGCACGCAGCTTGTAAATATGTCTCTCTTTTTTTGTATATTCTATCTCAATTTATGCCATTTAAAAAAATAATTTCAAGCAATGCATCCTTTCACATGGGGGCAAGCCCCATGTAAAAGGGCCTGCGTCAGTCTTACGCCTGCTGTGAGGCAGGCGCAAGATTTTGACACAACAGCGTCCTAAAAGTGACGCAGTGAAAACTCATAGATTTCACTGCGTCATTTGTACGACCCTTCTTTGCGTCAATATGCCCCCTTTGCATACATTATACCTGGCGCACGTATAATGTGGCACAGGGCTTTACAAAGTGACGCATCTACCTAGATGCGTCACTTTGTAAATATGACTCAACAAGGTGCAATATTTACACCAATGCTGTGTCACAAAAAGTGAAGCACCGGCGGCGTAAAAGTGATGCATGGCCTCATAAATGAGACCCTAAAGCGCACCACAGGGAAAAACAATGTAAAAAATTGTAGTAAAAAATAATTTCCAGCAATGCATCCTTTCACATGGGGCAAGCCCATGACCTTACCTTATGTAATGTGAGAGATGTTAACATTGTGAGAGTCTACCTTATAAACACACAGCTATGTCAAAGATTGTGCACGCAGCTTGTAAATATGCACCCAGACAAGAATATGAAATGCCGTGAGAGATGTTATCATTGTGAGAGTCTACCTTATAAACACACAGATATGTCAAAGATTGCTTTGTCTGGGTACATATTTACAAGCTGTGTGCACAATCTTTGACATAGCTGTGTGTTTATAAGGTAGACTCTCACAATGTTAACATCTCTCACAGCATTTCATATTCTTGTCTGGGTGCATATTTTATTATTCTGCATGCATTTTCTGCTTGCACCCATGTCAAAAATTGTGCCAAAGTCTTGTAAATATGCCCCTCTTTATCTTATATTCCATCGCATTTGATACCATTACTGAAATACTTTATGCATCTCCACACCATTTCATATGGTTTTCTATCTGCTATTCCTATCCCTCTCCATACATTCACTGCTTCCACCCATGCTAAAGGTTGAACAATGTGCTTCAAAAAAAGGAGCATATTTACAAGTCCAATGAAACCATTACACAATTTCTAAATCCAAGCATAAAAAAACAATTTATAAAGAAGTCTACCTTATAAACACACAGCTAACATTATGGAAAAAGGTAAAAATATAGGGCCAGGTGTAGGAACCCTAATACCGGTCGGAAACGGCTGGTTTCGGCCGTTTCCGACCAGTATTAGGGTTTTCTAATGTAGGAGCATGCTTTACAGAATCGGTATTTTACCGAATCTGTATTTACAGATTTGGTAAAATTACCGAATCTGTAAATACAGACTCGGTAAAAATACCGAATCTGTAAAAGCACATGTAGGTAGCACATCTTTGAGTGCCGCAGGCCTTTCAGATTCGGTATTTTACCACCCAATGCAATTGGGTGGTAAAATACTGAATCCAGGTGTGCATGCACATGTGTGCATGCACACCTAGCCATGTGACAGACAGACATGCCATTAGGGCATGTCTGTGTGCCACATGGCTCACATGCCCGTCTTTGGGGTGCTAGAGGGTGTCAAAGTGACACCCCTTGCACCCTTGTTAAAATCGGAATTTACTGATTCTGTAATTACAGAATCGGTATTTCCCATTGATTCCTATGGGCTTCAAAGCCCATAGGAATCAATGGGCAATACCGAATCGGTATTTACAGAATCGGTAAATACTGAATCTTAACGATTCGGTATTTACAGATTCTGAAATACCTACATCTCCCCCCTTCATATTTACCACTTCTTAAATACCGAATCGGTAAAATTCGGTATTTAAGAAGTGGTAAATAGGAATTACCTACATCGGGCCCATAATTCCTTAATTCAAAGAGACACACACTATGATACTTGTCAAAAATCTTTAAGCTCTCTATCTTTTATAAAATAATCATTACTCACCTTTATAAATGCTTTGGAAGATGTCAAACAGTGTCAGTCACAGTCAACAGATATTCTTAAGCAGAATCTCTGAACAATGCTTCCATCACTGGGAGCCTTTCAATATTGGCACTGATTCTTTCTGATTTCAGAGCCATATTCTTGCACATAGCCAATAAAAATTGTTCCCACACAAATTCAAAACCAAACTGCACATTTTAATTGGTTGTAGATTTCAAGTCTTTGAAACTCACATAACATTCACCCATCCCCCCAGTGCTCATTCACCAAGTAACCATGGTAACTCCCTCTTAAACCAACACACAGTTCACAAGTTCATTTTACTATGTTGCGAAAAAATCCATCAAGGCTGCTTGAACTCTCAATCTACTAGCTAATGAAATGCAATGTTTCTTTAAATTACTTTTCCTCAACCATTGAAATTACTTCTTTAAAAAAAAAAAAAGCATGCACCCCAATTTTCAGTGGAGATTTTTAACACATCTCCAATCATTTCTAGTTATTCATCTGCACTGATTCTCAAACACTTTTTTTTCATAATCAAACTGCCATTTCATTTCAACAACTCGTCTGACTAGAAGCACATCTACCTTCAAAATGACAAAAGTCTGGTTTGTGGGTCATAGCTATGTCCACTGGGCTCAAAAATACGCAGATAACAGAGGTAGTTACAATCTTGATTTACCAAATGTGGACATTGTATGGATTGGACAAAGAGGATTGAGGAGTCACCAATTGATACCATTGGTAAAATCCTTTATGCATTTACCACACCCTGACCTTATTATTGTGCACTGTGGTGGAAATGACTTAGGCACTTTGACTAGAGTAGGTCTGAAAAAGCTTTTAAAGGACATCTTTGGGCAATTGATGTCACTTTTTCCAAAAACTGCCTTGGAATTTACTAATATATGCCAAAGGCAAAAATGGAACTGGTCCAACCAATTTTGTCCACAGATTGAGAAAGCAAGGAAACATGTAAATAAATCTGTTTCTGCTTTCCTCAGAGACTATGCTATGGGTTCCATTTACCACAACAACTTGCGTTACAACATGCAAGACATCTATAGGAGAGATGGTGTGCATTTTACAGATGAGGGGAATAGAGTTTTCCTCTTGAATATGAGACTCTGCATTGGTACCTACTTGTAGGTACAAAAAACACCCACATAACACAACAGCTCTTTTCAGAGCTAACTTACCTCTAAACACTCTACATTATTTTTTTACTCTATTTTTTTACACTGTTTTTCCCCGTGGTGCGCTCAGGGTGCGCGTACCGGAGAGCGCACCTGGGAGCGCATCCAGCGCTTACCCCGCGAAACGTTAAAAAAAAAAGTTTTTTTGCCCTTCAGGAGCCTTCTAGGCCCCCCTCAGTAAATCTAGGGGGTCAGGGGGTGTCTACTCTGCCCCCTTTTAATCATATCCCCCTTTCTTTTTTTACCTCTTATGTCTCGATTCTACCGAGACACAAGATGGCGGACTCTCAGGACTGTTTAGAATGTTGACAGACACCCGATAGCCAATCAGGTTTCCGCTCGCGCACTCCCGTAGCGCGCCGGGTGCGCTCCCCGGTACGCGTACCGGAGAGCAGACGGAGCGCGCCTATAAATATATATGTGTTTTTGAAGTTCATTTAAAAAAAACACTGGGGCAATTTTCACCAAATATAGCAAAGGCACATCTGCGTACCAGTCCCTACAATTTTGCCAAGTTTGGCGTAATTCCGTTCAACGGTTCGGGCTGTAGACTTGTCAGACCGTCCTATGGAAATTAACATGGGGAAAACACGTTTTGGGACCCCCCTTTTTTCTCAGCCCCCACTTCAGGAATCGCCCCGAAACTTTCAGGAAAGGAGCGCAGCGGAGCTGGCCAAAATTTTGGAAAATTACACACAAATTCCTCAACTGGCGCCAGAGTTATTCCCAATAGAATGTTGCGGATTTCCTATGGTAGCCAATCCTAACTATAACTACCTACTGGCGACCGCCAGTAGGTAATATATATATATATATATATGAATGAGAATAACATATTTATATATATATATATATATATATATATATATATATATATATATATATATATATATATATATATATATATATATATATATATATATTACCTACTGGCGGTCGCCAGTAGGTATATATAGTTAGGATTTTTTCCCTATGGGATTTTTGAAAATTCTATGTCTAATAACTTTGGCGTTTGTGGACGGAATTGGCTGAAATTTTCTGGAAAATGGAACATTTTGTTTCTGAGCAGCCACTGGAAATTTGGGGGGAGTTGGTCCAGGGGGGGCCGAGAAAAAAGGGGGGTCCCAAAACGTGTTTTTAACATTGAGTTTTCCATAGGGCGGTTAGCCTCACTTTTAGCCCGAACGGCTGAATGGATTTGCACGAAACTTGGCAAAATTGTAGGGACTGGTAGCCCGATGTGCCTTTTGTAGGTCTCAATATATGTGCTGCAGTGGATTTTGAGAAAATAACGTTCAAAAAAAGATATATATCTGTAAGCGCGGACCAGGCAGCGCCCCGGTACGCGTACTTGACGCGTAACGGAACTTCGCGTAGCGAAGTTGATTGGCTCTCCGGTGTCTGTCAACATTCTAAACAGTCCGGAGCGGCCGCCATCTTCTCTCTCGGTAGGATCGAGAGACAAGAGGAGGTCAAAAGCGAAGGGGCAAATGACCTTAAGGGGGCATAGTAGATACTCCCTGACCCCCTAGGTTTGATGTGGAGGCTTTAAAGGGGCCCCGCTAAGCAAAAAAAAAAAACATTTTTTTTTGTTTTTTTTCGTGGTTAGCGCCCGGTACGCGAACCGGGAAGCGTACTGGGGAGCGTATCACAATAAAAAATGAATGATAGACTTTTCAAATGCTGTATGTTAATTGATTGTTGGTTTTGTTGATTATTTTTTTTTTTTTTAAACTTTTTTTATTGTGTTTCATAATTTATTAAACTTTCTAACATTTCATTGTCAGAAATTTCATAATCATGGAATATAGATTGTAGTCTCTGAGGTTGTAAAATGTCCTCATTTGCAAGGAGGTTATCTACTGCTTGCACACATTGCAGTAGTTCTTGGTCCCATGTTTCATCCATAAATTCAATCTCATTTGGATCAATGATTTCTGTGTTGGACTCTGGAAGGACAATTTCAAATGAAATGTTTTGTTCACTTTCCATTTTTCCTGAAATTTGCATAAAAAAAATATATATTAGTAGAGGTAGGGCACTGTTGGGATTAATTTTAGATAGGCAGTTTTTATCAGAGAATTTATCTTTGGGCAGTGTATAGTATCAGAGTGGAAGTAGGAATATAAAAAAGTGTATCTAAATTTATAAGTACTACAGAGGGATAGTATATAACTAACAGAAAAAGTTTGCCATATTAACTTAAAGTGCACAATATACTTCAGTTTTAAAAATAACAACTTACCTTTAAAAAGAAGTTGAAGTTATTAATGAAAATCCAAATGAAATGTACACCAGGAAGTAGTAGTCAAAATGGCTGTGTTTCCTTCTCTTCCTTTATATATATTCGGGTACATAACCAATCAAATGTCAGGTAAAAAAAGTAGAAAATGAAAGTAACATTTTAATTGGTTGTCAATTCCAACACTTCAGATGTGTTTTGTGAAGTAATTTACCTCACGGTATTTAGAGAGGACTACAGGCTAAATGGCTAAATGGAATTCCAATCAAATTTGTGAAAATGGTAGGGATTGGTATGTAGTATGAGCTATTCTATATTTGGTGAAATTGTCTCCAGTGGCTTTTCTGTGAACTACTTTCCCACCTTTTTTGATGGTGCGCTTCCCAGGAAGCGACCCGGTACGCGAACCGGTGAGCGCCCTGGTACGCGAACCTTAAGCGTAACGGGAGTCCACCATTTTGTGTTTCGGTCGAATTATGATACAAGATGGAGGGCAAATAATGTTCAGAATGGGTAGAAGGGGGCACGGTAGACTTATCTTGACCCCCTAGGTTTTGTGAGGGTGGCTGAGGAGGCCCATATGTGCGGAAAAAAAAACATTTTTTTTAAAAATTTCGCGAGGTTAGCTCCCGGTACGCGTACCGGGTAGCGCACCAGGGAGCGTATTTTGTTGAAAATTAGTGAAAATAGTTAGAGTAAAAAAATAATTGTGAGTGATTAGATGTAGGGTAGCTCTGAGAAGAGCTTTTGGGTTTATGGTACATTTAGGTACTTATAAGTAGGTACCAATGCACATTTTTAAATTCAGAGTGAAAACTCTGTTGCCCTCATCTGAGAAGTGAACTCCATCTCCTCTGTAGATATCTTGCATGTAGTAACGCAAGTTATTGTTGTACAGGGAGCCCATTCCATGGTCTCTCATGTAAGCTGAAACAGATTTGTTTACATGCTTCCTCGACTTCTCAATTTGTGGACAAAATTGGTTTGACCACCTCCATTTCTGTCTTTGGCATATATTTGAATATACCAAGGCAGTCTGAGGAAAAAGTGCCATTAATTGCTCAAAGGTGTCCTTTAAAAGCATTTCCAGACCTACACCAGTCAAAGTGCCCAAGTCATTACCTCCACAGTGCACAATTAACAGGTCAGGTTTTGGCAAATGCATAAAGGTTTTCACCAATGGTATCAATTGGTGACATTTTAATCCTCTCTGGCCAAACCACTTAATTTCCACATCTTGTAAATTGAGGTTAGGTAAATTCCTGCTTTCAACGTACCTTTGAGCCCAGTGAATATAACTATGACCAACAATCCAGACAGAAAACATGGTGAGAGAAGGTTCTCCTGCAGTCAGATGAAGTGTGGCAATGAAATGGCAGTTGAAAAAATGTGAGTTTGAAATGAAAAAAACTGTGGAGTTTCTGTGTTCATGAAGTAGTAACAGTGATTGGTGGATTTTGATTGATGAAAACAGAAAGTTAGGGTGTAGAGATGTGTTCTTTGAAAGATGTATTTTGAGTGGTCAATAAAAAATCATTAAATGAAAGAAAGCACTGGATATGCAGGTGCACTGAGAGTTCAGAGTTCAATTGCAACATTGTTGTGTGAATTTGCAAACACCAGAGTTTCTCCAAGAGGTGGTTGCTATGGAAAATAGGCAGAAAGGGCAGAGGGGGAAGGGTTTTCATTTGAAAAAAAGTGAGGGAAGAGTTTTGATTGGGTGACATGAGAAATATGTGTGAAGAATTACACCATTTCTGTGCTTTTGATAGCTGCAGACTCTGGAGTGCATACCTTTTGCTCTGCTGAAGACAAATTGGTGTGTTTCTTAGACTGTTTTCAAACTCAAAGTATTTGCTAAGGTGAGAAAATATTTCTTTACTTTAGATAGAGAATAGTGTGCTTTAAGGAGAAAATTATGATTTATGTGGCGCAATTTGCTAGTAAATATGCTCTCACATGTGCATGGAAATTTTTGATTTTGAATGTTTTTGTTATATAGCCATGTTAAAAGTGACGCAACCATGCTGGAAAGCCAATCAAAAAATGCTTTCATGTGTTTTAATGACATTTTAAGTCATTTTCTGATGTGCAGTGTTTAGAAATTATGATTTGAAAATCGTTTTTGTGGAAAAGGAATTGTTTTTAAATTCATGACAAGGATATAATGGTGTATGGTTATTTATAAGGCAATTGACTGTCCTTGATGTTATTTTTCTCATTTTAGTGTAAGACCTTTCTCTGTGGCGCAAATTGCTTGTAAATATGCTCTTACATGTGCATGAAAATTTTAATTATCAATGTTTGTGTTACATAGCCATGATAAAAGTGAACCAACCATGCAGGAAAGCCAATAAAAAAACGCTTTCATGTGTTTCAATGACATTTTAAGTCATTTTCTCATGTGCAGTTTTTTGAAATTATGATCTGAAAATCGTTTTTGGGAAAAAGGAATTGTTTTTAAATTCATGAGAAGGACATAATGGTGTATGGTTCTTTATAAGGCAATTGACTGTCCCTGATGTTATTTTTCCCATTTTAATGTCAGACCTTTCTTTGTGGCGCAAATTGCTTGTAAATATGCTCCCACCTGTACATTGAAAATTTTGATTTTGAATGTTTATGTTACATAGCCATGTTAAAAGTGACCCTACCATGCAGGAAAGCCAATCAAAATACGCTTTTATGTGTCTTAAGGACAATTTAAGTAATTTTCCCATGTGTAGTGTTTTGAAGTTATGATTTGAAAATCGTTTTTGAGGTAAAGGAATGTTGTTAAAATTTATGTTCGCCATATGCCCCCAAATTTCTTTCTCAGGGTTGCAGCAGGGTGTTCTTGAGACACCCCTGCACTTTTGGAATAAATTCCTAATTTGTGATGAGCAAATTGTTAATCGCAAATTGCACCTTCATTTATATGAGCCTCCTAGCCCATGGAAATGAATGGGTAATTTGCAATTAGCAATTTTCTCATCGCAAATTTGGAATGGTAAAGAATCGCTATTTATTCCTTAAAATTCGCTTTTTTGGAAATGCAAAATAGTTATATGATACATATGGCGGTTGATGTCTAACAAGATAAGAAGCTTATGGATACATTTATGATGACTGGTGCAATGAAGTAGAAATCACTTACTTCATTGGTAGGCCTTTACAATAAATTATCTCCTCTGTATTCTTCATCAAGCATAACTTTAATCTGCAATCCTGAGTAGGCCTCACCTTAAACAAACCTCTGGATAGGCCACATCTTATTGTCATCCTGATTTAATCATTTATAATTCTAGGGACAGATTTATGATAGGTGTATACCTCTTTTGTGCCACTTAGAAAACATTGTCCATGGGGAAATGACTTAAAATGTCATTAAGACACATGAATGTTTTTTTTTTAAACGTTTGCAATTTTTTTGGGTCACTTTCAACATGGCTATGTGTCTGAAACAGTCAAAATCTAAATTTGCAATGCACTGGTGGGAGCATATTTACAAGGAATGTGCTTCATGGGGAAAGGTCTTATAATGTAATATGGGAAAAATGACATTAGAGATACTGAAATGCCTTATAGAGAAGCATACACCATTATGTCCTTGTCATAAATTTGCAAACCATTACTTTTCCCCAAAAACGATTTTCAAATTATATTTAGAAAACAGTGCACATGTGGAAATTACTTAAAATGTCAATAATTCAAAATTTGTGATTCCTTAAATGCAATGTATAAAAAAAAAATATGTAAAAAATGATATTAAGGATTTGGAAACTACCACCAACTTGTAGTTTGTGGTAATTTGCGAATTCTTTTCAAAAAGCATTTTTTTTAAAAAAAAAAAAAGGTCCCATATGACGCCCATACATGCCATTAGGGCATGTAGGTGTGCCATGTGCTCCCAAATTTCTTTTTCAGGGGTGCAGCAGGGTGTTCTTGAGATACCCCTGCACGCTTGAAAAAAATCCTATTTTGTGATGAGCTAATTGCTAATCACAACTTGCAACATTAATTCCTATGAGCCTCCTAGCCTATGGAAATGAATGGGTAATTTGCAATTAGCAATTTGCTCATTGCAAATTAGGAATAGTAAAGAATCGCTATTTATTCCTTAAAATTTGCTATTTATAATATGTAAAATATTTTGATGATACATATGGCAGTTCATCTGTAACAAGATAAGAAGCTTAGGGATAGATTTATGATGAGTGGCGCATCCCCAGGGATGTGACAGTCATCCTGCGCCACTGTTCCGCCACCCATGGTGTGCTGCATTTACAATGCGGCGCAGCATGGGGCAAAAAAGGCACAGATGCGTGACGCATCTGTGCTGTAAAGGTGGCGCATTGCTGGAGTTGTATCGTAAGTGCGATGCAGCTCCAGCAAGGATCAGGGGTGCCCCATCTATACAATGCTGCGTCAAGACCTATGCCAGCTTCAAGCAGGCGCAGGGTTTTGAAGCAGCTTTCTCCTATCTGATTGTAAATGCGGCACACCATGGGTGGTAAAGCAGTGGTGCACATTAACTGGTGCATGCCTGGGGATGTGCCATTTAATATAAATCTGCACTTTAACATTTGAGTATGTGCAGGGGACACAGAGTCGTTGAGGCTTATCCAAGGTTAAGAACAGATGAGTCCTGTTCAGTGAAAAATTAGACATAGGCTTCACCTGCTCAGCATCGCTGGACATGGCTAAATAATAGCTGCAAAATGTTACTCTTGTTAAATAATTTTACTATTATAATCTGTGAGATTTGTCTCTTACTCTGCAACATCTCATTGTTGTTGTCTTTCTTTAAAGATAAAGACAACCTCAACATGAGCGACAATCTGCAATCAGTTGATTTTGACCTCATCATTGAACTTGTAATTGAAACATCAGTGGATGTTGATCCATTGGATGATTTAAATCCTGAGGATGAAGAAGAGCGTGATGAGGATGCAGATTTGTCCGAATTATATGATATAGGATGGGAAGCTGACCTGCTTGAGCCTTTGGAATTATAAACATTTATTTTTAAAATTTATAATCAATAAAAAGTAAAAAGGTAAACCGTTTAATTTAAAAATAAAGACACCTTCAAAAACAGGTTATGTGTAGTGTCTTCAATAAAATATTAAAATATGCTCATAAAATTAGATCAGATTCACATATAAAATAGCATAGGTAACATAAATATAAATCTCATTTCTTTTCTGCTATTTCTGTATTGTAAATTTGCAAGGACTAAAAAATCTTCTATTTAAAATGTCAAGTAGTGTGTTATGTTTTTGATCACTATTACTGATTTACTGTTTGATAATAATGTTTAATAACATTTTTATTATATTTTTCCTCAGATTCAACTATGCCTACAAAAATAAGAGAGATGAAGGCTGCAAAACGTCAAAGACAGCAGGAGAAAAAAAAATGCAGCAGTCCTCTAACAAAAAGATTTCTCAAGCGATGAAGAAAGCACCGGGTAAGAGCTCTAAATATTTCATAAAAAATATTTCTAATAAAAAAAATATTAGTACAGAAAATGTTTCAATCCATAACAACACAAGTAAATCAAATGGAAAGAAAAGGACAAATGAAAATGTTACTGCTAGAGCAAGAGATAAATCTGTGCATGATAGTAGAAGGAAACAACAGTTTACGGAGATTCGTAAACGAATGTTCCGTAACAGGATAATTGGCAATTTGTTAAAAAATATTAAGAAAGGTCAACAGAAATTAGTTTTTTATAGGAGAAAAAAAAAAGTTGAGAAAGTTATTGATCAGGCTTTTGAAATTAAACGTAAGTTATTTATTTTGATAATCAATAGAATTAGGAAGCTAAACAAGGCAATTTTTGATTTCAAAAGAAATAGTAGATGGAAGAGAATAGTTAATCGTAGTAATTTTTGTGAAGTTTTTTCTGGAGAATGGATACATAGTTCAAGCTGTGAGGCATTTTTTAATGAAGAGAGTTATTTCCAGGATAATGATTTGGTGCATGCAGTTGACATCAGTGGTCGTGCTTATGAAGTGAAAGATGGTTGTCCAGTTGAAAAAGAAAAACTTGTGACAACAGAGGCAGAAGAGTTGTTAGGTAATGAGGTTTTAGGAAGACGTGCTAAGGGTCCTGTGTACACCTGGAAGTGTAGTAGTATTTGCAGTGTGCGACAGGATTCCATCAATTTGCTTTGTGATTTTGTACGGTCATTTAACAAGAAAAGTTTGAAGCAGAAAATGAGGTTGTTGCAAGAATTAGATCCTTGCAGAGTGAGAGAAGTGACAGGTTTGCATGGTCATTCACTGGCTTGTCTTTCCAGGAGAGTATGCCAGAGTGTTTTTCATCATTTCAGGATGCTAGCAGTGCATCATAACAAAGTGAGGAAGTTAGTTAGACTGTTGTATTATGCTAAGAGTCCAGCAATTATGCTGAAACAATTATGCGCTGCTCTTTTGCATGGTTCTGAAATAGATGTGAGGAATATATGTGAAGAAATTGAGTTTTGTTACTTTGGAAGTAAAGAGGAGAATGTTGAAATTGAGCAAGAAATAGAGGGTCATTTGGAAGATACTGTACATGTTTCCAGTACAGATAATTTCCAGAGGGAAATTGCGACGTTTGACATGAAATCAAGTGAGAGGCCTAATTTCACTTGTGTGTGTTGTCGACGCACTTATTATAAGAATCAGACTAAGTTAGTGGATTTATATGCAAAAAGTGAAAGGGAAAATAATAGTGAATGGAAGGATTTTGCAACATACTTGATGGTAGAAAATTGTTTTGATTTGGGATTGGATCAACGTGTGTGTACTTATTGTTGTAACAAATTAAAACAAAACCAGATGCCTGCTAGAGCAGTTCATAATAATCTGGAATTGGTTGAGATTCCTTCTGAATTGAAGGATTTAAATACTTATGAATCTATTTTGATTCAAAGTATCCATCCCTTTCAGGCTATTGTGAGAATGGAGCCAAAGACAGGGAAATTGCCTCCATCAGATTTACAGAGAGGATTAAAGGGAAGAGTTGTTTATTTGCCTCTAGATTTGAAGAAAAACATTAACACAATTGGAGTAGAAAAAGTGGAAGAGGAACCTCTGGTTATCTTAGTTAATGGGGTTCCGACAAAGAATAAGAAAATATGGCAAGATTTAGTAGATGTTAGGAAAGTTAAAAAGGCAACATTGTATTTGAAAAAAAATAATAAATACTATAAGAATGTATATGTTGCAGAAGAGGAAGTAAGTGAGGAAGAGGATAGCGATTTGTGTGCTGGTCAAATTGAGAAAGTAGAACCCTCTACTAGTGAGGAAATATATGAACATTATAGTGTTCATCCTTTGCATTCAAAGGAAGTCATGGGGAATGCTATTGAGTTGTTTCAAATGAAACAAGCCAAAGGGAGTCCCATTAGTGTTTGGGAGGAAAGTTTGGAAGCTCGGTGTTTCCCACAGCTTTTTCCAACAGGTCAGGGAGGAAGATATGATGAGCGACCTCATCAAATTCCTGCTTCTGAATACCGGACTTTGCGATTGTATGCAGGAGATGCTAGGTTTCGACAATGCATTCCTTATTTGTTTCATCTCCTGTTTGAAAGCGATCTGTCTGGACTGTCATATGCAGTGAACCACATCTTGGAAAGTGGTATACACATGCAAAACATCTCGGCAAGTGATTTTATGGATAAAGTGAATGTCCAAGATAGTATTTTGGATTCTCACCTGATTAATCTCATGGCGTGTCAGCGTGGTACTAATGAGTACTGGTACCGTCGTCATGGTGATTTAAAATGTATGCTGAGGAACTTAGGTACTCCCACATGGTTCCTCACTCTGAGCTGTGCCGAGTATGGCTGGGAAGACTTACTTGAATTTCTACGAGAGGCAAATGCTAACGTAGAAAACATCGAATTCAAGACACCCGGAGAACTGTGCTCTTTGGATCCAGTCAATGTATGTAGGTACTTCAATCATAGATTTGAAGCTATGATGTCTTTCATCATGAATAAGAAGAATCCACCTCTTGGAGAGGTGTTGGATTTCTTCTGGAGAAAGGAGTACCAAGCAAGAGGTGCTCCTCATATACATATGTTGCTGTGGATCAAGGATGCACCTAAATTTGGAACGGATCCAGATGACTCAGTGATGAGTTTCATCCAACAGTATTCTACGTGTGCTGTTCCAAACGCAAAGGAGAAGAAAAGCCTAAGAGAAAAAGTTCTGCGTTTCCAAAGCCATCGATGTGGAAAGTACTGCCGTCGTAAATTCCGAAACAAGGACAAGTTCTACACTAAATGTCGTTTCGGCTTTCCACGACCGGTGATTTCTAAAGGAAGAGTAAACAGTTTGATGTCTTCGCTGCGACACAATGTCATGAAGAAATCACCTAAAAACACTTACAATTTGAAGAGGAACGAAGAGTCCAAGTACATCAACGACTACAACCCGGTGATTTTGTCCATGTGGAATGCTAACATGGATATACAGTTTGTGGCTGATAACTGTATGGCTGTGGCTCGGTATGTGACGTCTTACATCACCAAAAAAGAGAAGACAGAATTGAAGGATATGTGGGAGGACATTTCCCATGAAAAGAGCCTCAGCAAGAAGTTGTACAGTTTCAGTCTGAAGATGTTGTCGCATCGAGAAATCGGAGCGTACGAATGTTCTGACCGGTTGTCTTCAGCAAGTCTCTATGCCAAGTCCAGGAGTATCGTTTGGGCGAGTCTTGGTCTTGCTGCAACGCGTAATCGAGTTCTCAAACCTGTGCGGGAAATTGAGTATTTGGCGGAAAAGGAGCCAAACAGTACCGACATTTTGAAGACAAACATGTTGGATACATATTATCCAAATCGAAGCAGTCACCTAGAGAATGTTTGTCTGTATGAGGTTCTGCAAAATTACATGTTCAAGAGGAACATCAAAGAAGATACTGAGAAAGGAGTGTATGCTGTAATAGGAAGTGAGGGATGTCTGGTGAAGCAAAGAAAATGCCACTTGATAAACCATCGAAAATTGAGTGGCGAATCTCCTGAAAAAAAGGAGTTTTTCTATTTAGCACTTTTGCAACTTTTCAAGCCTTGGCGTGCAGAAGAGGAACTGCTTGGAGATTTCCTCTGTTATGAAGACTCTTTCAATGCCGCCAAGGAGACCATAGAATGTCCTGCTTTTCCCAAATATGTAGAAATGTTGAATGCGGAAATTGAGCAGGAAGCAACGATTGCAGCCGAGATTGCCAGAGACAGTTCTCAGGACAGTCAGAGTTCTGCTTCATTGAGTCAGGATCCACTAGGAGGACCTCTTATTGAAAATGAAGCTGCCACTGCTATGAATGAGGTGGAAAGAGCCATGGCACATGCTCAAGAGGATGCGGTTAACTTAGAAGAGTTGGAAAGGCAACTCAACGTTGAGCAGAGGAAAATATATGACGAAGTTACCATGCAAATTGATCATGGATTAAGTCATGATAAGAAAGAGTGCTCATGTACGTCGTTGAAGCCTGTCCGACTGTACGTGAGTGGAGAAGCGGGAACTGGAAAAAGTTTCCTCATTAAAGCAATTTCATGCTATTTGCAGGAAAGGACAGAGTCATCGCTGTCTTGTGTTGTCACTGCTCCAACTGGACTGGCAGCACATAATATTAAAGGGATTACTTTACATCGTTTACTGATGCTGCCAGTGGAGCATGACAACAAATTAGAATATCACAAGCTATCTGGAGATGCTTGTTTTGAAGTTTCAAGAATCTTGAGGAAAATGAAACTTCTTATCATTGACGAAGTAAGCATGGTTTCCAATGTCATGCTTGCCTTTGTGCATTTGAGGATGCAAGAAGTTCTCAAAACAGAGTATGATGTGTTATTTGGTGGCAAACACATCATTGTTTTCGGAGATCTTCTGCAGCTGACACCAGTGAAAGGGCAACCTGTGTTCAAAATGCTCACGCATGAAGATACCAGGAAGTGCCTAGGCAGCATTGGCAACGTCAATATATGGTTAAACTTCAATTATGCTGAACTGCATGAAAATATGCGTCAGGCAAAGGATGAAGTTTACAAGACTATTCTACAAGATGTTAGAATTGGAAAAGTGACCGAGCATGGGAAAGAAGCTTTACATGCACGATTACTGTCAAATTTATATCCAGAACAAGATGTTGTGCCTGAGAATATTTTTCAGAAAATTACTGATAAGAAATCTGGAATATGTTTGATGCCAACTCTTGCAGAATGTGCCAAATTTAACAACAAAATGTTGCATTTAGAAAAGCAAGAGATTGTGAAAGTGGAAGCTATTGATAGAGTAGAGCATATGGGATCAACAATTATTTTGTCTGAGAATCTGAAATCAAAATTGGATTCATTAGAGAAGACTATATCTAAAACTGCAGGTTTTGAAAAGACTCTGAATGTGTGCTTGAACTGCCGTATAATTTTAAGAAGGAATTTACATGTTGAAAGAGGTCTGGTAAATGGATCAATGGGTAATGTTGTTGATTTTGTGAAATACAGAAATAGAGATGGAATTGAATTTTTAAAAATTAAATTTGATGGCATTGAGGAAGTACAGCTAATTGCTCGTTGTTCTGCTAGATTTTTGCTTGTAAAAGACTTATATGTTCGCCGTAAGCAGTTCCCTGTTTGCTTGGCATATGCGGTGACAATTCATAAATCGCAAGGTTTAAGTGTAGACACTGCATTGGTGAATATTGGCAGTTCTGTGTTCAAGGAGGGTATGGCATATGTGGCATTGTCACGAGTTAGAACTTTATCGGGATTGTACTTGATTGAGTGTGATGTCAGAAACATTTGTGCAGATCTAGATTGTGTTAAGGAATACAATAGGTTAAGAAGAGAGTATGCGCCACATTTGCCTCAGTTTCCTTTGTTTGAGAAACGTCTGGTAGGCCGGAAACGAAGAAATGAGAACAATACTGGGGAGGTTGTAGCAAAAAGACAAAAAGTGAATGAACCTAAAATTACAAGCAGAAACAAAAAGGATTCTGTTGAAGATGTTGTTGGTTTTCAGTTTGAAAACAGTTCTGGTGTCAACTGCTATGCTAATGTAGTAATTAATGTTTTGTTTTCTCTAAAAAATGTAAAAGAAGAGATTGTGGTCAATTCTGATCAAAGATTTTGCAGTTTGTTGAATTCTGTGTTAGAGAAATGTAGCACAGATAGAACAAAAATAGAAAGTGTGTCTGAAATTCGAAACCTGTTAGACAGATGTTCAGGGCAAACACAATTCTCTCAAAATATTCAGCAAGATTGTCAGGAGTTTTTAATGTATATGCTTGATGTATTACATGCTGAAGGTGTAGATGTAGATCAGCTGTTTGGGCTTTCTTATCAATGGCAGCATGACTGCGAGAACTGTATGGTATCAAGTACTACTAGTGTAGACTCAGAAAGATTTATATATTTAACTTTGCCAGACAGTAAATCAGTCTCCTTTAATAAGCTAGTAAAAGCTGCTAATCACAGCATGGAGTGTAGCCAATGTAAATCTGAAATGATGTCCACATTATTTATACGAACATATGGCCAGTACGTCATTTTAATGTTCCAACGATGTAGGCCTGATGGAACAAAATTGACAACTTTAATAAAAAATTTTGTAGCTTCGCAGTTGTCAATATCAGGAAGGACTTTTGTAACTACAGCAATTATATATCATGACGGCCCTTCAATATCATCAGGACATTACACAGCTTATTTAAAGTCTAGAAATGGCTGGTCATTCTGCAATGATTCTGTTTTAATTTTCAAAAAAAAATTGCCGTATGACCTTAAAAACTCTTACCTGGTGTTTTTAAAACCAAAATTTTAGGAAAATAATCTCGGGATATGATCTGTGGAATTTCAAGAAGTTCTAATGGCTCCTACACAATTTGGCCTTGAGGATAAGTGTAGTTCAGAGACATAACTTCTAATCAAAGGATTGGACATCATGGAGATGTATGTGCACTTTAAATGAGTTCAGAAAAACTGTTTCTTTTCATAAGCTAATTGAAGCAGCCAATCAAAACATGGAGTAGAGGGAATGTAAGTCTGCAATGCTGTCTACTGTTTTACATTGCTTTGTGATTAAAAGTGATGTAGAGAATTAAATAATTGTAGTACTCATAGAGGTAGTGTAAGTCTGCTTCATATTAAGCAGTATCAGTGTCATAGGAAATGTAGAACATGACTGACCAAGAAGGGGAAGATATTACTATTCCAGGATTGTGAAAATGATCTTCAACATTTTAATTCTGAAAGTTGCGGAAATGCCAAATGATGGGATTGGCTTACAAGAAATCCAAGAGTTATAAATATCTCTGACTAGATTTGGCCTTGTGGAAAATAGTGGTAGAGAGCAAGAAGTCATTTATTGCATGTAACGTGTTTTTAAAAACGATGGAGGTTTTCTTTCAGAAAGTGGCGGGCTGAAAGTAATAACAGCACAAAAGAGTGTAAGCTGTTCATAGGACATCCTTGGACGTCATGGAAAGTAAGTTAACTTTAAGGAGTTCTGAATTTTATTTTCTGATGTTGTATGGGTTTTTTAAACACAATCATTTTGATTGTGTTTTTTTTTCCCCGCTGTTACATGATGAATACCTTCAAGTCACTGTTTTTAGTGAATTTTGATACATTCTGAGAACAGCAAAAATAAACCATTTAACATGTATAATTAATTCTGTACTGTTTGCATTTATGATGTATATGTAGAACTGTGTAGGAGGCATGGAGAAGGTGAGTTTTCTGTAAGTGTTAAATTTATTGTATGCAGTGCTGCACTTCTACGTATTCTTTCATATGCTGGACTACATCTGCACAATGAGATACCTAAGCAAAGGAAACACAAGTGATGTGATTGTGAAATGAGCAAAATAAATTGCACATATTTCAATTACATCACCTGAGTTTCCTATCATTACGAATCACATTGTGCAGATCAAGTTTAGGTCTGTCCAGGGAAACATAGGAGGTTTCTACTTTGTTGAAGAGTGCAGTGGACATGACTCACTTCATTAGTAGACTTTCACAGATATTATCTCCTCTGTACACTTCAACAAGTGTAAATCTCATCTTGAACTCTGAGTAGGCCTCACCTCAAACAAATCTCTGGATAGGAGACATGTTATTGGCATACTGAAGCGACACTTTTCTGAAACAAGAGCAATGCAAAAGATGCACCATGTTTTAAGATAGGCCTCACTTCATCTGCATCAAGATACTGTTAGTTTAAAATGTATATCTTTAGCATTGTGTAGAGGACCTGGAGAAGCAGAAGCTTCTGTCAGTGTCAAAGTTGTTGAAAAACTATTTGTCCTTCAATATTTTCCCTTGTCGTTTGTAATTTTTAAATACATATTTTAATTTTTTTCAAATGTTGGTTCTCTCTTTCACAGATTGAAAGTATAGAAATAAAATGTGATTAATTTAACGGCAATTACAAGGTAAATAGTTGTACTCTTTTCGTTACATTTCTATCACATTCACCTACTATTAGATCCACTGCTTCACTTCTTTAATCCTCAGTTTCCTGCCTTTGCTACTTTCCTCATTCCTTTCTCTATTACCTATTTACTCAACTCCTTCCACTCTTTTTCTCAGTCCCTCTGTTCTCATAGTTCCTCAGTCTTGTTCACTCACTCCATCTCTATTACTCTTAGTGTCTGTGAATTACTTTCCCAACTTTTTTTTTTTGGGGACCGCTTCCTGGGAAGTTGCCCGGTTCGCAAACCAGCAGCGTTATGGCAGTCCACCATTTTGTGTTTCGTTCGAATCAAGATACAAGATGGAGGGCAAATAATGTTCAGAATAGGTAGAAGGGGGCACGGTAGATGTATCTTGACCCCCTTGGTTTTCTGAGGGTGGCTGAGGAGGACCATAGTTCTTCACTCTTGTTCACTCTCTCTGTTTCTATTAATGTCACTGTTTATGACTGATCAAAAAAATGTTTTTTAAAAAAGAACAGTAACTATAAGGGAAGGAAATAGACAGTTATGTTAAAAGAAAGACAGCTATAGGGAGTAAACTAACGATACTGTTACCTACAATCCACTGCTGTTGATGTTACTGACCATGTCATGAATGATGTAATATGTGACATCATCAACAGTGGATTGTAGGTAACAGTATCCTTAGTTTACTCCCTAGAGCTGTCTTTCTTTTAACATAACTGTGTATTTCCTTCCCTTATAGTTACTGTTCTTTTTAAAAAAATATTTTTTTGGTTAGCTTCCGGTACGCGTACCGGGTAGCGCTCCGGGAGCGAACTAAGAGAAATACAGGTTGGCAGAGTTCCAAATATTCTACCAATTTTTTTATAATGGGGAGTTAGTTCTGAAAAGAACTTTTTTTTTTATGTTTTTGTTGTTTTATATTTTTTTTAGTATTTTTTGAACATTTTTTTACTTTTTTTGTATTTTCTGAACGTTTTTAAATTTTTTTTGGTTTTTTTGGGGGGGGGGAAACAAAAACGATCCATTATAAAGGGCTCAACAGGAGCAAAAAAAAAAAAGAATTTATTTTTTGGTGCGTCTTGTGCAAACATTAATATGATTTTGAATTGCTCGCAAAATCAAAGTGATGCTACTTTCTCTGTAGCAGATGAAAGCGCCACATTCCACGCACACTTGTTTTACGTGCCCAAACAACATTTGGATGTTTGCAATCACCTCCCTCGCCTCTGGTCCCGACACCTCTGGAACCACCGATCTTCTTGCCATTTGGAGGGGATTTTGTTGTTGGTCACGTAGCTGGGCAGCACTATAATTATTTGGGTGCCACCTACTCATATGCCGATGCATAGTATGATTGCCATAACTATATTTTTTATCAGTGCCCCTTGACAATCTGTCACCGCATATGCGGCAAAACACGTAACGAGCATTCACTTTCTTTTGCCCCTCAGGAATTCTGTAGAATTGCCAGATATAATTCTCCTGTCGATTGTACCTCCTGGGCTCCTCTGGCAAAAACTCATGCTCTTCCTCCTCTTCCTCCTCTTCCTGTTCTTCCTCTTCTTGCAGAATTACTTCTGCAGGTGGTCCTCTCTTTCTTGGATTTGGTGGAGGTGGTGGGCTAGCACCAGCTGAAGCTACTAATGAAGCCATCACAAAGTCTCAATAAAGGGTCTTTCTCTCACCAAGATGAAAGTCAGAGTGATGAAAGAAGGAGGGGTTTTCATCATTTGGGAAAAACAAAAGTTCTAAACCAATGAAAAGTGTCCATTTTAGATCACATGACCTTGTATTACATCATTAGGAAACCAAAAGTGAAATGAACCAATGAAAAGTGTTATTATCGAGTCACATGACCTGCTATGTTTACATTACGCGGTCGGCGCCGCGCCGCGGATCGCTTCCGGTTCGCGTACCGCTGCGCTTCCGGGTACGCGAACGTAGCACGTAATATGACGTATTACGCGAGAACGCGAAACGTCATGCTGACGCGAAGCGTCGCGATGTTGTTTTGTAACGCGAGAGGTGCGCTAAAGGAACGTTTACCAGTTCGCGTACCGGGTCGCGCCTCCGGATTGAGCTAACGGGAAGCTAACCGGTACGCGTACTGGGAGCGAAACAAAAAAAATACAAAAAAAATTGTATAAAAAACATGTAAAAAATATTTTTCTTTTTAAAGAATAATACATTGTAAAGGTTTTGATATTAGCTATTAAAAAACCAATGAAATTCACTGAAAAAACCATAGGTTATAGACCATATATAGTTAGGAATTAGCATTTACAAAACCTTAAAAATTCACTGAAAAAACCATAGGTTATAGACCATATATAGTTAGGGATTAGCATTTAAAAAACCTTATTTTACTCACACAAAACCATTGAAATTCCATATATAGTTAGTTGTACTAACTATATATCACGCACCCGCAATCCACTGCTGATGATGTCACATATTACATCATTCATGACATGGTCAGTGACATCACTGATGACATCACTGATGACATCTCAAATGACATCACTGATGACATCACTGATGACATCATCCAGTGACTGTGTGTTTCTGTAAAGTTTAAATATGTTTTACATATTGAAGAATGAGTAGATGTAGAAGTGTCTGGATGAAGGATTTAGTAGGTGCGTGACTGACTGTATGAGTGAGTGATTAAATGTGTCTCACTGAGTGCATGGGTTAGTGACTAAACTGTCTTAATTTGTGCATCATTATGTCTGTTGTTCTGTAAACTGCTGCATGTGTTGATCAGTAGCTATATGAGTAACTATATAGGTTATTGATTGGTTGCCCAAGCATTTGTATGGGAGACTGAGTGTGTGTGTGAGTGGCTGGGAAGTGTATGACTCTGTGCATAGATGTATGGGTTCAAAAGTGCATGTTGGAAACAGCTGTATGGGCGGTTGACTGTGTGCATGACTGTATTGGTGAGTGAATAGATATCTCAGTGCTACATGTCAAATTAAGTACATATGTAAAATACAGTACATGTGAGAGTTGACATATATAAATAACTGTGCATAAGAGCCAGTGAATGTGTGAGTGGCTGTATGGATCATTGTGAACTTGTATCCAGGATTGTATAAGTGAGTAAATATGTTTTAGTATTTGTTTGAATAAGTAAGTAAGGTGTGTTTAACTGTATAGTTAAGGAAATGGAGGTGTGATTGATTGTTTGCATGACTGTCTAGGTGTGTGTGTAACTTCATGGATGAGTGACAATCTGTGAGTCTGTGTTTACACTGAGTGTATCTAAGGTTATATTAGAGTCTGAAGAGGTTCATCGTATTATCACAACAGTGATGTCATCAGTAATGTCATTTGAGATGTCATCAGTGATGTCATCAGTGATGTCATTTGAGATGTCATCAGTGATGTCATCAGTGATGTCATTTGAGATGTCATCAGTGATGTCATCAGTGATGTCACTGACCATGTCATGAATGATGTAATATGTGACATCATCAGCAGTGGATTGCGGGTGCGTGATATATAGTTAGTACAACTAACTATATATGGAATTTCAATGGTTTTGTGTGAGTAAAATAAGGTTTTTTAAATGCTAATCCCTAACTATATATGGTCTATAACCTATGGTTTTTTCAGTGAATATATATATATATATAAAGTTCCACAATTTGTCCAAGACGAAACGCACTCGCATCAGGCAAATCAAACGGCAGCGAACCAGAGTCAGCATGTTCCTTCCTTTATTCATTAGCCCAACGCGTTTCAAATTTTAACATCCTTGCTCACGGGCAGACGGCATCTGAAACAAAAAATCGTCCTTAGGGGCTGTCCTTAAATACCCACATTTCTCATTGATTGCCCTCAAGTGAGTATTTACATTCTCCAAGCATTGTGGGATCGGTAGTTCATGATACAAAATCACCATATTCAGATGTCGTCAAAATTATTTGGTTAAATGTTTTTTACTGAACCCTGATAAGTTTGGAAGTCCATACACAACACTGGCAAGCAAATATAGCCACCTGATGCTCTGCCAGGCTCAACTGTCGTGAAGCCCCAGATCCGCCTTCCAAGTATGGGCGGGGGTGCGATTCCACGGCTGGACCGCCGTGATATGTGACATTTTCAAAGATGATATATGTTTTAAAGTTTATAGTGTTTAATAGTTAAAATTTGATATACTTACCCATTGTTATGATTTTGTGGTCTTATATATTTGTGTTGCCATCATAATTGATTTTACATGCAAAGATTAAGTCAATATTGGTGTCTTCATTATTTTTTGGTTAATATTTGTGATGCTGATATTTTGTCAGATAACCAACAGTTGTCCACACACTTTGCTTTATCCATACGAATTGTTTTTTAATGGGCCTTGCTCACTCTAGATGCCTACTCAAGCCCTATCAATGCACTCCAACCAAGTCTGCTCTCATGTGTTTTTCTAGGGGCTCGCCAGCGGCTAAGTGCTACCGGGCTAATCGCTGTTTCTTTGTGATCCTGCATTCTTTCTTTTATAATTTTTAAATGTTATCGTTCTAAAATGGCCATCAGCCATTTTGAAACGTTAAAGTAAAAAAAAAGTACAACTAGCCTCAAATGCCTGTACATCTTCAAGCATGTGTTGTACAACTCCATTGTGACACACGCACTGCTTCGCAAGCCTGACTGTGAGCGCAAGGAAGCAATTTTTGTTTACGTTACTGTTCCACCATTGTTGATAGTCATTCTAGAATGGTAAAATAAAAAAGCATTAGCCACGCCATATCACTGCCACTTACCTGTTAAAGTAAAAAGCTTTTGGCTTTGCCTCTGTTGTTGAAACAGTTTTTGCACCATACAATGCCTCTCTGCTTCAAGGCATAAATCAGGAGAGCCCACTCCATGATTGTTAAGAATGAGTTAGCAGATTTTAAATGAGATGTAAACTCATATTGGCATTTCCCTCATTTCCAGTGACTCGTTGAAGACTTCTGAAGGCGGGAACAAAAAGGATGTTTGTTTTTGTTTTGCATTACACATGGGCAAGCAGCGCAGCACTGTATCTAACAATTTAATTCACAGGTTAGATTAGTCCATCTCAGAGTATAAACTCCTCATTACACATATGTTTGTGTGTCCAAGGGATACCACAGCTAACGAAGGGTTGGGAAACGGTTCTACTCAATAGTATGGCAGGTGATAGTTCTGAGTGAATCTAAGGATGAGACCCCAGTTGCTACATAGACCGATTCATACAGTTAACGTTTAGGTCCTTTAGGTACAACATGCATGTAAGCTGGCATCGGGGAGCAAATGTCAGTGTTTATCACCCGCACTGAATGGCACCACTTAGCAATTGCTTTACAAATGCACAGAAAATATGAAAAATATATTGATGGGAATGCAATTGCCACTAGTTATTCCCTATTTACCCTGGCAAACTACTGAACACAGCAGTTTTGACTTGAGATGATGGTTTTACTTCTGATTTTCATTTACTACACAATTTTCCAACATGTTTTTAATGATTATTTTTCATAACTGCATAACATTTTATAATGGATGGAGTTGTATTGGATCATCTTGGGTATCAACTGAAACACATTTCCATAACTACGTACCTGCAACACTAACAGCTTTTCCTCTCCGTTTGTAATAATTACATTTGAGGATGTTTAACAGAAGGTGGTTTGCTGGTTTCAAGTAAAAAACTAGAGCACATGTTGAAAATGTATTCAGAAGAGAATCCGGAAAATATAATGCATCATATAGGATGATTTAAGAAGAACCTCTTGTGGCGAGGCGGGTTAATGTTGCTGATGAAGGTGGCTGGACACATGGCCAAATTTTAAGACCTGACATTAATCATGTCACAGAAATTTGCGTGGACTGAAGGCATAAGATTCTCTTTTTGGTAGAGCCAAGTAAGCAAGCAGAGTTCCCAAAATCAATCCTAAAAAGGATGAGAGCATTGTCAACATTCTTTTGGGAAAACTAAGAAAAGAGAAAAAATTGTATAGGAGCAAGTCTTAGTAGCTGCCACACTTTGGTATTCTAATGTTGGTGTGATGAAGTAGATGATCAAGAGGACAAAGACATAGATTAAATAATATTGGTGATCCTTGTGGAGCGCCTATGAAGGCCTGTTTAAATGTAGAATGAACACATCGAAGTTAGAATTCCTTAATCTTTCATATTTCAAATGATTCTATCCACTGGCTAGCTAATATTCTGAATAAATCAATCTTCCAGGCACTGTAGGAGGTGCTCACCAATAATCCAAAAAGATCACTGCGTTGCCACTGGCACCACCCGTTATTATCCTAGGATTATCTATTATCAAAGTTACTACCATATGCTATCATCAGTATGGGTGTCATCCAGTAGCCCCCCAATAGCATTGATGTTGCTCTGTACTGTTTTTAAAGCAACGTAGCCACATATTGAATCAGGGATATTGCTCTAAAGTACACTGGCTGATTGGCATGGAGAGTAGCTGAATTGATTGTGTGAAGCAAGCCCCTCGCCCAAATATTGAGGAAATACACCAGTATTCCCTCTTTTTGGTGTAACAGCCCAGATCTAAAATCTAAATTGTTTGCAGAGGATTTAATTATATATTCTGGTGAAGTTGAGCTATTGATGTGATCTAACACCTCTATTTTTAAAGACTTTGGTTTAGTATCAGGATATAAAGTCAAATATTCGAAATGTGAATTAATTCAGAGGAATAGCTCTTGAGATAACCTTACAAAAATTCAGTGTGAGGTGCTTGGGGTGTTTGTGTGTAAGTCTCAGGATGAGATGAAGTTGTAAAATTTTGAATCTTGTTCTAGGCGATTAAATCTCTATTTAGAAAATTGGAGAGACCCCAGTTAACTTTAAATGGGTAAGTAAATGCTGTAAAAATAGCCATCTCTAATTTTAGCTTTCTCTTTCTTACGCTCCCTCAGTATGTATAATCCTCCTTTTTAGAAAACAAAATGGCAAGCAGTGATATCTAAATAGGTATTCGCTTCTGGAACAACTTGGATGAGAAGTGTTAGAAATGGCATTTATGGTTGGCTAGGGCATACACCTAAGCCAGGCAGAACCCACCACTCTAGTCAAACTAAGGGAGTTACACACACAAGGAAACCCCTGCTCACCTCCTTGGTAGCTTGGCAGAGCAGTCAGGCTTATTACAGAGGCAATGTGTAAAGCGTTTGCACAGCACACACATACACCTGTGACACACTAGGCACACCACAAAAAGAGACTCCACACAAGGTTATATAAAAATATCATGTGTATTGCACATAAAACACTTTAGACCATAATCACATACATCATTGTGCCACTAGGCACTTTTCATGACATCACATAGATTATAAAATCACGTTGCCACTAGGCAATGGTCATATCATCACAAGTTAGTACAATCAAGTAAATGCTTGCAGATTGCACACATTATAAAAACACCATCACTGCACTTTATATATTGTATATATTGTGAAAATACTTGCAATGTAAAACAACATTCATCATAACATCAGGGCACGAACAGTAGCAGCTGGGTAAAGCACCCAAGAGACCAGAATCACCAATCACTGTGCAAACATGACATGATGAGCGTCAGAGCAACCTGCATTACAACATTAGGGCATAAAGTGCAGCAGTAACATTCATGGGTCAGCACTTGTAACATCAGGTATCACAAATAACCCCCAGGAGAATGTAGGGTGCAGCACATCTGTACACCTATTAGGGGTTATGCGTGAATGCACTAGGGATCCCAGGTACAGCAGCACCTCCGCGCCTATACCATGAATGTGGTGAATTCTCACAGGAAATCGGGGGCCTCCATTGAGATTCCACCCCATCCCAACAATCCAGCCACAATTCCCCAAGTATGTCTGCAATAGGGATGGGAGGCACCCAAACTGCTCACTTTGGTGAGGGACTTCCCACAAAACATCTGGCTGCCCTCGAGCACGCAGCCCAGCCATTAACAGTAGGGAAGCTCAGCCCCCCTAACCAATCACCGGGGCTGCGCAGTTTAGGTTGCAGTCACAGGCTACCAAGTCAAAAAATGTGCTGGTGCTCCTCCTCGCTACCCAGTCACCACCACCAGCCACTGCCGTACTTCTTCCTGGCCTGGATCACAACATCCAGCCCGCAAGACTCCTCACTGGGCTGCGGCCTTCGCCGTCCTCTGAGACGGCTGGCCCTGACCCTCTGTGACATTGCGGTTGTCCCAGCAACACAGAGGAACTCCTGACCGGGATTTCTCAATACCTGGGAGCCAAAAACTCACATGAACTCAGGAGGTGAGCCTGGAACCTTCCTAGCAACCTCGGACACTCACAGCTCCTCTTTTCATCGGCACACCCTATGCTGTTCATGGCGTAGCTGTGCCTCGAGCACAAAGACAAGGTGCCGGTCCAGCCGCACAGCTCGCGGAATGAATGCTACAGAAGTAGGGTGCTGTCTGTGCCCAAGAGCACTCCTCCTTCAATGTGCAGAGAATCAATCATTCAATCAATCAATCAGAACATTTATAAAGCGCACTACTCACCCGTAGGGGCCTCAAGGCGCTGGGGGCCGGGGGGGTACTGCTACTGCTTGAATAGTCAGATCTTTAGTAAGGGAATTCTCCACAAAGTCAGTGCCACGAAGGAAGCGATCACATGCACTGCTGCACCCGAGCTGGAGAGCACACACACACACACTGTCTCCAGCAATCATAAGCGCTCCACATGCTTAGGTTCAGGGCCAAGAGCCCAAAGGAATACAGCACTCTCCAGGCGCCAAACTGGCAAGGACAAGGGGCATAAGAGCACTCCTTGGAGAGCACAGGAGGCACACCAGCAGGGCCCTCAAAGCAAAATGGCAGTCATTATTTCAGCCCCACCGACATCAGGTTAGCACTTTCAGAGTAATCAAGTCCCAAGGCGGTTCCTCCCAGCAGCGTCTGGTTATAGGTCCACACAGTGTCTCTAAACATGGGGTCACAGCCCTTCTCCTTATAGTGCAAAATTCTTTGTTCTGGGTGAACTTCAAACACTTTTCAGAAGTGCACAACACCCCTATTCACATCCAAAGCCCTGTCCCCAGACACACTAAAGGAGGGTGGAGACAGCATTGTAAAAGTCTGGCACAGCCCTATTTAGGTGCACATAGAACTCCTCCCGCCACTCTAAATTCAGATCAGGCCTATTCAGGTGCAATGAAACCCCTCTCACCACTCTAAATGCATCCAAGGTCTATTCAGTCCAGCGCTGAGTCACACAGGAAAGGCAGGGCACACCTCAACCCCCCCTTGTGACTGTCTAGAGTGACTGCACATCCCCTTCTCCTGTCAGACTAAACCAGACGGTTAATACACATCCAGGCAGGGCACAAAGAGTCATAAGCACTCAGAAATGCCTAATTCTAAAAGTGGCATTTCTAAATTAATAATAGCAAATCAATAAGCAGGATTTATGACTACTATACCAAACATGGCGAGGCTACCCCTTTCATATCAGAAATTACCACTGAAACACATAACAGGGAATTCCCAAAGCAAAGCTATGAGAGGGCAACCTCACAGCAGTGAGAAACCAAATGGGCTGTTTGTCACTACCAGAACATGCCACACAGCTAAGGCATATGTCCTACCTTTTACCTACAGAATAGATGCTGCCTGGTTTGACAGATTGACCAATCGCACTCTTTTGGGGGAATCACTTCCTTGAAGTTCCAGTTAAGTTTCATCAAATTTTATCAAAAAAGTAATCACGAAGTAAACCAGGGTGATCCAATTGATACATTGATTTTATTCTTCAGTTATTCAGTTTTTTGCAATATAAAGCTGTTGCGTCACAACCTTATGAAAATTCATCAAATTTCCGTTTGGCAATGTAAATAACTATAGGTTTGTCCACATGCCCAATGCATTTCGTGCTGAACGCACTTCTTCAGGGGAAATACATTTCTGTGGGGTGAAATCAGAACGGAGGGAGATTAATGATATGGAAGCAGGTCACAGTCTACGTCAGGCATTCAATGTGGTTCTCTCGGAGTGACTTAGAAAGCGTCTAACTGTGTGTTAAACGTGGATTAGCGGAAAATCGAAAAGAATGTCTTAAAAATGGTGAAAACAGAAACCAAATTGGTCAACAGAAGTGGCCCAGGTGAAGATTTCCAGTGAATACAGGGTAACAGCCCCGTGCATCTGTTTCTTTAAATACGATAGCATGCAGGTGTTCAAGTGCCGTAAGTTAAGATCAAATATCGTGTGCGTTATCCGTGCGGCCAGGGACGGTGAACTAAATCGTGAAATTGCTAAACGTGAACGTTTACATACGCTGTTCTCGCTACAAAAATAACAAATCGCTATACAACACTTACCGTTCACCGGGTGGTGGGGACGTGTAGTTAGTAATCGCCGCTCTCAGCCTCAATCGGGTTAGTGTGTGTTCGCGCATGCGCATGACTCGCGTATTTTGTGGTTACCTACGTGATCTGAATGGCTCAACTCGTGAAGTTAACCTAATCTAAAATATATATAGCCGATGTTCCACGACAATTCTGGATAAATATAAACAAACTCATCAGTATAACTGTCCGAAAAAAATGCAAAATGTAAAATGATGCGTGTCTTAGTGTTGTGAAGGTGCCCAGTGTGTAATGACACTCGCGGCCATATTGGAACGGTCAACTATGCTTCATCGATCAATGCTGGCAATTATCATGTTACGGATATAATATGCATGGATTTATATTATCAAGGGTGACGACCACGTATTCTGTATAGGGTTCAATAGAGAAATTGGGTTAAGAAAAAATTAAAAAATTAAAATTGTAACAGAAAATATGATCAAAAACAATGATGGTGAAAACAAATGCTATGAAAATAGGTGATCACAGTGTCTCTCCAAGATTATAGGAAACAACTATATTCAAGACGTTCATTAAGACCCGTAGGGTTGCAGGAATTCAGTTTTTTAATCCAGAATATTTCGCGTTGAAGCAGTCTTTTCTTGTTATCACAGCCTTGTCTTACAGGAACACACTCCAAAACCATGAACCGTATCTGACTGATATTGTGGCTGTTGGTAATATAGTGAGCAGCTACGGGGGCATTCGTAGATTTATTTCTTATGGTGCTCTTGTGCTCAGTCATTCGAATTTTGATTTTTCTCTCCGTCTTGCCCACATATGGTAGGCCACATGGGCATTTTAGCAAGTATACCACGTTTTTAGAGTCACATGTGGCATTGGTAAACAAGTTTATATTTTTTCCTGTGTTTGAATGGTTGATGCTGTTGCCTCGGATGATGTTGTTACAATGCCCACAGTTAGCACATGGGATTGTACCAGAGAATTTCTCATTTTTATTGGGTGTGTCCTTTTCAATTAAATCCTTTAGGTTTCTAGATCTTTGGTAGGCGAATAATGGTTTGCTGAAGATTCCGTTGAAATCTGGTTCCTTCTCAATCATCTCCCAATTTTTTAAGATGATTTTCTTTAGCTGGTTGCTCGAGTTAGAACATTTGGATACAAAAACTGGTCTGTTAAGGTTCGTTTCCTTAGCATTGATTTTCAGAAGCTCCTCTCTTGGGATGGCTTGTGTTCTAGCTTTGGCTTCTTCTAGAATGGTATCTGGATATTTTCTTTCTCGAAACTTTGCTAGCATTGAGTCTGCATTCTTTTCAAAAGTTGGGTTGTTTGATGATATTCGTTTCATTCTCAGGAGTTGAGAGTATGGTAAATGGCGTTTCAGTGACATTGGGTGGCAACTATCAAAAATCAATCTGTCAAACCAGGCAGCATCTATTCTGTACTTCATAAACTCCCCATAGGGCAGAGGGAGCAGATCGGTCAGCACCTAAAAATTAAACGCACTTTACTTTTGAATATTCTACAGAGTGCCACGCCATCCTCCACTAACTACCTTTTACCTACACAGCATCCTGCCCATAGGGCTAGCTAGGGCCTACCTTAGGGGTTACTTATATGTAGTAAAAGGGGAGTTTCAGACGTGGCAAACACTTTAAGTGCCATGTCACTGCGGCAGCTAACTGCGTGCACAGGCCCTGCAGAGGCAGAGGCCTGAGACAGGTTTGTAAGGCTACTTTGGTCGGTGGCATAAGTAGCGTTGCAGGCCCACTCGTAGCTTTAATTTACAGGGCCTGGGTATATGGGTTACTACTGTACAAGGGACTAACGGGTAAATTAAATATGCCAAACAAGTGTAGAACAGTCTTTTTTTTTTTTTTTTATATTATCCTCATATTGCGAAATTCTATGTGTATGGAAAATTTGGTTTCTACCTCTGAAACTTTTTTGTACCGTCACTGCCCATTTCCCTCTTGTCATGAGAGTTTTCCCTTTCCGTGTTTAATCAGAGGAGACCCCTTGCCATTACATATTCACAAGTCTGTAATCAAAGGGAGAGGGAGCTAGCCACCTTGGCTACTCTATGAGTATCATACTCATATTCCAGACTGTGCTTTCGCTTTAATCATAGGATAGTGTGTTCTAACCTTCTTTATGGATTTAGGTGTTTCTCCATAATTTCCCAATAATTAAACCTCTTACTGCAATTACCCCGTCTGTCTAATTTATTTATCTTTATAGCGGAGTTCATCCATTCCCCATGTGATGGGGATGTTGGCCCAATCCACTTGATGCATATTTCCCTCCTTGCTATCACCATTAACACAAAAAGTAGCTTTGTTTCCATTACTGTTAATTTTACTTGTTCCGTTGTGTTACCAATCCCAAAAAGAATAAGAGTTTCACTTACTTTTAGATGTTTTCGGAATATCAAACTTAACGTCTTACCAACTTCTTCCCAGAATGTTCTCAGGGATGGGCAGCTCCAGAACATATGAATATCATCTGCCCTTTCTTCCCCGCACTTAGGGCATTTTTTCATTCTTAAATTTTGAACGTTTTTTCGGAGTCCAGTAGGCTCTGTGCAATGTGTACAGGTGGTTTCTTTTCAGTCTCACAGATTTTAGTGTTGACCAACATTTCTCTATTGAGTCATCCCATAGGTTTGCTAGTTCTTCTGTATCTAGATCTTTCCCCCACGTTTGTTCTGCTATTTGGTAACTTTCCTCTTCTTCCATTATTAAAGTCCAGTACCATTTTGCTACCTCCTTGTTTATGGGTAAGATTTTTGTCATTTCTTTTTCCAAGGTTTTACTATCTTTATCCTGTGGTGGTATTGTTTTTGCCCAACTACTCAGTTGATAAAACTTAAATTTTGACATTGTTCCATTAGTGATTTTATTCATTTCTTCCCAGGATATCAATGTTGACCCATTTAGTAGTTGACCCCAATAGTTAATATTGTTATGTTTTAAAGGGGTGGCCATGACATCTTTCAGACAGTTCGGGGTTCCGGGAGAGTTCCATATCGGAGCCATTGCACTATAGTAGGGAATTTTTAAAATCGTTCTCAATTGTATCCAGAGTTTTGCTGCTTCCTTAAGAACCTTTAATTTAACTTTTTTAAAGTATTTTGGATGTCCAAATTTGAAGAGATAGTGGTCCTCTGCTTCTGTAGTCGCTTGCAAGTATTCCGGATAGTATTGGTGTATTCCTAGAAGGTTCCTTATATTTTTAAATTGGAAAGCCCTACAGGATTCTGTCAAATCCGGACTTGCGATACCTCCTTTCTCTTTCTTTCTCCTTAGCTTCCTCCATGATATTCTGGTTCCCTTGGAGGCCCATATAAAGCTTGCAATCTCTCCCTGTAGTTTTTTCAGTTCAGCTTTTTTGAATTGCAATGGAATATTATTAAACAGAAAGGTAAATTTTGGAAGTATATTCATTTTTATGATGTTAGACTTCCCTATAAAACTCAAAGGTAGGCTAGACCATACTTTGAGTAATTTTCTTACATCTCGGGCTACTCTGTTTAGATTGTTTGTGGTATTTTATCTATATTTTGATTTATCAAGATGCCCAAGTATCTTATCTCTTTTTTTATGTTTGGACTATGAAAATGGGTATTCCATGTCATTATTTCTGTTTTGGTATGATTTACTGAGTATCCCGAAACTTGACCGAATTGAGAAATGATTTTTTCTATAGCTGGTTTGGATCTCTCATATTCCTCTGTGAATAGAATCAGATCGTCTGCGTAGAGTGATAGTTTTTTCTCCCATCTCTGATATTTAAAGGGAATTATATCTTTACAGTTTCTGAAATTGTTTGCTAGGGGTTCTATATATAAGTTAAAAATCAGCGGAGAGAGAGGACACCCTTGTCTCGTGCCTCTACCAATTTTTATATTATTCGTAAGGTTGCCATTAACCAGGATTCTTGATCTAGGGTTTTTATAAATTTCTCCTATTGCATAAAGGAAGGATTCCCCTAGATTATTTTTAATCATTATTTTGTTTAAGAAAGCCCAGTTCACTCTATCGAATGCCTTAGCAGCATCGACAGTTAATATTGTGAGTGGAATATTTTTTGATGTGGCTATATCTATTGTACTTATGAGTTCATGTGTCAGTTCATGCAATTGTCTTCCTTTTGTGAAACCTTTTTGATCTGAGTGTATGAGTTGGGGTATAAGCTTTCCTAGTCTTGTTGACAAAATTTTAGTAAAAATTTTATAATCTGCATTAAGCAGAGATATCGGCCGGTATGATTCACATTTTTTTGGATCCTTTCCTGACTTTAAAATGATTGTTATTGTTGCGGTTTTTTCAATGTTTTTATTATATTTTTGACCTCAGTAGGAGTGATTTCCTTATTAAGCTCATTTTTCTCCTCCTCAGATAGTTTTAACATTGGCATGTCTTTTAGGTATTCTTCTATCTGTTCCTCAGATGGGTTTATATCTTCAGCATATAACTCCGAGAAGAAGAACTCGAATTCTTTTCTGATTTCATCTTCTTCTGTAGTCAGACTTGATTGGTCTTGTTTTCCTATGATTTTTATTTTGTTTCTTACTAAGTCGGTCTTTAACTTCCACGCGAGCCATTTCCCACATCCTTCTCCGAATTCATGCTTTGCCATCTTGCTTGCTTCCCATTTAGTTTTTATTCTTTCTTCAAGAATATCACTTAAACAATCTTTCTGTTTTTGCCTGTCTTTTTGCAGATTTTCTTTCATAACCGGATCCCTTTCTGTTAGTATTTGTGTATCTAGGACGTCTATACCTTTTTCGATATCTAGTAATTCTTGTTTTAATTTCTTTGATCTATATGTTCCTAGACTGAGTAGCTTACCCCTAATTACTGCCTTATACGTATCCCATACTATTTGTTTAGATGTTCCTATTTTGTTATTTTCAAAAAAGGCTTCTGTTTCTTCCCTTAGTGCTTGCACTATTACTTGATCTGAAAACATGGCTCTTTCCACCGTGAATCTTTTGTGTGTATGAGTTGTCTTGGTTTGTAATGTTAGCTGTACAGCTGAGTGGTCCGATAGATGGGCTGGAATGTGAATTAAGCTTGTTACATTTGTCAGTAAACTTCTATCAACTAGGAAGAAGTCTATTCTAGACCTATGTCCCAATCTCTTATTATGTAATATGAAGGGTTGGCCCTTATCCCCTTTTTCTCTCCATATGTCGATTAATTCTAAATCTCTCTTATATATGCCAATCCACTCCCTCATTTTAGGTAGATTAGGTGAATTGGAAATTCTTCCTGGGGGAGACCTGTCAATTTTAGGATCTAAGATAAGATTGAAGTCTCCTCCTAGAATTACTGGAGTGTTAGCTGTTAGTAATTGTGTATACAGATTCTGTAAGGGTTCTGGGTCATCAAGATTGGGGCCATAATATCCTGCTATTGTGTATGCCATGTTCCCTACTTTTACTTTTGCTAGTGCCCATCTCCCTTTCCTGTCAACTTCTGAGGATTCTATACTTGCCTTTAAGGATTTCTTTAGAATAATTATTACGCCTTTAATGTTGCATCTTTGGTTCGTGCTGATATAAGCATCCGCCCATCCTATGTTTTTCATTATCTGATCCCATTCCTCTTTCAATAGGTGTGTTTCCTGAAGAATAATAATTTCGCTTTCAGATGTTTTAAGATATTCCAAGATTTTATTCCTTCTACTTTTAGTTCTCATACCATTAACATTCCAACATAGAATTTTTATGGTTCTACCGGTGTCTCCCATTCTCCATTATAGTTATTTTTTTTTTTTCCCGGCAGGTTTCGGTAACGTAGTACTTTTTTTTGTTGTACCGCTTTTTTTTCCATTTTCCATTTTTCTTTCCAATATCGAGGATTTATTTTTTTGGTTTTTTTCCCCCATTTTGCTCCCCACCCATTTTTTGTCTTGTATTTTTTTTACGCTTTTCTGTTTTAGTGTTTTGTTCTTACCCTCCCTGGGGAAGCCTCCTTCTTCTTCCTTCCTTGGGGTTTTCATCTTACCCCCTTTTCGCTTCTCTTCTTTGGACCTAGAGTCTGTATTAAGGGATCCAGCGCTTTCGCTCTCTTTATCATTTTTTTTTTTCCCACTTATTCTACCTTTGTTTACATTTGGAGTCCCCTTTTCAGATCGTGGAGTTTTCCATTTGAACAGTGTCCTTCATTAAGCAGAGCAGATTTTTCACCTCTTCAGGATCTCTAATGTTCCTCATTTTGTTGCGCCACATAATTCTTAAAGATGGTGGGAATTTCATCTGTACTGTAGCTCCTAGAGCTTGTAACTCCGGCATGAATTTCCCCAGTTCCTATTGTCTATCTTGAGACGCTTTGGACATATCAGATCTAATTCTGAAAAACCATGAGTCTTTATTGAAATTTCCCTTTTTCAGGGCTTCACCCAAGATTCTTTCTTTTAATGTATATGTCTTGAAATTTATAAGAATTTTCCTGGGTGTTTTCCTGTCTTTGGGCTTTCTGTAGGGGTCTCTATGGACTCTTTGTATGTCTTCTCCTAGCGTCTCAGCTTCACACCACGGGAAATGTTCCACTAGTAGTTCCACAATGAATTTTTTAATGTCACTCCCCTCTTTATTTTCAGGAACATTCAAAATTCTTATATTATTTTTCCTTGCCTGATTTTCAAGAGATTCCATTTTTTCGCTTATAGATTTTCCCTCTTGTCTCAGCGTGTATATTTCTTTTCTGTTACTTTCCACCCTACTGTTCAATTTTCTCACTTCTCCTTCTATTGCCGTGACTCTCTCCCCTAGAGCGTTTAATTTACAATCCAGCTTTTCACAAACCTCTTGAATCTTATCTTGTTTCGCCTCAGATATGGCAAATTTGTCTCTCATCTCGATCCATATTTTCTCAAGAAAATCGTTGGTTTGACTTATGGGACTTTTGGGACCCGTTGGTCCTTCCTTCTCATTTACTTGTTGCTCTCCCACATTTCCTTTCTCTTTGTTTTTTTCTGTAGCTTCATTATTACTGGTTTGAGTTTTTCCTGCTGTATCTGTTTCTTCTATTTCTTCTGTTTCTTGTGTTGTAAGTGTGGTAGCTTTGACTATTGCTGCGCCTCCTTCGGCCATTTCTTGATGATCAAGATGAGGTCCAATTTTGTCAATTATTTTGCTTTCTGACCCAGCTTTAGTTACCGTTTTTAAAAGGAGATTTGGATTTTTGATTTGTGAGATATTGAGAGACTCCTTTTGTGAGAGTTGATTTTCTTTTTTTTTTTGTGGGCTTATTTCGAATTTTTCAGGTAATAGTACAGGTCGTTTTATATCATCTCTTGTTTTCTGTACCTGGACTTTAAAAAAAGTTCTTAAAGAGGGTGTGATCTTTATTTTCTGACTTATGTCAACTTTGTCTTCAGGTAGTTTTAAGAGTTTTTTTGAAAGTTGTAGAGATGGTTTTTTTGCCTTCCTTCTCTTTACTTCTCTGGGGGTAATATTTTTAGGGTATTGCTCTTGTTTGAGGAAATTCCTGTTCCTAAGGCTGTAGTTTGAGACCACAGCTACTGCACTTTTTTTTTCCTCTATACCTTTCAAACTGTCTATTTTTTTTTAACCTACACACTTTTCATAAGTGTCTGTCTCATTATCTGTGTCTTTTTCGCTTCTCAACCCGGTTATATTAAAATTACCCTCCTCCTCCTGTACTTTCTTATTCATGTGAGGCTCCTTTTTTATTAGGCAGTCTATATTTGTGTTGATGTTTAATACCGCTGTTTTCACTGTGCTCACTGTATTCACTTCTCTTTTCACTCCTTCTTTGCTCACATTTTTACTCTGAGCTCCTATGTTGCTGTTAGTCCACACCTCCCGAGAGACTCTGCCCTGAATCACAGAGCAACACGAAACCACGTTCTGCTCACCTTCACTGCTGTTTCTGCCGCTGCCGCTGATCCCTCGGAACAGGAAGCCAAGCCTCCCAAACACCTTCCTGTGAACCGCTTTCGCTTTCCCAGCCTCTGCCCAGACACCGAGGAGGTTCACGTTGCAGTTCCACGCGTCTCTCGTCACTTTCACCGACAAGTCAGCATTCTCGCCGGGCTCCGTTCTCAACCTCAATTTTTCGAAAATCAGGTAACCGACCATCCCTTTACCTTTTAACTATTTTCTTTGCTCGCTCGAGGGTCAGAACCGGGTTCCAAAAGAGTTCCAAAGGAAAATTCCTTTTCTTGTGTCCGGTTACTTCCGCTTCATAGCCGCTTCATGTCTCACGATAAAATTTGCTTTTAGAGCGATTTAATGTTTCTGTTAGGCGCCGTCATTATGTCATTATGTCTGCGCTGATACCGCCGTACCTCGCATTTTGCCCTCCAGGTCTCTCATGAGGAGCTCTCCGACCGGGCGTCTCACTCGGCCGCCATCTTCCCCCCAGAACAGTCTTACCAAGTTTACAAGAGAGAGCACATACCCTTTAGCACTGATCAGCAGTGGTAAAGTGCCCAGAGGTTTGGGGGCAATCCTGCAAAAGGTGCCAGTTTCAACAACAAGGAAGGAAATTTCATAGATCTTTAGTTATGGCCTTAAATGTTATTACAGGCTTACACATCTTTAGAGGAAGAGAATATTAGAGTACAAGTAAAATATTTTCTGGGCTGCAGATAGGAGAATAACTACTCCTTTCCGGGTTCAGAGTTTCCTGTACTGGTCCTCAGCTATTACCTTTTACAGTAAGGGTACATGTAAGGTTTCATGAGATATTATTGGATTCCTAGGTTGTCAGAATTTACCCACTGTGAAATACGGGTTTGTGTTGTCTGGGGAGAATAAAATGTAAAGGAGTAGCATTTCAAAACAATGTATTCATTTAACCAATATGAGTTGTCAAGCAATGTCCTTGGAATTGATAGTACAGCTCCTTCAAAAACAAAGGTGGGGAGAGAGTTGATCTTAACATTGGGTCAAAGTGGAAGTACACCATGGCAGACATTTACTTACAGCTGATTAGAATTTTCCTTTCATTTCTCTTGTGGATTATTGGTTCAAAATACAGATAATGTGTCTATGGTGAATCAAAAATATGTAGACTGTTAAGTACAACATATCTTTCTTTAAAGCTGAGTCAATTATTTTTTTTACATATTTTTATTTTGCATCACAAACAAGAGAAAAGGCCAGACAGGGCACCAATCGCGCTGCATGATGAGGGAATAAGAAGAACATCAACATCAAGGACCATAACCCTTTCCCTCCTACCTCATCCCTCCCAGCCATCAATCAGCCAATGCATTCTTAAAAGGGAAGCATTAGAAGAATCAATAACAGCATTCCGTAGCCACGTCTTGCTAATCCTCTTGGTATGGCACCTATGGTGGGGCCGCCCATGTGTCTCGGCTCTGTCCTGCTCCAGTCCCGATTGTTTCCAGCGAGTCAAACTATATCAATCCACCTTATAAAAGTTCTAAAGGCAGGCCCTACTGGCATATGTGACCTTCGGCGGTGCCATATATACGTCCATGCCGCTTCTCCATTCCTGTAGTGTCAGCCATTCACTTGCCCCCCAATGAAGGGCAATATCCTGCTTTGCTATCACCAGGCTAGTCCACAAATTAGCAGCTTGGCCCATGGAAGGTGTACATTCTTTGGGACCCCCAGGAGAATGAACCTAGGCTCTATTGGAATCTGTTCTTTAAGACTATCACTGAGCTCCCAGACAGCTGCCCCGTAGAAGGCGTGAATCAGTGGGCTTCCCGAGCATGTGAAGAATGACCCATCTTCTTCCTTACATCGTAAGCAATTTGGGGCCTTTGCCCATCCCATTCTATGTAATCTCTGTCTATGGTAGTACACTCCGTGAAGTACTTTAAATTGTCAATCGTAGACGTGACTTTATTGCCACATCCCTCAGGTGCATCAGCACCTCCTCCCACTCCCAGAGTATCGGGCATGTCATTGTTCAATGTTTATAGGTGAGGGAGACTGCCCCCTCTGCTAGTTCTTCTAACAGCGGTTCCTATTCTGGAATACCTTCCCCTGGCAGTCCCTCAGTCTGCAAGCATGCCTTATTGGAGCATACTTCAGGAATTGGTTGGCATTCATTCTGTATTCATATTGTAGTGAGGAGATTGGCATGATATCTCAGTTTTCGAACAAATTCCCAACGTTGGAGAGCCCGATGACTTCCCAGGGTCCAAACCCCTGCAGTTTCTGCAGCTCCGGGAGCCAGGTCCCCTTCTACAAGGCAGACTCCTGCATTAGGGTTACCTGGGTTACGTGGGTGGCTGGGAGTAGACTTTATGACCCCTTCCCATCATAAAGGTAGTGCAGGTATGACCTTTACCCCCATTGTGCCCACTCAAGTCTGAAGGTGGAATGACCCTGGGTGCAAATATCCATTCATTAATGGTAATTAGATGGTCAGCCTAATAATAGGCTTCCAAGTCGAGAACAACCAATCTGCCGTTGTAGGGGTTCTGCTGCATTGTCTTCAGGGGGATTCTGTGAAGTCCCCCATTCCACTGTAAGGTGCGTAAATCCCCTTCTAGCCTAATGCAACCTCCTGGGGATCCGGTACTAGGTGTTTTGTAGAATGTACAGTAGGTTAGGGATCAAGATCGTTTTAAAGATAGCTGCACTTCCCATCAAGGCGAAGGGGAGCTCTCTCCACCTCACTGCATCTTCTCAGAAGGCTGGCATTCACCACTCTCCCCAGGTTTCTGTATAGGCAGAGCTTTGTCTGGAGCATCAGGAAGATCCACAAGCACTTGAAGCCGTCTTCCGCAAGCATGAGACGGCTTGGAAGTAGGGACATGTCTAGCTGTCCTCGTGGAAGACAGGCCACCAATTTATCCCAGTTAATCTGGTAGCTGGAATAGGTCCCATATTCCTCAAGTAATTGAAGAAATAGCTGGAGTGTTGCGTTTGGCTCAGTAGCATAAAGGAGGATATCATCCAGGTAGATTGAGATTTTTTCCTCATTTGCCTCTTACACAGAGATAAAGGCATGTGCCTCGTGGTGGGTCCTTACAATACAATCTGAGGACTCTATTGTGAGAGCAAATTAAAGGGGCGACAAGAGGAACCCCTTACCAGTCCCCCTTCTGATGGTAAAGTCAGAGGATAGCTTCAAATTCACCATCACTGCTGCAATAGGGGCCTTTGTAAAACACCCCTACACACTTCCTATATTTGTGACCAAATCTGAACTTCACAAGTGTTTGCTCCAGGAAAAGCCAATGTACTGCATCAAATGCCTTTTAAAGCAACTAAGACATGTGGATCTGGTCATTCGGCCCAGCATTAAGCCTGAAAGATCCCTATGTATCAGGGGTGTGATAACCTGTACAAGCCTCATGGTTAGAATTGTGGCCAAGATATTAATCTCAGTGTTGAGGAGCGAGATTAGGCAATACTAGTCGCAATATTACCTTGGTGGATCACCACAATGGTGGCTTGTCGGAGGCCTGGTGGGAGCACTCCTTGTTATCTGGCCTCCCAAAACAGATTCAGCAGGTGGGGTTCCAAATACCCTGCATAGCGCTTAAAAATTCCACAGGAATTCCATTCTGCCCTGATGTTTAGTTGGACTCTAGTTTGCCTATGGCGGACAGGACCTCGGCCAGTGTCAGGTCTGCTTCCAAGGCATCTCCACTTCTAAATTTTGCATAGAGGTAGTCTCTGACTACAGCTATCGTTCTATCTATGGCACCTCCTGCAATGGACGGGCCCTATAGAACAGCCTATAGTACCAGACAAACGCATCTGCAATTTGTTTGTCTGAGTTGTATGCCTCCCCTTCTTGCTCCACTATCCTTCAGACCCATCCGGCCTCCATTATATTCCTGCCTAGCCATGGCAGGAGTCTTCGCACTTTATCCCCAGCATTGTATAATCTGTGCAATTTTGCCAGCATTAGCTTCTTTGCCTCTTCCTGCACCAGATTGGGATACTCGGTTCTCAGGAGTTCTGCCTGCCTGAAGCAGAGAAGGTTTGATCCCATTGCTAGGTCACCGTCTAACTCAAGGAGCTGGTGTTCAAGGTTTTCCAGGCCTCAACCTCTTTCTACCTTTTATGGGCTATTAAATTCTGGGCTCTATCACGGAAGACTGTCTTGTACGCTTCGCATAACGTCACCTTGGACGCATCTGAACCTTTGTGTTCTTTGAAAATATAGCTCGGTATCCACCTTGAGCCCCTTGCTCCACCTAACTGTCTTATAAGTTCCAGGTGCTAAGTTTCCAGCCATAACCTCCACCTCTTGACTGTCTACCCACTCTAACCAGCAGAGGGGAGTAGTCAGAGAGCCTTCCGGCAAGGTATTCTCCTAGTTGCACTTCCCTCACTTCTCCCGTCAGGGCGAATAGATAGTACAGCATTGAGAAGACCTTATGGACCTCTAAGAAGTAAGAGTTACGTCTATTGGTGGTGTTGCTTGCACCGACATAGGTCTGACAGGCTCAGTGTATCAGTAAAGCATAAGAGTGGGGTGAGTTGTGCACCCATCCCAAGGGTCCCAGATCTATCTAGGTTCATTTCCATTACATCATTGAAGTCACCAACCAGTGTGAGCAGCATGGAATTAGCCTCCAACAGGATCTCAGTATGTTTCTTCATAGTGGATGTTTGCAACCTCATGCATATGCGCTAATGAGGGTGATATCAGTTCGCCCCCACCACCTTTTTGCCCCTACAAATATGACATAAGGGTCTATTCACTGTCTTACCACCTGAAAGGGTATGTTATTTTTAATCATTATAGGTACTCTCCTGGGTCTGGTGGTTTATGCCCCCCTCTCCAGAAATCAGCAGTGCGTCCCCTGGAGAAGGGTTTCTTGTAGGAGAATGACATCAGGCTGTTTCTGTTTGATATATTGGGCCACCAACCCTCTCTTGATTATGTCACCTAATCCATTGACATTCAATTACAGAACTGTGAGCGCACTGGTGTCTAAAGGTGGGTTACCTATCATGACTCCTTGTTAGGACTCTTGTTATGTGCACAGTCTCTCCTGGGGTCATATAGCGACTGAAGTGGCTGTACCCCTCCTCTATAAAGTGAACTCCAAACACTAACCTGTCCACTCCCCCGGCCCTGCTGCCTGTCCTTCAGGTGGGCACTCTCTTCCTTCTGGGGTCATAAGCCATTCCTTTTTCCCCCTGACCAGACAGTCTGGGACGTTCTTCAAGCCATGCGCAGGTTGCTTAAGGCATCTGGAAAAAGATTGATTTACCCTGATACAGAACCTTACGCTTAGCTGGGAATAGGAGCACGTATTGCAGCTGGAGGCCCCTCAGCTTTGCTTTCACTGAGTCAAAAGGTGCATCTTTTGTGTTGTACTTCTTATGCATAGCCTGGGAAGACAAGGATTTTAGAGCCCTCATTCCACACATCTCCCATCCATCGAACTTCAGCGAGGATCATGTTGTGTCCTGGAAATTCAAGAAGAGTGCTATTACAAGTCTAGAGGGTGCCCCCAGCGAAGGTCTCTGCCCCAGTGTTTGGTGTGCCCTCTCAATGATAAAGCAGGCAGAGAACTTGTCATTCAGGAAGGAGTTTCTCAGTCATGTGTCCGATAACCGCATTGTGTTAGGGTCCTTGACCCCCTCAGGGAACCCCAAAAACCTCAAGTTGTTTGACTGGTCGCGGTTTCCAGCATCCTCCAGCGTCCTCGTTGGTGATAGCCTGGGACTCCATCACGTCCTTTCAGAACGCTTGGACGTATCTTCCAGCTCTGAAATTCTGGTTTCAATTGTGCTCATAATTTCAGGCGACATTGTGGAGGTCTTGGCGTAAAAGAGAGACCTTCAATCTCAGCTCTCCCACTCATCCCACCAGAACCTCGTGAGAGGATTGGATGGCCAGGAGAAGACCAGCATTGTCTGGCATATTTTATGGCTCTTCTTCTGTAGAAGAGGCCACCACTTTGGTGTAGCAGTCTTTGTCTTTTGCCATGCTCTCTGTGTCGGTATGCGCCATTGTTCCCATTCTGCCAGTGGGATGTTTTCGTTCACACTGTAAGAACTCACCTGGTTTCTCTGGAGCAGGTTGAGCAGCGTCTCACACTGCCTTTTACTGCATGGGGAGGCGAGGTTTATAAGTGGATTGTCAATGGAGGAGGGAGTGGAAGAAGGGCCCTCTTGAGGAGACTGGCACGTTCTGTGAATGACGTGGATTCCATTTTTGAAGGGCCTATTGACCGCTAGAAGGACTGCAATTGCCATGGACCTGAGTTGAAGGAGGCCAGAGTCTCGGCCCTGTCAATTTGCCTCATGTTTTGTTTTTCCCCAGGGACCTGCTGAAAGGTCTATCTCTCCCATAGGACAACATTGGGATTGCCTTATTATAATATATCAGTGCAATTTCCAAGAGATAAGACCCCCAAATTTGGTGTCTCTGAAATCCCAATTAAAAAACACAAATTATGGTAAAGTTTTTTTTTAAATCGCAATTCTTTTAGAAATGTGCCTTCTGTCTGTCTCTGAATACACGTCTGGGGTGGTTGACAGCTGGCCTTTTGGCATTCCATCTAGACAGCCACACACAATGGGTGCATAGGTGTGAACTGGCTAGATGTAGAGGCAGAGCTGGGCACTGCCTCACTTACACCTTAAAGGGTTGTATCGTGTCCCCACACAAAGTTTGCATGCCCCCTTGAAATGAGTCTGGAGCCAGGGCAGGAAAGAAAGGGACCTGTGCACTTCAAAGGCATCTCTTTGAAGTCTCCCCACTTCAAAGGCCCAACTGGGTATAAGTATTGGACCTCTGACACCACCAACTCAAAACCTTTCTAGAACTGGGGACATTCTACCAGGAAGAAGGAATGCTGGACTACCAGAGGGACTGCCACTTTGTTGAACTTCTTTGTTCTGTTGGCCTGCTGCCTTCTTGCCCGGGAGTGAGAAGGACTGGACCTACATCTCTACATCCCAGAACCTAAGTATCTCCAAGGGCTTGTTGCCTTGCCTCCTGTTTTCTGAAGTCTCTGGGATATAAAAAGCCTTCGTTCGTTATCCCGCAACTAGCACCTGGATTCTGTCTGCTGTGAGTCCTGCTCTGCCAAGTGGTCCCAATCCAGTCATAGGTCATTGGAAGTGAGTACTAAGTGCTGCATATAAGAAAATCCTTGCATCAATGAGATTGCGCTGATCAGAACCGGTGCATTTCCCTCAATATTGACACATCGCAGCTGTTGCATGAACTACAGACACTGCATCGCTAACTGTGCAGTGGATCGTCCCCTGTGTCCCATACATCTCTGACTTTGCACGGTTCAACACCAACTCATCGCTTTGTGCTGCTCGCATTGCCCACAGCCCATCAGTTCGACAATGTCGCATTTTCCTGATGTTCATCACATCTTGGATCTCGACGCATCTTCGACTGTGCGCAGATCAGAACCGACACATTGCCGGCATCTGCAGGATCGACAGCGATGCATTGCCTCCTTTGCTCCATGCATCACCCTTGACGTTGACACATTCAAGGAACTGTTCAATGGCCCAAAGCTGGTCCCTGCATCTGACCCGTGCTCGGCCTGAACTTTTCTATTTGCCCTGGTCAAGCTCAACTAGATGGCCCCAGTTGTCACTATTTGTTTCTAAGCACTACAAAGCAGTTTATTCTTTAAATATTCATGTATTGACTCCTACTTATTGGATTTTTGTTGTTTTGGTCTTGTTTTACTCATAAAATGATAGACTATTTTTCTAAACTGGTGTGGAGTCTATTGTGGTGTTTTCACTGTGTTACTATTTGATGTTTTGCACAAATACTTTACACATTGACTCTTAAGCTAAACCTGACTACTCTGTGCCAAGCTACGAGAGGGTCAGCACAGGTGAATTTGAAGTGATTTACTGACTTACCTTGGTTTCTGTTTGGACAGGGCGCATACCTCTGCCAACCAGAAACCCTATTTCTAACACAAATCAATAATTTTTTTCTCAATTATCCATTCCTCAGCTCCTTTCAAATTACTTACTACTGTCTCTCGTACCAATATTTCTCTTTTTAAATGTGTATGACCGTTTGTGTGCATGCCACTCAGTGTCTTTTCGTCTTTGAACCCGGAAGTTCACTTGCTGATACTTCACATGCTAACTTTACAATGATCCAGCCATCTTCGAGTGTGTTTTTCACCCTATTTTTTATACTATTCTGCAATACAATCTGTTGACTCTAGTAATTTCCATGCCGGCACGATTATGATATAATTTTATCATATTTGGTATGCACAACAGATCAAATTCTAATACTTTTTTTGTTAGTTCTTGTGGTGCCAGTGTCACTCAAAGTTTAACCAAAAAGTCAATTTTCATCTTGTAGATGATTGCTATCCCTTTACATTACATATAATTCAGAGGAACATGTCCAAGGGCCTGAAATTTCACCACAGATATTGTGCGTTGTTTTCCTTAAAATGTTGAGTAAAAGGCAGTTTTATGTCCGGTAGCCGAATATTTGATCTATGTTACCTCCACTTCGTTTTTGCCTTTCTCATTGTTTGTTCTACCTATAACAGACCACAGGGACATCTGTTGCTGTAAGTCGTGTCTCATATATTATATCTGAATTTTATTTTCTCACCCATGTGTTGGGTGACTGATCACATTAACTTTAAGGATGTTTGTTCAATTTATACATGAATGACATGGGAAGGTGACAAGTCGTTTTTGTCATAGGCTGGGCAAAAAATATATCTGTGAAGTTCTATCTGCGCTCTTACATATTATTGTAGGCAAGCACAAATAAAGCAGACACGCTTTCTTTATAAAAGGCTTCTGATTGTGGCAAATACAGTACCCTTCTGGGTATCTTTATCTTCAAATATTAGTGGGTAGCCGATACTGTCTGGGTAGGTAAATGAAGGAGATCATATTTTTCTCCTATTTTCTTTTCTTGTTTGCATTTTATTGAAGTTACTTAACTCAAGCGTGTTGCTCAAGAAAGCAGCTATGTTATGCTATGTGGCACTCCTATTTTTGTCGCTTATGTTCTTTGCTTGATTGTTGTAAACTGATATAAAATTGTGTTACTGCATACAACGCTCATTTTGGAAGTGCTGCTTTGTTTCTGAAATGTTCTCTGCATAGGTCACTTTCCCATAGGCTGTGGCCCATTTTTCATTTAAATTGTCTTTATTTGTTATAGCACTGGCACATTACCGTTAATTTTCTAAAACAAAATTGCATCTATTTAGGCCTGTTGTATTGCACTTTTCTCCAGCCGTCTATAAAATTAGATAATTGGAATCCTGGAAGTTTTGAATTATGTAAAAAACAAAATGGATGCATCTATTCTTAACTCAACATCCATATCTGTACACTGAAGGTAAAAAATTGTGGGGTATATTCTCAAGAACGTGTGATAACCATCGCAAAAGTTACTTAACGCTACCCTCAACATCGCAGTCTATTGCAGGAAACTTACGCCGTGGTAACCAAGTATTCACAACACGGCGGTACCATGCGATAGTCACCAGATAACGCGTCAATTGACCGCGTCAAAATCAATGCCATGCTGCAAATATGCAAAATGCGAATGCAAAAAAAGCTACAATGAGGCCAATTGCGATACTGAAATCAGCTAAAACCAGGGACGGGCCTGCAAATCCCACGCGTCTGGTGGGAAAATGCACTATAAAAGCAAAAAGAAAACACCAAAACCCATTCAAACCACATAGCACCATGGATGCACACGGACCGAGTGCAGAGGACAAGCCACACCCAACAGGCCCCACAGAGGACCAGCCAGGAACCCTGTGTCCGGGGAAGGGCAAGGAGAGCTCAGGAAGACCGGATCATTGTCACGGAGGTGATAGAACACCTTCAACAACTGTTTGTCACCTCCACTGCGGCACTGGCAACCCAAACTGAAATACGGTAGTCCATCGTCACCAAAGTCAATGCAGTCAGAGTGTCGAGTAGGTCAATGGAGCAGGTCAAGAGGCGCTGGCATGAAGTGCACAGCCAAAACAAGGAGAAACTCGCCGCAAACAGGAAGGCAGCAAGGGGCGACTGGAGGTGGGCCTCCTGCTTCACAGGAAGATCTGGAGGAGCTGGAGCAAATGGTGGCAATAGTCATCAGTGTGGAGATGGTGGCAGGAGTTGGGGGCATGGACACAGCTTGAAATGACCTGACCCAGCAGCAACAGGGTGAGTATCCACCAGGGACTGGGGGACTGGGGTAGATGGCACAATGGCACACATGCACAATCATGTGTTGCACACTGCACACCCACAATGAGTGTGGAACATGTCCGTGACACCCTTGGCACACTGCAGCACACATAGGAACACCAAGTAGGCACCCGTCCACTATGTGCACATATGGGCCCCCTCCAAATCCCCATCGAGACAACAGAGCCATGCGCATGTAATGGATACAGAAAAGCAGTGGCTGTGTGAGCCACACTGTCTATGCAAGTGACACTGCATGACCAATAGCATGGCACCAGCCAAGATACAGGACACGGTGCACGAATCGACAGGAAGGTGGCCCAGTGTGGATCACATCCATAAAGGTGCAGCTCACACTCTGACATATCCACCTGCACCCACATACCATGCCGTCCAATACACTCATCCGACGAACGATGCACAGGGCCACAGAATCTGTCCAAGCGCACATATGACCCAAGTCGCAAACATTTCACCCCCCTAAAAGCACACATTTCAAAGGCACACCGCCTCAATGGGAGAATGGTACATGAAATCAGAGCTGCAGGGGCATCTCCCCCACAATGCAGCACATGCACATAGCAATCACAGAACATCAGCAATGACGGCAATGTGGGAAAGTGCAACACCTACACCACAGGACAGAGGACACAACAGGTTTCGCTGTGCATAGCAAGTGGCCACTCACATCTGGCATTGACTGACACTGTGTGATGATAATGTATGGGTACTACCATACATCCATCATGTAGTCAAACACCCTACTGTCTGCTATCAAAACAGTCACAATGTGCATTTTCATGCAGTCTGTATGTAAACATCTGCAAAGCGTCAACATACAGGGTAAACTCTGTTAAACGTGCATCTCCCTTAACATTGTAGAGGGACAATCAACACTTACTGCAGAGCAGACCACAAATCTCATCAGTGAGGATGAAGTGGATAACCTGCACATATGTCAAGACACCCTCCAACGAATAATGGACAGCCTTCTCACCCCACCCCCCGGGAGCAGGGCAGGCCAGCTGCCTCGAGGTGACCCTACCACCTGCACAGATCACACAGCATGAAACACACAACCACGGCTGTCTCCCAGGATCCCCACAAACAATACATGGATTTCCAATGCAGTGTGTTGTGTTGCCAGGTGGAGTTGATGGATCACCTGCGGGTGGGTTTTGAGCTCGTGGCAGCCAAGCTCGAGGCCATATGTGGGTGTCTGAGACCCATCAGGGACCACATACAGTCCCTTTCGGACACACCCTGTCTGCACCATGCTCACCCACAATCCTTGGATGACCTCGCTGGGGCCATTAATCGCATACAGGAACTGTCCAGTCAGACAGGCACCAGCGATGACAGCACAGGGTTGGCACAGATGCGGAGGACAATGGAGCCCATGGAACAGATGCAGGCTGGAAGTATGGCTGCCAAGGCTCAACACCAGCAAGATGTAGCTGGGATCTTCCATGCCCTGCAGTTCATCATCTTGCCAGGGTTGTGCCTGAGGCAGTTCCAGACAACTGCAGCTGGAACTTCGACACACACATCTCTGACCCCTGATGTGTCAGTGGCACCCAGTGATGCAGCCCCATCACCTTCACACCCTGATGTGTCAGTCACACCCTGTGATGCAACCATTACCCTGCCATACACAGCGGACAGACCAGACACTGAAGATGTATCAGAGGAGTAAGATGCGCATAGGAGTTACTGTGTGAGGAAGGAGGTAGTCGCATCCATCACCTCCAGATAGCCTGTTCCTGCCTGGTTCAGCCCATTGCATCAATCCCTGGGACAACACCTCCCACTGTCCTCCGGAATACTCTGCGAAATCCAACCGGACCCCGACATGGACGGCCACATCTACACTGCTTGACAATTACACAGCAATCCTGCTACTGACTGCACTCTCCCTCTTCCCAATCACTTTTCAATCTCCAAAGGACTTGTGGCTCCCATGTTGTGTGGACTTTGATGACCATGTACAGTTCCTGCTTCGTCATTTAAAAGAATGTGAATAAAACATTTGAAGTCACACAGATGTGTCATGAATATGTTTACTCATGTATGAAAGTATGGCTGGATGTAGGGACAATGATTGCACAAGAAGGTACCCCTGGTGAATGACATCAATGTGCATGTTTATCCCTGAGACACATGGCCAATTGGATGACTGTGAAGCTGGGTACTAGCTGTGTCCCCATTGCACATCAACAGCTATCCAACAACCCCCCAACGTAGGCACACGTCCATGTAATGAATAGGGCTGTGTGTAGGAATGACCACATTGGTAGCAGGTCAGGAGTGGTGTCTCACATCACATGTGACTTCAGAACATCACGTTGCATACCTGCTCACACACATCTGTGTGGACACATTCTGTTGTGTTTAATGACATTGCTCAACATGGTCAGAGGAGGAACACCATACTCACATTGCTGAAGACACGTAAGTGCACGGGTCTGCCAGCAACCTTCCCAAAACAATGTCTGACTCACAGAGGTGGAGCTGTCAAAAGGGACCCACCCCCATTGTACATGCATCAGTCAGACCCTCCCTGTGTAGTGACGATGTTCATTGTGGCACACGAGTGGTCCACCTAATCAATACTCATCACAGTTAGACAAGTGAAGTTGCGTAGACTTTATTGGTATGTGCATGTCAGTACAGACAAGGCAATGGCCACAGTAGGCAGGGACATGCAAAGGCACTTGCACGCAGCATGGGAACCTTTTGAGGTGCAGGAAATGGGGAGGCAGAGCTGAACACCAATCATAACAAATGACAACGGTCTCAGCCAACCTTGCCTTGCTGGATGAGTCATTTGTTGTTTGGTGTCTGCTCATTGCCTTGTGTGAGGGGGCACGACTTAAAGGCCATGGGGTCTGCATAGTGCCCTGCAACCTGACTGCGCAGGCTGTCTCCTCTGCTGACAGTGATCAGGTGAAAGGGTCCGACAAGGTCACATGCAGTGCTACATTGCCATGTGGGTACTCTCCCCCCAGCAGTGTGTCCGAATTTGTAATGTTGCCAAACGACGCTGTGTTGCTCTGACCAGGGAACTGCATCACCTTGCACAGGTGTGTGTACACACGTGTTGTCCACGCACATGCATTCAGAGTCCAGACGAAGGCAGACATGTCCTCTGTTGTGGTGGGATATGTGAGCATTCCCCACGATGCAACACAGTGTTGGGACCTGTGCTGTGGGTGACAATCCGATGTGCCTGCAGGAACATAGTTACTCGTACATGAATCAATAGTCGCTGTCGGGTTCAAGGAACACCAGGGTGAGCCAATCCATTAACTGGTCCGGGCAGATGTGCTCAGTCCACGCCGTTTCCCCAATCAGCAACACAACCCAATAGGGTAGCGCCTCGATGTGCTCACTGCACACAAGGAGTTTTGCAATCTCCCATGTGCAACTGCCAGCACATACGCCAAAGATCAGGGCATCCCAATGCATGGCTATCCCAGTGACACTCCTGTTCATAGGCCAAAAGGGTGCGCACTGTCAGGTCATAATCCAATTCAGCTACCGATGTGTTGGATAGGCAGACCTCCATAGGCGCTCAAATGTGCATGATCAACAGTTGAACCAGGGCTGGACGCAGGTGATGTAGGCAAGACGGAAACTCTGACAACTCTGACTAATTTGCAACCCTGCCATTGGCAGGGATCCCAAATGTGCAGCATTCGTGCACGGTACAGTTCGACGTGACAGAGGTTGTGCATGTGCCCAGGAATGCCTGCCATTGCGTTTGTTGGGCTTGTGGCACTGACACTCCTCACACCGGCGGCAGTTCTGTGGAGGATGTGCCACAGCTCTGGGCAATAAGTCGTATGTGTGTGCAACATTTGGAGGTATGGTTATTCTTTAACTTATATGTCAAGGCCATCCCTTGCAGGTGTGGGTCGTGCAGGGACAAGTGTGTGTGGGGTATGTGCACGTAAGTGTTTCCATGGCGCAGTTTGTGGTGTGGAAGTCGTCGGAGGCTGGTATGGTATCTCACGCATGGTGTGCCAGCTGCATTCAGGACTAAGGTCAGGGGTTCTGTTGGCCTTCAGCCTTGTGTGGTGATACAAAGGGGCTTTCATTCCTGATATCAGTCTGACGACTGCTTGCATTTCTTGAATGTGATGTGGACTTCACGTTGACTTTGATGCCAGGACTGGGATTTGGGGTGAACAGATTTTGAGACACACGCAGTGGCATGGTTGCATTTGCCAAGGGCCCGATTGGTTTTGCGCTCTTTGTTCAGTCTCTCTCTTTCTCTCTCTCCCTGTCCTTTGCTGAGTGCCTGACACACCTTCTTATCATGGATATTGTCTTGTAGGCTGTGTGTCAAAGATTGTCCAGGGATGCCCTGCCATGACTCTTCAAAATGGTTGTTTGTTGGCAAATTAGGATGTGACATTTGTTTGGGTCTTTCAATGGTGAATGTATGAATTAGGATTTCAGTGCTCACATGTATGTTGATTGTTGCAATTGTGCGACATCAAGTGGGTTCTTTTGTTCATGTTTTCGTGCAGTAGATGGGCAGTGTCTTTGTCCCGGAGTGAGTGAGAGGGGGAGATGGGGTCTTTGGGGTGATGGCGGTGTGTGTTTGCTGCCCTCTCGGGGCTCTTAGATGCATGTTCTGTGGCTCCATGGCATCTGTTGTTCTTCAGGTGTGGCTCTGGGCTGGCTCTCTTTTGTGGTGCAGGTTGTAGTCTGACTTTGCACCAGGTCGGAGCAGGAGTTAGTTTCCTGGTGCTAACACGCCTCATCGCATGTTTTGTGATCTTATCGCCGATCTGTCTGGTTGTTGAGGATGTTGTGGAGTGGTGTTGTTGTGGTGTTTTGCTCGGGAACACCTACTCTGCATCTCATTAGCGATAGTTGCCGGGGTCATCCTTAGCGATGTTTTTAGCGGCTGCTATCGTCGGAAAACTGGTGATATGGGATGTTTGCGCCAGCTTGTGAATGGGGTGGTAAGTTTATCATAAATTTGGCTGTGTTAAGGTGCTGATAATTCAGCAATAGCTCCTTGAGAATATGGCCCTGTGGATGTGGCGTAAATCCACCCTTGGCTGTATATTCTTTCCCTGCCAATAGCATTCGTGCAATTCTAGATGGATTACTAATAAGGGCCATTACAAAAAAACAATGTAGGGGTAAAACAACTCACCTCATGCCCAAAGAGAAGACCAACATGGTTCTAAATCCAGTAGAGCAATCGACAAGAGCTGTGGCTCCCAGCAGGTAGTTGTAGCTGCCAGGGACTATGTGGCAGGGTTTTGTAGGCGCAGGTGTGTACAGTTTCAGTTGCATCATGTTTGGAAAATCAGTATAACAGATATTTTCAAACACATACTCACGTGCTCCAATTTAGATTATTATTATTAAAGAAATGTGAAAAATTAAATACGGTCACTTTTTCTAAATAGAAATAGGCTTAATGTGCTACTTCTCATGAAAAGATAGGAGTACATCATCTGCGCCTGCGTCTGCCTCCTACATGTAGTGCCCTTTTCTCTTAACACAAATATGCTTCTTTCAGCATCAAGGAATTCACCAGAGGCATAACTACTGAGAAATGCATGAATGTTAGTGACGTCTACAAACAGTTCATACGGGTGAGCAATCAATTGTGTGAGTTTTTGGTAAAGAAAGCTTTTATAGATGTTTTACTGCACCCTGAGTGAATTGATCTAAGTTAAAACAGCACTTAAAGAACATAATAAAGAACTGCACAGAAGCGTGAGGAGAAAAGCGGCTTTGACTGCCCTTTCTACTTAAATTCTTGTGTGTGCAGTTACTGAGGTGGCAGCCAACACATTGTTTCTATTTTCTGCTGCAAAGCCCGAGAAGGACTGATGCTCTTACGTAAGTAGCACATGGGGATACAGGACCTAAACTGGAAAAAAATGAAACTGTCACCTGCAGTTATTTTCAGGATGTAAATGCCTTTGGTTTGGGAAGCTTTAGTTGCAATTCAGTTACTTCACAGCATCGCCCTGCACTATTAATATTCTGTACAGACAGTCACTGTGCACATCCAGGCCCGGAGGAGAGTCAAATAAACAAAAGAAAAAAGAGGCAAAACAAAACAAGATAAAATAAACATCCTTAGATTTCACCAAGTGAGCAGAGGTAGATGTGCCCCACCAAGGAATGGAAAGGGAGGGTCGGGCCCAAACATATACAATATTATTTCATTTTACAGCACACCTATTCAAACAATTCAGCTAAACAATCGTACTTTTTTAAGTTTTAGAAAAATAACCAATATTTATCTGTGCAAACAAGACCAAAACAATAAAAGCCAAACATACAATAATCAAATCTGTACTCTGCAAGAATACCCTTAAAAATGCAGTTGCTTGAAGTCTGTAGCTCCGTCTGGTGCTACTGCGGTGCTGAAAACAACCAAATCCAATGGTGCGGACCGGTTTCAGTGTCAGAAGACTTGTAAACAGTACTTTGTTGTTGTCCTGGCGGACCGCAGCAGTGTGCGCCAGTGGTGGCAGTCATTGAGGCTGCATTGTAAGTGAAGCTGTGCGGCTTGAGGTGCCCTCAATTCACGCTGCAGGCAGCAGCTTGCTGGCGGTCATCCAGTGGTATCGGTGAGGCCTGGGCTGTGGTGCGAAGCGGCGAAGTGCCCATTGCGGTGCTGACGGTCATGATTCAAGCTTCGGCAGCCATCGAGGTTTGGCGGTTAATAGTGCTGGCATCACTGCACTGCAGCTGTGGGGTGAGACGGGGCAGTGCTGCGTGTAGCTTACGAGCGGTCCCCCCAGACCACGGCAGTGATGTCAGCTGGCAATGTGGTCATTGGTGAGAGGGGGCGGAGTGAAATGTGGCAGTGCGGAGTGTGGTAGCCAGAGATCACGATGCAAGCAGCGGCTCAGTGGCAGCGGTGGTCGTCATCATCGGTGAGACCAGGGTTGCGGTGCGAAGTGCAGCGGTGCCCTCTGTGGTGCATTCAGTTGCGGAACCGGTGGCACTCTTGGAGACGGCGGCGGGTTGGGGTTTCCCTCTGTGGCAACTGAGACACACGGTCTCAGAGGCGGTACCCAGAGGTAAGTGAAGTCTTTGCTGTCCCTGAGGCTTCGTGAACAGGAGGCAAGCTCTATCTCAAGCCACTGTAGATACTCAGCAACAAGTGAAGCCACTATGTGTGCCACAGTTCAATGAAGGACACGTTTAACTGCTCAAAGAAGAAAATCAACTTCTTGGAGTGAGTCATGGAAATCAAGAAACTCCAAGATGGCCGACGTACCCACTGATGTGTGGTTCTAGTCTTTTTCCCAGTCCAAGGATTCGTCCAGGAACAGAGTCAACGAAAACAGTCTGGGCCACACCAGACCTAGCCGAGAGAGTCCTAATGGAACAAACTAGATTTAACGCATGGGCATCAAACTTCGGCCACTTGCAAAACAAAGGTATCCTGATCCCTTATTGGCCAAATTAAAGTGCCAAGAAGAAAACCCTAGCTCTGGACAACCGAGCCCACGATTATTCTCAGTACTGAGAGAGGCACGCAGTAACAGCACAGAGTACAGGGAAAACGGAGAATATAATGAACTAAGGGCATACTCTGATATAAGTAAACACACACCAGAGTGGAGCATGGTATCCAGGACAATAAATATCAAACTTGAAAGACTGTGACACTCCAAGTATATTGCACCCTAACACAAGAACTCTCTGAAAATATGTTACTGGAACATCAATGGCCTGGTAGACAAGACCTCGGACCTGGAACTGTTCACTTATCTGCAGAAATTTGATTTAATTTTACTCCAAGAAGCATGGAGTGGAGTACCAACTGCACTGCATGGCTTTAACTTGCTCGATCTACCGGCAACAAGATGCACCAAATTCTGCCACAATAAGGGAGGCCTAGCTACATACAGCTCCATAAGCAGCATTAATGCAGCAGAACCTCTCCACCAAATGCAAAGCACGTAACTCAAATTACCCTACAGGGGAGGACAAGTAAAGAGCATATAATACTTGTAAACCTCTATCTGCACCCTCGCGATAAAAGCAAAGAGAGGCAACAACTAAAGGAGGGACTGGTGAAAATATTAACAGAAGAGAAAACAAACAGCTGGATAATCACAGTGGACTTCAATCTAAACATGCTCAGGAGAAGAGCGGACGTCATCCATTCAGATGAGGATCCATTTGCTTGGGAGGAAATGCCTCAATACATGAACACGAATAGAAGACTCACAAACATTTAGAAAAACCTATTGTCGTTCTTAGAGCAACTGGGCTCACGCGCACTAAACAGCAGATTTACTGGAGATCGCACACAAACAGCAACATTTAACAATGCAGTAACAAGGCCCACAATTGACTATACTTTCTGCTCTCGCTGCATGTTCTCAAAACTAAAAAACTATCACATTGGGAGCGTGGATTTTAGCGATCACTTACCCCAGGAAATCACAGTAGAAGAGCCATTAACATACAAATTGCCTTCAGCAAATATACTCTGCGTGGAATTTACCAACAACAAGAAAACAGTAAAATGTAGCACTAATGATCCATAAGGCCTCCTCTCTTTTGCGAAACAGCTCTGGGAAGAAGTGGAAGCAGCCAACCCTGACATAATTGGAGGCTGGGAGGCATTCACAAAAGCCCTACGAAATAGCCACAGAGACATAAAGGGACACTCTCGAAACAGGAGAACAATGTGCCACCAAAAACAACGGTTAGGCTCCAACCTATGGAATAACGCCAAATTAAAAAAGCTAAAAGCATGGATAAACTTCGCACTCCGGAGGCTAGAGAAAGACCCCTCAGCATTGCAAGAACTAAGGCAGTTAAAAGCCACCCGCAAAAAACTTATTTGGCAAAATAAAAAGGAATCCGAAGAATCTCTTTGAGCCAGACTCCTGTACGACATCAAAAACAAGAACAGCGCAAAATTTTGGAAGAAGATTAACGCTCTGTCTAACCCGCAAGGTCAACGCATCAGCTCCAACGTCACAGAAGAAGCTTGGATAGCTTACCTCGAACCACACTTTAATAAAGAACAGACTTCCCATCATGGAAATTCAACCACTCCAGCCAAACTCTAATGCAGAACATGGACAGAACTTCACAATCACAAACACACAAGTTTGTAAAAGAATCTAGAAAGGCAGACATGAGGGAGCTCCTGGGCCAAATGGGACACCGCCCATACTATTCAAACAAGACCCTGAATTCTGGGCTACAGTTTTAAAATCGATCTTCGACAGAATTCTGCAGACATCAATAGTACCATCATCGTGGAGGGGTCCGATAATCTCTCCCATCTACAAAAAAGGCAACAGGAGTGACCCAAACATCTACCGGCTGGTAGCTCTTCTGGACAATGAAGCCAAATATTATGCCGGTGCACTCCCCAAAGAATTAACAACATTGGCCACAGAAATTAAAGCAATACCCTATAATCAAACTGATTCTGCAGAGACATGGGCACTGCCACTAGCATCTCTGCCCTTTCACTAATGATAGACGCTGCACTTGTAATTAAACAGCCTCTGTACATCTGCTTCATTGATTACAGCTCAGCGTTTGATCATATAAACAGAAATATCCTGTGGCAAAAAACAAAAAATGCTAGGTATCCCATCATTGCTCCTAAAACAACTAATCCTTTTGCATAGTAACACCTGGGTACACGAAAAAGATGAACACAACTTCAGGATTAAAACAAGGCTGTGTACTGGCCCGACACTTTTTATTCTATTTATGGCCGAGCTTTCAGTCCAAGTTAATGGAAGCAATTCACATGCCCCGAAGCTAGGAGGCCGTCAGCTATCCAATCTCCTAAATGCAGACGACTTAGTACTCATCAGTCAGACACCCATAGGACTACAACACCTGCTTGACATTACATCTCAATACTCAGAGACCAACAGACTAAGTTCAAGATAAAACAAAAGTCATGTGTGTAAATCACCAGAAAATAAAAACAAAATACAACTGGTACCTGGCAAAAGTCAAGCTTGAAAACGTACAAGACTACAAATATCTGGGGGTTATGATTGACAACAAAGGCAACTACAAAGCACAATGCGAGCAATAAAAAAGAGGGGACTAGCAACAGCCGTAGCATTAAGAAATTTGAAAAATATGACCGCTGGGCCAAGTTTTCTCCATCTGGCCAAGGTGACACAGGCTAAACTAATTCCATCAATCACCTACAGAAGTGAAGCCATGAGAGGGAGGGACGCGGAAACATTGAACGGCACTATCGCAAGAGCACTGAGAATAATATACAGGCTTCCTGGATATACATCTCCGACGCAAATGAGGCTTGAATTCGGGATGCAAAGATAGGAGCTGACCCAAAAAGGAGCTTTCATCAAAACCTGGTTCAAGATCAAAAAAGGGCAGCCATAAACGTTAAATTCCTACTTATGGAGAGAAGTAGAAACCTCAGAAACCTGCCCAGCTAGACACTTCTTGGACTCTGCACTGGACCAGCTGGGGTTATGGCAACTTTGGGCATTGTCAGGGACCATGGCAAGCTTAAATTTTATTTTAAATAATAATGTCGAAAAATAATCTATTTTACAAGACAAAGCGGCCGTGACAGAACGCTCAGATGGCTGGCTCACTATACAATCCTACAGTAAAGCGACTCCTCAAGCTTACCTCCTTTCTAACTTCTCGCTAACCACCAAAGAGAAGTTTCTGAAACTTCAGTTAGGTTTATTACCATCCGCATACCACCTGCCCCCATGGCTGCGCCCTCCGAAGCCAGCAATGTGCCGTCTTTGCGGGGAAGGAGAGGAGGACATAGTCCACGTCATAACCATTTGCCGTGAACTGATGCTGGAGCACCGGCTACCACTCAGACCTATCTTTAACAAGAACCAAATACGGTCGTGCAGACAAGCGGTGCTTGCAAGCTTTTCTGACGTCTACATGCAACTAAGCTGCTGCCTGGTAAAAATTTTAGCTGCTGCTGACCTACGATTGAAACGGATACCACCGGACCATCAGAGAAGTTGCACTGGAACTGAGTTGGAGACGTCTTGTTAACCCTTTGCACAAAAACCATAACAGTGACTTAAGCATATAATTTTAAGCATCTCTGCACACGCAAGCCTCAAGGAAATGCATCAACAGGTCAACCATAGGATATTGATTGATGTTGATGCGGCACTATGCACTTCAAAAATGCACCTATTTGCCTGCCCTCATCCTGTAGCCAAGACTCTGACAAGGGGGGTAATTCTATCTCATGAACTGCTGCTAATCTCTGCAAACAAAAATGAAGAATCAGGACTATGGGTCATCAAGGCCAAAGGGGTGGATCTTGTCCACAATTTTAATGTGCGTTCTTAACTGTGGCTATTAGCCCTTTAAATCGATGTTTTACTGTTTATAAGAGATGGGCAACTTTTGTAATGGTTTTAATTAACTGCACAATAAACATATTACTTACTTACTTACCTAGCAGTCCAAGGATTCTACTTAGGGTGCGCAGCTTAGAACGTCGGTGCACTTCACCTGAAATGTTCCAGTGAGATATATCTTGTAAGGTCTTCTCCGTCATTGGGTTTAAGTCAGCGTAGAGTCTTCGAGTTCCTCATCGGGTTATCTTCCGTTTCGTGTAGCTACCAACGACCTGTCCTGGCGCTGTCACTACTTGGAGTCAGTTCAGATTATGGAGCAGTCCCAGAGCTGTCACTTCTTTTTAGTCGGCGCACAATATAGAGCAGTCCCGGAGCTGTCACTTCTTTTTAGTCGGCGCACAATATAGAGCAGTCCCGGAGCTGTCACTTATTTGAATCCGCGCAGGATATCATTTCTGCACCCAAATTCCTCTCAATAGAGAAGAGAGTGCTTTGCGCCTAATGTACATGCGCAGTCAGAGAGCGTATCCATTATCGCTAGAGAAGAAAATTAATCAGAATAGCTAAGTACCTTTTATTTATTATTCAAAGACTTTGTCAGTTATATTATTCAAGAGCGTATCGTTTATTTGGAAATAAGTAACTACTCAGATTTTGAACTGTACATATTAAAATATCGAGAAAGCAAGAAATTAAACTTTCCTGATGAAGGAGCGTTCTCTTGAATTTTTCCTGTGAAGAGAAACAAGAAAAGATAGGCGTTATATGTCTGTAAGGAAAAGATGAGTCATTCCCTTACTAGAAGAGGACCTAACACCTAAGTTTATTTAGGTACGTTCTAGAATTACTGGAGATAGGAACTATTAGAGTTGTACATACATGAAGGTAAGACTAGTAAGTGAATTAATATTAAGTTCTTAGTTTTCTAGAACCCTACATTCACAAGCAGAACATAACGCAGAGGAGAGTGCAGAGGGTACAGAGAACCGATAACCGGAGGCAGTCTCTTTTTGTTGTTTTTTATTTTATCCAACTCCCCTTTCCTCTTTTGGGGATATCTTCAGACGCCATACTAAAAGAGGGTGTCGGGAGTATTTCCCTGAAGGGGCATTAGGAACTGTTCATCATTCTGTTCCTGCGCAAGTAAAAGGTAACAACCTTCTGATACCAACCCAGGAAAGCAGCAAAAGAGCAAAGGGGCAGTACTCCTCCTGGCATCTCTACCAGCTCTTCTCTATGGTAGGTTTCTTGATCCCAGCGAGTTCTAAAGTTCTGGGGTCTGAGCACCAATATGTATACTCAGTTTCTCTTTGATTTTTTTGGGCAGAGAGTGTCTGTGCTCAGCCCAAACCGGTTCTGTCCTCTCTGGTCCAGCTTCCTGGCAAGGGTAGACAGTATAGTCTAATGCAGACCAGTCCCATCAGATGCAAGGAAATCTCCTCCCCTCCTCTAAATATTGCCCAGGTCTATGCAGACCAGCCCTGACTCGCCCGGGAAAGGCAGGGCAAATCTTCACCCCCCAGCAGCTGTCTTAAAAAGAGTGCACATACCCAGCCCCTGACACTCCAAAGCCAGACAGTCAATCCACAACCCAGCAGAGGGACACACAGGATGGCTAAGCAAGAAAATACTTACTTTGTGAAAAGTAGTATTTTCAAACACAGAACATAAAAATCATCCTTCCTAAAAGATGCATTTCTACATTCTGAGTTCAGGCATACTAAACTCCATTTCTCTATCTTGTTCCAATGGGAAGATATACTGATTAGATGTTATAAGTAAACTCCCTTTCTATCCTATGAGACAGATAGCCTTTCGATAGTGGAAACCAAAATACACTGTTTTTCACTATCATGGAATGTCACCCATACCAGTACATGTCCTACCTTTCACATACACTTCACCCTGCCCATAGGGGTACCTTGGCCGTACCTGAGAGTTACTTACATGTAATAAAAGGGAAGGTTAAGGCTTGGCAAAAGGGTACACTTGCCAAGTCGACGAGCAGTAAAAACCGCGCACAGACACAGCAGTGGCAGGTCCGAGAACCCTTTGAAAGGCTGCACGTGTAGGTGGCACAATCAGTGCTGCAGGCCCACTAGCAGCATTTGATTTGCAGTCCCTGGCACTCTCAGTGCAATTTACTAGGGGCTTACCAGTAAATCAAATATGCCAATCATGGAAACAGCAATCAATTATACGATTTACAATAGGAGCACTTGCACTTTAACACTGGACAGCAGTGAGAAAGTGCACAGAGACACTAAACCAGCAAAAACGGAGTCAAAACCAGGAGGTCAGAAAGCAAAAAATCAGTGGAAACATGCCAAAAGATGCCACGTCTAACATCTACCGAGCCGATTTAGATGTACATCTTGTTCTGGCAGCCGAGGCATGACGTGGTGAGGTCCTGCTGGTGTCATTATGGTAAAACCCATATATATGTTCTGTAAGTGTTGTAATGTATATGTAGGTAATGTGTACTGTCCATTTCCTTGCATGCTTAATAAAACGAGGTGAAAGTAAATTTTACTACACACTGCATGGGGCAAGTGACATGAACCTTCTATTCAGGCGACCGTGGGGTCACTAATCATCTTGGGCAGGGAGCAGCAGGAAAGGAAGCACCTAGACCTTGGTGTACAGGATGGATTCTTAAATAGGGCCCCGAAAAAAGATGAGTTTTCACTTATTTTCCTTAGATTCTGATGACTAGCATATGGCTGTGACCCTGCCAGAAAATGCTCGACGGAGAGGCACATCGTAATCTGAATGTTGGTAAGGTGGGCAGGACTCCCTCCCAAGGCTTCTTCTAGCTGTGCTGCCGTCGACATGGGAGCAGGACTCTTGGCAGAGTCAGCAGGACTGTGATTGTCTTCTTCTGTCCAGTGCCCAGCTAACATCTAAATAGGGCAGGTGGACCGCCAAGCCAGCAGGCGGAAAGACTGCCAAAAAAGTGAAGACCGGACATCTCCAGCCAAGATCTAAATCAGGCCCTAAATTAGTTAGCATGTGGTAAGCAGGCCCAGAATGTGAACCCAAAGCAGCCTTGACAAATTTTGTCAGATCAGCCCCCATACAGTGCCTAGCAATTGAGCATAGCGAGTGATTCTGGCCACTACAAGGGGGTTTAGGGGTTCTCGCCAAAGAGCATTTGGGTTAAAATGGCAAAAATGATGCATTGTACAACACATTTTTCATTATTTATTCAATTTTATCCATTTGTAAAGCATAGTAAATGATGCCCTTACAGTGCACCAGGATACAGCAACCTCTATTGGGGGTCTTCAATGATTCCCTCACTATTACCCTCCAACAGTGCTTCTCATCTATCCTTGGCCCTCACTCACATGTATTTCATTTGTTTTATAGTGCCTCTCATACAAGTGTAGGGTGTTGGAGCATTTTACATCACAAACACATAGAGACAATGAATCAGACGTTTTTAAATAAATGTATAGAAAATGCTACATAAGACAAAAGGGACTACAAGGTCTAGGATTCACGTCATCCAATTGGTAAGGCATTTTTTAAGAGTGCTTGGACAGGGGAAGCACAAACTCAGGATTCAGTATGTGGCACAGTGGCTAGGGTTGACTTTACTAATCAGAATGTATTTCTACCCAAACAAACCCTTTTTAGCACAATTAGGATAATGAAAGACTGAGACTAAAAAAACATAACTTTCTAACCTAGGTTACGATTCTAATTTATGAACCGCACAGAAACAACGATCTCTGTACAAAAGCAGTAGCCCACTGAACTATGCACGTAAAATATGGTTCTGTGACCTGCATAGTACTCGCTTTTTGCAGCAGGCATTTTAACCTTCTTCGATACCTTAGAGAGTCAATGCTGCCACTCGAAGAAACGCTGAGCTACAATACAGTTATCTTGGTACTTTTATTGTTGCCTGAAAACTGTTGGTTATACAAGGAACTCTGCAGTGATTTTAAAACTGCTGCACTGCTACAAAACTGCCCCCCTGTAAAAAAAGCTGCCCATTCTTCCAGCCTTCTGGGGAAATGTCCAATGCCTGATATGGGCAGTCCGGCCTTGGTGGTTAGACCCTGCCAGAACCATGTAATTATCAGTTAAACCCTTCAAATGGGAACTAACTGTATGTATACAGTTACTGTGTGTTATTCCATATGGTATTCTCTAATCGGAGGGGTTAATTTACTTACTTTAATGAACTAATGTGCATTTACCACATACGCTGAGCAGGTGGGAAATGTTTGTGAGGCTTGTTGGCATTGATGGAGGGAGGGAGCAATGGAAAGTAGGCGAGGAAAGGTGAAGAATATAATTAGAAATGTGGGTCTCTACTTGGAAGTGGCTTGCACTCTGTCCAAGTAGGAATCCTTCCTTCTAGTCAGGGTAAGGGGATTACACACCCAAGATAACCCCTGCTCAGTCCGTTGGTAACTTGGCATGACCAGTCAGGCTTATCTCAGAGGCAATGTGTAAAGCATAACACAAACAGTAACACAGTGAAAACACTACAAATGGACAGCACACTAGTACAGAAAAATAACCAATCTTTATCCAAACCAAACAAGACCAAAATGACAAAAATCCAACGTACATTACTCAAAATATCCCTTTTTAAAATGTTTAAGCAATTCAGCCCATAGAACTGTATGGATGCCGTGCTTTTACAGAAAGTACCTTGGATGTGTCAAAATTCACAAGGAAAACGAGCCGCAGAGCACCAGAAAACACAGATATGCGTTGGTTCTTGAGTCCCTGGGGAAGTGGTGCACCAGACCTGCTGTAATGTAAATGTAAATGTAAATGTAGTTGAGCTTATATAGCGCACAGCTACCCGCAGTGGGTTTCCCGGCGCTTGCTTAGGGAACCCGTCCTGATATTCCCCTGTGAGATAGCGGGGTATCCACAAGGTGAAAGTCAGGCATCCCGCCGCGAGGGGCCGTTGTGGAGATTAAGCAAGCTATTGCCCTGAGTCGCAGAGTGTGAACCCGTAAGTCGAGGAGGCACCGGGGCGAGAATTATCGAGTCCGTGTAATTTTTAGCCCAAGACCCGCCGAGGCGGGGAATTGAACCCTGGTCCAGGACCGATCTCAGAAAACACGCTAGTTTTAGCAGGGTCGGACCTCAAGGTTGAGAGGTGGCAGGGGGTTGGCCAGCGAAGGAGGCACTACAGGTCCAGAGCAGGCTCTGCCCAGAAAAGCTGGCCAACCCCCTGCCACCTCTCAACCTTGAGGTCCGACCCTGCTAAAACTAGCGTGTTTTCTGAGAAGGGAATCCCCCTCTCACACATAGATAAACACTTTAGGGCGTGTAGACACATAGTCTGTATCACACACCCAATAGTTTAATTACACTCACTATTTTATTTAGGTCCTGAAGAAAGCCAGCATATACATAAGGCTCTGGCTGAAACATGTTGACCCATCGGATGTGGGAGGTCGTAACTCGCCTCTAACATCCAACAGCCTTATTTTTAACCGCTGACGGAGGCCCAGGTATTAAAGTCTAATTTACCCTCGGGTACTGGGACCCCCGCCAAGCCGTTTTAACATCACTTTCATTACACCCTTCACTGCACACTCAGCAACATACCAGCTCCGCTGTAATCAGGCGTCGAAGCACACCCGGGATACGCTAGGTGTCACTGGGTGGGCCCGATGATGAAGCATGCCACCAACTAGGTTGGTGGGTGAGGGCTTTATGAACACACTCACCAGGTGTTCCCACCCCATGACGAAACATACTTGAGTCTTTTTACTTTTTGTAATTATTATAAATCTTGAGCTAGTCTCTTTTTGATTAAATCGTGGTGGAAAACTTGGCACACAGGTCTGATGGGTGGAAATCCTGATGCGTTGGAGGTCAATGTAACAATGGCTAACAGGTGCTGTGTCAATTCTTTCAGCCATGGACCGGTGATGTGTTGATTCTTTCAGACGCACAGCAGGGCCTTCACAGGAGTCAATGCGGTGGTCTCTGACATTTGATATATGGTGCACTGAACTCGGGCTGTGATGGTTCTTTAGGCTACAAACCAGCGCTGCAACGATTTTTTTAAGCCACACAGCGGTGGTGTGAGGAAACATCTCCCTCATGGCGGTGCTGCAATGGAAACCACAGGTGCTAAAAGGGCAATGCATTGATTTTGCAGTCTCTTGCAGCAGGAACAACCTCCAAGGCCTCAGAACTGGAATTGGCACCACTTTGCAGGTCATAACACCTAGCAGTGGAGTTCAGGGATGCTGCAGATAAAGTCTTTGATGGCCATGAGACTTCCAACAGGAGACAAGCACAAACAAGCTCTTGGAGAACCTTGGAAAAGCAGGATTGAAAAGCAAAGTCCAGTTCTTTTTCTTCCCACAGTCAGAAGCAGCAATTGCAGGTCAACCCAGCAAAGCAACACACAGCAAAGGAGCAGTACCTCTCCTATTACCTCTTCTGCTCTTGATCTTGGCACAGTCAGCAATCAATCCAGAAGTGTTCTCAAAGTCTGGGGTTTTAGGTCCATTACTTATACCCCTTTTGGCCTTTGTGGTAGGCATACTTGAATGGACTGTCTTTGTAGTGCACAACTTCGGCTTTACCCTGTTTGGCTCCAGACACTCCACGGGAGGGTGGAGACAGCATTGTGAGAGGCCAGACACAGCCCTATTCAGGTGTTCGGTGCAACTCCTTCACCACTCCGACTCTGGAAGACCCATCAGGATATGCAGGACACACCTCAGCTCACTTTGTGTGACTGTCTAGAGTGAATGCACAAACAATCCAGCTGTCAGTCTAACCTAAACACTGATTCCACAGACAGGCAGAGGCACAGGATGGTAAAGCAAGAAAATGACACTTTCTAAAAGTGCCATTTTCGAACACACAATTTAAAAACCACCTTTCCTAAAAGATGTATTTATAAATCCTAAGCTCAGAGAGCCCAAACTCCAAAGCTCTAGCTCTTTCCAATTGAAACTTACACTTGTAAAATGTCACAAGGCTGCTCCATTAAGAACCTATGGGAGAGCTAGTCCTTGCAATAGTGAAAAATAAAACTGGCATTATTTCACTGAGATAGTCCTTGCAATAGTGAACAACAAAACTGGCATTATTTGTCTATCAGGACATGTAAAACACACCAGTACATGTCCTACCTTTCACATACACTGCACTCTGCCCGTAGGGGTACCCTGGGCCTACCTTGGATGTAGCTTACGTTACATATAGTAAAAGGGAAGGTTTGGTTTGGGTAAGTGGGTTACTTGCCAGGTCGACATGGTAGTTGAAAACTGTATGCTCAGACACTGCAATGCCAGGCCTGAGCCTGGTTTACAGGGCTACTCATATGGGTGGCATAACCAGTGCCGCAGGCCCACTAGGAGCATTTGATTTAAAGGCACACTCAGTGCAGTTTGCTAGGGACATTACCAGTAAATCAAATATGCCCATAATGGATAACCAATTCTAATCACATTTTACACTCGGAGAACTTGCACTTTAGCACTGATCAGCAGAGGTAAAGTGCCTAGAGTACACAAAGCAGCAAAAATAAAGTCCATCATAAAATCAAAAGTGAAGGAAGTGGCCCGATTAGGGTCACCCTGGTCACTAAAGACCACCACTCGGCTATCTGTACCAAATGAAGAGTTGGTCAGGCAGTAGAGAATACAAACCAATAACTGTTTATTAATATACACTCAGAGCAGAGCCCAGTCTGCCCAGTCACTAGGAGTGCTGCAGAGAGGACTGAAATAGACAAGCATAAGGATACATTATGTACATTTCGTAACTGGGCTAGAACACGCCCACAGTGGAAATTTCCAGGCAGGTGCAGCTAAACAGTGAAATACAAAAACCGGTTTCAGCGTTTCTTTCATCTACAAAGTATCTCAATTCCAAGGTCGTTCCATCTGGGCCTGCCACTAGACAAGTGGGAGAGGGCCTCTATCCAGTCAGAAAGGTATGCACTAATAGGAACAGTGTCCTCATTAGGGGAACAAGTCTAACGTAGCAGAAACAAAACTTACAGTGGAGCATTTCTCAGAATTGAACTAGATCAGTTTCAAACCGCCTTCGATGGCGCCTACAAAGAAAATGGAGCAGCGATAGGTAACTTACATAGAACAATACGTCAACATAAACATTTCTTAATCCAACAGAGGCAAAAAGACAGGGAAACCCTGACAAGGATGCCAGATCTAACAATTGTTTCCTGCGGAAAAGGTCAGATGCGGTCATGTTTTGTGACCTGTTGCAGCCAAAGTTTTCAAGCGATTTTACAGGCCAGTGCGTGAATACTGGGCCAGTCGTTATTGGGGTGAATGGAATTCCACTCAGTAATTCCACTCCACCCGAATTGAAATAAGGACCAATGCAGTAATGTATTAAACACTGGCATCAATGCTGTCCCTGCTTCTATTTTCCCCATTGCCTGTAATGCATTCTTGTTAAATTGAGTACAGCGGGGTCTCTCAATAGTTAAAGCGGCATTTCTGGGAAACATAAACTGTAAAACCTCATTGGCCATTTAAACTTTGCAATGGCGTTTTTAACCTGGAAATATGTTAGAATATATATCATTATTTCTCCTTGCAACCTAATTTTTAAACCTATATATTCAAACATGTTGCTATAAAATGCCTTGTTTGCTCTCAGATGTTTGGAGTGAGAATTTTCCATACCCCTTTTCTGTGAGATTGCAGTGCCCTTTGCCAGTGTGCTTGCTTGTTTCGGATTGGGCGGGAAAATGGCAGCATAGGTCTTATTATATAGTGCAAATATATTTTCCACTTAGCTCAAGATCTCAGATTTTTCCCAGGCTATACAATATTACCTCATCATCGTACAGTGGCAGATTTTAGATTCTTGGGCTATCTTCTTTCTAAGTCTATTAAAGATAAATACCTTTTGTATACAGTACACAGAAAGTGGGCTGTAGGTCAACACCTTTCAGCCATTGCTTTGAAACAGTATCAATCTCATGCCGGATCAGACAATTTGTGTATTTCTCGTTCATATCATCATATTTGCTATTAGGAATATTACTGCACCTAATAGTGCTTCCATTTCAATATATATACAGTGAACAATTTGTGCCTTGCATTGGAAGTGTATTAGTAGCAATAAAGTGCTGCGTGCTGATCTGCACCTCTGTGAAAGTTCATATGGCTCACTCATCTATTAATAATTCATGTCTTCCATAATTCCACCATTCATCTGTTCATACACCCACCCAGCCAACTATTCACTCATTCGCACAATATTTCACTTACATATCCATAGAACCACACACACAAACCTGCCAATGAAGAAAAACTTTGATTTCTAGAACAGCTAGACCTATTGGTTATGTAAACGTTTGTTTGCAGATGTTATCTTTTGTTACACCAGCTCTACTTGAAGGGAAGCAAAATTTTTAATTCTGTGGTGGGGTTGGTTAGTTGCTACTATTAACAAATAGTGGTGACAGTGGTCAAACAATTCAGCTTGCCCATCACAAATTCAGGAACAGTATAAAGATGCAATTAAAAAAAATATATATAAAGTGTGCTCGAATGGAGATACAACAATATGTCACCAATCTAGTGTTTAGCAGATATCAGAAAGAAGAAACTTCGAATATTCATAAAATGATAAACATTTTCAGAGCACCACAAAGTTAGAGTATCATGGTCCGTCAATCCAACAGTTCCAATAATTGTCTTCAATGGAGCAAAAGATTGAAAACCAATGAATTAGAGCTTTTTATTTCTTTAATTGTATTGTATTATATACTTATAATACTGGTATCCTGGCGCTGAGATTATCCTACAGGAAATACAGCCTGTAGGTAATTTAAGCACTCGATCTGACTGGAACACAAAACTGGAACAGCTGACGCGTGTCTCGTCGTTTGATGACTTTTTCAAGGCTCAAAATTCATTTGGAAAATGCGTCTAGCACCGGTAATGTTTTTACTCAAGCGTTTTTCAGAAGTAAGCCAAACAATTCATCTAGCATTGGAAATGTTTTTACTCAAGCGTTCCTCTGTGCCCCGAGCACAAGAATACATTGATTTCAGAGAGCTTTTCAGAAGTAAGCCAAACAATTCGCAGAAGAGATTCAGTAACATCAAAAAATATTTTTATGCTGAGGTCAAAGAAACAACAATGTAGTGAAGACGCAAGCAAGTCCACACTGACAATGCTGTTGTCGTTACAATGTCTTCAGTAAGATATATTGAATTTTGGAGCATACAGTCTCTGAATGAATTTTGAGCCTTGAAAAAGTAGTCAAACGTCGAAACACATGTCGGCTGTTTCAGTTTTGGATTCCAATCAGATTGAGTGCTTAAAGAAATAAAAAGGTCTTGGCATTTCAGATTCACATGGTGTCTTCATAGTTTGGACTCCAATTCATTGATTATCAATCTTTTGCTCTTTTGAAGACAATTATTGGACCTGTCCAATAGGCGGACAATGATGCTCTAACTTTGTGGTGCTCTGGAAATGTTTATCAAGTTGGTACTGTTGCTGTAGTGGATGAGTAGTGCCTGAGAGTGTGACTGTGCTAGTATGTTGTGTACTAGTAGGTATAGTAGGCTATGAGGTGCTTGGCTGTGTGGTTGTATGCAGTGGTAGTTCAGTGTATCAGTTGGTAGTACTGTGGAGATAGAGTGGAGTTCGCACAGATGTGTGGATTACTGATTTTTGCCTGTGCATTTGTTAATATGGAAATTATCTTCAAATGCCCCATCAACATTTCACCTTCATATCACTTCCTGACACTGCCAAGGCCACTACCGCCCTATTACCTCCATTTCAAAACTATCACATTAGAAAATTACAGCACCACACTTTCACTTGCTAATACCAAAACAATACCAGCAACATTGCTACCAACTCGCAATTCTCCACCACAACACTGTCCCCTTTCGCCAGTGCTTTATCATATCCCACCGGGATCCCCAGATCACTGGGCTGTCACATATGGTCTTTACACTACCACTGTTACACTGCCACCCAACACCTCACTACTTCCACAGAGCACCACAAAAGTACTTCCATACTGCACAACACTAAGCTACTGCTCTTGAACACTGCCCTGCCACTCACTGAACTACATTACCATAATCCAATAACACAAAATCACCCTAACACCACATTGACACCCCCAAGACTTCAAAACTATAGCGACAACAGCAAACGTTCACAACAGCATTCCTCTGCACTTAACTTGGTACTACCACTATACAGCACAGAAAATCCCTACCATGTTGTTATCAGCCTAGTGTTGCTCATGGCCCAATGTCACCTCTCTGCCACCCCACACTACTAGTACTTCATCCCCATGCTAAAACATCATTACTGCCATCCTACTACTGCCAGGACTCCTCTGCCTCCACAGTATCACTCCCACATCACTACCTCATTTATCACTACAACAATACCTCACTGCAGCACACTACCACCCAGTGCCCAGACACATCAACAGACCACAACTGCACTACCATCCCCAACTTTGCACTACCAACAGAAAGAACGCCACTAACACCCATCCTATTACACTATAAAACACCAACAAATACACATATAAATCTCACAGCTCAACACATCCGTACCAGTACCACCCCACTCTTTAGAACTATTCCCTTATGTACTCAACTACCCCTGCAAAAAAGCACATTGATAAGCTCCTGATACTCTACCATGTCCACCCATATACAAAATACCAACAAAACCACACTTCCAGGTACCACTTCTTTTCCCATCACAGAAACTTACCCATAGCAGCACCGAATACCACCACCCATTACCAAATGTCCCTCCACTAAATAACCCTTACAGCACCAAATGTTCACTCATAACCCTGCAACTGTCATGCAATACTACCACTGTACTATGATTGAACAGAACTGCAGTACCATCACCACACTCCCAAGCCCCATCACAATGCTACTTCCAGCTACCTCACAACACTACTGCCCCCACCAAGTCACTATCACATAACAACAACTACAATGTTGCATCCTATCAAAAAATGCACCCACCACCATTGGATTGCTAACACTCATGTCTCCATTACCGCTGTTCAACAGAATTTAGGGCACATTGCAGTTACCTCTGTACTAAAACTCCACACTGCAAAATGCAAGAAGCGCCAATGACAAAACACAATAACAACCACTTCACAACACCTCACTACCACAATAGCGACAGCAATACAGAACAATGCATTAACACAGCAATGCAGTAATAAAACCACTTTACAACATAGTACTTGACAACTTAATACAAGAGCATACAACACAACACACCACACCAACACAACAAATTCAATACAACAATGCAACAAAACAACAACCACGACTGCACAATAGGAACAGAAGATGGCACAACAGAATACAGCACAAACAAAAATAAAAATAACATGGCAACTGCACACCAATGTAACATAATCATTCACCAGAACAAAAAACAAAACAAATCGACACAAAACATAGCAATACAAAATCACATCCTATCACAATGCAGAGCAATATAGAACAACACACATGAACACATATCAGTGTCAAAAGAACACATTGATTCTACTGTCATGTTTTGCTTTGTCATGGCCCCAATATTAGAGGTTTGGGTTCATCTCTCTGGGATCCATCAAGCTACATAGACAAACCACACTTTCAAAAGGGCCACATTTTGCTTGTGGCCTCACCAGTTACTCATCACCTCTTGAACTCATTGACATTGCCCTCCTGGAGTCGTAAAATCTCAGTTTCCCTTGTTGGCTTGCAGAGTGTACAAGGGTTCCCAGCCAATATAATTGTACTCTCTTGAGACCTTCCATGTCTTGTCGAAAATCTTGCAGTAACACTGAGGGGCCGATTCCGATCTCGGTTGGGAAGCACTCTGACCCAGCCGGATCCGGGGTGTTTTCCGACCGATCTGGACTCCTGCAGTCCGACCGAGCGAGTACGATACAGCCGTATGCTGTTGGACTCGGTTCGGTCGGACTCCCATGGAAGTCAATGGGAGCCGATTGTGCGATGCATACATGGGCTTCCATTGACTGAATGGGTACATTGCGGACAAGTGCGCCCCCTAGAGTGGGTATGCGTTGGTGCCATCCGCACAGTACCTGCCTGTGTTGGTGAGGCCCATGGGTCTCCCCCTGGGTTTGAGTCATAAGGTTGCGGGTAAAAGGGGGTCTGATGCAGACCCCCAAAGCTCAAATCGTGAGCTATTGCGAGCCGGAAGCTCCGACACGATCCGGCTGTCCGAATCAAGCATTGTAGTGGCTCGGTCGGAATTCGCCTCCATTGCGTGCCACAGTTAGCTTAAGGCCGAGACGTACGGAGCTGTTCAGACCTGGAACCGATTCGGACGGAGATTTCTCGCTTGTTCGCATCGTACTTTGTCGTCAGGACCCATTATGAACCGAACGGAAATGCAGCCTCCGAATCCGATCTGCTAATGCCGGACCCTATTCGGTGCCCTTCCAACCGATATCATAATCGGCCCCTGAGTGTGGGCATCATCTTGTGCGCGGCTTGAATATAAGTTGTGCTTATCTGCAAACATGCATCAGTCCTAGATGATAAACAATGTGAGAGGACTCAAATTTGGGAGCATACACTTCAGTCTTTAAAAAGAATTTCATCATTACCCCGTGCATCCAGAAAACTAGTCTTAGCACATCTGTTGTCACACATGCAAAGAACAGAAAATGCGAGTGAGGTTAGAGTGCATTTTACCCAAACCTTATTATTGCACACGTACCTGAGGTTTGCATGTTTTTGAGGTCCTTCATCGGCAAAAACAAGACACTTGTAAACGGTGCTTGAAATAAGCAATGCTTAGAAGGAAGTAAAACTTCACCAGGAATAATGTGCAAAGTAAAAGCAGACTACCACAGCTTAATGGCACTACCTAATGACTTAGGCCCTGATGATGAGCTAGGTGTAGTGCTAATAACTCAATGCAGGGGTAAAAAAGTGTATGACTTTAACAAATCACCTGATCACGAGCTAAAACGCATGTGTTATCTAGCACTTGTGGTAAATACTGCATGGCCCTAATTACAAGTAGGGCTGTTAGTTCCGTCCTGTACGTAAACCCTTGTTTACGAACAGTACAGAATCATGAGTTTGGTTTTATTCAATGTATCCGATAAAATATTTGGATGCAATAACTAACCCAACATTTGTTACATTTCAGCAGGTCAAACCTATCAGAATTTAACAAGGGAAAAAATATGGCATTAACCATCAAACTCTGCATGTTATTCCCCATAAACTCAAAATAGGTTCTATCGCACCGGATAACTAACATACAAAACTCAATTTTGGAGGCTTTGCAGCGTGAGTGAGCAGCATAAACAGGCCCTTTAAACACTCACACAGCTAATGCCAGCATGCCAAACATCTGTGTTACAACATGATTTCCTGCTATCCTAGGGCCATTTGGCTGAACTTGTGTATCTGGTGACCTCAGTTAGACAGAAACAAGTGCGCTGAAACTGTACAATAACACATACTATTTATGTGCAAATGCTGTGTGATGTTGATCCATGTATACTAACCGGGTGTGTTAGGTGCTCTGGACCAAACCGCAATGTTATGATCCTGATGAGATGCAACATTAGTCATACTGTGGTAACACATCACCATTAAGGTACTGGGCAGACAAATGAGTCCTTCATCATCAATGTTACAGTGTATTATGATTGTTGTAGCTGTATCTCAATATATGTCAGAAGTACCATTGGAGAGTTGTTAGCCCTAAGACATATACATGGATCAATGTGAATATGTGTAACAAATTCCATCTGCCACTCTTCACAATGATGGTGATTCTCTGCCAAGTCAATTCAATTCAATAAAACTTTATTTCGGTTATATTGCAAACCATAAAAAGTACACATACAATATAAAATCATATCAACAATAAAAGTACATGTCATATAAAGTGCCATTAGTGGAATAAAGTCCATAGAATACAATCTAGACAAAAAATGATATTATAAAGAGTACAGAGTTCACAACAGGTCATTACTGGTCCAAACAATTTCTTATTTTGACTGTCAATTTTAAAAACTCCTTAATTTGGAGGATACAATCACTATACAAAAGTTGTAAGTACATTAACGCCGGTCTGATTTGTAAAAAATTCATTTTTTTTAAAAGTGATACTAGATAACGCTTGCGTGGGAATTCATAAAACTTGCATAAAAATATAAAATGCAGCATGTCCTGTGGAGACTTTCCGTCGCAGCCACAGGGAGCTGCCAATTTATTAAAAATATCTGATTTTGGTCTGATCAGTAGATGATGAAAAATATTTAGCCTAAACCTTGTTAAAAGATATTTTTCATGGGAGGTCAAAGCGCCAGCCAGATATGGTTCTATAGTTTCACAAGTTTTAAGCATGGCACATTTCCTCACGCTTTGTTTTTGGAGATCCACTTCCTCTCTCTGCATCCTCCTATCCAGGAGGAAGACCCGTTTAATGACCTCCAAATCCCCTGTTGTGATTTTATTTGGATGTTCAAACAGGTCCAAGTGACCCAACCTAGCAAAATTAGACTACAAATATTTCAACCAGGGGGTACACATTACATTATCTTGACAAATAAAGTCCTTCGCAATCAGATGCGTTAGTTGGACGAGTTAATATTATAAAAATGCTGGTTTTGCCGAAATTTCTGTATGTCTTTAGAGCAATTCCACTTTCAGTTGACAATAAGTGGTTTAAAATCTGCGAACAAATGATTAACTGTTTTATTTGGGCAAAAGGCAAGACGCGGAGGGCACTGAGATTTATGTCGCTCCCGCGAGAAAGAGGAGGCTGGTCATTACCGGATTTAAAGCTCTATTATTGGGCAGCAGCATTGCAATGTATGGTGGGTTTGATTGGAGGCGCAGAAGTGGAGGGGTGGGATAAGTTTGGTTCGCTTGCTATCTACGGTTTGATTTTGGGCTCAAATGCTGAAAATGTATTTTTGAGATTCACCGAGGGAAGCTATTTTAAAAGAACACGGTTTAAGACAGTAATGGCTGCATATAATATATGGAAAGGGTTCGCTAAAAAGTTGGGAATCGGGAAATACAATGCATATACTAGACTAAAAGACAACCCTTCCCTATCCATTGAGGGTTTTTCTGGAGTGGTCTTTCAAGAATGGAAAGGCGGGGGATAAGGAAATTTGGAGATATGATGGGCCTTCAAGGCATATTACAATTTAAGGAATTGCAAATCACATATGCTTTGGATACAAAACATTTTTTTAAATATCTTCAAATAAGAAGCTGTATGTTAAAGAAACAAGGGGGTACATCGGGATTTGAAAGAAACACGGTGATGGATCTAATAGAAGGTGGTCGGGACTGCACTATCAAGAGGTTTTATTTAGAAATGACAAATTTAAAGAAAGATGATTTAGAGAAATGGATAGAAAAGTGGTCTACAGATTTAGATATAGGCAGGGATATTTTCACTGAGTCCTTAGAAATGGGGAGTAAAATGCTGTGTTCTTCGTCTCTTCAGGCCCAACATTATAAGATACTATACCACCTATATTATACACCCGCAAAGATTGCCCAGTGGGGTGGTTCATCTGGTATTTCCTGTTTTAGATGTGGCAGTACAGATGCTGATTTGTTACATATTTTTTCAGCTTGTCCCCATCTGAATAAGTTGAAACAGGATATTGTGAATTTTTTTCAGAATGCACTATCAATAACAATAGAGTTAACACCAGCTACTATGTTATTAGGGATAAGTATTGATGGGCAGCCGAGTTCTAGAAATTTTATATTTGTAGCAATGGCGATTCTGAGACTGTTAGTGGCTTCCGCTTGTCTCGATCCCAATCCTCCATCATATCATCAATGGTTAGGCAAAGTACTCTCAATACAAAAACTGGAAACAGCCATATATGCTAGGAAGGGAAGAAAGGGTAAGAAACTGGGTATGCAAATATGGGGTCCTTTCCTTCGATGGAAGTTAGGTACCGACTGTTAAAATATTAAGAACCTGTTTAGATGTATAATTGAATGTGAATATATGATTTTTTGTTTTATTGTTTTGTAATTATTGTGCCCTGCTCATGTTATAATGAAAATGGGGAAAAATTCTCAATAAAAAAAAAATTAAAAAAAATAAAAAACAGATGCGTTAGTGGAATATCCTCATTCAGCCACATTCTTAGCCAGCAAATCAAAGGCCGTAGGGAAAACAAGTCATTTAAGTATTGAATCCCTAGCTCTTCATGTACAGTGAAATTGGCAGTGCCTACCAGGACACACAAAAGACGCTTCAGGAAACAGTTTTCAGCAACCTGCAACTGCTCGCCACCAAGATACCCCCAGATTTCACTCCCATACATAACAGTTGCTACTGACTTAGCATTGTACAATTTCAGCATGGCACAGATAGGTTTTTGCCCCAATTTTGTTGTGAAGTTAAAAATGGAGGCATTAACTCGCACAAGGTCTCCCCTTTTTTTTGCAAGTTAAGGGGTCCAATTGAGTTTAGCGTCAAAAAGAACCCCAAGATAAGAAAACGTCTTTGTAGAAGGGATTACGGCTTCACCAATTCTGATAATAAAGGATTTTTTTAGTGGCTGGCCTACTTGCATAACAAATGATTTTGAGTTGTTCACTAAGAGATCTCTGTCTGTCATAAACAGGTTAAAAGCATTTAACAAGGATTGAAGACCTTTTTCAGTTCGCAAAATTAAAACTGCATCATCTGCATATAGAAGGATCGGAATTCCCCGCCTTCCGACTCTAGGGCAGTCTGCCTGAACTCTCTGAAGCACGTTATCTAGTTCGTTAATGTAGAAGTTAAAAAGGAAGGGCACCAAGATGCATCCTTGGCGGACACCCTTTCCATGTTAAAATTATTCGTTACCCGCAGGTCTTGGGTATATCTCACATTAGCTGTGGTATTGTTGTCCAAATTTGCTAAAAAACCTACCAGACAATCATCCACCCCCTTCTCCCTCATGGACTGCCACAGCCTTCCCCTGTTAACACAGTTGAAGGCTGAGGACAATTCCATGAAGGCGAGATGGATGGTGCCCCTTTTCACTACAGTACTGAAGGACTGGACTATTTAAGGCCCAGCGGTGCCAGGGGACAACACCTGAAACCTTCATGGGTTACCTGTTCTGGCGTACAAAATGACAGAGACACGGGACACTTCCTTCGGCGTCAAAGATCAGCGTTTATTACTGCAGGGATACAGAAGTCACTAGAAGTACAACGAAGTGTAGGTTCTGAGAGTCTGCTTCAAATTGCATATGTGAATCGCTCCTTTTATACATATCTTCGTCATTGCACAACATACGAACAAAAGGTTTACAACTCAGTTCTCACAGTAAACTTCTAAAGGATTGCTTTCATGTTTTCAGAACCCCGGAACATAATTACAGTAGCATTGCCGGTTCCCAACTGTATAAGCACATTATCCTACCGCTAGGCACATTCCACTCTAGTTGTAAACAGGCGAAAGAAAGAGACAGGAACAGATGCAAGGAAGACAGGCGACAGTGGGAAAAGAGTGTGGGGGTAATATCGGAAGCGTGATCACAGGATCAAAGGATTTGATCTCAGCACGTGTAAGGCTGGAACAATAGTCCGGCACGGCAAGATTACCCTCGAGCGGAGCCATCTGCCTTTGCAGTGTCATCCCCCTCGTCATAAAAGACGCACAAAAGGGATATGCATCTTCCGTTAGGCTTGGGAACTAAGGGTCATGAAGCGGACATTTGCCTGTTCGCTGACTACGTGAGGGCAGGAAAACAAAATGGATGCCGTATCTAAAATGGAACCCGAGGGTTCAGATGTAGAAACCCGTAAATAAGACGAACCCTTCCAAGTAGTGTAGCGAAAACGCGTACACCTACTAATCTCGTCATTTATGGTTCATAGATACCAAACTCGCCCATATTCGAACATACCCAAAACGTCGTAACGTTTCTCACGGAACCTCAGACGCTCCTTTTGCCCTCATGTAGGCAAGAACTAATCGAAGTCAGAATCAATCTCGATATTCATCAGATCATTCAGATGCTGCTGGAACATTATTCTATCCATTAATGTCTCTTTGGTAACAGATGGCCTTCTTATACACGTTGTAGCACAAAGGCCACATAAGGCAGGACCACACTGCACGCAAAGACAACACGTGAACAGGAACGTCACAACAACCCCTATAATCATCAGAATCTTCCAACCCCAAGTCGATATCAGACCCCAAAACCATCCTAGAAGCGTCCAATCTCCCTCGTCCACGTGTATGGATTCTGAGATTTTATGCAACTTTGAGATGGCTTGATAAACAGTAGGAGCATTATCAGGTATGAAAATGCAGCTGCTCGAATGGATTACCTTACACACACCACCTCTATCTGCTAGTACAACGTCTAGAACCATACGGTTCTGTAGCATCATAAGCCTATCCGCCTGAAGCTCTGCTGTCAGATTACCAAGGGCACTTGCAGTTATGTTGGCAGTTGACTCTACCACACGAGTTAACTGTCTCAGGTTCCTACTATTAACCATAGGGCCCCAAAACGGGAGGAAACCCTTAAAGAAGTCTCCTGCTTCTTGACCGGCAGTATCTTCTTTACTGACAACGCCTCTCACAACTCTAGTCTTGTGATAATCTGAGGCAACAGTGAAAGTCGGAGGTAAAAGATTCGCGATATAACATGTACCCGAGAAGTCATGGGGTAACCACGTATATGCGCGATCATAACACACAAAATAGGTACCCTTGGCAGTCAGGAAGACAGGGGAAGAGAGCATCGGTAAAACGTACGTATCAACACAAGCGCTCTTCCCAAGCTGAGCTCTCGGATTTTGACCACGACCTTGCAGACAAAAGTGGCCTAGGTGAGGCACGATCCAGATTGGAGACGAGCTCTTAAGCTGTCTATCACCCACTGACACACTATACTCAGTCTCACTCAGGTACTTATAGGCTTGCACCTCCTCCTCTGGAATAAGTGATGCATCAAAAATATCTCTATCTAAATCAGCAATAGCTATCACCAGAGACTTGTGGTACGGGCCAGGACCAAAGCTTGCTGAGCGTGGCTCTCGATGGGGGTAGGAATCTAGTGCACTACAAAACATAGTTTGGAATGCTCGAACTGACCCTTGGGAGCTGTAAGGAAGAACCAAATACGGAATACCCTTATCCATGGTATGTGGAATTAACCCACACACCCAACAATTGGTAGTATTCACCACCAACTGATGCTGATGCAGAAGTTGAACAAAGGAATTGTTCATAAATTCCGCACGTCTGACTTGTTCATGTTGGGGCAGTAGATGAAAGGAATGTGGAGAAATAGTAGAGACAAAATTCAGATCATGGGAAGGAGGAGTAGGTGAAATGGAAGGCAATAATAATTGAATCCCAAAGTACACTCCACCCACCAGTAACAGAGAAACAGTTAAAAACAACACAAAAACCTGAGACAGAAAACATTTTGTTCGAAACACCTTATGCAGTTTGGATCTTTGCACCGATATTTTCTCTCTTTCCGACAGCTTAGGAAACTCCATCCTCTAAAGACCGTCCGTGACGTTCTTGACGCACTTCGTTCTGAGTAGCGATTATCAATTCCCAGGAGTTCCCAGAAATCGACAAAAGGTAATCGACCTAGTGTCAGAAACCCGCTAAACAGAAGGAAGTACCCGCACGGCCCTACGGCCAACCCAGATGATAGGTTTTAATGAATTGAGCATTCAATTTAATATAAGTCTCTTAGCTGCATGAAAAGAAAAAGGTACACACAATATAAAATGTCCACAATATTCATAGCAACAGTAGGGGGTACTGTAAATTCGAAGGGAAATAAAAACAGAACTTTTTTATTAGTCTTTATCGTGCGGTCGAAGAAAATATCGACTTCTTCCAGGTCGAGTCTGCTCTTCAAACAACGGTTCTGATGGCAAAGCAGTGTTCGATTGTTCAGGTAACAGTTCAGAACTTGAACTCTCCAATGCTGATGACGAAGACAAAGTTTCGGATATTTTAACAGGAATGTCTGATTGCACTGAATCGTTCTCTATAAACTGGGCATCGCTAAATGGCACAAAGCGCAGAGGAACATCGGCCTGAGACGAGGCGATTCCTTTCTTTATCCACGTATCAGCTGGTAAAGGAAGCGGAACCTTCTTGGTGTGGGTGGCATGCACCCAATGCTTCCTGCCTTCCAGCCGAACTGCTGTCCTCGTCGCCAGTAACACCTGGTAGGGTCCAACGAACCTTGGCTCAAGATTGCGTTTTCGTCCAAGGTTCCGGGTGACTACCCAGTCACCAGGTTGGAGCCGATGACCAGGACCCTCTGTTTGTGCCGGTAGAGCCTCAAAAACCTGTTGATGAATCAAACTCAATTTAGCAGTCAGATCGTAAAGATAGTCAATCAACATTGGATATTCAATTCTATCAAACTCTCTAGGCCTCGGAACCCCCCAAACATTCGCAGGACGGCCGAACACAATCTCATATGGGCTAAGCCCTACTCGAGAGTGCACAGTCGCCCTAGTCGATAAGAGAGCTAGAGGCAAAGCGTCAGGCCATGATAAACCAGTCGTTGCCTGGATTTTGGCAAGTTTTAGTTTCAGAGTGCCATTGTATCCTTCCACCAAACCTGCTGATTGAGGATGATTAGCACTATGAAACTTCTGTCGAATTCCAAGGCCACGACATACACACTTCATCACACTTCCCACAAACTCACTTCCGTTATCTGACCATACAATCCGAGGCATGCCATACCTAGGGAAATATTCCTTGAGCAAAACTTTTGCTGTGGACAGGGCCGTATTATCCTTAAGAGGGTAGGCCTCAATCCATCTGAAGAACGCACAAACCACAACCAAGACATACTTCAGGTTATTGCATCTCTCCATGTGGATGAAGTCCAATTGGATAACTTCAAAGTGACATGTAGGGGGAGCAAAGTGACCAGGTGGAGTGGGGGTGCCCTTACCAGGATTATACATCAAACATACCATACAGTTCTTAACCACTCTCTCCGCACACTTAGTAATCCCATCATTTTTCCATACCGGAGACAACAACTTACATATACCTTTCACGCTAATGTGTGATGTGCCATGAGCCATAGTAACAACGGCAAGCTCATATGCATCCGGTAACATCCATCTCTGCTTTTCTGACAAGTCAACCCAACATCCATTCTCGTCTAACTTCCCAGTGCTTTCTTTCCACTGAGTCTTTTCCGTCTCAGTAGCCTCATTCTGTATCTCTTTCACACTCTCAACCGTGTCCTCACACATACCAGTCTCCGTTGGCCATCTTACTGAACTCGCAACATACATTCGATTTGTCAGATCTCTGGCTGTCTCCTTAGCAGTCTCATCCGCAAACGCATTACCACGACCAACATCATCTGTCACTTTCCGATGCGCACTGCATTTAATTATTGCCACCTGCTTAGGCAATGTAAGTGCGTCTAAAATGTCATTCACAAGCTGTCCATGCTGAATCTTCGTGCCATGCGACGTAAAGAATCCTCTTTCTCTCCACAATCGACCAAAACTATGCGCTACACCAAATGCATACTGACTATCGGTAAACACATTCACTCGCTTTCCTCTAGACAACACACACGCTCTCGTCAACGCAAATCAATTCAGCCGCTTGAGCCGAATTCTGACTCAATCTCCCAGTTTCCACAACCGTACTCAACGTTACTACAGCATACGCAGTCGTCACATCACCATTCGGTAACTTAAAACACGAACCATCAACATACAAAGTACCATCGGGATCTACCAATGGAGTATTTTTCAGGTCAATACGACCCTTCGTCTCTTCTTCAGTTCTCAAGTAGCAATCATGTGGTGCTACATCACCTGGTTCCATGCTGATCGGCAACAATGTTGCTTGTTCAACACATTGCAACGTTTTATCCTAATATGACTTGCCAAAAGTGTCAAATCATAGCCAGACAACCTTGCACTCGTCAGGTGCTGAGTTTTTGTCCGGTTCAAAAGAGTGTCGACTGCATGTGGGACCATCACCGTAAGCATATTATCCATGACTAGACCTGCGGACTGTCGAATGGACACCGCAGCTGCCGCTGTTGCTCTTAAACAACTTGGCAATGCTCTAGCCACTGGGTCTAAGGTCGAAGAGAAATATGCACATGGACGTTGTTTGTCGCCAAATTGTTGCGTCAAGACACTCAACGCACAACCATCCCTCTCGTGAACGTATAGTGTAAACGGCTTACTGTAGTCAGGAGTGCCTAACACAGGAGCCGAACACAACGCATCATGTAATTCAGAAAAACCTTTCTGACACTCTTCAGTCCAAGGCAAAGGAGTCGGAACATCCTTGCACGTGAGAGCTAACAATGGTTTCGCCAACAATGAAAAATTTGGAATCCATTGTCTGCAGTATGACGTAATACCTAAAAAGGCACGTACATCTCTCTGAGTTTTTGGCACAGTCATTCGAGCAATCGCTGCTATTCTTTCTGGGGTCAACCTTCTCCCTTCTTTTGACAATAAGTGACCTAAGTAGGTTACTTCTTGACAACAATATTGCAGCTTAGAAGGTGACACCTTGTGATGCAAGTCACATAAATGTTGCAACAACGATACTGTAGCAGTTCTGCAAATAATCTCTGTATCAGCAGCTACCAACAGGTCGTCAACATACTGAATCAAAGCCGCACCCGTCGGTAACACGAATGCGTCAAGTTGACTTTTAAGGGCTTGACTGTAGATCGATGGACTCTCACAATAGCCCTGTGGTGCGCGTTTAAATCTAAAACTGCGACCTCCTAATGAGAATCCGAATAGGTCTCTGCTTTCCTCAGCGATCGGAATACTAAAGAAAGCATTCTTTAGGTCAATCACCGTGAACCAGGAGGCAGAAGCTGGAATCAGGGTCAACAAGGCCGTGATATCAGGCACCACAGGAAACTGTGGGATCACGATTTTATTCACTTCTCTCAAAAAGTTACACATTTCTTCGAACACGAATCTCTGCGTAGGCTTATTAAACTGAGAAAACGTGTCAAAAACCATGCGTAGAGTGTAGTTAGCAGGGTGTCTTATCCACCTACGCGCCATAGTCACTAACGTCTCACTCTCCCTTCCACTAGGGATTTGACTCCGTCTCTGGGGAGTTTCAGAAACATCAGATGGAAATAATCGTCCGGAAAGTGGTGAATAGAGGGTAGCAACAGTGTTAGGGATACGATTACGAACAGAAGGAGAAGAAGAAAGAAGAACAGGAGCAACAATATTAGAAGTGAATGTAGGCACAGCAGAGGCAGCCAAGATAGTCGGGGTAGCAGGAACAAGAGGCGGAGGAGGTACAGGCAAAGGAGCGGTTGGAGGGACAAATACAGGACCAACAACAGGCTGACCAGCAGCCGCTGGAACAACAGGAGGAAGAGCAGGAGGAACTACAAGAGGAACTACAGGAGGAACTACAGGGGCTGTAGCACCCTGTGCATAAGGAGGTGGCGATTTCATCAAATACGCTAACAGGGGATCCTCCTTCGAGTCCTCTTCTTTCTTATCAAGACTGGTTGATAAAACCGGGTAACATTTGTCTATCCTCATGTGATGCAGTCTAGTAGAAACTTCTATTTCTTTTTCTGCTTTATCTCGCTGGTACTGTTCTGCACCTTGCATCATCGTAATGATACCTACTTTTTTATTTTTCTTAAGTTGTTTGATTTCTTTCTGCTTGGCCTCTTTGCGCCATAACCGAAAAGAATCGAACATAGCTGGTCTAGCTTTCTTTTTAAACAATTTAGCTTCAAGATTATCTAAAATCGTAATTTCAAAACTTCCATGTGGTGGCCACCTAAGGACACCATCCTTTTTCGTATAACGGATCCAATGTTCATTATATATAATAGGGCCCACACCATGTCGACTATAGAGCTCATATATTGGAGTTCCAACTGGAGGTATCGGACACGAGTCCTCCAACCGGGAATCCATATCGTAACATTTGAAGAAACCAAAGAAACCACTGTGGCCAGGCATCGTGCACACTAATCAAGTATCAAACTTCAAGGGTTATCGAGGCGCTAAATCTTCGTGAAAGACAAAACCCTCGGTTTTTGGCAATTGCAACTGTCAAATAACAACTAAGAACCAACAACTAAGAACCACAAATGCAATGGAACCATGCAAACAACTAAGCTTCAACAACAACCAAGGATACTGGGAGCGACCCACAAATACTTAACTGAGAGTACAATGGCGTCACCAGGAAGGCCCGTCTATCGTCTCGCCGTACGAAAGGACTACGCCAGGCGCCGAAGCCGAAACCAGGTCGACAGTCAGGGCATCGGTCCGTCGCAGCCGTCAGGAGGCGGGAATCTTCGCGGGAAAAATCTTCGGACCACTTATTTCGACAACAGGATCGATGAAGCGGGGTGCACCTTCCCTCGGAGATTTCACACGAAGTTCCTCACAATCGTCAGGCTTTGGACCGGTACCGCTGATGTCGAGCCCCACGTTGGGCGCCAACTGAAGGACTGGACTATTTAAGGCCCAGCGGTGCCAGGGGACAACACCTGAAACCTTCGTGGGTTACCTGTTCTGGCGTACAAAATGACAGAGACACAGGACACTTCCTTCGGCGTCAAAGATCAGCGTTTATTACTGCAGGGATACAGAAGTCACTAGAAGTACAACGAAGTGTAGGTTCTGAGAGTCTGCTTCAAATTGCATATGTGAATCGCTCCTTTTATACATATCTTCGTCATTGCATAACATACGAACAAAAGGTTTACAACTCAGTTCTCACAGTAAACTTCTAAAGGATTGCTTTCATGTTTTCAGAACCCCGGAACATAATTACAGTAGCATTGCCGGTTCCCAACTGTATAAGCACATTATCCTACCGCTAGGCACATTCCACTCTAGTTGTAAACAGGCGAAAGAAAGAGACAGGAACAGATGCAAGGAAGACAGGCGACAGTGGGAAAAGAGTGTGGGGGTAATATCGGAAGCGTGATCACAGGATCAAAGGATTTGATCTCAGCACGTGTAAGGCTGGAACAATAGTCCGGCACGGCAAGATTACCCTCGAGCGGAGCCATCTGCCTTTGCAGTGTCATCCCCCTCGTCATAAAAGACGCACAAAAGGGATATGCATCTTCCGTTAGGCTTGGGAACTAAGGGTCATGAAGCGGACATTTGCCTGTTCGCTGACTACGTGAGGGCAGGAAAACAAAATGGATGCCGTATCTAAAATGGAACCCGAGGGTTCAGATGTAGAAACCCGTAAATAAGACGAACCCTTCCAAGTAGTGTAGCGAAAACGCGTACACCTACTAATCTCGTCATTTATGGTTCATAGATACCAAACTCGCCCATATTCGAACATACCCAAAACGTCGTAACGTTTCTCACGGAACCTCAGTATACTTATTGAGTATTAGAAAAAGGTTCAGGCACTGGGTTATTGTAGAACGGCCTTTACAAAATCCGTACTGAGCAATGGACATAATGTTTTGTTCCTCTGCCCAATCGGATAGGCTCTGCAGTACCATTCTCCCCACAATTTTTACCATAGAGTCTATTAATGAGATGGGTCTGTAACAATGTGGCTTCCCTTGTCCCCCTTCTTGAAAACCGGGACAATTGTAGAGACGCCCCATGATTGTGGACAGCCATCTTTCACGGCAGCATTAAAAACAGACTCTAATATAGGTGCCCAAAAGTTTGGGTCAGACCTGAATAGGTCCGGTGGGATCCCATCAGGTCCCGGGGCTTTCCCAGCTGTTAATCCGACGATACCCTTGATAACCTCTCCTCTATTAAAACTAGTCATTTCACCACCACTGACTAGGGGAGGTGTATTATCAGACCCATCTAGCGAGTAACAATACAATTTCTTAAAATGTTCTTCCCAGTCATCCTCAGATATGTAACTTTCTAGACCTTCACCTTGTACCTGAGACAGAAAAGGTTTCCTCATCAGCGCCCAAAATTTAGTACTACAATGTAGGGTTGAGGGGTCAAGAATCTCACTCCGGGCCTCTTTCCTAAGTGAGTCCTTATGCCTGGCGGTAATAGTTTTGTAATTCTTCCGGCATAGCTGTACATTTACTTTTACTCTTGGTTTAGCAGCCAGTGCTAATTTTAAATTCTGGCTGCTTTTGAGCATTCCTGGTTAAACCATTTGGGTCCCTCGGTCATCATCTTTTTAACAGGAGCTGATAGCAGTTTTGAGACCTTGATCGTTAGGTTTTGGAAAGCGCTGAGAATATTGTTTGACTGTGCGCCTTCTTGCGTGCAGATCATAATCTCGTCTGCACATGCAACTTTGATCTCTTTGTACATCAAATCTGGGGTGATCATAGACCATCTCAATCGCCTTCTCCCATCTGTCGTAGTCACCCTACCTGAAGTGTGATTTTGCCCTTCTTTAGCTATCAGTGGGCCCCTCATATGCACAGACAATGGGTTGTGGTCACTAAACTCGCTGTCATCAATGATGAAAGAGTCCACAAAGGACTGACTGCATTGGTGATGTTAAGAAAACATATTCGATGGAGGTACCCCTCCCATGACCCTTAAAGGTCGGGATTTCAAATAACATAGTGGGGTCCACCAGGGCCATTGTCGCTGTTAAGTCCAGATTGTTAAGCATATCATTTAAGTGTTCCCCCTCGGTAGTATGTTCAAGGTGAAAACCCTCAAACTGTACACAGTGAAGGTCCCTGTTGCATTTAGAGAGGGGGTCACCGCAAGGGTGAACGTTAAAGTCCCCCATATTTAATAAATTATGCAGACAATTCTTCATAGAGTTGCTAATAAAAACATTCAATGCAACTACCTGACTAGGAGCAGAACTATGATTAATAGCAATATAAAAATTTACCACACCGGCCGTACAATTATCCCCCATTAGGACTAGACCAATGATACCAGTATTACAAGTTGGAACTCTGTGAACTTTACTAGATAGTGCAACGGAGATAAACGTAACCATTCCCCCCTTTGGTCTAACTCTAGTAATTGCCTTTGCAGGGATGTAAAAAGCTTTGTACCCTTCAAGAAAGTGATTGCATTCAACAGACCAGGTCTCCTGCAGACATATAATTTGATACTGCTTTATATACTTGATCCAGTTACAATCCCCCTTCTTGGAGCCCAGGCCCGCAATATTCCATGAAATTACATTGTTCTCCCTCACTTTTGCACAGGATATCTCTGTACATCCCACTTCCTTCTGCAGACTATCAATTCCCTCACCCACTGATTACTCAAGTCAATCACAGGCCTCTAAACCTGAGAGTGTATCATATCTATTATGTGTTACAATGTTGAACCCATTTCCATACTGGTTACCCACATTGTACTGATATGCTCCATTCGGGGTCAGTGGCTGACTAGGAACAAATGGGCTAAGTGACCCAGGATTCAGTTGGGCTTTGATCAGGTGAGTATAAAAATAACCAAGCGGATGTACACATATACTGTTCTCTGTATAAACTAAGGAAGCCGCTCTTAGAAGGACTGTGGCCACATGTTGTGGGTGTTTAAAGTTAACAATAATACAGTCTCCTTTAATTGCTTTTTTGGAGGTTCCAACCCAACTGACCCTCCTTGTTGACAAAACTTGATCAGCATATGTGACTGGAAATCCACAGTTTTTTCTCAACCAAGATACTGTTTTATTTTTTAATGAATCATGTGATTCTTCCTGAGGCTGAAGAAAGGGACACACATTGGGGGGGACATTTGTGAGAACAACCACATAAGGGGCACAATCCGGCGGGAGATTAGCATGGCGGCTTTTCTTTACATGCATAGGAGCAGGAGTTCCCACTTGATCTACAATTGCCTTCAAATTTCGAGTTATTGGAAGGACAGGCAGAGGTGGGTGTGGCTCAATTACAGAAGATAGCTGGCTAGGTTGCTGTAGGATTACTCTGCCAGCTCCTTGGCCCTCAGCAACTGGTGTCTTATCAACCGCTATTGCTCTTCCAGCAGCGGTAGAGGCCAGGTGCGTAGCCAGCATGCCACCCAATCTCACCACTTCTGACACCATGGTGTCTAATTTGGAGATCAGGGGTTTCATCAGCTCTGCCATTTTTTCTTCTATCTTGACTTCCATCCTATGTATTAGTAAGGCAAATTGCTCCGAGATTATATTTGTGCCATCCGCAGTTATCCCTTCCTGCTGATCCTGCTGATCAGTTATATCTGCAGTGGTATTTGCAACTGTGTGATCTTTCACAGCTCTTCTTTTATTGTTCTTCCCCCCATCCCCCATTTAGTTTGAGGCCTTCTGCATGATCTAACTGGCCTAGGGGAAGGCAGTGACTCTTCTACAATATCATTAGTTATATCAGGTCGTTCATCGTTAGGTTCAGCATGGACCTGTGCATCGACCGATATAATTGTAGTACCCCCATTGCCTTGATTCAGATTCTCGATTAATACCAGGTTTTCCATTAGGGGGGGCGGACTCTTCACAGACATCACAAAGGTTCCCTCGACCCAATGAAGCCCTTTGCTCGGAATTAATTTGGGTCACCTTTTTCACCAGTTAATTATCCATTGTCCCAAGAGCAGGTGCAGGTTTATTTGACTTCATCGTAGACATAGTTTCCACACATCTAATCGAGCTACCAAACAATAGTCACAGGCACTTTACTAAAAATTATGTGAATGGGACTCACGTAAAGTATTACTCCATAAAGTGGGCACCAAGATCCGTGCCCCAGCCCAGCCTCCTCTGGCCTCTGAGGGCCTAAGAGGGCCGCCGCCCGCGCGTGTCCCGCGACGCGATGGGGAAGTCCGTATTTCAAGCGCCTCCTGGTGCGAACTCCACCGGAAGCGGCTCTCTGACCGCAAGGGCACCTGGAAGGTGTAGTTTTGGTGCCCCTCGGTCTCCCCCCCACTGCGGCTGCGCAAGAGTTGCTGCAGCGGCAGGGAGAGACTGGATGCGGTGGTGGGCTGTGGGCAGAAAGTCGCGTCCCAAAGTATCCCCTGCAGTGGCTCCAAACAGGTGAGTCAGCCGGTGCACGAGTAGAATCCCCTCTGCCAAGTCAAATTTTTAACAACCACAGTACTTCCATTACATCTCTCATGACTGTTACCTATCTAGAGACCCCCTTTCATGTCTTCCACTCTAGACATGTTAAGGATAGTCATAATTGTGCCTTCCCACAGCTTGAGATGAGCTGAGGTGGAGAACTAACACCAGTTGCCATGCCATGCCATCCCATGCCATGCTTTGGTGCTTGTGCTTGGCAACTTTGCTTAAGTACGTAGAAATTCAAGGTTTAGAACCAAGTTTCTAATGTTCTCAACATCATGTGTGTATGTTGATTCCCTATCAATTTTGGCCATTCTCTTCTACAAGCATGTATTTGTTTGTTGTTGGTGGCTTCTTCAGCATGAGACACTAATGGTGTTTTAGCACCTCTTTGACTCGGACCTCCAGCTCAGGATCCATAAACTTGTACTTCTTCTTCCTGCCTGGGTCCATGATAGAAGAGTTTGACAGGTTTCTTTTGAGTGGATTCTGTTTGTCTTGCTTCAAGCTGCTGTGCCCAGACAAAATTAATGTCTGCATAAAAACTACATAGCTAACATACCTCAAACACATTTATTATTTGCATTGACAATTATAACACACTAAGAAATATGCACGAAATGGGTAACACAGATGGCACCATCAGTAAGAGAATGGATTTTGTATGTAAAAAATACCTGTAGGTTAGATTGTGTTAAAGGTTTACCTAGATGGATTAAAATGTGGAGACCAATTTTGGAGATGCTTTCAAAAGAAGATAAGTAAGTGCACCTCATTGGTTGGAAATTTATAAAGAAGAGGCAATATAGTAAAGTCAAATGATTAAGGCATATTCAACTTTGCTGGAGTTCGGTCAGATCGCATATACCTCCAGAAATGCAGTTCAACAAGGCCTTGGCTTCCCGGGCAGAGGTGAAGTGGTAGTTACCCCACTTAGTATGCACACAGTTTCAGCCATATGCTAAATGCCATGTATGAGGACAAAATAAAGTCTGCACACTTCCACACAGGAAGGAGTTGTTGGTGCACTTTGAGGGTGTGATATGGACCTTTTTTATTGTTGCTGTTGCTTTGTCTGTTCTCTAGGGATACATTTCTATACTCCAGGAACTCCCAAAGCCTAACAATGGCCACTTCTTGATGTTTTATGTCTGTGCTATTCACTGGATGAGGTATTAAGCACATGTGCTAAATAACATATTTGGCATTTACCACATGCCCTAAATAAAGCGGCCCTGGAGGGCTGGATGCATGCCAGATTCTAACATAACTACATTTATCTAAATGGGGATATGCTAAAAATCTGGTATCAATCCAGCGCTCCAGGACCAACTTTGAGGAACTCTGTCCTAAATAACACACATTTGTTATTTAAAAGATGTGCTAAATAACAAATCTGAGGTGCACAATCAAAACTCATAATCAGTTTTAACACATGAGTTATTTACCGAATCCCTTGATATAGCTATTACCCTATTTGAAACTTTGGTGGTATTGAAGACCGGCTATGGTTCAAAAGAAGAAACCATTGTGAATACTTGAGAATTCCTTGTAAATAAAAAAGTGAATTATTTTTTTCAGAAGAGTGGCAATTCCAATAACAACATTAAAATAGATTGTTGATTCCATAATACAGCAAACACAGCGCGTTGGGTGACGTCAACTCTTTAACAGTACCAATGTGTAAAAATGTGTGTGTTGGTCTTGTACTATGTAGGTGTAATTTGAATTTGTATTCTTTAGATGCACTGTATGAACCAAGTATAGCTTGAACAGTTGTTTGCTATTACCTTTCACAACCTTCAACCTTCTGAACCAACAGTGCAGCAGAGCTGGTTTTGGCAGAACCTTAAGCAATGGCTGCTGGGAGCTCTCCTGTTTTCTCTCTCTCTCAACTCCTAAGTTAGTGAACAAAAGTGAGCTTTGGCATCCCCTAGAGCAATTTCCAGTCACTAAGAAGACATCCAGCCCGCTTTTTCTAATGCCAAGAGTCTCAACCATTAGTGGTCAAGAGGCTGCCACTTGAGTAGAAAATCTACTCGAGTGGCAGCAAAAGCAACTTGAGTAGCTGCACCTTCTAGCACACCGCATTGTGCCATTTGCGCTGATATTTCATTGCTGAACGCTGTACAGGCGCTAAATCACAGCACAATATGCCTATCTCCACCCTAGTGAGAATATCTGTATGCCGCAGCGTAGAGGTCACTGGGTAGACCTTTTATCTTTTCCGTGTACATTTCTTGCTGATTTCGTCCCTAGTAAGCAGAGAACATCGGTGGATTGGTCGGGGAAGCAGAGTCGTGCTCCTGGGCTTGTAGAGACCCGCCGGAACACCAAGGCGGACTCCAAGTCCCAGGAACCTCTCTGCCATACCCCCTGGGCCCAGAGTAAGCCGCGCCCTCACCCGAGGAGGAACTACAAAGGACCTCGCCGCACCCGCTTCGCGGGTGCCACAGCGTAGAGGTCACTGGGCAGACCTTGAATCTTTTCCACAGATATTTCTTGCTGGCTTCGTCCCTAGTAAGCAGAGAACATCGGCGGATTGGTCGGGGAAGCAGAGTCGTGCTCCTGGGCTTGTAGAGGCCCGCCGGAACACCAAGGCGGACTCCAAGTTCCAGGAACCTCTCTGCCATACCACCTGGGCCCGGAGTAAGCCACGCCCTCACCCGAGGAGGAACTTCAAAAGACCTCGCCGCACGCGTAGAGGTCACTGATAAGGAGATTGCTAACACTGAACGTCGTTTTTCCAAAGAACTATGCAATCAGAAGCGCTCCTCCCTAGGTTCCACTGGTCTGCCAGTATCTCCCGTACAGCCAGTCGATGACCTGCTTGTTGAAGGCTTTCCTGTCCCAGATCTGGCAAGAATAGGAGCCATTAGAGCTAGTCTTGACAGGCTCAATGCACTAAACTGTAGCATATACCCGTCTACTCAGCCCTCACCGCGGGTTGATTTGCGCACTTTAACCGGGGACCAAGTTACTGTAAGTACTCCTATTTCCCCAGAAGAAACCCCGGTGCAGCCAGAGGTTGCGCTCTTTAGCAGACCCAGAATTGTGTCCACTAAGCGGAAAAGAGCCACATCCACTCAAGGGCTTACTACCTAAATCCTTCCAAGAAGTTTATGAGCAGGCACCCTAAGGCACGTGACAAATTAAAAGGAGGAGGGGAGGTTTGGAATCACCAAACCCCCGTTTCCAACTCTGGTCCTCATGGGGTCTCTGTGTCAGGGTCCGACGTGTGCCTACCCAATGTTAAAATTCGGGAACTACATCTCCCAGAATTCCTGCGGACTACAGGAGTGGGGAGAGGCCATATAGCCAGGGAAGGCGCTGGGTGCGGTGCACGTGATTTTTGTCTTGCTGGGACATTGAGTTACACGGACGTCTTGGACCTCCGTGTTTTTTCCTGTTTGGGTTGAGAGGAACTGTACCTTTTGTAGAGGTAATCCCGCGGCTGTGGGATTACAACTGTTGGAGTTTCTGCCTGTGTCCAGTGCGAGTGCGAGGGTGTCAGTGGTCGGTGAAGGAGACGTTTGGAGCCTTTTTTCCTTCCAAGGCCGAATTTCAGGAGTCTTGGCGGCGCCGAGGTGAGAGACTCAGGATTTGCCCCCTCTCACGTCGGAACGTGTGTGACCCGGTGCGAGAGACGGCGGATTGCACCCTCTCGCGTCGGAGCGTGTGCGAATCGGTGCGAGAGACGCCGGATTGCACCCTCTCGGCTGGTTTTCCATTCCGCGGATACAAGGGCTTTGAGTTGAGACGAGAGAAGCAGGATTGCACCCTCTCGTGATCGGAGCCCCTTTCTTCAAGTCCCCTGAGAATACCTTGGCTCCGTTTCTGGTGCGGGAGACGCAGGATTGCACCCTCCCGTGACCGAGTTGCAACAGAGGGAACTTCAACTTCTGTCTTTGGTAAGAGAACCTCGTTCCTCATGATTTCATTTGTACTGTTTTGCTGTTCCAGTTAAATGACATTGGAATTATTCAATTATATAATACGAGCCAATTTTTGAAGGGCTTATTGTCCGGGTGTAGTTACAGTCAGATTCCACGAACTCGATTTTTACACTTGAACTATTTACTTTGTTTAACTACTTCTTGTTTATCAGTCGGAGAAAAAACTTATCCTGTTGGTTAGACGGTCAGAATTCCAGGGGCGAGACTGTATGGTATGTAGAAGTGGCATAGGGCTTTTACTAGGAACCAGTAAGGAAGAATAGGGATAACAGATGTTTTTGTAATTTTAGGAATCTTGTTCCATACACGAGAGAAGACATCTCATCCTATCACTTCAGTTAAAAGAAGGGGGTTTAAGTCTGAGACTTATCAGGTAGGGGTTGAGTCTATAGAGCTATAAGGCAGAGAAGTGTGAGGGCCTTGTATTAATATATGGCACTTTGTTTTTACAGGCATCCCTTCTTCAGCGGTTCCCGCCCCGGTGTTTTTTCCCTCACCTGCTTACTACCGTGCTCTGTAAGTTATTATATTCAGAGTGCGGGGAAAGCTGGAGGTGGACCCCTATTAGCATCACCCTGATTCTGAGGAGCCGTTGGACTGTGACACTCTCAATCCAGAGCTCAGGTGTTAAGTACCCCGAGTAAGCCAAAGAGTGGGGAGCAGGTGACCTCCAGTACATTAATTAATTCTGATAACTCCCTCTCCTTGGCCCAAATTGAGAAACTGCTGAAGTCACTTATTCTCCCGGTCCTTGAGAAGGTGAAGGTTTTGACCGAGAGGCTCGATCGGTTCGAGCAGGCCACTCTCGATAACATTTTCTCTCTCAAATTCCTAATTAAATGCCATACTAAAATAAGGGAGGGGGTACCTGAAACGACAAAAGCCACACAGATGGATTTAACATCTCCGGTACTAAAGGGGCAACTAACAATCGAGGATGCATCAGGACCCATTGTGTGCCCAATTATCCAAGATGGACCCATTGAATCCAATGTCCAAGCTGCTAAGAAGCCCGGTGTGGACAAGGGATCCAAGGGACGCCCTGCTAGCTTGATTGCCCAGAGTAAGGCTGTTAAAACCACCACGGGACGCAGCGAGGGCCAGAAGGGTAAACATTTGGATCTAAACAAAAAAGCTACTGTAGCCAAAATCGATACTGACCTTCCTACCATCAATCTACCCCCTGAGTGCCAGCCATACGTAGTTGTGCTTACAGGGATACCTCTCCGTAAACCAGGCAACCAGGAATTGTATAATGAGCTTAAGAATAAAACGATGTTCTGGCTATCTGAAAATAGACCTCTGCCCAACTCATTTGATGGCCAGGTCCTCCATGTCAGAAGAGTTGGTTGGGTTGGGAATAGGCCCAAAGATCTGCCAGGGGACTGCATCCTGGTTAACTTCAGGGATCCTAGGGTGGCCAGATATATGTGTAATCTCCTGCCCATCATAGGGAACACAGGGATTGGCACATTTGAACTTAGCCAATTTCAAACTGTCTTGGCCCCCCAACCTACTGTTAGGCAGCATTCCAGGGGCTGAAAGGACAATTGGCACTATTCGGATGCTGATTACGACTCTCTCCAGTGTTACATGCCCCTGGTAAGTAGAGCAGCTCATAGGTCGGACTATGGCTGGTGACACAATCCTTATCCTTTTGTTAAGCTTGCTGAGTTCCCTACAAAGGATGGGGGTTTGTCTGGGTGTAGGACGGTTTTCGTGGACCCTGACGGTAGAGTTTACAACGAATCCTGTTCTGGCCCCCCAGCTCGAGAGAATATCAGTGGGTTGGGGGAGCAGGTGATTACCTCAGTGGAGACTGATGCTGGGTGTAGTTTGGCGGCTACACTGCATACCCCAGAGGTGGTAACTTTGAGGAATGATCTAAAGATCCTGAGCTGGAATATACCTGGCATCTCCAGGAATTTAGCTGTCCCGGATTGGAATTTATTGATTGAGTCGTATGGGATTTGTATTTTCCAGGAGACTTGGAGTGTGGAACCCTGTCATAAGGTTGGCTACTCTACGTTTTTTGTACCAGCTACTTCCTCCTAAACCCGGAGAGGTCGCCCATCAGAAGGTCTCTTAATCTGGGTCAATATCTCCTTGGGCTGCCTCACTAGACAACTTGCTTCCAAATCTCCTGACATTTTAAGATTGTCAGTGAGGGGTCCGCACAGAGGGCTTACTATTGAGATATTTAACATCTATGCCAGAGGCACTAATGGCGGCTCTGAATCCCCAATTATTTCTATTCTTGGAGAAGAGCTTAGTAAATGTAGCAAAACCACAAATGTCTTGGTCGCAGGGGATTTGAATTGTACCTTCGAACTCCTGGCGGATGAAGACATTTTGGGAATTAGCGATGAGGATGGCAGAAGGGGCATTCCAGCCCTTAACATTCCGCCTATTAAGAGATGGTCCCAACGGTCCATCCAGCTTAACATCTTGACCTTAGAATTTGGATTGAGGGCAGTGAATGGTAGAACATCTTCAGACCCTTCAGGTGCCCACACATTCAACAGGGTAGACCATTCCTCAAGGATAGACTACATTTTACTTGACCTAAAGCTCTGGAGTTATATGAGAGACATGGAGGTACTGCCAACCGCGGACAGCGATCATAACCCGCTATCCTTAAGCCTAAAGTCTATGTGGCCATCCCCACACGATGTTCCTCAATCACAAGCTAGAATATCGTTAGATGTTCGTCCATCGAATGGGAGAAGGCATCTTAAATGGTGCGCGGTTGTCCTTGATGATGGGTTGGTGCAAAATTTAGGGGCCTTGATTGAAGAGGCAGCATCCAGGTTGGACACCTCCACTTTAGCCCCGCCTGAGGTTCTTGGCCTTTTTTGCAACACCACTGAAGCCCTGGGAAGCCTACTTACAAATCCATGTAGGGACTTTCACGCTAGGGCGGATCAGAAACCGAAACATAATCCGGGGTGGTTTACCAAAAAGTGCCGGATATCAAAAACAGCCTTGGTGAAGGCTGTTAAGCTAAACGATCTCACGTTGATCCGGGCTGCCAGGAAGAACTACAGGCTTACCATCAGGGAAGCTAGGAGGGATTGGGACGATCAGTTTTGGTGCGACTTAAAGGTTGCCAGTGTAAGGAGGGATGCTGGAGGCTTCTGGAACCTGGTAAGGACCAGGAACAGGTCAGATTGTACCCTTATCACATGTAATATCACGGGGCAAGCGTGGTATGATCACTTTTCTTCTCTTTACTCTACCCATCCTGCGGAGGGGTTGGGGCCGATTACATCTCCTGCCTTGGGCCTTTCTGAGGCAAGTGATGCGTTACTCTTCACATCGAAAGAGGTGGAAGCTGTGATCAATTCCCTAGTGCCAAATAAAGCAGCAGGCCCTGATGGGCTACCGGGGGACCTACTTCGTCGGCACCCAAAAGATTGGGGTAAGCTCATATCAACTTTACTCAACGCCATCCAGCATGGTGCGGCGATTCCAGTCTCGTGGAAGGGGGCTGAGGTCGTCCCGATTTTTAAAAAGGGCTGTCGGGACGACCCAGCGAATTATCGCCCTATAAGTCTTATAGACTCCACCTAGAAGGTAGCCGGAAAGGTTGTTCTGGAGAGAGTCCTCCAGTGGGAGGTCGAGAATAAAATTCTCTCAGAATTTCAAGCAGGTTTTAGTACTGGCACAGGGACCATCAAGCAGGTTTTTAGACTGATGCTCATTTATTGGAAGGTGGTAGTACTTGGCAAAGGCAGTCTTTATCTCGCCTTTATCGATCTAAAGACTGCCTTTGACCTGGTGCCCCGGGACCGCTTGTGGGGGGTACTTCTTGACCTGGGATTCCTGCATACATTCTGTCCCTGTTGGTAAAGCTGCATGATGGGAACTATGCGCAGGTGAGGTGGGGCATCCAGGGTCAGAAGACAGCGAAAATTCCAGTGGATAGGGGCGCCCGACAGTGGTGCGTCCTTGCCCCCACCCTGTTCTCATTATATGTGAACGGGGTGGTGGAGCATCTTTTAAAACAGCCATCTGACACTCCCTCTTTGGCGGGAAAGAAAATAACCACGCTCCTATTCGCTGATGATACCCTGCTTATCTCGAAGTCCCCGATGGGCCTACAGAGCCTCCTGGACAACTTTCAATCCTTTTGCAATAGCAGGGGCCTCAAGATCAATACTGATAAAACTAAGTACTTAGTATTGAACCCCCCAGGAAGCTTGGTCGCCCTTTTCTTTAAACCTTGTGCCCCTGGAAAGGGTCAAGGAATTTGACTATCTGGGCATTCGCCTATCCGATTCAATTCAGTGGGGCCCTCACCTCCAAAAAATGCTGCTGGGTAACAAAAGGGTTGTAGGGACACTGATTAGAGAGCAACGCTCAACCCCATCTAGGCCTATTGCCCCAGTCCTAGACATTTACAAAGCAAGGGGAGTTAGTGCAGCACTTTATGGGGCTGAACTCTGGGGACTAAGTACTATTTATCATCTTTTAAAATCCGAAAACAAATTTCTAAAGGACCTAATGTCCCTTCCCCACAGCATGCCTACGCTTCCATTGCTGTTGGATATGGGTTGTCGTTCGATAGGCGATCAGGCCAAACTGCGCCCGCTTTTATTGTGGGCACGTTTATGGAGAACTCCCGAACTTGCTAGCTATGCGGAGGGGTTAACGGAAATACTGTCTACGCCCGGCTGGTCAAAAATCGGGTGGCTTACCAATGTAAAAACACTGCTTGACAATTTGGGTCTTGGAGATGCTTGGGCATCCAGGAGTGCTCCCCCTAAATATGTTCTTAAATCAATGTGCTGGCAGTGGGTGGTTAACAAACTAAATTCAAACCCCAAGCTCAGCAGGACATCCACTGAGTTCCTTAGGATCAAGGATGTCCATCTATGCGAACCCTACATGGACTTGATTTCTAAATCCCTTGACCGAGCATTGTATTTTAAATTCAGGGTGGGTTTACTTCCACTGAGAGAATTGTCTGCCCGCTGGAACATCCCTGTACAAACCTCTCCCTTTTGCATATTTTGTACCCTTAGAGTGGAATCTGTGGCCCATTTTTTATTTGAATGCCCGGCCTACAAATCTCCTAGGTCTTTGTGGCTAAAACCCGTATGCAGGGAGCTGGGTACCAGATACCACACTGTTGCATTGCGAATTTTGAGGTCGGACACCCGGCCACTGTATGTTTGTGGTATGGCCCAATACCTAGGCTGGGCTTGGTCAATCAGATGTAAAAGGTTAAAATGTATTGTTTAATTGCGGTCATGTACTGGACCTTCTTATCTAACTTATTGGAAAGTGTATCGTTTTTATCTGACAGTTATTGGATTTTAAGTAACATGGTTTTACTTTGTTGTTTTTATGTAATGGTTTTATGATATTTTTACTATCGAAATAAAGCTGATTGACTGACTGTATTATGTATACATTTTTAAAAAATAGTGTATATATTATTGCTTATTTTACTATTGTTGTAATAAATATCATTTTTAATTCATTTGATAAATATTACTTAATACATTAATTTTAGGTGTTAGTGTTAATATTATATTAGTTTGTAATTTGTAATGTGTAATAAAAAAAATTGACATTTAATTTCATAAAAATGTATTAGATCAATCTATAAATTATTAGGTATTACTCTGAGTACTACTGAAGAAAGTATTCTTTCTACACTTTTGAAATTTAGTAAATCTGATCTCAAGCAGAAGCTAACAAGTCTACACAGCGAGGCCAGGGAACACAGTGACAGTTTCAAGAGTACATTGGTGGCTTATGGACTAATCAAATGTGTTATTTTTCATGGGATGTTTTTATAATGGCTATTGATATTATTGTTATTATTATTATTATTATTATTAGTGCTATTATTATAAGTTGTTTTATTAGTGATACTTTTTACTGTAGCATACAATCAAACTCTGGCTTGCAGTTTTATGTTTTGTATGTTTAAATAGTTATCAATGCTTCATTTTAATGCGTGTTTCTCTTGGTACAATATATTTTATGGGGTCCACATCCAACACCTGGCTCTTGGTTTAAAAGAAATAGATTTAGCCCTTGTGATGGAAACTCTGCATTAAGCATTCTACTTTTTCTTTTCTACATTTCATAAATTTCTATAGAGCCTAATTTTTAAAATATTTTGAAAAGGGCAGACCTGCTCTTTTGTATTTACAATTTTTGCATTCCTGCCCAATGTGTTTGGCAGTGTGAAGCTTTGTAAATAGTGCTGTGTAGATTATAAAATAGCTACCCAATATGCATGCAGACATTTAGGGCCATATGTTTCAAGCAAATTCGCATTCGCAAAGGCCGAAATTTTGCGAATGCGAATTTGCTAAATGGTATGTATTAAGCAAAATCTGGTGCAGGAATCGCAAAATTTGTGATTCCTTATTTTGCAATTGCATTTAAGGAATCGCACATTTTGCGAGTCCATAAATGCAATGTATGAAGCAAAAAAAAACATTGCAAAATGTCCTTAAGGAATCGCAAATTACCACCAACTTCTAGTTGGTGGTAAATTGCGAATTCCTTGAAAAATGCAAATTTTTGCATTTTTCAAAGTGCCATGTGATGCACATACATGCCCTTAGGGCATGAATGTTCGCCACATGTGCACCCATTCATATTTCAGGGGTGCAACAGGGTGTCCTTTGGACACCCCTGCACCCTTGAAATTATTCTCAATTTGCGAATGGCAAATTGCGAATCGCAAATTGTGAATAACTTACCATTCATTTCCCATGGGCCTCAAGGCCCATAGAAATGAATGGCAAAGTATTCCTTAATTGCGATTCGCAATTTGCTAATCGCAATTAAGGAATTTTAAGAAATCGCAAAAAAATGCGATTTTGTACATACATACCCATTTGCGATTCTCAAATAGCGATTTCTTAAAAATCTTGATACTACTTGATACATATGGCCCTTAATTATAGCAGCGGGATGTTGGTTTTGTCGATAAATAAGGAGGGAAGTTATTTAAATTCAAATTCATTGTTTTTTATTTTATTTTAATTTTTTTATCAAATACTTAATTTATAAGTAATTATGTATTACGTGATTTAATTGAATGACTGCAATGTAGATTTTCTAAGAGCATTTTAAGATTTTCAATGTATAATTTTATTTTTCTATAATGTAACTAACTTATAATTTGGTATTGGGTTGTTAGGTTTGTAGAGAAATAGTTTGGAAAGAAATAAAAATTATACACATTCTTTTTTTACAAATGTTGTATATTAATTAAATACACTAATTTAATGAATTGCATACACTGCTTAATTGATTATATATTATGTGAATTATTAGTTGTATTTTAATTAAGTGCTTGTATGAGAGTAGGGTGAGAAGTATTTTCAATATATGTTCTGTAATTTACTGTTTGCTAAATGGTTAATTTATTAATTATAGTAGGTAGTTATTTATTTATTTATTATAGGGCTGGTTTGGTAACATCTCTTAACTTAGGAGAGTCTTAAGAATAGTTTTATCTTAAGACTGATATTGCATTCAACAAAAAAGGTGAGCTTATTTAGAGTGATTTTAAGTTTTTCTGAAATTTTTCTCCTTCAGTCATGCAATTGACATAAAATGTGTAACTTTTGTAAATGGGCCTGCTTGGCAAGTGGTGCCACTTCCATGACAGTTGACAGATATTGTTTTTGACATTTTCTTAAAAAATACAAAAAAGTTTTTTTCTATTAAGCAAAAATATGTTTCCCTCACCCTTCTATTTTATTCCATCCACACTTTGAAATATGGGGTAATTGGATTCCATTCGGACATGGTCAACCATGATTATGTCACACATGATGCAGGGCTGACAAAAACAAGAAGGACTTTATTTACAGTTCATGTGAATGTTGTTATCTTTTTGAGATTGGGAGTGTTACCTTAAAACTTTTACAACAAAATACATGCACACCCTTACCATTTGCATTATCCCCTCAGTATTACTATTCGGTGTGTTACTCCTCTTTTTTTTCAATAACTTGAACTTGACAAAATAGTTTTTGGGCATATCATACACATTTTTAGGTAACTTTCATGGCATATATTACTCACTCATGTGTAACCTACTCATGTGTACCATACTTACTCATGCATATTTTACTCATTCATGAATGTGTTAAAGAACACAAAACATCAAAATTAGGCCTGGGTGAAATTTAAATTATGCTTACATAAGTCACATAATTTCAGGAAATTTCTGTTACACTTGCTACGTGAAATCTCCAAAATTATGCCATTTTGCACACGAAATGCAGCACACTTAGAGGAGACAATGAGGATGAAATAAAGATATTTCTCATTGTTGCTCCTCCCCTGGGAAGGTGTAGCATTTTGATGCATTCTAAGGTTTACGAGTTTTGGTAAATCTGGGAGTGCACCAAAATCCATGGGTGGATGTCTGAGGGTCCCCCATGGAACGCCTTCCCGGGGCAGAATAATGCAGGGCACTGCATTGCATGACTCCAGATCTACAAAATAATGCAGGTCCATGCAAGATAGCCTTGCGTTGCTTGGTAAATCTGATTGAAGTACTGCATTGCATTGTGACACAATGTGTGATGTGATGGCAATGCAATATGGCCCTTAATGAGAGGACATTGACTTTAAGTAGTGATAGGGGTGGGCCTTTTGCAGATGGTGGAACAGTTGTTTAGGAGATACTTTTGTTTTTAAAACATTTTTTGACTAGGGAGGGGGGGGTCTGTTGTGTCTACAATAGGTGGGAATATTTTATGTGTTCTTTTTTATGGGATGTTTTTATAATGGATACTAATATTATTATTAATAATAATATTATTATCGTTATTATTATTATTATCTGTGCTATTATTATAAGATGTTCATAAGTGGTACTTTTACTGTAGCATCCATGAATCAGGATGCTCCACATAGAAAGAGCTGATGCTGGGCCCCAAACCTAGCACCAGCACAAAGAAATAGAAATTGTCCAATTGTCCACCCTCATTTTCCTCGCTGTAGTATACTCTCCACTTGACTTGAGCTCCCTTACCACCATGCTAACCCAAATGTAGACCTTCAGTCCATTCTCCTGTAACCAATATTGGAAAGCTGATGATCCAAAATGTTTGTCTCTCATTTTCATGACTTACTGTCACCTGAGAGCACCCATCCTCCCATCAGTCAGTAGTAGTAATATCTTTGTACTGCTCTACCCTCCACACCTAGTCATACCACTCAGCACTAAGGAGGAATACTACTTACAACAATGAATGGAATACAGGAGATGTATTCATATCATGCATACTGCAAAGTTCTGTCCTATCCTCAACCCAACTACTCCCTCCTTCCAGTTTTCCTCACTTGAGTAGAAATGTATTGTCTTTCAAAATCCCCAAGACTTGCTGTTGATGCAGGGAGTTTTCGAGAAGGGACTAACTGCTGGTGGCCAAAACAGGTCTAAACATGAAAGACGTCACAGGAAAAACAGAAGGAGCAGCTCATGCTGCATCATGAAACAAAAACAAAAACTAGAGTGAGTGGAAAATCCAAGACATAAACAGCATAAACCAACAGAGTTTAAAGGAGAAGTCATTTGTTAAAGTAAGCATAATGACCATTCAAGTTACAGAAGACTACCTATTCTTGGCCTACCATTATTGATAGTTTGTTTTCTGTATTATGGTGTGCCTTCCTGGCCTATAGAAGGGGGATGGAGTAGACAATTGAAACATCTGTGTAGCCTGCCCTGTAATGCTTCAATGTTATTTGCACTACATCTGCTCCACCAAGTGTGAGATCTGCTGATGGTGGAAATAGATAAGAGCACAATAGAGCTCATTACTTGAGGGAAAAGCAGGTTAGGAAATTAAAGAGTGGATGGGTAGAGGGAATTAGTTAACATTTATAGAGACTTAGGGGAACATTAGGATGGCGGGCGGACTTTGCCCACCCGCCATCCTCACGGTACTTGGGACCGCCCACCATAAGGGCGGGGGTCCCGTGGGGGGGTATTAGGATGCGCCCGCCACAGTGGCGGACGCATCCTGCATTTTTAACATTGTGGCGGGCGGTGCTCTCCGCACCGCCCGCCACAATGCTAAAAATGCATGTATGCATTTGCATACACAAAGCGGCAGGCACGGTGCGGTGCCTGCTGCTTTGTGTATGCAAATGCTGGGGGTACCACAGGTACCCCCATGTATAAAACGACTTTCGTAGCGCGCGCTGCATCGCATTTTGCGATGCAGGGCACGCTCCGAAATTCGTTTTATTAATTAAATTGTTTACTTACCTCCAATTATCCATATGCCGGTTTTTAGCACACCCCACCCTGCCCCTCCCCAGCCCCGCCTCTCTGCCCCACCGCAACTCCCTCCACGGGCCGTGGCTGGTGCCCACAATGATGAAATGCGACTCACATTCAGGTTAATCACATTGTTGCTATCCATTGATCATGTTGTTTTCTAGGTACTTCAATATTTCTTCCTGAACAATAATCTTGTTTCTGCAAGCCAGCCTAATGGTTTTAGCCCAGGCATTTACATGCAAAAGCTTATTCCAAATTATGCCTGCAGGACTGAAATTACACCTGGGCCTATGTGTAATGTGGGTGATTTCACTACTCGCCGAAATGCTAATCTGCAACATCTTTGTAAGACTACTAATAGGTTCTCCACTAATGTTGAGCAACCTGTAGAATAGGGCCCTAAGACCGTCTGGCAGAGTGTTTGACCAAATGATATGAATGAAAATTTTAAACTTAGGCTGAACATGAGACAGTGCAGGTGTTGTTGATTTCCCCCTGTCCTCAACCCAGAGTCCCATGTGCTTATAAGAGACACCTGTTCAATCACAATCCCATTAAAATATCACCACACAGGTGTATGTATTTCCTTTTTTTATATATACATATATTTTTTTATCGAAACGTTTTTAGGCGGGGCACGTAAATGCATTCATATACAAATAATTATTCAGAGATATGTCATAGTGATAAAATAGACATTATTATAAAAAACGTATAAATTTAGTAGCAGCCTTAGGTATACGTATTTCCAACCAATGATTAGTTTTAATATATCAGAGTTCAGTACAAACCCATAGCCTTCACATTAGACCTCTAAGGGGAAAAGCCCCACTGAAGCCTGACACTGGTCAGTTTGTTTTCAGCCTACTATATCTTGTATGTCACTGCAGCGCAATTCTCATACTCCTGGTTTCTACCATCTGCCCCAGGTGCATATCAACCTTCCCCTTAAGTGCTCTTATGACAACTCTCATGGGCTAAAAATGCCAGCACAGCCACATGCCACTTTATTATGGAGTCAAATAAGGTTCTGGAGTCTACATACTGCATTCAATTAAGTGCACAACTGTTTTGCATTTTCTAGGGACAGTTTACCACCATTTGCAGTGAACACACAAACACGTAGCAAACGATGTCCCATCGCAAATTGTTTTAGAAGTTCATGTTCTTTGCAAAATGTTTGACAAGAGGTTAAGCTAAATTCGCAGATCTTTACTCACAAATCTAATTGATTACGTCAAATTCCTCAATCTGTGATGTTTAACACAGACATATTTTGCACAACAATAGAGTAAGGTTTAAAATACATATGATAATGTTTGAATCCAAATGCTTAGTTGTTTTGATAAAATAGCCCTCACCCACACCTAGCAGCATGCTTCATCATCAGTCTCTACATACCGACAGCATTGTTTTAGTCGGGATAGGCTCCCCTACTCGAGTGGGAGCACTTGAAATCTATTTGTAGGGTTATGGACTAACTAAGGTTGCAGAAATTAAAACTGTCGTGAAAAAGACCCTCAATAATTTATTGCTTTCAGATTTTGCTCACAAGATTAACAACTCTATATGGATTAGGAGGAAAAGAATTGACCCACCATACTATTTCTTAGTTGACTTGTTTCCGCCTACTTAAATTGCCGAGCAGGGCCAGGAGGCTTTCAGCAGACTACTTGGTCGCTTTATATCTCAAGTATCACTATTTTTGGTTTCTTGGATTAATACAATAAATGAAACAGACAGACCAATACAAATACTACAAAGAAAAGCATGCATAGATACTTGATTAGTATTTGGGCTCAGGGTTTTTCCTATGGAGCAATGACAAATATACACATGAAAATAGCAAAACATGCTTTCCAGGGGAGGGCCATCTAGAGACTGATGGTGATTACAGGAAAACAGACAGAAAAAAGAAGCAGAGACTGGAAGCACGGGCACATGTTGATAAATTACTGAAAAAAACACTGCACAGGGACAAGTGGCACAGGTATAAGAGGAAATATTTACAAAAATCAATAACTACTGCAAGGCTGAAGGTCAGGAGATGAGTCTATCCTATAATGATGAGTGTAAATAATAAACAGTGTGTGCAAGTATGGGTTAGTTGTGGGAAAGAGATGTATCAGAAGTTGCACTAGTATCCCTGTGAGACTGTCGTGGACCACCCTATGATGGCTGGGGTGACAGGAATGCTAGCCTAGACGGTCAAAGGGGTTGGACTTCCAGGTTATGAGTTGCAGCAGTTCTTTATAAACTCTTTACTTCCCTTGAGAAGATCCCTGGCAACTTCTTGTGCTCTATTGGCTCCTCTGCTGTCACTACAATTCATCAACTGTATTAGCCGTCTATCACATTTGTTGTTTTATCCTTGCTTAGGTTGGGGTTTTGCCTGAACCTTGACTTGCTTCTGCATTATGATGTGGCTTAGTTTGCTCTGTTTTGCCCCTTTGCTTCCTTTTATGTTTTTCATAACTTCTTTCAACCTGGAGTTCATCATTCTTGATACTTGCTTCCTGCACATTGGCCAAAGTTCATTGCATTCGGTCATTCTGAAGCTGGTTAGCATAATACTGAAAACCACCCTTGTTATTGCATTGCTTTTGAATGCTAACTCTAGTAATTGTTTGTTTCTTACATTTACAGTAAAGGTTGACGTTAGCCTGTAGGAATATTACAGTGTGTCACCTGGACTTTGAGAACCATACAAAAGATCAGACAGTGGTCATTGACTATGTCTTCTTTCACTAATTCCCATTTCCCCTTTCCTCCAGAGTTTGATTCTGCTATTCATGCTTATTCATGTCTTGGCTGTGCTATGCTTGGGGATTGGGGCTGAGAGACATCAGACCCTGTCGTTCAAGGCCTACAAAACATGAAAATATGTTGTTTAATGCTACTTCCTCTGTACTTATCTGTGAAGAGAAGTGGGTTTCACCCCCAGGTAAAAGAAATTGAACCTCTTGGATTCCCTATTTGATGGGTTTTGACTTCTTAGCCCTGTATGAACCACCACTGGGTGAAAGCTATCTGCCTATGTAATAACCACTACACAAAATCCAACTTTAGTACCTGATTTCAAGGGCAAAACTAAGAATGAAAAAAAACACAGAGGTTTTCATTCCGACCTATCAGTTGGTAAATCTGCCACATAGAAATACAGGATGGAAATGCAGCTACATGGCTCCAGGGCAGAAATACCGTGCCCAGGGCGCACCCAGAGATCTTCCCTCTCTTTCTGAGATTTATCGTTTGGAAGGACGGATATGATGCAATTGCTGTTTTTCCACATAGCCGAACCACTTTTAAAAAAAAATCTTTCTGAGGTGCAAAACGAAGAATTGGAAAGTTTTTCCCCCATACAAATGTTACCAAGAGCTACCTGTTGAAATTTGTTAAGGAAACATATCCACGTCAGTGTGAAATTTCCGACAGCCTGTTATGTCAAACCGGGCACCTAAACCTGTTTGCCTCCAAATCAACATTACAAGCCCACTTAGAACAAGAGTCAACTAAACAGCCTGAAGACAAGGTCATATTTGTGAAAGTTATCAGGTCTCCAAGTCCACCAGTTTGCATAGTCCTGCATCTCTGTATGCTGTATAACTGATGTTTGACTTCCATCCTCAGTGAAACAAAAACTTTTTCAGCATGGAAATTTTGTTCGACAGGCACTTTTGATTTAAGAGGTAGCTACAGAAATCAAGGATGCCTCTGCCAAAGCTCCTTTCCTTGTGGCAACTGGCCTCAGCGTTTTTGGAGCCTCTGCACATACATTCTTGCTGTTACACGAATAGGTCCTGGGTGATACAGTTACCCAAAGCAAAGTGTGCCCTTGATTACAGGGCAATTGATGCCTTCACCAGCTGAGGGAAACATAGATTATGACCTGCCAACTTCAAGAAACTTTTCATGGTGTAAGATGAGGTGGTGGGACCGTGTGAGGGAGAAAAAGTTTTAAGTCTGTTACTTTTTATCCAGTTGTGGAGATCCCACAGAGAGGGATGTGGTTCTGTGACTAACACTGTTTAAGAATTACACTTAGCTTCCTTAGAAAAAAACGTCTGATGCTACTACTGATGTCCTGGGGAGGGTATAAAATCCCCAATGGAGATTGGCTGTGCAGAGCCTCCTCACACAGTATGAAAACCCACACTCAGTTTGGGTTTCCAGCTCACTTCCGAGCACATGCATCATTGTCAATTGCATTTGCAAACGGTGCGAATCGCAATTTTCGTCCGTTTGCGAATGCAATTGACAAAATTGGGATGCATCATGTTTTTCGCAAATTTAGAAATTGCAATCATGTTGCGATTTCTAAAATTGCGACTGCATTTAAGAAATCGCAATTTGTGATTTCTTAAATGCAATGCATGAACATTTTAAATTTGCGAATTCGCAAATAGGGAGAGGTAAATTACCATAAAGTCGACCTTCATGGTAATTTGCGAAAACTTTCAAAAATGCACTTTTGTGCATTTTTGAAAGTTTCATTTTGCACACACACATGCCCTTGGGGCATGTGTGTGTGAAAAATGCACTTAAAGTTATATTTCAGAGGCTGCACCCTTGAAATTGCATTCTCAATTTGCGATTCGCAAATTGCTAATCGCAAATTGAAAATAACTTCCCATTCATTCCTATGGGTCTCAAGGCCCATAGGAATCAATGGGAAGGGATTCCGTAATTGCGATTCGCAAATTGTGAATCGCAATTAAGAAATTTTAAGAAATCGCAAAAGAAATTGCGATTTCTTGATGCATAGCCTTTTGCGATTTCTTAATTGTGATTCCTTAATTTTCGCAATTAAGAAATCGCAAACGGCAACAATGATGCATGTGGCCGTTAGGGCCTTATTTAGAGTTTGGTGGATAATTGACTCCATTACAAACGTCATTAAATAGAGTCTACAACAAGAATGAGGGCCAAAGTCATGATTTCACATCCCTATTTACATTGTGCGTTGAAGGCCGCCCAAAGTATGAACTTTTTCTGCAATCCGCTATCTAATCTCAGGCAAATGTTTGATGTTGATAGAGTAAATGCACCTTACATAAGCTACCACGTGATTTACACTTCATGAGACAGTATACATATTTTCTTCTGATCAGGACATTACGAAATATGCAGAATGTATAGCGATATCATGAAACTGTATGTATGTTTAAATGGATAACATAAGAAGGGAGCAGTGCTCAAAATGTGGCAGTAGGGAGAGCTTTAGTGATTCTACTGTTATGTTATACCATGAAATCAAATGCAAAAAATATTAAGTGAGTTTCAAAATATTAGAAACATTTAGGGCGATATGTATCAACTTTCCATTGTGCGAATCCTAAATAGCGATTTTTAAGGAATCGCTATTTAGGAATCGCACAATGGAATGTATGTAGAAATCAGCTTCTTTTTAGCGATTTCCTAATATTCCTTAATTGCGATTAGCAAATTGCTAATCGCAATTAAGGAATAATTTCCCATTCATTTCTATGGGCCAGGAGGCCCATAGGAATGAAGGGGAAATGTGCGATTAGCAATTAGCTAATCGCAAATTGAGAATATTTTCAAGGGTGCAGGGGTGTCCAAAGGACACCCTGCTGCACCCATGAAAATGACATGTGTGCGCATATGGCGCACATACATGCCCTAAGGGCATGTATGAGCGTCACATGGCACCTTTTGTTTTTGAATAAAATGCTTTTTAAAAGGAATTCGCAACTTACCACCAACTTGAAGTTGGTGGTAATTTGCGATTCCTTAGGAACAATTAGCAATATTTTATTGCACCATACATTGCATTTAAGGAATCGCAAATTTTGCGATTCCTTAAATGCAATTGCAAAATAAGGAATAGCAAATTGTGCGATTCCTTATTTTGTACCACATTTGTTTAATACATACCATATTGAGAATTCGCATTCGCAAAGGCCGAAATTCTGCGAATTTCGGCCTTTGCAAATGCGATTTTCAATGATACATAAGCCCCTAATTGAATAAAATGCGAATTGTCTGCATATTGCGAAGACTGTTCAAAGGTGGTCATCATACTGTACAAAGTCACAGATATGTGTAGGGTTTTTTCACATATTTCTTTATATGGCTTGTATTAACATATGTCCTAAAAAGCCAGTCTCTTAGTTTATTAAGGAATATGTATAATACAAAACAAATCATACATAAAGCTTGCTTTTTGCCGTTTCACATCACTTTTTAAAATGCAGGATAATAATAAGAGAAAGAAGAGGATATAATATAGCCACACAGCTATCCTTACCATTTTTCGATAATGGATAGGTTGAATTATTTGCATCTCACAGACGGATCCTGGTAATTCATGTTATACTTTTCATTATAGGTAGTCTTCAGAAGGCATAAATACATGCAATTTTGCATAAATGCATGCCTTTGTTATTGGATAAAAAAAACTGCAGTCTGGCATATGCTCTTATCAGTTAAAATTCTGTGTTCAAGTCTCTAAGCCATAGCATTTACATATAGTGACTTTAAGTTCATGCTTTTATGCATATTAGCGGCTGCAGTGTGTTCTCTAAAGCGGTGAATGGGGAAAGGCACAGTTATCACGTTCATTGTAGATGCTTGCTTTCTTGTGGTTACAAAACAGCTACTGAAGACACCACAGTACATAGATTGTTTGATTAATGATTGCCTATTTAGATAATAACTAATGACAGAAGGTCATTTTGTGGGAGTTAATTCTGATTTGGAATATTTTGGGCCCAATTATGACATTGGCAGTGTGGGAGAGGGCCGCCATGCCACTTCCCAGCTCCCACACTGCCACGGTTGACTGCCGCCCACCAGATTCCGAGTTTCCTTGTGGTGTGGTGGGCGGTGATTTGGTGGTCCCTCCGGCGTTGGAGTTCTAAGGCTCATATGTGAGCCTTAGAACTGCAGCACCGAGGGAGTGTCGAAGTCCGTTCCTGCATGACATGGACTGTGCAGTCCATGCTGTGCAGGAATAGGAGTGCGTGCACACAGGGGAGCACAACATGTGCCCTTCTGCATGCACCTCCACACGCAAGGACATCAGGAGCCCTTTAGGACCCCCTTACTTTCCTGACCGCCACACCTTTCATGGTGGGCTCACCAGTCATGACATGCTTGGCAGCAGTTGTGGCAGTCACATGGCGGTCTGACTTAAAAAAGTTGTAATGCAGTGTTTGGGCAGCTCGTGCAGCGGTAGCTGAATCGCCACTGCTGTGCCACCTAGAGATTGGCAGTCCACTGACCGCAAAACTCATAATCAGGCCTTTAGTTGGAAGTTAGATTTGACTTAAAGAAGTAAATAAATAAATAAGAAATAGAGATCAGGTTAACATCTGAAGGAATACAATTACTTGTAAAGATAGTTATGCCATCCCGCCCTTTCTTTTTATCTAATGGCTGACCATGAGATTTTACCACAGTGGGCTGAACATGTGCGAGCCCATTAAAGGGACTTCATGTGTTTTGTTTTGCTTTCAAGCTGAACATTGCACCCAGGAGCCAAGAGTTCCTTGTAATGCATTTGTGAGGACCTGCTGGAGACAGTTGAGGGTTATTTTGTTATCCCTTACTTTGTGGCAGCTACTGTCATCCCATTTCCATAGCAAGGAGGACAAAGGAGTATTTTCTCTTTAACCTCAGTGTAGTGTCCTACCCAGTCTGGGCACTCACCAATGACCACAACACATTCAGTGTGTGAGTAAGAGCTCAACGTTTCAGACCTGCGTTCACTCCACTCTCCTCCAAAGCCTATGTCACAGGTCTATGGAGTGCATCGAGAACCAAAAGAGGTCTGTCATTCTTTATTTACACAAAAGCAAAAATAACAATTGATGGACAGAATGCAGAACAATGTCATACATTCACCCCAGTACAGAGATCTGGGCCTAAATCCATCGTTTTTGTTGCACTCCACACCACCCCAGGTCAGACATGGCCATATGCAAATCAGCCTTGAGACCCTGTGCCTCATGGGAACAGTCCAGCCCGAACTGCCAAGCTATGTCTTTCCTGGACTGGAATCAAGCATCCAAGGACCGGTTTCTGGCTATCAGCCTTCATCAGCCTGGATAGCTTGACTCCAGTGTTGGGGAGAGCATGGGACTCACTCATGTCTGAGCATACCCATCCCACTCGGGGTGACAAATGCAAAAACAACAATTGATGGACAGAATGCAGAACAATGTCATACATTCACCCCAGTACAGAGATCTGGGCCTAAATCCATCGTTTTTGTTGCACTCCACACCACCCCAGGTCAGACATGGCCATATGCAAATCAGCCTTGACCCTGTGCCTCATGGGAACAGTCCAGCCCGAACTGCCAAGCCATGTCTTTCCTGGACCGGAATCAAGCATCCAAGGACCGGTTTCTGGCTATCAGCCTTCATCAGCCTGGATAGCTTGACTCCAGTGGTGTGGAGAGCATGGGACTCACGTCTGAGCATACCCATCCCACTCGGGGTGACAAATGCAAAAACAACAATTGATGGACAGAATGCAGAACAATGTCATACATTCACCTCAGTACAGAGATCTGGGCCTAAATCCATCATTTTTTTGCACTCCACACCACCCCAGGTCAGACATGGCCATATGCAAATCAGCCTTGACCCTGTGCCTCATGAGAACAGTCCAGCCCGAGCTGCCAAGCCATGTCTTTCCTGGACCGGAATCAAGCATCCAAGGACCGGTTTCTGGCTATCAGCCTCCATCAGCCTGGATAGCTTGACTCCAGTGGTGTGGAGAGCATGGGACTCACGTCTGAGCATACCCATCCCACTCGGGGTGACAAATGCAAAAGCAACAATTGATGGACAGAATGCAGAACAATGTCATACATTCACCCCAGTACAGAGATCTGGGCCTAAATCCATCGGTTTTTTTGCACTCCACACCACCCCAGGTCAGACATGGCCATATGCAAATCAGCCTTGACCCTGTGCCTCATGGGAACAGTCCAGCCCGAGCTGCCAAGCCATGTCTTTCCTGGACCGGAATCAAGCATCCAAGGACCGGTTTCTGGCTTTCAGCCTTCATCATTCAGCATTCTTTATTTACACAACAGTACATCTGTCCCTTTGATGAATAAAAATTTAGAACTTTTTTTTATAAATACATAGAAAATGAAAAACATATATAAATAGTTACACGTATGCATGCTCTTTCAACTCTTCAATGAGCCTTGGTTGTGCTTGAATCACACATACTGATCGGGTCAACGGAAACTGGGAGCTGGCAGTCGAAGTGTCAGTGATCTGCATAGGTCAGGTGAAAATTACAGCATTACCAGGATCATCCACTGTCTGTCCCAACCTGGTCTCAATGGTGACATCAATTTTTAGTGAGTGATGAGCCCCATCTCTAAAATGTGAAGAATCTCTTGTAAGGGACTTCCCAGGACACTGGACAGTCACCTTGCGTCCTTTGGTGGTTTTGACAGCAAAGGGCTCAGCCTTGAAAGGAGCATCACATTTTCATTTTCTAGATTATCGAACTAGTACTTGTACCCCTCTCTCGAAAGAGAAATCTTTCACATGGCTTTGTTTGTTGGCATAGGTTTTCATTTTACGTTTGCTACCAGAATCCTCTGTGCAAATGTCTTTCTCCGTCTTTTATTTGAGATTGGTCCATTGAGATAACTTGGTTATCATGGCTCTCCCATACATTAAAGTTGCAAGGCTTTCCCCTGTAGTTGAGTGAGGGGTCGATCAGTAAGCTCTAAAAGTAGTTTTCAGAACAACCTTGAAGTCGAGCTTCTCTAGTGCAGGATGCTGCATAGCTTTCTTTAGAGTATTCATGAATCATTCTACAAGGGCATTGGTCTGGGGCTAAAGAGGAGTACTTTTCTAATGCTTAACATTGAGATGGCTGAGAAAGTCTCTGAACACTTGACTATTGAAAGGCGGACCATTGTCAGATTTCATGATCACAGGGGCACCCCATATCACATAGATGCCATCTAATCTTCCAATAACATTTTCATGAGTGATAGAGGAAAGATCTTCTACCAATGGAAAATAGGAGTACTCATCAACAATGACCATTAGGTGATGTCCATTCTCAAGAGAACCAAAACAATTAACAGTAATTCTCTCCCAAGCATGGTTAGGAAATTCTGACGTGTTTAAAGGGTGCTGATTAATGTGGGATGAGTGACAGTTGGTTAAATGACAGGCCTTTAACTCTCTTTCAACCCTTTCATTGAGATAAGGAAACCTGAATCTGACTTGATGAGCTCTCTTTGTGGCAACTATTCCTGGGTGTCTCGCATGGGCCACTTCAATTATTTGTTGTTGTAGATTCACCGGGAATGACAATATGTGTACCTCGCAAGATAAGGTCTTCCTGGGTTACAGACAGTTCATCTCTGAAATTTCTGAATCTGAAGTACTCACTGTCACTGGTGAGAGGTCAAGAGTGCTTAGTTCCATGAGTGGTGAGCAATAATGTCTTTCAATTTCAACCTGTAATTGTCTTGGTTTGTGGCAATGACAATTTTCTCTAAAGACATGGCAGCTGATATGCTCGATTTTATAGGCATTGTATGGGCCCTTTTGAAAAATAATCAGCAGGATGTTGGTCCTGCCCTGGACGGCAAATGATGGTGTTTTTGCATTCCTGTAATTGTAGCCCCCCCGGTCACCATGAGGAGGCATCTTGGCTTTTGGATTGCCAAATATTGCCAATAGTGCTTGATGATCGGTCACTACTGTGAAAGGTTTCCCATACAAGAACCCATGGAAATAGTCACAAGCCCACACCAGTGCCAAGCTTTCTTTCTCAGGTTGTAAATATGCATGTTCCGTTTGTGACAAGCTTTTGCTGGTATATGCCACAATATGCCTGCAGGCATTAGCTTGTTGATTGTGCTGTGCAAGGATTGCATCTAGAACAACAGGGTTAGTATCAACCCCAAACCTGTTATGAAGCATGGAATCAAAGTTGGCCATTTCGGTGGCCTTCTCCGTGGCTCACTTAATTCTCTTGAAACTCTCTCCGCACTCATTTGACCAATGAAACACAACATTCTTTTTCATCAGTTCTCGTATGGTGCACTAACTGTAGCATAGTCTGTACATATCTAGTAATAGTAACTAGCCATCCCAAAGGATGAACATAACATGGAAATGACCTGTGGAGGATTAGCAGTAGATAGTGCTTGGACATTAGCTAGATCCGGTGTCATACCCCCATCAAAAAATATATGGACAAAGAATTTCAAACTTGTTTTATGAAATTCACATTTGTCAGAATTCAACGTCAATCCAGCATCATTTAGCAAACAGCATACTTGAATGAGAGCTTTGTCATGCTCCTTCTGAGTAGATGCAAAAAACAATATGTCATCACTATAGTTGAAGGCTTTAATAACAGGCCGTATGATACGTTGAATGATGTTTTGAAAAAGTTCTGCAGCAAGAGATACACCAAAACTCTGTTGCTTATAGCGAAGCAGGCCAATGTGAGGTTCCGTGACAATTTTAAGTGATGTTTTCGACTCGCACGAATATGGTCGAGTCTGGTATCTAAGAACCGCAAATGACGAGTTTAGTAAGTGTGCGCAGTTTCGCTGTGCTAACTTAAACCGTTCGTTTGATATGTGGGTTTTTCATCTGTACCCACGGGTTCCATCTTAGATACGGCATCCATTTTGTCTCTTGCCCTCAAGTAGCCAGCGAACGGACACTGTCCGCTTCGTCACCCTGGGACTCTCAGGATATTTGTGGAAGACACATGTACTTTGTAAATATCTTTTACGATGAGGGGGATGATACTGTAAGGCAGATGGCCCCGCTCGAGGCTCATCTTGCCGTCCGGTTTATTGTCTCAGCCGTGCATCTCATTAGGCACGTCCCTTTGATGCCTGTATCTCGTGTTTCCCGATACCTCCCCTTTTACACTCTTTTCAATCCCCCACTGTCTCCATCTTCCTCTGCACCTGTCCTTGTCCCTATTTCGATCTGTTTTACTGCCGATTAGAATTCACTAATGTTGGGAAGATGGGTTTTTACAGTTGGGAACCGCCAAATGTTTCCGCACTTATGTTCCGGACCTTATGTGTACCAAAGTGACCAAAGCGACCCCTCTGGGGGATAATTATGGGAACCAGGTTGTAAACTTTTGTGTACCATGTTGTCCTATGAGTTAATTTTGTATAAAAGGAGCGATCCACAGAACCAATTTGAAGCAGTCTCCCCAAGTTGCACGTGTTGTACTTGTTGTGACTTCTGTGTTCCCTGCAGTAAATAAACCTTGAATCTTTGACGCCGAAGGAAGTGTCCCGTGTCTCTGTAGTTTGTGCGCCGAAACAGGTATCCCATGAAGGTTATAGGTGTTGTTCCCTGGCACCGCTGGTACTGTTAAAAAGTCCAGTCCTTCAGTTGGCGCCCAACGTGGGGCGACTTCAGCGGTACCGGTCCGGTCCAAAGCCTGATGATCGTGAGGAACTTCGTGTGAAATCTCCGAGGGAAGGTGCACCCCGCTTCATCGATCCTGTTATCGAAATAAGTGGCCCGAAGTTTTTCCCTGCGAAGATTCCCGCCTCCTGACGGCTGCGACGGACCGATGCCCTGACTGTCGACCTGTCTTCGACGCCCGGCGTAGACCTTATGTACAAGCGAGACGATAGACGGGCCTTCCTGGTGACGCCATTGAAGTTCTGAGTTAAGTATTTGTGGGTCGCTCCCAGTCCTTAGTGGTTGTTCTAGCTTTTGAAAGCTTTGTGGTTAGCCTTTAAGGCTTTGTGGTAATAGCTCACTGAGCTTTGTAATAGCCTCCTCAGGCTTTGTGGTTAGCTCTCCGAGCTTTGTGATAGCCTTAAGGCTTTGTTGTATTGCATGGTTCCATTGCATTTGTGGTTCTTAGTATTGGTTCTTAGTATTATTTGACAGTTGCAATTGCCAAAAACCGAGGGTTTTGACTTACACGACGTTTTATTGCTTCGGTAATCCTTGAAGTTTGATACTAGGTTAGTGTGCACGATGCCTAGCCATAGTGATTTGTTTCGTATTTTCAAATGTTGCGCAATGGATTCCCGGTTGGAGGACTCGTGTCCGATACCTCCAGTTGGAACTCCGATACATGATCTTTATAGTCGACATGGGGTGGGTCCTATAATATATAATGATTACTGGGTCCGCTATACAAAGAAAGACGGTGACCTTAGATGGCCACCACACGGAACTTTTGAACTTTCGATTTTAGATAATCTTGAGGCTAAATTATTTTTAAAGAAAGCTAGGCCAGCTATGTTTGATTCCTTTCGGATATGGCGTAAAGAGGCCAAGCAGAAAGAAATCAAACAACTTAAAAAGAATCAAAAACAAGAGTTCGTTCCTGTAATGCAAGCTATAAAAGAATGTAGACAAGACAAAGAAGAAAAAGATATGGAAATCGCTACTAGATTGCATCACATGAAAATAGATAAATGTTACCCAGTTTTACCGAATAATCTAGAAAAGAAAGAAGAAGATTTGAAGGAGGATTCCTTGTTATCATACTTGATGAAATCACCACCTCCTTATGTACAGGGTGCTACTGCTCCTGTAGCCCCTCCTATAGCTCCTCCTGTTGTTCCTCTTGTTGCTCCAGCGGCTGCGGGCCAGCCCGCTGTTAACCCTACGTTTGTTCCACCACCTGTTCTTGTTCCTACTGCTCCTGTACCTGTACCTTCGCAGACTGTTGTTTCTGCTACTCCGACTATCTTGTCCGTTCCTACTATGCCTTCCTTCACCTCCAGTGTTGTTGCCCCTGGTTTTCTTTCCCCTTCTGTTCGTAAGCGTGTTCCTAACTCTGTTGCTACCCTTTATACACCTCTTTCTGGTCCGTTATTTTCGTCTGATTCATCTGAAACTCCTCAGAGACGGAGTCAGATCCCTAGTGGTAGGGAGAAAGAGACGTTAGTAACAATGGCACATAGGTGGATAAGACATCCTGCTAATTACACTCCACGTGTAGTCTTTGATACGTTTTCTCAGTTTAATGAGCCTACGCAGAGATTCGTATTTGAGGAGATGTGTAACTTTTTGAGGGAAGAATGGTACAATAATGATGTAGATGATGTACCGTCCGACATAATTGAACTTCAAAGTCACTTTTCGAACGGTATGATTATAGGAGACGATGTACGACGTGCAGTGGAACGCTTATTAGCATTCAGATCCACAGCACATTCTCGGGTATCATTAGATGATACCACTGAGAACTGGAAAGCGGTTCCTGGTCAGTATCCCATGAGAGAAGTCCCGCCACTGTGGGTGCCTGGAGATCCGCAAGCTAACCCTGCGGTTTTACCACATTTTCGAAGGGTGTGGATACATCTTCCATGGAAACGATCGGAAGTTTTGCAAGTGAAGCAATCCTTACCCGATCCGCGTAAAAATCCGGCTGGTTATTATAAGGAATTATCACAACTGATAGAAGCTTCTATTATGAATATTGCCGACATCGACATGTTGTTTGGCAATGTTGTACCGCAACCAGTTTGGGCTAAAATTCGTCAAGCCGACCACGCAGTTGAATTAGGGGGTGATTGGGTTGCACTGCTAGCAGCTGATGCATTACAAGTCGGTGGGGCTAAACCTGAACAGTTGATCTTGGATTTGCCTCAGAGAATCCTTACGCTCATGAAAACTCTCATGCCAGCGATGAAGGTGAACTGGGATAAGTTATCAGCTTGTAAGCAAAAGAAAGACGAGAGTGTCTCAGATTTCTTTACAAGGTTTGAGGAAGCGTTTGTCGACCACAGCGGCCAGGACATGGGCGCTGAGGGAGGCCAGCGGTTATTCGTTGACAAATTCGTGTCAAATTTGCTGCCTGAACTAAGCAACAAATTGAAGAATTCAGAGAGTGCGTGGGCAGTTTCAACCCCTGCGCAAATACTAGCAACGGCCCAGTATTATGAGAATAGGGAAAAGGAAGAAAGTGATCGTGTAGAAAAGAAAACTAAAGAACTCAAAACGAAGGTTTTGTTGCAGCAAGCATACCCTCCACGATCAAACCAAAATGATTCGCAACAGCAGTATCGACCACGAGCACAGCCCGATAGGACACAGCCGCGCTCTGACAACTTTGATTACAGATCTTCACTTGGGTATAATCAGTGCGCATATTGTAGGAAAGAGGGACACCTAAAATATGATTGTCTTGCTTTACGGGACCGTCTGAATGGTGTGTCGACACGAGGAAATCGTGGCGGTGGTCCCCAACCGGCACCACGTGGTAGAGGTCGTGGTTCATCCCACAATCAGAGTGATCGTTATCAAAATCAATCAGATGCAAATAATTACTTTGACCAGCGAAATGCGGGGTCAGTTCGATCTGCACAGTATAATGTGGATGATTATTACGTAGAGCACGAGACTGTTGTAAATGACCATTACTAGGACAGCCAACGACAAAGAGAGGGAGTAGTGTCAGTTCCGGTCGATCAGAGTGGGCCTTACGTTGCAGTGGCTACATCAGGTGTAGTTGAGCCTTTTCTGTTAGACACTGGTGCGACGAAAAGTTCCATCATGCATTCAAAACTCCCTGGCGCACCTTTGTCTGGCTTAACGAATGTTTCCGTTGGATTCTCTGGCGCCCCTGTTAGTAACCCAGTCTCTAACCCTTTGCCTCTTATGATTGGACCTTGTGAGCTAACCGCTCCACTGATTCTATCTACAGGTTGTGGTGAAAATCTTTTGGGTCTGGATTTGTTGAAACGATTATATGCAACATTGTATTGTTCCCCCGAAGGAGTGGAACTTACATTGGGACGGAGAGTGATCTCTCCCATGTATTTATCGGTTGATAAATTCCCACCGGAATTGAGTTCCCTCCCTGCGTCTCTATGGGCCACAGGTCCCAATGACGTGGGCCTGTTAGACATTCCACCCTATGTGATTCAATTGAAACCGAATGCGCGATTACCGCGTTTACCTCAATATCGTATTTCTCTGGAGGGCGAACGAGCGCTGTTAGCAATCGTTCATGATCTCATTGGAAAGGGTGTTGTTGAAGAAACTCGTGGAAACGTGTGCAATAGCCCTGTATTGCCAATTCTGAAACGAACTGACCCAACTAAACCTCCTGTATATCGTTTTGTAATAGATTTGAGAGAGATAAATAAAATAGTGGTTCCACAATTTCCCGTGGTCCCTGACATTACGGCTTTACTAACAATGATTCCGGCATCTGCCTCCTGGTTCACAGTGATCGATTTAAAAAATGCTTTCTTTAGCATCCCGATTGCAGACGAAAGCAGAGACCTATTCGGATTTTCATTAGGAGGTCGCAGTTTTAGGCTAAAACGCGCTCCACAGGGCTACTGTGAGAGTCCGTCAATCTACAGCCAAGCACTTAAAGGTCAGCTTGATGCCTTTGTATTACCAACGGGTGCAGCTTTGATTCAATACGTTGACGATCTTTTAGTGGCAGCTAATACAGAAGTTATTTGCAAAACGGCTACAGTATCATTGTTACACTATCTACATGACTTGCACCACAAGGTGTCGCCTTCAAAGCTACAGTATTGTTGTCAAGAAGTTACCTATCTAGGTCACTTATTGTCAAAAGAAGGGAGAAGGTTGACCCCAGAGAGAATTGCAGCGATTTCCCGAATGACTGTGCCAAAAACCCAGAGAGATGTTCGCGCCTTTTTAGGTATTACGTCCTACTGCAGACAATGGATTCCAAATTTTTCATTGTTGGCGAAACCATTGATAGCCCTTACGTGCAAGGATGTTTCATCCCCAGTACCTTGGTCTGAAGAATGTCAGAAAAGTTTTTCTGAATTGCGTGATGCGTTGTGTTCGGCTCCTGTGTTGGGCACTCCTGACTACAGTAAGCCATTTACACTATACGTTCACGAGAGGGATGGTTGCGCGTTAAGTGTTTTGACACAATCTTTTGGTGGTAAGCAACGCCCATGTGCCTACTTTTCTTCGACTTTAGACCCAGTAGCAAGAGCCTTGCCAAGTTGCTTAAGGGCAACAGCGGCAGCTGCGGCGTCCATTCGACAGTCCGCAGGTCTAGTCATGGATAATATGCTCACGGTAATGGTTCCGCATGCAGTCGACACTCTATTGAACCGAACGAAAACTCAACATCTGACGAGCGCAAGATTGTCTGGATATGAGTTGACATTGCTGGCCAGTCATATACGGATAAAACGATGTAATGTGTTGAATCCAGCAACATTGCTGCCGATCGACGCAGAATCAAGTGATGAAGCAGTACATGACTGCTATCTCAAAACTGAAGAGGAAACCAAGGGTCGCATTGACCTAAAAGATACTCCATTGACAGATCCCGATGGTACTTTGTATGTGGATGGTTCTTGTTTCAAGTTACCGAATGGTGATGTGACAACTGCATATGCTGTAGTTACATTGAGAACGATTGTGGAAAGCGCAAGGTTAAGTCAGAATTCGGCTCAGGCTGCTGAGTTAATTGCTTTGACGAGAGCGTGTGTGTTGTCTAAAGATAAACGGGTGAATGTGTTTACAGATAGCCAGTATGCGTTTGGTGTGGCACATAGTTTTGGACGACTGTGGAGAGAGAGAGGATTCCTTACGTCACATGGTACGAAGATTCAACATGGCCAGCTTGTAAATGATCTTTTGGATGCACTTACGTTGCCTAAGCAAGTGGCAATTGTTAAATGTAGTGCGCATCGTAAGGTGACGGATGATGTTGGTCGTGGAAATGCGTTTGCGGATGAGACTGCTAAGGAGACTGCCCGGAACCTTAGCACTCGAATGTATGTGACGAGTTCGGTTAGGTGGCCTGCAGAATCAAGTATGTGTGAGAACACTATCGAGAGTGTGAAAGCAATTCAGAATGAGGCCACCGAGACTGAAAAGGCGAAGTGGAAAGAAAGTACGGGAAAGTTGGATGCGAATGGTTGTTGGATTGACTTATCGGAACAGAAAAGATGGATGTTGCCTGATGCGTATGTGCTGGCTGTTGTGACTATGGCACATGGGTTAGCACATATTAGTGCGAAAGGTATCTGTAAATTGCTGTTTCCTGTGTGGAAGAATGATGGTATTACGAAATGTGCTGAACGCTTGGTTAAGAATTGTATGGTGTGTTTAATGCACAATCCTGGTAAGGGCACTCCCACTCCACCTGGCCATTTTGCCCCTCCTGCGTACCCTTTCGAAGTTATCCAGTTGGACTTTATCCACATGGAGAGATGTAATAATTTGAAGTATGTGCTGGTTGTGGTGTGTGCATTTTCTAGGTGGATTGAGGCCTACCCCCTTAAGGATAATACGGCTTTATCCACGGCAAAAATTTTACTCAAAGAGTATTTTTCCCGCTATGGAATGCCTAGAATTGTGTGGTCAGACAACGGAAGTGAGTTTGTGGGGAGTGTGATGAAGAGTGTGTGCAAGGGCCTTGGAATTAATCAGAAATTCCATAGTGCCAATCATCCTCAGTCAGCCGGTTTGGTTGAAGGGTACAATGGCACCCTTAAACTAAAACTAGCAAAAATTCAGGCTACGACAGGTCTTTCGTGGCCTGACGCTTTACCCTTAGCATTACTGTCAACAAGGGCAACTGTACACTCCCGAGTAGGGCTCAGTCCCTATGAAATAGTGTTCGGTCGTCCTGCCAATGTTTGGGGGGTCCCTAGACCGGGTGCCTTTTGTGAACTTGAGTATCCAATGTTGATCGATTATCTTTATGACTTGACTGCTAAACTGAGGTTAATTCACCAACAGGTTCACGAAGCATTGCCGACGCAGACGGAGGGTCCAGGCCACCAGCTCCAGCCCGGAGATTGGGTGGTAACGCGAAATTTTTCGCACAAGAACAATTTGGATCCCAGGTTCACTGGACCCTATCAGGTCCTCCTTGCCACGAGAACTGCAGTTCGTCTCGAGGGGCGGAAGAATTGGGTGCATGCCACCCATACCAAGAAAGTCCCCATTCCGTTGCCAGCAGACTCGTGGGTAAGGAAAGGCATTGCATCAACTGAAACCGAAGGATTGCCGGCGTTTGTACCTTTCAGCGACGCACAACCTGTCGGAGAATCCTCAGTGCAGCAAAAAGGCATTATTGAACACTTGTCATCAGAAGACTCAAGACCAGAACATTCAGCTGATCAACAGGGCGTTGTCCCTTCAACGGATCTTTTGTTTAACGAACAGACACGTCCTGGGAAAACCCGATATTTTTTGAGATCCAGCACTAAAGACTAATAAAAAAACCCCGTTCTGTCCCTTGACAAGTGCATTATCCCGTTTTCCATGATCAGTTTGAACACTCATACTATTGTAAATTATTTTGTATATATTCATTGAGCTTCGTTCCTTACACTTTTTGTTTCCACAGCTGAGAGACATTTATTTTTTATATATATATATATATTCGTGAAATAAAGGCCGTAGGGCCGCGCGTGTACTTCCTCCTGGTTAGTAGGTCTTGACGCTAGGTTAAAGACCGTCGATTTCTGGGAACTCCTAGGAATTGACTATTGCTACACAGAACGAAGTGCGTCAAGAAACGTTGCGGACGGTCATAGGGAATGGCATTTTCGAAGCTGATGGACTTGGAAAGAGCTCAAGCACAAAGATTCAAGCTGCAGCAACTCAGTCGTACCAAATGTTTTGTGTTCCAAATATTCGTACTGTTTGTGACTGTTTCTGCGTTATTGGCGGGTGGAGTGTATTACACAATGTCTTACTTCTTGCCTTCTACTATACCTACTCTTACCCCTGACCTTAAACTCACCTCCACTGTTTCTCCTCATTCTTTTCACATCTTACCTGAACACGAGCAGGCTAGACGTGCAGAATTCCGCAACAATTCCTTTATTCAGCTCCTTCATCAGCATCAGTTAGTGGTTAACACTACTAATTGTTGGGTGTGTGGGTTGATGCCACATACTACGAATAAGGGAATTCCATATCTGGTGTTACCGTATAGCTCCCAAGGGTCTGCTCGAGCATTTCAAACAATGTTTCGAAGCGCACTGGGTTTCCACCCCATTCGAGAACCACGTTCCCCCTACTCTGGTCCTACCTCGTACCAAAAATCTTTGTCTATAGCAATAGAGGATTTAGATCGCGATATCTATGATCCCTCGCTTATCCCTGAAGAAGAGGTACAAGCCTATAGGGTCCTAAGTAGAGGCGAATATAGTGTGTTCACTGGTGAAAAACAGCTTAAAAGCTCGCCTCCGATATGGGTCGTACCCCACATTGGTAATTTTTGTTTAATGGGTCGCAGCCGTAAATCGAAAGCCCGACTTGGAGAGAGTGTTTGCACTGAAAATTATATTTTGCCAATGGTCTCGTCCCCTGTGTTTTTTGGCTGCCAAGGGTACATACTTTATTTGTCATGATCGTGCGTATGCATGGTTGCCCTCTGACTTCATGGGCTCATGTTTTATCGCAAACTTGTTGCCTCCGACGTTTACTGTAGATGCAGATTATCACAAAACTAGAGTTGTGAGGGGCGTAATTAGCGAAGAGGATACTGCCGGTCAAGAGGCAGGAGACTTTTTCAAGGGTTTCCTCCCATTTTGGGGACCTATGGTTAATAGTAGGAACCTAAGACAGTTGACTCGAGTGGTAGAATCCACAGCTAATATTACTGCCAGTGCCCTTGGTAATATCACCACAGAACTTCAGGCGGATAGACTTATGACGTTACAAAACCGTATGGTTTTAGATGTGATCTTAGCAGATCGAGGTGGGGTATGTAAGGTGATCCATTCGAGCTGCTGTATTTTCATTCCTGATAACGCTCCGACTGTCTATCAAGCCATCTCGAAGTTGCATAAGATCTCCGAATCCATACACGTGGATGTAGGGGATTGGACGCTACTTGGATGGTTTTGGGGCCTGATGTCGACTTGGGGTTGGAAAATTCTGACGATCATTGGAGTCGTTGTAGTGTTCCTGTTCACGTGTTGCCTTTGCGTGCAGTGCGGTCCTGCCTTATGTGGCCTCTGTGCTACAACGTGTATGAGACAGCCACCTGTTACCAAAGGGTCTCGGTTGGACAGAGCTATGCTACAGCAACATCTCGAGGGTCTGATGAATATCGAATATGATTCCGACTAGTGCTTGCCTACATGAGGGCAAAAGGAGCGTCTGAGGTTCCGTGACAATTTTAAGTGATGTTTTCGACTCGCACGAATATGGTCGAGTCTGGTATCTAAGAACCGCAAATGACGAGTTTAGTAAGTGTGCGCAGTTTCGCTGTGCTAACTTAAACCGTTCGTTTGATATGTGGGTTTTTCATCTGTACCCACGGGTTCCATCTTAGATACGGCATCCATTTTGTCTCTTGCCCTCAAGTAGCCAGAGAACGGACACTGTCCGCTTCGTCACCCTGGGACTCTCAGGATATTTGTGGAAGACACATGTACTTTGTAAATATCTTTTACGATGAGGGGGATGATACTGTAAGGCAGATGGCCCCGCTCGAGGCTCATCTTGCCGTCCGGTTTATTGTCTCAGCCGTGCATCTCATTAGGCACGTCCCTTTGATGCCTGTATCTCGTGTTTCCCGATACCTCCCCTTTTACACTCTTTTCAATCCCCCACTGTCTCCATCTTCCTCTGCACCTGTCCTTGTCCCTATTTCGATCTGTTTTACTGCCGATTAGAATTCACTAATGTTGGGAAGATGGGTTTTTACAGTTGGGAACCGCCAAATGTTTCCGCACTTATGTTCCGGACCTTATGTGTACCAAAGTGACCAAAGCGACCCCTCTGGGGGATAATTATGGGAACCAGGTTGTAAACTTTTGTGTACCATGTTGTCCTATGAGTTAATTTTGTATAAAAGGAGCGATCCACAGAACCAATTTGAAGCAGTCTCCCCAAGTTGCACGTGTTGTACTTGTTGTGACTTCTGTGTTCCCTGCAGTAAATAAACCTTGAATCTTTGACGCCGAAGGAAGTGTCCCGTGTCTCTGTAGTTTGTGCGCCGAAACAGGTATCCCATGAAGGTTATAGGTGTTGTTCCCTGGCACCGCTGGTACTGTTAAAAAGTCCAGTCCTTCAAATGTGTGCAGAAAAGGTTGTTATGTACCTCCAGTTCTCTTCAAGTTCCAACTGGTGATATCCTTTGTTTAAATCAAGTCGGGAAAAAAAGTGTGCACAATTCAATTGAGTTATCGTATCAGCAATGTGGGGACTTGGATGTCATTCTCTCTCGTTTGTCTTGTTTGGCCATAGGCATGTCAACGCAAAGGCATACAGCTCCTTCACTGTCTCTTTTTGGCACTACTACTATGGGAGAAACCCATGGGGTTGAACTAGTGGCGCGTTCAATGCTTTTGTGTTTGAGAAATGAATTAAGTTTGCCTTCACCAGCTTCTTGCAAGTGAAATGCAAGTCATCTGTGACTTTGGGCAACAGAAAGAACATCCTCATTTATATGTAATTGTACTTTCATAGTCTTGAGCTTTCCTAACCCATGAAATAATGAAAGAAATTGACTTACTATTTTATGAGGAGCACTCATATTGTAGCTCACTGATGTCAGTACAATTTCAGCAGCAGTGTTAAAATTGAGCAAACATGCACTTGAAGCCGTGCCGGGAAGTACACGAATAGGCGCTCGTACCACGGTTTTCTTGGGTTTCATCGTGGCTTCAAAGGAACCTTGACTTTTAAAGGTGTCGACGAAGCGCAAGTATATACTTTAGTTTTCAACTGCATGAGTTGTGGTGATAGAGACAATTCACAATATTTCTTCTCAGGCATGATGTTTATCGATGCACTGCTATCAATAATAAAAGGTATTGAGCACCAATTAATTTTCAGGGTAATCTTTGGACAATGTGTGTAAAGCTTGGGTGCTTTTGCATGTTGATTTTCTTGAGTCTGTGGTTATTCTCACATTCAGCTAGTCCCCCATGCACCTGCCTTTCTGAAGTGAAGAACAACATTGCACAATTATCATTGTCACTTTCACTGGAACCGAACACTGAGAAACTCTTTGACGAAGATTTAGATGACAATCAACTTAGTATGGTGTTGTTTTGCGGGGGCATGTTGAATGTTGTTAATACAGCGCTCAATCGGCCATTTTGTCTTCACACTGTGATGCTCCTACTTTTTCCTTCGCCTTCACAAAATCACACAAAGTTTTGTTTTGCCACTGCCATTGCAAATCCGTCAATGGAGGGTCATCTACTTTCATGTGGAAATCCCTCAGCTTTAGGCCTTTTATTTATTTATTTATTTGAAAAGTTTTATATAGCACTGGCTAGACCCAGAGGTATCAGAGCGCTTTACATGAGGATCAGCGAGTTACAGGTTACATAGTTACATCAATTAAATCAAAAAATCACAGAGGGAGGTGAGGGGGAGGGAAGAAAACACAACGGGGAAACGAGGAAAACAGTGTCAGATGACCGGCTGGGTAGGTGACGGCCGAAGGGATGAGACCTAGGACAGACTCCTCTATAGCTGCATATGACAGCTCCACCGGGCATCGGACAAGGTTGCTCGTGCACTGAGGTAAGTACAAATAGTTTTGGTATCCGCCCAGAGTTACAGGTTACATAGTTGCATCATTAAATCAAAGAATCACGGAGGGAGGGGGAGGGAGGGAAACACCATGGGGAAATGAGGAAAACAGTGTCAGATGACCGGCTAGGTAGGTGACGTCCGAGGGGGTGAAACCTAGGACAGACTCCTCTATAGCTGCATATGACAGCTCCACCGGGCATCGGCCAAGGTTGCTCATGCACAGAGGTAAGTACAAACAGTTTTGGTATCCGCCCAGAGTTACAGGTTACATAGTTGCATCATTAAATCAAAGAATCATGGAGGGAGGGGGAGGGAGGGAAACACCAAGGGGAAACGAGGAAAACAATGTCAGATGACCGGCTGGGTAGGTGACGGCCGAGGCGGTGAAACCAGGGCCAGACTCCTCTAAAGCTGCATATGCCAGCTCCACCGGGAATTGGCCAAGGTTGATCGTGCACCGAGGTAAGTACAAACAGTTTTGGTATCCACCCAGGGGGCATCGTTAAAGGTCCATCGAAAGTTCCATCAAAGTTCCACCGGGCATGGGCCATGTTGATCCGGCTCCATTCTATGCATAATGTTTATGGTTTCATTCCGGGGACATCTTCACAGATCAATTGACAGCACCCATCCTGGAGTTACTGGAAAACTAAGACTTACTGTAGGGTTGATAGTCGCTCTGCCTGTCGTCTTCTCAGCCTCCCTGTGCTTGCTCTACACACCCTGGGGATGATTCAGGGCCGCGAAACAGGCAGCGGGATTGCCTCTACTTTTCCATACTCTCTGGACCAGCCCTCTGCTTAATGAATGATCTATGTGTTCCCTACCACGATTTCCTGCAGCAGTGGGGCTCAGGGGTTTAATGATGTGTCCCTACTAGCCTTGTCCTACTTTTCATGTTCATGACGCACTCCTAGGACTTCTTTTCTCTGTCTCAGCTTCCTCTCGACTAGCACACTCCTCAGTTTGGGCAGCCGTGAGGGCTTGCTCCATGCTAGGAGTTTCCTTCGGCATTCGCAATCAAAAGGAATGTGGCACACCATCTGTAACTCTGAACGGGTAGCTTCCTCATCATTAAACTAATTGAAGTTGTAGTTCTTTATGAGGAGATCCAGTCTCTCAACAAAGTCATCGATGGTTTCATCTACTGTCTGGCATTCTTGACTGAAGATGTGTCATTCATAATCTACATTTGGCACTAGATTGAACTTGACATTCAAGGCTGCTTTGATTTGATTGTAGGTCACTTCACCATCTTGTGGTATCTTTTATAAGGCTTCTTCTACACCTTCACCAGCCATGTTCTTTGGATACTTGATAATTGTTTTATCATCTGTTTCTTCTGTTGCATCTGTGAAATCCTCAAAAGTCTCTATCCAAGCAATCCACCTATTGCCAATATTGTGTTCTTGGTAGTATCAAATGATGATGGTGGTTTTAAGAATGCAGCAGCAGTATAATCATTGGTAGACAGCAATGGTCATTCTAATACTTCTTGGCAAACTTGTTCATGCAAATCATCTCTAGCGCCTTGCGATTTGCTGGCTTCAGGGTCAACCTTGATAGATTGCTAAACTTGGACCTCGCCCTTGCTCTCTTATGGAGCTCTTTGCTGATTGTTGCGTACCTGTCAAACAGAACTTGACACTCCCTCTGGGGCCACTTCACAGCACATTGTGGTACGATGACACATTTGACTTGTTTCGGTAAGTAGACAAATGTTTTTGTATTCAAATGGTCCAAGAAAGCAGATAATTTTATGGTATTCACCTGGATTTGTACTTAAATGTCTCTTTGTAACCACCTGATTGATCTCTGCTTCATACCACATCAGGTTACACATCAGATTACAGTTTAATTTGCACTGGATTATCACCAAACACTGCTTTTAAAAATGTGGTTGCATCTACCTTTGGAGTTCTCACTCACTTCGACTGCGGCACACGTGATATGCACAAGCAGTTTGCTGGACCATGGCGAACTCTCTGGCACTGTAGGTCTACGGGTTACTTACTCCCTTCTCATTGCCATTCATAGCATCCTACCCATCCCGGGCACTCACGATGACTGCGCCACATTTGGAGAGTAGTTATTCACATCTTTACTTAAGCGTGTAAGCATGAACTCAATGTTTTAAAACTACATTCACATCACTACTCTCCAACACCTACGTCACAGGTCAAGGGAGTTCTTTATTTACAAAACACTACACCTAGCAAATAGGGTGCTTTCCTCTGACTGGTGCTGGTTGGCCAGATCAGGATCAGTTTATTTACTCTTGAATTGAATTAACTCTTGAATTTCTAAAGAGATTACAGTATAAGTCATAACTCAATCCAATGACTGATAAAAAGACACATTTCCTCAACAGACTCTGCACTGGATGGGCTCAAGCCCTCTCCTGTTTTCCAATAAATGTTGCTCAAAGAGGTCATGATTGAGGACATGAGTACACTAATGACAAGTCACACATTTTTCTAGAGATGAAGCCCCAGTTTGGATTTGAAACAATGTGATTGTTCATTTGTTTTTTGCCCTGCCTCCCCTTTAGTCTCTTTATCAATGAATCTCATGTGTATGGCGTACTGAAGAACAGTGAGGTTGCTGCACTTCATAAGGAGCCAAATCTCTTCCCCTCAGAGCTACTAAGTTCAGTGCAAATCTCCCTATGCTGGCCAAAATGCTAGACAAAATGCCCCCCCCGCCCCCCCATCAACTTAAAGACCTAATAGACCTTTATCAGGATCTATATCAAGTCTAGTTAAGTTTTAGACCTCAGAATGACCTAGAGACAGCTCTCCTTGGTTTCTGGGATTATACCATTCGACATATTAACAAAGATACAGCAATCCTGCTGGTGCTCTTTGATCTCTCTGCCACCTTCGTTTCTAAGTGATCTCTTGTCTCCCTTTCTGGGAGCCTAAAATAGCATGCCAAGTTGACTCTACACTTTCCTAAACAGTTAGCAATTTGTGTTTTTTGATTTGCAAGCCTGCATGATGGATTGTGGTGCCCCAAAAGGTCCCCAAATGAATTGTGGTGCCGCAAAGGGTCCTTGTCATCAGCAGCACTTACTGTCTTTGAATGTGTAAAGTATTTATGCAGTACACAAACAGCAATAAAGCCAAAACACAACACAAGAAAACTCCCACACTAATTTAGAAAAGTAGTTTAAAGTTTAATCAAATATTTTACTACAATAATTAAATCATTAGAACTGGAGTTATGAATTTTTAAAGTTTAAGGAAAAAAACTAACGCCTAAAATATCAAAGCGCCAACCACGGACATCTAGTCGTGTAAGACTTGATCAAAGTAAAAAAATATGGCAGACCGCGATGGAGGGCAAGCCAGATACAAAAAGTGGATTGGGCCAGGTCGGCGCTTACCTTCCAGCTTAGAAGAAATTTGAGGAAAAATGTTCTGAGAAGGTAGAACATCAGTCGGACAAGGCTGCAGGCGGTATGGGAGGAGGGGGAGTCATCGTCAGGGAACCATTGGGAAAAGTCTTGGTATCGATTTCCACTTTCTGACTTAATCTCTTTTTTTTTATTAAAAAATCTCCAGCAGGACGAGGCTGAAGGCTGTAGCCAATGAGGGATCCACAAGGCCGAATACCCCTTCTTGATAAAACTGCTGAACAGGATTTGCTGCTGTGAAGAAGAACTTATTGTGAGCGATCACAAATTCAGGCCAACAAGCCGCGCACCTTAGGCAAATCAACAAGCAAGTTGGTCCCAGTCTCCTCATGGTTCTCAGAGCAGTTTTTAGCCAAACATCTTTTAAGTTCAAATGTTTGGATTTCGATTGCCTAGGCACCTTTAGCACCACTCAAAGGGTCCAGGATCAGGGAGGCACCACTTTGAGATTTGGGACTCACTCAGGCTGGGTCCAGGTGCGGGTTCAAGATGGTTGGAGCCTTTTCTGTCCCTGATGATCTGTGAAATGAAATGAAATGAAAAGGGGATTTGTATAGCGCGGCTGCTACCCGAGGGCGTCCAAGCGCTGAGTAGAGGGCGTAGTACTCTGAGGGGGAGAGGGGTACCTAGTTTCTAAAGAGGAAGGTTTTTAGTTCTTTGCGGAAAGAAGAGAGGATCTGGTTAGATCTTAGGGAGGGGGGGAGGGAGTTCCAAAGTTTGGCGGCGTTGAGCTCTAAGGACCTGCCTCCTGCCCTGGACCTTTTGATTCGGGGGACTGCGGCAAGGCAGGCATTTGATGAACGAAGTTGTTTACCGGGGCAGTAGGGGGTGAGAAGGGAGTGGTTGATCTGGGGGCCAGCTCTATAGAAGGCTTGGTGGGGGATACAGAGGGCTTTGAATTGTATTCTTTCCCTGACAGGGAGCCAGTGGAGAGATCGAATCCCTGCCTTAACTGATTCTCTACGGGGTATCTAGAGTAGGGTCCGGCCTGCACAATTCTGGGTCCGCTGAAGCTTTTCTAATACGTATTCTGGTGCCTCTAAGTAGAGGGCATTGTTAAAATCAAGCCGAGATTGAATAAGGCCCTGAATGATGATTTGTTTGGCTTCAAAGGGGAGGATAGGAAGGATTTTTTTAGCATCCGGATTAACCCGAAGCAGATTGCTGATGTTTTTGTTGCCTGGGTGTTAAAAGTCAGGGATTTATCGAGCCAGACTCCTAAGCTCTTGATATCCTCCTTCGGGGATGGGGGCAATCCCAAGCTGGAGGGCCATAGCTGGGGGATGGTGGTGGGGGAAGGGGGACCGATAAGCAAGATCTCGGTTTTATCCCCATTCAGCTTTAGAGAAGATGCCATCATCCAGCTTTTTATCTCTTCCATACAGGAGGTCATGTTGACCTGCGGGAGCCCGCTGTTCTTCTGTGCCAGGGAGACCACGAGCTGGGTATCGTCCGCATATGATATGATCTTAATACCATGTTGACGAACAATCCCAGCCAGCAGTCTCATGTGCACATTGAACAGCGTGGGGCTTAGGGAGGAGCCTTGGGGCACCCCGCAGCTCAGAGGTTTGCTGGTGGAACAGATATCTCCATCGAAGACCTGGAAGGTCCTTCCGCTCAAGAAAGATCTTAACCAGGCAAGAGCGTCTCCGCAGACTCCAAGATCGAGCAGTCGTTGCAACAGAGTTTTGTGGCACACCGTGTCAAACGCGGCGCTGAGGTCGAGGAGGACCACTGCCACTGATCCTCCTCGATCTAAGATTTTTCTAGATTCTTCCACCACGGCTAGAAGAGCTGTTTCCATGCCGTGTTTTGGGCGGAATCCTGTTTGGGTGACGTCCAATAGGAGGTTTTCTTCGAGGTGTTTTGTTAGGTGGAGATTAACATATTTTTCCAGTATTTTACTTGCCCAAGGTAACAAAGAGATGGGACAGTAGTTGTTAGAGTCGTTCACGTTGAGATTGAGTTTTTTTAATAGCGCTTTCACCATCGCCTGTTTCCATATGGGAGGTACGACTCCCTTTTTCAAGGAGCAGTTCAACAGCTCTAGGAGGGTGGGAAAAATTATTTGGCTGGCCATGGTCATTGTAAGGGGGGGTGCTGGGTCAGAGGGAGGGCCAGATTTAATCTGTTGTGCGAGAGTTTGAAGTGCTTCCAGGTCCAATGGTGGGAAGTTGCTCATGGTTACTTGACACAGGAGTGTTATATCTGTTGAGAGCTGAGGCTCATTGATGTTTGGCTCGGGGGCGGAGGTGGTGAAGGAGGAGTATATATTGTAGATTTTTTGGTGGAAAAAATCGGCTAGATTATTGCAACGGTCGATAGGGTTATTGGCTGAGACTGCAGTGGGGGAAATTGTGGAAAGAGTTTTGACGATTTGATAAATTTCTCTGGGTTTAGATCTGGCGGAGAGGATTTTTCCTCTGTAATAAGTGGATTGGGCTATAGTGATCCCAAGTTTGTATGCTTTTATGGCCTCCTTGTATCTGGATTTGTCCGTGGTAGTGTATTCAAGGCACCATTTCCTTTCTGACCTTCTACACTGACGTTTTAGTTCCCTGAGTTCTTCTGAATACCAAGGGGCCGTTTCTTGAGCTCTTTTTGATACTGTTTTCCTGATGGGGAGAACGGTGTCGAGAGAATCCGCGATCCATTTATTAAAGATCCCACTATCAAGTAGGGGGTCCTGGGTGAACGAGGGTTTCGTGGCCGTTAGTTGGTTATCCCTCTGCTCTAGAGGGAGTTTTGACCAGTTCCTCCTTGTACGTGAGGGAGGGGTGTTAGGAGTGACTTTGTAGGTGGACAAAGTGAGGGGGATGAGAAAGTGGTCTGTCCACGGGAGGTGTGGGATGGAGCCAACCAAAAGGTTGGGACAGTTGCTAAAGACAGGGTCAAGTAGATGACCTTTGTTGTGGGTAGGGGTTTTAATTAGTTGCTCCAGTTGGATGGCGGCTAGACTGGAGACTAACTCATTGGCAGTGTTGTCAGAGCGGTCGTCAAAGTGCATGTTTAAATCGCCAAGTATAGTGAAATTGGAAGAGGACATGGCAGGAACCGCCGCTTGCGAGGGTAGTGACATGTGAAAGTTGTTCAGAGGTCCTGGGGGGCGATACAGGAGTATCCCTGTTAGGCTGTCGTTAGGGGTGAATTTAAGGCAGAAAGACAGGCTTTCACAGCCTGGGATCGGATCCGGCGTGCAGTGACACTGATATGCGGATTTGTATATGATTGCAATGCCTCCTCCTTGTTGCTGGGTGCGGTCTCTGCGAGTGATCTGATAGCCAAGGGGAAGTGCTTGGACTACATCTGGATCGCAGTCAGGTGTTAACCATGTCTCGGTTAGTAGGACAGCGTCGGGGTTTTGCTCGTCAATTAGCAAAAATATTTCTGCGCTATGTTTAGGCAGGGATCTACAGTTTAGGAGTAGTATGGTGAAGTTTTGATGCTCCGGGGTATGCCGGTGCAGTTTGAGACTAGTGTTACAATGAGGGCAGGAGATGGGGAGGGCCAGAGGGTGGTGTCGATAATGACAGCGGGCTTCCTTGGGGGGTTTAAGTTTGAGAAGTGCATTGATGCTATATTGAATCCTGGTGGGGGAACCAGGGCGGGTGGCCCTTGGCCCCTGTCGGCCGCGGACGGGCGCAGACGGGCTTGCCTTTGGCGCGCCCGCTGCGCGCGTCCGCTGCACGTCCTGGGAAGTCACATTTTTATGTGACGTGGGGGCGTGGCCTTACGGTTGTGGGCATGGCCTGCGGGCTTTCGGCGCAATGGCGGCAGTAGATTCTCCACCCCGCGGCAGCGTTCAGATCGGCTGCGCGGGACTACTGAGATCGGTGAGGAGGGAGGGAGGGTGCTCAGGAGGAGTGGTACAGTTAAAATGACACACAAGTACATTTTTAAAACAATTGAAAATGAGCGCTTTTTCGCGTGCTCCCGGCTTTCCACCTCAGGAGTATTGCCTCTAAGTGGTTCTGGTGTCAGCGCGCCTTTTGTAGCAGTGTAAGGGGGCGTGGCCTCACGGTTGTGGGCGTAGCCTGCGGGCTTTCGGCGCAATGGCGGCAGTAGATTCTCCACCCCGCGGCAGCGTTCAGATCAGCTGCGCGGGACTACTGAGATCGGTGAGGAGGAAGGGAGGGTGCTCAGTAGGAGTCGTACAGTTAAAATGACACACAAGTAAATTTTTTAAACAATTGAAAATTAGCGCTTTTTCGCGTGCTCCCGGCTTTCTGCCTCACGAATATTGCCTCTAAGTAGTTCTGGTGTCAGCGCGCCTTTTGTAGCAGTGCAAGGGGGTGTGGCCTCACGGTGTGGGCGTGGCCTGCGGGCTTTCGGCGCAATGGCGGCAGTAGATTCTCCACCCCGCGGCAGCGTTCAGATCGGCTGCGCGGGACTACTGAGATCGGTGAGGAGGGAGGGAGGGTGCTCAGGAGGAGTGGTACAGTTAAAATGACACACAAGTAAATTTTTAAAACAATTGAAAATTAGCGCTTTTTCGCGTGCTCCCGGCTTTCCGCCTCAGGAGTAGTGCCTCTAAGTGGTTCTGGTGTCAGCGCGCCTTTTGTAGCAGTGCAAGGGGCGTGGCCTCGCGGTTGTGGGCGTGGCCTGCGGGCTTTCGGCGCAATGGCGGGAGTAGATTCTCCACCCCGCGACAGCGTTCAGATCGGCTGCGCGGGACTACTGAGATCGGTGAGGAGGGAAGGAGGGTGCTCAGGAGGAGTGGTACAGTTAAAATGACACACAAGTACATTTTTAAAACAATTGAAAATTAGCGCTTTTTCGCGTGCTCCCGGCTTTCCGCCTCAGGAGTATTGCCTCTAAGTGGTTCTGGTGTCAGCGCGCCTTTTGTAGCAGTGCAAGGGGGCGTGGCCTCACGGTTGTGGGCGTGGCCTGCGGTCTTTCGGGGCAATGGCGGCAGTAGATTCTCCACCCCACGGCAGCGTTCAGATCGGCTGCGCAGGACTACTGAGATTGGTGAGGAGGGAGGGAGGGTGCTCAGGAGGAGTGGTACAGTTAAAATGACACACAAGTAAATTTTTAAAACGATTGAAAATTAGCGCTTTTTCGGGTGCTCCCGGCTTTCCGCCTCAGGAGTATTGCCTCTAAGTGTTTCTGGTGTCAGCGCGCCTTTTGTAGCAGTGCAAGGGGGCGTGGCCTCACGGTTGTGGGCGTGGCCTGCGGGCTTTCGGCGCAATGGCGGCAGTAGATTCTCCACTCCGCGGCAGCGTTCAGATCGGCTGCGCGGGACTACTGAGATCGGCGAGGAGGGTGCTTAGGAGGAGTGGTACAGTTAAAATGACACACAAGCAAATTTTTAAAACAATTGAAAATTAGCGCTTTTTCGCGTGCTCCCGGCTTTCCGCCTCAGGAGTATTGCCTCTGAGTGGTTCTGGTGTCAGCGCGCCTTTTGTAACAGTGCAAGGGAGCGTGGCCTCACGGTTGTGGGCGTCGCCTGCGGGCTTTCGGCGCAATGGCGGCAGTAGATTCTCCACCACGCGGCAGCGTTCAGATCGGCTGCGCGGGACTACTGAGATCGGTGAGGAGGGAGGGAGGGTGCTCAGGAGGAGTGGTACAGTTAAAATGACACACAAGTAAATTTTTAAAACAATTGAAAATTAGCTACTGAGATCGGTGAGGAGGGAGGGAGGGTGCTCAGGAGGAGTGGAACAGTTAAAATGACACACAAGTAAATTTTTAAAACAATTGAAAATCAGCGCTTTTTCGCGTGCTCCCGGCTCTCCGCCTCAGGAGTATTGCCTCTAAGTGGTTCTGGTGTCAGCGCGCCTTTTGTAGCAGTGCAAGGGGGCGTGGCCTCACGGTTATGGGCGTGGCCTGCAGGCTTTCGGGGCAATGGCGGCAGTAGATTCTCCACCCCACGGCAGCGTTCAGATCGGCTGCGCGGGACTACTGAGATCGGTGAGGAGGGAGGGAGGGTGCTCAGGAGGAGTGGTACAGTTAAAATGACACACAAGTAAATTTTTAAAACAATTGAAAATTAGCGCTTTTTCGCGTGCTCCCGGCTTTCCGCTTCAGGAGTATTTCCTCTGTTCAGCAGGCCAGCCAACTAGCCCGTGAAGTCACTCTGATAGTCATGGATTCAAGAACTGGAACAGGGCTCAAGCAGCAAGGCAGGCCTCTGAGGCTTCGAGGCAGGCTTGAGGCAGCAGAGCAGACCTTCCAGTTACAGTAAAGCAGTCCTCTGAAGTACACAGCAGGCCACAGCAGCAGGGAGTCCTCTGAGAGTTCCTCTGCAGGTCCAGAAATTGAACATGAAGAGTGAGTCTGAGGATTCTATTTTTATACCTGTGCCTTTTTTAAAGAAGAGATTTTTAGAGAATTCCTTTGAAATGCTTGCCGTTTCCTCTCTCCCCTGCCCTGGCTCCAAGCTGGCTGCATGCACAATTCAGGGGTGACAGTCAGGGCACAGCCTATTGATTTACAAATAGGGCTATGACCAGATTTGAACCCCCATCCTGCCATTGATGGCCCATCCAGGCTTTCCTAATCCCTCTACTTTGTGGTTGTCTCGGAGTAATAAACTCAGTCCACCTGCTGACTACACTCAGTCATGTGACCCAAGAAGTAGCTGTAGGCACTAAAAAAGGCTGAAAAATGCCCAATTTGTACATGAGTTATTTTCCAAAATTGTAACTTAAAATCCAACTTTACCACTAAAGAGGGTTTTAAATGACAATTTCTCAGCTCCCAATCAAAGATTAGCACCTATTAAATGTAATAAGGCAATCCGATGTTATTTTATGGAAGAAGCAGGCCTCACAGTAGTGAAAAACGAAATTACTAGTTTTTCACTACCAGGACATGTAAAACCTAAAAGTACATGTCCAGACTTTTAATTATACTGAACCTTGCCCTGTGGGTTACCTAGGGCATGCCTAAGGGGTTATTTATATGCAATAAAAGGTGAGTTTAAGGTTCGGCTAGGGGTTTGTTTTGCCAAGTTTAAAATTGCATTCAGGCTACAATGGCAGACCTGGGACTAAGGGGGTACTTCGGAGGGTGGCACAAAAAATGCTGCAGGCCCACTAGTAGCATTTAAATTACAGACCTTGGGTATAAGTATACCACTTTGATAGGGAGTTATTTTAAAATTTAATATGCCAATAAAGTGTAAGTCAATTTTATCATGTTTTAGGAAGTGAGTACAAGCACTTTAGCAATGGTTATAAGTGGTTAAGTGCATCAAGTCTTAAGCCCAATGGAAACAAATTCAGCAAACTGTAAGGATGAAGGCAACATATTTGGGGAAACACCATGCCAAGGATAGCAGGTCTAACAACATACATGCACTACACCCATTAGATAAACTAAACCCATATACTGATACCAGGTACTATGATGCAACCCACAGACCACAGCAAGATAAAAACATTAGCAGGACATGGTGCGTAGACTGCAATAAGGCTTCCCCACTTAAATAGTGGCATTCACTTATCCTCTTTTTTCACTCCATTTGTCACTTAACCCTGGCAATGAGGGCATGCACTATGGAGTAATGCTGCAAACACATATATTCCTTTTTCTGACAGAATGATTTTGAAAAATGTTTTTGAACATCATCTCATAAAGTATATTTTTGCAACAAGTATTTTTCATGAAATAAGGGATGCTATATATCATTGTGATTACAAGATTAATATGCATTTGTGAGTACATCATGCTCTCTAAAACGTTTTTCTAAGTTACTCTACTTTTATGAAATAAGGCATAGGTGCACATATTCAAAAATGGCCTAACCATAGTGTCACAACAGCTTTAGCATGTGAAACAAGAGTCTAATGTGTGTTTTGGCTAAAACCAAGTAAGTAATTGTGTTCACATTTGAAGTGCTTCTCCATGGAAATTATGTATGTAATCATATTTTGTATGCATATTTTATTATTCTATCAGTAGCCCTAAGAAGGCCGCAAGCAACATGTCTAACACAAAGTAAAACACATCAGTTACAATATCCTGCCCTTAAAAAAATGCTGGAATTGCCCATTCTGGAGAAATAAAGCTGTATGTCTTAAATCTAGTCAATTTCACCAGTAAGGAATCTCACTTCTAAAGTTATAAAAGCTTAAGATCATAACACTCCTAAAGGTATTATAACCAGGATGTCAGGTGTCTTCTGGTTTCATGTGTCTAGTTGTTGATAGTCTTGATTGTAAGAACGTTTTGCTTAAAAGAAGTTGCTGAGACAGGGCGCAGTCAAAAGGACTACGGTTACACCAAATGCTGACTAGTCACAATCTCAAAAATCATGTGATCTGAGGGGTGCTCAGGAGAATTATAGTTCCTGCAGATTGTTTGATTTTTAAAGTTATTTGATATTTAAATTGCCACTTTAAAGAGAAAATTAGCATTATGATGCCTCTTCATGCAACAGCTTACCTTCAACTGCCTTACAGAAAATGTACATTTTCTGCATCTCCAGAAGTAAAAAATGGAAAGTCCACCGGATCCTTCAGTAGAAAAATTCAAATATAGGGAGATTTTCAATAAATGATTTTCAGTCTACTAAGATGGATAAATCACAAAACTTTTTTAGGGAGACTTCTTAGCCTTCATTGTAGTACCGATTGATTTACCTATTTTCCATTTTTCTGGTGTGATCTAGACAGATGCAATCATAACAGGCTGTTGTGCATCTATGCCATGGAGATTACACGGTGTGTTGGTACCCAATCGCTTTCTTTAGCACCATCCATGAATCCTGACAGTGCTCCAAGGCCAACACGTAATAGAGTGGAAAACAAATACATGCTTTCCTTCACAGTTCTAGTATGCAGGTTCCTGTGGCATAATGGTGTCTACCTTGTAAATGAAGTCAAATGGATTGTTAAAGCTTATGGCCGTCTATAAAACGGTTGAAACTTTACCTGAGACAATCTGAATTTTTACATTTTGGCTCATTTTTTGATGTTCATGTGTACTGCAATTTAATGCTATATACTATAATTGTGGAAAGTAAAAAAATACCCAACAAAATATATAAACTGTACCAAAATGCTAATCTAAATTCTGAGGCTCATATTTAGCTCAACTAAAAATGTACAGATTGATTTGCTTCCACAACATTCTGGTTAGTACCACTGTTCTCCCAACATGTCCATTGCATCCATAAAGCCATCTTCTCTTCACCTCAAGAGTCCCTGGAAAGGTCTCATAAGTTTACAGTAGTTCCCACTGGCTCTCAATCCTCAATGCTTGCTTTCGGCTGCTGAGTTTCCCCATACTAATTCCACATGAGTGCTTATTTCACCGCCAGCATGACAACAAAAAAGAACTTATTCTGCAACCCAACTTCCCTATAAGGCATGCCCCTGTACTTGTTAAATTCAACCACAGCCTTGATGTTTTCTTTCTTATTGAACCCTGTAATGTCTCACACATTGACTCAACCTTCACATTTTCTAGAGAGTTAGAGGTGATGGTATAACTATTATCTTACAGGACCATTTTTGTCTGATCTCAGCTCTCAATTTCAAACCAACCCCAACTAAAAAGTATTTATGGACTTGCACTCAATCTCACTATCCTCTATCCTTTTTCAACCCTCATATGTTCAAATAGCTGTCTATGTTGTAGGCAGTTCAAAATGTGTATATTAGTAGTTAGTTTGTTTCATAGACTTTTATTTGACTAAAGCTTTCGATCAAGCCAATGAAGTCTTGGTACTGTAAAAACCAACACAGACTGGTCAAAGCTGTAGCAGAACATGCAACGGCTAGGTCGTTCGACCTTGGACCTGGGGAACTGGGTTTGAGTCTCTGAAACACCGCTGAACATCCTGTGATTCTGGGCAAATCACTTAATCTCCCCGTGCCTAGCAAAAATGAATGTGTGTCCTCATGTTACGGAACTGGTGCTATGTAAAGCGCTCTGATACCTGATTCAATTGCGTGTCAAGTTCGCGATATATAAAACTCTGCCAAAAAAAAAAAAAAACGTTACCCTGGAAAAAACAGTGGTTATGGTCAAGGCTTTAAAACTGATTCAACATTCAATGAGAAACTAGTGAAACTAACATAATGTAAAAAAAAATAGGTTGTGAGATCCACAAAAGTACCACCCTACACAGTTCACTGACAGAATATCAATGACAAAAACATTGATGTTAAAAATATTGAAAACAAATATATAATACAAAAATGTAGACTCCCATACCTACCCAGGTAAGTACAACAATATTGAATCAAAAATATTGATGTGAAAATACCAATTTAAATATATCTATATATAAAGTAAAATAATATATATTAAATATTAATATTACTTTTAACAAGATAAATTCAATGAATTATACATGTTAACAAAATATAACAAATAAACTTAATTAAAAAAACACAAAAACATAATGATGTATACATATATGATAACTTTAAATAATTAATAAACTTTTATCTTTAATTTATTTTAAAACTTTAAAATTATATAAAAATAAAATATATATATCAGTATTTAAAATATAAAAAAATTCTACAATAATTTTAAACATTAAACTATTAGAAACTATTTAAACTTAAATTTCCCAATACAATCAGTGCAACAGTAGGGAAAGTGTTGGATAGCAAAATAATTAAATGTACTATTCCAACTCCAGTGAGTGAACGGGTAGGAAAAGTGTTGGGTAGTGGAGGGGTAAAAATTACTTTTCCCACTCAAGTGAGAGCAACAGTAGGGAAAGTGTTGGATTGCAGGGGGAAGCATTACTATTACCACTCCAAAAAATGCCACAGTAGGAAAAGTATTGGATAGAGGATGAGTAAAAATTACTATTTACACTCAAAAGAGTGCAACAGTAGGGAAAGTGTTGGAAAGCGGAGGGGTAAAAATTACTATTTCCACTCCAGTGAGAGCAAACAGTAGGGAAAGTGTTGGATAGCAGAGGGGTAAAAATTACTATACACACTCCAGTGAGAGCAGCAGTAGGGAAAGTGTTGGATAGTGAAGGGGAAAAAATGACTATTCCCACTCTAAAGATTGCAACAGTAGGGAAAGTATTAGATAGCGGAGGAGTACAAATTACTATTTCCGGTCCGTACAGTGCAACAGTAGGGAAATTGTTGGATAGTGGAGGGATAAATATTACTATTCTCACTCCAAACAGTGCAACAGTAAGGAAAGCGTGGGATAGCAGAGGGGTAAAATGCCTAATCCCACGCCAAACAGTGAAACAGTAAGGAAAGTGTGGGATAGCGGAGGGGTAAATTGATTATTCCCACTCCAGTGAGAGCAACAGTAGGGAAAGTGTTGGATAGCGCAGGGGTAAAAATGACTATTCCCACTCCAGTGAGAGTAACAGTAGGGAAAATGTTGGATAGCGGAGGGGAAAAAATACTATTCCCACTCCAGTGAATGCAACAGTAGGGAAAGAGTTGGATAGCGGAGAGGTAAAAATCACTATTCCCACTTCAGTGAGTGCAACAGTAGGGAAAGTGTTGGGTAGCGGAGGGGAAAAAATTGCTATTCCCTCTCCAAAGAATGCAACAGTAGGGAAAGTATTGGATAGCTGAGGAGTACAAATTACTATTCCCAGTCCAAACAGTGCAACTGTAGGGAAAGTGTTGGATAGCACAGGGGTAAAAATTACTATTCCCACACCAGTGAGAACAACTGTAGGAAAAGTGTTTCATAGCGGAGGGGACAACATTACTATTCCCACTCCAGTGAATGCAACAGTAGGGAAAGAGTTGGATAGCGGAGGGGAAATAATTACTATTCCCACTCGAGTGAGATAAACAGTAGGGAAAGTGTTGGATAGAGGAGGGGAAATAATTGCTATTCCGACTCCAAAGAATGCAACAGTAGGGAAAGTGTTGGATAGCGGGGAGTAAAAATTACTATTCCCAATCCAGTGAGATCAACAGTAGGGAAAGTGTTGGATAGCGGAGGGGAAATAATTACTATTCCCACTCCAAAGAATGCAACAATAGGGAAAGTGCTTGATAGCGGAGGATTAAAAATTACTATTCCCGGTTAAAACAGGGCAACAGTACTGAAAGTGTGGGATAGCGCAGGGGTAAACATGACTATTCCCACTCCAGTGAGAGCAACAGCAGGGAAAGTGTCGAATAGTGGAGGGGAAAAAAATACCATTCCCACTCCAAGAGTGCAACTGTAGGGAAAGTGTTGGATAGCAGAGGGGAAAAAAAAATACTATTTTCATTCCACTGAATGCAACATTAGAATAACTGTTGGATGGCAGAGGGCTAAACATTTGTATTCTCACTCCAGTGAATGCAATAGTAGGGAAAGTGTTGGATTCAGAGAGGTAAAAATTACTCTTCTCACTCCAGTGAGTGTAATAGTAGGGAGAATGTTGGATAGCTGAGGGATAAAAATGACAATTCCCACTCTAATGAGTGCAACAGTGAGGAAAGTGTTGGATAGCAAAGACAAAAATTATTACTCAAACTCAGTTAAAAGAAAATTAAAAACAAAAATCATTAAAAAAATCATAAAAATAAACAATATTTAGAAATGAAAAATCTAATATATTGAATATATCAAAATTAAAAATTGTATATTATTAATTACATATAAAACATACAAATAATATATAATATAAAATAATGAATACATTCATCAAATAAAATTCTATCAAACTAGAAAATATTTACAAACAAACAAACAAATAAATGAATTAATACATAAATGTGTTTATTGTATTTCCTACCTTTTAACACCACACCAATAATAAAACACTTCAGCATTTCTAATTACATTATTTCCAAAATTAACATAATTAATGATGAATCAAAAAATATTATTCATAAAAAACATTGACTACAGACACTTTAACATTATGATATCCACAACACACCTAAATTAAACTCAAAAATAATAAAACACAATTAAAGCTTAATTATAAATTAAAACTATTCCTATTAACAACTAAAAATAAAGTACTTAAAATGTATTTAATACCCACCCTTTACCCCTTTAAAATTAAAAACAATAGAAAAACATTAAACAATTACCCAAAATACATATCAAATAATTATCATTAATTAACAACTATATATTAATTAATTAAATACAAATTACTTCCTGCCCTTTACTCCTATAAACACTAAAACAAACACCTAAAATGTATAACACAATTACCATAATTAGGTAGCAATTAATTATTTAAAATTAATTAACATCCAATTAATTCATCAATTACAAATACATTACTTCCCACCCTTAACACCTATAATCACCACAACACACACCTAAAATGCATTACACAATTACAATAAATAAGTATCAAATAATTATTTAAAATTAATTAACAGCCAATTATCAGTTCATCAATTAAAAAAATACTTCCCACCCTTAACACCTATAAACACTACAACACACACCTAAACTTAATTACACAGTTACCATAATCAATTACCAATTAATTCATTGAAATTAATTCACAACCAATTATTAATTAATTAATAATAAATTACTTTACTCATTTAACATTATAACATCTGAATTAAACAAATATTAATAAATAAAAAATAATCAATAAATGTAAAATAATTAAATTACTTCCGAGCCTATTCCCCTTTAAACCCACAACCTGCTACAGAACTAAAATCGCACAATTGAAAAAAAAAAAAACGAATACCTACTAAAAATGTAACACATATGTTAAAATTACAAACAATTCTTATTAAAAAACATACAACACATACATATAAATTAAATACTAAAATACATAACATTATTAAACAAATGATATTTTTAACAACTATATTTTTTCAAACGATATTAAATACTTCAATATTTTTAACATTGATATTATTTATCTAAAATTGATATTCTTGACCACAAAAATCATTATGTCAATATTTCTGACCTACGATATTTGCAACTCAACATTTGGGCAAGTCGGTATTTTTGAGTCAATATTCTATCTCTGCGCCACCCTACACTATACTGGGTGTCAACTGTTTAGAAATGTCTAGGTCTGGTTGGTTTCCCTGGGTGATAGATGAGCCCCGGACAAATGTTGCCTTGTCGTCAAAAAGAGTTGTTTATCATGCTAAAAATTGAATGGCTCCAGGTTGTATTTTGAGGGCTTTCCTGTAGTGACGCTAGGCCCAGCCACACAATTGTGTACTGTTTGTATTAGGAGGAGTGTGGAAACGCTATGTGGTAGGAATTTTGTGGATACCTACATATTCTAGACCACTCACAGATTTGTTTCTTTGGGAAAACCATGAGCAAATAAGACAAATAACTCACTGGTTAATCCAGACTTTTCTCTAGTTTTCAGAAATGTGTAGCTTTCTGGGTTCACTTATGATTTTCACCCCTGTGCTCACCATATACTGCAAGTAAGTTCAAACCACAAAAAAATGCAAAAACTAACTACCAGTCAGAAAAATGCAACAACTGTGGTTAAGAAGTAGGTTTCCTTTTAGAACTCTGCCTGCTCCTGAAAACAGGGAAGATGGTGATCTTAGCATAGCAAACCTTTTGTTTTTTGTTTATGCCAATTTTAGGAAAAAATAGATTTCTTGCACAACATATGCTCTTTTTTTCATTTTCAAAAGTACATTTTGCTGTATTATCTCTATTCGCTCCAGGGAAACACACAAACCCTGGGTATCTTTGGAATCGCAGAAATGTTGAAAAAAAGAACACAAATATGACTCAGTACCTTTTGTCAGAAAAAAAGTATTAGTGCTTAAGTGTAAAGTGTACTAAACTTCAGAAAAGAGCTCATCAGTAGGGTGTAAAAAGTCACAGTATCTATCTAAGGGGTGAAAAAAGTTGGCACTGCTTGAATTTACCATGCACTCCTCTGGGGTTGAACTGCTGCTTGTGAAATAGTTAACAAGATTGGGTTTGTGTTTTGACTTAACTAGAGCGTGTTTAATGAGTTGGTAGGGTACTTCCTTCCTAAAATGTTTCCCACATTTCTGACAGTGCCCAGAAATAATCCTGAGCTGCTGTGTTACATACTTTCAAAATAAACCATCATTTGCAATGCAATAGGTCTCGCATTTGAGGCAAATGTTTAAGCTATTGGCCTTGTAAATGAAAATGCCTTTTATTTATGTGTTTTGAAAACAACACATAAATAAAAGGCATTTAAGCATACAACCTGTAAAAACATTAAATATAAAAATAAACTGGTAGTGTTTGTTACGTTCCTACACGGCCACATCAGGGTTCTGCTGAGATTTTACAAACGCTGGTGGCGCAATAAACTAACAGTACACATTCACTTGCAATGAATAAAACATACGCACACACGTTTAGCTATTTACACACCTTTGTCCGCCCTGAACAGGAGCAGGCGTTTAGCCTACACAATTGCAGAGGACATAAAATGCATATGTATGCCTACAGTCGAGGACCACTGATCTAAGCACCCGTTTATTTAGCTCTGATGTAACTGTGGCGCATATGGTGAAAGCCCCGATGGGCTCCACGCCAGGGCCTGTGTTATTCTGCTGTCTTGGGCACTAGGAGCGAGGGGTTGAGCGGGGAGGGGAAGAGTGTTTTCAGTTTAGGATTGTTATTTTGAAGCCGGGGGAATCATTCAAGTTCAAATGTGACCTTACGAAGACAATCCAACTTGCGTTCATGGTATTCCTCTGTCGGCCAACATTATAGCTCCTAGTGAATATAAAGTGAGTAATAATGCTCAGATGGTTAAGGCACCCGCCTGCCATAAAGGAATACCAAGGAGCCAGGTAATCTTAACAGCACCAATCCATAGCCCCAAGAATGACACCCTAGCCATACATTGGGGTTTTATAGATATTATGCTACTGTTGTTACATTTATAGAGTGCTTACTGCCCCATACGAGGTGCTGAACTTTTATACAAACACAAAGATTATCTGAGGCAGAGGGCAGTGTTTTAACTCTGTGCTCAGCGTGCCATGTCACGGATGGACTTCCGGCCCAGAACACTCAGCCTTTGACAGCCATGTGTTTAAAACTCAGCAGCGGGCTCTCACTGCCGAGGTAAGCCACCAGCGCCTTGGGGATCTCTGGAAAGCCAGAATTGAGGCCAATGAGTGGCAGAGAGTCCAGGTAGAAGACATAAGGGCCTGAAGGTGCCCCTGAACACATGGGCATCAGATGACTATCTGTGCCAGGCTGACCGTATTCCGCATGCCTCACTCCAAGCATGGATTTCCAGGGAGTTTTCGATCACGTACTGCAGTGTCGAAAGTGGCCTCTGGGCCAAGCAGAGCAGCTCTTACTTTAAATCCAAATTCAGGGGCTAGAACACGGATGAAACCTAATTCCCCACTAAGCCTTCTATACCAGCTAGGAACGTGAAAAGGAAGAAAAAAAAGAGAAAGAATGAGAAAAGGAAGTGATGGAGACTGAAAGAAAGAAAAAGACTGGTGAGAAAAAACAGACGTCTCACACGGAAAAATTTAAAAGCGAGCGCTGTGCTGAAACCGTAGCCCAGCGCCCAGTAATATAAACCCCCACCCCCAAAACAAGTGAGAAGGGGCGGGGCAGACTGCTATGTGAGGCCAACAGCTGCACACAGCCCACGTTCGCACACAGCGCCTGAAAATTAAAAGTTTGGAAGAAAATAAAGTTGCACGGATGCTATAATAAAAGCGTGCCATGCTGCCAAATGAAAATACTTTTCCTAGATTTATAAATAATTAAAAGAAAACATTTCCCAGTGCCATTTAGTTTGCTTGCTGTTGCCGACCACTCTTCATGCATCGCTGCTCCTGGGGTCTGCTGCTAAGCAGTGGGGGTGGGGTGGTGTGAGTCCGGGATGGAACAGTGCTCGAAGACATACAGGCATACGTTCGTTCAGCAGCTGGGATGCGCGCGCATGTAAATGTGCACTATTTTTTAAAAATACAATTAGCTGTGTAAGTGTAAGGATACTGAAGTTAGGTGGTGCTGCTTCCGGAATGAACGGAAGTTACGTTTGTGATGAAGTGCCAATAATAAGGCTGATAAATAAATAAATGCACAAGTTAACTAATGAAAAGCGGCGAGAAATTACCCAGGAATAGGCAGAGTTTCACTAGCCATAACGATTACTAAATGTCTCGGAGAGACAAAGCATGCGCGCTGCCTAGGCGAGACCTAAAAAGGGTTGTACTAGCAAAGTTGGTACAACCTACAGAATTTCTCAAATCACAACTACAACATTGTTAACCAAATTTTAGAACAGAGGCATATTATTATTTTTTCTGGACTAGTTTTGCAATGTTTGCACTGATGTATTTAAATAATTAGAAATGCAGCTAAACATTGTGTGTCTGTTCTGTTCTGATATAGTTGTAGAATATAGAAGGACGACTGAATCCTCAAATAACTGAGCGTGTTAAGAGTGAGACAAGGAAAGCACAGAGCATGTCGTAGCACATCACCATGGACAGGTCTGTGATGGCCTAGCAATTTATTTACTAAAGAACCATTTGCTAACAGAGTGATAATTGCTTCTGTCACGCAGATGATAACAAGTATAATTTGCTGGAGGTTTAAGCCACCATTGTATTAGCACGACTCACTCAGCGTTTGATCCCTTACAAATTAACTTATTTAAATGTAATTTATTACTTTAAATTTAATTTATTTGCAGTTGGAAGTTCAGATTTGTGTGGTAGAGGTGTGTGCTCTCTGCGATATGGAGCTGTACTCAAACATCTTCAAGCTAATTTCAAAGTTGCCGGTCTATCCCCGTGCAGCAATAATTGACCCTTTCTTATATGAACTTTTGTTATCTAAATACAACATAGAAAATGATTGTAGTTGCAAAGTATGTCCAATCAAGAGAGCTTTTCAAGCCAAAATGTTAACAACATTTCAGTACAAAACTATTTTTATTTTTTCAAATGAGAAATGCAGTTCAACGTGCTGTGTCTGTTATGTTCTGATATAGTTGCAGAATAAAGAAGGTCGACTGAATCCACAAATAAATGAGCGTGTTAAGACAAGAAAAGCACAGAGCATGCAGTAGCACAACTCTGTGCTTTAATTTTTTCTCTCGACTGTTTACTCATTTGTCTAGGTGTGTTTAAGAATTGTAGAAAGCACTGTGATCAAATGCTAAACTTTTTGTGCCTGATACGTTCAGGAAACAGTTTTTGCTGCCCTTAGTGAAATACATAATATTTGTTATTGCTTGCAATCAGCTCTCATGTCACTTAGCTATGCTCTTTCTTAGGAAATAGTTTGATGAACAGATTATCCTGTGTAGAAGGATATTAACAATAAATACGAGATGTGGCACCTACATGGAGCTCACTGCAAGCCCTCAGGCGTTTACGACCAGTAGATGTTGGTTTTAGTCTTCATTAAGACAGAAATAAACAGGTAGAATCCAACATTTTGGGAAACAGTTTATGTAGGCAGAGACTTTGAGGGATTATGTGATCTTCTTGCACTAGGCCAGGCAGTGTCAGACTCCACATATGCGGCGGTCTCTTACTTGCAATTCCAAGCACACTGTCAACAGCTAGAGAGAAAGGGTGTGCAAAAGGTATGATTTAGGGGTGTGCAAAATTGTGCCTGTGAGACATTTACCGCAGCCACATGAGTGATGCAAAATGTGGAATGCCACAGTCACTGGGCACGTTTTGTATAAAAAAAAAAAACTTCACTCATGGGCTTGACTCAGTGTCCAGAATTCCAAGCTGTCCTGGAAGCCCAGTGAGGGCTCATTTGAAGCTTCTAGCTCAGTCCAGGGCTCCAAGCGGTCAGATACACTTGGTCAAATGCCTCCTCTGTTCCAGATTACAAGTAAGGCTAGTGGACATGTTCAGGGTTAGTAGGGCGAGGTTTTGGGTGACCTGCTGTGTTCCTGATTTCTCCCTGCAGATGGTCCAATGGCAACAGTCCTGGAAGCCGAATGCCAGTGACCCGATGTCCAATCTCTACTCTAGGTGGGGTGGAAATTTATGCCAGGGATCCAGCCCAGAGCCAGACCTCTAGTTTGGACCCACCCACCATGTCATAAAGTGCCTTGGTGGGGCCACCTGCTTCACTAGGCTGAGAAAACCTAACCAGGACCTTGGTCACAGCTCTGACAGTATGATGCACCCCCTAAGGCCCGGGGTCTATTATCAAGTCTTCTGTATTTCAGAACGCCCTGTTTGGGCTTCTGCAGGCCGGGGAAGGGCTCCTCTGTGTTGCTGGGTTAAGAACCTCTGACCGGGTCCCAGGTGAGCACTTCAGCTGGCCTGGGTGCGCAAGCCCCCGACCCTGGGCTCCATTCTCCAGCTCACTGTGCCCAAAGATACCTGAACTATGGTCCAGCTGGCCCGGTGAGAGTTCCCCTGCTTCACTGGGTTATGAATCTCTGACCAGACCCCAGATCAGAGCTCTGGGATGGCCCAGGGGTGAAAGCCCCTATCCTGGACCCTATTTACTGGTCTGGCCAGGGATCCCTAGTCTCAATTTAGTGGTAGCTGTGCCGCAAAGTGCCCGGGACAGTGTCCCTCAGACCCAATGAGGGATCCCTTGCTTCTCTGGGTTAAGAAGCTCTGACAGGGACTAGGTCAGAGCTCTGGCTGGCAAGGGGTGAAAGTCTCTGGGCCTGGGCTCCATTCTTCAGCCCGCTGTGTCACATTATGACACGGAATGGCGTTCCGCAGGCCCAGAGAAGACTCCCTGGCTTTGCCAGGTGAAGAAACTCTCACTGGACCTGGAGTAAGAGCTCTGGCTGGCCCGACGGTTTAAGTCCTGAGAACAGGGCTCCATTTTCTGGCCTGCATTCTCACAATATACCCGGCATGGGGTCATGCTGGCCTGGCAGGGCTCTCCTTCTTTGCTGGGTCAGAAGCTCTGACCAGGCCCCTGGTCTCAACTCTGGAAGTCCTGGCATGACGCCATAGTAATCTGGGATCTATGTGGGGCTTGCCATGCCTCAGAGTGCCCAGGCTTCAACAGGCTCAGGGAGTCCTGACCAATCCCCAGCTCAATTCTCTGGTGGGCTCCAAAAAGGCACTCTGGGAACGGGGATTAATGTACTATGCTACCATGTCTCAGAATGTTCAGGACATACTTCCATAAGACCAGGAGGGCTCCCCTACTTCACTGGGGTGAAATGTTCTGAATCCAGGTGTGGAAGGGCCCCACCGGTGCCTGGATGGACCCCAGGCTGTGTATAAGGTCAAAGACTTAGCATGAGAAGTCCTTCTGCAGCCCCTCAAATTTAAGAAGAAATTTTTCTAGAAGGCATTGTGTGGCCACATGGCCATTCTCTTGGCCAGGACCGGATGACTGGGTTGTCCCAAAAGTACAGAATAGGGCTCATATGAGGCTTTAAGCCCAGTCCGGCCTCAAGGAGGTTGGATACATTCGCGTGAATGTTCTCCTCTGTCACTCGGTGTACATGGATTAAATGAATGGCATGTGGACTTCCTCTGTAATAGTAGAGCACGTGTGTGGGTGACCTGTTATCCATCTGGTTGTTCTCCTCAGGTGGTGTAAGGTATCTGAACCCCCATACAAGCAACTACATGACCTGTCTCTGCTCGTGGGATGGAAAGCTCTGCTAGAATCACAAGCAGAGCTCCGGTGAGGTCCTGGGATCTTGGTTCCAAGCGCTGGACCGCTGTGTCTCAGAGTGCCAAGAATGGATTTCTGCAGATATGGAAAAGACCCCTCTACTTTGCCAGAGTTTAGAACCATGATCAGGCCCTGGTTCACAGAACCAGCTGGCACCAGGCTTGGGCCCTTGGGAAACTGGGTCCATGCGTCAGGTAGTTATGTCTCTGAGAACCATGATATGTTTCTGCATTCCTTGGGAAGGCTCTCTTGCTTCGCTGTGGTGGAAAACTCTGAGCAGGACCGGATAAGAACTTCAGCCAGACAGTTCACACTCTTCATTTTCTTTAGTATACTCCATGGCTGACTCCTAACACCACCAACAGAGCTCCAGTTCCTCTAACATTTATAGCAAACATATTAGAAAGATGCCCATAACTTTGAGAAAAATGAAACCTCCCTCAAACCTTCCAAAAATATATTTACAATCTGTAGAGTATATTGCCCCTGGGATCCACAAAACAATTTTAATCATTTCAAATTTTTATAAAGCAGAACAACCTGGTAGCTGTCAGAGCGCTACTTATCAGAACAGCATGGGGTCCATGGCAGCCATTAGGAAAGAACGTATAATCTAACGAGTGTGCGCAAATAAAAATAAAACCATTGTCAACGATTCAACAACAATGTCTGTACAGGGCATAGAAGGAGAAAATTCAGAGGATAGGCGTAGTCAGTGATTCACACAGAGTACAGAAAAAGTAAATGGTGGAGACAAACATGTTAGTGATAGAGGATGACAGGGGAACTGCAGATCTGAGATTCATGAAATTAAAAAAGGGGAAAAGGTGAATCCTAGGAGAGGTAGATCAAAAACAGAGAAATGGAAGATGAGCAAGTACACAATTCGATACAGGACAGAGAGGGAAAGGCAGGAGAAAGGTTGAGGTAATGTGAGAACATAAGAATGGAGGGAATGAGTGAAAGAGTTAGCCAAGTGATACCAATGGAATGGTCCTTAGATAAGAAAGAAGAAAAGAAAGGCACAGTGAAGTCAGGAGCCCCTAACAGACAAATGTAAAAGCCTTACATCACATGCCCATCCTCCTTCCAACAGGAAATGTCCGGGGCCTCCAATGTGTGCATTCACTTCATGGCAACAACAAAGAAATAAAAGCTAAAGCGAAACTACTCTGAGCCACTCTATGACTCAACCATCATCTAATCTAATCAAACAGAAATACCTTAAAGTCAAAATGGGTTTGCCTAATCTTTCCCAAAATACAGGGTCCTAACATACGAGAGATGCTGTAGTGCTTTGAGTATTCAAATCACCATTGACCAGGCATGAAGCAAAATGAAAGAAAGAAGACGTTGGCACAGTTTGCAAAAGAATCTTTGCTCCCTCTCCTTTTGGGTGAAATACATTGTCACTCTGAATTGCAAGAGTTAGAATTTAGAGAAATCACACAATTCCACTCAGTGCCAACGTTGTAATAAAAATGATACAGCATTAAGGGCAAATTTGCTTTTCTCACTAGAGTCTAGCTGAGCGCCTCAAACGAGACGCCATCCGGGGGGTAGGTGCTACGGCTTGGACCGTGGGCTGCCGAAGGTACCATACCCTTTTGCCACCGGTTCATCGGAAGCAGACTGAGAAGCACTTCAGGGAACCTCCTGGGGTCTAGGAACTTGAGCAGGACCGATCGGCCTGCTACTCGGTATTACCGCCCATAGAAGGTTGTATACCATATTGCAAGTTTCTAATTTTCATCTAACTTTCCTCACTTTTTAGTTAATTTTTCACAGTGTGGTACACTACAACTAGGTCCTGAGGAATTGCCATCAAGGCAAGAAACATGTCGACCATACACGAGGGTAGTAGCTAACTTGCTAGGATAGTTCCAGGGCATTTAGCTCCCTTCCCACCCCCTTTTAATCAAGGAAATCTACCACAAGAATAAAATAGGTTGTGGACTGATTTACCTTTTTTAACTTAACTATTCACTTTACGACCACACCCCCCCCGCCCTCTCACACGCATGCACCATATGGCCGGGTCAAAAGATCTCCGATAAAGAGCTCCGGTTTCGGGAGCCCGTCAGACATTGCAGCGCCAGTCTGACGAGGAGCAGAACCCATATGATGAAGCATGACACCTAGCTTGCTGGGTGTGTGAGGGTTCTAGTCCCAACAAGGGGATTCCCCCCTCATCCTAGCACACACACCTCTACTACTTCACTCTTCCCGGGGAACTTTGTACTCTCTCTGAATTTCTAGTTTAGAAAAACCTGTAACATACCAGAATTCAATGGAAATTTGTTTCTGCTATGGTATGCCCACTTGTACATCCCATTTTAGTGGGAAACTATGTAAAAAGGCTACAGGAATGTAGAAGGTATTACCCAACTTTTTTCAGCTGAAAATGGAAATCAGCTTCAGCCACTCTGTGTACAAGAACATTCACAAGGTTAATGATTCAACTAGGCAGTCAGAGAGAAAATGGGAAACTTCATAATCTTACCAAAGGTAATAATGGGAGACCTTCTGAAAATTTACAGATCAAAAAATGCACTTCTATATCTGCTAGTGCTGAGCTTTCGAACACACATCACATTACCTAACCTTAACTTTCAAAAGGATGTATTAACAATGTCCACATAACTGTAAGTCTGACTTAATAAACTAATAAGCAATATAGTCAGGGAGGAGGAGAAAAAGAACCAAATAACTTGACATGATACAAAATATCTGGAAAATTACACAAAAAGAATTATGTTAAAATTGACAAATTCCAGAAATGATGGTAATTAGGTCAACCTAATTTAATATTTACCCAGGCTTTTAATAGTTAACTGTAGCTTCTATGATTATACTGTCCTCCACCCCAAATTTATAGGATGCAGTGTGATGCACTGCCCTGCAAGATATTTATTTTTGAAAAACAAGAACGGAAACATTGCCCTGCAGGAGCTTTGCATCCACCGAATGGGTTTAAGAAGCATACTTATTGAGCATTCTTTCTGTTCGAATTTCGCTTCCAAAAGGGACTTAAAAAAAAGGAATTCAACATGAATTAACATCTTTTAGTAGGCCATAGGACATGTTAGCTCTGACCCAAATATTCAACATGTCCAACAACATCCAATTCTCTAAGTTTACTTAAAAGATCCTATGTGAACAAGATAAATTATTAAATTACATGGGTGTACCCCACCAAATTATTAGGGCACTTTTAGGGCCTGATTTATATCTTGGCGGACGGGTTACTCCATCACAACGGTGACTGATATCCCGTCCGCTGAAATATAAATCCCTTTATTTCCTATACGATTTATATTTTTGTGGGATATCTGTCACCGTTGTGACGGAGTAACCTGTCCGTCAAGATCTAAATCAGGCCCTAAATTGGTTCACTGAGTGAGTTCTGCTCCATCCCTGGTAGCTATAGCACCAGCAGCTGAAATGTCCTGAGAGAAATGGGTTATAAGATCAAGCAGTACCAACCAATAATAGAGTCACAATAACAAACAATAAAATCACAAACCAATTTAGAACTGTCACGCAAAATGGTAAAAATTTTAATTAAGACAGCTGAAGATATGAAATTCAAGTTCTAAGACAAAAATTGCCCAAGAACTAAAAAGCTTCATTTAAAGCCAATGTTTGGGGTTGACTGAGGTCTCGATGCAATGTCAGGCACACCATAATGGTTTGGGTCAACCTTGTTCATAGTGCTCAAAAGCGTGACCTGGGGAATTAGCCAGATGGGCAAGGGGGGTCCCTTGATGATACCCTGTTTCCAGATTCCTGCTGAAGCTTTCATTTTTGATGCCAAAGGTTCAGAGTGGAGAATGCTGGATTCTGTAGCTTGTGAGCTGACATCAATGCGTGGGTGTCTTTGCTGCCTTACCATTAACCCAATGCCTAGGTTTGATTCCCAGAAATCTCCAGCAAAGAAAGGCTGGAAACAGTAGCTCACAAGGGTAACTTAGACAGATATTTCCTTATGAGAGTCCAGCAATAGATTTGAACCTTGCTGGAAAGAATCCCAATCAGCAGAAGACAGCTAATTGTTGCCAGCTAGGCCATGCCTGGTCCTGGGCACACCTAGCCCCAGTGCTGCAGTGGCCAACACATGTTACAAAATAGCTTAAAGAGATGGAAAGTCACTTTTGGACATTTCCACAGCTCCCATGGATCTCAGAGAAAGCCCTAGGATCCACAACTCTCCCTAGCAAGGGCTCCCAGGTGGTACAGTTAAATCCACTGCCAACTGGGCAGCTGGTTCTCCTACATAGGCCGAAGCCCTTCTTTTGCCCTTTGAGTCCCTATAGTACAAGAAGTCCGTCCACTGATCTGTGCAAATTTCAACAACGTCACAGGGCCCAAATGGAGAGTGGAACACTCCTCAGACTTCTTCATAGGCAGGACCAGACATAGATTGCCTTCTTCTGAATCTTCACCAGGCCAAGAGTGCTCTTATGACCTGGTGAGGTTGTGCCATTTTTATTTTGTATACTGGCTAGTGGTTGATTTGAGTGCCTTCTACATCCATGCCGAATTTCTCCACTTTCCAGTACAGAAGTTCCTGTTTGCCTTCTACAAACTCTCCCAGATACCATTGTTCAAGATGGCAAGAGTCTGGCTTCACTGTTAGAGCTTGTAGTCTCCTCCCAAATTCAGCCATACATAGTTTAGGATCTACCCACTCTGAATATCATGGAACAGGGTTTCCCCCACAATGGAGGCAGAGGTGAATTCTGAGAGGGATCCCATGTTTAACCCCTTGGCTGCAGCGGTAATTTCGCCGCAGAGCTAGGGGGGAGAGGGGCCGCGCGGCGCCGCCATGCTCGTGATGGAACCACTCCATCACGAGCCTCGGGCACGCTGTGCTTGTGACGGAGTGGTTCCGTCATGGCCCCGCCCGCTCAATAGAACGCGCCACGCAGGCGTGACATCAGCGCCACGCAGGCGTGGCGGCCAGGCTGTGACGGAACCACCCCGTCACCAGCACAGCACGTCCGTGGCTGGTGACGGAGTGGTTCCGTCACCAGCATCGATGAGGTTAAAGGCTTCTTCCATCTAAGGCTGTCCTTAATATAACCATGCTGAAAGCTCAGTCTCAGCTTATCCTTCTTTCATATTCATTTTCTATCCACTTCCAATTACTACATTCCTAGATAAACATCCAGTGAATACCCCTCCCCATCTTTCCTTCTCCCATGAGCAGTACTATTGTCCTACTAGAAGCAACACGTTTCGCACGTCATTAAGGCTTACTCACTGTCAGGAGGAAAGACCTTCAGAGCTGAATTAATTCCTGCGGAAAGCAGCATTTTGTAATGTTACCCTTCTGCTATATTCACCAAAAACCAGATTAGATTGTTTAACTTGGTCCTAACTACAATTGTATAAAAGTACTAGTTGCCACTTTCATTACAAAAACCTATGCATACGTGTGCAATGAAAACTGAATTTTGCAGCTGGTCACTATAGGGACTTACAATTTCTAGTATTTAGCAGGTGCAATTTTTATACTCAGCCCTGTCTCCCTAGGCATCTTTATTGTTGACCTAACCAATGTATAAAAGTAGGTTTTCATACATGCCAAAGCAATTTCCTTTGCTGTGTGTTGCTGGTGACTGTCAAGCCACAATGGTGAAATTGAAATTGAAGCCATGTTTTTCTGGTCACATGTGGAAATGTAAATGTGCACTGCAGACTATGTGTTATATTCAAATTGCATGACAGACATGCACTTCCTGAACCAAAAATATTGTGACCTTTCTTAAAGTTAAATACACAATTTTGGCGTAGCTATTCTCTCCTTTATTTTATCATACATTGTGACACTGAATGGCAGTTTCCCTGTGACCAAAAGAATAATAACAGTAAACACTAATTCAAAAAAGCAGGAAGGCAGCTGAAAAATATGTATTTTCTTAGAAACTTGCAATACAACAATATACAATCAAACCACATATCAGTAAGAACCTTTGCCTTGGATACCCTTGCGTACCCTACTATACGCCTTCTGTATACCTTGTAAAAACCAATAAAGTATTTGGGAAAAAAATGAATAGAATGTGTACATTTCATAGAGAAATATACAATAGAACATGTGGAGCTGTAAAGGCCACCTCAGTTCGTTACTTCCTGTCAACCTCTTCATTAGGCCATATGAAAGGGAGAATGCACAGCCTGAATATCCTTCCCATTAGACTCAGTGTGTCATAAACTGGGTGTGATTTATCAATAATGCTTCATTAATTATGATTGGAACCACACAAAAACTAGGGAACTAAAGTAATATTTAAAATTATTAAGCTCTATAATATTCAACTCACAGTGTGTTTCAATTAAATAACTTCATTTTAATTGACACAGAACTATTTTTGCTGAATAATTCAAATCAGTTTAACAGAGTTTCTCAAGCAGGTTTCCTTCCAAGCATGAAGCTGTGCAGATTAATTGTTTCTTCTCCCTTGTTCTCCAGGGTACAGACAAGATGCCGGAGATGAGATGGAGTGGTCAGATATACTCAGTTGCGGCCGGGAAGGCTTGCGGGTGGGGGGTTGGGGGACGGGGGGACGGGGGCGGGTGCAAGGATGTTGTGGGGGAGGAGTGGCCCGGGAAAGAGAAGGGGAAAGTGCGCATGACTGGTTTGGTCGGCCTGAGAGGGCCGACCAAACACTCATCATGCACTTAGAAGGCGTGTACCCTCCTCCCCTGCCCTGCTCTGTTATCAAAGCAGCCCTGACCACCCGCCCGCCCGCAAAGGAAACATAAAATGGTATTAACTGAAAGTTATTACCATAATACCTGAAAATTATGATAATTTTATGTTTTTGCATCTCGCACTGCGAGAAAGCAGTGGGCAGATGCTCCTCTGCCACAGCAGAGGAGCCACCACTGGATGTACTAGTTACGCAATGATGCAACTGAGCAATCCAGGAAAACAGAGACTTCAAGTTCCAACAGCCTTCTGTCTTTCCACCTCCTATGCACCTCATCAAAGTACACTCTGCGGCTACAATAGTAGTTTCAGCCACTGAATAAAGAGCCGAACCATGAGTGCCACAATATGAATATCGGAACATTTGCAGATTGAATTACTATGTGCAATCTGATGGGTGCTTTCTCACTGGCCCTTGGAATTGCACTGGTAACGAGATGTCTGCTGCCAAACTCCCTTTACTATAATTTATGTAGATATAAATATTAGAAATGTAACTACACAGCCTACTCAATTCATTCAGCAATCACCCAGGAGAGTGTTCCAAATTAACACCTTACTTTAGTAGAGAAGCAAGTAAAGGTACTCTTCATTTTTACTCTCTCGCTCTCTCTCGCTCTCTCTCTGTCTCTCTCTCGCTATATATATATATATATATATATATATATATATATATATATATATATATATATATATATATATATATATATATATATATATATATTACCTACTGGCGGGTATATATAGTTAGGATTTTTTCTCTATGGGATTTTTGAAAATTCTATGTCTAATAACTTTGGCGTTTGTGGACGGAATTGGCTGAAATTTTCAGGAAAATGGAACATTTTGTTTCTGAGCAGCCCCTTGAAATTTGGGGAGGTTTTGTCAAGGGGGGGCCGAGAAAAAAGGGGGGTCCCAAAACGTGTTTTTAACATTGAGTTTTCCATAGGGCGGTTGGCCTCACTTTTAGCCCGAACGGCTGAATGGATTTCCACGAAACTTGGCAAAATTGTAGGGACTGGTAGCCCGATGTGCCTTTGCTAGGTCTCAATATATGTGCTTCAGTGGATTTTGAGAAATTAACGTTCAAAAAAAGATATATATCTGTAAGCGCGCTCTGGGCAGCGCTCCGGTTCGCGTACTTGACGCGTAACGGAACTTCGCGTAGCGAAGCTGATTGGCTCTCCGGTGTCTGTCAACATTCTAAACAGTCCGGAGCGGCCGCCATCTTGTCTCTCGGTAGGATTGAGAGACAAGAGGAGGCCAAAAGAAAGGGGGAAATGACCATAAGGGGGCATAGTAGATCCTCCCTGACCCCCTAGGTTTGATGTGGAGGCTTTAAAAGGGCCCCGCGGGGCAAAAAAAAAAAACAACATTTTTTTTGTTTTTTTGCGTGGGTAGCGCCCGGTTCGCGAACCGGGAAGCGTTCTGGGCAGCGTACTATAAGGAAAAAAGAATGATAGACTTTTCAAATACTGTATGTTAATTGATTGTTGGTTTTGTTGATTATTTTTTAATTTTTTTTATTTTTTAAGCAATTATTTATTATTGTAATTGTGTTTCAAAATTTAATAACATTTCTAACATTTCACTAGTTTATGAATTACATATAAAAATGATTAAAGACTCAAATAATTTTTTAATATTACATATAATTTTATTTTTCGGATTGTTTTTCAAAATTTAATAGAATGTCTAACATTTGACTGTCAGATATGTCCTCTTGTTGAGTGAACATAACTTCCCACATTTGACCGTCATCATAATGAAGTAAATGATCCACAGATTCTACACATTGAACTAATTCATGGTCCCGTGATTCATCCATGAAATCTGAGTCATCATTGTCCTCAATATCTTTTTCTGTGTTGTTCTCCAGAACAATTTCGAAGGAAATATTCTGCTCTCCTTCCATTTTCTTGCTGTAATTTGCATAAAAAATAAATATATCAGTAGAGATAGGGCACTGTTGGGTTTAAGTTCAGACAGGTACTTGTGAGTTTATAACAGAGAAGTAATCTATGGGCACTGTATGGTTTCAGGCGTGAAGTAGTACTATTAAAAAGTGCCTGTGAAGAAGCCTAAGTAAATTCATAATTATACCACAGAAACCTAAATCAATCAATAATTATAATAAAGAAGCCTTTCTCAATGTCTAACTCTTACAGAGGGATAGTATATAACTATCTGAAAATGTTTTCAAATTTATAAAATAATATCTCACCTTCTAAAAACAAGTTTAAGTTGTGAGTGAAATTGATCTTGCAATGTAGTTCAGGAAGTAGTAGTCAAAATGGCTGTGTTTCTCTCTCTTCCTTTATATATATTCAGGTACATAACCAATCAAATGTCAGGTAAAAAAAAGTAGAAAATGAAAGTAACATTTTAATTGGTTGTCAATTCCAACACTTCAGATGTGTTTTGTGAAGTAATTTACCTCAGGGTATTTAGAGAGGTCTACAGGCTAAATGGTTAAATGGAATTTCAATCAAATTTGTGAAAATGGTAGGGATTGGTATGTAGTATGAGCTAATCTATATTTGGTGAAATTGTCTCCAGTCGCTTTTCTGTAAACTACTTTTCCACCTTTTTTGATGGTGCGCTTCCCAGGGAGCGACCCGGTACGCGAACTGGCGAGCGCCCCGGTACGCGAACCTGAAGCGGTACGAGAGTCCACCATTTTGTGTTTCGGTTGAATTAAGATACAAGATGGAGGGCAAATATTGTTCAGAATGGGTAGAAGGGGGCACGGTAGACTTATCTTGACCCCCTGGGTTTTCTGAGGGTGGCTGAGGAGGCCCATATGTGCGAAAAAAAAACATTTTTTAAAAAATTTAGCGAGGTTAGCTCCCGGTTCGCGTACCGGGTAGCGCCCCAGGGAGCGTACTTTGTTGAAAATTAGTGAAAAAAGTTAGAGTAAAATAATAATTGTGAGTGATCAGATGTAGGGTAGCTCTGAGAAGAGCTTTTGGGTTTATGGTACATTTAGGTATTTATAAGTAGGTACCAATGCACAGTCTTAAATTCAGAGTGAAAATTCTGTTGCCCTCATCTGAGAAGTGAACTCCATCTCCTCTGTAGATATCTTGCATGTAGTAACGAGAGTTATTGTTGTACATGGAGCCCATTCCATGGTCTCTCATGTAAGCTGAAACAGATTTGTTTACATGCTTCCTCGACTTCTCAATTTGTGGACAAAATTGGTTTGACCACCTCCATTTCTGTCTTTGGCATATATTTGAATATACCAAGGCAGTCTGAGGAAAAAGTGCCATTAATTGCTCAAAGGTGTCCTTTAAAAGCATTTCCAGACCTACCCCAGTCAAAGTGCCCAAATCATTACCTCCACAGTGCACAATTAACAGGTCAGGTTTTGGCAAATGCATAAAGGTTTTCACCAATGGTATCAATTGGTGACATTTTAATCCTCTGTGGCCAAACCACTTAATTTCCACATCTTGTAAATTGAGGTTAGGTAAATTTCTGTTCTCAGCATACCTCTGAGCCCAATAGATGTAACTATGTCCAGCAATCCAGACAGAAAACATGGTGAGAGAAGTGTAAAGATGAGGCGGAGGCAGGAACTTCAATTGGAGATTTATTCAGGAAAAGAGAGCCGTCCAGCATGAAGGGGAGACAGGGCAGCTGCAACTGCCAAACAGGGAACACTGGGAGAGAATGCACAGTACATGAAGAACCCACAGGTGACATCTTTGGAGTTCCATTAGATATTGCATAATACAGATCACAAGTATTGTGTAATACAGATCACCACACACCTCCCCCCTTTCTAAAGGAGAAACAAGAAAAAACAAAAATGAAAGATGAATTAGATGTAGTCATGAAATCTGTTAGGTCTGACATTCAACCTTGAGCTTCTTCTAAGACCATTGTCAATTGGAACACTCGGGGTAGGAACAGTTGCACGTGAAGCGCAAGATGGATCTCTGGCAACACGAGAAGTGCTCCACCAATTACCATTAGACAATTTGACAGCATTTTTGCGAACTTCCACAACTTGTTGGGAATCAAGAAACTTGGAAAAGCCTTTCTTAACTGTGACAGGATTTTTGATCCTGACCCAATCACCAGCATGAATACTGTGGAAAGATCTTTTGGAATGTCTCATGTCGCAAGGCAGGGAGTTGGAAGATTTTTTGTTGGCGCAATCCCATGCCACTTCCAAGTCACAACCTTTGTGGAGACTTTTCACCATCCAAAAGGGAAGAGCTTGAGAAGAGGCTTTCCTTCCTCTCATCAATTCAAAGGGGGAAAAACCTGTTGCAACATGTGGAGAAATTCTGTAAGACCATACAAGATCTTTTACAGCTTGAAAAATACAGCTATTGGATTTGAAGGCGGCCTGCACACATTCAACAATAACTCTATTGAACCTCTCGGTTTTGCCATTGCTCTGAGGGTGATACAAAGGAGTTCTGGTATGTTTGATACAACAATTATTTAAGAATTCACTCATTTCCTTAGAGATGAATTGGACCCCATTGTCGGTGAGAATTTCTTCTGGACAACCCTCCCTTAGGAAAATTTTGGTTAGACAATCAATAACACTTTTAGAATTGGGAATATTGATAGGTTCAACTTCAACCCATCTAGAGAGGTGATCGACAAGAACCAAGAAGTACTTTGAGGTGTTGGGAAGAACATGGAATGGACCCAGAAAGTCCAGGCCAATTTTTTGCCAAGCCCTGCAGGGTGGGGGAACAACAGAATCACAAACACCTTCTAAAATAAGGACTTTGTCACTGGTGTTACAGCGTGTGCAAAGTTTGATAGCATCCACAATTTGATTGTCCATTCTTGGCCACCAGAAATTCGATCTGACATTTCTCTTAGTAATGGTAGCTCCTAAATGGCCAGAATGAGCATCAGCAATAATCTTTTCCCTATAAACAGAGGGAGGAATGAATTTATTGCCCCTAACGATTTTGCCACTTTCCAAGGAAAGTTCGGAATTGATTTTCCAATAAATTTGGAGTTCAGGAGAAAGGGATTTTTCTTTGGGCCAACCTTTCTGAATGAAGGAGACAACATCTCTAAGTACAGCATCATTCTCAACAGCATTAACCCAATCATTCTCAGCGAAAGAAATGGAAATTTGTGAAATGTTGGCTACAAAACACTCTTCAATTTCTGTTTCCCACTCATTTTCGTTAGGCTCTTGTATGGGTAACCTGGAAAGACAGTCAGCACGTTTGTTCTTGCCCCGAGGAATGTAGATAGCTTTAAAGTTGAATTCTAACAGTTTGGTGGAGAGTCTAGCCAACCGTGCGGTTGTGCGTTTGACGTTTCTGCCGGATAGAATGTCTACGAGAGGTCGATGATCAGTTTGAAGGACAAATGGTCTGCCCCATAAGTAGGATTTAAACTTTTCAACACTCCAAGCACAGGCCAGCAGTTCCTTTTCAATAACAGAATACTTACGCTCGACAGGGCGGAGAGTCCTGGAGGCAAATCCCACAGTAAATTCTTTACCATGGGCCATTTGTGAGAGAACAGCCCCAAGGCCATATTCACATGCATCAACAGTGACAAAAGTTTCTCTGTTCCCATTGAAAGGTTGAAGAGCGGGAGCTTTGGTGATGTGTTCTTTGATGAGCTGGAAACCTTTTTCACATTCATCAGACCAGCTGAAGGCGGCACCTTTTTTGAGTAGGAGTCTAAAGCATTCAGTGGTCTTGGCGTAGTCTCTCATGAATTTGGAGTAGAACTCACAAAGACCGAGAAAGGACAGAAGCTGTTCTTTGTTGGAGGGTGCAGGAGCTTCAATGATACTCTTGACTAGACCTGGTCTGGGTTTAATACCACATTCAGAAATGGTATGGCCAAGGTATTCTATTTCTCTGGTTTTGAATACACATTTACTTTTTTGAAGGGTTACACCTCTTTTTTCCAAGATGTTGAAAACTTTGTTAATGACTAAGTTGTGTTCATGTTCAGTTTGAGTGAAGATAAGAATGTCATCCTGGAAGACAACAACATTAGAGAGTTCTTCAAACATTTCAGACATGATACGCTGGAAAACAGCGGCGGCAGACGCCAACCCAAAGGGTAGACGACGAAACTGAAAAACTCCATCAGGAGTTACAAAAGCCGTGAGATGACGAGAGCGGGGATGTAATTCAATTTGGTGGTAAGCCGCCTTTAAATCAAGTTTAGAAAACCAAGTGGATGAGCCTACTTTAGCTATCAAATCTTCAATGCGAGGAAGGGGAAAGCCATCGACCCAGATAGCTTCATTGATACTGCGTAAGTCCACACACATCCTGAGATCGCCAGACCGTTTTCTGGCAAGAACAATGGGAGAAAGCCATAATGTGGATTCTACCTTTTCGATGATTCCTTGTTCGCATAATGACTTAAGGTGTTTGGACAAATCTTCTCTAATACTAAGAGGAACATTTCTAAGCTTGTGTTTGATAGGAGAAACACCATCTTTGACCTTGATGAAGTGTTGAAAATTGGTAATCTTGCCTAAGCGATCTTCAAAAATATTTTTATATTTGTGTTCCCAGAATTCACTATTGAAGATGTTGCAAACAGGGGTAGAGGATGCAGGGGAGAGATTGCATCCTTCAATGAATACAGGGTTGGGTAAGCCAGGTTTAATTGTGATACCAAATTCTGCCTGATGTATGAGTCCTAGGACATTGATACCACGTTTGGCAACATAGACTTTCCCCTTGATGGATTTGCCGAAAATTGAGATTTCGGCCAAGAAATAACCTAGAAGGTTGATTCTGCTTCCTTCAAAGGCCACAGAAAGGACATCAGGAGGAAGTAAACATTTAGTTTGCCAAAGGTGAGAATACTTCTCATAGGAAACAATAGTGATACGGGCACCTGTATCGACTAGTAGTAGGATATGGTGATTATCAATAGTGGTATCAACTTCAGGATCAGGGACAAGAAACGTATGACTGAGAGTATCATTGTCTTTCACTACAACAACATATTCCTGATTGGTCACATCACATTCAGAATGTTCATAATGTTCAGATAAAAACTCAAGGGGATTAGGATCTTGAGAGAAATCATTTTCACACATGACACTACGTACATTGCCTCTTCTACCCCTCATGCAGACCCTAGAAAAATGACCATTTTTTCCACACTGAGTACATTGTTGATTGGCAGCAGGACAATTCTTAAAATTGGAAGTATGGTAAGAAGAGCCACATCTATAACAGAAAGTACTTTGGTTGAATTGTCTATTAGGAGTAAGAGGTCTTCTAAAACTGGTGTTTCCCATTCTTTTGAAATAACCACGAGAGTCACGAGGAGTGAAATTAGGAGTCTTGGTGGGAAGAGGCAATCTAGTGGAAACAGCACCAGAAATGGAAGTGTTAGAAAGAGAAACTTCTAATTGTTTGGAGTCTTCTAAAGATGTTTCAATACTTTTGGCTATATCGATAGCCTTGTCGAGAGAAGGATCTTTGCAGGACAGTAATTTCCCTTGAATTTGTTTACAGGAACAGCGGGCAACAAGTTGATCTCTAATAAGTTGAGAGGTGAAATTGTCAAATTCACATTTAGACGCAAGTATTTTTAAAGCAGTAACAAAGGTGTCAATGCTTTCTTCAGGTTTTTGAGATCTGGTGAAAAATTTGTAGCGGTGTACAACCATGTTTTTAGTCTTAACAAAGTACTTGTCTAATTTGGCTATGGCTATTTCAAAATCATCAGGAGTTTCTCCAGTGGGTGGAACATAAATTGGGAGATGATCAAAAACATTTTGTCCTTCTACGCCAAGGTGATAGTACATTAGACTCTTCTTCCTTTCAGCACGGTACCTGAGACCGTCGATTGCTCCTAGGTAGGCCATGAAAGATCTTAGCCAAAGCTTCCATTCTAGGGGAGGATCTCCAGGAGTTTGAAGAAAAGGAGCAGGGGGAGATACGTTTTGCATGGCAAGGTCTTCTATTTTTTTTTATGTAGGAAGAAAAAAAATTTGTAAGGAAGCAAATAGTAAAATAACAGTGAAATTTTATGATAACCTGAAGAGAAAAAAAAACTTGTAAATATGGTAGCAGGTGAATTTTGTTAAAAGCAAAAAATTAAGCGAGTATATATGATGTGCTAAAGCTGTGTACATCAGCGAGTAGAGATTGAGTACTTGGCCATATAAGTATTGGTGTAGAAGATATGATCTAATATGGGCTGTGCGCATCAGCGCGAAAATGTAGATGTTCTTTTCTTTTTTTTTTTTTTTTTCTTTTTTTTTTTTTTTTTTTTAAGAAAGATAGTTGTGTGCTTGAGTTGTGCGCGTTAGCGCGAAAGTGTAGATGTTCTTCTCTTCTTTCTTTTTAAAAGCAAAATTAGCTGTGTGCTTGAGCTGTGCACATCAGCGTGATGAAGTGAAGAAGGGGCTGCGAGCGTCAAGCGGAAAAAATCTCAGAAAAAGCAGCCAGGATTGAAATTGACACGAAGCCTTTGTGACGTAGAGCGCTGAAGATGCGGAAGAACGTCGGTGATTGACACGGAGGAGAAGCGTCTCGACGTGCAGGTTGCTGTGGGCAACAAAGTGCGTGCTGGCGCTGGGCGGAGATGAGGATTCGATTACGTCATCATTACACGGCGTAACTTGTGGGAGGAACAACAAGCGGTGAGGAAAAACGCCAATGAGGTAATGGACGATCGCAGGCAGCGCTTGGATGGTGAGAACGCACACGGTGTAGGAAATGAAGGATGAAGCAACGCGCAGTGCCGGTAAGAGCAAAATCAGTCGGCAAAATGGAATCAAATGAACAGTTTGATGGAGTGCTGCGTGGCACGTAGCAAAGCTCGAAACTGACGATAGCCGGCAAATTGTAACAAAGGAGAATGGTAGCTGGGACGGCTCTCGGTAGATTGTAGGTTTGGAGAACAGCGCTTGGAAAATAATGGTAAAGGTACTCACATTGAGGTGGGTTGAAAATAATGTTCATAAAATCAAACCCGCTTAGCTTGATGAAGTTGAATTGTAGGTAGCAGTGACAGCTGAATAACAGCTGACCATCCTCAGTCGCCAATGTAAAGATGAGGCGGAGGCAGGAACTTCAATTGGAGATTTATTCAGGAAAAGAGAGCCGTCCAGCATGAAGGGGAGACAGGGCAGCTGCAACTGCCAAACAGGAAACACTGGGAGAGAATGCACAGTACATGAAGAACCCACAGGTGACATCATTGGAGTTCCATTAGATATTGCATAATACAGATCACAAGTATTGTGTAATACAGATCACCACAAGAAGGTTCTCCTGCAGTCAGATGAAGTGTGGCAATGAAATGGCAGTTGAAAAAATAAGAGTGTAAAATGAAAAAAACTGTGGAGTTTCTGTGTTAATGAAGCAGTAAGAGTGATTGGTGGATTTTGATTGCTGAAAACAGAACGTTAGGGTGCATGGATGAGTTCTTTGAAAGATGTATTTTGAGTGGTCAAGAAAAAATCATTAAATGAAAGAATGCATTGGATATGCAGGTGCACTGAGAGTTCAGAGTTCAATTGCAACATTGTTGTGTGAACTTGCAAACACCAGAGGTCTTCCAAGAGGTGGTTGCTATGCAAAAAAAGCAGAGAGGGCAGAGGGGGGAAGGGTTTTGATTTGAAAAAAGTGAGGGAAGAGTTTTGATTGGGTGACATGAGAGATATGTGTGAAGAATTACAGCATTTGTGTGCTTTTGATAGCTGCAGACTCTGGAGTGCATACCTTTTGCTCTGCTGAAGACAAATTGGTGTGTTTCTGAGACTGTTTTGAAACTCAAAGTATTTGCTAAGGTGAGAAAAGATTTCTTTAATTTAGATAGAGAATAGTGTGCTTTAAGGAGAAAATTATGAAGAAAGTTGTGTTTTTCAAATGTTGCTTTGTCTCAAGTGTTTTACAAATAGATTTTGTTTCTTTGAGAAATTGTAATTGGAGAAAATGTGAAGTATTAGTACTGACAGGGTTTTTATGTGCATAGGAGCTGTGGAGTGTTTTCAAAGTATGACTTGTAAATCGTTTTTGAGGAAAAGGAATGGTTTTAATATTTATGACAAGGACATAATGGTGTATGCTTCTTTATAAGGCAATTGAGTATCTCTGATGTTATTTTTCCCATTTTAATGTAAGACCTTTCCCTGTGGAGCAAATTGCTTGTAAATATGCTCACACCTGTGCATGGCAAATTTAGATTTTGAATGTTTGCGTTACATAGCCATGTTAAAAGTGACGCAAACATGCTGCAAAGGCAATCAAAAAACGCTTTGATGTGTCTTAAGGACATTTTAAGTCATTTCCCCATGTGGAGTGTTTTCAAATTATGACTTGTAAATCGTTTTTGAGGAAAAGGAATTGTTTTAATATTTATGACAAGGACATAATGGTGTATGCTTCTTTATAAGGCAATTGAGTGTCTCTGATGTTATTTTTCCCATTTTAATGTAAGACCTTTCCCTGTGGAGCAAATTGCTTGTAAATATGCTCACACCTGTGCATGGCAAATTTAGATTTTGAATGTTTGCGTTACATAGCTATGTTAAAAGTGACGCAAACATGCTGCAAAGGCAATCAAAAACGCTTTCATGTGTCTTAAGGACATTTTAAGTCATTTCCCCATGTGCAGTGTTTTCAAATTATGACTTGAAAATCGTTTTTGAGGTAAAGGAATGTTGTTAAAATTTATGTGCTCCATATGCCCCCAAATTTCTTTTTCAGGGGTGCAGCAGGGTGTTCTTGAGACACCCTTGCACCTTTGGAAAAACTCCTAATTTGCGATGAGCTAATTGCTAATCGCAAATTGCACCTTCATTGCTATGGGCCTCCTGGCCAATGGAAATGAAAGGGTAATTTGCAATTAGCAATTTGCTCATTGCAAATTAGGAATGGTAAAGAATCGCTATTTATTCCTTAAAATTCGCTATTTAGGAAATGCAAAATAGTTTGATGATACATATGGCGGTTCATCTCTAACAAGATAAGAAGCTTAGGGATACATTTATGATGACTGGCGCAATGAAGTGGACATCACTTACTTCATTGGTAGACCTTTACATGTATTATCTCCTCTGTATTCTTCATCAAGCGTAACTTTGATCTGCAATCCTGAGTAGGCCTCACCTTAAACAAACCTCTGGATAGGCCACACCTTATCGTCATCCTGAATTAATCATTTAAAATGCTAGGGACAGATTTATGATAGGTGTATGCCTCTTTTGCACCACTGTGCGTCACTTTTGTGATGCAGCGGCGGTGCAAAAGATTTGCTATGAGGTGACAAAATTACAAATTGATGCATTTAGGCAGATGTGTCATGGTGTAAAAAACACCGTGCCACATGAAACCGATGCAGCAGTGATGCAAAAGATGCACCATGTTGCAAGACAGGCCTCACTTGGGGCCATATGTATCAAGCTAATTAGCATTCGCAAAGGCCGAAATTCTGTGAATTTCGGCCTTTGCGAATGCTAATTACACAAATGGTATGTATCAAAAAAGTTTGATGCAAAATAAGGAATAGCAAAATTTGCTATTCCTTATTTTCCGATTGCACTGAAGGATTTGCAAATTTTGCAATTTCTTAAATGCAATGTATCAAACAAAAAATATGCAAAAAATGCCATTAAGGATTTGCAAATTACCACCAACTTCTAGTTGGTGGTAATTTGCGAATTCTTTTGAAAAGCTTTTTTTCCAAAAAACAAAAGGTGCCATATGACGCCCATACATGCCCTTAGGGCATGTATGTGCGCCATATGCCGCCAAATTTCATTTTCAGGGGTGCAGCAGGGTGTTCTTGAGACACCCCTGCACCCTTGGAAAAATTCCTAATTTGCGATGAGCTAATTGCTAATCGCAAATTGCACCTTCATTGCTATGGGCCTCCTGGCCCATGGAAATGAATGGGTAATTTGCAATTAGCAATTTGCTCATCGCAAATTAGGAATGGTAAAGAATCGCTATTTATTCCTTAAAATTCGCTATTTAGGAAATGCAAAATAGTTTGATGATACATATGGCAGTTCATCTCTAACAAGATAAGAAGCTTAGGGATAGATTTATGATGACTGGCGCAATGAAGTGGACATCACTTACTTCATTGGTAGGCCTTTACATGTATTATCTCCTCTGTATTCTTCATCAAGTGTAACTTTGATCTGCAATCCTGAGTAGGCCTCACCTTAAACAAACCTCTGGATAGGCCACACCTTATCGTCATCCTGAATTAATCATTTAAAATGCTAGGGACAGATTTATGATAGTTGTATGCCTCTTTTGCGCCACTGTGCGTCACTTTTGTGATGCAGCGGCGGTGCAAAAGATTTGCTATGAGGCGACAAAATTACAAATTGATGCATTTAGGCAGATGTGTCATGCTGTAAAAAAACCGTGCCACATGAAACCGATGCAGCAGTGAGGCAAAAGATGCACCATGTTGCAAGACAGGCCTCACTTGGGGCCATATGTATCAAGCTAATTAGCATTCGCAAAGCCGAAATTCTGCGAATTTCGGCCTTTGCGAATGTTAATTAGAGAAATGGTATGTATCAAACAAGTTTGATGCAAAATAAGGAATAGCAAAATTTGCTATTCCTTATTTTGCGATTGCACTGAAGGATTTGCAAATTTTGCGATTCCTTAAATGCAATGTACCAAACAAAAAATATGCAAAAAATGCCATTAAGGATTTGCAAATTACCACCAACTTCTAGTTGGTGGTAATTTGCGAATTCTTTTCAAAAAGCTTTTTTTCCAAAAAACAAAAGGTGCCCTATGACGCCCATACATGCCTTTAGGGCATGTATGTGCGCCCTATGCCCCCAAATTTCTTTTTCAGGGGTGCAGCAGGGTGTTCTTGAGACACCCCTGCACCCTTGGAAAAATTCCTAATTTGCGATGAGTTAATTGCTAATCGCAAATTGCACCTTCATTCCTATGAGCCTCCTGGCCCATGGAAATGAATGGGTAATTTGCAATTAGCAATTTGCTCATCGCAAATTAGGAATGGTAAAGAATCGCTATTTATTCCTTAAAATTCGCTATTTAGGAAATGCAAAATAGTTTGATGATACATATGGCGGTTCATCTCTAACAAGATAAGAAGCTTAGGGATACATTTATGATGACTGGCGCAATGAAGTGGACATCACTTACTTCATTGGTAGGCCTTTACATGTATTATCTCCTCTGTATTCTTCATCAAGTGTAACTTTAATCTGCAATCCTGAGTAGGTCTCACCTTAAACAAACCTCTGGATAGGCTACACCTTATCGTCATCCTGAATTAATCATTTAAAATGCTAGGGACAGATTTATGATAGGTGTATGCCTCTTTTGCGCCACTGTGCGTCACTTTTCTGATGCAGCGGCGGTGGAAAAGATTTGCTATGAGGCGACAAAATTACAAATTGATGCATTTAGGCAGATGTGTCATGGTGTAAAAAAACCGTGCCACATGAAACCGATGCAGCAGTGATGCAAAAGATGCACCATGTTGCAAGACAGGCCTCACTTGGGGCCATATGTATCAAGCTAATTAGCATTCGCAAAGGCCAAAATTCTGCGAATTTCGGCCTTTGCGAATGCTAATTAGACAAATGGTATGTATCAAACAAGTTTGATGCAAAATAAGGAATAGCAAAATTTGCTATTCCTTATTTTGCGATTGCACTTAAGGATTTGCAAATTTTGCGATTCCTTAAATGCAATGTATCAAACAAAAAATATACAAAAAATGCCATTAAGGATTTGCAAATTACCACCAACTTCTAGTTGGTGGTTATTTGCGAATTCTTTTCAAAAAGCTTTTTTTCCAAAAAACAAAAGGTGCCATATGATGCCCATACATGCCCTTAGGGCATGTATGTGCGCCATATGCCCCCAAATTTCTTTTTCAGGGGTGCAGCAGGGTGTTCTTGAGACACCCCTGCAGCCTTGGAAAAATTCCTAATTTGCGATGAGCTAATTGCTAATCGTAAATTGCACCTTCATTCCTATGGGCCTCCTGGCCCATGGAAATGAATGGGTAATTTGCAATTAGCAATTTGCTCATCGCAAATTAGGAATGGTAAAGAATCGCTATGTATTCCTTAAAATTCGCTATTTAGGAAATGCAAAATAGTGTGATGATACATATGGCAGTTCATCTCTAACAAGATAAGAAGCTTAGGGATAGATTTATGATGACTGGTGCATCACCAGGGATGTGCCAGTCATCCTGCGCCGCTGTTCCGCCACCCATGGTGTGCTGCATTTACAATGCGGCGCAGAATGGGGCAAAAATGGCACAGTTGCGTGACGCATCTGTGCCGTAAAAGTGGCGCATTGCTGCAGTTGTATCGCAAGTGCGATGCAGCTCCTGCAAGGCTCAGGGGTGCCCCATCTCCACAATGCTGCGTCAAGACCTATGCCTGTTTAAAGCAGGCGCAGGGTTTTGACGCAGCTTTGTCCTATCTGATTGTAAATGCGGCACACCATGGGTGGCAGAGCAGCGGTGCACGTTAACTGGTGCATCCCTGGGGATGTGCCAGTTAACATAAATCTGCCCCTTTACATTTAAGTATGTGCAGGGGACACAGAGTCGGTGAGGCTTATCCAAGGTTAAGAAGAGATGAGTCCTGTTCACAGAAAAATTGGACATAGGCTTCACCTCCTCAGGATCGCTGGACATGGCTAAATAATAGCTGCAAAATGTTACTCTTGTTAAACAATTTTACTATTATAATCTCTGAGATTTGTCTCTTACTCTGCAACATCTCATTGTTGTTATCTTTCTTTAAAGATAAAGACAACATCAACATGAGCGACAATCAGCAATCAGTTGATTTCGACCTCATCATTGAACTCGTAATTGAAACATCAGTGGATGTTGATCCCTTGGATGATTTAAATCCTGAGGATGAAGAATAACGTGATGAGGATGCAGATTTGTCAGAATTGTATGACATAGGATGGGAAGCTGACGTGCTTGAGCCTATGGAACTATAAACATTTATTTTAAAAATTTATAATAAATAAAAAGTAAAAATGTAAACCGTTTAATTTAAAAATAAAGACACCTTCAAAAACAGGTTATGTGTAGTGTCTTCAATAAAATATTGAAATATGCTCATAAAATTAGATCAGATTCACATATAAAACAGCACAGGTAAAATGAATATAAATTCCTTTTCTTTTCTGCTATTTGTGTATTCTAAATTTGCCAAGCACTAAAAAATCTTCTATGTAAAAATGTCAAGTAGTGTTTTAAGTTTTTGATTACTGTTATTGATTTACTGTTGGGTAATAGTGGTTAATAACATTTTTTAATATATTTTACCACAGATTCAACTGCAGATCATTTCAAGATTTCACCATGCCAACTAAAGAAAGACTGAGAAAGGCTGCAAAACGTCAAAGACAGCAGGTCAATGAAAAAAAGCAGCAGTCCTCTAACAAAAAGATTTCTCAAGTCACCAAGAAAGCACCGGGTAAGAGTACAAAAACATTCATAAGAAATATCTGTAGTAAAAAAAATATTACTACAGAAAATGTTTCAGTCCAGAAAAAGAGAAGCAATTCAAACGGAAAGGAAAGGCCAATGAAAAATGTTACTGCTAGAGCAAGAGATAACTCTGTGCATGATAGTAGAAGGAAACAACAGTTTAGGGACATTCGTAAACGAATGTTCCGCAACAGGATAATTGGCAATTTGTTAAAAAATATTAAGAAAGGTCAACAGAAAGTGGTTTTTTATAAGAGAAAAAAAATAGTTGAGAAAGTTATTGATCAGGCATTTGAAATTAAACGTAAGTTATTTATTTTGATAATCAATAGAATTAGGAAGCTAAACAAGGCAATTTATGATTTCAAAAGAAATAGTAGATGGAAGAGAATAGTTAATCGTAGTAATTTTTGTGAAGTTTTTTCTGGAGAATGGATGCATAGTTCAAGCTGTGAGGCATTTTTTAATGAGGAGAGTTATTTCCAGGATAATGATTTGGTGCATGCAGTTGACACCAGTGGTCGAGCTTATGAAGTGAAAGATGGTTGTCCAGTTGGAAAAGAAAAACTTGTGACAACAGAGGCAGAAGAGGTGTTAGGTAATGAGGTTTTAGGAAGACGTCCTAAGGGTCCTGTGTACACCTGGAAGTGTAGTAGTATTTGCAGTGTGCGACAGGATTCCATCAATTTGCTTTGTGATTTTGTACGGTCATTTAATAAGAAAAGTTTGAAGCAGAAAATGAAGTTGTTGCAAGAATTAGATCCTTGCAGAGTGAGAGAAGTGACAGGTTTGCATGGTCATTCACTGGCTTGTCTTTCCAGGAGAGTATGCCAGAGTGTTTTTCATCATTTCAGGATGCTAGCAGTGCATCATAATAAAGTGAGGAAATTAGTTAGAATGTTGTATTATGCTAAGAGTCCAGCAATTATGCTTAAACAATTATGCGCTGCTCTTTTGCATGGTTCTGAAATAGATGTGAAGAATATATGTGAAGAAATTGAGTTTTGTTACTTTGGAAGTAAAGAGGAGAATGTTGAAATTGACCAAGAAGAAGCGGGTAATGTGGAAGATAGTGTACAGGTTTCCAGTACAGATAATTTCCAGAGGGAAATTGCGACGTTTCAGGTCAAATCAAGTGAGAGGCCAAATTTCACTTGTGTGTGTTGTCGACGCACTTATTATAAGAATCAGACTAAGTTAGTGGATTTATATGCAAAAAGTGAAAGGGAAAATAATAGTGAATGGAAGGATTTCACAACATACTTGATGGTAGAAAATTGTTTTGATTTGGGATTGGATCAACGTGTGTGTACTTATTGTTGTAACAAATTAAATCAAAACCAGATGCCTGCTAGAGCAGTTCATAATAATCTGGAATTGGTTGAGATTCCTTCTGAATTGAAGGATTTAAATACTTATGAATCTATTTTGATTCAAAGTATCCATCCCTTTCAGGCTATTGTAAGAATGGAGCCAAAGACAGGGAAATTGCCTCCATCAGATTTACAGAGAGGATTAAAGGGAAGAGTTGTTTATTTGCCTCTAGATTTGAAGAAAAACATTAACACAATTGGAGTAGAAAAAGTGGAAGAGGAACCTCTGGTTATCTTAGTTAATGGGGTTCCGACAAAGAATAAGAAAATATGGCAAGATTTAGTGGATGTTAGGAAAGTTAAAAAGGCAACATTGTATTTGAAAAAAAATAATAAATACTATAAGAATGTATATGTTGCAGAAGAGGAAGTAAGTGAGGAAGAGGATAGCGATTTGTGTGCTGGTCAAATTGAGAAAGTAGAACCCTCTACTAGTGAAGAAATATATGAACATTATAGTGTTCATCCTTTGCATTCCAAGGAAGTCATGGGGAATGCTATTGAGTTGTTTCAAATGAAACAAGCCAAAGGGAGTCCCATTAGTGTTTGGGAGGAAAGTTTGGAAGCTCGGTGTTTCCCACAGCTTTTTCCAACAGGTCAGGGAGGAAGATATGATGAGCGACCTCCTCAAATTCCTGCTTCTGAATACCGGACTTTGCGATTGTATGCAGGAGATGCTAGGTTTCGACAATGCATTCCCTATTTGTTTCATCTCCTGTTTGAAAGCGATCTGTCTGGACTGTCATATGCAGTGAACCACATCTTGAAAAGTGGTATACACATGCAAAACATCTCGGCAAGTGACTTTATGGATAAAGTCAATGTCCAAGACAGTATTTTGGATTCTCACCTGATTAATCTCATGGCGTGTCAGCGTGGTACTAATGAGTACTGGTACCGTCGTCATGGTGATTTAAAATGTATGCTGAGGAACTTAGGAAATCCCACATGGTTCCTCACTCTGAGCTGTGCCGAGTATGGCTGGGAAGACTTACTTGAATTTCTACAAGAGGCAAATGCTAACATAGAAAACATCGAATTCAAGACACCCGGAGAATTGTGCTCTTTGGATCCAGTCAATGTATGTAGGTACTTCAATCATAGATTTGAAGCTATGATGTCTTTCATCATGAATAAGAAGAATCCACCTCTTGGAGAGGTGTTGGATTTCTTCTGGAGAAAGGAGTACCAAGCAAGAGGTGCTCCTCATATACATATGTGGCTGTGGATCAAGGATGCACCTAAATTTGGAACGGATCCAGAAGACTCAGTGATGAGTTTCATACAACAGTATTCTACGTGTGCTGTTCCAAACGCAAAGGAGAAGAAAAGCCTAAGAGAAAAAGTTCTACGTTTCCAAAGCCATCGATGTGGAAAGTACTGTCGTCGTAAATTCCGAAACAAGGACAAGTTCTACACCAAATGTCGTTTCGGCTTTCCACGACCGGTGATTTCTAAAGGAAGAGTGAACAGTTTGATGTCTTCGCTGCGACATAATGTGATGAAGAAATCACCTAAAAACACATACAATTTGAAGAGGAACGAAGAGTCCAAGTACATCAACGACTACAACCCGGTGATTTTGTCCATGTGGAATGCTAACATGGATATACAGTTTGTGGCTGATAACTGTATGGCTGTGGCTCGGTATGTGACATCTTACATCACCAAAAAAGAGAAGACAGAATTGAAGGATATGTGGGAGGACATTTCCCATGAAAAGAGCCTCAGCAAGAAGTTGTACAGTTTCAGTCTGAAGATGTTGTCGCATCGAGAAATCGGAGCTTACGAATGTTCCGACCGGTTGTCTTCAGCAAGTCTCTATGCCAAGTCCAGGAGTATCGTTTGGGCGAGTCTTGGTCTTGCTGCAACGCATAATCGAGTTCTCAAAACTGTGCGGGAAATTGAGTATTTGGCGGAAAAGGAGCCAAACAGTACCGACATTTTGAAGACCAACATGTTGGATACATATTATCCAAATCGAAGCAGTCACCTCGAGAATGTTTGTCTGTATGAGGTTCTGCAAAATTACATATTCAAGAGGAACATCAAAGAAGATACTGAGAAAGGAGTGTATGCTGTAATAGGAAGTGAGGGATGTCTGGTCAAGCAAAGAAAATGCCACTTGGTAAACCATCGAAAATTGAGTGGTGAATCTCCTGAAAAAAAGGAGTTTTTCTATTTAGCACTTTTGCAACTTTTCAAGCCTTGGCGTGCAGAAGAGGAACTGCTTGGAGATTTCCTCTGTTACGAAGACTCTTTCAATGCCGCCAAGGAGACCATAGAATGTCCTGCTTTTCCCAAATATGTAGAAATGTTGAATGCGGAAATTGAGCAGGAAGCAACGATTGCAGCCGAGATTGCCAGAGACAGTTCTCAGGACAGTCAGAGTTCTGCTTCATTGAGTCAGGATCCACTAGGAGGACCTGTTATCGAAAATGAAGCTTCCACTGCTATGAATGAAGTGGAAAGAGCCATGGCACATGCTCAGGAGGATGCGGTTAACTTAGAAGAGTTGGAAAGACAACTCAACGTTGAGCAGAGGAAAATATATGACGAAGTTACCATGCAAATTGATCATGGATTAAGTCATGAGAAGAAAGAGTGCTCATGTACGTCGTTGAAGCCTGTCCGACTGTACGTGAGTGGAGAAGCGGGAACTGGAAAAAGTTTCCTCATTAAAGCAATTTCATGTTATTTGCAGGAAAGGACAGAGTCATCGCTGTCTTGTGTTGTCACCGCTCCAACTGGACTGGCAGCACATAACATTAAAGGGATTACTTTACATCGTTTACTGATGCTGCCAGTGGAGCATGACAACAAATTACAATATCACAAGCTATCTGGAGATGCTTGTTGTGAAGTTTCAAGAATCTTGAGGAAAATGAAACTTCTTATCATTGACGAAGTAAGCATGGTTTCCAATGTCATGCTTGCCTTTGTGCATTTGAGAATGCAAGAAGTTCTCAAAACAGAGTATGATGTGTTATTTGGTGGCAAACACATCATTGTTTTCGGAGATCTTCTGCAGCTGACACCAGTGAAAGGGCAACCTGTGTTCAAAATGCTCACGCATGAAGATACCAGGAAGTGCCTAGGGAGCATTGGCAACGTCAATATATGGTTAAACTTCAATTATGCTGAACTGCATGAAAATATGCGTCAGGCGAAGGATGAAGTTTACAAGACTATTCTACAAGATGTTAGAATTGGAAAAGTGACCAAGCATGGGAAAGAAGCTTTACATGCACGATTACTGTCAAATTTATATCCAGAACAAGATGTTGTGCCTGAGAATATTTTTCAGAAAATTACTGAGAAGAAATCTGGAATATGTTTGATGCCAACTCTTGCAGAATGTGCCAAATTCAACAACAAAATGTTGCATTTAGAAAAGCAAGAGATTGTGAAACTGGAAGCTATTGACAGAGTAGAGCATATGGGATCAACAATTATTTTGTCTGAGAATCTGAAAACAAAATTGGATTCATTAGAGAAGAGTATATCTAAAACTGCAGGTTTTGAAAAGACTCTGAATGTGTGCTTGAACTGCCGTATAATTTTAAGAAGGAATTTACATGTTGAAAGAGGTCTGGTAAATGGATCAATGGGTAATGTTGTTGATTTTGTAAAATACAGAAATAGAGATGAAATTGAATTTTTAAAAATTAAATTTGATGGCATTGAGGAAGTACAGCTAATTGGTCGTTGTTCTGCTAGATTTTTGCTTGTAAAAGACTTATATGTTCGCCGTAAGCAGTTTCCTATTTGCTTGGCATATGCGGTGACAATCCATAAATCGCAAGGTTTAAGTGTAGACAGTGCATTGGTGAATATTGGCAGTTCTGTGTTCAAGGAGGGTATGGCATATGTGGCATTGTCACGAGTTAGAACTTTATCGGGATTGTACTTGATTGAGTGTGATTTCACAAACATTTGTGCGGATCTAGATTGTGTTAAGGAATACAATAGGTTAAGAAGAGAGTATGCGCCACATTTGCCTCAATATCCTTTGTTTGAGAAACGTGTGGTAGGCCGGAAACGAAGAAATGTGACCAATACTGGGGAGGTTGTAGCAAAAAGACGAAAAGTCGATGAACCTGAAATTATAAGCAGAAACAAAAAGGATTCTGTTGAAGATGTTGTTGGTTTTCAATTTGAAAACAGTTCTGGTGTCAACTGCTATGCTAATGTAGTGGTTAATGTTTTGTTTTCTCTAGAAAATGTAAAAGAAGAGATTGTGGTCAATTCTGATCAAAGATTTTGCAGTTTGTTAAATTCTGTCTTAGAAAAATGTAGCACTGATAGAACAAACATAGAAAGTGTGTCTGAAATTCGAAATCTGTTAGACAGATGTTCAGGCCAAACACAATTCTCTCAAAATACTCAGCAAGATTGTCAGGAGTTTTTAATGTATATGCTTGATGTATTGCATGCTGAAGGTGTAGATGTAGATCAGCTGTTTGGGCTTTCTTATCAATGGCAGCATGACTGCGAGAACTGTAGGGTATCAAGTACTACTAGTGTAGACTCAGAAAGATTTATATATTTAACTTTGCCAGACAGTAAATCAGTCTAGTTTAATAAGCTAGTAAAAGCAGCTGATCACAACATGGAGTGTAGCCAATGTAAATCTGAAATGATGTTCACATTATTTATACGAACATATGGCCAGTATGTCATTTTAATGTTCCAACGATGTAGGCCTGATGGAACAAAATTGACAACTTTAATTAAAAATTTTGTGGCTTCACAGTTGTCAATATCAGGAAGGACTTTTGTAACTGCAGCAATTATATATCATGACGGTCCTTCAATAACATCAGGACATTACACAGCTTATTTAAAGTCTAGAAATGGCTGGTCATTCTGCAATGATTCTGTTTTAATTTTCAAAAAAAAATTGCCGTATGACCTCAAAAACTCTTACCTGGTGTTTTTAAAACCAAAATTTTAGGGAAAGAATCTCGGGATGTGCTCTGAGGAATTTCAAGAAGTTCTAATGGCTCCTACACGATTTGGCCTTGAGGATAAGTGTAGTACAGAGACATAACTTCTTACCATAACACTGGACGTCATGGAGAAATAAGTGCACTTTGAATGAGTTCAGAAAAACTGTTTCTTTTTATAAGCTAATTGAAGCAGCCAATCAAAACATGGAGTAGAGGGAATGTAAGTCTGCAATGCTGTCTACTGTTTTACATTGCTTTGTGATTAAAAGTGATGTAGATAATTAAATAATTGTAGTAGTCATAGAGGTACTGTAAGTCTGCTTCATAGTAAGCAGTATCAGTGTCATAGGAAATGTAGAACATGACTGAGCAAGAAGGGGAAGATATTACTAGTCCAGGATTGTGAAAATGATCTTCAACATTTTAATTGTGAAAGTTGCGGAAATACAACATGACGGGATTGGCTTACAAGAATTCTAAGAGTTATAAATGGCTCAGACATGATTTGGCCTTGTGGAAACGTGTGGTAGAGAGCAAGAAGTCATTTATTGTATGTAACATGTTTTTCAAAACGATGGAGATTTTCTTTCAGAAAGTGGCGGTCTGAAATTAATAACAGCACAAATGAGTGTAAGCTGTTCATAGGACATCCTTCGACGTCATGGAAAGTAAGTTAACCTTAAGGAGTTCTGAATTCTGATTTGTTATGTTGTATGGGTTTTTTAAACACAATCATTTTGATTGTGTTTTTTTTCCCCGCTGTTATATGATGAATACCTTCAAGTCACTGTTTTTAGTGAAATTTGATACATTCTGAGAACAGCAAAAATAAACCATTTAACATGTATAATTAATTCTGTACTGTTTGCATTTATGATGTATATTTAGAACTGTGTAGGAGGCATGGAGAAGGAGAGGCTTCTGTAAGTGTCAAAGTTGTTGCATACAGTGCTCATATTCTACGTAGTCTTTCATATGATAGACTATATTTCCACAATGAGATACCTAAGCAAAGGAAACACAGGTGATATGATTGTGGAATGAGCAAAATAAATTGCACGTTTTTCAATTATATTACCTGTGTTTCCTAACATTACACATCACATTGTGTAGATGAGGTTTAGGCCTGTTCCTGGAGACAGAGGAGGTCTGACATTTGTTCAAGAGTGCAGTGGACATGAATCACTTCGTTGGTAGGCCTGCACATGTATTATCTCCTCTGTATTCTTCAACAAACCTAAATTCCATCTGCAACCCTGAGTAGGACTTACCTGAAACACATCTGTGGATAGGTTACACCTTATTGGCATCTTGAAACAATCATTTAAAATGTTAGGGTCAGATTTATGGTGGCCGTGCGCCTCTTTTGCTCCATTGTGGGTCACTTTTGTGTAAAAGATGCACCATGTTGCAAGATAGGTTTCAGTTCATCTCCAGAAAGATACCATCAGTTTAAAATGTATATAATTAGCACTGTGTAGGGAGCATGCAGAAGCTGAAGCTTTTGTAAGTGTCAAAGTTGTTGCATGCAGTGCTGCACTTCTGGGTACTGTTTAATATGCTGCACTACATCTGCACTATGAGATACCTAAGCCTAGGCAACACAGGTGATGTGATTGTGAAATGAGGAAAAGAAACTCCAAATTTTTAAATTACATCACCTGTGTTTCCTAAGTTTACGAATGACATTGTGCAGATGAAGTTTAGGTCTGTCCACGGACACAAAAGAGGTCTGGCCTTTGTTCAAGAGTGAAGTGGACATGACTTACTTCATTGGTAGGCCTTCACATGTATTATGTCCTCTGTTCTCTTCAACAACTCGAAATTTCATTTGGAACCCTGAGTAGGCCTCACCTCAAACAAACCTCTGGATAGGACACATCTTATTGGCATCCTGAAACAAACATTTAAAATGTTAGTGTCTTGCGACACTTTTGTGAAACAACAGCAGTGCAAAAGATGCACCATTTTTTAAGATAGGCCTCACTTCATCTGCATCAAGATACTGTTAGTTTAAAATGTATATCTTTAGGACTGTGTAGGGGGCCTGGAGAAGCAGAAGCTTCTGTAAGTGTCAAAGTTGTTGAAAAACTGTTTGTCCTTCAATCTTTTCCCTTGTCTTTTCTAATTTTTAAATACATGTTTTAATATTTTTCAAATGTTTGTTCTCTCTTTCACAGATTGAAAGTATAAAAACAAAAAGTGAGTAAGTTAATGACAATTATAAGGTAAATGTTTTGTACTCTTTTCGTTACATTTCTATCACATTCACCTACTAGTAGTTTGACAGCTTCATTTCTTTAACCCTCAGTTTCCTGCCTTTGCTACTTCCCTCATTCCTTTCTCTATTACCTACTTACTCTACTCCTTCCACTCCTTTTCTCAGTCCCTCTCTTCTCATAGTTCCTCACTCTTGTTCACTCACTCCGTCTCTATTACTCTTAGTGTCTTTGACTAATCACTCTTTCACTACTTGTTCATTATGCTTCTTCTGTGTAGTTGAAGCACACTAAGGGGCATATTATGAGCACAGCCAATAAAATTATTGCTGTTTTTATTGGCAGAAAAGTGTTGCAAAAGTTGTTTTAGCAGCAGTTTTCCGCCGCAAAAGCGGCTTTACCGACACACTTCTGCCGATAAAAGCTGCAAAACTTTTATTGCCTATGTTGATGATATGGCTCTATGTTATTTACATTTCTTTGCTGTTTCAATTAATCTTTTTCTGTTATTTTTTCTTTTTTGTTTTCTGTTTTTTCTCTCTGTTATTCCACATGTTTTACTCTGATTTTGAACATTCACTCACATTGTCCAAGAAACTCTTCTTTGTTATTGTTCTACTCTCTTTTTTTCTTTCACTTCCTTATCTATTTTGTTTTTCACAATTATACCCTCTTCCATCTTTTCTTTGGTAAATAGATCTATTAAACAGTATCTCTGGTTTACTCCCTATAGCTGTCTTTCTTTTAACATTGCTCTCTGTTTACTTCCCTTATACTTACTCTTCTTTTTTTTAATTTTTTTTATTTTTTTGGTTCGCTCCTGGTTCGCGAACCGGGAAGCGAACGGGGAAGCGAACTAAAAGAAATAGAGCTTGCCAGAGTGCTAAACATTCTAGCAATTTTTTTTTGAAAGGGGAGGTAGTTCTGAAAAGAACTTTTTTTTTAATGTTTTTGTTGTTTTATATTTTTTTTTTTTTGAACATTTTTTGTTTTTTTTGTATTTTTTGAAGTTTTATGTTTTTTTTTGTTTTTGATGGAGGGGAAACAACAAAAAACAGGCATTGAAAAGGGCTCAACAGGAGCAAAAAAAAAATTACTGTCTGGGGCGGTTAGGGCAATTGTGATTTACATAAGCTACGTTGATTAACGTAATGCTCATGTTACCACATGATAGCAATTCACCGCAGTACATACAAGTAAATTTGATATGCGCAAAATTCTCCTGGATGTTTGGCACGGTTTGCCGTGCCTCTGCTCCTGTCAACGATATTAGTGATGTTGACCTGGCCACAGGAGTTGTTGTTGGGTTATCTTGCATGTCACGTATCTCCGCCCGACTGTAGTTCAAAGGATGCCACCTGCTCATGTGACGATGCATTGTATAGTTTCCGTAGCTATATTTTTTGTCAGTGCCTCTGGATAACCGGTCTTTACAAATCAGGCAGGTGACATACCTAGCATTTACTTTTTTTTGCCCTCGAGGGAGTGAAAAAAACTGCCAAATAAAGCTGGCTTTCCGATGGGAAACCCGGGACACCTCCTGTAAGAACTGTGGTCCTTCGGTCTCCTCTTCCTCTAGTTCATCCTCTTCCTCCTCTGTCTGGCTGATAAACTGGGGAGGTGGTCCTCTCTTCCCATGAGGAGGTGGAGGTGGTGGTGGGGGTGCACCAGCTGAAGCAACTACTGAAGCCATTGCTCAACTCTGAAAAATGGTCTTCCTCTCACAAAGATGAAAGTCAGAGTGAGGAAAGAAGGAGGGGTTTTCATCATTTGGGAAAAACAATAGTTCTAAACCAATGAAAAGTGTTATTTTTAGGTCACCTGACCTAGCCTTACATCATTATGAAACCAAAAGTGAAATGAACCAATGAAAAGTTTTATTACCAAGTCACATGACCTCTCACGCTTATGTTACGCGCTGCGGAACGCGCCCCGGATCGCTTCCGGGTCACTGCGCTTCGCGCCTCGGTTCGCGCTCCGGAGCACTTCCGGGTGCGCTAACGCGGCGCGTCATAAGACGCATTACGCGGCAACGCGATACGTCGCGCTTTCGGGACGCGACGCGGATCGCTTCCGGGGAGCTGCGCTTCGCGTCTCAGTTCGCGTACTGGAGCACTTCCGGGTGCGCTAACGCGGCGCGTCATAAGACGCATTACGCGACAACGTGATACGTCGCGCTTCCGCGACGCGTCACGATGTTGATTTATAACGCGGCCGTTGCGCAAACGGAACGTTTACCGGTTCGCGGACTGGGTCGCGGCATCAAGATGAGCTAACGGGAAGCTTCCCGGTTCGCGAACCGGGAGCGAAGAAAAAAAAATATTAAATTTTTTTTTTATTAATAAACATATAAAATATATTTTTGGATTTAAAGAAGAATACATTTTACAGCTACAGATATTAGCTTTTAAAAAACCAATGAAATTCACTGAAAAAACCATAGGTTATAGACCATATACAGTTAGGAATTAGCATTTACAAAACCTTGAAAATTCACTGAAAAAACCATAGGTTATAGACCATATATAGTTAGGAATTAGCATTTAAAAAACCTTATTTTACTCACACAAAACCATTGAAATTCCATATATAGTTAGTAGTACTAACTATATATCGCGCACCCGCAATCCACTGCTGATCATGTCACATATTACATCATTCATGACATGGTCAGTGACATCACTGATGACATCACTGATGACATCTCAAATGACATCACTGATGACATCACTGATGACATCTCAAATGACATCACTGATGACAAAATCCAGTGACTGTGTATTTCTGTAAAGTTAAAATATGTCTTACATATTGAACAATGAGTGAATGTAGAAGTGTCTGGATGAAGGATTTAGTAGGTGCATGACTGACTGTATGAGTGAGTGGTTAAATGTTTCTCACTGAGTGCATGGGTTAGTGACTGAACTGTCTTAATTTGTGCATCATTATGTTTGTTGTTCTGTAAACTGCTGCATGTGTTGATCAGTAGCTATATGAGTAAGTATATGGGTTAGTGATTGGTTGCTCAAGTATTTGTATGGGAGACTGAGTGTGTGTGTGGCTGGCTGGGAGATGTGTGACTCTGTGCATAGATGTGTGAGCAGTTGATTCACTAGATGTATGGGTTCAAAAGTGCATGTGGAAACAGCTGTATGGGTGGTTGACTGTGTGCATGAGTGCATTGGTGAGTGAATGGATATCTCAGTGCTACATGTCAAAGTAAGTACATATGTAAAACACAGTACATGTGAGAGTTGGCATATATAAATAACTGTGCATAAGAGCCAGTGAATGTGTGAGTGGCTGTATGGATGATTGTGAACTTGTATCAGGGATTGTAAAAGAGAGTAAATATGTGTTAGTATATGTTTGAATAAGTAAGGTGTGTATAACTGTATAGTTGAGGAAATGGAGGTGTGATTGATTCTTTGCAAGACTGACTAGGTGTGTGAGTAACTTCATGGATGAGTGACAGTCTGTGAGTGTCTGTTTACACTGAGTGTATCTAAGGTTATATTAGAGTCTGAAGAGGTTCATCGTATTATCACATAAATGATATCATCAGTGATGTGATCAGTAATGTCAAATGAGATGTCATCAGTGATGTCACCAGTGATGTCATTTGAGATGTCATCAGTGATGTCATCAGTGATGTCATTTGAGATGTCATCAGTGATGTCACTGACCATGTCATGAATGATGTAATATGTGACATGATCAGCAGTGGATTGCGGGTGCGCGATATATAGTTAGTACTACTAACTATATATGGAATTTCAATGGTTTTGTGTGAGTAAAATAAGGTTTTTTAAATGCTAATTCCTAACTATATATGGTCTATAACCTATGGTTTTTTCAGTGAATTTTCAAGGTTTTGTAAATACTAATTCCTAACTATATATGGTCTATAACCTATGGTTTTTTCAGTGAATATATATATATATATAATATATATATATATATATATATATATATATATATATATATATATTACCTACTGGCGGTCGCCAGTAGGTATATATAGTTAGGATTTTTTCTCTATGGGATTTTTGAAAATTCTATGTCTAATAACTTTGGCGTTTGTGGACGGAGTTGGCTGAAATTTTCAGGAAAATTGAACATTTTGTTTCTGAGCAGCCCCTGAAAATTTGGGGGGGGGGGTTCTTCAAGGGGGGGCCGAGAAAAAAGGGGGGTCCCAAAACGCGTTTTTCCCATGTTAATTTCCATAGGGCGGTTGGCCTCACTTTTAGCCCGAACGGCTGAATGGATTTGCACGAAACTTGGCAAAATTGTAGGGACTGTTAGCCCGATGTGCCTTTGCTAGGTCTCAATATATGTGCTCCAGTGGATTTTGAGAAATTAACGTTCAAAAAAAGATATATATCTGTGACAGCGCTCCGGGTAGCGCTCCGTTTCGCGTACTTTTCGCGTTACGGAGCTTTGCGAAGCGAAGCTGATTGGCTCTCCGGTGTCTGTAAACATTCCAAACAGTCCGTAGCGGCCGCCATCTTGTCTCTCGGTAGGATCGAGAGGCAAGAGGAGGCCAAAGCGAAGGGGCAAATGACCATAAGGGGGCATAGTAGATCCTCCCTGACCCCCTAGGTTTGATGTGGAGGCTTTAAAAGGGCCCCGCGGGGCAAAAAAAAAAAATCGCTTTTTTTCGTGGGGTGCGCCCGGTTCGCGAACCGGGAAGCGGTCTGGGGAGCGTACTATGAGGAAAAAAGAATGATAGACTTTTCAAATATTGGATGTTAATTGATTGTTTGTTTTGTTGATTTTTTTTATTTCTTTGTTTTTTAAGCAATTATTTATTATTGTGATTGTGTTTCAAAATTTAATAAAATGTCTATCATTTCACTTATTTTCATTGAACATAGCTTGTAATGTTTGAGTGTGTAAAATGTCCTCATTTTCAAGGAGGACATCTACTGATTGCACACATTGCAGTAGTTCTTGGTCCCAAGTTTCATCCATAAATTCAATGTCATTTGGATCAATGATTTCTTGGTTGGTCTCTGCAAGGACAATTTCAAATGAAACGTTCTGTTCGCCTTCCATTTTGCCTGAAATTTGCATAAAAAAAATATATATTAGTAGAGATAGGGCACTGTTGGGATTAATTTTAGATAAAGGGGCGCCTTTATAAAAGACAAGCCTAACTCCATCCATAACTATAACAGAGAAGTCTATCTAAATCTATAACTACTACAGAGGGATAGTATATAACTATCAGAAAAAGTTTACCATATTAACTTAAAGTGCACAATATACTTCAGTTTTTAAAATAACAACTTACCTTTACAAAGAAGTTGAAGTTTTTAGTGAAAATCCTATTGAAATGTACACCAGGAAGTAGTAGTCAAAATGGCTGTGTTTCCTTCTCTTCCTTTATATTTAGGTACATAACCAATCAAATGTCAGGAAAAAAAAAATGGAAAAGAAAGTAACATTTTCATTGGTTGTCAATTCCAACACTTCAGATGTGTTTTGTGAAGTAATTTACCTCAGGGTATTTAGAGAGGTCTACAGGCTAAATGGAATTCCAACCAAATTTGTGAAAATGGTAGGGATTGGTATGTAGTATGAGCAAATCTATATTTGGTGAAAGTGTCTCCAGGCTTTCTTCTGTAAATTACTTTCCCACCTTTTTTAATGAAGCGCTTCCCAGCGTTACGGGAGTCCACCATTTTGTGTTTCGGTCGAATTAAGATACAAGATGGAGGGCAAATAATGTTCAGAATTGGTAGAAGGGGACACGGTAGACGTATTTTGACCCCCTAGGTTTTCTGAGGATGGCTGAGGAGGCCCATATGTGCGAAAAAAAACCCATTTTTTTTAAAAATTTCGCGCGGTTAGCTTCCGGTTCGCGTACCGGGTAGCGCCTCGGGGAGCGTACTTTGTTGAAAATTAGTGAAAAAAGTTAGAGTAAAATAATAATTGAGAGTGATCAGATGTAGGGTAGCTCTGAGAAGAGCTTTTGGGTTTATGGTACATTTAGGTACTTATAAGTAGGTACCAATGCACAGTCTTAAATTCAGAATGAAAACTCTGTTCCCTTCATCTGAGAAGTGAACTCCATCTCCTCTGTAGATATCTTGCATGTAGTAACGCAAGTTATTGTTGTACATGGAGCCCATTCCATGGTCTCTCATGTAAGCTGAAACAGATTTGTTTACATGCTTCCTCGATTTCTCAATTTGTGGACAAAATTGGTTCGACCACCTCCATTTCTGTCTTGGGCATATATTTGAATATACCAAGGCAGTTTGAGGAAAAAGTGCCATCAATTGCTCAAAGGTGTCCTTTAAAAGCATTTCCAGACCTACCCCAGTCAAAGTGCCCAAGTCATTACCTCCACAGTGCACAATTAACAGGTCAGGTTTAGGCAAATGCATAAAGGTTTTCACCAATGGTATCAATTGGTGACATTTTAATCCTCTGTGGCCAAACCACTTAATTTCCACATCTTGTAAATTGAGGTTAGGTAAATTTCTGTTCTCAGCATACCTCTGAGCCCAATAGATGTAACTATGTCCAACAATCCAGACAGAAAACATGGTGAGAGAAGGTTCTGCTGCAGTCAGATGAAGTGTGGCAATGAAATGGCAGTTGGAAAAATAAGAGTTTAAAATGAAAAAAACTGTGGAGTTTCTGTGTTAAGGAAGCAGTAGCAGTGATTGGTGGATTTTGATTGCTGAAAACAGAAAGTTAGGGTGCATGGATGAGTTCTTTGAAAGATGTAATTTGAATGGTCAAGAAAAAATCATTTTATGAAAGATTGCACTGGATATGCAGGTGCACTGAGAGTTCAGAGTTCAATTGAAACATTGTTGTGTGAACTTGCAAACATCAGAGGTCTTTCAGGAGGTGGTTGCTATGCAAAAAAGGCAGAAAGGGCAGAGGGGGGAAGGGTGTTGATTTGAAAAAAGTGAGGGAAGAGTTTTGATTGGGTGACATGAGAGATATGTGTGAAGAATTACAGCATTTCTGTGCTTTTGATAGCTGCAGACTCTGGAGTGCATACCTTTTGCTCTGCTGAAGACAAATTGGTGTGTTTCTGAGACTGTTTTGAACTTCATAAAGTATTTGCTAAGGTGAGAAAAGATTCATTTAATTTAGATAGACAATAGTATGCTTTAGGGAGAAAATTATGAAGAAAGTTCTGTATTTAAAATGTTGCTTTGTGTCAAGTGTTATACAAATAGATTGTGTTTCTTTGAGTTACATAGCCATGTTAAAAGTGACCCTTAAAAAAACGCTTTCATGTGTCTTAGGGCATTGTAAGTCATTTCCCGATGAATGTAGGTATATAATTGATTTATATGATGTGATTAAAATCGTTTTTTGAAAAATATTAGGTTTCTTGATATGTACTGCTAGAGCTTCATCGGTTGTTTGGGGCATATTTATAAGGCATTTGAGCCTCTCTGATGTTATTTTTCCCATTTTAATTTAAGACCTTTCCCCGTGGAGCAAGGTCTTTGTAAATATGCCCCCATCTGTGCTTGGCAAATTTAGATTTTAATTCTTTGACTAACATAGCCATGTTAAAAGCGACCCAGAAATGGTGCAAGGGCCTTAAAAAACGCTTTCATGTGTCTTAGGCCATTTTAAGTCATTTCCCCTTGAATGTATGTATATAATTGATTTATATGATGTGTTTAAAATCGTTTTTTGAAAAATATTAGGTTTCTTGATATGTACTGCTAGAGCTTCATAGGTTGCTTGGGGCATATTTATAAGGCATTTGAGTCTCTCTGATGTTATTTTTCCAATTTAAATTTAAGACCTTTCCCCGTGGAGCAAGGTCCTTGTAAATATGCCCCCATCTGTGCTTGGCAAATTTAGATTTTAATTCTTTGACTAACATAGCCATGTTAAAAGTGACCCTGAAATGCTGCAAGGGCCTTAAAAAAACGCGTTCATGTGTCTTAGGCCATTTTAAGTCATTTCCCCTTGAATGTAGGTATATAATTGATTTAGATGATGTGTTTAAAATCGTTTTTTGAAAAATATTAGGTTTCTTGATATGTACTGCTAGAGCTTCATAGGTTGCTTGGGGTATATTTAAAAGGCATTTGAGTTTCTCTGATGTTATTTTTCTCATTTTAATTAAAGACCTTTCCCCGTGGTTCAAGGTCCTTGTAAATACGCCCCCATCTGTGCTTGGCAAATTTAGATTTTAATTCTTTGACTAACCTAGCCATGTTAAAAGTGACCCAGAAATGGTGCAAGGGCCTTAAAAAATGCTTTCATGTGTCTTAGGCCATTTTAAGTCATTTCCCCTTGAATGTAGGTATATCATTGATTTAGATGATGTGTTTAAAAACGATTTTTGAAATCAATTAGTTTACTTGATATGTAGTGCTAGAGTTTCATAGGTTGCTTAGGGTATATTTAAAAGGCATTTGAGTCTCTCTGATGTTATTTTTCTCATTTTAATTAAAGACCTTTCCCCGTGGTGCAAGGTCCTTGTAAATACGCCCCCATCTGTGCTTGGCAAATTTAGATTTTAATTCTTTGACTAACATAGCCATGTTAAAAGTGATCCAGAAATGGTGCAAGGGCCTTAAAAAAACGCTTTCATGTGTCTTAGGCCATTTTAAGTCATTTCCCCTTGAATGTAGGTATATCATTGATTTAGATGATGTGTTTAAAAACGATTTTTGAAATCAATTAGTTTACTTGATATGTAGTGCTAGAGTTTCATAGGTTGCTTGGGGCATATTTAAAAGGCATTTGAGTCTCTCTGATGTTATTTTTCTCATTTTAATTTAAGACATTTCCTCGTGGTGCAAGGTCCTTGTAAATACGCCCCCATCTGTGCTTGGCAAATTTAGATTTTGATTATTTAACTTACATAGCCATGTATGCCTCTTTTGCATCACTGTGCGTCACTTTTGTGACGCAGCGGCGGTGCAAAAGATTTGCTATGTGGCACATATTTAAAAATTGATGCATCTAGGCAGATGTGTCATGCTGTAAAGTCCCGTGCGACATGAAACCGTGCAGCAGTGATGCAAAACATGCACCATGTTGCAAGACAGGCCTCATTTCATCTCCAACAAGATAAGAAGCTGAATCTTCTGTAAATGTCACAATTGTTGTATACACTGCTCAACTTCTGTGTACTCTTTGATATGCTAGAGTCCATCTGCACTATGAGATACCTAAGCAAAGGAAACACAGGTGATGTGATTGTGAAATGAGGAAAAGAAACTCCACATTTTTCAATTACATCACCTGTGTTTCCTAAGTTTACGAATGACATTGTGCAGATGAGGTTTACGTCTGTCCACGGACAAAGAAGAGGTCTGGCCTTTGTTCAAGAGTGAAGTGGACATGACTTACTTCATTGGTAGGTCTTCACATGTATTATCTCCTCTATACTCTTCAACAAGCGTAAATTTAATCTGCAACCCTGAGTAGGCCTCACCTTAAACAAACCTCTGGATAGGCCACACCTTATCGTCATCCTGAATCAATCATGTAACATGTTAGGGACAGATTTATGATAGGTGTGCGCCTCTTTTGCGCCGCTGTGCGTCACTTTTGTGACGCAGCGGCGGTGCAAAAGATTTGCTATGTGGCGACATATTTAAAAATTGATGCATCTAGGCAGATGTGTCATGCTGTAAAGTCCCGTGCCACATGAAACCGATGCAGCAGTGATGGAAAAGATGCACCATGTTGCAAGACAGGCCTCATTTCATCTCCAACAAGATAAGAAGCTGAATCTTCTGTAAATGTCAAAATTGTTGTATACACTGCTCAACTTATGTGTACTCTTTCATATGCTAGAGTACATCTGCACTTTTTCCCCGCTGTTATATTATGAATACCTTCAAGTCACTGTTTTTAGTGAAATTTGATACATTCTGAGAACAGCAAAAATAAACCATTTAACATGTATAATTAATTCTGTACTGTTTGCATTTATGATGTATATTTAGAACTGTGTAGGAGGCATGGAGAAGGAGAGGCTTCTGTAAGTGTCAAAGTTGTTGCATACAGTGCTCATATTCTACGTAGTCTTTCATATGATAGACTATATTTCCACAATGAGATACCTAAGCAAAGGAAACACAGGTGATATGATTGTGGAATGAGCAAAATAAATTGCACGTTTTTCAATTATATTACCTGTGTTTCCTAACATTACACATCACATTGTGTAGATGAGGTTTAGGCCTGTTCCTGGAGACAGAGGAGGTCTGACATTTGTTCAAGAGTGCAGTGGACATGAATCACTTCGTTGGTAGGCCTGCACATGTATTATCTCCTCTGTATTCTTCAACAAACCTAAATTCCATCTGCAACCCTGAGTAGGACTTACCTGAAACACATCTGTGGATAGGTTACACCTTATTGGCATCTTGAAACAATCATTTAAAATGTTAGGGTCAGATTTATGGTGGCCGTGCGCCTCTTTTGCTCCATTGTGGGTCACTTTTGTGTAAAAGATGCACCATGTTGCAAGATAGGTTTCAGTTCATCTCCAGAAAGATACCATCAGTTTAAAATGTATATAATTAGCACTGTGTAGGGAGCATGCAGAAGCTGAAGCTTTTGTAAGTGTCAAAGTTGTTGCATGCAGTGCTGCACTTCTGGGTACTGTTTAATATGCTGCACTACATCTGCACTATGAGATACCTAAGCCTAGGCAACACAGGTGATGTGATTGTGAAATGAGGAAAAGAAACTCCAAATTTTTAAATTACATCACCTGTGTTTCCTAAGTTTACGAATGACATTGTGCAGATGAAGTTTAGGTCTGTCCACGGACACAGAAGAGGTCTGGCCTTTGTTCAAGAGTGAAGTGGACATGACTTACTTCATTGGTAGGCCTTCACATGTATTATGTCCTCTGTTCTCTTCAACAACTCGAAATTTCATTTGGAACCCTGAGTAGGCCTCACCTCAAACAAACCTCTGGATAGGACACATCTTATTGGCATCCTGAAACAAACATTTAAAATGTTAGTGTCTTGCGACACTTTTGTGAAACAACAGCAGTGCAAAAGATGCACCATTTTTTAAGATAGGCCTCACTTCATCTGCATCAAGATACTGTTAGTTTAAAATGTATATCTTTAGGACTGTGTAGGGGGCCTGGAGAAGCAGAAGCTTCTGTAAGTGTCAAAGTTGTTGAAAAACTGTTTGTCCTTCAATCTTTTCGCTTGTCTTTTCTAATTTTTAAATACATGTTTTAATATTTTTCAAATGTTTGTTCTCTCTTTCACAGATTGAAAGTATAAAAACAAAAAGTGAGTAAGTTAATGACAATTATAAGGTAAATGTTTTGTACTCTTTTCGTTACATTTCTATCACATTCACCTACTAGTAGTTTGACAGCTTCATTTCTTTAACCCTCAGTTTCCTGCCTTTGCTACTTCCCTCATTCCTTTCTCTATTACCTACTTACTCTACTCCTTCCACTCCTTTTCTCAGTCCCTCTCTTCTCATAGTTCCTCACTCTTGTTCACTCACTCCGTCTCTATTACTCTTAGTGTCTTTGACTAATCACTCTTTCACTACTTGTTCATTATGCTTCTTCTGTGTAGTTGAAGCACACTAAGGGGCATATTATGAGCACAGCCAATAAAATTATTGCTGTTTTTATTGGCAGAAAAGTGTTGCAAAAGTTGTTTTAGCAGCAGTTTTCCGCCGCAAAAGCGGCTTTACCGACACACTTCTGCCGATAAAAGCTGCAAAACTTTTATTGCCTATGTTGATGATATGGCTCTATGTTATTTACATTTCTTTGCTGTTTCAATTAATCTTTTTCTGTTATTTTTTCTTTTTTGTTTTCTGTTTTTTCTCTCTGTTATTCCACATGTTTTACTCTGATTTTGAACATTCACTCACATTGTCCAAGAAACTCTTCTTTGTTATTGTTCTACTCTCTTTTTTTCTTTCACTTCCTTATCTATTTTGTTTTTCACAATTATACCCTCTTCCATCTTTTCTTTGGTAAATAGATCTATTAAACAGTATCTCTGGTTTACTCCCTATAGCTGTCTTTCTTTTAACATTGCTCTCTGTTTACTTCCCTTATACTTACTCTTCTTTTTTTTAATTTTTTTGATTTTTTTGGTTCGCTCCTGGTTCGCGAACCGGGAAGCGAACGGGGAAGCGAACTAAAAGAAATAGAGCTTGCCAGAGTGCTAAACATTCTAGCAATTTTTTTTTGAAAGGGGAGGTAGTTCTGAAAAGAACTTTTTTTTTAATGTTTTTGTTGTTTTATATATTTTTTTTTTTTGAACATTTTTTTTTTTTTTTGTATTTTTTGAAGTTTTATGTTTTTTTTTTGTTTTTGATGGAGGGGAAACAACAAAAAACAGGTATTGAAAAGGGCTCAACAGGAGCAAAAAAAAAATTACTGTCTGGGGCGGTTAGGGCAATTGTGATTTACATAAGCTACGTTGATTAACGTAATGCTCATGTTACCACATGATAGCAATTCACCGCAGTACATACAAGTAAATTTGATATGCGCAAAATTCTCCTGGATGTTTGGCACGGTTTGCCGTGCCTCTGCTCCTGTCAACGATATTAGTGATGTTGACCTGGCCACAGGAGTTGTTGTTGGGTTATCTTGCATGTCACGTATCTCCGCCCGACTGTAGTTCAAAGAATGCCACCTGCTCATGTGACGATGCATTGTATAGTTTCCGTAGCTATATTTTTTGTCAGTGCCTCTGGATAACCGGTCTTTACAAATCAGGCAGGTGACATACCTAGCATTTACTTTTTTTTGCCCTCGAGGGAGTGAAAAAAACTGCCAAATAAAGCTGGCTTTCCGATGGGAAACCCGGGGCACCTCCTGTAAGAACTGTGGTCCTTCGGTCTCCTCTTCCTCTAGTTCATCCTTTTCCTCCTCTGTCTGGCTGATAAACTGGGGAGGTGGTCCTCTCTTCCCATGAGGAGGTGGAGGTGGTGGTGGGGGTGCACCAGCTGAAGCAACTACTGAAGCCATTGCTCAACTCTGAAAAATGGTCTTCCTCTCACAAAGATGAAAGTCAGAGTGAGGAAAGAAGGAGGGGTTTTCATCATTTGGGAAAAACAATAGTTCTAAACCAATGAAAAGTGTTATTTTTAGGTCACCTGACCTAGCCTTACATCATTATGAAACCAAAAGTGAAATGAACCAATGAAAAGTTTTATTACCAAGTCACATGACCTCTCACGCTTATGTTACGCGCTGCGGAACGCGCCCCGGATCGCTTCCGGGTCGCTGCGCTTCGTGCCTCGGTTCACCCTCCGGAGCACTTCCGGGTGCGCTAACGCGGCGCGTCATAAGACGCATTACGCGGCAACGCGGTACGTCGCGCTTTCGGGACGCGACGCGGATCGCTTCCGGGGAGCTGCGCTTCGAGTCTCAGTTCGCGTACCGGAGCACTTCCGGGTGCGCTAACGCGGCGCGTCATAAGACGCATTACGCGACAACGTGATACGTCGCGCTTCCGCGACGCGTCACGATGTTGATTTCTAACGCGGCAGTTGCGCAAACGGAACGTTTACCGGTTCGCGGACTGGGTCGCGGCATCAAGATGAGCTAACGGGAAGCTTCCCGGTTCGCGAACCGGGAGCGAAGAAAAAAAAATATTAATTTTTTTTTTTTATTAATAAACATATAAAATATATTTTTGGATTTAAAGAAGAATACATTTTACAGCTACAGATATTAGCTTTTAAAAAACCAATGAAATTCACTGAAAAAACCATAGGTTATAGACCATATATAGTTAGGAATTAGCATTTACAAAACCTTGAAAATTCACTGAAAAAACCACAGGTTATAGACCATATATAGTTAGGAATTAGCATTTAAAAAACCTTATTTTACTCACACAAAACCATTGAAATTCCATATATAGTTAGTAGTACTAACTATGTATCGCGCACCCGCAATCCACTGCTGATCATGTCACATATTACATCATTCATGACATGGTCAGTGACATCACTGATGACATCACTGATGACATCTCAAATGACATCACTGATGACATCACTGATGACATCTCAAATGACATCACTGATGACAAAATCCAGTGACTGTGTATTTCTGTAAAGTTAAAATATGTCTTACATATTGAACAATGAGTGAATGTAGAAGTGTCTGGATGAAGGATTTAGTAGGTGCATGACTGACTGTATGAGTGAGTGGTTAAATGTGTCTCACTGAGTGCATGGGTTAGTGACTGAACTGTCTTAATTTGTGCATCATTATGTTTGTTGTTCTGTAAACTGCTGCATGTGTTGATCAGTAGCTATATGAGTAAGTATATGGGTTAGTGATTGGTTGCTCAAGTATTTGTATGGGAGACTGAGTGTGTGTGTGGCTGGCTGGGAGATGTGTGACTCTGTGCATAGATGTGTGAGCAGTTGATTCACTAGATGTATGGGTTCAAAAGTGCATGTGGAAACAGCTGTATGGGTGGTTGACTGTGTGAATGAGTGCATTGGTGAGTGAATGGATATCTCAGTGCTACATGTCAAAGTAAGTACATATGTAAAACACAGTACATGTGAGAGTTGGCATATATAAATAACTGTGCATAAGAGCCAGTGAATGTGTGAGTGGCTGTATGGATGATTGTGAACTTGTATCAGGGATTGTAAAAGAGAGTAAATATGTGTTAGTATATGTTTGAATAAGTAAGGTGTGTATAACTGTATAGTTGAGGAAATGGAGGTGTGATTGATTCTTTGCAAGACTGACTAGGTGTGTGAGTAACTTCATGGATGAGTGACAGTCTGTGAGTGTCTGTTTACACTGAGTGTATCTAAGGTTATATTAGAATCTGAAGAGGTTCATCGTATTATCACATAAATGATATCATCAGTGATGTGATCAGTAATGTCAAATGAGATGTCATCAGTGATGTCACCAGTGATGTCATTTGAGATGTCATCAGTGATGTCATCAGTGATGTCATTTGAGATGTCATCAGTGATGTCACTGACCATGTCATGAATGATGTAATATGTGACATGATCAGCAGTGGATTGCGGGTGCGCGATATATAGTTAGTACTACTAACTATATATGGAATTTCAATGGTTTTGTGTGAGTAAAATAAGGTTTTTTAAATGCTAATTCCTAACTATATATGGTCTATAACCTATGGTTTTTTCAGTGAATTTTCAAGGTTTTGTAAATGCTAATTCCTAACTATATATGGTCTATAACCTATGGTTTTTTCAGTGAATATATATATATATATAAATATATATATATATATATATATATATATATTACCTACTGGCGGTCGCCAGTAGGTATATATAGTTAGGATTTTTTCTCTATGGGATTTTTGAAAATTCTATGTCTAATAACTTTGGCGTTTGTGGACGGAGTTGGCTGAAATTTTCAGGAAAATTGAACATTTTGTTTCTGAGCAGCCCCTGAAAATTTGGGGGGGGGGGGTTCGTCAAGGGGGGGCCGAGAAAAAAGGGGGGTCCCAAAACGCGTTTTTCCCATGTTAATTTCCATAGGGCGGTTGGCCTCACTTTTAGCCCGAACGGCTGAATGGATTTGCACGAAACTTGGCAAAATTGTAGGGACTGTTAGCCCGATGTGCCTTTGCTAGGTCTCAATATATGTGCTCCAGTGGATTTTGAGAAATTAACATTCAAAAAAAGATATATATCTGTGACAGCGTCCCGGGTAGCGCTCCGTTTCGCGTACTTTTCGCGTTACGGAGCTTTGCGAAGCGAAGCTGATTGGCTCTCCGGTGTCTGTAAACATTCCAAACAGTCCGTAGCGGCCGCCATCTTGTCTCTCGGTAGGATCGAGAGACAAGAGGAGGCCAAAGCGAAGGGGCAAATGACCATAAGGGGGCATAGTAGATCCTCCCTGACCCCCTAGGTTTGATGTGGAGGCTTTAAAAGGGCCCCGCGGGGCAAAAAAAAAAAAAAATCGTTTTTTTTCGTGGGGTGCGCCCGGTTCGCGAACCGGGAAGCGGTCTGGGGAGCGTACTATGAGGAAAAAAGAATGATAGACTTTTCAAATATTGGATGTTAATTGATTGTTTGTTTTGTTGATTTTTTTTTATTTCTTTGTTTTTTAAGCAATTATTTATTATTGTGATTGTGTTTCAAAATTTTATAAAATGTCTATCATTTCACTTATTTTCATTGAACATAGCTTGTAATGTTTGAGTGTGTAAAATGTCCTCATTTTCAAGGAGGACATCTACTGATTGCACACATTGCAGTAGTTCTTGGTCCCAAGTTTCATCCATAAATTCAATGTCATTTGGATCAATGATTTCTTGGTTGGTCTCTGCAAGGACAATTTCAAATGAAACTTTCTGTTCGCCTTCCATTTTGCCTGAAATTTGCATAAAAAAAATATATATTAGTAGAGATAGGGCACTGTTGGGATTAATTTTAGATAAAGGGGCGCCTTTATAAAAGACAAGCCTAACTCCATCCATAACTATAACAGAGAAGTCTATCTAAATCTATAACTACTACAGAGGGATAGTATATAACTATCAGAAAAAGTTTACCATATTAACTTAAAGTGCACAATATACTTCAGTTTTTAAAATAACAACTTACCTTTACAAAGAAGTTGAAGTTTTTAGTGAAAATCCTATTGAAATGTACACCAGGAAGTAGTAGTCAAAATGGCTGTGTTTCCTTCTCTTTCTTTATATTTAGGTACATAACCAATCAAATGTCAGGAAAAAAAAAATGGAAAAGAAAGTAACATTTTCATTGGTTGTCAATTCCAACACTTCAGATGTGTTTTGTGAAGTAATTTACCTCAGGGTATTTAGAGAGGTCTACAGGCTAAATGGAATTCCAACCAAATTTGTGAAAATGGTAGGGATTGGTATGTAGTATGAGCAAATCTATATTTGGTGAAAGTGTCTCCAGGCTTTCTTCTGTAAATTACTTTCCCACCTTTTTTAATGGAGCGCTTCCCAGCGTTACGGGAGTCCACCATTTTGTGTTTCGGTCGAATTAAGATACAAGATGGAGGGCAAATAATGTTCAGAATGGGTAGAAGGGGACACGGTAGACGTATTTTGACCCCCTAGGTTTTCTGAGGATGGCTGAGGAGGCCCATATGTGCGAAAAAAAAAACATTTTTTTAAAAAATTTCGCGCGGTTAGCTTCCGGTTCGCGTACCGGGTAGCGCCTCGGGGAGCGTACTTGGTTGAAAATTAGTGAAAAAAGTTAGAGTAAAATAATAATTGAGAGTGATCAGATGTAGGGTAGGTCTGAGAAGAGCTTTTGGGTTTATGGTACATTTAGGTACTTATAAGTAGGTACCAATGCACAGTCTTAAATTCAGAATGAAAACTCTGTTCCCTTCATCTGAGAAGTGAACTCCATCTCCTCTGTAGATATCTTGCATGTAGTAACGCAAATTATTGTTGTACATGGAGCCCATTCCATGGTCTCTCATGTAAGCTGAAACAGATTTGTTTACATGCTTCCTCGATTTCTCAATTTGTGGACAAAATTGGTTCGACCACCTCCATTTCTGTCTTTGGCATATATTTGAATATACCAAGGCAGTTTGAGGAAAAAGTGCCATCAATTGCTCAAAGGTGTCCTTTAAAAGCATTTCCAGACCTACCCCAGTCAAAGTGCCCAAGTCATTACCTCCACAGTGCACAATTAACAGGTCAGGTTTAGGCAAATGCATAAAGGTTTTCACCAATGGTATCAATTGGTGACATTTTAATCCTCTGTGGCCAAACCACTTAATTTCCACATCTTGTAAATTGAGGTTAGGTAAATTTCTGTTCTCAGCATACCTCTGAGCCCAATAGATGTAACTATGTCCAACAATCCAGACAGAAAACATGGTGAGAGAAGGTTCTGCTGCAGTCAGATGAAGTGTGGCAATGAAATGGCAGTTGGAAAAATAAGAGTTTAAAATGAAAAAAACTGTGGAGTTTCTGTGTTAAGGAAGCAGTAGCAGTGATTGGTGGATTTTGATTGCTGAAAACAGAAAGTTAGGGTGCATGGATGAGTTCTTTGAAAGATGTAATTTGAATGGTCAAGAAAAAATCATTTTATGAAAGATTGCACTGGATATGCAGGTGCACTGAGAGTTCAGAGTTCAATTGAAACATTGTTGTGTGAACTTGCAAACATCAGAGGTCTTTCAGGAGGTGGTTGCTATGCAAAAAAGGCAGAAAGGGCAGAGGGGGGAAGGGTGTTGATTTGAAAAAAGTGAGGGAAGAGTTTTGATTGGGTGACATGAGAGATATGTGTGAAGAATTACAGCATTTCTGTGCTTTTGATAGCTGCAGACTCTGGAGTGCATACCTTTTGCTCTGCTGAAGACAAATTGGTGTGTTTCTGAGACTGTTTTGAACTTCATAAAGTATTTGCTAAGGTGAGAAAAGATTCATTTAATTTAGATAGACAATAGTATGCTTTAGGGAGAAAATTATGAAGAAAGTTCTGTATTTAAAATGTTGCTTTGTGTCAAGTGTTATACAAATAGATTGTGTTTCTTTGAGTTACATAGCCATGTTAAAAGTGACCCTTAAAAAAACGCTTTCATGTGTCTTAGGGCATTGTAAGTCATTTCCCGATGAATGTAGGTATATAATTGATTTATATGATGTGATTAAAATCGTTTTTTGAAAAATATTAGGTTTCTTGATATGTACTGCTAGAGCTTCATCGGTTGTTTGGGGCATATTTATAAGGCATTTGAGCCTCTCTGATGTTATTTTTCCCATTTTAATTTAAGACCTTTCCCCGTGGAGCAAGGTCTTTGTAAATATGCCCCCATCTGTGCTTGGCAAATTTAGATTTTAATTCTTTGACTAACATAGCCATGTTAAAAGCGACCCAGAAATGGTGCAAGGGCCTTAAAAAACGCTTTCATGTGTCTTAGGCCATTTTAAGTCATTTCCCCTTGAATGTATGTATATAATTGATTTATATGATGTGTTTAAAATCGTTTTTTGAAAAATATTAGGTTTCTTGATATGTACTGCTAGAGCTTCATAGGTTGCTTGGGGCATATTTATAAGGCATTTGAGTCTCTCTGATGTTATTTTTCCAATTTAAATTTAAGACCTTTCCCCGTGGAGCAAGGTCCTTGTAAATATGCCCCCATCTGTGCTTGGCAAATTTAGATTTTAATTCTTTGACTAACATAGCCATGTTAAAAGTGACCCAGAAATGGTGCAAGGGCCTTAAAAAAACGCTTTCATGTGTCTTAGGCCATTTTAAGTCATTTCCCCTTGAATGTAGGTATATAATTGATTTAGATGATGTGTTTAAAATCGTTTTTTGAAAAATATTAGGTTTCTTGATATGTACTGCTAGAGCTTCATAGGTTGCTTGGGGTATATTTAAAAGGCATTTGAGTTTCTCTGATGTTATTTTTCTCATTTTAATTAAAGACCTTTCCCCGTGGTTCAAGGTCCTTGTAAATACGCCCCCATCTGTGCTTGGCAAATTTAGATTTTAATTCTTTGACTAACCTAGCCATGTTAAAAGTGACCCAGAAATGGTGCAAGGGCCTTAAAAAATGCTTTCATGTGTCTTAGGCCATTTTAAGTCATTTCCCCTTGAATGTAGGTATATCATTGATTTAGATGATGTGTTTAAAAACGATTTTTGAAATCAATTAGTTTACTTGATATGTAGTGCTAGAGTTTCATAGGTTGCTTGGGGTATATTTAAAAGGCATTTGAGTCTCTCTGATGTTATTTTTCTCATTTTAATTAAAGACCTTTCCCCGTGGTGCAAGGTCCTTGTAAATACGCCCCCATCTGGGCTTGGCAAATTTAGATTTTAATTCTTTGACTAACATAGCCATGTTAAAAGTGATCCAGAAATGGTGCAAGGGCCTTAAAAAAACGCTTTCATGTGTCTTAGGCCATTTTAAGTCATTTCCCCTTGAATGTAGGTAAATCATTGATTTAGATGATGTGTTTAAAAACGATTTTTGAAATCAATTAGTTTACTTGATATGTAGTGCTAGAGTTTCATAGGTTGCTTGGGGCATATTTAAAAGGCATTTGAGTCTCTCTGATGTTATTTTTCTCATTTTAATTTAAGACATTTCCTCGTGGTGCAAGGTCCTTGTAAATACGCCCCCATCTGTGCTTGGCAAATTTAGATTTTGATTATTTAACTTACATAGCCATGTATGCCTCTTTTGCATCACTGTGCGTCACTTTTGTGACGCAGCGGCGGTGCAAAAGATTTGCTATGTGGCGACATATTTAAAAATTGATGCATCTAGGCAGATGTGTCATGCTGTAAAGTCCCGTGCGACATGAAACCGTGCAGCAGTGATGCAAAACATGCACCATGTTGCAAGACAGGCCTCATTTCATCTCCAACAAGATAAGAAGCTGAATCTTCTGTAAATGTCACAATTGTTGTATACACTGCTCAACTTCTGTGTACTCTTTGATATGCTAGAGTCCATCTGCACTATGAGATACCTAAGCAAAGGAAACACAGGTGATGTGATTGTGAAATGAGGAAAAGAAACTCCACATTTTTCAATTACATCACCTGTGTTTCCTAAGTTTACGAATGACATTGTGCAGATGAGGTTTACGTCTGTCCACGGACAAAGAAGAGGTCTGGCCTTTGTTCAAGAGTGAAGTGGACATGACTTACTTCATTGGTAGGTCTTCACATGTATTATCTCCTCTATACTCTTCAACAAGCGTAAATTTAATCTGCAACCCTGAGTAGGCCTCACCTTAAACAAACCTCTGGATAGGCCACACCTTATCGCCATCCTGAATCAATCATGTAACATGTTAGGGACAGATTTATGATAGGTGTGCGCCTCTTTTGCGCCGCTGTGCGCCACTTTTGTGACGCAGCGGCGGTGCAAAAGATTTGCTATGTGGCGACATATTTAAAAATTGATGCATCTAGGCAGATGTGTCATGCTGTAAAGTCCCGTGCCACATGAAACCGATGCAGCAGTGATGGAAAAGATGCACCATGTTGCAAGACAGGCCTCATTTCATCTCCAACAAGATAAGAAGCTGAATCTTCTGTAAATGTCAAAATTGTTGTATACACTGCTCAACTTATGTGTACTCTTTCATATGCTAGAGTACATCTGCACTATGAGATACCTAAGCAAAGGAAACACAGGTGATGTGATTGTGAAATGAGGAAAAGAAACTCCACATTTTTCAATTACATCACCTGTGTTTCCTAAGTTTACGAATGACATTGTGCAGATGAGGTTTAGGTCTGTCCACGGACACAGAAGAGGTCTGGCCTTTGTTCAAGAGTGAAGTGGACATGACTTACTTCATTGGTAGGCCTTCACATGTATTATCTCCTCTGTACTCTTTAACAAGCGTAAATTTTATCTGCAACCCTGAGTAGGCCTCACCTCAAACAAACCTCTGGATAGGCCACACTTTATCGTAATCTTGAATCAATCATTTAAAATGTTAGGGTCAGATTTATGATAGGTGTATGTCTCTTTTGCGTCACTGTGCGTCACTTTTGTGACTCAGCGGCGGTGCAAAAGATTTGCTATGTGGCGACATATTTACAACTTGATGCATCTAGGCAGATGTGTCATGCTGTAAAGTCCTGTGCCACATGAAACCTGCGTCAGTTTTCATATAGGTGTTTTGTTGCAAGGTATGCATTAATTTGCATGAAAGCCCTGTAAAACTAACACAGTGAAATTTAGAAGATTTCACTGAGTCAGCTTTATAGCATTGCTGAATCAAATCCTTACGCCTGTTTGAAACAGGCATAAGAAGTGATGCACCATGCAATGTGAGGGTTCCTCCTGTGCATTGCAGTAGACATGTCGCGCTTATGACGTGATTCCTGCAATGTGCTGCTTTTGCGGCACAGATGCGTGACGCATCTGTGCTGTTTTTGCTCAATGGTGCTCCACATTGTAAATTCGGCACACTATGGGTGGCAGAGCAGCGGTGCACATTAACTGGTGCATCCGTGGGGATGCGCCACTTAGCATAAATCTGCCCCTGTACATTTAAGTATGAGCAGGGGACACAGAGTCGGTGAGGCTTATCCAAGGTTAAGAAGAGATGAGTCCTGTTCACTGAAAACTTGGACATAGGCCTCACCTCCTCAGCATTGCTGGACATGGCTAAATAATAGCTGCAAAATGTTACTCTTGTTAAACAATTTTACTATTATAATCTCTGAGATTTGTCTCTTACTCTGCAACATCTCATTGTTGTTCTCTTTCTTTAAAGATAACGACAACATCAACCATGAGTGACAATCAGCAATCAGTTGATTTTGACCTTATCATTGAACTTGTAATTGAAACGTCAGTGGAAGTAGATCCCTTGGATGATTTAAATCCTGAGGATGATGAAGAACATGATGAGGATGCCGATTTGTCAGAATTGTATGACATAGGGTGGGAAGCTGACGTGCTTGAGCCTATGGAACTATAAACATTTATTTTTAAAATTTATAATAAATGAAAAGTAAAAATGTAAACCGTTTCATTTAAAATTAAACACACCTTCAAAAACAGGTTATGTGTAGTGTCTTCAATAAAATATTAAAATATGCTCATAAAATTAGATCAGATTCACATATAAAACAGCACAGGTAAAATGAAGAAGAATTCCATTTCTTTTCTGCAATTTGTGTATTCTAAATTTGCCAAAGCACTAAAAAATATTCTATGTAAAAATGTCAAGTAGTGTGTTAAGTTTTTGATGACTGTTATTGATTTACTGTTTGGTAATAGTGGTTAATAACATTTTTTATTATATTTTACCACAGATTCAACTGCAGATCATTTCAAAATTTGAGAATGCCAACCAAAGATAGAATTAAAAAGGCTGCAAAACGTGAAAGACAGCAGGTCCATGAAATAATGCAGCAGTCCTCTACAAAAAAAACTTGTCAAGTCACCAAGAAAGTACCGGGTAAGACCACGAAATCATTCATAAGAAACATTTGTAGAAAAAAAAGTAGTAGTACAGAAAATGTTTTAGTCCAGAAAAAGAGAAGCAATTTAAACGGAAAGGAAAGGCCAATCAAAAATGTTACTGCTAGAGCAAGAGATAACTCTGTGCATGATAGTAGAAGGAAACAACAGTTTGGGGACATTCGTAGACGAATGTTCCGCAACAGGATAATTGGCAATTTGTTAAAAAATATTAAGAAAGGTCAACAGAAAGTGGTTTTTTATAAGAGAAAAAAAAAAGTTGAGAAAGTTATTGATCAGGCATTTGAAATAAAGCGAAAGTTATTTATTTTGATAATCAATAGAATTAGGAAGCTAAACAAGGCAATTTATGATTTCAAAAGAAATAGTAGATGGAAGAGAATAGTTAATCGTAGTAATTTTTGTGAAGTTTTTTCTGGAGAATGGATGCATAGTTCAAGTTGTGAGGCATTTTTCAATGAGGAGAGTTATTTCCAGGATAATGATTTGGTGCATGCAGTTGACACCAGTGGTCGAGCTTATGAAGTGAAAGATGGTTGTCCAGTTGAAAAAGAAAAACTTGTGACAACAGAGACAGAAGAGGTGTTAGGTAATGAGGTTTTAGGAAGACGTCCTAAGGGTCCTGTGTACACCTGGAAGTGTAGTAGTATTTGCAGTGTACGACAGGATTCCATCAATTTGCTTTGTGATTTTGTACGGACATTTAATAAGAAAAGTTTGAAGCAGAAAATGATGTTGTTGCAAGAATTAGATCCTTGCAGAGTGAGAGAAGTGACAGGTTTGCAAGGTCATTCACTGGCTTGTCTTTCCAGGAGAGTATGCCAGAGTGTTTTTCATCATTTCAGGATGCTAGCAGTGCATCATAATAAAGTGAGGAAATTAGTTAGAATGTTGTATTATGCTAAGAGTCCAGCAATTATGCTTAAACAATTATGCGCTGCTCTTTTGCATGGTTTTGAAATAGATGTGAAGAATATTTGTGAAGAAATTGAGTTTTGTTACTTTGGAAGTAAAGAGGAGAATGTTGAAATTGACCCAGAAGAAGAGGGTAATGTGGAGGACAGTGTACAGGTTTCCAGTACAGATAATTTTCAGAAGGAAATTGCCACGTTTCAGGTTAAATCAAGTGAGTGGCCTAATTTCACTTGTGTGTGTTGTCGACGCACTTATTATAAGAATCAGACTAAGTTAGTGGATTTATATGCAAAAAGTGAAAGGGAAAATAATAGTGAATGGAAGGATTTCGCAACATACTTGATGGTAGAAAATTGTTTTGATTTGGGATCGGATCAACGTGTGTGTACTTATTGTTGTAACAAATTAAATCAAAACCAGATGCCTGCTAGAGCGGTTCATATTAATCTGGAATTGGTTGAGATTCCTTCTGAATTGAAGGATTTAAATACTTATGAATCTATTTTGATTCAAAGTATCCATCCCTTTCAGGCTATTGTAAGAATGGAGCCAAAGACAGGGAAATTGCCTCCATCAGATTTACAGAGAGGATTAAAGGGAAGAGTTGTTTATTTGCCTCTAGATTTGAAGAAAAACATTAATGCAATTGGAGTAGAAAAAGTGGAAGAGGAACCTCTGGTTATCTTAGTTAATGGGGTTCCGACAAAGAATAAGAAAATATGGCAAGATTTAGTGGATGTTAGGAAAGTCAAAAAGGCAACATTGTATTTGAAAAAAAATAATAAGTACTATAAGAATGTATATGTTGCAGAAGAGGAAGAAAGTGAGGAAGAGGATAGCGATTTGTGTGCTGGTCAAATTGAGAAAGTAGAACCCTCTAAAAGTGAAGAAATATATGAACATTATAGTGTTCATCCTTTGCATTCCAAGGAAGTCATGGGGAATGCTATTGAGTTGTTTCAAATGAAACAAGCCAAAGGGACTCCCATTAGTGTTTGGGAGGAAAGTTTGGAAGGTCGTTGTTTCCCACAGCTATTTCCAACAGGTCAGGGAGGAAGATATGATGAGCGACCTCATCAAATTCCTGCTTCTGAATACCGGACTTTACGATTGTATGCAGGAGATGCTAGGTTTCGACAATGCATTCCCTATTTGTTTCATCTCCTGTTTGAAAGCGATCTGTCTGGACTGTCATATGCAGTGAACCACATCTTGAAAAGTGGTATACACATGCAAAACATCTCGGCAAGTGACTTTATGGATAAAGTCAATGTCCAAGACAGTATTTTGGATTGTTCCCTGATTAATCTCATGGCGTGTCAGCGTGGTACTAATGAGTACTGGTACCGTCGTCATGGTGATTTAAAATGTATGCTGAGGAACTTAGGAACTCCCACATGGTTCCTCACTCTGAGCTGTGCCGAGTATGGCTGGGAAGACTTACTTGAATTTCTACAAGAGGCAAATGGAAACATTGAAAACATCGAATTCAAGACACCCGGAGAACTGTGCTCTTTGGATCCAGTCAATGTATGCAGGTACTTCAATCATAGATTTGAAGCTATGATGTCTTTCATCATGAACAAGAGAAATCCACCTCTTGGAGAGGTGTTGGATTTCTTCTGGAGAAAGGAGTACCAAGCAAGAGGTGCTCCTCATATACATATGCTGCTGTGGATCAAGGATGCACCTAAATTTGGAACGGATCCAGAAGACTTAGTGATGAGTTTCATACAACAGTATTCTACGTGTGCTGTTCCAAACGCAAAGGAGAAGAAAAGCCTAAGAGAAAAAGTTCTACGTTTCCAAAGCCATCGTTGTGGAAAGTACTGTCGTCGTAAATTCAGAAACAAGGACAAGTTCTACACCAAATGTCGTTTCGGCTTTCCACGACCGGTGATTTCTAAAGGAAGAGTAAACAGTTTGATGTCTTCGCTGCGACATAATGTGATGAAGAAATCACCTAAAAACACATACAATTTGAAGAGGAACGAAGAGTCCAAGTACATCAACGACTACAACCCAGTGATTTTGTCCATGTGGAATGCTAACATGGATATACAGTTTGTGGCTGATAACTGTATGGCTGTGGCTCGGTATGTGACATCTTACATCACCAAAAAAGAAAAGACAGAATTGAAGGATATGTGGGAGGACATTTCCCATGAAAAGAGCCTCAGTAAGAAGTTGTACAGTTTCAGTCTGAAGATGTTGTCACATCGAGAAATCGGAGCTTACGAATGTTCTGACCGGTTGTCTTCAGCAAATCTCTATGCCAAATCCAGGAGTATCGTTTGGGCGAGTCTTGGTCTTGCTGCAACGCGTAATCGAGTTCTGAAACCTGTGCGGGAAATTGAGTATTTGGCGGAAAAGGAGCCAAACAGTACCGATATTTTGAAGACCAACATGTTGGATACATATTATCCAAATCGAAGCAGTCACCTCGAGAATGTTTGTCTGTATGAGGTTCTACAAAATTACATATTCAAGAGGAACATCAAAGAAGATATTGAGAAAGGAGTGTATGCTGTAATTGGAAGTGAGGGATGTCTGGTCAAGCAAAGAAAATGCCACTTGGTAAACCATCGAAAATTGAGTGGCGAATCTCCTGAAAAAAAGGAGTTTTTCTATTTAGCACTTTTGCAACTTTTCAAGCCTTGGCGTGCAGAAGAGGAACTGCTTGGAGATTTCCTCTGTTACGAAGACTCTTTCACTGCCGCCAAAGAGACCATAGAATGTCCTGCTTTTCCCAAATATCTAGAAACGTTGAATGCGGAAATCGAGCAGGAAGCAACGATTGCAGCCGAGATTGCCAGAGACAGTTCTCAGGACAGTCAGAGTTCTGTTTCATTGAGTCAGGATCCACTAGGACGACCTGTTATCGAAAATGAAGCTGCCACTGCCATGAATGAAGTGGAAAGAGCCATTGCACATGCTCAGGAGGATGCGGTTAACTTAGAAGACTTGGAAAGACAACTCAACGTTGAGCAGAGGAAAATATATGACGAAGTTACCAAGCAAATTGATCATGGATTAAGTCATGAGAAGAAAGAGTGCTCATGTACGTGGTTGAAGCCTGTTCAACTGTACGTGAGTGGAGAAGAGGGAACTGGAAAAAGTTTCCTCATTAAAGCAATTTCATGTTATTTGCAGGAAAGGAATGAGTCATCGCTGTCTTGTGTTGTCACCGCTCCAACTGGACTGGCAGCACATAACATTAAAGGTATTACTTTGCATCGTCTACTGATGCTGCCAGTGGAGCATGACAACAAATTACAATACCACAAGTTATCTGGAGATGCTTGTTGTGAAGTTTCAAGAGTCTTGAGGAAAATGAAACTTCTTATCATTGACGAAGTAAGCATGATTTCCAATGTCATGCTTGCCTTTGTGCATTTGAGAATGCAAGAAGTTCTCAAAACAGAGTATGATGTGTTATTTGGTGGCAAACACATCATTGTTTTCGGAGATCTTCTGCAGCTGACACCAGTGAAAGGACAACCTGTGTTCAAAATGCTCATGCATGAAGATACCAGGAAGTGCCTAGGGAGCATTGGCAACGTCAATATATGGTTAAACTTCAATTATGCTGAACTGCATGAAAATATGCGTCAGGCGAAGGATGAAGATTACAAGAATATTCTACAAGATGTTAGAATTGGAAAAGTGACCAAGCATGGGAAGGAAGCTTTACATGCACGATTACTGTCAAATTTATATCCAGAACAAGACGTTGTGCCTGAGAATATTTTTCAGAAAATTACTGAGAAGAAATCTGGAATATGTTTGATGCCAACTCTTGCAGAATGTGCCATCTTCAACAAGAAAATGTTGCATTTAGAAAACCAAGAGATTGTGAAACTGGAAGCTATTGACAGAGTAGAGCATATGGGATCAACAATTATTTTGTCTGAGAATTTGAAATCAAAATTGGATTCATTAGAGAAGACTATATCTAAAACTGCAGGTTTTGAAAAGTCTCTGAATGTGTGCTTAAATTGCCGTATAATTTTAAGAAGGAATTTACATGTTGAAAGAGGTCTGGTAAATGGATCAATGGGTAATGTTGTTGATTTTGTGAAATACAGAAATAGAGATGGAATTGAATTTTTAAAAATTAAATTTGATGGCATTGAGGAAGTACAGCTAATTGGTCGATGTTCTGCTAGATTTTTGCTTGTAAAAGACTTATATGTTCGCCGTAAGCAGTTTCCTGTTTGCTTGGCATATGCGGTGACAATCCATAAATCGCAAGGTTTAAGTGTAGACAGTGCATTGGTGAATATTGGCAGTTCTGTGTTCAAGGAGGGTATGGCATATGTGGCATTGTCACGAGTTAGAACTTTATCGGGATTGTACTTGATTGAGTGTGATGTCACAAACATTTGTGCGGATCTAGATTGTGTTAAGGAATACAATAGGTTAAGAAGAGAGTATGCGCCACATTTTCCTCAATATCCTTTGTTTGAGAAACGTGTGGTAGGCCGGAAACGAAGAAATGTGACCAATACTAGGGAGGTTGTAGCAAAAAGACGAAAAGTCGATGAACCTGAAATTATAAGCAGAAACAAAAAGGATTCTGTTGAAGATGTTGTTGGTTTTCAATTTGAAAACAGTTCTGGTGTCAACTGCTATGCTAATGTAGTGATTAATGTTTTGTTTTCTCTAGAAAATGTAAAAGAAGAGATTGTGGTCAATTCTGATCAAAGATTTTGCAGTTTGTTAAATTCTGTGTTAGAGAAATGTAGCACTGATAAAACAAAAATAGAAAGTGTGTCTGAAATTCGAAATCTGTTAGACAGATGTTCAGGTCAAACACAATTCTCTCAAAATATTCAGCAAGATTGTCAGGAGTTTTTAATGTATATGCTTGATGTATTGCATGCTGAAGGTGTAGATGTAGATCACCTGTTTGGGCTTTCTTATCAATGGCAGCATGACTGCGAGAACTGTTGGGTATCAAGTACTACTAGTGTAGACTCAGAAAGATTTATATATTTAACTTTGCCAGACAGTAAATCAGTCTCCTTTAATAAGCTAGTAAAAGCAGCTGATCACAACATGGAGTGTAGCCAATGTAAATCTGAAATGATGTCAACATTACTTATACGAACATATGGCCAGTATGTCATTTTAATGTTCCAACGATGTAGGCCTGATGGAACAAAATTGACAACTTTAATTAAAAATTTTGTGGCTTCGCAGTTGTCAATATCAGGAAGGACTTTTGTAACTGCAGCAATTATATATCATGACGGTCCTTCAATAACATCAGGACATTACACAGCTTATTTAAAGTCTAGAAATGGCTGGTCATTCTGCAACGATTCTGTTTTAACTTTAAAAAAAAAGTTGCCTTTTGACCTTAAAAATTCTTACCTGGTGTTTTTAAAACCAAAATTTTAGGGAAAGAATCTCGGGATGTGCTCTGAGGAATTTCAAGAGGTTCTAATGGCTCCTACACGATTTGGCCTTCAGGATAAGTGTAGTACAGAGACATAAGTTTTTACCATAACACTTGACGTCATGGAAAAATAACTGCACTTTGAATGAGTTCAGAAAAACTGTTTCTTTTTATAAGCTAATTCAAGCAGTCAATCAAAACATGGAGTAGAGGGAATGTAAGTCTGCAATGCTGTCTACTGTTTTATATTGCTTTGTGATTAAAAGTGATGTAGAGAATTAAATAATTGTAGTAGTCATAGAGGTAGTGTAAGTCTGCTTCATAGTAAGCAGTATCAGTGTCATAGGAAATGTAGAACATGAGTGAGCAAGAAGGGTAAGATATTACTAGTACAGGATTGTGAAAGTGATCTTGAACGTTTTCTTTCTGAAAGTTGCGGAAATACAAAATGACGGGATTTGCTTACAAGAATTCCAAGAGTTATAAATGGCTCTTACATGATTTGGCCTTGTGGAAACGTGTGGTGGAGAGCGAGAAGTCATTTATTGTATGTAACATATTTTTCAAAACGATGGAGGTTTTCTTTCAGAAAGTGGCGGGCTGAAAATAAAAACAGCACAACCGAGTGTAAGCTGTTCATAGGACATACTTCGACGTCATGGAAAGTAAGTTACTTTTGAGGAGTTCTGATTTCTGATTGGTTATGTTATATGGGTTTTTTAAACACAATCATTTTGATTGTGTTTTTTTTTCCCCGCTGTTATATGATGAATACCTTCAAGTCACTGTTTTTAGTGAAATTTGATACATTCTGAGAACAGCAAAAATAAACCATTTAACATGTATAATTAATTCTGTACTGTTTGTATTTATGATGTACATGTAGAACTGTGTAGGAGGCATGGAGAAGGTGAGGCTTCTGTAAGTGTCAAAGTTGTTGCATACACTGCTCACATTCTACGTAGTCTTTCATATGATAGACTACATTTCCACAATGAGATACCTAAGCAAAGGAAACACAGGTGATGTGATTGTGGAATGAGCAAAAAAAATTGCACGTTTTTCAATTATATTACCTGTGTTTCCTAACATTACACATCACATTGTGTAGATGAGGTTTAGGCCTGTTCCAGGAGACAGAGGAGGTCTGACATTTGTTCAAGAGTGCAGTGGACATGACTCACTTCGTTAGTAGGCCTGCACATGTATTACCTCCTCTATACTCTTCAACAATCCTAAATTTCATCTGCAACCCTGAGTAGGACTTACCTGAAACAAATCTGTGGATAGGTTACACCTTATCAGCATCTAGAAACAATTATTTAAAATGTTAAGGGCAGTTTTATGAAGGCTGTGTGCCTCTTTTACGCCGCTGTTCCGTCACTTTTGTGTAAAAGATGCACCATGTTGCAATATAGGCCTCAGTTCATTTCCAGCAAGATACCGTCAGTTTAAAATGTATATAATTAGGACTGTGTAGGGGGTATGGAGAAGCTGAGGCTTCAGTAAGTGTCAAAGTTGTTGCATGCAGTGCGTACTCTTTCATATGCTGGACTACATCTGCACAATGAGATACCTAACCAAAGGAAACACAAGTGATGTGTTTGTGAAATGAGCAAATGAAATTGCACGTTTTTCAAATACATTACCTGTGTTTCCTAACATTACGAATCACATTGTGCAGATGAAGTTTAGGCCTGTCCAGGGAAACAGAGGAAGTCTGAACTTTACTGGTTGGCCTGCACATGTATTATCTCCTCTATACTCTTCAACAAGTCTAAATTTGATCTGCAACCCTGAGTAGGCCTCACCTGAAACAAACGTCTGGATAGGACACACCTTATTGCCATCATGAAACAATCATTTAAAATGTTAGGAACAGTTTTATGATGATTGTGCACCTCTTTTGCGCTGCCATTGCGTCACTTTTGTGAGACAACAGCAGTGCAAAAGATGCACCATGTTCCAAGATAGGCCTCACTTCATCTGCATCAAGATACTGTTAGTTTAAAATGTATATCTTTAGGACTGTGTAGGGGGCCTGGAGAAGCAGAAGCTTCTGTAAGTGTCAAAGTTGTTGAAAAACTGTTTGTCCTTCAATCTTTTCCCTTGTCTTTTCTAATTTTTAAAAACATGTTTTAATATTTTTCAAATGTTTGTTATCTCTTTCACAGATTGAAAGTATAAAAATAACAAGTGAGTAAGTTAACGACAATTATAAGGTAAATGTTTTGTACTCTTTTCGTTACATTTCTATCACATTCACCTACTATTAGTTCCACAGCTTCATTTCTTTAACCCTCAGTTTCCTGCCTTTGCTACTTCCCTCATTCCTTTCTCTATTACCTACTTACTCTACTCCTTCCACTCCTTTTCTCAGTCCCTCTCTTCTCATAGTTCCTCACTCTTGTTCACTCACTCCATCTCAATTACTCTTAGTGTCTTTGACTGATCACTCTTTCACTACTTGTTCATTATGCTTTTTCTGTGTAGTTGAAGCACACTAAGGGGCATATTATGAACACAGCCAATAAAATTATTGCTGTTTTTATCGGCAGAAAACTGCTGCAAAAGTAGTTTTAGCGGCAGTTTTCTGCCGCAAAAGCGGCTTTAGCGACACATTTCTGCCGATAAAAGCTGCAAAACTTTTATTGCCTATGTTGATAATATGGCCCTATGTTATTTACATTTCTTTGCTGTTTCAATTATTCTTTTTCTGTTACTTCTACTTTTCTGCTTTCTGTTTTTTCTCTCTGTTATTCCACATGTTTTAATCTTATTTTGAACATTCACTCATATTCTCTAAGAAACTCTTCTTTGTTATTCTTCTACTCTCTTTTTTTTCTTTCACTTCCTTATCTATTTTGTTTTTCACAATTATACCCTCTTCCATCTTTTCTTCGGTAAATAAATCTATTAAACAGTATCTCTGGTTTACTCCCTATAGCTGTCTTTCTTTTAACATTACTCTCTGTTTACTTCCCTTATACTTACTCTTCTTTTTTTTTTTAAATTTTTTTTTGGTTCGCTCCCGGTTCGCGTACCGGGGAGCGAACGGGGAAGCGAACCAAAAGAAATAGAGGTTGCCAGAGTGCTAAACATTCTAGCAATTTTTTTATAAAGGGGAGGTATATCTGAAAAGAACTTTTTTTATTTATTTTTTGTTGTTTTATATTTTTTTTGTGTTTTTTTGGAGGGGGGGGAACAAAAATGATTCAGTACAAAGGGCTCAACAGGAGCAACCAAAATAAAAGAAAATTTAGTTTCGGGGACGTTTTGAACATTGATGATGTTCATATGCTGTATTTATTAGAGTAACACTCATCTGTCCACATGAAATTAATTTGCCACAATCTAAACATGTCATTTTAATTTTTCCAAAGTTCTTCTGAATATTTGGGACCGTTTCCCTTGCCTCTGATGCTGTCAGTGCCACTTCATTGGTGGATGTACTGGCAGGTCGGGGGTTGTCCACCAAATCTCTCATTTGTGCAGCACTATAATTAAGCGGGTGCCACCTCTCCATGTGTCGATGCATGGTATAATTACCATAACTATATTTTTTTTCGGTCCCTCTGGAGAGTTGTTCGTGGCAGATCAGGCAGGTAACGTATCTGGCATTTACTTTCTTTTCATGTGGAGGCAAAGAAAAAAATTGCCAAATAAAATTGACTTTAACATGGGACGTCCTTGGCATTTCTTTCAAAAAAACCCTTGTCCCTTGCTCCTGTTCCTCGTCTTCCTCTTCTTCCTCCTCTTGTTGGAAGATGACCTGGCCAGTTGGACCTCTCTTCTTTCGTGGTGGTGGACGTGGTGGGGAGCCACCAGCTGCAGCTACTACAGATGCCATGAGTAAGCACGCAAAAACAGGTCTTTCTCTCATAAAAATGAAAGTCGGAGTGAAGAAAAAAAGTGGGACTTTCATCATTTGGGAAAAAAAATTTTGTAAACCAATGAAAAGTGATTATTTTACGTCATATGATCAAACGTTCCATCATTAGGAAACTAAAAGTAAAATGAACCAATGAAAAGTTTTATGAACTAGTCACATGACCTGTTATGCTTACGTTACGCGCTCCGCGCCGCGCCTCGGATCGTTTCCGGGGCTCTGCGTTTCGCGCCTTGGTTCGCGTTCCAGAGCGCTTCCGGGTGCGCTAACGAAGGGTGTCATAAGGCGCATTAAGCAGTAACGCGATACGTTGCGATTACGCAATGCGTCACGATGTGGCTTTCTAACGTGGTCAGTGGGGGCTGTTTGAGGATCTGACTGCATTGGAAAGCAATGTGATGCTGTGCGTCGCCCCCAAGATGGAGGTTCCTCGGCTGCAGTGGGGCGCCCCTTGGTGTTTCACTCGCTATGCAGCTGAGTTGCGTGCGCACTTGCGGCGAATAGGCCGAAGGCAGCACAACGCGCCGAGATCTGGATGGCACTGAGGTGACGTCCAGCAAGTTGCCGCACTGGTGTGGCCATCCTACAATGCTGCGCCGAAAGTCGGCGTGGGGTGCCCCGTTGGCCTGTGAGGTGGCGTCAGTAGCGGACCGATGTGTGAATAGGCCGGAACCAGCACAAGGCGCCAAGATCCGGATGGCACCGAGGTGGTGTCATAGTTGAGAGTTCTGAGCAGCGCTTGTAACACTGTCTGAAGCTTATTTGCACCTGCTGCAGCTTCACTATTGCCCTGGTGTGGCCTAAGATCGCCCATGACATAGGCGGCCGCCTCCCGGGGTCCGGCGGAACTTTTTTCCTTTTCCTTTGTGCATCTTGTCCCACAATCCGTTTGACATGAAGACACGACCAGGTCCCTGAATGTGTGCAGGAGGACGCTATTGATTGAATCAAAATGGCGGCTTCACACAAAGCTGACTCAAGCGTTGCTGCTGATGCTATACAGACAAAAACTGGTTTTCAGTTTGTACATTCTTCAGGATTTTTCCATCCAAGGCTGGTTGAGAGTTTGTAGAACAATGGCTTCAGATTTTCAACATACTACTCTTCAACATTCTTCCTAAATGTAACAATGTGAGACTCACTAGGAGAACGGTTTAGTGAGGGCCACAAACGGCTGTTTATCTTTCCTTTCAAAATGCTGCCAACAATATTTTTGGAATGGAAGACACCACAAGGCGCTGAGATTCGGTTGGCACCGAGGTGGTGTCCAGCAAGTTGCCGCACTGGTGTGGCCATCCTACAATGCTGCGCCGAAAGTCGGCGTGGGGTGCCCGAAGGGGGGGGGGGAGGCGGCGCAAACAAGCCTCTCCCGCCTCTCCAGGTTGAGGCACTTCATCTGCAGTGGAGCGCCGTCTAGCTGAGTTTCGCCCGCTCTTGCTGCTACAGCGACAGGCGGCTGCAACAGGACTCTCAAAATGGCGGCCTGTTCTTTGGATTTGGGCCTGGTCCACTAAAATGGCCCTGGGACACCCTAGAACTCGGACGCTTGAATTTTTTTTCCTTTCCTCTACATGCAAAAAAGGTAAATGCCCGGTACGTTACCTGCCTCATCTGCCACGATGTACTCTCCAGAGGAACCGAAAAAAAATATAGTTATGGTAATTATACCATGCATCGTCATATGGAGAGGTGGCACCGATTAATTATAGTGCTGCACAAAAGAGAGATTTGGAGGACAACCCCCGACCTGCCAGTACATTCACCAAAGAAGAGGAACTGACAGCATCAGAGGCAAGGGAAACGGTCCCAAATATTCAGAAGAACTTTGGAAAGATTAAAATGACATGTTTAGATTGTGGCAAATTAATTTCATGTGGACAGATGAGTGTTACTCTAATAAATACAGCATATGAACATCATCATAGTCGATGGTTGGTGGAGACATTTTGACTATATCCTGGACCTGCCCGTCCTCGCCCAAAATGGCGCCGGAATAAATGGGACTCGTAACTCCTTGTTGTGTACTGGTTGCACAACCTTGATATAACAAGATACGTATGCAGTTTTGAAGCACATGGCGGGCGGGGACGAGAATTGATTGAATATTTCGACATCCCTATTGATATTAAGTTCTGATGTGTTATTGATTACTGTACTATTGAAAGTTCGAATTAACGTCACCCATGGTACTTGCCCGCAAATGTATATCTAGATAATTTTATTGTAACTGGCCCTGTCGTATTTTAATTATAAAATGTACGTCCACCGATTCCGCAACTGTTAGACACCTTAGTTCTTGCAACCTAATGGCCCGCCCGTTACGTTCCTCTACAGTGTAAATGTCTCCTCATCATATACGATTACAGTTTGCTCCGTGGCCGGCCCACGTGGTTATAGGCCCGTATTTGTATACTGACATTTTCACAATAAAGGTTTTTAAAAGAAAACATGGTAGTAGTATTTACATTGGTAAAGTTTTTAATAATAGTCACTGTTTTCGAATCAGTAAAAGGCAAGTGAAATAAAGCAGTCCAATTACATGAAGGGTAAAAGGTATAATACGCAGGAACGCAGTAAAGATAAATGGTCAAGGGCTGTTGTGTTTTCTACTCCTGCAACATAAAGTGATCGATAAGAATCTGATATTCAGGCGTATCGGCGACTAAGACAGCAGGCCGAGCCTCTTTTGCTCAACGGCTCCGTCATGGGACGAAGAAACGCCCTTTTTCTCGAAAAAGGAATATATTTTACTTGCAGGACAGTTGTAAATTTTCCGGGAAAGTACATTAGCCTGGAACATTATAACATATATGTTTAAGAAAAAATAATGTTCGAAAGCAATAAAAAGCGTAATTTTTAGGTCATATGACCAAGCCTTTCATCATTAGAATAAGAAAAGTAAAATGAAAACCAATGAAAAGTTTTATTAACAAGTCACATGACCTGTTATGCTTACGTTACGCGCTGCGCGCCGTGCCCCGGATCGCTTCCGGGGAGCTGCGCTTCGCGCACCGGAGCACTTCCGGGTGCGCTAACGCGGCGCGTCATATGACGCATTACGCGACAACGCAGGTCCAGAATATAGTCAAAATGTCTCCACCAACCAGCGGTCGGAACACAACCCCTTTCAGCAGGCTAAATAGTTCTGTTAAATGACAACAGAAGGGACAGACAACAAGAACCATCAGTCAAAGAGGGGAGGGCAAGTTCTTCTCTACCGGGTCACGTTGGGGCGCTACCGGAACTGATCGAATTGGTAGTCTACAGTGTTTCTGGATGTTTCAGACTGAAGCTGACGTCAGCATGAGAGCACCACCATCTCGTAGCTCCGTCGTGGCCATTCCACGAGCAATCATGGCAGCCGCTCCCCACCAGAAGCCTGCGGGAGTCGGGGGCCCCCAAGACTTTTGTAGAATCTTCATGGCTGAGGGGACGCTTTTGAGAATGGAGCCCAAGCCCTAGCAGACAAGCGTCCGAGTTCCAAGGTGTCGCAGGGCCATTTTAGTGGACCACGTCCAAATCTGAAGAGCCGGCCGCCATTTTGAGAGTCCTGTGGCAGCCGCCTATCGCTGCACCGCAAGAGTGGGAGCAACTCAACTACATGGTGAGCGAGACGCTGTAGTCGCAAGAGCGGGCGGTAAACAGCTGAATAGCGGAAGAGGCACAGTGTAGCAAAAGCGGGCGGAATGGCAACTGAAACGGTAAAGGGGCGCCCCACTACAGCGTGTCTTCAGGTCAAACGGATTGTGGGACAAGGTCAAGAATGGAAGAGTCACCAAAAGGCAAAAAGTTCCGCTTGACCCCGGGAGCCGGCCACCTATGTTGGGGGCGATCTCAGGCCACACCAGGGCAACACGACTTGGGGAGGGGGCCGGAGCCAAGCGCCCCCTTCGAGTCCGCGCCATCACACCGTCCCTCGGGGGCCTCCGTCAAGCGGTTCAGGGAGGCACCGCATCACATTGTTTTCAAATGCAGTCACGTCCTCAAACAGCCCCCACTTACATTGAGAATGGTGTAGCTGTAGCAGGTGCAAATAAGCTTCAGACAGTCTAACAAGCACTCCTCAAAACTTTGAACTATCAGAGTGCATGAGTTTCATGCTCGATCGATTGAGCTAGCCGGATCGGGCAACAAAAAGTATAAAATAGTTATGTAAATAGTTATATAATAAAATGTTTTACCCTGTTACTTTGCTGGTGTGTTGTATCTATTTGTAATATTTGCATAGAGTTTATCGTTATTTTAGGCGGGGTGGGTGGCGGAGCCGAGCTGTCTTGCAGCCATCATGGTGTGGAGTTCAGTTCATCTCACTAGTTTCGTATTTCTCATGAGGGGTTGTTCCTAATGTTTCTATTTTAGCGAGGTCAAAAAGAGATCCCATTAGTGGCCTACTGATTTTGCTCGATTCCTTTTGTTTTTTTACACGATTTTTCACTATCTGCAAAGACTAAACAGAGTATTGCGACTCTGTGCTTGTTTGTAAATAGAGAATGAACCAAAGAGAACCAATTCTAAAATAGTAAATGCTTGGATAACAATCAATCAAATGGAGAGAGAAGCAGGCACGACGGATTACAATGGGGGCAAAGGCCTGCGTTAACTACCCTTCACTATCTGCAAAGAGAGAGTACTCCTAATAGAAATGAGGGGGGGGGGCAGCATTCAAAGCAGATCAGTGTGCATAAACACGAAAATGTTTTTACTTACCACGTACTTGACATTCGACAGCTAATGATATTTGCTATTAAAAAACCATTGAAATTCACTGAAAAAACCATAGGTTAGAGATCATATATAGTTAGGAATTAGCATTTAAAAAACCTTGAAAATTCACTGAAAAAACCATAGGTTATAGACCATATATAGTTAGGAATTAGCATTTAAAAAACCTTATTTTACTCACACAAAACCATTGAAATTCCATATATAGTTAGTTGCACTAACTATATATCGCGCACCCGCAATCCACTGCTGATGATGTCACATATTACATCATTCATGACATGGTCAGTGACATCACTGATGACATCACTGATGACATCTCAAATGACATCACTGATGACATCACTGATGACATCTCATTTGACATCATTCTTGTGCTAATACGATAAACCTCTTCAGACTCTAATATAACCTTAGATACACTCAGTGTATACAGACACTCACACACTGTCACTCATCCATGGAGTTACTCACACACCTAGTCAGTCATGCAAAGAAACAATCTCACCTCCATTTCCTCAACTATACAGTTATACACACCTTACTTATTCAAACATATACTAACACATATTTACTCTCTTATACAATCCCTGATACAAGTTCACAATGATCAATACAGCCACTCACACATTCAGTGGCTCTCATGCACAGTTATTTATATATGCCAACTCTCACATGTACTGTGTTTTACATATGTACTTACTATGACATGTAGCATTGAGATATCCATTCACTCATCAATACACTCATGCACACAGTCAACCGCCCATGTAGCTGTTTCCACATGCACTCTTGAACTCATACACCTAGTGAATCAACTGCTCACACATCTATGCACAGAGTCACACACCTCCCAGCCACCCCTACACAAACTCAATCTCCCATACAAATACTTGGGCAACCAATCAATAACACATATAGCCTCTCGTATAGCTAATGATCAACACATGCAGCAGTGTACATCACAACAGACATACTGATGCACACATTCAGACAGTTTAGTCACTAACCCATGCATTTAGTACGACACATTTATTCACTCACTCATACAGTCAGTCACGCACCTACTAAATCCTTCATCCAGACACTTATACATCCACTCATTCTTCAATATATCAAACATATTTAAACTTTACAGAAACACACAGTCACTGGATGATGTCATCAGTGATGTCATCAGTGATGTCATCAGTGATGTCATCAGTGATGTCATTTGAGATGTAATCAGTGATGTCATCAGTGATGTCACTGACCATGTCATGAATGATGTAATATGTGACATCATCAGCAGTGGATTGCGGGTGCGCGATATATAGTTAGTGCAACTAACTATATATGGAATTTCAATGGTTTTGTGTGAGTAAAATAAGGTTTTTTAAATGCTAATTCCTAACTATATATGGTCTATAACTTATAGTTTTTTCAGTGAATTTTCAAGGTTTTTTAAATGCTAATTCCTAACTATATATGGTCTCTAACCTATGGTTTTTTCAGTGAATATATATATATATATATATATATATATATATATATATATACATATATATATTCTCGTTGAATCAACCAAAGGTTTCAGGGGTGTTATAGTTAAGTTCAGAATTTACAAGTACAACACCATAGAAATTCAGCTGGTATAGGTAAGGTTATTTTAAGTAACGATGACTTGTACTCTAAAGTAACTATAATGTGTACCCTCTCAATACTGGCTCAGGGAGGGGGGCCACATGCCCCCTCCCCTTTATTTAAAATTTGGTCCTGGTGGTTAATATTGGCATGAGGAGGGAGACCACTTGCCCCTCTCCCCATAAACTGATATTCGACCCTGGGAGATGGGGTCATCGGGCCCCAAGAGTAGTTCATGGAGGGGGTCCCAAGAAAGCCCCTCTCCCCACATATTTATAAATAATGACCCTGGGCCCATCCTGGGTCATAATAAAAAAAAAACAACGCTGGGCGGCATTCCCTACCCGCCTCCCTTGTAGTTTAAAAAAAACCAATTGCAGGACAGGAGTCAATTAGTCCTACAATGGCTGCCGCAACATGTTCTTTCATGTTGTTGCAAGCCAATCAGAGCACTCTATAGAGAGGAGCCACAGGGGTAAAAAGCCCCCAAGGTCAATCAGAACACTCATTTTTTTTTTAATTGAGATCCCTGGACTCTTGTGAGAGACCCTCAAACCCAACCATCAAGATACACAAATATTTTTGTACCTTACGTTCTCCAAACCTTCCGAACAGATTACACTAAATCACAAATAAATACACTTTTTGGACCAAGATCTAGCTTTCTGCCAAATTTGGTGCAATTTCGTTCATTGTTTTTTTATGATATTGCATTCCTAAAAAGTCTAAGAAAAATGCATCTGGATTTGGCTTTTGGGACCTCCTTTTTCTCGCCTCCTGCTAGATGTATCACCCATCCTTTTTTTGGAAGGTTTCATGAAGATTTGACAAATGGTGCCAAAGTTCTTAAAAAACTTAAAAATGCATTTCCTATTGAAACACAAACTGGACTAGAACTGCCCAGCAGCACCCATCACTGGGCTATATGAATAAATATAAATATATTGGTGGACCCTAGATTCAGATGCAATCGGACAGGGACCCCAATTCTGGAATTCTCTGCCCACCAGTAAGAGACAAGAAACTGACCACATGCGTTTTAGGAAAAAGCTGAAAACTGGGCTTTTTAACATTTAGACATAGACTTTCTCAACCGGTGACTTCATAACCCAGCATCAAAAGACCTGATGGTGTACGCGCTCTTTAGACATTTTCTGCAACATAACATAACATAACATAACATAACATAACATAACATAATATAATATAACATAACATAATATAACATAAATATATATATATATATATATATATATATATATATATATATATAGAGAGAGATAGAGAGAGAGAGAGAGAGAGAGAGAGAGAGAGAGAGAGAAAGAGAGAAAGAGAGAGAGAGATAGCGAAAGAGAGAATACATGTTCTGTTAAACGTGAGACAAATTTATCTATTTTTATGTATATTTACTCACAGTTTTTCAATGCATTTTTTGAGAAATGTTTCTTATATGTGGTGTTTTTGTTGTTGATGAATCGGGACACTTACAAATAACTAAAAGTGAAATCAAATTGCTATCAGTAAAAAGAACTCAAAGTTCTATTTCAATCAGTAAAAAATAAGATTGTGTTCTTTAATTTTGACTATCAGATTAAGAGTCCAAATAATATTTTAGTGCGGCTGTTATAATTACATGGCAATGTTCTAAAATTAACTTTAATAAAATCGTGCTTAATTTTGTGTTCAGTCTTCGTGTCACTGTGTATAGCACGTGGTTTTTTAAATGAGAACGAAGGTTTTATTTCGATTTCCGTTGTACCAGGCCTACCCTTACCTGCAACAGCATTATCATTCGTTACCTCGAAAATCTTCTGAGTTTTACTTGAAAGGATCTGGCTCCCATATGAGGCTCTGCATTATTCTATTCGCAGTGTGATACGCCTTAATTGGTACCCATCGCTACATGGGTGCCAACTATGGGTACATTGGAATATGGAGAATTGTATCTATAATTCTCAAATATACTGACAGAAAAAATCTTTTGAGTTTTGACATATCTGAGTCAACCGCAGGGACAGTGAAGCTGGTTTTTGGCAGGTAAAGAAGTAAACATTTGCAGAATCAAATTTCCTGGTTCTGACGAGACCCGCCATCTGCTGCACTGCTGCCCGTGATAATAAACCGTAAGCACACAAATTGAAAATAATTGCAAACGATATAAGGCTCTCTCATGGCTTCCAGATTAAATACGATATCAGTTTTGGTAAACTAAACAGGGAGTGCTTGGCCTTTAGATTTATGTAAACTAGAGAAACATATCTGTCATTAAGAGTAACTATCTTATGACTACACACTGTTCTTATCCTGTTCAAAAGCCACTGACGATTCCGCAAAATTCAAGATGATCTAAATATGTTGACAACCAATAAGGAATATCATTTGTATGTTTTGATGACTGAAATTTAGAGGGCACTGGTGTTAAAACAAAGGTAAAATCGGCATGGCTACTGGTGTTTTCTGAATGTTCTGAATGAATTCGTAAATTCGATGGGATGCCTCATTTAGATAAACAAAATAATTAAGAAAAATATTTCCTTAGCATAAGCACTGTCCTACTACAAGAATAATTCTTCTGGTCACTCGATTCTAACGCCATCCTCGGATGATGGAATAAACAAGTTACATGAACATTAGCAAACTATTATGAATAAATAGGGTACAGTGAACTAGTGGAAAGTACTTAAAACGGATACAGTTTTTTGACTGAGTCGTGGAAGATTAATCAAGAAAAGCATAACCAACAACAACAATGGAAATGAACAGCAGGGCCCGACTAGAAACAGCAACCAGCCCCCTGCGGCCACAAAACCGGCCCCTACCCCTACGGCCCACCGGGGAAATGCCCGTGCCTGCTAAGGCCAGTCCGGCCCTGATGGACAGATCTGCTCGACTGTGTGCTGCAGAAATAATAAGCAGTGCAATGTGCAGGGGCATAACAAGGGTGACATCCATTTTGGAAAAACATGGCTTCCAGGCCCTAACTGAGGCCTAGTTAAGACTAGTCTAGAAAACCCAATTATATACATCCTACGTACTCATTTAAAGTACAATATTGTTATATTGGTGTACACACATATTAAAGTGTAAAACCACATTTTGCGTGTTGCAACTATTGCACAAAACATAAATGCACAAACAAATCCTCAGCTGAGCTGGGCATTGCTGTATGACAAATGGCAGCAGAGAGGTAAATCAGAGAGTTTCTCGAAACTCCAGTTGGTGATTCAGAGGGAAGGCACACATCTGAAAGATTGTAGAAGGAGCAACTGCTCCATGGGGGAATGTTTCAGGAAAACTCAGCTGTTTGTGATATGCATGTCCATCTGTCGGATCAAGAACCGTTGATATGTGGGCCAAGTTTACACAGAACAGATAATGGGCGGACTGATGAACAAATAAAACATTAATTCCAGTCACAGATCTGGGTTAAATCCATTATTTTTTTTGTTTGCCATGCCATTCCAGTTTGAATCCATGTGCAAATCAGTCTTGACACTGCTCCCCAAGGGCACAGTCCAACTTTTTCGATTTAAGTGGGATGGGTGTGCCCAGACATGGGTCCTGTGCTCACTATGCCACTACATTTAAGCTAGCCTGGCTGATATGAGGTGATACCCTGAAATTGGTTGCAATATGCTTGTTTTCCAGTCCAGGGCGGACCTGGCCTGGCAGTTCTGGCTAGGATGTTCCCATGGGGAGCAGGGTCAAGTCTGATTTGCATATGGCTTGGTCCTAAATGGGGTGGCATGGTGAACAAGAAAAAAACAATGGATTAAACCCAGATCTGTGGCTAGGGGCGAACGTTTAATTTGTTCTGCATTCTGTCCATTATTTGTGCGTTTTTATCCATGTTTAAATCACAGTCCTATGTCAGATGTTGTGGAATTGTACAGGGTTAATACAGCCTGTGTAAGATGAAATGAGGCAAAAAAATGTCAACTGAAGTAGAGGTTACTGAAGATGAACCCAGTCTGCTCAACGGTCCAAGAAGTCAGCTCTCCCCTCCTAAGTTGGTCCTTTGTGAGATTGTTTGTCTCATGCTGCTAGGGAATGTTTTTCTATGGTATTTATATGTAATTCTTCTGGGAGCTCATTATACCTGCATGACATTGTGCTACTGAATCTCTCCTAGCAGTGAAATATAGATAGAATTAGCATAAATAAATTAGCGAGTTGACCACTAAAAGTATGTCTCTGCTGCTGGGCAATCCTAGCCATTGATGTGAAGTACAAAGCAGCACCAATTTACTTGGTACCAACAGAGATGTGATGTGTCCTTGGGGTGTGGCTGCACAGGGAGGGCTATACAGACATATTGGGGTATAGCAGATCTCTTTGCATTGATATCACAGCACAGCTTCAAGACCATGGAGAGCACTGAGACTGGTGGTAGAGTGAGTAGTGCTTGAGGGGCTGCTTTCCTCACTGCTATGTTGCTCAGGTCAGACTGATGCTCTCAAGGGCTAGGGGGACCCCTATAATAAGGAAGTGGTATGGCATGGAGCACTCAGATCAGAAGCATTTAAAGCTTTGCAGACGTTCGAAGTTTTGCAAAGCATTCTTGGATACCACTCGTTTAAAATAGTTGTGGAGGTTTAGGTATATATTTGCTGGCAGCTCACATAGCATTATAATATGGCAATGTTTAAAATGTATTATGAAAGGTCCTTTACAAGTAAGTTGAAATTTGGTGGGGTGCCTGCCTAAACATGGACAGATGATGCAGTCCAAGGTCTCACTGCTAACCAGTGTCATATATTTTCTGCCTTGGCTGTAAGTTGCTGGAGCCATACAACCACTACTCCCTCATGCACATGGAAGTACTTACTGAAAAGGTTTTATAAACGTAAAGAGAAAAACAGGTTGCCATCTTCTAAGAAATTGCCACCAGTGCCAGCTTTAGCGTTGGTGGTGCCCGGTGTGACAATTTTTTTGGGTGCCCACTTCCCAGTGGCCTTGTTCACCACAGATTCCCACACTAACACCCCTGAGTGCCTCTGATCTCTCCATAGCCCCTTTCTCACATGCATTATATTTTTTTCATAGTGCTACTCATACCAGTTTAGGATGTCAAAATAATTTGCATCACACACACACATGATACAGAGACAATGAATCAGATGTGTGTACATCAGTCTATAGGAAATGTTACTTAAGATAAGGAGGATTACAAGGTGTAGAAAGCACATGTTATCCATACTAGTAGGCTGTATATTTTAAGAGTGTTTTGCCTGCAGAAGCACAAACTCAGAATTTAAACCATACCACAGTAGTTGGGGTTAGATTACTAATAAGAATGTATTCCTACCAAAACAACCCTTTTTAGCTACATTAGCATAATGAAAGACAGGGGAAAAACATAATGTTCTAACCTACACCTTGTTGCACGAAAACTGCTGGACAAACAATGAACTCTACAGCAGGTGCCTTTAAACCTGTAACATATTATTTTCAAAAAGCATTGCACCCTGGGGTAAGTGCCCTAAAGTCGGCCCTGGTTGCCACATTCCTTCATTCGAGTGTGCATGAAGTTCACTAGTACTTTTGCACAATAGAAGGATCTAAAAGGCTGTATCTTTTTTCCTCTAAAATGTGCTCCATTTTTGTTGACGTCCTTTCTCTCATCAATCCTGCTAATTCTTCTTGTAAGATGCCACTTTTTTTAAAGGTGCTACTTACATCCCTTAGAGTAATACATTGCTAGGGTCAATCAGATTTACTTTTCTTTCATCAGAAGTCATGACTAATTAATGCCTTTTTCTGCTAACACTAACTCCCATGTGTCCACATTGTAATTAACCTCTAGCTGGAATGGTTTATCAATGTTTCATTTAGGAGAGACAAGTGCTGCTCCTGTGATCCCATTCAGCATTGTCTATTCATAAGGCTTCTGCCTATGATGTTATCTTACCTCATAGCATTGTCCTGGGAGACTTACACCAGCCCAGGGGGAGTCATAGATTAGAAATATTGATCACTGCCAGTTTTCACCTTTCTTTTTATGGAGATTAAGCAAAAACTGTGGAGACTTCTATCTCCCTTTGTATGCGAACAGGTCTGAAGCAGTTTCTACATTGGGAGAGAAGCACTTTCAGTCGCTCAAACAATGCTGTTACTGTGATTAATCTACTTTACTGCTCTGGCTAGTGTTCTTCTACTGATTGATATATTTGTACTAGTTCGCACATTTGACTTAATAAATTATAAAATTATGTTTCTTGAATTGCACAACAAGGAATTACTTATTTGATCAAATGTTGGAAACCACTTTCAGGAAGTAATCAAATGGTTTTATGTTGGCCGTATTGTTATTGTTAACTATCTATGTATATATAAGCAGTTTTGAAATACATATATGTTACAGGAGTAACTCTTTTTATATTCCTACAAAGATAGAAGAGGGTTATACATCATACAATACCATTCATAAGACCACGTTTGTCATGGAGAGAAATATAGAAACAATAAACCACCCACTATAAATAGCGTGGGTGGTGTTAAGGCTTCACTCTGAAGACCGTAACTCTTCGGGCCTTATGAATTAGTTTTCCTTCAACAGAGCCAATGAGGGCTCAGTCTACAAAAAAAACTCAGGGGGATATGTACAATGAAGTGGAGGGGAGTGTCGTTAGCCTCCTGGGCTTAACGACATGCTCCGCCACTTCGGAAACGCAAGGCTGCACCATATTCACAAGAATGTGGTGCAGCCTTGCGTTTCCGCCTGCGATGGCTCTAAGTTTAACAACTTAGCGCCAATACTAGCACCCTTGCACCAGAGTGCAGAGGAGGATTGGTTATGTGTAGGAAGGTGCCCCTTCTTGCACATAAACAATTCTAAAAAGCCATTTTGTAACTTTCATGTGTGCTGCTTCATGCAGCACACATGAAAGTTACTAAACAACATTTTTTTAAAGGTTTGTTTATGTACAGGAAGGGGCACCTTCCTGTACATAAACACACCATGGCATTTTACTTTTTCCATGTGTGCTGCAAAAGGCAGCACACATGGAAAAAGAAAAAACGAGGAGAAATAATGCATTTCTCCCATTTCGCCAACTGAAGACCAGGATATTCTTCATCTTAATTTTGGTGCTGCCTCCTATGTACGCCACCCTTGTACATAGGGGGCAGCTTCAAAAATAATGGATGTTGCGGTGGAACTCCCACCACAACACCCACTGCATGCCCCTTTAACGCTAAACCTAGCATGAAAGGGTGCCTTATTACAAGGCAGCGTTGAGCCATGTTAAGAGGCTTAACACTGCCTTGTACATAAAGCAAGGCGCCTATCGCTACAGGAATGTCACAAAAAGTGGCATTCCCCTCGCGTTAGGGGCTTGTACATATGCCCCTGAGGGTTTCCCCATGTCTAAATATATATATATGAAGGAAAATCGCTCCGGAAAAGAGAGATTAGAGGCCAGAGAGGATTTCATGGGAAACAGCATGTTTATTCCAGCAGAAAAGTGGTGGTGGATGCATTTCGGCTACATGCCTTCTTCAGCGCCCAACACTTTAAAAGACTCATTCATTCCGGTATCCCAGTCCTGCTCCTCTTGAGGTCGAGTGCAACTAGCTCCTCCCCCTTGCTGATAGGGCTCACCTGTTGCGTGTTCGCTATGAGTGAGCAGAACTTCAACTCCCAGAATGCACAATGTGGATACAACTGGGTCGGCGGTGTGGGGGAACAAATGTCAGTGACAGCGAGCCTGTTGGTCTGTTGCAGGTAGTGGCGGGTGAAGCCCCAGAAGCATGCCGAAGTCCACATACAGCTCCCTTGGGTCCTCTCGAACTGCTGCAGCCCGTCCCATCAGGTAAGCAAGTGAGCAGGGACAGCCATGTATTCCATAACTCCCAACTGGCGATAAAATACCCCCAACTGCTCTTGCTGTCATGACGGTATTGGCGGACACCGGACGTTTCGGTACCCCGAATTTCCAAAATACTGCAAGCAGCATGATGCCAGTAACAGTCCAGGTCACTTGGAACAGCAGGGCCATCTGTGTTGCGCCTCTGGCCGGCGCAGTAAACATGAAGGAAAATCGCTCCGGAAAAGAGAGATCAGAGGCCAGAGAGGATTCCATGGGAAACAGCATGTTTATTCCAGCAGAAAAGTGGCGGCGGATGCATTTCGGCTACATGCCTTCTTCAGCGCCCAACACTTTAAAAGAGTCATTCATTCCGGTATCCCACTCCTGCTCCTCTTGAGGTCGAGTGCAACTAGCTCCTCCCCCTTGCTGATAGGGCTCACCTGTTGCGTGTATATATATATATATATACAGCTGAAAATCTTTGTTGAGCAGTGGAAGTCTATTTGGTGGACTGGTCAGATTTTTTTGTTCCTTATTAACAACGAGGGTCTAGGGTGTTAACATGTCTGAATTACAATTATATAAAGTAATCCCATCACTAATGTGATGTGTTAAACTGCCTAATCAGGCCGTCCTCCACTACCGCATACTTCCGGGTGTCCTGCTGATAATCGAATCAACACTTAGGAGAGAGGTGTATACACTTCCAGTAACATTACAACCAATTCCACTGGCTGAATTTCTTTTTCTTCTAATTGTCACCAGCAAGAGTTCTCACAGTCTCTGCACAGTGGCACAGGCGAAAGTGTTGAGCATGCCCTCTTTCTACATTTCTAAATGTTTCTATAGCAAAGCATTTAAAGAAATTAGAACGTATTATAAGTGCCCACTCTCTACTCAAACACTTTTACATTCCGGTAGGTGTTTTGCATGCCCCATTTCTATCAGAGTCAGGCAGTTAAATGAGGAGCATCCCCTCTGCCAGAACTGACACTCCATGAACACTATAGCAACCCAACTAACATGTCACAGGTCAGGATTAAAACAAGCATGCTTTAAAAGTGTGCGGCCATGGGAAGATAAGTAAAGGTCTAAAAAAAGCCATTAGATAAACCAAAAAGAAATGCTTTCAACAAGCAAGTTTTAAATGAGTGCAGCCTCTGGAAGATAAAAAAAGGTAAACAGTAAACGCTGTGCAGTCTTAACCTAATACAATAAGTTACACCCACCAAAGTGGATGAGAATGATACTTAGGCCACAGAATACTCATTAGAGAAACACACAAGGAACGACGAATAGAAACGGCTGAAAGGTAAAGTGGCAAGCACACAGACCAATAAGAAGACCAATAAGAAGTGAAAGCGTGATGTAAGATATATTAAATACAATAGATTTTACAAGTACAGCGCAATCACTTTGAAGGCGAAACCTAAAAACGATTCTAGGAATTTGGGAAGACCCCTCTTTGTATATGCCTGTATGTATATATTGGTTTGTAAGGTATGCAATTACTTGAAAGGTGTCCTATTGCTAGAACTGAATATGAAAAGGAAACCAGAAGAAACAGGAGCTCTAGAGAACAGCCACCTGGTAAAAGCTTTGTTAATTGATGGATTTTGGTTGATTGTGTGCATGGACGAGGTCCAGGTAGTGTAGTGTGTAGTGTGAGGACGTTTGCAGCATAAAGGGAGTACTTTTCTTGCCAGTTATACTCCCTCACTTAGTAACTTATTTACTCATGCACACTTACTCATTCATTAAACGTTCAGCAAATATTCTGCCAGGTTGAAAATCCGTGAACTAGAGTTCATCTCCAGAAACTTATCTCCACATTCCCTTACCAGAGAAATAAGATAACAACTTTTTATGAGCTTGACATTGCATCAGGTTTTGAGAGTTGGTAATTGGAGTTATATTGTGATTTTAATTACATGCTTCAATCTGAGAATTCTGAAACATTCAGTAGTTTCCAGAGACATTAGGGCCTCCTCACTGCTGAGAGACGTGCTGACATCAATGCCAGATGCTAAGTATCATATACAACAAAAAGCACAGAGATGTGCCTTCCAACTTTAGGCTCTGCAGGGAAGCAGTTGCATTCTGGATGAGCTTAAACTTCCTTAAACTAAACGGGGAGAAGACTGAGGTGTTGATTTTTGGCAGTAGTCCTGATATCTGGTCCGGCGATTGGTAGCCTGACTCGTTGAGCCCCTGTCCTTGCCCTGTCCCAGTTGGAAAGAATCTTGGCATCATGGTGGACAACTCTCTCATCATGAGTCGACAGGTGAGCAGGACAGTCTCCAACCTGTTTCGGGATCATTAGAACTTTAAAGAAAATGTCATCTTATCTTTCATTGGATTACCGTAAACAGGCTGTGGCCGCATTTGTGACATCCAGATTGGATTATTGTAATGCCCTCTATTTGGGCATTGAAAGAGGTCTGATTCAGCAGCTGCAACTGGTTCAGAATGCAGGTGCCAGGTTTTTTGTTGAACCTACCTAAGTTTCATTCCATTTCTTCCTCCGTTGTGACATTGCCTTGGCGTCCCATCGACCATAGGATTTGTTTTAAAACCTTATGTCTAGTTCATAAGGCTCTTTTTGGGTCTGGTCCAGAGGGCATAAAGACCCACTTACACCGCTATACTCCTTCTAGGAATCTTAGGTCAGCAGATAAGAACCTGCTCATAGTGACAAGGTTCAATAAGGTCAGATGGGGAGGCCGAGCTTTTTCGGTGGTTGGTCCCAAACTCTGGAACTCCCTTCCCCAGGATCTGACATGTCTTTCTTCTCATTTACTCTTTCGCAGGGCCCTGAAGACGTGGCTCTTCACTGAGTCTGCAGCATAACTTTCTCTGTTTCCATCTCACATAGTCCACTTTAGCACCTTGATGCCCTTGGGCTAAGTTTGCGCTCTATAAGACCCAATGTCATACATTCATTTCACAGCAGAGAGGCAACATACGTTTTTAAGATGCACAAATGCTGAGCAAGTGAATCATAGACACACATCGAAAGACGCAGTATCTTTCAACCCGCCGCCGAACCGAAAGACTAAAAAAAAAAAGGCCTTGTTTTTTTTCTTTTCAAGTCTATCAGTACGGGGGCGGGTTGAAAGAAACTGCGTCTTCAGAGGTGTGTCTATGGAGTGACTGCTATCAAAATGGGAAAACCATAGATGCCTCACCTATCATAGTGAGCACTTGACAGTCTGTTTGAATACAAAGACCATGAATTGGATTTAACCGCGTATCCTGGAATCTAACTTCATTGATTTGAGCAATTGTGGATTTTACGAAAATTGGGGTACAAACCAAAGCGTGTGGCGGAATTGATTTCATTTGTGGAATGAAACTTCACTAATTTGAGCTATTTTGGGCGTTGTAACAATCTGGGTACATTCCTGATAACCTTCTAGATTGGAGTACTTTTGACTACTGCCCTGAGGAAGCCCTAATCAGGGCGAAATGCGTTGGCTGTATTTTCTCATTGCCTTATGTCGTGTGTGGTTCGAGTATCCATTAATATATATTAATATAACATCACTGAAGAGTCTGGATTGATTATCTTGCTCTGCTTTTGTGCATCTTAAACACTTATGTTGCCTCTCTGTGCTTTTTCTTGTATATTATAGTGGTGTGGTCCTTTGGCAGTGGACCAGGGAGGTGGGCAACAGTGACTTGCAATTTTTGGAAACGTTGTATAGCTAGGTAGTGTGGCTTTAATCATCCCTTACTGCCATCCTTCCTATTTTTTAAGTATCATTTACCCCACCAATCCAGCTTTCGGTTCACTGATATAACGTTTGGTTGATGGGAACAAGTAGAAATAGCTTGTTTCATATGTTTTTCTGTTGACCTGATTTGAATAATACATATAATAACCTCTTTAGAATCTGTTATATGACTTTGTTAACAAACTAATCTCCCTATGCTCCATTTCCCCTAGATTCTAAGAAAACTATTTCTATACACTTTATCCCTTATTAACGTCTCTCTGGGTCTATTATAATGCCTGTTTAGATGAGGTTGATATCTTACATTTTAGTGTTTTGTTATTGATGCATTTATGGTGAATATTTTTCTAGATGTGCATTAAATTATATTTTATAGTTCCAGAGAGCATTGTTTTTTGTTCTGTGTTTCTTGGAATGTTTTAAATTGAAAAGGAAGAAAAACATGATATAATTTTCATATATTGAATATTTGGCTCTAATTATATCATCTGCTGTCCTATGCAGGGCTCTTCCCCAACATTCGTAATTTTGCTAAGGAGTCACAACCTGATTCCTTCACCGTTCCTGCTTATAAGTGGAAGGTTTGTGAATAGCTCCTTTGTCCATCTTACATATCCCTCACAAGTCAAAATAAAAGGTCAAATGCAGCAAAATTCACTGCACTTGACTAGCTACTTTTTTGGATCATGTCCATAGTCTCTTACTTTTTGCACAATGTAAATTGAGGCATTCTGTTGCAGCAGTGACTACATTTTACTTTAAAAAAAAAGTTTTATGAGACTTATGCTATTCATAGGTTTTACTTGTCATGCCTGGGAGATTGCTTTCTCCTAAGTGAGTCTTTTGAAACACAAATCATGTGTGCCACGATATAGAGTCAAGACAGTGTTTAATTTAGACACTGTCATTAGCCCCATGGCACTGAGTGCTGTTCCCTAAATCTGTTCCTGTCTCCCACCTGTGGTCTACTGGTAGGCTCCCACCTGGTAGCCACATGGTTGGTGCACTTAAATGGTGGAATGGGGTCCACGTGCCCTGAAGAATTTGCCAGAAAATAAATTGGCAATAAAACATGATATCCGTTCTGCTTAAAATGGTTTAAACATGGTATGGTTTTTAATCATGAGTGTAGGCACTACAAATCAAAAACGTATGCAGTGTGCTTTCCGCAACTCACTTTTAAACATTGTTGTGCTTGTGTGGGAGAGGTTCTCCTCCCCTCACAGGGATCCATAGGGAGTTCATAGAGATGGGTACCACACACAAATAGTACTTTTTAGGTTACATGTACACACAAGTTTCTTCTGCACTTGTTTTGTATGTTGGTTCCATTCCCTAATACAGGAAAGTTGCCTATGATGAAAGAGTGAGTAAGTTGGAGAGAACCTGACAATTGCTCTTCGATGGTTGCTTATGTGAGACACTTCCTATTGACACACTTTTTTCTTATATGTTAGATTCACCCCAATGCATGGGACCTGTTTTGGGTTTTATTAAAATGCACATAATTAGTTGTTTCATGGATATGCACTAGAACCTCACTTGAAACTGAGAAGTGCGTGGCCCAAAAAGTATCTACTGGACATGTGATGCGTTCCAAGGGCTTTTGTTGTGTTATTAATGTGAGTGGAGGGCGCCCTTGAGGCTTTCTGTTTCCCTCTATTGCTTCTCTTTGTTTAACAGGGTTTAATTTATGGTTGTGGAGGTTAAAAACGTATTTTTATGGACAGAACGTATATTTTAGCTTAAAAATTTGACAGAGCTCGAAAGAGAGTGAAAGGCAGAAAATCGACACATAGGAGGGAGTGAAAGGATAAGAGTAACCAAGGAAAATAACAAGGTTGAATAGGGGCCTGCAAAAGTCACTTAAAGAGAAAGGAAGTGTAGAACAATCGAAGAAAAAGGCATTTCGTGGAATCAAGATTAGGCGGTCTTGGTATTTGGAAGAACCTGAACTTGCACAGCAGCCTCCTAAGATAAACTTAGATCCTGCTTCATAACAAATTAAGCACTGATTACAGGTCTTGAAGTCCCGCTTCCCTATTGAAATGTTTTATATTTGAAAGTAGTCACACTCTTGCGTTATACTCCCCTAATGAATGTGTTTCAGTGGGGCAGTGACAAAAAAATAGAATTCGAAGAAGTAGTTAGGAAAACGGATTCTGAATCTGGTAACCATCAACACAGTTCCTTGTCGAAATATACAACTATTTAAAATTATTTTTCCTATTATTTGCACTCCGCAATCCTATTGTAATGATCTAAGTGAAAGTGATCCAGTAAGTATCCAAAATTTTAAAAAATAGTCAACATTAATGCATGGGTCCAAAATGAAACAAATGCTTTCCATAGAGAATTGTTTTCCATTAAAAGCAAAATGGGATAAAGGGCTATTTTTACCATTTGCATGTAGAACATATGCAATGCAGAAAGTTTTCACAAGAAGAGTTCATCAAAACTGGTGAATGCCAGACATGTACGTGAAAAAAATACTTTTGTGAGGTTAATTCCAGAACTGTGGATTTTGTTTCTAAAGAAAGCATGACATCCTTGTAAAGAGTAGCTGTAGAGCGGGCATTAGAAAGTTTTTGACCTTAATTGTGAAACTGGCCTCCTCTTTTCATCTGTCAACGTTTGCTTTTTAGGTCGAACCTGGGCAGCGCATGCACTGCTCTGCGAGGCATGGTGTATTTGAGTATGGACTTGAAGCTCCGCCCACTCTCCACCCATATTTTTCATTGGCTTGTGTCCCTGTCCTTTGTAAATGCTGGCTTCTGATTTGTTAATAGCTTGTTAGTCCCTCCTTAGTACAGCCTTGTCTTCATTTGTAACCTCCATGAGGACTGGCCCTTTTACTTCTGTTGTTACACGGTATGTCTTATTTAGTCTGTAAGCACTATTTTCTTTAATGAGTTTCTCCTACTGCAGGCACAACACGCTTTCCTGAAATATTCAGCGAGCCATACACGCTTTCACTTTCCAACAGCATGGGACAATGGAGGTCGCTACTTTGAAATTAAATAGGTCTTGCATTTCCAAAAGTTTGAGCTATTGGCATTGCAAATGACAATGCCTTTTATTCATGCGTTAATTATCAAAACAGATAAATAAAAGGCATTGCCATTTAAAATGCCAATAGCTTAAACTTTTGAAAATGCTTGTTAGACCATTGTGATTCCGTACTATATATGAACTGGTTCAACTGGACTGAATGAATTTGCAACTCTCACAATATATTTGTTTATTAAAGAATAGGACAGCACTGGAAACATGCTGGCAGGTGCCGCAAATTCATCCGGTTATATATTGCATTTCTCTGAGATACATTTCCCACCAATTGCTCCAGCTCTGCTTTCAATAATGTATGTTATTTTAGATGAAGTTTCTTGATGAAAGGTACTTTTATTCTATGTCATCAGTTTTTTTTTCTACACTCTTTGAAGACGGTCCATCAGGTCATTTATAGATAATTTGGCCCATACGGGCACCAAGAAAGACTCCTGAGGAACTTCATACATTTTCCTCTCTTAGTCTGTAGGTGTTGGCATTTACTATGAGTGCTTTACCTCATCCTGCCAGTGCCACAGTAACCAAGTGTGTAAACATGTAATTATTTTTTCTTGTTACATTGACATTTAACAGTATCCTATGGTTTATTGATGTCATGGCCAAGTCACCTTACTCCTCTTGGCAAAGTGTACTTACAGTTCTTTGTGAGAGAAAATTGGTTACTTTGTAAATAAGTGCTTTTCAGAAATCTATGCTGACTTTGATTTAGTAGGATTTATATTTTCATGAGCTATTTTCATGAGCTTCTGAATAATGTACCACACTCTTTGTAATGTGGGTGGCATTAAAGGCAAGCCTGGTAAATGATCATATCCCATGTGATATGGGATGCAAATATGCGTGAGGAAAAATATCTACATGAGGAAAAAAGATCTGGCTGCTAGACCATTTACTGAAATGTTTCTATTTTTATGGTTTAGCATCACAATAATGAGTGCATTGGGCTTTTTACAGCAGAACATGTAGTTGTTTTCCATTCCTAGTGACCCACCAGTACTCCATGCCTGTAGTTTTGCAGACTGTCATTTTTCGAAGACCACTGAGTCTTGCTGCTCGATTCTGAAAGTTAGTGTCATCATTCGATGGGTGATCAAACATTAATAGCCAATATCTATCAGAAAAAAATGGTCAGCAACAGCAGCTGTTTGGGTGAGAAAATATGTGACATAGCAATGAAAACCCCTGCAGAGCCCATCAATCACCAATGTAAAGAAAATCAGCAGAACATCTTCTAAACTCAGCAACAGATGAGAAAATTAAAAATCTAAATCCAGTATTTGTTCTGACACTGATCAAGTGCACGAGAGAGTTAAGGAGAGGCGATAAGAGCTGTTATACTGTAGGGCAAACTTCATATCTTTTCAGTAATCCAGACCATTTACAGTCTGGATTTCCGCTTGTCTCTTTGCTGCTTTAGTACACAAAAGATAATGTACTAAGAAATTGCAAAGAGGCTATAAAATGTAATGACATCTCATTAAGAAACAAATAATGGTGCATATGAAATTCATCTCACTAAATAAACAAGGAATAGACGGAACAAACACTATTTGAACTATGGCACATGCAGATTCTTGCATTTACCATAATTAAATGAAGAGGGAAAATTGCATGGCCAACTTTATTACAGCAATAAAATATGATTAAATTAACAACTTAATCTGTAACTGGAGAGGCCTGCAGCTCCGAAAGCGTCAGCCGTTTTAATTGCTAAGATATTTGAACAGTCAGGTTTGTTTTGTGCCTTAATCAGAAAGGAACATTTTCAACTTTGCATTTTTCTGATGTGATAACATTACTATTATGGGGTTCACATCGACAGCAATTAGCTGTTTTGGGTATTGCTCATGTCTGTAATGTGTGGATGGGACTGAAAGGGGACTCGATATATTAAACTGCAGCATGACATATATAACACAGTGAAATAAACAGTGGTATTTTGCAGATTCCCGTTTCGTGAAGTATTTACATCTGCTTTATGGCTGGTCAATGTTCATTTATTTCTGAAATTCCGAACCTAAATTAAGCTGGTGCATAATAAAATAACGGCTTTAATTAAAACTCCACTGACCAATAAAAAAAGCGCTAATATTATGTTGCTTTTTTTTCTGATGCAACAATGAAAAATGGATTGCAAACAGTGCTTATTAGTGTTTCGTGATTGCTCCTACCACTAGCTTCCTTGGGTGGTCTTCCCCTGGACTTTTTACCTTTTGCCTTCATGTTTTTGCCAATTCTTTTTGTTCGCCTTAGAACTGAGCATTTTATCACTGCTAACCAGTGCTAAAGTGCATGTGTTCTTCTTTAAACATGATGATATTGGTGTATACCTGATTGGCATATTTGTTGTACTAGTAAGTCCCTAGTAAAGTGGAATACCATATACCCAGGGCTCGTACTTAAAAGGCTTCACTGATTGCGCCAAACACAGAAGTAGCCTTTCAAACTTGTCTCAGGCCTGCCATTGCAGTGCCTGTGTGTGCAGTTTACTGACAAGGTGACTTGGTATTTAAAACTGCTTGCCAAGCCTTAAACTTCCCATTTATTACATATAGGTCACCCCTAAGGTAGGCCCTAGGTAACCCTAGAGACAGGATGCCTGGTAAGTAAAAGGTAGGACATGTACTTGTATGTTTTGCATATCTTGGTAGTGACAAACAGTCTCTTTTGTTTGCCACTTCTGCAAGGCCTACCCCTCTCTTAGGCCAGTATTGGGAATTCCTTACTATACCTTTAAGCTGTAATTCCTGATCAGAGAGGAGTAGCTTTTTCATGTTTCATATGTATGGAATGGTAAAGATAAATCCTCCTTACTGGTAAAGTTGGATTTAACATTACTGTTTCAGAAATTACACTTTTAGAAAGTGGACATTTCTATGTAGTAACTGCCCTTTGTGCCGACAACCTGGCTCCAAAATAAGTCTGGGTTGGTTGACAGCTACACTTTTTGCATTCCCTCTAGACAACCATAAACACTAGAAGGTGAGGCTCATCTGCATTCTGAGCACCCATCTGTATTCATCTGTACTCTGATGTGTCTTTCTAGGCAGAGAGGAATTGGAGGGGCTGACACAATGCAATAGGTAGTGTCCTGTCCACACACAAAACACTGATTTACCCCCTACACGAAGCCTGGCAGACAGTACTTGGTTGATAGGGATCTGGATCATCCATCAGAAGGATTATTATGCTGCTTAAAGGACTCAACTGGACTGCTTTTCTACAAGGACTGTTTTTCTGCTTGTTGCCCTCCTGCCCGCAGCTTCCTGACTCTGCTGATGATCTACAAGGGCTTGCTGGCTTGCCTCCTGTTTTCTGGCGTCTGAGGGATACAAAGACTTGCTGCAATTCTGCTGATGCTGATGGACTCTGCTTTCCTGAGTCCTACTCTTGCTTGACGTGCCCTCTCTAGATTTTGGGCCTCAGAAGTGGGTGCATGCACCTCTTTCTACATGGACGTCTATGCAGCAGTGACTTTTCGCTAATCCGAACCAAAGCATCGCATTCAACGGCAAAGCAGCGGCTGCTAGACGACTGTGATTTTAAAGCTGCCACAGTTGGACGCCGGAGGACAGTTGAGCTCGACATTGACGCAGTACCTGCATCGCCAAGGGTTGCGACACTGATGCTTCCATCAACAGCATGTCGATGCTTGTCTCAATCAATGGATTGACAGAGATCCGGCACCTATTTGACTCCTCCCCTCTAGTCTTTGACATCAACGCTTTGCTCCATCCAAGGTACTTTGTTAGCAGGGGCTTTCTGAGTCCTTTAGCTGGCCTGCCCTCAATCGCGTTTGGTCTGAACTTTGGATATACCCCGGTCTAGAGCGACCACAAGTAACCTTTTAGTGCTATTGGCTTCTAAGCACAGTTTCTTCATTTATTCTTTACAAACGCGTATCTTGATTTTTACAGGCTGGTTTTTTGTCATTGTAGTCTCAATTTGCTCGGATAAATATTATCTATTTTGCGGTGTATTCATTGTGTTACTGTGTGTGTGTGTGTGTATTGCACAAATGCCTCACTCATTGCCTCTTTAGATAAGCCTGACTGCTCTGTGCCAAAGTACCAGAGGGTGAGCATGGGTTATATTTCAGGGTGTATCTAGCCTACCCTGACTTGGGTGGTAGTTCATGCCTGGCCTGGGTGCATACCTCAGCCAATCACAATCCCATTTCTAACTTTAAGGTTGCCACTGGTCCTAATACAAGAAAGATTAGCGGGCTCCCTGTTCCCCCACTCACTATCATACTCCTATTTCCTCACAGCCCCTCAGTTAGTGTAGCGTCTTAGCGCCTCATTTAAGAGGTTTTACGATAGGGCAGCGCAGCAGGGCTTCCTGCTGCGCTTCCCCATGGCAAAGGAAAAGGGCAGGAATGTGCTGTATCTATAAGATTCAGTGCATTCCTGTCCTTTTCGCCTGCACCGGCGCACAATGGGCCGCCGTGTGCCAATGCAGGCACCTTTGCACCAAGGTGCAAAGGTCCCTGCGTTGCGGGGATGATTATTTTTGTACAGGAAGGGAAACCTTTCTGTCCAAAAAAAAATCACAAGAGGCTTTTCCTCTTTCTATTTGTGCTGTAAAAAGGAAAAATGAGTAGAAATAAAGATATTCCTCCTCGTTGTGCCTCACTTACGCCTTCCCTGGGGAGACGTAAGCTTTTGGCACTGCCTCAGATTTACTATTTCTCCTAAATCTGGAGCAGTGTCAAAAAGCCATGGATGTTGCTGGGAGCACCCCCAGCAACACCCATTGCAGGCCCCTTTAACGCAGAACACTGCGTTAAAGGGACTTATATTTATCAGACAGCATTAAGCCAAAAACTTGGCTTAGTGCTGCCTGATGAATATCACGCAGGCTTCTGCGCCAGGGAACGTCACAAAAAGTGATGTTCTGGAGGCGCAAGAAGTCTCATAAATGAGGCCCTAAGTTTCTTGTGTGGAGATTATGTTGTCCATGAACTTTGCTTTATTTCTGGAAATTTGTGGAAAGTGATTAATTTGAAATCTCACTTTCTCATTAATATTGGTGTATTCAAGTGTCCCAAAGAATAATATAAAATAGGGCAGGTAAATATTTGGCTTTTAAGCACGATAGACCAGTAACTAAACTAGATTGAATTTAAGTTTACAGGATTGTTGTTTGAACTATCCACAAAGGTGCAATTGATTACATTCATGGTGAATGATGCTCATCGATCATGGCAGTTGACTTACCCCACATGCAATGCTGTTATGTTATGTTATGCATATTTATAGAGCACACTATCACCAGATAGGGCATCCTGGTGCTGATCAGGTGTGAGTCTTGCCAAACCTAGGTGCTTGTAGAACTACACGAAAAGTCAGATATTCAGCTTCTTGCAGAATTTAAGAAGTGTGGAGGAGGCTTTTATGTGTAGCCGCAGGTCGTTCCTTGATTTTGGAGCGATGTAGGAGAAGGCTCACCACAGATCTGTTTTTTTTGTACAGGATGTGTGCAAGCAGGAGTATAGATGAGCGGAGGTGTCTGGAAAGTTGTTGAAATTAGTTGCAATTGTTGAGGTATGCTGGGCCAGTGGAATTTAGTACCTTAAAAGTGTGGGTGAGGAGTTTGAATTGTGTGTGTTTGTGTATGTGGAGCCAGTAGAACTCCTTCAAGTGTGGTGTGAAGTGAGTGTGGTATGGGAGGTTGAGAGGGCCTCTGCTACCAAGGTTTAAATAGTCTTCAGCATTTGGGTTAGTCTTTTATTGATCTTGGCATAGAGGGTGCTCCCATACTCCAAATTGCTTGTGACAAGGGCGTGTGCGATGGTTTTAAGGTTGCTGATTGAGAACCATTTGGAAATGTTCCTAAGCATCTTCACGGTATGCAGGCATGAGCTTTGACAGCATTGACTTGGGTGGTCATGTAAAATTTGCTGTCAGCGAGGATCCTGGGGTTCTGAGCATTGTCTGTCCTAGCCCACTGTGAAGTGCTCTTACCAAAGATCCCAATTTCATTGTTGTCAGTGTTTAGAGTCAGAGAGTTGGTCTTCATTCAGTGGGTGATTTCAATCATGTAGACCTCTTCGGGTACTAAGCGTCTTGTGCCGTAGGGAGATAATGAGTTGCATATCGTAGGCATAGGAGAGGATGATGACATCATGAGAGAAGATGATGCTGGTTAGAGGGATCATGTATGCTGTGAAGATGGTCAGACTCAATGAGGATCCTTGGGGAACTCCACAAATGAGGTTGTGGGCATTTATTGTGTATGATGTCAGGCTAACTGACTGGGTCCTTCCAGTCAGGAAGTAGCATATCCTGTGGTGTATGTGCCCTTGGATTCTAATATAGTGTAGGGGATAAATGAGGATGGGGTGGGAGGCTGTGACAAACACTGCAGAGAGAGCCAGGAGGATGATGTCACTGACTACAAGTATTTATGCACACTGCACAGAAAAGTGTTTGCTTGATTGCATCAAAAGGAATGTTCTACAGGAAAGGGTGCTATTATTTGTATCCACAAACACACATCCGATAGAACGTGAATACACTCACACACACAAACACACACACATATCACACAGAGAAAGGTGCCTCAGACTATACCGATAGGTAGGACCTACAGAAATGCATGCCCTTGACTGCATGTTATGTTATGATAATTTAATTTGTAATGCACTCGAATCGCCACAAGAGGTATCTCGGCACAACCAAGTGACAAGACAGCATGAGCAGCTAAATCAGAAAAAGAATGTCTTAAATACTTTCCTAAAGCGAGAGTGCTCCGAGCAGATAAGAATATGGTATGGCAATTTGTTCCAGTAATAAGGATCTAGGTAGGAAATAGACTTGCCACCAGAACAGGCCTTTTTGATGTGAGGAATGATTAACCATACTTTATCACTCTATCTCAAGAGTCTCAGCCGGCGGTAATTTCTAAGTTTAGTTGCAAAGTAACAAGGGCCCGTTCCAGTTAGGGCCTTATGTGTAAGACAAAACAGTTTAAAAATGATTCTCTTCCGTACCGGGGACAATGCAAGGTATGCAGAAGGTGAGCTGGGGCAACCCCTGCTGGCAGATTGCAAATGAGGAATGCCGCAGTGTTCTGTAAATATGATATGTATCATTTGCCAAAGCCAACAAAACGTCGCAATAATCTAAGCGGCTGTTCACAGGAGCCTGGAGCACCTTTTTCCTTGCTTAGAGTGGAAGGAAGGGAAAGAGTCTTCCCAATAAGTGCATGATTCGGAAACAGGAGCCAGATGTTGCTCTTTCATGGTAAGAGGTTGATCAATGTGGACTCCTCAGTACATAACCACCCGCTTGGGTGTGGGTGCAATACCAAGTTCTGCAGGACACCAATATGCAGTCCATAGTTGTTGGGCCTTGCCAAACAGCATAATCTCTGTTTCTTCCACTTTCAACTGGAGACAGTTTTCTGTCATCCATGTGATGATTGCTGCCATCCCAGCTAAAAAGCTTTGTTTAGCTTTGGCTAAATCTTTCTCGAAGGATATTATAAACTGTGTGTTGTCTGCATACAATATCATTTTGAAGCCAAAGACTCTTGCAATCCTGGCTAGTGGTGCATCATATATGCTGTAGAGCAGAGGGCTAAGGCAGGATCCCTGCGGCACCCCCTTGTCCAACAACATCGTGAAAGATTCAAAAGGGCTCAAAATAATGGTTTGGTTTTGTTGGACATGAAATCGCCAAGCCAATTTAGCAGTGTACCATGAATGACAATCTCTTGTAATTCGTAGAGTAACTTGAGATGGGACACCATATCAAACACTGCCACCAAGTCAAGCAGTACTAGCATAGATGGTATATTGGCATCTAAAGAACCTCTAATATAGTCAGTGACTGACCACCGCAATGGACCGCACACCGCTAGCCCCTCCTCCGGATCGCCCCCTGGGACTCTGGTACATGGTGTTCTTGAGTGGTTCACCCATGTGGGTGCAAGTCGGTACTTGTAGGACTGATGAATCTCTAGACCCGATACATGTCCCGGGTTTTAGGATATCGTCCGAGACATGTCTCGGGTTTCGGGATGACTTCCCTCATCAGTAGAGAAAAATTGTTTAGGGGTGGAAGAGAAGGCCGCCACACAACAGTCAAGGGCCTCGATGCCAGAACCGGCACGCAGGTGCGTCGTCCAGGAGCCCGTCGGCTCAAAGCTCAAGGGAGCCAATTTGTAGAAACCACCGCAATGGACCGCACACCGCTAGCCCCTCCTCCGGATCGCCCCCTGGGACTATGGTACATGGTGTTCTTGAGTGGTTCACCCATGTGGGTGCAAGTCGGTACTTGTAGGACTGATGAATCTCTAGACCCGATACATGTCCCGGGTTTTAGGATATCGCCCGAGATATGTCTCGGGTTTCGGGATGACTTCCCTCATCAGTAGAGAAAAATTGTTTAGGGGTGGAAGAGAAGGCCGCCACACAACAGTCAAGGGCCTCGATGCCAGAACCGGCACGCAGGTGCGTCGTCCAGGAGCCCGTCGGCTCAAAGCTCAAGGGAGCCAATTTGTAGAAACCACCGCAATGGACCGCACACCGCTAGCCCCTCCTCCGGATCGCCCCCTGGGACTCTGGTACATGGTGTTCTTGAGTGGTTCACCCATGTGGGTGCAAGTCGGTACTTGTAGGACTGATGAATCTCTAGACCCGATACATGTCCCGGGTTTTAGGATATCGCCCGAGACATGTCTCGGGTTTCGGGATGACTTCCCTCATCAGTAGAGAAAAATTGTTTAGGGGTGGAAGAGAAGGCCGCCACACAACAGTCAAGGGCCTCGATGCCAGAACCGGCACGCAGGTGCGTCGTCCAGGAGCCCGTCGGCTCAAAGCTCAAGGGAGCCAATTTGTAGAAACCACCGCAATGGACCGCACACCGCTAGCCCCTCCTCCGGATCGCCCCCTGGGACTCTGGTACATGGTGTTCTTGAGTGGTTCACCCATGTGGGTGCAAGTCGGTACTTGTAGGACTGATGAATCTCTAGACCCGATACATGTCCCGGGTTTTAGGATATCGCCCGAGACATGTCTCGGGTTTCGGGATGACTTCCCTCATCAGTAGAGAAAAATTGTTTAGGGGTGGAAGAGAAGGCCGCCACACAACAGTCAAGGGCCTCGATGCCAGAACCGGCACGCAGGTGCGTCGTCCAGGAGCCCGTCGGCTCAAAGCTCAAGGGAGCCAATTTGTAGAAACCACCTCAATGGACCGCACACCGCTAGCCCCTCCTCCGGATCGCCCCCTGGGACTCTGGTACATGGTGTTCTTGAGTGGTTCACCCATGTGGGTGCAAGTCGGTACTTGTAGGACTGATGAATCTCTAGACCCGATACATGTCCCGGGTTTTAGGATATCGCCCGAGACATGTCTCGGGTTTCGGGATGACTTCCCTCATCAGTAGAGAAAAATTGTTTAGGGGTGGAAGAGAAGGCCGCCACACAACAGTCAAGGGCCTCGATGCCAGAACCGGCACGCAGGTGCGTCGTCCAGGAGCCCGTCGGCTCAAAGCTCAAGGGAGCCAATTTGTAGAAACCACCGCAATGGACCGCACACCGCTAGCCCCTCCTCCGGATCGCCCCCTGGGACTCTGGTACATGGTGTTCTTGAGTGGTTCACCCATGTGGGTGCAAGTCGGTACTTGTAGGACTGATGAATCTCTAGACCCGATACATGTCCCGGGTTTTAGGATATCGCCCGAGACATGTCTCGGGTTTCGGGATTACTTCCCTCATCAGTAGAGAAAAATTGTTTAGGGGTGGAAGAGAAGGCCGCCACACAACAGTCAAGGGCCGCAATGCCAGAACCGGCACGCAGGTGCGTCGTCCAGGAGCCCGTCGGCTCAAAGCTCAAGGGAGCCAATTTGTAGAAACCACCGCAATGGACCGCACACCGCTAGCCCCTCCTCCGGATCGCCCCCTGGGACTCTGGTACATGGTGTTCTTGAGTGGTTCACCCATGTGGGTGCAAGTCGGTACTTGTAGGACTGATGAATCTCTAGACCCGATACATGTCCCGGGTTTTAGGATATCGCCCGAGACATGTCTCGGGTTTCGGGATGACTTCCCTCATCAGTAGAGAAAAATTGTTTAGGGGTGGAAGAGAAGGCCGCCACACAACAGTCAAGGGCCTCGATGCCAGAACCGGCACGCAGGTGCGTCGTCCAGGAGCCCGTCGGCTCAAAGCTCAAGGGAGCCAATTTGGAGAAACCACCGCAATGGACCGCACACCGCTAGCCCCTCCTCCGGATCACCCCCTGGGACTCTGGTACATGGTGTTCTTGAGTGGTTCACCCATGTGGGTGCAAGTCGGTACTTGTGGGACTGATGAATCTCTAGACCCGATACATGTCCCGGGTTTAGGATATCGCCCGAGACATGTCTCGGGTTTCGGAATGACTTCCCTCATCAGTAGAGAAAAATTGTTTAGGGGTGGAAGAGAAGGCCGCCACACAACAGTCAAGGGCCTCGATGCCAGAACCGGCACGCAGGTGCGTCGTCCAGGAGCCCGTCGGCTCAAAGCTCAAGGGAGCCAATTTGTAGAAACCACCGCAATGGACCACACACCGCTAGCCCCTCCTCCGGATCGCCCCCTGGGACTCTGGTACATGGTGTTCTTGAGTGGTTCACCCATGTGGGTGCAAGTCGGTACTTGTAGGACTGATGAATCTCTAGACCCGATACATGTCCCGGGTTTTAGGATATCGCCCGAGACATGTCTCGGGTTTCGGGATGACTTCCCTCATCAGTAGAGAAAAATTGTTTAGGGGTGGAAGAGAAGGCCGCCACACAACAGTCAAGGGCCTCGATGCCAGAACCGGCACGCAGGTGCGTCGTCCAGGAGCCCGTCGGCTCAAAGCTCAAGGGAGCCAATTTGTAGAAACCACCGCAATGGACCGCACACCGCTAGCCCCTCCTCCGGATCGCCCCCTGGGACTCTGGTACATGGTGTTCTTGAGTGGTTCACCCATGTGGGTGCAAGTCGGTACTTGTAGGACTGATGAATCTCTAGACCCGATACATGTCCCGGGTTTTAGGATATCGCCCGAGACATGTCTCGGGTTTCGGGATGACTTCCCTCATCAGTAGAGAAAAATTGTTTAGGGGTGGAAGAGAAGGCCGCCACACAACAGTCAAGGGCCTCGATGCCAGAACCGGCACGCAGGTGCGTCGTCCAGGAGCCCGTCGGCTCAAAGCTCAAGGGAGCCAATTAGTAGAAACCACCGCAATGGACCGCACACCGCTAGCCCCTCCTCCGGATCGCCCCCTTGGGACTCTGGTACATGGTGTTCTTGAGTGGTTCACCCATGTGGGTGCAAGTCGGTACTTGTAGGACTGATGAATCTCTAGACCCGATACATGTCCCGGGTTTTAGGATATCGCCCGAGACATGTCTCGGGTTTCGGGATGACTTCCCTCATCAGTAGAGAAAAATTGTTTAGGGGTGGAAGAGAAGGCCGCCACACAACAGTCAAGGGCCTCGATGCCAGAACCGGCACGCAGGTGCGTCGTCAAGGAGCCCGTCGGCTCAAAGCTCAAGGGAGCCAATTTGTAGAAACCACCGCAATGGACCGCACACCGCTAGCCCCTCCTCCGGATCGCCCCCTGGGACTCTGGTACATGGTGTTCTTGAGTGGTTCACCCATGTGGGTGCAAGTCGGTACTTGTAGGACTGATGAATCTCTAGACCCGATACATGTCCCGGGTTTTAGGATATCGCCCGAGACATGTCTCGGGTTTCGGGATTACTTCCCTCATCAGTAGAGAAAAATTGTTTAGGGGTGGAAGAGAAGGCCGCCACACAACAGTCAAGGGCCTCGATGCCAGAACCGGCACGCAGGTGCGTCATCCAGGAGCCCGTCGGCTCAAAGCTCAAGGGAGCCAATTTGTAGAAACCACCGCAATGGACCGCAGACCGCTAGCCCCTCCTCCGGATCGCCCCCTGGGACTCTGGTACATGGTGTTCTTGAGTGGTTCACCCATGTGGGTGCAAGTCGGTACTTGTAGGACTGATGAATCTCTAGACCCGATACATGTCCCGGGTTTTAGGATATCGCCCGAGACATGTCTCGGGTTTCGGGATGACTTCCCTCATCAGTAGAGAAAAATTGTTTAGGGGTGGAAGAGAAGGCCGCCACACAACAGTCAAGGGCCTCGATGCCAGAACCGGCACGCAGGTGCGTCGTCCAGGAGCCCGTCGGCTCAAAGCTCAAGGGAGCCAATTTGTAGAAACCACAGCAATTGACCGCACACCGCTAGCCCCTCCTCCGGATCGCCCCCTGGGACTCTGGTTCATGGTGTTCTTGAGTGGTTCACCCATGTGGGTGCAAGTCGGTACTTGTAGGACTGATGAATCTCTAGACCTGATACATGTCCCGGGTTTTAGGAAATCGCCCGAGACATGTCTCGGGTTTCGGGATGACTTCCCTCATCAGTAGAGAAAAATTGTTTAGGGGTGGAAGAGAAGGCCGCCACACAACAGTCAAGGGCCTCGATGCCAGAACCGGCACGCAGGTGCGTCGTCCAGGAGCCCGTCGGCTCAAAGCTCAAGGGAGCCAATTTGTAGAAACCACCGCAATGGACCGCACACCGCTAGCCCCTCCTCCGGATCGCCCCCTGGGACTCTGGTACATGGTGTTCTTGAGTGGTTCACCCATGTAGGTGCAAGTCGGTACTTGTAGGACTGATGAATCTCTAGACCCGATACATGTCCCGGGTTTTAGGATATCGCCCGAGACATGTCTCGGGTTTCGGGATGACTTCCCTCATCAGTAGAGAAAAATTGTTTAGGGGTGGAAGAGAAGGCCGCCACACAACAGTCAAGGGCCTCGATGCCAGAACCGGCACGCAGGTGCGTCGTCCAGGAGCCCGTCGGCTCAAAGCTCAAGGGAGCCAATTTGTAGAAACCACCGCAATGGACCGCACACCGCTAGCCCCTCCTCCGGATCGCCCCCTGGGACTCTGGTACATGGTGTTCTTGAGTGGTTCACCCATGTGGGTGCAAGTCGGTACTTGTAGGACTGATGAATCTCTAGACCCGATACATGTCCCGGGTTTTAGGATATCGTCCGAGACATGTCTCGGGTTTCGGGATGACTTCCCTCATCAGTAGAGAAAAATTGTTTAGGGGTGGAAGAGAAGGCCGCCACACAACAGTCAAGGGCCTCGATGCCAGAACCGGCACACAGGTGCGTCGTCCAGGAGCCCGTCGGCTCAAAGCTCAAGGGAGCCAATTTGTAGAAACCACCGCAATGGACCGCACACCGCTAGCCCCTCCTCCGTATTGCCCCCTGGGACTCTGGTACATGGTGTTTTTGAGTGGTTCACCCATGTGGGTGCAAGTCGGTACTTGTAGGACTGATGAATCTCTAGACCCGATACATGTCCCGGGTTTTAGGATATCGCCCGAGACATGTCTCGGGTTTCGGGATGACTTCCCTCATCAGTAGAGAAAAATTGTTTAGGGGTGGAAGAGAAGGCCGCCACCCAACAGTCAAGGGCCTCGATGCCAGAACCGGCACGCAGGTGCGTCGTCCAGGAGCCCGTCGGCTCAAAGCTCAAGGGAGCCAATTTGTAGAAACCACCGCAATGGACCGCACACCGCTAGCCCCTCCTCCGGATCGCCCCCTGGGACTCTGGTACATGGTGTTCTTGAGTGGTTCACCCATGTGGGTGCAAGTCGGTACTTGTAGGACTGATGAATCTCTAGACCCGATACATGTCCCGGGTTTTAGGATATCGCCCGAGACATGTCTCGGGTTTCGGGATGACTTCCCTCATCAGTAGAGAAAAATTGTTTAGGGGTGGAAGAGAAGGCCGCCACACAACAGTCAAGGGCCTCGATGCCAGAACCGGCACGCAGGTGCGTCGTCCAGGAGCCCGTCGGCTCAAAGCTCAAGGGAGCCAATTTGTAGAAACCACCGCAATGGACCGCACACCGCTAGCCCCTCCTCCGGATCGCCCCCTGGGACTCTGGTACATGGTGTTCTTGAGTGGTTCACCCATGTGGGTGCAAGTCGGTACTTGTAGGACTGATGAATCTCTAGACCCGATACATGTCCCGGGTTTTAGGATATCGCCCGAGACATGTCTCGGGTTTCGGGATGACTTCCCTCATCAGTAGAGAAAAATTGTTTAGGGGTGGAAGAGAAGGCCGCCACACAACAGTCAAGGGCCTCGATGCCAGAACCGGCACGCAGGTGCGTCGTCCAGGAGCCCGTCGGCTCAAAGCTCAAGGGAGCCAATTTGGAGAAACCACCGCAATGGACCGCACACCGCTAGCCCCTCCTCCGGATCGCCCCCTGGGACTCTGGTACATGGTGTTCTTGAGTGGTTCACCCATGTGGGTGCAAGTCGGTACTTGTGGGACTGATGAATCTCTAGACCCGATACATGTCCCGGGTTTAGGATATCGCCCGAGACATGTCTCGGGTTTCGGAATGACTTCCCTCATCAGTAGAGAAAAATTGTTTAGGGGTGGAAGAGAAGGCCGCCACACAACAGTCAAGGGCCTCGATGCCAGAACCGGCACGCAGGTGCGTCGTCCAGGAGCCCGTCGGCTCAAAGCTCAAGGGAGCCAATTTGTAGAAACCACCGCAATGGACCGCACACCGCTAGCCCCTCCTCCGGATCGCCCCCTGGGACTCTGGTACATGGTGTTCTTGAGTGGTTCACCCATGTGGGTGCAAGTCGGTACTTGTAGGACTGATGAATCTCTAGACCCGATACATGTCCCGGGTTTTAGGATATCGCCTGAGACATGTCTCGGGTTTCGGGATGACTTCCCTCATCAGTAGAGAAAAATTGTTTAGGGGTGGAAGAGAAGGCCGCCACACAACAGTCAAGGGCCTCGATGCCAGAACCGGCACGCAGGTGCGTCGTCCAGGAGCCCGTCGGCTCAAAGCTCAAGGGAGCCAATTTGTAGAAACCACCGCAATGGACCGCACACCGCTAGCCCCTCCTCCGGATCGCCCCCTGGGACTCTGGTACATGGTGTTCTTGAGTGGTTCACCCATGTGGGTGCAAGTCGGTACTTGTAGGACTGATGAATCTCTAGACCCGATACATGTCCCGGGTTTTAGGATATCGCCCGAGACATGTCTCGGGTTTCGGGATGACTTCCCTCATCAGTAGAGAAAAATTGTTTAGGGGTGGAAGAGAAGGCCGCCACACAACAGTCAAGGGCCTCGATGCCAGAACCGGCACGCAGGTGCGTCGTCCAGGAGCCCGTCGGCTCAAAGCTCAAGGGAGCCAATTAGTAGAAACCACCGCAATGGACCGCACACCGCTAGCCCCTCCTCCGGATCGCCCCCTTGGGACTCTGGTACATGGTGTTCTTGAGTGGTTCACCCATGTGGGTGCAAGTCGGTACTTGTAGGACTGATGAATCTCTAGACCCGATACATGTCCCGGGTTTTAGGATATCGCCCGAGACATGTCTCGGGTTTCGGGATGACTTCCCTCATCAGTAGAGAAAAATTGTTTAGGGGTGGAAGAGAAGGCCGCCACACAACAGTCAAGGGCCTCGATGCCAGAACCGGCACGCAGGTGCGTCGTCCAGGAGCCCGTCGGCTCAAAGCTCAAGGGAGCCAATTTGTAGAAACCACCGCAATGGACCGCACACCGCTAGCCCCTCCTCCGGATCGCCCCCTGGGACTCTGGTACATGGTGTTCTTGAGTGGTTCACCCATGTGGGTGCAAGTCGGTACTTGTAGGACTGATGAATCTCTAGACCCGATACATGTCCCGGGTTTTAGGATATCGCCCGAGACATGTCTCGGGTTTCGGGATGACTTCCCTCATCAGTAGAGAAAAATTGTTTAGGGGTGGAAGAGAAGGCCGCCACACAACAGTCAAGGGCCTCGATGCCAGAACCGGCACGCAGGTGCGTCGTCCAGGAGCCCGTCGGCTCAAAGCTCAAGGGAGCCAATTTGTAGAAACCACCGCAATGGACCGCACACCGCTAGCCCCTCCTCCGGATCGCCCCCTGGGACTCTGGTACATGGTGTTCTTGAGTGGTTCACCCATGTGGGTGCAAGTCGGTACTTGTAGGACTGATGAATCTCTAGACCCGATACATGTCCCGGGTTTTAGGATATCGCCCGAGACATGTCTCGGGTTTCGGGATGACTTCCCTCATCAGTAGAGAAAAATTGTTTAGGGGTGGAAGAGAAGGCCGCCACACAACAGTCAAGGGCCTCGATGCCAGAACCGGCACGCAGGTGCGTCGTCCAGGAGCCCGTCGGCTCAAAGCTCAAGGGAGCCAATTTGTAGAAACCACCGCAATTGACCGCACACCGCTAGCCCCTCCTCCGGATCGCCCCCTGGGACTCTGGTTCATGGTGTTCTTGAGTGGTTCACCCATGTGGGTGCAAGTCGGTACTTGTAGGACTGATGAATCTCTAGACCCGATACATGTCCCGGGTTTTAGGAAATCGCCCGAGACATGTCTCGGGTTTCGGGATGACTTCCCTCATCAGTAGAGAAAAATTGTTTAGGGGTGGAAGAGAAGGCCGCCACACAACAGTCAAGGGCCTCGATGCCAGAACCGGCACGCAGGTGCGTCGTCCAGGAGCCCGTCGGCTCAAAGCTCAAGGGAGCCAATTTGTAGAAACCACCGCAATGGACCGCACACCGCTAGCCCCTCCTCCGGATCGCCCCCTGGGACTCTGGTACATGGTGTTCTTGAGTGGTTCACCCATGTAGGTGCAAGTCGGTACTTGTAGGACTGATGAATCTCTAGACCCGATACATGTCCCGGGTTTTAGGATATCGCCCGAGACATGTCTCGGGTTTCGGGATGACTTCCCTCATCAGTAGAGAAAAATTGTTTAGGGGTGGAAGAGAAGGCCGCCACACAACAGTCAAGGGCCTCGATGCCAGAACCGGCACGCAGGTGCGTCGTCCAGGAGCCCGTCGGCTCAAAGCTCAAGGGAGCCAATTTGTAGAAACCACCGCAATGGACCGCACACCGCTAGCCCCTCCTCCGGATCGCCCCCTGGGACTCTGGTACATGGTGTTCTTGAGTGGTTCACCCATGTGGGTGCAAGTCGGTACTTGTAGGACTGATGAATCTCTAGACCCGATACATGTCCCGGGTTTTAGGATATCGCCCGAGACATGTCTCGGGTTTCGGGATGACTTCCCTCATCAGTAGAGAAAAATTGTTTAGGGGTGGAAGAGAAGGCCACCACACAACAGTCAAGGGCCTCGATGCCAGAACCGGCACACAGGTGCGTCGTCCAGGAGCCCGTCGGCTCAAAGCTCAAGGGAGCCAATTTGTAGAAACCACCGCAATGGACCGCACACCGCTAGCCCCTCCTCCGGATCGCCCCCTGGGACTCTGGTACATGGTGTTCTTGAGTGGTTCACCCATGTGGGTGCAAGTCGGTACTTGTAGGACTGATGAATCTCTAGACCCGATACATGTCCCGGGTTTTAGGATATCGCCCGAGACATGTCTCGGGTTTCGGGATGACTTCCCTCATCAGTAGAGAAAAATTGTTTAGGGGTGGAAGAGAAGGCCGCCACACAACAGTCAAGGGCCTCGATGCCAGAACCGGCACGCAGGTGCGTCGTCCAGGAGCCCGTCGGCTCAAAGCTCAAGGGAGCCAATTTGTAGAAACCACCGCAATGGACCGCACACCGCTAGCCCCTCCTCCGGATCGCCCCCTGGGACTCTGGTACATGGTGTTCTTGAGTGGTTCACCCATGTGGGTGCAAGTCGGTACTTGTAGGACTGATGAATCTCTAGACCCGATACATGTCCCGGGTTTTAGGATATCGCCCGAGACATGTCTCGGGTTTCGGGATGACTTCCCTCATCAGTAGAGAAAAATTGTTTAGGGGTGGAAGAGAAGGCCGCCACACAACAGTCAAGGGCCTCGATGCCAGAACCGGCACGCAGGTGCGTCGTCCAGGAGCCCGTCGGCTCAAAGCTCAAGGGAGCCAATTTGTAGAAACCACCGCAATGGACCGCACACCGCTAGCCCCTCCTCCGGATCGCCCCCTGGGACTCTGGTACATGGTGTTCTTGAGTGGTTCACCCATGTGGGTGCAAGTCGGTACTTGTAGGACTGATGAATCTCTAGACCCGATACATGTCCCGGGTTTTAGGATATCGCCCGAGACATGTCTCGGGTTTCGGGATGACTTCCCTCATCAGTAGAGAAAAATTGTTTAGGGGTGGAAGAGAAGGTCGCCACACAACAGTCAAGGGCCTCGATGCCAGAACCGGCAGGCAGGTGCGTCGTCCAGGAGCCCGTCGGCTCAAAGCTCAAGGGAGCCAATTTGTAGAAACCACCGCAATGGACCGCACACCGCTAGCCCCTCCTCCGGATCGCCCCCTGGGACTCTGGTACATGGTGTTCTTGATTGGTTCACCCATGTGGGTGCAAGTCGGTACTTGTAGGACTGATGAATCTCTAGACCCGATACATGTCCCGGGTTTTAGGATATCGCCCGAGACATGTCTCGGGTTTCGGGATGACTTCCCTCATCAGTAGAGAAAAATTGTTTAGGGGTGGAAGAGAAGGCCGCCACACAACAGTCAAGGGCCTCGATGCCAGAACCGGCACGCAGGTGCGTCGTCCAGCAGCCCGTCGGCTCAAAGCTCAAGGGAGCCAATTTGTAGAAACCACCGCAATGGACCGCACACCGCTAGCCCCTCCTCCGGATCGCCCCCTGGGACTCTGGTACATGGTGTTCTTGAGTGGTTCACCCATGTGACTGCTACCACGGATGCTCAGTGCTATGTAATGGTCTAAATCCTGATTGAGATGGGTCCAGGATGTTGTTAACCCCAAGGTACTCGAAAAGCTGTTTGTTAATTACTCCTTCTGGGAGCATACCCAAAAAAAGGAAGCAGAGAGATTGGACAATAGTTAGAGAGGTTGGAAGGTGCTATATTAGCTTTTTTTTGGATCGATCTAACCTGGGCGGACTTACATGTGACAGAAATTATTCCTATCTCAACCGAAAGATTGAATACCAAATGAATGGCAGGGGCCAACTGATTGGAAAGAGGACTAGAAATCTTGGGAGGAAAAATATCTAAAGGAAATCCTGATTTGGCTGAAGCAAGTGCCACCTGATTTTCCTCCAAGGAAAACTCCTTGAACTTTTCTAGGTGTGGCACTCCATGGGCGGGGGGAGGTAAAAAAAAATCTGGTCACCTCCAGGTGGTACTGGAAGTTCTGATAGAGTTTATTTACTTCATCTTTAAAGTGATTAGCCAAAGAATCACAAAGAGGCTGAGACGACTGAATGTCTAGAGCGCATGCTTTAAGATTTACAAAGTCATTTCAAACTCTAAATATCTTTTTAGATGAGTTTTTAGCCTGGGAAATTTGATAACAGATGTATAGTTTCAGAGCAGAATTTATGTTGCAGTGGTAGCAGGTTGGAGCTGTTCTATACATCTCCATATCACAGGCATTATTAGAGTGTTGCCACTGTCTTTCTAATTTTTTACATGATGATTTCTCCATTCTAAGGGCTAGCGTATACCAAGGGGCATGGGTACCATGGGTACCATGACCCCTGTGGAGTGGGGTAATCTTATCAAAGGCACTATTTCAAGCATTGTGATATTCTGAAAGAGCTTGTTCCATGTCTGAAATACCCTGTGCCAGGATGGCTGAATGCCTTAACAAAGGATTCCGGAGTGATTTTCCGCCAATGCCTAAATAGGTTTTCAACTACTTTAGATGCTTTTTGTGCGTTTCTATTGTCATATGAATCCTAAAGCTGATCAAAGTATGGTCCATCCAAATTAAAGTCTGTGGCTGTTCTCAGGCTATAGGAATAGAGTTGGTGAAAATTAAATCTAATGTATGCCCTGGGACATGCATATCGCATACATTCTCTTTGATGCAGTCTGAGAGTATCTAAGTCTGCAATAAGCTGGCTCGCCTCCTCATTATCAGGGTCTTCTACATGGTAATTAAAGCCATCTATTAAAATAAACTTTTTGCTGAGAGGAGATGTGGAGCAATATATTCAATTAGGAGCTGAATAAACTCCTTTTTCGACCCCGGTAGTTGACATAATAAGGCACCTTTCCAGTGGTCCTTGGATGAAAGTTTGTTTGAATATGGAAATCTCTGCTCAGTGTTTTTGAAAATAGTAGCAATACCTTCCCCTCCCCCTCCCTAACCAAACTAAACATGGAATAATTTACCAGGAGGGCCATTGTAATAGCTGAGACAGAGGCTGGGCTCAACCAAGTTTCAGTAAGAAAACCTACTTCAGGAAGCATTGATGAGAGAAAGTACCAAAGTTCAATTGTATGTTTAGGAAATGACATAACATTAAGGAGATTACCATCTAAGCCCTGGGGAGTTGAACATTTGGTTGAAGAAAGAAGGGTGGATTGGTGGTTGCCAAGGGTATCTGTAATCCTAGTTGGCTAACTCAAGTCTTTTAATACCTCCTGTGAAAAAATTAACAGTGTGAAGAAGCTGCCATGCATACAGGAAAAGGTGCAATATGTTGCTCCCATAGACTTACACCTCTCAGAGATGATTGCCACTGCCTACACCCATTGATATGTCCTGCAGAAAAGAGTGCCATTAACTACACCCACTGCCACATGTCAATTAGGGAAGGTTTGCATTCTACCAATATTTGCAGATAAGACATAACAATGACTAAGCTAGCCATCGATACTTTTGTCAAGACTTGTCCTCTGTTTCTTCTGTGACAATACTATGACAACAATGGGAGGCATCAGAAATTGTTGCAAGTGATGTTTCATACTGTATTCTATTATATGTAAAATTATTTTTAATTGACTGCTTACAGTGGACATGTTACATACTGAATTGCTTTAGCACCCAGTCATAGGTATTATTATTATCTAGCTTAATAACTCTGATTATGTGAACCTAGAAAAAGAATGTGTAAGCGCTGCAAGGATGAATATATGTTGTGAGTTACATGAAGAGGCTGTCGCAATCGCAGGGTCATAACCCAATGAACTATTTTACATGGATTACTAATTATGTCATGCTGCTTAAACAAGGACCTCTGCAGGCAATGAGTTACTTCAGCTGTATATCTTACCTTTACCTGTGATAAGCATATTTTTTCAGTTAGATCTAGGTGTGATTTCAGATCGACTTCAATGAAGCAGGGATTGGATGAATGGAGTCAAAGTTCTTATCTTTGGCTAAAGCAGGTCCCATCAAGTTGGGTAGAATATAACTGAGTTGGCACTTAAGTTGTTTATTTAGCACCAAATACTTTGAGTGGAACAAAGAAGGATTCCATAGGCACCTAGGTCGTTACACCAAGGGGTAGATTTGCTGCTTTGCTCCGGCCAATGGTTTTAACTTCAAACGTAGTCACTTTTTTGGCTTCCATAATCCACAAGTACAGTACCTTTGCTAGGAAGTCCTGCTGAACCCTTTCCAGCATACTAAAACATTTGAGTTCGTCGAACATGGATTTCTTGTCTGCTGAAGGAGCAACCTTCCTGGAGAAGGTTCAGCACCTGGGTATGCTCTTCGAATGTAGAAATAATGGCTAAGGTCCTTCTAAGTATATGAAGGATGGGATAGTCTGCCACAAATGTGTAGGATGTCCTTTCTGCTGTGCATTATATCCTTTTTTTAATTTTTTTTTTTATTGAGAGCACGTGTATACATAATACAAAACAATATCCATTTGTTTCCAGATTTGAACATACAATATAGCAAGAGGTAGCAATCCTAGCCAAATTATAAACATAAAGATGCATAAATGAGACATGGAATCTCATGGGAGAAGAACTTTCGTAATTATGTCCTTTTAAGTCTTAACTAGTACCGATATTAACTCTCATTCCCCTGACCACTCATCCTTAAAGTTCTCCATCTGGCCACTGGTGCCCACAGTCGTAACCCCATCTCTCTTGTTTTTAAACCCTTATGCTCGTATAGAGCACCCTCAATGTTGTGGATGCCCAACAGCCTACATATCCACATTTGGAATGTTGGGGCCTCTAAATCTTTCCAGGCTGCTGTTATTAATATCCGGAATACTGCTACTGCTATAAAAATTAAAGCTTCCTCCTCAATCCTTAATTTTAAATTAATGTCGCATCCAAAAATGAATAGGGTTGGGGATAAAGTTATTTTGACTTCTAGAAGCCCCTCTAAGAAAACCAATATCTCCGTTTTGATAGGGTTGAGTTTCTCGCAACCATATAACATATGAACAATGTCTGCTGGGCCTATGCCACATCTGGGGCAATCACTATCAACCCTCATCCCCCACTCAAACAGCTTGGATGGGGTATAATACAGATTAAATAGGGTTTTAAAATGTTGAGCTTTAAGGTTAGAGGAGCGCAGAAATCTTTTATCAAAAGTAAGAGCTCTTTCCAAATCAATCTCTGGATCCTCCAATTTCTCAGCCCAAGCTGCCTCGGTCTTAAGCATGTCATCTGGGGAGCTTTCCATAAGGATTTTATAGAATCCATTAATTTTCCGCCCACCTCCCTTCAAATAATCCAATAAATTACTTCTTTTCCCCAAAATAATTCGTGGTCTTACTGATCTGATTGTATTTACCACCTGGAGGTATTTATATTCTTGCCCTTCCTGTAATGTATATCGCAACCTTAGATCGGACAGTGGTCTGCATGCATCCTTCACCATTATTTGCCCAAGTGTTACAATGCCTTGCTGCTCCCAGTGCCTCCAGGATCCATCCATGCACAGGTTTGGGAAAAGACCAGAATTCCATAAAGGAGTATGGTGGTTATACCTTGGAATACCCATTACTTTCTGCACAGATGCCCAGACCCCAGCTATACCTTCGAGTATTTTGTACCGTGATTTCTTATAATACCTTCTTTCCGTTTTCCTCAAGAGTATCCCAAATGCTTGATCACCCAATGCCAGTTGAAATATCGATGGAATATCATCAGGGCCCCCTTCCTGAGTCACCTTCTCTTGATCGAAGAGGATTGCTATTTCTGTATATATATATTTTATATATATATATTGATGATGTCTTTTTTATTTGGACCGGTACTGAAGAGTTATTGAATGAATTTATTTCATGGTTAAATTTAGGGGATGCTAATCTCAAATTCACTTCAAATTATAACAAATTTCGATGTGAATTTCTGGATATCATCATTAAACATGATGAGAGTAAACTCCAAGTAGAACTGTTTACAAAGAAAACGGATCGTAACACTATGTTACACTACAAAAGTTTCCATCCACCGTGCCAAAGGGATAATATACCGTTTGGACAGTTTTTAAGATTAAAGCGAAACTGTACACAGATGGTGGATTTTGAGAGACATGCAAAGATCCTGACTGAAAAATTCATCATCAGGGGCTACCCAAAACGCATGGTAAAACATGCTTATAAAAGAGCGAAGTATTTTAACAGAGATAATTTATTTCAAACCAAACTAAAGACAACTCAAAAAGTAAAACCACTTATTTTTGTAACAAATTACAGTTCCGTCAGTAATAAGATCAAGAATATAATTAATCGGCACTGGCACTTAATAAGTAACAAGAAACAGGAAAAACTTCCTAAACCAATGTTTGCGTTCAGACGCAACCAGACGATAAGAAACTGTTTAGTGCACACCTATCGAGAAGTGGTGTCGGGATCCCAAACCAGTATGGATAATGCCCCATTACCAACCGGAACGTTTCCGTGTGGCAACTGCTCAAATTGTGCATCAGTGACCAAAGGGGAATGCATCGAGCACAACAAGAGTAGACATAAGATTAAAAACTTCATCAACTGCAGGTCCAAAAATGTCATTTACATGATAACGTGTCCCTGTAACATGGCATACGTGGGTGAAACCTCTCGTGAGATTCGCCTAAGGATAAATGAGCACAAATCAGCAATCCGCACCATGAAGAAAGGTGCTCCGTTAACCGAACATTGGCAAGATGCTCGACATACAATAAACGATATAAGATGGTGCGGGCTGGAATTAATTTACTTGAATGCTAGAGGTGGAGACATGGACCTCAAACGCAAAAAACGCGAACAATTTTTTATGTCGCGCTTCAATACAGTAAGACAGGGTTTAAATACAAAAGAGGACTGGGAACGGATACTATAATAGTAGAGTCAGAACATGAACAAAATGGATATAGACTAATCTATAATTTTATGAGAATTATGACTACAGAAATTTACATCATTTCTAGAGCGATAGTCAAAACATTAATAAAAGAGATATAGACTGCTCACTCCAATGTATAATTTCTAAAAAATAACGACTACAGAAACATAGATCATTGCGAAGGCAATATTGTTATGGCCATGCGATTTCTTTATTTAAAATTTATTTAAATAAAAAAAAAATTTGAATTAATCTAACGAATTATGCCTTTAAATAATTTAATCTTCTGATATATCCTTTAGCGGGAGATTCTACAATGGCCTCAGTAGCGCTGAACAAACAGGAGAGACGGCAAATAGTAAGTTCAACCGGTAAGGAGTAAAGTAAAGTGAAAACTACTTGAGTAGTCCTAAAGCCCAACTCTCGCGAGATCAAATGATAGAACTACAGCATTGTTTCTCGCTATGCTAAGACTCGTAACTTCGTAAATTTGCACAACATAGGACAATAATATGGCTGTAAGTCATCATAAATTAAATAATTTGTAGATTTACATGAAATATAAGAAAGAACCCCCACTCGATAGCAATTATGGGGCCGAAAGACAAAATAAATAAGGAAGTGACGTGCACCGATAACCGAACTACCCGGGTAGTTCTAAAACCTTTCCGGCACGTCGCACTCAATGAGCAGCGATTAACCAAAATTACTTTCAGCTGAAATAAATTGTGGATATATAAACGCACGATTCTAACAAGTCAGATAGCATCCAGTACACGAGGAGAGTCAAGCGGAGCAGGGAGGCCGACGCAACAAAAAGGTAAGCAGGGTGGTTCGGCTGTATAATACCAGATAGAAAACTCGGGTAATAGTTAAATAATAGAACATAACCGCTACGAACATATTAGTAGTCTGTGTAAGTGCATAGACACTGTCGTTTTTAAACTTAATCTCGAGTCATAGTGGCAACAAAACAGCCCTCACTCAATAGAACGTGAATACGAGGACTAAATAGAAGAGTGTTAGAAACAAAAGCTGATATTGGAAGCACAAGTGTACTCATACTATTTAAAGTGAGGTGTCATAAACTAAAGCTGATTTTAGAATGCGATAATATGCTAATACTGTTTAAAGTGAGGTATGCACTATGCCACAGAGAGCAACCAAATATCTAGAAAGGTGGCACAGTGAGATATAGTGGTTAAAATACAGATAGTATATTCTAGTTAATAAAAAGCGGATTATTCTTCATTCATAGAGTCGTTTTGCTAACCATACTTAATATGCAAAAATTTACTTTTGCTTTATAGAGCACGACAATTTAAAAACATAGGTCTCGAGAAAATCCATCAAACCTCGCGCTAATTAAACAAAGCGGTTGAAGAACGGCACAGATCACAACATCCGGCCATGCGCTGCACCTTTTGGCCACTTTCCCATATTTATGGGTAAGTCATGTTCTCTATGTCCAACGCTGCATGAACAACAAGTTACAAATGGAGCAGGAATAAAATATAGATTTTGATTTATGTTTTCAACAGGATGATTCTGTAAACTAATCTTATTTAAATCGGTGGCCCTCTTGACTCACAAAGAACGTTACCAATTGAAGAAGGTAAATACAAGATGGTGTAAAATAGAACAACCTAGTCCACCAGGAGTCGATATAGAAAACTTATATGTTGACCTTTCTTTAATGATTTAGATGCGCACACGCCCAATGATGAAAACAGCGCTTCAACCCATAGAAATATGTTGAGCGAATAATCGACCTATATGGTGTTAACTTGGTATCAATCTACAAGTCACAGATAGAGATAACAAAAGGTAAATGAAAATTGTGCCTTAACTAAGTAAATTTGGAAATTAATTTGGTCTTTATCTTCGACATCACAGGTAGTGAAATGTAATTAAAAAGCTTTTGCTCCATAGCCAAGTATTGGCGACACCCCAAACCCAATTTGTATTAACAACTTTCGCTCAAATATGGGTTCAGGTTAATGGGTAACTATATGTCACATGGATATTCCCAATAGGGCAACCACTTGTTGTATTCCCTTTTTAGAAGCGCACGAGTATGAGCGCTCCTATTCCTTTTGAATACCAGCACCACATGTTTAATAAATATAAAGAAGACGTATGTCATGCCAGAAAAGTCATAGACCAATAAATGAAATATGTTATATACCGATGATGTAATTATATTATTGATGTACTAGCTGTTTTAAAAAAAAGAGAGATAAAACCAGTAATTGTGTCTAACTGTAGGTTTTTTTCGAACTAGAACCTTGTCCTGATGAAGGTCTTATTCTAAAAACCGAAACGCTGCGTCGACAACTCCGTAACAAGAATTTTATGTTCTTTCATGTGATCTGTCACATTTTTAATTGGTCTTAATGGCATAAAAATTGTTTTGTAAAAATGAATTTTTAATAAATTGTTTTATAACTATATTATGTTTTGAATAAATTGTACAATTTTTCCATGTATTATCGGATATTGCTTCTTATTTGATTCTATCCATTCTTGTATTTTATTATTCATGTGGTTATGGTTTATGTATAGAGAATGTGAATACCCCCTCTATTACTTAGTAGGTGTTCCTTTTCCAACTGTGTGGCCAGATAGGGACTTCCCCATATTTTCTTACATTTCTGTAAGGAGACAGGACCAGTGGTAATTCCTGATATTAGGCATACCTAACCCTCCCCTTTCCTGAGGTAAAGACATATACTTGTTTGATCTTCTAATCTTGCCGTATTGCCAGAGGAATTTCATAAAGATTGCTTCAATTTCCTTTATTATTTTATCTTCCAATTTAAATGGGATGGATCTAAGTTTATATAGAATCTTGGGGAACATAGTCATTTTAATGACGTTAGCCCTGCCTATTATTGATAAGTGAAGTGTATTCAATCTCCTTAGCTCTTGTTCCATTGATTTTAAGAGAGGTGTAAAATTATCTCCAATTATGTTCCCTGGTTGTGAATTGAGTGTTATACCAAGATACACCACTGAGTTGACATACCTAGTATCCTTTTTAGTTATATTCTCAGAGCACAGAATTTGGGTCTTAGCTTCGTTCAGTCGATATCCTGAGAATTTCCCAAACAAATTTGTCATGCTCGCGATTTCCCTCATAGCAGATTCCGGATCTTTAGTGATAATGGCTAGGTCATCTGCATATGCTAGCAATTTAGTTTGAAATCCTTTTATAATTACTGGTTGTATCTCTGTGTTGGATAATATCTGTGTAATTAGTGGGTCTATATACAGGGCAAATAAGATAGGAGAACAGGGGCAACCCTGCCGAGTGCCTCTCGTTATATTAATTCTCCCAGAATTCCCACCCATCAACTGGATCCTGGCTGAGGGAGTAGAATACATTGCCTGTAAGGCCTGTCGAAACCTTGGCCCGCACCCCCTCTCCTCTAAAACCTTCCATAAGAAAGACCACCTCACCCGGTCAAATGCTTTTTCTGCGTCTAGAAGGACCATCGCGGCCCTCTCCCCCCCGGCAGCGCAGATATCAAATATGGTAATCGCTCTTTTAATATGTTTCGTCGTGCCTCTTCCTGGGATGAACCCATGCTGCCAGGGTGAGACCAGAGCCGCGATGATCCTCCCAAGACGAGTAGCCAATATCTTGGCATACAGCTTATTATCAGCATTGACCAGGGAGATAGGCCTATAGGACCCTGGATTTTCTTTGGGCTTGCCCTTTTTATGGAACACCACAATATTGGTGCTCTTCCATGACTCGGGTATCTTGCCAGTGATCATAATCCCATTGAATAGGTCTAAGAGAAGAGGGGATATTTCCTCCCGCAAGCATTTATATATTTCAAGTGGTAACCCATCCGGGCCCACAGCCTTCCCTGCTGCCAGACCTAGCAATCCACCTATTACCTCCTCAATGGTTATAGCCTGTTCCAACTCCTCCCTCTCCTGCTGACCCAATTTTTGACCTATACTTTCCCAGCTGTTAATTGGGGTATCTATTACCGCCTCCTCCTGGTATAGATCTTGATAAAACCTTCTGAAAACCTCCAAGATTTCGGCGGGCTCCTCATATACTCTCCCTTGTTCCTCTATTTTTGTAATTATATTTTTTGACGTAACTTGTTTGATGCGCAGCGCTAATGCCCTTCCGGCCTGTTCCCCCGTCTCATACAGCCTAGTTCTGTTTGAATGATATTCCGCCGCTGATTTTTTAGCCAATTGAGTCTGAATACCCGCTTTTATAGCATTAATCCTCTCAAGAGTCTCCAGTCCTTGCCGCCCCTGACTTATATCCCTTTGGTGCTGCTTTTCGGCATTACTCAAACTCTCAAGTAATAGCTCCCTTTCCAACTTGGTTCTTTTCCATTGTCTAGTAGTGTAGCTAATAGTTTCCCCTCTTAACCCGGCCTTATAAGTGTCCCAGACTACCCCCCTGGAAGCACTATACCTGTTGGCATCGAAAAAAGCCCTTGACCAGTTTCTAATATGTTCAATATAGGCGCTATCAGTTAATAGTTTCCTATCAAAAGTCCATGGCCTTGGTCCTTTTGAAGGTCGATTAACGTCCATTATCATTACCAAGGGGTTATGGTCAGACATTATCATTGGGAGTTTGTTGATTTTGACCTTATTTATTTCTGTGGCTGAAACAAAGAAGTAGTCTAATTTGCAATATTTGTTAAAAGGGTGTGAAAAGTACGTAAAACCAGTATCCAATGGTTCCTTATTTCCCCAGACGTCTCTTAGCCCATGTGATAGCAGTAGCGCGGATATGGCTCTATATACACTGGGTTTGCGTCCGGTGTATGGGATATCATTACTAAAGTCTGCCGAAATATTGCAGTCTCCACAGACTATTAGTGGAGCTGGCCAGTCTATCAGTTCTTTCTCGATAGAATCAAAAATGCCAGGATCATCCGAGTTAGCTCCATAAATTGAACAGATAGTACCACCCAGGTTCAGTTCACATATAGCCCACCTACCGAGGGCGTCTGCCTTATAGCGCTTTGCTCCACCAAGGCCCAGCTTCCCAATAATAGCCACACCCCTTATAGTAGACGTTTGAGAGGTACAGGACAAGATCTCAAACCCTTTTAACTTAAGCCAATGCTTGTTCTTCCATGGCAGGTGAGTCTCTTGTATTGCTAAAATATCTATATCTATTACTTTAAGGTATTCCTCGAATCTGAGCCTCTTTTTCCAGTCGTTCAGGCCATTAATATTTATAGAGCCTATCTTGAGTTTAGGCATTTTTCTGGACCATCCCTTCCCAGCTTTTCAAACAACAAAATAACTTTTTTGAAACAAAATTACAGCATTTCTTCATTTGTCCTTTTGGAATTGAGTTTTTATGTAAATTAGTAACACGTGCTCTTTTTTCTTTTTTGTTTACTTCCACACCCCCCACACCCCCCACACCCCCCAGACCTCCCCCCACCCACTGTACCCATACACCCCACCCCCCTCCCCTGCTGGCCCCCTGGCCACATGCCCACCTCTGTGGGGTGCTCAGACTAAGTCTGTGCATATGATGGGAGCAGCGTTGCAGCGAGGACTCAATTTAAACCGCTTAGTAGCCTAAATGGGCTCGACCACAGAGCTCATATTTCCCAGATCCTGGTACAAATAGTTAGTATGGCGGAATACCTTGGTTAACAATTCACTTCATTGCCTAACCCATAACGACAACCTTGCGATACCTACATCCTTTAGTATGCATTCACAAATACCAACTTATTTCGTTTCTAGGTACCTACTGATACATGCTTATTGCTGTCGTCAATCCCCCACCAGCACCCTACTACAGGGGCAATGGATCCGCAGGGTGAGATCTATATAGAGTTTAAGAATTCTTTAGCTTTAATTTCCGATGAGAAATAAAAGGTCTTTCCATGATGAATTATCTTGAGTTGGGCTGGGTTAATGAGATAGACTTGAACTATTTTGTCCTGAAAAGGTTTGATCAATTGTCGTAGCCTCCAGCGCCTTTCCACCGTCACGTGGCAGAAGTCGGGTCTGACAAAAAATGAAAACCCCTCAAATGTTTTCTTAGCATCTGGTCTAGCCTTCTCTGCTATAGACTGGCGCAAAAGGAAATTCCCCAGGAAAATTAAAATTGCCCTAGGTTTATCTCCTTCCCTGAAATTTCGATTCCTCTTAAACGGGGTTCTATGTGCTTGTTGAACCTCTGAATCCCAGCACCAGCTCTCCAATTCGGGAAATACTTTAGCAAATACTTTCACGATGAAGGCTCTCGCGTCCCCCCCCTCCAGTCCTTCCGGAACTCCCAGGACCCTAAGATTATTTCTCCTAAGTCTATTCTCAAGGTCCTCGAGCTTCCACTGTATGTCCTCAGCTTGTGCCCCATATGATTCCACCTTACTGGTGGCAGCAGCAGATTCTGCTTCAGTGGAAACCACTCTTTCTTCCAGATTTGAGACTCTGTCGTCCACTGTCGCGCATGCCTTTGAAAGTTTCCTCACGACAGTCTTGATCTTCCTCATAGCCGCTTGGGATTTACGATTGTCCTGCCTGGTCTCTTCCCGATGCGCGAATATTTCCTGGTGGATTGCTTCCAGCATGGAGCGTTGGGTGGATTCGAAATCCTGAGTTTGGTTTGGTGACCCCTGGAGCAATGTAGTGGGTGAATGATCCCAAGTTAGCCCCCTTTGCTCGTTTTTTTTTTTTTTAAGGAGATTGCTGGTTTTACTGTAGTTGTAGGGGTAACCTCCTCTGGATCAGTATCTGATTCTAAATTACTGCCGTCTATATCTGAGCTGTTTCCCCCCTCATCTTCCGACCAGTCTGCCTCCTCGGCCACCGAATGGAAACACTCATTTGAAGTCTTCTCACTTTCAGTGTTACTCGTTGCCTCCAACCGCTCAGTGAAAGTGTTGGCATCGAGCGTAATATTAGCAACAGGAGGAATAACCTCAATTCCCTCTTGCCTTTTGCTAGTGCAACTTTCCGTGGCCTCTTGTTGTTCCATCAGTATTACCTGATCTGAGCCAGCAATAACCACAGGAATGGCTACTTGCGTATTACTTTTATCTGGAGTAAGGTCTGTGGGCAGGTTAGATGGACCCCCTACTAAAGCCGATATTGCGTCTGTGACAATAGCATCCGTGATGATGTCAACCTGAGTGCTGGCTTTATTAGACTGGACATCAGGAAGCGTCTCAGACACGCCCGTGACCTCAATCATTGTTGTCTTTTTCGAGCCAGAGGAGCCCGTTGCACCAAACCCATTTGTACATTCCAGATTTATTGCTCTGGCTTCCTTGCCCTCATGAACGTCTTGGGCGCACAGCGTTAGATTCCCCACAGGTACCTCAGGTAGATCAGCTGCAGCTATTGCTGTGTCTCTTAGTCTTACTTCCTTGCCCTCATGGTTATCTTGAGTGCCCTGCAATGTCTTGCCCATGGGTGCTCCCCCCATGGGTGCTCCCCCCGGTGCTTCAAGTACATCAGTCGCTGCCATATCCAATTCAGCAGGCAGTTTCCCCCCTTTCTCCTTACCACCTCGTAGCATCTCTACTATGCTGATATTTGCAGTAGTGGCGGTATTCTGGCGAGTCCTGGCCGCTGAAGGCTTGGACTCCTTCTCCTTCACTGGGGGTTGGGCTCGCCCTGGTGTTGAGCCCTTTGATGTCACTGCCGGCTCTTGAACCCGACCAGAGCTGCCATCAATAATCTCCATGGTTCCACCTGCGTTTTCGCCCTCATTCTTCTTCCTGGCAGTCTTCCCAGCATTATTAGCTTTGGGAGCCATTTCGCTGCAGCGGTATAACGCCCTGAAGAAAAGCGCCTTCACCCTCCTGCTTCTGGAAGCCAGGCACGGCGTCCCTCTTCCACCGAGGACGACCGTGCATGCACTGGATTTGCTCCGCCCACTGCCTCCGTGCACTCCGCAGGCAGCTCTGCAGACAGCTAACCCCGGCTCTGATTCCAGGCAGAGCACAGCGCCCGTCGCCGCAAGCCGTCGGAACACAGCGGGAGTCAGCAGCATTCGGTAAGCCGGCATCTATTCTCCGTCTCCGTCAGCTCGAGACATTAATTGCGCGGTAATCCGAAAACTAGAGGAGCTCCATCAGAAAACCAGTGCCCTCGCTCCTACTCCGCTGCTGCTCAGCCACAAAGCGCGGCCGCCATCTTTCCCCTCGAGCTGCTGTGCATTATATCCTATGGTATTTGTAATGCAGTGAATGAGATACATGTCACATTTGTGACTTTTGACCCATTCACCAAATTATAAAACAATGCCCTAAGACCCACATTTATGAAACTCGTGGGGAAATTCCTTCTAGCCTTTCCTGCAGCACTCAGGCCCTCATGACAGAATTTAAGTCACCAAACCTCTCTCCTGCCAGGGATCATGCAGGTTCCTGTCCACAGTTATCAGCTGTGGCCTCTTGGAGAAAGGAGACCTTAGTTTTTTTGTGTCTATGTAGCAGGTAACAGGAGGCAATTACGTAACCCTTAGAACAAATCACCAGTTCCTAGATGGCAGCACACGTCAATAGGCCTTGGATCTTCTTCTTCCTGCAGTCAGGCAAATGCTTCCTTCTTCAAGATGTTTTGTCCCAGGTCTAGTAAGGTTCTGAGGTGATGGGGTGAGGTGCCTGTCTTTTCCTGTGCACTAGCCACTGATGGGAGATTTTCCTACACCCATACTGGTTACTTCCTTACAGGATGCCCACCTCCTTTTTGAACACTTCCACACTCAGTTTTCTGTAAACCTTTCCAGATTCTCTCAACCAAAATAGCCCTAGTTTTCCTCTAGCTGCAATACCTAGTTTTTCTTTCTAGCCACTGCCCCATAAAGATGAAGTGTCATATCCTCTGTCATTGGTGTAGCAGGTTTTTCCTCCTGTTGGGAAGACAGAGCAAGTCTAGGTTGACTCTAGGAATCCATTGGGATTTCTAGGAAAAAGATTGCTCTGTAAACGCTGACCTTTGTGTTGCCATTTGTGTTGTACCTGTCCCAAATGGCTAATCCTTGCAACAAAGCCACTAATAACATGACTCTTACCTCCTGCTGCCAGAGGCCAAGCCATTATCTTCCAGGAGAAGGGTCATTAATGGATGTGTATTCAGTCTCTGGAGTACGGCTGTGAGGCAAATCATTTATAAACCAGCTTACTTGGAAGCAGAGAAAATAATACTTTTATAATGGATCCTTTAAACTAAACATTTTAAAAAACTACATTCACCATTAAATTAGATACTTAAAAACCTAAGCGAAAAAGACTCTTTTATGGACCGCTCTAGCATTTTCTCATACCAAGATAGGAAAAAGCTATTTTATTCCTAACTAAAACTATTCATGGGAAACCATGAAGTACCCACTTTCACTGTGACCTTTGTCACAGCGAAAGTGAGTACAACTCCCTCTCCTAAGTAATGCTTATGTGATAGGAGATTTGAGAGGGGCTCACTTTTCTCTTCTTCTCCATCACATGTCACCATGTGTACAGTGATTTAGGCCCTGCCATAGTAGGATTTCATGTGGTTGATGTAAACAACTGTAACAAGCTACAGAAGTGTGGCTCACTGGTTAGAAGCGGCAGACCCTGATGCTGAGGTCTGACCTGGGACAAGGGTTCAATTCCCGACGCGGCAGGGTCTTGGGCTCAATGTCCACGGACTCGATAATTCTCACCTCGGTGCCTACTCTAATCATGGGTCCCACTCTGCAACTCCAGGCAATAGCTTGCTTAATCTCCACAACGGCCCCGTAAGCACTTGGATACCTGGCTTCACCTCGGGGGTGCCCAGTAGGGGGCATCTCACAGGGAAAACCAGAAAGTGTTCCACAGCGGTATACAGCGCCAGGATGCCTGAAAGGTGATAGTGCGCTTTACAAGTATACATACATTTACATTTACATTACAAGAGGCACAGATTATATCACCTCACTTTCTGTTCTCGCATCAGGTAGGGCTTTATCTATCTATTTTGGAACAGTTGAAGCTATACTGGCTCCATCATCCACACTTTGTGGCCCGGTGAGTACTTCACTAGAGTTCTCTTTTAATCACACCCGTCTTTGAACAGCTCTTAACTACAGGTTTGTTGAGCTGCTTCATGGACTGAGCCATCCTAGATCTCAAGGCTTACATTTAGTCTAGAACTTATTGTGCAGGATTTGTGGGAGGACTCTCTCACAAGTCTCTCTCAAGACTCAAAGTTCCACTGAGCACAGAGGGGCTGAAAATCATTGCCTTCTGTGCAACCTCCCTGTAGGGAAACAGAAAGGTATGGCAGCACGAATTCCAGTTATTTCTAAGTGGCTCCTCGAGGCCCATGATCATGCCTTTAGGTCTTGTTGGATCTCTCATCAAGCCCATTGTTCAGGGAAATTGTAAATAAAATAAACCCATACTTATTCAACAAGACGTTCATAAACAGTGACATGAAGATTGGCCCCAGCAAGATACAACATCATTGTGGACACTCTATTTGGGAAGGATACCTAGCAGGGCCCCGTTTGGTCCCCATGGGTGCATTCAATAGCCTTACAGGTATATTTTCAGGATATTACATGCATGGGTTACCACCACAAGGATTAATATGTTCTCTGAAGCTGTCTTAAGGTCAAGTAATCCAATTTTCTCCACCCCTAACCTCTCATAGCTGGAAAAAGGGTTGACAAGTATGTAAATGTTTTTCTGCCACTGGAAATGTTCAATCAACTAATGCAATGGGCCAGAATAAGTAGAAAGGACCTGCATCACTGGGGTATTATCAAACTCTGGGCAACAAAGGCCTAGCAAACTTAGGCTGGTTATGGAGGACACTATCCTCCCAGAAGGTCAAATGATCATTTTGAGTATCCCTATTGCTGTGTGCTTGAACCTGTTGCCGAAGGCCTCCTAGAGTGGGACACTCATTCTGCACTGTTGAAGTCAGCATGAAAGTGTCCGCCTGCAGCTTGGAAACCAGATATCTTAGGCTGAAACGTCTTCCCCTCTATTCTCCAGTTCTTTCTCTTCATGGTTAGACTCCTCATAGACTGTTTTTCTCTGACTGATATCCCATTGCCCCTTGTCTTGCACTTTCTCATAATAATTTCATTCAGTCTTTCAGGATCTTGGTCCCCCCTGGTCAGAGGACCTATTTGAGCAGCCCCAACATTTCATTATGGAGTTTGAGCTCTACCTCCTACTAAGAAGCATACTCCAAAGCATACAGTCTACAGGCATGACCGAGTTAAGTCCTGCTTTGTAGGGGACAGTGACTCCACCCTTCACCAGGGAACCAACACCACAGGATGGTAGCTGAGCTATTTTATTTTCTGCTCTCACAATATGTTGGTACATATCAGGAAAGAAATACTTTGGAGACACCAGCTGACACTTTACAGATGGTGTACTGTATTGTGGTTCCCTCAGAGCCTCAACCCTCTACACATTGATGAACTGCTGATGCCTGTACTTCATAGTGCTGGAAGGCAGGAAACACATGAATTCGACGTTCCTATCACCAATGAAAACACTGGCAATCTCTGTCCCTAGTGGGCTCGCTTCCATTTCTATCCTTACACTAGCATTTCCAGTAGACAGTACACTTGTGAAGGGTCTCTCTCTTATTTCCTTTAAATGAAAGCACTGACCTTCCACGGATGGGTCCAAGGACTTCTTCCCCTTATAACCACCTCCCATCTGTGCTGAAGTAGATTGGTGCTCTCCTCCTATTGTCAGCCTTTTAGAGCCCTTTACTTCATTATCCTTGGCCCCCTACTTCTGCTGTTGAGGTTCGAACCACCCTTCTCGTCATGGCACTATGTAGCTTCGTTTGAATATCTTGTGTTGAGCCTAAGACAGCTTTCCTCTGCTCACATGGATTAGTAATATTAGAGTGCAATAGATCTTGGTGTAACTCTGGACAAAATTGACAAAAACCGTGCTCTCACAACCAAGCCATACAGCCCTTTCTAATAATGTACTTTGCAGTCCTCCACCCAGCCCTAAATTGGCTTCAATGACACATCTACAGCATCTTTTCAAGACTAGTGAGATTCATTGTGGGTGCCCCTAACCTATCTATGATTGCTCTCAGGTGTAACATCAAATTTGTGAAGGAGGGATGCCTTCTAATGTGATTTCTGACCCCTTTGCGCTTTGTGATCCTTAAACATTCAGGGTGGAATTGCTCCCCTGAATAGGCATATAAGCTCACAAGTCTGCTCCCAATACTTCTTGTCCATCATATATATTTATAATGCAATCTTATATGACACAAAACATGTCTCTATATCATCCCCAATCAAATAGCCAAGTGCAATATTGTTATACGTTTACAGCAAAAATGTCCCCTCCTGGACATCTCATTGACACTGCCACATCACCACTGGATTCAGAATCTCTTTTGGTGCACACGTCAAACTTCTATGAGCGCTTCTCATGAGCCAGTATGGCCTTTCACTCCTTCAAGACCATTTTTCATCTCTCCACACAAAGGGTTGCAGCTAACTATTTCTCCTCAGCCACCAGGGATGCAGATGCCTTCTTCTCCTCAGTTGCCAGCTTCAACTGCTCAAGATGGCTTTTTCTTCTCAAGGGCACAGGCTGCCATTTTCTTCTCAGCAGCTCTCTTCTTCTGTTTCAGGGCCAGACCAGCCAGTTACAATTTCAAGTCCCTCTCTGGCTTCTAGTCCTCATGCTCTGATGGAGACTTGATGCAAGATGTCACCCTGTCCCGGCCAAGGGCAAAACAGGTGACGGTGCTTCATGGGGCAGGTCATCCATTTGCACTAGTGAATCTTTCATCATTCTTTTCAGATGTGTTCTGTGCCTTTAGGGTATCATGCCAGGTTCTGAGAACTTACTCATATTCCTCCTCCTTTGCTTACTGGATCACCTTGAGCCTCCTCTCTCTCCACATAACATTCTTCTCCCTCAAGATAAGGCTTGCCAAGGCAGGTTGATCTGCCTCCATGGCATGTTCCTAAAAATTCACAATGCAAACATTTGATCTGAAAAATGAAAAACAAAAATGAACCAAAACAATTCTTTGTAATTAAAAATCCAAAATGTTTTAGTCCCTAAATCAGAAATAAGATTTTTAGTCCTCTACTGTTAAAGCTCAGTGATAACAGCTGGAGTATCCCAGCCACTAAATATAGATGTCAGAGATTGGATTATCCATGTACCACACTGCAAAATTAATAACCCCTTTTTCTGATTATGTTTCTGTCCGTGCTCTCATTCCCCCGACACTCCTGTTTCTACATGTGCATGCCCCTCCGTTCTCTGTTCCTGGACGGATGTGCTGCCACTGCCCTTGTGCTGCCCCCATCCTTCATTGCTGCCCCCTGCCCACTAACACCAGTTCTCTGTGTATTTGCCGCTGCCCCTTTCCTCCTTGGTCTTTTATACTGCCTCTACTACTGTGCTGCCACTGCCCTCTGTTGCTGTCTCTGTTCATGACATGTGTAAAAGTAAAATGCTATGTATTAGACAATATAACTAAGCTTCATTATAACTCAACATTTCCATTCATTAGCTTTTAGGTGTAAATAGAAATATATTTCTTTGACCAATAATTGAAAACAAAAATAACATTAAAAAAATCCCACAATGCAGTGATATGTGATTTCCTAAAGTAGAGTTTTGACCTTGTAGTTCTACAGACATGGATTCATCTGTTCAAACTTCTGTTACCATACATTGCTTCTTTTACATTGTATGAAATCAAGAGAGATAGAGTATGTTATGTGAATCTGATAGTGAGCAGAGCTTACATTGTTATGAGTTAATTGATAGATGTTGTCTATCAACATCTATCAATTTATCAATCGATTGATGTCCAATTGTAAGATCACACCTGTTTGATAGTGTTTCTTACAGGAGTTTTGTTAATGAGGATTTTGTGCCAAAGTGATGTGACAATATGAATACATAGAGAATGTTGTGAGTTTTGACAAACTTCAGTCAGTATACTTGTGTGAAAAGGTATCATTAGTGTAAAGGTTAGTATTATGGAATAGGAGTGTGATAGTGCAGAGGCGGTGAATTAGGTATTGAGTGTAAGACAGTGTTGGTTTGCACCAGTCTGCACTCTGCCAGGAATTCTGCGAAGCATACTTAAAATACATTTACCTCCATGGGTATGAGGATGAGGGTCCTGGGAGACCAACACCGTTGACAGTTGCAAACCCATCAATTTAGAAAATAGTAGCATTTGAGACCCCTAAAAGATTTCATACATGGGCCGCCTGATTTCTTTTCAAGCTCAGCTTGTCCTTCATTAATCATATCTCTCTAAAATATTATTTTTGCATCATTTCCTATCTGTGTTTGCAGGATTTACGTAGTATACTAACTTACCTATTTCTAACGTGGTTATTGCCATCTGTAGGAATTTGTTCTATAGGAAGAAAAAAAAGCTAATGTCTTGCCTATGCATTTGTAATGACTGATGCCCAAAATAGTAGAGAACGAGATAGAAAGCCTTCAGAAATCCAATCGTTCTGCTGTTAAGTACAAGTCAAGAGTGTGTGGTACCAGTGAGTCAGTCCATCCTCACTGCCTCACTCTGGCGCTGCAGATAAGTTAGGAGCGTGAGTTGCAGTTGAGCTAGCATGGGTAATCCGAAATGAGGCTACCACACTAAGCTGTGAAGGTGGGTGTTGGTGGGCTGCAGAACGACAGATGGAGAAAATGTATGTAGGACTTAGTGTGTGTGTTTGTGTGTGTGATAATCTGCTGCCTGTGTGTTGCTTGTATTGTTGTGAGACTTACAGAAATCTTTCAACATAGATCTCTCTTGTTTCCAGGATTATAAGTGCATTCTGTATTACTTTTCATTACATTACCAATGAGGGACAATAATTACAAGAACAAAAAAAAACTGGATTTAATGAGTTACTCATGCATCAACCTAAGAAACCTAAGAAACCTGAGACCTAGGAATTCATTGATCAAAATGATTGGCTTTATTGAATTAGTATATCATCTTCGGTTGCAACAAAATGTGAACTCTGAGAGGCACCCACATGCAAGTGATATAACCCTTTGTAGCATTTTTCCCACATAACACAAACATAAATGCATCTTTTTTATATGCTATATGGCTAGATTTACTTATGAAGAACAGCATAGCAAGTAAGGCAAGAGTACACTGAAATTAATGAGGCTAAGTATCACCCTGATGATAGTGGGGATACAAAGATTATTTCATGAGACATATATATGTATATATATTGTGAAACAGCTATTGTATATTTGTAATTCATTTATTTTGTGCTATTATCTTGCTCTGAGATTTTTAGGGTTTATGCTGGATAAGACATTGTACATTGAGGCAGCCCTCTGAAATTTCAGTGTCTAATTTCCAAATGTATGACTTCAATACTACATTCTCTGCTGTTGTCCTCACCCACAGCAGAACAGGTGAACCTTTCTACTCTGAAGTTCATCATGAACATCTACGTCAAATCAAAAGAGTAACTACTGTTTCATAGATGGAAGCTTGGTGAAAGAGCTGACTGCCTACACTGTTTTGGAAGCCTTGGTCAATCTTTAAGATTGATACACCCATTGTCATGGATTTGTTAGAAGTGTATGCATGGGCAATCCCAGATCCTACAAGGCATACTCTACCTGGTGAATGTCATTGTTTTTGTGTGTTTGAGCCAAAAGCATAACCCAACTTTTAATTGTTTTTTCTTTGTGAATTTCTGAATTTCCTGCAGAGAAAGAGTTGATAGCAGGACTTGGCCTGAGGCCAAGCCCTGTGCCCAACTGGCTACGGGTGGTCTAACATCTGCAGGAAGTGCTCCCACACTATGCACATCCGTTGAATTTGCACAATGATGGTTTCTGTCCAATATTCTTCTTTCTGCTAAAGCGTTTTTTTTTAAATTTTGTTTATAAATTTGTGATGTTTGTAAAAAAACGTCCTTTATTTCAAAAGCATGAAATGGCTCCCATTGAATTGTGATTTGCTGATTTTCCTAAAAATCTGAATTTTAATGTGGCTAACTTTATTGGCAATGTGCAAAACGTGTTTTTTTAGAAAAAAAGATAATTTCAAGATGATGGAAAAAGATACATCCGCTTTATCAGCAATTATATTTGAGTAAAGGATTTAAATATCATTGATAGAATTTGCTATCTTTTTAAATCACAAATGTAAATAGCATAGATAATAATGGCTTACCATACAAGGGCCGCTTGTCAATTTTGAATATTGCTTATAAATCAAAATTACTAAGCAGACTGACACCAAATCAATACAAACATGCTTTATGTGCAAAATTATACTTTCATGTCACGTTTGGTAGAAATTTGTTCAGTGTTTTTGTCTGTAGATGTGAGTACATTTTCCTGTGCTAAAATGGGAAAACACATCTTGTTTTGCTCTACTTAACTTTTTTCCCCCTGTATGGATCTGCATGATTTTGGCATGCTGGACTTTAGCAGACCTCTTTAAGCAATTGCCAAGCTTGGTGCAGATCCATCCATGAGGTCAAAGTATGCAGGAATATATACGTATTCACTGGAAAAAAACAAAGGTTAAAGTGATATTATAGTTAGATGTGAAATGGCACAAGAAGTAATGTTAAAGAATCTAAAATCACTGAAATATGCCTGCTATAGTTAAGCCAATTAACTAGAAGTGCATTCCATCACACATTGCTTATGCTCTCACACATCACTTTGTGTATTGCTGTACTTATTAGTAATTTGAACACAATTGTGCGTTAAATATAATGAGTCACATCATCAATGATGTCATTTTACATGTCATGGATGATGTAATATGTGAAGTCATAAGCTGTGCGTGATGGGGTGCATATTATAGTTAATTGACTAAACTACAACTGACGTAATTCAGTGTATTTTGAGGGCTTTGTAATTGTTAGTAATAGTATCATTTAAACATCTACCTATGACATCACTTTAACATTTATTTTTAATCTAAATTGGCCCAATGTTCAACTTTCAGAGAGCGCCAAACTACCACTGCACAAGACTGTGGGCTGTGTGTAGCGGTGGTTAGATGCAGGGCCTGGCCTTACAGCTGAGCACTCTGCTTAAAGCTCTGTGGTACACAATCCCTGCTGTGCATGCCCTTTGGCCATGCACTGTGGTGCTTGGCCACTGAGCCTTTACCCGATCTTCGTGGGCATCTCTGTGCTTGCACACCATCAACACTGCACACAAAGTGTGTGGCAAGAGTAGGCCACAATACTTGGCCGCATGGCCAGGCCCTGTGACCAACTGCACGAAGACACCCAATTCCCACTGTGCACAAAGTTTCTCTACGAAAATGTTGACCATTTTAAAGTTAAGGTGGTGTTAAGAGACAGAGAAGATGGGTAATGTGAGGAATGTTGTAATAATGAAGACGTTTCCCTCTTTACCTTTCTTTTGCCACATTAAAAATACAATATTCCTTAAATTACTAAAAACCCAAACATCGTCTCACATTTGTAACCTACTAGCTTCATTCCTGCAATAACATGTCAATGCTCGTTTACATCAGCCTGCTCCACAGAAAATACTTTAAATTCAACAGCTCCTACTCTCATCATTCAGGAGTGCCTCCATTTTGTCTTGAATAAAAAATGTTAGCACTCTTGTTGTTTATTAGACCTCTGTGATGAAGCTGGAGTTGATCACTAGGGAGTGAACTGACACGCTGGTGTTACAAGTACGTGTCACTCTGCATGTTCAAATGTTTTCCTGACATGGATGAGGAAGACAGTGGATAACAAATAGAAAATGTGTCCTGATTTTAACTTGGGACTATTCATCATTTCTATTACAAAAAGAAATTCCTTATTTCTTAATTTACTGCAGTTTCCTCTGTAGGAAATGATTTCAGTTTTCCAGATTGATTCCATAAAGATGGCATTCAGATGTAGCACACTTTTTTCATAAAAACAGAATGTTAGCCCTCTAGGGGCCGTGATACGGTATTTGACGCATTTTCCTGGTTAGCGATGGGCGCACCTTTCAAGAGGTGCACCCAGCGCTATCCAGGAAAATGCACTGCATTATAGTAATCACACAGCCCCAGGACATGCGTGAACTCATGCTGCACTGGGGCAGTGAATTCAGGCGAAAAATGGAGCAGCTTTGAAGCAGCCACTTTATGTTTCACTGTGTAGGCGGCAACCCGCCTGCACTTTTAAAGGGGATTAGAGATCCCCTTGAAGGTGAGGTGGGTGCAGTGCGGGACTGCACCTGCCAGCAAGGGGATGTCTGAGGGGTCCATAGGACCCTCTTTCCCCTCCAGGGGGCTGCCATCAGGGGGCGCATTGACAGTGTGCTACCTTCTGACGGCGTACTGTCAGTCTGCCCCTGACAGCTTCTTTGCCTCTGCGACCTTGCCTATAATACAGCACAGGTGCAGAGGCAAAGGGATTCCTTCATTTGTGATGGGGGAATGCCCTCTTGAGGAAGTGCTAGCGCGGTATGTGCTCAAGTGCGTTCAGTATTACAAAAGGGACCATAGGCGCTTGGGCGGTCCCTTCTGTAATACCAAAGTGGTCTGGGGGCCTGCAAAGTGGGCACACATGCCTGTTGCACCTCCAGGGCACTTTGGTAATACAGCCATTGTTGTTCATTAGAACACAGTGGTGAAACTGCAATAGAACACTGAATAATCAACTGACAGACCTTTTCTGGTCTTGGAAATACATGTTTTACTCAAAATACCAGACTTATTTCTCACATGGCTAAGGAAGATAGTGTGAGTTTATAGAAAATGTGTTCTCATGTTTGCTCCTACAGCACCTTCCATATCTTCTAAGAGAACATCATGAGAGAAAGCAATTTTGTCTCAAACATTGTTCATCAAAGCCCAGCAGACGATCAGCATTTTTCACAGTGTAAAATCACCTTCAAGAATGCCACAATTCATATGGTATCACCAACAAATAATTTATATTGTGATGAATATCTGTTACTGCCATTCATATGTTTTCTTTTTTGTAACCCCCTAAAACAGGCTATAACTGCAGTGCATTTCAATGGGGACAATATCCCCATGTCATGTAATGACTGCCACAACATGTCATCCATGTTTTGGCTAGTCAATCATGGGGTGTCCCTTTGGGACACCCCAAATGTTCCTAGGGGTCAGGGTGTGCTCACCCTGCCACATTATATGTTTTTTAAAATTCATTTTCAGAACCCAACCACCCTGACCCTGAGTCCTATAATGGCTGCCACAACGTATTGTTTATGTATTGGTAAGTCAAACAGGATTGACCAATCCCCATTTAATTGACCAAGCAGTGAATATTTGACACCTATGATCTAGATCTACTGACATTTTTCTGAGTGTTAGCTACTGCATGCCAAACCTGAGCAGCTTCTTAAATGATAATTTGAGGAAAGGTCTAACTTCCTGCTAAATTCTGTTCAGCCATTTTATTCTGTTTTCAGTATCAGAGAACAAACATTCCTATAAGTAAGAACATGGAAACTCAATGTTTTGGAACCCCCCCATCCTTTCTTAGCCCCTTTTTGATGGATCAGAGCAAAACTTTCCATGAAGGAGTCAAAGTGGGTAAACTTTTTCTTGAAAAGTTTCATGCAGGTTTGTTGAATGGCACCAAAAATATTAAGAAAACAAAAAATTGATTTGGTTTTTTCTTCAGTATGATATTTATGATGATGTACATGGAAAAATGTTTAAGATGGTGATGTAATACTATTCAATTGTTAAAAAACTAGAATAACTGATTGAAATGAGCAACAGTAATAATCCTCCAAGTGAAGGATAAAGATATTTTTTCTGATCCCTTCCCGAGCAGGCCAATTTCCCTACCCCTCAATTCAAAGAGGAAAAACGTTAGGGATTGGTATATTTCGCAAAGGTTTATCTGGAATTTACAAACACTCACTGCTTGGCTCCAACTGCTAGGAGCAGATGCTCCTCGCAGTTGGAAACTGGAAACTGCTAGGAGCATCTGTTTTTCATTTTCCTTTTTTTCTGAGTTCTTAGACAACCTTAAAAAAATGAGTTTGGCAGTAGTACTTGTGTATTATAGAGTCATACGTGAAACAACTTTTCAATTTAAATAACAGCAATAATCGTTATGGTTAAAAATTGGACTTCGCAAGTTCTTGCTTACACTGTATCACTTCATAGTTCTCCACAATTTATGTATATTTTACGGATAAAAATGTAACAAACATTTGTTTTTGAGGCACATTAAAGGGAATTCTTGTGATATTGTAAATAAAATGTATATATCGCTTACTACTCCTAATGAGGTATTGAAGCGCTTTGTAGGGAGTAGCATGCTACTACAGAATTTAAGATTAAAGGTTAAAAGTTAGTATATTAGCTATAATTTTTTCCCTCTTTTTTCTTTTCCTGTTTTGTGCATTAGTTGTGTTCGGTTTGTGCTCTTGGTTACCTGTGTGTTTAGTAGAGTTTAGAGTAGGGATGGGATGATGGGAACCAATATAAAAGAGGAAGTATCAAGTTGTTTTTGCACATAGCCCGTTAGTTGGGTGACATAACTAAAACATAGCAAAACGCCGAGGATGCCGGTAGCGTGGCAATCTGCCCCATTTGAAAAGGTATGTCGCTTTAGCGGTAGCCTGAAAAGCTATACCGCATCCTTGTTCTCCTCCTCCCGGCCTGCACTCAACCGACGGCCGCCATCCTGAACTACCCGGCGCCAGTTGCGGTCGGTGGTGGGAGTAGCTGTCTGGCGGTGATGTGGGGAGGGGAAGGAGTGGGGTGGGGGGTAGTAATCTATGGATTACAGGTAAATAAACATATAAATAAATAAAACTCCCAAGAGAGAGAGGTGGGCTGGCGCTACCAGACTTTAAGGCATATTATTGGGCAACAGTCCTGCAATACACCAGAGGTATGCTGGGGGGGAGTGTTATAGACAGATGGAGAGGTAGAGATGGGGTCCCAGACGTATATGAACTCGTAGTGAAAAACTCTAATCAATGGTTACTCACATATGAGGAGAGGAGCTATCACAAAAAAGTAAGGCTTAAGACCTTGGTGGCCGCAAGATCAGTCTGGTCTGGGATAAGGAGAAAATTAAAACTAGGGAGAATGAATTATTATACCCCTCTGTATGGGAACCCATCACTGCCGGGGGTATTTCACGACCCAGTTATGAGGGGATGGGATGCATTAGGGGTTAAAACTATCGGGGACCTTACAGGGGCAACCGGTCTGATCTCTTTTGAGCAGGCACAACGCTTATATAATCTAGGGCGCAGAGACTTTTTTAAGTACCTACAAGTGAGGTCAGTTCTGGTAAAGAAACAGGGAGGGGATATGAATTTTCAAAGAATCGAACTGCTGGAATGTGTAAGGGATGAAGGGGGATCCTCCATCTCGCAATTATACGAAGAAATTTGTAAATATAAAAAGGATGATTGTGATAGAATGTATGAGAAGTGGAGAGTCAAACTAGGTCTAACAGGAAATGAGGCAGAGCAGTCATTAAAACTGTCAAATTCGGTCTTAAGAGTGGCTAATCTACAATCTCAGCAATATAAGACTATGTTTGAACTTTATTACACTCCTCATAAAATAGCGCAGTGGGGGGGAAATAACGGGGGCATCTGTCCGAGATGCCAATCCACGCAAGCAGATACAATTCATATGTTTGCATCATGCCCCTCTCTGGACATATATAAAAAATCTTTGGAACAATTTTTTTCCGATTCTCTGGGGATACATCTAACTTTGACAGATGAAGTTATGATTTTGGGTGTAGTGAGGGTGGGTGTAGATGTTCTTCACCATGAGTTTCTGTATTTAGCTATGACTCTTAGCAGACTATGCATAGCTACACTCTGGAAGGACCCTAACCCCCCAACATTACAGCAATGGATCTCTTGTGTACTGGCCATATACATATTAGAAATGGCCCTATATGAAAAAAGAGGGAGGGAAAAAAAAGAGGCTGGACGGAGGATATGGGCCCCAATAATTGAATGGAAAAGGAGGCTGGGAGAGATTTAAGATGAAATAGGGGGAAAGGCAGACGCAATTAAGAATATGTGATATTTTTTAATGATGGTTTTCTATTGTGTCTGAGATTAATTTTTCCCATTTTTTCTTTTTTTATTTTTTTTTACTTACTCCTCCCAGTCTAAAACTCTTTGCGTATTTGGAAAAAATGCTTTATTTGTTTTAAATTTGGCGATAATTCTTTTTGAATTGTAAGATTATATATGTATATATATATATATATATATATATATATTTTTTTTTTCTTTTTGTGTGTTCTGTTTCTCTGGCAATGTATTATGAATATGTAATTCTGATGTTGATGGGAAAAAATAAAAATTAAAAAAAAAAAGGAAACTGGAAACTGCTAGGAGCATCTGTTTTTCATTTTCCTTTTTTTCTGAGTTCTTAGACAACCTTAAAAAAATGAGTTTGGCAGTAGTACTTGTGTATTATAGAGTCATACGTGAAACAACTTTTCAATTTAAATAACAGCAATAATCGTTATGGTTAAAAATTGGACTTCGCAAGTTCTTGCTTACACTGTATCACTTCATAGTTCTCCACAATTTATGTATATTTTACGGATAAAAATGTAACAAACATTTGTTTTTGAGGCACATTAAAGGGAATTCTTGTGATATTGTAAATAAAATGTATATATCGCTTACTACTCCTAATGAGGTATTGAAGCGCTTTGCAGGGAGTAGCATGCTACTACAGAATTTAAGATTAAAGGTTAAAAGTTAGTATATTAGCTATAATTTTTTCCCTCTTTTTTCTTTTCCTTTTTTGTGCATTAGTTGTGTTCGGTTTGTGCTCTTGGTTACCTGTGTGTTTAGTAGAGTTTAGAGTAGGGATGGGATGATGGGAACCAATATAAAAGAGGAAGTATCAAGTTGTTTTTGCACATAGCCCGTTAGTTGGGTGACATAACTAAAACATAGCAAAACGCCGAGGATGCCGGTAGTGTGGCAATCTGCCCCATTTGAAAAGGTATGTCGCTTTAGCGGTAGCCTGAAAAGCTATACCGCATCCTTGTTCTCCTCCTCACGGCCTGCACTCAACCGACGGCCGCCATCCTGAACTACCCGGCGCCAGTTGCGGTCGGTGGTGGGAGTAGCTGCCTGGCGGTGATGTGGGGAGGGGAAGGAGTGGGGTGGGGGGTAGTAATCTATGGATTACAGGTAAATAAACATATAAATAAATAAAAAAAAATATGTTGCACGCACTGCATCCCCAAATGCGATGCAGTGCATGCAACAAAATTCGTTTTATTTATTTATATGTTTACTTACCTGTAATCCTCCATAAGCCATAGATTACTACCCCCCACCCTGCCCCTCCCCCTCCCCACGTCACCGCCCAGCAGCTACTCCCACCACCAACTGCTACTGCCCGGCGCGGCGCATAGCAGCGTGGTGTCCTGACAAGGGAGAGGAGAGAACCTTTGGCGATCAGCCGTTCGCCTGCATCTCTCGAGCCAACAAATTGATTCTTGAAAATAATTGAAACACATTACTTACAAAAGTTCACTTGATGTATGTATAATATGCAAACTTGCTTTTTTCCTTAGGTTTGAATGGTATGCATTCCTAGAGGTGTGTTAGAGGTGCAGTCAGGGATAAATCATGAAAACCTATTCAGGTATAAGGTTGTGTATACTTCCAAACATTTATAACTGCATTTTCGAAACATATTGAAAGGATCCAATGAAACTGCTGCAAAAATGTGGCGTACGTAGTACCACCAATTACCTTGCAACTGGAGAAAATAGGGGTGGAAGGAAAGAAAGAAAAAAACGTTTTAAATGTGAGAATACAGGATTTATAAAAGAAATTAAAATGGTATGGTTTTCTTTCAATTGATAAGGATAATGTGTGAGTTATACACTTTGTTTGATTATTCGGATTAAAATACTCCATATTAATAACTTGTAAAATTAACAGCCTGGACCAGATACTCATAGATCAGTGTGCATGGGGAGTCTGCTAATTGCACATGTGGACTATGTTAGTTACTAAATTGCAGAGCTCCATAGCTATGAATATAATAAACGAGGTAAGGTTTAAATGAGCATGCAAAGAGGGCAAGGATTGGATGGGGGTGGAGAGTGAATTTTCCCAGCATCCAGTAGAACTGATTTCTCTATGGATGTTAATGTTTCAGTGACTTATCCACCTTGAATATGATTACCTTTAGACGGAATACTTAAAACTAATGCTGTTCCTTATGCACTCTTTAATGTTTTAACGGTGCGAAACATTGATGTTTCATTATTTCCCCAACAAACTTACCTTCAAACTTAAAAAAAATAACATGATTTCCTTTGCATAGGCGCAAAATATCAAATAGATAGGAAACCTGGATCTCCTGATCACCAATTAAGCATCAAAGCTCTGGAGTAATCCTACCGGTGTGTTATGCATTGGCTTTCAGGACACACCTGGTCATTGAAGGAAATCCGTTCACGTCAGAAGGCTCTCAGCCCCTTCCCAGCTCACCCAAGAGAATAACATTTACACACACGGGCCTACATTTATTCATTCATAAATGTATTAAATATAGAGCTCCTTGACTCATCGGTCTATACATGAATTTATTTACCTTTCCTACTTTGAGGTGGAATTTGTATCCCTGACAGCTCATATATATTTTAATAGCGGTGGAGTATGGAACCTGAAAAGCAGCCAGTGGGCAGACACGTACCCTGCCTGTACTGAGGATTCCCGCACGGCACTGCACTGGAGGTATAGCAGGAAAAAATCCATTTCAACTTTGTAGACGAAGGATGCTTTAGAATGTACTCCTGCGACAAGCATTGTTACACCTCGCAATGCAAAATTTGCAGTGGACAAGATAGAGAACGTAGAATATAGGTAGGCTGCTGGATTAAGGGTTTTGTAGTTATTAAACACTGTCCATGAATGAGATTGTTGGGTAAAAATGCCTTTATCCGTTATCAGTGAATTACATTTTGCTGCTTTACTTAGTGCCAATTTAAATGTTGGAAAAGGTATGTTTTTATTCCAGAGATTAGTAGTTCAAGTTGCCTTAAGCGCACTGGCCAAAAAATGTTTGGCCTGTGACTTTTTATCCTTTTCCAATTCCAGCCATAATGATTCATTGAGGTTGTTTTCCTCTGCGTCCTGTTTAATCCGGTACCACACCTTATATATGTATAAAGTCTGCCCAATGATTCATTCATTAGTCCGAATTCTAAGCGCATTTGCGCAGGCGAGGCTGTCATGGGGAGTTGAAAAACCTTTTTATAAATACTTGTTATTAATTTGTTAAGTATCTCCGAGTCCTAAAAGACAATAAAAATCAATTATTCTAGGTCAAATTTTGGTATCGAAAAGGAACTGTAACTACCAAATATCTGTTAACTGTAACAGGTTCTACAAGTTATATGTTCTACACAGCTATTTGCTGCAGGTTGGCACGGCACTTTATAACATTAGCCACAAAGTTATTTTCTTACAGATGTAATTGGTGTCATCATTACCCACCTCCCATGGGTGGCATTTGTCTACCTAGAAAGGATACAAAGGACTAGTCAGATGTGCTTTGATTCAAACGAACGTGTTCTCAAATATCTCTGCAGTGGGAGCTCAGCCCACTCAGCTATTTTATCACAAAGCTCTTGCATTATCATAATACAAACACAGCCACCTTACTGAAAGAAACCTCAGGGAAAAGATAAGCACTGCACAATTTAGCAGTCTCACCCACCTGCACATTATATTAGTCTGAAATCAGTTCCCTATGAAGCATGTTTGTTGTTTGCTCGCAAATATGTGGCAAAATTGAAGGGTATTAGCTAGGGTTGTGCGAAAAATAAATTTGTGTGGGTTTATTATGTCTAAAAAGCTTTTGGTATGTTTGACTCACTGGAAAACCTATAAAGTACTTTTTCTTCTCAACACTTTTTAAAAACATGAACATGGTGATCTTTACAAAAATTCTAAATCCTGTGTAAAGATGATCTGTCATTACAACGCCCTACAATTAACTTTCTCACTCTCTCTCCCCCTCTCTCTCTCTCTCTCTCTCTCTCTCTCTCTCTCTCTCTCTCTTTTCTTTCTCTCCATGACTTGTACTCTTTGAAAGGTAAGTCTGTGGATGTCTTCTATCAAACACTCGTTTATCCTCAATGCAAAAATCCTCAATGTCTGTTTTCTTCTCTTAATCAACTTCCACTTCTTCCACTGCATAACTGACCGAGTTCAGTGTGTGGTGATGTCTTGCTTCCTTTCCTCCCTCATAGCTGAAATGTACTTGATCCGTGTTTCTTTTTATTGTGGTATCTTGTCTTATATCATATCCAATACTTATTGTTCTGTTACTGGAACTAATATTTCTTCTTTGGATATAATTTTCTGCCTCTCCAGCTAGTCCTGACAAATCAGTCAATCCATTCTTTCCTTCTTATTTAACTACTCTCACCAATTCTTCTCTTTCCTCTGGGTTTCATCCAACTTCATAGAGATCATCTAATGTTGTTCCTCTGTTGAACAAGTGACTGCTATATCCCACTAACCCTTCACATTCTATGCTTTTTCACTTTTACCACCTGCCTTTAAAATTTTGTAACATGTTTTACACACCCATAAATAATTTTGTCAATCTCATAGCTTACTATTTCAGAGAAAATTTGGATTTCAGGGTGTGGGGGGGGCACGTGAACCCTCTCCTCATTATGCTTTTGCTCCAAATGCCTGGCACTACATTTATTGGGAAGCTGGCCCAAGACCCACCTCCCATATCATGGGGCCCAGCAAAGTACAGAAGGTGGCGGGGGCACACAACCCCCTAAACATCCCAGGGACCCCATCCCTTGGGATCCATCCCTATTAAAATGGGGAGGAGGCACACAGCCCCCCTCGTCGGGCTGATACGGCCCCGGGGACCCCACTCCTGTGGCTTAGCCAATGTCTACAGAGGGAAAGGGGCCCCTTCCTAGGCTTATTTCAGTCCCTGGGACCCCATTCTCCATGGCCAATCCTTTTTAAAAAAAAAGAGGGAGGTGTATGCAGCACTGGGGACCCCACCCGGCTCCAGCACATATTTAAAGAGGGAGGGTGACCCCGCAGACCGCCTCCATTCGCACATTTTGGCCCCAGGCAACACATCCACCAGGGCCCAGCCAGTAAAGGGTGGGTGCTACCCACCATACTATGGTTGCGAGCTGGGGGGAGCTTCAAAGACCCTCTTTAAAGAATTTGAAGAGCTATCCTTTTCAGGGGGGGGCTCTGACACTCTTTTTCCTTTCTGCATAAAGAAAATAAAAAACAAAAGTCAAATTCATGCACAAGGTCAATACTCCCTATGCATTAGGGCCATTGATTTCAGCAGACATAACCTCCAATTTTTGGAGTGTGTTTCTGCAAAACAATGCTGACTGGCCACTATGGCATGCTCTTGATTGCATTGCACTGCCAAGGGCAACTTTGGCAAAATGATAGCTGCTCCACTTGGTGTAATCTGTACTCCTGCTTTTCACTCACTCACTCACTCACTCACTCACTCACTCACTCACTCACTCACTCGCTCGCTCGCTCAACCACTCACTCACTCACTCACTCACAGTCTTTACATTCATCCCAATACTTGCATTAACCTTGAAATCTCCCTATTCTTTCTCAATTTCTAGTTCATATTCGTTGCCTTATCATTAAATGTATTGTCAAATTGGCACACCTTCTCTGCTCCCTCATGTGTCCCTTTACACTCCATCTGTTTTTTCCAAAACGGCTAAATGAACTCAACAAATGTATGCCTTTCTCTCTCATGAAATGTAAATGTTTTCTGTTTTTCACAACTAAATAATTTATGACACAATATATTTAGTACTGATAAATCTTTTTGTACATCACTTTGGAGAAAAGAATTATAATATGATAAAATAAACAAAATAAATTTATTTTGTATGTTTATTTTGCTTATATTGCACACTTTACAAACCGTAATTACGTTGTGGCACAGAGAAATTTAATTTGTTTACCTTGCAAATTTTATTACATTTGATTAGTGCCATGTTGTTCATATTTCTTTACAATGAGAGAGGTCTGTGTTGATGAGGCACGTACATTGCGCTGAGGATATAATGTATGTGTAATAGTGTTTAACAGCGAGGCTCTTTTGCTTTAATGTTAGCCCTGACAAAGTCATGCATATGACAAAACCCATGTTGGCTAAACCCAAAAGAATAATGGAGGCATCCGGGCCCCACAGAAATTGGTACGGCAGGATTGCCGCCCTCGTCATATGTCGGGAGAGAGGCACTGTTGTCCCCTTTGATTTCATAGCCAGAAAAAGTGGAAAAACATGAAATGACTGACTTCAATTAATGGAGTAAGTCTGCCAAATCTGAGATGGTACGTAAAATGTCAAACGCATAAATGACAATATTTGAGGGTCCAGCTCGGGGCGGTATACATACTATATGGGCGTTTTACCATATGGCTACTGCTAGCAGATCCAGGACAAGCAAGAACAGTAGGGGCGATAGGGGGCAGACCTGGGGTGTACTCCTCAGCACAGCGAAGGATTCAGACAGGAATCTACTGCAGTGAATCTAAGCAGCTGAGCTGGTTTAGAACCATTTAACTATTGCAAGAAACCCGTGTTCCAGGTCAAATCTGTTGAGGGAGCAGAAAATGTACAGTCTATCCTGCTGAATGCCTTCTCAGCATCTAATGAAAGCACAACTCTCGTCCAGCACCTCCCATGACAGCCACAGGACATGGTCTAGCATTTGGAGTTTGGGAGTTATGGATGAGAGAGGGGGTCACTTTTTAAGGCAGGTGCCCAGAAATCCTGCCAGTATCTTAACATCCACATTGAGCAGGGAGATCAGGTGATAATTGCCACACAAGAGGGGGTCTTTACCTGCCTTGGGCAGGATGATGACCAAAGACCTATTGGGGAAGATTGCGAGGTGGCCCGCCTTCTTATCTTCCTTGTAGGTACCATAAAGGGGGTCAATCCCTCTGTTTTTCTTCATTTGCAGAATTTCCCCCGGGAAGCCGTTTTCACCCGGTGCTTTATTATGTGACAAATGTGTGATGGCCTGTGAGATCTCCTCTTTATAGATCTCTCCTGCCAATAGCACCCTCCATTTGTTGCTGAGACATGGGAGGTAGAGATCTTTGGCTTCCTCAGAATACAGTGGTTGGGCACTATACAGTTCAGTGGAGGTCGCAACCATGACTGCAATGTCTTTTGGTTCCATCAGGACATTGCCAGAGGCATCTATATTGGTTGGGGTGGGCATCACTGCTTTTTTTTGATGCTGTCGGACAGCCAGTAGTATGCCTGCCTTTTTGCCTTGCTCATAGTGTCAGGCTTTGAAGACATACAGCATGCAATCCGCTTTGGTGGTGAAGAGGGAAATAAGCTACATTTTGGCCTGCTCCAAATGTCCCCATGAGCGTTCAGATGAGGTGGTGATATAGGACCGGGTCATAAGTTGTATGTCCATTCGAGAGACACCAATCTGTCGTCCCTACATTTGTTGTGTTTTGTAGCAGCCCAGGATTGTGGACTTCTTTGCTGCCTACAGCATCTTGGGCGAGCCCACAGATCCAATGTTATCAGAGAGATAAGAAGAAAAGTGCTCACGCAAGTGCACTTTTTCCAGGGCATTTTATAGCATGTCTTGGAGCAGGCAGATTGGGGCATAATCAAAGAGAAACATCTCCAGGAAATCACTGGGTACCACTTTGGACATGGTCCCATGGGTAATGAGGAAATAGTGAATGTGTGCCCGGGGAGTGCTACGTATATTCCCTGTCTTCCAGAGGGAGGTGACATCATATGTCAGTGAGGCCATGGTCTTCCCTTATGTCCATCAATAGTTCTCTATCTTTAAAGTGGCCTATATCAGCAGATCCTGCTAATTCAAGCACCATGTCAGGTGCCAGGTTCCAATCTCCTGCTAGGATTATTCAAGTAGACTTTAATTCCGTCAGGACCCTGTTGAGCCATAGAAGGAAAGCTTCCTGAGACCTGTTCAGAGCGTAAACTGAGCCCACACAGAAGATAGTCCTATTCAACTTAAATTTTGGAAGAACATATTTCCCCTCTTTGCCAGTCTAGGAGTGCAGCACCAAGCAGGGGAGGTATTTGGGGATTAAGATAGCCATCCCACATTTCCTCGAGCTCCCAGAGTATGATATCTGATTGAGATTGGGGGGCAATTGTACAGGACCCGACTCCCCTAGTCCATTTTGAGTTTGGAGGTTCCATCAGGGAAGAGGTGTGTCTCATGGAGGAGGGTGATATCCACCCGTTTGGAAGCCAGGTAGGAAAGTATATTTTTGTTGTTTGACATAATAAGTCAACCTGTTGACATTGAGGGATGTGATGCATAACAGGCAAGTTAATGAGGAAGCGATTGGTGACATAGGCGGGTCATATTGAAAGGTACTGTAAGATAGGCTCTGGAAAGAAGAAGAAGGTAGGCTGCAGTCACACTGGCCAAAAAACGATGCAGCTGTGAATGTATGATGTTACAACGCATACATTTACAATGCATGCACTTAGAACGCAGTTTTTACATCGCAACATCCACTACAGCGCATTCCATTACATCGCATGACACTACATCACATATAAAAAAACTGCCTTTACAAAGCATTCCATTACATCGCACACTACCTTTACAACGCATACCATTACAACGTTTACCATTACATTGCATTTAAGGTAAGTATTGGATAGTATAGGGGTAAAAATTACTATTCTAACTCCAGGGGGTGCAACAGTAGGGTAAGTGTTGGATAGTGTAGGGCTTAAAATTACTATTCTAGCTCCAGGGGGTGCAACAGTAGGGTAAGTGTTGGATAGTGTAGGGGTAATATGCGTTGTAATGGTATGTGTTTTAATGGTATGTGTTGTAATGCCTGCGTTGTAGTGACATGCGTTGTAAGGGATGTTGCGATGTAATGACTGAATTGTAAGTGTAGTGCGATGTAATGACTGCATTGTAAAGGTTGTTTCCCGCAGCTGTTGGTTGGGAAGGGACTGGGCCACAGATTGGGCCTAGGGAGGAGGGCAGAAGGGGAGATAGGAGAAGGGGTGAAGGAGTTGTGTGGTAGAAAGATTGCTCTGGGGCAGATCTAGTACTGGAGGGGTATGCTGTGCTCCTGTGTTAGGATGGCAATTGCCGATCCTGTGTTAATATAAGGGAGAACAGATGGAGATAAGGGAGACTTGGGGATGAGAGCACACCCAAGAGGCTCAAGGAGCAATGGGGAGAGAACAAACTTCCGTTGGAGTGTCTAAACCTCAGAGAGAGTCCCACGCCGTGTGGGGTAGGTGAAAGGCATAGGGCTGGGCATATGCAACATGGGCGCCTTGCTTCTGAGAAGTGCCTGGAAAGGCGGGGGTCATGGAGCACCAGCAGTGGGGACTGGGGGATGCCCAGAGGAGCTAATCCCAAGAGGGTGATTGATAAGACTTGCCTGGTGGGCTGCCCTCAGTTGCGAAGCACCTTACAATAGAGCATGGTGGGGTTGCCCGGACATGGCCATATGGGTCAGGCTGGGAGGGCGACAGGGTAGTGAGGCTGTATCTCCCATGTACATCAATAGCACATAGGTGAAACCCAGTCTGCTGGCACAAAAGAAAGATTGGAAATACTCAGGTGGCTTCCCCCTTTGCCGTCAGAGGCTGTACAGGAAGACTGGTGCTGAGCCTTGTATCGGTTTCAGGTGTAACCTATATTTGTCTCTGATAGTGTCCTACGTACGTTAGGCAACTTGTCCGATAGCTGGATCTCATTCAGACTCTTTGCGAAAGGTTCCGTTTGTGACATGGCCCGTGCAGTGGGGGGGGGCCGTTTGCCCCCCACCTGGCTGCATTGTCCTCACCTAATTAAGGTGGTGGGGCCAGGTCCATCCCACTGACCTTTAGACTGTTCAGCTAACGGGCCAGGTGCTTTGTATTGGTATAGTCGCTTGATTTGCCATCTATCGTTAAGACACTTGTTTGCAGGTTCAGAAAGTCCATATTTAATGCCCCATTTACGCAGCTGGGCTGCGGTGCTAGGAATGCCTTCCACTTGGTTTTGTTCTCCTTCAAGAAATACACTGCGATCTGGATCTAGTGGCCTTCAAGGTCATAGGGGCAATGCTTTGTTACTGCAGTAAGGACCTGGTGGGTCTCTTCATGCTGGAGGAAGCATGGAATGATCGGTCTGGGCCGTGCATTGGTATGTCATGCTTGTTGACAAGAGTAGATGCCATGAGGCCTCTGAAATCCAAGTGGTGGGGTGAAGGAAATGTGAAATATTTGGAACAGCTAGTGCCCCAAGAGTCCCTGCATGTCAGTGCCCTGTTCCATCTTCTCTGGTACCCCACAGAACCTGACATTGTCTCTGCAGGCTCTGTCTTCCAAGTGCACCACTTTTTTTGTTTCAGGTACCCAATGTCCGGGTCCCAAGAGTCTGAAGTGTCAAGTCTTGACTACAAGTAGGTTGTGCAGTGTTTAAGGTGATTGAGCCAGAAGTTAAAGGATCTCTGGTCCACTCTGAGAGTCTTCCCTTCTATAGTCAGGACTGTTATCTTCAAATCCATGGAACTCAGCCCGCGTCCACAGTGGTGATCTCCTTCAGTATGAGATCCGTGGATGCTTCCGGCAACAGGGCGGAGGGCACAGATTTCCCATCCTCACAATTCTGTGAAGAGGACTTGGAGTGTGGCTTTTCCGCTGGCTATCCAGGCAGGTGGTGTGGCTGCCCTGTTCAGGTTAGGAAGGGGGCCAAGGCATTGTCCACCAGTGGAGGCCACCGGCCTGCCAGATGGTCAGAAGAAACGTAGACACCAAAGGCAAGGAGCTGAGAGTGTCCTTCGTCTCCCCTTCACAAAAGCCCTTCGAAGGGGTTGGGTCAGGAGTGTATGGTGAAAGTATAGGCCGCAATCCCAGCCAGCCTCCTGCACTGCACCACAAAGAAGAACAGCGGGCATTGATGGAAAAAAGGTGGGTCCTCCAAGGACCCCCACACAGAAATCCTTGATGCAGTATGTAGCAGGGATTATACCCCGTAATCTGGTGTATAGTGAGGAGATAAGGGCCGCTCCCCAAAAGGAGCAGCACAGGATCTGGGTCCCCAGTACTCCCACTCTGGGGAAAATGCAGGTAAAACCGCTGGGCAGTGGGTACCAAGAAGAAGGAGGGCGAGGGGTGCCATCTACACCAGAATGCCCAGTGTAGATGGCAGGTGATGTTGGCTGGCTGTGAAAGGCCGCGTGGTGCCATTGATTCCGCTGGCTTAAAGGTTTCGATGAGGCCAATCTGTATCGAGAAAGAAGGGCCTCAGGCCACAGGCCGCTGTACAGGCCCTCGCCACTAAGCCCTCACTGTGAGGAGCACGATAGCAGGGCTATCAGGGGATGCCCGCTGGGGAGTAGAGAGCCAGAGGGCCGCCCGGTATGTGGTGCAGGTCGATGGTGGCATTTGTGGGTCATATCAAGGCCATAGAGCATTGCGAGTGTGATGGTGGGAGGGCCCGCAACATCCAGGTTCAGTGTCTCTACCAGTGCAGGGGTCTGAGGCTACAATCTGGAATTTTGTAGCACTTCTGCTGACGGGGATGAGTCACCTCAGTAGACTGCTCCCCCTGCAGATGCCATCTAATGGGTGTATGGTGCTCTCAGAGAGCGTTCAGCTGAACACCCCCCAGTAGTGGTGGGAGTATCAGGACTCAGCCCCTCAGTCCAGTGCTCCCAACCACAAAATAGAGGGTGCTGTTGGTACTGCGAAGAGGAAGGAAATTGCCCCTTCCCCCCTCCAGTGAGCGGAGCGCTCCAAAGAGGCAGCTACCACTGCTGGGAGCCAGACTCCCTCCCTCCAGACTGTTCTACCTGTACAAGTGCATGCAGGTCTAGATATTAAATGCGTCATTTAGGATTATCATAATAAAGTATACTATTCCTCACTATTAACATGTTAACTTCAGGCGTACTTACATGTCCAAAACCTTTTCTATTTATTTAGATTTTAACTAAGGCTAATTGGTATTTAAACTATACTTGCTGCAGAACCTATGAGCATTATTACTTAGTGCAGCAAACCATATACCAAAATGAGGATTTGCACAGCTTCTTTGTTACAAGTAGTTTTTCATATACAGCTTTTAAAAACTTCCTGAGGAGTACCTAGGTGATGTTAGACAACATTGGTCATCCCTAATTTTTTTTTGCAAGTATTGTCCTCAGCCATGTTTTTTTTCCATCTTGTGATATGCTTATATCATTTCTTATAGGAAGTTACATCAAAGTATCATATGAATGTCATTTGTTCGGATCCATAACAGTAGGCAATAGTGCAAAGTAAAGCATTGTATTTCCTTTAATTTAGAATACACTTATATTCAATACCTTTTCAGCTATGATACTCTAATAGACTGTATTTCAGTTCCTCATCTGAGGTCGATCTCGGGATGACACTAGTTAGTTAGTAAAACTTACAGTAGAACTGGTAAAAACAGTGGGATTTTTCTGACACTCTGGTGGCACAAACCTCTCAACCATATCTATGAGGTCACGCAAAGCCACTTTCCATTGCTTTGCATGGCCTCCTAGATACGGGGTAAGGCAAGGCAGCGCAAATCGCTACATAGTCTTAATCTTCGCTAGGGAGGCATTCCATGAGCGTTGCAGTGGGTTTTCCCACGCAACACCCATGGATTTTGATGCTGCCCCAGGTTTACATGTTTATGCAAATATGTTATGTTACACATCGCCAAATCCTTAAGCCTCATCAGAACCGTACAGAGGAGAAATATTTTTATTTCTTGTGTTTTTTCCTCTTTCCAGGTGTGCTGCATTCTGAAACAAACATAATCCTGCATGCAACGGGGACACCATTGCACCATGGTACAAGGGTACCTGCATTGGTACCTGCAAATTGTGGCCCCAGTGCAGGGGAAAAAGACAGTAATGCACAGCATTTCATAAATACGGGGCATTCCTGCCCTTTCACGTAGGCGTAGGGCAGCGCAGCAAGAAGACTTCAGCGCTGCTTTACGCCAATTCCCCATAAATTAGGCCCATTGTTTACAAACAGTAAAAAAAAGATACATTGAATTTTGAATGGGAAACCCAGCAGAAGTAAACAAAAAATAAAAGTATGGAAAAATGGGCCTGATATTCTGCTGGGAGTGTTGCAAAAAAGTGAGTGGAAACTGCACTCCAAATAATTGCGCCCTACTCAGCATTTTGCAATAGGACAGAGGTACCAATTAGTTAAGTAGCAAAATTGTTACTCACAGGATACAAAACCTCCTACCTCATAATTATTAATGAGGTAGAGGCATTGTGCGCTCACTATAATTAAAGGTGAATGCAGGTATGGAGGCCTGTAAGAAACACCAAACTTCCTGTGGTGCATTCACATTGCTTGCTTGATAACAATTCTTGTAATATCAGTTCAAGTCCTTAAAAAAAAAACACCCTTCCGGCCCACTGGAAAACTGCTGGTGCCTGCTACAGCCAATCCGGCCCTGAATGCAAGTGCTGTCAAACCATTGCTATATACCTTGACAACTGTATATATGTATGTATATGATATTTCTATGGGATGAACCTAGTCAAAAGGTACCTGAGCTCTATACACGGTCAAAGTCATACTTAAAGTTGGTGAATAATAAGAGAGGAAGCTGTATTGTGAAGGTTAATGCATTGTTATGCAACTCAGAAAGAGAAGACAAGGGCTTTTTACACCCTTCTTATTTGTGATTCCGAATTTGTTGTCAAATCTTTTCGCCGGGCCCGTGGGGGACTGCAGTGCCACCCCCTCGAGGAACAATGCCCGATGACGAAGCATGACACCCACATGGGTGTGTGAGGCACTTTTTCCAAGAGGAGGAATTCCCCCACCTCCACACTAGTCCATCCCCAATATACCTTGGGATTTAGTCTCACTCACAGTCTCTCCCAGCGACCAAAATAGGCCAGCTCCACTTGTCTTTTCTTTAGGAACAGCTACCCCTAAGTGATTATTACGTTAGCCTTGGGAGCACGGGAACTGGACCTAGTTCTCTTTTAGCTCCCCGTCCCCCCTCTTTGTGTGTTTTGAAAAGTTTACCTCTGCTTAAGTCCTCGCAGCCTCTAAATTCTTCTGCTAAGCATTTACCTGCCACAATGATTATACCTAGATTTCCCTTCGCCCAACACTGCCCAAGAAAACTAAAAGGTGTGAAAGTTCTTCAACAGGGTCTTTCTGGAGGACAGAAGGGGATTATGGGTAGGCCTGTGAAATTTCAATTAAGACAATAAAATTTGCAAAATTGAGTGTTACGCTTGCTATACAAAATTCCCATTATTAAGCCATTATGTCACATCGTGTAATTATGTTCCATTTGAGGAAAAAATTTACAGTAAACAAACAGAATGTGTGTGGCATTTACTCTTGATGCTCTTATCTAAATGCATCTTCGTGCTGAAAATTGATGTAAGAATTCATTTCGCTCTTAACGCAAAATGAGAGAGTTGCATTTTGAGTAATTACGCATATTTTGGCATCATTATATGGTAATTTTGCACAATTATGTGAAAAGCAAATTATACAAATTTTGACCACCACTAACTCTGGGGCAGTTACGTTCTTGGAAGATTCGTTTGGCAAGATGAAGGGAAGGTAACTGTAGGACAGCACGCACACAGGAACCATCTGATTGTTTTTATAAAAGGAATGCAAGGGGGATGGGAAGCTGAGCCTTTTTTATGTTAACTAGATATAGTATAGTGCAATCTTAGTTTTGAAGCTATCCTTTGCCGAGTCATGTTGCCACATTTTATGGGGTTGATTGTACTGGAGGAACCAGAGAGCTGTTGAAGGTTTTCCACTGATAGCAACAGAGAGGTGCCTCATTATAGTAGACTGGATTGAAAGTACTCACAGTTTAGAAAACTTTCTAACATTTTAGAAAACCTCTGGAATTGTGCTTTCTGCGAGTGTTTAGTATTTTGATCATTAGACAGAGGATTTGTGCAAATGTTGGCGTAGGCCTGTGTGGTAACATGGTGGTGAGAGGTTCAGGACCTTCCTCCAATCACTGCAGAGTTATCCTTCTGTCTTGGGGCTCCTTCCACCTGGATATCAGAACACTATTGGACTTGGAGAAGATGTCTGCTCCCCTTTGAACCCCGTTCCTTACGGCAATTCTTAAAGGTCAGGTCAGCTGGCCCCCTAAGTCCACAAGGAGACAAAGGCAAAGAAGAGCATCATTGGGGAAGAACCAGCGAGCCAATGAGATCTGGGACCTGTGCTATAGCCATGGATGAAGAGAGCAGTTGAGACTCTACCAGTCTGTGCTTTGGTATCTGGAATCTGTCCATGGCAGTTTGGGAGTTTGAGAAGTAACCAAGAGGAAGATATTCAGCAACTTGAAAGTGGAACTGGACATTTGACTGTGACTCCGAAGGACATATGATCTGGGAACTCTAGAATATCTTCAAAAAGTTTGCAAGCATTTGCAACATAACTTTTTAACACAAGTTTTCAAAGCTTGACATATTCTCTCATTTTCTCTCAACAGCTTTGGGACACATACGTTCTGATTACGAGTTAGACATAGCTAGGTGCAGAAAAACCATAAGTCTTGAAATAATGTTTCAGGCTGGTATCAGCACCTCACTTGTATTATTATTAGTTACCACCCGTGAAGTGTAGAATATCTGTGTGACCCTCTTTTTGCTGGTCGGAATGCCGTGGGGATGAATACTCACATTTGCCATCTGGTTATGAGCAAGTAGTAAATATGAGGGGCAGTGCGGGGCAGTGGGTGGAGATACTTCAGAGGGAATGGGAGAACCTGGCTCGACATGGTCCCCCAAGCCTTAGAATGAGTTTAAGCTTTAACAGGGCCTGGCTGCCCTTTCTGTTACCTAAACACCCTCACTTTGGGAGTCTATCCTTGGATTCATTGGGGACTAATCAATAGGAGTCAATGAAGATTAAGGCTGAAAACATTTGATATCAAATATTCATTTTATTTTAAGATTTGAATTTGAGGATTTGAGTTTGGTGTAGGTGGCAACATCTTTTGATAGGCATGAATTTCCAAAGTTTGCATTTATATGAATGATCTTCTCAGACTTTACTGACAGTCTGTTACCTTACTCCTGAGGCGGAATCCAGAAGCATCGCTTTTCATTTTAAAATATTGCTATCCTTTTTTCTTTTATTTGCTACTGTTTTTAAGACTGTATTTTGCACTTTGGCTCTTACCTTTCTGCCGCACTGTCTTTGCCTGTTTATCCCGAACAGCCGATTAGGTGCTGTCTCCGGGACTGACAGGGGGTCCGCAATCTTGGGGATAGCCCAGGGTTGGCGTTGCAGCTTCCTCACGCACGACCCTCAGCACAGCTGATTTCATCTTCAGCCCAGTTCATAAGTCGCGCCTCCCCCCTCGCGCGCATTACTGACAGTCTCTTACCTTACTCCTGAGGCGGAAGCCGGGAGCATCGCTTGTCATTTTAAAATATTGCTATCGTTTTTTCTTTTATTTGCTACTGTTTTTAAGACTGTATTTTGCACTTAGGCTCTTACCTTTCTGCTGCACTGCCTTTGCCTGTTTATCCCGAACAGGTGCTGTCTCCTGGACTGACAGAGGGTCCGCCATCTTGGGGATAGCCCAGGGTTGGCGTTGCAGCTTCCTCGCGCACGACCCTCAGCCCAGCTGATTTAATCTTCAGCACAGTTCATAAGTCACGCCTCGCCCCTCGCGCGCATTACTGACAGTCTGTTACCTTACTCCTGAGGCGGAAGCCGGGAGCATCGCTTGTCATTTTAAAATATTGCTATCATTTTTTCTTTTATTTTCTACTGTTTTTAAGACTGTATTTTGCACTTTGGCTCTTACCTTTCTGCCGCACTGTCTTTGCCTGTTTATCCCAAACAGCCGATTAGGTGCTGTCTCCGGGACTGACAGGGGGTCCGCCATCTTGGGGATAGCCCAGGGTTGGCGTTGCAGATTCCTCACGCACGACCCTCAGCACATCATAATGTGCATCCCCTCCCGGCCGCTCAGCAGGCGCGCCGATGGCGCGCCGAAGGTGCGCCAAAGGCAAGCCCGTCTGCGCCGGTCCGCGACAGGCCGGGACTAGGGGCCACCCCCCTAACCTCCTCCCTGACCTACCCCTCGAAGGACCTGCTGAATATTCGTAGCACCGCTAGACCTCTCAGCCCTTCTATGATCAGGCATCTTACTCAATTAAGTATTTACCAATCCCCTCCTCCTATGTCCCATAGGCCTTCTCCACCCAGCCAAATTAAAGCTGACACTCAACTACAATTATACATCTGCTATCTCAACACGAGATCATTAGTAAAACATCAACTGGATATTTTTCTCTTTCTGGTTGATCAAAAACCTGACATTCTCTTTCTCACAGAGACGTGGCTTAATACGGACTCCTCACCTGATATTTTAGCAGCACTTCCTGAGAACTATTATATTTTACAGGTAGACCGGGTCCCAGGCAAAATGGGTGGCAGAGTAGCTGCCATTATAAACAAACATTTAGCATTCACAAAATTGATGTCACTTGACCTTCCTGCAGTCGACAATATGGTGATCAGGTTTGATTCTGGGCCAGGCACCTTTCTATGTATATTAATGTACAGACCCCCCCAAAGTATGCCCTCTTTCCCACTCTCTCTGTGTGATCAGTTGGCTATGTTGGTCACTGATTACACTAAGATCTTGATGGTCGGTGATTTCAATTACTGGTTGGATAATGGGTCCGGAGACTTGGCAGCAAGCGAATTTGGGAATCTCCTTGCAGGACTTAATTTCAGCCACCATATTGACGTTGCCACGCACATTAAAGGGCACACGCTGGATCAGATTTGGAGCTCCAACCTCAGCGTCTCACTTCCTACGATCTCACCGTGCATATGGTCTGATCATTTTTTGATCCAATTTTATATTTCCATCTCTAAGCCTTCCATTAATACTGAAATTAAAAAAGGCATGATTAGAAAGTGGGGCTCTCTGGACATTCCTGCTTTTCTTGACAGTCTGCAGAGTTCAGTCCCTGTCAATAATGACGACCTTGATCAATCTGCAGCTGACATTTCCGAATGGCTCGTTAAAGCCAGCAATATACACGCCCCTCCAAAAATGTCGAAAACTTTGCGTCAATCTGACGCTCATAAATGGTTTTCCCCAGACCTCAGAGCCAAGAAACTTATTGTCCGCCAGAAGGAACGCGAGTGGAGAAGGAATTATGATCCTTCTGGGAAAATCCAATATTTGGCTGCTCGCTCTACTTATATGAAGGCCATTCTCTCAGCCAAAGCAGCATTTTTTTCCAACATTATTGAAAATTCCCCCAATAGGTCGAAGGACATCTTCTCTATTGTCGATAAGCTCACCAATCCGGCAAGAACCCAGCCCAAACCTAAAGCTACACAAGAATTTTGTAATACCCTCAATAATTACTTTCAAGATAAGATTAGGCGTATCAAGTCCAGTATTCCAGATACCCTCCCTATTTCCCATGGTGCCACTTTTCTCTCCAATACTTCCTCCCTTGACTCCTTCCCTCTACTGGATGTCCCGTCCTTGCTAGCTCTAACGGCTAGGGTCAAGTAAGGCTCCCCTCATGACTGTTGACCACCCCAGATTTTAAAAAAGGTGATCACTGCCTTTCCCCTGCCTATATTGAGCCTTCTTAACAGCTCTCTAGTGTCGGGTGTGGTGCCAAGCTCCTTTAAAGAGGCTGTAGTAGTACCTTTACAAAAGAAACCAGACTGGGATCCTACCATACTATCAAATTACAGGCCAATCTCTTTCTTGCCTTATTTGGCGAAAGTCTTGGAAGCTCACGTCACCACTCATCTCTCCAACTTTATCGAGCAGTCGGATTTTCTGGACCCTGCTCAAGCGGAATTCCGTCCAGCCCACTCTACTGAAGCAGTTATTACAGCAGTCCTGGACTCTTTGCGCCACAATGCAGACCTAGGCATTCCCCAGGCCCTGGTTCTGCTTGATTTATCGGCCGCGTTTGACACGGTCGACCATGACATCCTTCTCGACCGTGTCAAACTAGCCGGCATACGTGGCCTCGCCCACGACTGGGTCAGGTCTTTCCTTAGTTCCTGCTCCCAATCAGTAGGTATTCCTCCCTTCTCCTCGTCTAAATTGCTTACTACCTGCGGGGTTCCTCAGGGTTCTTCTTTATCACCGATTTTGTTTAACATTGATATGTTCCCTCTGCTGAATTTATTAAAATCCTTTAAAGTTACCTTCTTCAACTATGCAGACGACCTGCAACTCACCTTTACCATCGATGACTCTCCTGAATCTGCCTTTCAATTTCAGTCCACCTTGCTTTTCATAGGTCAATGGATGGACAGTAACCATCTCAAGCTGAATCCTGGAAAGACAGAATTGGTTCTTTTCGGCAAAAGTAAGCTTTATTGGGGACCACATTACTGGCCTTCCAAACTTGGCCCCCCTCCTAATCCATCCAAATCTGTGAAAAGCTTAGGGGTACTGATTGACGATGAGCTTTCATTGAGACCTCAAGTTAATGCTGTGGTATCATCGTGCTTTTTCCAGCTCCGGAAAATAAAGAAGATCAGCCGATTGTTCACCCAATCCGCCCTGACTCAGGTTGTAATGGCCCTGGTGCTGTCGCACTTAGATTATTCCAACGCCATTTACCTTGGCCTCCCGGTTGCCCTTAGCAAGCGTCTGCAGCTGGCTCAGAACCAAGCAGCTAGACTTATCTACCGTCTTCCTCGCTGGCAATCTGCTAGACTGCTGCTTAAGCAACTCCATTGGCTTCCGGTTACCCAACGCACTCTCTTCAAAGTCGCCTGCATGACGTTTAAAGCCCTTAATGTTCGTAGCCCCAGGTTCATTCAGGATCTTTTGCCTAAATACATCCCTTCACTAAATCTCCGGTCTGCCTCTCAAACCCTCTTAATTGTCCCCCGCTTCAAATTCCAACGTAAGGGAGGACGTACGTTTGCCACGCTTGACACCAAGCTGTGGAACACCCTCACCTTGGAGATTCGTTCTTCTACTACCCTTCTCCAGTTTAGGCAGCAACTCAAAACCTGGCTCTTTGTGCAGACCCTGGCGTAACTTTCCCTTCCCTCTTTGGGTTTAGTTTTCAGTGCTGTTGGTTAGCGCCATGAAACCTCCGGGTGTACGTGCGCTGTACAAATTCTGGTTAAGATAAGATAAGAGGTATTCTATCGTAGGTGTGTTGCTGTCCTAAATGTGAGGCCGGTATCTCAGACCCGGGTAGACACACATTGCTTGCATGAAAGGATGGGGTCAGGTCTAGTCTGAAACTAGCTGCACACTTCTTGAAAATTTCGCAACCTCATTTCTAGTTCACCAAAGGCGGTTTCCTGTCCAACCTGGAAATGATTTCTGCTTCTGCATTCCCAATGGAGGGTGCTGTGCCCCCGTTAGCATCAGTAATACGAATTAGGACTGGAGGACGCCTACATAACGTGGTGAGGTAACCCTTTGATTACCACCACATTTGGTGTAACTGTCAAGCTTCCTGCACTGAGAACTCACCAAAACCCCCTACAGATGTTTATGTGCAGTGTTTTTTTTGTTTAAGTGGGCCTGACTGTAGTAGACACTTTTTCATGGAAAGGTACAGAAAAACAACACACGTAAGGTAAAGTGTCCCCCACGCTCCTAAAGATGATGGAAGGAGGGGGCGGAGCTGCATTGGTCCACGCGGAGATCCTGACAGGATAATCTAGTCAAATTCACATGACCATGCCACATGAATGTTTTGAAATTGCCAGACAAGCTGAAAAAGAAAGTAGCTCTACCAGCTAAAAACATATCACTTAGAAACAAAGCTGCAATGGGGGAATCTGCAATTACCATCACGATGAATAACAGCAAGAGAGTAAACAGCCGAAATGTTCGATGGCTTCTTACTCCTGCTCGGGCCCATTTCACGTCAGAGGGAGTCGCGGTGCTATGAATCATGGATAAACTGCTTTTATTTATTTAGAAGTCTCAGAGCAGATCATGAGAGCTCGTTTTTGCAGCAGCTGTTTTAGAAAGATGAAGCTTTTATGTTCACTTTGTTAAGTAATTATTCTAATCTGGATGGGTTTCAGCCCCCGCTGCACTGTTATCAGTTTAGCACTCGAGCGTCTTGTTTGTGCGCGATGTTAAGTGGGAGATTTCGTACATTTCTCGAAGCAATTTGTTGAAGGATGTCTGTGGCCTAATGAAATGTATTTTCTAGTAAAAAAAAACCAACAGCTCTAAATTATCTTGTTTTATTGAATGAGAGCCTTTAAAAACACTTCTAATTTAAGCTGTGGCAACCACCGCTGATTACCTATAAAATACACTGTTTACAGAATGAGAAGAAATCGTAAGAAACAACCCTTCCAATCGAAATGCCAGTGTCAAAAGAAAACACCAAACATTACAAAGGGCTGGCTGTAGCTGCTGCTTAATGGCCATACGAAAATAAAATAGAAATTATTTTTGGAGGTGGTATAGATTTGTAATATTTGTGGATTTAGCATCTTGGAATGCTGTTGGGTGCAGGTGGTGATTCTGAACGGAACAACAGCCCCGCTCTCTGCCCTTGTTAAATTGCTCCTTGTACATATGATCTATGGTAAAATTCTACCTAGAATAACGGTATGTCCCTACAAAGACGTCTTTTATTTTCTTTTTACAAGAGAGTTCTCATGTCTTAGGAAAAAAGGTCGCCTACCGCCAGTAAAAAAAAATGCTTATACTTACCTTAAGAGGTCACAATACCTCCCAGTAGAGTGCCTTAACACAGATCCATATTGACGTCTCTATATATTTAGCATGGTTAAGCCTTATTCAATAATTGCCTTCTGGTTCAATAATTTCCAGTGCTTTCAAAGCTTGTTCCTCACAGAGTAGAGATCTAACTGTGAATGATTTCCCATAAATCAGAGTTGAATTCTTTTGCGGGACATTTAGCTTCACAATACAAATAAAAAAAGTTAAATAGATGTGCAACACAGTATTGCATCTTTGTTTTAGTGCTGGTTAAAAAAAACACACACAGTGACAGCGCTGATCTCAGGGCATTAATCAGCACACGACAAGCTCACCCTTGCAGCCCCATCCTTAATGCAAGCATTTACCAATCCTCGCCTGTGTATGAAACTGTACATTATAAAAACCAATCTCTCTCAGCACTTTTTCTTCCATCATATATTTCATTTTAAACCTACACTATCGTGTCAATATACTACCAATGATGAACACTCTTTAGAATCCATGTATTCAGTAGAGGCTCCTGGAGGGAGTGCTGCGGGGAGGTGGGGCAGGGCGGGGGAGGGCTGGGTGAGGGGTAGTAAACACCGGCATTCGGCCAATCAGAGTTAGGTAAATAAATAAATTAATAAAATGAATTCGATTGCGCGCGCTGCAATGCATTTGGCGTTGCAGCGAACACATTTTAATTAGTTTTATTTATTTATTTCTTTACCTAACTCCGATCGGCCATATGCCGGAGTTTACTACCCCCACCCTGCCTCTCCCCCGCCCCACCCTACCGCCACGCAGCACTCCCTCCAGGAGCCGCTACTGCTGATGTATTTAATCTCCTTACAATGTGCTTTTCATTGAAAATGTGACATATGATAATACACATTGTAGTTTAAAGCACATTTGAAATGGTATCACATTACCCAAGCAAAAGCAACTTTTCACAGACATATTTGTAGTCTCAGGTAAATGATGAATAATAAATGCATAATGTTCAAATTTTAGTCCAAGTAATCTATTAATAAATCATGTAATATAAATTAAACGTAATGAGTGACATGTGTAATATGGTCCTGTATTGTCATCTCAGGGTTCATGCAACAATTGTAAACCAAGGATATATAGAAATCTAAGCAGAATAACTTGATGGCAATGTAAGACCAAATTACACAATCCTATATGGCCAAGCAAGAAAGTTTTATGTGCCTGGCAGACATTCCAGAGGTGAAGGAATATGCAAAAACAAAATCTCAATAAATAATTCTACAATTGTAAACAAATAATTTAATAAACTACCTATCGCAAACCTCAAAATAACCAAAACCTGAATAATGAATAATAAATATTAAACAATTAACACAACAATCAAAATTCAAATCGCTTGGAAATAATAATTAAAAAATGTAATTCAATTTACCACAGTACCTGCCATAATTGTTTTTTTCAATTGTATTGTACGCAGTGCTAAATTTGTAAAATATTAGGTGCCAGGGCTCTGACCAGAAGGCCACTGCAGCTTGCAACACCCATCGCCCTTGTCATCGCTGCCAAAACAACTGCTAACCATCTCTCTCGCATATAAATGCGACAGTTAAGATTATTCCAGGTCCCCAAAGCTAAAGGAATGGCTGGGGAGGTAGGTATTAGTAATTTTTAATGTATATTGTTTTCCTAAACAACAGTTATACTGCCGATCTCTAAATTAAATGAGCAGCGCCACTTTGTGGGAGACTGCCCTAAGTGTGGTGTTGATAATTAGGTGCCGGTGGAAACATCTGGGTACCATCGAACAGGGCCTACATTTGCATCTTCTCCTGGATAAATATGTAAATGCTAGGAAAAACTGTATATACCTAACCTTTGTCGATTTGTCATCAGCTTTCGACTGCGTCACCCACAGCAAGTTGTGGTTAATATTGAAGAAACTTGATGTGGAAGTGAATATAATTAATTTACTGAGAGAGTTATATAGGGGAGCACGGGCCACTGTCAGATACGGTAGAAATGGGGAATGTACAACATCGTTTAAATTCGCTAGAGGAGTACGGCAAGGGTGCGTACTCGCCCCCTTCCTATTCACAATTTATATTAATGAATTGGAAGAGGTATTACTCAGGGAGTGCAGGGACATGCCGCTGATAGACAAAAGATCAATCCCTGCGCTACTATACGCGGACGACGCAGTTCTGATGGCCCGAACCCCGCTGGCAATGCAGCAGATGATCACATCCTTTGCAAATTTCATGGGTAAGTTAGATCTGAGGGTCAATGCTTCAAAGACTTACTGTATGAACTGTGGTCCAGGGGCATTAAAGAATAAGAAAACTATGTTCATAAACTCTAAACCCCTGGAATTTACCCAAACTTTTCCTTATCTGGGAATACTGTTCGATCAAACAGGTAAATGGAATACAACAATAAATACACGAAAATTGTTGTTTTGTAAATCAATAATGGCTGTTCAAAACTTTGCAAGAAAAATGGGCAAAAAGCTGATTAAGGAACTTTTAACCATATATAGAGCAACTAGTATTGCAATTGTAACTTACGGTGCTGGCATATGGCGGTATGCTAATGTTAAATCATTACAACTAGTAGAAAATTCCTTTTTTAGACACCTCCTAACAGTCTCTGAGAGTGTGTCCACCCATAATTGCCATATGGAGCTGGGTCAACCCTATATAGAGGATATTATTAAAATTCAACCACTTTTATAATGGCATAGGGTGTGGACTACGGAGGAGTGCGCTTTTAATCAAACAATTCTGAAAGACGCCATGAACCTAGAAAAAAGCACTAAAATGAGATGGCTGGCGTATGTAAAATCATTCCTCATGGAGATTGACATCGTGAATACTTTGATGATCCGATTTCTATGTCCCATGTAACCAGAAAAGAATTAAAGCATATATGTATGTCACATATGGAGGACAAAAGGAATTGTTTGGAGATGAGGAAAAGCGCAGTGGTGGCTCACCAACTGGTATTGATTACTAGCGAAACTCAATTCTTAATACTGTTTAATATAACAGGAGAAAGATAATGATGTTTTTGTACATATATTTGTGGTTTTTACTGATTGTTCTTCTTTTTTATATGACTGTATATTTATGTATTTCTAATTGTGCTTTTATGGATACTCATGTTCAATACCCGAATAAAGAAAGAATTGATGGATTGAGGTGGCGGTGCCGAGCACCGGAAACCAATTAGGTACCGGTGCACTCTGGCTCACATTAAGCACTGATTGTACGTGACATTTTGAAAGAAAATGTTATATGAAAAAATCATATGAATAATTTATATAAATTATATATTTTATATAAAGATACACAAAGCTACTTAAAATATTATTAAATTGCATATATATTTAAACTATAACAAACATATAGAAACACTTTAACAATAATATTATACAACGCTATTTAAGTTTTAGATATTTAAAACTGCAATGTTATTGAATAATATTCTAAAACAATATACTTACCAAGATAATACTTAACTCAATTTAGTTATATTCATGCTATTCTGGCTTCAATATTGTGTGTCATTGATGTTTTGACTTCAACATGCAGTCCTTCAACAGTATTGTGATGCACTAATCAACAAAAAACATTTTATCTATCAAATGATGCAAACTCTTCTCGAACCACCCTTCGCATTTGCATTTAGTTTAGTACGACTGAGCAGTATTACTGTGGAGAAACAATATGACCATATGAAAGTGATACAATTAACTAATCATTGTTTATGTAATACCTAGAGAGAGTGTTTTAGTACATTTAAAAAAATGTAATTTATAATCAGCGTTACTATTTTGTATTTTGATACCATTTTACAATTTGGAAGTATGCCTTACTGTATTATTCTAAACTGAAACAGGGCAGTCGTAACGTGCACCAACCCATGGTCAATGCCCTGTCAGCAATGGGACATATCAGTCAAAATACTTACTGTACGCCTGGCCGGGTTTGCTGTGGCACTTGACAGGCAGTTGATGGACCTGGTGAGGTATCTATGCGTGACTTCACATATTACATCACTCATGATATGGTCAGTTTCATCACTGATGACATCTCAAATAACATCACTGATGACATCATCAGTGACTGTGAGCAGCCTCTAAAATAGGACTGCCTATGGAGCAATAAAGAGCTGTAATCTACAAGTTGAAATATAGAAATATAAAAAATGGGAACTGCAATAAAATTACATCACTCACTGGAGTGATACAATGGACACTGCTTTACAGACCACAAGTTCCAGCATGCATTGCAAAGACCCATTGGGGTGTCCGCTAGGGGGCAAAAACTATAAATTGATGCAATTGCGTTGTGGCCGCAGTCAGTGTGAAGGACGGCCAAGGCCTCACCTTTGAAAAAGGTCAATTCAACCAGAACGCGTCAGGACTACCATTGCTGTCCAATGAATTAAAAGTACCAATTGCCATTTCTCGAATTTCTCGAGTGCGGCTCTTCCTTTCCAATTAGGGAGAATTGTTTGATATATATATATATATATATATATATATATATATATATATATATATTCACTGAAAAAACCATAGGTTTCAGGCCTTAAAAGTTAGGAATTAGCATTTAAAAAACCTTTGAAATTCACTGACAAAACCATAGGTTTCAGGAGTTATATAGTTAGGAATTAGCTTTTAAAAAACCTTTGAAATTCACTCAAAAAACTATAAGCTTTAGTGGTGTTATAGTTAGCTGGACATTTTACTCATACAAAACCATTGAAATTGCTCCTATATAGTTAGTTGTACTAACTATATTTCGCGCACCCGCAATCCACTGCTGATGATGTCACATATTAGATCATTCATGACATGGTCAGTGACATCACTGATGACATCTCAAATGACATCACTGATGACATCACTGATGACATCATCCAGTGAATGTGGTTTGCTTCGTTATTTAAATATGCATTATATATATAGCAATTTGCATTGAAGAATAAGTGGATATATATAAATAAATATTTGGATGTCATTTGAGATGTCATCAGTGATGCTGATTCCTAACTATATAACTCCTGAAACCTATGGTTTTTTCAGTGAATTTCAAAGGTTTTTTAAATGCTAATTCCTAACTATATAAGGCCTGAAACCTATGGTTTTTTCAGTGAATTTGCAAGGTTTTTTAAATGCTAATTCCTAACTATATAAGGCCTAAAACCTATGGTTTTTTCAGTGAATTTCAAAGGTTTTTTAAATGCTAATTCCTAACTATATAAGGCCTGAAACCTATGTTTTTTTCAGTGAATTTGCAAGGTTTTTTTAAATGCTAATTTCTAACTATGTAAGGCCGGAAACCTATGTTTTTTTCAGTGAATTTCAAAGGTTTTTTAAATGCTAATTCCTAACTATATAAGGCCTGAAACCTATGGTTTTTTCTGTGAATTCGCAAGGTTTTTTAAATGCTAATTCCTAACTATATAGGAGCTGAAACCTATGGTTTTTTCATTGAATTCGCAAGGTTTTTTAAATGCTAATTCTATTAGCGGATAACGTTTTTATATATTAAAACGTTTTTTAAATCTCAAATGCCTGCTTTGCTAACAGAGTTTTTAAGCACGGGCTCTTTTGTCTCTGGTGGCCATCTTGGGAGACTGCATATCAGAATTTTTTTAATGAAATATAAGAGGATTTGAGAAGTCACTCAAAATGTGCCCTAATTTTTCTTTCTTCAGCACTAATCATAATTTCTATGGCAAAATGAACCCCCTCATTTTGTTCCTTTGCAAATTAAATGTTTTAAGTGCTAACACTTTATTCCAATCAAGATGACTTCAGGTGTGCCATACTTTTGTCATAAGTAAGACTGGTAGCGCTCTAGTTGTTCTTTAGAACACTCTGGACATTCTGTCATTGGGCTATAGTTGGGCTACATCTGGCTGATATTTGGGCTACATTGTTTTTTTTGTCTCTGGTGGCCATCTTTGGGCTACATTGGGCTACATTGGGCTACATTTGGGCTCTAACTTATATATAGCCCAATGTAGCCCAATATATATTTTTTCAAAGTTAATTTTCGTAAAAACCACTGGAGCACATATCTTGAGACATAGCAAAGGCACATCGGGCTACTAGTCACTACAATTTTGCCAAGTTTGGTGGAAAACCATTCAGCCGTTCGGGCTAAAAGTGAGTCCAACCGCCCTATGGAAATTAACATGGGGAAAACACGTTTTGGGACCCCCCTTTTATCTCGGCCCCCGCTTGACGAATCGCCCCCAAACTTTGAGGGAAGGACCGGAGCATCGCAAGGCAAAGTTAAGGAAAATTTCAGGAAGATTCCTCAACCGGCGCTAAAGTTATTCCCAATAGAATGTTGCGATCTCCCTATGGAAAACAATCCTAACTATATATACCTACTGGCTATCGCCAGTAGGTAATATATATATATATATATATATATATATATATATATATATATATATATATTCACTGAAAAAACCATAGGTTATAGACCATATATAGTTAGGAATTAGCATTTACAAAACCTTGAAAATTCACTGAAAAAACCATAGGTTATAGACCATATATAGTTAGGAATTAGCATTTAGAAAACCTTATTTTACTCACACAAAACCATTGAAATTCCATATATAGTTAGTTGCACTAACTATATATCGCGCACCCGCAATCCACTGCTGATGATGTCACATATTACATCATTCATGACATGGTCAGTGACATCACTGATGACATCACTGATGACATCATCTAGTGTCTGTGTGTTTTTGTAAAGTTTAAATACGTTTTACATATTGAAGAATGACTGGATGGATGGAAGACTGAGTGTGTGTGTGGCTGGCTGGGAGGTGTGTGATGCTGTGCATATCAATGTGTACATGTATCAGTGATTGTATAAGAGAGTAAGTATGTGTTAGTATATGTGTGAAAAGTATGGTGTTCTGTGTTTAACTATAGATGAGGAAATCGAAGTGTGATTGATTCTTCACAGGACTGACTAGGTGTATGAGTGCATATGATAGTGTTCTAATAATAACTGACTGTATGTATGAGTAATTGTATGGGTGAATGAGTGAATGTGTGTGTAGACGTACGAATCAGTGAGTGCGTATGTAGTAACTGGTATTGGTGTGTCATGATGTCATCAGTGATGTCATTTGAGATGTCATCAGTGATGTCATTTCAGATGTCATTAGTGATGTCATCAGTGATGTCACTGAAGTATGGTGTTCTGTGTTTAACTGTATAGATGAAGAAATGGAAGTGTGATTGATTCTTTACAGGACTGACGGTGTGTGAGTAACTCCATGGATGAGTGGCAGTGTGTGACTGTCTGCATAGGTGTATGAGTGCATATGATAGTGTTGTAATAATGAGTGACTGTATGTATGAGTGATTGTATGGGTGAATGAGTGAATGTGTGTGTAGACGTAGGAATCAGTGAGTGCGTATGTAGTAACTGGTATTGGTGTGTCATGATGTCATCAGTGATGTCATCAGTGATGTCATCAGTGATGTCATTTGAGATGTCATCAGTGATGTCATCAGTGATGTCACTGACCATGTCATGAATGATGTAATATGTGACATCATCAGCAGTGGATTGCGGGTGCGCGATATATAGTTAGTGCAACTAACTATATATGGAATTTCAATGGTTTTGTGCGAGTAAAATAAGGTTTTCTAAATGCTAATTCCTAACTATATATGGTCTATAACCTATGGTTTTTTCAGTGAATTTTCAAGGTTTTGTAAATGCTAATTCCTAACTATATATGGTCTATAACCTATGGTTTTTTCAGTGAATTTCATTGGTTTTTTAACAGCTAATATCTGTAGCTGTAAAATGTATTCTTCTTTAAATCCAAAAATATATTTTATATGTTTATTAATAATTTTTAAAAAATTTTTTTTTTTTTTTCTTCGTTCCCGCTTCGCGAATCGGGAAGCTTCCCGTTAGCTGACCTTGATGCCGCGAAATAGACCGCGAGCCGGTAAACGTTTCTTTACCGCAACTGCCGCGTTAGAAAACAACATCGTGATGCCTCCCGTCCGCATGACGTTTCGCGTTGTCGCGTGATACGTCATATGACGTGCTACGTTAGCGAACTGGTACGCTTACCGAGTCGCAAAGCACAGGTTTCTGGAAGCAAACCGGGAGGCCCTGCAAAGCGCTTAACGTAAACACAGCAGGTCATGTGACTTGGTAATAACACTTTTCATTGGTTCATTTCACTTTTGGTTTCCTAATGATGTAAGACTAGGTCATATAATCTAAAATGAACACTTTTCATTGGTTGAGAACTATTGTTTTTCCCAAATGATGAAAATCCCTCCTTCTTTCCTCACTCTGACTTTCATCATTGTGAGAGAAAGACCCTTTGTTACCAGTGAGCAATGGCTTCTTTAGTAGCTTCAGCTGGTGCTTCCCCACCACCTCCACCACATCCAAGGAAGAGTGGACCACCTGCTCAAGTTATAATTCAGCAAGAAGAGGAAGAAGAGGAACAGGACGACGAGCACGAAGAGAGGCACTTTTTGCCTGAGGAGCCCAGGACGTCTCACCGGAAAGAAAACTTCATTTGGCAATTTTTTAAAATTCCCAAAGGTCAGAAAAAAGTAAATGCAAGATACGTAACTTGCCTTATATGTCAAGATAGACTGTCCAGAGGGACCGACAAAAAATACAGTTTCGGAAACTACACAATGCATCGCCATATGACTAGGTGGCATCCTAACAACTACAGTGCTGCACAGTTTCGTAACGACCTAGATAATCTCCCTATTATGGCCAGAAGATCTGTTGTACCGGAAGTAACGGGACCAGAGGGCAGGGAGATGGTTCCAAATATTCAAACGAGATTTCATGAAGTAAAACACGTCTGCGTAGATTGCAATGGATTCATTTGCTACGGAGAAAGAAGCATCACTCTGATCAACAGAGCTATTGACTATCATATGCAAGTTTGTACGAAACGCCCCAAATAATAAATACTTTTTTTTTGTTTTGTTGCTCCTGGTGAGCCCTTTACAATGAATCGTTTTCATTGCCCCCTGCAAGAAAAACCCAAAAAAATATAAAACTGTTCAGAAAAATTCAAAAAAAGTAAAAAAATGTTCAGAAAAATAATAAAAAAAATATAAAACAACAAAAACAATAAAAAAAAAGTTCTTTTCAGAACTACCTCCCCGTTATTAAAAAATTGGTACAATATTTGGAACTGTGCCAACCTCTATTTCTCGTAGTTCGCTTCCCAGTTCGCTCGCCGGTACGCGAACCGGAAGTGAACCAAACATTTTTAAAAAAAAAAAGAACAGTAAGTATAAGGGAAGGAAACAGACACTTATGTTAAAAGAAAGACAGCTATAGGGGAGTAAACTAGAGATACTATTACCCGTAATCCACTGCTGATGATGTCACATATTACATCATTCATGACATGCTCAGTGACATCATCAGCAGAGGATTGCGGGTTTTTTGGCAACGTGCCTTATCCACGGTTTAATAACGCTGCCTTTTGCTTTATATAAGTTTTCAAATTGTATGAAATATATACCAATAGGTCGTTATGAACCTTTAGGTAGTGCTTTTCTTCATGAGGTCTGGTCGCTTCCATACACATACAGATGTTTCAAAGATGATCAAGAAGTTTATCTGAATGGAGAGGAATGCACTGAGACGCCAGATCATTCACTAATGTGTAGGCACATACAGTTACACGGTTCAAGCAACAAACACCGACCAAATATGGCTTGCGTGTTGCAAGGCACGCCAGTTCCTGCTATCATCCCCACGTTCAAGTTGTTGGAAAATGGTAGTTATTTGATGCTCAATAATGAAGATTGTTCTGGGTTAATTAAAAGTATTCCTTTTATCGTAACAGTAAGTGAACGGGTTATTTGCTGCAGAAATGTTCTATTTCCTCCCACACATGAACATAGGGAGTTTTCAATCTGGCCACAAATACCAACCTTGGGAGCAGATTTCAACGGCATGGCAAGAATAAGAGCTCTTTTGTCTCAAAGAGAGGTGGCCTTGAGTTCGGCCCGTGAAACTTTCGTGCTTCACATAGCGAACACCCGTACAGAGGTGCAGACCCTTTTAAATACAGATTTGCCTTTCCATTTCAGCAAGATGGTTCGGACTATCTTTAACGCGTCCTCCACAAAGGGCCTGGCGCACTTTTTTAAAGTTGTTACCAGTGGTCTCGTGACTTCATTTGAGAAAATCTTTGGAGTCATCCCTGCTTTCTTTAATTCTATTTTTTTCCACTGTGCTTCGTGGATTCCCATTTTTACTTGCATTACCAGCGGACGCTCTTGTGCTTTTTTACATTTTTAAATATGGATGTCCCTCCTGTGCAAGCTCCCGCCCTGCAGCTGCTGACACTGTTCCGCAATCGCATGCTAGAATATTATGGCACAATGCCGTTGGCGATATTAAGCACGGCATATGGATTATCTTTTCGATTCTCCTACTTCACCTGTGTCCAGCCTGTATTTCACTGCCTGACCTGTGATTTCGATTGGGCCATTGATTTGTGTCTCTGCGGACCGGTTTCTCCTGACGTCGACTTTAATCAGCTGATGACTCCTATCATTACTCACGAGTTGGTTTGTCCTGGCGAAAGGATTATGGCTGTGGCATTGATGCATGGACTAATTGGTCCCTGGAATTTACTGGCGGCAACACAGTCTTTCTTGGAACAGAGCTTTCTTGAAAACCCACCAAGCTGTCCTCTGATGGTGATAGAGGATCCGGTGCTGGGAGAGCACGTATGTTCTTTTCCGCTTTTAAATTGGATGGCTGAACTCTTTTCGGATGAAGACGGTGACTTCCTATTGGAGGCTGTTGCAGCTTATTTTGCATACACAGTTATGTCATAGACCTTTTTCATGTTTGATATGCTGAGTACTAGCATTTCATTGACAATTCATTGACTTATTTGTCAAGTTTTTATTATTTAGCTTGCCTATTGGCTTAAGACTCGATAAAGTACTTGGCTGTTTTATTTTTCTTTAGCATTAAATTTTCCTAGTTTTTAATGTTTTACCTTGCGGACCGTCCACATATAAAGTTGCAATCTGCTCTCATGAGATGGCACTTCTATTATCTTATTCAGTTGGTTTCCGGATCATGGGGAGGTGTCATCTAGGTCCTGGATATCTTTACACCGTGTTAAGTTAGCATGGGCTCATTACCGGTTTAAACGCCATTTTTCCTTTTTTGCAACTTCTGCACACGACACTTAGTTGTTGCTTTAGCTTTCAACCTAGTAGTTCATCGTGGTTTACATGAGAATAATATGTTATTGCTCTACTATCTGCTTTGCTTGTTAAACTATATCTGTACAGCGAGTGCTGAAGTTTCAAGAACAACACGATACAGAATTGTTATGAGGTCTGATCTCCACGACTTCATACTCATAACATAAGTGCAGCTTCTGCCAATTCTGGGCATGAGGCGGGTTTTATATTGCTTTGCCGAACACACATACACAACAGTTGATGTGGTTCACATGAAGAGAGAGCTGGTGTATGCTGATGTGATTCCTTCAAATCTAAGACACTAAAGTATGGGCACGCCCTAAACCAACACAAACAGACCTTCTTAGCAAATAATATAATATGTGTATTAGGGAGGGTGAGATATAAGCAGCCGCGGGCCGTGGAGGGAGTTACGGTGGGGCAGGGAGGCGGGGAGGGGGAGGGGCAGGGTGGAGCCCTCTCCACCCTGCCCCTCCCCCTCCCCGCCTCCCTGCCCCACCGTAACTCCCTCCACGGCCCGTGGCTGCTTATAAGTGTTGCTAACTCTTATTCATTTACAGCATGTTAACATACTGTCACCATTCGCTTTTTATGTACTAGTAACTATGCTGGTAATTTTGCTACTGATAATATGTGTACTTGTATTATCTAAGATACTACGCCTGAGAAGACGGCATTAGTAAATAAACATTTCAAATACACATGTGTTCTTCTTAACTCCATGTTCTGGTTTCTAAGAAATATATAACGACCGACTGTTCATGAGTTCCACGTATCCTGAGGTACTATAAGTTCATATTCTGGATTGTCTAAACATTGAGAGTTTGTTATATCCAATGTGACACTGTACCTAGCTTGCTAAGGGGTTTTTGATTACTAAGGTGAGTTTTGGGGCACCCTAATTCGCCGAGGTTCCAATCCTCTGTCCACAGTTCTGTGTGAGAACAGAAACCCTGCGACAGGGGCACCCCCGACCCTTGCTGGAGCTTCATCACACTTGCGATACAACTCCAGCAATGCGCCACCTTTACGGCACAGATACATCACGCACCTGTGCTGTTTTTGCCCCATGATGCGCCGCATTGTAAATGCAGCACACCATAGGTGACGGAACAGCGGCACAGAATGACTAACACATCCCTGGTGATGCGCCAGTCATCATAAATCTATCCCTATGCTTCTTATCTTGTTGGAGATGAACCGCCATATGTATCATCAAAGTTTTTTGCATTTCCTAAATAGCGAACTTTAAGGAATAAATAGCGATTCTTTACCATTCCTAGTTTGCGATGAGCTATTTGCTAATTACAAATTACCCATTCATTTCCTTCATTTCCATAGGGCGGTTGGACTCACTTTTAGCTCGAACGGCTGAATGGATTTCCACGAAACTTGGCAAAATTGTAGGGACTGGTAGCCCGATGTGCCTTTGCTATGTCTCAAGATATATGCTCCAGTGGTTTTTACGAAAATTAACTTTGAAAAATATATATTGGGCTACATTGGCCTATATATATGTTGGAGCCCAAATGTAGCCCAATGTAGCCCAATGAAGCCCAATGAAGCCCAATGTAGCCCAATGTAGCCCAAAGATGGCCGCCAGAGACAAAAAAAACAAATGTAGCCCAAATATCAGCCAGATGTAGCCCAACTATAGCCCAGTGACAGAATGACCAATCAGCTTCGCAAACCTCCGTTACGCGAAGCGGAGCGCTGTTACAGATATATATCTTTTTTTGAACGTTAATTTCTCAAAATCCACTGGAGCACATATATTGAGACCTAGCAAAGGCACATGGGGCTACCAGTCCCTAATATTTTACCAAGTTTCGTGCAAATCCATTCAGCCGTTTGATTATTAATATTATTTTTTTTTTGTTGCCCCGCGGGGCCCTTTTAAAACCTCCACATCAAACCTAGGGGGTCAGCGAGGATCTACTATGCCCCCTTATGGTCATTTGCCCCTTCGCTTTGGCCTCCTCTTGTCTCTCGATCCTACCGAGAGACAAGATGGCGGCCGCTACGGACTGTTTGGAATGTTTACAGACGCCGGAGAACCAATCAGCTTCGCTTCACAAAGCTCCGTTGCGCGAAAAGTACGCGTACTGGAGCGCTGCCCGGTCCGCTGTTACAGATATATATCTTTTTTTAAACGTTAATTTCTCAAAATCCACTGTAGCACATATATTGAGACCTACAAAAGGCACATCGGGCTACCAGTCCCTACAATTTTGCCAAGTTTCGTGCAAATCCATTCAGCCGTTCGGGCTAAAAGTGAGGCCAACCGCCCTATGGAAAACTCAATGTTAAAAACACGTTTTGGGACCCCCTTTTTTCTCGACCCCCCCTGGACGAACCCCCCCCCAATTTTCAGGGGCTGCTCAGAAACAAAATGTGCCATTTTCCTGAAAATTTCAGCCAATTCCGTCCACAAACGCCAAAGTTATTTGACATAGAATTTTCAAAAATCCCATAGAGAAAAAATCCTAACTATATATACCTACTGGCGACCGCCAGTAGGTAATATATATATATATATATATACATTCCAAACTCCGACTGATCGGCTCTGGATACCGACCTAACAAACGCAGGTACAGACCACAAAACAGCGCTGAAGGTACTTTCAAAAAGGTGGTTTATTGCTCCCTTGTCACCAGCATGACGCGTTTCGGCTACGTCACGGTAGCCTTGCTCACATGGCCATAGGAACCAATAACTGTGCTTTAAATACTGTGCATAATCAGATTGAAGGGGCGTCAACAATGAAATAGATATAAAAGACATACTAAAGTTCTCCATCCGAGGATACACATATTAATATATATATATATAAATGTACAACAGGAATATTTAATGTATTTTAAAATATAAGAAATTCATGGACAATCACTATACATTTGATACAAATGCCCTATCCTGGCTGATCAATCGGAGGAAATATTTTGGGAACTTAATACGAATTAATAAAACACAGTCTATATACAAAATGCTGACCACAAGCTGAATTAATGCAACAATCCGAATAAAAAAGTGCAAGTGCATAACAATATAAAGTGCAAAATTGTGCAAAGTACAAAAATGTATTCAACATTAAAAAAGAATTTACTTCTTATAAATGGGAAAGCGAATTGGACGGCACGATAAAACCACTATTTATGAAGGGTTACATGACGCCAGAAATCAGTTGTTAATCTAAATAACGTGCAAAATGTTAATAACAACTATAAACCTGGATCACTGTCAAAACATGGAAACATTATGGCATAGTGCCCAAATCCTAATGGAGAAAACTGTTATTAAAGATCAATGACCAGCCCTTTACCAGCAAATTAACAAGACAGCTGGCTACTTTACAGGTGGGATCGTTAATGAAAAACCCCTAATTCGTATGTGATCACACTACAAAAAGACTCAGGGGCCCTACATAGATTGACAACTAGGTACCACCATAAAACTAATTAGGGTGAATGATGAACATCAGGCAATCCCAATGGAGAACTGGCTGAAAAACAATAAGTAAAAAGCTCAAAAATTAAGAATATTGGGGAGCCTCGACACTACTGTTGTTAAACAGAATCATAAAAAACAGTGCATATCTTCCCCTGTGTTCATTCCATTCAGAATCCTGGTGTCTAAAAGCAAAATATATTTGCTTTCTAATTGTCTTAGGGTTTTCTCCCTGTTGCCCCCCCTGATGTTCTTGGGTACTGCGTCAATGATAAAGTACTTCAGGTCATTCAAGTTCTTTTTGTGGACCAATTCAAAGTGCCGTGCTACAGGATAATTCGCATCCGAATTAACAATGGCTCTAAGGTGTTGCAGGATACGGTTAAAGGCCTGTAATTTCGTGCTTCCAATGTACTTGAGCCCACAAGTGCACTGGAGCACGTACACCGCAAAATCAGTACAACAGGTAAAATGGTTCCTAATCTTGATAGGGTTTGGGTCAAATGCAGAATGGTATTCACTGGTGTTAACACCAAACTTGCATGCTCTGCAAGAGATGCACTTAAAAAAAGTCATTTCTCGGATAACCGATAAGGTTTAATCACTACCTCCGGGCTCGATCTGACCAGAGCATCCCTCATAGACGGTGCTCTTCTAAAAACCATGGAGGGCTCATCTGGTATCAGGGAAGCTAAACTGATATCGGTCTTCAGTAGCGGCCAATGTTTCCTTAGTATCCCTCTCACCTTCCTCTCTTCACCATTGAAAGTCGTTATCAGACTGATATTATTGCTGCATTCCCTCTCTTCATTGTTCAATGATGTTTGAGTGACATTTACATTAACTGAGATAAGATACTCCTCTCTATTAAACTGATTTGCCCTGTCTTTAGCTTCTTGTAACAGAGAGGTATCATACCCCCGGGCACAGAATCTTACGAGAGCCTCATTTTGACACCTCTCAAGATCAGCCTCAGAGCTGCAGATTATCTGCATCCTAAGAAACTCCCCATACGGGATGCTCCTAATCAGATGGTGAGGGTGTGAACTGCTAGCGTGCAATATCGCATTGCCCGCTGTCGGTTTTCTGTGCAGACGAGTCTGCAGCTTACCTTCAGAGATGTAGATTTCCACATCAAGGAATTGAATTTGTTGGGTACTGATTTGTGAGGTGAAACATAAATTAAGATGGTTCTCATTGATTTTGTTGACAAATTCTGTAGCTGATTACACAGATCCCCTCCATACCATGCAGATATCAGCAATGAAGCGCCAAAAATGCACAATACAATTAGGAAAAAGACTGGCGAGTGTACCCATGAGGACATGCTCTCCCACCACCCTACATGTAAACATGCATACGTGGGGGAGAAGCATGCTCCCATAGCCACTCCTCTCAACTGTTGATAAACCTCCCTGTTATACAGGAAGTAGTTATTATTCAAGCACAGTTCTAACATTCTCAATAGCATAGTGCTATGATCACTGTAGGTAATGCTACGTTTTCCCAAATAATACTTAACAGGATTGAGTCCATCCACATGAGAAATACTCGTATAGAGGGAATTTATGTCAAGGGCAATAAGTACAAAATCATCCTCCCAATTAATACCATTGATTTTAGAGAGGAAATGTCCAGTGTCTTTGATAAAGGATGGCAAGGCTTCCACAAATTCATGCAAAAATTGATCCACATATCTCGAAATTGATTCCAATAAGCTACCCTGGGCGGAGATGATGGGTCGTCCAGGAACAGGAGATACTTGCTTATGAAACTTCGGAATCAGATAGAAGAAGGGTGTAACTGGGAAATCATTTTTCAAAAAAGCATGTTCTTGTTTACTCAATAATCCCACGCGTTTCCATTGGTTTAGTTTCTTATGTATGGTGTCTTTGAGACATTTAATGTCATTAAAGCTACCTTTTCTATAACACGCGATGTCATTCAAATGCTTTTCCGCTTCAGCCATATAAAGATTTCGGGGCCAGATGACAGTATTTCCCCCCTTATCAGCCTTGTTGATTATTAGGTTTGAGTTGCTTCTTAATTTCTTCATCAAATTATAGTATTGTCTTTCCATATATTTGATTCTTTTATTCCTGCGAGTGATGCTATTTTGTAGTCCTTTCAAATCTTCCACCACTATATCACAAAACGCATCAATATTGTCTTTTGGCATCACCGGATAAAAGGTAGAAGGTGGTTTGAGTTTGGTTGCACAAAGACGATTCAAAAGGATACACATGTTTGATAAATTTTCCTGAGTAGTCCCTGTTTCAAACTCTTCGTCACGTGCCAATTCGTGCGCAACTTTAAGGGCTTTAGTGTCAGATATTTGAAACACACTCGATGGTTGGGAATTGTCAATAATGTTGGCTGCCCGAACCTGAACATTAGATAGTTTAAAATGCTTTCTCAGTTTCAGGTTGCGGATAAACTTGAAGACATCTACGCGTGTTTGCATGTAATTGAAAGAGTTTTTTGGACAATAGGACAATCCTAATGAGAGGAGCTGCATCTCTGCTTTAGATAAAATCGTATCCGATAGATTAATCACAGTGTTATTATCTGAAGTTATGGACTCATTATTCACAGATGGTGCAATTTCATCAACGTCATGATCACCCATTGTTGATTTTATGGTGGAGGCCGTCAAAGTTGTTACCATTTTTTCCCCTTCCCCCTGCCTCTCTTTACGAAGCCTCTGCCTCCTGAGTTTCCTCCTTGCACTGCGTTTTTTGTTTGCTGCTCTTCGTTTAGTTTCCGCTGTTGGCGCGTCAGCGGTCGCAGTGTCTTGAATCTGTCCTCTACGAGAAAACCCAATTCCTCCGAGGGCGTATATTTAGTGGGTACTTTTCCTTGATTAGAACCACCAACTGCTCCATCATCCGAGTCACAACTGCCTGCTACTGAACTCAATTCTGTTTTTGATAATTCTGCACCTTGATTATCTTTGGATGTGAGATCAGTGTTTTTAGAAACCAGAGCCTGACGTTTAGCATTATCGAATTTGCGCGCAAACGTGAATATTCTTCCCGTCTCATAATCGTTTTTATCGCACGCAAATTTGTATTGCTTTCTAATGCTAATCGTTTCCTGATGTTTCGCTAGCCTAGTATCAATTTCTTCTCTGGATTTCTTAATAAAGTCCTTGTCCTCTTCTTCATCTAACTCTTTATTCAGTTCCTTGATTTCTTTAAGTATCTCATTGCGGTCAATTTCCGCATATTTTATCAACAGACAAACCATGTTCATGGAGGCGTCCAGTTTCCCAGCTGCCCATTCTTTCAACAATAGGGGATTGGGGTTCTCAAATGATGGCGCTATAAGTACCCTCAATCCCCTCGGAACTCGCCCCACTTCCCTGTACTTTTCCAATGATCGTTTCTCCCACCATTTTGTGGTCTCGGTTCTTAACAGTTTCTCCAATCGTTTCATTTTGCTTTTTAAATCCATGGCAGTTTCACTCGGTTTGGTCGTCTCACTCCTGGTTTTTAGCGCCGGTAAATTCACAAACATGTTCTCTGCCAATGCTTCCCGGTTCCGTAAAGCCTCTGCTGGCGTTGACATTTTGTTGGGGCAATAAACCTAATACTTTAACTAAGAAACGAAAAATAATAATACACTTCTTGGTTGGATAAACTATTCGTGGTGCTCAATTCCTTTCTCCCGCTTAAATGGTATGGCACACTCTCAGCAACCACCCTTCGCTGGCTTACCAAACAGGTGTCGAGCGGTACTTCCTTGACGTCCTCCGACTTCTCAGAAATCCCGACAAAGAAACCTTACGGCACTCCGACGGAGAGCTCCGCGTGGAACCACTGCGGGGGGGGATTGTGTACTCAATTACTCCTTCCGGGTCAATTGTTTCTTCGCATCCGCGTTCGACTGCATAGCATTGCAGCCCAAAGTGAAAGGAGGGTCTGTAAAGGCGGCAACAGCCGTAAACCGCCCAATTGCAATCCGTTCCAAACTCCTACTGATCGGCTCTGGATACCGACCTAACAAACGCAGGTACAGATCACAAAACAGCGCTGAAGGTACTTTCAAAAAGGTGGTTTATTGCTCCCTTGTCACCAGCATATATATATATATATTGTTCATAATGTGTCTATTTTCTTATTTTTTTCTTTCTTGATGTAGCAACTTCTGCTGGCCCACTGCCACCACCTACTCTACAGGAGATAGCAACGCGGCTGCGGCAGCAGAGGATGGAGGCCATCTGGGGATAATGCAGTCAGCTGGTAGCTCTGGAAGAGGAGGCGGCTGAGGCAGCATCTGCCACTTCACCGGGCCCCAAGTCTTCCAGCCAGCTGCCAGAACCTCCATCCTGGTCACAACATCACCAGAGCCGCCAGAAGCTAGGAGCCACCTGAAACACCACTGCTGCCCCCTCCAACCAGACTACTTTTTCCAATGCCCCATGCTGTATGAGCTTGCACAGCTTTGCCAGCAGGTGGCAGGCCTCAAGCAGGAAGTTGGAAGACTCTGAACCAGCATAAATGATTCCCTCTTCTGCGTCATTTCTTTATTTTATGTTTTGGTGTGAGGGACTTTTTTGTGGGTGGAGAGGGTGGTAATTGGAAAGGGACCATGACTTTTGGACTAGCTTTCCTTGAACATTGTTTGAGGACAAGGTGAATTGGTTGTGAAGAGGGGTGGGCCTGTGGTAGGTGCAGAGGGTCGGTTGTGGAAGTAAAGGGAAAAATTATTCTTATACATTATGCCTGAAATAGTTTTTTGTGTTTTACTTTTACTTTACACTGCTGCCTTTTCGTGCAGCATGTTTTTAAAATCTGCTTATCAAAGTGTATACCAGTTAGTTATAGTTAGTTATACCCTTGTCTTACTATCCTCTGTAATCATATGCTGCCATTCCCTATATTGCCTAAAACAACATAGATAAACCCAGAACTTACTTATCTGCAGTAGATGTTAGTTACTTACTAACTAAGCGAGTTCTCTTCACTCCATAGTTCTCTTACCTGAGTAGATGAAGCGATGGCTGCTACCTCTCTTAATCTTCCAAAACGTTACTGCAATGTTTCCCAAGGTGACGTCATAATGGTGGTGGTTGTAGTAGCAGTAGCAGGGTAGCACACCAGTAAAGAAGGCATTACAAGTGAGATAGGTGAACTCCAACTGTAGGATTCATCAAAAGGATTATCCATCACAGGCTATTAGATTGAAAGAAAACACATAGTTAATAGGTTATATTCATATAACTTTTCAAAGACGGAGTCCAGACTACCACCTTGAAACAACAAAGAAGACCTGGTATTATAACACAAACTAGCAATAGCATCTTCTTAGAAGCACTGGGGAGCTAGCATTTAATTAAAACTAAACTTACAAAATCCTTGAGTCAGGAAAGTGGACTCAGAGTTAAGAGTGAACGTGGTTAAGCATTTATGCACCACAAGGCCTGAATGATGATGATATCGAAGATATGGATCCTTGTTAGAACTGGGGGTCTCTAGTTGGCAATGGTATACACTTTTGACCAAATGGGGACCCTTGCTTCTAAGTCAGGGAAAGGGGATTACACTACTGGATAACCCCTGCTCACCCCCTTGGTAGCTTGGCACGAGCAGACAGGCTTATCTCAGAGGCAGTGTGTTAAGCATTTGTGAATATACACAGCAATACAGTGAAAACACTACAGATGGACACCACGCAGGTTTTATAAAATAAGTATTCTTTATATAGACTTAACACAAGACCACAAATGACAAAAATCCAAAATACTGTACTTAAAATAGGCTTTAAGATGGTAGAAGTCACTTAGTTCAAGTTGATGATAAATGCAACAAAGTTCTCACAAGAGTACCTGGATGCGAAACGCAAAACAAACAAAAGGCTCGCAGAGTGGGAGATGCGTTGGTTCTGTGCTTCGGGGGAGATGATGGGACGCGCTTCAATGCTTGTGCAGAGTAGGGTATGCGCCTTGATCCTTACCGGAGAGGATGTGATGTATAGATTCTCGTACTGCAGCCCAGTTGCAATGCGGCAAGATGGTGCCTCGATGCGATGTGACAATCCGGTGCGATGCGATAAGATGGCACCCTTGATGCGACAACCTGAAGATGATGCGTGCACGCCCGGCGGCCGTGCGGCGAGCTCTGTAGCTTTGGATCCGCGACGCGCCCTGCGATAAGCTTCTCCGGTGATGCGACTGCAACCTTACGGCAGCAACACGCTTCTCCGGTGATGCGTCGGGTAACAGCTTTGACGAAGGCATGCTTCTCCGGTGATGAGGCGGCAACCTTTGCGGCGGCGACACACATCTCTGGCAATGTGACGGCAACAGCTGCGAATGCGACATGCTTCTCTCGATGCATCATGCTTCCAGCTCCCAACGACACACAGGTTTCTGCAGTCAGAATTCCCAGCAAGGAAACTCTGAGGGGAGCTGGAGGTAAAGTCTTTTGTCCCTGAGACTTCAGCAAGAGGCAAGCACAAGTTCAAGCCCTTGGAGTAATACTCTGCAAGATGATGAAGTTCTTTGAAAATTCCTTCTCCTTTTCTTGGCAATAAAGAAAACACTGGAGGCCAACCCAGCTAACAGCAAACTGGTAGATGGACAGTCCAAACTCCTGCAGCTTCCTTGGTTCTTCTCCTTGGCAAAAGGTTTGTTTTGTTCCAGAAGTGTTCTAAAGTCTTGGGGTCTGGATCCCCCTATTTATACTGCAATCCTTTGTCCTCTGAAGGCAGAGATGCCTTTCCCTAGTCCAAACCTGTTCTGGTCAGTCCTGTAGCACTTTGTTGACAGGACTCCTTCTTTCCTTTCACAGTGTAGGCCAGGGACATCAGACACACCACAGGAGGTGGAGCCAGCATTGTGGAGGGAAGGCACAGCCCTAATCAGGTCCCAGGTGCAGCTCCTCCCGCCCATCTACATGCAGGTCTCTCTAATCAGCTCTGGGCTGACTCACCCTGTCACCTGGAATCCCCCAGCCTCTGTCGCTCAAACTCTAGACAAGGAATACACAACCTAGCAGAGGAAGGCTTGGATAGTTAGGCAAGAAAATACCTACTTTCTAAAAGTGATATTTTCAAACACAGAATTTTAAAACCAACTTCACTAAAAGATGTAGTTTATCATTCTGAGTTCAGGCTTACTAAACTTGAAGTTCTACTTAGTTCCCTGAGTCAGTTAGGATTATAGGATGTAATAATCAAACTGCCCATTTCAGCCTATGGGGAACAGAGAGCCTTGCATCCGTGAAAAACGAAATTGGCTGTAATTCTCTAATAGGACATGCCACACACACCAGGGCATGTCCTAGCTTATCCTTACAATGCACCCTGCCCTTGGGCCTACGATAGGGGTGTCTGATATGAAGAAAAGAGAAGGTTTAGGGACTGACAAGTGGGTGCACTTGCCAAGTCGAGATGGCAGTCGCAGACTGCACACAGGCCCTGCAATGGCAGGCCTGAGACACACTTTACAAGCTGCTTCTGTGCGTGGCCCAACTAGTGCCTCAGCATTTGATTTACAAGCCCTTGGCTCGCATGGTGCACTGTACTAGAGTCTGACAAGTAAATCAATTAACCCAATAATGGAGTCACTAATCAATGCATCAATTTAACATAGAGAGCACTTGCACTGTGGCACTGAATAGCAGTGGCACAATGCCCAACACATCTAACCAGCAAAACAGATCAAAAATAGAAGAGGCAATCAGTAAAAAATGGAAGGGAGACTCACGCTAATGATACCGGGTCTAACAATCCTGTTTATGCGTGAGTGGGTAGGTGGGGCTGGTACAGGTTGTTGCTCAAGTAATAGAAGATCCTGCAGTGAGTTGGTGTCGCTTTCATCACATCCTCCCCACCATGTATGTGATTCTTTAAGTCATTCCCCAATAAATCACACAGCCTGGGGGAAGAGGGTTAGTGGTTTGGAGAATGGATGAGAAAGGGGAGTTGGTGAGAGGAGTGAAAAAGATAAACATTACACAACAACAATATTCATTAGGACGATGAGCAGCACATCATCATCAGTCTGTTGTGAAGGAATGACACAGTTCAGTAAAATGCATTGCAAAGGTCTCTAGCATGATCAATACGTCACATATTGTACAGTAAAACATTCATTTAAGTAAAGGAATGAAAGGGGCAGGTATTTTGTTTTTTACCGTGGATCAAGTATCGAGGCACAGATGTACTCTTTGGATGACACCATGTCTCTTTGCAGCATGGATTAACTGACAAGCAAAGGATTGAGCTCTCAACCAGTTAAACGCTTCTTGTTGCCATGCCTGCAGATCTTGCAGCACTTTTTTTAGCTGGTCCTGTAGCAGATGCAACAATGGGATAGCTTGTCCTCCTTGCTGACTTCCCAGGTGAAACAGGAGTTACAACATGCAATAGGTAGAGTTCCAAAGTATAGACACCTCCTGCAACAGGACTTTAACTGATTATCTATTAGCACGCTGAATGATTCTCAACTGCTTCCTGGCTTTAAAAGAATGGCTGAAATGAGTGCAGATTCTTCCGCAGGTGGTCGGTATGTTGCTATGTCTTCCTTTTAGAGAAAGTCCTGCAAAATCAGGTTAATGCAATGCACCAAATAGAGAAATCTTAAAAAGCCACCATCTACCATGACCTTAACTATATTACTGCCATTGTCTGTGTCAAGAAATCCAATTATCAGCCTTCTGGTTGGCAGCTATTAAGATACTTTGCTTTTAAAGTCTTCTAAGATGTTTGGAGCTGTAAGGGATTTCTCAATGGTGAACAGGGCTACTGTTGCATGCTGCTGAATGCCCTTCTTCAGTGCTGAGACCTGTAGGGAGCTGTTTCCTAACTCCACGAAAAAGATCCAGTGTGCAGTGATACACATCTAATCAGTGGCTTGGCAACTAGATCACGTCTGTCACCAGATGGGTGGATAGTGTGAACAGCACTCTGGTCCAAAGATTGTCCAACCAATTGCAGCACATTATGATGGAGCGCTGAAACAGCGGCTCTGGAAAAATAGGTCTGGCTGGGAACCTTCCATTTCAGGCAGGTGGCCACCACAAATTCTAAACCCCACTCCTTCCACAAAAGAAAAAAAGGGAGAAGGTCCAGCACTAACATTTTAGCCAGCTTCCAGTTGTACAAACATGCTGTTGGGTGGTTGTGTTCATAGAGCCCGTCCTGCCTAAACTAGGGGTGGTCAGAGTCTGTGGAGTTTCACTTGCAGAATTCGCAGAGTTACCGAAAGATTCTACGACATTTCAGGGAGGTCGGCATGTGCGCGGAATTAGATTCTCCTTGTATTTAGTTTCTTGAAATACACTATCATTATTCCTGTATTACATAATTCACTTTTTCTAATGCCTGGATCGCGATACCCAATTTCCCTCGCCAGTAATGCACGTTTGTCTTCATCCGATTCCCATGGATACAACAATGAGGCATCTAGCCTTGTTTTTTTGCATTGCAAACAATGCAAAGTAACTAAAATAAAGGGTCTCAGGGTTCATTATTCAGGAAGATTCAATCCTCCTCAGAAGCTGATAGTTTATAAATCAAGCACATAATGCATAGGACCACAGACACACAGAGATCCAGCTGGACACCCGGAAGCGGGAACTCTTCAAATAATGCATGCACGTCAGCTTAGGCAGTAGCAGTGGCTGCTGCTCGCATTCAACAGTACTTTAGTACTTTCCATCATGTACAGACATCAAGCATTCCTAAAGTAAAGGCCTTTGTTAAGATCACTGTCTATTAAAATAAATACTCATCCAGTGTACTTAGTTTATTGAAGCACCTTCGGAAGCATGAACTTGACACACAACTTTCTTCCATTCCCACGCTCCAAGTTGAGACCCTAGGTGTACTATATGTAAAAGCTTGGCAGACCAGCCAGTCATGTCTCTCTCAGGGCGGGGACTTTGCATACCATTTGAAAACTACATGCAAAAACTGAAGGGATGACAAAATGATGCTTGCTTTCAGCATCTCATGCCCAGAAAGTGAGATGGGAAACCAATGCTATGATAGCAAACTGTGACAGAGATGACCCTCAAACACCAGTGTTTCGAGTCACTTGTGATTTCATTTGATACTCATTGTACACGAGGCATATTAAATCACATTCTAGGCACAAGCCACACGTATTTTATGAAAAGTTGCGTCACCAAGACAACGCTTATCCAGTCGCGGGGTTTCATGTTTAAAGTGTATGGAGATGCATTAGTGAAAATCGTTTAACTGAACAGAACAAAGGCTGTACATGCCAAAATACATTGACTTGTTAAATGAAAGCATGCAAGTGTGAAAGCCAGGCCCGTCTGAACATGATCCAGTTCATGCACCCATCCATGTGTTTTTTTCTTTGCATTTTGTTACTTATGGTTCAGTAGTCAGTATATCCCATTATTATAACTCTGGGCGACAAGCCCCGGACCACAAAGAAAAACATGGACTGGAAGATTCTAAACATGGACCATGGGGTTCAGGGGTTCCTTTGGACCTCAAATGAACCAGTGTAATAATTTAGTGCAATCCTTCCTTTACACATAAATAGTAGCAACGATGGTGTCTTCCTGTTTTGATGCAGTCGATAAAGTTGTAACTAGGCGAGGTGGATTCCAATCGTAGAGAAAGCAGCGCAAGTACATTTTTCATCAATGCAAGATGCAATTCAGCCATCTAAAGAGTGTTAAGATGAATAAAGTATCCAAATGCGGGGCTGGTAGCAGGACCGGACTGGGAACAGAAACCGACCCTGGCAAACTGATCCTCCCCCTCCCCCTCCCAGGGGTGAGGGGGAATGCAGCTGATCAATTTGCGAGGTCCGGTTTCAGCCGATTTTGTTACTGGGGCGATAGTGCCGACCCCGGTAACAAAAACGGCCCCAGGGGCCCAAAACTAGCCTCCACCCTAGCAGCCTACCGGGGAAACGCCCGGTGCCCGCTATGGCCAGTCCAGCCCTGGCTGGTAGCAATTTCTTTATTCACACCTTAAACCCCAAAGACAGCATGGAAGTGTGGACGCAGCAGCCAGCAAGCAGCTCCTCCAGCTCTAGAATCCCTTCAATAATGAGTGACTCAAGCACACGCTCGAGCACCAACCCAATCTATACTCAGAGTTGGCTCGAGCCTACACTCGAGCACAAACACAACACTTCCCCCTCCCTCCAAACAGACAAAAAAATGAAAAAAAATTAAAGAAAGAGGAAGTGGAATGAAAACAACTAAAGTCGTCTTCAGGCAACGTGATAAGTAGAACAAATAAGGTATTAATGCGTTTATAGAATAGGATGCAAATTACAACACCTAAAACAAAAGTACAAGGAATTTAATAAATTAGTTAACAGTAGATGTGCGTGACATAGTCCTCAAATTTCTTAGGTTTTGTACACAAACGTTTTGTACGAGGAACTGCTACCTCTTCAATTTTGCCGGAGCAGTATCTTGTTCACTTGGGGAGTTAAACTCAGTACTCTGCTCACCTCCGGAACCTACCAAAGGCTCAATAGAAGCACTGATGGCAAAATCAGGTGAATAAACCTCTTTAGTGTTAACAACCTCATCAACACAGTCATACTTACATACCTGTGCCTGTTTATTTAAGGCAAGTTCTAATTCAACGCGCCCTTTGAATAGGGTGATCCTGTTGGCGTTACACACCTTTCCATCACTCATAAGTGCGGAATTACATAGAATTTTAATTACCTTGAGAGGAGCAGCATACTTGCTCTCGCCTTTGCATACCCGTCTACCTTTCTTTACCTTGACAATGTCGCCAACCTGTAAATTAACTCTCCTCCCTATGCTAGCGCCTGCATGTTTCCCAACCATGTGGCTTTGACTGGCTTCTAGTGAGTGCTTAACTCCTTTAACAGACCTGGAGATAATCTTTGTGCAATTAGGCCATCCCATGTTATCCTTGGTGTGGGGAGATCGTCCTGTCATGAGTTCAAATGGAGAGTGCCCAGTAGACTGATATTTGGTGATTCAGTAGGTACAAACCGTCTTCCTCAATTCATCCTCCCAATCTTTTCCATTACTGTAAGAGAGCTTAATAATGCCCTAAATCACCCTATTGAAGCGCTCCCCTGAGTAATAATTTGTTTTCGAAGGAAAGTTTGTTCCTCAGTTCCCAAAACGGAATTAAAACCTTGTGTAAACTAGATTTCTCAGGCCAACCTTTGTGGATATACTTGCTCACCTCCCGTAACTCTTCATCAAGGGAAATATTACTATCTCAGTCATTATGGGGTATGCTTACCAGCTCATTGCTAAAAAGCTTGCTACAAATCACTCGTCCCAATCATTACCAGTGTTTTCACAAATGGGTAGAGGGCACCTGCTCAATAATACTGGGGACATACACCACCTCATAAACAAAGTCCAAAAATTGTGCAGAGAAGCAGGAGATCCTGGGAGAAATTTTATTTAAACCATGCAAAGTGAGGATTTTCGTAAGTGGTTTGTGGTCAGTTCTTAGCGTGACACATGTTCCCCACACAAATTGCCTAAAGTGCTTAAGTCCCCACAAACAACCAAGGGCCTCCCTTTCAATAATATATTTTTCTTCCGTGGTTGTAAATGCTCTGGATGCAAACGCAATTTCACACTCAATACCATAACTTTGCAATTTAGATAAGACAGCACCAAGGCCCCTTTCACTTGCATCAGTTGTGATAAAATTTTTGAGTTTGAGGTCGAAGACTTGGAAAGCTGGTGCGGAGTAAATATCCATTTTTATGCTATCCATACATTACTGGCATTCTTTCGACCAATCAAAAGTACTACCTTTTTTAAGCAATTGTCTGATACAGGACATTTCCCCTGCAAAATTGCACACAAATTTAGAATAAAATTCTGCCAGGCCAAGGAAGGACCTGACTTCTTCTTTGTTTTGCAGGGTGGGAGCTTTTTTTATAGCGTCAACAAGTTCCGACTTAGGGCGGATGCCACATGCACTTATTTCATGTCCAAGGCAAGTTACGCTTTTCACGGCAATTTTACATTTGGATTTCTCTGCTGTTATTCCATTTTTCCCCAACACTTGTAGAACTTTGATCAAAACTTTATCGTGTTCCTCTCTGTCTTTCCCCATAATGAGGATATAATCCTGGCAGAACAGTACGTTTTTCATGTCCTTGAAAATTAGGTACATCGTAACTTGAAACATAGCAGCAACTTATGCCAACCCGAAAGGGAATCGCTTAAAATGGAAGATGCCAATCGGGGTGACAAAAGCTGTGAGAAGGTTACTGTCCTTTTGGAGGGTGACCTGGTGATACGCGGATGTTAAGTCTATTGTGGAAAACCATACCATGGTCTTGATAGCTGAGAGTAATTCTGATATCCTGGGAAGGGGAAATACATCAATAAAAATATTTTTGTTAAGTTCCCTCAAGTCCACACACAAGTGGATCTTGCTCTTGGCCTTGCATGCGACAACAAGGGTGCCGACCCAATCGGAAGATTCCACGTTTTCAATTATACCATTGTTAACAAGTTTTCAGATTTCTCACACGACATCGTCTTTAACCCCCAAGAGGATGTTCCTGACCTTATGAATGCATGGTTTAGCAATGTGTAACCCCCTGAGTACCCCGGGGTTGAGAACAAATAGCAACAACGCAAACGTTTTGATACTCGTTAGGTTTAATAGCACCAAAGAACAAACGAGCACCACAAGAGCCGAAGGGCCAAAGACGTGGGGTGTTGCCGATGATATGGGCGTCCAACCGTCCTCTGCACGACTGTCGGTCCCGACAGTCACCCAACAGAGGACACCGTGCTAAGTAATGGCCGACAATGCCACTCGAACTGCGGAATAGGGGTCTAGGGAATGAGCACTCTCTAATTCGTCCTCTGCATAGATGCCGGTCCCGACACCTCCCAACAGAGGGCAAAAGAAGGATGAAAGGAAAACAACAGGGCAGAGCCACAACGTTCGAATACCCTCGAACGGGGACTGCCGCTCTGCGTACTCGAGTTATTGGCACTCGAAACGACAGTGAAGGGGAATGAGTGTTTAGGCGCTGTACAGCGTTCTACACCGCTCGAACCCTCAAGCGGGGACTGGGGCGTGCCAGCGCTTTAATGCGCTTTGAGTTCAGCTCGAACCCTCGAACGGGGACTGGGGCGTGCTGGCGCTTCAATGCGCTTTGAGTTCAGCTCGAACCCTCGAGCGGGGACTGGGGCGTGCTGGCGCTTCAATGCGCTTTGAGTTCAGCTCTAACCCTCGAGCGGGGACTGGGGCGTGCTGGTGCTTCAATGCGCCTTGAGTTCAGCTCGAACCCTTGAGCGGGGACTGGGGCGTGCTGGCGCTTCAATGCGCGTTGAGTTGTGCTCGAACCCTCGAGCGGGGACTGGGGCGTGCTGGCGCTTCAATGTGCTCTGAGTCGTTGCTCGAACCCTCGAGCGGGGACTGGGGCGTGCTGGCGCTTCAATGCGCGTAGAGTTTTGCTCGAACCCTCGAGCGGGGACTGGGGCGTGCTGGCGCTTCCAGCGCTTGGACAAGAAATGAGAGGTAAACTCTCCTGAGGAACCGCTCACCTGGAACGAAAAGCGCGGACTCCTCGGTGGACGCGAAAATATCCGACAGCCTCCTCCTTCTCCCGGTCCGTTTTAAACTGTTTCTTCCGTGTGTTTGGCTCGCGCATGCGCAGCGCGCAGCACGACGGGAGTTGTAGTTCCCACCGGAGTGATTGTGGGGTTTGTAGTCCGGATACGGCGGGAACAGCGTAGTTAGGTGGAAAGCTCTGATCCGTGTCCTAACACAATGTCTTTAAGAATTATTTTATGAGAGAACCCCTTTAAGTTCACCAATGCCCCCGGAGAAAACATTTCCAAACCTTTTAGCAAACTCATCACACAGGTCTCCCTGGTCAAGATCTACACTCAGAACGGGATCTTGACTTTTGGGATCTAAACGTATCAAAAGTTCACCTTGATCGCACCAACCTTAACATACAGGGTCCGATTAAAGACATCTACAACTCACATACTGCTTCTCTCTCTTTAAACTCAAAAGTGAGCTTGCAAAAACCTATGATAGGTTCTCCCGTGTAGCTTACCGGATGTACATCAGGACTATCTAGGTTAGGACCAATTATGGTACTAAATAATTCATCCCATTTGTTTTTGTTAACAATAATGTAGGGTGACCCCGAGTCCGCCATCAAGAACACTTGTACTTCACCAGCTATTATCTCGCAAACTGGTTTTTTCCTTAGTTTACCACAGACCATGCTCTCGTTATCATGTGTGCAACAAAACTTATTTTTTTCACAATTAGAGTCAGCACTCTCATCCTCATGCTCGTACTCATCAACAATACATTTTACAGATTTGGATTTGCGACAAGCCCGAGCAAAATGACCAGACATTTTGCAATATGCACACTTTTGACTTAACTTCCTAACATTAGCAAGGTGTGAAGAGCTACAGCAACGGTAATATTTCCCTTTAATGTCCGAGAACTTCTCTGCTCACTCTTTGTTCTTGCCTTTTTCTTTAACTGGCTGTTTATCATTTTTCTTTCTAATCTATTCAGGACGGGCGTAGTTAGTTTTTATGACCTTTACCATTTCATCACTATTATCCAGTTTTTGCGCATCTAGACATTAGTTCAGCTTTGCTGATGATGGCAGTAATTCCTCGCAAAGTCGCGTCCCCATTAATCCAAAGTTTATCCTGCAGGTGTTCGTTGTTGCAGTGTATAATTAATTGGTCGCAAATGAATTCTTCCTCAATGACGCCAAATTTGCAGGATAAGGCTAATCTTCTAAGAGAAGCAATGTAATCATCTACTTTCTCATAAGGTTCCTGCTTCCTATGGTAAAAGTTAAATCTGCGTACAGCCTTGCACACAGTAGGCACAAAGTACGCATTAAGATCTGCAATGGCTTGAGTGAACACATTGACTTCACTTCCAGCTAGGGGTTCTTTTTCAATCCTATTGTAAACTCTTAACCCCCTGGACTTAAACAATGTCATAAGATTTCCTTTTTCCTTTCCGGTGGCAATTCTTTGCTTTGAAAAGTATCCAGGTAATTTATAAGGTACTCCCTCCATTCTTCCCATCTCTTGCTAGAGGCCTCACAGTCTTTTTCCATCAATTGTTGTGGTTGCCATTGCCATGGTAAATAATATTGGTTAACCGATAGATAGAAAATAAGGGGAAGGAAAACACCAAAATATAAGGGATTATATATAAAAAAGAGTACCTGGTTTGATACGCAGTGTGCGTATCACTGTTGAGGGTAAAATTCCTGAAGTCGCCGAATGAATCGGAGTTGAAATGCATACTGTGTAAGGTAAACTGTGTTTTTCCGATACGAGCACTTTTTTTTAAAGTGCACGTCTATAACAGGCTGGAGTGGACACTTAAAAGAAAGTGCGTGTCAAGATGGCCGCATTTAGTGTCAACTTTGTGTGACTTTCTTTCTTTTCTTTCTTTTTTCTTTTTTTTATTTCAATCCATGATAATAACATACACATATAAATCACACCTTTTCTTTTTCAAACAATCTAAAAAAAAGATAGGGTGGGATAAACAGATAAACCATTACTTTATCCAACACATACTAGTGCAAAACAAGATAGGGACATAAATGTAATAAATATCCATATATTAGTATGTCATAAATAGTTTTTAAAAGTTAATCAAAATTCTTAGAGAATGGATATTCAGTCCTTCATATATGCAATCACTGGACTCCATATTTCCATACCCAGATTCCATCCTTGTGAACCTTTAAGAGCACATAAACTGTATTCTAGATTAAAAATAGCAAAGAATCTAGCTCTCAAAGCTCAAAAGTCGGAACATCCTTCTGCAACCACATGAAAGCAATACATAATCTAGCTATAGCAGTGGCTATGAAAATTAAATACCTAGACTTGTGTATTAACTGCTCGCTCCTTGCATTTCCGTCTATCCCCAAGAGCATATAGGAAGCAGATATTTTTAAAGACCACCCTATTTCAGAGAGACATTTCTGGGAATGCTCCAAAAAATTGCTCAGTTGTCCACATAAGCAAAATATATGAACTATGTTGGCATCCTCTATACCACAACAAAAATATTTCCCATAATTTCCCAACATTTACCCCTCCTCATTTTAACATTCTAGCGGGGGTATGATAGAGATTAAACACTGTGTAATAGTGTTGAGAAAGTAAATTAGCAGACATAACTAACCTCCCTGCCAAGTCAATAGAATGTTCCACTTGAGTGCCCTGGTACCCTAAGCCTTTTATCCCATTTAAGATTTTGAACGTTCAACTCATCCATCTGAGTATCCAATAGTAGTTTATTTAGAGTGCCAATACGGGCATTCTTCCTAATAGCTTCAACAACGGAATTTGGCTCTATACTATGTCGGGTTTTACACAAATAGTCGCAGATTTGTAAAAACCTAAAAAAAATTAATTTAGGTAACTGATATTCGTCTGTTAGCAAAGCATAAGATGCCATGCTACCGTTGGTATATAGATCTCCAATATATGCGATCTCTTTAATCCTCCATCTGTCTATAGTTCTAACCCAGAATACAGATGGTAATAACCCAGTTGCAGACATTGGAGCAGAATAGGAAAGCCTTTCAAGTTGATACCTCTCCCGTACAGCCTTCCAGACGTTATAAGCAGTGTTTAACACCTTGTACATAGTTTTTTGTAATAGTTGAACTTCGGAAACACAAATAGACGGCTCTTGGCATCCGCACCTAAAGCATCTGATAGATAGATGGAGACTCTGCTATATTAGACACCTCTTCACCAGTTAATAGAATTCACATGTTTTGCAGAATACAGGCATAATAATATAGCGTAAAATCAGGAACTGCCCACCCACCCTTCTCTTGAGGTAGTGTCATAAAATGCATTGCTTTGCGGGATTTCCTCTGAGCCCATAAAACCTGGCACCGATTGATTGGAGTAATTGCAGTTGGACAGGTGATTTCTAATGGGACTGATCTAAAAAACGTATAAAACCCTAGGTAAAATCAGCATTTTAAGAACATTGCAGCTCCCCACCAATGAAAGATGCAGGCATTCACAACGATCTAATTGTTGCCTCACCGCCCTAACAATGAACACCCAATTAACCTCCACTAGTGTTTTTAAACATGTCCTTAATTTGACACTTAGGTATGATACCTCACTCATGATCCTTAGGTCGTTATTGCAATCTTGATTCATACACAACATTTGTGTTTTGGACAGATTGAGTTTGTAACCTGAGGCTGTGCCAAATTCAATTGCCAACTGTTCTATCTCAAGCATAGCAGCGAGAGGAGTAGGTGTGACAACCGCGATGTCGTCCGCAATGCGAGCACACGATATAACTCTTGCATGCAGATTACTGATTCAATCCTAGGGCTCTGCCCTAACATAACTAAAAAGGGATTAATATACAGTGCAAACAACAGTGGAGAACACCGGCATCCCTGTTTTGTTCCTCTGGTGATATGTACAGGGTTTGATTCTAAGCCCATCATACAAATTCTAGCCATTGACTAGCAATATAGAACATGTGTAGCTTTAACAAATCCTTGGCAAAAATCCAACTGTCATAAAACTGCCCACAAAAAGTCCTATGCGACCCGATTGAATGCATTTTCAGCATCTAATAGAAAGCAGATCAAATTTACTGCGCTTGGTGTTGGCTACACCTAATAGAGTAATTACCCTGTTGATATGGTTAATTTTGTCCCGCTCGGGTATGAACCTGTGTTGCCGAGAGCTGGTTGGTAAGAGCCCAGAAGATCAGGAGGCTTATCTTATTTTTTAAAGACAATTATACTTGCCTCATCCCGTGATGGGGGAGCTGCCCCTATCTGTGCCTGTTGAAAAGTAGACAACATATCCCCTTTCAACTCTTCAAAAAAGGTTTTGTATACTTCTAGAGGCAGTTTGTCGGGTCCAGCCGCTTTACCGCTTTACAGCTTTACCACTTTACCGCTAGCTAAGCTATTAATGACTGCCTCCAGCTCTTCCATAGTTATAGGTGACTCTTGCCTATCTATGTCTTGAAGGTTCAAAGTTTCACTTGCCAGCGTATCATAGCTATCTCCAGTGTACAACCCTTTACAAAAATCATAAAAATCATTGAGTATCCCAGCCGGGATGTCCATCGAGTAACCCTGAGAATCAGTTATGGCGTCAATTCTTTGGGCTGCTTCTTTTGACTGAAGCCATTTCCCCAAGCAGCGACCTGCGGCTTCCCGAAACTCATACCTCTGTTCCTTGTTCAGAGTATGCTTAATGGCAAATTCTTTACTCCAATAAAGGTTGATTTTGGCCTTGCAGTGCGCAACCTCTGTTTAAAGTGGCGCCATATTGCCCTTTGCATATATCCCCAACTTAACATTTTCTTCAGTTTTTATAAGCTTCGCATACAATACCTGAGTTTGCAAATTCAGCTGTTTCTGCCAATGTAACCCAAAACTGAGGGTCTCCCCCGTAAACCCGGCCTTTAGGGCATCCCAGACAAAACCAGCAGCAGTAGAACTACGGTTGATACTCAGGAGCTGCCTAATCCACTCATTCATGTGCCCGACAAATGTTTTGTCCAGCAAAAGTTTCACATCAAATAAGAATAATCTGGCTTTAATACCTACCTTGAGTGCATGAATGTTCAATACCAAAGGTCCGTGATCAGCCGTAATCCTGGGAGATAAATGTATATCTGCATCCGCCAATAACGCTGTTGATAAAAAAAATATCCTTACTAAGTTTTTGCGCCGGTGCAGGTAGAATGTAATCCTTGGGTCAGAAATGCATAAAGCGGACCAGACGTCGACCAACCCATAATCCAAGACCAAGTGCTGAAGGACCTTGAAGACTTTGGGTTTAATGACTTTATAGCTTTTAATGTCCACCAACAAGCCCTGAGGCTCGAGATGTATATTAAAGTCCCCACACAGAATCAGAGGAGTTGGCCATGATGCTAATTCGACATTCAATACATCTAACACTTCTGCCTAATTAAAGTTAGAGCCATACACGGAGCAGACAGTGCATCTAATAGTCCCTATAATACATTCAACAATGACTCACCGCCCCTGTTTATCCCCCAGTGCTCCTCCTGTCCCCTGTATAGAATGTTTTGCCCACACCGCGACCCCCCGAGTTGTTGTAGATTGCTGTGTGCATACCAATGTTGATAATCCTAATTCAGCCAAAAGTTTTCTCTTACCCCATGAGATGTGAGTTTCTTGTATACAGACTAGGTCTGGTTGAAGCGCCCGCAACTCTGCAGCCACCCGCTGCCTCTTCCCATAGTTATTGAGCCCACATACATCAAAATACCAGATTCGTAATCCTGGGAACATATTCTTATCCCCCATCAGATGTTGATGATTCTAGCCAGTCTGCATTGTTTGTTTACGTTTTCCACTTTTGTTTTTACACTATCATGGATTGTTTTATCTCTAGCCCCTCAAGTGGCCCTGCATCTTCCCTGCCCCGCCCCCCACCCCAACGCTCCTTACCCCACCGTACAACACAGGGCTTCATGCAAAAACCTGCCCTTTCCCCCATCTTCACCCTGATAAGAGGCTTTGAACCGATGGTCCCTGATTTGGATAAAGCTCCTACCCCCCGCTCCCCCGGATGCCATACCCCTCAGAATAATATGCAATTCTTCATATCCCTTTTTTTTCTTTTTGTTTCTTTTTGTCTCTTCATCTGTTTTTTTTAGTACAACAGCCTGACTAAGAGCCAGGTAGTATAGAAAAGAAGACATACCTATAAGAAGTATAGGAAGTATACAAAATACTTAACATAGAAAAAGAATAGAAAAACCAATAACCCAACCTATTCAAAAAAGAGAATCCTTATATTTTGTCACCCCCGTATTTTAACCGAATCCTGTAAGTCCTATCCCCTCTTACAGGGATTGCAGATATTCTTAGCCGGCTTTTGTACAGTAAAAAATCGGATTTGTTCCTTGAAGATAACTTTCAACTTGGCTGGATTCAGCAGATAGGCCTGTGCCCCTTTGCCTTGAAACAGGGTGATGAGTTGCCGTAATTGCCATCTTTTCTCAATCGTCAAGGGACAGTAGTCTGGGCATACAAAATACTCCATCCCTTTCCAAGTTTTCTTTCGAATGGGGTGTGCTAAATCATAGACTGCCTCTTGGGACAAAAAGCCCTAGGTCTGGAGGTATTTTGTCCAGGTCTCCTACACTGCATTAAGGGGAATCTGTGTGCTCTCTGAATATTGCGATTCCAGTCCCATTGCAGTAGTCCTGGGAAGGCCTCTGTAAATAGCTCAATGATGAATTTTCTCACAGCTAATCCTTGTGCACCCTCTGGAATGTCCAGGACCCGCAGGTTGTTGTGGCGCAGACCATTTTCAAGTTCCGTCAGTTTCCAGAGAGTATCGTCCTTCGATGTGCGCAATGCTTCTGTTGTTGCCTTCTGCGCTGCTAGTTCATCCTCCAAATTAGAGATGCGCGTTTCAGCCTCGTTAAATCTCTGCAAATTCTGTGCACGATTTAGCTATCCTGCATATGGAATTCTGGAGATTTCGACAAGTCCCTTGAGTGCGCTGACTTTCAATGCACGCCTCCTCTCTATGGGCCATTATACTTTGATACATGACTGCTAATGAAATGTCCTCTGCCTTCTCCAGGACCTTTTCACCATGCTGCAGTACAGTCGTCACACCAGTAGCTTCAGATTCGGCTAAGAAGAAATAGTCCCATTGCATGGCCTCAGTATTTTCAGTAATGTTAGGGCTTTCACCCGATCGAGCCTCTCTTCTGCACTGTTCTTGGGCTGCTTTCTGGTGTCCCTGGTGAGTCCGTCCCCAGATCATCCAGATGAAAGTTGCTTAACTACCGTGGCTGCTATCAGGAGAGCCCCCCTTTCGTCTTGGGTGAGTGGTTGATTCAAGCTCATCTTCAGAACCGTCTGAGGGGTCGGAGAGGGAAAAGAAATTATCCCCAGAATCAATCTCTTTTATTACGTTTTGATTACTTGCATTATCTTTAACCCTTCAGATATCTTGATTTATCTGTGCATGCATTATATCAGGTACTGCCAAGAGATCCTCAACAGGAGCCTCTGAAATCTTATCAATTTCAGAAATAATATTGGCCCTTGACTTATTAACCGTTCTTAAATCTTTTCCCCATTCATTCATATTAACAGGTGTGTGTCCCTGTTAGATCATCCTTCTGTAATTGAGGATCCTTATGCCCTCAGCCAGTATTCATGATTTCCCCTTTTTACCACTCTGTCGGGTTCCCTTACCAGGACTTGTGTGTATGAAGGGAAGTTGCTTCCTCATTTTCCCTGGAAGAAATAGAGACGGCACTGTCTTTTTATCGCTTGCCTCCATTTGTGTGCTGTCCTTTTTCCCCTTCATACTCGGGTCGCTGTTCTTGCCATCCCTCTGTCTTCCAGATCCCACAGCTTCCATGTGGTTGTGAATCTAGCTGTGTTGTATTTCTATCTAGGACCCTAATTCAATATTCCTAATGTATGCCCTTATATGGCTATAATAAATATTATCCTTATAAAGGCATAAGAATCATATCCATATTTAGTCGTAGCCCATGCAGTCCAAATTAAGCAAAGCTACTTCCCCAGACTCCTAGATAGTACAACGCTATCTTTAAACAAAGCAAACTTCCAGCAACCTGGGAAATCCCCATGCTTCTGTTTCGATTTGTCCTAGAACTCCTGTGAACACTGAAAGAACGGCCAGTTCTTAGTGACATCTTTATTGACGTCTTATGTCCAACCTTACGTCAAACCCGGCACCTTTCAGGTATAAATATACCAACGTTGCCTTAAGCAAACACGTGGTGGTTTGGAGCAGAGCGGCTATCTACTTGCCCGAGAGCCCAGCTGATGCGAAAGCCCACGGACGCCGCCCCTCCCTTTTGGCGCTCTGAGAGAGACGCTGTCTTTTTCTCCAGCCGAGAAAATCCAGCTCCGGTGTTTTCAGCCGCCCTTGCGGGTTGCTGGGATATCGAGTCCTGAGAAAGAGATACCAGACCTCCTGCTTTCTATTACCCAGGTAAGGAGCTGACTAAACCCTTAAAGAGAATTCTTGATTCAGATTCTTGGCAAAACCAACTTAACTTAAACTGCTACTTACTTACTCCTTCCCACGTATTAGGCTTAGGTCAGGTACACCGGGGTAGGCGTATTTAGAAGCACCAGTTGAGTACGTTAGTCAATGTATTTATGCATGTATATATTTGATCTATTTTAAAGTATCATATGGCTAAGAAACCATATCAATGCTTTTACAGTATTATTTTATAATACTCCTCTCACTGTACGCACTTTACTTTACTATAAGTATTGCAATTGTGGCAATTCATTTATCTTGCATGAGAAAGAAGACTGCTCAATAAATAACACCTTTTATTGAAAACGCCCGTCTCTCTATTTCTCTGCACTCTGGTGAAACTAAGTATGCACAATTGACTGAGTGAAATAGCTGTCTATTGTTTTCACACGACTCTAGAGATGCACTCTTATTCTGAGGGAGCAAAGTTGTCATGTTTTATGGTTGTCAGAAGCTAATCCATTCTTGTCTATCCAGGGAAGTTAAACTCCTCCTTGTTTATTCGAGAAAGCTTCTAGTGACCTCTGAGCTAGCTGGCAAAACTAATTAAGTCTAATATAGTCAGTTGAGACCTAGTCGACCTCAGACCTATGTCTACACTGCTGTTTATATTATTCCAATGTGCAGAGCCTATTGGGATTATAGGAACTACACTACATGGCGCCCAACGTTTGGTAAGGCGATAAATCTAACGCAAGACGTTAGAGTAACTCAGTCGTGCTTTTTCACACAGACCCTTTTCCCGTAAAAACTCCAGTAGACGTCTGGAGTGGGTAAAAGGTTAAAATCCGCCGGAACGTAGTAGGAAGAGATTCCTATGTATAGTTTTTGGTTTAGTCAACGTTGAAAGATACAGTGTTCCAAAATATTGTGCACCTAATCTTTCTTTCCTTGAAACTTGATCTGCAACAAAACTTTCTGTCAGTAAAATGGTAGAAAGTGACGACCAAACGGAGAGAGCTAGAATGGCAGCTCAACTCGTAGCGGATGACACAACTATCCAACAGAATGACCCGGATGCTATAATCATCCCGGGAAATATAAGAAGAACTATAACTCTTAAACTTATAGAAAATGGACTAACACCAAGAGGTGGTACAGTCATATTCGTGGTAGAGGCCCATGAATATCGGCAGACAGAGGTATTCTATTCATGGATAAACTTTCCAGCAGCAAACGCTGTAACACACTAATTCCACTATTACAAAATAGAGGAACCTCCGGATGAATACACTCCCTTCGAGGAGGTTGAAATCCCATTAAATTACCAAGAGCACCTGCTCTGGTTTAAAGGCCCCCTAAAACAAAAAAATCACATCACCAGGCTCGGTCCACTAGGTAGACCAGGAGCAACGTGGCCGGTTCTAGTCAGCTACACACCACATCCAGACATTGTCAAAATGTCAGTCCAGGAACTTTTAGCTCAGATAAAATTACTAATTAAAATAGATAGACAATTATTCCAATATGTAATGCGATCTTCAACAGTCCAACCAGCTATTAACATTCCACAGCTGACCCCTCATCAGGGGAACACAAACAAAATTACACCACGGAACATACGATCGTGTCTTGGTAAAATACCCGCAAAACGGGAACAAATTCCATTCTGGTTAGCACAAAAAATAACTCAAATAGAGGCAGTATTTCCTGATACTACGCCTACTGAGAAACACAGAATTCTGACTATCTGTCTTCCAATGGGGATCGCACCACATGTGGAAGACTGTGACACTTGGGGCACAGTCTTTCCTTCCATGATTACTCTTTCCTTCCATCTATGAGCAAGGATGGTGGGACCCCCTCACACAATTAATTATGGCCGAGGAACAGAGGGGCAGAGAAAGTAAGCACTAAGAAAGAGTGTTCCACATGGGCCGTATTATTTTAACACTGATATAAATCTCAATTTTAATTTTAGAAGAGGTGACAGATACACAACATACTATTTAATTATTCTTCAATGATAAGAAGTTTATTATTTTCATCATTTTCATCTTATAAATGCTTATATATTTTTCAGTATAATTTCATTTTTTTTGGAAAAGTCATTTTATCACAAATACAATACAAATTTCTAAAGATATATACAATTTCACAAAAAGGAGAAAAAAGGAAACAATCTATATAATTCTGTAAATGCAAAACAGAGACACAAAGTACATTAAATAAACAAATAGACCCCTGGAAAAACACACTCAAGCATACAACAAATCACACTATCATACACATACTTCATCCACTAAAAAAACGACTGAAAAAGGAAAACTGGAATCAAAATGGCAGAGTAGTCATGCCAAATAATCGGTCTCAAGGAATGAGAACCAGCACTGGGTCGACGCGCGTTTCGGCGGCTAGGGGCCACCTGCATCAGGACCTCTATCAGATGATATAATCCACTTAACCAGGGGACCTAAAAGGTATGAAAGATACTGTCACCAAACACTCCCAATAAAGTGAGAGAGCATTAGATACAAAACATTCTTTTAAAAACAACATTGCTTAGGATAACACAGCGGTTCCATCTACACAAAAACACATGGTGTTCCGTCAATGGCGGTAATACCAGATGTGTTAAGACAGATTCAAAATGAATACGGTCCAGAACCTGCTTTAACTCTGGGTATGAAATTACTGAAAGACTTCAAGCAGGTCTCGGCTATATTACTAGCCAACATAAAAGGAGAAGCAGCATCTGTGGCGATCCACCAGAAATTGAAAGAAACAGATATAGCAGAACAACCATTTGAACTTGCCAGAATCATAGAAAAATCCTATGAAGAACTAGGTAGAGATAATTTGGGTGGGAAACCAGTAAAACCCCAACTAACTTAAAATCCTGAAAAAACTTTTATTGAAAATACTCCAAAAAAGAGTTGGGATGGTAATAAACAATCCACTCCCAAAGAAAAAAGATTCCAGTCCAGAGGAATGTCTCCTCAACGGAGAGAAAGATCTCCGGACTAAGGAAACAAGTCTCCCTAGAGGGAGCCCTCTGAGAAAAGATACAACCTTAGAAATAGGGATAATCTGAAAAAACCTGATAGATATCAAGATATTGATACACGTCCCTCTCGATCTTTTCAGACTTCCTCACAGAAATCGGAAAGAAGAGGACGGTCAGAACACAGGGAAGAGCACGTCAAGTCTAAAGACAAGGAACCTGCTCATCAAAGTAAAAATTACAATTTCCAAGAAAGAAGGTAGCCAGTATTAAAATAATTAAACATGCCGAGGATACTGAGGATACAACTGAAAAACGGAGAGTGGGCCCAGACAATGCTAGACAGCGCAGCAGAAGTGACCATAGCTCGCAAGATCCTGATGAATCTTCTGGAGACAGTGGACACGAATGAATACATTCAAGTGGAAACTGCAGATACCAGAGTTAGTAAACCTCATAAAATATACGAGATAACACTACGTATAGAGGGAGGTAAGACTAGGAAAGTAAGGGGTCTCTTTTGGGATAACCTTTTGAAAGGCTATGACATCCTTTTAGCTGAGAAAGACTGGCCACCAGAGTTTGTCAGGGAATGCCCTCATGGCAAAGAAATGATTACGCCTGCCTTCTCAAATCATATTTCAATTCATAAAAAATCCATATATGCGAGAAAATGGGCAGTAGCCCAAGCTCCTGCATTATATAAAAATCATGTAGGATGGGATGAGGACTCTCCTCCTCACAAAATCCAATTAAAATGTCAACCCACTGCACAAAGGCAGTACCCAGTTAAACAAGAAGCTAAAAAGCAAGTCAGGGAGATCTTAGATCAACTTGAATATCAAGGGGTGATTGAAACATGCACCTCACAAATGAACAATCCTTTGTTTCCTGTCTCCAAGCCAGACGATTCATATCGTCTAGTTTTGGACTACAGACACTTAAACTCCTGTTGCAAAACATTTGCAGTACAAAACTCACACAATGCAGCACTAATGAATAACATCGTGCACAAAAAATACAAAACGACATTAGACATCTCTAATGGATTCTTTTGTCAAAACATTGCACCTGAAAGCAGGTATTTGACCGCTTTCTCAATAATGGGGTCGCATAAACACTTCTGTCGACTCCCACAGGGATTCAAGAATAGCCCAGGATTATTCTCAGCAAGGGTAACAGAGTTACTACAAATATATGAAGATGAGGCATTATCGTATGTCAATGACATCTATCTCACAGATGATGACCTGGAGACTCACTTGAAAAGAGTGAACACCATAATACTTGGGTTCGCAGCTGAGGGTTACAAATTCAACTTTAAAAAGTCACGAATTGCCCATCTTACTGTCCTATTTTTAGGATATGAATTATCAAGTGAAGGCAAAAGCCTAGCAGACAACTTCTTAGAGAAGGGTGCTGTACTCCAAGCACCTAAAACGCTGAAGAACTTACAATCGATACTAGGTTTCCTGAATTTCGGAAGAACATACATTCTAAATTATGCAGAGAGGGTTAAACCTCTCTATGAATTAATAAAACCTGATTTCAAACCAATCAATTGGACTCGTAAACACACAGAAATTTTAAGATCATTGCAAACAGACATGGTAGCTAAAACAAAATTGTAAACTTGCGAAAACATACGCAACCTTGTAATCCAAGTCATCCCAGGAAAATGCGGATTCACGTACCTAACCTCTAATGAGGGAGAAACGGTACCAATAGCTTACAAATCTCATTTGTACACACAAGCAGAAATGAAATTCAGTTCTACTGAAAAAATTCTAATAGCGGTTCAAACTGCTGTAGCAAAAGAAAGAGCCCAAGCTCAAGGCAGAAGAATAACTGTTTTAACAGCAGAATCAGCCCTTGAGTCACTAACAAGCCCACACAATTTGACTGCAGTGGCATTAGATCCAAAATGGATACAATGGGAAAATTCTCTTGGTACAGAAGACGTGAAATACTATTTTGACGCGAAAATGAAAAAACTAGAAAATCTAGAATATGTAGAAGAATATCCTCTGCCAATCGAAATTCTACCTCTCGAACAGTACACATGTGTAATCTATATGGACAGATTTGCACAACACTACGATGTAGAGAAAAAATCCTACAACGCAGCGTGCGTGATTGTTAAAGGTCGCTGGCGCTTGGGTAAATTCAGACCATTAATTACCAAAACTGAATCACTCAGAAACTGCTCAACTCAGCAAGCTGAAATAAGATCTTTAAAGATGGCGCTTGAAAATGCCGATCGCGAATTCCCCACACTAATAGTGTGCGATTCGCATTACTGCGTCAAGTCTTACAATAATGACTTGCAGAACTGGGTTCGAAACGATTACAAAGATGACACAGGTGCCACAATAAAGCATAAGAGGCTTTGGGAACAGGTGGTTCTTTTGCAGAAAGAACTACAAAAGACTCACGTGATACATACACTGAGTCATCAACGTGATGGCGTTCACGTTGCAGGGAATTAATTGGCTGACACAGCCACAGCGGAAGCGGTTCAACCGGCTTCCGTAGCCACAAAAAAGCGTTCAGAAAAATACATAGACGGGGAAACCATGCTGGCGGTAAAAGCGTCTTTGAAAGGCGACTGTGCAGCATTACCTGTGAACTATCCACTCAGTTATACATACATAATTGATGCAAACTCCGTTCCTTTTGCTCAAATCCTTGGAGTGGGGGATAGAGTAATTCCAAACACGAACAGGAGAGTCTTCTTGATTGAAGCAGCACACATGGGATTGGGTCTAAGGCACCAAGAGATCAAGGAATCTCTGAAAGAATTACAATCAGAATACTTGTGGCCGGGGATGAGCCTGCAACATTACAGATTTGCAATGGGCTGTCGAAACTGCAACAGAGATCGCAGTCGTGAACCGACCGGAGTATTGCCAGGACCCTTTTATTAGAAAGCATCAGGCTATCTATACGCAGAAATACAGCCAGAGAAATGCGTCCCCATGATATTTAAGACTAGATTCACTTAAAATGCTGACGCCAGAACTGTTATACAAAGATTTGCGAGTCTTTATCAGCACATACGCAATTGGCATGCTACATTCTGAAGAGGGTCCTGCTTTTAGCTCTCGGGCTTATAAGGAGGCCATGACCAGCATGGGCATTGCATTGTGGTACTCTTGTCCCTTCCATCCTGAGGGAAATGCAGTAGTGGAAAGAAAAAACCGGGACATAAAGCAATCTATAACTGCGAGGGTATTAGGTTCGGTTGATGGGTGGGTCCAACATTTAACAAGTGTCCAACGTAGTCTTAATAATCTGCCAAGAAATTCTCTAAGAGGTCTCAGTCCGAACGAACTGTTGTTCGGTACTAGAATGCACATTCAGGAGCTTGATAGTCACACTTTAGTGGTAGAAGAAAAATGCTTTGATATCAAAGACCGTTTGGCTGTTTTACAGGACTTAAATGAAACAAGACGAAACCTGAGCAACGTAAAGTTAAAGCAACAGCCAACAGCCACTGAAGAAAAACCACCTGTCCCAGCAAGACCTGTCTGGATTCCAAAGATTGGGGATCTGGTCAGAGAGAAGATCGCGGTGAAGAAGGAATTTGGGCCTTCTTACAGAAAAGCAGTACCTGTCTTAGCTGTCAGCGGAACAAGATCAGTTGTACTACCGCCCCTTGTTGGTAAAAAGGAGAACCGAGTTGTATCCATCGACCTGGTAAAACCACAATCATGTGGCCAGTAATAAGTAGTAGGCCCAGTGGACTCCCAAGAAATAGCTGAGTACCAAAATTTGCTACAATACAAGAGGTTCAAACTGAGAGACTAATCACATTCGATAAACCTGCAGTGAATAAAAAAGGACTATGCAACAAAGCCATGAAACTTATGCCTCTTGAAACCCAAATTGCAACAGTTCTTCAAGAAACACCAGTCTACAACGATGTAGCCTCAGACTATGCTAATGAAACAAAGAAAAATCCAAAAGCAAATGAAAATTCGGAAGCAATTCCAACAATTGACAGAACTGCATCTGGCTACTTCATCAATTTCGATGACTTTTCTGATGATCCAAGTGAACATGAAGAAACGCCAGCAACAAAAAAAACTTTCAGAGACAAAGTAACTGAACTCTTTCATCAACTCAAAGAAACCTATCTGATTTCTCCATGGATTGAATTTTGGATTGTGTTAGGTGTACTTTTCCTCCTGCTTTGGCTCATCATGGTTCTTTGTTTGGGAAAATTAATTGAAGGAAAATACAGTACAATGGACACAGCAAGTCAGAACATCAACTTGGTCCTAAAGCCTCACAAGTCATCTCACATCGAGAAAAGATAACTATCATCAGTGAACGTCACAGCCAATCCAATACCCGGTGGGGTAGCATGGGACAGAACTGAATTTGACATTTTTGGCCCGATTTAGCTCTTGAAATATCCACACCAGTTTAAGGTTTCATTAAGTGACTTTGTAAAACCAAGTACTTTCTCTGATGATTGGGACTTTGAAAATATTAATAATATGATGTCAGATTTAATAATGTCAGCAAAATTTACAGAACTAGATTACTTACAGGGTTCATCAAATTATGAAGAAATGTACTGTTATAATCACTTTGGTCATCACTATTTGCATAAATCTGCTCAACCTAGAAATATTTTTAATTATAACCAATGGGAACATTGTGCAACGCCACCTAAAAGCAGCTCGAAAACGTTTTATGAGAAATGTCCATACTTCTCAGGGTTTAACACAAGTGATACAGAAACGTTTTATTTTAAAATGTTAAATAAGACAGGAGTGAAAACAATGCTGACTAATACTAAATTGATCTATTCTGAAACATTTCATGGAAAAATGATTACATTTGGTTTTGAATTCTGGAAAAACAACATTGAAACAAAAACCATCTGGGGTACAAAAGAATGGCAGGTCCAAGGTTTAGAAGCATTGTTTAGAGCCTGCATGATCCCAGAACAATTAATATTCTTGAATGATACCATTCAACAGACTACCTCGCTTGGCCAAGACAAGATTAAAGACTTAAACAAACCGTCTATTCCAAAGCCCATACCTGATAGTAATAGCACTACTGATATGGAGATAGACGTATCCCATATTTTATACCAAAACAGAATACATCCTGATTGGAAAAAATGGTTGATCTGGCCCACAGACACAAATAACTGTCAAGATAGATTCCTGAAGATAATACAGGAGTTCAAAATGACCAGGCCAGACCCAAGATACTCCCAGAGACAACATCCAGGGATAGTTACAACATACAGTGTAGGGAAACTATGCCTCGAATGGCTACAAAAATCCACACTGGCAGAAATTAAGCAACACTTGACTTTACTTAAAGACGGTGCTGACTTGCGTGATTTCATTCTGGGACCACGCAAACAGCGTCAAAAATGTTTCATAGCGGCCGGTATATACGCTGCATACAACGAAGCTTGGAAAGTAATGCAAATTGAAACAGCAGAAAAAATACGAGATCGTATTAATTGGGAAAAATCACTTTCTGTTGTGGACAATGGGCTAACGACTCTGTCCTCCAGAATATATTCACTAGACAGTATCGTATCATCTGCTATTGATATAATAGAGCAGGACTTACTAATGTTACAACATGGTCAGTCCCAATTACGTTCTATTGTACAGCTTGGCTGGACGTTGCAAAATCTGCGATCAGGCTACGTACCATGGCGTTTAATCAACACAACGTCATTATTCTCTATCTTTAACCTTACTGATAAACAAATCAGTTTGGCACAAAAATGAGCAGACTATACGATTCTGAGCATTGAAAAACTTGAGAGATTACCACTGACAATGTCAGAAAGACCGGTCATTGAATGGATAATACACAGAATAATTACAATCCGGATAACAACTTTCCAATTTAAATATTGCCAAGAGTATATACCCGCGGGCCAGTATGAAAGGTTGGGTAAAGGGTACTTCAAGTCAACATGGAAATTACCTTATACACACACATGTTACAGTGAAAGATCACTAAGCGGTACACTTCTGTGTCAAGCTATTAACTTGAATGGGGCCTGCGAAGGGTCTTCGAATAACCTTTCATGTCACCTGCACGGCACTCCTGCAACACAGATAGAGCCATTCTTTAGACAGCTTTCTAACGGGAGCTATATTCTAATAAATGACCACAGCTGTTGTGGCATGGTGCCAGGGAAAGCCTATCTCGTAAGCGTTAGTTCCATGGTCACTTGCTGTATGCAAGTATTGTATCCAAACAGCACTCCAGACCTGGAGGCGGCAATATGGCCTTATTTGAATATCTCTTCTATTCGAATTGATACTTTAAGCAGAATGAAGTCTATTCTTTTACAGACAACTGTGCCTTTAACCTCGTCCAAAGAGACGTATGATCTGCAAGTTGCAAGGACAACAGCAGAGATACATTCCCTTTTATCAACAAATTGCCCCGTGCATTTTGTAGAAATGCTAAGCCAAATCCTAAACATGTCAGATACCAGTGGCATCGCACATGTATTTAAGACAATTTTTTCGGGACACCCTTCGAAACGGTTCTGGGCATTTTTCCCAATTTTGTCCATTCTGTCTTTGGCGGCCTACCTCTACTATTGGGACTCGTAGCAGGAATTTTATTTTTGATCCTTCTGCTCCGATATGGCAAGCCAAGTCGCAGACAAGACTCCAGCAACGATGGAAGAAACAATCCTAGCTATACGCTATCGGGACCGCATACCTAAAGTCCTCGGATTAGCCCGGCTAAGAGATCTGAATATGACCTGGTTTCTTTCATTCAGACCTATCTGGCAAAATTGCATCTTACCTGTGCTTTGATGTATGCTATGCGGAGAAGAATGCGTGTTGGACGTCTGTCTTACACTACCATCAGAAGTACGAATGGATACATATACCTTGCTAGGTCCTGTAACGGCTCATGCATCGTGTTGTCCCCAGCGGCTACCCATTCTGATGACGGCATTCGTTGAGACTTTACCACTACGAGTATGTGGCAGTGGAGTACGAGATGAGAGCAGCACCACACAGGTACAACCTTCTGTGAGCATTGCTGATCCTGACATCGATGATGGCAATCATTCTCACACATGCACTGTTACAGCATTTTCAAACTTGGTCGAACTTTCACCAGATGTCGTAGACCAATTTTTTGCGAGTCTGTCTGAAATGATGTTCTCCCCTGAACAGAAAGAATAACTTTTTAATCAACTAGCAGACAGCGTTCCCTGAACTCTGAATTCGGCCTTCAGCTTTGATAAACAAAAGCTACTGAAAACATTTGGAACTATTTTTTCCCCTGAAAGCGAAATTATTTATTTTTCACTTCCAAAATATTTACCTTTTTCTGGCATATGTACTCTGCTTAAAGTAGAACTGTTCTTAGAGAACATAGCTTCTGTTTTAGGAACTCTAGAGACAATATTTTACCTCAGCCTCTAGCACATGTACAGCATTTGTATTAATATGTGATGGAATGGTCTCGACCTTCTTTTCTGTATTCAGAGCCATTCCATGTGTAATTTTCGCAAATTGTTCAGCTGATATATATTTACATTCTAACTGAATGATACCACTGCTTGAAAAGCATACAGTACCAATACTCATTTTCGGGTATTTACCATATACCCTTTCAAATGCAAAGTATGTATTTTGGGGTGGTTGGAAAACACATGCACCATTATATGTTTACTATTGCTTAGTTTTTGTAATGAGGGACATTAGATCGTGGAGTGGGTGTTGTATTTCAATCTAGGACCCTAATTCAATATTCCTAATTTATGCCCTTATATGGCTATAATAAATAATATCCTTATAAAGGCATAAGAATCATATCCATATTAAGTCGTAGCCCATGCAGTCCAAATTAATCAAGACTACTTCCCCAGACTCCTAGAAAGTACAACGCGTTCTTTAAACAGAGCAAACCTCTAGCAACCTGGGAAATCCCCATGCTTCTGTTTTGATTTGTCCTAGAACTCCTGTGAGCACTGAAAGAACGGCCAGTTCTTAGTGACATCTTTATTGACGTCTTATGTCCAACCTTACGTCAAACCCGGCACCTTTCACGTATAAATATACCAACGTTGCCTTAAGCAAACACACGGTGGTTTGGAGCAGAGCGGCTATCTACTTGCCCAAGAGCCCAGCTGATGCGAGAGCCCACGGACGCCGCCCCTCCCTTTTGACGCACTGAGAGAGACGTTGTCTTTTTCTCCAGCCGAGAAAATCCAGCTCCGGTGTTTTCAGCCGCCCTTGCGGGTTGCTGGGATATCGAGTCCTGAGAAAGAGATACCAGACCTCCTGCTTTCTATTACCCAGACACGGAGCTGACTAAACCCTTAAAGAGAATTCTTGATTCAGATTCTTGGCAAAACCAACTTAACTTAAACTGCTACTTACTTACTCCTTCCCACGTATTAGGCTTAGGTCAGGTACACCAGGGAAGGCGTATTTAAAAGCACCAGTTGAGTACGTTAGTCAATGTATTTATGCATGTATATATTTGATCTATTTTAAAGTATCATATGGCTAAGAAACCATATCAGTGCTTTTACAGTATTATTTTATAATACTCCTTTTACTGTACGCACTTTACTTTACTATGAGTATTGCAATTGTGGTAATTCATTTCTCTTGCATGAGAAAGAAGACTGCTCAATAAATAACACCTTTTATTGAAAACGCCCGTCTCTCTATTTCTCTGCACTCTGGTGAAACTAAGTATGCACAATTGACTGAGTGAAATAGCTGTCTATTGTTTTCACACGACTCTAGAGATACACTCTTATTCTGAGGGAGCAAAGTTGTCATGTTTTATGGTTGTCAGAAGCTAATCCCTTCTTGTCTATCCAGGGAAGTTAAACTCCTCCTTGTTTATTCGAGAAAGTTTCTAGTGACCTCTGAGCTAGCTGGCAAAACTAATTAAGTCTAATATAGTTAGTAGAGACCTAGTCGACCTCAGTCCTACGTCTACACTGCTGTTTATATTATTCCAATGCGCAGAGCCTATTGGGAATATAGGAACTACACTACAGCTGCGCCCAGCCTTTGCAGGCACTGCCACAGAGGACGCTGATCAATCAGCTCCGCCCACAGTCCACAGTCCACAATTTCCTGACATATGGGAACCCGGAAGACCGCCACACCAGCTCTAGCAGCCGCCAGACAGCTCTTCGGGACGCCGCTGCAGCAAGGTGTGCACACCAGAGCATACCGCTCCACCAGAGATATTCGGGCTGTTATCCTAACTACTTTGGTTACATTCAGCTACCACAATTCAGTTTCTTTTATTTTTTAATTCATCAGACTGCAAAAGGTGTGGCGCCAAACACTAAGAGGGGTCTGGCACCAAACACTAAGAGGCATGGGTCTGGGAGCTCAGGCTTACACTACCGTCAGCACGGTCGCCATCTTGCCTCTCCCACCTTTGCGTGACTTTCAATGATGACGGGCCACCGTGAAGACGTGCAGACACCAAGGAATACGCCTTGTGTTGCGTAGCATTCTCGACGTCAGCAGGAGAGCGAAGTTAGAATGATGAGGCAGCTCCAGAAAATGCCGACTCGAGTTTGGAACACTGCTGCTGCTTGAAAAATGCGGCCGAAGAGCAATTTCCCCCAAGGTTACCCCCAAGTGCTCTTAACAAGGTAAATCAGGCACTCTATGCCGGCATCAACAAGTCCCTACTCTGCAAACTCTAGACAATACAGAACACTGCCGCCAGACTCGTCTGTGGCATCCCCCGACATGAACATATCAGCCAACTCCTATGAAGTCTCCACTGGCTCCCCGTGGAGAAAAGAGTCACTTTCAAAATCCTCACTCATGCCTACAACTGCCTACACAACATCGGACCCAAATACCTCAACAACAGAATCAACTTCCATGTACCCAAAAGAAACATACAGTCTTTTAACCTCGCACTGGCCGAAACCCCATGCATCCACAGAGCCAGAGCAGGCGGAAGATCCTTCTCTCACATTGCAGCCAAGACCTGGAAAGAGTTACCGGCAGACATCAGACACGCCGCCTCCCTGAACACCTTCAGGAAATCCTCAAGACCTGGCTCTTTGGCTAAACAGATCTGTGGACCCCCCCTCAGCACCTTGAGACCCTCATGGGTGTGTAGTGCGCTTATAATTCCGTGATTGATTGATTGATTATTGCCACACAGGGAACAGTACCTTGAAAGTAGATTGCGCGTCGTAGGTTGCGGTGATGTAGGGCTGCTTGTGAATTCTTTCCTCCCTCCTTGTGCTGTCGCGAAAGGAGCTTTTTGATAGAAATCTCTCCTTTCCATTCAGCTGCGTGGGTTCATGGGGTTTAAGCATCTCATCTCCATTATTAAGATGAATAAAGGATCCAAATGGGGGGCTGGTAGGTCGCTCCACCTCTACGCAGCACCGCCTGTACCCGTTCTCTCCCTCGCTATCTCCATGTCTCTCTGCCTGTTTTCCCTCCTGCTCCCCTCGTTGCCACCGTGTCTCTCTGCCCGGTTTTTCCTTCTGCTCCCCTCGCGGCCCCCGGGTCTCTCTGCCCGTTTTTGCCTTCTGTTGCTTAGCTGCCCCCGCATCTCTGTGACCTTTCTGCCTTCTGTGCCACTCGTTTCCCCCCGTTTTTGTGACCTTTCTGCCCTTTCTTGTGTCCTTTTGCCCTCTCTGCCACTCGTTTCCCCCCATTTTTTTGTGACCCTTTCTGCCCTTTCTTGTGACCTTTGTGCCTCTGTGCCACTCGTTTACCCCCGTTTTTTTGTGACCTTTTCTGCCCTTTCCTGGGACCTTTCTGGCTCTGTGCCACTCGTTTCCCCCTCAATTGTTGTGCCCTTTTGCCTTCTGTTTTCTTCGTTGCCCCTCGCCGCTGTGTCCCCTGCGGCCCCGCCCCCATGACTGCCTATTCGCTGCCCCCACCTCCCGCCTCCCAGCTGCTCCTGCCTCCCACCTCCCCATATAGGCCGGCAGCTGCATGGTGAGGAGAGCGACCCCTGTCCCTTCCAGGTAGGTTGCTTCCCCTCCGCACAGCACCGCCTGTGCCCGTTCTCGCCCTCGCTGCCCCCGTGTCTCTCTGCCCGGTTTCCCTTCTGCTCCCCTCGCTGCCCCTTGTCTCTCTGCCTGGTTTTCCTTCTGCTCCCCTCGCGGCCCCCATGTCTCTCTGCCCGTAAAGAACAACCACCGGCGGGAGTTCCTTCTCCCACCTCAGCGCCAAGACATGGAACACCCTCCCACTGAGCCTGCAACAGACCCAAGACCTGCTGACCTTCAGGAGGATACTAAAGACCTGCCTGTTCGATCAGTAGCGGCCCCCACCTCCTCCCCTAGCGCCTTGAGACCCTCGCGGGTATGTAGTGCGCTTAACAAATGACTTATTGATTAATTGATTTACATGGAGTCACATTCGCTAATAGGAAGTCTTTCTTTAGGAAATGGAGGCCCAAATGCAGCTGGAAGAAGTTTGAGGATACCAGAGTCCAGGTGGAGGATAATTAAAAAGTGTAGCCACCAGCCAGAGACCTAACACACCTACTAGAAGCAGGGAGAGGCCCTGAAACACTGCTGCTAGCACAGGAGAGGAACAGCACACTACACCATGGCTGCTGAGGTTGGGAAGGAAGCTGGTGTTAGCAGGAAGAGGAAAATAAAGTTCTCTGAGAGGGAGATGGATGTCCTACTAGAGGAGTGTGTGGAGAACATGGGCCAGCTATTTGGGAAGGCTTCCTTCTCAGTCCCTGAGGCCCAGAAAACGAACATTTGGAGGGTTATACTTGAGAAGGTCAACTCCCTGGGGGTGACACAGAGGACGATCCCTGACCTGCACTTCTGAGTCAAGGAGAAACTAGTCAGCAGGATGGCAGAGGGACGTGGGACTGGAGGAGGACCATCCAAACAACCCCCACTCAGTCCCATGGAGAAGCTGATTGAGAGGACCCTTAACCCGGAGAGTATGGTCGAAGCTGAGGAAAGAGACTCCTCGTTCCCGGAAGATACTCTCCATGGTAAGTCATCTCCCCTTTTGTACCATCCAGACCATGATGTTAGCCAATCCACATCACATACATCACAGCATGAGATACTCCAGTGAGCTGTTTGGCCCACCCAGGCAATGCATCATGGGAATTGTAGTGCACTTCATTAGCATGCTGTACTCAGTGATGATGACCACACCAAACATATGTATTCATCACACATATTTCATACGCACATGCAGCAGAGCAACAACATTATAGTGCCAAACCAATATCCATATATATATATAGATATATATCATGCTCCCAGGTTGCCCATTGTTAGGAAGCACTCTAACCACAGTGTAAAGCTGTAAGCTTTTATTCAGTATGGTCACGGTCCATCACACAGATCTCCTTCAAAACAGCTACTCTGTATACCTAACGCGTTTCAAAGACCAAGCTTCTTCCTCAGAGGCTTAAGGTATGTGCTGTTTGGGTCACTCCCCTAATTTAAATGATCATAGCACGCCCGTGATCGGCTGTTCAAATGACAGCTGTGCTGAGGCATTGTGTGGATTGAAGTGTCCCAATAAACTTATCTTTCTACAGATGGATGCACTTTCTTAACTGCTACCCAATTGTAAAACCCTGTATGGGCCTCCGTATGGCAAACCGGACCTAAATCCAACACTGTAGCTCCAGTCCAAAACTTGATAAATATCCAGTCTTCTGGTTCCCTTTGATTTCAGAGTGGTGCTCTGTTTGCAGCAAGGCTGCCGTGTTGTAAATATCATGCTCCCAGGTTGCCTATCGTTAGGAAGCACTCTAACCACAGTGTAAAGCTGTAAGCTTTTATTCGGTTTGGTCATGGTCCGTCACACAGAAGTCCTTCAAAACAGCTTCTTCGTATACCTAACGCGTTTCAAAGACCAAGCTTCTTCCTGAGAGACATAACGGAGAAGGTACGTGCGGTTTGGGTCACTCCCCTAATTTAAATGTTTATAGCACGCCCATGATGGGCTGGTCAAATGACTGCTGTGCTGAGGTATTGTGGGGATTGATGTGTAATAATATTAGTATTAGTAATAGTTAGGACCTGATTTCTATCAAAAAGTTGATTTTGATTTGCCAATAACTTTGCTGTCACTTGATGAATCTTCAGGAAATTTTCAAAACTAATTTGGCGCTCATTTAAGATCCTGTCTTAAAAGTTTTGGGGTGATCCATCAATAGGGGGCTGAGAAATGTGGGTGTCCCAAAATGGTTGTGCGGCATGTGTAGGTAAAATATGGCCTTGTGACACCTAATCACATCAAATTCTAATGGCCCTATGGGACTAGAAACATACTGCTACTGTGCCACTATATAATTTTAAACAAGTGTAAGCACAGAAATTGTCATGTGGGATTCTATTCAGTTCTTAAATATCCTGGACATCTATTAAATAATCAGCAAACAGTTCATATAGATGTGAACCTAAACATTCCATTAAAGCTCTCATAAGGGACATGCCATGCTTCTCCCATTTCCATCTCCCGGTGGGTATTTATGATGCAACCTGGGTCCAGATCAAATTATGAAAAGACCGAAAATCATTTGTATTGGCTTTTACCACCATTACAGATTCCTCCCCATTGCTTTTGGGAATTGCTCTGAATGTGTTCATGCCAGAGCTTTTTCCAATAAATAAATAAACACTGATTTAGCTGTTTCCTCTGTTTTGTTTTTGATCTAGTATTGAAAGTGTCCACAAAACAATCCACCTATTCGGAATCACGAGGACACAGTAGCCTTTGTGACGAAACAGGTTCAAAGGAAATAAAAATCAAAAAGCACAATCACTTTTAATGGCTTGCTGTTGGTTGTTTGGATTGTTTCATTAATATTTGTCCATCAAATTTTTAAAATCTTTCAATGTTTAATTCTTTCAAAAAGGAAAATCCTTTACTGTTTCGTTTACGTGATGGCCTGACTTTTACTTCTATTTTCCTTTATTTGAAATTGTACAGTAGCAATATGTGGGATATGAAGCATATATTGGCAGGAGTATATATGAGAATCCACACACCTGTGTCAAAACAGTCTGTACAGTAACCTAAGAGAGCATAGATTGAAAAACATACGGCCAGATTCAGCAATGTCCCGATTTGCGAGTACTTAATAGCGATTATTAAGGAATCGCTATTAAAGACTCGCAAAACGGGATTCATGTAGAAATCGCACAATTAAATGGGATTTCTACTGCTTCCTTATTTGCGATTCGCTAATTGCTAATCGCAAATAAGGAAAGACTCCCCATTCATTCTTATGGGCCAAAGGCCCATAGGAATGAATGGAGAGTCAATCCTTAAATGCGATTAGCAATTTGCGAATTGCAAATAAGGAAGAGATTTCTAGGGTGCCAGGGTGTCCAAAGGACACCCTGTAGCACCCCTGAAATGCAAATGTACACAGGTGTTGCGCACACACATGTCCAAAGGACATGTGTGAGTGTAACATACAACTTAGAAAAATGCACTAAAGTGCATTTTTTCTAAGTTTTCGCTATTTACCACAAAGTTATACTTGGTGGTAAATAGCAGCCCCATATTGCGAATTCGCAATTTAAAAAAGGTACATGAATAGCATTTAAGGAATCTTTAATTGAGATTCCTTAAATGCGATTCTTCGCAATTAAGCGATTTCGGTAATTGCGATTTTTGCATTTGGGATGATGAATCCCAAAAGCAAAAATAGCGCTCGCAAAGGGCCGGATTCTCAGAATCTGGCCCTGTGCGAGCCAAATTTACAATGATGAATCTGGCCGATAGTCAGTTAGCATGGAATGCCATTAGTTGAGAATGGTACCCACATTACTAACATGTAGGAAAGAATCTAAGACTCCTCTCAATTTAGTGGCACCTCCATATTGACTCTCCTACTACAGCAGTTGCTGTAAAGTTTGTTATTGTGTTAGAAGTTTGATGTCAGCTAAAGTGTAAGAAATTGTGACAGATTTTGACTCTGATATGACCTTAGTTAACATCCTAATTCTAATGGTACCCTCTTTTGGAAAGTGGGTTACTACTTGAGGGGTGAAACCATCCTCAGGCAGCAACCACAATTACTGTCAGGGTGAAGTCACAAGCGAACCCCAAATTAACCTGGGCTTAACTCTCTGGTAACTTGGCATAAGCAGTAAGACTTAACAAGAGGCAGTGTGTAAATTATTTATGCAACACTTCAAACAGTAATAAAGTGAAAGCACAAAACAAGAAACAAATCCCACACAAATTTAGAAAAAAGAGTAACATTTAATACATGATTTGATACCAAAATGAAAACAATTCCAATTAGCAGAACTGGAGATATGCAGATTTACAGTTTTGAGTAACAATAGTGCCTAGATGCACAAAGCACCAACTGTGGTTTTCTGTTTGTGCTGGACCTGAAAATGCGATAGAGCACAGGCTGAATACAAGGGTGTGGTACGTTGTGAGATCCCGCATCAAGGATGCATTACAAAGTAGTGGTTACGATGAGCTGCTAGGCTGTGATGAGAGGTCCTGTCTCCATTTTTGAGGATTCCATTGATGTGGGGCTTGCGAAGTGAAGTCCTGCATCGTAGATGTGTTGCACACCAGCTGTTAAGAAGAAGCTGTGGGACTGTGGCGCGAGTCCTGCGTCATCATCAAGGAAGCCATCGACGAGGGGCTTGAGATGCGAAGGCCTGCATTGAAGATGAATCGTGAAGTGGCAATTCCAAGAAGACAGTGGGCAGCAAAGCAAGGTCTTGCACCATGGATGTGTCAGGCAGCAGCATTTCTGAAGGAGAGGTGGGAGGACATGCATCACGCTGCGTCGGTTCTACCCATGTGACCACAGCTGTCCATAGCAGAGGTGGCACCACTTGGGAGTAGGACTCACAGCAGACAGAGTTCAGGTGCTGGGTGCTGCTACTCTACGGCCCTGCTGCCCTGTTGCCTGAGGGGAAGGACTGGATTTGCATTTTGAACCCACGACCACCAGAGTGACTCTCAGAGGTTGTTGTCTGAACTCCTGATCAGAGTCTCAGAGACAGAAAAGACTGTTGGAGTCTTTTCTGTCTCTGAGAGAATCAGGTAGGTGGCACTCCTTGACCTAATATGTACCTTTCCAGCAATCCTGGAGAGCCCTGGTCTCTACAGGCTCCATGATCCACACCTTCTAGCCAGGCTGAAACCTCACCAGAGTGGCATTCTGGTAATTTTTTCTTGATTTTCCACAAGATTGCTTTATGCCATTTTTGAGAAGTGCTGTATCTGTTTACGGAGAGCCAGCATATAGCTATCTACATCCTGAGGAGGATTACTGAGAGTTTGCAGCCACCCCTCTCTCACATGGCTGAGGGGGCACCTAACAGGCTGACCAGAGAGGCACACAAATGGGCTGACCACACCGCCCTTCTGTGGCAAATCCTTGTAGCAAACAGCAGGTATGGCAAGAGGACGTACCACTTCCGCCTCACTGGCTCAGGGGGGCCCATAATAATACCTTTGAGGGTCTTGTTGAATCTTTTAACAAGCATGTTTGTTTGAGGGTGATAGGGTGTGGATAACTTATAGGTTACCCAACACTCATACCACAAGGGCTTCATGCATGATGAAGTTAGTGTCTCTGTCAGACACTACTACATTGGGGAACCCAATTCAGGTAAATATCCCCATCAGGGTCCTACCCACCACAGGTGCAGTCACTGACCTCAAAGGGATGGCCCCTGGGTACTGTGTGTCATTGTCCTCCAAGATTAGGATGAACCATTTGCCTAAGGTTGACTTTTGGCCCAAGAGACCAACAATGTCAATGCCTATCCTCTCAAAGAGGGTGCCGATGACAGGTGGCAGTCTCATGGGAGCCCTCAGCTTTTCTATGCTTTCCAACTGGCCTGGCAGGTTGGACGAGACCTACAGAATGTATCCTTAGCTGTCTTTATCCGGTGCCAATAGAATTGAAGTAAAAGCCTGTCGAAGTCCAGATGTCCTGCCAGGGGAATATTATTAGCCAACACCAGTAATAAGGCCCTGTAACAGTTAAGGACCACCAGCACACTGGCTTCTCAAGGTCAAGGAGCTAAAGGCTCACTGTAGAGAAGGTAATTCTCCCAATCAACAAAGTGATCTCCATAGGTATGTCCCGTTGCCTGGGCCTCATCTTGCTGCCTAAAGCCCTCTAGAGTAGGGCACTTTCTGCTACTTACAGAAATCCTCCCACTTAGGCCCACCCTTACCATGCCATCCAGCAAGCTCAGGCAGGTCTCATAGGGCTGCAATGTCCTCCATGGTAGGCTCAGGGGTGGATTCCTCAGCCGCCTTGTCAGCCTGGACATTGGGAACTTCAGAGGCTGGTTTCCCATGCCCCTTGCCCTACTTCTTCTTCTTGGCAGCTGCTGGGCCATTGATCCAGACTCGAGGCGTCCTTAATTCCCCTCCTAGACAGCAATGGACTGTGTGGTCATACAGACCCATTCAGGCAAGCCTAACATCTCAAGGTGTGACCTGAGCTCAATGTCCTTCCAGAAAGTGTGCTCTAGGTTATCGCCTAACAGACAATCTTCAGGCATGGCCGAGCTCACAGCTACTTTTAGAGAGCCTGAGGCCCACCCCTACATAAAGGGAACCAGAGCCACTGGTTAGTGGTTCTCATGTTTGTCTGCGACTGTGACCTTGTAGAATGTATTATGAGGACATGCTCTGCAGATACCAGATGACAGTCACAGTAGTCATAATGGCTGCTGTGTCTCTCAGAGCTTCTACCCTTTGCCCATTGATGGTGACTCACTGCCTATAAATTAGAAGTATTGGAAGGCAAATAGACTTTTGGCACCATCTCTTTATTCCCTGGTCATTATTTTTAAGAATTATTTTGGGGGCCTTTAGAGAACTCCATAGTTTTAAGAGTTTCTCCCTCTTCTTTCTTCTGATGGGACTCCTGACCACCCTTCTTGTCATCACCCGCTAGCTTTTTGGACACTCTTGTGCTGCTGACCAGAGATCCACCTTCTTAGCATGCTCCCTGAGGTCAAGAAGCTTACATAACCGGGTTATGGAATAGTTTATTATCCGCCTCAAAACAAAATAATGCAAAATAATTCTGGGCGGTAATTAACAAGCTTGAAAGAGGAGTCTGCAGGGATTTTTCCGTAAATATACCAGAAAACAGCTGGGTTATGTTTATAACTAATTTGTATGGTATGTTGGGCCAGAGGTAAAAACCTATTGATATATTGCAAAGAGGTATGGGGAACAAAATATCATTAAAAATGTGGGGAATGGTGAGTATCTGGGTTTGAACTCCATTGACCATCATATTGGGAGTCTGGGTTGGAACTCCATTAACCATCCTATAGATTCCAGTTTTGACTTAAATCTTGATTTAGAAATCCCTAGTCGTAACCAAGCATTGACCCTGCTAAGAGGACTTCGAGCAAATGGGGCCCCTGGACCTAATGGGTTACCAAATGCCCTGTTTTGCGCAAATGGTGATATGTGGCCAGGTAATTTACATCGTCTATTCAGGGAAGTTTTGACTATGGGAATGGTCCCAGAATCTTGGCAAGGCAGCATAGTGCAACCTATTTATAAGAGCGGCCCGGTGGCTAATCCTGCTAACTATCGATTGATTTTGCTTACTGATGTCGATGTAAAGGTGTTTACCTCAACTCTTTTGATAGGATTGGAAGATTGGGCTACACAGGAGTGCATAATACCATTCAATCAGACTGGTTTCCGGAAGGTCAATCCACTATTACAAACTTGCTGGCTTTAACCTACTTGCAGAGAGGGCTGTCTTAAATAAGCAAAATGTATACATTGCTTTTATTGACCTTAACGCAGCCCTCGACTCGGTGCCACGGAACCTGTGATGGAAAAAATTGGTGGACCGTGGCATTTCGAGGAAATTGTTGAATGCTATCATTCTTTTGTATACCAATACCTGGGTCCAAGTCAAGTTGGGTGATGGCAACTCCTTATCAAGGAAAATAAGAAAATATAATGGCCTAAAGCAGGGATGTGTTCTTGCCCCCTGTTTATTTAATTTGTTTTTATCAGATCTTTCACAATATTTGGATGTGGAAAAAGGCCATGTTCCTAGGATGGGGGAGGGGAATTAGTTATCTTCAGTATGCCGACAATACTGTTCTTGTGAGTCATACCCCTATCGGCTTACAAATACTTATTACCGCCTTTGATGACTACTCCCAACAAAATGACCTCGATTTGAATGTCAAAAAAACTAAAGTGATGGAAGTTGGTGTAGCAAAACAGAAATGTAATACCTGGAAGGTAAGAGCAGGTACAATTGATACTGTTAAGACATATATAGATAACCTACGGGTGGTGTTTGACAACCGTGTGACTTTTAAATTTCATCTTAAGGATCTAAGGGCTAAGGCTGTGACTCTGAGCCATGCTTTTAAATGTCTTAAAAAGTAATTGAACTACCAATCATATGATTTTATAAAGTAATCAAAGCTAAATTACAACCAATTCTCATATATGGTTCTACTATTACTAGGGGGAAAGATTTAAAAATACTCGACCTATTGGTGGTTAAGGTTTTTAAAGCAACCTTTGGGATTGCTAACTCAGTGTGTCAAGCAGGAATAAGAATGGAGTTTGGTCTCCAGAGACAGAGCCTGGTATCAAAAGGAGCATTTTAAAATGCATGGCAACATTGTCTGCATCAGATCCATCATCCTTAGGGAACATTTGTTGGCAAGATTTAGACAAGTCTGTCTATACGGCTGAATGAAGGTCTTATATTTTAACCTCCCTAAGAGACATCGACCTGTAAATTGCACTACAAGACCTGAAAATGCCCAATTATAAGTACATTAAAAAAAACTTATTACAACTGAATCGTTAAAACTAGACAAAATTGATTTAGCAGAGAAAAATTATGCATGGTATGTGATTAATTCATACCAATCACTATGTATTCAGCTGTATCTGAATGTTTTTTTCTCAGTTTAAAAATATGTTTTTAAGACTGCGTATGGGATTTAACCCATAAAAAGGAGGGCACACAATCATGGATTAAGCAGCCAGACTCTAATTGTAGACTTTGTGGTTGGCCACAGGAAACTCTAGTCCATATAGTGTGTGTCTGCCCTAAGTTGATCAAGCTTCGACGTATAGTTTGGAGACCTTATTTCTTGGAGAGCCGGGTTAGATTTGCTCGTCAGGCATTAATCATGTCTTTATCTGTGGAATCGATTCCGTTATTGTGTCATTTGGTAAAAATTTTAATGGCGGTTGAAAAAATGTTTGATACAAGAAGGTAGATCTCCAGTACTATCTGGCATACAAGTATTATCACGTAATAATAATGTTATAAAGGATCCTAAAAACAGACGTGCCACTACTATTGTAAACTGACGTACTTTATGTTTGACTTAATGTGATGGTTAGTGCATTAATTGCATATTAGCACTTTATAGTAAAATAATGCACTTTATTATCACTTTAATATGATGGCTAAGGCAATAAATGTACATTAGACCGTTGAAATGTAATTTATGCATGAAATGTACCTGAAAACATTTTGGTCTCACAGATGTTTTGGGATATGTATAAGGAAAAGCATGCCATACACTACGTTACTTTTAAAATATAAAATGTGCAATATTATTTTGTAATTATTGATGCTATGTGAATTGATCTTATCCTTTTGATAAGTTTTAAACTTGTATATCTTGGGTAGCTTTTATAATAGCTGCTGGGAATATGTCTTTGTAAAGGAATTTGTTATAATTAATCTAGTATTATGATTGCAATGTGAGGGTGTTGTGATTGCAATGATTTTAAGTAATCAAGCAATAAAGATTTATTACCTTACCTATCAGCAGCCATGCTGAAAAGGGATACCTTAAAAAAAAAAGATGAAGCAACCCAGTAAAATCATCAACGTTGTTGCCCTACACCCAACCATTTAGTGCCCTACTGGTGTAATCAAGAAAATCCACCCATGGCTGATTGTGCATCTTTTGGCTATCCCTGAATCGAATGCATTTTTTTCCTTGGGTGAGTCCAAACTTGGACCACCCCACTTCTAATATAAGCATGGAATCCCTTTATTATTTTGCTGAAGTGATGAGAAGCCATACAAAGCTGTACAAAGGTGAATGACAGAAGATACTTTATTAGTAAAATCCAACACCAACCTAGAAGAACAACCCCCACCATTAATCCTACAGCAACAGCCATTTTGGAATCCTCAAGAGAGTATAATTAAGGGTGACCGAGGTTCCATACGTAACAGGGGATGATCCCACAGTCAACATTACATATATTCCCTCCCTAAATAGCAATATAAATTGATTCTTAACTAAACATGAATGAACAGGGAAGAATAAAATAATGGAACATGGAGAGACAAAGTTCAATATAAAGGTTAAATACAAGAAAGACAAATGAAACTAAAAAAATTAAGATATGGAAAAACGTATACCTAGAAAGCAATGAAGAAAATAAACTATACATTTACTAAGTAAATAATAAGGTTTGTTACATTAACCAAATGACATAACTGAGTGAATACAGTGGTTATTACATTGCTCCCATGACACAGCTAAGACCACACATAGTCCTTCCACCAGATGGGTCTGGTAGGGACTCTGGTGGTATGTCTAGAAGATGGTACTGGAGTATGATTGTGATTGTGTCCTTTGCCACCTGCCAGATCTCAAAAATCGTATTTACCAGGACCAGAATTATTGCTATTCAATTTTGCAATCTAGATATGTTCCACACATTACTATTATCCATTGTTCATTATTGTTTTAATCTTGAAGGGACCCATGTAGTGTGATTCACCCTTTCCTCACTAACCCTGACTTCTTCACAAGAACCTCTTCACCAACTGACCGTGGCAAAAGCTTTGTACACTTTTTCTCCTTTTTTTGTTCTTGCTCTGACACACATTTCTCAACAATTTCCTCTCTCTCCTGAGATCATACATATTCATCCCTTCAGTAAACCAACTCCCTCCAAGTTTCTTCTTATTCATCCATGCAGGATTCACCTTCATGTTCCCTATTCTACCCCTCAACCAGAAGAAAGGTGACCTAAACATTACCAAATGGGGATTGGTGTGATGAGCCCGCCACACTTCATTCAACAGCTCCAATAAAGGTCTCTACATTTTCAATGCCTTTTGCACACAGGACTTCACCACCCGATTCATATGTTTAGTAAGACCATTTGCTATATTATTATATACCATTAATGTGATGTAAATTAAACAAACTTCACTAAACCTGAATACTATATATAAATATATAAACACATATATATATATTTGTGTGTATATTCTAATATATGAACTCCTCAAGTCTAACAAAGTCCCCGCCCTGTAGGCAGCGGTGCACAGTGAGTATGAGTTCCAAATATTTATCAAAGTCTACAAAATCTATGTGGCAGAAAGGATGCATTCTCCAACTTATCCCCTGATAACTATCTTATCTTCTGAAGACTACTCAAGAGTTGGCACTTCCTTACATAACTATCATACTAAAACATTAATGTACATCATATCCCTCTGTATATACGCATTACATTTGATTATACGTATGTATCTAGATATGTGTATTGCTCTGTATAAATGTGTATAATAATTATGTTTATAAAATATAGTCTGCTTAACAAATGAGCATATTGCTTATGGTTATAATATTCTATACTTAACATGTATATAGGTCACTACATAGTTTTAATATGTTATTTGAATAAATGCTTATGGTTCCCCATGTATTTATATATCACAATAGGTGATATTATCATAACAATGTATCTACATTTGCTTAACTATTGAGTTATTAACAGAAATAAATAATTACATTAAAGAAATAAACACAAATACATTAGCCTAAAGTACAGCAACACTTGAAAGTCTCAGTTAATTAAATACAACTTAAATATTGATATATTACCTTCCTTATACATATATACCTTCCATGCACTACCTTGCATCAATTCAAATCACTTTTTGCTTTTCAGTTCTCCTAAACAAACCTTTCAAAACCCTTCCCTCATGTATCCCTCCTAGACACGTCTGATACCTCATCATCATTCTCCCTAATCCACTTCTAGAGACTCTTCCCCTGCCATCTCTCCTTTACTGATTCAAACCTCCTCCTACTGCTATGATCTCAAATAAACACTGTCTAGACCTTTCCTTCCTCTATCCCTCCATTATCCATTTTAATCCAACTAACAGCTTCACAAGTCCACAATTCAAATAATTCATATTTCCCTAATTCAGCACTCATCCTTTTTGGGTTTCAGAGTAGTGTGCTAATTGTCGAAAAGCGGTTTGACGCCTCATGAGGGGTAATAAGCGCTTTATCAATGCAATTGAAATTTCAATATTTGCCACTGATTTATTTTGCAAAGGAAGTACCACAACAGTACACGTACGTAGGCACAGCCCTACCTGAGGCAATGAACACGTGGGGTGTTGCCTGTGCCGCCATATCTGTACTGTTGTGAAACTTCCTTTGCACAAAAAAGCAGCAAATATGTTGAAATGCTCTTCCTTTCTACTGCATAAAGTGGACTTTGGATGTTTATATATATTCACAAATATAAATATTATGTAACACAGTTATTACAAATATTTTACATTATAATATATGTTTTTTTTCATTCTTAAAATGTACTGCTATAAAAAGCACATTTTATCTATCTATTCATAGACAGATATATAGACACAAATTTATATTGTATTGGACTTTGGGGACACACACACACATGCAAATATATATATATATATATATTACTGACAGAGACAACAGCTCTAGCACTGCCAGACACTTTGCTAGGGAACACGATGCAGACTGGACCAAAGGAAGATTCTTTGGTCTAGACACAGTCAACCCCAACCCCAGAAGAGGAAACTGCGTTGCGTCACTCCGCAACCGTGAGTCAGGCTTTATCCTCCTGGCAGGCACCAAATTTCCGTATGGCATGAACCAGGATGAGGAATTGTATAGTCACTTGTGATTATAAGATGTATAATGTTATGTAACTGTATTATGCCGCGCTGATGCACTCACCGTCCTCTTCTCCTTTAAAACCCCTCCCACACACCCCCACCTTTTCCTCCACCACCACACATTCACCCCTTGTTTTTAAACATCAGCACTGCAAGCCTGGAGATTTGACTGATTCATAATAGACAGTACCAATTTTACTTCACATATGTAAACTGAATGGTAGGAATAAGTGCATTAACTGTCTCATTTTATTCTTACAGGAGTGTGTTGTGCAGTATACCCTATGAATCCCGCCCACGATAAAGATATGAGCACTGGAGTCCATGGCCGCCGCCCAAACTCCGAGCCACTTCGTGTCACTAAGCACACTCAGGTACTAGGCCTGTACTGATATGACTAAATGACAGATAAACTTGCACTTTCACCCCTACCTTAGCTACCAAGGGAACTCTAACACAGTATATTGCTCCATTCTTAATATATTGTGTTTATCCTAACCTCATGAGATTGATATTTATATGTACATGTCACTCGTAGAGCCACACTGGCATCAATTATAAATGTACTCGTGACATTTAATATCACCATTGTCATTCCAAACAATGTACCAGGCTGCAGGATTGTATATTATTCATGCACAATATTCATTGACAAATGCATTCTTTTCTTTTGAAAATGTGATGTTTAAAAATGGTTGATTACATTTTTTGGATGTCTATGTTAGACTACCAAACTGTGCCTTTAAATGTTTGCAATTGGAGACGTGGGTCATGTTACCAAGACCACGGACGTGGTCGAAATGCGTCGTCTTTGCTGCCAGGATTAAACTCTTACCTGCTGCATCTACCTTGTGGGCTCACCTGAATTCCTTTTCTGCTGGATTTCTGTTCTTGCGATATATATATATATATATATATATATATATATATATATATATATATATATATGCAAAAAGGAGTTAAACAATGGCATCAATTGATGCCACTTTAACCCTCTCTGTCCAAGCCATTTAATGTCTACATTTGGTATAGCTAGGTCTTTGTCAATGCCTTTGTTTTCTGCATACCTTTGGCTCCAGAAAATATTGCTGTGTCCCACAATCCACATTCTAAGCATCTCAGAAGGTGTCTGTATGTGAAATGGCAGTTTGAGAAGTGAGATTTTTCTAAAATGGTGGATAAGATGCAGTTTTGAAAAAAGAAAAGAAATGATTGGCTGTTTGACAACATTCTAGTCTGAAAAGTAGGCTGCATGTTTCTGTTTTTTAAAAGCATGTTTCTTATTGGTTAAGAAAAACTGTTTGAAAGGAACATTACATAGGCTAAGGTGATATTTTAAAAAGTCAAGCACACTTGCTGTTTGAATTAGCAATATTGTATGGCCTGTGTACTCAGTTCAGTGTTCCATGAACTGTTACCATGGTAACAGGCAGTAAGCAGATTGGGGAAAGGGTTCAAACTTATGTCAATTGGAAATGTTGAAATGTGTAACCAATAGAAATGTGTGTTAGCTTTTGAATTAATGTGGGAAGCAATGTGGTTTGATATTTACATGTATATGTGTGCAGAATGAGAGGGAAAGTTTGCAATTTTTCTGGTTTTCCTAAGAGCAGTACAGTACAGAGATTCTGTATGAGAAAATCTAGTGTGTGACTGACATACTTCTTAATCTACAAATCAATTTGAAAGGCGAGTTATTAATTTATGAGAGGTTGTATGTGGTGTGTTCGTTTTTTAATAAGATTAATGTGTTTCTCCTGGTAAAGTCTAGGTAGTAGTTTTGTTTGTCTAGAATCACATTTTGAGACTGTGTGCATTTGGGAACCATTGTGAGAGAAGCATTTGGTAACTTCACGTGTTTGTTGACAGCTAACTGCTTTAAAGCGTGTAATGATGTAAAGTTTTAGTAGCATTAGAAGCCAGTCATTGTTTATGTAAAATGAGTAAGGCTTCCACAGTAAAGTGCAGTTCTAAAATATGTGGAATGTGTGCAGTCATCTAACCTGTTCCAGACTAGTTAATGTTTTTTGGTAAAGTGCAAGGGATACTGTTATTTGTCTAGAATCACACTGTGAGCCAGTGTGCATTTGGGAAAATTCTGAGAGAAGCATGTGGGTGCTTCATGTGTTTGCAGACACATAAGTGCTTAAAAACCTTTATTGTTGTAAGTTTTGATAGAATTAGAAAATAGTCATTGCTTATGCAGTGTTAGGCTTTAACACTAAAATGCAGTACTGAAATATGGGGAATGTGTGCAAGGGATAGTGTTGGTTGTCTAGAATCACACAGTGAGTCTGTGTACATTTGGGAACCATTTTCAGAGAAGCATTTGGGTACTTCATGTGTTTGCAGCTACATAACTGGTTAAAAATGTATCCTGTTGACAAGTTTTGGTAGAATTTGAAAGCAGTCATTGCTTATGTATTTGAAAATGTGTCAGGCTTCTACTCTAAAGTGCAGTAATGAAATATGCGGAATGTGTGCAGTGAACTTCACTTTTCTACACTAGTGAATAGTGCTGGTTGTCTAGAATCCCACTGTGAGTCTGTGTGCATTTGTGAACCATTGTGAGAGAAGCATTCGGTAACTTCATGTGTCTTTGTAGTACTCTAATCATTCAGTCTTTTTGCATGTACTCATGCATGAGTCAGAGCTTAGGATATGGACTGCTTTAAACTCCTATGCACTATGCATGTAGTGGTCTAACCATCTTTTCACTTGTGTTTCAGGCCTACAATTCCCCAGTCAGTATCCATACACTCCAGCAAACACACTGTGACTGCTCTTGCAATCCCATAGTGACTCTTTCAGTACCATGTACTAATCCATTCACTAAAGTAAAACTCAACCAATTATAAATACACCCAGTGTCTTTCCTTATAGTACTGTAATCATTCAGTCAGTATGCATGTACACATGCAGTGAGCCAGGATTTAGGGCATGGACTGCTTCAAACTCCTATGCACTATGCACTATGCATGTAGTACGTTAATCACCTTCACACTTGTGTTTCTGGTCTACAATTCCTCAGTCAGTATCTATACACTGCAGGAAACACCCTGTTACTCTCCTTGCATTCCTACACAGTTATGTATACACCTTGAATTACAATTAGTGATGAGAAAAGAAAGTGGTTAAATGAGTTTTATATAGAATGTGTTTGTATAGTAATAGAAAAGTATAATTTATAAAGTTAATAATATACATTTATTTATGTTTATTTTTTACAGATATTGTTTATCATCATTAATATAAAGTTATCATGCCTGAACAATCAAGAAAGAGAAAAAGAGAGCTAAAGGACAGTTACTTGAAGAAAACTCAACAACAAGTATTGGATGACCAACATGTGGCTAAAAAGAACAAGTCTTCCGGTAAGACAGCGAAGGAATTCGTTAACAAACTTTCTAGGCCCAGAAACAATGTGCAGAATGTTGAAACTACTGACAATGCTTCAAGCAGAAAAATAATCAAAATAAGAGGAAAGGAAAAAAAAGCAATTGTACAGTCAAAAGATACGACATATGGTAAAAGAAGACAAAATCAGTATAAAGAAATACTAAAAAAGATATGAAGAAATATAGAAATAAAGCACTATTTTTCCTATTAACACTATTGTGTTGTAAAAAATATAATATTATATATTATAACTGTATTTTTTCTACTCTTTCACAGATCCTAATTCTAAAATATGAAATTTTCAGAAATTTAAATGATAAAAAACAACTGAAAAAAATGTGTCGCGTTTTTTTATTTCTATTACTGTGAAGGTAAGTTTAACTAAGTATTAAAATGCACAATGGCCTGTGTTTGCACACAGGTGAAGAAAGGGGAGATGTACGGGGTAGATATATGTGGAAAGATGCTCTGTGACATTTTAAGTTACAGAATAAAGTTAACATGAATACTGAGTGTCACTGGGGGCCAACTAACCCACCAGATATGTGCAGAAAGTGCCAGAGAGTTGCATTGCAGAGAGGTATAAAATAGGACACGGCTTCAGAGCACCTCTCTGCAACGCACCTATATGGTATTTAATAGAGAGACATGGTGGGACAGTAGGGCCGAGGTACTTTCAGGATTAAAAGAGACAAAACTCCTTAACTTAAAACACGTCACAGAGTGTGTTTGGACATGTCACATCAGGCCCCATCCCTTCCCTTCACTAATCTATAAACGTGTCCTATCAGTTTGCCAAAAAGCAAGTACTTATAAATGTATCTTGTTTTCTGTTTGCAGTACTGAAATTACTGTACCTATTACTCGTATAGTTAAGGATTGGCCTAACTATTAATCCTAGTACAAATTAATTTCTTTATATACTATGCAAAAAGATCTGGAAGAAGCTACAAAGTATAAATACAGTCTTGAAAAACACCCAGTTTATAACAATATAGTTTTGGAATGTCACTGTCATAGGATATTGTGTGACTTGAAAAAAAAAGATTTGATTGGTACATAATATTTCCTATTGTACCTATTGAAGAACCGCAATCATTTCAATCATTCTTCTTTGAGCATCTTTGCAGACATAAGTCTGTGCTTACCTCCTATCACTTTCATGCAATTTTTCAAACAATTAACTAGCAATATGTTGTTATTGTAACAGTCTGCCAGTACCTAAGCACTTATGGGGCAAATTTGGAAGCATTGTGTGCCAACAATACGTCACTTTTTGTAACATAGTTATAGCGCAAGACACTCTTTCATATTTACAAAGAGAGGAAAAGGCAGTCTGTGTATCTTTTCTTCTCCATGTAAATACGACCTCGTCATTCATACCACTCTCCAGATTTATCAGAAAATATAAATCTGGACATGTGTGTGAATGCTGCAGCATCCTCAGAGAAGTTAGTTGTGAAAATAACTTTTTTTAAATATTTTTGGATTTTCTCTGAGTCTTCGGCACTCCTCGGGTACTAGATTGACGGGATTTAAACTTTTTAAAAGTTTAAGCATGCTTGCGGTCCCGCAAGAATATTTTTTATTCGGATCTCCACTTGAGAGTACGACTTTGCATATTTTACAACTGACCTTGGTAGCGTTCACTTTTTTTAGTCCTGCAGGAAATGTACAACATTTCCATAAGATGGAATTGTATCTCTCAGGACATGCAGGCTCCGGTAGAAATTCTTCATCAATAGATTGTTCAGAATCAGATGATTCTTGGGGGTCGATTCCGATCCGTTAAAAAGCGCTCCGAATTGCCGTTCAGATCGTTTTTCCCCATACGATTCGTACCCGTAAGCGTCCCCGTACGAATCAGCAAGTACGATCTCAACCAAAAGCGTCACTCCGTACGCCTCGTAAAAAACACCGTACAAATCTTAAGTGCATACGATTTGCAGTCGGCTGACGCTTCACGCCACGTCCGTACGTAAATAGACTGCGTCTTCCGAACCAGGAAGTACGATCCGTGTTGAACACACTCCGTACGACTCTTTTGCTACTAGAGCTCAAAACGACCGTAAAACCAGAGTCCGGCACGAACCGCACCCCGGTACGCGACAAACATGACATGAACGCCATCGTCCGTGTCATCCCAATCCTGTACGGCCACCACCTCGTACAAAGAAACCGACGACGGCGCAGACGGTGGGTACAACGAAGTCCAACATACCTGTACGTGGTGCCACACGCGCACATATCTCCATTGCATGACTGTAATGTCTGGGTACGTTGCGCCACACACTCCCGCATATTACCAGTGTAATACGAAGACGTGCCGCACCTACGTCATCGACCTCGTGGTACGATACGTCAACGCACATCAACAGTGTAATACGGAGACGTGCTGCACCTACGTCATCGACCTCGTGGTACGGTACGTCACCGCACATCACCAGTGTATTATGGAAACGTGCCGCACCTACGACATCAGAGTACGGTACGTCATCGCACATCACCAGTGTAATACGGAGACGTGCCGCACCTACGTCACCGACCTCGGGGTACGGTATGCCACCGCACATCACCAGTGTAATACGGAGACGTGCCGCACCTACGTCACTGACCTTGGGGTACGGTATGCCACCGCACATCACCAGTGTAATACGGAGACGTGCCGCACCTACGTCATCGACCTCGGGGTACGGTACGTCACCGCACATCACCAGTGTAATACGGAGACGTGCTGCACCTACGTCATCGACCTCGGGGTACGGTACGTCACCGCACATCACCAGTGTAATACGGAGACGTGCCGCACCTACGTCATCGACCTCGGGGTACGGTACGTCATCGCACATCACCAGTGTAATACGGAGACGTGCCGCACCTACGTCATCGACCTCAGGGTACGGTACGCCACCACGCATCACCAATGTAATACGGAGACGTGCCGCCTCTACGTCATCGACCTCGGGGTACGGTGTCACCGCACATCACCAATGTAATACAGAGACGTGCCGCACCTACGTCATCGACCTCGGGTACGGTACGCTACCGCATATCACCTGTGTAACAGTGAGACGTGTGGGACATATGTCTGCTATGTCAGTGTAAGTGTAAGAGGTGTGTAGAAAACACACCCAGCAGTGCCCAGCAGCATAGGGTGTGTGTGGCAAAGACCCCCAACAGTGCCCAGCATTAGAGTGTGTGTGTGTGGCTAAAACCCCCACCAGTGCCCAGCAGTGCCCAGCATTAGAGTGTGTGTGTGGCTAAGAACCCCACCAGTGCCCAGCAGTGCCCAGCATTAGAGTGTGTGTGTGGCTAAGACCCCCACCAGGGCCCAGCATTAGAGTGTGTGTGGCTATGACCCCCACCAGTGCCCAGCAGTGCCCAGCATTAGAGTGTGTGTGTGGCTAAGACCCCCAGCAGTGCCCAGCAGTACCCATCATTAGAGTGTGTGTGTGGCTAAGACCCCCACCAGTGCCAAGCATTACAGTGTGTGTGCCTAAGACCCCCAGCAGTGCCCAGCAGTGCCCAGCATTAGAGTGTGTGTGTGGCTAAGACCCCCACCAGTGCCAAGCATTAGAGTGTGTGTGGCTAAGACCCCCAGCAGTGCCCAGCAGTGCCCAGCATTAGAGTGTGTGTGTGGCTAAGACCCCCACCAGTGCCCAGCAGTGCCCAGCATTAGAGTGTGCATGTGGCTAAGACCCCCACCAGTGCCCAGCATTAGAGTGTGTGGCTATGACCCCCACCAGTGCCCAGCAGTGCCCAGCATTAGAGTGTGTGTGTGGCTAAGACCCCCACCAGTGCCCAGCAGTGCCCAGCATTAGAGTGTGTGTGTGGCTAACACCCCCACCAGTGCCAAGCATCAGAGTGTGTGTGGCTAAGACCCCCAGCAGTGCCCAGCATTAGAGCGTGCGTGTGGCTAAGACCCCCACCAGTGCCCAGCAGTGCCCAGCATTAGAGTGTGTGTGTGGCTAAGACCCCCACCAGTGTCCAACAGTGCCCAGCATTAGAGTGTGTGTGTGGCTAAGACCCCCACCAGTGCCAAGCATTAGAGTGTGTGTGGCTAAGACCCCCAGCAGTGCCCAGCAGTGCCCAGCAGTTAGAGCAAAAACATCCATTGTTAACCTCATTACCATCAGGAAATAGACACATGTTACTATACCCAAATTTGAACAAAATACCAGCTCCCAGGCACACAGCAGTCACAGACATTATCAGACAAACTAAAGTACAGAAACTGAAAAAAATAGCTTTATTCAGCTGGTTCAAAATTGAAAACGCAAATAAGAGTCCTCGCTCACATTAGGCCAATGGCCAGTCCAAAGAAGTCATATAAACAGTTTGTGCCTTCATAGATGTTCTCACACCCAAACTTGCCTGCACATGGAGTTCAATCCGCTGTGAAAACAGTGGGGGCATCATCTGTGGAATCCTCCCGCACCGCATGGACAGGAGAGGGAAGGAGAGGTGGAGTGGGTGCAGGTGTTGTGGATTCACCCACACTGGCCGGTACATCGCAGAAAGTAGCGAGATAAACTTGGTTGCACACTTCAGCCAGTTCGGAAAAACTACCACCTGAACCCGGGGACACATTGGGGGTGGAGGTAGAGGGCTGAGAGTCTGTTGTCCTGGGTCTGTGGATGCGTGTGTGAGGTGTGTCCCCTCTCCCTGTGGGTGTGCCTACATCCCCTTGAGATTGGGTGCGTGGAGATTTGAGCTTTTTCTGCTGTGTGGGTGTGCTGGGTGTGTCTGGCGTTGTGTCTGACCTGTGGCGTCTGCGTGTATGTTGGGTAGGTATGGGAGAGGCTTAGGTGGATGGGTCTGAAGGATGGGGCGGGGACAGATGCTGCTGGGTGTACAGAGCTGCCGTCAGTGTTGACTCTATGGCAGCCACACTCCGACGTAAATCAGACATGGCAGATGACATGCCCTCCATGAACGACAACAACTGTGTAATGAGTCGTGTATGTCCATAGAGGACAGTCAACATGGATGTCTGACCTACTACAATCTGCCGGAGTAGGTCCACAGACTCAGCACTGAGGGCAGCAGGGGACACAGGGGCAGGTGCTGCGGTGCTGGGAACAAAGGAGACACGGGGGCTAGCACGGACCCCAGGGACCCTAACAACTGGGAGGGTGGAGATGGTACTGGAGGAGGAGAGGCCAGCCAAAGATGAAGAAGAGACCATTGCCGCATATTCCCCCTCCTCCTGAGAGTCTGATTCCGAGCCGTCCGCATGGTAGGATGTGTCAGTCACATGGGGTCCGGCCTACAGACTCTCCTCACCCTCTGTGCCACTGCCTCCCTCTGACTCCTCAAAGCAGGTGGCACTGTCGCTGGGTCCCTCTGCCTGGTCTGCGCCTGTGTCTCCCGAAGATTCTGGTGATGATGCTGTTGGCAAGGAGAATAAGAAAAACATATCAGTCACCTGTACACATCAGACATATCAGCTACAAATCATTTGGGCACATTTCTAAACATGGCATGCATCATGAGTCACATGCCACTGAACTCTGCACAATGCCAAGCCTAGTCTTGGGCAATTGTAAGAGACACAACGCTCAATGTATAGTAGGATACAAGTAACAGGCAAGGCAAAAACTTGTATGAGAGACACAATGATGAGCCACTGCCTGACAACAGGATAGCTGATGATGAATCACAGTTCATTTGCCCACCCTGCCACCCAAATACAGACCTGGTCATGTTTGATTTGCTTTGACCTTGTGCCACATGTGAAAAGTCCTGCCTGAACTGCCATGTGATGCCATCCTGGGACCTGAACCAAGTGTTCTATCACCTCACACTGGCATCACAGCTGTCTACACCCAAATTCACATTGTGTGGCTGACCATCAATATTATTTACTAACAACATCCAACATATTTTGAGTATATGCACACACGCACTGCCCAGTGTGAGTATGCACAAGCCAAAATTAGTGCACATGTACAGTGTGCACCTGTAGCTAACACATGACAATTAGAAAGTGTACCATGGACAAAGGCCACTGAGGCTGACTCATGCATAAAACACATGTTGAGACTCAAGATCAGTGCCAAAATATGAAGAAGGCCCGACACAGTGCACATGTGGTGCTACATGTAAGGTACCAACAGGTGTCACAGACCCCCCTCCAACATGACGATGTGCAAAGGAAGATGCATACTAAGACATTGCACCATAGGAGTACATGTGAAAAACAATCATTAGCCAAAGCGCTGGTCAGATGTGGAGTAGGGCAAGGCATGTAAAGAAGCATCTGCTGAAACTGGGCCATTCTTATGCCAATGCATAAAGTGCCTGTCTGACCACACCAATCCAACTATGGGAGTGTTACCATGCCTCGGAGCACTGCAGGTAGCATGTGACACACATGACAACAAACAGACATGTACCTACCCCCTTCTTGCTGCTGTCCCTCTTGCAACTGCCTATGGAGGTCTGGGAACACCACTTCCAGGACCCGGAGCATGTGGGGGGGGGTGAGGTGGCGGGTGCCGCCATGCCGGCGTGGAGCTTCCAGCTTCAGCTGTATCCTGGCAATGCAGCGGGTCCAGCACCGGATGTCCTGCCACCTCTTCTTGATGTTTCTGAGCCTCCTGCGAGCCCCCCTCACTCCTGACAGCCCTGGCAATGTCCACCCAGATTTCACCCTTCTCAGAGGCAGATACCTGTCACGAATGTAAAGTTAAAGAACATCAGTACACCTGGTCCATGTTCAAAAGACACACATATGTGCACAAAATACTTGAGGACAAAGGGGCATCGGATGCTCCACACATTTGCATCATTGTCCAGGAGTATGTGGCCTGTGAGCAAACACAACTGCACTACATGCCATTTAAAGGCTACAGATGACATAAGGGGTGCAAACCACTCTTTGAGCATGGCACTCGCTGAGCAATATATGCTACATCTGGGTGCACTGCAGCACGTGTCATGCTGTCACACACCCCACTACAACAATGAACCCTCTTCACACAACACTGTACACCCTGGCACTCACTCCCAACAACATAGCATCTATCCACTATACATACACAGTGGCTATAGTGTCAAACACACAACAGGTGCACACTCCAAGGTAGTGCACACATCACTCACCTGCTCCTCTGGTCTCCCATACAGCTTGCTGTAGTTAGGCAGGAGGGCATCCAGCAGGGCCTTGTTCTCACCATCAGTGAATGCAGGTGCCCTATCCATGCTCAGCTAATCAGGGTCCAGAGGATACAGAGACACCAGCTGTGTTTTCCACTCCAATGTTGTGCAGGCAAGTGCCCTCCCACAGCCACATGCTGCCTTATATTTGTGCTGCAGAGGGTCTGTGAGTCCAAGGAGTAGTGTGTGATAGGCCACCATAGTTTGAATCCTATGTTTCATCCAATCCCGTCACACATAAGGCCATGACTCACATATGCATGGTTTGAAAACTGAGCCAGAGCTGAACAACAACTTTTGCAACATTGTATACTTTTGCCCAACTGAATTTTCTAGAACACCTGTAGGAGGCTCAAAACTCTCTGTATCCATGACAACCTGGCTGCATTCTGATCATTTCACTGTTCCCCTAGATGTTCCCTATGTATTTATTTGATTACCCACACAAGTACGGTGCGATTGCCGTTCCAAATGCAACCCATTCAATGGTGAAACGAGGCGTACACACGCACGTACCATTGGGGTACGCTGTGAATGCAATAGGGAAACGAGGCATACACACACACGTACCATTGGGGTACGCTGTGCTCGCGTATGGCTACAATGCAACAGGGAAATGAGGCGTACACACGCACGTACCATTGGGGTACGCTGTGCTCGCGTATGGCTACAATGCAACAGTGAAACGTGGCCTACACACGCACGTACCATTGGGGTACGCTGTGCTCGCGTATGGCTACAATGCAACAGGGAAACGAGGCGTACACACGCACGTACCATTGGGGTACGCTGTGCTCGCGTATGGCTACAATGCAACAGGGAAACGAGGCATACACACAAACGTACCATTGGGGTACGCTGTGAATGCAATAGGGTAACGAGGCCTACACATGCACGTACCATTGGGGTACGCTGTGCTCGCGTATGGCTACAATGCAACAGGGAAACGAGGCCTAAACACGCACGTACCATTGGGGTACGCTGTGCTCGCGTATGGCTACAATGCAACAGGGAAACAAGGCGTACACACGCACGTACCATTGGGGTACGCTGTGCTCGCGTATGGCTACAATGCAACAGGGATACGAGGCGTACACACGCACGTACCATTATTCAGACATGCTCAAGTGAACGCTTGTGTAGGCTGCGTTCCTGACCTCCTTCATGTCACCATTGGGAGAGTGACCCCAGGAAATCACAATGCAGGAATATAGTCTAGACTCATGTTGACCATTTGGATGCATACATCAGCATGGCATCCTTACATCAGCAGGCCCCAGGTGTGGCAGATGTTGGAGAAGCACAGGGACTGTGACCTTGTGGCTCAGTTGATGTGTGAAGAGCTGTTGAGACATGCCATTAGTCATTGTGCTCATGTGTATCACATACATTCAACACTTCGCACCTGAGTAACGTCTGCAACATATTGTGATGCACATCAACACTGGAATGGCACACCATTCAGTACAGGGAACTGTCACATGATGACAGCAACATGCCCACTGTCACAGATGTCGAATTGATGCACAGCATGACCCTGTGTGACCACGTCATGTGTGTGCCATGTGCAACATTGTGCATGCTGTTTGCATATGAAAGAAACAGGTCAGTATTATATTTCTCACCTTACAATATCCCCAAGTGTCAGACTGGATCTGCCAATTTCGGCTTAGCAGTACCCTTGTGTGTCGGTAGGCATCGTCTGCGACTCGGCGTGTGTCGTTGGCGTTGTGTGCGCCGTGATGACGTTGTCTGAGTACTCATACGTCGCCTCCGCGTGCTCACGTAAGGTCCTCTTTTTTCACACCAGCAGCGCAATCCCCATATAAGTGTAACCTTACTCATTTTGTTTCAAATCATAGTACGATCACTTCTGATCATTTAACTTGCATTTTCCGACTCAGGACGGTGCCAATAGGGATGGCCGTTTCCAAGCCTGTGAGGATTGCAACCGACTGATGTCGGTGACTGACCCTCACCGTCGGTGTCTCCACTGTTCCGACGTCAAGCACGGCAACAAGTGCTGCTCTGACTGCCGGGCCCAGACATATGAACCTAGGTGGGAGTGGTCCCGCAAGCGGCTCGGACTCCAGCAGTTGGCCCAGCACTGCAATAGCTCATGGTCTGGACATAGGTTGAGTGCCCGGGCGTGGGGTTTGAGCCATCAGAGCCCCGGGATTTGACATCACTCCTCCAGGGCAAAGTCGTCAGGTAACCACAAGAAGTCAAAGAGACGTCATCGCACTTCAAACTCACCACAATGCACGTGCAATGCTGCACGGGATTTGGGTGACACCGCCCACGCGGTTCCGTCAGATTTGCAGCCGTAGTAGCCTGCACTATGACCTCTGGTCCCTGGCCAGCATGCGACGTAGGAGGAGTTAGTGCGCTTCCTCATGGCCATGATGTCCCTCACTCCACCGACGGGCTACGCAGCGGCTTAGGGCCCAGCGGACCCGTCTGGGGGCACTAGCGGGTCTGGTGCTTTGGCCCGATGCCGTCTCTTGCTTTGGCTCTGACTCTGGCGGCGCCTTCGTCCCGGCACCGCTGGGCCACACTGGATATCCTGGTCCTCGCTGGTTCACCTCACGACCTCACCGGCAACAGTCCCCCAGGTGTCACCCTCGGCGCCGTCCTCGGGTGGTGATGTCCCCGATACCACACACTATACGGCTCCAGTGTTGGAACGGCGCAGCAGAACAACGCTTTTAATGCTGCATGGGGAGTTTAACTTCAACGAGCCGGGCACATCTTTTGACAACCCTGATTATCAGGGAATGGGTGATAAGGAGTATTGGGAGGGTCCTGAAGACCCACTGACACGTGAGTGTCAGTCCCAAGACGAATGGACAGGTGGACTGGGGGATGCGAGTGGTCTGGACACCTCGCCAGACACTCGTAATGTCTCTAATCCAACCGTGTCTTTGGAGGAGCGGGCAACGTTCAGTGTTCTGTGTACGTGGGCGGCCAAAACCTTGTCCCTTCATCTCCCCGTTGCGCCCGTGAGGACCAACCTCCTCACTGAGGTCCTTAAACTGCAGTCAAGCTCGGCTGAGCCTCTGCAGCCGTTTCATTAGGCATTGACTGACGCTATTTTGGCCACTATTTCCAGGCCCGCTGCAGGTTTGGCTGTAGATAGGCACGTTGTCAGACGCCCACACCCGTTCCCGGACGACCCATGTTTCCTGTCCTCCCACCCCACCCCAGAGAGCATGGGCATCCAGGCCTCCAAATCACAGACTGCATTCCCGTTTGCTCCGCTGGACAGGGTATCCAAGAGGTATGAGCAGTACGGAAAGATGGTATCATCCTCCCAGAGTCACATGCCTCTTTGTCCATACACACACTCTCTGTGGGACACGTTTGTGGAACTGCTGCCAGAGTGCGCGTTGTAGGTACGGGCAATACTTGGCAAGCCCTTGTAGAATGCCGATCTGCGGCATGGTATTCGATCCGGTGTGGGCTGGATAGCACCGACTCACTGGGCAGAGCGATGGCATCCACGGAGGCGATTTGTTGCAAACCCTGGTATGTATTCCAAGGTAGGAATATGGTACTAAATACTGTTCCTTACAGATATTTCATTACAAAAGGTAAGTAACTTGTTCATACTGTTCATAATATCTGCTGTAGGAGCATCTATGATGGGTCCTTGCCGTGATGACAGGGTTGCACATGTACGCACACCATGCCACTTGTGCAAATGAACCGCTCATATATGTGATGGCATCACAGACCATTTGTCACAAATCAAACATTTCTGCTGTCTGATGATGTCCATGTATTTGTTTTTGAAATATCACACCGCTATAGGAATATGTCAGATCTGTGTAAATGATGGCACATGTGATGTGGGTGTGTGTATTGCTGTCAGCTGTCTGGTTGTGCAGACAACCTCCTAATGCAATTCACGTGACGTGTTTCACTGACGTGATACATTGTCTTGCTCACTCAGACCTTGCCATCAGATCATTTGTATGCATATAATATCCATTCCACAGACCACAGGTCTTTTACTTTTCACGGAGGAGTGGCTGGCAGCTGGCACATGTTTCCTCAGTGTGTATCCCATGCCTAACTCAAAATTGTCTAGATTTCTTGAAGCTGTGTTGCTTGTGCCATGTTCATTGTTATTGTCTTTGTCTGACAGTTGTACACATTTTCTACTAAATATGGTTTGCAGGGCACCCCCTCTGGAAAGGCCATTGCCAGACTTGGAAGCCATGAGGGAATGTAATTGCATACGGCGCTACTGCTTCTCCAGACAGATGATCAAGGACCTGACGGACAGGCTGGAACATCACCTGCATCCACGACACAGGTATCCAACTGCGCTGACACCCAAGGTAAAGGTGATGGCTGCCCTACATTTCTTTGCCACAGGTACGTTCCAATTTACCATAGCTGATGTGGGAGGGATGTCTTAGACAATGTTTAGCCGGGTATTGAGCGATGTATTGGCAGCTATGTTGCTGCACATAGATGAATTCATTACATTCCCTACTCCAGAACAGTTGACACATGTCAAGGGGGAATTCTATGCCCTGGGACGCATGTCACATGTAATTGGTGCAATTGATGGTACACATGTTACTCTGGTGCCACCACAGGCTCAAGAGCAAGCGTACCGCAACAGGAAAACACTACCACTCGATAAATGCCCTGGTGGTGTGTCTTGCCAACATGCTTATCTCACATGTTTGTGCACGTTTTCCAGGATCGTGCCACGATGCATTCATCATGAGGCGTAGCAGGGTACCACAGAAGATGCTGCAGCTGCACAACCATTGGGCATGTCTTGTTGGTGGGTAAACTCTGTCAGCCATGTATGTCAGTATGTCAAAACTTCATGAACTGCATCATATTACACACTCATTTCCATGATGTCAATTTGCAGGAGACGCAGGATATCCAAAAATGCTGTGGCTAATGACTCCGCTACGCAACCCCAGGACAGCTGCAGACTAGCGGTGCAACAATGCTCAAGGGAAGACCAGGCGGGTGATTGAGCGAACATTTGGACTCCTGAAGAGCCGGTTCAGGTGCCTGGACAAGACAGGCGGAGCCCTCCAATACGCCCCACTCAAGGTGTGTGACATCTTCACTGTGTGCTGCATGCTACACAACATGGCAGTGGAGAAGGCTGTGCCACTCTACCTTGATCCTGATGAGCTGGAACATTCGCCCGTTGAGGATGAAGGCCTTGCCCAGGATGCCAGTGACGAGGAGGATGAAGATGATATCCGGAGTCACCTCATCCGCAACTTCTTTTCATATTGGTGAGTCATAGGTGCATTTTGGTAAAACATGTACTATAGAGTTGCATGGGTAGCATGCTGTGTATGCAACTGACTGTATGCAATGTCACTTGGATGTTTGTTGTGCAGTGTCACACAGGTGTAGATGTAATGCAATACACATACGTGCTATGTGTGTACTTGGAATGTACAGGTGTACTACACATCAGGCTATTCAACAGGACAATGTCAGAATGATATTATACGGAACTTGACCCCTTGTGTGCCTCTCATCCCCAGCTCGCCCTGCCTGTTGTCCGTTGGTGTCATGATGGTCAGCCTGCTATTGCTTATTATGATTGAAACGTCAGCCGAATCAACGGAGCATGCATGGACATGTGGAAAAGTCAATTTGGGTAAGGACTCATATGAGGCTGTTTAGCGTTGGTATGGTTTCTATTGTGTGGTACATGTTCATGCGCATGTTGTTAGATCATGCATACATGCAACAACATCATGTTTCTTATTACATGTAGGCCCACTCCCATGACAGGATAGTCACCCCATCTGACAGTCATCTGTTTTAGTTTTCGACTCTGGTGAATGCATCAATGTGTGTAGACATTGACACTGCAACATTGCATATACCATGGTTTGACATTGTGTTAGGGGTCACAACCACGGACTCTGCGAGGGATTGCAGCCTCACTGTGTGCATTAGAATGTGTCTGGTTCCTCACCTCAACCTTGTGGGCCAGTCCAGTTTGTTTACCAAAAAACTATGTCGTGTAGGTGTGGCCCAGTGTATGTTCCACATGTTAAGACAACTATCCTGTGATTCTGTTCGCATGGATGCATTGCCCCTTGTTGCAGTATGTCATGTCACTGTCATGTCGTTACCTCAGTGCAGGTTGAGAATACTGCTACGCCAGCCTTTACAGTGAGTAGCAGTTCTGCTTTAATTCACATGATGCCATGTATGTTTAGCATTAGACATGACAATGGTGGGATGATGCATATGTGTATTATTGTATTGCACCAGTGAAGTGCGGTCATTCACATCATTCTCTTGTCCCGTGCAGCATTTCTGTGCGACGGTAGGGTTCGTTACGTGGCTTGGATCAACATCACTTGCTGTTGAGTTATTATCAACCTGCTTGTCATGTTTAGCATAGTGATGCAAAGTTGATAGAGCAAATGACTGGCTACAGAGTGCCTTCATTGCATGTAGGTCATTAGCTTCCTCATCATACGTGATTCTTACAGCTGTTGTGGGTGATGTCAAGTTTGCCTACATTGCCCATACGGGTACACATAAACAAATACAGATATTACACTTTGCGTAAGTAGCATTGCCATATATTTTAATTTGTTTGTAGGGTCCACATCATCAGACACTGTGAATTATTTTTTTACACATAGATCTCATTGCATAGTAGCTGACTTGTGAGCGTTACACAAGACTCAAATAGATGACAGACTGTCCTAGGTTTTATGTGTCCGTGTTACAGGTGATAGCATAATGATTGATCTCAAATTGGCTACAGTCGTTACATTTCACAGGTGTGACTGGTACAGTGTATCTCATGAGGTATTTGTAGTGTCAGTGACATGAGAAAGTACTCCTAATGGTTATTTGCCTCTGTTTCAGGTCTCCCTCCCTGCAGTTCCCATCCTCTCCTTCCCTCGCCTGATCACCCTTTTGTGTCTGTCATTTGTACTCAGACCAAGGGGCTATTTGGAGGTGGAACCCTTTGAGCATCACACCACTCTGATGAAGAAAGGTATGGCCTGTCCCTGGCAGGCTTGTAGCGAATCGTTCTGCTGCATTACAGGTGACATCATTCATAGACTTTTTTTATCTTCTTGCCAATGCCAATGACCATGTATGTTTGATAATGCTCCATGGGCTCACAAGGTAAATCATCATGTTGTGCATGACGTGTGATTTCAACTGAATATTGTGCCTCCTTGATGTCAATGCACATGTCCTTCTAATGTGCATGTATATTATATGGCATGAAGTAAGCTTATTCTTGGTATGTGTTTATGTGTACAGTGACTACATGCATGGTGTTGGTTAAGGCTAAAGTACTATATTGTGTGTGAGGTAGATGGCTGTGTAGCTGCTGTTTAGCTTGGAACACACTAGCTGTAGTCTACACCTGCTGACGCTGTGTGTCCTGTGCCCCACTTGTCCCTAAGGGGCCTGATCCTGTGACCGTGATCTTTGGTGATTACTGTGCCATTTTATTTGCAGTGACCCTGAGTGAAGCAGACACTCCTGCAATCACATACACATGTCACTTTGTGGCTTGCCAATGCCCTTGTGGTATGTGCTTTTTTTGCAAGTTGTCACACCCCTCCTGCCGTCATGTCTTCACTCATTCCTGCTGCTGCATACATAGCCACAATGCAGCGCACACTATCCAGGACCACACACGCCTACAGGATACCCCTCCTTCCATTTGTAGAGCATGCTCCAGCCACCCTACACACAGAGAACACCAGACAATCATCCTCCTGGTATCACAATGCCTCAAACTCACCCATTACAGCTTCTACGCCGGTGTGTGCAACACATACTGGCAAGACTATGCTGAGCCACATGACAGTGTGTCTACATACCACCAGGTCATGTGCCTTGTACAGCACACACACACCTTCCATAGGCACAATATTGTACAGTGTTACCTTGTCAACACCACAACAGCAAAAATCGGCTTCCTTACAGTCACGTGGCAGTACACGACCTGGTCACACCACTTCAACATAGCCGTCACAGTCAGTCAAGTAGCCACAGGGGACACACACCATGACCACGTCTCTTGGGTGTGGTGTGATTTGGCCGTTCTGATATAGATAATTGTCAGACGTGGCTAGTTGTTCTGGATGCGTTGCACCCATCACAGGAGTTTAGTACTTGTAGCTCCATAGGGGGAGGTCACGTAATCATGTGAGCTTGGGTAGAGTGCTACAGCCCATTGCCCACAGTCTGTCCTGCCACCCTTGTCCTGTGCGCCATTTATCCCATCCACTGTACAGCAGCATGCTGATGATAGTTCACATACCTGAGGACACAGATGTAGGTACTCCCTACGTGGACAACTAGTTTTTTCACACTGATCTATACACCTCAAAGTGACTCTCCTGTGCCTGTCTGTAATTGCAGTTTTGTGATCCAAACCCCCCTCCAGCATTTACTATCCCTCACAGGTGTGTGTTTCCATCCATGTATCTAGTTTTAGGAATTTGTGACCTATGTGTGTCCTCACCCGGACTCAGATCCAAGTGTGTGGATGGCTGCAGTTTGTTGAATACCCTTGCATTTCATACATTTACACACACATATTCTTTTATACTGTGGGTACAAGATAACTCACCAAATGCGTATGATGTTTAGAATATTTATTGGGTGATCTTGTGCAGGAAACGTGAATATGTGCTGTACAGAAAGGGGGGGAATCCAAAGTTCACTGCTGGAAATGAGATGCCTTACAGTTTGAGTCAACAGAGTCCAGGCCACAGTGCTTGGCATCATTGGGCAGACTGTGACTAGCAAGTCCATGTGGCAGAGTCTCATAGGTGATGCTGTTGCACCCAAGGGCAATATGCCAGGTCAGGTGTCCTGGGAGTTGTGCATGGCCCACTGCCTCTCAACGTCTTAGCCGTGGACGATCCTTCTTCCTTGGGGGACCCTCACGTGCGGGCATGGACGATGCATGGGACGCTACATCAGACAGTTCCTCCTCCTCCTCCCTCCCTGTGGCTGGTGTTGCTCTTTGCCATGATGTAGCTGGCCTGGTGACACAGGGAGGGTGCTGCATGTTGGCAGCAATCTGACTTAGTGATTGGCTCATTTCCCGATGCACCGTCAAGAGCTCAGCCAGACTTGCCTCCACCCGTCCATAATGTTGGTCTTGCCTGGCATTTTGCTCAGCCTGATGTTCTTTCACCTGGTTGAGGGCCTCCGCTAGCTGGCTTACCTCCCTGGTATCCCGCCGGTATGCCTCCAGGATGTTAGTCAGTTCAGGCATACCGGGCTCTGCAGCTGACTGGCAAGAATCTCGCCTCCGCCTTGCGCCACTCCCACCACCCTGACCCACACGAGCACGGCCCGCGCTTGTGGGCACATCCGATCGACGGGCCCCCCCGAGTGCTGGCAGGGTGGATGTTGTCTGCCACCTCAGAGTTGCCCGACAAAGGTTGTCCCTCATTTTCAGACAGGCTCTCTGGTGGATCATGGGCAGGGCTCTGACCTGTCTGCTGGGATGTGGTGGGATTGGTTCCAGTGGTTGGCACAGATGTCGCTGGTACAGTTGCTGCAGGGGTTTGGGATCCAGAGGAGCCAGGTTCGTTGGGGTCATCCACAGTGCGTTGAGTGGCGTCGCTGTCAGTGGGGTCAGGGTCCTGCTGAGCCTGGGACTGGAATCCTTCTCGCCCCTGGTTGGGGGGGGTCTCCACACGTTGCCCTGTGTGTGGGAGAGACAGACACTGTTAATGCACTATCAAGTGACATATTAATTAGTTAGCCATTATCAGCATCACAGTTCCACAAGCTTTACATTGTTGTCCTTGTTCAGTTGTGTATGTAGTGGTAGTAAATTGACATGTACTCTGGGGTATTTTCCTTCTTCCATTCTCTTGACAATGACTGACACAGCCATTGCTGTGTCTTGTCTTGCCGGCACAACACATATGCAGCAGTGCTCTGGTTCAGGCAACATCCAGGATACAGTGTAAATCCTTATGCCAGCGTCAAGCATGCACAGAGTTTAGATGCAGCATGTTCATGTAAGAGACAGAGCATTATTTATTTGGACACATTTTTCTACTTTAGATAGGTGTTGCTGTTCCGTGATGGCCAACCAATGCCAACACCCCAGCACCTGTACACCCACTTCTAGATCATGGCTTTAGAACGTGGCACTTCTCCAAGACGCATCACCTTGTCAATACCCATGTCCATGTTGGTACTTAAGTGCATCCACAATGTTCATGAGATGGGGCACGTGCCTTGTGTGAGAGGCACAATGGACTGGAGCATCTGCAATGTGCATGTTAAAGTTGTATGCGTATTCATATGAGTGGGTGTTTAGTTGTGATACATGACAATTGGGACAGTGTTGCACTCCATTGCCTCTCCCCAGGGGATGAGTTTCTGTAAGGGGGTGTATGACAGGCCATGCTAGTAGTTTGCGTGTGATTTGCAAGCGTTCATCCTTCGTGATTTGGCTGTCCCCTCATGTAGCATGCTGGCCTAATCGTGGTTGTGGGTTCCTGCACAGGATGTGTGACCTTGTCCTGGTGTTTGTGTTTGCAATGATCACAGGAGGGACTTGTGCTGCCTACACCTGGGCCCATTGTGTACTACAGAGCTTTCCAAACTGTGTGTCCTGACACAGTACAGTGTCGCCTGCAAATGGTGGGTGTGTCGCAAGCACTTAGTACATGACTGCTGGTAATTAGGAGACATCCCTAGACACTCTGCTCTATGGTCCTTATAAGGCCTGTGCAGTGCTCGGGTGCAACTGTGTGTGTGCTCAGAGAGCTGGGGTGAGGTGACAGAGGGAGGAACACTGAGGGATGGATACAGAGGGAGGGATGGATACAGAGGGAGGGAGGGAGACAGAGGGAGAGGGAGACAGAGGGAGAGGGAGACAGAGGGAGAGGGAGACAGGGATGGAGGGAGTCACAGGGAGGGAGGGAGGGAGACAGAGGGAGGGAGACAGAGGGAGAGGGAGACAGGGATGGAGGGAGTCAGAGGGAGGGAGACAGAGGGAGGGAGACAGAGGGAGAGGGAGACAGGGATGGAGGGAGACAAAGGGAGGGAGGGAGACAGAGGGAGAAGGAGACAGGGATGGAGGGAGTCAGAGGGAGGGAGGGAGACAGAGGGAGGGAGACAGAGGGAGAGGGAGACAGGGATAGAGGGAGTCAGAGGGAGGGAGGGAGACAGAGGGAGGGAGACATAGGGAGAGGGAGACAGGGATGGAGGGAGTCAGAGGGAGGGAGGGAGACCCAGGAAGGGAGACAGAGGGAGAGGGAGACAGGGATGGAGGGAAACTGAGGGAGGGAGACAGAGGGAGGAGGGCAACAGAGGGATGGAGACAGGTCGTTTGTGCTTGCTCGCTTGCTACACTGCCTAACTGTGTCACAAAATGGTGCATCTCCGAAAGGTGTGTCAGCAACATGAAATTGTTTATAAGCTGTGGTCTACTATCTTGTGTGATATTTCCCTATCCCTGTGCATTGGGCATGGTGCTTGGGTGTGTCCCTGGGACATATAGGATGAGAGCAGCCTCCTACCCTACACCTTCCACCCTTTGTGCCTCCCCCTTGCAACTACCCCCATTCTGTTGTGTACTGCTGGGACTCATGGCCACCCACCCCATGCTGCTGGGCACTGTTGTAAGTCCACCCATGTAACATGTGTTTTTTGTACACTCACCAGACTCAACGGCTCCTTCAATTCCGTGTACACCCACCGGTGGCAGCAGGGCCATGACTTTCTCCTCCCAGGGATGGTATACAGGAGGTCTGCGGGGACCACCACCTCCAGTGTAGTGTGCATTGGCATAGTCCTTGTCCATTTTCTTCTTCACCATCCTCCGCAGATCATACCACCTGGCCTGGCATTCCTGCCTGGTGCGCCTGATGGGTGCAACAGCATTGACCTTGTCAGCGATCCTCTCACACATGCGTGTTTTTTCAGCCATGCTGGTCTGTCTGACCAATGCGCCAAACAGCTGTGGCTCGACTCTGATGACTTCATCTGTAAGTATCTCATTCTCCGGGTTAGTGAACTTTGGATTCTTGGGAGTGGTCATGGTGTGGGGTGTATGTGATTGAGGGGGTGATGGTGTGTATGGATGAGGGTATGTGGGTCTGATTGTGAAGGGGTGGTGTGGGTGTAGATGAGATAGTGTGTATGTGTGAAGGTGTGTGGCTGCAATTGTTGGTGAGATGTCTGTGTCTTCGCAAGAATGGGTATGTTGCAAAGGATGATGGGTTGTATATGTGGACCCTTTTATTGGTCAATTTGTGGGTGTGGCTTAATTTGAATTGGTGGTGTGTGTGTTATATGGGGTGGGTGTTAGTGTTGACCTCTGTTTGCCTGTTTGGCTGTGACCAGGACATTGTTTCTCAATGGTGTGTACACAGGAGACATGTTCAGTGTTGTTGTGCGACTCGTTAGCAAAGTCCTTGTGCTGGTTTAGGTGTTGGCGTTATGTGTGCGTGTCGTACTTGGAAGTGCGGTTGACTTGTACGGGCCGTTGGCGGGTGGGGGGGTTCGTGTAGGCTTGATGGGGGGTGTGCGTGTCGTACTTGTGCGTGCGGTTGACTTGTACGGGCCGTTGGCGGGTGGGGGGGTTCTTGGTCGCTTGATGGGGGGTGTGCGTGTCGTACTTGTGCGTGCGGGTGAGTTGTATGGGCCGTTGGCGGGTGGGGGGTTCACATAGGCTTGATGGGGGTGTGTGCGTGCTGTACTTGTGCGTGCGGTTGACTTGTACAGGCCGTTGGTGGGTGGAGGGGTTCTTGGTCGCTTGATGGGGGGCGTGCGTGTTGTACTTGTGCGTGCGGGTGAGTGGTACGGGCCGTTGGCGGTTTGGGCAGTTCGCGTAGGCTTGATGGGGGTGTGTGCGTGTCCTACTTGTGCGTGCAGTTGACTTGTACGGGCCGTTGGCGGGTGGGGGGGTTCTTGGTCGCTTGATGGGGGTGTGCGTGTCGTACTTGTGAGTGCGGGCGAGTTGTACGGGCTATTGGCGGGTGGGGGGGGTTTGCGTAGGCTTGATGGGGGGAGTGCGTGTCGTACTTGTGCGTGCGGTTGACTTGTACGGGCCGTTGGCGGGTGGGGGGTTCTTGGTCGCTTGATGGGGGGTGTGCGTGCAGGTGAGTTGTACGGGCCGTTGGCGGTGGGGGGTTCACGTAGGCTTGATGGGGGTGTGTGCATGTCGTACTTGTGCGTGCGGTTGACTTGTACGGGCCATTGGCAGGTGGGGGGGTTCTTGGTCGCTTGATGGGGGGTGTGCATGCCGTACTTGTGCGTGCGGTTCACTTGTACGGGCCGTTGTCGGGTGGGGGGGTTCGCGTGGGCTTGATCGAGGGGGGTGTGCGTGTCGTACTTGTGCGTGCGGGTGAGTTGTACGGGCCGTTGGCGGGTGGGGGGTTTCGCATAGGCTTGATCGAGGGGTACACGTGTGGTATGTGTTGATGCCACTTGCTGTGAGGCGAATAATCCCGTACGAATCATTCTTCATGCACGAATATTTTGGGCCGTACGAATCGCGGACAGGCTTTTCATACAGGATCTTACTAGTGTGTTTGTACGGCATGTTTACAAATCGTACGGTAGGATTCCCGATGCTTATTCGTATGGGTCATCGACTGTGGTTCGTACAGTTCGCTGATATTCGTACAGCAATCGACGGAAATGGATCGGAATTCGCAGGTCGGACGGTAGTTTCCCATTCGTACGGATTTCGGCTACGAATACGATTCGTACGGCGGATTATTTTACCGGATCGGAATCGCCGCCTTGTTGTCCAGTAGCCATGCTTCTTTAATAAAAATGAAAATCAGGTCTCCAAACAGCAAAAAATGAGGTTCTTCCTAGTAGAGTTGTTGCTCCAAAGAGGGTCTAAGACGAATGATTGAAGTGGGTGGAGTTCTTCAATAGTTAGAATAGGAAGTGTTATGAACCAACCAAATCTCTTTTTTTCTGGTTACATGGGATCCGCGTAGGGTGCGCACACGTAGCTCGCACCCAGAGCGACTTCGCGAAATTGCATTTAAAAGTAATATAACTTTTTTAAAACTTAAAGAATATCATTTTTATGATTAGCTCAGATAATGTCTTGCCTTAATATTTATATTAAATACATATATATATGTTTTAAGACATTAAAAATGTTTGCAGGAGTCGCGCACCAACTGCGTCCAAAATGTATATGATGTCACATGGAACAACACGAGGGTCGTGTAACGTAATACGTATGTGTAGCGTATGCGCCAGAAGTCGCATACCAGTCTCATAGCAATCGCAAAGGAAAATATGCACCCATCGCACACCCTACGCGGATCCTACACAACAATCCTAAAATGGCAGCTAGGTTCCGCGCTGTGTTTGAGAAAAGTATGCTTTGGGTGCGCGACTCCCCAAATTAAAAATAAAAAATAAAAAATAAATACAATAATATAAATATGTTAAAAAAAGAGAAAATAAAGTATGTAATGTAATTAAAAAAACTAAATATCTAAAAATAAATAGTTAAAAAAATATAGTAAATCATTATGAAAAAAATAAATATAACAATTAATACATTTGAAAATTATCATTGAAAAAACCTTTGAAATTCACTGAAAAAACCATAGGTTTCAGACATGGCATAGTTAGGAAGTCGCATTTAAAAAACCTTTGAAATTCACTGAAAAAAACATAGGTTTCAGGCCCGTTATAGTTAGGAATTAGCATTTAAAAAACCTCAGAAATTCACTGAAAAAACCATAGGTTTTAGGGGTGTTATAGTTAGCTGGACATTTCACTCATACAAAACTATTGAAATTCCTCAGTTATAATTAGTTGTACTAACTATAACTTGCGTGCCCGCAATCCACTGCTGATGATGTCACATATTACATCATTCATGACATGGTCAGTGACATCACTGATGATGATATCACTGATAGCATCTCAAATTACCTCACTGATGACATCACTGATGACATCATCCATGTGACATTTTTTTTATTTTTTTATTTTTTTTATTGAGTTTAAATTGCAGCAAGTAGTTATACACAAGAGAATTGTTCCAAAAACAAAAGCAAAACAAAAAATATATGTCCAGCAGTAAGATACTCATGAAGAACAGTAGATTATTATAAAACAAACATAAGCACAATGATGTAAACTTTGCAAAACATATTAAATCCAATTAGAAATAGGCGCCCAGAGTTTTTGACCAAATATCTTTTTTCGCTTTCCCTTTTAATTATATATGTCTTTTTCCAATTGATAAACACTCAATAATTTCGTTTGCCAGTGGCGAAACATCGGTGGGTCTTTGTCTAGCCAGCGTGAGGTTATGCAGTATCTAAATATTGACATAGCAATAAACAAAAAGCCTTTTTCTGCTTCTGTTGTAGTCCCCCTCTGGCAAGATTGTATTCCTAATATAACCAGTTCAGCAGATATTACAATTGGTGTATCTAAAATACTATTTAGAAAGGTTTGGACTTCATTAATAAATTGAACCAAGCTAGTACAGTGGAAGAACATGTGAATTGAATCCGCACCATAATGTCCACATCGACTGCACTTAGCGCCAGTATTTACTTTCCATTTTGCCAGCTTTGCCGGTGTGTAGTATAAATCGAAAATACACGGAAAATGTTGGCTTTTTAATGATCCATTAAATAGAACAATACTGGCCATTTCTAATGAACTAGATAGATCTATATTCCTTGTACCTGAACCTTTCTGCCATTTGTCTGTATAGATTCCTAAATTATCTTCAGTTCGGTTTAGCATTGTCTGATAAATCAGACCAATCCTATTCTTTTTTCTTGCAGCATTCCAACACATCAAATTGGTTCATCTTGCTGGTATTAAGTAGGTTTTTAGACTCAAGAAAGCTTCGTATTTGGAGGTATTTAAAGAAATCCCCTCTAGAAAAATCATATTTTTCCTGCAAATATGTATATGAGACAAATTGTTCGTCCTGATAGAGGTCTCCTAGTAGACATAGCGTAGAACTTTGCCATCTGTGCATAATAGAATCTTTAAAAATCGCAGGCAGTGTTGGATTATTATAGAGAGGTGTGTAGGAATTAAGATATTCACAGCAACGAAACCTCCTTTTAAATTGCTTCCAAATTTGAAACACCGTCAGCATAATTTTAAATTTCGTTTTTTTGTAATAGCTTGGTTCAATTAATCTTACCAAACATTGACGAGCTTCAGCCCCCAAGACCATTTCATAAATAGAGGGATATACCGATTCGTCCATATTAAAATCTTGAAAGATTAAGATACCCATCAGCCTTAACGAAACTGCCCAGTAATATAACCGAAAGTTGGGCATCCCCCAGTCTCCCCTTTCCCTAGGAAGCGTACACCACTTAAGGGATCTTCTAGCTCTCCTATAACCCCAGAGAAATCTGGAGACAATTCTATCTAATTTGTTGAAGAATACTGAGGAAAACGATAATGGAATAGTACAAAAAAAATAAGAAACTTGGGAAAAATAATCATCTTTATTACATTTGTTCGACCATATAAAGATAAATGTAAGTTATTCAGCCTCTCAATAGTCCGATTGGCCGAAACCAGTAAGGGATCTAAATTAAGCGCTAAAATATCTTCTACCTTAGCGGAGATTTTTACACCCAGATAAAGAGCTGAGGTTGCCAGTGTCAATCCTTCCGGTGTGCCTACAGTAGAATGAATTACCTGTGTCTTTGAAATATTTAATTTATACCCCGAGAATTCTCCAAATTCACGGGCTAATTCTATAATTTTGGGTATGCAGTTTGGATGTCTGATGTAATTATCGCAACGTCGTCGGCGTATGCGAAAACCTTGTATTCTATGTTATGAATTTTAACAGGGGGAATATCATATTCTTTTATAAGTGTCTGTAAATATGGCTCTATATAGAGCGCAAACAATAGGGGGGAGCAGGGACAACCCTGCCGCGTCTCCCTTGTGATCGAGAAAGGGGTAGAGATCTCTGCGGCTAGCCGTATTACGGCTTTAGGGTTGATATATAGCGCACGGATAGCAGTCAGATACTCTACAGGAAACCACTTCCAGCCTAAGACAGACCACAGGAATCCCCAGTCGACCCTGTCAAATGCCTTTTCGGCATCCAACAGGGCCACACCGACTGGAGATCCCGTGGCCTGCGCCCAATCCAGAAGAGTGATTATTCGCCTTACATAATCAGTTGTATCTCTTTTTTGAATGAAACCATGTTGGAATTTGGAGACCAGATTGGGCATGATGTTATTTAACCTATTCGCTAAAATCTTAGAAAAGATCTTGCTGTCTGTTGTTATAAGAGAAATTGGTCGATATGACCCTAAATCAGAGGCTTCTTTTCCTTTTTTTTTAAATACAACTATGGTCGCCAGAGACCAAGAAGCGGGTGGGTCACCTTGAAACGCCTGTTGAAAAACCTTAAGAAGTTCCGGCTTAAGCATATTGCGGAAGGTACGGTAGAACTCAAGAGGGATGTTATCTGGCCCAATCGCTTTACCTGAGGCTAGCCCAAGAATAGCTGCTTCAACCTCTTCCCAGGTAATTTGGGCAGCCAGTTTCGCTTTTTCTATTTCCGTAAGCACAGAATTATCTAAATTCCTAAAATATAGTGCAGCGTCACTAATTACACTAGTACCATCGTCTGTTTTATTATATAGTAATTGATAAAACGTGTTGAATGCATTAATTATCCCCGTTCTGGATTCTTTAACTCCTCCTTCTAAATCAATGATCTTTGTAACGTCATTCATAGCGGCCTTCTGTCTTAGCCTTTATGCTAAAATTCTACCTGTTTGCTCGCTAAGTTCGTAGCCTTCTGTTTTATATTGTTTATATTTAGATGCTACCTGATCAGCCAAGTATGAATATACAGCAGTACGTCCAATTGTTAACTCACGTTGTGCTTCTTCGATACTTTGGCCAAATTTAATATTAACAGCTAGTTTTAATTCTGCCTTCATTACTTTATCCTTCTTTTTCCGACGGAAGTTCGAAAAGCTCAGGGTTTCCCCCCTTGTTATAGATTTGAAGGTGTCCCATACTATTTGGGTCGAGGCTGTCTTATTATTATGAATAAAAAATTCATATATAATCTTAGCCATTTGTAAAAGATAGTCCTCATCTAGCAACAGGTTCCTTTGAAATGACCATTGTCTAATCTGATTTTTATGTTGGGAGGGTAGCATAAGTTCCAGAACAAGGGGATTATGGTCAGAAACCACTCGTGGTAAAATATCGATCTTGACTTTTTCCAAAAGAGCTGAAGAGATAAGGAAGTAATCCAAGCAAACGGACTTTTGATGTGGAGCAGAGAAAAAAGTGAAGCCAGGCTCAGTAGGTCTTAATTTATTCCATACATCAATCAGCCCGTTCCCTAATATTAGCTCCCTAAGAGCTCTATAAGTCAAAAAAAATGTGTCTGCCCATTCCAGAGTATTTTTAGCTTGGCTGGGTTTTGCAGGTACACAGTAGCCCCTTTTTTCTGAAAATCAGATATTAATTGCCGAAGATGCCATCGTTTGGCCACTGTGGCCTAACAAAAATCAGGTCTCACAAAAAACTAGCATTGCTTAGCTGTTGCTATTTTCTCAGGTCTAGCTAAAGAGTATATCTCCTCTCTGGCAAGAAAATTATTAAAACACACTAGAATTGCCCGGGAGTATTCACCCTCCCCCTGACGAGCTTTCTTGGCAGAGAAGGGAAACCGGTGTGCTCTTTGTACTTCTCTTGCCCAATCCCATGCTGTCAACTCGGGAAAGGCTTCTGATAGTAGCTCTACAATATATTTCTTAGTATCGCCCCCTTCTTTTTTCTCAGGTATTCCTAAAAAACGCAGGTTATTTCTGCGGGCCTGGATCTCCAAGCCCGTTAATTTGTAAGAGAGATCATCCCTATGAGCTCTAACTGTCTCAAGTTCTTCCTTCTGTAAAACCGATTCTTCTTCTAGAGCCAGAATCCTTGCCTCGGTTTCAGTCACTATCAGCTGTTTCGGTACATATTTTAATTGCTCGACGAACAGCATTCTTCATTTTCGAACAAGTAGCTTGAGTACGTAGGTTTTCCACCTTGCTTTCGGAACGGTGAGCCATCATTGTATTGTATATGGTGGTTAAAGTAATTTCTGTGCCAGTCTCCAAAGTCTTTCCATTAGTTTCTGCATCCAGATCGATTACAGGATTAATTCCACCCTCCAATAATGAGCTTGCTGTGGTCCTGTTACTCGTCTTGGGGTCTTCTGGGCACGAGTCTATATTTTTAGAACCAGAGCGCTGCAAGCCTCTTTTTCTGCATCTTCTAACAGTTGACACACTGAGATTGGGTGAAATAGATTTAACTCTCGGATCTTCTTGCTCAGATGAGCTGTTTTCGGGACTATAGTCGGCCCAATCTTTACTTACACTGGTGCTATTATCTGAAGTGTGGTCTGATAAGGAGAAAAAATTCTCCCCTGCCTCCTGCAAAACTTGAACAACCTGCACCGGATTAGTGCTTGCAGAACTCGACTCCATTACTACATTCAGCTCCTGAGTGGGGGAATCATATCTAGCCACAGAGCCTAATTCACTCTGCTCACCACTCTGTACTTCATCTCCCATAATGCCCCTAACTTCTTGTGTTGTCTCCTGGATTCCTACAGCATTCAGATTTGGCACAGTCTCACCATTAGCGTTATTTAGAATTGTTTTGGGATTATTTTGGAACATTTTTGCTTCCCCCTGTGTTACAATGTTTTTAGTCTTTACAGGTTTCTTCTCGAGTAAGCCTGAAAGGGTTAGTGTTCCTTGTTTCAAATTCCGTGAAGATGAAAAACTTTTTGAGAAGAGAGACTCCCCCAGCACCATTTGCGCTCTCACCTTCTGGGCTTTTGGCGTTCACGGCTTGTTCAGGATTTCCCTCTGTAATCGGCTGCTTCGATTTGCCGCTCCGTGTAAGAACCTTCGTTTGGGTTTTCAGATGCATTTTCTTCCTCCGGATACCCCCGTGGCTTCGGACTACTGCACTTCGAAAACCGACCAAAATCGCCAGAAAACGCCACAGCGGGGAATGCCGCCGAGGAAAAAGAAGTAGATCAGCCAACATCCGCCGCTATGCCGCAGATGAGAGCAAAGCAGATACAGTTCGGTCCAAAAGTGCTGCTGGAGGGGATTGCAGGCTTTTTTTCCCTTTTTGAACGTCTTCAATTCGGCAGGGTTAAGTTACTTATCTCCGCTCAGAGTGAAAGTGTTTTTCTTCCATTTTCGTTCCAATTTTCTTTTTCCATTCAGAATCGGGTCAAGCCTCGTTCGGAGATTTTACCGGGCATAGCATAACATAGCTTCAATAAGCTGCAAACAAATGTCACTCCGGCCGGGCTTGATCCGAAGACGAATAATCCCCCTCTCAGGAACGCGGAGCAGAGGGCTGAGCTGCTCACACAGCCCACGCCACGGCCGCCATCTTGCCTTCCCTCTACCCATCCATGACATTTACATACATCTCATCATACACTAGTATAATCTTTCATCACTCACTATACTAAAAAATATAGAGTGCCATGCATAAACCATTGATACACCAATACAAGTTTCTAAAAACCCACTCAGTGATTCCTAGGTCTACTTACACATCTAAATAATTCCCTATAAATTCAGTCATACTACAAGTAAACATTTATCTATACAGTCACTAATACAATCACTGAGTCTTATGCATACTTATTTATATACAACTGTCACATATACTGCATTTTATATTTCTACTTTGTTGGACATGTAACATTGAGAAATACATTTACTGATCAACACACCTATAAAGAGATTCACTCACCCAATCAACTGTTTTCATATGCAGTCTTAACCTCATATGCCTACTAAATTAACTCTTTCCATATCTTTGGACAGTCACACACCTCCCACCCAACTACACACACAATCACTCTCCTATACAAGTACTCACTTAACTATTAAAAAACTATATACAGTTTCACATAGCTAGTAACCAACTTATACACTGCTTTACTCAACAAGAGAGAGATTGATACAGATATTCACACAGTTAAATAACTATCCCATATATTTAGTGAGACACTTTCAATTAGTAACTTAGACAATCAATCACAGTGCTACTAAATCCTCCACCAGACCCTTATACATCCACTCAGTCTTCAATGCAGTTTCGTATATATATATATTACCTACTGGCGGTCGCCAGTAGGTATATATAGTTATGATTTTTTCTCTATGGGATTTTTGAAAATTCTATGTCTAATAACTTTGGCGTTTGTGGACGGAATTGGCTGAAATTTTCAGGAAAATGGCACATTTTGTTTCTGAGCAGCCCCTGAAAATTGGGGGGGGGGGTTCGTCCAGGGGGGGTCGAGAAAAAAGGGGGGTCCCAAAACGTGTTTTTAACATTGAGTTTTCCATAGGGCGGTTGGCCTCACTTTTAGCCCGAACGGCTGAATGGATTTGCACGAAACTTGGCAAAATTGTAGGGACTGGTAGCCCGATGTGCCTTTTGTAGGTCTCAATATATGTGCTCCAGTGGATTTTGAGAAATTAACGTTTAAAAAAAGATATATATCTGTAACAGCGGACCGGGCAGCGCTCCAGTTCGCGTACTTTTCGCGCAACGGAGCTTTGTGAAGCGAAGCTGATTGGTTCTCCGGCGTCTGTCAACATTCCAAACAGTCCGTAGCGGCCGCCATCTTGTCTCTCGGTAGGATCGAGAGACAAGAGGAGGCGAAAGCGAAGGGGCAAATGACCATAAGGGGGCATAGTAGATCCTCCCTGACCTCTTAGGTTTGATGTACCATTTTGCCAAGTTTGGTGTAATTCCGTTCAGCCATTCAGGCTGTAGACGTATCTAAATGTCAATAATCGAACGGCTGAATGGATTTGCACGAAACTTGGCAAAATATTAGGGACTGGTAGCTCGATGTGCCTTTGCTAGGTCTCAATATATGTGCTCCAGTGGATTTTGAGAAATTAACGTTCAAAAAAAGATATATATCTGTAACAGCACTCCGCTTCGCGTACTTTTCGCGTTACGGAGCTTTGCGAAGCTGATTGATTCTCCGGCGTCTGTCAACATTCCAAACAGTCCGTAGCGACCGCCATCTTGTCTCTCGGTAGGATCGAGAGACAAGAGGAGGCCAAAGCGAAGGGGCAAATGACCATAAGGGGGCATAGTAGATCCTTCCTGACCTCTTAGGTTTGATGTACCATTTTGCCAAGTTTGGTGTAATTCCGTTCAGCCATTCAGGCTGTAGACGTATGTAAATGTCCTATGGAAAATTGCATGGGGAAAACACATTTGAAAGTGTTGAAATTTAGAACCAATTAAAATGTTACTTTGGTTTTGTATTTGTGTGTGATGAAAGTTAATTGGTTATGTATATATGTCAAATGAGAGGAAACCACAGCCATTTTGTGATACTACTGTCTGAGGTACATTTGTGAGGAATTTTTGGTGGTGAATTTCTGGTGTTTGATTTACACAGTACTAACACTTCTCCTTCTTTTAAAAAGGTGAGTTGTTAATTTGTAAGGGGAACTATGTTGTACACTTGAAGATAATTTGAAAAATGTTTTCTGTTATTTATTTGCAGTCCTTCTGTTATACTAAATACTTGATAAAGTTAGTTTTATATTATGTATTACTAAAAACGATAAATGAAAGTGATTATTTTTTTCTGCAATTTACAGCAAGCAATTTCAAAATAAAATGGCTCACAATGAAGAGACCGTGGCAATTTCTTTTGAATTGTCCACTACATTGATTGAAATTGAGAGCACCAATAATGAAATATTGTCACAAGGAGGAGATGACGTGTATGATTTCATTAGATTGATTGAAATTGACAGCACTAATAATGAAATATTGTCACAAGGAGGAGATGACTTGAATGATTCCACTACATTGATTGAAATTGACAGCACCAATAATGAAATATTGTCACAAGGAGGAGATGACTTGAATGATTCCACTACATTGATTGAAATTGACAGCACCAATAATGAAATATTGTCACAAGGAGGAGATGATTTGAATGATTTTTTTGATCAATCTGTTGATGGCGAATTTATCGAATGTTTGGAGACCATAGAGTTACAAGAATCATCATTGCAGACTTTTCATGAGGAAATTGCTGATGAGGACATGTTAGTAGTTCTTTCAAATTTAGAAAATTCTGAAGAATAAATTTATATTTAGAAATCAAAAATTGTTTGAGACATTATTCATTTTTATTTTTAATTTATGAGGTTGTAGCGAAGTGATTGTAGTATAAAATGAGACTTATAGTATAGAGTGCAACATTTTTATGTTACATGGTAAGTTTACTCATATTTACTTCCCTTCTGCCACTATATTATCTCCAATGTGTATTTGACATCTCTTCTTCATCTCCGGCCTCCTTTCTCTCACTGTGTGTCTCCGATGCATCTTATCGCTGCTATTTTGTGTAATTACAGAAGAGAGTAAAATAAAATAGTTCGGAACGTGAAAAGGGGGCAAAGTAGAGTACCCCTTACCCCCTAGGCCTTTTCAGGCGGTCCCAAAAGGATCAGTTTCTGCTTTCCTGAGAGATTATGGTATGAGTTCCATATACCACAATAATTTGCATTACAACATGCAAGATATCTATCTCCTATTACCAACTTTTGGAGATATTCGCGCTAAGCGCGAATATCTCCAAAAAGTAACACCTGCCCTGAGCAGTTCTTAGCCATGTTATCCAATGGGAGGTGGATAACATGGCTAAGAGCATTAGCTCGGTAATGCATGAATATCGCTGACTTTTTAGCGATATTCATGCATTGCGGCCGTTTTTTATCGCATTTGCGATAAACCTTGATAATAGCAAGGTTTATCTTCGATAATTTCTGACGATGCTTAGCGGTAAAAAATTTGTTGGTAAGCATCGTTAGCGATAAATATCGCTTAACTTTGGTAATATGCACCAACGTCTGTTAACGTTCGATTAGAAGGAAATGAGGAAGTGTTGAAAAACATTGTTTGCGCCATCTTGCCTTTTTTGAAATGCCACACTTTTGTCGTGCACGGCAGCCATTTTAGATGCCTTGACCAGACCCACTCTCTGCACGCTGTCGATTCGTAGCATGGCTCCCCACCCTCGCAAGCATCTTCCCCAGGCACTGGTCACCCCCGCTCTCTGTCTTATGCATGGGCAATAAACCTCCCCCCATTTGCGCTGCTCTTCCCTGAGAATCACACTCTGTGCCCGCCCGACACCTCCCTTTCGCCCTATTCACTACCGCACCCTCTGACACTCCTCTTCCTCTGTGTCCGATTGTCCAGGCTATCAGCTAGCCCTGCAGATGTAGTTTATGGCTCCAGCTGTAAAGAATCACCCCTCTTCAAAGGAGTTATAGTAGATCAAGGCCCACACCCGATGAGATCCGTCACACCACACGTGTTCCTACTATCTGAAAACCATCCTGTATTGTGATTGGGTAGGGGACTGAGCCTGAAGCGGAAGATTCCAGGAATGACTCTTTGTACATGAAAGTTTTTACAATTATGTGTCACATAAAAAATATATAGCACGCCAACAAAGTAGTAGGAATATAAAACTTTAATAACATATAAATATATACAACAAAACAAAAACAGTAAAAACATTTAAACAACGAAGAGACCGTGGCAATTTCTTTTGAATTCCTGATGAGGAGATGTTACTAGTTCTTTCAAATTATGAAAATTCAGAAGATGTTGCCTGGGGGTGGGTCGTCAGTAGCAGTCTGTTGTGCGAATAGTTCCAAGGCAGCAGAACGCGCTGAAATCTAGATGGCACGAAAGTGATGTCTAGTAAGTTGCCGCCCAACAAATAACGGCGTGGGGCGCCGCAGGGGTGAGTGAGTCCAGTAGGCACCACAGCTATTCTTACCGGCATTGCAGAATTACTGCTGGGGACAATGCCTGTGCTGTAGCAGGGTCACAGCAGAAACAAAAAGGATTCTGTTGAAGATGTTGTTGGTTTTCAATTTGAAAACAGTTCTGGTGTCAACTGCTATGCTAATGTAGTGGTTAATGTTTTGTTTTCTCTAGAAAATGTAAAAGAGGGGGAGGCAGTCCAAAGTTCCGTTAAAAGGGCAAAGGAAAGGATCGGTGGTTTGAACTATCAGTCAAAAAGGGGAGGGGGTGCAACAATTTTTCCTACCGGGTCACACTGTGCTTTCACCGGAACTGAGGTCTGCAGGATTCTAGTAATTCAAAGTGAGGCTGGCGCCAGCATGGGAGCGCCGACGTCCCGCGGATACAGTTTCGTCACTCCACGGGCGATCATGGCAGTCATTCCCCATCGGGGGTCGGAGACTCCCGCGGCTCCTGTAGAATCTTCAAGGTCGTGGAGGACTACGGTGGTGGAGTCAACCAGTGACCGTGCCATTTCTTCATGCTGGGCCCGCTCTTGCCAGGTCGACCGCCATTTTGAGAGTTCGGTAGCTACTGGCGATCGCGGGGTCAAATGAGCGGACGGGCTCCACACTGCCGGGCGAGACGTTGCACCATCGCCACAGTGGAAGAACCCTTTTCCGGGCGCTTGGAGCGCTGAGTGTGCAGGTGGGAAGCCTCCACTGGGGAGGCGGGAGAGGCCTGTTCGCATCGTCTCTCCCTCCCAGTGCACCCCACGGCGTCTCGCTTGAGATTTGTTATGGCCGGACCAGGCGATGAGGACGAGGGGGGGGGGGTCAGAGGCATGTGCAAGACATCCCCCCCCAGTGTTGTCGCAGCCATTATTCAAGAAAGAAGAAGTGTCCCGTCCGTCTTCGGGCCGGGCTTCCGGTGGATGTCGGCCGGACGCCCCTGGCTCTGGCCCCATGAACGGGTTCCTTGGTTTATCGGCTGCAGCCGGATCCCGTCGGCCTCGGCCCCCCGACCGTTGGTGGCCGGACCGGAAGAGCATGTGGCGGGACTACCTGAAACTCTCAAGGGCCACCGCGGCCGGACTGGGAGAGAGAGGGGAGGGTCGAGGAGACATTCCCCCCCCCTGCAACTCTTCAGCGTTGTAAAGGCAATCCCCTGGCCGGGTCCCGCTGGCCTCGGCCTCTCCTCCGGCTACACCCTACGTTAGGATCTCCTGGCCGAGGCGTGGAAGCAGGACCCGCCTTATATGGGCTGCTCCCGGCTGGGCGTAGCCGCAACCCTGCCCCACCTTGGAAGTTTCCAGAGTGGGGGCGGATGTTCTACTGACTTGCATTTTCCCTAGTCTATCGATTTTTTTGGCTTGGCAGGCGGTGGGACAGCGAGGGGTGATTTGGTTTCTCTTACTGTTTTTCTGGTCTCTCACCACTGGCATATTTCTAACGTTTTCTTGTTTCTAGGACATTAATAGGTTTTATCATTACGTTATGTTATCGTTTCTTTGTTCGTTGTTTAATAAAAGTTCATGTTCATCAGTGGCCTACTGATTTTCGTTTTCCTATTCTTTTCTTTCCAGGTTGTTTCATGCTAAAGTTTCTGTTAACAGGATACAGTGATCACTTCGTTATTATTGCATATGTCCTTTTCACTAGGGGTGCTCTCTGGTCGGGCCAGATGACGTATCTCTAGTAAATGGCCAGGGTGAAACAGGTGCATCAATCAGTGGGGAGTAGATAGGCATGACAGATTACAACGGGGGAGAAAGGTCCGCATTACGTACCCTTTCACTATTTGCAAAGATTTTCCTACGTATATTTGCAAACAGGGAATACCTCCAAAAAGAACCAATTCCCAAACAGTCAATGTTTGGGGAAACAATCAATCAATGAGGAACGAAATAGGCACGACGTGTTAAAGGTTTGCGTTACCTACCCTTCACTATCTGCAAAGGGAGAGAGAATATTCCTATTCTTCCTCGTTTGCAGGCAGAGAAGATTCTTAAGAGAACCAACTTCGAACAATTCAATGCTCGATTCAAACAATCAACAAGGGGTACTGTGAACACAAATGAACGCCGCTTATGTACATACACATTGGTATTATCAACAGGTTGTTCCTAATGTTTCTATTTTAGGGAGGTCAAAAAGAGATCCCATTAGTGGCCTACTGATTTTGCTCGATTCCTTTTGTTTTTTTACACGATTTTTCGCTATCTGCAAAGACTAAACAGAGTATTGCGACTCTGTGCTTGTTTGTAAATAGAGAATGAACCAAAGAGAACAATCAATCAAATGGAGAGAGAAGCAGGCACGACGGATTACAACGGGGGCAAAGGCCTGCGTTAACTACCCTTCACTATCTGCAAAGAGAGAGTACTCCTAATAGAAATGAGGGGTGGGGGGCAGCATTCAAAGCAGATCAGTGTGCATAAACACGAAAATGTTTTTACTTACCACGTACTTGACATTCGACAGCTTATGATATTTGCTATTAAAAAACCATTGAAATTCACTGAAAAAACCATAGGTTATAGACCATATATAGTTAGGAATTAGCATTTACAAAACCTTGAAAATTCACTGAAAAAACCATAGGTTATAGACCATATATAGTTAGGAATTAGCATTTAAAAAACCTTATTTTACTCACACAAAACCATTGAAATTCCATATATAGTTAGTTGCACTAACTATATATCGCGCACCCGCAATCCACTGCTGATCATGTCACATATTACATCATTCATGACATGGTCAGTGACATCACTGATGACATCACTGATGACATCTCAAATGACATCACTGATGACATCACTGATGACGTCTCATTTGACATCATTCTTGTGCTAATACGATAAACCTCTTCAGACTCTAATATAACCTTAGATACACTCAGTGTATACAGACACTCACACACTGCCACTCATCCATGGAGTTACTCACACACCCAGTCAGTCATGCAAAGAAACAATCTCACCTCCATTTCTTCAACTATACAGTTATACACACCTTACTTATTGAAACATATACTAACACATATTTACTCTCTTATACAATCCCTGATACAAGTTCACAATGATCGATACAACCACTCACTCATTCAGTGGCTCTCATGCACAGTTATTTATATATGCCAACTCTCACATGTACTGTGTTTTACATATGTACTTACTATGACATGTAGCATTGAGATATCCATTCACTCATCAATACACTCATGCACACAGTCAACTGCCCATGTAGATGTTTCCACATGCACTCTTGAACTCATACACCTAGTGAATAAACTGCTCACACATCTATGCACAGAGTCACACACCTTCCAGCCACCCCCACACAAACTCAATCTCCCATAGAAATACTTGGGCAACCAATTAATAACACATATAGCCTCTCGTATAGCTAATGATCAACACATGCAGCAGTTTACATCACAACAGACATAATGATGCACAAATTAAGACAGTTTAGTCACTAACCCATGCATTCAGTGAGACACATTTAATCACTCACTCATACAGTCAGTCACGCACCTACTAAATCCTTCATCCAGACACTTATACATCCACTCATTCTTCAATATGTAAGACATATTTTAACTTTACAGAAACATACAGTCACTGGATGTTGTCATCAGTGATGTCATCAGTGATGTCATTTGAGATGTCATCAGTGACGTCATCAGTGATGTCACTGACCATGTCATGAATGATGTAATATGTGACATGATCAGCAGTGGATTGCGGGTGCGCGATATATAGTTAGTGCAACTAACTATATATGGAATTTCAATGGTTTTGTGTGAGTAAAATAAGGTTTTTTAAATGCTAATTCCTAACTATATATGGTCTATAACCTATGGTTTTTTCAGTGAATATATATATATACATATATATATATATATATATATATATATATATATATATATATATATATATATATATATATATATATATTCACTGAAAAAAACCATAGGTTATAGACCATATATAGTTAGGAATTAGCATTTACAAAACCTTGAAAATTCACTGAAAAAACCATAGGTTATAGACCATATATAGTTAGGAATTAGCATTTAAAAAACCTTATTTTACTCACACAAAACCATTGAAATTCCATATATAGTTAGTTGCACTAACTATATATCGCGCACCCGCAATCCACTGCTGATGATGTCACATATTACATCATTCATGACATGGTCAGTGACATCACTGATGACATCACTGATGACATCTCAAATGACATCACGGATGACATCACTGATGACATCTCATTTGACATCAATGACCACATCACTGATGATATAATTCATGTGACAATACAATGCATCTCCTCACATTTTAATATAACCTCTGTTACACTCAGTGTTAAATACAGAGTATAATTTTTGAAACCATTGACACACCAATACTAGTTACTACATACGCACTCACTGATTCCTACTTCTACACACACATTCACTCATTCACCCATACAATCATTCATACATACAATCAATCATCTTTACAACACTATCATATGCACTCATACACCTATACAGACACTCACACTCTGCCACTCATCCATGGAGTTACTCACACACCTAGTCAGTCCTGTAAAGAATCAATCACACTTCCATTTTCTAATCTATACAGTTAAACATAGAGCACCTTACGTTTTCAACCATATACTAACACATACTTAGTCTCTTATACAATCATTGATACAAGTACACATTGATCTGCACAGAGTCACACACCTCCCAGCCAGCCACACACACACTCAGTCTCCCATGCAAATACTTGGGCAATCAATCAATAACCCATATAGTTACTCATATAGCTACTGATCAACACATGCTGCAGTTTACAGAACAACAGACATAATGATGCACAAATTAAGGCAGTTTAGTCACTAACCCATGCACTCAGTGAGACACATTTAATCACTCACTCATACATTCAGTCATACACCTACTAAATCCTTCGTCCAGACAGGTGCGCGATATATAGTTAGTGCAACTAACTATATATGGAATTTCAATGGTTTTGTGTGAGTAAAATAAGATTTTTAAATGCTAATTCCTAACTATATATGGTCTATAACCTATGGTTTTTTCAGTGAATTTTCAAGGTTTTGTAAATGCTAATTCCTAACTATATATGGTCTATAACCTATGGTTTTTTCAGTGAATTTCATTGTTTTTTTAAAAGCTAATATCTGTAGCTGTAAAATGTATTCTTCTTTAAATCCAAAAATATATTTTATATGTTTATTAATAATTTTTTTTTTAAATATTTTTTTTGTTTCGCTCCCGGTTCGCGAACCGGGAAGCTTTCCGTTAGCTCAATTTGATGCCGCGACCCGGTCCGCGAACCGGTAAACGTTCCGTTAGCGCAACTGCCGCGTTAGAAATCAACATCGTGACGCGTCGCGGAAGCGCGACGTATCACGTTGTCGCGTAATGTGTCTTATGACGCGCTGCGTTAGCGCACCCGGAAGTGCTCCGGTACGCGAACCGAGGCGCGAAGCGCAGCGACCCGGAAGCGATCAGGGGCGCGTTCCGCAGCGCGTAACATAAGCGTGAGAGGTCATGTGACTTGTTAATAAAACTTTTCATTGGTTCATTTAACTTTTGGTTTCATAATCATGTAAGGCTAGGTCAGGTGACCTAAAAATAACACTTTTCATTGGTTTAGAACTATTGTTTTTCCCAAATGATCCTTCTTTCCTCACTCTGACTTTCATCATTGTGAGAGGAAGACCTTTATTCATAGTAGAGCAATGGCTTCAGTACTTGCTTCAGCTGGTGCACCCCCACCACCACCTCCACCTCCTCATGGGAAGAGAGGACCACCTCCCCAGGTCATCACCAACACAGAGGAGGAAGAGGAAGAAATAGAGGAAGAGGAGAGAGAAGGACCACAGTTCTTGGAAGAGGTGCCCCGGGTTTCCCATAGGAAAGCCAGTTTCATTTGGCAGTTTTTTTCAATCCCTCCAGGGCAGAAGAAAGTGAATGCGAGGTATGTCACCTGCCTCATTTGCAAAGAGAAATTATCAAGAGGGACTGATAAAAAGTATAGCTATGGGAACTATACCATGCATAGGCACATGAACAGGTGGCATCCACTCAATTACAGCCGGGCGGAAATTCGTGACATGGAACAAAACCCAACAGCAACTCCTGTGGCCAGGTCAACATCGTTAATATCATTGACAGCAGCAGAGGCACGGGAAACCGTGCCAAACATCCAGGATAATTTTGGGCATATGAAATGTACTTGTCTGCACTGTGGTGCATTGATATCATGTGGTAACATGAGTATTAATTCCATCAACCTGGCTTATAACAATCATAATTGCCCTAACCGCCCCAGACAGTAATTTTTTTTTTGCTCCTGTTGAGCCCTTTTCAATGCCTGTTTTTTGTTGTTTCCCCCCCAAAAAAAACCAAAAAAAATATAAAATTGTTCAAAAAATACAAAAAATACAAAAAATAAAAAAAAAATAAAAAAAAAATATAAAACAACAAAAACATTTTAAAAAAAGTTCTTTTCAGAACTACCTCCCCTTTCAAAAAAAATTGCTAGAATGTTTAGCACTCTGGCAAGCTCTATTTCTTTTAGTTCGCTTCCCAGTTCGCTTCCCGGTTCGCGAACCGGGAGCGAACCAAAAAAAAAAAAAAAAAAAAGAAGAGTAAGTATAAGGAAAGTAAACAGAGAGTGATGTTAAAAGAAAGACAGCTATAGGGAGTAAACCAGAGATACTGTTTAATAGATCTATTTACCGAAGAAAAGACGGAAGAGGGTATAATTGTGGAAAACAAAATAGATAAGGAAGTGAAAGAAAAAAAAGAGAGTAGAACAATAACAAAGAAGAGTTTCTTGGAGAATGTGAGTGAATGTTCAAAATAAGATTAAAACATGGGGAATAACAGAGAGAAAAAATAGAAAACAGAAAACAAAAAATAACAGAAAAAGATTAATTGAAACAGCAAAGAAATGTAAATAACATAGAGCCATATCATCAACATAGGCAATAAAAGTTTTGCAGCTTTTATCGGCAGAAATATGTCACCAAAGCCGCTTTTGCGGCAGAAAACTGCCGCTAAAACCACTTTACCACTAGTTTTCTGCCAATAAAAACAGCAATAATTTTATTGGCTGTGTTCATAATATGCCCCTTAGTGTGCTTCAACTACACAGAGAAAGCATTATGAACAAGTAGTGAAAAAGTGATCAGTCAAAGACACTAAGAGTAATAGAAACGGAGTGAGTGAACAAGAGTGAGGAACTATGAGAAGAGAGGGACTGAGAAAAAGAGTGGAAGGAGTTGAGTAAGTAGGTAATAGAGAAAGGAATGAGGAAAGTAGCAAAGGCAGGAAACTGAGGGTTAAAGAAATGAAGCTGTGGAACTAATAGTAGGTGAATGTGATAGAAATGTAACGAAAAGAATACAAAACATTTACCTTATAATTGTCGTTAAATTACTCACTTTTTGTTTTTATACTTTCAATCTGTGAAAGAGAGAACAAACATTTGAAAAATATTAAAACATGTATTTAAAAATTACAAAAGACAAGGGAAAAGATTGAAGGACAAACAGTTTTTCAACAACTTTGACACTGACAAGAGCTTCTGCTTCGCCAGGCCCCCTACACAGTCCTAAAGATATACATTTTAAACTAACAGTATCTTGATGCAGATGAAGTGAGGCCTATCTTAAAACATGGTGCATCTTTTGCACTGCTGTTGTCTCAGAAAAGTGTCGCAAGACACTAACATTTTAAATGATTGCTTCAGGATGCCAATAAGATGTGTCCTATCCAGAGGTTTGTTTGAGGTGAGACCTACTCAGGGTTCCAAATGAAATTTCGAGTTGTTTGAAGAGAACAGAGGACATAATACATGTGAAGGCCTACCAATGAAGTAAGTCATGTCCACTTCACTCTTGAACAAAGGCCAGACCTCTTCTGTGTCCGTGGACAGACCTAAACTTCATCTGCACAATGTCATTCATAAACTTAGGAAACACAAGTGATGTAATTGAAAAATGTGGAGTTTCTTTTCCTCATTTCACAATCACATCACCTGTGTTGCCTTTGCTTAGGTATCTCATAGTGCAGATGTAGTCCAGCATATTAAACAGTACCTAGAAGTGCAGCACTGCATGCAACAACTTTGACACTTATAAAAGCTTTTGCTTCTGCATGCCCCCTACACAATGCTAATTATATACATTTTAAACTGATGGTATCTTGCTGGAGATGAACTGAAACCTATCTTGCAACATGGTGCATCTTTTACACAAAAGTGACCCACAATGGAGCAAAAGAGGCGCACGGCCACCATAAATCTGACCCTAACATTTTAAATGATTGTTTCAAGATGCCAATAAGGTGTAACCTATCCACAGATTTGTTTCAGGTAAGTCCTACTCAGGGTTGCAGATGGAATTTAGGTTTGTTCAAGAATACAGAGAAGATAATACATGTGGAGGCCTACCAACGAAGTGAGTAATGTCCACTGCACTCTTGAACAAATGTCAGACCTCCTCTGTCTCCAGGAACAGGCCTAAACCTCATCTACACAATGTGGTGTGTAATGTTAGGAAACACAGGTAATATAATTGAAAAACATGCACATTTTTTTGCTCATTCCACAATCATATGACCTGTGTTTCCTTTGCTTAGGTATCTCATTGTGGAAATGTAGTCTATCATATGAAAGACTACGTAGAATATGAGCACTGTATGCAAGAACTTTGACACTTACAGAAGCCTCTCCTTCTCCATGCCTCCTACACAGTTCTAAATGTACATCATAAATGGAAACAGTACAGAATTAATTATACATGTTAAATGGTTTATTTTTGCTGTTCTCAGAATGTATCAAATTTCACTAAAAACAGTGACTTGAAGGTATTCATCATATAACAGCGGGGAAAAAAAAACACAATCAAAATGATTGTGTTTAAAAAACCCATACAACATAACAAATCAGAATTCAGAACTCCTTAAAGTTAACTTACTTTCCATGACGTCAAAAGATGTCCTATGAACAGCTTACACTCTGTTGTGCTGTTATTACTTTCAGCCCGCCACTTTCTGAAAGAAAACGTCCATCGTTTTGAAAAACATGTTACATACAATAAATGACTTTTTGCTCTCTACCACAAGTTTCCACAAGGCCAAATCTTGTCAGAGCCATTTATAACTCTTGGATTTCTTGTATGCCAATCCCGTCATTTGGCATTTCCGCAACTTTCAGAATTAAAATGTTGAAGATCATTTTCACAATCCTGGACTAGTAATATCTTCCCCTTCTTCCTCAGTCATGTTCTACATTTCCTATGACACTGATACTGCTTACTATGAAGCAGACTTACACTACCTCTATGACTACTACAATTATTTAATTCTCTACATCACTTTTAATCACAAAGCAATGTAAAACAGTAGACAGCATTGCAGACTTACATTCCCTCTACTCTATGTTTTGATTGGCTGCTTCAATTAGCTTATAAAAAGAAATAGTTTTTCTGAACTCATTCAAAGTGTACTTATTTCTCCATGACGTCCAGTCTTATCGTTAGAAGTTATGTCTCTGAACTACACTTATCCTCAAGGCCAAATCGTGTAGGAGCCATTAGAACTTCTTGAAATTCCTCAGAGCACATCCCGAGATTCTTTCCCTAAAATTTTGGTTTTAAAAACACCAGGTAAGAGTTTTTAAGGTCATACGGCAATTTTTTTTTGAAAATTAAAACAGAATCATTGCAGAATGACCAGCCATTTCTAGACTTTAAATAAGCTGTGTAATGTCCTGATGTTGTTGAAGGACCGTCATGATATATAATTGCTGCAGTTACAAAAGTCCTTCCTGATATTGACAACTGCGAAGCCACCAAATTTTTAATTAAAGTTGTCAATTTTGTTCCATCAGGCCTACATCGTTGGAACATTAAAATGACATTCTGGCCATATGTTCGTATAAATAATGTGGACATCATTTCAGATTTACATTGGCTACACTCCATGTTGTGATCAGCTGCTTTTACTAGCTTATTAAAGGAGACTGATTTACTGTCTGGCAAAGTTAAATATATAAATCTTTCTGAGTCTACACTAGTAGTACTTGATACCCTACAGTTCTCGCAGTCATGCTGCCATTGATAAGAAAGCCCAAACAGCTGATCTACATCTACACCTTCAGCATGCAATACATCAAGCATATACATTAAAAACTCCTGACAATCTTGCTGAATATTTTGAGAGAATTGTGTTTGGCCTGAACATCTGTCTAACAGATTTCGAATTTCAGACACACTTTCTATGTTTGTTCTATCAGTGCTACATTTTTCTAAGACAGAATTTAACAAACTGCAAAATCTTTGATCAGAATTGACCACAATCTCTTCTTTTACATTTTCTAGAGAAAACAAAACATTAACCACTACATTAGCATAGCAGTTGACACCAGAACTGTTTTCAAATTGAAAACCAACAACATCTTCAACAGAATCCTTTTTGTTTCTGCTTATAATTTCAGGTTCATCGACTTTTCGTCTTTTTGCTACAACCTCACCAGTATTGGTCACATTTCTTCGTTTCCGGCCTACCACACGTTTCTCAAACAAAGGATATTGAGGCAAATGTGGCGCATACTCTCTTCTTAACCTATTGTATTCCTTAACACAATCTAGATCCGCACAAATGCTTGTGACATCACACTCAATCAAGTACAATCCCGATAAAGTTCTAACTCGTGACAATGCCACATATGCCATACCCTCCTTGAACACAGAACTGCCAATATTCACCAATGCACTGTCTACACTTAAACCTTTCGATTTATGGATTGTCACCGCATATGCCAAGCAAACAGGAAACTGCTTACGGCGAACATATAAGTCTTTTACAAGCAAAAATCTAGCAGAACAACGACCAATTAGCTGTACTTCCTCAATGCCATCAAATTTAATTTTTAAAAATTCAATTCCATCTCTATTTCTGTATTTTACAAAATCAACAACATTACCCATTGATCCATTTACCAGACCTCTTTCAACATGTAAATTCCTTCTTAAAATTATACGGCAGTTCAAGCACACATTCAGAGTCTTTTCAAAACCTGCAGTTTTAGATATACTCTTCTCTAATGAATCCAATTTTGTTTTCAGATTCTCAGACAAAATAATTGTTGATCCCATATGCTCTACTCTGTCAATAGCTTCCAGTTTCACAATCTCTTGCTTTTCTAAATGCAACATTTTGTTGTTGAATTTGGCACATTCTGCAAGAGTTGGCATCAAACATATTCCAGATTTCTTCTCAGTAATTTTCTGAAAAATATTCTCAGGCACAACATCTTGTTCTGGATATAAATTTGACAGTAATCGTGCATGTAAAGCTTCTTTCCCATGCTCGGTCACTTTTCCAATTCTAACATCTTGTAGAATAGTCTTGTAAACTTCATCCTTCGCCTGACGCATATTTTCATGCAGTTCAGCATAATTGAAGTTTAACCATATATTGACGTTGCCAATGCTGCCTAGGCACTTCCTGGTATCTTCATGCGTGAGCATTTTGAACACAGGTTGCCCTTTCACTGGTGTCAGCTGCAGAAGATCTCCGAAAACAATGATGTGTTTGCCACCAAATAACACATCATACTCAGTTTTGAGAACTTCTTGCATTCTCAAATGCACAAAGGCAAGCATGACATTGGAAACCATGCTTACTTCGTCAATGATAAGAAGTTTCATTTTCCTCAAGATTCTTGAAACTTCAAAACAAGCATCTCCAGATAGCTTGTGATATTGTAATTTGTTGTCATGCTCCACTGGCAGCATCAGTAAACGATGTAAAGTAATCCCTTTAATGTTATGTGCTGCCAGTCCAGTTGGAGCGGTGACAACACAAGACAGCGATGACTCTGTCCTTTCCTGCAAATAACATGAAATTGCTTTAATAAGGAAACTTTTTCCAGTTCCCGCTTCTCCACTCACGTACAGTCGGACAGGCTTCAACGACGTACATGAGCACTCTTTCTTGTCATGACTTAATCCATGATCAATTTGCATGGTAACTTCGTCATATATTTTCCTCTGCTCAACGTTGAGTTGTCTTTCCAACTCTTCTAAGTTAACCGCATCCTCCTGAGCATGTGCCATGGCTCTTTCCACTTCATTCATAGCCGTGGCAGCTTCATTTTCGATAACAGGTCCTCCTAGTGGATCCTGACTCAATGAAGCAGAACTCTGACTGTCCTGAGAACTGTCTCTGGCAATCTCGGCTGCAATCATTGCTTCCTGCTCAATTTCCGCATTCAACATTTCTACATATTTGGGAAAAGCAGGACATTCTATGGTCTCCTTGGCGGCATTGAAAGAGTCTTCGTAATAGAGAAAATCTCCAAGCAGTTCCTCTTCTGCACGCCAAGGCTTGAAAAGTTGCAAAAGTGCTAAATAGAAAAACTCCTTTTTTTCAGGAGATTCGCCACTCAATTTTCGATGGTTTACCAAGTGGCATTTTCTTTGCTTGACCAGACATCCCTCACTTCCTATTACAGCATACACTCCTTTCTCAGTATCTTCTTTGATGTTCCTCTTGAATATGTAATTTTGAAGAACCTCATACAGACAAACATTCTCGAGGTGAATGCTTCGATTTAGATAATATGTATCCAACATGTTGGTCTTCAAAATGTCGGTACTGTTTGGCTCCTTTTCCGCCAAATACTCAATTTCCCGCACAGGTTTGAGAACTCGATTACGCGTTGCAGCAAGACCAAGACTCGCCCAAACGATACTCCTGGACTTGGCATAGAGACTTGCTGAAGACAACCGGTCAGAACATTCGTACGCTCCAATTTCTCGATGCGACAACATCTTCAGACTGAAACTGTACAACTTCTTGCTGAGGCTCTTTTCATGGGAAATGTCCTCCCACATATCCTTCAATTCTGTCTTCTCTTTTTTGGTGATGTAAGATGTCACATACCGAGCCACAGCCATACAGTTATCAGCCACAAACTGTATATCCATGTTAGCATTCCACATGGACAAAATCACCGGGTTGTAGTCGTTGATGTACTTGGACTCTTCGTTCCTCTTCAAATTGTATGTGTTTTTAGGTGATTTCTTCATCACATTATGTCGCAGCGAAGACATCAAACTGTTTACTCTTCCTTTAGAAATCACCGGTCGTGGAAAGCCGAAACGACATTTGGTGTAGAACTTGTCCTTGTTTCGGAATTTACGACGACAGTACTTTCCACATCGATGGCTTTGGAAACGCAGAACTTTTTCTCTTAGGCTTTTCTTCTCCTTTGCGTTTGGAACAGCACACGTAGAATACTGTTGTATAAAAATCATCACTGAGTCTTCTGGATCCGTTCCAAATTTAGGTGCATCCTTGATCCACAGCAACATATGTATATGAGGAGCACCTCTTGCTTGGTACTCCTTTCTCCAGAAGAAATCCAACACCTCTCCAAGAGGTGGATTCTTCTTATTCATGATGAAAGACATCATAGCTTCAAATCTATGATTGAAGTACCTACATACATTGACTGGATCCAAAGAGCACAGTTCTCCGGGTGTCTTGAATTCGATGTTTTCTACGTTAGCATTTGCCTCTCGTAGAAATTCAAGTAAGTCTTCCCAGCCATATTCGGCACAGCTCAGAGTGAGGAACCATGTGGGAGTTCCTAAGTTCCTCAGCATACATTTTAAATCACCATGACGACGGTACCAGTACTCATTAGTACCACGCTGACACGCCATGAGATTAATCAGGTGAGAATCCAAAATACTGTCTTGGACATTGACTTTATCCATAAAGTCACTTGCCGAGATGTTTTGCATGTGTATACCACTTTTCAAGATGTGGTTCACTGCATATGACAGTCCAGACAGATCGCTTTCAAACAGGAGATGAAACAAATAAGGAATGCATTGTCGAAACCTAGCATCTCCTGCATACAATCGCAAAGTCCGGTATTCAGAAGCAGGAATTTGATGAGGTCGCTCATCATATCTTCCTCCCTGACCTGTTGGAAAAAGCTGTGGGAAACACCGAGCTTCCAAACTTTCCTCCCAAACACTAATGGGACTCCCTTTGGCTTGTTTCATTTGAAACAACTCAATAGCATTCCCCATAACTTCCTTGGAATGCAAAGGATGAACACTATAATGTTCATATATTTCTTCACTAGTAGAGGGTTCTACTTTCTCAATTTGACCAGCACACAAATCGCTATCCTCTTCCTCACTTACTTCCTCTTCTGCAACATATACATTCTTATAGTATTTATTATTTTTTTTCAAATACAATGTTGCCTTTTTAACTTTCCTAACATCCACTAAATCTTGCCATATTTTCTTATTCTTTGTCGGAACCCCATTAACTAAGATAACCAGAGGTTCCTCTTCCACTTTTTCTACTCCAATTGTGTTAATGTTTTTCTTCAAATCTAGAGGCAAATAAACAACTCTTCCCTTTAATCCTCTCTGTAAATCTGATGGAGGCAATTTCCCTGTCTTTGGCTCCATTCTTACAATAGCCTGAAAGGGATGGATACTTTGAATCAAAATAGATTCATAAGTATTTAAATCCTTCAATTCAGAAGGAATCTCAACCAATTCCAGATTATTATGAACTGCTCTAGCAGGCATCTGGTTTTGATTTAATTTGCAACAACAATAAGTACACACACGTTGATCCAATCCCAAATCAAAACAATTTTCTGCCATCAAGTATGTTGCGAAATCCTTCCATTCACTATTATTTTCCCTTTCACTTTTTGCATATAAATCCACTAACTTAGTCTGATTCTTATAATAAGTGCGTCGACAACACACACAAGTGAAATTTGGCCTCTCACTTGATTTGACCTGAAACGTCGCAATTTCCCTCTGGAAATTATCTGTACTGGAAACCTGTACACTATCTTCCACATTACCCGCTTCTTCTTGGTCAATTTCAACATTCTCCTCTTTACTTCCAAAGTAACAAAACTCAATTTCTTCACATATATTCTTCACATCTATTTCAGAACCATGCAAAAGAGCAGCGCATAATTGTTTAAGCATAATTGCTGGACTCTTAGCATAATACAACATTCTAACTAATTTCCTCACTTTATTATGATGCACTGCTAGCATCCTGAAATGATGAAAAACACTCTGGCATACTCTCCTGGAAAGACAAGCCAGTGAATGACCATGCAAACCTGTCACTTCTCTCACTCTTCAAGGATCTAATTCTTGCAACAACCTCATTTTCTGCTTCAAACTTTTCTTATTAAATGACCGTACAAAATCACAAAGCAAATTGATGGAATCCTGTCGCACACTGCAAATACTACTACACTTCCAGGTGTACACAGGACCCTTAGCACGTCTTCCTAAAACCTCATTACCTAACACCTCTTCTGCCTCTGTTGTCACAAGTTTTTCTTTTTCAACTGGACAACCATCTTTCACTTCATAAGCTCGACCACTGGTGTCAACTGCATGCACCAAATCATTATCCTGGAAATAACTCTCCTCATTAAAAAATGCCTCACAGCTTGAACTATGCATCCATTCTCCAGAAAAAACTTCACAAAAATTACTACGATTAACTATTCTCTTCCATCTACTATTTCTTTTGAAATCATAAATTGCCTTGTTTAGCTTCCTAATTCTATTGATTATCAAAATAAATAACTTACGTTTAATTTCAAATGCCTGATCAATAACTTTCTCAACTTTTTTTTTTCTCTTATAAAAAACCACTTTCTGTTGACCTTTCTTAATATTTTTTAACAAATTGCCAATTATCCTGTTGCGGAACATTCGTTTACGAATGTCCCTAAACTGTTGTTTCCTTCTACTATCATGCACAGAGTTATCTCTTGCTCTAGCAGTAACATTTTTCATTGGCCTTTCCTTTCCGTTTGAATTGCTTCTCTTTTTCTGGACTGAAACATTTTCTGTAGTAATATTTTTTTTACTACAAATATTTCTTATGAATGTTTTTGTACTGTTACCCGGTGCTTTCTTGGTGACTTGACAAATCTTTTTGTTAGAGGACTGCTGCTTTTTTTCATTAACCTGCTGTCTTTGACGTTTTGCAGCCTTTCTCACTCTTTCTTTGGTTGGCATGCTGAAATCTTGAAATGATCTGCAGTTGAATCTGTGGTAAAATATAATAAAAAATGTTATTAACCACTATTACCCAACAGTAAATCAATAACAGTAATCAAAAACTTAAAACACTACTTGACATTTTTACATAGAAGATTTTTTAGTGCTTGGCAAATTTAGAATACAGAAATAGCAGAAAAGAAATGGAATTTATATTCATGTTACCTGTGCTATTTTATATGTGAATCTGATCTAATTTTATGAGCATATTTTAATATTTTATTGAAGACACTACACATAACCTGTTTTTGAAGGTGTCTTTATTTTTAAATTAAACGGTTTACATTTTTACTTTTTATTTATTATAAATTTTTAAAATAAATGTTTATAGTTCCATAGGCTCAAGCACGTCAGCTTCCCATCCTATGTCATATAATTCGGACAAATCTGCATCCTCATCACGTTCTTCTTCATCCTCAGGATTTAAATCATCCAAGGGATCAACATCCACTGATGTTTCAATTACGAGTTCAATGATGAGGTCAAGATCAACTGATTGCTGATTGTCGCTCATGTTGATGTTGTCTTTATCTTTAAAGAAAGATAACAACAATGAGATGTTGCAGAGTAAGAGACAAATCTCAGAGATTATAATAGTAAAATTGTTTAACAAGAGTAACATTTTGCAGCTATTATATAGCCATGTCCAACGATGCTGAGCAGGTGAAGCCTATGTCTAATTTTTCAGTGAACAGGACTCATCTCTTCTTAACCTTGGATAAGCCTCACCAACTCTGTGTCCCCTGCACATACTTAAATGTAAAGGGGCAGATTTATGTTAAATGGCACATCCCCAGGCATGCACCAGTTAACGTGCACCGCTGCTCTGCCACTCATGGTGTGCCGCATTTACAATCAGATAGGAGAAAGCTACGTCAAAACCCTGCGCCTGCTTGAAGCAGGCATAGGTCTTGACGCAACATTGTGGAGATGGGGCACCCCTGAGCCTTGCTGGAGCTGAATCACACTTGCGATACAACTCCAGCAATGCGCCACCTTTACGGCACAGATGCGTCACGCATCTGTGCCATTTTTCCCCATGCTGCGCCGCATTGTAAATGCAGCACACCATGGGTGGCGGAACAGCAGCGCAGGATGACTGGCACATCCCTGGTGATGCGCCAGTCATCATAAATCTATCCCTAAGCTTCTTATCTTGTTAGAGATGAACCGCCATATGTATCATCAAACTATTTTGCATTTCCTAAATAGCGAATTTTAAGGGATAAATAGCAATTCTTTACCATTCCTAATTTGCGATGAGCAAATTGCTAATTGCAAATTACCCATTCATTTCCATGGGCCAGGTGGCCCATAGGAATGAAGGTGCAATTTGCGATTAGCAATTAGCTCATCGCAAATTAGGAATTTTTCCAAAGGTGCAGGGGTGTCTCAAGAACACCCTGCTGCACCCCTGAAAAAGAAATTTGGGGGCATATGGCGCACATACATGCCCTAAGGGCATGTATGGGCGTCATATGGCACCTTTTGTTTTTTGGAAAAAAAGCTTTTTGAAAAGAATTCGCAAATTACCACCAACTAGAAGTTGGTGGTAATTTGCAAATCCTTAATGGCATTTTTTGCATATTTTTTGTTTGATACATTGCATTTAAGGAATCGCAAAATTTGCAAATCCTTCAGTACAATCGCAAAATAAGGAATAGCAATTTTTGCTATTCCTTATTTTGCATCAAACTTGTTTGATACATACCATTTGTCTGATTAGCATTCGCAAAGGCCGAAATTCACAGAATTTTGACCTTTGCGAATGCTAATTAGCTTGATACATATGGCCCCAAGTGAGGCCTGTCTTGCAACATGGTGCATCTTTTGCATCACTGCTGCATCGGTTTCATGTGGCACGTTTTTTTTACACCATGACACATCTGCCTAAATGCATCAATTTGTAATTTTGTCGCCTCATAGCAAATCTTTTGCACCGCCGCTGCATCAGAAAAGTGACGCACAGTGGCGCAAAAGAGGCATACACCTATCATAAATCTGTCCCTAGCATTTTAAATGATTAATTCAGGATGACGATAAGGTGTGGCCTATCCAGAGGTTTGTTTAAGGTGAGGCCTACTCAGGATTGCAGATTAAAGTTACGCTTGATGAAGAATACAGAGGAGATAATACATGTAAAGGCCTACCAATGAAGTAAGTAATGTCCACTTTATTGCGCCAGTCATCATAAATGTATCCCTAAGCTTCTTATCTTGTTACAGATGAACCGCCATATGTATCATCAAACTATTTTGCATTTCCTAAATAGCGAATTTTAAGGAATAAATAGCGATTCTTTACCATTCCTAATTTGCAATGAGCAAATTGCTAATTGCAAATTACCCATTCATTTCCATGGGCCAGGAGGCCCATAGGAATGAAGGTGCAATTTGCGATTAGCAATTAGCTCATCGCAAATTAGGAATTTTTCCAAGGGTGCAGGGGTGTCTCAAGAACACCCTGCTGCAGCCCCTGAAAAAGAAGTTTGGGGGCATATGGTGCACATACATGCCCTAAGGGCATGTATGGGCGTCATATGGCACCTTTTGTTTTTTTGAAAAAAAGCTTTTTGAAAAGAATTCGCAAATTACCACCAACTAGAAGTTGGTGGTAATTTGCAAATCCTTAATGGCATTTTTTGCATATTTTTTGCTTGATACATTGCATTTAAGAAATCACAAAATTTGCAAATCCTTCAGTGCAATCGCAAAATAAAGAATAGCAAATTTTGCTATTCCTTATTTTGCATCAAACTTGTTTGATACATACCATTTGTCTAATTAGCATTCGCAAAGGCCGAAATTCACAGAACTTCGGCCTTTGCAAATGCTAATTAGCTTCATACATATGGCCCCAAGTGAGGCCTGTCTTGCAACATGGTGCATCTTTTGCATCACTGCTGCATCAGTTTCATGTGGCACAGTGTTTTTTACACCATGACACATCTGCCTAAATGCATCAATTTGTAATTTTGTCGCCTCATAGCAAATCTTTTGCACCGCCGCTGCATCACAAAAGTGACACACAGTGGCGCAAAAGAGGCATACACCTATCATAAATCTGTCCCTAGCATTTTAAATGATTAATTCAGGATGACGATAAGGTGTGCCCTATCCAGAGGTTTGTTTAAGGTGAGGCCTACTCAGGATTGCAGATGAAAGTTACGCTTGATGAAGAATACAGAGGAGATAATACATGTAAAGCTCTACCAATGAAGTAAGTGATGTCCACTTCATTGCGCCAGTCATCATAAATGTATCCCTAAGCTTCTTATCTTGTTACAGATGAACCGCCATATGTATCATCAAACTATTTTGCATTTCCTAAATAGCGAAATTTAAGGAATAAATAGCGATTCTTTACCATTCCTAATTTGCGATGAGCAAATTGCTAATTGCAAATTACCCATTCATTTCCATGGGCCAGGAGGCCCATAGGAATGAAGGTGCAATTTGCGATTAGCAATTAGCTCATCGCAAATTAGGAATTTTTCCAAAGGTGCAGGGGTGTCTCAAGAACACCCTGCTGCACCCCTGAAAAAGAAATTTGGGGGCATATGGCGCACATAAATTTTAACAACATTCCTTTACCTCAAAAACGATTTTCAAGTCATAATTTGAAAACACTGCCCACGGGGAAATGACTTAAAATGTCCTTAAGACACATGAAAGTGTTTTTTTAAAGCCTTTGCAAGTTTTTGGGTCACTTTTAACATGGCTATGTAACTCAAACAGTCAAAATCTAAATTTACCATGCACAGGTGGGACCATATTTACAAGGAATGTGCCCCACGGGGAAAGGTCTTTTAATGTAATATGGGAAAAATGACATCAGAGACACTGAAATGCCTTATAAAGAAGCATACACCATTATATCCTTGTCATAAATTTACAAACCATTCCTTTTCCCCAAAAACGATTTTCAAATCATAATTTGAAAACACTGCACATGGGGAAATGACTTAAAATGTCCTTAAGACACATGAAAGCGTTTTTTGATTGCCTTTCCAGCATGGTTGGGTCACTTTTAACATGGCTATGTAACACAAACATTCAAAATCTAAATTTGCCATGCACAGGTGGGAGCATATTTACAAGGAATGTGCCCCACGGAGAAAGGTCGTTTAATGTAATATGGGAAAAATGACATCAGAGACACTGAAATGCTTTATAAAGAAGCATACACCATTATGTCCTTGTCATAAATTTAAAAACCATTCCTTTTCCCCAAAAACGATTTTCAAATCATAATTTCAAAACACTGCACATGGAGAAATGACTTAAAATGTCCTTAAGACACATAAAAGCATTTTTTGATTGCCTTTGCAGCATGTTTGTGTCACTTTTAACATGGCTATGTAACGCAAACATTCAAAATCTAAATTTGCCATGCACAGATGGGAGCATATTTACAAGCAATTTGCTCCACAGAGAAAGGTCTTACATTAAAATGGGAAAAATAACATCAGAGACACTCAATTGCCTTATAATGAAGCATACACCATTATGTCCTTGTCATAAATATTATAACCATTCATTTTCCTCAAAAACGATTTTCAAGTCATAAATTGAAAATACTCCACAGCTCCTATGCACAATAACACCCTGTCAGTACTAATACTTCACATTTTCTCCAATTACATTTTCTCAAAGAAACAAAATCTATTTGTAAAACACTTGAGACAAAGCAACATTTGAAGAACACAACTTTCTTCATAATTTTCTCCTTAAAGCACACTATTCTCTATCTAAATTAAAGAAATCTTTTCTCACCTTAGCAAATACTTTGAGTTTCAAAACAGTCTCAGAAACACACCAATTTGTCTTCAGCAGAGCAAAAGGTATGCACTCCAGAGTCTGCAGCTATCAAAAGCACAGAAATGCTGTAATTCTTCACACATATCTCTCATGTCACCCAATCAAAACTCTTCCCTCACTTTTTTTCAAATGAAAACCCTTCCCCCCTCTGCCATTTCATGCCTTTTCTGCATGGCAACCACGTCTTGGAAGACCTCTGGTGTTTGCAAGTTCACACAACAATGTTGCAATTGAACTCTGAACTCTCAGTGCACCTCATATCCAGTGCATTCTTTCATTTAATGATTTTTTCTTGACCACTCAAAATACATCTTTCAAACAACTCATCCATGCACCCTAACTTTCTGTTTTCAGCAATCAAAATCCACCAATCACTGTTACTGCTTCATTAACACAGAAACTCCACAGTTTTTTTCATTTTAAACTCTTATTTTTTCAACTGCCATTTCATTGCCACACTTCATCTGACTGCAGGAGAACCTTCTCTCACCATGTTTTCTGTCTGGATTGTTGGATATAGTTACATCTATTGGGCTCAGAGGTATGCTGAGAACAGGAATTTACCTAACCTCAATTTACAAGATGTGGAAATTAAGTGGTTTGGCCACAGAGGATTAAAATTTCACCAATTGATACCATTGGTGAAAACCTTTATGCATTTGCCAAAACCTGACCTGTTAATTGTGCACTGTGGAGGTAATGATTTGGGCACTTTGACTGGGGTAGGTCTGGAAATGCTTTTAAAGGACACCTTTGAGCAATTGATGGCACTTTTTCCTCAGACTGCCTTGGTATATTCAAATATATGCCAAAGACAGAAATGGAGGTGGTCAAACCAATTTTGTCCACAAATTGAGAAGTCGAGGAAGCATGTAAACAAATCTGTTTCAGCTTACATGAGAGACCATGGAATGGGCTCCCTGTACAACAATAACTTGCGTTACTACATGCAAGATATCTACAGAGGAGATGGAGTTCACTTCTCAGATGAGGGCAACAGAATTTTCATTCTGAATTTAAGACTGTGCATTGGTACCTACTTATAAGTACCTAAATGTACCATAAACCCAAAAGCTCTTCTCAGAGCTACCCTACATCTGATCACTCACAATTATTATTTTACTCTAACATTTTTCACTAATTTTCAACAAAGTACGCTCCCTGGGGCGCTACCCGGTACGCGAACCGGGAGCTAACCTCGCTAAATTTTTAAAAAAATGTTTTTTTTTTCTCACATATGGGCCTCCTCAGCCACCCTCAGAAAACCTAGGGGGTCAAGATAAGTCTACCGTGCCCCCTTCTACCCATTCTGAACATTATTTGCCCTCCATCTTGTATCTTAATTCGACCGAAACACAAAATGGTGGACTCCCGTAACGCTTAAGGTTCGCGAACCGGGGCGCTCGCCAGTTCGCGTACCGGGTCGCTCCCTGGGAAGCGCACCATCAAAAAAGGTGGGAAAGTAGTTTACAGAAAAGCGACTGGAGACAATTTCACCAAATATAGATTACCTCATACTACATACCAATGCCTACCATTTTCACAAATTTGATTGAAATTCCATTTAACCATTTAGCCTGTAGACCTCTCTAAATACCCTGAGGTAAATTACTTCACAAAACACATCTGAAGTGTTGGAATTGACAACCAATTAAAATGTTACTTTCATTTTCTACTTTTTTTACCTGACATTTGATTGGCTATGTACCTGAATATATATAAAGGAAGAGAAACACAGCCATTTTGACTACTACTTCCTGAACTACATTGCAAGATCATTTCCACTCACAACTTAAACTTCTTTTTAGAAGGTGAGATATTATTTTATAAATTTGAAAACATTTTCAGATAGTTATATACTATCCCTCTGTAAGAGTTAGACATTGAGAAAGGCTTCTTTATTATAATTATGGATTGATTTAGGTTTCTGTGGTATAATTATGAATTTACTTAGGCTTCTTCACAGGCACTTTTTAATAGTACTACTTCACGCCTGAAACCATACAGTGCCCATAGATTACTTCTCTGTTATAAACTCAAAAGTACCTGTCTGAACTTAAACCCAACAGTGCCCTATCTCTACTGATATATTTATTTTTTATGCAAATTACAGCAATAAAATGGAAGGTGAGCAGAATGTTTCCTTCGAAATTGTTCTGGAGAACAACACAGAAAAAGATATTGAGGACAATGATGACTCAGATTTCATGGATGAATCACGGGACCATGAATTAGTTCAATGTGTAGAATCTGTGGATCATTTACTTCATTATGATGACGGTCAAATGTGGGAACTTATGTTCACTCAACAAGAGGACATATCGGACAGTCAAATGCTAGACGTTCTATTAAATTTTGAAAAACAATCCGAAAAATAAAATTGTATGTAATATTAAAAAAATTTTGAGTCTTTAATCATTTTTATATGTAATTCATAAACTAGTTAAATGTTAGAAATGTTATTAAATTTTCAAACACAATCACAATAATAAATAATTGCTTAAAAAATTAAAAAAATTAAAAAATAATCAACAAAACCGACAATCAATTAACATACAGTATTTGAAAAGTCTATCATTCTTTTTTCCTTATAGTACGCTGCCCAGAACGCTTCCCGGTTCGCGAACCGGGCGCTACCCACGCAAAAAAAACAACATTTTTTGTTTTTTTTTGCCCCGCGGGGCCCTTTTAAAGCCTCCACATTAAACCTAGGGGGTCAGGGAGGATCTACTATGCCCCCTTATGGTCATTTCCCCCTTTGTTTTGGCCTCCTCTTGTCTCTCAATCCTACCGAGAGACAAGATGGCGGCCGCTCCGGACTGTTTAGAATGTTGACAGACACGGAGAGCCAATCAGCTTCGCTACGCGAAGTTCCGTTACGCGTAAAGTCCGCGAACCGGAGCGCTGCCCGGTCCGCTGTTACAGATATATATCTTTTTTTGAACGTTAATTTCTCAAAATCCACTGAAGCACATATATTGAGACCTAGAAAAGGCACATCGGGCTACCAGTCCCTACAATTTTGCCAAGTTTTGTGGAAATCCATTCAGCCGTTCGGGCTAAAAGTGAGGCCAACCGCCCTATGGAAAACTCAATGTTAAAAACACGTTTTGGGACCCCCCTTTTTTCTCAGCCCCCCCTTGACGAACCCCCCCAAATTTCCAGGGGCTGCTCAGAAACAAAATGTTCCATTTTCCAGAAAATTTCAGCCAATTCCGTCCACAAACGCCAAAGTTATTAGACATAGAATTTTCAAAAATCCCATAGGGAAAAAATCCTAACTATATATACCTACTGGCGACCGCCAGTAGGTAATATATATATATATATATATATTCACTGAAAAAACCATAGGTTATAGACCATATATAGTTAGGAATTAGCATTTAAAAAACCTTATTTTACTCACACAAAACCATTGAAATTCCATATATAGTTAGTTGCACTAACTATATATCGCGCACCTGCAATCCACTGCTGATGATGTCACATATTACATCATTCATGACATGGTCAGTGACATCACTGATGACATCACTGATGACATCTCAAATGACATCACTGATGACATCACTGATGACATCTCATTTGACATCAATGACCACATCACTGATGATATCATTCATGTGACAATACAATGCATCTCCTCACATTTTAATATAACCTCTGTTTCACCCAGTGTTAAATACAGAATATAATTTTTGAAACCATTGACACACCAATACTAGTTACTACATACGCACTCACTGATTCCTACGTCTACACACACCTTCACTCATTCACCCATACTATCATTCATACATACAATCACTCATCTTTACAACACTATCATATGCACTCATACACCTATACAGACACTCACAGTCTGCCACTCATCCATGGAGTTACTCACACACCTAGTCAGTCCTGTAAAGAATCAATGACACTTCCATTTTCTTGTCTATACAGTTAAACATAGAGCACCTTACATTTTCAAACATATACTAACACATACTTACCTTGTTATACAATCATTGATACAAGTACACATTGATCTGCACAGAGTCACACACCTCCCAGCCAGCCACACACACACTCAGTCTCCCATACAAATACTTGGACAATCAATCAGTAACCCATATAGTTAATCATATAGCTACTGATCAAAACATGCAGCAGTTTACAGAACAACAGACATAATGATGCACAAATTAAGACACTTTAGTCACTAACCCATGCACTCAGTGAGACACATTTAATCACTCACTCATGCATTCAGTCATGCACCTACTAAATCCTTTGTCCAGACACTTATACTTCCACTCATTCTTCAATATGTAAGACACATTTTAACTTTACAGAAACATACAGTCACTGGATGTTGTCATCAGTGATGTCATCAGTGATGTCATCAGTGATGTCACTGACCATGTCATGAATGATGTAATATGTGACATCATCAGCAGTGGATTGCAGGTGCGCGATATATAGTTAGTGCAACTAACTATATATGGAATTTCAATGGTTTTGTGTGAGTAAAATAAGGTTTTTTAAATGCTAATTCCTAACTATATATGGTCTATAACCTATGGTTTTTTCAGTGAATTTTCAAGGTTTTGTAAATGCTAATTCCTAACTATATATGGTCTATAACCTATGGTTTTTTCAGTGAATTTCAATGGTTTTTTAATAGCAAATATCATAAGCTGTCGAATGTCAAGTACGTGGTAAGTGAAAACATTTTCGTGTTTATGCACACTGATCTGCTTTGAATGGTGCCCCCCCCCCCCTCATTTCTATTAGGAGTACTCTCTCTTTGCAGATAGTGAAAGGTAGTTAACGCAGGTCTTTGCCCCCATTGTAATCCGTCGTGCCTGCTTCTCTCTCCATTTGATTCATTGTTATCCAAGTATTTACTGTTTTAGAATTAGTTCTCTTTGGTTCATTCTCTATTTACAAACAAACACAGAGTCGCAATACTCTGTTTAGTCTTTGCAGATAACGAAAAATCGTGTAAAAAAAAAAGAAAAGGAATCGAGCAAAATCAGTAGGCCACTAATGGGATCTCTTTTTGACCTCGCTAAAATAGAAACATTAGGAACAACCCCTCATGACAAATACAAAACTAGTGAGATGAACTGAACTCCACACAATGATGGCTGCAAAACAGCTCTGCTCCGCCACCCACCCCGCCCAAAATAACGATAAAGAACGGCTGCCATGATTGGTTGCGGAATGACCACGACGGAGCTACGAAATGGTGCTGCTCTCATGCTAACCCCAGCTTCAGTCTGAAACATCCAGAAACACTGTAGACTACCAATTCGATCAGTTCCGGTAGCGCCCCAATGTAACCCGGTAGAGAAGAACTAGCCCTCCCCTCTTTGACTGATGGTTCTTGTTGCCTGTCCCTTCTGTTGTCATTTAACAGAACTATTTAGCCTGCTGAAAGGGGTTGTGTTCCGACCGCTGGTTGGTGGAGACATTTTGACTATATTCTGTACCTGCGTTGTCGCGTAATGCGTCATATGACGCGCCGCGTTAGCGCATCCGGAAGTCATCCGGGGCGCGCAGCGCGTAACGTAAGCATAACAAGTCATGTGACTTGTTAATAAAACTTTTCATTGGTTCATTTTACTTTTCTTATTGTAATGATGAAAGGCTTGATCATATGACCTAAAAATTACGCTTTTCATTACTTCCGAACATTATTTTTTCTTAAATATATGTTATAATGTTCCAGGCTAATGTACTTTCCCGGAAATTTTACAACTGTCCTGCAAGTAAAATATATTCTTTTTTCGAGAAAAAGAGCGTTTCTTCGTCCCATGACGGAGCCGTTGAGCAAAAGAGGGTCGACCTGCTGTCTTAGTCGCCGATACGCCTGAATATGAGATTCTTATCGATCACTTTATGTTGCAGGAATAGAAAACACAACAGCCCTTGACCATTTATCTTTACTGCGTTCCTTCGTATTATACCTTTTACCCTTCATGTAATTGGTCTGCTTTATTTCACTTGCCTTTTAATGATTCTAAAACAGTGACTATTATTAAAAACTTTACCAATGTATATACTACTACCATGTTTTCTTTTAAAAACCTTTATTGTGAAAATTTCATTATACAAATACGAGCCTATAACCACGTGGGCCGGCCACGGAGCAAACTGTAATCGTATATGATAAATAGACATTTACACTGTAGAGGAACGTAACGGGCGGGCCATTAGGTTGCAAGAACTAAGGTGTCTAACAGTTACGGAATCGGTGGACGTACATTTTATAATTAAAATACGACAGGGCCAGTTACAATAAAATTATCTAGATATACATTTGCGGGCAAGTACCATGGGTGACGTTAATTCGAACTTTCAACAGTACAGTAATCAATAACACATCAGAACTTAATATCAATAGGGATGTCGAAATATTCAATCAATTCTCGTCCCCGCCCGCCATGTGCTTCAAAACTGCATACGTATCTCGTGATTTCAAGGTTCTGCAACCAGTACACAACAAGGAGTTACGAGTCCCATTTATTCTGGCGCCATTTTGGGCGAGGACGGGCAGGTCCAGGATATAGTCAAAATGTCTCTACCAACCATCGACTATGATGATGTTCATATGCTGTATTTATTAGAGTAACACTCAGATGTCCACATGAAATAAATTTGCCACAATCTAAACATGTCATTTTAATCTTTCCAAATTTCTTCTAAATATTTGGGACCGTTTCCCTTGCCTCTGAAGCTCTCAGTGCCACTTCTTTGATGAATGTACTAGCAGGTCAGGGGTTCTCCTCCAAATCTCTCTTTTATGCAGCACTATAATTAATTGTTGCCACCTCTCCATATGACGATGCATGGTATAGTTACCACAACTATATTTTTTTTCGGTTCCTCTAGAGAGTTCATCGTGGCAGATGAAGCGTGTAACGTACCGGGCATTTACCTTTTTTTGCATGTACAGGAAAGGAAAAAAAAATCGAGCGTCCGAGTTCTAAGGTGTCCCAGGGCCATTTTAGTGGACCAGGCCCAAATCCAAAGAACAGGCCGCCATTTTGAGAGTCCTGTTGCAGCCGCCTGTCGCTGTAGCATCAAGAGCAGCCGAAACTCAGCTGAATGGCAACTGAAACGGTAAAGGGGCGCCCCACTACAGCAGACGAGCCAGGCCCAAATCCAAAGAACTGCTGTCTCACAGGCTAATGGGGCGACCCACGCCGAGTTTCAGCATTGTAGGATGACCACACAAGTACAGCAACTTGCTAGACATCACCTCGGTGCCATCCGGATCTCGGCGCCCCACTGCAGATGAAGTGCCTCTCAACTATGAAACCACCACGGTGACATCCGGATCTTGGCGCGTTGTGCTGCCTTCGGCCTATTCGCACATCGGTCCGCTACTGACGCCATCTCACAGGCTAATGGGGCGACCCACGCCGAGTTTCAGCATTGTAGGATGACCACACCAGTACAGCAACTTGCTAGACATCACCTCGGTGCCATCCGGATCTCGGCGCCCCACTGCAGATGAAGTGCCTCTCAACTATGAAACCACCACGGTGACATCCGGATCTTGGCGCGTTGTGCTGCCTTCGGCCTATTCGCACATCGGTCCGCTACTGACGCCATCTCACAGGCTAATGGGGCGACCCACGCCGAGTTTCAGCATTGTAGAATAACCACACCAGTACAGCAACTTGCTAGACATCACCTCGGTGCCATCCGGATCTCGGCGCCCCACTGCAGATGAAGTGCCTCTCAACTATGAAACCACCACGGTGACATCCGGATCTTGGCGCGTTGTGCTGCCTTCGGCCTATTCGCACATCGGTCCGCTACTGACGCCATCTCACAGGCTAATGGGGCGACCCACGCCGAGTTTCAGCATTGTAGGATGACCACACCAGTACAGCAACTTGCTAGACATCACCTCGGTGCCATCCGGATCTCGGCGCCCCACTGCAGATGAAGTGCCTCTCAACTATGAAACCACCACGGTGACATCCGGATCTTGGCGCGTTGTGCTGCCTTCGGCCTATTCGCACATCGGTCCGCTACTGACGCCATCTCACAGGCTAATGGGGCGACCCACGCCGAGTTTCAGCATTGTAGGATGACCACACCAGTACAGCAACTTGCTAGACATCACCTCGGTGCCATCCGGATCTCGGCGCCCCACTGCAGATGAAGTGCCTCTCAACTATGAAACCACCACGGTGACATCCGGATCTTGGCGCGTTGTGCTGCCTTCGGCCTATTCGCACATCGGTCCGCTACTGACGCCATCTCACAGGCTAATGGGGTGACCCACGCCGAGTTTCAGCATTGTAGGATGACCACACCAACTTGCTAGACATCACCTCAGTGCCATCCGAATCTTGGCATCTCAACGCCTAGTGGTATCTTCCATACAAAAAATATTGTTACGCTGCCTTTGGCCCCATTCGCACATCAGTCCGCAACTTAGACATCACCTCGGTGCCATCCGGATCTTGGCATCTCAGCGCCTTGTGGTGTCAGTCAGAAAATATTGTTGTGCTGCCTTCGGCCTATTCGCACATCGGTCCGCTACTGACGCCATCTCACAGGCCAACGGGGCGCCCCACGCCGACTTTCAGCATTGTAGGATGGCCACACCAGTACCACAACTTGCAAGACACCACCTCGGTGCCATCCGGATCTTGGCATCTCAGCGCCTTGTGGTCTCTTCTACACCGGAAATATAGTAGAAAATATTGTTGCGCTGCCTTTGGCCCCATTCACACATCAGTCCGCTACTGACACCATCTCACAGGCCAACGGGGCGCCCCACGCCGACTTTCAACATTGTAGGATGGCCACAGAAGTGCGACAACTTACTAGACACCACCTCGGTGCCATCCGGATCTTGGCGCGTTGTGCTGCCTTCGGCCTATTCGCACATCGGTCCGCTACTGACGCAAACTCACAGGCCAACGGGGCGCCCCACGCCGACTTTCAGCATTGTAGGATGGCCACACCAGTGCGGCAACTTCCTACACACCACCTCGGTGCCATCCGGATCTTGGCGCGTAGTGAAGCTGCAGCAGCTGCAAATAAGCTTCAGACAGTGTTACAACCGCTGCTCAGAACTCTCAACTATGACACCACCTCGATGCCATCCGGATCTTGGCGCGTTGTATTGCCTTCGGCCTATTCGCACATCGGTCCGCTACTGACGCCGCCTCACGTGCCAACGTATTTTCTCCGCATTTTATACCCTATGCCGCATAACAGGTCATGTGACTTGTTTATAAAACTTTTCATTGGTTCATTTTACTTTTGGTTTCCTAATGATGGAAGGCTTGATCATATGACCTAAAAACAACACTTTTCATTGGATGAAAACTTTTTTTTTCCCCCAAACGATGAAAGCCCCACCTTGTTTCTGGATGTTTCAGACTGAAGCTGGCGTCAGCATGAGAGCACCACCATCTCGTAGCTCCGTCGTGGTCATTCCGCGAGCAATCATGGCAGCCGCTCCCCACCAGAAGCCTGCAGGAGTCGGGGCCCCCAAAACTTTTGATGAATTCTCAAGGCGGAGGGGACGCTTTCGAGAATGGGGTCCAAGACCTAGCAGACAAGCGTCCGATTTCCAAGGTGTCCCAGGGCCATTTCAGTGGACCAGGCCCAAAAAGGAAACAGCCTGCCGCCATTTTGAGAGTCCTGTGACAGCCGCCTATCGCTGCACCGCAAGAGTGGGCGCAACTCAGCTGAATGGCGGATTTTGACACAGTGGACCAAAAGCGGACGGAATGGCAACTGAAACGGTAAAGGGGCGCCCCACTACAACAGACGAGACTCCACCTGGAGAGGCCCGTTCACGCCGCCTCCCCCGGGGCGCTCCACGCCGTTATTCGGAGCAGCATTGTAGGATACCAAAACCAGTGCGGCAACTTACTGGACATCACCTTGGTGCCATCGTTCTGCTGCCTTGGAACTATTCGCACAACAGTTTGCTACTGATGACCCACCCCCCGCGACGCCCCACGCCGTTATTTGCTGGGTGGCAACTTACTAGACATCACTTTTGTGTCATCTAGATTTCGGCGCGTTCTGCTGCCTTGGAACTATTCGCACAACAGTTTGCTACTGATCACCCACCCCCCGCGACGCCCCACGCCGGAAATCTGGACGTTGTGCTGCGTTGGGACTATTCGCACAGCCGACCGCTACTTCGTTGTTTTTCTCTAAAAATGTTTATATGTTATTACTATTTTTGTTTTCTTGTATATATTTATAAATTATTAAAGTTTTATAATCTTACTACTTTGTCGGAGTGCTATATATTTTTAATGTGACACATAATTGTAAAAACTTTGATGTACAAAGAGTCATCCCTGGAATCTTCCGCTTCACGCTCGGTCCCCTCCCCAATCACAATACAGAATGGTTTTCAGATAATAGCAACGCTTCTGCTGTGACGGATCTCATCGAGTGTGGGCCTTGATCTACTATAACTCCTTTGAAGACGGGTGATTCTTTACAGCTGTGGCCATAAACTACATCTGCAGGGCTAGCTGATAGCCTAGGACCGGCCTGGACAATCGGACACAGAGGAAAAGGAGTGTCAGAGGGTGCGGTAGTGAATAGGGCGAAAGGGAGGTGTCGGGCGGGCACAGGGTGTGATTCTCAGGGAAGAACAGCGCAGATGGGGGGAGGTTTATTACCCATGCATAAAACAGAGAGCGGGGGTGACCACTGCCTGGGGGAGATGCTTGCGAGGGTGGGGAGCCATGCTAAGGATCGACAGCGTTCACAGAGTGGATCTGGTCAAGGCATCTAAAATGGCTGCCGTGCACGACAAAAGTGTGGCATTTGAAAAAAGACAAGATGGCGCACACAATGTTTTTCAACAATTCCTGATTTCCTTCGAATCGAACGTTAACAGACGTTGGGGCATATTACCAAAGTTAAGCGATATTTATCCCTAACGATGCATTGCAAAGATTTTTTTACCGTCAGAAATTATCGCAGATAAACCTTGCTATTATCAAGGTTTATCGCAAATACGATAAAAAACGAGCGCAATGCATTAATGTCGCTGAAAACTCCGCGATATTCATGCATTACCGAGCTAATGCTCTTAGCCATGTTATCCACCTCCCATTGGATAACATGGCTAAGAACTGCTCAGGGCAGCTGTTACTTTTTGGAGATATTCGCGCTTATCTCGAATATTTCCAAAAGTTGATAATAGGAGATAGCGATGTTAGCGACTGTTTCCAGTCGCTAACATCTTGGCATGCCCACTTTGCATGTCATTAGTGATAAATATCACTCACATGCAAAGTGGGACCCAAGATGGTCGCTATCTCCTACTAGCCGTCGCTAACTGGTGTTAGCAACAGCTAGGTAATACACATATAATTTTATCTCCGCGAAGCGGAGCGCTGTTACAGATATATATCTTGTTTTTGAACGTTAATTTCTCAAAATGCACTGAAGCACATATATTGAGACATAGCAAAGGCACATCGGGCTACCAGTCCCTAATATTTTACCAAGTTTCGTGCAAATCCATTCAGCCGTTCGATTATTATTATTATTATTTTTTTTTGCCCCGCGGGGCCCTTTTAAAACCTCCACATCAAACCTAGGGGGTCAGCGAGGATCTACTATGCCCCCTTATGGTCATCAGCCGTTCGATTATTATTATTATTTTTTTTTTTGCCCCGCGGGGCCCTTTTAAAACCTCCACATCAAACCTAGGGGGTCAGCGAGGATCTACTATGCCCCCTTATGGTCATTTGCCCCTTCGCTTTGGCCTCCTCTTGTCTCTCGATCCTACCGAGAGACAAGATGGCGGCCGCTACGTACTGTTTGGAATGTTTACAGACACCGGAGAGCCAATCAGCTTCGCTTCGCAAAGCTCCGTAACGCGAAAAGTACGCGAAGCGGTGCGCTGTTACAGATATATATCTTTTTTTGAACGTTAATTTCTCAAAATCCACTGAAGCACATATATTGAGACCTAGCAAAGGCACATCGGGCTACCAGTCCCTACAATTTTGCCAAGTTTCGTGCAAATCCATTCAGCCGTTCGATTATTATTATTATTATTTTTTTTTGCCCCGCGGGGCCCTTTTAAAACCTCCACATCAAACCTAGGGGGTCAGCGAGGATCTACTATGCCCCCTTATAGTTATTTCCCCCTTTGTTTTGACCTCCTCTTGTCTCTCGATCCTACCGAGAGACAAGATGGCGGCCGCTACGGACTGTTTGGAATGTTGACAGACGCCGGAGAACCAATCAGCTTCGCTTCACAAAGCTCCGTTGCGCGAAAAGTCCGCGAACCAGAGCGCTAACCGGTCCGCTGTTACAGATATATATCTTTTTTTAAACGTTAATTTCTCAAAATCCACTGGAGCACATATATTGAGACCTACAAAAGGCACATCGGGCTACCAGTCCCTACAATTTTGCCAAGTTTCGTGCAAATCCATTCAGCCGTTCGGGCTAAAAGTGAGGCCAACCGCCCTATGGAAAACTCAATGTTAAAAACACGTTTTGGGACCCCCCTTTTTTCTCGGCCCCCACTGGACGAACCCCCCCCAAATTTTCAAGGGCTGCTCAGAAACAAAATGTGCCATTTTCCTGAAAATTTCAGCCGATTCCGTCCACAAACGCCAAAGTTATTAGACATAGAATTTTCAAAAAACCCATAGAGAAAAAATCCTAACTATATATACCTACTGGCGACCGCCAGTAGGTAATATATATATATATATACTACTTATTTAAATATGGATGCAAACCACATTCACTGGATGATGTCATCAGTGATGTTATCAGTGATGTCATTTGAGATGTCATCAGTGATGTCACTGACCATGTCATGAATGATGTATTATGTGACATCATCAGCAGTGGATTGCGGGCGCGTGAGTTATAATTAGTACAACTAACTATAACGGAGGATTTTCAATGGATTTGTATGAGTGAAATGTCCAGCTAACTATAACACCCCTAAAATCTATGTTTTTTTAGTGAATATATATATAAATATATACATATATATGTGTGTGTGTGTATCAATGATCTGTACACCTGTATACCGCATAAAGATGGCACTGGAGTTCTTTTCCATTGAAATTCCATGACAACAACATTATGCTGCTACAATTTGTTCTTTCTACCTGAACAATAATATCTTTTTTTTTTCAGGCCAATTGTACCAACAGTTATGTGAATGTTTTTGTAGGCTCTTAGGAGAAGCATGTGGCTTGGGCGGAACCAAACGAGCATTGGGTGGATCAAGCAGCCCTATGAGTCAGATATATCGATTATCTCTTTATCGTATGGTGGGGCAACCAAATAGAAACAGAAATGTATATTGCTAGTTTAAATAGGAACGATTGAATCTGCAATTTACCTGTCACATTAGCTCTACAGAAGTATATTTTCTTGACTTGCAAGTATTTGTCAAAGATAATAATCTATCTACAAGGTTATACAGAAACCCTACGGCAGGTATTGCCACACTGCATGCTAAGAGTCAGCATCCCGTAGTCTGATGCATAGCATCTCCTATGGAGAGATATTAAGGATCAAACGTTATGGCTTGCTATCTGAAGATTGCAGTAAGTCAGAAAATGAAGCACATTGATAGAATCAGCTAACAAGGTAAGGCCTAAAGATAGGCAGAAGCAAAGAGGGGCTGAAGATGTGGTGAGAGTGCTAGTGTATTTTTCACCAACATCTAATCAGATCGTTGGCTGGTTTAAAAACCTTTGAGTGTCCTACAGTCAGACACCATCTTGGGACAGGAGTTAGGAGAAGGATAGAGTGAAAAACATTCCCATAAGCCTCCTCTTTTTCTTACTTTCTTCCTTCCTTCCTTTTCTCTCATTTTTTCTCTCTTTTCTCTTTTTTGTGTTTCTCCCAGATAGCTGGATTATGTATTTCAATTCTTGCTGAACATTTATCATCAACATTTGTGAATCTATTTAGTTATTTTGTATTTAATTGGGATAACATGTGGGGGAGATGTAGTGTTACAAACAATATGAATATTAGGTTAAAACATCGAGGCAGATACTTCAAAAATATTAATTGATAATGAATTATCTTTAGAGCCACTGGTGGGCATAAAAAGAATTAATTAATGAATTGTGTAAGTATAATGCATATATATTGGATCAAAAGATTTGATTTATTACATATATTGTTATGATTCTCTCTTACACATTGGAGCCATATCATGGAGATAGCCCATTCAGGGTGTGATTGATAACATTATATCCGTGAGAGGGATCTTACATGGATAATTGGACTGCAATTTTAGTTTTCATGGCTTTGTAACATCACAAGTTGAATTATTTTGGTAATTGTGAATCCAAAAAGGCAATCCTATAAGAACCATCGTAGGGATAATATATGTTAAAATGTCCGGCACCAGTGTTATCCATTTTCTATTGTTTATTTGTAGTCACTGCCCAATGAAGTCATGACATTATAAAAGGTTGAATTGTAGACATGGACACGGACATTGACAAATCCCAGGAGGGCAAAATGCGTTTGTCAGCTTTTCAGTGGTTTTCAATGAATTCAATATAATAAAGAATTGATTAATCTGAAGCCCGAGAGTGCAGGGCGTACCTTTGTGGGAAGTTTGGAATATATATATATATAAATATATAAATATATATATTTCCAAACTCCACAAAGGAACACCATGCACTCTCGGGATTTCTCAATTATTTCTTTATTCTTAAAGACACCAACAAGAGAGAATTACTGACAAACGCGTTTCGCCTCACTGGGCTTTGTCAAGCTCATTCACCTTACAATATAGTTCATTTTGATATGGCAGCTTATACAACATGAGATAACAAAAACTGACTTTCTATTTTCCATAAGCCTTAAGTTTATTGTATTCTCATTGTCCACTTTTAGCTTTCCATTTCATTTCAAAATTGCACTCCTTTTTAGAGCCAATGCTTTTTTCCCATGGACCCTAGACCATTTATTTCCAGTCTATGCTGTAACAGTTATTTTATAAGCTTCAAAATACAATTAAACATGAATCAATTTCATCATATACATTACAATATCAATCACATACTAACATAAAAACTATTAATTAATTATTACTTAGTTAACTTCACACCCTACCACCCCTACAAACCCAACAACCTGCTATGGCACTGTTAGAAGCTGGCATTCCCGCAAGCACTCTGGTTGTCAAGTGCGCGACCCAGACCTCCCTGCTCCCACGTTAGGCCAATAAAAGACAGCCCTGCACACCCCCCTCGTATCTCGACATGAGCAGCCAGGTTTATCTCCAAGGCACGAGTGTTCAGTATGTGCAACCATGCCCACAGCAATCCCAATGATGTCACCACAAATGGACTCCACACGAGTTTGTATAAAACGAGTGTACATTATATAATAAGATTTACGAAATGACCACACTATACAACTCCCACATATATACAATGGGTAATATTGTTTCCGGTGGGTTGAGCGGTCCAAATCCCCAACCACCGGTTCTAACCAACAGTTACGCTGATTTTTAACCGTCTCACTTACTACTAGATTCACACATGTTGCAAAATGCACACAATACTACACTACTTAACGATGGGTTCCTGTACAGTACCACAGTGAAACAATGCAATGTGTAGTGTCAAGATCATGTAGAGTCAACGCAAGATAATGCAACTCGGTTCGCTACCAGCATGCCCTGTTCAAGGAAGGAATACAGCAATGCATCACGCTGCAATTACGTACAGTGCGATATGAAAACAATGCAATGTGTATCACCACCAGCATGCCCTGTGCATGGAAGGAATAAGGTACTGCGTCACAGTGCAATTCAGTACAGTGCAGTAAACAATCAATGCAGTGCGCTACAATGTGATCCGGTATCCTGAAAGGGAAATATAACGTAGTGCGTAGCACACTAACTCCTGAGTACTTTAAGCACCTCTAGTGTCAGTTGTTGTTCATTAGTACGATAGTTTGTTAGCAGCAAATATGCAAAGTGTTATACAACTGTTTTAGAAGTATGCGACCGGTTGCCTTCAACAATGACACCCAAGTCCCACTCCTGGCCCTGGCCCCTATACTGCCCAGTCCGGAGCCATTGGCACACACAGCTGCTAGCAGCGAGAGGCCGAGAGAGAAAACCTCCAGGCCCACACCCCGCATTAGGCGATGATCCACTTTACCTGGGGGGGAGCGATCCCACTCTCCTCTCCTGCCGCAACGGCTTGGCCTTACTCCAGAACCTTGTCATCATGGGCAAGGCGCGCTCAAGCAGGTAGTTCAGCTCCTGCGGGGTTGCCGGTCCGGGCTGCCAACGTTCAGCACAAACTCCTTCCACGAAGCCTTCCACACGATTGGTGCTACTTCACATTGCCTTCGAGGTCCCGATCACTTGGCCCTCCTCTTCAGCGCTGTTAGGACTTCTTCATTCCATGCTGCCCACCACTTCCTGGTACTCCTCACCTGCACCTTCCGTGGCACGTTCAACATGCACCCCCGGCACGTCCGAGACTCACTCCGTCTCCTGGTGCACATGGTCCTCCGGCGCTCTCCACTAACGTCCGGGTCGCACCACGACATACACACTGCACATCTGAGTCCCACCACTCCACCACATGCTGATCCGCGTGTCGGAGACTCACTCCTCCTTAGTACTCACGATGTCCCGGCACTCTCCACCAGTGCCTGGACTGCACTACGACATGCACCCTCTGCCCGTTCCAAATCTCAGCTCTCTTCCACGATGCCCACACTCCACAGGCGCTCCAACACCTGTAGCTGCAACAAGACACACACCTTGCACGCCAGAGTCTTGATTTGCTCCGGGTGCCCACGATCACCTTAGGTACCCCTTAGGAGGTCTCAGGCTGCCACGACATGGTCCCATCACCTCGCCACTTGAGACTTCCTGGAAACTTTTATGTTCCTGTGTTTCCGAACAGGGAGCCAGCTCACCTTGGGCCCTTGGGGTACAGGTCGCAGCACACAGCAAAGTCCTGCTCAGGAAGAAGGGGGGGGCACGACCCACTGCAGCGCCCCCTCAGTCTCTCCTCGGTCAAGAGCTACAAACTGCCCACAAGCCCCAGATCACGAAGCCAGGGTCAAGTGTCTCCCGCAGCCTATTCAGCAACTCTTCCTGAGGCAGAGGTTTTCTTCCCGATCGCAGACAGGTCAAAGCCGCCAGAGGCTCGACCAGTCCACGGCATCTTCAAAGCGCTCCCAGCACCTCTCTGAAAGATACAGAGACCGTTCTCGAAGACATCATCAACATGAAAAAACCCATGTCTTGGGGCTACAGTTCTTCCAGTTATACCCTTCATTGTCTTTGAAGTTTCCTTGTGCTCAGGGGTCCAATACCTTCCCTAAATCAGTCTTGCGTATCTCCCCCCCCCCCCCCAGTGTCACCAAACTTCACTGTTCCATTTCCAATTCTTTGGAAACTAGGCTAACAATACTACACCCAACCTCCCCCATTCTGTCGTATGGGCAGGATGGCTTTTCACCAGGGAAAATGAAATGGAGCATTTTCCACTGTCAGGGCCTAGCACCCACACTGGCACAGGTCCTGCCTTTTACCTACACTGCACCCTGCCTAGGGGTTACACAGGACGTGCTACAGGGGTGCCCCATGTGTATGCAAAAGGGAAAGTAAGGCCTGACAAGTGGCAGCACTTGTCAGAACAACATGCTAATTTAGCACAATGCGCGCAGGCCCTACACTGAAGGCCTGTGTTCCCTCTATGCGCATTTCTTTAGCACTAGCTCTGGTGCACACAGTGCATATCATTTAGGGATCTTGCTAGTAAGGCAAACATACCAATCAGAGACAATCAAACATCACTACAATTTATACAGGAAACATTGCTACTTGCACACTGATTAGCAGTGCAAGTACCTACAGCATCTATCTTCACAGGAAGCAAAGGCAAAAAGTCAGGGGTAATCACGCCAAACTATGCCAGGTCTAACAGGCACCATAAATTCCTAGTTACAATTATATAAAAAATTGGTAAAACCACTTAAAATTCCAAACTATTTTTAAAAAACCATAATAATTATACTAACAATACAAACCCCAAAAATTTATATATAAACTAAAACACATTAAACTAATTAAAAAATAATATTCTTTAACTATAATATTGAAAATGATATTTACAACAGTGATATTCTTAGCAACAATATTACTTACCAGAAAAAACATTAGAATTTACAACTATATTCCTGCATCACGATATTTTTGTATAACGATTTATTTTTTTCGATCTGTTTCCCAATATTTACAACTTGATATTTTATCACCTTCGAGGAGATTTCTCAAATAAAGGTACCCCATAAACACACTTTGAAGGTCCAGGAGCCAGGGGGATCAAAGCAAATGCAAATGTTTTATGAACAATGCTCCTGTCGGACCTATATCTCATTATCTAATGGCCTGTGCAGGGCTCACATAGGGCTGTCCCATAGAAATCAATCATGCCATACCTGACTATACAAACATCTATTAATTGGTATTCATCTTTTTTCTTTTTATACATTTCCACGTGTTGAGTTGTGTTCTAACCACTTTGCTGGGTGTTTGTGTGATGAGCCTGTGCAATATTCAAGAAATATTTTCGCGTCTTGATGCCATTGTGAGCCATCACTTGCTTACAATTTTGCGAGTAACACTGAAAAATATACTGACGAATATGAGAAATTACATCCAGTAAGTGTTCCGTGGGAGAAAACACTGCCAGTTAGTGCCCGTTAGGTTTAGATAAACAAAAACGATTTAAAGGACTAAATACATTTACCGTGAAAAATAAAAAATTATAAGGGCAAAAACCCCAATATACTTAAGGAGAAGAAAAATTACTAACCAGAAGGGAATTCGTTATTTAAGGTAATTAAACATCTGAATACAATAGGCACTAATTTGTCAGGGGAATTTATGTTAGAGTTATTAGAATAAACAATAAAAAAATCCTTGCCTCCCCATTGATTCAAACAAGGCAAATCAGTTTATATAAGTACATTAGTGTAACAAGTATAAACTCACCACTGCAGATGTTTCCACAAATTATCCTTATTTTTGTGGTTTTTTGGAACCTGGTTAGAAATATCTAGACAAGCAAAAGTATCGTTTTTGGCCATCAGCAAACAGAGGCAGCTATTCCATTAATTGCACCCTCTAGTTCTGTGTATTTGTTCTAGCACAATATTTAATGTCTGTTGTGGGAATAATGTATTTTACTGGTCTGGGGTAGCCGGATATACCAGAGAAAAAGAAAAACACACAGACAAAAACATTTTCTCATTTTCGTGGTTCTGTGCGCGAGTTGAAGAAAACGTGTACGATATTTTTATTTTCAATCTCGGCAAATTTGCTTTTAGCATGGACGAGAGATTTCTCCTCATAAGTGGGAGTAGGAGTTCAGTCAGGATGGTTAAGAAATCGATCTTCTTCCAATGATTTTCTATGAAATGGCTTTCCATGGCTCATTGAGTTGCATTTACCAGCCACTCGAGGGGATTAAGAAACAATTGATATGTGAGAGAGGTCAGACCTACAGTGAAGTGAAACGTCACAGTAGTAGAACGTTTAACACAAATACACACGTATCATTATCAACATTATTAATGTCGTTGACGTCATCAAAGTCATTTCACAGCGTTGCTTTCAAAAGAAGGTTGCTTCAGAGTCCCTCACCACTTTCAGGGAAAATGCGAATGTCTAAAACACACTTTTTGATCACAGCTTTAACGCATGCGCCTATCAGGTGCAATGTATGGTGCAGATAGAAGTTCCTGGGTCCTCATTTATGAGGCTGTGCGTCACTTTTACGCCGCCGGTGCGTCACTTTTTGTGACGCACCAGTGGCGTAAAAAATGCGCCTTGTTGCGCCATATTTACAAAGTGACGCATCTAGGTAGTTGCGTCACTTTGTAAACCCCTGCGCCACATTATACCTGCGCCAGGTATAATGTATGCAAGGGGGGCGTATTGACGCAAAAAAGGGTCATGGAAGTGACGCAGTGAAATCTATGAGATTTCACTGCTCCACTTGTAGGACTCAAATGCATCAAAATCTTACGCCTGCCTCACAGCAGGCGTAAGACTGACGCAGGCCCTTTCACATGGGGCTTGCCCCATATGAAAGGGCACATTGCTGGAGTTGCGTCACTTTTGTGACACACTCCAGCAATGCGTCACTTTTGCGCCTACAGATACGTGACGTATCTGTAACTCCTTGCGACATGATTCGTCATACTGTAAATATGACGCATCATTGGTGTCGCAAGGAGGGTGCAATGAAAAGTGACGCATCGCTGTTTTCACGCAGCAATGCATCACTTTTCATAAATGAGGCCCCTGGTTTGCAGAATCACTTTCATGCCCAAAGATGGAATTTAACACTACTACACGTCTATATGTATGGTTTTCTTGCCACAGACATAATTTTAGGATAAGGTATGTAATTAGTTATATACAGGAATATTAAGCATGATAGGCCATCTCCATACAGCGTCATAATGTTGTCAGTGTTCACAAACGAATACAAGAATTTTTCACTCCCACTTTTTGTACCTCGTCCTAAATTCGTATTCATAGTATTTGGGCAGGATTTCTTTAAAAAAAATTCCTAGGTCAAAAAGGAAGTTAAAGTTGCATCGGAAAATGTACAAGACTACAACACTTGACAAGACAGTTGTGTGCTGCCCACCTTTATTACCTGCTCTGTCAATGCGACGCTGGTGGTGTCTCCCACTAATTTAAGTACTGCCAAAAGTATTCCTGCGTATAGTGGTCCGGTTGGGGGCAAAGTGTAAGTGAATGTGTGTTTTAAAGTAAACTGTGAGACTTAAGTCTTATGCTGCTTATTCACACAACTGATTGAACTGTATGGGTGCAGGCATGCGCGCACATGGAGAGTCATTTGTAACTGATTAAATCCATTTAAAGATGGACGCTAGCCAATACAGTGGCAGGGTGTTTGGAGCATGACGTTTTGGGAGCGGAAGATGGCACCAGGGACTACTAAATTATTAAGAGAGTGGGGTGGATCTAAAGGAGGGGGGGAGAGAGGGGGGCAGGGAGAGGCACACTGATGTTCTGTTATGCAAAGAAATAGCACCAGCATTGAAAGGATACAACGGAAAACATGGTGAGACCGAAATGCTCCTTGGATGGGGAGAATGCAAGAAAAGGAAGGAAAGCCATCGAAGAACGAGCCTAAAGATTTACAAGATAGACTAGAAAAACAATGGATTATGAATTTACTAGGTTATTACGCAGGGCAGTGCAGCAGCTGCAAGTGCTGCTCTGAATGAGAAGGGGAGAGCAGGAGAGCGCCATATTTACAGAAGTATTTATCTCTCCTTCCCTCTCCCTAGCACTGGTGCAGAAATGTGCTGCTGTGCTCTACAGACATACCTTTTTGCAAGGGTGTCTCCGTGAGTCTAACATAGGTTTTTTACTGAAAGAGTCCCCTTCTATGCTTTTAAAATTCACTTACCATCTGTTCTCGGTTCCCCGCGCAGCTGACTTAACGCTGCTGCGGTAGGATACCGATCAATTTCACCCCCTCACGCCACTTTGGCGAGCGCCGAGGCCACGCCCCCTTATTGAGGCCACGCCCCTTCCATCGCGCACAAATAGGCGCTGAGCACAAGCGCCTGCCCAGCCACTCTGAGACCTCCTGAGGCGGAAGCCGGGAGCGCGACCTCAGGGTTTTTTAACATTGAAATTGTTTGTTATTTCCCCTGTGTTCTATGCTTTTAAAATTCACTTACCATCTGTTCTCGGTTCCCCGCGCAGCCGACTTAACGCTGCTGCGGTAGGATACCGATCAATTTCACCCCCTCAAGCCACTTTGGCGAGCGCCGAGGCCACGCCCCCTTATTGAGGCCACGCCCCCTTCCCTCTCCTTGCACATTATAAATCATGTGCTTGCTTCGAGAGCGCAGCGGGCGCGACGATTGCGCGCCGAAGGCGCGCTCAAGGCAAGCCCGTCTGCGCCCGTCCGCGCCCGAACGGGCCCAGGGCCTGGGCCACCCTACTACGTCCGATTACAACAGTATTCATCTGTGCAACTACATGGTCTCCAAGGCCCTTGGCCACTGGATGCCTCTGTGACCAACCATATCAATAGCTTGGGACTGACAGCCCCTACCCCTCCTCTCCTTCTGCCCGCTCTGACCTGTTCCCCCCCATCCCCTGCCCCGTTTCCCCAGCCGGTCCCATAGTCACCCCTCTTTCCATTTACTATCTAAATACGCGCTCCGCAGTCAAGCACTACCACGAACTCTCTGTCTTACTCGATCTCCACAAACCTGATCTACTATTTCTTACGGAGACCTGGTTCAGTGACAGCTCCCTCCCTACCCTATTAGCATCTCTTCCCGCCACCTACTAAGCTCTCCGCGCTGATCGGCCTTCTGGCAGACCGGGCAGGGTCGTCGCCCTGATCGCTCGGAAGGATCTCCCTTTTCAACCTCTTAATTTTCCATCTATTGGTACCTCAGATTTCCTTGTTGTTCGTTCTCTTTCCTTTAAGATACCCCTCACTTGTTTACTTATGTATCGTCCCCCCCAACCCTCTCAAACCTTCCTTGCTGGCTTTCAAGAGCTTGTGGCCACCCTAGCGATTAACAACACCTCCATTATGGTGCTAGGCGACTTTAACTTTTGGCCCTCTGACCCAGCGGAATGTTCCACCTCAAAAGAATTTTCTGAGACTCTACGTTCTCTCAACTTTAGTTCACATGTCCTCTCCCCTACGCACACTCAGGGTCACATTCTCGACCAGATCTGGTCTCTCAACTGTCCCATTGCGTCCCTGTACATCTCCCCCTGCCCCTGGTCTGACCACTCCTTGATTTCTTTTTCGTCACTACTTGGCCCACCCAAACGCTCGCTTCCCAAAAATATCTGGGTACGCTCCTGGGGCCGGGTGGATGTTGCCTCCTTAGCCTCTTCTCTCTCTTCTTCCAGTCCTGACCTATCTGGTCAGTCCATTTCAGAACAAAACAATACCATCAATTCCTGGCTTACATCAGGCTGTGACCCCTTTGCCCCGCTCAGGCGCGTCTCCTCCAGACGTACGAACGATTCCAACCACTGGTTCAACGAGGAACTGAAGGCGTTAAAGCTTACGGTCCGTCACGCCGAACGAGCCTGGAGACGACAATACTGCCCCACCCTCAAAGCCCATTACACCTCCCTTCTGTCACAATACAAAAAAAGCTACCCTGACCTCCAAAACAGACTATTTTTCTTCCAAAGTCCTAGTCACTGAGAATAAGCCTAGAGAAATTTTCTCTATTGTCAACAAATTAGCTTACTCCGACAGAACTACCCTCAAACCTTCCCCGTCACAATCTTTATGCCATTCCTTGAACACCTATTTCCTGGATAAAATCGCAAAAATTGAAGCAAACATCCCTTCCCCTCCTTCTACCTTCCTCAATCCGCCCTGCCCCCCCCTCTGAGACACTTCTTGACTCATTCCCTCTCCTTTCGGAAGAATCCCTTCTCTAGCTTCTCCCACTGGTCAAATCCGGGTCCCCACTTGACCCGTGTCCTGCTCACATTCTCTGTCACATTTTCAGCTACCTCCGCTCACTTTTCTTAACTGCTCCCTTTCTCAGGGCGTTGTTACCCCTACTCTTAAAACTGCTATTATCCTCCCTATTCTTAAAAAGCCTGGCGCGGACCTTTCTGTTCCCGCCAACTATCGCCCTATTTCTCTTCTCCCCTTCCTTGGGAAAGTTCTGGAGCGACACGTGACCAGAGTACTTACCACCTATGTGGAAGAAAAACGAGTCTTAGCCCCCCGCAAGGCCGGATTTCGCCCGGCTCACTCCACCGAGTCAGTAGTGCTATCGGTACTTGACGATCTCAGAGAGGGATTGGACACTAACACTCCCCAGGCCTTGATCCTACTTGACCTGTCCGCCGTCTTCGACATGGTGGATCATTCCATCTTACTTTCCCGTGTCGGGGCGGCAGGCGTCGGTGGCTCGGCCTTGGTCTGGCTGTCCTCCTTCCTAAGCAATCGCACCCAAGCGGTGCGCCTGGGCGACTTCTCGGCCGAACCACGGAAGGTCTTATGCGGGGTCCCTCAGGGCTCCTCCCTTTCCCCATTACTATTCAATTTGTACATAGCCCCCCTTATCTTTGCTCTTCAGCAAAGGGAGGACTACAATTATGCGGATGACCTCCAGCTCATCTTCTCCCTCTCTCAATCATCTGATTCCAAATCCAATTTCCAATCCACCATGCTCTTTATCCGGGACTGGATGAATCTCAATCACCTGGAACTAAACCCTGATAAAACAGAGCTGGTTTTGACAGGTGGTTGCTCCAGTCCCTGGTCCCCCCTTTTTTGGCCCTCCCCCCTTGGTCTCCCTCCATCCCCCTCCTCCTCTGTCAAAACGCTTGGTATCAAACTCAATGACCAACTCACTCTGCAATCCCAGGTGAGCTCGGTGGTCTCTTCCTCTTTTCTTTCTCTCCGCACTATCCGCAAGGTCTCCCGCTTCTATTCCTTCCCCGCCCTAAAACTTATTGTACTAGCTATGGTCGTCTCTCGATTGGATTATGGCAATGCCCTATACCATGGCATGCCAGCCTATAGCATCTGACGACTACAGCTGGTACAGAACCAAGCCGCTCGCTTGGTTCACAATCTGTCCAAATCCCATCACGTCACCCCCCTCCTAAAATCCTTGCACAGGCTCCCTATTCGTGAGCGCTCCCTGTTTAAGGTGGGTTGCCTCACCTTCCAGGCCCTGCTTGACTCCGCTCCTGCTTTTATCTCATCAGCGATCAATGCCTATGCCCCCGCCAGGGAACTCCGCCCTTCCTCTCAACACCTTTTGATAGTTCCCCGCTCTTGCCGTAAAAAATGGGGGGGCTCTAAATTTTCCACATTGGCCCCCATTTTCTGGAACTCTCTCCCACTTCACCTTAGATGCTCTTCCCAATACTCTCTCTTCAGAAAGGGGTTAAAAACCTTTCTGTTTTCCAAAGCTTTCCCCCAATAAACTCCCTCTTGTCACCTTCCGTTTCTGTTTCCCAAGGTCTCGGTATACTGTAGCGCCATGAAACCGCCAGGTGTACGCGCGCTTTAAAAATAATTTAAACTCAAACTCAAACTCAGTAGAAAATACTATACTTAGACCAACTTTAAACCTTTTCCCGTTTTCCCACTTTGTATGTGTTCTGTACAGTGCAGCACACATACAAAGTCGGAAAAGAATGGAGAAATAAAGCATTTCTCCTTTATAGCACCTATTTGAAATGGGCGCAGTTTTTTGCCTCAAAATCCTGTCTACATTTTAAAATAAATAGGGTTTTGCATCAAAAACCTTGAGTGATTGCACGGGAATACCATGAACCACCCATGAAATGCCCCCTTAGCGCTAATTAACATTTGCATTACCTTCAAACGATTTTCCAGCTCAAAACAGATTTTGCTCTGGAAAGACGGACCATGAATATGATTTTATTTTTGTTTGCAGGGAGTAAAATATGAATAACCCAGAGAGATTGAGCTGAATGAACAATGAGGTAAAACGGCTCTAGCTGCTAGAGCTGCGGCATTTTGGAGAGTATAATCTACTGCAAGAATAGTAAGATATTACTTTTATTTTTTGCAGAGTCATTGGTCCTGAGGAGAATTCCTTCCTTTGGAATTCGAAACGCGTCAACAATGTTTTTTTAGGCCAATCAAGTCAAGCTATCATCCTAAGAATTTTTTGAGTTTTCTATTTTTTTGGATGGCCTACTGTAAAGAAAATTTCAAATGTAGCATATTTAGTGTGTACTATTGTTGTTTCGAGAGATTGTTGTTTTTTGGAAATAGATTGTCATAGGCACCCTAGGTTGTAAATAAATTGTGTGTATGAATGGGCGAATGAATGGATAACCAGTTTGAATGTTCCATCACTTGTGAGTCTGAAGGAGAAAATGTTGTGGAAAACGTATGGAGATGGTGATAAGAATGATGTTGGACAAAGTGTGAGAGTCTTTCTTGTGGGGTTTTGTATAAATTTTGGTCTATGTATATTGAATTTTCTAAAGGTCTCACAATTCTATAGTGAAAATTGCATTGTTGATAAATAAATGGATTAAGTCAAACTGAAAGATTGGTTAAGAAGGAGTGGTTTCATTCTGTTTCTTCTTGTCTCCGAGTCATTTTCCCAAAAAAGCAGCAGTATTGGCAATTGTTGTTGTTCATTGTGATATTGGCGTGGCCGTGCTGCGTACTAGCCAAACCCTCTCTTTGATAATTCTTCTGGAAAGTAAATAGGTAAAAAAAAGATTTTGCGTCACTTTTGGGATGCAAACACAGCGTAGAATCCCTAGTAAATATACCCCTTAGTCTATATTGGATGAGATAGGTTTGCTACACAACAAGCAGTGGTTGGGGAAACTTAAGAAACATGTAGATTTCACATGCACACTTTTCATTTTAAATGTAATTCACATTATTAAGGCCATATGTGACATAATTTTAAAATACTATTCAGAATGTGTGCAAGGAGGAGAATATTCTTGAATCTGTCACGGTATCTTACTCAGAATTGAATAATGATAACAGGGTGTGTATCTTTCTCCTGCCTATATTCCTGACGCAGTTCTAGAATGGCATTGAAGCATCAGCGGTAGGAAGTCCTATTTTGGTTATGTACCGCACTATGGGACCGCCCTACATCCTACCCCGCCAGCCACCCATTTCCCACGCCATATTAGTAAGGCGGGGGGGACCCCGGCGGACGGCAAAACCGCCTCCCGGTTTTCCGCCGGTCGACCAGTCGACCGGGCGGAAAAGGGTCTTTATATGGTGGCAGTGTCTGCTAGACACCGCCATCCATATTAGCATGGGAGCAGGAAGCAGCCTTTCCGTGGTGAAAGGCATGCATATTTGCTTTTGGGAGCCTGTTGCATGCCCTCAGGGTATTGGGGGTGCACATGGGGGGTACCAATGGTCCCCCCTGCATTGCCATGGACATGGTGGCAGGCACCTCGCGGTGCCTGTCACCTTGTGCATGACAATGCACACAGTGCATTCCCAGCATTGTGGCGGGCGGTGCTGTGAGCACCGCTCGCCACAATGCTGGGAATGGAGGATGCCACGCCACGGTGGCATCCTAATCGCCGGTGCGGGACCGCCGCACCACTGGTGGCTGGTCCCAGCACCGCAAGGGTGGCGGGCGGACGAACGTTCACCCGCCATCCTAATAGGCCACATGGTTTGTATATTTTACCCTACCTATGAAACCAATATAGCCGAAGGTAAAGCTAATTATATACATTATATGCTTACATGATGAGGTTGAAAGGTTTTGTTTTGGGTCTAAGTTTTATTGGCACATTGGCATACAAAACAGAATGGTACAAACCAATAATTATATATAAACAATAACTCAGAACCCACCACCCCCCATGCGATTGAAAGTTAGGGAATTCCACTACCTCAATGGAAGACCCTCTATGCCATACTTGGTGGTGGATTTAATGATTTAAGTCAGCAATAAAAAGACTTGCAGGACCATGATCTTTTTAAAGATTGAAAGTTTACAGAGCTTGGCTCCCTGTACTCCGAGAGGTCAACCACTGAGCAGAGGATCTGGTGAGACTTCAACGAAGAGTTGTGTACTGCTTTGATAAACTCAAGACAGTATACTCTTATAAAAAAAATAAAAAATAGTTATTGAGCAGAGCATCAAGAGCATTGAAATAACATATGAACAAACAGTATGAATCAACGATGAGTTTAAATATTAATAAAATACATTCATTCATCTTTCCAACCTACGACCGATGGCAAAATAGAAACAGAAAAGCCACTTTAAATAAAGCTATCATATATATCTGTAGCTGAGTAGTGAAAAGATTATAAAGTGTCACAGTGCTAAAGTGCAAGTGTGAAAGTGCAAAACTACTAGCCTAAAGTGGTAGAAGAAGATATTCCTTATTCCTCCAAACATTTAAAAAATTATAGTACAACACCTAGACTCCATTTTCAGGGTAATAGTGCCCCTCTATCTGATTTCCCAAATTACTTAAACATTTCCAGTTCTTATTAAACTTCTTGGAGGCTCCCAACCGGTTCACGTAGGCTTCTTCAAAACCCCGCGTCCATTTCATTTTATGAAACCATTTGTCATAAGTGGGAACTTCCCTAGACCTCCAATTTTGGAGAATTAAGGATCGGACTACCAATGAGGCGATATAGAGAAAAATTTCTTCCTCTGGCAATATCCTCTTTTTAAATACCATATTTAGAGCCGAGAAGATCTCCCCCCAAAAAGGCCCCAATCTAGGACATGTAAAAAAGATATGGAGCCAGCTCCCTTCCCCGTCCTCCTGGCATCGAAAGCATCTATTATCGTCTTCTGGGTACCTTTTATTAAGTGCTTTCGGAGTGAAATATGCCAGCCATCGGGATAAGAAAGCCATTCTTTTAAAATTGGCTGCTCTCAGAGCCTTACTCCCAAACCAACATATAGCTTCCCACTCATTATTAGAAAAGGTACATTGTGTTTCACAGGTCACCCTTTCCGAATGGTTCTCTATCAATGGGAGTTGGCCCTGATCTCATAGCAAACGATACCAATTTCCTACTCCACTTAATTTTTTCCCGAAAAGGACTATCACAAGTTTATTTGGCGTATCAAAAACAAAATCCATTTTTTTTTCAAAAAATGGACGATTTGTAAGTATTAAAAAAAGCTGGCTTCCTCTGATCACTACTCCTTGACAACACCTCCTGCCACGTATTTACCCTATTCTGAATTAAAAAATATCTCAGATCTCCTAGCCCACAGCCCTCCCAATTTTTCCAAGTGGCATGCTTGAATTTGAAAGTCGAGATGCTTGCATTCCCTCAATTTTAAGTAATCCAACCCAGAGGAGCTCATCCCCTTAAAAAAGGATTGAAGTCTGGTGGAGTAGTCCTTCAGCGTCTTATATCTTGTATTTTTTTGTGAAGTTTGGAGGTTTTTAAGAAGATCGGAATCCAGGAACTGGTTTCCTGCAGCATTTTATCCACAAAGAAATTATCTTTTACCCATTAGAGACCATTAAACCAGCTAGTAAATCTAAAAAAGCTGCATCGGTTTGTATGTGCCGTAAAGCCAGCCCTCCATGTTCAATGGTTAATTGTAGTGACGAAGGCTTGACCCTTGGTGTCTTTTTCCCCCAGACACACTACACTGTCTGATCAGAGTTTCCATCTCTTTAAAAAAGACCATATTAATTGTAATGGGTACGTTAATAAAAAGAAAAATGAGTAACGGAAGATGGACATCTTAATAAGAGATACTCATCCCACCGGGGTCAGAGGGAGTAAAAGCCACTGCTCTAACAATTTCTTGATTTTACTTTGCATTCTTACATAGTTCAAATTATATATCTGTTGGTATTGGTTAGTAACATAAATCCCCAAATATCTAATTGGGTCAGGCTTCATGGCTTGCACCGTGAGGTTGTCTGGGAGATAGTTTATATCTGTATTCAGGACGAGAACTTCTGTTTTATTTTGATTTATTTTATATCCCCCAATCAATTTGAATTTACTAAATTCCCTCAGCGCCATTTCCAAATTGGGCACAGGCCCAGAGTATTCTGTCACGTCCACATCAAGCTCCCGATCCTACCAACGAAAAGTTTACGAAGATAGCCAGATGGTGGGCAAACTGCCATCCAGCTCTACCAAAACTAAACAAGAAGCGGCTTTAGTTTCAAAGGTGATTAACCCCAAGACCAGAATAGAAGCAACAAATAGTGATGAGATTCCAAAGATCTTTTTGGAACATTTCCAGCAGCTCTACACCACGGAATATCTGGTGGGGAAGATACTATGAAGGAGTTCTTCGATAATGTAAACCTTCCTAGACTATCTGATTCTCTGATAGACCAGCTAAAATCAGATTTAGATAGTGAAGAGATTTTGGCGACCATTAAATCTACAGCCAGAGCCAAAGCATGTGAAGAGGATGGGTTTCCTAAAGAATTTTATAAGGCTTTCTCAGAAGAATTGACTCCACCTTTGAAAACACTCTTCAATTATATTAAAAATGGAGGCCAGGTTCCCTCGTTTTTCAAAGAGGCAATTGTTGTCTGCTTTGTAAAAAAGAACAATAACCCGAAGGATGTTAATTATTTTAGGACCATTAGCCTCCTCAACTCAGATTATAAGATTTTAAGGAAGGTGTGGGCCCAGCGTTTATTTATCTGCTGCACAGGAAATAATTAATTCACAAAGATCAGGCCGGCTTTATAGCAGGAAGACCTAGGCCAGCAAATACAGAATTTTTAATACAGGCTTTGGACTATTGTAATACTAATTCTACCCCGGCCTGTATTATGATGGTCGATGCAGAAAAAGCAGTCAACCTGGTGAACTGGAGCACTTTAATTTTTGGCCTTGGTAGACTTAGTATTCCTCCCTAGGTTATTTCAATGCTGCGAAACATTTATCAGGGTGCATAGGCACAGGGATAATTATTACAAAATGGGCTGGTACAGTCAAAATTAATTGGGGGATAAGACACGGATATCCGCTCTCCCATTGCTTTTTACCTTTTTTATAGAACCTTTAGACATTAGAATGCAAGAAAATGTAGCAATCGAGGCTCCAATCTTGGGTATGGCCAAATTGAAACTTTTTGCCGACGATATTATTTTATATCTGAAGTCAAGACAGTACACTCATAATGACTGTGCCATGGACACAGTGGTGTGATGCAAAATGATGTGGCCCACCTGCAGAATGTAATGAGCTATCCTGGTGTCTCCCAGATTGCACAGATATTCATTGGTCTTGGGTTCAATGGGGGCCCCTGAATGGTTGGGCCCCCCTACGCTGCAGGGGCCTGCTTGCGAAAATTTAGTGTTTTTCCCAAGCATTTAAGTATTTCCTAATCCATGCCAGTGCACACGTTCAGCAAGACATGTAATGGCATGGCTTAAAGGGTGAGAGGGCCCCCTTCAAAACAAGAAACCCTGGGGGCCCCCTGCACCGTAGAGGCAGAGGGGGCTTCCATTTCACCCCTGCAACTTCAGTAAGCCAGGTCAATGCAAAAGTAAAACAGTCTTCACTGATACTAAACTCACATGTTGTTCACAGAACAAAATAGCTTCTATGATATAAATATCAACATAAATAATATTAACCTAAAAAAAATAGAAAACACAAGTTTTGCCACTGTATACATAAAACACATACCAACAAATATGGAATACAAAAATATCAAAACTCTTTAAATATGGAAAGAAAATGTATAAATGCAAAATATCAAGATTACAATAACCAAATCATTGCTAACATAATTTAAAAATATATATTAATTTATAAAAATTAAATACAAATCGATATAAATAAATAAAACATACACAAAAGCCATAATGCACGTTTACCATATAAGGTAAAAAATTACATAGAATGTTGGAAAACAGGAATTTAGCAGTCTCATTGGTTAACAGAAGTGGGGACATATAGTTCTTCACTGAAGTGAAAAATTAAAAGGAGGATAAATACTTTGCTAATTAACAGACTGGAGTTCGAAAACAGAAATAATTAGTACACATAAAACGTTTCCTTTGAATGATATCAGAAGCATCATGCTCTCTGGATATTACATGTGGGGCTGATGGAGCCATTGTGTGCATTTAAATTAGATTCTCTTCAAATAAATAACCTTATGAAAGAAAAGAAAAAATGCAACCATGATAGGCTATTTGCTAGCATTTTAGATGGTCAATTCTCTTAAACAGGCATAAAGAAGTACTAACAAAATGTATTACATTAAAGGTGGGCGGAGCTCGTGGAGTTGCACTATGCGGAATTCTGCAAAGTTGCATAAAAACTGAGTGGAATTCTGTGGAGTTCTGCTCTGCCCTCCCCTAGCAGTAAGTCGTGATTAGCATCTCACCTACACACGCACACTCATGCAGAAATGCTTGCACAAAATCTCATTGTCCATAGGGGAATCATTTTACAACATTTGTTATTTAGAATATTATCACAATAGTGATCATTAATACATCCATACGAGGAATTCGTTTATAAACACAGGACTATATAAAGGGTTTTTTTATTCAAAAAGCTTTTCAGTATAAATCACAACCTGGCAACGGACATACTACTGGTATTCCTCATTCATTTACCCGTAGTATACAAAACACCTTTTGCTTGAAATTCATATGGAAACCAAAACACCATATTAAGCGAGGTCAAACAGAACATTTCATCTGGTTTGCATTCTGTACTATCAGCATATACATATAAGCAAGGCGATGTTTGTGCGTCAACGTTTTGGTCCCTCGTTGGTCTACAAGATCCCCGAGACCATCTTCAGGACGGCATTGTTGCACCTTCACATTTCTCAAAATACTTCCAACGAATGTCCCAAAAGAGACTTCCCCTCTAGTCTCTTAAATCCAATATGTATGTCTTCAATACGATTTAAACATACAAATACAATCCTTCCACTGACCTCTCCCTCTCCACCGTTCCACTCATCCTCCAAAAGGAACGATCTCCGAGCAGAAGATCATTCTCCTACCTCGCCGCCAAGACATTGAACACCCTCCCCACCCACCTGCGACAGCCCCAGGACCTGCTGAACTTCAGAAGACTTCTCAAGACCTGGCTGTTCGACCAGTAGAGGCACCCCCCCTACCCCCCACCCCTCATTAGAGCCTTGAGACCCTCACGGGTGAGTAGTGCTCGCTATAAATGCTATGATTGATTGATTCAATGGCGGTCCGACCCCCCTTAATGTAATAGGGCAGTTGGGAAGCCACCACCAACGTGCCCCCACAAGTATGGCGGTCCATGGACTGCCAGACTTGTAATTAAGCCCTATGTGTTTTGAATATGTTCACCTCAATATGTCAGTAATAGTCTGGATGTTTACACTTTGTGAAGTAGGAAAGATGTAGTGAGATGGAACGTGATACTCGCGTTATGGTAAGATAAAAATTTATAAGTTGTTGAAGATGAGAACATTGTTGACGATCCATACTCTCATAAATTTGACAAAATTACGACTGTGTTATTTGAAAAAACAAGAAGAATAAAGATTCTCGTAATTCGAAAATAAATGTTCTTATCTGGTTCATCATGGAATTACATCAGTCTTGTTTGAATATTGCTTTACTCCTTTTATGACGCACTGAAGAATCTGGTGCTTCATAATTGGGATAAATTAAGTATGATGATTCACCTTAAATGGTTTCCATGCCCTAAGGACGTGGCATTATTTTTTTGATCTGCCATCCCACAGCGTCATCTTCTTTTGCAAGCCATTTGGGAAACAGTGTTGTCTGGACTACTTGGGAGGGGGCTTAAAGGGAAGTGAACATGTCTGTAATCTATTTAAATAAATGACAGTAGTATTTTCTGAGAGTAGAAATAAGAGTATAGTTATTAATTTGATTTGACTTTCATTTCTGTTTTGATGTGTATTGCGGTGTTATGTGACATTTATGAGTAATATAGTTGCAGTGGTTTTCATAAATTGATCGCATAGATGAGAGATAATTTCATTTGCAGTCATTTCAGTAGCAATAGAAATAAAGTGATTATTTTGATTTGATTTTCATTTCGGTCATCCTGTGTTTTGCTCTGTAATGTAACCTTTGCAGTGGTGTTCATACATTGATGGTTTGGTTCAAAGATCATTTCATTCGGAAATATATGAGGTAAGGGAACATTAATGGTTTGTTTCAGATATGCACAGAAGTTATATTTCTTACTTTTTTCTGATAAACTAAGCCTGGGTTGGTTGTTGCAGTTTTCTATGTATGATTGATGATAAGGAATAACGTACCACAATTGGGTAAATAACAAAGCCATAACAAGGTGCCTTCATCCCTGTGTCTCTATTTGGAACTCCTCTATGGCTTGTGATATCCTTTTATTATTCAGTTGGGGGCCATAATACCTTTTATGATGATGATGATTATTATTAATATTATCATCACTGGTATTACTGAAGCATGATCAATGATTTTCTGCGGCTCACTAGAGTGTAGCTTTTAATCCAGATATTAAACTGATGAATATAAGCAGGTAATCTTAGCGAGTTTGAAGAGACACCATTCGCTGGCAAAGAATGCAACTGTCTCTCTATTACAGAAGAGGGTCAACTTTGCCAGTTGAAGATGATTGAAGTAGACCAGTACCGGATGTTGTAGAATACACTGGTTTATGCTAAAAGGGTTGAACATTAACCTTCAACAATTGTATCTCCAGTTGCCTGGCAAACTTGGAACGTCTTCAGTTTGTGAAAATATTTCAACTTAATGAATGTCACCACAAACAAACCCACATTTACTACGGAAATTACCCGCTCCAGTGTGAGGGATTTCACAACCCAACAAAGAATTCAAATTTGCCATTTTGTTGCTATCTTGTGTCCTATTGTAGAGAGTTATGGTGGTAGTTTGAGGCAGCTTCATACAGCCTTAAGTAGAACCAGCTGTTGTTGACTCTTTCTACCTCTGATACCCTGAAAAAATACGAGCACCTCGGTCAGCTGCTATGGTGTGCAATGTTGCCATGTGGGCAGAGCATTCAGAATCCTTATATAAAGATTAGCTGATGCCTATATCTCTCCCCCTTAATTTTTTTTCTTCTTTAGTTTTTCCTTGCTTTGCTTAAAATGTTGCACACAACATACACCCTGCATTTGATGGCACAGTAGAACTCCCTTGCAATACAACATTCAAATAGACATCAAGACTTACTGTTATTCAAGGAGCATGCCTTCTACTAACAGAACAAACTACTATGTCCTTTGATATGCTATTGGGTTGAATGATGAATCTTCAAAAGGTGTCTATAATGTAAATATGGATTGCAGTAATATCTACATAAAACATGCAAATACCATCATGTAGGACTTGGCCTTTTTGGCTAAAGTTCCCTAAACTTTTTGTTTCCCCCTTGACCGTTTTGCTGACATAGAGTTCCCAATTTAGATGCTTTGGGTACTTGCCACGGCTGATCAGTGTCAAAGTACAAGTGTTTCCCATGTAAAGTGTAATGGTAATTGGTTGCCATGATTGGTATGTTTGCCTTACTAGTAAAGTCCCTAGTGATGAGCACTCTGTGTGCCTGGGCTACTAATGCAAAGGCGGGCGGAGCAGGGAACTCAGGCCTGCAGTGTAGGGCCTGCACACAGTTTGCTAAGTTAGCATGTTGTCCTGACAAGTGCATCCACTTGTTAGGCCTTACTTTCCCTTTTGCATACACAGTGGGCACTCCTGTGGTGGATCCTGGGAAACCCCTTGGGCCGGGCGCAGTGTAGGTAAAAGGCAGGACATATACCGAGGTGCGTGCTATGTCCTGACAGTGAAAAACACTCCATTTAGTTTTCACTGGTAAAAGGCCATCCTGCCCATAGGACAGATTGGGGGAGGCTGGGTAGTGTGTTTTGGTAGCCTAGCTTCCTATAAGTTTAAAATGGAGAGGTGAAGTTTAGTATGTATGAACTCACAGTCTCATAACACATCTTTCTATGAAAGTGGTTTTGTCACTGTGTGTTCAGAGAGTAAGCGAGGAGAAGCCCCGGGAGGTGAAGAAGCCTGGGTTGCTGCTTTAAAACAATTGACCTGTCTCCTACTGAGTGATTAAGGATCCAGACCCCCAGTTTTAAAGGGAGAAAGGTGACACTGGGAGGGAGACACCCAGAACTGGTTTAGGCAGGGGTCAGGGACCCCTGAGCACAACAAACTTCAAAGATATTTAGGGGTATAACTAAGAGAGCTGAGACCCCTGAACATTGGAATGGAATAGAAATGGATTGAGACTGAAAAGACTTGAGCTATTTTTTGGTCAAGAGGAACCTCTGTTAAGGAAAGAAGAACTGAAGAGACTGCTGGGGAAGGGCCAACCCTTGCTGTGTGATCTGGGGCTGCCCTGCAGTTTGCTGTTTTAACCAAGGAAGAGGCTGTTGGGACTGTGCTTGGTTCTCTGGGCTCCCCTGCTTGACGAAGACTGTGCTTTGTGCTGTGTCTTGTTACCCCTAGGGCACAAGGTAAACTGGCTCCCTGTTTTGAAACACAGGAACATAAAAGTTTCCGGAGAAGTTTCAAGTGATGTGGTGGGCACGTGTTGTGGCAGCTTGAGACCCTCGGAAGGTGTGCTCTGTGATCTTGGACACACGGAGGAGAAGTGAGAATTGGACATGCTGGGAGCATGTCGTGGTGCACAGGAGGCATGGGTGAAGAGCACCTGGTCAACGTCTGCATCGACGGTGAAGTGAGTCTCGTACGTGCTGGCTACGTGTTATGGTGCACCGCAGGTGTTAGTGAAGAGTGCCTGGTCAGCGTGTGCACTGAAGCTGAATTGAGACTTGGACGTGCAGGGTGCGGGTCATGGTGCACCACTGGTGCTGCTGAAGAGTTCCTCGTCGGTGTGTGCAGCGGAGGTAGAGTAGGTCTCGGACGCGCAGGGTGCTTGTCGTTGTGCACAGGAGGCATTTGTGAGGAGTGCCTGATCAATGTGTGCATCGGAGGTGGAGTGAGTCTCGGACGTGCAGGGTGCATGTGGTGGTGCACAGGAGGCACTGGTGAGGAGCGAATAATCAACGGGTGCATTGGAGGTGGAGTGAGTCTCGGACGCACAGGGTGTGTGTCGTGGTGCACAGGAGGCGCTCGTGAAGAGCGCCTGTTCATCGAGTGCACCGGAGGTGAAGTGAGGCTCGGACACCGTGAGCGTGTTGTGGTGTGGTCGAAGGCATTGGTGAAGAGCGCCTGGATATCGAGTACCGGAATTGGAGTAAGTCTCAGTGAAGCAGTGTGCATGCTTTTATGCAACCTGGGACTGTGGAGGTGATTGGCAGATCATCGTGTGCACCGGAAGAAAGTGAGTCTCTGCAGCGCGGTGTGCGTGTCTTGGTGCCAACTGAGGCCGCAGGAAGGAGTACCTGGTGAGCATGCACTCGGAGTCGATGTTGAGTCCCATCAGCGTTGTGTGTGTAGCTTTGTGCCAGAAGAGACCCGAAGGGTGCTGTGGTGAATGTGCACCCGGAGTCAAGTAGTCTCAGGGGCATGGGGTACGTGTGCCTTGCGGCTGCCTGAGACCTTCCTAACAGCGTGGCCCAGACCAGCAGCCCCGAAGGAGCTGAGCTGCCAGGCCAAGCGGCTGAGTCCCATTGAGAAAGTTCTTTACGGAAGGCCCAGTTCGCTGAAGAAGGACAGGAGAGTGGGGTGGTGCCCCCATGTAATGTGGATCACTACCTGGGTGGGGTGCGGGCTCAGAGGGACACTCTCTCAGCCTCTCAGTCCTTCTGATGACGTGAGCCTTTGCTTCGGCCCAGATTGGGGCCCGTACTGACGAAAGGAGTGGCAGTACTGGGGCCAGAGTAAGGAGCTATACTTTATGTCATCCTTGATACACATGGGGGGCAACTGTTATCGAAGAGGCTGATTATCAAAATACACATTGCCAATATTGCTGCAAACGAACTGCCGGACTCTCTTATGACACCTGACATTATTTCTGCATAATGAAGTACATGATTGTAGCGCTACGCATAGCATTATTTCTCCATTGCAAAGTACAGGATTGTAGCGGCCCACATTGCATTATTTCTTCATTGCAAAGTATATGATTGTAGTTACGCATTGCATTATACCTTAATTGCAAAGTACATGATTGTAGCTGCCCGCATTGCATTATTTCTTCATTGCAAAGTATGTGATTGGGGTGTGACGCACTGATTATCATTCATTGCGCAGTACATGATTGTAGCGGAACGCATTGCATTATTTCTCCCATTGCAAGGTACCGGAGTGTATTGTTACGCTTTGTATTATTTCTCCTTTGCCCAGCACAGGATTGTATCGTTACGCAGTGCACTATTGTTTGTCCATTGCAATGTGTGTGATTCTAGCATTGGGACCAGCATAGCATTTTGAAAGCAGTGGTTGGGATTTGAACCTACCAGCAAGCCTCATGTGGTCTGATTGTATATCTTTTCATATAAAGTTTATACTCGTTTTTATCAAACTCGTGTGGAGTCCATTTGTGGTGACACCAGGGGGTTGCTGTGGGTGTGGTTGCACATACAGTACACTCGTGTCTTGGAGATAGGCCTAGCTGCTTGTGCCAAGCTACTAAGGGGGTGAGCAGGGCTATCTCTAACGGTGTCCTTACTTGGCCTAATGTTGAGTGCGGAGTCCCGGGTCTCGCATTTGGTGACAGTGGTGCGGGACAGGGACTCCGGCTTCCAACACATCATAATCACTTCAATGAACTGAAATAGCCTTTTATACATCAGTTCAGAATACACTTGTATGCTTTCACTGATCTTCCTCTAGTGACAGGGTAGCACACTGCATACTTGTTATGTTCTGCTAGTCAGATTGCAAGCGATACCTATGTTGAAAACTGCAATAACTACTTTGAAATATGTCTTGCATTATAAAGCTGAAACCTCATATTGTAGTTTATTTGGTCTATACCCATAGCACTTTTTTTGCGTGATGTGTGCATTAAATATGTCCCTCATTCATTTTAGGCCATTGGAGTACACCCTTTTGCATATACGTTATGGGGGGAGCCTAAGCCACCAATCCAACACTAGGTGGTGGATTACACTAAGTGCTCTGGGGCGACTGCTTTCTGTGTGCCCGGCACACTTTGATTTTACAGAAGATCTGCAGACACTTGTGCAACAGATATGGGCTGCCACAATGCATTGCACAGGGCTGTGGACGCATGCAAAAGCAGCATCAAGGGGGTGTACAGACTGGGCAGCACCAAGAGGTGGCTCACAACCAGTGTCCATCAGATGGAAATCTTAGAGCTGGAGACAAGGGGTTCCATGGATCTCTCCCTGACATCACCATGCAGGTGGATGCTGTCAGTCATTGCACCCACCTGAACTCTCTTTTCATCTTTGAAAGGTGTTACCTCATGATCACCTAGAAATAGAAACATAGTCTGGCTTCCTATTACCTCATTATCACCTACAAATAGAAACATTGCCTGGCTTTTTCAAACAGACAGTCCACCTTTTACTGAAGCCAGTCCCAAGGCAGACACACGTTCGTGGCAGTACTAGGGGCTGAACATTAACTATATTAGGGCACACTCGGCAAGTATGGACCCTGCTCACCCATTTAAAGGTGTGCTGCGGCATAGGCTATGCAGTGTGCCCTACACCTAGTACACCCCAGAAGTGTTAACTTCCCTATAATAAGTACTTGCAAGTCAGTTATCCAAGCACTCTATTGTGTGCCAGGTACAGAAAAGGGAACTCTCAAAATGTTCTGGTGCTGCTTGTAGACCCAATGAAAATGTAATGGCAGGGTGTTCATAGACTTCCTATATACTCTTACAGATATGGGTGCAGATGTGCAGTGCAAGGGACCCTTCAAAAACCTCACAGTGAAATGTCTGTTCCTTTAGATCAACTCCTTCAGCAATGTTAGAACTGAGGGTCTCTAGTTGGCAATGGTTTGCACCTTTGTCCAAATAGGGACCCTTGCTTCTAGTCAGGGTGAGGGGGCTACACTCCTTAAATAACCCTTGCTCAACCATGTGGTTGCTTGGCATGAGCAGGTTGGCTTATCTCAGAGGCAGTGTGTAAAGCATTTGTGAACACATACAGTAATACAGTGAAAACACTTCAGATGGACACTACACAGGTTTTATAAAAAATAAGTATTCTTTATATAGATTTAACACAAGACCCAAACCACAAAATTCCATAATACAGTTTTATGAAAATGACTTTTAAGTGATAAAAATAGCTTAGTTCAAAGTTGATGGTAAATGCAACACGTTTCTCACAAAGTACCTTTGGATGCGTAACGCAAGACAAACGAAAGGTTCACAGGGAGAGCGATGTGTGGGTTCCTTGCTTCGGGGGAGGTGAGGCGTCTGTTCCTCAGTGCTTGCGCAAAGTAGGTGATGCGTACCAGAGAGGAGGTGATGTGTCGATCTTGTATTGCGTTCCGGTTATGATGCAACAAGATGGCGCCTCGATGCGACGGGCCGTGCGATGCGACAAGATGGCGTCTTTGATGTGGTGCGACGTCGTGAAGGTGATGCGTGCACGCTCGATGGCCGTCCAGTGACTTGGGAACTTCTGAGCCACGACAGGCCTTGCGACATGCTTCTCTGGTGATGCGACGACGACCCTTGCGGTGGTGATACGCTTCTCCGGTGATGCGATGACAAACAGCTGCGACAGAGACACGCTTCTCTGGTGATGCAATGGTGACCTCTGCGGCGGCGACATGCTTCTCCGGTGATGCGATGGCAGCAGCTGCATCGGTGACACGCTTCCTCTTGTTGCGTCGCGCATCGAGCTCCCAACAATACAGAGGCTTCTGCAGACAGAATTCCCAGCAAGGAAAGTCAGGGGGGAGCTGGTGGTGAAGTCTTGTATCCCTGAGACTTCAGCAGGAGGCAAGCACAATTCAAGCCCTTGGAGATTCTTCTTCAAGTTGATGAAAAATCATTAAAAGTTCCTTCTCCTTTCCTTGGCAAATAAGTAACCACTGCAGGCCAACCCCAGAAAATAGCACAATGGCACAGGGGCAGTCAAATCCTTCAGCCTCCTTGGTTTTTCTCCTTGGCAAAGGTTCGTCTTGATTCCCAGAAGGGATCTAAAGTCTTAGGGTCTGGGCCCCAATATTTAAACTACTAATTTCTTTGTGCTCTGAAGGCAGAGAGTGTCTGTACCTGGCCTAAACCAGTTCTGTCCCCACTGGTGCAGCTTCCTGGCAGGAGGTGGAGACAGCATTGTTGAAAGCAGACCTGCTCTAGGTAGCTGAAAGGAATTCTCCTCCTCCTACTCTCTATTCTATGAGGGCTCAAGGGAGTGAAAGGAAATCTCCACGCCCTACTCTCTATTCAGCCAAGGTCCTATTCAGCCCAGACCTGACTAATCAGACTGCTGGAGCCCAAGCCCTCCTGTCACTCACAAACCAGACATGCAATACACAACGTAGCAGAGGCAGGCTGTATGGTTAGGTAAGAAAATCCCTACTTTCTAAAAGTGGCATTTCCAAACACAGAATGTAATAATCACCTTCACTAAAAGATGTATTTTAACATTCTGAGTTCAGTAATACGAAATACGTTTTTCTACCATGTTCCCTGGGTGAGTTAGGATTTATAAGATGTTATAATCAAACTGCCCATTCTGGCCTATGGGGACAGGTAGCCTTGCAATAGTGAAAAACGAAATTGGCAGCTCACATCGTTGGGCTGTCATCGGGCGTCCTGCGCATAGAGACTTGGATGCGTTACTACAGTGGAACCAATAAAGTTCTTCAAATTGAACCACAATAACATTTACAACATATATGAACAGAAAAGACTGACAAGTGAATATCCTCCCCTTAAAATACTGAGGTCAACTACTGCCCTTTTTTCGTAACTGAACAGACATGACAGCGTCAAAGAATAAGTAAAATCTTTTTTGATCAAGGAGAATATTTTTGGATTACAGAGTCTACTCCAACTGCGGATCCGGATGGATTCTGGTTGTGGATCTAGAGAGGATAATAATATTTGCTAACTAACCTTTCACCCAAAACTGTCTTATATTTTCTGTCCCCTGGTAGCTGAGAGTTTGATGTGGGTATCTGGAAAGGTCCTGAGGAAGATGGTCTAATCATCTTTACTCCACCGAAATGCGCATCGACCTTGTGCTGAGCCTCGTGCTTTGAATTCTAAGATCTATTTCTTCACAGAGGTGCCTTTGTTATACATAAACCCCTACTGTGTACAGATACTGGGTGTATGAAAGTTAGTGTGACAATGTATGAGTTTGTGTGGTTGTGGTATGGTTGTATTTATTGAAGTCAATCCAGGGGTGTTGTTTTCTTTTTCACTTTTTTGAATAAGATTCGTGTTAATCGGAATGGTACCTAATGATCATGTACATTTTCTATGAATTTTGTACAATTTGTTTTTCATGAAGAAAATACATATAAAAAAAGAAATAAGAAAATAAAAATGATAAAAGAAATGAAGTTTTGATATAATAAAAATAATGGAAAATTCCAATTTTGTGTGTCACTGTTGTATATAAATGTTTGAGAAATCTTATATGAACCGAAATGCGCATCGACCTTGTGCTGAGCCTCGTGCTTTGAATTCTAAGATCTATTTCTTCACAGAGGTGCCTTTGTTATACATAAACCCCTACTGTGTACAGATACTGGGTGTATGAAAGTTTGTGTGACAATGTATGAGTTTGTGTGGTTGTGGTATGGTTGTATTTATTGAAGTCAATCCAGGGGTGTTGTTTTCTTTTTCACTTTTTTGAATAAGATTCGTGTTAATCGGAATGGTATCTAATGATCATGTACATTTTCTGTGAATTTTGTACAATTTGTTTTTCATGAAGAAAATACATATAAAAAAAGAAATAAGAAAATAAAAATGATAAAAGAAATGAAGTTTTGATATAATAAAAATAATGGAAAATTCCAATTTTGTGTGTCACTGTTGTATATAAATGTTTGAGAAATCTTATATGAACAATGTTCTAATGTAAAGAATTGATAGGCTACGAGGGAACTTATTTATTGCTGTGTAGAAGAAGTCCAGTCATACACAGTCATGGCTCCCCAGACCTCAGACACAAAACTTGGGGGGGGTCAAGACTCTCCTCAGCAGAGGCCACCAGCAGGGTTTAGTCTGGGTCTATTTACTACAGGTCAGCTAGGCACATTAGGGTAAAGGCCACTAGCAGCTTGTTGGGTCCCTGTAGCCACACAGGAGGTCAGCTGACTGTTGTCATTCAAAAACCAGTTCTGGGGTTAGATCTCCTTCTAGGGGGTTTGTTGCCAGCCTGACCATTAAGAAAAAAGCTGGTGCTCTCCAGGTGTTGCCTGTCATTTACTTGTAACAAGCCAGGTCCTTTGAACGAAGCAAGGCTCCTAGGTCCACCCCCAACTGATCTTCCTGCCAGCAGAAGAGAAACACCTCCCCACACCAAGGAATTGTCCCTGCCCTGGGAGCAGTTTTCACTAAGATCTAAACTTGCCAAACAGAAGCTGGAGAGCTATTATTATTTTAATCTCTACTACAGTTTTCTAGTAAGACAGCGAGGTCCCTCCACAATGAAAACAGCTTGTGGAGCTTGTCACTGTAGGGACATGATGACATTAACTTACTACATGTCACATGTTTTACATGCTATGCACCCTACCTTGTGGGCTATGAATTCTACGTGGGGATGACTGAATATGGGGTGATGGTTTTCCCCTGTCAAAATTGATCAGGCTGCAGCAGTCAAGCTTTAATGGTTGGCCTGAAGCCATGTGTTCCTTTTCAGACAAGTGGATGGTACACAAAGCGCTGCAGTCCACATGTGACATGCACCTTTCTAAGCCATTGGTCTATTTGGTCTATTTTCTGCGCCATATTCTGCACCACCTTAACAGAAAGGTAAATAGGTCAATTTGGAGTTAGCCAATGTAACCTTGTTTTAAGGGTCAAAGGACATGCACTGGGGCCTAGACAGCAGTATCTCCATGCACAGAGTCAAAGACCAACATCATCAGTCTGAAGCAATGGAGATGACCACGTAAAAAGGGTCCACTTTCTCACACTCCTGCTAATCATTATGACCACACTGAAATTCTCAAATGTGCTCACAAATGTAAGCGACATGTGTCCCAAGATTGTGTACATAAACAATATCTTTCATTTTTATGAATACATTTGAAAGGTGTCAATATTGAAAAATTAAACAGTGACATAACAACATTTCCCACTAAAATTGCCATTTGGAGAGCAATTTACCACATGCCTTCTCTGCTTTAACATGTGGTAGATGAGGTTACATCCTCACAGTGCTAGAATCATGAATTTAATGTAATTGGTTGCGTTCATTTCAGAGCACGATAGCCGACCAAGAGAGGATTATGTTTTCCGTTCTAAGGCTTAATGCATTCTTACAGTTAGCTCATTTAGTGCTTCACGCTGGTAGTTACTGCGCTCCTATCACTTTTTAAAGGATTTGGAATTTGTTTACACTGAAAAAGGTATTACTTTAGATTTAAACCTGCCTCGGCTTCAGACACACATGTTTGTGCATCCTCCAAGCAAAGTTACTTGAACTTAGGGATTTCTCTTGCACGGGAATCTTTAGAAAAATAACGACAGACTAAATCCACTAAAAGCAGCATTTATTTGCTCATCTTTGCCATACAGTGACAATGGGGCTATGCGGCAACGCATCATATGAGGAAATAATTGTGCAAAAAGCCCCATGAGAGAGGGACTAGTTCAGAAATCATTGACATCTGAATTCAGTTTATTTACTCACTCCTCTTCTAGAGTGGTGAAACAGGTAGGAATAATGGAGAATAAGGGAAGGGGAAGGGACATTCAAAAATAAATGAGTGAGCTGAAATATGTATTGAAACAGCCAAAAGCCCACGTTTACTTTTAACTTGCCTTTAATATTGTTCCATGTGGGGAGGAGCTACGCGCGCATCCAAGATGGCCGCGTGAGCCCAGGGCTCCCGAGACCCTCGCCACCTCCCGCAATTATCCTGAATATTATCCTGCCAACATCGACGGGCTATTGAAGACGCAACCCAGCTGACATACGAGCTGTTTTCAGAACTCGATTTGGACTCCGGGAACCGGACTTATGTCACTCTGAACCTTTGAGGCCTGCCCCATGGACACCACCGGGCCTCGGGTGGTCTGAGTGCCCAGGCTACAGTTCAACAACAACGGTGACGGAGTCCTGGTTGCTGCCCCGAGTTCACTTTCGGTTTCGGATCTTCACCCTCTCGCATTTCTATCCTGCTGTAATAGCCTGTGTTGCGCCCGGACCCTGGATTTACTGTGGGCCCAAGGCGGCGTGTCGGTGATCTACACCGTGTGCCCGCTGGCTTGCTATCAGTAATATTGGGTGAAACCGCACAAATCATTTTCACCAGATCCAGGACGCTTCCTGGGGGCTGCCGCCCGCTATGGCAGGCAAACCCGACAGCGATAAACGCAAAACCAAGACCCCTCTCCGAGGTGGTCCCGTTCAAACGAACGTCATGGACCGCTACACCCAGCCTAAGGTGTCACCCGGAGGGGCGAATAGAAATCGGGGTGAAGTGACCGAGGACCCCGCCATGTTGGCTGATCTTACACTGGAAGACGTCATGGGTGCCATCACTGGTATGAAGACTTCTATGGACCAACAATATGAGGCCATCGCCCTCAAGCTAGACACAGTGGCCATCAACGTCAATATTATCAGAATGGATTTATCGAAGACCAATGAAAAGGTAAAATCCTTGGACTTAAAGACTTCCAGCCTCACTACGGATGTCGCTGACCTCCAAACGGAGGTACGTACTCTCCGGACCTCTAATGACCTCTTTAATCGTCGACTGGAGGACTTTGAAAGCCGGGCGCGACGCAATAACGTGCGCATCATTGGTGTTCCAGAAAATTCCACGGGCTCTTCCACGGATCTCCTTGTTGAAGACCTCACCCTCACGCATCTCGCTCCTAAAGGCCTCAGCAAATTCTTTGCCGTTGAACGTGCGCATAGAGTTCCGGGTGGTCAACCTAAAACCGGTGCTCCACCGCGCCCAATTATTGCTTGAATCTTCTATTTCAGGGATAGAGACGCTATCCTGCAGGCATCGCGAACTGGTGGCCCGGTGAAGTTTGAGAATACCACTGTGAGCTTCTACCCGGACTTCACGCAATCTGTTCAGAAACAGAGGATGGAGTTCCAAGGAGTGAAGCGGAGACTGTGGGACATGGGACTGAAATATGCAATGCTTTTCCCGACCCGACTACGGATTGAATACGAGGACCGGACATTTTTCTTTGATCGCCCTGACAGAGTGAGTGACTGGCTTGATTCCTTGCCTGAGCGACGAGATCGCATGGAACATTCCGGCGGAGCTGAGGGTGGCCAACCTGATCAGGAATGAGCTGTGCTCCCGAGTTCTTGACACTATTCATTATATGTCACTGTGGTTAGACGTCTCCCGTACTATTAAGTCTTCTGTGTATACCCCGAGGTGGCGGGGGGGTGGGACTCTTTCCTCCTCTGGGTTTCTTTTTGTAGATTAGTTTCATGTTAGGGCGACAGGCACACTGCAAGTTGGGGTGGCTTTTGAGTCTAACGCAGGGGTGCAGGGTGGGGGGCGTTTGTTTCCTGGGACTGTGGGGGGGAGGGTGGGAAGTGTTTGGGGTGTGTTTTAGTTCTTTTCAAGGCAACGTATTGAATTATTATTTGATTTGGGTGCTGCGCTGCGGGTTGGGAGGGCGCTGCTGCCATTTCGAGTGTGGGGGGTAGGGGGGTTGAGACTTCTAAGCTGGAATGTTAATGGATTGGGGGACAGGATGAAACAGGGTGTTTTATTGCAATACTTGAAACGTTTTTCCCCTGATGTAGTGTTATTGCAGGAAACACTTGTCATGCTATGAATAGGCGGGGATATCATCTTGCTGCCCATGCTGGTTTCACCTCCGGTTCCAGGGTGGTGGGTATTCTTGTTCGGAACTCCCTTGCCCTAGAGGTTGACAATGTAATGTGTGACGATAGAGGGCGTTACGCTGCCCTCACTGGTAGGTGGGAGGGGAAGACTATCACGTTGCTTTCTGTCTGCGTCCCACCTGGTTTGCAGTCCTCGACCTTTTCTGATTTGGGGAAGGTGGTTCTGGGACTCCCGGACTGTATGCTGCTTGTGGGCGGTGACTTTAATTCTGTTGTTTCTGGTGTGGAAGACCGCCATCCCCCCCGAGATCTCGTGAGGTCCCAATCATGGTTGAGTGGATTCCTGGAAACTCTGGGCTTGATTGACTGCTGGAGGGTGATGCACCCTGGTCGGACACAGTTTACCTTCCATTCGGGTGCCCATGGCAGCTTGTCTAGGTTGGACTATGTTTTGATGCCGGCAGCACAGGCCTCATTGATAAAAGAGATTAGGCACTTAGCTAGGGGGATTTCGGATCACTCTACCGTATGGCTTCATATGGACATTAATCCGGGCACTGGGGGTCGAGTGGCTCCGATTAACCCCTGGTATCTTCATAACCCTAAGACCCGTGCTGAACTTGTCAAGTCTCTTGATCACTATTTTCTTGAGAATGAGGGATCGGTGTCTTCTTCTGTCTCATTATGGGAAGCATTTAAGACGGTCCTTCGTGGACAGGCCTTATCATTGATTGCTGGTGCTAAAAAGAGCAGAAATGAGGTGGTGGTCCGACTGGAGGCTGATATTATTGAACTGGAAGGAGAGTTGGAGTTGGGGGTCACCCGAGACAAACTTCATGTTCTCGATCTCAAACAGTCTGATTATAGGGCCTTAGTGACTATTGCCGCTAAACTCATGAGTAGGGAGCGACAGGGGCGGCTGTATGATGTAGGGGATAAGGCCGTGAAGTTGATCGCCTGGTTGGATAGAAAAGAGAGAGCGAGTCGAGTTGTTCCGGTGATTGAGAGGCCTGATGGAATGCGTGTGACTGACCCGGTTGAGATAGTCGAGTGCTTCGCTGATCATTTTCGTGAGGTTTATTCACCAGTCTCTGTTAGACCTGAAGAGGACTCTCACCACTTGTTGAGAGATATTTCATTGCCGTGCCTGTCGGACTCTGACAGGGAGCTGCTGGAAGCGCCACTTTCGGTAGATGAGATAGCTACTGCTATACGTTCCCTTCGTTCCGGAAAGGCTATGGGTCCCAATGGTCTTCCCATTGAGTTGTACAAGTTGCGTCCGGATAGGATTGCACCATATCTCCGTGGTATGTTCATGGAATCGAGAGATACTGGCTCCCCCCCTTACGATCAGCGTCTTGCATCGATAGTAGTGATTCACAAGGAGGGAAAGCCAAGGGCTTGTTGTGCGTCCTACAGACCCATTTCGCTTCTTAATGCAGAGCCAAAGATCCTTGCTAAGGTACTAGCTAACCGTCTAATTAATGTGATTAGTGACTTGATCCATCCGGACCAATCCGGATTCATCCCGCGCCGTAACACAGCTCTGAATTTGAGACGCTTACACGGCGCTCTCGCGAGAGCCCCATATCTTCTGGAGTCGGCCATCTTGGTCTCTCTTGACGCCACGATGGCTTTTGACACCGTGGAGTGGCCATATTTGTGGGCCTCTTTGGCGAAATTCGGCTTTGATTCTGGCTTTATTAGCTGGGTGAAACTTCTCTATGAGGCTCCGTTGGCACAGGTAGTGGTCAATGGTCGGGTATCCAGTCCCTTCGCTTTGGGAAGGGGTACTCGGCAAGGCTGTCCGTTGTCTCCCTTCCTCTTTGCACTCGCCTTGGAGCCTCTGGCTGCATGGTTGCGCTGGGAACCATCGATGAGAGGTATACAGTGGACCCCTGAGTTTGAAGATCGCATATCGCTCTATGCGGACGATATTCTGTTGTACCTTACTTCGCCCAAAAAGTCGTTAAACGTGCTGTTTGATGTGTTGATTTCATTCGGACGCAATTCTGGCCTCGTGATCAATTGGTCCAAGTCTTGTATATACGTACTCGCGGGTGGCGCCCCTGCATTGCTGCGTGGTTGTCCAATACAGGTTACACAAGAGGGTTTCAAATATTTGGGGATTTTTATCACTTTGGACCCCGTAGCCAGATATGAACGTAATTTACTCCCTCCACTACAATGGTTGCGTTCTGACGTGGTTGGCTGGCGCGGCCTTCCTCTGTCCCCCCTCGGGCGAGCAACCCTTTTTAAGATGATGTCTCTGCCGCGTTTTTTATACGCGCTCCATAATACGTTTGACGCAATTCCGGCAAAATACTTCCGGGAAGTGGATAGTCTACAAAGACAGCTGATTTGGGATGGGCGTGCCCGTATCGCCCTCCCTAAACTTACTCTTCCCTGGTATGACGGCGGTATTGCTCTTCCCGATATTAGGCGTTACTATTGGGCCTCTCAATTGAGTGCAATTAATCACGGTATGTATGGTCCGGGTTTGGATCCCGCATTTGAGATGGATAGGTGGCTTTTACCGGGAGGGACCTATAATAGGGCGCTATACTCTAGATCTGCAATTCGGACGCTTACTGGTCCTACCAAGATCGCCGTGCAGGTGTGGAATTGTGCGAATGCGGCAATGGGGTGGAGCGGGAGACTGACCCGGGCGACCCCCTTGTACGATTCTTGCAAGCTGGGGAGTTTATGGCGGACAAAAGGCTTTGAGAAATGGGATATGATTGGTATCAGTAGAGTCGGTGATCTCTGGGTTAAGGATAGGATTAAGACTTTTGAGGTCCTGAAGGCAGAATATGACTTGAGTGATCGGGAATTTTTTCGCTATTTACAGGTTCGTCATGCGTTGGGCTCTGTTTTCCCCGTTGGGACCGTTATTCCGGAATCTTCCCCCTTGGAGGATCGGATACTTGATGCCCGATAGCACGATTTCTTTGATTTATAAGAAATTAATTAATGATCGGTCTGACCTGTTAACACATTTAAGGGAGGTCTGGACCAGAGACGGTTTACTATTAGATGACGAGGATTGGCAATCCGCGATTTCCTCACCCAAAGAGGTCGCGATACCGGCCCGTCTTCAACTAGTCCAACTCAAGATTTTGCACCGTGTGTATGTTACTGGCCCGCGACTGATTCGAATGGGTTATTCTGTTGATGGGCTATGTATCCGTGGTTGTGGTCAACTTGCTACTTTCCTTCACATCATTTGGGAATGTCCGGAGGTTGCTGTGTTTTGGACTAGAGTGCATGCTGTCATGAAAAAGGTTACGGGAGTTGAGATACAACCGGAAGCTAGGCGGTGTCTGCTGAATGTATGGGAACCGAATGACTATGACGTGGCTCAGACCCGTTGGGCGACCCTGGCCAAATGATTGCTAAACGAGACATTGCACAATTTTGGGGCGCTCCCCGCCCGCCGGCGGTCTCGGTGTGGAAGGAAAATATGGATTGGTGTATGTTCAGAGAGAAGACAGTGTATGTGGCACGAGGTAGGCCCCAAAAATGGGGGAAAATTTGGAACCAATGGAACTCCTATAGAGGGGATATATGCACACCACCCCTTCCTGATGTACCCGATGGTTCACATTCGCCCTGATCCTGACGTTCCATGACTTGTTTTGATTCATATGTTTTTAAAATCTTTAGACTTTTTCCCCTGATTCTACCCCCCCCAGATCTTTGTTCATTGACTTGCATTGTAATGCTATTGCCTTTTCCTTCCTGCTCCGAAATAGCGCCTGTACTGTAATGTTTTTTTGCCTTGATTGTTTGTTTTCTTTTATAAAATAAAAAGAGTTTAAAAAAAAAAATATTGTTCCATGTTTGAATGAAGATATTTGCCCCATGTTGGTCCCCTGAGTAACATATTTAACCAATGGTATCCAAGGAGGAAGGCATTCCCAAGTAGCTATTGGTTGAGGGGACATCAGAGGGCCTGAGACAATGCATAGGGACCTACCCCACCTTGGCCATTAACTACCTCAGTGCTCCCCTTGGAAAGTTATGTAATTTGGTGTTGCAATCACACAAATGTTTGTTCCGTTGCATGTGTTTCAGGATAATATTTAGGTGAACGGTTACATTACTGACATTTTTGTCCTATTAAAAGGCATTGTGGTTAATGCTTGGTAGTGACGGTTAAAAAAGGAGGCATATAAAAAAGGGTGTGCACAAATTGTAAGTCACAATATAACTAATTCGTTGATGTTTACACATTCTGTTAAGAAATTAGGGCGAGTTGTACAGACTGCTGGTATTTGATGCACCAATGTTTGAGAGAAAATGATTTACTCTCATGGCTATCTAATGAACAATATGGGTAGTTCACAGGAAGCTAAATTCAGGATACAGTTTCAATAAACTCTCAGATATCTCAAAAAGGTCTGTGATGTTGAGTGAAACATGTATTTTCACCAAAAGCTTTCTGTCAGATTATTTATTGGGTTCTTCTGTAGCTTCAGCATATAGTTCTAATGAACAACTTGAGTACTAACATTCTATATTCATGACAAAAATGAGACCCTCCTGAATGCCTTGTTGCTGGAATAGGACCTGTTCACTGTGAAGCCTTTTCTATGGGGCAGGCTAAAGTAGATGACCATTTAGGAATAATACATATTATAACTTCAAAAAAGTAAGGTTTTAATCATTTATTGTGTAACATATTTTAAAGAGCTTAACTGATCAGAGGTATCCCTCCTTTAGACTAGAATCCCAGTACACATCTGTTTTCTCAAGCAATCCATTCTGGCTGTTGCTAATAAATTCTCGTTTGAAAATAGAATTTTGGTAAACAGAGAAAGTGCTTTAGTCTTCCATTTAGTTGCATCGGAGTCGAATTTTAGAAGTGAATTTCTGCTACTACAGGTAGCGAGAAACCTAGAATAAGTTGCTGCTTCGACATTTCTTTTTCTTTTTCCTTCTGCCATTTGTTTTTGTCAGTAGTTGCACGTATCTGCATGAACGTACACTGACTTCAACATAATTTTAGTGTGAATTAGATATAAGGATATGATTAATAACATATTCAAAATATGTGTTTGTTGTCCATAAAAATCTCTCTGTATCCCTTATAAATTACTATTTTCTAAAGGGGTCCTTTGAAATTTATTTTAAAATAAGTAACATTGTAAATCTGACAGTAAAACAAGGCATTTATTTGAAAACTCAGTGAAAACTACAATGGACTGCAACATTTTCACAGTCTGGGAATTTTTAAAATATATAATCCAAGTATATGGAAAATACTTTTTTCGGGGTTGTTTATTTCCGGAACTTGTAGCAGCAGAGATGTGAGTCAGTTTCATATACAGATTCATCTTTCTGCACAGGAAATTGAATGATTCTAAACCTGCCTTCTCCAGCAACATCTCTCCCATTACATGCACATTCTGTGAGCTAGGTAAATACTCTAGTTCTTCATAAGGACTTAGTGACTGTCACAGGATGCTGTTAGAGAAAAAAGGTGTAGTGATATGTGATATGATGCAGTAATGAGGCCCAGCAAGGAGTCTCCTAGGTAGTTACTGACTAGCAACTAATCAAAATCCAGGCCACCCGCAGCTCCCAGACGGCTCCACTGTCTCCCCGCACGCAGTCTCCAACAGCAGGTGCACCCGCCTTCCTGGACGCTCCGCCTGGTGGATCAGCCACAGCGTCCCCCCTTGCAGGCTCTGGGCACCCGCTGCATCCAGGCAAAAATAGCCTCCCCTTATACAGACACTGGACACTCACTCACAAAGCTCCTGGGAACACTTGCATCCACCGGACATCGGGCGTACCCGCCTCGACACTTCTCATTCTTTCCCCGGCATCCTGCCCAGCTTATCACCGCGGTCTGTACCTCCAAACCTGCCATTCCACGTGGCGTGGCGCATCCACCTTGCATCCTAAGACTTAGAATACCGACTTTTCTCTTCACTATTTGAACTCCTCCGTACACCTGAGACCGGGCTGGAATTAATACCGGTTAATAGGGGTCTGCTCTTGATACCCCGCCACATACGATACAGCCCTGAAGAGTTCTAGTGATGAAACACGTGTCGGCTGGTTGTTTGTTGCAATACGGTCGTTGCCTCATTAAATAAACTTGCATACCTAATACTGGTGTTGACCACAGCAATTGTTATTTGTACAAAGACTTCTGCACCATTGTGATATCTCCATTACGTGTGCCCAGGACTGTTCTCAAATGCAGGATTTTAGTTGTCTGATTTACAATTGGCCATACTGTCCAGTACCTACGGCATATGTACCAATATATAAGAGATTCAGATTGAATGGCTGGGAACAAAATCAAAATACACGAAGGATAAGTGTTGGGAGGATTCTACTTGAAACATATGGGTAGATGGTAAAGGCCATTAAGACAATTAATCAGTAAGAGGAGTAACCAGGGCATTCATAAGGTACGGAGGAAGTTATTTAGGGTGTGGTGACTGCAAGACATCTGTCAAAAATTGTTGAATGCCCCATTCATCCTATTCAGAGTGCAAAGCTATTTATGCATATATTATGCATATATTTTGCCGATAAGAGAGACACAAGTTCCATTTTCGGGTATCTGGGATTAAGTTTGGAATCCCCTGAGAAGGATATCATGCCTTGGGAGTTTGAGTTTTGTTGAGCCTCCTGAGCTATTTTGAGCTCCTTTTGTTGAGCTTCATAAGCTATTTTTGAGCAGCCATTAACAGGGCTTACAAATCTAAATGATAACCATATTACTTCTATAATCTAGTTATGGTTGCCCAAGTCGTTACGTAATAGTCTAGACTTAAGGGTCTCATGATCCCTCTTTCCCAAGGCCACAGCCTTTTCTAGGCTTTGGGCTGGTGGCTTTGTAAGATCTGGTTTCAAACAAGTTTTTCATGTAGTTCGTTAAGCAGAATTGTGACCTTCAAGTTGGTGCACAAACGGAGGGTGGTGAAACAAAGTGAGTCTCCCATCTGTAGACTACACTGACCATGGGCAAGTGGCGCTAGTGAGGGAAAGAACAGTGGTGAGCGTACTAGGCTTGTTTGGGAAACATCCTTTACCACGTAACCATTACAACGCGGTATGGTTACATTGTGGTTTTAACAACGCAAGTCGTTACCACGACTTGTACTGGAGGGCGCTCTAGACTAAGGAATAGTGTGAATTACTATTCCAACACCTTCCCTACTGTACGTAGACTGGAGTTGGAATAGTAATTCACACTATTCCTTAGTCCAGTGCCCTACAGTACAAGTCGATGTAACGACTTGCGTTGTTAAAACCGCGATGTAACATGCCGCTTTGTGATGGTACGCGTTGTATCATCACACATCCGGCTGGTTAACCATATCCCCTACAACTCATCGCAGCCAGAACCATCCCTTTCCTCTGCATGCTTGGTTCACATGACTTCACTACTAGGCCCCCACTTCCTCAAAAAACTCTGAAGTACTTTGGTGCAACTGACCTCGTGCTCTGTGCTGCCATCCAGCTTTTAGGAAATTGACTTCTAATGAGTTATAGCTTGTCTTAGTGGAACACATGAGACAGGTGAAAAGTCTCAAACAGAATGTTCTATTTTATCGACAAAGGGATAAGCATTTACTGCAGAGGATCCAGTAAGAGGGCTTTGAGTAATAACCTCCCATCCCCTGGTGAGCTATATGCCACCATGGGACGAGAACGCACCTCCATTGAGCACATGTCCTCAGTGCTCCAAGGACTCGCTCTGATGCTCCCTCCCTTAATCTTACTTGGACGGCAAAGTCACTGTCCTGCTGTAGGTATGAAATAGACTCATAGACCCCAAAGGGGCGAGCCTTCTGCCACTTCCATTGGTGTCAAAGGACTTCAATATTAAAATCTCCCAGAGATGCCTTAAAACTCAGATGGCTCTGTGGGCCCCACTGCATTTGACACCTGATCTCCAGAGGCTCATAGACCTGATGTTGAAGCATCTATTCCACCACCTGGAGGTGTGCGGGCAGACAAAGGAGTGCTGCGTGCTCGCATTCCACGTCACCCCGACTCGCCACTGAGGGAAAGCAGAAACTAGATTGACAAAATAGTAAAAATAATATTCACTGATCCATCTATCTGATCAGTTAATCCATGTATGTTTACAATCCGATCCATCCACTATTCATAGCCATACATCCAGCAAGTGCTCTGAAAGCACTGTAAATTGGTATGCAGAACTTTGAAAAAATTACATAAAAATAAATATTTCTGCTTACACATTCATGCAGCCACTGACATGGAGACCCACAAGTCTCTCAGGGGCATATTACCAACGATTAGCGATATTTATCGCTAACCATGCTTAGCAACGAATTTTTTAACGTTAAGCATCGCCGGAAATTATCGCAGAGATAACTTGCTATTAGCAAGGTTTATCTCAGAAGTGATAAAAATCCTCGCGCTAACTGCCAAATGAGAGATTATCGCTGGAAAACCAACGATAATCTCTCAAAGTTTGGCGTTAGCTTGATGATAGGGGCTCACAAACTTAGCCATGATATCCACCTTCCATAGGATATCATGGCTAAGTCAGGAAAATACCAGGTGTAAAAAAAGCAGTGCTAACTGCGGTTAGCGCAGCTTTTTTTATCACTAACAGGGTTAGCGAAATCCTTGATAATAGGAGAAATGTCGCTTAACAACATTTCTCCTAATATTTTTCTCTGGAACGCCCCCTTTGCATCTCATTAGAGATGCAAGGGGAAGCGTAGAGAAAAGGGGTGCTAACATGCAAATTTGCGTGTTAGCACCCTGTTGCTGATAGGGAGATAATTTTATCTCCACTTTCTTGGCTTTTAAAGCCAAAAAAGCAGAGATAAATCCCTTGATAATATGCCCCTCAGTCTGTTTCGCTCCATGTACTTAAAGGCCTATGCAGGTGCTTCGTGTGCATTTATATCTCTTGATATCTATCTCAGTGTTCAAGCTCTATTCCAAGTGTAATTTTATGTTCTGTACCTCATTCTGCATGCTCTGCGCAAAAGTGAAACATATTGGCGAGCGTCGCATGCCCCGAGAAATTACATCACTCCTGAGCCGCAGAGCATCTGAATGAAATGGTCCTGGTGTACTTCAGCATTCAGTGTAACCTCTATCATCACATCACCTCATCCTTATGTATTGAAGCAAAACGTACAGGTTATCTTTATTCTATAATCACATCTCTTGTCGAAACAAATTCAATCTCACATCTTACTCACCCAACACTGGCATCAGATTTCTGTGCATCTCAAATACATTGTTACCATTAAATACAAATGGGTGTTAGTGATCTCAGGGTCCATGCCATCCATCAGGGGTGTCGTTGAGGTTAGTTTTTAAGAGTTGTTTCCATTGCACTTACTTGTGTGTCCTTGGAAGGTGTAATTGCCACTTCTTTCTGCTTTCTGGTTTTGCTGTTATACAGCTTTACTTCAGTACTGTTTCCCATCTGCTGATTTATGTCGTCTGAGGATGTGTTTATGGTGTATTATTTCTCTGGCTACTGGTTCCTATATTTCCGTGCTCACAAGGTGCTACATTTAATTCCAATCTCATTACCAGCAACCCCCTAGGCTTCTAGACTCTGGTTTGTGGCTCTCTTCTGAAATAGGCAATGTTTAAACAGTGCTATGTAGGCGCTGTCTCCCTGCTCAGTCATATGGAATCTATTTATCTTTTTGAAATTAGCCCTCAGGCCACATGATAATTGTATTACATTAAAATTAATAAATGTTGGAATGCTGAAAACTGATGCATATTCTTGTGTGGCTAGGAGGATTCCTAGCAACTCAAAAAGAGGATGGACGGAATGCTGAAGATTGTCAAACATTCTCCCCCAGTCACACACATGGGTTAAATCCATTGCTTTTCCGCTCACCATGCCACCCCACTTTGGACCCATCCTCATGCTAATCAGTCTTGACCCTGTTCCTCATGGGAACAATCCAGACCAAACTGCCAGGCCAGGTCCTCGATAGATCGGAAAACAAGCATTCCTGGAACGACTTCGGGGGATCACCCCTCATTCGCCAGGCTAGCTTGAATCCAGTAGCAGAGCGAGCACGTAGTTTTGATGGTGTTCTCTTACATGAGCTATTTGCAAAGCCCTTGCCTAGTAGAAGTATTTACGTGATTTATAGTACAACAGCTGCAACCAGGGATAAGGACTACTGGTATCCCCTTTTAAATTGTTTCCAATAGACTGGGCAAACTGGCCCTTCTGAGTTAACTTTTTATCTAAGCATAATTGTACAAGAACAAATAATCATGTATTTGCCCACTGACTGATTGCCTTTCTCCTACCTGTGCTATACAGGATCTCTTCCACTGACTGGCGCGGCACAGTGAGACCGCCATTGCGCTGTGGGACTGCCAATGCCGCCTGAGCCCCAAAGACTCTATCTCCCGGGATTCCGTGCGGCGTGCACGCTGCGCACTGCACCGTCAAGCGCCAGGAGGTGCTCAAAAGGAGGGCCAGGGCTCCCGCGGGGTGGGAGCCCACTGAGTGATTGCCTTTCTCCTACCTGTGCAGTCCGGGATCTCTGCTACTGACCGGCGCGGCACAGTGAGACCGCCATTGCGCTGTGGGACCGCCCTTGCCGCATGAGCCCTAAAGAATCCATATCCCGGCATTCTGTGCGGCGCGCATGCCGCGCAATGCATCGGTAAGCGCCAGGAGGAGCTCAAAATGGGGGCCAGGGCTCCTGCAGTGCTGGACGCGCATGGGCGTGTCTGGGCCAATGGTGGGCCCGTCCGCGCCTGTTAGAGCCAGGAGGAGGCAGGGCTAGAGCAACCCTCTTTCGACAAACTCTCTGTCCCCCAGGACCCAATCAGCCTTGCTTGTTATTTGTAAAGCATTGTAGTTTTGTAGTGCATTTTGAATTTCTCTAAGGTAGTATGAACAAGGCTAATCGCAAGGGGGCAGGAGGCCCAGGGGTTGTGGGCACCCTGGATGCTTTTCTTACACGGGCGGAATCAGTCTTTATTCATGAATTGAGCTCACTGAAAGGAGACTCTCATTAGACCCCTGCAGAGCCTCCTCTGAAGCCCCCTTACCATGTCCACTGCTTTATCCCGACTCAGCAGTTGACTGCATGCCACCTGTGATCTCTGTTATGTTATGTTATTAAAATATTTGTTAAGCGCACTATCACCGATTGGTTTCTTGGCGCTAGAATCAACAGTAACATAAGTGTAGATGATGAGGACGGAATGTTTATTACAGTGTTTGTCTGAAGAGCCAGGTCTTCAAGGCTTTCCGGAAAGAGAGAAGGTCTTGGCAGTTCCGAATCTCCAGAGGGAAGGTATTCCATAAGCAGGGAGCAAGTGTAGCAAACCTGCGGCCTCCAGCGCGCTTAAGTTTAAAGGAAGGCGTTTGGAGGAGGCCCTGATGGAGTGAGCGTAAGTTGCGGAGTGGTATATATCTGGTGATTAATAAGTCGATGAATTTGGGACTTTTACAGTGCAAAGACTTAAATATCATGCACCCAGTTTTAAATGCACAGCGCTGGGTGACTGGAAGCCAATGTAATTTCCTGAGTAGGGGGGTGGCTGCCTGTTGTCTTGGTTGATTCAAGATTAACCTTGCAGCGTAGTTCTGTACCATCTGGAGGCGTTTAGATAGGTAGTTGGGAAGACCTAGATAGATGGCATTCGCATAGTCCAGATGGGACAGAACAGTGGCAAGTACAACCTGGGTGATTGCCTCTGGCGTGAGTAAACGCCGGACCTTTCGGATTTTCTTTAGCTGGAAAAAGCACTTGGAGACTACTTGTCCCACTTGTGCTTTTAATGAGAGGTCGCAGTCCACGATAACTCCAAGCGTTTTAGCCGATGAGGAGGGTGACGGGACTTGACCTAAATCCGAAGACCAATAGTGAGGGCCCCAGTACTTGATGCTGTCCCCGGTAAGGACCAGCTCAGTTTTTCCTGGGTTTAGCTTTAACTGGTTTTGGTCCATCCAAGTTTTTATAAACTTCATGGTTGACTGGAAGTGCAGGATAGAGTTTTCAGTGTTGTCAATAGTGAATAGTAGCTGTAGGTCGTCGGCATAGTTATAAACCCTCACCTGTTTGTCTCTGAGAGTCTGAATCAGAGGGAGTATGTATAGATTAAACAGGTGGGGAGACAGGGAGGAGCCCTGTGGCACTCCACATATAATGGGTTGCCTGGTGCCAGTAAAATCTCCGAGGCGAACAGTCTGCGTGGGGTTTTCCAGAAAGGAACTCAGCCAGGCAGCCGCCGTGCCCCGTATGCCGGCCTGTCTGACACGGTCCGCCAAGATGTTGTGGTCGACCGTGTCAAACGCGGCCGACAGGTCCAGGAGCACCAAGGCCTGTGGGGAGCGTTTGTCCGCACAGTCTTGCAACGTATTCAAGACCGTAGTAACTACGGCCTCTGTGGAGTGTGCTGGTCGGAAGCCGGCCTGATGGGGATCAAAACAGGAGGAATCCTCAAGAAAGTTGGAGAGGCATTTGGCCATATGGGCCTCCAAAACCTTAGCCAAGAAGGGCAATAAGGAAATGGGCCTGTAGTTAGCCTTACAAGCTGGATCGGCCCCGGGTTTCTTCAGAAGCGGTATAACCATGGCCTCTTTAAACGATGAGGGCACTAAACCAGAGATCAACGAGTCATTCAGAAGTGCAAGGGCAGGGGCCGGAAAGGTGGAAAAGCACTCTTTAAAGATGTAGGGAGGTCAGCAGTCTGAGGGAGCGCCGGATTTTACTCTTGTCAGTAGTTCCCCAAACTGGGACTGAGTTATAGGCGGGAACCTACTGAGGGTGCCAGAGCTAGGGTTGATTACCATACCGGTAGTGAGAGGGGACGCCGGTTGAGGTATGCTAGTTTTAATATCAGTTATTTTGTCGCAAAAATAGGTATTGAGTGTATCACAGAGGGACTGGGTGGGAATTATCTTAGGGCGGACATTATCCAGGTTCGTCAGTTCATTTAGGATAGAGAAGATGTCCTTGGATCTGTTAGAGGATTCTAGAATTCGGGACAAAAAGTAAGCTGCCTTTGCAGCGGAGATAGCACTCATGTACTCCTTCCTAGCCTTAGAGTAGTTAATTTTTAGCTGAGGATCGTATTGGCGGCACCATTGGCGTTCTAACTGCCGCAGAGCCAATTTCCTAGATTTCAGGTCCGAAGAGAACCATCTATTGGCATCAGCTCGTCGTGACAATCTGATTTTTTTATAGGGGGCGTGACAATCGCTGGCCGCTTGTAGCCAGCCAGTGAGAGTAGATACTGAGGAATTAATCTCACTCTGGGGGAGGGGGATGGTATTAGCTAGTGACTGTAGAAAGGCAGTTTTATCCATTGCGTTCCAGTTCCTGGCCAATCTGCCAGCGCCTGATGCGGCAGCTCTGGCCGGAGTAATGCATAGTTTGAATTTAAGGATGGAATGGTCTGACCAAAGGCATGGCAGAATGATCGGTGTGGTTACACAAGAGGAGTTAGACCATACCTGGTCTAGGATGTGACCTTTACAGTGGGTAGGGGAAAGCACCTATTGATTAAAGTTTAAGTTGGACAAAAGATCGGTCAGTTCGGCCGATTGTGAACCCTCCAAGGGATCTTTGTGCCAGTAGTTAAAGTCGCCAACTAGGAAGATCCTGGCATGGTCAAGTGCTAGATTAGCAACTTGATCGCTTATGGACATGGGGAATGATGGCATTGAGATGGGGGGTCTATACAAGAGGACACAAGCTATCGTCGTGTGAGCGGTGGCAATTTTTAACACTAAATTGTCTGTGTTGTCTAATACAAGGCAGGTCAAGGAGGTAACAACCAGATTTGAGCGGATAATTGCCGCCACTCCTCCCCCCCCTTTCCCCGTAGTGCGGTCTGCATGGATGATATAATAGTTAGGTGGAAGAGCCGCTATTATATCAGGTATTTAAACAAAAATGGGGTAACCCTGTGTCCCTCAGAACCTGGGTAGTTAATGGTTAATAAAACAAGTGGTTCTGTTGGGTGTGACGCATGAGTAATTCAAACACTACTATTAATGTGGTTGAGGCCCCCCCTCCAATGACAACAGTTTAAAACCTCCCAACTAATGACTCGAGGTCTTATTTACTACTTTCAAGTCTTTTACTTGACTTTTTATTCAATGCAAAAGAATTCTTTTTAGAAAAAGAGAGAGAAGACTGTCCAAATAGAATTTAGTGCAAAAATAGTGACAATAGTGAATAGTGATCAACAAGTGACAAATATATACAAGTGAGATTAGAAGTCTATACAATCAATATATACATATATACACAATTGTTTTTCTGTAGGCCGTGATAATTGGATGTCTAGAGATTCTAGATATTTCTTTCAGTTTTGGAATCCTAGAGATCAGCGGCCAGTTACAGGATGTCGACGTTTCGACCCTTCTGCGCCTAGGTGTAAGGTCGTGGCGGGTCTTTCTCAAGACAAGGTGTATTGCACAACAGTCTGTGGACAAATTAACAGTTCATGTCAGATTGTGGAGGGGGGGGGGGTAGTTTTATTGTATTAAAAGTCGACTGAGTCGACAACATAGCTACTTACCCACAGGTTGTATTGAATCGCCTGTAGAGGTGTTGGCGCAAGGCCAAAAGATCTATAAATGAGAGGGTACAGTAATTACCATCTCATTATCTAAATCATATGTTAAAAACAACCATTTTGCATTGAAGACGGGCCTGTTTTATTTAATGATCAAAGTTGCCCATGGGCGAATATGTCATGGAATGAGCATATCTCTTGTCTCTAAACACGATGGTTAGAAGTTTATGCGACTCGCCGTAATCCCTAATAACGACCCCCCCCCCGTAGCTGGTTGTAAGACCCGCCTAGTCACAAGATCTCGTGGCGTTCTTATTAAATTTAGCAGACACCTCATAATTGAATTTTACGAGGGGGCATAAACTTCTAACCATCGTGTTTAGAGACAAGAGATATGCTCATTCCATGACATATTCGCCCATGGGCAACTTTGATCATTAAATAAAACAGGCCCGTCTTCAATGCAAAATGGTTGTTTTTAACATATGAACTAGATAATGAGATGGTAATTTACTGTACCCTCTCATTTATAGATCTTTTGGCCTTGCGCCAACACCTCTACAGGCGATTCAATACGACCTGTGGGTAAGTAGCTATGTTGTCGACTCAGTCGACTTTTAATACAATAAAACTACCCCCCCCTCCACAATCTGACATGAACTGTTAATTTGTCCACAGACTGTTGTGCAATACACCTTGTCTTGAGAAAGACCCGCCACAACCTTACACCTAGGCGCAGAAGGGTCGAAACATCGACATCCTGTAACTGGCCGCTGATCTCTAGGATTCCAAAACTGAAAGAAATATCTAGAATCTCTAGACATCCAATTATCACGGCCTACAGAAAAACAATTGTGTATATATGTATATATTGATTGTATAGACTTCTAATCTCACTTGTATATATTTGTCACTTGTTGATCACTATTCACTATTGTCAATATTTTTGCACTAAATTCTATTTGGACAGTCTTCTCTCTCTTTTTCTAAAAAGATTTCTTTTGCATTGAATAAAAAGTCAAGTAAAAGACTTGAAAGTAGTAAATAAGACCTCGAGTCATTAGTTGGGAGGTTTTGAACTGTTGTCATTGGAGGGGGGGCCTCAACCACATTAATAGTAGTGTTTGAATTACTCATGCGTCACACCCAACAGAACCACTTGTTTTATTAACCGCTATTATATCAGGGGTGGAGTCAGAGGTTAGCCAGGTTTCAGTAATTAGGAGAATGTCTGGTTTCTCCATATCCAGCAGAAGGAAAATATCCATCTGGTGCTTTACCAGGGAGCGGGTGTTGAGATACAGAATGATAAGCGAGGGGTATAATGGGTCAACCTGTAGCTGATTGAGGGCAGGGGTGGTCAGATGACATCCCTGACTCAGAATGCCAAGATTGCAGAGCCGACTCAGTGTATCCGTTGGAAGTTGGCCCTGGATATTATTTTTATATTCCATCAACTCAGCCCTAGGATAGTAAATTGGACGGGCGGCGAAGCCTGCCCCTAGTCCCGGCAGGTCGCGGACGGGCGCAGACGGGCTTGTCTTTGGCGCGATCTCTCTGTCCCTATCGCCTCAACCAAACAATTCTCCTATGGTAGCTAGTAATGAATCTCCTGATCCCTCTCCTCCCTCAAAGATCCATACATGACACCAAAAAACTGTGCAGAAAAAGGGTGGGGATGCCAAAAACAAAAACGGAAGGCGCGTGGCTTGCCTCAAACTTTACACCAGGCTAGCAAGGTAGCCAAAACAAAAGGGAATTGTCTAGGTAACGAGGGAGGTCCAAAGGTCGCTCGAGCCCCACAGGTGACAGGGATGTGACTAATATAAGACAGGTGTCTAGAGACTTCGAAGATTCCATCTTAGCTAAATTAGAAGAGAAACGTGCAGCCATGCTAGATCCTTTATTAACTAAATTGTCTGATATAGATACTAGATTGTCTAAAATTGAGCAACATCTTTCTTCCCCAGTTTCCACCCAGAGAGAGGGAAAGTTAGGTGGCCCAATCGAACCTAGATTGGCATCAGCACACAGCACAAGAAAATCCATCAATGAGGCAGGAAGTAGCGTTAATATCACAGTGCCAGTCCCTAGTGTAAACTCATGTAGTTCACACACCATTCCTGACAACGCTGCCCATAGTAGGGAACGTTTGGGGCATCATGATTTAGGGACATTGCAGGGTAAACCCAAGGATCTCAGTACATTTCTCAATCTACTGCCAGAAGCCACACCATATACCATCACACTTTCTAATGTGCCAGTTCTTTCTCCAGGTGGCGTTGAACATTTGGCATCGCTTAAGAACAAAGCCCTCCACCTGTTGAATACTAGAACTGGGTTGGGTAACTGGCTATTCCACGAATTCAAAATGATACGTAGAGTTGCATGGGTAGGGAAAACCCCGAAATCCTTTAGTGGAGACCGTGTGGTGTTGAGCTTCGGGTCCCCAGTGCTTGTCCAAATCATCCTAGATTGGGCAGGGTCTAGGTATCTGAGTAGGGATAATATCCATATTTTGCCACTAGGCTTCTTTTATCGTACTATTTTATCGCAAACAACTGGTAGGGCCAGTTCAAGGGATGCAGTTCAGGCACAAGGTCCCTACGATTACGTAGTTCCAACACTCAATAGATTCGAGCTCCTCTCTACTTTGGAGGACATCGACTGACTACGTTCTACTCCGAATTGTAGTATGGCCCCACTGTTAATGGCTGACTCGGGAGAGGGTGACAGGGTTTTAGGCTCTATGACGATAAGAAGCTTACGATCAACCCACACCGGATGGGCCGGAGTATAACAAAACTGTGGGTTCATACAGGATGGGTACGGGAAGGGACCGGGGCATGAGAACTGTAGAAAATCATTTGCATGAAGGGGTTTCTAATCCTGGTGTGACAACCAGAGGATGCCACCAGCCAGGTTATGGAAATACCAACAGTGATGTTGCAGGATTCAAACTTGTTTCTTGGAATATCGCTGGGCTTCTACATAAAACAACTTCTGTAGAATGGTCTACATTCATTGAGGAGGCTGATATAATGTTTTTTCAAGAGACCTGGGCAACCGACCTAGTATTTCGCCTTGGTTATTTAAACTTTTCCAAGGCTGCGGAAAAATAGCAACATAACAGACCCAAAGGGGGACTGACTACCTGAGTTAGACAACGCGACCAGTACACGGTAGAGGAGCTCCATATTAATTGTAGGGACATCCTTGTAATTAGGTTACACAGGGTCAATGTCCCTGATATTCTACTTATAAATGTTTATTCAAGAGGCTTGCAAGGTGGGGAAAGCCTCCCCAACTGTAGCTTGTTTAGATTTGTTTTTATTAGAACACACAGAGGTGATAACAATGTCATAATAGCTGGTGATTGTAACTGTACATTTGAACCCATGGACCTTTACGATATAAATCTAGGCACGGAGGAGGATGCCCAGTGGTCCATTCCCCTGTTAGAACTCTCTGTAATAAAAAATGAACGTGCGCAGCACTCCAATTAAACCTTTTTTGTTTGAATCAAAGGGTTAGGGCTGCCAACAGGAGATCACCCTCTGACAAACTAGGTTCGCATGAAATTAAATGAAATGAAATGAAAAAGACTCTTATATAGCGCATGGCTACTCGGGAGCATCCCAGCGCATAGGAGTGACCAGAAGAGAAAGGGCAGAGTGCGGAGAGCCCAGGCAAGCCTGGGGATCTAGGCCCTAGGGAAAAGCCAGGTTTTTAGCTTTCTTTGAAATGCGAGGAGATTGGGCTCCTGGCGAAAGGACGGGGGCAGAGAGTTCCACAATTTTGCTGCATTATATGAAAAAAGACGGCCGCCAGAGCGGGCCCTATTGATTCTAGGGATCTCTGCAAGGTTCAAATCGTTAGAGCGCAGAGTTCTGGATGCTTTGTGTGGTCTGATCATCTTATCTAGAATGGGGGGGCCTCTGCCATGGAGAGTTTTATGCACCATACAGAGAGTCCTGAAATGGATCCGTTCCTTCACCGGAAGCCAATGGGGAGCATTCAACGCGGGTTTGGCTGAGGAGCGAAGACTGGTGCCCATTAACAGTCTCGCCGCCGAATTCTGGACGACCTGAAGTTGCCAGATCACCGATGTTGGTGCTCCTAGGTAGATCGCGTTACCGTAATCTAACCTACATAGGATTAGGGCCTGGACTAGGATTTTCTTGGCTTTTTCTGGCAATTGAGGAAGGATTTTACGGATCGTCTTCAGTAGCCCAAAGCAAGTGGCTGCTGTTTTTCTTGCTTGAGGTTTAAACGAAAGGTCCACATCGAGCCAAATGCCCAATCTCTTGATCTCAGTCTTGGGGATGGGGCCGGGGCCCATACAGGGGGGCCACAGTATGGAGGTGTCAAATGTGACCTGCCTTCCTAGTAGCATCAGCTCGGTCTTTCCACCATTCAATTTGAGGTGAGACTGGTCCATCCATTTAGCTACTAATTCCAGGCAGCTGCACAGATTCGTGGGGGGGGCTCTGCCTGATTCAAAGAGACCACCAACTGGGTGTTATCAGCGTAGCTTACTAGTTGAATCCCGAAAGGGGCCACTATCTCCGCTAAGGGAGCCATGTACACGTTAAACAGTGTGGGGCTGAGGGAGGAGCCCTGCGGCACCCCACACTGCAACGGTACCGGGGAGGAGCAGCTGTTGTCCGCAAACACCTTAAAAAACATGTCCCTAAGGAAAGATTCGAGCCACGCAAGGGCTTTGCCCGTGACTCCGATGTTATTAAGGCGAGATAGGAGGATACGGTGATTAACCGTATGAAAGGCGGCGCTGAGGTCCAAGAGGATGATGGCCACGCTGCCACCTGCATCCAAGATCCTCCTGGACTCCTCAACCACCCTCAGCAGGGCTGTTTCCATTCCCTGCCCTTTGCGGAACCCTGTTTGGGATGAGTGAAGCAGATTAGATGTTTCTAAAAATGAGGCAAGTTGACTGTTTACAAACTTTTCAGTCAACTTGCTGATGCCAGGGAGAAGGGAAATAGGGCGATAATTGGAAAGGTCGCCAGGGTCAAGGTTAGGTTTCTTTATCAAGGCCTTAACCATGGCCATTTTCCAATCTCGTGGGACCGTACCTGACTCAATCGAGGAGTTGACCAGATTGACAATGGGCTTACTAATGTGAGGCAGGGCTGAGTTTAGGATATTCATCGGCGCAGGATCAAGCGGGGAACCACTCTTTATGGCATTCAGAAGAAGGGGTAGGAGGTCCACACTAAGCGGAGAAAAGATAGAAAGCCGGGGAAGCGCCGATTGAGTATTAGGGAGTGGGGGAGGTTCAACAGAGGATATAGGAGGAAGGGTAAGGAGGATCTTTTGGATTTTTCTAGCGAAGAAATTCGCCAGTTTTCACATCGGGCACCTGTTTCATCTGGGGTGGACGGCGGGTCAGGGGCTTTTAGTAAAGTTTTAACAATTCTGAACATCTCTCTTGGGGCATTAGCGGAGGCCTCAATTTTGTCTGCGTAGCAGATGGATTTGGCGGAATTTAGGGCAGATTTATAGTCCTTTATGGAGGCTCTATATTTACTTTTCTTCTCAGGGTTGAAGTCTTTCTGCCACTGTCTCTCCTCCCGTTTACACTCTTGTTTAAGAGTCCTTCATTCCGTGCTAAACCACGGTTGATTAATGGGGCCCTTCTTTTTAATTATAGATTTTTTTGGGAGCACGATGTCAAGTGACTGCTCTCTCCAATGATTGAATTCACTGTTTGCTATATGTATATCAGAATTGGTGGAGGGTTCAGTCGTCCTCAGAATTTCTACCCAATCGTGGATCTCAAGTTTGGGCCAATGTCTAGCTAATGCTCTATGAAAAGGTTTAGTTGGGCCAGGGCAGGGAACCTTCCAGATAAAAGGGATTACCTTTAGCATTGGGCTGTGCAGCAACCCCAGATTTTTTCCTACTCAATAAAGAGTTCTGGTCCAAACTTGTAGACATGGTGGTCTGTGAAAGACCCGAGAGTGACCACAACCCGCTACTGCTTTCCTTACTACCCATGTCTATATTTTGTGGAGCCAGTTTTGCCCCATGTATGGATTATGTGGATGCCCAACTGACAAACGATACCAGACGTGTCAAATGGGCAAATATGCTTAAAAAGTGTGAGCATATGAAGCAAATGAGTCATTTAGTATTTTATGCTTTAAGTATTCTACAGACTTGCGTAACACAGGGAGAGCTCAACGTTAAAGTTGTGCAGGTCCATGAGGAACTATTTATACAGCTCAAAAGCTTTTTTACTTCCAAAAGCAAAAAACCCATGACCCACTCGGGCTTTAAAGCCGACGCCTGGTATGGCACTTCTTGTCGCCTGGCGTACAGAACCCTACGCAAGCAATTAGGTCAAAAGATAGGGAAGAAATACGTAAGGCTAGGGCAGATTACAAGATAGTGCAATATCGTGCCAAAAGGGACTGGGACGAACAGCATTGGGTGGACCTGCTCAAAGCATGTTCACAGAGAAACATGACCGCATTTTGGCACTTGGTGAGGTGGGGCAGCGGGGCCCCTAACAAGGTCCCTTTGAATTACGTGGAGCCGGATAAGTGGGTCTCACATTTTAAAACCCAGTTTGCATGGGCTGGTGACGTGCATGATTTTTTTGATATGGCACCCCCCGCCTCCACCCTATATTCTACCAAGAAAGAGGTGGAAAATGCACTTTAATTAGTACCAAGAGGCAGGGCACCTGGGCCAGATTGCATCCCCGCTGATCTGTTCCTCAATAATTTACCCAACTGGGCATCATACATTCAACTCCTAGTGAATTCTATTGCTAGTGGAGCACCTATACCAGGAACTTGGGCAGGAGCAGAAATACTTCCCATTTTTTAAAAAAGAGGATCGCACTCTACCAGGGAATTACAGGCCCATAAGCCTTACCAATTGTATACAAAAAGTATCGGCAAGGTTGGTACTAAGTAGAATTCAGACATGGATGGAGGAATGCAACATCCTGTCTCACCTTCAGGCGGAGTTTCGGACATGTACTAGTACCATCGATCAGGTGTTCAGGTTTATCCTTATCTATTGGCATACCGTAGTTTTGAGGGGGAGGCACCATCTATGCAGCCTTTGTCAACCTCAAGTTGGCCTTCGACCTCGTTCCCCGAACCAAGATGTGGCGCACTTTTTTGAAGCTTGGTATGCCATTTGATTTTCTGGCACTTCTGGTCAAGCTACATGCCTCTAACTACGCACAGGTGAGATGGGATGTGCAGGGAAGTACCACCTAAAAGTTTCCTGTAGAGAAGGGGGTTAGACAGGGGTGCTTTCTAGCACCCACCCTCTTCTCTCTATACATAAATGGGGTGGTGAACTATTTTGAGAACTTCCCATCGGATGCGCTGTCATTAGCCGGGCATAGGATCCCGTTACTCATGTTTTCAGACGACACCCTCATCCTCTCCAAGACAAGAAAGGGCCTTCAATGTGCCCTCTTGAGATTCGAGGAGTTTTGTGAGGACCATGCTTTAATTGTCATTGTGGACAAAACAAAATATATGGTGTTTCACAAACATAAGAAGATCGTGGGTAGAGTCGAAATGAAGGGAGGTACTCTGGAACAAACCGAGATTTTTCCTATTTAGGAGTAACTATTGATAAAAAACTAAGCTGGAAGCCCCAAATAGAATTGCTCACAGTTAAGCACGGCCAACTTTCGGGTGCATTGCTCAAGGAGCAGAGATCCTCATATATCAAACCCATTGCTCCTGTATTACAAATCTATCACACCAAAATTAGCAACTCGATCCTATACGGGGCTGAACTGTGGGGATACGCCAATCTGGACTCTTTTGTGTTAGCACAAAATAAATTTCTGCGGTCCCTAACTGGCCTCCCACAGTCCACCCCGTTATTACCCCTATCCTCGGATCTGGGCTGTCATTCTATTAGGGACATGGCACACTATAGGCCAGTAGCATACTGGCGAAGGCTATGGGTGACCCCTGAGCTTTCACACTATGCCCTGGCTTTAAAAGATGTAAGAGAGGTCGATGACACAAATAAAATCCCATGGTTAAGGTGTGTTAGAACTACCCTCTGTGAGATGGGGATGAGCCGTTTATGGACTTGCCCCGCTGACACTGTCTTTCCAACCAAAACAGAGCTTAAGGCAGCATATTGGAACTTGATAATAATGAGGCGGTTTGCAGCCCTTACTGTATCCTCTTTGTCCAGAGACTTCCTCGATTTTAAGCATGAAGGAAAATTCGAGATATACTGGGATCTAATCACCACCCCCCAAAGATATGAAACTGTATCATCAGTTTAGGGTGGGTTCGCTCCCTACCAATGAATTTACCAACAAATGGTGTAGCTTGAACAGCAGTAATTGCCCACATTACCCGGATTCGATTTCAGCGATACACATTTTCTTTGCCTGTCCAGCTTATAATAAACTTAGGTTAAGATGGTTAAACCCCCTATGTTCGTATCTGGGGACCCGTTGCAACACCGAGGCATTTAGGATTCTAAATACATCTTTGGAAGAGTCCACTGTGATCGCCGTTGCAAAGTTTCTGGGATGGGTGTGGGTAATTCGCTGGAAAGAAAGGAGCCTAAGGTAGAAGTTCACGTTCTGTAGTTGTTACTATGCATTTTATTGAATTGATATTGCATGTTAAAAAAAACAACTGTTTTACAGCATGATATAATTTTTTTTTTTTAAGACCAATGGTCCCAAACTTTATTTAACTTCACAGATAAGCCAGTAAGTGTACATACAGTGTCAGAACAACGGGTTATTGCCACAAACAGTACCAAGCAGATTGCACATGTTAACATAGCAGTTATATATGAGTGAAAATAAACAGTTGCTGGTAGAAATGCATTGGTACATAAGTGACTGTGCCAGGGAGTGACTCATGGTGCAGTGCCCGCAGTTCGCAGCACTGCAGAAAGGGCCCAGCGCGTTCAAAAAGAAAAGTCCACAGTCAGTGCATGAAATTGAGTTCCCTGTACAATGCAGCAGAGGATAGAGGCAACAGCATACCTTCCCATGGGTCATGGGTCGCTGGGTGTCCGCTTCCCAGTCCCGGACGTATCTAAGCAGCTCCATGTGAGATATAGACGAGGAGGTGTGGTCGGGCATGATTAGGGGTACAGTATAATCGGCCTCTGTGTCAACCAAAGAGTGAACTGGGAAGTCTAATACAGGGGGGAGGGAAAAACATTCCAAAAAACTGTTGGACTAGCATTCGTGTGTGTGGTAGTGTACCCAGGATCCTAACTGTGTGTGGTGCATCCGATATGGGCCATGCAGGGGCGGGGACAAGTGAGGAGGCGGTGTCGCCGCGGCCGCGAGGCAAGAGGGGGGGGGGCACAGGCGGCAGGAAGGCAAATGCGGCAGGGGATGTCTCCGCCACACATGGTCTCGGTCACCGGGGGGGGGAGGGGGAGGGGGCGTGCGTACAGCATGATATAATGATAGCTGGTATCCCAAGCATTAGCTTTGGTAGGATGATTTTTTTAGAGCTTTTAATATATTTATTGGATAACTTTGTAATTGTACAGTGGTTGTTTCGATAGTAGATGAATTATTTTAATGAGCAAATTGGAAATATTTTATCTTCACCGCTATGTGTATTTTGTATCAACTTTTGTGATTTTTTAAATCGAAATAAAGTTTATGACTGACTGTATTTTGTAAAACCGATTGTTAGCATTGTAACAGAAGTGCATTCTTGTTTTCCGTGCAAGTGTCAAACTCTTTTGAAAGCTTCTTTTTCTATTAGAAGGGGAGTACAACACGGGGAGTGGCTTTTCTCCAACGAGAAATAACAACGACAACCCCAACTTTGTCTATTGGTCCTGTTTGAGGCTGATGCATAAAGAGTCCTACCAGGAGAATGTACATCGCCAGTGCCATGTGGGTACTGTTCATGTCCATACAGTCTGTGGGAAGGCATGGGGTTCCTTTACCAGAAACCTATCTGACCTTGGGACCTCTGTCCCAAACTACCTGGTCCGAATTAAGAACTGGCGAGACGTGCTGATTAGCAGTGGGCAGCTGCCCAGAGGTCGAAAAACTGAAAATATAAACTGCAGCTTCACTCTAGCTGAGGGAAGAACACCAACATTAAGACCAGCTCGTATTCTCAGGGGTGCCTCCAGACAATAGAGCTGGCCAGTACCTCTCGGAGAGTCACAGCTGAGCAGAGGAGTCCAGTGATGTGGACTCAGAGCCCAGAAGACCTGTCTTACCCTCACGAAACACTAGAAGGGTAATTCACCGCGAAACACATATCTTCAAGTGCAGATGGCCTGAGTGGTGCCTCCCACAGCGCAGCACCTGTTAATATTTCTTATCTTTCAGACAGTTTTTGTTGTTCGTGGTCAATAGTAGAGGTTTTCGAGCCTGCGAGATGGTAACCAGGCGGTGGCAGGAGGATTGCAAGCCTTAATTTTACAAATGATGTCCCGGTTACCAGTAGGCCCTGTCGGATGTGGTAATGATGCATGTGAGAGAAAGCTGGCACCGAATTGTTCGGAATTTATCGTTTGCAATTATCATTGCATACTCTGAGATTTTGGGAAATTGCACACAGATAAAGCCTTTGTCCTTGTAAATTCCAGCCGGTTTGACCTGCCGAAATTTAATGAAGGGTGCGATTTTGATTACATCTGGCAACATGAACATCGCCCGATTGTAAATTGGAACCCCTGCTTAAACAGGTATTTGCACAAGGATCATAATTTAACAGGCCACTTCTAATCAGGCCCAAAGTGTTCCTGGTAGAGAACATTGTGTGAACCATCTAACCTATTAATATGACTTCCATTGTATTATACTTGTGTGTTCCGTTGCAGAGTATTCCCCTGCTTACAGCATTCAAATATTGTGAACATTGTATAGTGTTTACTTTAGAAGCCCTGGATTAGTACTGTATTTACTGGATTATCTTTTTATTGTCTATTTACACACTTTGCTTTTGTATTTGCACTGTTTGCTTTCTACTGTTTGATCTTTATTTTTACTGTACATATATTTATATATAGAGATATTAAAAGTGTTTTGGCTTTACAAAAATCTTAATACCCTTGTTGGAATATCATGTTGATCTTGCTAATGTGATGTCTATGTTATACCATACCCTGACTAAACCAACAACACCTTCCATGAGAAAACCTTGACCCCTTATCCCAAGTGCTATTAGGCTTGGAAAGCCATTTTTCTGTCCGTGATTGTGTACCTAGCTTTTTTGCTTAATAGAAACATCAATAATTTCACATTTTAATTTCACTGGTTATTCCCTCCGATAAACAGATTCAGGGAAGGATATGAAAAATATGCATAATGACATAGACTTATGACATGGGCGTAACACAGGCCTCTGCAGCCCAGCAGTGCAGGAAGATACGCACTATTGATGCATGTGAATTAATGGAAAAACAAAACTGAGAAACCACATTGGAGGAAACCAAATCATGAAAAACCAATTTTAAGGAAAGACAGTTTTAAAGAAATACAAATAAATAGAAAATTAAGAAAAACATTTTAAAGAAAAGATAATTTTAAGGATATATCTAAAATCACATGCTTGGGTTAAGATTAGGGGTAATGAGGGTTTTTTGGGTTCAGGGATGGGGGATATTTAGGGGCGATGAGGGTTTTTTTAGGGTTTAGGGATAGGTGGAGTTTAGAAATGATGAAAGGTATTTAGTATTCAGGAATGGGTGGAGTATAGGTTGGTGTGGAGTATTAAGGGTTCATGGGTAGACAGAGTTTATAAGTAGAAAGGGTTTTTAGGGTTCAGTAATGTGGGAGTTTAGGGGTGGCGAAGACTTTAGGGGTCATGACTGGGTGGTGAGGGTTTATTAAGGTTCAGAGATGAGTGGAGTTTAAGGGTGATGGGAGATTTTAAGGGATCTGGCATGGGGTTTAGATGTAGAAAGGGTTTTTACGGTTCAAGAAAAGGTACAGTTTAGTGGTAGTGAGGAGGGTATAGGTTAAGAGATGGGTAGGGTTAAGGAGTGGAATGGGCTTTAAGGGTGTAGGGGTGGGTGGAGTTTAGGGTTAGAAAGGGCTATTGCAGTTCAGGTATAGGTTGAGTTTAGGGATCAGCAATGGGTGTAGTTTATGAGTGGGGAGGCATTGTTAGGGCCACAGATGGATGATCCTTAGGGATGGTGAGGGTTCAGCAGATTATAAGCATCTAAAGTAGTTGTTGCGAATGTAAAATATATAAATCTTGTCCCCTAAAGAAAATTATTGAAATAAATACCTTCAACAAAAATGTTTCTGAAAGTAAGACAAGCAACCATTTAATTTCCAACTTAAAAAATAGGTACACAGAGGCCAATTTCGAAAAAAAGACATTCTATGACTCAGTTTCTATGAAATGGCAAATGCCATTCACCCTGAAAATTTCCATTAAACCATTTGCGTGAAATAGTTTCTCAGTAATGGTATTCCATTAAATCGTTTTTTCTATGAAATCACTGTTATATGGCTGTTAGGTCATTCTCGACATTGCTAAGTTAGCATGAGCTCTGCTGCCAGGATGCTGCTTTTGCGCACGTTACTATGTGACTTTATTTTTCAAGACTGTGCCTTTCACATGAGAACTGTCTGCTTTCTGCATTCTCTGCTGTTCCTGGAGTTTAGTCTGAACACGATGTGCAAGGTCGATAAACATGCCCCTTGTTATTCTGTTCTCGTCAGTCCCTAGCACCTAGACAAAACATGCTAAACACAGCTGCACTGCTGAAGACTCGTGCTTTGATATTACTGGGATGCATGTTGTTCACTAACACTTGGAGAGAGACCTTTCCTCGGAGAAGAGCTATGCTGTTCCTATGATGTAAACCTACCATCTAGGCTTTAAGGTATGGAGTCTGTTGACAAAGGCTGGAGATCTTCCTTTATATATTAAACCTCAACTTACTAAGCGGAGGGTGGTTATGCCTTATAGTCCTTTTCCACAGTCTGTATATGATGACATCCCCCTTTATATTCTATGGTATTGTAACAATGCTAACTGTATTGAGTGTATGCATTTTGCTGCTGGTAGTGGCTCGTATACTACGTTATAGAGCACAATAGTTAAAATAAACATCTAAAACTATACAGTGACTCTGACAATCCTTATTGTGGACAAGTACGAGTGAGTGAGCAAAAGGGTATGTCTTGCTAGCGCGATTCCTGAGAGAGTCAGGAGTGTTGTGTTCTGGGTTGTCTAATCATTTCTAGCTTCGTGATTATGTAGGAGAACAAATTAGACACTATAGCTAGTCGGTTATGGGATTTTGGGTACTAAGGTGGTAGGAAGGTACAACCCCTATACACAGAGGTACTGTTTTCCTGTGCATAGTTCTGTGGATGTGCAGAATCCCCGCAACTTTACATTCAAGCACACACTATATGCTGTTCTCAATAAGTGAATGATCTTATCAAGGATTTCTACCAATTATTTATTTAAATATTGTCCTGAAAAATATCCTAGTCAGAATAACAAATAACACAATATTTAGAGGTAAAAATGCATAGGCAAGTATAGATGTACTATTTTAACTCTAGTAATATCGACCTTCAATCAATCAATCCATCAATCAATCAATCAATCAGGGGGCTTAAAGAGCGATACTCACCCATTCGGGTCTCAAGAAATGGGGGAGACTGCCCCGAGTTATCAGAAAAGCCAGGTTTTAGTGTCTCTTTCTGAAGGTGTGCAGAGTAGGGGAGCGTCTGACGTTGACTGGGAGCTCGTTCCAATCTTTGGCTGCAATGTTGGAGAAAGCTCTTCTGCCCACTCTGGTTCTTCGGATGCACGGGGTTTCTGCTAGGGCGATGTCAATGGAGAGGAGGTTTCTTTTGGGTACGTAGAAGGAGACTCTTTCGTTGAGGCATTTGGGTCTGTTGTTGTGGAGGGATTTGTAAGTGTGGGTGAGTACCTTGAAGGTAACTCTCTTCTCGACGGGGGAGGTCTTGCAGATATTGGGTGATGCGCTCATGTCATGGGATGCCAAGGGTGAGTCTGACAGCGGTGTTCTGGATTGTCTGGAGTTTGTGTAGCAGGGATTTGTTGATTCCAGCATAGAGGGTGTTTCCGTAGTCCAGTCTGCTTGTCATGACTGCATGGGTGACGGTCTTTCTAGCTTTGGGGGGATCCACTTGAAGGTCTTGTTGTGGAGAGTGTTGAAGCAGGTGGTGGCAATGGCGTTGATCTGTTTGGTCTTGGTGAAGGAGAAGTTGAGTATGATGCAGAGGTTCCGTGTGTGGTCCGAAGGGGTGGGGGGATTGCTGAGGGTGGTGGGTCACCAGGAGTTATTCCAAGCTGAGGGGGTGGCCCAAGGACGAGGACTTCTGTCTTCTCCGAGTTGAGTTTTAGACACTGCTGCTCATCCAAGCTGTGACATCTTTCATTCCTTCTTGGAAGGTGGGTCTGGTTGTTTCGGGGTCCTTCGTGAAGGAGAGGTGCCGTCGGCATAGGATATTATGCTGAGTCCATGCTGTCTGACAATGTCGGTGAGGGGGTCCATGAAGATGTTGAAAAGCGTGGGACTGAATGATGATCCTTGGGGTACCCCGCAGTTGGTCTCTGTGGGTTCAGATAGGAAAGGGGGAGTCTGATCCTTTGGGTTCTGACGGCGAGGAAGGAAAAGGGCCAGTCGAGAGAGGTTTACTGTATGCCGTTGTCGTGGAGTCTGGCTGGAAGAGCACGATGGGAGACGGGGTCAAAAGCTGCGGAGAGGTCCAGTAGGATGAGGACTGCAGTGTGGCCTTGGTCGAGGAGTGTGTGGAAGTCATCTGTGGCGGCAAGGAGGGTGGTCTCAGTGCTGTGGTTACTATGGAATCCAGATTGGGACTAGTCGAGGATGGCGTTCTCTTTGATGAACTTTGTCAGCTGGGCTTTGACAATCTTCTCGGTGACTTTGGCTGTGAAGGGAAGGAGAGAGATGGGTCTGTAGTTCTGCAGGTCCGTTGGGTCTGTGGAGGGTTTCTTGAGGAGGGGCTTGACTTCTGCGCGTTTCCAGTCATCAGGGAAAGTGCCGTATTCAAAGGAGGTGTTGATGGTGTATTGTAGCTTGGGCTCTATGGCGGCGGTGACTTTGTGGAAGATGTGCGGTGGAAAGGGGTCTGTGGGTGATCCTGAGTGAGTGCTCTTTATGGTCATGGTGGTATCTTTGATGGTGACCAGGGCCCAGGTGGTGATGGTGGGCTGGCTGTCGTTGCTGGAGGGAGGGGGGGGTTTCTGGAGTCTGTTCACTGAAGTTGTCATAAAGGGCCTTGATTTTCAGGTGGAAGTAGGAGGTGAGCTTGTTGCATAGGTCCTGGGAGGCTGTGACGTCCGTGGCTTGGCTGGGGTTTGGTGATTTGCTAGATGATGCTGAAGAGTTCCTTTGAGTTGCTGGAGTTGGTGAGGATTTTGTTCCGGATTAAATTCCTCTGGGTGGATCTTATGAGTTGGTGGTATTCTGTCATGGCGTTCTTGTAGGTGGTCAGGTCTTCAGTGGTTTTGCTGTTTCTCCATCATTTTTCCAGGCGTCTGCAGGAGCGTCTGGCATCTTCGAGGTCGGTGATAAAACAGGTGGCCTTCAGGGGGCTTGGTTTATCGGTGGTGCAGATGGGTGCAAGCTTGTTTGCGCAGTTGGTGATCCAGCGGTGTAGGTCCTGGGCTGCAGAGCTGACGTCGGTCGAGGCAGGGGGTCATGGATGAGGGTGGAGTTGAGGTGCTCCTCTGTGACCTTGCTCCAGTTCCTTTGTGTAGGGCGTGGAGTGGGTCTGTGAGCTGTGGCGGTGTTGGAAGAGAAGTGTACGCAGTAGTGGTCCATCCAGAGGTGCAGCATGGTGTGGCTGAAGTGGATGTTGTTCCTTCCTGCGAAGATGGCGTTGAGGTTGTGTCCTGCCTTCTGGGTAGGGGTGGTGATGAGCTGTTTCAGTCCAATGTTTACGAGTTGTTCAAGATGGCGGGGGAGTTGGGATCGCTGAGGTTGTTGAGGTGGAAGTGCAGGTCTTTGATGAGCAAGTAGTCCATGGAAGCGATAGCTTGGGCTGCAATGAGGTCAGCGATGGTATTGGTGAATGAAGCTCGAGGCCTGCGGGGTCTTTAGGAATGGGTGCAGTGAAGAGATTTTCCAGGGCTGGTCTGGATCTGGAAGTGAATGTGTTCGGTGGTGGAGTGGGGAGTCGCTCGTGGTCCTCGTGGTACCTTCCTCTGGATCTTGTACACATCAGAAATGGCGGTGGTGGTGGCGATGTTGGGGGAGGAGTAGGCATTTGTCCAGGTTTCTGTGAAGAAGGCGACGTCTGGTGAGAGGATGTCGAGGAGGTCCCAGATCTCTATGGCATGTCTATGCTGTGAGCGCACATTGAGGTGAATACACTTCAGGACTTCAGTGGTGCTGGGGTCTGGCGAGGGTGAGGTGGGGTTGGGGATGCAGAGGGTGGTGAAGGATTGTCAGCAGTGTCGGCAGGAGAACTGGGAAGGTGGTGTTTGGCGTGGACAGGTAGCGTTGGTTTTTCCTCCTGGGGTTGAGGGCATGGAGGGCGGCTGAGTCGTAGCGGTGGGAGGTGGGAGAACCAGGGTCCCTGGCGCTGGGCGCGGTCACGTCGTGGGCTGGTGCAGACAGGCTTGCCTTCGGTGTGTCTTTAAATAGGGAAGAGGGGAGGGAAGCACAGCTGGGAGGTTGGAGTGGGAACCGGCAGGGGGAGAGGCCGCATTGGCAGCAGCAGGGGGAACGAACCAGGCATGGAGGACACAAACAGGAAAAACAGAAAACCGGGCAAAAAGGCACAAAAAAGAAAAAAGCACAATAATAGGACAACAAAGGCACAAAAACAAACACGAACAAGGACAGAACACAATGGGCACAAACACAGAGATAGATAGAGGGCCTCGAACACCTACGAGCAGAGGTGAAGCGAGGTCAGTGGCAAAACAGTGGAGCTGCTGGGGGAGAGAGCAAGTCTCTGACCAGGAGGTCAAAGTTCCTGCTCGCACACCCTCGCAGCGGCCGTCATTAAAAAGGGAAGGGGTAGAGAAGCGCAGCTGGGAGGTGGGGCGGGAACTGGCAGGGGCTGTGGGGGCAGCACTAGCAGGAAAGAACTGGGCACAGAGGACACAAACAGGAAAAACAGAAAACCAGGCAAAAAGGCACAAAGGCACAAAGAGGAAAAAGGCACCATAACAGGACACGAAAGGCACAATAACAAACACTAACAAGGACAGAATAAAATGGGCACAAACACAGAGACAGACAGAGGGCCTCGAACACCTACGAGCAGAGGTGAAGCGGGGTCAGCAGCACTGACACAACAGTGGAGCTGTTGGGCGAGAGAGCAGGTCTCTGACCAGGAGGACCTTGAAGATATGTAGCTTCGTATGTTGATGTGAAGTTGATAATAGGTCATCTATACTTACCATTGCATATTTTCCTTCACAATATTGTGGTAGCTGATATTCTATCTATATTTTGTGCACAATATAATGTAATCGATTACTTTTAAAACCATTGTCTTTAATTGTACGAAAGAAAGGAACATGTTGAATCATATCTGGTGAATTTTGGTGTGTTACTAAAGGAGGTTATTGAAGACATTCCATGGTTACAATTACATTCTTAGCAGATTGTCTGTCACTCCAGCATCAATCAAAATTGATAACAAGAAATGTATATAGGTTTTATTTTTTAAAGTCCCCTACAAGAGTATTTATTATATGACTAATGAGAGTCGATTTATTCTAGTTGCACCCCTAGGATACATGCAAATGAATGAATTGGTGATCTCTTCATCCTTTTACCATCAATACACAAAAGCAACACCATATGTGGCACACATAAAAAAGAAAGGGACTGCGAGAAAGGCCAAGTTTATTTTGATAAGCGCATGCTCATGTGACATATGATGTCGCTACGTTAACAAACACTCAGTGTTGCACCACGAGTAGAGCACACACATTCAGCAGAGTAGATGTGTGCTTAAGCTAGTGAATTCTAATAGCATGTGCTCAGGTTACACAATGCATCAATACGTCAACACATGTTCACTCAGAGAAGCAACCATCACATCACTCAAAAACAAGCTTTGGATGCTTCAGGTAGGCTAATCATGGGTGTGATCCTTTGGCAACGTGAGCAATGAGATGGGAAATGTGAGACAGATCTTTACCTGACACACACTGCATTATGAAGCCCTGATGTACTACAATTAGATTAGAGCCCCCTTGAAACATTTACAAGACACTGTCTCTCAGCTTCTCACACCCTACAGACATTCAACCACAGTATTTCAACAGAAGTTCAAGAGGACAGAAATACGTACATAAGCCATTAGTGAATGCACTTTTGGGATTCTCAAGTCATGATTCAGATGTCTTGACTGTAGCTTAAGAGCTACATATTCTGTCAGTCACCTCTTACACTTTGGTTTCTTGCTGGGGATGTTGGTGGCATGTGCTCATTTAAAATTATTCTAGTAGAAGACACCACCTCTTGACCTGAAGTGGTAGAGACATCTATGTCTACACCAATGACTAACTTTACACTCGGAAATGGTGAATAGCAAAAAATAGTACAGCTACTCTACACTGCAGGAGTAAATTTACTAATGAGTAAATCTAAACAGGTATATTTATTTTGTTGGTGAATTGGTGCCAGATACATTGAGGGCCTTATTTATGAGAAGGGTTGCATTGCTGCGGCAAAGCAGAGATGCAACACTTCTCAGTGAGCCCTCCTTGCGACACCATTGATGCGTCATATTTACTGTATGACGCATCATGTCGCAAGTAATGACAGATATGTCAGTATTACTGACGTATCTGTTGGCCCAAAAACTGACGCATTGCTGGAGTTGTGTCAGAAGCGTGATGCAACTCCAGCAATGCAAGGGGAGGACTATGATTATACGCAGGGGTTTCCTAGAAGTGGCACACTGAAATCTTATAGATTTCAATGCACCACTTCTACGAGGGTTTGATGCGGGGGAATGCCCACCCTGCATACATTATACCTGATGCATGTATAATGTAGCGCAGGGCTTTACGAAGTGATGCATCTGCTTAGATGCATCACTTTGTAAATATGGAGCAACGTGGCGCATTATTTTCGCCACTGCAGCACCACAAAAAGTGACACAACAGCTACGTAAATGTGACGCAAGGGCTCATAAATAAGCCCCTGAATCTTCTAGTCTCCAATTCCTTCTCCTGACTTCATCTCAATATGAAAGCAGTGGTGATAAACACATTGATGTATACACTTTAAGACCCAAGAACTGGTTTCCCGTATAGATTAGACCTCTGTTAACCCTACTCTCATAAAAGGTAACAAATCCTTCAAATTTACCAGGGTAGCATACACGTACCTGTCAATATACTATTTCTTCATGCTATTCTGGTTTTCAATATTGAGTCATTGATTGGGGGCATAATTATATATTTTTTACTCAAGATTCTTTTTCATTAATGTTAAAGGTACAACAACCATTTCAAGAATAAGGAGCAGACATCATACAAAATGAAACATACCAGTGTCAGTCCATACTCCATACCCGTCCACATTTTCTTCCTGCAGCACAGCACAACTCTATTTATTCACCTCAGAGTTCTCCTCCCTTCCCGCAGAATGACCTATTAATGGGTGATGAATTCAGGGAGACATCTAGTTTGTATTAACAATCTCCAGCTTCATCACATAACTCCCTCCTGCGGTGCTATCTATTTGTATATTTCTGTGGTTGCCCCCTTGCCTTATACACTGTCTCCTCCCTCCACCATCCCCCACCATTACATATTTTCAGCCCATTGTGTAATTGGTGGGGTGGTCCCCAGTCCCTAGAGTCTTACCATATCTTGTCTAGCCACCGGGGTTACCAGATTACAGAATATCTGACTATATCTGGAGAGGGTCAATCTTACCACATGCTCAATAATGTTAATTGCAGGCGAATTTCAAATTTCTCACCCGTAAAACTCTCCATCCGGTAATTAATCCCCTGCCAAAAGTGATGAATTCTTGGGTATCCAACAAAGTATCTGGGTACTTAAAACTCCAGGTCTCCAGTAGGTCAAATTGGAGCTGGAGCTTCTCAAAGGCTATCATTCTCCTGACACTCCATACATCTCAAAGTTTAGATATTTCCAAGACATCCCACTGTTTAAAACCTTCCAGACTGATAGACTGGGCAGCAATTTAAGGCCCCAATGTGGAGTCTCCATAAGAGCCTACCCATCCATTCCAGGGCTCAATTTACTATCTGCCATGTTCTATTAACTATCGTGTTGTGAGTTTGCTTCCTTGTGTGGGCCCTCCTACTATACAGTGCCCTCTGTGTTTTCCATTCTACAGTATTGTCCTAAGCACACTATCTAATTCGATTTGAATACTTTATTTTGGTCATAGACCATAAATATCACAGATCAGTAATGCAATACATAAGCCCACCTATTGTAAAATTATTTAAAAAACAAGTTTTTAAAATACGCTTGTACACTCACATGAAAAACAGCACAACAGCTACCATGAGGGTCAATACAATTATATGTTAAAATGTTAGTCAAAATAATATTATGTAATATAAAAGATACTCACAACTTCAGAATGACACATAAGATATACACACAATCTAAGATATGTCAGACTTCACAGAGCAAACGGTATTAGATGCCCAGGCCAACACAAGTGGAAATACAAAAAAACATATAAAGTAAATGCCTCATTGAGGATTCCTGGTATCTGTCTGCTTCTCCTTAAGTTAGATGTATCTGGTGGTTAATACAATTAGTTGTTAAAATGTTAGTTAAAATAATATTATGTAAGATAAAAGAGACTCACAACTTCAGAATGACACATAAGATCTACACACAATCTAAGATATGTCAGACTTCACAGAGCAAAGGGTATTAGATGCCCAGGCCAACATAAGCGGAACTACAAAAACATATAAAGTAAATGCCTCATTGAAGATTGTTAGTATCTGTCTGCTTCTCCATAAGTTAGGTGTATCTGGTATCTAGCAGACCCAATTCTGACGTGTCGACAAGTTGAGGCTGTTCTTGATCAGTAAGGACAAAGGGCAATCAAATTTTAGACCAAATCAGCCAGATGCTCTCCCGAAACTTGGCGATTGAGAAAACAATTAATGAAGTAGTGTTGATCCTGCAGATTTTCAGAGCAGCCCTGTACTGACTCCTAGTAAGTGGCATAATGGGACAATGAAACACTTAAGCTGCTTGGTATAATTGGGGCACAAAAGCAGCAGATGATCATCAGTTTCGTCATACCCTCTACATGCTGGAAAAAGTTTGCTGTTCCCCAGGCGACCCTACCATTTGGCTGTCAAGGAGGCTAAGGGGAGGGTGCCCAGCCTAAACCTTATATAGAGGGCATTGGTAAAGGGTGGATCTATCTTGTCTATGTAAGCCTCAAGGATGGATGATACGATCAGTAAGACACCCCAGATCTTGGGAGTTAGTCAACTTTGTCTCCTCATGTTCCCAATAAAAGGACTTCAACTTTTTGGCAGAAGATGGTTTAATGGTAGTTGTTTCTAACCAGTTCTCTAGCAGGCTGAAGAAATAAAGAGTCTGCTTCACATGATTCAACCATGGTAGAATCACCACTCTTTTTTGCCTGTCTAGTATATCTCTTTTATCTGCCATGTAATAGCAAATTTCCAACCAGTTTAGTATGGGTTTGAGGCGTACTAGGGCGAGATGGACCAAATGCCTTGATCTTGTTTAAAAACCGATGGGGTACTTTGGGGTAGTTCAAGAGCCGCCCTCAGGAATTTATTTTCAGCAAACCCCAGTGCATCTATGATACTGTGGCCCCAAAGTTCTGCACTGAAGACTTTGGCTGCTACTGCTTTGGCTCTCCAGACGTCTAAGAGTGGAGAAACTGGATGTAAGGATGACTTACTTGCAAACCTTAGGATGGTGGCTGCGATTTGTCCAGGGTAATCATTCTTTTTCTAAGTTGGCTTACCCAAGAATTGGAATTCCAAGTTAATCAAAGTTGAGTACTCTTTCAAGCATCTTCCACTCTAGTGTTAGTACCCCTCTAAATCCCCTATGTGGGTGTATAGCCATGAACTTCATTGAACTTCATTGTTCATTGATAGTCAGACCAGAATTAGAACAGAATGATTTAAACCTTAGAAGGAGAGTCTTGATGCCTTTCAGAGTTTTTGATATCATCTGAGAACAATATTGCTAGAATACCAGGGAATGATTGTCACAGTCCATAAGGTATTCTACACAGACATTTATAAAGAGGAGAAACTGTGATCAGTGGTTTCCCAATTTACTTCTCAGCAGATCTGTGCAACATTATCACAGTGAAGTTGAATTATGATATCAAGAAGAGGGACAGGGAGCCCTAGCTCTCTAAGGCACACCAAATGTTATTCCCAGGGACCATGTCAAAAGCCCCTTTGAGGTTGACAAAAACGATATATAAACGACCACTATTTATATCAATATCTTTCCACCTAATGAGTTGAAACCTAAAAACCTGGTCAACTGTACTGGTTTTGGAACTAAATACAGCCTGAAACTGAGAGAGAATCTCTTTAGCATCGATCCAGGTTAATAGATGATCTAAAATTAAGTTACAAAATATTTTCTGGTATGAATCAATGAGGCTAATAGGCCGGGTCAGATTTTAGATCTTTCCTGAAAATGGGGATAATCACTGCACCTTTCCCGGTGGCAGGGATTTCGGCACCCGCCATTATAGAATAGGCTACATAATTAAGGTAAGGGGCCCAGTTGACTGGCTTTAAAGTAAATAGGTCTACTGGAATTCTGTTACCCTGGAGCCTTGCCGGACCTCTAAGAGCAAAAAGCAGAATATTTTTGTGCCACAGTAAAAAAAAAACTACAGTGCTGTTTTGAACATGGTTTTGGGGGGGGCAGACTAGATGGTAGAGATGGAACGGTTCCTGACTTCACTAAGTCTGGGGAATGTGAAAGAGAGAATCATAGGTTCACTGTAGAGAGTTTGAAAAACACCCAATCATGTGGGTGAATGTTTGATTCTGGCCTCATTTTAGTTAAGTTGGCACCATGCGATATCATGTGCCAGAAGGGTGCCTGGATACCATATCGCGCAACTATCAAGATTTCATTCCAGATAGCTGTATTCCACGTAAATTGTGCATTCTTTAAGACAGATTTGTGAGAAGCTGTGGCACACTGGATATTTTAGTAGGAGTCATCTTTAATGGTGTTATTTATATGCCTCTTCACCACCCTGCAACCCTTATTATACCACGTGGGGTCTGCGGCCCGGGGGCACACTCCTAATGGGAGGAGGTTTGATGGAAAACTGTGATTTCAATTCCTCTAACCACTTGACATGGACGTCCATTATTTTATGAGGTGCGGTATTGGGCTCCTAGGGAGAGCAAGACCAGGACAAAATACTGGTATAATTGGGAGTGGACACCCTCATTGTTCACCACACACTCCCACCTAACCTTACTCCGGGTCTTATTAATCATTAGGTCTTCATGGGGCAGACATTGATTCCAAGCTATACTATCTAGATTGCCCCAAAGAATAAGGGGCAGTGGGAAATATTCATTCAATTTGAGGCAGAACTTTCACATCAAGTATGTTTTTTGCAAGAACAAAGGTCTACGAGAATGTAATCAATATGACTTTGGCAAGAGTTCCTTCCAAAGGTGGGGTGACTCGCTACATCTGACTTTGTTCTACTATTGCTGGATCTCAAATGGTGACACTCACAGAGGTCCAGAAACTGCAAGGCTACCTTTGGGAAGGTTGTAAAATAGGGAAATGCAATTTGTGGTACACCCCAGTGTAGGTCTTGCTCACCTACAATTTACCTTAGTAAGGCTGAGGGTTCAAAACACACATTGAAATCCCTACCCATAATTACAGTGACCTCCTACCTGGCCTTGGCAATGGTGTCTCTTAGGAAGTGTAGACTCAACAGTCTTCGATACACTGCTGCTATAAACATTTAGAAGAAGTTATTTTACTCTGTTCCATGAGAGAACTTCCAGTCCAAGTAAATCAGGAGAGTTAATGGGTAGCTGACTTACATGGCAGGCTAAGGAGGACTTGAGCCATACAGCAAGGCCACCAGAGTTTCTAGCATCATGGGACTTATGGGCTTGGACATGAAAATTCCTACAGCTTTGCCCATGTGAAGGATTGATTTCCCAAGTTTCCTGAAACATAAATAATAATAATGCCCTGCTCAATGAAGGCCCCCCCAGCCCTCTTGGACAAGCTTATTCCCAAGTCTAGCAATGCTTCTGGAGACCAGCATAAGATTATTAATTGAACTAGCCATAGGGGAAACTTGAGATCCCTGGGAGGGAATACAGGGATCACTGTGAGGGAGACACAAAGAGTTTTCAGTATTAGCTAACTGCACTTCCATGCTGCTAAGATGATTCTGGTCACAATGAATCAACAAAGGAATATCTGAGAAGGGGCTGGTGTTATTGGTGAACCCTTGAGGAGGGCAAGATCTGTTACTTGGCCAGGTAGATGCTATTGGATTGCCTGCAATCTCCAGTCAATCGACTTGGGATAGCAATGAAGAGAAGCAAGATTGCTCTACCCTCTGTGAGGGGAATACTCCGGATTTAAAATGGATTGGGGAATTAGAAGGAGAAAGGGATTATGCGTGCAAAGACATTAGACCAATTACAATAGAAGGGTGAGAAAACTGCAATTTGATGTAATGGGAAATACTATCTGCAGGTGGCTAGCAGGTGGCCCTAATGATACACCTGCTCCTTATCTTTAGGGCAACAGTTAGAGGGTGACAGGGTATTGGACTTGCCAGCCATCTTGATAAAAAAAGGATCTACTTGTAAATTTTTAGATTTGGCATCAGATTTGTTTGAAACGTCAGGGTACAAAATATGTCCCACTTCCTCGATGAAGGTATGTATGTCCTGTAATGTGCAACTCTGTAGAGGGCAATCTGGGGCTTCTTTGTCGGTAGGTTCACCTGAAACCTTCTCTGAACGCCTCCTTCTCCCCATTATGACAGTGTGAGTTCAAGAACTCCACTAGCAGAAAAAGGGATTGGATTGAAAATGAGAGCCCAGGCTATAGAGACAGAAAGAACCCAGTTGAGAAAAGAAATAATGCAAACAAAAACAGCAATATAGCAAGATTAGTATAAACACAACCCTAGTTGGTTACAGAACTAGCAGCAGTCTAGACAACAGAAGGCACTGGACTAAAAGTGGAAAGGTTTGTTTTCAACAACATAGAGTCCTAGGCTAGTCTTAAGGTGAAAGCCTCCCCAAACTGCAGAGATCTTAGAAGGAAGAGAGAGAGACAAGGGGCTCCCAGAATGTCAGATGGCGGTTGACAGATACAAGCAAGTGGGCGGCTCAAGTCTTGAAGCACACCATCAAGTGGCCCGGGAGGTACTCATTCAGGAAGATAAAACAGCTTCTGGATGATCAACTGCGCTCGGCTGTTATTCAAGATTGTTTGACACCAAGAGCCAAGCCCAAGTCAATTAGTGGACAAAGAGAAACAAGGAGATGAGTAGCAAGGATGAGCCAAAAATAAAGGGTCTTACCCATGGGCAATGAAACTGCAAGGCTACCATTGGGAAGGTTGTTAAATAGGGACATGAAATTTGTGGTACACCCCCGTGTAGGTCTTGCTCACCTACAATTTACCTTAGTAAGGCTGAGGGTGCAAAACACACATTGAAATCCCTACCCATAATTACAGTGATCTCCTACCCGGCCTCGGCAATAGTGTCTCTTAGGAAGTGTAGACTCAACAGTCTTCGATACACTGCTGCTATAAACATTCAGAAGAAGTTATTTTACTCTGTTCCATGAGAGAACTTCAAGTCCAAGTAAATCAGGAGAGTTAATGGGTAGCTGACTTACATGGCAGGCTAGGGAGGACTTGAGCCATACAGCAAGGCCACCAGAGTTTCTAGCATCATGGGACTTATGGGCTTGGACATGAAAATTCCTACAGCTTTGACCATGTGAAGGATTGATTTCCCAAGTTTCCTGAAACATAAATAATAATAATGCCCTGCTCAATGAAGGCCCCCCCCCCAGCCCTCTTGGACAAGCTTATTCCCAAGTCTAGCAATGCTTCCGGAGACCAGCATAAGATTATTAATTGAACTAGCCATAGGGGAAACTTGAGATCCCTGGGAGGGAATACAGGGATCACTGTGAGGGAGACACAAAGAGTTTTCAGTATTAGCTAACTGCACTTCCATGCTGCTAAGATGATTCTGGTCACAATGAATCAACAAAGGAATATCTGAGAAGGGGCTGGTGTTATTGGTGAACCCTTGAGGAGGGCAAGATCTGTTACTTGGCCAGGTAGATGCTATTGGATTGCCTGCAATCTCCAGTCAATCGACTTGGGATAGCAATGAAGAGAAGCAAGATTGCTCTACCCTCTGTGAGGGGAATACTCCGGATTTAAAATGGATTGGGGAATTAGAAGGAGAAAGGGATTATGCGTGCAGAGACATTAGACCAATTACAATAGAAGGGTGAGAAAACTGCAATTTGATGTAATAGGAAATACTATCTGCAGGTGGCAAGCAGGTGGCCCTAATGATACACCTGCTCCTTATCTTTAGGGCAACAGTTAGAGGGTGACAGGGTATTGGACTTGCCAGCCATCTTGATAAAAAAAGAATCTACTTGTACATTTTTAGATTTGGCATCAGATTTGTTTGAAACGTCAGGGTACAAAATATGTCCCACTTCCTCGATGAAGGTATCTATGTCCTGTAATGTGCAACTCTGTAGAGGGCAATCTGGGGCTTCTTTGTCGGTAGGTTCACCTGAAAGCTTCTCTGAACGCCTCCTTCTCCCCATTATGACAGTGTGAGTTCAAGAACTCCACTAGCAGAAAAAGGGATTGGATTGAAAATGAGAGCCCAGGCTATAGAGACAGAAAGAACCCAGTTGAGAAAAGAAATAATGCAAACAAAAACAGCAATATAGCAAGATTAGTATAAACACAAACCTAGTTGGTTACAGAACTAGCAGCAGTCTAGACAACAGAAGGCACTGGACTAAAAGTGGAAAGGTTTGTTTTCAACAACATAGAGTCCTAGGCTAGTCTTAAGGTGAATGCCTCCCCAAACTGCAGAGATCTTAGAAGGAAAAGAGAGAGACAAGGGGCTCCCAGAATGTCAGATGGCGGTTGACAGATACAAGCAAGTGGGCGGCTCAAGTCTTGAAGCACACCATCAAGTGGCCCGGGAGGTACTCATTCAGGAAGATAAAACAGCTTCTGGATGATCAACTGCGCTCGGCTGTTATTCGAGATTGTTTGACACCAAGAGCCAAGCCCAAGTCAATTAGTGGACAAAGAGAAACAAGGAAATGAGTAGCAAGGATGAGCCAAAAATAAAGGGTCTTACCCATGGGCAATGAAACTGCAAGGCTACCTTTGGGAAGGTTGTTAAATAGGGACATGAAATTTGTGGTACACCCCAGTGTAGGTCTTGCTCACCTACAATTTACCTTAGTAAGGCTGAGGGTGCAAAACACACATTGAAATCCCTACCCATAATTACAGTGATCTCCTACCCGACCTCGGCAATAGTGTCTCTTAGGAAGTGTAGACTCAACAGTCTTCGATACACTGCTGCTATAAACATTCAGAAGAAGTTATTTTACTCTGTTCCATGAGAGAACTTCAAGTCCAAGTAAATCCGGAGAGTTAATGGGTAGCTGACTTACATGGCAGGCTAAGGAGGACTTGAGCCATACAGCAAGGCCACCAGAGTTTCTAGCATCATGGGACTTATGGGCTTGGACATGAAAATTCCTACAGCTTTGCCCATGTGAAGGATTGATTTCCCAAGTTTCCTGAAACATAATAATAATGCCCTGCTCAATGAAGGCCCCCCCCCCAGCCCTCTTGGACAATCGTATTCCCAAGTCTAGCAATGCTTCCGGAGACCAGCATAAGATTATTAATAGAACTAGCCATAGGGGAAACTTGAGATCCCTGGGAGGGAATACAGGGATCACTGTGAGGGAGACGCAAAGAGTTTTCAGTATTAGCTAACTGCACTTCCATGCTGCTAAGATGATTCTGGTCACAATGAATCAACAAAGGAATATCTGAGAAGGGGCTGGTGTTATTGGTGAACCCTTGAGGAGGCAAGATCTGTTACTTGGCCAGGTAGATGCTATTGGATTGCCTGCAATCTCCAGTCAACCGACTTGGGATAGCAATGAAGAGAAGCAAGATTGCTCTACCCTCTGTGAGGGGAATACTCTGGATTTAAAATGGATTGGGGAATTAGAAGGAGAAAGGGATTATGCGTGCAGAGACATTAGACCAATTACAATAGAAGGGTGAGAAAACTGCAATTTGATGTAATAGGAAATACTATCTGCAGGTGGCAAGCAGGTGGCCCTAATGATGTCAGTGAGTGACAAAGTAGAACTTCCTAACATCCCTAATCCAAAGGAACAATTTGTTAGCCTCATCTTCCCTAGCGCATGGATGGAATTTGGGGACACCTGTCATGTAGATTGACCTAATTTGCTAAAATATGTCATAATTTGTGGGGTCAACGGACAATTGTACAAGTGGGGCACAGGTGGAAGATCAGGTTTCTGAATTATGACTGGAGTAGTAGTATGCTGGTTGTGAAAATAAACTTGATTGGGCAATATACTTCTCATTCTCCCCTCTTTAGCACATCTTGGGTGGATTGATTGATAATCCTTTCTATCCCTAGGGTGAATATTACACATTATGGCAGGCAGTAGAGATGTTGGTTGCCAGTTAAGGGTCCTAGGGCAGGATAGGATAACCACGGGGGCCTCACTGTATTTCTTGCTGTAATACAGGGTGAGTGGGGGATTGGGATGGGAAGATACCCCCTGTCTGCTAAAGCATTCATAACCCTCTTTAAGGTCTACTGGCACAGGCCAATAGTGCTGGGATTTCGTCAATGATTTGACTTTCCCTTTTGGGGGCTGATTCCGATGTCGTAAGGACTCAGGTCGGTCCGACATCGGTCAGGAGCCGTAACTGACCAACCTGCTGTCGACGGTTACGGCTCTGCAAGTACGATGCGACCGAACACCGTTCCGTAGCACTCGTAAACTTCACATTGGGAGCATGCATTCTGAGCAGAATGCATGCCTGCACTGTGAAAAGCAGGGTTGCAGTTCATCCCTGCACCCTGTGGCTGGCACCCCAAGGTGCCTGCCACCGGGTTCAGGGATGCCCCTCTGCCTTTTGGTGCCGGAAATACCGGCACGAAAAGGCAGTGAAAAACTGCCATCGTACTCCCTCGGTCGTGAAGAGGTGGCCGGGGGAGTACTGAAGGATTTCCAGACGGTGGACGGGCTCTCCGAGCCCATTGGACGCCATCCGGAAATCCGAGTCGGATTCCTTTCCGACCGATCTCATCAGAATGGGTCGGTCGGATTTGGCCTAAAGGGCTATGACCATCGTTCAGAGCCCTTCAGGCCAAAATCAGATTTTGCCCTTAGTCTGCTGTTTCCACCCTTAAAGAGTTGATGACTTGCCAAAGTTCTCTAATCTTTGCACTAGCCTCCTCCACAACTACCGCCTGAGGGATAGGGATTAGGGGCATACATGGACTATTTGTAGCCAGATCATTAGAGACCAGGGGGGGGGGAACGTTTTAAACATATGATTGTAGGTACTAAGGGGACTGAAGGCCATGGATGTGGGTTAGCATCAACATGACACACCTGCTCCTTATCTTTAGGGCAACAGTTAGAGGGTGACAGGGTTTTGGACTTGCCAGCCATCTTGATAAAAAAAGGATCTACTTGTAAATTTTTAGATTTGGCATCAGATTTGTTTGAAACGTCAGGGTACAAAATATGTCCCACTTCCTCGATGAAGGTATCTATGTCCTGTAATGTGCAACTCTGTGGAGGGCAATCTGGGGCTCCTTTGTCAGTAGGTTCACCTGAAAGCTTCTCTGAACACCTCCTTCCCCCCATTATGACAGTGTGAGTTCAAGAACTCCACTAGCAGAAAAAGGGAGTGGATTGAAAATGAGAGCCCAGGCTATAGAGACAGAAAGAACCCAGTTGAGAAAAGAAATAATGCAAACAAAAACAGCAATATAGCAAGATTAGTATAAACACAACCCCAGTTGGTTACAGAACTAGCAGCAGTCTAGACAACAGAAGGCACTGGACTAAAAGTGGAAAGGTTTGTTTTCAACAACATAGAGTCCTAGGCTAGTCTTAAGGTGAAAGCCTCCCCAAACTGCAGAGATCTTAGAAGGAAGAGAGAGACAAGGGGCTCCCAGAATGTCAGATGGCGGTTGACAGATACAAGCAAGTGGGCGGCTCAAGTCTTGAAGCACACCATCAAGTGGCCCGGGAGGTACTCATTCAGGAAGATAAAACAGCTTCTGGATGATCAACTGCGCTCGGCTGTTATTCGAGATTGTTTGACACCAAGAGCCAAGCCCAAGTCAATGAGTGGACGAAGAGAAACAAGGAGATGAGTAGCAAGGATGAGCCAAAAATAAAGGGTCTTACCCATGGGCAATGATTATCCAGTCATAGAGACAAGTGGGGTAGCCCGTCATGACTCTTCCTGGCAGTGAGGTGCTGACAACACACTTCATAGTGCAAATAAAGAGTCCAGGTGTGAGCGATGAAAAGGGCTCCACCTTTAAGCCCCTGTGCAGGCAGGGATGTGTGGTCCCCCATTGCTCACTAAAGATTGTCCAGTGCAGTGGTGACAATGCACTTTGTAGTGCAGACAAAGAGCCTAGGTGCGTGCGATGAAAAAGGCTCCTCCTTCTAGCTACTGTGCAGGCTGGGGTGTGTAGCCCCCCGGTGCTCGTTGATGGTTGTCCTGCGCAGCGGGGTGCAGGCAATTCACTTTATAGCGCCTCCAAAGAGCCCAGGTGTGAGTGAGGAAAAGGGCTCCTCATTATAGGCCCTGCTTAGGCTGGGGCGTGTAGTTCCATGGTGCTTTCTAAAGGTTGTCCAGCACAGCAGGGTGCTGACAATGTGCTTTATAGTGCTGACAAAGAGCCCAGGTGTGAGCAATGAAATGGGCTCCTCCTTCTAGCCCATGTGCAGACTGAGGCATATAGTCTACAGTGCTCGCTGAAGATTGATCTGCCACACTATCCACTTTTAGGAAAGAAGTCTCTGGAAACCCAAAATAGGGTGTTCTGAAGTCTGTATCAAAATGTGATCAAAGCAATAATTTGTGTAGAACACCGCTCTCCCAAGCATAGAAATTGGAAGCTTCCACCAATGTGCAACTTCAGCTCTATACTCTTTGAGGAGTTGTATTAGAGTTCAACTAAGAAATTCAACCTGATCCATTGTATGGTACATTCCAAAGTACTTAAAGCCCCTGTGCTTTACTTCACATCCATTGCACCAAAGGATCCAATGCCAGGGAGAACAACCGACGAGAGAGCGGCGAACCCCGTCTTGTCCCCTTCCCAGTGGGAAGAACCACAAAACCACACCATTCACCTGTACCCAGGCTACTAGATCCTTGTACAATAGCGTGCCCCATGTACTAAACACCGGACCAAGCCCATTTTTTTAAAGGACTGCTTGTGGATATGGTCACTCTAGTGCATCAAATCCCTTTTTGGAATGCAATATCAACAAAGTTGCTGGTTCTTCGATAGCATGTATTTTTGTAAGACATTCAATAGTCTAAGTTTGTGCCTGGTTGACCTACAGGACATAAAACATGATTGGCCCTCCTGGATCAGTTTGTCACCGGTTGGCCAGCACTTTGGACAACATATTAATCTCAATATTCAGCAAAGAGATGGGCCTATAGGAGCCACACTCCTACTCCAGTTTTACAGGTTTATCTATCAAAACTATACCCCCTCACCTTAAATCCAGTGTCAATCTCTCTTCTTATCTGGTGCCATAGAATATGTGTCTAATAGGTTGTGCAAGTCTACTGCTTAGGCTTTTGAATAGTTCCAGTCTTAGGGCCTTTCCCCTCTTTAGTTGTTTGACTACCTCCCGAATTTTGCTTAACTAATCTCGTTCTCCAATGTGTCCCAATCATCCTGTGGTAGTGAGAGGGTTGGATATTGTCACAAACTTCTATGGGTCTTTCTGTGTACATATTCCCCTAGCTTCATACAGTGCTTTCAGGTAGTGTACTTATTCACCTGAAATCACAGCTATAGATTCCACAATTTCCCCTGAACCCAAACCAACACTTCCTCTCCATCTTTAGCTCTTCTGCCTTCTAACTAACCATGAACAAAAAAAAGGGGGGGTTTGGCCCTGTGGGAAAGAGGGTAGGTAGGGCCTATTAATGCCGGGAAGGGGGTTTACCTATGCCTCTTATAAGCACAATTGTGTGCACATCAATCAACATTATAGAGAAAACCACATGAATTAGTAAACTCTGACAATAATGTCATTTGCATTTAGACTTTTATGCATTCAAAATTTTTTAGAAAAAACAAGGAAAGATACATCGTCAACTAAACATTGAGCAAACATGAATTATTGCTAGGGAAAAGAAGAGAAAGCATTGTGTACAAAAATAAACCTCAAAAAAATGAGTGCAAATGAATTCACAAATGGTACAAAGCTATTTACATATTCACAAGTGTAACAGTATCATGCAGTCATATGAAATAATATGAGAGAAATTTGCAACTTGTGTATTCAATCACAATTCCTGTCGCTAACTATTTATCAAGGACCATTTTCCTTAAGCGCAGGAAACCAAAAATGAATTAAGACAAGACAGTGACATTTTGTCACAACTAGCTTTTTTTGCCGACGCGTTTCGAAATCCAATGAAAGAATCGTCGGATTCTCATCAGGGCGTGGAAATGTATCCGCCGATACTGTTTGGGGAAAGAAAGAAGGGGAGGCGAGTTTAGAAGGCTGAGCCTTTCATCATACATTAAAAAGTCTTTTCCCAAGTGAATGCACCCGAGGGTGCAACATACCTCATACGACCAATGATAGTTGGTCACCAAAAGTTATTTCCAAAAATCAAACCGAGTCATCAGGCACTGTGGTAGTCAACCTGCAAGGAAGTGACATGGCTCAAGTCAGTGGCTGCCATGCGAGACGCAACTTAGTGGACAAAGAGGATGGTGTACCAAACCACAGTTACCTTCGAATCCGTTGAGCGGAGGACTCGTGGTCAAGGTGCTGAATTCCAATGATACTCTGTCCCTTGAAATTGCTGCAAACATCAAAGGGATGTACATTTTAGAAAACACGTCGCGTGTATAAATTTAAATTACCCCGGGTTGACTGGCCAAGCTTACTTTGTGGTCGATTCGCTGGGAATGGATGCAGGAAGAATCCAATGCGTTAAGCCCTCATAGCGTTTAGACTTGCTTGTAGTGGGAGCAACAATGTGGCTCAAAGTCAGCTTGATTCCTGAATGAATGATGGAACAAGCGTTATTGTGAGACCCACGGCGTGGGCAGAGGCATATGAATGCGCACAGAGAGTGGAGGGGCAAAAACGGGACTCACCATGCGTGCTTGATTTGCCGCGGTGTATTCCCAAGGAGAAAGGCAGAGAAGGCGGAACGCTACCGCGTTAGTGTTGATGAAAAGCCACCCAATGGTCACATGCAAAAACCAGCGAATCAGGGTAAAGAATTACTATGATGCATACCGCTAAGGGTTATGGGACATGTAGTCTTCTATTAGAAGGGACAAAAAACGGAATAGAGCCACTTATATTCTCGTTACCTCACTAAAAACATTTAACCCATTGTTAACGCTATTGAACTTCATAATGAGGTACGCCTCTTTGCGTAAAAGTGCAGCCTCAATGTCCTGTGTACATTGTTTTGGGTCCACCCATGTGAGGACCGTCCACCTGAAATCATTTTCACCATGGTTTTTATTCAGAAAATGTTCAACCATAGGTGCAGAGGTCACCTTTTTCTTCAACCTGGAACGGTGTTGTGTGATTCGTACATTCACTGCTTGACTCGTTTTTCCTATGTACACTTTATTGCAGGGACACACCACAGCGTAGATGACATTCTTGGTTCGGCAATTTGTAAACATTTCATGTTTCCATCTGACCCCATCATGGTCAAATGTGTTTCCTTCCAGGGTTGTCGAACACGACACACAGTTGCCACATTTGTGGTGCCCGCTTATTGGTTTGAGGTTCCACTGTGATATCAAGTCACTTTTTGGTTTGGGGATGTAACTATCCGCCCTGATCAGATGTTGCCCAATGCTCTTATTTTTGCGCATGGCGAAAATGGGTTTCTTTAGGGGATGTTCCAAGTCCTCCAGTAAGTGCCAATTCTTCAGAATTATGCGTTTGAACTGATTTGTGTGTGGTCCAAAGGTAGTGACACACACCAATTCATTTGTGTCATTTTTATCTTTTTTCTGAAGCAGATTCTCTCTAGGAGTGAATCTGGCACGTTTTTTTGAGTGCTTAAGAAGTTTTTTGGGGTAACCCCTGTCAGCCATCTCTGCGCAAAAATTTGTAGCATGTTGTTCAAAATCTGAGATATCAGTGCAATTTCTCCTTATTCTGAGCAACTGCCCAAAAGGGAGATTTTCCTTCAAAAAACGTGGATGCGAGCTTTTAAAATGAAGGATGGTATTCCTGTCTGTGTTTTTTTTGTGTAAGGTGGTTGTGAGGATGTCATCGCGGACGCCAACTGTGATGTCCAAAAAAGTCATTTTCGTTTTACTTGATTCAATGGAGAAACTGATGTCCCTGTGCCGAGAATTTAGCCAATTGTAGAACTGGTCAAGTTCTGTCTGGTCTCCTTGCCATAGGAGCCAGACATCATCAATGTATCTAAGCCATTGACTTATATGGCCACCAAATGGGTTGTTGTTATATATGAACCGTTGTTCATACTGGGCCATGTAAAGTACCGCCATCTCAGGAGCTTAAGGGCAGCCCATGGCGATGCCCTTAATTTGGACAAAAAACGCATTTTCAAATGTGAAATAATTACTGCGTAACGTGATCTCAGCAAGTGATACGATGAATGAAGTGGGGACTCTGTGTGGTCTTTCGCGTTGGTCAAGATAAATCTCTAAAACCTCCAATGCCTCGTCCTGAGGTATTTGGGTGTAGAGAGAGTTAACGTCAAGTGTCACCATCAAGTGTGTATCTTTATTGAATGATTGTCCCTCCATCCTATTGATAAAATCGGTTGTGTCCCTAAGATACGATTTGACCTGTGGTAGAAATGGTTTTAGAAAAAAATCTATATATTTAGAGACCGGTTCAAGTGCAGAATCGCACCCCGATACAATTGGTCGGCCAGGTGGTGTGCGCTCATTCTTGTGGATTTTAGGTAAGAAATAAAGGACTGGGGTCCTTGGTGATTTTTTGTTTAAAAATTCAAATTCTTTGGGTCCTAAGAATCCTTCCTCTAAACCTGCCTTTGTGATACTTGCAATTTTGTCTTGTATGGCTTTAACTGGGTCTTCCTTGACTGGTCTGTACCAATCTGAGTTGTTAACATGTTTGTTGCCTTCCTCTAGATACATAGTGCGGGGCCAGATGACTACTGCCCCGCCCTTGTCTGCTTGCTTAATTAGAATGGACGTATCTGATTTAAGGTCCTGGATGGCAGATGTTAACCCCTTTGTCATATTTTTATTTACAAAACATTTTTGTTTTTCCAGTTTGGAAAGGGAGGAGAGGACGGACTGTTCAAAGGCCATGACTTGTTTGGGAATGTTCTGGGTTGGGGTGAACCTAGATTTGACCCTTAACCCAGTGGTTTCTTGGTTGGACATCACTTCGGAATCCGCAAAAAACACCCTCAACCTAATCTTACGACAAAAGTCAAGTGCTTCTAGTTTCAATTGGGTGAAGTCTGTTTTTTTATTGGGAACATACTTGAGGCCAAGGGATAAGAGCATGACTTCGTCCTTAGTGAGCTGTCTGTCAGAAAGATTGACAATAGAGGATTTTTCTAACTCTTGTAGGTTTTGTTGCGAGTGCGCATCTCCCATGGTGGCTTGAAGCGGACTTGTGGCTGTCCGCCTCTGCCTAAAAAAGGAGATGAAACTGCACCCCCCCCGTCTTTTCGAATTGTCTTGTCTAGACTCTGATGACGAGTCTGACGATGTTGTGTCCGAAAAAGTGAGGAACTTATTCCTAGATCTGCCTCGGAATGTTGTTAACGCTCCTCTTGATTCACCTGAAGTGTAGAAGTCTTCTCTCAGGAACGGGTATACTTGTTCCAATTTAAACGATTTGGAGTCCCTTTCAAATTGTGATGTTTTTATATTAAGTGTATTATCCTTAAAAAGTTGGATTTCCTTCTCAATTTTATCAAGGAGAATTTTGGCCTCTGTAACCGTTTGGTTATCGCTGATTGCCTTAATCAGCTCTTCAATTTCCTTTTCTTCCTGGCTGCAGATGCGTTGAGCTGTCTCTATAGTATGGACCATGAGGTCCCTACTACATTTGGTATTAATCTGACTGAAGCCCTTTTTGTAATCTGCGTCCTCGGTGAAAATCACCGGGATGTTCTTTACCTGTAGCCCCCAAGGGATTGTTCCCGCTTTCAAATGTTTAAGTAAAAAGTGACCGTGTAGTTCGGTTCGAATATGTTTTTTCTGGAGTCGGGTCAATTTGTCCGCCTCATTTTGTTGTTTGGCTGAAGTGCTCAGAGTTATATTGGAAAAAGGAGATGAATCGATGAGGTTCTGTATGTGGCTCTCCGTAAAGGACAGCGTATCCTTCTCTGCCATGCTATGCAGGAGACGTGTCCCCTGCAATGGAATGAATCCACTGTTTGGAAAGGAAGACAAGCTATGTCAATCCCTGCCCGCTCGGGTAAAAACCCGCACTGAAATGAACAAAAAAAAGGGGGGGTTTGGCCCTGTGGGAAAGAGGGTAGGTAGGGCCTATTAATGCCGGGAAGGGGGTTTACCTATGCCTCTTATAAGCACAATTGTGTGCACATCAATCAACATTATAGAGAAAACCACATGAATTAGTAAACTCTGACAATAATGTCATTTGCATTTAGACTTTTATGCATTCAAATTTTTTTAGAAAAAACAAGGAAAGATACATCGTCAACTAAACATTGAGCAAACATGAATTATTGCTAGGGAAAAGAAGAGAAAGCATTGTGTACAAAAATAAACCTCAAAAAAATGAGTGCAAATGAATTCACAAATGGTACAAAGCTATTTACATATTCACAAGTGTAACAGTATCATGCAGTCATATGAAATAATATGAGAGAAATTTGCAACTTGTGTATTCAATCACAATTCCTGTCGCTAACTATTTATCAAGGACCATTTTCCTTAAGCGCAGGAAACCAAAAATGAATTAAGACAAGACAGTGACATTTTGTCACAACTAGCTTTTTTTGCCGACGCGTTTCGAAATCCAATGAAAGAATCGTCGGATTCTCATTAGGGCGTGGAAATGTATCCGCCGATACTGTTTGGGGAAAGAAAGAAGGGGAGGCGAGTTTAGAAGGCTGAGCCTTTCATCATACATTAAAAAGTCTTTTCCCAAGTGAATGCACCCGAGGGTGCAACATACCTCATACGACCAATGATAGTTGGTCACCAAAAGTTATTTCCAAAAATCAAACCGAGTCATCAGGCACTGTGGTAGTCAACCTGCAAGGAAGTGACATGGCTCAAGTCAGTGGCTGCCATGCGAGACGCAACTTAGTGGACAAAGAGGAAGGTGTACCAAAGCTACAGTTACCTTCGAATCCGTTGAGCGGAGGACTCGTGGTCAAGGTGCTGAATTCCAATGATACTCTGTCCCTTGAAATTGCTGCAAACATCAAAGGGATGTACATTTTAGAAAACACGTCGCGTGTATAAATTTAAATTACCCCGGGTTGACTGGCCAAGCTTACTTTGTGGTCGATTCGCTGGGAATGGATGCAGGAAGAATCCAATGCGTTAAGCCCTCATAGCGTTTAGACTTGCTTGTAGGGGGAGCAACAATGTGGCTCAAAGTCAGCTTAATTCCTGAATGAATGACGGAACAAGCGTTATTGTGAGACCCACGGCGTGGGCAGAGGCATATGAATGCGCACAGAGAGTGGAGGGGCAAAAACGGGACTCACCATGCGTGCTTGATTTGCCGCGGTGTATTCCCAAGGAGAAAGGCAGAGAAGGCGGAACGCTACCGCGTTAGTGTTGATGAAAAGCCACCCAATGGTCACATGCAAAAACCAGCGAATCAGGGTAAAGAATTACTATGATGCATACCGCTAAGGGTTATGGGACATGTAGTCTTCTATTAGAAGGGACAAAAAACGGAATAGAGCCACTTATATTCTCGTTACCTCACTCAAAACATTTAACCCATTGTTAACGCTATTGAACTTCATAATGAGGTACGTCTCTTTGCGTAAAAGTGCAGCCTCAATGTCCTGTGTACATTGTTTTGGGTCCACCCATGTGAGGACCGTCCACCTGAAATCATTTTCACCATGGTTTTTATTCAGAAAATGTTCAACCATAGGTTTTTACGCAAAGAGGCGTACCTCATTATGAAGTTCAATAGCGTTAACAATGGGTTAAATGTTTTGAGTGAGGTAACGAGAATATAAGTGGCTCTATTCCGTTTTTTGTCCCTTCTAATAGAAGACTACATGTCCCATAACCCTTAGCGGTATGCATCATAGTAATTCTTTACCCTGATTCGCTGGTTTTTGCATGTGACCATTGGGTGGCTTTTCATCAACACTAACGCGGTAGCGTTCCGCCTTCTCTGCCTTTCTCCTTGGGAATACACCGCGGCAAATCAAGCACGCATGGTGAGTCCCGTTTTTACCCCTCCACTCTCTGTGCGCATTCATATGCCTCTGCCCACGCCATGGGTCTCACAATAACGCTTGTTCCATCATTCATTCAGGAATCAAGCTGACTTTGAGCCACATTGTTGCTCCCCCTACAAGCAAGTCTAAACGCTATGAGGGCTTAACGCATTGGATTCTTCCTGCATCCATTCCCAGCGAATCGACCACAAAGTAAGCTTGGCCAGTCAACCCGGGGTAATTTAAATTTATACACGCGACGTGTTTTCTAAAATGTACATCCCTTTGATGTTTGCAGCAATTTCAAGGGACAGAGTATCATTGGAATTCAGCACCTTGACCACGAGTCCTCCGCTCAACGGATTCGAAGGTAACTGTAGCTTTGGTACACCTTCCTCTTTGTCCACTAAGTTGCGTCTCGCATGGCAGCCACTGACTTGAGCCATGTCACTTCCTTGCAGGTTGACTACCACAGTGCCTGATGACTCGGTTTGATTTTTGGAAATAACTTTTGGTGACCAACTATCATTGGTCGTATGAGGTATGTTGCACCCTCGGGTGCATTCACTTGGGAAAAGACTTTTTAATGTATGATGAAAGGCTCAGCCTTCTAAACTCGCCTCCCCTTCTTTCTTTCCCCAAACAGTATCGGCGGATACATTTCCACGCCCTGATGAGAATCCGACGATTCTTTCATTGGATTTCGAAACGCGTCGGCAAAAAAAGCTAGTTGTGACAAAATGTCACTGTCTTGTCTTAATTCATTTTTGGTTTCCTGCGCTTAAGGAAAATGGTCCTTGATAAATAGTTAGCGACAGGAATTGTGATTGAATACACAAGTTGCAAATTTCTCTCATATTATTTCATATGACTGCATGATACTGTTACACTTGTGAATATGTAAATAGCTTTGTACCATTTGTGAATTCATTTGCACTCATTTTTTTGAGGTTTATTTTTGTACACAATGCTTTCTCTTCTTTTCCCTAGCAATAATTCATGTTTGCTCAATGTTTAGTTGACGATGTATCTTTCCTTGTTTTTTCTAAAAAATTTTGAATGCATAAAAGTCTAAATGCAAATGACATTATTGTCAGAGTTTACTAATTCATGTGGTTTTCTCTATAATGTTGATTGATGTGCACACAATTGTGCTTATAAGAGGCATAGGTAAACCCCCTTCCCGGTTCTAACTAACCATGGCATAAGATTGACTTAATAAAGCCAGTGATGTTTCTCTTGATATTGTGTCCATGCCTCCCTTTTCACTGTTATCCTGTATTTCTCCCTCACTAATTCAATTGCATATTTATAACTATTTTCAATTATTTTTGTTGTTCATTTTTCAATTAATATATTTATTTTTACTAATAATGTTGTTACTGCATACATTTATTTTAATATGTTCTTTTTTGACGATTGTTGGTTTTGTAAGGGATTTCAATTGGATGTGTTTTTAAGGATTCATGTTTTGTTTCTTGCTATTGTAATTTAATTGTTATTATTTGTTTTGCTACTTATATACATTAGTTAATTAATGATGTTTTAATGTATTTGTATTTATTCATGTTTCAAAGTATTTTTAATAATGGCAATTGTTGTTAAATAATATTTTACTAAGTTCTAATTAATTATATATATATATAAATATATAATTAATTAGAACTTAGTAAAATATTTTTTTTAATGGTTGGTATGTTAGTAGTATATTTAATAGGTTCAAAATCAAATACATTCGACAATGTGGCTAGGTTTTGAGTGAGAAGAGTATAAGTGGCCCCTTCAGGGAATTGCACTTACCCCAGGGTATTGCCCTTTCCCCCTGGGGGACAAATTGAAATAGCCATCATGTACCTCCAGGAAGTGCCACAGAGCTGTGTTGCAGAGAGGTAGTCCCCTTTTTACACTTCTCTGCAATGCAACTCTGTGGCGCTTACTGTATGTACCTGGTGGGCTAATTGGCCCCCAGGGACCCCAGGACTCAAGGGGACTTAGTCCGCCAATTTACAACGCACCAGGGGGTGTGTTTTGCACAGTGGTGCAGGTAGGGGGCATGGCCTGATGTGACAAGTGTGCAAACGTGCCCTGTGGCACATTTTAAGTTGGGGAATTAAGTCCCCTTGAATCCTGAGGGTCCCTGGGAGCAAACTAGCCCACCAGGTACATCCAGTAAGCGCCACAGAGTTGCGTTGCAGAGAAGTGTAAAAAGGGGCATGGCCTCGGACTACCTCTCTGCAGCACAGCTCTGTGGCACTTCCTGGAGGTACATGGTGGCTATTTGTCCCCCATGGACCCTCAGGATTCAAGGGGAAGCAATTTCCCAAATAAAAACCTGCCAGGGGGCGTGTTTTCACAGTGGTGAAGGGAGGGGGCGGGGCCTGGTGTGACATGTGTGTGCTTATGCAATCACTCCACCAAAACCCAAGCACTTATAAAGTCACCATGCACTCTACTTGCAGTACTCTAATCATCCAGTCACTAGCCATGCACTCATGCAATGACCCATGCACTAACTCCTGCACTGCTACAATACCCTGAGCAGTACCCATGCAGTCCAGCCATTGCCCTGTCCCTACCCATGCACTCCTCCAATCACCCAGCGAGCACCATGGACTTATCCAATAACTCTGTCAAATCCCATGCACTTATAAATTCACCATGCACTCTCCTTGCAGTACTCTAATCTTCCAGTCAGTACCCAGGCACTAACACATGCACTACTATAATCCCCTGTGCACTACCCATGCAGACCTCTACCCACCTACACAGTACTGATTCACTCCTCCAATTACCCAGGTTGTACCCATGCACTCCAGAAATCCCTCTGTCATTACCCATGCACTCCTCCAATCACCCATCCAGCATCATATACTTATCCAATCACTCCGCTAAAACCCAAGCAGTTATAAAATCACCATGCACTGTCCTTGCAGCACTCTAATCATCCAGTCACTGCCCATGTACCCATGTAATGACCCAGGCACTAACTCATGGCAAATACAGAGGAGGTCATGCTCATTACATGGGTACCCCAACACATAGTGTTCCCTAGTGTATCTAGGTGTTTTCACTGTATTCTAAGTGTCTTTTAGCATAGCACTGGCTCAGGTCCTGGTTAGTCAGAGTCAGTTACCACCAGTACCCATCACGAAAAAGTTGGGGGCACAGGAGGACTGTCTGCTCCTCTGTTGGATCTTTCTGCACATCTCTTGCTTCTTTCTGCACTTTTCTTCGTCTTTCTGGACTTCTGTTGCCTCTTTCTGCATTTGTCTTGCTTCTTACTGCGCTTTTCTTCCTCTTTCTTCACATGTCCTAATTTTGTAGGCATAGTAAAAAATTAGCATTTAAAAAAACCATTGAAATTCACTTAAAAAACCATAGGTTTCAGGCACATTATAGTTAGAAATTAGCATTTAAAAAACCTTGGAAATTCACTGAAAAAAACATAAGTTTCAGGGATGTGATAGTTAGTTGGACATTTCATTCAGAGAAAACCATAGAAATTCCTCCGTTATAGTTAGTTTAGCTAACTATAACTCGCGCTCCGCAATGAACTGCTGATGACATCACATATTACATCACTCTTGACATGGTCAGTGGCATGTCATTTTCAATTTTCACGTGTATTTCATACATACATATATATATTTATAAACTCGATTTTTCATTTTTTATCTATTTCCTTTACTTACATCAAAATGGCAATGTCAACATTTGTACATTCTTCAACAAAATCTTTCTTGTGCCACAGGGGTTCATTTGGCTATCAGGGATGATTGGGATTCTATTCCTCTTTCTTTATACCTTCTGGGCGCCTGGCTAGTGTATTGAAGTTAAGGTCAGTCCAATGGTATCATGAGTGTATTTGTTCTTTTATCAAACAGTGATTGCTATATTTTACTTTCTCTAAGAAGCTATCGCCGGAACTAAACCTTGCAATGACGACTTCCAACGGGGGAAAGGGAAGAAAGTCGATTCCAGGGGGATCGTTTGTAGGAACTTTGGACCAATTCCTCATCAGGGCATCATCTATGCTGGCCTACCAAATAGATATTACTGAAAGAAGGCTATCTTTGGACCCCAATTTTGATAAACGCTCATCTCTGTGCTGTCTGGCGCAGGCACCATCGCCAAACCGGCAAGGCAATGCTGATATCTCTGCCAGGGGGGGTTGTATCGAGGGGCGACATCAGCCCCAAATAGAAACCAGACCCCCGGTTTCCCCAGCTAGCGTGGTTGTCATATCCCCTGCCCAGGGCACCCCCACTCAAAATCATGATTCTATGGGCCCGTCTTGTATGAAACTGCAAACTCGATCTGCTACCAGATTAAAGACGGGTCCTGAAGGTGTGGTAACAGCCTCTAAAAGGAAGCGTGGGGGTGCTCCGATAAATAAAAGGAAAGCCAAAATTCAGAAATGCAATAATGGGCGGGATGGACAAATGTCTACAACCACTGTGAGCCCAGTTATTTACCAGCGGTCTGAACAAGCATCGATGACTTCTCCAGTTACTAATGTCGCATGTCCTACGGAAGCTGGAGAAGAGTTCTGGGCCAAAATGGAAAACATCTTTACTAAGACTTGTCGTCCTTTGTATGATAGACTCAATGCTATTGAGAGTAGATTGTTATGCCTAGAACGAATGTATCCAGTGGTGGGGGGTTTGTTCCTCGAGAAATTGATGTTAATGATAATATAGAGAGGCAGGAAGGGTGTGACAATGTCCCCTGTAATCTTCCTGTGCCGCCCCTAACGGATAACTCAGTTGGCTCTATTACCCAAAGTATTCCGGTATTGGGTCAAGAGGCGCAGTCTAGTGAGAGCACTGTAAATAACAACTCAGTGAGAAATAGAACCAATGGGTGTGAGGGGGGCAGAGGGGCACCAAATTTCCAAGCTCCATCAAATAGGAGTAATCCTGGTGATCCTCCAGGCATTGAATTAAAACGTCTAGATCTCCCCCCGAGTCTGCCCCGTATGTAATAGTCCTTGAAGGATTTCCAGTTTTGGACCGGGGGAAAAGGGAGGACTATGGAGAACTTAAGAACACATGTATCCATTGGCTAAATTTCAATAGACCACTACCGCCTCATGCATCTAGTGAAATTCTGTTTGCAAGACGTGTAGATTGGGTAGGGTCACGGGTGAAAAGCATACAGGGAGACTGTGTAGTCATCAATTTTAGGAATAGTAGGGTGGTGGACCATATTGCTAACTGGGCCCCGGTCTGGCCTGGAATGCAAATCCGATCTCTTCCCCTGACTTATTTCTACCCTACCTCCACCGGGGCTAGAGGGACACAGTCCTGGGGTGGCCGTGATATTCTGGGTCCTAGGACACAGGTTTCTCAAGTTGCCTGGTCGGGTAATCATAACAACGCCCCCAGTATTGACCCTTTTCCTCTGAGTAATTGATATAGTGTTTTAGACCTGATAGATTGACGGCCAACCTCCCGCCTACCCCAACTCTCCCCTGTCTATGCGGAGGGTTTACCGGCCGCGTGTATATGCCCTGATACCTGTGTGTGCCACACTAATATATCTAGTTCACATGGGAGCTGTACATTTAAGAAGGAACCAGGGCGTGCGGACAGGAGGAGTAGGATTAAGATTTACAGGGGGGCTGCAGTGCCCGGAGCTCTCTATCCAACAATACAGGTGGACGCTAGTTGCTCAGTATCCCCAGTGGTTGTGGGTGGGCCTCAGGATGGTGAGTTAGAGGAGATAGGTCAAACGCTCAATGAGAATTACACTGAGGATCTGTCTGCTATGGGAGACTGCCGAAAATTTATGAAATCTGAAATTGCGCCGGGGGAGCTAAAGGAATCTATTAAAATTCTTTCATGGAATGTGGCTGGGATCACAAATAAACTGTTGTGCCCAGACTGGGGAGCATTTGCGGAGAAAAGTGATCTCTGCCTATTTCAGGAGACTTGGGCATTGGGAGACATACAAAAGAGAGGGTTTTCCACTTTCAGCATACTGGCAACTATGAAGGGTAGGGGTAGACCTTCTGGGGGACTTAGCATCTGGGCAGGTACACACCTGGGGGCCCAGGCAGTACAGATCCCCACTGATTCGCTAGATGTGCAGTGTGTCCTCCTTACACTCCCAGAAAATAGACAGACTGCTTTAATTAACATCTACTCGCGACCAACCCCGAGTGGGAAGGAGTCTGGAACCATTGACCAACCTAGACAGTTTATTTTAACTCTTGATCCAGCAGTCACTTTAATAGTGGGTGGTGATTTCAACTGCCAGTTTGAGCCACTGACTGAGGTAACCCAAGAGGGTCCTGAGGATGAGGATCAGCACTGGTTTATCCCGGAACCTCAGATTTCGGTAGTTAGGGCTTGGACACCGTTGGTGATGCAAATTAATTCTCTCACTCTTCTGTCCTCTCTTAGAGCCTGTAACGGGAGGACAAATTCAGATAGACCGGGCCGAATGACATTCAACAGAAAGGGCCAAAATTCCATCCTTGATTATATTATGGTGCAACCTAGAACCTGGGGCATGGTCCTGGACTTCTAGATTTATCCTAGGAAAGACAGCAACCATAACCCCTTGGTTATGACGTTGAAACCAGGGAGTCTGGGTTTGTGTAATCCAGACTCTGATTCAAATACAATAGAACCTCCGCTGTTATTAATTAACAATAGGCGGAGGGTTAAATGGCCAAAGATACTAGGCTCTCCTAATAAACTTGCTGACTTATACCAAAGGGCTTTGCCGTACCTGAGTGGCATGGGCGAGGTGGAGGATATAGTTTTACATCTAGGTTTGGGTGATGAGCCCCTGACTATACATTTGGGGCTCATCCAGAAACTATCTGACGTGTTTTATCCGGAAGGTAGTGCAAAGACAAAACCAGCTCCAGCCCACCCTTGGTATAATGCCAACTGTAGGATCTGATCCTGATCCTGATCCTTGCGGTTAAGCTACAGGATAAAACTAGGATCAAGTACTTTCGGCATTTGTATAAGCAGGTCATTCAGAAGGAAAGGAAAGAGCGGGAGGCAGATAACTGGGAAGATCTTAGATCTGCACTAAAGTCCAAAGATTTTAAATCCTTCTGGACGATTGTCAGCTGTGGGAGTAGGGCGGGCAATTTGGCAAATGAACCAAACATAGCCGCACCCGCATGGGAATCACATTTTGGGGCCTTGCATGCTTCTTTGAGCAATGATGGCCTCGAAATTTCTCTCCCATGACTTCCGCACGAGTATCGACTGGATGGGGCATGGGAGATCACATCTTTGGAGGTGGAAGCTGCTATTTTGAAATTAGCCCCTAACAAGGCCCCTGGTCTTGACAGGCTACCGGGGGATTTATTGCGGTTTGAACCGAAAATATGGGCCCCCTATCTATGTGTTCTTTATAATGCCATTTTAAATGGTATGGATTCCCCGGACACTTGGCGTGACGCCGAAATAGTTCCCATCTACAAAAAAGGCTGCCCCTTAAATCGTCGAATTATAGGCCTATCAGCCTGATAGACGTAACTAAAAAATTAGTGGGACGGATTATCTTAGATAGAATACAGAGTTGGATGGAGGAAAATAAGATTCTATCTCCTTTCCTGGCTGGTTTTAGGCAGAGTACATCAACCATGGACCAGTTATTTACACTCCAGGTCTTATATTGTAAAACTGTGATTCTAGAGGGTGGCAGCCTCTACATGATCTTTGTTGACCTGCGGTCAGCATTTGACCTGGTACCCAGGGACAAACTGTGGAGGGTACTATATGAACTTGGTCTGCCTGGTTATCTTCTTAATGTTTTAATAAGGCTCCATACTGGCACTTATGCTCAAGTAAGGTGTGGGTAGTACGGCGAATTGTCAGCCCACTTCCCGGTGAACCAAGGGGTGCGCCAGGGGTGTGTGCTGGCCCCCACCTTGTTCTGCCTCTACATAAATGGATGAGTTGCTCATCTCCTTGGAGCCATGAATATAGATGCCCCGAGGTTAGTTACTGGACGGGTGCCCGCTTTGATGTTCGAGGACGACACTTTGTTGTTGTCCAAGACTTCAACGGGCATCCAACGTACCTTGGATGGCTTCGCCGACTTCTGTGCATCTAGGGGTCTCGAGATAAACCTAGATAAAACTAAGTTTATGATCTTTAACCCCCCAAGGCAGACGCGCCCGAACCCCCTTCTGGGTGGAATCCCATTGGAGAGAGTAAAGACCTTTGAATATCTAATCATTACTCTGGGAGAACACCTGGAATGGGACTCGCAGTTGGCAAAAGCAGCACTCAAGCTAACAAAAGTGGTGGGGGGGATCCAGAAGCTGCACAGAGAGTCTGAGTTTAAGCCTGCGGCTCCAGTTATTGAAATCTATAATGTAGAGGCCAGACCGGCAGCATTATACGGAGCCGAACTTTGGGGTTACCAGAAATCTCCCAATTTAGTTAAGGTAGAACACGCTTTCTTGAGGAACATACTAGGTCTTTCTGTGAGTACCCCACTTGTACCATTATGCATGGATCTAGGGCTACTCCCTATTGAGGAGGTTATGACACTACGCCCGCTAGCATATTGGAAAAGATTGTGGTCTGTGACGGAACTCGATTGCTACAAAAATGAATTCAGGGAAATTTGGGATGCATTGAAAAGTAAGAACATCCAGTGGCTGACCCATATAAAGCTAATTAGCTGTAGGATATGTTTATGGGAGCTCTGGGAAACTCCGGACGTAGCTTGCCCGGAGCTAACCAAAGCTGATCTGGTCCGCCACTATAGGAACTATAATCTAGCATCCCTTCATGCGAGTTCGGATGGGGGCAGGTTGACCACTGAGTTGCTTCAAGTTAAAGTAGAATATAAAAAAGAGGAATTCCTAGATCTGATATATCCTGCATTAGCTAGGAAATTGTATATGCAATTGAGATTGGGTACTCTTCCACTTAGAGTGTTTACCAGTAACTGGGATAGAAACAAGAGTGAGGAGTGTCCTGCCTGTGAATTCCACCTGGAAAATGAAATTCATGTTTTTTTCTTCTGTCCAGCATACCAGGTTGCACGTAAGCACTGGGTGATTGCAATCTGTAGAAACCTAGGCTTTCGCCAGTGTGCACAAGCACTTAGAGTGTTAAAGTATGATACGCACCCCCCTATTGTTTTTGCCGTCTCACGTTTTTTGAATGCTATGTGGCACAGACGTAGGAAATTGATCAATGCAGCCAGTGTTTAGCATGAGCTCTCCTGTTTTAAAACTAATGTGAATGTTCGATACTGAATTCTATGTTTAATTATGTTTTTATATTCGTTTAGTATTGTATTGTTATCTGTAAACCTGTATATCCTATGTATTTTAAACGAAGCCCGTATTTATTATTTTAATTTATGTAATGTATGTATTTTATGAACTTTTATGGCTCGTTTTGGCCGAAATAAAGTTATCAAACGAACGAAAGAAAATACATAACCCTGCTACCACAAGAACCTCACATATTTAGAGTACTGTTAACACCACAATGCAATTATGTCCATGCCCAATTTGTCTCTACCCAGACCTTTGTCTTTTTTTTGTCTATGTCCTCATTTGCCTTAACCCTCTTATAGAAAACACCGACCACCTTGCGTATCTTTTTCTGAACAAGTTCAGAGGTCTTAATGTATCTCGACCAGAGACACGATTAGTTAATGGGCGGAAGGAGCATCCATAGTTAGAGGGTAAACTGGTTCACTCCACCAAGGTAGTTTCCAACCTGTCGGACCATGTTGTTTGCCTGGGAGACCAGATTACTATGATCCATGGAGCAGGAAAGGCATAATCATAGGACCCGGAAAAAAACAAAAAAAAAACGGGCACCCTATTTCCACTGTAGCAATAAATCCCAAAATCTAAGCTTTTTCTTACTGCAGGGTCTAGCCAGGTCCACCCTTGATATTTCATACAGCGAAGTCAGCCATCCTGAGTGTGTTGGGGCAGCAGGGTCTACCCAGAACTTACGGATTTGTCTTCTGGCCATGAGGATTGCATAAATAAGGGCAGAGATCTGGCGCTTCCCGAGATGTTATCATCGAGGCCAAAGATGATTAGAGGGAGGCTGATATTCAATGAGACCTTCAAAATAGAATCCAAAGACTTCTTCACTTCACCCCAAAAAGCCTGGATAGAGGGACAGTCTTTAAACATGTGCACATCAGATGCTTCAGGGAGGCCACATTTATTGCATACTTTCCCCGGCTGGAATTTCGATAACTTTAAGGGTGAAAAGTACGCCCAATGTGCTGCAAAAAGGTGGTTTAGTTTCAGCCAAGCAGGATTCACTATTTTATGTAGCAAAGTAAATGAGGTCATCCAAACCTGCGCACACTGGATGTCTAACTGGTCTCCCCATAGCTCATCAGCGAGTTTAAAATCGCCATCTACCTCCTCCTCAATTGCCCAGTACCAGAGTGAAACCTCCTTGCGACCCCCAGGCTTCTCCACTAACAATTCTTCCAGATTGAAATCCTTCCCCATAGGGGTGCCCTGTCTAGACTGAGCCTGGACCCAACTATTCATCTGGATATACTTGAACCTCGATAGACCAGGGCTTACTTTCCCCTGTAGATCTTGCCAGGACATCAAGGAACCCTCTACTAACAAATCTCCCCACTTTGGAATACACGAGTCCCTCACGGGGATAATCAGATTATCCTGGAAACAGGATTGTGTCCCCGGCGATTCCCACAGTGGTGCAACGTTTGAAAAATAGCTAATTCCGACTTTCCTTCTTATAATTGCCCAGCTTCTGGCTAATGATTGAAGAATTTTTCATTTGATTTTTTAAAAAAATTTTGTTCCCCAAACTTCAGCTCCCTTTAACATGGCCCGAAACATTTCTCCTCCAGGTGTAGTAGTGGGAGATTTTAACAGCATTCTCGAGTGCGAGAGCTGAAAAGCCCATGCATAATATTGCAGGTCCGGTAATGCTAACCCTCCTTTTTCCCTCCTCCGCCTGAGCTTTTTCCAGGCCAATATAGTGGCTTTATATTTCCATATAAAGGAGTTTAGTTCCCGTTGGCATTTATCTATTTGCTTAGTGTCAAACGCCAATGGGATGGAGTTAAAAAGGAATGTGAGTTTGGGCAGGATGGACATCTTTACTAAATTGATCCTCCCCAAGATGGATAAGGGGAGGTGGGCCCAAGACTTCAACTGCTTTTGGCACTCTTTAAACACCCGGTCCAAATTGTATTCAGGTATTCTCCCTACCTCCTGTATAATTCTAACCCCCAAGTAATGCAAGGTGGAACCAAGATTGACTTGTGAATTACTTATGTTCCAGGCCATGATTTCAGTCTTTTTGGCATTAATTTCATAGCCCGATACCTTGCCAAACTTCTGTGCCCTCTTGATAACCGTTAGAAAAGCTAGGTCGAGGTCAGCTGTCAATATGAGGATGTCATCTGCATATAGGGCCACCCGCCTTTCCCATCCTCCAAATCTAAATGAATGTTAAGATCTTCTCTTAGAACATGAGCAAAAGGTTCGATATAAAGGTTGAATAGGAGGTGGGAAAGCGGGCAGCCCTCTCTTGTACCCCTTGTGATCTTGAAAATCTCAGTCAGAGTGGAATTAACTAACAGTCTAGCTGTCGGGGCCTTATATAGGAGTTCTATCGCTCGACAAAATCTGTCTCCTAGATTGAATTTTTTCATTACAGCAGGCAGATATGCCGAGTTTACCCTATCAAAGTCTTTGGTGGCGTCAAGGGTTAGGACAGCCAGGGGAAGGGAGAAGGTGGATGCGATGTCAATAGCACCAACCAGATCGTATGTAAGATCCGACAGTTGGCTCCCTTTAACAAAACCCTTTTGATCTGGGCGGATGATGGTATCAACTACACCCCCCAACCTATTTGACATATTGGCAGCAAAGATTTTATAATCTATATTAAGGAGTGAGATTGGGCGGTAGGACCCACTGTCAGTCGGGTCTTTCCCTTGTTTAAGAATCAGCACTACTGTCGCCTCACTCCATGAGTTTGCGGGGTCAGGAGGATGTTATTAAAGACTTTCACCAAGATTGGAGTGATAACCTCATTGATTGAGCGATATAGCTCCCCTGGTAAGCCGTCTGGACCAGCCGCCTTCCCTCGCTTACACTGAGAAATGGCCCTACTTACTTCCTCATCAGTAATTTGTAACTCAACTCTTAGTTTTTGCTCATCTGAGAGCTTAGGTAGGGCAACCATATCAAGCCAGGTATTCCTCTTTGCGCTGTCCTCAATAATATCTTCCTTATATATAGATGGAAGAATTCCCGAAAAGCATTCCCGATATTCAAATTGGATAGACGGGGAGATGCCTCACCCTCAACCCTGATTTCTTTTATATAATTTCGTACCTGGTCTGTTTTAATTTTCCAGGTGAGTATCTTACCTGCTGCTTCACCGAATTCAAAGTGGGAGATTTTACTTGCTTCCCATCTTCGGGCGATTCTCTCTTGGAGAATGGTTTCGAGTTGTTTTTTAAGAGAGTCTAATTTTTCATGGTCTTCCCTTGAATCATTATGAGCCATCACCTTATGCTCAATACTATTCATTTCCACTTCTAGAGCCTTGATGATGTCCCTAAATGTCCTACTTCTATAGGAGGCTCTATTAGTGATACTGCCTCTCCAGAAGGCTTTCAGGGCATCCCAGACGATGGAGATGTTTGCAGTAAATTTACCTCGAGGAAATATTTGGTCTCGGTATAGAGAAAGTTGATTTCATCTTCCTCTTATAAAATGGTGCGGTCAAAAGATCATGAACCATGTCGATGTTGCTGAGTGGGACTTAAACTGAAGACAATTGCCGAGTGGTCAGAGAAGTGGGAAGGCAAATATGCAATGTCTTTGACTAAGTCTTTAAGACAGTAACTGAAAAGAGCATAATCTATTCTGGATTTGTGTTTACATTTAAGATTTTTAAAAGAGACCCCCAATTGATCTCCCGCCCGTTCCCTCCATATATCAGCCAGCCCTAACTGTGTCATCGTTGACAGTAGAGCCTGCCTTGATTTTGAAGGGACACTGGCTCTGGAGTTGGGTGGCTTGTCTAGCTTGGGGTTTAGGACAATGTTAAAATCCCCAACCCAAATTACGGGATCCGGGAGGTCAGTCAGATGACAGCGAATGATATCTAAATATGAGGGGTCGTCCTGGTTTGGACCGTAATAGCCCACAAGGGAAAAAAATGTACCCCCTAAAGAGGCTCTTAATATGAGCCATCTCCCGCTATAGTATTCCCTACATTCCATTACTTGAACCGTAGCTTGTTTTTTAAATATAAACAAGAGCCCTCTGATATTTGCGCTTTGATCTGTACAAAAAAAGGTGTCTACCCACCTCTGTTTTTTTAATAATTCTGTTGTCTCAGACTTAAGAAGATGAGTCTCCTGTATGACAATGACCTGCGCAGGGGAGTCTCCCAAATATTGAAATATTCTGTCTCTTCTGCCCTTCATGCGCCGGCCATTGACATTCCAGGACAGATAGTGAAGCAATGTCATGGGACCATATCCTTCACACTCTCCACTAACAATGGAAGCTCATCGCAAAGTCCCGCCTCTGGACCTGACCCAACCCGAAGGAACTGGAAAAACCTCTCATACAAACTCCAGGTGTACTTAAAAGTTGAATGATATTGATAGAGTGCCGGCATATGTGGAATCTTTAACATATCACCCCTTCCACCCCCGTGCCCCCCCCCCCACCCAGGCCTTTGTCTTGTTCTTTTCAATACAATGTTTGGACAATATCATGCTTCGTGTGCTTTGTTTGCGGAGGTAGAGAAAGGTTCTGCCAGTGTATGGTTGTGGACTCCTTCCTCCTTCCAAGGTCTTTTTGGGAAATTGTTATCTTGCACGGTAATTGATGTGCTGTATTGTTGCAACATAATGCCTTAAACCGCCAATTACTTCATTATCACACATTATGGGGAACTAACGTCCAAATGCTTAGTTCAAATCATTTGGGAATAAAGTGCCAGTGAACATGAGTGACAGTTTCCATAGTAGCAGCATATTTTGATTTCTTTAATTGTGCAAAACTCACCACTTAAAATAAAGTGCAATAGCAATCTGGGATAGTATCCTCCTCTCTGGTAGTTGTACTATCCTGAGCTGATAGCTCAAAGATAATTGTGCAATTTACGCAAGTCATTTGAGAATAAAGTGCCAGGGCACCTGAGTTTCCATGATAGCAGCATATTCTGATTTCTCAAATTGTGCAAAACTCTCATTAAAATAAAGTGCAAGTGGAATATGGCATACAGTTCTACTCTCTAGCAGATATAATATCTTGGGTAGTTAACTCAAAGAAAATTGTGCAAATTGTGCATGATGTATTGCAACATATACTAAAGTGCATGTGCCTCTGCTACAACAGATGTTCCCTTCAGTATCCAATAAGAAATTGAAAGACATTATATTGCATAAAGCCCCTGTTTCTGCCAATAGACTGTATTAACACCAGTGTTCGCTCTTATCTCCTTTATGGTATTTGCGTCCCCAGTGTTACCGTCATCCCAAAGCTTAGAACTTATACTGTTGGTACACATTTTTGTCTAAAAAATAGAAATATCTCAAAACAGCCAACCAAGAGTTCACACTACATCCTAACTTCTTGTTTCGTACAATAACATACATCCTAATGGGTTTTCCCTTTTTAAAACTGCTTGTAATCTAGAGAAAATCTGCTTAAAATGCTGCGCAATTACATTCTTCAGGTCAAACAAACAAACAATTCTTCATCAAAGTTCAACCCATTAGGCGCCATGCAATCAAACATCAATATATATCTGGACTCAAACTTTCTTAAATTTGCCTCTCGATTACCCCCTCTTCTTTTTCTTGGTACTGACTCAACTATGAAATATGTCAGGTCCTCCACTCTACACCATGAACTTCATTCATGTGCCTTGCGACGGGATAAGACTGTTCTTTGTTTTATACAGCCCTCAAGTGATGCAGGACTCTAATGTGAGCCATGTGGATTGTGCTGCCAACATAGGTTATGGGGCATGTGCATTGCAACACATAGACCACATGGTCACTCCTACAATTAAAAAAAGTGGAATCTTCCATGATTTTTCCAGAAGGGGCAGTTGCACTTCTTTCTTATTCACCCCTTGTTTACACGCTTTGCATTTTAAACATTTAGTGAGGGTTGGATTGGCTTTAAGCCAACTACCACTCTCAATTATCTCAGGACTACGGTTGACCAGCTCCTGCCTCATGGAACGGGCCATCCTGTATGTGAGCAGGGGTTTACGGGAGACTAAGCTGCCCAAAATGTGGTCTAATTTAACCAGGTGCCAGTGCCTATTCATGCAGTCTCTCACCCTTGCATGATAGGCACTGTACCTGGTTATCATTCGAATATCTTGTGCAGAAGTCTTCTTCATTTCTTACTTTTCTTTCTTTCTGTAAGGATCTGTTGTCTGGATTTTTCTCAGATTTTTCTAGTGCTTGACTTAAAACTACCTCACTGTACCCTCTTTCCTAGAAACTCTCTGTTAGTTCTGCTTGTGCTGAAACTAATGACTTCCCCTCACTACAATTTCTTTTCATATGCAGTTATTCCGCATATGGGATACTCAGCTTTAAATGTTTCGGGTGGAAACTTTCAGAATGCAGTATGGCATTCCCTGATGTGCCTTTTTTTAAAAGTTTGTGTGTGTAAAATACCATTTTGAATAAAAAATTTCAGATCTAAAAAGTAGATGCTAGTATCACTGATAGTTTTAGTGAATGCCAAATTGAGTACATTGTTATTTATAACAGTTAGAAAGTCATCAGCACTCTCTACAGGATATTTCCATATAATAAATAAATCATCGATAAATCAATAGCAAACTTTGATGTTTTCACTCCATTCTACCTCGAAGTTGGCTCTGAGCACCTGTTCCTCCCACCAGCCCATGTGAAGATTTGCATAGCTGGGGCGAAGCAGGTGCCTTCCCTCTCAGTTGACTATATGTATCAGTACCAAAGAGGAAAAAGTTATTCTCCAGACATAGTTTGGCCATCTGCAAAAGTATTTCGGAATGTTGGTACAAATTCAACGGTCTTCTCCCCAAGAAATGTCTGAGTGCCCTTAAACCATTCACGTGTGCAATGCTCGTATACAACGAGACTACATCAAGAGTTATCAGTAGTTAGACCCCCTTCCCATTGCACATCCTGTAATTTCCTCAAAAAGTCCCCTGTATCTTGAATATAAGAAGGTAAGGACTTTACAATATCTTGTTGGAAATAGTCCACAAACCTGGAGGTGGTCTTGAATAAGCTCCCAATGGCTGAAATTATCGGCCTACCAGGGGGAATATCATGCTCTTGTGGAGTTTGGGTATCAAATATAATTTCGGGTTGATGGGGTTCCTCTCCACCCTGCTAGTTCCTTAAAAAATGAAGTTTGTACCTCCATGAGATTGCTTAATGGGACTCGCTGGTAGAATTCCACATCATTCAATTGTATTTTAGCTTCTCCATTGTATTTATTCAGAGGCCAAAGGACAACATTGCCCCCTTTGTCCGATTGTCTAACGACTATGTCAGTTTTTGCTTTTATCTTAGCCATGGTTTTTTTCATAATTTTGTCTTTTTCTTTATATATATATATATTACCTACTGGCGGTCGCCAGTAGGTATATATAGTTAGGATTTTTTCCCTATGGGATTTTTGAAAATTCTATGTCTAATAACTTTGGCGTTTGTGGACGGAATTGGCTGAAATTTTCTGGAAAATGGAACATTTTGTTTCTGAGCAGCCCCTGAAAATTTGGGGGGGTTCGTCCAGGGGGGGCCGAGAAAAAAGGGGGGTCCCAAAACGTGTTTTTAACATTGAGTTTTCCATAGGGCGGTTAGCCTCACTTTTAGCCCGAACGGCTGAATGGATTTGCACGAAACTTGGCTAAATTGTAGGGACTGGTAGCCCGATGTGCCTTTTGTAGGTCTCAATATATGTGCTGCAGTGGATTTTGAGAAATTAACGTTCAAAAAAAGATATATATCTGTAAGCGCGCTCCGGGCAGCGCCCCGGTTCGCGGACCTTAAGCGTACCAAAACTTCGCGTAGCGAAGCTGATTGGCTCTCCGGTGTCTGTCAACATTCTAAACAGTCCGGAGCGGCCGTCATCTTGTCTCTCGGTAGGATCGAGAGACAAGAGGAGGCCAAAACAAAGGGGGAAATAACCATAAGGGGGCATAGTAGATCCTCGCTGACCCCCTAGGTTTAATGTGGAGGTTTTAAAAGGGCCCCGCGGGGCAAAAAAAAAAAAATTTTTTTTTTGTTTTTTTGCGTGGGTAGCGCCCGGTACGCGAACCGGGAAGCGTTCTGGGGAGCGTACTACAATGAAAAATGAATGATAGACTTTTCAAATGCTGTATGTTAATTGATTGTTGGATTTGTTGATTATTTTTTATTTTCTTTATCTTCCCAGGGAGCGACCCGGTACGCGAACCGTTGAGCGCCTTGGTTCGCGGACCTTAAGCGTTCCGGGAGTCCACCATTTTGTGTTTCAGTCGAATTAAGATACAAGATGGAGGGCAAATAATGTTCAGAATGGGTAGAAGGGGGCACGGTAGAGTTATCTTGACCCCCTAGGTTTTCTGAGGGTGGCTGAGGAGGCTTATATGTGCGAAAAAAAAACATTTTTTAAAAAATATTTCGCGAGGTTAGCTCCCGGTACGCGTACCGGGTAGCGCCCCAGGGAGCGTACTTTGTTGAAAATTAGTGAAAAAAGTTAGAGTAAAATAATAATTGTGAGTGATTAGATGTAGGGTAGCTCTGAGAAGAGCTTTTGGGTTTATGGTACATTTAGGTACTTATAAGTAGGTACCAATGCACATTCTTAAATTCAGAGTGAAAACTCTGTTGCCCTCATCTGAGAAGTGAACTCCATCTCCTCTGTAGATATCTTGCATGTAGTAACGCAAGTTATTGTTGTACAGGGAGCCCATTCCATGGTCTCTCATGTAAGCTGAAACAGATTTGTTTACATGCTTCCTCGACTTCTCAATTTGTGGACAAAATTGGTTTGACCACCTCCATTTCTGTCTTTGGCATATATTTGAATATACCAAGGCAGTCTGAGGAAAAAGTGCCATTAATTGCTCAAAGGTGTCCTTTAAAAGCATTTCCAGACCTACACCAGTCAAAGTGCCCAAATCATTACCTCCACAGTGCACAATTAACAGGTCAGGTTTTGGCAAATGCATAAAGGTTTTCACCAATGGTATCAATTGGTGACATTTTAATCCTCTGTGGCCAAACCACTTAATTTCCACATCTTGTAAATTGAGGTTAGGTAAATTCCTGCTTTCAACGTACCTTTGAGCCCAGTGAATATAACTATGACCAACAATCCAGACAGAAAACATGGTGAGAGAAGGTTCTCCTGCAGTCAGATGAAGTGTGGCAATGAAATGGCAGTTGAAAAAATGAGAGTGTAAAATGAAAAAAAAACTGTGGAGTTTCTGTGTTCATGAAGCAGTAACAGTGATTGGTGGATTTTGATTGATGAAAACAGAAAGTTAGGGTGCACAGATGTGTTCTTTGAAAGATGTATTTTGAGTGGTCAATAAAAAATCATTAAATGAAAGAATGCACTGGATATGCAGGTGCACTGAGAGTTCAGAGTTCAATTGCAACATTGTTGTGTGAACTTGCAAACACCAGAGGTATTCCAGGAGGTGGTTGCTATGGAAAATAGGCAGAAAGGGCAGAGGGGGAAGGGTTTTCATTTGAAAAAAAGTGAGGGAAGAGTTTTGATTGGGTGACATGAGAAATATGTGTGAAGAATTACAGCATTTCTGTGCTTTTGATAGCTGCAGACTCTGGAGTGCATACCTTTTGCTCTGCTGAAGACAAATTGGTGTGTTTCTGAGACTGTTTTCAAACTCAAAGTATTTGCTAAGGTGAGAAAATATTTCTTTAATTTAGATAGAGAATAGTGTGCTTTAAGGAGAAAATTATGATTTATGTGGCGCAAATTGCTTGTAAATATGCTCTCACATGTGTATGGAAAATTTTGATTTTGAATGTTTGTGTTACATAGCCATGTTAAAAGTGACCCAACCATGCTGGAAAGGCAATTAAAAAAATGCTTTCATGTGTTTTAATGACATTTTAAGTCATTTTCCCATGTGCAGTGTTTAGAAATTATGATTTGAAAATCGTTTTTGGGGAAAAGGAATTGTTTTTAAATTCATGACAAGGACATAATGGTGTATGCTTCTTTATAAGGCAATTGACTGTCCCTGATGTTATTTTTCTCATTTTAGTGTAAGACCTTTCTCTGTGGCGCAAATTGCTTGTAAATATGCTTCCACATGTGCATGGAAAATTTTGATTTTGAATGTTTGTGTTACATAGCCATGTTAAAAGTGACCCAACCATGCTTGAAAGGCAATCAAAAAACGCTTTCATGTGTTTTAATGACATTTTAAGTCATTTTCTCATGTGCAGTGTTTTGAAATTATGATTTGAAAATCGTTTTTGGGGAAAAGGAATTGTTTTTAAATTCATGACAAGGACATAATGGTGTACGGTTCTTTATAAGGCAATTGACTGTCCCTGATGTTATTTTTCTCATTTTAGTGTAAGACATTTCTCTGTGGCGCAAATTGCTTGTAAATATGCTCCCACATGTGCATGGAAAATTTAGATTTTGAATGTTTGTGTTACATAGCCATGTTAAGAGTGACCCTACCATGCAGGAAAGCCAATCAAAAAACGCTTTTATGTGTCTTAAGGACAATTTAAGTAATTTTCCCATGTGTAGTGTTTTGAAGTTATGATTTGAAAATCGTTGTTGAGGTAAAGGAATGTTGTTAAAATTTATGTGCGCCATATGCCCCCAAATTTCTTTTTTAGGGGTGCAGCAGGGTGTTCTTGAGACACCCCTGCACCTTTGGAATAAATTCCTAATTTGTGATGAGCAAATTGTTAATCGCAAATTGCACCTTCATTTATATGAGCCTCCTAGCCCATGGAAATGAATGGGTAATTTGCAATTAGCAATTTTCTCATCGCAAATTTGGAATGGTAAAGAATCGCTATTTATTCCTTAAAAATCGCTTTTTTGGAAATGCAAAATAGTTATATGATACATATGGCGGTTGATGTCTAACAAGATAAGAAGCTTATGGATTCATTTATGGTGACTGGCGCAATGAAGTAGACATCACTTACTTCATTGGTAGAGCTTTACATGTATTATCTCCTCTGTATTCTTCATCAAGCGTAACTTTGATCTGCAATCCTGAGTAGGCCTCACCTTAAACAAACCTCTGGATAGGCCACACCTTATCGTCATCCTGAATTAATCATTTAAAATGCTAGGGACAGATTTATGATAGGTGTATGCCTCTTTTGCGCCACTTAGAAAACATTGTCCATGGGGAAATGACTTAAAATGTCCTTAAGACACATGAATGTGTTATTTTAAAACGTTTGCAATTTTTTTGGGTCACTTTTAACATGGCTCTGTGACTCAAACAGTCAAAATCTAAATTCCCCATGCACAGGTGGGAGCATATTTAGAAGGAATGTGCTCCATGGGGAAAGGTCTTATAATGTAATATGGGAAAAATGACATCAGAGACACTGAAATGGCTTATAGAGAAGCATACACCATTATGTCCTTGTCATAAATTTGCAAACCATTACTTTTCCCCAAAAACGATTTTCAAATCATATTTTGAAAACACTGCACATGTGGAAATGACTTAAAATGTCAATAATTCAAAATTTGCGATTCCTTAAATGCAATGTATCAAACAAAAAATATGTAAAAAATGATATTAAGGATTTGGAAACTACCACCAACTTCTAGTTTGTGGTAATTTGCGAATTCTTTTCAAAAAGCATTTTTTTCTAAAAAACAAAAGGTCCCATATGACGCCCATACATGCCCTTAGGGCATGTAGGTGTGCCATATGCTCCCAAATTTCTTTTTCAGGGGTGCAGCAGGGTGTTCTTGAGATACCCCTGCACGCTTGAAAAAAATCCTATTTTGTGATGAGCTAATTGCTAATCACAAATTGCAACCTTCATTCCTATGAGCCTCCTAGCCCATGGAAATGAATGGGTAACTTGCAATTAGCAATTTGCTCATCGCAAATTAGGAATGGTAAAGAATCGCTATTTATTCCTTAAAATTCGCTATTTAGAAAATGTAAAATATTTTGATGATACATATGGCAGTTCATCTGTAACAAGATAAGAAGCTTAGGGATAGATTTATGATGACTGGCGCATCACCAGGGATGTGACAGTCATCCTGCGCCGCTGTTCCGCCACCCATGGTGTGCTGCATTTACAATGCGGCGCAGCATGGGGCAAAAACGGCACAGATGCGTGACGCATCTGTGCCGTAAAGGTGGCGCATTGCTGGAGTTGTATCGCAAGTGCGATGCAGCTCCAGCAAGGCTCAGGGGTGCCCCATCTCCACAATGCTGCGTCAAGACCTATGCCACCTTCAAGCAGGCGCAGGGTTTTGACGCAGCTTTCTCCTATCTGATTGTAAATGCGGCACACCATGGGTGGCAGAGCAGTGGTGCACATTAACTGGTGCATGCCTGGGGATGTGCCATTTAATTTAAATCTGCCCCTTTACATTTAAGTATGTGCAGGGGACACAGAGTCGGTGAGGCTTATCCAAGGTTAAGAAGAGATGAGTCCTGTTCAGTGAAAAATTAGACATAGGCTTCACCTGCTCAGCATTGCTGGACATGGCTAAATAATAGCTGCTAAATGTTAATCTTGTTAAACAATTTTACTATTATAATCTCTGAGATTTGTCTCTTACTCTGCAACATCTCATTGTTGTTATCTTTCTTTAAAGATAAAGACAACCTCAACATGAGCGACAATCTGCAATCAGTTGATTTTGACCTCATCATTGAACTTGTAATTGAAACATCAGTGGATGTTGATCCTTTGGATGATTTAAATCCTGAGGATGAAGAAGAGCGTGATGAGGATGCAGATTTGTCCGAATTATATGATATAGGATGGGAAGCTGACCTGCTTGAGCCTTTGGAAATATAAACATTTATTTTTAAAATTTATAATTAATAAAAAGTAAAAAGGTAAACCGTTTAATTTAAAAATAAAGACACCTTCAAAAACAGGTTATGTGTAGTGTCTTCAATAAAATATTAAAATATGCTCATAAAATTAGATCAGATTCACATATAAAATAGCATAGGTAACATAAATATAAATGTCATTTCTTTTCTGGTATTTCTGTATTGTAAAATTGCCAATGACTAAAAAATCTTCAAATTAAAATGTCAAGTAGTGTGTTAAGTTTTTGATCACTGTTACTGATTTACTGTTTGGTAATAATGTTTAATAACATTTTTTATTATATTTTTCCACAGATTCAACTGCAGATCATTTCAAGATTTCACCATGCCTACAATACAAAGACAGATAAAGGCTGCAAAACGTCAAAGACAGCAGGTGAAAAAAAAAACGCAGCAGTCCTCTAACAAAAAGATTTCTCAAGCCACGAAGAAAGCACCGGGTAAGAGCTCTAAATATTTCATAAGAAATATTTGTATTAAAAAAAATATTACTACAGAAAATGTTTCAGTCCATAAAACGAGAAGGAAATCAAATGGAAAGAAAAGGACAATGAAAAATGTTACTGCTAGAGCAAGAGATAAATCTGTGCATGATAGTAGAAGGAAACAACAGTTTAGGGAGATTCGTAAACGAATGTTCCGCAACAGGATAATTGGCAATTTGTTAAAAAATATTAAGAAAGGTCAACAGAAACTAGTTTTTTATAAGAGAAAAAAAAAAGTTGAGAAAGTTATTGATCAGGCATTTGAAATTAAACGTAAGTTATTTATTTTGATAATCAATAGAATTAGGAAGCTAAACAAGGCAATTTTTGATTTCAAAAGAAATAGTAGATGGAAGAGAATAGTTAATCGTAGTAATTTTTGTGAAGTTTTTTCTGGAGAATGGATGCATAGTTCAAGCTGTGAGGCATTTTTTAATGAGGAGAGTTATTTCCAGGATAATGATTTGGTGCATGCAGTTGACACCAGTGGTCGTGCTTATGAAGTGAAAGATGGTTGTCCAGTTGAAAAAGAAAAACTTGTGACAACAGAGGCAGAAGAGGTGTTAGGTAATGAGGTTTTAGGAAGACGTGCTAAGGGTCCTGTGTACACCTGGAAGTGTAGTAGTATTTGCAGTGTGCGACAGGATTCCATCAATTTGCTTTGTGATTTTGTACGGTCATTTAACAAAAAAAGTTTGAAGCAGAAAATGATGTTGTTGCAAGAATTAGATCCTTGCAGAGTAAGAGAAGTGACAGGTTTGCATGGTCATTCACTGGCTTGTCTTTCCAGGAGAGTATGCCAGAGTGTTTTTCATCATTTCAGGATGCTAGCAGTGCATCATAATAAAGTGAGGAAATTAGTTAGAATGTTGTATTATGCTAAGAGTCCAGCAATTATGCTGAAACAATTATGCGCTGCTCTTTTGCATGGTTCTGAAATAGATGTGAAGAATATATGTGAAGAAATTGAGTTTTGTTACTTTGGAAGTAAAGAGGAGAATGTTGAAATTGAGCAAGAAGTAGAGGGTCATGTGGAAGATAGTGTACAGGTTTCCAGTACAGATAATTTCCAGAGGGAAATTGCGACGTTTGAGGTGAAATCAAGTGAGAGGCCTAATTTCACTTGTGTGTGTTGTTGACGCACTTATTATAAGAATCAGACTAAGTTAGTGGATTTATATGCAAAAAGTGAAAGGGAAAATAATAGTGAATGGAAGGATTTTGCAACATACTTGATGGTAGAAAATTGTTTTGATTTGGGATTGGATCAACGTGTGTGTACTTATTGTTGTAACAAATTAAAACAAAACCAGATGCCTGCTAGAGCAGTTCATAATAATCTGGAATTGGTTGAGATTCCTTCTGAATTGAAGGACTTAAATACTTATGAATCTATTTTGATTCAAAGTATCCATCCCTTTCAGGCTATTGTAAGAATGGAGCCAAAGACAGGGAAATTGCCTCCATCAGATTTACAGAGAGGATTAAAGGGAAGAGTTGTTTATTTGCCTCTAGATTTCAAGAAAAACATTAACACAATTGGAGTAGAAAAAGTGGAAGAGGAACCTCTGGTTATCTTAGTTAATGGGGTTCCGACAAAGAATAAGAAAATATGGCAAGATTTAGTAGATGTTAGGAAAGTCAAAAAGGCAACATTGTATTTGAAAAAAAATAATAAATACTATAAGAATGTATATGTTGCAGAAGAGGAAGTAAGTGAGGAAGAGGATAGCGAGTTGTGTGCTGGTCAAATTGAGAAAGTAGAACCCTCTACTAGTGAAGAAATATATGAACATTATAGTGTTCATCCTTTGCATTCCAAGGAAGTCATGGGGAATGCTATTGAGTTGTTTCAAATGAAACAAGCCAAAGGGAGTCCCATTAGTGTTTGGGAGGAAAGTTTGGAAGCTCGGTGTTTCCCACAGCTTTTTCCAACAGGTCAGGGAGGAAGATATGATGAGCGACCTCATCAAATTCCTGCTTCTGAATACCGGACTTTGCGATTGTATGCAGGAGATGCTAGGTTTCGACAATGCATTCCTTATTTGTTTCATCTCCTGTTTGAAAGCGATCTGTCTGGACTGTCATATGCAGTGAACCACATCTTGAAAAGTGGTATACACATGCAAAACATCTCGGCAAGTGACTTTATGGATAAAGTCAATGTCCAAGATAGTATTTTGTATTCTCACCTGATTAATCTCATGGCGTGTCAGCGTGGTACTAATGAGTACTGGTACCGTCGTCATGGTGATTTAAAATGTATGCTGAGGAACTTAGGTACTCCCACATGGTTCCTCACTCTGAGCTGTGCCGAGTATGGCTGGGAAGACTTACTTGAATTTCTACGAGAGGCAAATGCTAACGTAGATAACATCGAATTCAAGACACCCGGAGAACTGTGCTCTTTGGATCCAGTCAATGTATGTAGGTACTTCAATCATAGATTTGAAGCTATGATGTCTTTCATCATGAATAAGAAGAATCCACCTCTTGGAGAGGTGTTGGATTTCTTCTGGAGAAAGGAGTACCAAGCAAGAGGTGCTCCTCATATACATATGTTGCTGTGGATCAAGGATGCACCTAAATTTGGAACGGATCCAGAAGACTCAGTGATGAGTTTCATCCAACAGTATTCTACGTGTGCTGTTCCAAACGCAAAGGAGAAGAAAAGCCTAAGAGAAAAAGTTCTGCGTTTCCAAAGCCATCGATGTGGAAAGTACTGCCGTCGTAAATTCCGAAACAAAGACAAGTTCTACACTAAATGTCGTTTCGGCTTTCCACGACCGGTGATTTCTAAAGGAAGAGTAAACAGTTTGATGTCTTCGTTGCGACACAATGTCATGAAGAAATCACCTAAAAACACTTACAATTTGAAGAGGAACGAAGAGTCCAAGTACATCAACGACTACAACCCGGTGATTTTGTCCATGTGGAATGCTAACATGGATATACAGTTTGTGGCTGATAACTGTATGGCTGTGGCTCGGTATGTGACGTCTTACATCACCAAAAAAGAGAAGACAGAATTGAAGGATATGTGGGAGGACATTTCCCATGAAAAGAGCCTCAGCAAGAAGTTGTACAGTTTCAGTCTGAAGATGTTGTCGCATCGAGAAATCGGAGCGTACAAATGTTCTGACCGGTTGTCTTCAGCAAGTCTCTATGCCAAGTCCAGGAGTATCGTTTGGGCGAGTCTTGGTCTTGCTGCAACGCGTAATCGAGTTCTCAAACCTGTGCGGGAAATTGAGTATTTGGCGGAAAAGGAGCCAAACAGTACCGACATTTTGAAGACAAACATGTTGGATACATATTATCCAAATCGAAGCAGTCACCTCGAGAATGTTTGTCTGTATGAGGTTCTGCAAAATTACATATTCAAGAGGAACATCAAAGAAGATACTGAGAAAGGAGTGTATGCTGTAATAGGAAGTGAGGGATGTCTGGTCAAGCAAAGAAAATGCCACTTGGTAAACCATCGAAAATTGAGTGGCGAATCTCCTGAAAAAAAGGAGTTTTTCTATTTAGCACTTTTGCAACTTTTCAAGCCTTGGCGTGCAGAAGAGGAACTGCTTGGAGATTTTCTCTGTTACGAAGACTCTTTCAATGCCGCCAAGGAGACCATAGAATGTCCTGCTTTTCCCAAATATGTAGAAATGTTGAATGTGGAAATTGAGCAGGAAGCAACAATTGCAGCCGAGATTGCCAGAGACAGTTCTCAGGACAGTCAGAGTTCTGCTTCATTGAGTCAGGATCCACTAGGAGGACCAGTTATCGAAAATGAAGCTGCCACTGCTATGAATAAAGTGGAAAGAGCCATGGCACATGCTCAAGAGGATGCAGTTAACTTAGAAGAGTTGGAAAGGCAACTCAACGTTGAGCAGAGGAAAATATATGACGAAGTTACCATGCAAATTGATCATGGATTAAGTCATGATAAGAAAGAGTGCTCATGTACGTCGTTGAAGCCTGTCCGACTGTACGTGAGTGGAGAAGCGGGAACTGGAAAGAGTTTCCTCATTAAAGCAATTTCATGCTATTTGCAGGAAAAGACAGAGTCATCGCTGTCTTGTGTTGTCACTGCTCCAACTGGACTGGCAGCACATAATATTAAAGGGATTACTTTACATCGTTTACTGATGCTGCCAGTGGAGCATGACAACAAATTAGAATATCACAAGCTATCTGGAGATGCTTGTTTTGAAGTTTCAAGAATCTTGAGGAAAATGAAACTTCTTATCATTGACGAAGTAAGCATGGTTTCCAATGTCATGCTTGCCTTTGTGCATTTGAGGATGCAAGAAGTTCTCAAAACAGAGTATGATGTGTTATTTGGTGGCAAACACATCATTGTTTTCGGAGATCTTCTGCAGCTGACACCAGTGAAAGGGCAACCTGTGTTCAAAATGCTCACGCATGAAGATACCAGGAAGTGCCTAGGCAGCATTGGCAACGTCAATATATGGTTAAACTTCAATTATGCTGAACTGCATGAAAATATGCGTCAGGCGAAGGATGAAGTTTACAAGACTATTCTACAAGATGTTAGAATTGGAAAAGTGACCGAGCATGGGAAAGAAGCTTTACATGCACGATTACTGTCAAATTTATATCCAGAACAAGATGTTGTGCCTGAGAATATTTTTCAGAAAATTACTGAGAAGAAATCTGGAATATGTTTGATGCCAACTCTTGCAGAATGTGCCAAATTTAACAACAAAATGTTGCATTTAGAAAAGCAAGAGATTGTGAAACTGGAAGCTATTGATAGAGTAGAGCATATGGGATCAACAATTATTTTGTCTGAGAATCTGAAAACAAAATTGGATTCATTAGAGAAGAGTATATCTAAAACTGCAGGTTTTGAAAAGACTCTGAATGTGTGCTTGAACTGCCGTATAATTTTAAGAAGGAATTTACATGTTGAAAGAGGTCTGGTAAATGGATCAATGGGTAATGTTGTTGATTTTGTAAAATACAGAAATAGAGATGAAATTGAATTTTTAAAAATTAAATTTGATGGCATTGAGGAAGTACAGCTAATTGCTCGTTGTTCTGCTAGATTTTTGCTTGTAAAAGACTTATATGTTCGCCGTAAGCAGTTTCCTGTTTGCTTGGCATATGCGGTGACAATCCATAAATCGCAAGGTTTAAGTGTAGACAGTGCATTGGTGAATATTGGCAGTTCTGTGTTCAAGGAGGGTATGGCATATGTGGCATTGTCACGAGTTAGAACTTTATCGGGATTGTACTTGATTGAGTGTGATGTCACAAACATTTGTGCGGATCTAGATTGTGTTAAGGAATACAATAGGTTAAGAAGAGAGTATGCGCCACATTTGCCTCAGTTTCCTTTGTTTGAGAAACGTGTGGTGGGCCGGAAACGAAGAAATGAGAACAATACTGGGGAGGTTGTAGCAAAAAGACAAAAAGTCAATGAACCTAAAATTACAAGCAGAAACAAAAAGGATTCTGTTGAAGATGTTGTTGGTTTTCAGTTTGAAAACAGTTCTGGTGTCAACTGCTATGCTAATGTAATAATTAATGTTTTGTTTTCTCTAAAAAATGTAAAAGAAGAGATTGTGGTCAATTCTGATCAAAGATTTTGCAGTTTGTTAAATTCTGTGTTAGAGAAATGTACCACTGATAGAAGAAACATAGAAAGTGTGTCTGAAATTCGAAATCTGTTAGACAGATGTTCAGGCCAAACACAATTCTCTCAAAATATTCAGCAAGATTGTCAGGAGTTTTTAATGTATATGCTTGATGTATTACATGCTGAAGGTGTAGATGTAGATCAGCTGTTTGGGCTTTCTTATCAATGGCAGCATGACTGCGAGAACTGTATGGTATCAAGTACTACTAGTGTAGACTCAGAAAGATTTATATATTTAACTTTGCCAGACAGTAAATCAGTCTCCTTTAATAAGCTAGTAAAAGCTGCTAATCACAACATGGAGTGTAGCCAATGTAAATCTGAAATGACGTCCACATTATTTATACGAACATATGGCCAGTACGTCATTTTAATGTTCCAACGGTGTAGGCCTGATGGAACAAAATTGACAACTTTAATAAAAAAATTTGTAGCTTCGCAGTTGTCAATATCAGGAAGGACTTTTGTAACTACAGCAATTATATATCATGACGGCCCTTCAATAACATCAGGACATTACACAGCTTATTTAAAGTCTAGAAATGGCTGGTCATTCTGCAATGATTCTGTTTTAATTTTCACAAAAAAATTGCCGTATGACCTTAAAAACTCTTACCTGGTGCTTTTAAAATCAAAATTTTAGGGAGATAATTTCGGGATGTGTTCTGTGGAATTTCAAGAAGTTCTAATGGCTTCTACACTATTTGGCCTTGAGGATAAGTGTAGTTCAGAGACATTACTTCTAACCACAAGACTGGACATCATGGAGAAATAAGTGCACTTTGAATGAGTTCAGAAAAACTGTTTCTTTTTATAAGCTAATTGAAGCAGCCAATCAAAACATGGAGTAGAGGGAATGTAAGTCTGCAATGCTGTCTACTGTTTTACATTGCTTTGTGATTAAAAGTGATGTAGAGAATTAAATAATTGTAGTAGTCATAGAGGTAGTGTAAGTCTGCTTGTAGCAGTGTCATAGGAAAAGTAGAACATGACTGAGCAAGAAGGGGAAGATATTACTATTCCAGGATTGTGAAAATGATCTTCAACATTTTAATTCTGAAAGTTGTGGAAATGTGAAAAGACGGGATTGGCTAACAAGAAATCCAAGAGTTTTACATGGCTCTGACAAGATTTGGCCTTGTGGAATCTTGTGGTAGAGAGCAAGAAGTCATTTATTGTATGTAACATGTTTTTAAAAACGATGGAGATTTTCTTTCAGAAAGTGGCGGGCTGAAAGTAATAACAGCACAAAAGAGTGTAAGCTGTTCATAGGACATCCTTGGACGTCATGGAAAGTAAGTTAACTTTAAGGAGTTCTGATTTTTGATTTCTGATGTTGTATGGGTTTTTTAAACACAATCATTTTGATTGTGTTTTTTTTCCCCGCTGTTACATGATGAATACCTTCAAGTCACTGTTTTTAGTGAATTTTGATACATTCTGAGAACAGCAAAAATAAACCATTTAACATGTATAATTAATTCTGTACTGTTTGCATTTATGATGTATATGTAGAACTGTGTAGGAGGCATGGAGAAGGTGAGGCTTCTGTAAGTGTCAAAGTTGTTGCATGCAGTGCTGCACTTCTGCGTATTCTTTCATATGCTACACTACATCTGCACAATGAGATACCTAAGCAAAGGAAACACAAGTGATGTGATTGTGAAATGAGCAAAATAAATTGCATGTATTTCAATTACATCACCTGTGTTTCCTATCATTACGAATCACATTGTGCAGATCAAGTTTAGGTCTGTCCAGGGAAACATAGGAGGTTTGGACTTTGTTGAAGATTGCAGTGGACATGACTCACTTCATTGGTAGACCTTCACATGTATTATGTCCTCTATTCTCTTCAACAACTCGAAATTTTATCTGCAACCCTGAGTAGGCCTCACCTGAAACAAAACTCTGGATAGTAGACATCTTATTGGCATCCTGAAGCAATTATTTAAAATTTTAGTGTCTTGCAACACTTTTCTGAAACAACAGCAATGCAAAATATGCACCATGTTTTAAGATAGGCCTCACTTCATCTGCATCAAGATAGTGTTAGTTTAAAATGTATATCTTTAGGACTGTGTAGCTTCTGTAAGTGTCAAAGTTGTTGAAAAACTGTTTGTCCTTCAATCTTTGCCCTTGTCTTTTGTAATTTTTTAATACATGTTTTTATATTTTTCTAATGTTTGTTCTCTCTTTCACAGATTGAAAGTATAAAAACAAAAAGTGAGTAATTTAACGACAATTATAAGGTAAATATTTTGTACTCTTTTCGTTACATTTCTATCACATTGAACTACTATTAGTTCCACTGCTTCATTTCTTTAATCCTCAGTTTCCTGCCTTTGCTACTTCCCTCATTCCTTTCTCTATTACCTACTTACTCAACTACTTCCACTCTTTTTCTCAGACCATCTCTTCTCATAGTTCCTCACTCTTGTTCACTCACTCCATCTCTATTACTCTTAGTGTCTTTGACTGATCACTGTATCACTATTTGTTCATAATGCTTTCTCTGTGTAGTTGAAGCACACTAAGTGGCATATTATGAATACAGCCAATAAAATTATTGCTCTTTTTATTGGCAGAAAACTGGTGCAAAAGCGGCTTTAGCGGCAGTTTTCTGCCGCAAAAGCAGCTTTAGCGACACATTTCTGCCGATAAAAGCTGCAAAACCTTTATTGCCTATGTTGATAATATGCCCCTATGTTATTTACATTAGGGCTATATTGTCCAGTATAACAATCAAAATTGCTCTCCAAAGACACCAGGCAAAGCAGACGCTCCCTCAAACAGATCACCAAGCGCAATTTACCCTACTTACAGCCTAGCCTGTTCTCTGTCGAGACTTTAGCAATCTTTAGAGCACAAGATAAGATCTTTTCACATGGAAGAGTCAGACGTATTGCAATTCTACTTAAGAAACAAGCATTGGCATAGACAATAGGTCTCACCTTTGGGACCTTATACGTGTTTAGCCATGCAACAGTTGATGTTGCTGCACCAAGGATATTATGCTGCATAACTAAATACTTAGAAGGTCCCAAAGGCGAGACCTATTGGCTATGCCAATGCTTGTTTTTCTTTCACTTCATTATCTATTTTGTTTTTCACAATTATACCCTCTTCTGTCTTTTCTTCGGTAAATAGATCTATTAAACAGTATCTCTTCTTTACTCCCTATAGCTGTCTTTCTTTTAACATCACTCTCTGTTTACTTTCCTTATACTTACACTTTTTTTTATTTTTTTTTATTTTTTTGGTTAGCTCCCGGTCCGCGTACCGGGAAGCTACCCCGGGAGCGAACCAAAAGAAATAGAGTTTGCCAGAGTGCTAAACATTGTATCAATTTTTTTTGAAAGGGAAGGTAGTTCTGAAAAGAACTTTTTTTTTTATATTTTTGTTTTATATTTTTTTTAATTTTTTGATCATTTTTTGTTTTTTTTGTATTTTTTGAACGATTTTATATTTTTTTTGGTTTTTTTTGGGGGGGGGAAACAACAAAAAACAGGCGTTGAAAAGGGCTCAACAGGAGCAAAAAAAAATTACTGGGGGCGGTTAGGGCAATCATGGTGTTCATATGCAAGGTTGAGTGCATTGATGCTCATGTTGCCACAAGCTAATAATGCACGACAGCGCATACATAAATGTATCATATGCCCAAAATTTGGTTGGATATTTGGCACAGTTTCCCGTGCCTCCTCTGGTGTTAAAGAAACCGATGTTGTTGGTCTCGCCACAGGAGTTGGTCTAGGATTGTCCATCATATCCCTTAATTCCGCCCGGCTGTAATTTAGGGGATGTTTCCTCGTCATGTGCCTATGCATGGTGTGATTACCATAACTGTATTTTTTGTCCGTCCCTCTGGACAATTGTTCCTTGCATATGAGGCATGTTGCGTACCTGGCATTGACCTTTTTTTGGCCAGGAGGGATGGAAAAAAACTGCCAGATGAAACTGGCTTTCTTTCTTGAAACCCGGGGCAACTCTTCCAGGAATTGTGGTTGTTCTCCCTCCTCATCCATTTCTTCATCTTCCTCCTCAGTGTTGGTAACCACCTGGGGAGGTGGTCCTCTCTTCCCATGAGGAGGTGGAGGTGGTGGTGGGGGTGCACCAGCTGCAGCAATCAATGAAGCCATTTTCACACAACCAAAATAGGTCTTCCAAGAAGCAAAATAGGTCTTCCTCTCACAATAATGAAAGTCAGAGTGAGGAAAGAAGGAGGGGTTTTCATCATTTGGAAAAAACAATACTTCTCAACCAATGAAAAGTGTTATTTTTAGGTCACCTGACCTAGCCTTCCATAATTATGAAACTAAAAGTGAAATGAACCAATGAAAAGTTTTATTAACAAGTCACATGACCTCTAACGCTCATGTTACGCGCTGCGGAACGCTCCCCGGTTAGCTTCCGGTTCGCTGCGCTTCGCGCCTCGGTCCGCGCCCCGGGACACTTCCGGGTGCGCTAACGCGATACGTCACAAGACGCATTTCGCGGCAACGCGATACGTCGCGCTTTCGCGCCGCGGATCGCTTCCGGGAAGTTGCGTTTCGCGCCTCGGTCCGCGCCCCGGGGCACTTCCGGGTGCGCTAACGCAGTACGTCATAAGACGCATTACGCGGCAACGCGATACCGTCACTATGTTGATTTCTTACCGGTTCGCGGACCGGATCGCGGAATCAAATTGAGCTAACGGGAAGCTTCCCGGTTCGCGGACCGGGAGCGAAACAAAAAAAATATTTAAAAAAATTATTAATAAACATATAAAATATATTTTTGGATTTAAAGAAGAATAAATTTTACAGCTATAGATATTAGCTTTTAAAAAACCAATGAAATTCATTGAAAAAACCATAGGTTATAGACCATATATAGTTAGGAATTAGCATTTACAAAACCTTGGAAATTCACTGAAAAAACCATAGGTTATAGACCATATATAGTTAGGAATTAGCATTTAAAAAACCTTATTTTACTCACACAAAACCATTGAAATTCCATATATAGTTAGTTGTACTAACTATATATCGCGCACCCGCAATCCACTGCTGATCATGTCACATATTACATCATTCATGACATGGTCAGTGACATCACTGATGACATCACTGATGACATCTCAAATGACATCACTGATGACATCACTGATGACATCTCAAATGACATCACTGATGACATCACTGATGACATCTCATTTGACATTACTGATCACATCACTGATGACATCATTCATGTGATAATACGATGAACCTCTTCAGACTGTAATATAACCTTAGATACACTCAGTGTAAACAGACACTCACAGACTGTCACTCATCCATGGAGTTACTTACACACCTAGTCAGTCATGCAAAGAATCAATCACACCTCCATTTTCACAACTATACAGTTATACACACCTTACTTATTCAAACATATTTACTCACTTATACAATCCTGGATACAAGTGCACAATGATCCATACAGCCACTCACACATTCACTGGCTCTTATGCACAGTTATTTATATATGTCAACTCTCACATGTACTGTATTTTACATATGTACTTACTTTGACATGTAGCACTGAGATATCTATTCACTCACCAATACAGTCATGCACACAGTCAACCGCCCATACAGCTGTTTCCACATGCACTTTTGAACCCATACATCTATGCACAGAGTCATACACCTCCCAGCCACCCACATACACACTCAGTCTCCCATACAAATGCTTGGGCAACCAATCAATAACCCATATAGTTACTCATATAGCTACTGATCAACACATGCAGCAGTTTACAGAACAACAGACATAATGATGCACAAATTAAGACAGTTTAGTCACTAACCCATGCACTCAGTGAGACACATTTAACCACTCACTCATACAGTCAGTCATGCACCTACTAAATCCTTCATCCAGACACTTATACATCCACTCATTCTTAAATATGTAAGACATATTTTAACTTTACAGAAACATACAGTCACTGGATGTTGTCATCAGTGATGTCATCAGTGATGTCATTTGAGATGTCATCAGTGATGTCATCAGTGATGTCACTGACCATGTCATGAATGATGTAATATGTGACATGATCAGCAGTGGATTGCGGGTGCGCGATATATAGTTAGTACAACTAACTATATATGGAATTTCAATGGTTTTGTGTGAGTAAAATAAGGTTTTTTAAATGCTAATTCCTAACTATATATGGTCTATAACCTATGTTTTTTTCAGTGAATATATATATATATATATATATATATATATATATATATATATATATATACATATTTATATATATACACCATGAGCAGGATAGCCCCAAAGGAGTTCAACCGCAGGAAGATCAGATGGTTCACGTGGTTTATTGAAAACTTGCAAGCAGGCAACACCCAGGATACATGCATCGGTAAATTCTAAGTGCCAAACACGTTTCAGGAGTCCAAAATGTCCCTTCATCAGTGGCAAGTCATGGTTACAAAGAGCCATATTTCTTGCGCACATTTATATACATATCACCTGCCCCAGTGGGCGCTGCCTTCTTCAAAGCCTCACGGTACATGTAGTGCGCCGAAGTATTCCCTTGTGGGTGCGCTCTTGTAACTCACAAAAAATAGTCACAGGTATTACCCAAGTGGGTTTGTGCTCTGTCCCTTTAGAAACCTGCCCCGCTTTTCAGAATTCAAATGCAAACATCAGCTGCCATGTTTCCTGCATCGGCGTCAGCTTCTTCCTTTGTAAAACACAGCACCATTGTGGCGCTAGCAGAAACCTGCTTTCGAGCAATGGGTTGAAGCTCCATGGCTGGGCAACAGCCGATTTAAATCCACCACGAGCAGGATAGCCCCAAAGGAGTTCAATCACAGGAAGATCAGATGGTTCACGTGGTTTATTGAAAACTTGCAGGCAACACCCAGGATACAGGCATCGGTAAATTCTAAGTGCCAAACGCGTTTCAGGAGTCCACAATTTCCCTTCATCAGTGGCAAGTCATGGTTACAAAGAGCAATGTTTCTCGCGCACAGTTATATACATATCACCTGCCCCAGTGGGCGCGGCCTTCCTCAAAGCCTCATGGTACATGTAGTGCGCCGAAGTATTCCCTTGTGGGTGCGCTCTTGTAACTCACAAAAAATAGTCACAGGTATTACCCAAGTGGGTTTGTGCTCTGTTCCTTTAGAAACCTGCCCCGCTTTTCAGAATTCAAATGCAAACATCAGCTGCCGTGTTTCCTGCATCGGCGTCAGCTTCTTCCTTTGTAAAACGCAGCACCATTTAGTAACGCTAACTATAACTTGCACCCCGCCATGCACTAATAACAAGCTCACATATGAAATCACTCATTACATGTTCTATGACTTCATTTATAAATCACTGATGACATTTCATTATTGGTGTCCACATCTTTTCAACCTGACGGAAGTATGCCTGCCCAGGTATTGACTGCGCAAGCAGACAAAAACCCTGCAAATGTGAAAAAAAGCCCTATTTGCTGCTTATGCATGCATAATATTTAATCTTCAGGGACAAGAAGGGCTGTATATGTGTAGGCTTGTCCAGGATCATAAATTAAACATTGGCAGTAGTTTTTTTTAACATTTTGTTTTCTACATTTTTCTTCTCTTTATTTTGAAGAAGATGTGTTTTTTTCTCTCAGTTTCTTGATTTTGTTCCACATAAAATAAAATAATGTAAAAAATGTTGAAAAACTAAAAAATACAGTTGGTAAAAATGGTACTTGAAGAAGCTATTTTCAGAGCTACCCTATACGTTCATTAAGTTTGTTGTTTGTACTATGTACTCCTTTTATTTTCATTCTTGATGACTCTTGGGAGCCTCTCGCAAGAGCCAGGTGCAAAGCCCCTAGCATCTACTGTGAGGGGCAGTGTTTGCTGGTTTGTGTTCACGAGTGTCCTGCGAGCCTGTACTTTTATCATGGAATTTGCATTTTCACTGAACATATTCTGTTGTAATAGGTATCATTTATATGCACCAGATTTCAGCGACCCTTCATTTTATTTTTGTAACTTGTTTTTTATGTCTCTCATTAGAGTTCTTATAACTTTCACTTCCTTCTCCTACGATTTTAGGAAAATGTGACCACTCCAGTCCCATCTTGCACCAGTATGGCAGCAGTATAGAGTAAGGTGGTGGAGAGACCTCACAACACAATAACCATTGTACATAGAAGGTTACAATAGGGACTGCCAATTCCATTAAGAATTCTCCCTAGGGCAATAAGGATGTACAAGAAAGTATGGGAAAGGACTGGCCTCAACACTGAGAACTCTCTCCTTGATATAGCATGTAGGAAGAAAATGGCCTCTACACTGAGACCTCTCTCAGATTACAGGTGTGCATAGTAGAGAGACCTCTCTCTAGGATGATGGGTGCTTGTATTAGGGTGTGGAGAGGGACTGGCCCCTATCCTTAGATCGCTCTCTTGGATGATGAGCATGTGTATTGTGTTGGTAAGGACTGGTCTCTCTGCTGAGACATCTTCTTTGAATGACAGATGTACAACTGTGGTACAGAGAAAAAATTGAGACCTTTTCAGAAAGGTTTCTCTTGGATAACAAGCATTCAGACTAAGGTATAAAAGATAGGTATAGAAAAATATTTATTCTACAGTGGGAAGAAGCACTAATCCTTCTATAGTACCTTAAACATGCATATACATCATGCAGCACACAGTTACAGTTCTTGGAGTTGGAACTGCCACTTTAAGTCAACATTGCAAGACTGTAATAATGTTAAAATCTTTAAACAATATTAAGGAAAGAAATAAATAGTAACTCAAGATTTTGATACAAAAACAATTTGACAATATTGCAAACAGCAACTACATTACAAACTACAAAAACTGAAAAACAAACAAAACAACAAACTTAACTAATCTATAAAAAAATTTCCTCACTCTGGAACCAACACCTCCTCCCTTTTGCTTCATTTGCCTACTGGATTTTGATGTACGTAGATCTTCTTTTCCTTTCTTTCAGCCACCCTAGCCTTCCAAACAATACCTGCTTTAATATTCTTTTCTGACAAACTGGATGGTAAACAAGTCTCTTACAATAAAATTAAATTGGAAAAAAGGAGTACATCCGGAACATTAGAAACAACAAGTGTGTTACACCATTATAGGTATCTACACAGGCTCAAGCAGATAACTCCCCTTTTTTTTAAATAAAGCACCTTTTTATTGTTTAAGTAGGTAGATCCTTTTGTCATCAAAAACATGTACAGCTAAAAACAACAAGCAACTTCAAGGGTACAAATTTGTTGTAGGCAGTTACAACAAATCAGTAGTGCAATTTTTTTTCCTGGCTTTCCACACAGTTACTTTTTCCTTTTTTTCCAATGTGAACTGTGTTTGTTTTTCGCCTCCGTATAATTTGTGTCCTGACACTTCTATTTTTCAGAGCTTCTGTTTTTCGTTTTCCTCCTAAAAAGAGACAAATAAATAAAAGATTTAAAGTTAGATATTGATCAACAAGTGATAATGGTGATACATCACTTTATACTCAAAAGTTATTTTATATTTTTGCACCTCCAATCACATAGTTATATGTATTGTACCACATTATTCATATTCCTTTCTCTTGAAGAACATCTTCAACCATTGCATTTTGTTTTACAATTAAATTATAACATACCATCAAACTTAGTTCCATAACAGTTTATTAAGCAATACATTCCTCTAGACACTAACAGTGAGCAGTGTTTTACTCTAAAAATAGCAATATGTCCACTCAAATATCTCATAGGGAGGAAATATGTGTACGGTAGGGTTCTTATACCCAGCTGAATACACCAAACTGTCTCAGTTCCAAATTCAGTCACTTCTGTTCAGCACAGCTCCAACAAGCTTCCTTCTCTTCCACATCACCATCAGCATATGTTAAACCATGTAATTTAAATGCCAAATATTGGTTGAGCCTTGGCCCTTTTTATTTTCCTCCATTTGATCTCACATGAGTCTTGTTAGATCGTAACTTTTTTGGAAAATAAGAATTAGCTATCTTCTTATCACTGTATCTCTCTCTCATATGACAGGTGTGCATCATAGGGTGTGGAGAGGGAGTGCCATCTCCTTTTAGACTTCTCTCTCATGTGACGGATGTGCAGAGTAGGGTGCGTGGAGGGACTGGCCTCTCTGCTGTGACCTTTCTGTGCAATGATCAGTGTGTATAGTAAGGTGTGGTTAGAGACTGGGCTCTTCTTTTAGACCTCTCTCCCAGATTACAGATCTGCATAGTAGGGTCTGGCCTCTCTGCTGAGACCTCTCCATGTAATGTTAGCTGTGCATAATGAGGTGTGAAAAGGGACTGGTCTTTCCTTTCAGATCTCTCTCTCAGAAGACGGTGTATGTAGTAGGGTGTGGGGAGGGACTGCCCTCTCCTTTTAGACCTTTCTCTCAGATGATGGGTATGTGTAGTAGGGTGTGTGGAGGGACTACCTTCTCTGATAAGATCTCTCTCTGTAATGATAGGTGTGAGTAGTAGGGTGCGGGAAAGAGCTGGGCTCAGCAGTCAGACCTCTATAGCAGATGATGGTGTGCCTAGTAGGGTGTGTGGCAGAGCCTTAACTCTACTCAGAAGTCTTCTCAAACCACAGAGCATAAATAGCAGAGTCTGATAAACACCATATCCAGTGATACTCCTTCATACATTAACGAGTGTGCAGAACAGAGTGTATTCAAACATCACCTACCATTTCCTACTTTTCTCGATCCCGTGAGAATCTGGTGAGATTGTAACATTTAATAAATTTAATAAATAGATTTAACCTTCTAATCATCACAATACTTATCTTTTACACACTTCCTGTCAAAAGCAATGACGACAATATGCATTCATACTAATGGAGTATATTGAGAACTTTTCTACCCCTTTCTACTAGTCACGATCCAGCAAGATTCCAGCAAGATCGTAAACATTTGTTAGACAATATATATGTATTTTAATCTCAGTAGTTATCCCTTAGACACCTCCTCTCTAAATTTAGATGGCAGCATGCCTTTCTGCTGCCCCTTATATAGATTTTTTCTTCATTTCCACACCACCTTTAATTTTTCACAGTACACAGTACAGGCAATCATTTGATTTCTAACATTCCAACAGCCAGCCAGACTTGCAGGAGAGAGAGTGTGAAGGCTCACAGGAAATATATATAAAATATATAACTATATATAATGAATATATATATTTCAAAAGTATTTAGACAATTAATACATTAATAATATTAACAACTTAAAAATTCACATTAACAAAAACACACTAACAATAACAACTGATTCAAAGATATAAGGAATAATATGACAAATTAAATCTAAATAAATAATTGCATTTTTCTAAATATATAAATATTAAAGAAAAATACAAAATATTCAAAAAAATATCAATCAAAAGTGAACAAAGCTAGCAAAAGTGTTAGATTTAACAAGAGTCATATCAACTAATCTAACTCCAATTTAAGCAAAAGTAGGAAAAGTCTTAGATGTTGACGGAATTAGATTTACTATTCCCACTCCATTGTAATCAAAATCACGGAAAGTGTTCTACTTTGGAGTGCTTAGATTTTCCACTCCCAATCCAGTAGGGAAGGTTTTGGATTTTAGAGGCGTATTATTTAGTACTTCCACTCCAACCTAAATATTAATGGTAATGATAGGGTAAGTCTTTGAGTTTGGAGTGGTTCCATTTACTATTCCCACTCCAACATAAGCAGCAGTAAGGAACAATAACATTAAAAATAACAAAATAATAATTTAAGAATAAGGCAATAAATTCAAAACAAAATGACTACATTTAGAATAAATACTCTACTACCCAAAAAATCCACAACTCCTACAAAATGTATAAGTCATAAATAAAACAACAGAATGACAATAGTAATTAACATAAACAAATACAAGTAAAACTAATAAAAATAAAAAATGTAGTTAAAAAACTGTTATTCTCAAAAACAAATATTAATCAATTAATGATAAATTACACTCCAACAGATAATTTACATAGGAAATAATCAACTAAAATTACCTAATTAATTGCCAATGTCTACTCAGGCAGTCTCTCACCCTGTCATAGTAGGCATTGTAACCGGTGATCATGCGTATCTCATTCTTTGTTCTCTTCTCCACCCCCATTTTTTCATTAGGGTACATACAATAGCTTTGTTCTCCCAATCTTACTCACTTTTGATAGTGCTTGGTTCAATACTTAGGAATTATAGCCTCTCTGCATGAATCAATTGGTAATATCCTTTTGTGCTTCTTCCAGAGTTAATGTTTCACTACAGTTTCTCGTTATTCTAAGGTGTTCTGCATACAGGATGCTGTTCTTTAGTTTCATAGGGGGGGAGCTCCTAGTATTTCCCATCCGTTGGCTTTTCGTAGGTAAATGTATGCAAGCTGTTACCATTTACAATAATTTCTAGGTCCAGAAAACACACCTGTGCACTACTGATTGTGTTAGTGAATGTCAATTTCAAAGAATTATTGTTTATTTGCAATAGAAACTGTTCAGCAGCTTCCCTGGTGCCTTCCCATACTAGGAAGAGAGCATCAATAAATCTCATCCATAAAATGATATTGTTCGTCCATTCCTTGGCATACTGTACCCGGAGCACCTGCTCTTCCCACCAGCCCATATGCAAATTAGCATAGCAGGAGGTGAAGCAGGTGCCCATGGCAGTCCTTTGCACTTGCTTGTATGTGTTGGTACCATACATGAAGAAATTATTCTCCAGGCATATCCTTCCCATCTCAACCAGCATTTCTGAATGTTGACATAATGATAAAGATCACGTTTTCAAATCTTTTTCTCATTGCTCTCAACCCACCCCCATGGGAGATACTTGTATATAACGATGAGACGTCAGGTGTAATTAGGAGAAATGTGTCCCTCCATGAAATGTTCCCAATTTTCTTCAGGAAGTCCCTTGCATCTTGTATGTAGACAAGGAGTTCTTTACTGAACTCCTGTAAGAAATGGTCAAGGAATTTGGATGTTGTTTAGAATAAAGTGCCTATAGCTGAAATAATAGGTCTTTTGGGGGGGCTATGCAATCTTATGTATTTTTGGAATGAGGTACAGTATAGGTGTTACTGCGTTATCTACCTTCAGATATAGATATTCTTCCTGCGAGACCATGCCTAAACCTGTCCACCTTGCTAGGTCTTTATGATACTTATTCTTAACCTCTTACAGGTTGCTGTTGGGTACTTTTTGAAATAATCTATTATCTCCCTAGCGGGACATATTAAGAGGCCACAGAACCACATTACCCCCTTATCAGATTTACGTACTACTATGTTCTTCCTGCTTTTGATCTTTTGCACAAATCAGACACATTTTTTATCATGTTGGTTATTCCCCCTCAAGAATCCTTCACTTGATGAAATGGATAGTGCTTTCAGATCTTTCCATACTAACTCATTGAATATATCAATCATGTCCTTCGATATATTGGGGACAAAAGTGGATTTGGGTTTGAATGGTGTTTTGATGCTATTATAAATGTCCAAGCCCAACATTTCAGCAGTCTCTCATACAGATTCAGGTAGACCCATTTCCTCACATTCCCTCTCCAATAGATTTAGTTCAACCAGAAGGTTTAAATCCCCCACTTCAAGATTAGTGGGCTCTCCCCAGTTCAGTTTGTTTTCAGTACATCTTTCAAATCTATTGTAAAAGTATTCTTTCAATTTCAAGTTTCTGACAAATTTGAAAAAAGTCTATGCGAGTCTGGTTGTAGTTAACGTTGGTTCTTGTGCAGAAAGGCAATCCTAATGAGAGTACATTCTTACCCTCATCCAAGAGTTCCAAATTAGTCAAGTTGATCATGGAGGCAGGGATGCTGTTCACTTCCATTGGTATGGTTCCTTGACTTTGGCACACAGCATAGTTCCATACCCTTCCCTTCATTTATTGTGCTTCCTTGTTGTTATTTTCTCCTCCATTGGGGTCTCTGCTTGATGTTCAGAGTCCTGTCTAAATGTGAAAAACACAACTCTTCAATAACTGAGGGGGGTTCCTGTGGTTCCTTGTTCTTACTTCAACTCCCCGCTCCGTCTTCTGATTCCGTGTCAGGTTCTAATCTCATATTGGAGCCAGCCTCTGAACTGAATTCCAGAGGTGTATGACTTTCACAAACTCTTTTGTCCTGTTCTATATTGCCTGATAACCTCTGCCGGCGTATGTGGTCCAATCGTCGGGCAGTGGTGTATATCTGACCTCTCTCATAAACCAACCTGTCCCTGGTGAATTTCGTGGCTTTCCTCTCCCTGATGGTTTGTTCATGCTTTTTTATATTGACTTCCAACTCTTTTTCAAATTTCGTTACATCCTCCGATTTAGCCAATTTGCTTATTTCTGTTTCTAGGTTTTTAATTTCCCCCAAGATCTTATTGCGGTCTTGTCTGGCATACTACACCAAAATCCTCATCATATTTTGAGAAGATTCAGCACCGTTAACAGCCCACTACTGTAACATTTTGGGATCCAGGTTTTCCAAGGTGGGGGCTATTAATACTCTTAAGCCCCTCGGGACTCTCCCAACTTCTACGTATTTCTCCAAAGATTTAACTTCCCACTATTCAGAGACTTCAGTTTGTTTTAACTTCTCAAGCCTTCGCATTTGTGTCTGTAAATTCATTTCCGATATTGAGTCCCCCTGTCCTCTGTTACGGTTGGTCGTGTTTGCTGCTTTTTCATCAAAAACAACATTTGCTGCCTCTTCTCTCTCCTTTAACCAGGGATCCATACTACTCCACTTGATCAGAAACGCTCATTCACTAATGTCAGTTTGCAAAATGCCAAAGTCGTTTCCCATCAGATTAGTCTCTCCGGTACCTCTCCCCGCCATTAATTTTTAGAATCCGCTCTGTACGATATCACGCTTACCCGATCACAGACGTCCTCTGACACTCTGCTTCCGGAAGCTCTCTGCCTCGCAATGGTCCTTTAAGTCTTGCTGGATACTGTGGGGGGCTTCTTGTTATGCACCGCATGCATTCACCATTTAGCCCGACTACAAGAAGCACGTGAACGAGTGTGTGTTGGTGTTGCCGCTACCGGAAACCAGCGGCTCAATACAAGCACCACTTCTAACTCTCCCAATTGAGATCAGACGCCAACACAAAGACACAACACTTTTCGATTCTTCTGCATTTTTATTTCAGCGATGTAACGTGTTCGGCATTGCTGCCTTGCTCACACAAAGAGTGTAACTGAATTGCTACTTTTAAAATACCGGAACCACCGGTCACATGATTCTCTATGACAACAACCACTGAAAACAGACTCAATGCCTTTCTCTCAACGGGGGACGGTTACATTTTGCAAGTCTCCCTAACTCGGAACGACACAAATGATTACGTTCATCAGTGCTTGCTTGTAATTCATCAATCACAAAGTTAAATATAATTACATTTTAAATTAAAAGAAAAAAAACATTTCCTATTACATATATAGTTTTCCTGTTTTCAGTTGCTTAATATTGAGACTATGTGCCACATTGATGAGGATGTCGATTATTCATGGCATAAAGTGCAAATGCAGTACTACACAGCTTATAACCCACACCACTTGAATTGTAAGAACCAGTGGGATGTCAAGGGCTGATTATTTTAATCTCTGAATTGTCTACAGCAACGGAGGTTTGAGTATAAAGTGCCTAAGTATAAAAGTGCAAAAATAGTGGTATATATATCTATATATATAGATATATATATATATATATATATACTTGAATGGAGGAACACAATAACAGGCTCCCACGAAGGGTATAAACTTTAGAACTGCAACTACCAAGATGCACTGAAGCCACGCCCACTGCGGTTAAACTTTAAAACCACGCTGCGAGTGCAACGTAATTTTAGCCTGTGAAGTTCATCTTTGTGCCCAGCCAGTGAAAAAGAGAAAGGCTTCTCGAAACGCGTATGGCGTAACTATGCACATGAACTTTGTCATTGCGGGAGCAGCCGTGTTTGTCTTCAGCAGGATGCCAATAAAGAGAATTTACAGCACGTAACGTGAGGCTTTCCAATTGTTTGGTGCTTTCATACGGAATATTAAGTGGCCTGCCACGGTCACGGAAAGCCCCATCGCGATCCAAGCGAGTCCGCATCACCGATGCAAGCAAGTGATGTATACGGAGCTATGTGTTATTGCGGGCAGCATTTACAGAAGGCTGAACACTTACACTACAAGCTGCCTGTGAACCTACTAAAGGATTACTTAAATGGAGGAACACAATAACAGGCATCTTTGTGCCCAGCCAGTGAAAAACAGAAAGGCTTCTCGAAACGCGTATGGCGTAACTATGCACATGAACTTTGTCATTGCGGGAGCCGCCGTGTTTGTCTTCAGCAGGATGCCAAGAAAGAGAATTTACAGCACGTAACGTGAGGCTTTCCAATTGTTTGGTGCTTTCATATGGGAAATATATATACACATACAGTTATATCATGCGTATTTATTAGTTTAATAATGATATTTAATTGGTAACAATGCAATTGTGATATCTATATATATATATAATTACCTACTGGCGGTCGCCAGTAGGTATATATAGTTAGGATTTTTTCCCTATGGGATTTTTGAAAATTCTATGTCTAATAACTTTGGCGTTTGTGGACGGAATTGGCTGAAATTTTCTGGAAAATGGAACATTTTGTTTCTGAGCAGCCCCTGGAAATTTGGGGGGGGTTCGTCAAGGGGGGGCCGAGAAAAAAGGGGGGTCCCAAAACGTGTTTTTAACATTGAGTTTTCCATAGGGCGGTCTGTCGCACTTTTAGCCCGAACGGCTGAATGGATTTGCACGAAACTTGGCAAAATTGTAGAGACTGGTAGCCTGATGTGCCTTTTGTAGGTCTCAATATATGTGCTCCAGTGGATTTTGAGAAATTAACGTTTAAAAAAAGATATATATCTGTAACAGCGGACTGGGCAGCTCCCGGTTCGCGGACCGGGGCGCGTACCAAAACTTCGCGTAGCGAAGCTGATTGGTTATCCGGCGTCTGTAAACATTCCAAACAGTCCGGAGCGGCCGCCATCTTGTCTCTCGGTAGGATTGAGAGACAAAAGGAGGCCAAAACAAAGGTGGAAATAACCATAAGGGGGCATAGTAGATCCTCCCTGACCCCTTAGGTTTAATGTGGAGGCTTTAAAAGGGCCCCGCGGGGCAAAAAAAAAAAAAATTTTTTTTTTGTTTTTTTGCGTGGGTAGCGCCCGGTCCGCGAACCGGGAAGCGTTCTGGGCAGCGTACTGCAATGAAAAATGAATGATAGACTTTTCAAATGCTGTATGTTAATTGATTGTTGGTTTTGTTGATTATTTTTTATTTTTTTTTATTTTTTAAGCATTTTTTATTGTGTTTCATAATTTATTAAACTTTCTAACATTTCATTGTCAGAAATTTCATAATTATCATGGAATATACATTGTAGTCTCTGAGGTTGTAAAATGTCCTCATTTGCAAGGAGGTTATCTACTGCTTGTACACATTGCAGTAGTTCTTGGTCCCAAGTTTCATCCATAAATTCAATCTCATTTGGATCAATGATTTCTGTGTTGGACTCTGGAAGGACAATTTCAAATGAAATTTTTTGTTCGCTTTCCATTTTCCCTGAAATTTGCATAAAAAAAATATATATTAGTAGAGGTAGGGCACTGTTGTGATTAATTTTAGATAGGCAGTTTTTAACAGTGAATTTATCTTTGGGCAGTGTATAGTATCAGAGTGGAAGTAGGAATATAAAAAATTGTATCTAAATTTATAAGTACTACAGAGGGATAGTATATAACTAACAGAAAAAGTTTGCCATATTAACTTAAAGTGCACAATATACTTCAGTTTTAAAAATAACAACTTACCTTTAAAAAGAAGTTGAAGTTATTAATGAAAATCCTATTGAAATGTACACCAGGAAGTAGTAGTCAAAATGGCTGTGTTTCCTTCTCTTCCTTTATATATATTCGGGTACATAACCAATCAAATGTCAGGTAAAAAAAGTAGAAAATGAAAGTAACATTTTAATTGGTTGTCAATTCCAACACTTCAGATGTGTTTTGTGAAGTAATTTACCTCACGGTATTTAGAGAGGTCTACAGGCTAAATGGCTAAATGGAATTCCAATCAAATTTGTGAAAATGGTAGGGATTGGTATGTAGTATGAGCTAATCTATATTTGGTGAAATTGTCTCAAGTGGCTTTTGTGTGAACTACTTTCCCACCTTTTTTGATGGTGCGCTTCCCAGGGAGCGACCCGGTACGCGAACCGTTGAGCGCCCCGGTTCGCGGACCTTAAGCGTTCCGGGAGTCCACCATTTTGTGTTTCGGTCGAATTAAGATACAAGATGGAGGGCAAATAATGTTCAGAATGGGTAGAAGGGGGCACGGTAGAGTTATCTTGACCCCCTAGGTTTTCTGAGGGTGGCTGAGGAGGCTTATATGTGCGAAAAAAAAACATTTTTAAAAAAAATTTCGCGAGGTTAGCTCCCGGTTCGCGTACCGGGTAGCGGCCCCGGTAGCGTATTTTGTTGAAAATTAGTGAAAAATGTTAGAGTTAAATAATAATTGTGAGTGATCAGATGTAGGGTAGCTCTGAGAAGAGCTTTTGGGTTTATGGTACATTTAGGTACTTATAAGTAGGTACCAATGCACATTCTTAAATTCAGAGTGAAAACTCTGTTGCCCTCATCTGAGAAGTGAACTCCATCTCCTCTGTAGATATCTTGCATGTAGTAACGCAAGTTATTGTTGTACAGGGAGCCCATTCCATGGTCTCTCATGTAAGCTGAAACAGATTTGTTTACATGCTTCCTCGACTTCTCAATTTGTGGACAAAATTGGTTTGACCACCTCCATTTCTGTCTTTGGCATATATTTGAATATACCAAGGCAGTCTGAGGAAAAAGTGCCATTAATTGCTCAAAGGTGTCCTTTAAAAGCATTTCCAGACCTACACCAGTCAAAGTGCCCAAGTCATTACCTCCACAGTGCACAATTAACAGGTCAGGTTTGGGCAAATGCATAAAGGTTTTCATCAATTGGTGACATTTTAATCCTCTGTGGCCAAACCACTTAATTTCCACATCTTGTAAATTGAGGTTAGGTAAATTCCTGCTTTCAACGTACCTTTGAGCCCAGTGAATATAACTATGACCAACAATCCAGACAGAAAACATGGTGAGAGAAGGTTCTCCTGCAGTCAGATGAAGTGTGGCAATGAAATGGCAGTTGAAAAAATGAGAGTTTGAAATGAAAAAAACTGTGGAGTTTCTGTGTTCATGAAGCAGTAACAGTGATTGGTGGATTTTGATTGCTGAAAACAAAAAGTTAGGGTGCACGGATGTGTTCTTTGAAAGATGTATTTTGAGTGGTCAATAAAAAATCATTAAATGAAAGAATGCACTGGATATGCAGGTGCACTGAGAGTTCAGAGTTCAATTGCAACATTGTTGTGTGAACTTGCAAACAACAGAGTTCTTCCAGGAGGTGGTTGCCATGCAGATAAAGCAGAAAGGGCAGAGGGGGGATGGGTTTTCATTTGAAAAAAGTGAGGGAAGACTTTTGATTGGGTGACATGAGAGATATGTGTGAAGAATTACAGCATTTCTGTGCTTTTCATAGCTGCAGACTCTGGAGTGCATACCTTTTGCTCTGCTGCAGACAAATTGGTGTGTTTCTGAGACTGTTTTCAAACTCAAAGTATTTGCTAAGGTGAGAAAATATTTCTTTACTTTAGATAGAGAATAGTGTGCTTTAAGGAGAAAATTATGATTTATGTGGCGCAAATTGCTTGTAAATATGCTCTCACATGTGTATGGAAAATTTTGATTTTGAATGTTTGTGTTACATAGCCATGTTAAAAGTGACCCAACCATGCTGGAAAGGCAATCAAAAAATGCTTTCATGTGTTTTATTGACATTTTAAGTCATTTTCCCATGTGCAGTGTTTAGAAATTATGATTTGAAAATCGTTTTTGGGGAAAAGGAATTGTTTTTAAAATCATGACAAGGAGATAATGGTGTATACTTCTTTATAAGGCTATTGACTGTCCCTGATGTTATTTTTCTCATTTTAGTGTAAGACCTTTCTCTGTGGCGCAAATTGCTTGTAAATATGCTCCCACATGTGCATGGAAAATTTAGAGTTTGAATGTTTGTGTTACATAGCCATGTTAAAAGTGACCCTACCATGCAGGGAAGCCAATCAAAAAACGCATTTATGTGTCTTAAGGACATTTTAAGTCATTTTCCCATGTGCAGTTTTTAGAAATTATGATTTGAAAATCGTTTTTGGGGAAAAGGAATTGTTTTTAAAATCATGACAAGGACATAATGGTGTATGCTTCTTTATAAGGCAATTGACTGTCCCTGATGTTATTTTTCTCATTTTAGTGTAAGACCTTTCTCTGTGGCGCAAATTGCTTGTAAATATGCTTCCACGTGTGCATGGAAAATTTTGATTTTGAATGTTTGTGTTACATAGCCATGTTAAAAGTGACCCAACCATGCTCGAAAGGCAATCAAAAAACGCTTTCATGTGTTTTAATGACATTTTAAGTAATTTTCCCATGTGCAGTGTTTAGAAATTATGATTTGAAAATCGTTTTTGGGGAAAAGGAATTGTTTTTAAAATCATGACAAGGACATAATGGTGTATGCTTCTTTATAAGGCAATTGACTGTCCCTGATGTTATTTTTCTCATTTTAGTGTAAGACCTTTCTCTGTGGCGCAAATTGCTTGTAAATATGCTCCCACATGTGCATGGAAAATTTAGATTTTGAATGTTTGTGTTACATAGCCATGTTAAAAGTGACCCTACCATGCAGGAAAGCCAATCAAAAAACGCTTTTATGTGTCTTAAGGACAATTTAAGTAATTTTCCCATGTGTAGTGTTTTGAAGTTATGATTTGAAAATCGTTGTTGAGGTAAAGGAATGTTGTTAAAATTTATGTGCGCCATATGCCCCCAAATTTCTTTTTCAGGGGTGCAGCAGGGTGTTCTTGAGATACCCCTGCACGCTTGAAAAAAATCCTATTTTGTGATGAGCTAATTGCTAATCACAAGTTGCAACCTTCATTCCTATGAGCCTCCTAGCCCATGGAAATGAATGGTTAATTTGCAATTAGCAATTTGCTCATTGCAAATTAGGAATAGTAAAGAATTGCTATTTATTCCTTAAAATTTGGTATTTAGGAAATGCAAAATAGTTTGATGGTACATATGGTGGTTCATCTGTAACAAGATAAGAAGCTTAGGGATACATTTATGATGACTAGCGCAATAAAGTGCACATTACTTACTTCATTGGTAGGCCTTTACATGTATTATCTCCTCTGTATTCTTCATCAAGCGTAACTTTAATCTGCAATCCTGAGTAGGCCTCACCTTAAACAAACCTCTGGATAGGACACACTTTATTGTCATCCTCGATTAATCATTTAAAATGGTAGGGACAGATTTATGATAGGTGTATGCCTCTTTTGTGCCACTGTGCGTCACTTTTATGATGCAGCGGTGGTGCAAAAGATTTGCTATGAGGCGACAACATTACAAATTGATGCATTTAGGCAGATATGTCATGGTGTAAAAAAAACTTACCACATAAAACCCAAGCAGCAGTGATGCAAAAGATGCACCATGCCGCAAGACAGGCCTCACTTGGGGCCATATGTATGAAGGTAATTAGCATTTGCAAAGATCAAAATTCTACGATTTTCGGCCTTTGTGAATGTTAATTAGACAAATGGTATGTATCAAACAAGTTTGATGCAAAATAAGGAGTAGCAAAATTTGCTATTCCTTATTTTGCAATTGCACTGAAGGATTTGCAAATTTTGTGACTACGTGAATGCAATGTATCAAACAAAAACTATGTAAAAAATGACATTAAGGATTTGGAAACTATTGTGGTAAATTGGTGGTAATTTGTGAATTCTTTTCAAAAAGCTTTTTTTCAAAAAAACAAAAGGTGCCATATGACGCCAACACATGCCCTTAGGGCATGTATGTGTGCCATATGCCCCCAAATTTCTTTTTCAGGGGTGCAGCAGGGTGTTCTTGAGACACCCCTGCACCCTTGGAAAAATTCCTAATTTGTGATGAGCAAATTGGTAATCGCAAATTAAACCTTCATTCCTATGAGCCTCCTAGCCCATGGAAATGAATGGGTAACTTGCAATTAGCAATTTGCTCATCGCAAATTAGGAATGGTAAAGAATCGCTATTTATTCCTTAAAATTCGCTATTTAGGAAATGTAAAATATTTTGATGATACATATGGCAGTTCATCTCTAACAAGATAAGAAGCTTAGGGATACATTTATGATGACTGGCGCATCACCAGGGATGTGACAGTCATCCTGCGCCGCTGTTCCGCCACCCATGGTGTGCTGCATTTACAATGCGGCGCAGCATGGGGCAAAAATGGCACAGATGCGTGACGCATATGTGCCGTAAAGGTGGCGCATTGCTGGAGTTGTATCGCAAGTGCGATGCAGCTCCAGCAAGGCACAGGGGTGCCGCATCTCCACAATGCTGCGTCAAGACCTATGCCAGCTTCAAGCAGGCGCAGGGTTTTGACGCAGCTTTCTCCTATCTGATTGTAAATGCGGCACACCATGGGTGGCAGAGCAGTGGTGCACGTTAACTGGTGCATGCCTGGGGATGTGCCATTTAATATAAATCTGCCCCTTTACATTTAAGTATGTGCAGGGGACACAGAGTCGGTGAGGCTTATCCAAGGTTAAGAAGAGATGAGTCCTGTTCAGTGAATAATTAGACATAGGCTTCACCTGCTCAGCATTGCTGGACATGGCTAAATAATAGCTGCTAAATGTTAATCTTGTTAAACAATTTTACTATTATAATCTCTGAGATTTGTCTCTTACTCTGCAACATCTCATTGTTGTTATCTTTCTTTAAAGATAAAGACAACCTCAACATGAGCGACAATCTGCAATCAGTTGATTTTGACCTCATCATTGAACTTGTAATTGAAACATCAGTGGATGTTGATCCTTTGGATGATTTAAATCCTGAGGATGAAGAAGAGCGTGATGAGGATGCAGATTTGTCCGAACTATATGATATAGGATGGGAAGCTGACCTGCTTGAGCCTTTGGAAATATAAACATTTATTTTTAAATTTTATAATTAATAAAAAGTAAAAAGGTAAACCGTTTAATTTAAAAATAAAGACACCTTCAAAAACAGGTTATGTGTAGTGTCTTCAATAAAATATTAAAATATGTTCATAAAATTAGATCAGATTCACATATAAAATAGCATAGGTAACATAAATATAAATGTCATTTCTTTTCTGGTATTTTTGTATTGTAAGATTGCCAATGACTAAAAAATCTTCAAATTAAAATGTCAAGTAGTGTGTTAAGTTTTTGATCACTGTTACTGATTTACTGTTTGGTAATAATGTTTATTAACATTTTTTATTATATTTTTCCTCAGATTCAACTGCAGATCATTTCAAGATTTCACCATGCCTACAATACAAAGACAGATAAAGGCTGCAAAACGTCAAAGACAGCAGGTGAAAACAAAAACCCAGCAGTCCTCTAACAAAAAGATTTCTCAAGCCACGAAGAAAGCACCGGGTAAGAGCTCTAAATATTTCATAAGAAATATTTGTAATAAAAAAAATATTACTACAGAAAATGTTTCAGTCCATAACACGAGAAGGAAATCAAATGGAAAGAAAAGGACAATGAAAAATGTTACTGCTAGAGCAAGAGATAAATCTGTGCATGATAGTAGAAGGAAACAACAGTTTAGGGAGATTCGTAAACGAATGTTCCGCAACAGGATAATTGGCAATTTGTTAAAAAATATTAAGAAAGGTCAACAGAAACTAGTTTTTTATAAGAGAAAAAAAAAAGTTGAGAAAGTTATTGATCAGGCATTTGAAATTAAACGTAAGTTATTTATTTTGATAATCAATAGAATTAGGAAGCTAAACAAGGCAATTTTTGATTTCAAAAGAAATAGTAGATGGAAGAGAATAGTTAATCGTAGTAATTTTTGTGAAGTTTTTTCTGGAGAATGGATGCATAGTTCAAGCTGTGAGGCATTTTTTAATGAGGAGAGTTATTTCCAGGATAATGATTTGGTGCATGCAGTTGACACCAGTGGTCGTGCTTATGAAGTGAAAGATGGTTGTCCAGTTGAAAAAGAAAAACTTGTGACAACAGAGGCAGAAGAGGTGTTAGGTAATGAGGTTTTAGGAAGACGTGCTAAGGGTCCTGTGTACACCTGGAAGTGTAGTAGTATTTGCAGTGTGCGACAGGATTCCATCAATTTGCTTTGTGATTTCGTACGGTCATTTAACAAAAAAAGTTTGAAGCAGAAAATGATGTTGTTGCAAGAATTAGATCCTTGCAGAGTAAGAGAATTGACAGGTTTGCATGGTCATTCACTGGCTTGTCTTTCCAGGAGAGTATGTCAGAGTGTTTTTCATCATTTCAGGATGCTAGCAGTGCATCATAACAAAGTGAGGAAATTAGTTAGAATGTTGTATTATGCTAAGAGTCCAGCAATTATGCTGAAACAATTATGCGCTGCTCTTTTGCATGGTTCTGAAATAGATGTGAAGAATATGTGTGAAGAAATTGAGTTTTGTTACTTTGGAAGTAAAGAGGAGAATGTTGAAATTGAGCAAGAAGTAGAGGGTCATGTGGAAGATAGTGTACAGGTTTCCAGTACAGATAATTTCCAGAGGGAAATTGCGACGTTTGAGGTGAAATCAAGTGAGAGGCCTAATTTCACTTGTGTGTGTTGTCGACGCACTTATTATAAGAATCAGACTAAGTTAGTGGATTTATATGCAAAAAGTGAAAGGGAAAATAATAGTGAATGGAAGGATTTTGCAACATACTTGATGGTAGAAAATTGTTTTGATTTGGGATTGGATCAACGTGTGTGTACTTATTGTTGTAACAAATTAAAACAAAACCAGATGCCTGCTAGAGCAGTTCATAATAATCTGGAATTGGTTGAGATTCCTTCTGAATTGAAGGACTTAAATACTTATGAATCTATTTTGATTCAAAGTATCCATCCCTTTCAGGCTATTGTAAGAATGGAGCCAAAGACAGGGAAATTGCCTCCATCAGATTTACAGAGAGGATTAAAGGGAAGAGTTGTTTATTTGCCTCTAGATTTCAAGAAAAACATTAACACAATTGGAGTAGAAAAAGTGGAAGAGGAACCTCTGGTTATCTTAGTTAATGGGGTTCCGACAAAGAATAAGAAAATTTGGCAAGATTTAGTAGATGTTAGGAAAGTCAAAAAGGCAACATTGTATTTGAAAAAAAATAATAAATACTATAAGAATGTATATGTTGCAGAAGAGGAAGTAAGTGAGGAAGAGGATAGCGATTTGTGTGCTGGTCAAATTGAGAAAGTAGAACCCTCTACTAGTGAAGAAATATATGAACATTATAGTGTTCATCCTTTGCATTCCAAGGAAGTCATGGGGAATGCTATTGAGTTGTTTCAAATGAAACAAGCCAAAGGGAGTCCCATTAGTGTTTGGGAGGAAAGTTTGGAAGCTCGGTGTTTCCCACAGCTTTTTCCAACAGGTCAGGGAGGAAGATATGATGAGCGACCTCATCAAATTCCTGCTTCTGAATACCGGACTTTGCGATTGTATGCAGGAGATGCTAGGTTTCGACAATGCATTCCTTATTTGTTTCATCTCCTGTTTGAAAGCGATCTGTCTGGACTGTCATATGCAGTGAACCACATCTTGAAAAGTGGTATACACATGCAAAACATCTCGGCAAGTGACTTTATGGATAAAGTCAATGTCCAAGATAGTATTTTGGATTCTCACCTGATTAATCTCATGGCGTGTCAGCGTGGTACTAATGAGTACTGGTACCGTCGTCATGGTGATTTAAAATGTATGCTGAGGAACTTAGGTACTCCCACATGGTTCCTCACTCTGAGCTGTGCCGAGTATGGCTGTGAAGACTTACTTGAATTTCTACGAGAGGCAAATGCTAACGTAGATAACATCGAATTCAAGACACCCGGAGAACTGTGCTCTTTGGATCCAGTCAATGTATGTAGGTACTTCAATCATAGATTTGAAGCTATGATGTCTTTCATCATGAATAAGAAGAATCCACCTCTTGGAGAGGTGTTGGATTTCTTCTGGAGAAAGGAGTACCAAGCAAGCGGTGCTCCTCATATACATATGTTGCTGTGGATCAAGGATGCACCTAAATTTGGAACGGATCCAGAAGACTCAGTGATGAGTTTCATCCAACAGTATTCTACGTGTGCTGTTCCAAACGCAAAGGAGAAGAAAAGCCTAAGAGAAAAAGTTCTGCGTTTCGAAAGCCATCGATGTGGAAAGTACTGCCGTCGTAAATTCCGAAACAAAGACAAGTTCTACACCAAATGTCGTTTCGGCTTTCCACGACCCGTGATTTCTAAAGGAAGAGTAAACAGTTTGATGTCTTCGCTGCGACACAATGTGATGAAGAAATCACCTAAAAACACATACAATTTGAAGAGGAACGAAGAGTCCAAGTACATCAACGACTACAACCCGGTGATTTTGTCCATGTGGAATGCTAACATGGATATACAGTTTTTGGCTGATAACTGTATGGCTGTGGCTCGGTATGTGACGTCTTACATCACCAAAAAAGAGAAGACAGAATTGAAGGATATGTGGGAGGACATTTCCCATGAAAAGAGCCTCAGCAAGAAGTTGTACAGTTTCAGTCTGAAGATGTTGTCGCATCGAGAAATCGGAGCGTACGAATGTTCTGACCGGTTGTCTTCAGCAAGTCTCTATGCCAAGTCCAGGAGTATCGTTTGGGCGAGTCTTGGTCTTGCTGCAACGCGTAATCGAGTTCTCAAACCTGTGCGGGAAATTGAGTATTTGGCGGAAAAGGAGCCAAACAGTACCGACATTTTGAAGACAAACATGTTGGATACATATTATCCAAATCGAAGCAGTCACCTCGAGAATGTTTGTCTGTATGAGGTTCTGCAAAATTACATATTCAAGAGGAACATCAAAGAAGATACTGAGAAAGGAGTGTATGCTGTAATAGGAAGTGAGGGATGTCTGGTCAAGCAAAGAAAATGCCACTTGATAAACCATCGAAAATTGAGTGGCGAATATCCTGAAAAAAAGGAGTTTTTCTATTTAGCACTTTTGCAACTTTTCAAGCCTTGGCGTGCAGAAGAGGAACTGCTTGGAGATTTCCTCTGTTACGAAGACTCTTTCAATGCCGCCAAGGAGACCATAGAATGTCCTGCTTTTCCCAAATATGTAGAAATGTTGAATGCGGAAATTGAGCAGGAAGCAACGATTGCAGCCGAGATTGCCAGAGACAGTTCTCAGGACAGTCAGAGTTCTGCTTCATTGAGTCAGGATCCACTAGGAGGACCTCTTATCGAAAATGAAGCTGCCACTGCTATGAATGAAGTGGAAAGAGCCATGGCACATGCTCAAGAGGATGCGGTTAACTTAGAAGAGTTGGAAAGGCAACTCAACGTTGAGCAGAGGAAAATATATGACGAAGTTACCATGCAAATTGATCATGGATTAAGTCATGATAAGAAAGAGTGCTCATGTACGTCGTTGAAGCCTGTCCGACTGTACGTGAGTGGAGAAGCGGGAACTGGAAAAAGTTTCCTCATTAAAGCAATTTCATGCTATTTGCAGGAAAGGACAGAGTCATCGCTGTCTTGTGTTGTCACTGCTCCAACTGGACTGGCAGCACATAATATTAAAGGGATTACTTTACATCGTTTACTGATGCTGCCAGTGGAGCATGACAACAAATTAGAATATCACAAGCTATCTGGAGATGCTTGTTTTGAAGTTTCAAGAATCTTGAGGAAAATGAAACTTCTTATCATTGACGAAGTAAGCATGGTTTCCAATGTCATGCTTGCCTTTGTGCATTTGAGGATGCAAGAAGTTCTCAAAACAGAGTATGATGTGTTATTTGGTGGCAAACACATCATTGTTTTCGGAGATCTTTTGCAGCTGACACCAGTGAAAGGGCAACCTGTGTTCAAAATGCTCACGCATGAAGATACCAGGAAGTGCCTAGGCAGCATTGGCAACGTCAATATATGGTTAAACTTCAATTATGCTGAACTGCATGAAAATATACGTCAGGCGAAGGATGAAGTTTACAAGACTATTCTACAAGATGTTAGAATTGGAAAAGTGACCGAGCATGGGAAAGAAGCTTTACATGCACGATTACTTTCAAATTTATATCCAGATCAAGATGTTGTGCCTGAGAATATTTTTCAGAAAATTACTGAAAAGAAATCTGGAATATGTTTGATGCCAACTCTTGCAGAATGTGCCAAATTTAACAACAAAATGTTGCATTTAGAAAAGCAAGAGATTGTGAAACTGGAAGCTATTGATAGAGTAGAGCATATGGGATCAACAATTATTTTGTCTGAGAATCTGAAAACAAAATTGGATTCTTTAGAGAAGAGTATATCTAAAACTGCAGGTTTTGAAAAGACTCTGAATGTGTGCTTGAACTGCCGTATAATTTTAAGAAGGAATTTACATGTTGAAAGAGGTCTGGTAAATGGATCAATGGGTAATGTTGTTGATTTTGTGAAATACAGAAATAGAGATGGAATTGAATTTTTAAAAATTAAATTTGATGGCATTGAGGAAGTACAGCTAATTGCTCGTTGTTCTGCTAGATTTTTGCTTGTAAAAGACTTATATGTTCGCCGTAAGCAGTTTCCTGTTTGCTTGGCATATGCGGTGACAATCCATAAATCGCAAGGTTTAAGTGTAGACAGTGCATTGGTGAATATTGGCAGTTCTGTGTTCAAGGAGGGTATGGCATATGTGGCATTGTCACGAGTTAGAACTTTATCGGGATTGTACTTGATTGAGTGTGATGTCACAAACATTTGTGCAGATGTAGATTGTGTTAAGGAATACAATAGGTTAAGAAGAGAGTATGCGCCACATTTGCCTCAGTTTCCTTTGTTTGAGAAACGTCTGGTAGGCCGGAAACGAAGAAATGAGAACAATACTGGGGAGGTTATAGCAAAAAGACAAAAAGTGAATGAACCTAAAATTACAAGCAGAAACAAAAAGGATTCTGTTGAAGATGTTGTTGGTTTTCAGTTTGAAAACAGTTCTGGTGTCAACTGCTATGCTAATGTAGTAATTAATGTTTTGTTTTCTCTAAAAAATGTAAAAGAAGAGATTGTGGTCAATTCTGATCAAAGATTTTGCGGTTTGTTAAATTCTGTGTTAGAGAAATGTACCACTGATAGAAGAAACATAGAAAGTGTGTCTGAAATTCGAAATCTGTTAGACAGATGTTCAGGCCAAACACAATTCTTTTAAAATATTCAGCAAGATTGTCAGGAGTTTTTAATGTATATGCTTGATGTATTACATGCTGAAGGTGTAGATGTAGATCAGCTGTTTGGGCTTTCTTATCAATGGCAGCATGACTGCGAGAACTGTATGATATCAAGTACTACTAGTGTAGACTCAGAAAGATTTATATATTTAACTTTGCCAGACAGTAAATCAGTCTCCTTTAATAAGCTAGTAAAAGCTGCTAATCACAACATGGAGTGTAGCCAATGTAAATCTGAAATGATGTCCACATTATTTATACGAACATATGGCCAGTACGTCATTTTAATGTTCCAACGATGTAGGCCTGATGGAACAAAATTGACAACTTTAATAAAAAATGTTGTAGCTTCGCAGTTGTCAATATCAGGAAGGACTTTTGTAACTACAGCAATTATATATCATGACGGCCCTTCAATATCATCAGGACATTACACAGCTTATTTAAAGTCTAGAAATGGCTGGTCATTCTGCAATGATTCTGTTTTAATTTTCAAAAAAAAATTGCCGTATGACCTTAAAAACTCTTACCTGGTGTTTTTAAAACCAAAATTTTAGGGAAATAATCTCGGGATGTGCTCTGTGGAATTTCAAGAAGTTCTAATGGCTCCTACACAATTTGGCCTTGAGGATAAGTGTAGTTCAGAGACATAACTTCTAATCATAGGACTGGACATCATGGAGATATATGTGCACTTTGAATGAGTTCAGAAAAACTGTTTCTTTTTATAAGCTAATTGAAGCAGCCAATCAAAACATGGAGTAGAGGGAATGTAAGTCTGCAATGCTGTCTACTGTTTTACATTGCTTTGTGATTAAAAGTGATGTAGAGAATTAAATAATTGTTGTAGTCATAGAGGTAGTGTAAGTCTGCTTCATATTAAGCAGTATCAGTGTCATAGGAAATGTAGAACATGACTGAGCAAGAAGGGGAAGATATTACTATTCCAGGATTGTGAAAATGATCTTCAACATTTTAATTCTGAAAGTTGCGGAAATGCCAAATGATGGGATTGGCTAACAAGAAATCCAAGAGTTATACATAGCTCTGACAAGATTTGGCCTTGTGGAATCTTGTGGTAGAGAGCAAGAAGTCATTTATTGTATGTAACATGTTTTTAAAAACGATGGAGATTTTCTTTCAGAAAGTGGCGGGCTGAAAGTAATAACAGCACAAAAGAGTGTAAGCTATTCATAGGACATCCTTGGACGTCATGGAAAGTAAGTTAACTTTAAGGAGTTCTGATTTTTGATTTCTGATGTTGTATGGGTTTTTTAAACACAATCATTTTTTTTCCCCGCTGTTACATGATGAATACCTTCAAGTCACTGTTTTTAGTGAATTTTGATACATTCTGAGAACAGCAAAAATAAACCATTTAACATGTATAATTAATTCTGTACTGTTTGCATTTATGATGTATATGTAGAACTGTGTAGGAGGCATGGAGAAGGTGAGGCTTCTGTAAGTGTCAAAGTTGTTGCATGCAGTGCTGCACTTCTGCGTATTCTTTCATATGCTAGACTACATCTGCACAATGAGATACCTAAGCAAAGGAAACACAAGTGATGTGATTGTGAAATGAGCAAAATAAATTGCATGTATTTCAATTACATCACCTGTGTTTCCTATCATTACGAATCACATTGTGCAGATCAAGTTTAGGTCTGTCCAGGGAAACATAGGAGGTTTGGACTTTGTTGAAGATTGCAGTGGACATGACTCACTTCATTGGTAGACCTTCACATGTATTATGTCCTCTATTCTCTTCAACAACTCGAAATTTTATCTGCAACCCTGAGTAGGCCTCACCTGAAACAAAACTCTGGATAGTAGACATCTTATTGGCATCCTGAAGCAATTATTTTAAATTTTAGTGTCTTGCGACACTTTTCTGAGACAACAGCAATGCAAAAGATGCACCATGTTTTAAGATAGGCCTCACTTCATCTGCATCAAGATAGTGTTAGTTTAAAATGTATATCTTTAGGACTGTGTAGCTTCTGTAAGTGTCAAAGTTATTGAAAAACTGTTTGTCCTTCAATCTTTGCCCTTGTCTTTTGTAATTTTTTAATACATGTTTTTATATTTTTCAAATGTTTGTTCTCTCTTTCACAGATTGAAAGTATAAAAATAAAAAATGAGGAATTTATCGACAATTATAAGGTAAGTATTTTGTACTCTTTTCGTTACATTTCTATCACATTGAACTACTATTAGTTCCACTGCTTCATTTCTTTAATCCTCAGTTTCCTGCCTTTGCTACTTCCCTCATTCCTTTCTCTATTACCTACTTACTCAACTCCTTCCACTCTTTTTCTCAGTCCCTCTCTTCTCATAGTTCCTCACTCTTGTTCACTCACTCCGTCTCTATTACTCTTAGTGTCTTTGACTGATCACTGTATCACTATTTGTTCATAATGCTTTCTCTGTGTAGTTGAAGCACACTAAGGGGCATATTATGAATGCAGCCAATAAAATTATTGCTCTTTTTATTGGCAGAAAACTGGTGCAAAAGCGGCTTTAGCGGCAGTTTTCTGCCGCAAAAGCAGCTTTAGCCACACATTTCTGCCGATAAAAGCTGCAAAACTTTTATTGCCTATGTTGATAATATGCCCCTATGTTATTTACATTAGGGCTATATTGTCCAGTATAACAATCAAAATTGCTCTCCAAAGACACCAGGCAAAGCAGACGCTCCCTCAAACAGATCACCAAGCGCAATTTACCCTACTTACAATCTAGCCTGTTCTCTGTCGAGACTTTAGCAATCTTTAGAGCACAAGATAAGATCTTTTCACATGGAAGAGCCAGACGTATTGCAATTCTACTTAAGAAACAAGCATTGGCATAGACAATAGGTCTCGCCTTTGGGACCTTATACGTGTTTAGCCATGCAACAGTTGATGTTGCTGCACCAAGGATATTATGCTGCATAACTAAATACTTAGAAGGTCCCAAAGTCGATACCTATTGGCTATGCCAATGCTTGTTTTTCTTTCACTTCGTTATCTATTTTGTTTTTCACAATTATACCCTCTTCTGTCTGTTCTTTGGTAAATAGATCTATTAAACAGTATCTCTTCTTTACTCCCTATAGCTGTCTTTCTTGAAACATCACTCTCTGTTTACTTTCCTTATACTTACTCTTTTCTTTTTAAAAAATTGTTTTTTTTTGGTTAGCTCCCGGTCCGCGTACCGGGAAGCTAACCCGGGAGCGAACCAAAAGAAAGAGAGCTTGCCAGAGTGCTAAACATTGTAGCAATTTTTTTGGAAAGGGAAGGTAGTTCTGAAAAGAACTTTTTTTTTTATATTTTTGTTGTTTTATATTTTTTTTGTATTTTTTGAACATTTTTTGTTTTTTTTGTATTTTTTGAACGATTTTATATTTTTTTTGGTTTTTTTGGGGGGGGGGGAACAACAAAAAACAGGCGTTGAAAAGGGCTCAACAGGAGCAAAAAAAAATTACTGGGGGCGGTTAGGGCAATCATGGTGTTCATACGCCAGGTTCAGTGCATTGATGCTCATGTTGCCACAAGCTAATAATGCACGACAGCGCATACATAAGTGTATCATGTTCCCAAAATTTGGTTGGATATTTGGCACAGTTTCCCGTGCCTCCTCTGGTGATAAAGAAACCGATGTTGTTGGTCTCGCCACAGGAGTTGGTCGAGGATTGTCCATCATATCCCTTAATTCCGCCCGGCTGTAATTTAGGGGATGTTTCCTCATCATGTGCCTATGCATGGTATGATTACCATAGCTGTATTTTTTGTCCGTCCCTCTGGACAATTGTTCCTTGCATATGAGGCATGTTGCGTACCTGGCATTGACCTTTTTTTGGCCACGAGGGATGGAAAAAAACTGCCAGATGAAACTGGGTTTCTTTCTTGAAACCCGGGGCAACTCTTCCAGGAATTGTGGTTGTTCTCCCTCCTCATCCATCTCTTCATCTTCCTCCTCAGTGTTGGTAACCACCTGGGGAGGTGGTCCTCTCTTCCCATGATGAGGTGGAGGTGGTGGTGGGGGTGCACCAGCTGAAGCAATCAGTGAAGCCATTTTCATACAATCAAAATAGGTCTTCCAAGAAGCAAAATAGGTCTTCCTCTCACAATAATGAAAGTCAGAGTGAGGAAAGAAGGAGTGGTTTTCATCATTTGGAAAAAACAATACTTCTTAACCAATGAAAAGTGTTATTTTTAGGTCACATGACCTAGCCTTCCATAATTATGAAACTAAAAGTGAAATGAACCAATGAAAAGTTTTATTAACAAGTCACATGACCTCTCACGCTCATGTTACGCGCTGCGGAACGCTCCCCGGTTAGCTTCCGGGTTGCTCCCCTTCGCGCCCCGGTCCGCGCCCCGGGACACTTCCGGGTGCGCTAACGCGATACGTCACAAGACGCATTTCGCGGCAACGCGATACGTCGCGCTTTCGCGCCGGGGATCGCTTCCGGGGAGTTGCGTTTCGCGCCTCGGTCCGCGCCCCGGGGCACTTCCGGGTGCGCTAACGCAGTACGTCATAAGACGCATTACGCGGCAACGCGATACCGTCACTATGTTGATTTGTTACCGGTTCGCGGACCGGATCGCGGAATCGAATTGAGCTAACGGGAAGCTTCCCGGTTCGCGGACCGGGAGCGAAACAAAAAAAATATAAAAAAAAAATTATTAATAAACATATAAAATATATTTTTGGATTTAAAGAAGAATACATTTTACAGCTGTAGATATTAGCTTTTAAAAAACCAATGAAATTCACTGAAAAAACCATAGGTTATAGACCATATATAGTTAGGAATTAGCATTTACAAAACCTTGAAAATTCACTGAAAAAACCATAGGTTATACACCATATATAGTTAGGAATTAGCATTTAAAAAACCTTATTTTACTCACACAAAACCATTGAAATTCCATATATAGTTAGTTGTACTAACTATATATCGCGCACCCGCAATCCACTGCTGATGATGTCACATATTACATCATTCATGACATGGTCAGTGACATCACTGATGACATCACTGATGACATCTCAAATGACATCACTGATGACATCACTGATGACATCTCAAATGACATCACTGATGACATCACTGATGACATCTCATTTGACATTACTGATGACATCACTGATGACATCATTCATGTGATAATACGATGAAGCTCTTCAGACTCTAATATAACCTTAGATACAGTAAGTGTAAACAGACACTCACAGACTGTCACTCATCCATAGAGTTACACACACACCTAGTCAGTCATGCAAAGAATCAATCACACATCCATTTTCTCAACTATACAGTTATACACACCTTACTTATTCAAAGATATACTAACACATATTTACTCTCTTATACAATCCCTGATACAAGTTCACAATGATCCATACAGCCACTCACACATTCACTGGCTCTTATGCACAGTTATTTATATATGTCAACTCTCACATGTACTGTGTTTTACATATGTACTTACTTTTACATGTAGCACTGAGATATCCATTCACTCACCCATACACTCATGCACACAGTCAACCGCCCATACAGCTGTTTCCACATGCACTTTTGAACCCATACATCTAGTGAATCAACTGCTCACACATCTATGCACAGAGTCATACACCTCCCAGCCACCCATACACGCTCTCAGTCTCCCATACAAATACGTAGGCAACCAATCAATAACGCATATAGTTAATCATATAGCTAATGATCAACACATGCAGCAGTTTATAGAACAACAAACATAATGATGCACAAATTGAGACAGTTTAGTCACTAACCCATGCACTCAGTGAGACACATTTAACCACTCACTCATACAGTCAGTCATGCACCTACTAAATCCTTCATCCAGACATTTATACATCCACTCATTCTTAAATATGTAAGACATATTTTAACTTTACAGAATTATACAGTCACTGGATGACGTCATCAGTGATGTCATCAGTGATGTCATTTGAGATGTCATCAGTGATGTCATCAGTGATGTCATTTGAGATGTCATCAGTGATGTCATCAGTGATGTCACTGACCATGTCATGAATGATGTAATATGTGACATCATCAGCAGTGGATTGCGGGTGCGCGATATATAGTTAGTACAACTAACTATATATGGAATTTCAATGGTTTTGTGTGAGTAAAATAAGGTTTTTTAAATGCTAATTCCTAACTATATATGGTGTATAACCTATGGTTTTTTCAGTGAATATATATATATATACATATGTATATATATATATATATATATATATTATATATATATATATATATATATATATATATATATATATATATATATATATATATATATATATATATATATATATATATATATATTTTACCTACTGGCGGTCGCCAGTAGGTATATATAGTTAGGATTTTAACTTTGGCGTTTGTGGACGGAATTGGCTGAAATTTTCAGGAAAATCTGAGCAGCCCCTGAAAATTTGGGGGGGTTTCGTCAAGGGGGGGCCGAGAAAAAAGGGGGGTCCCAAAACGTGTTTTTAACATTGAGTTTTCCATAGGGCGGTTGGCCTCACTTTTAGCCCGAACGGCTGAATGGATTTGCACGAAACTTGGCAAAATTGTAGGGACTGGTAGCCCGATGTGCCTTTTGTAGGTCTCAATATATGTGCTCCAGTGGATTTTGAGAAATTAACGTTCAAAAAAAGATATATATCTGTAACAGCGGACCGGGCAGCGCTCCGGTTCGCGGACTTTTCGCGTTACGGAGCTTTGTGAAGCGAAGCTGATTGGTTCTCCGGCGTCTGTAAACATTCCAAACAGTCCGTAGCGGCCGCCATCTTGTCTCTCGGTAGGATCGAGAGACAAGAGGAGGCCAAAGTGAAGGGGCAAATGACCATAAGGGGGCATAGTAGATCCTCCCTGACCCCCTAGGTTTGATGTGGAGGCTTTAAAAGGGCCTCGCAGGGCAAAAAAAAAAATATTGTTTTTTTAGTTCTTTTGCATGGGGAGCGCCCGGTTCGCGAACCGGGAAGCGTTCTGGGGAGCGTACTTTCTTGAAAATTAGTGAAAAAAGTTAGAGTAAAATAATAATTGTGAATGATCAGATGTAGGGTAGCTCTGAGAAGAGCTTTTGGGTTTATGGTACATTTAGGTACTTATAAGTAGGTACCAATGCACAGTCTTAAATTCAGAATGAAAATTCTGTTGCCCTCATCTGAGAAGTGAACTCCATCTCCTCTGTAGATATCTTGCATGTAGTAACGCAAGTTATTGTTGTACAAGGAGCCCATTCCATGGTCTCTCATGTAAGCTGAAACAGATTTGTTTACATGCTTCCTCGACCTCTCAATTTGTGGACAAAATTGGTTCGACCACCTCCATTTCTGTCTTTGGCATATATTTGAATATACCAAGGCAGTCTGAGGAAAAAGTGCCATCAATTGCTCAAAGGTGTCCTTTAAAAGCATTTCCAGACCTACCCCAGTCAAAGTGCCCAAGTCATTACCTCCACAGTGCACAATTAACAGGTCAGGTTTTGGCAAATGCATAAAGGTTTTCACCAATGGTATCAATTGGTGACATTTTAATCCTCTGTGGCCAAACCACTTAATTTCCACATCTTGTAAATTGAGGTTAGGTAAATTCCTGTTTTCAGCGTACCTCTGAGCCCAATAGATGTAACTATGTCCAACAATCCAGACAGAAAACATGGCGAGAGAAGGTTCTGCTGCAGTCAGATGAAGTGTGGCAATGAAATGGCAGTTGAAAAAATAAGAGTTTAAAATGAAAAAAACTGTGGAGTTTCTGTGTTAATGAAGCAGTAACAGTGATTGGTGGATTTTGATTGCTGAAAACAGAAAGTTAGGGTGCATGGATGAGTTCGTTGAAAGATGTATTTTGAGTGGCGAAGAAAAAATCATTAAATGGAAGAATGCACTGGATATGCAGGAGCACTGAGAGTTCAGAGTTCAATTGCAACATTGTTGTGTGAACTTGCAAACACCAGAGGTCTTGCAAGAGGTGGTTGCTATGCAAAAAAGCAGAGAGGGCAGAGGGGGGAAGGGTTTTGATTTGAAAAAAAGTGAGGGAAGAGTTTTGATTGGGTGACATGAGAGATATGTGTGAAGAATTACAGCATTTCTGTGCTTTTGATAGCTGCAGACTCTGGAGTGCATACCTTTTGCTCTGCTGAAGACAAATTGGTGTGTTTCTGAGACTGTTTTGAAACTCAAAGTATTTGCTAAGGTGAGAAAAGATTTCTTTAATTTAGATAGAAAATAGTGTGCTTTAAGGAGAAAATTATGAAGAAAGTTGTGTTTTTCAAATGTTGCTTTGTCTCAAGTGTTTTACAAATAGATTTTGTTTCTTTGAGAAATTGTAATTGGAGAAAATGTGAAGTATTAGTACTGACAGGGTTTTTATGTGCATAGGAGCTGTGGAGTGTTTTCAAATTATGATTTGTAAATCGTTTTTGAGGAAAAGGAATGGTTTTAATACTTATGACAAGGACATAATGGTGTATGCTTCTTTATAAGGCAATTGAGTGTCTCTGATGTTATTTTTCCCATTTTAATGTAAGACGTTTCCCTGTGGAGCAAATTGCTTGGAAATATGCTCCCACCTGTGCATGGCAAATTTAGATTTTGAATGTTTGCGTTACATAGGCATGTTAAAGGTGACCGAAACATGCTGCAAAGGCAATCAAAAAACGCTTTCATGTGTCTTAAGGACATTTTAAGTCATTTCTCCATGTGGAGTGTTTTTAAATTATGACTTGAAAATCGTTTTTGGGGAAAATGAATGCTTTTAAAATTTATGACAAGGACATAATGGTGTATGCTTCTTTATAAGGCATTTCAGTGTCTCTGATGTTATTTTTGCAATATTAAATTAAAAGACCTTTCTCCGTGGAGCAAATTCCTTGTAAATATGCTCCCACCTGTGCATGGTAAATTTAGATTTTGACTGTTTGAGTTACTTAGCCATGTTAAAAGTGACCCAAAAAAGTTGCAAAGGCTTTAAAAAAACATTTTCATGTGTCTTGAGGACATTTTAAGTCATTTCCCCGTGGGCAGTGTTTTCAAATTATGAGTTGAAAATCGTTTTTGAGGTAAAGGAATGTTTTCAAAATTTATGTGCGCCATATGCCCCCAAATTTCTTTTTCAGGGGTGCAGCAGGGTGTTCTTGAGACACCCCTGCACCCTCGAAAAAATTCGTAATTTGCGATGAGCTAATTGCTAATCGCAAATTGCACGTTCATTCCTATGGGCCTCCTGCTCCATGGAAATGAATGGGTAATTTGTAATTAGCAAATAGCTCATCGCAAACTAGGAATGGTAAAGAATCGCTATTTATTCCTTAAAGTTCGCTATTTAGGAAATGTAAAAAACTTTGATGATACATATGGCGGTTCATCTCTAACAAGATAAGAAGCTTAGGGATAGATTTATGATGACTGGCGTATCATCAGGGATGTGCCAGTCATCCAATCGCGGGCCGTGGAGGGAGTTACGGTGGGGCAGGCAGGCGGGGAGGGGGAGGGGCAGGGTGGAGGGACCTAAAAACTGGCATATGGATAATTGCAGGTAAGTACACAATTTAATTATTCAAACGAAATTCGTAGCGCGCACAGCATCCCATTTTGCGATGCAGTGCGCGCTACGAAATTCGTTTGAATAATTAAATTGTGTACTTACCTGCAATTATCCATATGCCAGTTTTTAGGTCCCTCCACTCTGCCCCTCCCCCTTCCCGCCTCCCTGCCCCACCGTAACTTCCTCCACGGCCCGCGGCTGCAGTCATCCTGTGCCGCTGTTCCGCCACCCATGGTGTGCTGCATTTACAATGCGGCGCATCATGGGGTAAAAACAGCATAGATGCGTGACGCATCTGTGCCGTAAAGGTGGCGCATTGCTGGAGTTGTATCGCAAGTGTGATGAAGCTCCAGCAAGGCTCAGGGGTGCCCCTGTCGCAGGGTTTCTGTTCTCACACAGAACTGTGCACAGAGGATTGGAACCTCGGCGAATTAGGGTGCCCCAAAACTCACCTTAGTACCGAAAAACCCCTTAGCAAGCTAGCTACAGTGTCACATTGGATATAACAAACTCTCAATGTTTAGACAATCCAGAATATGAACTTACAGTACCTCAGGATACGTGGAACTCATGAACACTCGGTCGTTATATATTCATTACAAACCAGAACATGGAGTTAAGAAGAACACATGTGTATTTGAAATGTTTATTTACTAATGCCGTCTTCTCAGGCGTAGTATCTTAGATAATACAAGTACACATCTTCGTCGCCATTGTAATAATGTGAGAACGTACGTCTTTAAATGTTTTTTAGTTATCTTTATTCCGGAGCGCCGGGGCTAAGCTGTTGCTCAACGGTCGGCGCCAAGCAAACAATATGGCCGCCTTCCGCTTTCTGTTTCCCCAAATCCTGTTTCTGTGCAGGAACACTAGAACGCTACCACAATTATCAGTAGCAAAATTACCAGCATAGTTACTAGTACATAAAAAGCGAATGGTGACAGTATGTTAACATGCTGTAAATGAATAAGAGTTAGCAACACTTATATCTCACCCTGCCTAATACACATATTATATTATTTGCTAAGAAGGTCTCTTTGGGTTAGTTTAGGGCGTGCCTATACTTTAGTGTCCTAGATTTGAAGGAATCACATCAGCATACACCAGCTCTCTCTTCATGTGAACCGCATCAAGTGTTGTGTATGTGTGTGTTCGGTAGAGCAATATAAAACCCGCCTCATGCCCAGAATTGGCAGAAGCTGCACTTATGTTATGACTATGAAGTCGTGGAGATCAGACCTCATAACAATTCTGTATCGTGTTGTTCTTGAAACTTCAGCACTCGCTGTACAGATATAGTTTAAGAAGCAAAGCAGATAGTAGAGCAATAACATATTATTGTCATGTAAACCATGATGAACTACTAGGTTGAAAGCTAAAGCAACAACTAAGTGTCTTGTGCAGAAGTTGCAAAAAAGGAAAAATGGCGTTTAAACCGGTAATGAGCCCATGTTAACTTAACACGGTGTAAAGATATCCAGGATCTACATGACACCCCTCCATGATCCGGAAACGAACAAAATAAGGTAATAGAAGTGCCATCTCATGAGAGCAGATTGCAACTTTATATGTGCACGGTCCGCAAGGTAAAACATTAAAAACTAGCAAAATTTAATGCTAAGAAAAAATAAAACAGTCAACTAGTTTATCGAGGCTTAAGCCAATAGGCAAGCTAAATAATAAAAACTTGACAAATAAGTCAATGAATTGTCAATGAAATGCTAGTACTCAGCATATCAAACATGAAAAAGGTCTATGACATAATTGTGTATGCAAAATAAGCTGCAACAGCCTCCAATAGGAAGTCACCGTCTTCATCCGAAAAGAGTTCAGCCATCCAATTTAAAAGCGGAAAAGAACATACGTGCTCTCCCAGCACCGGATCCTCTATCACCATCAGAGGACAGCTCGGTGGGTTTTCAAGAAAGCTCTGTTCCAAGAAAGACTGTGTTGCCGCCAGTAAATTCCAGGGACCAATTAGTCCATGCATCAATGCCACAGCCATAATCCTTTCGCCAGGACAAACCAACTCGTGAGCAATGATAGGACTCATCAGCTGATTAAAGTCGACGTCAGGAGAAACCGGTCCGCAGAGACACAAATTAATGGCCCAATCGAAATCACAGGTCAGGCAGTGAAATACAGGCTGGACACAGGTGAAGTAGGAGAATCGAAAAGATAATCCATATGCCGTGCTTAATATCGCCAACGGCATTGTGCCATAATATTCAAGCATGCGAATGCGGAACAGCGTTAGCAGCTGCAGGGCGGGACCTTGCACAGGAGGGACATCCATATTTAAAAATGTAAAAAAGCACAAGAGCGTCCGGTGCTAATGCAAGTAAAACTGGGAATCCACCAAACAAAGTGGAAAAAATAGAATGAAAGAAAGCAGGGATGACTCCAAAGATTTTCTCAAATGAAGTCACGAGACCACTGCTAACAACTTTAAAAAAATGCGCCAGGGCCTTTGTGGAGGACGCGTTAAAGATAGTCCGAACCATCTCGCTGAAATGCAAAGGCGAATCAGTATTTAAAAGGGCCTGCACCTCTGTACGGGTGTTCGCTATGTGAAGCACGAAAGTTTCACGGGCCGAACTCAAGGCCACCTCTCTCTGAGACAAAAGAGCCCTTATTCTTGCCATGCCGTTGAAATCTGCTCCCAAGGTTGGTATTTGTGGCCAGATTGAAAACTCCCTATGTTCATGTGTGGGAGGAAATAGAACATTTCTGCAGCAAATAACCCGTTCACTTACTGTTACGATAAAAGGAATACTTTTAATTAACCCAGAACAATCTTCATTATTGAGCATCAAATAACTACCATTTTCCAACAACTTGAACGTGGGGATGATAGCAGGAACTGGCGTGCCTTGCAACATGCAAGCCATATTTGGTCGGTCTTTGTTGCATGAACCGTGTAACTGTATGTGCGTACACATTAGTGAATGATCTGGCGTCTCAGTGCATTCCTCTCCATTCAGATAAACTTCTTGATCATCTTTGAAACATCTGTATGTGTATGGAAGCGACCAGATCTCATGAAGAAAACCACTACCTAAAGGTTCATAACGACCTATTGGTATATATTTCATACAATTTGAAAACTTATATAAAGCAAAAGGCAGCGTTATTAAACGGTGGATAAGGCACGTTGGCAAAGCAGCCAACCTTTTGGATTTATACTGGAAATGTTAAAGGAAGAATTACGGAGTAGGGCCTGTAAATCACTAATGGACAACCGAGTAAAATGACTCCAACCATCATATTCCTCTAACTCCGGGATAGTAGGGGTGTTTAATTTTTTAGAAGTAGCCAATCCAAAGCATTTGGTCTGGGAAATTGTTTCATTCACAAACAACATATGATTTGGGATGAGACATGCACGGTGCAAAGCCTCAGTGCCTTGTACCTGCCAGGTTCGTGAACCCCAAACTGATGTAGATCCTGGATATCTTTACACTGTGTTAAGTTAGCATGGGCTCATTACCGGTTTAAACGCCATTTTTCCTTTTTTGCAACTTCTGCACACGACACTTAGTTGTTGCTTTAGCTTTCAGTCTACCTGAGTCAAGATCTATGCCTGCTTCAAGCAGGCGCAGGGTTTTGACGCAGCTTTGTCCTTTATGATTGTAAATGCGGCACACCATGGGTGGCAGAGCAGCGGTGCACGTTAACTGGTGCATCCCTGGGGATGTGCTAGTTAACATAAATCTGCCCCTTTTATTATTAATTATGTGCAGGGGACACAGAGTCAGTGAGGTTTATCCAAGGTTAAGAAGAGATGAGTCCTGTTCACTGAAAAATTGGACATAGGCTTCACCTCCTCACAGCCGCGGGCCGTGGAGGGAGTTACGGTGGGGCAGGGAGGCGGGGAGGGGGAGGGGCAGGGTGGAGGGACCTAAAAACTGGCATATGGATAATTGCAGGTAAGTACACAATTTAATTATTCAAACGAAATTCGTAGCGCGCACAGCATCGCATTTTGCGATGCAGTGTGCGCTACGAAATAAATAGGATAATGATTTGGTGCATGCAGTTGACACCAGTGGTCGAGCTTATGAAGTGAAAGATGGTTGTCCAGTTGAAAAAGAAAAACTTGTGACAGAGATAGAAGAGGTGTTAGGTAATGAGGTTTTAGGGAGACGTCCTAAGGGTCCTGTGTACACCTGGAAGTGTAGTAGTATTTGCAGTGTACGACAGGATTCCATCAATTTGCTTTGTGATTTTATACGGTCATTTAATAAGAAAAGTTTGAAGCAGAAAATGAAGTTGTTGCAAGAATGAGATCCTTGCAGAGTGAGAGAAGTGATAGGTTTGCATGGTCATTCACTGGCTTGTCTTTCCAGGAAAGTATGCCAGAGTGTTTTTCATCATTTCAGGATGCTAGCAGTGCATCATAATAAAGTGAGGAAATTAGTTAGAATGTTGTATTATGCTAAGAGTCCAGCAATTATGCTTAAACAATTATGCGCTGCTCTTTTGCATGGTTCTGAAATAGATGTGAAGAATATATGTGAAGAAATTAAGTTTTGTTACTTTGGAAGTAAAGAGGAGAATGTTGAAATTGACCAAGAAGAAGAGAGTAATGTGGAAGATAGTGTACAGGTTTCCAGTACAGATAATTTCCAGAGGGAAATTGCGACGTTTGAGGTGAAATCAAGTGAGAGGCCAAATTTCAGTTGTGTGTGTTGTCGACGCACTTATTATAAGAATCAGACTAAGTTAGTGGATTTATATGCAAAAAGTGAAAGGGAAAATAATAGTGAATGGAAGGATTTTACAACATACTTGATGGTAGAAAATTGTTTTGATTTGGGATTGGATCAACGTGTGTGTACTTATTGTTGTAACAAATTAAATCAAAACCAGATGCCTGCTAGAGCAGTTCATAATAATCTGGAATTGGTTGAGATTCCTTCTGAATTGAAGGATTTAAATACTTATGAATCTATTTTGATTCAAAGTATCCATCCCTTTCAGGCTATTGTAAGAATGGAGCCAAAGACAGGGAAATTGCCTCCATCAGATTTACAGAGAGGATTAAAGGGAAGAGTTGTTTATTTGCCTCTAGATTTCAAGAAAAACATTAACACAATTGGAGTAGAAAAAGTGGAAGAGGAACCTCTGGTTATCTTAGTTAATGGGGTTCCGACAAAGAATAAGAAAATATGGCAAGATTTAGTAGATGTTAGGAAAGTCAAAAGGGCAACATTGTATTTGAAAAAAAATAATAAATACTATAAAAATGTATATGTTGCAGAAGAGGAAGTAAGTGAGGAAGAGGATAGCGATTTGTGTGGTGGTCAAATTGAGAAAGTAGAACCCTGTACTAGTGAAGAAATATATGAACATTATAGTGTTCATCCTTTGCATTCCAAGGAAGTCATGGGGAATGCTATTGAGTTGTTTCAAATGAAACAAGCCAAAGGGAGTCCCATTAGTGTTTGGGAGGAAAGTTTGGAAGCTCGGTGTTTCCCACAGCTTTTTCCAACAGGTCAGGGAGGAAGATATGATGAGCGACCTCATCAAATTCCTGCTTCTGAATACCGGACTTTGCGATTGTATGCAGGAGATGCTAGGTTTCGACAATGCATTCCTTATTTGTTTCATCTCCTGTTTGAAAGCGATCTGTCTGGACTGTCATATGCAGTGAACCACATCTTGAAAAGTGGTATACACATGCAAAACATCTCGGCAAGTGACTTTATGGATAAAGTCAATGTCCAAGATAGTATTTTGGATTCTCACCTGATTAATCTCATGGCGTGTCAGCGTGGTACTAATGAGTACTGGTACCGTCGTCATGGTGATTTAAAATGTATGCTGAGGAACTTAGGAACTCCCACATGGTTCCTCACTCTGAGCTGTGCTGAGTATGGCTGGGAAGACTTACTTGAATTTCTACGAGAGGCAAATGCTAACGTAGAAAACATCGAATTCAAGACACCCGGAGAACTGTGCTCTTTGGATCCAGTCAATGTATGTAGGTACTTTAATCATAGATTTGAAGGTATGATGTCTTTCATCATGAATAAGAAGAATCCACCTCTTGGAGAGGTGTTGGATTTCTTCTGGAGAAAGGAGTACCAAGCAAGAGGTGCTCCTCATATACATATGTTGCTGTGGATCAAGGATGCACCTAAATTTGGAACGGATCCAGAAGACTCAGTGATGAGTTTCATAGAACAGTATTCTACGTGTGCTGTTCCAAACGCAAAGGAGAAAAAAAGCCTAGGAGAAAAAGTTCTACGTTTCCAAAGCCATCGATGTGGAAAGTACTGTCGTCGTAAATTCCGAAACAAAGACAAGTTCTACACCGAATGTCGTTTCGGCTTTCCACGACCGGTGATTTCTAAAGGAAGAGTGAACAGTTTGATGTCTTCGCTGCGACATAATGTGATGAAGAAATCACCTAAAAACACATACAATTTGAAGAGGAACGAAGAGTCTAAGTACATCAACGACTACAACCCGGTGATTTTGTCCATGTGGAATGCTAACATGGATATACAGTTTGTGGCTGATAACTGTATGGCTGTGGCTCGGTATGTGACATCTTACATCACCAAAAAAGAGAAGACAGAATTGAAGGATATGTGGGAGGACATTTCCCATGAAAAGAGCCTCAGCAAGAAGTTGTACAGTTTCAGTCTGAAGATGTTGTCGCATCGAGAAATCGGAGCTTACGAATGTTCTGACCGGTTGTCTTCAGCAAGTCTCTATGCCAAGTCCAGGAGTATCGTTTGGGCGAGTCTTGGTCTTGCTGCAACGCGTAATCGAGTTCTCAAACCTGTGCGGGAAATTGAGTATTTGGCGGAAAAGGAGCCAAACAGTACCGACATTTTGAAGAGCAACATGTTGGATACATATTATCCAAATCGAAGCAGTCACCTCGAGAATGTTTGTCTGTATGAGGTTCTGCAAAATTACATATTCAAGAGGAACATCAAAGAAGATACTGAGAAAGGAGTGTATGCTGTAATAGGAAGTGAGGGATGTCTGGTGAAGCAAAGAAAATGCCACTTGATAAACCATCGAAAATTGAGTGGCGAATCTCCTGAAAAAAAGGAGTTTTTCTATTTAGCACTTTTGCAACATTTTAAGCCTTGGCGTGCAGAAGAGGAACTGCTTGGAGATTTCCTCTGTTATGAAGACTCTTTCAATGCTGCCAAGGAGACCATAGAATGTCCTGCTTTTCCCAAATATGTAGAAATGTTGAATGTGGAAATTGAGCAGGAAGCAACGATTGCAGCGGAGATTGCCAGAGACAGTTCTCAGGACAGTCAGAGTTCTGCTTCATTGAGTCAGGATCCACTAGGAGGACCTGTTATCGAAAATGAAGCTGCCACTGCTATGAATGAAGTGGAAAGAGCAATGGCACATGCTCAGGAGGATGCGGTTAACTTAGAAGAGTTGGAAAGACAACTCAACGTTGAGCAGAGGAAAATATATGATGAAGTTACCATGCAAATTGATCATGGATTAAGTCATGACAAGAAAGAGTGCTCATGTACGTCGTTGAAGCCTGTTCGACTGTACGTGAGTGGAGAAGCGGGAACTGGAAAAAGTTTCCTTATTAAAGCAATTTCATGTTATTTGCAGGAAAGGACAGAGTCATCGATGTCTTGTGTTGTCACCGCTCCAACTGGACTGGCAGCACATAACATTAAAGGGATTACTTTACATCGTTTACTGATGCTGCCAGTGGAGCATGACAACAAATTACAATATCACAAGCTATCGGGAGATGCTTGTTTTGAAGTTTCAAGAGTCTTGAGGAAAATGAAACTTCTTATCATTGACGAAGTAAGCATGGTTTCCAATGTCATGCTTGCCTTTGTGCATTTGAGAATGCAAGAAGTTCTCAAAACAGAGTATGATGTGTTATTTGGTGGCAAACACATCATTGTTTTCGGAGATCTTCTGCAGCTGACACCAGTGAAAGGGCAACCTGTGTTCAAAATGCTCACGCATGAAGATACCAGGAAGTGCCTAGGGAGCATTGGCAACGTCAATATATGGTTAAACTTCAATTATGCTGAACTGCATGAAAATATGCGTCAGGCGAAGGATGAAGTTTACAAGACTATTCTACAAGATGTTAGAATTGGAAAAGTGACCGAGCATGGGAAAGAAGCTTTACATGCACGATTACTGACAAATTTATATCCAGACCAAGATGTTGTGCCTGAGAATATTTTTCAGAAAATTACTGAGAAGAAATCTGGAATATGTTTGATGCCAACTCTTGCAGAATGTGCCAAATTCAACAACAAAATGTTGCATTTAGAAAAGCAAGAGATTGTGAAACTGGAAGCTATTGACAGAGTAGAGCATATGGGATCAACAATTATTTTGTCTGAGAATCTGAAAACAAAATTGGATTCATTAGAGAAGAGTATATCTAAAACTGCAGGTTTTGAAAAGACTCTGAATGTGTGCTTGAACTGCCGTATAATTTTAAGAAGGAATTTACATGTTGAAAGAGGTCTGGTAAATGGATCAATGGGTAATGTTGTTGATTTTGTGAAATACAGAAATAGAGATGGAATTGAATTTTTAAAAATTAAATTTGATGGCATTGAGGAAGTACAGCTAATTGGTCATTGTTCTGCTAGATTTTTGCTTGTAAAAGACTTATATGTTCGTCGCAAGCAGTTTCCTGTTTGCTTGGCATATGCGGTGACAATCCATAAATCGCAAGGTTTAAGTGTAGACAGTGCATTGGTGAATATTGGCAGTTCTGTGTTCAAGGAGGGTATGGCATATGTGGCATTGTCACGAGTTAGAACTTTATCGGGATTGTACTTGATTGAGTGTGATGTCACAAACATTTGTGCCGATCTAGATTGTGTTAAGGAATACAATAGGTTAAGAAGAGAGTATGCGCCACATTTGCCTCAGTATCCTTTGTTTGAGAAACGTGTGGTAGGCCGGAAACGAAGAAATGTGACCAATATTGGGGAGGTTGTAGCAAAAAGACGAAAAGTCGATGAACCTGAAATTATAAGCAGAAACAAAAAGGATTCTGTTGAAGATGTTGTTGGTTTTCAATTTGAAAACAGTTCTGGTGTCAACTGCTATGCTAATGTAGTGGTTAATGTTTTGTTTTCTCTAGAAAATGTAAAAGAAGAGATTGTGGTCAATTCTGATCAAAGATTTTGCAGTTTGTTAAATTCTGTGTTAGAGAAATGTAGCACTGATAGAACAAACATAGAAAGTGTGTCTGAAATTCGAAATCTGTTAGACAGATGTTCAGGCCAAACACAATTCTCTCAAAATAGTCAGCAAGATTGTCAGGAGTTTTTAATGTATATGTTTGATATATTGCATGATGAAGGTGTAGATGTAGATCACCTGTTTGGGCTTTCTTATCAATGGCAGCATGACTGCGAGAACTGTAGGGTATCAAGTACTACTAGTGTAGACTCAGAAAGATTTATATATTTAACTTTGGCAGACAGTAAATCAGTCTCTTTTAATAAGCTAGTAAAAGGAGCTGATCACAACATGGAGTGTAGCCAATGTAAATCTGAAATGATGTCCACATTATTTATACGAACATATGGCCAGTATGTCATTTTAATGTTCCAACGATGTAGGCCTGATGGAACAAAATTGACAACTTTAATTAAAAATGTTGTGGCTTCACAGTTGTCAATATCAGGAAGGACTTTTGTAACTGTAGCAATTATATATCATGACGGTCCTTCAATAACATCAGGACATTACACAGCTTATTTAAAGTCTAGAAATGGCTGGTCATTCTGCAATGATTCTGTTTTAATTTTCAAAAAAAAATTGCCGTATGACCTTAAAAACTCTTACCTGGTCTTTTTAAAACCAAAATTTTAGGGAAAGAATCTCGGGATGTGGTCTGAGGAATTTCAAGAAGTTCTAATGGCTCCTACACGATTTGGCCTTGAGGATAAGTGTAGTACAGAGACATAACTTCTTACCATAACACTGGACGTCATGGAGAAATACGTGCACTTTGAATGAGTTCAGAAAAACTGTTTCTTTTTATAAGCTAATTGAAGCAGCCAATCAAAACATGGAGTAGAGGGAATGTAAGTCTGCAATGCTGTCTACTGTTTTACATTGCTTTGTGATTAAAAGTGATGTAGAGAATTAAATAATTGTAGTAGTCATAAAGGTAGTGTAAGTCTGCTTCATAGTAAGCAGTATCAGTGTCATAGGAAATGTAGAACATGAGTGAGCAAGAAGGGGAAGATATTACTAGTCCAGGATTGTGAAAATGATCTTGAACATTTTAATTGTGAAAGTTGCGGAAATACAACATGACGGGATTGGCTTACAAGAATTCTAAGAGTTATAAATGGCTCAGACACGATTTGGCCTTGTGGAAACGTGTGGTAGAGAGCGAGAAGTCATTTATTGTATGTAACATGTTTTTGAAAACAATGGAGGTTTTCTTTCAGAAAGTGGCGAGTTGAAAGTAATAACAGCACAACAGAGTGTAAGCTGTTCATAGGACATCCTTCGCCGTCATGGAAAGTAAGTTAACTTTAAGGAGTTCTGAATTCTGATTTGTTATGTTGTATGGGTTTTTTAAACACAATCATTTTGATTGTGGGTTTTTTTCCCCGCTGTTATATGATGAATACCTTCAAGTCACTGTTTTTAGTGAAATTTGATACATTCTGAGAACAGCTAAAATAAACCATTTAATATGTATAATTAATTCTGTTCTGTTTGCATTTATGATGTACATGTAGAACTGTGTAGGAGGCATGGAGAAGGTGAGGCTTCTGTAAGTGTCAAAGTTGTTGCATACAGTGCTCATATTCTACGTAGTCTTTCATATGATAGACTACATTTCCACAATGAGATACCTAAGCAAAGGAAACACAGGTGATATGATTGTGGAATGAGGAAAAAAAATTGCACGTTTTTCAATTATATTACCTGTGTTTCTTAACATTACACATCACATTGTGTAGATGAGGTTTAGGCCTGTTCCTGGAGACAGAGGAGGTCTAACATTTGTCCAAGAGTGCAGTCGACATGACACACTTGGTTGGTAGGCCTGCACATGTATTTTCTTCTCTGTATTCTTCAATAAGTGTAAATTTGATCTGCAACCCTGAGTAGGCCTCACCTTAAACAAACCTCTGGATAGGCCACACCTTATTGTCATCCTGAATCAATTATTTAACATGTTAGGGACAGATTTATGATAGGTGTATGCCTCTTTTGCGCCACTGTGCGTCACTTTTGTGACGCAGTCGCGGTTGAAAAGATTTGGTATGAGGCGACAAAATTATAAAATGATGAATCTAGGCAGATGTGTCATGCTGTAAAAAAACAATGCCACATGAAACCGATGCAGCAGTCATGCAAAAGATGCACAATGTTGCAAGATAGGACTCACTTCATCTGCATCAAGATACTATTAGTTTAAAATGTATATTTTTAGGACTGTGTAGGGGCATGGAGAAGCAGAGGCTTCTGTAAGTGTCAAAGTTCTTGAAAAACTATTTGTCCTTCAATCTTTTCCCTTGTTTTTTCTAATTTATTAAAAACATGTTTTAATATTTTTCAAATGTTTGTTCTCTCTTTCACAGATTTTTTAGTATAAAAAGAACAAATGAGTAACTTAACGACAATTATAAGGTAAATGTTTTGTACTCTTTTTGTTATATTTCTATCACATTTAACTTCTATTAGTTCCACTGCTTTATTTCTTTAAGAATCACTTTCCTACCTTTGCTACTTCGCTCATTCCTTTGTCTATTACTTAATTACTCTACTCCTTCACTATTTTTCTTAGTCCCTCTCTTCTCATACTTCTTCACTCTTGGTCACTCACTCTGTCTCTATTACTTTCACTGTTTCTGACTGATCTAAACATTTTTTTTTAAAAAGAACAGTAAGTATAAGGGAAGGAAACAGACAGTTATGTTAAAAGAAAGACAGCTATAGGGAGTAAACTAGGGATACTGTTACCCGCAATCCTCTGCTGATGATGTCACTGACCATGTCATGAATGATGTAATATGTGACATCATCAGCAGTGGATTACGGGTAATAGTATCTCTAGTTTACTCCCCTATAGCTGTCTTTCTTTTAACATAACTGTCTGTTTCCTTCCCTTATACTTACTGTTCTTTTTAAAAAAAAAATGTTTTTGGTTCGCTCCCGGTTCGCGTACCGGCGAGCAAACTGGGAAGCGAACTAAGAGAAAAAGAGGTTGGCAGAGTTCCAAATATTCGACCAATTTTTTTATAACGGGGAGGTAGTTCTGAAAAGAACTTTTTTGTTATTGTTTTTGTTGTTTTATATATTTTTCTTTTTTTTCTGAACATTTTTTTACTTTTTTTGAATTTTTCTGAACGGTTTTATATTTTTTTTGGTTTTTTTGGGGGGGGAAACGAAAACGATTCATTGTAAAGGGCTCAACAGGAGCAACAACAAAAAAAAGAATTTATTGTTTGCGGCGTTTCGGACAAATTGGAAGATGATAGTCAATAGCTCTGTTGATCAGAGTGATGCTACTTTCTCTGTAGCAAATGAATCCATTGCAAAGTACGCAGACTTGTTTTACTTCCCCAAATCTCAGTTGTATATTTGGCACCATCTCCCTGCCCTCTGGTCCCGTCACTTCGGGTACAACAGATCTTCTGGCCATAATAGGGGGATTATCTAGTTCGTTACGAAACTGTGCAGCACTGTAGTTGTTAGGATGCCACCTAGTCATATGGCGATGCATTGTGTAGTTTCCGTAACTGTATTTCTTCTCGGTCCCTCTGGACAGTCTATCTTGACATATAAGGCAAGTTACGTATCTTGCATTTACTTTTTTCTCGCCTTTGGGAAATTAAAAAAATTGCCAAATGAAGTTTTCTTTCCGGTGAGACCTCCTGGGCTCCTCAGGCAAAAACTGCCTCTCTTCCTGCTCTTCCTCCTCTTCCTCTTCTTCCTCTTCTTCCTCCTCTTGCTGAATGATAACTTCAGCAGGTGGTCCTCTCTTCCTTGGAGGTGGTGGAGGTGGTGGGGAAACACCAGCTGAAGCTACTAAAGAAGCCATTGCTCACTGGTAACAAAGGGTCTTTCTCTCACAAAGATGAAAGTCAGAGTGAGGAAAGAAGGAGGGGTTTTCATCATTTGGGAAAAACAATAGTTCTCAACCAATGAAAAGTGTTAATTTTATATTATATGACCTAGTGTTACATCATTAGGAAACCAAAAGTGAAATGAACCAATGAAAAGTGTTATTACCAAGTCACATGACCTGCTGTGTTTACGTTACGCGCTTTGCGCCGCCTCCCGGTTTGCTTCTGGGAACCTGCGCTTCGCGCCTCGCTTCGCGTACCAGTTCGCTAACGTAGCACGTCATATGACGTATCACGCGACAACGTGAAACGTCATGCGGACGCGAGGCGTCACGATGTTTTCTAACGCGGCAGTTGCGTTAAAGGAACGTTTACCGGTTTGCGGACTATTTCGCGGCATCAAGGTCAGCTAACGGGAAGCTTCCCGATTCGCGAAGCGGGAGGGAAGAAAAAAAAATATTTAAAAAAACAATTATTAATAAACATATAAAATATATTTTGGGATTTAAAGAAGAATACATTTTACAGCTACAGATATTAGCTTTTAAAAAACCAATGAAATTCACTGAAAAAACCATAGGTTATAGACCATATATAGTTAGGAATTAGCATTTACAAAACCTTGAAAATTCACTGAAAAAACCATAGGTTATAGACCATATATAGTTAGGAATTAGCATTTAAAAAACCTTATTTTACTCACACAAAACCATTGAAATTCCATATATAGTTAGTTGCACTAACTATATATCGCGCACCCGCAATCCACTGCTGATGATGTCACATATTACATCATTCATGACATGGTCAGTGACATCACTGATGACATCACTGATGACATCTCAAATGACATCACTGATGACATCACTGATGACATCTCATTTGACATCATTCTTGTGCTAATACGATAAACCTCTTCAGACTCTAATAAAACCTTAGATACACTCAGTGTATACAGACACTCACACACTGTTACTCATCCATGGAGTTACTCACACACCTAGTCAGTCATGCAAAGAATCAATCACACCTCTATTTCCTCAACTATACAGTTATACACACCTTACTTATTCAAACATATACTAACACATATTTACTCTCTTATACAATCCCTGATACAAGTTCACAATGATCCATACAGCCACTCACACATTCAGTGGCTCTCATGCACAGTTATTTATATATGCCAACTCTCACATGTACTGTGTTTTACATATGTACTTACTATGACATGTAGCATTGACATATCCATTCACTCATCAATACACTCATGCACACAGTCAACCGCCCATGTAGCTGTTTCCACATGCACTCTTGAACTCATACACCTAGTGAATCAACTGCTCACACATCTATGCACAGAGTCACACACCTCCCAGCCACCCCCACACAAACTCAATCTCCCATACAAATACTTGGGCAACCAATCAATAACATATGTAGCCTCTCGTATAGCTAATGATCCACACATGCAGCAGTTTACATCACAACAGACATACTGAAGCAAACATTCAGACAGTTTAGTCACTAACCAATGCATTTAGTACGACACATTTATTCACTCACTCATACAGTCAGTCACGCACCTACTAAATCCTTCATCGAGACACTTATACATCCACTCATTCTTCAATATATCTAACATATTTAAACTTTACAGAAACACACAGTCACTGGATGATGTCATCAGTGATGTCATCAGTGATGTCATCAGTGATGTCACTGACCATGTCATGAATGATGTAATATGTGACATCATCAGCAGTGGATTGCGGGTGCGCGATATATAGTTAGTGCAACTAACTATATATGGAATTTCAATGGTTTTGTGTGAGTAAAATAAGGTTTTTTAAATGCTAATTCCTAACTATATATGGTCTATAACCTATGGTTTTTTCAGTGAATTTTCAAGGTTTTGTAAATGCTAATTCCTAACTATATATGGTCTATAACCTATGGTTTTTTCAGTGAATATATATATATATATTCACTGAAAAAACCATAGGTTTCACACCAGTTATAATTAGGAATTAGCATTTAAAAAACCTATTAAATTCACTGAAAAAAACATAGGTTTTACACCAGTTATAGTTAGCTGGAAGTTTTACTCACATAAAACCATTGAAATTCCCACGTTATAGTTAGTTGGACTCACTATAACTTGCGCGTGCAATGCACTGCTGATGACGTCACATATTACATCACTCATGACATGGTCAGTGACATCACTCATGACATCACTGATGACACCATCCAGTGAATGTGTCCATTTCTGAAAAATAAATATTAGTGAGTAATGTTTAAATATTTAAATATATGTATTAGTGTTTCACTTTGTGTATAAGTGGCTGCATGGGTTGGTGAGTATCTACATGTGTATGTATATGGGTTATTAGATGTTTTTCTTAGTATCAGTATGAGTGTTTGTATGGTTTGGTGGGGGTATTACTTAGCATATAGATGCATGAATGACTGACTCTCTCTTTGTATGTGTTTTGAAGACAGCATATGTGCAGGACTGTATGGGTGGATGAGTGTGTATATGTGTGTGTTAGTGAGTAAATGACTGTCTCACTAGTGTCTTTATCAGTAACTACATATGTTTTAATCTAGTATATGTGAATATTGATGTATATAAGTGAATATATGTGAGAGTGAGGAATTGTAAGAGTTCCGGTTTCTATAAGTGATTGTTTAAGAGAGTAAGTATGTGTAAGTTTCCTTAGAAGTAAAGTGGTAGTGTGTGTATAGCTGTATATGCAAATAAATGGATGTTCAATAGTTTATTTGCATGTGTGAGTATGTGTGTGAATAACTTTTGAATGACTGTCGGTGTGTAACAGGATGTATAGGTGTATCACTACATATGATGAGTGAGTATATGTATGAGTGACTATATAGAACTGTTGGTGAATGAGTGGATGTGTATATAGATGGTGGAATTATTGAATTGGTTGTTGTAAGTGGTATGGGTATCTCCATTTTTTGAAAATCTTAGTTTCTATTTTTGAATATGTGTTTGAAGGGTTACATTACAGTGAAAGGAGGTCTGTCACTCTGTCACAAGGATGGTGTCATTAGTGATGTCATGAGTGATGTCACTGACCATGTCATGAGTGATGTAATATGTGACGTCATCAGCATTGCATTGCACGCGCAAGTTATAGTGAGTCCAACTAACTATAACGTGGGAATTTCAATGGTTTTATGCGAGTAAAACTTCCAGCTAACTATAACTGGTGTAAAACCTATGGTTTTTTCAGTGAATTTAATAGGTTTTTTAAATGCTAATTCCTAACTATAACTGGTGTGAAACCTATGGTTTTTTCAGTGAATTTCAATGGTTTTTTAATAGCAAATCTTTATAGGTATAAAAAATAATACATTTTAAAACAAATTTTATATTGTATAATTAAGTCAATTTTTTTATTTTTTTTATTTTTAACTCGGGGCGCTCCCTGGGCGCGTACCGGTGAACGCACGGGTAAGCGCAATATCACGGCGCGCCCTGGGGCGCGTACCGGGGAGCGTCCCGTTAGTGCTATTCTCGCGAACGAAAACAACATCGTGACGTATCGCGTAGACGCGTGATGCGTCATATGACGCACAGTGTAAGCGCACCCGGAAGCACGCGTGCGCATACGATCACGGCGCACCCTGGGGCGCGTACCGGGGAGCGTCCCGTTAGCGCTATTCTCGCGAATGAAAACAACATCGTGACGTATCGCGTACACGTGTGATGCGTCATATGACGCAAAGCGTAAGCGCACCCGGAAGCACGCGTGCGCATACGATCGCACAACGTCTCGACGCGCTTACGCCCCGTGCCCCGCGGTGCGCCCTGAAGCGCGACTACGGGCGCGCCCCGGGGCGCATAGCGTAAGCACGTCGGGTCATGTGACCTGAAAATAACACTTCCTATTGGTGCAGAACAGTTTTGGTTTCCAAATGAGTGAAGCCCGGGTCATATGACCTGAAAATAACACTTCTCATTGGTTCAGGACAGTTTTGTTTTTCCAAATGATGAAAGACCCCACCTTTTTTCCTTATTCTGACTTTGTCCTTTGACTGAGGAAGACCTGTTTCAGCAATAGAGAGAGAACCAATTTCTACTTTGAAATGGCTACTGTAGCTGCAACAGCTGGAGCATCTGCACCCCCACCACCACCACCAAGAGGACCACCACAACAGTACATTGGTGGTCAGGAAGACGAGGAGGAGGAAGAGGAAGAGGAGGAGGGGAGAACATGGCTGCCTGAACAAAATACCCCATACAAGCCCAAGTCACACATTGTATGGGAGTTTTTTTCACTCCCAGAGGGCAAGAAAAAAGTGAATGCGGCCAAGGTAACTTGCCTAATCTGTGGCGAACAACTCTCAAGGGGCAACCCAAACAAAAAGTATTCCTTTGGTAATAATACCATGATTTGACATATGACCCGGAAGCATCCAAATAACTATTCTCGTGCAGAGCTGAGGGAACTGGCCAGTAACCTCCCCCAGTCTTCAAGGACCACCTCCAGAAGAACACAACCCACTCCATCGGGACCAGAAACAACAGAGACGATGCCTTGTATTCAGCCACGATTTGCTGATTTTAGAATCACATGTATTGAATGTGGCAAGCTCATCGCCTATGGCGAAAAGAGCGTAAAGCTCGTCGTCCTTGCTGGTGACAATCACATTTGTCCCAAAAAAAGTAATTTTTTCCGTTTTTTGTTTTTTGCTCCAGTTGAGCCATTTTCAATTCCCTTTTTTTTTTCTCCCCATAAAAAATACAAAAAAATATAAAACTGTTTTGAAAAGCCCCAAAAAGTACAAAATGTTCAAAAAACATTAAAAAAAATATAAAACAATAAAAAGAAGAAAAAAACCAGTTATTTTTAGAACTACCTTTCATTTATAAAAATAAACCTATATTTTTAATGAATCTCTGTCAATTTTTTTTTCTTAGGGTATGCGTACCGGGGCGCGCCCCCCAAAAAAATAGAAAAAAAAATTAATGAAGGAGTTAGCATGAGGGAAGAACACAAAGAGAGTAATGTTAAGAGAAAGAGAGCTACAGGATGAACACAGAGGGATTGTTTATTACATAGTAAAAAATAGAGAAGGTGTAATAGGGTGAAAGTGAGAAAAGTAAAATGACTAAAGGAGCAAAAGAAAGGAAGAGAGAGGAAGAAGACTAAAGTAGAGATAGTGGGAGAATGTGAGTGGGTGTTGAAAGAAAAAGAAAGGACAGTAAAAAATTGAGAATGAAGGGTAGTGGCGTAACCGGGATAAATGAAGAACGGTGAGTGAGGGTAAGAAAAGACCAGTTAGTGTAAGTAAAGAGGGGTGAAAGAGGGTGAAAAAACTGAATTAAGACATGGGGAGTGACAAAGAGAAAGGACAAAGAGAGTAAATAAAACAGTACCTGAATGGGTTTGAGTGAAACAGCAAAGAAAGATAAGTAATGCAGTGTGTGTGACTTATAGGGAGTCAGTGGGTGTAGGTCGGGGTGTGGGTGTGTAAGGTGTGTCTGTGGCTGTGTGGGGTGATTTGGTGTGGGTGGAGGTGAGGGTGTGTGAAGTATGTGTGAGGAGTGTATGGGTGTGGGGTGTATATGTGTGCAATGTATGTGTGTGTATGGAATTTGTGTGTGTATGTGAAGAGTGTGAGTGGGGTATTTTTTGTGTGTATGAGGTGTGTGTGTGGTGTGTGTGTGTGGGGTGTATGTTAGAGGCGTGTGTATGTGTTGAGAGGGGGGTGAGGTGTGTGTGTAGGAGTAAGGTAAATAATTAAGAAAAACAAAATGAGTGAAAAAGCAAAGGAAGTGAACAGAGAGTAAGTGAAGTAAAGAATAGGGATTGAAAGAAGTTGAATATGAGAGGGGAAATAGGGAAATTGGAGTAAACATGGAGAATAAGAATAAGTGAGGGAAGCAGAATAAAGACACAGGAGTGAGGTTGGTTGAGAAAATATTAGTAAGCTTAAAGCAAAGGGTGATGACAAACTACATTTTTTTATTCATACTTACCATATAATAAATGTAACTTTAATTATTTATTTTTTACTACACTTTGTATCTGTGAAAAAGAGAAGAAAAAATAAGTTATAATTAGTAAAATGTCTATTTTAAATTAAAATATACAAATGAAGAGGTTAAAAATCATAACAGTGTATTTAGAAATAAAGTAAGAGTGAAGGACACAGAAAGGGAAATAAAGTAAGGTAGAAGTTTAAAAAGAGAAAAAAAGAAATAGAATGAGAGCAAATTACCAAGAGTAAGGCATATAGATTCACTGACACAGAGGAAGAGAAGAACAGAGAAATGAACTGAAGGTAAGAAAGATACTAAACCAATGTGAGTTAGCAAAACTAAATCAGGAAACAGTAGTAAGTAAAAAGATAATGACTGAGACAGAAAACAGTCTAATTAAGGATGCATTTAGAAGAATGAGGATTAGAAGATAACTGAGAGTAAGTGAAGAACAGTCATAGAGTGAAAGGATGAAGGGAGAGAGGATAATATACAACGATTGAGGGAAATGGAGTGAGGAAGTTAGTAGACAGACACACTAAGAGAAAAACTGAGTGAGGTGGAGTACAATGAGTGAGCAAAGGAAATGAGTAAGGGAGCAAAAAAACGAAAGAGAGGAGAAGACGACTAAAACAGTGGTACTGAGAGAAAGTAAAGGGAAGGACATTGAAAGAAAGGAAATGAGGGATAGTAATGGAACCCGAGTAAAAGAAATGGGATGAAGAACGATGAGAGAGGAGCAGTGAAGTTGTTGTAAAAGAAATGATAGAAGGTAGATAAACACAAGTGAACATAACACAAGGAGAGTGAGGCACTGAGGACATGGGGTAGTGAACGAAAAATAGAGAGAAAAGGTCAAAAGAAAGGAGCAAACAAAGATAAGCGAGGGAGAGTGGGAGCTTTATAGTGATAGAGTGCGATAATACTGCTCAGTGAGTAAAGAGGAATTACTAAAAGAGCAAAGGAGGAAAAGACGGAAAAGGGAAGTAAAGCAGAGAGAATGAAAGCTGAAAAGTTATGCAAGGGAGAGAGGGGATGCAGACAGTTGAAATGAGAATGAGGGCTTGTCAAAGAAGTGGAGTAAAGGAACGGGGGTTACAGAGAGTGAGAGAAAGACATTATAAGTGAGTAAAAAGAGCTGAAAGAGGATGGAAAAAGGAAAGTGAGTGTCAGAGAATGGGAATACAATTTAATTTACACAATCCAAAGTATAGAATAACTTGTACAACATGTTACATAGTTTATTTTTGCTGTTCTCAGAATATATTGAATTTCACTTAAAACAGTGAGTTCAAATTACTCATCATATGACAGCGGGAAGAAAAAAAACACAATCTAAAAGATTGTGTTTTAAAAAAAACCTTAGATACTGACAAATGACAAATGTACACTAATCTTTGATTGACTTACTTTTCCTTGAGGCCAAATAGTATATCATGGAGGTCCTTTTCTCGTTGCAAAGTACTTAGCTGTTCAGTAAAAAATCAATTTCATCGACTTTCTAGAAGAAAAGCTCCAAGAACATCTGAAATATTTTCATTATTTTCATATACTCCTTTTTTTCAGTCATGACTATTTACTCATTCCTGTACCTTTCCTTTTGGCCAAATAGTGTCAGATGTATGAGTATATTTTCAAATTAATTCAAAGAAACTCTGAAATGACCTTTTTTCCGACGTTCTGAAAGAAAGGCTCTACAACATTTTCACAATATTTAAGTATTTGTAAAACCAGCTCTGACTCACTCATGTTCATCATTTTGTATAATACTAATATGACTTACTATGAGATCCACTTACAGTACGTATATGACAAGTCAATTTTTTATATTTCCTGGATCACTTTTACTCAGAATATATTTTTAAACAGCAAAATAACCTTTATTAACTTCTCCCGTCTTCATAGGCCAATTACCCTTACCTAAATTTTGGTTGTAAAAACACTAGGTATACATTTTTTAAGCCAAAAGGCAAACGTTGTTTGAAAGTCAAATGAGTGTCGTTACATTGGGTCCAACCTTTATAACTTTTTAAATAGCATGTGTAATGCCCTGATGTTGTAGAAGGACCATCATGAAAAATAATAGCTACAGTTGCAAAGGTTCTTCCTGATATCGATAACTGTGAAGCCACAAAATGAAATTTTTAATAGAAGTTGTCAATTTAGTTCCATCAGGTCTACATCGTTGGAACATTAAAATGACATACTGACCATAATTTTGTAGAAATAATGTGGACAGCATTGTAGACTTACATTGGGGACACACCATCTTGTGATCCGCTGCTTTAACTAGATTATTAAAAGGCACTGATTTGCAGTCTGGTAAAGTCAAATATATAAATCTTTCAGTGTCTATTCTAGTAGTACTTGATAAAGTACAGTTGTCGCAGTCATGCTGCCATTGATAAGAAAGGCTAAAAAGATTTTTTATATCTACACCTTCATCTTCCAATACATCAAACATATACATTAAAAATTCCTGACAATCCTGCTGAATATTCTGTGAAAATTGATTTTGACCAGTACATATGTCTAGAAGATTTCGAATTTCTGAAACACTTTCTATTTTTGCTCTATCACTGGTACATTTCTCAAACACGGAATTCAACAAACAACAGAATCTTTGATCCCGATTTTCACCAATCTGTTCTTGTATATTTTGAAGAAAAAAAACAACATTAACCACTACATTAGCATAGCAGTTGACACCAGAACTGTTTTCAAACTGAAATCCAACAACATCTTCAACAGAATCCTTTTTCCTTCTGCTTACAATTACAGTTTCATCTACTTTTTGTCTTTTTGCTACTACCTCACTGCAATTACTCTCATTTCTTCTTTTTCGGCCTACCACACGTTTTTCAATCAGAGGATATTGAGGCAAATGTGGAGCATACTCTATTCTTAACAAATTGTATTCTTTAACACAATGTAGATCTGCACAAATCTTTGTTTCATCACACTCAATCAAGTACAATCCTGATAAAGTTCTGACTCGTGATAATGCCACATATGCCATACCCTCTTTAAACACAGAACTTCCAATGTTCACCAAAGCGCTATCTACACTTAAACCTTGAGACTTATGAATTGTCACCGCATATGCCAAACAAATAGGAAACTGTTTTCGGCGAACATATAAGTCTTTCACGAGCAAAAATCTAGCTGAACAACGACAAATTTGTTCTATTTCATCAATGCCATTAAATTTAATTTTTAAAATTTCAATTCCATCTCTATTTTTGTAATTCACAAAACCAACAACATGACCCATTGCTCCATTTACCAGACCTCTTTCAACATTTAAATTCCTTCTCAAAATGATACGACAATTTAAACACACATTCAGAGTCTTTTCAAAACCAGCAGTTTTAGATATAGTCTTCTCTAATGAATCCAATTTTGATTTCAAATTTTCAGCCAAAATAACTGTTGCTCCCATATGCTCTATTTTATCTGTAGCTTCCAGTTTCACTATCTCTTCATTTTCTAACTTTAACATTTTGTTGTTGAACATGGAACATTCTTTCAGAGTTGTCATCAAACATATGCCAGATTTCTTCTTGTTAATCTTCTTAAAAATGTTCTCTGGAAGAATGTTTTCATTTGGGTACAAATTTGAAATTAATCGTCCATGCAAAGCTTCTTTCCCTTGCTGGCTTACTTTTCCGATTCTTACATCTTGTAAAATATTTTTATAATCTTCATCCTTTGCCTGCCGCATATTTTGAAGCAGTTCTGCATATTTGAAGTTTAACCATATATTAATGTTTCCAATGCTTCCTAGGCACTTCCTGGTATCTTCATGCGTGAGCATTTTGAACACAGGTTGTCCTTTCACTGGAGTCAACTGCAGTAGATCTCCAAAAACAATAATGTGTTTTCCTCCAAATAAGACATCATAGTCTGTTCTAAGAATTTCTTGCATTCTCAAATGCACAGAAGCAAGCATTATATTTGACACCATGCTTACTTCATCAATGATAAGAAGTTTCATTTTCTTCAGGACTCTCGAAACTTCGGAACACGCATCTCCAGATAGCTTGTGATATTGCAATTTGTTATCATGCTCCACTGGCAGCATCAGTAAACGATGTAAAGTAATCCCTTTAATATTATGTGCGGCCAGCCCAGTTGGAGCGGTAACAACACAAGACAGCGGCGATTCAGTCCTTTTCTGCAGATAAGTTGCAATTGCTTTAATCAGAAAACTTTTTCTAGTTCCCGCTTCTCCACTCACGTACAGTTGGACTGGTTTAAAAGATGTACATGAGCACTCTTTTTTCTCATGAGTGAATCCATGTTCAACCTGATCTGTGACTTCGTCATATATCTGTTTCTGCTCAAGGTTTAGTTGTTTCACCAAATCTTCTAAGTTAACTACATCGTCTTGAGCTTGTTCCATAGCTCTTTCCACCTCATCCATGGCAGTGGCAGCTTCATTTTGAATAATTGGTCCTCCAAGTGGATCCTGACTCAATGAAGCAGAACTCTGACTGTCTTGAGAACTGTCTCTAGCAATCTCTGTAGCAATTGTGTCTTCTTGCTCTATTTCTTCGTTCAGCATTTGCAGATAATTTGGAAAAACAGGGCATTCTATGGTATCCTTGGTTGCATTAAAAGAATCTTCGTAACACAGAAAATCTCCAAGTAGTTCCTCTTCTGTACGCCATGGCTTAAAGAGTTGCAAAAGAGCTAAATAGTAAAGGCCCACATGCATCAATATCGCACATGCGAGTTCTAAATTGCGAAAAATAACGATTCGCAATTTAGAAATTGCAAAAGCCTATGCATGAATATTTTAGCTTTTTTTTTGCAATTCGGTAAAAATCGCTATTTTTACCGAATTGCATAAAAAATGCAAATTTTCAATTGCGAATTCACAATTCCCATTCATTCCTATGGGCCAAAATGCCCATAGGAATGAATGGGAATTGCGAATTCGCAATTTGAAATAGAAATTCATCAATGCATTTCAAGGGTGGAGAGGGGGGTGCAAATGACCCCCCCCCTGCACCCATGAAATGTACTTTTCAGTATAAGTTACAGACACACATGTCCTAAGGACATGTGTGTCTGTAACTTAACAGTTTAGAAAATGCAATTTTGTGCATATTTGAACAATTTCGCAAATTACCACGAGGTTGAACTTCGTGGTAATTTGCACTTCCAATTTGTAAAATCGCACATTTTTAAGAAATGATGCATAGCATTTTAGAAATTGCACAATTGCGATTTCTTATGTGCAATCGCAATTTTAGAATTTGCAAAAAAATTGCAATTTTATAAATAGCATGATGCATCCCAAACACCACTTTTGCATTCGCAAACGGCCAATTTTAAGGTATCGCACCGTTTGCGACTCCAAAAATGCTTGATGCATGTGGGCCTAAATTCCCTTTTCTCTGGATTTTCGCAACTCAATTTTCGATGATTAATCAAATGGCCTTTTTTCTGTCTCACTAGACATCCTTCACACCCAATGATAGCATATATTCCATTGTTAATATCTTCTCTGATGGTTCTCTTATAAATAAAGTTTTGCAGAACTTCATACAAACAACTGTTCTCAAGATGACTACTTCTGTTTGGATAGTATGTATCCAACATGTTTGTCTTCAAAATATCTGTACTTTCTGGTTCTTTCTCCGCCAAATACTCTATTTCTTGTACAGATTTCAAAACTCGATTTCGTGTTGCAGCAAGACCTAGACTCACCCAAATGATGGTTCTAGATTTGGCATAGAGACTTGCTGACGACAATCGATCAGAACATTCATATGCTCCAATTTCTCGATGCGACAACATCTTCAGACTGTAACTGTATAATTTCTTGCTTAGACTCTTTTCATGTGAAATGTCCTCCCACATTTCCTTCAGTTCTGTCTTTTCTTTTTTTGTGATGTAAGACGTCACATATCGAGCCACAGCAATAGAGTTGTCAGCAACTAATTGAATATCCATGTTAGCATTCCACATGGACAAAATCACTGGGTTGTAGTCATTGATGTACTTGAACTCTTCGTTTCTTTTTAAATTGTATGTATTTTTTGGTAATTTCCTCGTCACAGTATGTCGCAGAGAAGACATCAATTTATTTACTCTTCCTTTAGAAATCACTGGTCGTGGAAAGCCGAAACAACATTTTGTGTAGAACTTGTCCTTGTTTCTGAATTTTCGACGACAGTACTTTCCACAACGATGGGATTGAAAGCATAAAACTTGTTGCCTTAAACTGTTTTCTTCGGTAGTTTTCGGAACAGCACATGTTGAATACTCTTCAATGAACCTCATCACTGTCTCATCCGAATCTGTTCCAAATTTGGGTGCATCTTTAATCCACAACAACATATGTATGTGAGGAGCACCTCTCGCTTGATACTCCTTTCTCCAAAAGAAATCCAAAACCTCTCCAAGGGGAGGATTTTTTTTGTTGGTAATAAAACACATCATAGCTTCAAATCTATGATTGAAATATCTGCACACATTCACAGGATCCAAAGAACACAGTTCGCCAGGTGTTTTGAATTCTTTATTTTGTATATTTGCATTTGCCTCTCGTAGAAATTGAAGTAAGTCGTCCCATGCATACTCGGCACAGCTAAGAATGAGGAACCATGTAGGAGTTCCTAAGTTTCTTAGCATACATTTCAATTCCCCATGACGACGGTACCAATACTCATTTGTACGACGCTGACATGCCATGAGATTGATTAGATGAGATTCTAAAATATTATCTTGCAGATTCACTTTCTCCATAAAGTCCCTCGCCAAAACATTTTGCAGATGTGCTCCACTTTTCAGTATATGGTTTACTGCATAGGAAAGGCCAGACAAGTCACTTTCATACAGTAGATGAAACAAATAGGGAATGCATTGACGAAACCTTGGATCTTCAGCATATAATCTTACAGTTCGATATTCAGATGCAGGAATTTGAAGTGGACGATCGTCATATCGTCCACCTCGACCTGTGGGAAATAGCTGTGGAAAACAACGAGCTTCCAAACTTTCTTCCCATACACTAATGGGACTTCCTTATGCTGCTTTCATTTGAAACAATTCAATTGCATTCCCCATTACTTCTTTGGAATGCAAAGGATGAACAGTATAATGTTCATATATTTCTTCACTTCTAGACACATCAACTTTTTCAATTTGGCCGCCTGAACAATCACTGTCTTCATCTGCAGCTGTTTCCTCTGCTGCAACACATACATCTCTGTAATACTCATTGTTTTTGACTAAATACAACGTTGCCTTTTTGACTTTCCTAACATCCGCTAAATCTTGCCAGATTTTCTTACTTTTTGTCGGAGCCCCATTAACTAGAATAACCAGAGGTTCCTCTTCCACTTTCTCTACACCAATTGTATCAATATTTTTTTTTTAAATCAGGAGGCAAATAAACAACTCTTCCCTTTAATCCTCTCTGCAAATCTGTAGGAGGCAATTTCCCTATCTTAGGCTCCATGCGAGCAATTGCCTGAAAAGGGTGGACACATTGAATCAAAATAGACTCATATGTATTTAAATCCATCAATTCACGGGGAATGTCTACCAACTCCAGATTATTATGAACAGCTCTAGCAGGCATTCTGTTTTGATTTAATTTATCATAAAAATATTTACAAATACGCTGATCAGAACTCAAATCAAAACAATTCTCCACCCACAAATAAGTTGCAAAATCCTTCCACTCATAATTATTTATCTTTTCACTTTTTACGTATAAATCAACTAATCTAGTTTGATGCTTATAATGACTTCGTCGACAACACACACAAGTAAAATTCGGCCTTTCACTTGATTTCACATTAAACCTGGTAATGTCCTGGTCAAACTTTTCTGTACTTGCAATCTGTACATTGTCTTCCACATTACCTTGAATTGCTGTGTCAATTTCTACACTATCCTCTTTTTCACCAAAATAACAAATCTCAATTTCTTCACAAATCTTCTTCACATCTAATTCAGTTCCATGCAAAAGAGCACTGTTTAATTGTTTAAGCTTAAGTGCTGGACTTTTTGCATAATACAACATTCTCACTAACTTCCTCATTTTGGTATGATGCACTGCTAACATCCTAAAATGATGAAAAACACTCTGACAGACTTTTCTAGAAAGACAAGCCAGTGAATGACCTTGCATACCTGTGTTTTCTCTCACTCTGCAAGGATCTAAGTCTTGCAACAACTTCACTTTCTGCTTTAGACTTTTCTTACTATATGTACGTAAGAAATTACAAAACAAATCAATTGATTCCTGTCGCACACTACAAATACGACTACACTTCCAAGTGTACACTGGACCCTTAGTACGTCTCCCTAAAACTTCATCAGTTAACACCTCTTCTGGTTCTCTAGGCACAAGTTTCTCTTTTTCAATCGGACAACCGTCTTTCACTTCATACGCTCGACCACTGGTGTCAACTGCATGCACTAAATCATTCTCCTGGAAGTAACTCTCCTCATTAAAAATGGCTCACAACTTGAACTGTGCATCCATTCTCCTGAAAAAACTTTACAAAAATGTGTCCGATTAATTACTCTTTTCCATCTACTGTTTGATTTGAAAACATCAATTGTCTTTCTAAGTGTCCTAATTCTATTGATTATTAAAATAAATATTTTTTTCTTAACTTCAAAAGCCTGATCAACAATCTTCTCTACACTTTTCTTTTTCTTATAAAAAGCAGCTCTCTGTTTACCTTTCCTAATGTTTTTTAACAAATTTAAAACCACCCTATTGCGAAACATTCGTTTACGAATGTCTCTAAACTGATTCTGCCTTCTATTCCTATACATATTATTCTCTCCTGCTCCAGTTGTAGGATTCTTTGAGGTTCTCTCCTTCCTTTTCAAATTTACTCTCTCATTCTCTTTTTCTACATGCTGTCCAACATTTTTTTTTTATGTACATATGTTTCGTATGAAAGACTTAGTTGTCTTACCAGGAGCTTGGTTCCTGTTTTTTGAAGTATTTGTTGTGGAAGAGTGCTGTAATTCCATTGCTGTTTTTGTTTTTTGGCGGTTATGTTGTTTTCTTCTCCTTTCCCTTGAGGGCATGTTTGCTTACTCTTGAAATCTTGATTTCAATCTGTGTTAAAGAAAAAAATAGCACATTATAGACCACTATTACCAAACAACAAAGCAATAACAAAAAGCAAACGATCTATTCAGGGTTACAGATCAGGTGAGGATTCTCCAGGGGTGCACAAAAGTTGAGGCCTGTATTGAAGAGTATAGTGGAAGACAGCTCTGTCCACAGGTACAAAGAAGATGAGACCTGTGTCTAAGAGTCCAGTAGGGGATAGACTTCATGAAGTCTAGTCCACTGCACTCTTATACACAGGCTTCACCACCTATGCTCCCCAGGAAAGGCCTCTGTCCCAATACAGTCTTGAACATAGACCTCACCTCTGCACAATCTACTTCCTAATCTCAGGTAACACAGGTGACATAATTGTGAAAAGGTCAATTTTTTTATGTAATCATGCACACACAATTTATTCTTTCTCAAAAATGTAAAAGACATTAATTTTCCCCAAAAAGTTTCAGTAGTGTAATGAAAAGCTTATACATATGACCTTTTCTCTGTTTTTCAAATTTTATTCTAAAAAAAGATTATGAGGCCTAAGCAGGACTGCTCATGTGATGAAGCCTGTCCAGGGGAGCACAAAACATGAGGCTTGTGTGCAAGAGTACAGTGGACAGGACTAAACTGGAGTAGTGTGCAAAAAAAAGATGAGCCTCATTTATAAAGCCCTGCGTCAGTTTTGCGCTACTGATGCGTCACTTTTTGTGACGCATTGGCGGCATAAAACATGTGCCTTGTTGCGCCATATTTAAAAAGTGACGCATGTAGGTAGATGCGTCACTTTTTAAACCTCTACACCACATTATACCTCTGTCAGGTGTAATGTACACAGAGGGGTCATTTCTCCACCAAAAGCCTCTTAATAGAGACGCAGTGAAATCTATGAGATTTCACTGCGTCACTTTTAGGACACTGTTACGTCAAAATCTTGCGCCTGCCTCACAGCAGATATAAGACTGAGGCAAACGCTTTCACATGCAGCTTTCCCCATGTGAAAGGATGCATTGCTGGAGTACAACCATTCCATTTCATTACTGAAAACTCACTATTTTACAAAGTACATTTCCTCTCTCTTGCAAACAATGCTACCAAGCATTACCAAAAAAATAACACAAACCAACACCAAAGAAGCTCAGTGTGCTTCCTAATCTGAGGTAACACAGGTGACATGATTGTGAAAAGTTCAATTTTTTTATGTAATCATGCAAACACTATTTATTCTTTCTCAAACATGTAGAATTCATTGATTAGTCCCAAAATCGATTTTTCAATAACATTTTAGAAACACAGTGCAGGTCCTACTATTTAAACTTTCTCAAAAATGTAAAACTCATTAATTTGCAGCAAAAATATTTTAGTAGTGTAATGAAAAGCTTATACATATGACCTTTTCATTGTTTTTCAAATGTTATTCTAAAAAAAAATTATAAGGCCTAAGCAGGAATACTCATGTGATAAAGCCTGTCCAGGGGAGCACAAAACGTGAGGCTTGTGTCCAAGAGTGCAGTGGACAGGACTAAACTGGAGTAGTGTGCAAGAAAAAGATGAGCCTCATTTATAAAGCCCTGAGTCAGTTTTGCGCTACTGATGCGTCACTTTTTGTGACGCATTGGCGGCATAAAACATGTGCCTTGTTGCGCCATATTTAAAAAGTGACGCATGTAGGTACATGCGTCATTTTTTAAACCTCTGCGCCACATTATACCTCTGTCAAGTGTAATGTACACAGAGGGGTCATTTCTCCGCAAAAAGCCTCGTAATAATGACGCAGTGAAATCTATGAGATTTCACTGCATCACTTTTAGGACACTGTTACATCAAAATCTTGCACCTGCCTCACAGCAGGGATAAGACTGAGGCAAACGCTTTCACATGGGGCTTTCCCCATGTGATAGGATTCTGACACCTAAGCAGGAGTGCAGATGAGATGAAGACTGTCCAGGGGAGCACAAAAGGCGAGGCTTGTGTCCAAGAGTGCAGTGGACAGGACTAAACTGGAGTAGTGTGCAAAAAAAGATGAACCTCATTTATGAGGCCCTGCGTCAGTTTTGCACTGCTGATGCGTCACTTTTTGTGACGCATCGGCGGCATAAAACATGTACCTTTTTGCACCATATTTAAAAAGTGACGCATGTAGGTAGATGCGTCATTTTTTAAACCTCTGCGCCACATTATACGTCTGTCAGGTGTAATGTACACAGAGGGGTCATTTCTCCGCAAAAAGCCTCGTAATAGTGACGCAGTGAAATCTATGAGATTTCACTGCGTCACTTTTAGGACACTTTTACGTCAAAATCTTGCACCTGCCTCACAGCAGGCGTAAGACTGAGGCAAACGATTTCACATGCAGCTTTCCCCATGTGAAAGGATGCATTGCTGGAGTACAAGCTTTCCATTTCATTACTGAAAACTCAGTATTTTACAAAATACATTTCCTCTCTCTTGCAAACAATGCTACCAAACATTACCAAAAAAATAACACAAACCAACAGCAAAGAAGCTCAGTGTGCTTCCTAATCTGAGATAACACAGGTGACATGATTGTGAAAGCTTCAAATTATTTTATTTAATCATGCACACACTTTTTATTCTTTCTCAAAAATGTAAAAGCTATTAATTTGCACCAAAATCGATTTTTCAATAACATTTTAGAAACACAGTGCAGGTCCTATGTACAATCATTTCAGTCTTGAAAAGTCACTATTTTACAAAATACATTTCCTATCTCTTGCAAACATTCCTACCAAGCATTACCCAAAAAAATGAAACAAACCAACAGCAAAGAAACTCAGTCTGCTTCCCAATCTGAGGTAAAACACGTAACATGTTTGTAAAAGATTCAAATATTTTTATATAATTATGCACACACTGTTTATTCCTTCTTAAAAATGTTAAAACCATTGATTTGCACTGAAATCGTTTTCCAATTACCATTTTATGAACAGAACACAGGTCCTATGTACAAGCATTCATTTTCACTACTGAAAGCCATTAATTTACCCTAAAATCGTTTTTTATTTAATATTTTATGAACAGAACACAGATCCTACTTACAAGCATTCATTTTCACCACTAAAACCCATTGTTTTGCACTAAAATCGTTTTTCAATTAACATTTTAGAAACACTGCACAGATCCTATATACAAGCATTCATTTTCACTACTGAAACCCATTGATTTGCACTAAATTCGTTTTTCAATTACCATTTTAGGAACACAACACAGGTCCTATGTGCTTCTTAATCTGCACTCTCAAATGCTTTAGGAGATTCAGAACAGTGTCAGATACACACACCAATATTTCTTTAGCAGAGCAAAAGGTATGTTCTCCAGACACTGCAACCATTAATAGCACAGAAAACCTCTAATTCTACACACATATTGCTCATGGTAACCAATCAAAACTCTTCCCTCTGTATTTTCAAACCAACACCCTTCCCCCCTCAGCCCTTTCTACCTGTTACCATAGCAACTCCCTCCTCACTGAGCTCTCAGGTTTAAAAGTTTATTCTACAATGTTGCAAATCACCTCAGCAAGGATGTTTGACCTGCGAATACACCAGCTTATCTGGTGCAATGTTTCTTTAAATGACTTTTTTTTAACCATTCAAATTACTTCTTACACAGAACACAACCATGCACCCTAACTTACAGTTTTTAACTATCTCAATCTACCAATCATCACTGAAACTCCACAGTTTTTTTTTTTGCAAACTCCTACTGTTCCAACTGCCATTTTATTCCTACACTTCATCTGACTGCACCAGAACCTCCTCTCACCATGTATTCTGTCTAGATTATTGGACATAGCTATATCCACTGGGCTCAAAGGTATGCAGCTACCAGAAATTTTCACAACCTTGATTTACCAAATGTGAACATTAAATGGATTGGCCAGAGAGGACTGAGATGTCACCAATTGATACCATTGGTGAAAATCTTTTTGCATTTGCCACACCCTAACCTCATAATTCTGCACTGTGGTGGAAATGACTTAGGCACTTTGACTGGGGTAGGTCGGGAAATGCTTTTAAAGGACACCTTTGAACAATTGATGGCACTTTTTCCTCAAACTGCCTTGGTATTTTCCATTATATGCCAAAGACAGAAATGGAACTGGTCCAACCAATTTTGTCCACAATTTGAGAAAGCACGGAAACATGTAAATAAATCTGTTTCTGCTTACATGAGAGACTATGGAATGGGTTCAATATACAACAACAACTTGCGTTACAACATGCAAGATATCTACAGAGGAGATGGTGTGCACTTCTCAGATGAGGGGAATAGAATATTCCTCCTGAATTTAAGATTGTGCATTGGTACCTACTTGTAGGTACCTAAATCAGCCACAGAACCCAAAAGCTCTTTTCAGGGCTACCCTACCTCCGATCACTCCAAATGATTATTTTTTCTAACTTTTTTCACTATTTTTCACCAAAGTACGCTCCCCGATACGCTTCCCGGTGCGCGTACCGGGCGCTCCCCCCGCCAATTGTTTTTTTTTTGCCTATATTGGCCTCCTAAGACCCCCTCAGAAAACCTAGAGGGTCAGGGAGTGCCTACCATGCCCCCTTATACCCATTCCCAACGTTGTTTCTCCTCCATTTTCTGTCTTAAATCTACCGAAACACAAAATGGAGGACTCCCGTAGCGCTGCCGGTACGCATACCGGGGCGCGCACCGGTAAGCGCTCCCAAAAATTTCAAAAGTTAATTTACATAAAAACCACGGGAGACACTTTCACCAAATATAGAATAGGCCATACTACATACCAGTCCCTACCATTTTCCCAAATTTGGTGGAATTCCATTGAGCCATTTCAGCTGTAGCACTGTCTAAATATCCTGAGGTAAATTACATGACAAAAACACATCTGAAGTGTTAGAATTTACAACCAATTAAAATGTTACTTTCATTTTCTACTTTTTTTCCTGACATTTGATTGGTTATGTACATGAATATAAATGAAAAATGAGAGGGAAACACGGCCATTTTTACTACAACTACCTGAGGTACATCTAGAAAGGATTTTCGCATTTTTTCTTCTTCACCTCTCTGTAAAGTAAGTTGATAATTTGTAAGGGGCACTTTAAGTTAATTTGTAAAAACGTTTTCTGATAATTATTTACTGTCCCTCTGCTATAGTTATAGATAGAGATAGGCTCCTCTGTTATATTTATGGATTGACTTAGGCTTCTCTGGTATAATTATGAATTTACTTACGCTTCTTCACAGACACTTTTTTATATTTCTACTTCCTGCCTGTTACCATACACTGCCCAAAGTTAACTTCACAGTTAAAAAATCAGAACTACCTGTCTGAACTTAAACCCAACAGTGCCCTAACTCTACTGATATAGTTATTTTTTATGCAATTTACAGCAAAAAAATGGAAGGGGGGCAAGAAAATATCAATGTTTCCTTCGAGATTACATATGAGGAGATTCTAAATGAAGATTTTGTTGAAGAAAATTTTATGGATCAGTCTTTGGATAAACAATTTATTGAATGTTTACAAGATATAGAAACATGCATTTTTGAGGAGATTCCAGATTATGTAATGCTGGAAGTTTTATTGAACTATGAAAATTCTAACCAATACATTTTTATTTAATAATTAAAAATTGTTTGAGACATTATTCATTTTTATATCCAATTCATGAAATACTACCACAATAATTATGTTTATATTATAGTATAAAGTGAAACTTACAGTATACTGTGCAATTTTAAAACATCATAAGGGAGCAGGGTAGACTACCCATGATCCCCTAGGTATTCTCAGGGAGTACTTAAAGGATCTGTTTCTTCTTTCCTGACTGGCTCTGGTATGGATTCCATATACCACAATAACTTCTGTAACAACATGCAAGATATCTACAGAGGAGACGGTGTACATTGAATTTAAGACTCTGCATTGGTACCTACATGTTGGTACTTTAATCGACCACACAACACAACAATTCTATTCAGACCTACCCTACCTCTAAGCACTTTAAATTATCATTTTACTGGTTCACTGAGTTTTCCCCATGTGTGAGGGGGGGAGGTGTGTGTGGGGGATGGTGGGGTGTGTCTGTGAGGTGTGTGTGTGTATGTGTCTGGGGGGGTGAGGTGTATAGGTGTATGTAGGTGTATGGGGTATGTGGGTGTGGGTGGGGGTGTGGGTGTGTAGGGTGTGTGTGTGCGTGTGGGTGTGTGGGGTGTTTGAGTGTAGGTGGAGGTGTGGGTGTGTGAGGTGTGTGTGGGGGGTGTGTGGGTGTGGGGGTTATGTGTGTACGATATGTGTGTATGTGTGGGATGTGTGGGTGTGTCTGTGAGGTGTGGGTGTGTGTGTGTGTGGGGGGGGAGGTGAGTCTGTGGGATGTGTGGGGTGTGTCTGTGAGGTATCTGTGTGTGCGTGTGTGTGTGTGTGTTGGGTGGGGGGTGAGGTGTGTGTGTGGGAGTGTGGGTGTGTGGGATGTGTGGGTGTTGGTGTGGATGTGTAAGGTGTCGGTGTGGGGGTGTGGGGTGTTTGGGTGTGGGTGGAGGTGTGCGCGTGTGAGGTGTGTGTGGGGAGTGTGTGGGTGTGGGGGTGTGGGGTTGTGTGCAAGTGGGACGTACTTGTAGGTACCTAAAACAGCCACAGAACCCAAAAGCTCTTTTCAGAGCTACCCTACCTGTAATCACTCAAAATGATTATTTTACACTACTCTTTTCACTATTTTTCACCAAAGTACGCTCCCCGGTACGCTCCCCGGTGCGCGTACCGGGCGCTCCCCCCGCGAAACCTTGCAGTTGGGATGAAACATAATTGTTTAAAACATCAAAGAGTGGTGATTGAACTGTCTCCTTAAAGCTGGAAGAATTTTGGACTTGGTCCCTCTTCAGTGTTTATGAAGTTACGTTTTTTTTAAAATCTGTAATGAGCCCACTGGTGTTGAAGCAATTGGCATTTGACAAAGAGTCAGGGGACTCGAAACGCGTTATGCCTGAAATATATATATATATATATATATATATATATATATATATATATATATATATATAATTTGAATACCTTTCAAACCTATTCCCTTGCAAACCCATGAAAGTGCAACTAAAATATGAATTACTAATTTAACTGTGGAGCAATAAAATATGTATTACGAATGACAAAATACACATGAATAATAAAAATAGCAATTATTCAAGTAATGTATTTTTATAAATAATCACCAATTATTTAAATTTTTATTTAACATGTAAATAATATTTATAAATGAAAACAATGAATTATAATGTAAATGCTTTCCCACCATAGACCCCCACAAACCCAACATTCTGCTACTAAAATTGTAATTAAATGTCAAATTCAATGTAAAACAGATTGAATTGCTCATTAAAATTACAAATTATACTTAGGGAATGTAGACGAAGTACATCAATACCATTACCAACTAAAATTAATATAATTAGTATCTATTAAATTTATAAAAATTATATTTTACAAATAATATTATATACTTACAAAATGATTTCTTTTACATTCTGTTCGTTTATATTTTTGTAGCGACTATGTTTTTTCACACACCATTTATGTAAAACAATATTCTTCAGTAAATATTTCTAAAGACTTTAAAAATCGTGATTTTAGAGACGCGACTCCTTTTAAGCATAGATCTCATAAACATTTGTTTATAAACAATGTTCATGGAGGGTGCTTGAATAAGAGAAGACGTCATCTATCTTAAGTGTAATGTGCATGCAGCAGAGTCATTAATATATTTATTCTTATGATGTGTTTGCATAGTAGAGTGACAATAGTTCATGCTTCATCGTCACTGCCCATATTTGTGTGTGTTGAGGATTTAAATGCAGTAATGTGCTTCTGTTGCTGTGATGCAAGAAGAGGCCATCCGTTTTCTACATCATTTGCGACCTTGTTTTTGGCACCTTCTTTACTACTGCTCAAAACTGCCACTTATTTCAAAGCACAAATGAATACTGGGCCCAAAAAATGAAAGATTCCAATTGGAACATATTTAGGGGCAGATTTACAAGCTCCTGGCACCACTTTTGCGTCACTTTTAACATGGCAAAAGTGACGCAAAAGTGGCTCAAGGGGCTTGTAAATCTGCCCTTTAGACTTTCTTCAAATTCGCAACGTATTCCAAGATTACTCCTGAAATAAATGTGTTTATACTGTTTTTTGTTTCTTTATGGGAAAAAATATTTTCCAAGGGAGAAAACATTTCCCCTAAACTTCCACCAATTTTGGGATGTTCCCTAATTTTTTCCACCCAGAAAACAGACTTACTCCTGCTCCCGACAGTAGTTAGTATATGACCATTTTCGGGATAGAAAAGTACCTGTAAACTTTTTTCGTGAGTGTTTATCATCTGTTGCAGGTGTTTGGACCCTGGCATGGTCATAATACATACGAGTCAGGGGCCTAATTTATGAGGCTGTGCGGCACTTTTACGCCGCCGGTGCGTCACTTTTTGTGACGCACCAGTGGCACAAAAAATGCGCCTTGTTGCGCCATATTTACAAAACGAAGCATCTAGGTAGATGCGTCACTTTGTAAACCCCTGCGCCACATTATACCGGCGCCAGGTATAATGTGTGCAAGGGGGGCGTTTTGATGCCAGAAAGTGTCATGGAAGTGACGCAGTGAAATCTATAAGATTTCACTGGGACATTTCTTAGCCGCTAGTGCGTCAAAATCTTACGCCTGCTTCATGGCAGGGGTAAGACTGACGCAGGCACTAACAACATGGGGCTTGCCCATGTGAAAGTACACATTGCTGAAGTTGCGTCACTTTTGTGACACACTCCAGCAATGCGTCACTTTTGCGCCTACAGATATGTCAGAAATACTGACGTATCTGTAACTCCTTGCGACATGATGCGTCATATTATAAATATGACGCATCAGTCATGACGCAAGGAGTTCGCACTGAGAAGTGACGCATCGCTGCTTTCACGCAGCGATGCGTCATTTCTCATAAATGAGGCCCCAGGAACTTTAGTCACAGATGAAATTACATCACTAATGTTGCAGTTTTGCACGCAATGTAACCCATTTAAGAGTACAATTCCACATTTTGTGAACCATAACATTTAATTTGCACTTTCTCTGAACAATGCGGAATAGCTTTGTGAATTGGGACCATTTTTGGAATTATGTACATGCTGCGAGTTACCATCTTTTCATATGAATATCTCCTTGCTCAGTTAATGGTTTCTAACATACAGTTAAGGGCCTCTAGCATACTTTACTATTTGTTTAATTCCAGTGGAGTCTTGTATGACAACATAGTTGAAAATCCACATGCTTATTCCCCATCTTAGTGCACTTTTGGTCAGATATAAACGTCTTCTCTTTGGTCTGCGCCCGATAATGAGTAATCTGATTCGTCTTCCTATTCAGTCCCGGATCCCACACATTGATTGATTGCCTCTGGTATATATTTTGTGGTATACGAATATAGTGATGGTTATGAGGGAAGAGGTGCAGCGCAGCAGCCATGGCGGCTGACTCCGGGAACCCTGGGGCTCAGGGTGCGATTGCTGCGGCAGGTTAACCCAGCACCTTGGGGTATATTCACAAGAAGGTGTGATGACTATCGCAAGAGTAGCCTAACGCAACTTTCAACATCGCAGCCTATAGTGGGAAAATAACCCTGTGTCAATGTGTAATTCACAACAAGACGGTACCATGCGATAGACACCATATAACGCTGCAAATGTCCACGTGAAAATCAACGCAATGCCGTAAAAATGCGATACACGAATATTAAAATACATGCGATGAGGCCAACCGCGGGACAAAAATTTGCAAAAACCAGACACAGGCCTGCTAATCCCACGCATCTGACGGGACAATGCACCATAAAAACCCTGTGAAAAATACACCAGAAACAAGCCAAAGCACGTAGCAACATGGATGCACCCTAACCCAGCGCAGAGGACTACTCGAACCCCACAACCCCACAGTTCACCAGCAAGGAACAACGGGGTCGGGGAAGGCCAAGGAGAAGAGTGAGAGGAAGACAGGGTGCAGACCGCAGGAAAACAAGACCAGCATCATGAAGTGACAAAACACTACCAGCAACTGACCCACAAGCAGACCACCTGGAATGCAGTCTGAGTGCCAAGGAGGCCCATCCAGGAGACCCATAGGCAACGGCATGATGTGACAACCTAAACCAGGCACCAACCCACTGCCAACAGGAAGGCAGCAACGGCAACAGGAGGTGGCAGTCCAGTGCCACCGGAGAAGCAGGAGGAAACCCAGGCCACAGACATCAGTGTGGAGATGGTGCAAGGAGTAGGGAGTACAGACACAGTTCGAGAGAAACAGACACAACACCAATAGGGAGTACAACAAACAGGGCTTAAGGTGACAGGGGAGATGGGCCCAATGGCACACATGCACAACGAGGTGTAGCACTGCATACCCACAAACACCCAGGATCATGTCCCAGATCCCCTTGGCACACTGCAGCACACACACATAGCACAAATAGCAAACCCACATTGACAACAATATGGAACTACGCGCAGAGCCGACACTGCTGAACAGAGGACACAACTGGCTCCGCACATGCACAGAAACATGCCCACTACAGCTGACAGAGCCAGTGAAATGGTAATGTACACGTACGACCTCACATTTGTCATGTAGTTCAAATGTACACATACCCAAAGACGAAGCCAGCACCCCCAAACAGTCACAATGTACACTGCCATACAGTCTGCGTGCAAACTTGCACAATGCGCCAACGTATATGCCAACACAAAGGCAACACGCACCTCCCCTTCACATCACAGAGGGGCCCACAACACCTGTAGCAGAGCACATAATACAACACATCTGTGATGCCGGAGAGGACCACCACACCATCGACACCAACGCCCTATAACAGCCCATGGATATCCCACACAACCCCCTACCAGGACCCAGACAGCCAAGCTACTCAGAGGAGTACACTGAGCCTGCAACAGACCACACAGCAGGAAGCAACCTCAAGCACAGCTGGCTCACAGCACCTCACCCACCCACACATGGCACCCCAACGGCATGTGTCAGCACGCCAAAAGGAGGTGGCCCAATAGGTGTGTGTGGGTGCTGAACACATGGAATGTGAACCAGGACTTATACGTAGGGGTCTATCACCCTACAGGGCCCACCCACACTCCACTAAAGCCCACGCTGCCATAGAGACACATGCATATGCACAGCACAGAACCAGGCCCAGGAGGCACAATTAGCAGTCACTCACCCATGTTGGCTGTCCGTAGGACGGCCCTGGCCACTCTCCTCACGAATTATGTGGGTGACGACAAAGTTCATGCCCGAGCCCCAACCCGCTGACTCTGGTAACATGTCTGCATCTGATGTGCACTGCACAATGTAAAGTCGTAGAGCCCAGGGCCCACATGCATACTACAAGACCACAGGGACACACGCATATATCATGTTGAACTGGCGATGGGCACATGCGCCCGGCCCCTTTATTGGCAGGGCCACAAGTACAGTGATGCCTGTGCTGGATGTGTGTGGGGTGAGTGTAAGCCAACCCGCACAGAATGTCTGGTGTTGGCAACCACTTGGACAGCAGTGCAACGCAAACAGAAACACATGCAATAGAGAATCAACTGCTGAGCAACATGGGGTGAGCCGGATAAAGTCCAGAGGACAGTCAACATGCAAACAGAGTGTCAGTGAGTCGCAGTGCACTGGGCTGTGGACTCTAGAGATGACCGCACTCTTGTGCAGAAAAAGTCTCTGATTGTGTCCCTTTGATATATCCCTGATGCAGATGCAGTGGGGTGTGTCAGACCTGCATCATCTTCACCATCAACATCTCAGGGCCCCCACACTGTTTGAGGTGACATACCTGCGCAACCGCTCCACAGCACAAAACACAATCAGCTACGGATAATGGCCTGCGGTGCACTGAGCCACTGGCACCTGGAATGCTGAGCAGGGAATCAGGCCGATGATGGCATCCATGACAGGCCTGATCTACCACGAAGTCTGTCAGGACCACCGCTTCAACTCTGGCAGATGGCTTTTGGTGGTGGTCCTTGCGGTGGTGGCATGTGCCTCCTGCGGTGATGTTTCGTCCAGGCCCGTCTGGACTCGCTTTCGTGTGTGAGCCCTGGTGGGACGCATTTGGGCCTGGAGGCTGCGTACAGAGCAAGGCCACAGAGTCATGGCATTGATGGTGGGCCCAAGGCCCAAACCTCAGGGGCCAGCCTATGTCTCTGGAGAAGGGGTCCCGGACTTGACCAGCACAGCGCTAGTGGCCCCGGATGCACTGTGGCCGGCACAGGCACCCAGCCACGGGACGGTGACTTGCGGTGCAGTAAAATGAGCCATGCGACCTGAGCGGGTAACCATCATTGTTTGAGGTGTATGTTTCGGGGTGTTTCGGGGGACAGTGGAAGGTGTCCTCCATGGCAAGACGCCGAAAGTTTTGTATTTATCAGTAAGCAGCAATTGGAGGAGTGGAATGCAACAGTCCTTGCCACTACCAATTCCGTTTCAGCTACATGGGGGTGAACACTGCCCCCTAGTCCATAGGCTCAGAAGCCACCACTGTTCGTCCAGAGAGTGTCCATGAATGTCGGGGAACAGACTTAGTGCCACCGGGGCTGAGTGGGGATGCGATGATGCTGGTACACTGATATGGACTCCACCATTGCTGAATCATGACACTGAGACCGACTGGACCACAGTGTAGGCCGTAGGCAGCGGTCAGCAGTGGCCCACAGCCATGTGTCTTTGGCTCGCGATGCACAGCGCTAGTGACACCAGGGCAGTTGTCTGTAGTGTACGAAAAACCTCCGTAACGATGATCCTTTACTCTCCGCCAAGATGCAAGGCAACATCCTCTTAGGCCTCTCCTTGCGTGCAATCATGTGTAATATGCCTTTTCATACTCGATGTACAGTTCCAGATCTGTGGCCTACTCGAGCACAGCCTAGGCCAAGAGCAATGTAGGCCGGAGGCAGCGGTCAGCATGGGCCATTCACTGAGTGTCACCGGCATAGGTTGGTGGCCCCACCGGCCTGCGTATTTCAAGTTCAGTGGCACCACGTGTTCGGTCGACTCCGTGACTGTGACTTGGCTTTCGTCCGAACTGAGCCGCATCTTCCTCTTACTCTCCGTGCATCCACTGGTGTGGACTCAGCCGTTCGTGATTCGGGACTAGGTGCTGGATGTGAGAACTACTGGTCCGCAGGGTTGTCCTAGTCCCTTATCCACGGCTCACCGGATGGCGTTGGACAGGGTTTGTGGCAGGATGTGTCGCAGGAAGCGCATATGGCACTGTGCCACTGTCCCGGAGTTTGGGTCATTGCCATTCAGGAGCCAGGACACAGTCTCACATATGGGACCCATTGGGCCGCAGAGGTTGCCAGTAGAATATGTAAACGAGAAAGGAGAAATGTGGGCCAGTGTTGGGGGGACAGCGGTGGTCTGAAAGGCTGGCCGAATCACTGACCCTGGGCTTGGAGCTTACACTGGCACGTGGTGGACCCTCGATGACACACGCCGGTGTTAGATGCTGATTAGTGTGGCCTGGCTGGGTAGGGTCAGGCATGACGGGTTTGTGGTCCAACGGGCCGGGGTATGGCAGGCGCACAGGATCTCAGGCAAACTCTGCTAACGAATATGGCGTCGGCCTCATGGCAGAGTGGGAGGCACCGCCCTGGCAGAGACAGTGGGCTTTCCGGAAGAGGACAACACCCAGGGCTACGTGCTTTTTATTCACACCCCTATGCTGGCCTGGCATACGCCGGCCCATCCCACTCTGCTCACGCTTACGGGTGGGGCATAACAGGCAACATTTCCACAAGGACCCCCCCTGGCTGGGGTGACATGGTTGCACCCACTGTCCACTACACTCCATTCACCAGAGGTGTATGTTGCCGTGGATATGGGTGTGTTCTGCATACTGCGGTTTGTTCAGCACTTCGCTGCCACTCTTGGCATTGTGTACTTTCCCAATCATGGTTCTACTATATCCTTCACATATGCCTGGTTGTCTCCTCTCCCAAAACGTGTCTATTGTGTGGCTGAGGTGCCATGCTGTAGTTTGATCATGTTCACAGCTTGCCCAGGTTACTATTGTGAGTTGTTCTATCGTGTCTGGTGGGTGGGCATGTTGTTGTGCATGTTGGTTGTGGACTTGTGACGTGTGCATTGCCAGAGTTGTGGATTGCATTTTTGTGGAGTTGAGGTGAGTGGGGTGTTAATTGGGAAGTTGGTAAGGGGCTGTACATTTCCCTTGGTGCCATCCTGGGACGGCTGGTTGCTGTTGGACTGTCGGAGGGTGAAGAGATCATGCACACTGGCTTTATATTTGGGGGCGACATTTGTGACGGTCCCACAGTGTTCTGATGTTTCCTGCACATTGATGTGTGACGTGTGATCCTGTTGCGCTAATTGTGTGATGTGTCACCAGGGGGCACAGGTGGGACATGTGGGCATTGGAATGCCCCCTACACATGCGTGCATCCGGCTATGGAGTATGGTCCTTGCTTGGTCTCCAGTGGTTCCTGTGCATTGTGTTGGCCGTATGGGAAGCCAGGATGATGGTGATGTCCAGGACAGGCGTGGGCTGGCTGTGAGATTCTGCCGACTCTGGCGGGTGTTGTTTGGGGTGTGCCAGGGGCCAACAGGTGGTGCACAGTCAGCAGCTTGGTGTGGGGTGGGATGTTGGTTGTCCGCTGTGTTGGTGCTGTAGGCCTGTTAGGCGATGATGGCCAGGATGCATAGGATGGTTGTCCCTATTAACCTGTAGTGGACAGTGATATTATCAGATGGGGCCTGTGAGGCAGGTGCATTTCCTGGGGGGCGCTGTCTTTGTCTGTGAATTTCCTGGGGGGGGGGGGGCGGGTGGGTGTTGTGGCCCTCTTGGGTCTCTGTGCAGCATGATGAGTGGCTCCATGGCATCTCTTACCCTTCCGATGACGCCCTGTGCAGGGCTCCCTATTGTGGTGCAGGCTGCCATTCAACTTCACACCAGGTCAGAGCAAGTGTAAAATGTCTGCTGCTAACGTGCCTTATCGCGTGTTTTGTGTTCTTATCGCTGATTTGTCTGGTCGTTGGGAATGTTGAGGTGTGGTGTTGGTGTGTTTTATTGCACGTGAACGCCTACTCTGCATCTCATTAGCAATAGTTACGGGGGTCCTCTCTGGCAATGTTTTTTGTGGCTGCTATCATGGGAAAACTGGTGCTGTGGGCTGTTAGCACCTGCTTGTGAATGGTGGGGTAAATTTATCACGACTTTGACTGCGATAAAATGCAGTTAATTTGGCGATAGCTCCTTGTGAATATGCCCCCATGTGTCTCTGGGCAATAGCTCGCTTAATCTTCCTGACGACCCCCAGCCCCTTGACACCCTTAGGAGTAATTGTTAACGCTTTACAAATACCGGACTGTTATTATTTTTCTTATGATGTCACAGTCAGACTTGACATGTTTATTTGCTGCTTACACCTTCACATTCTAGAGCTTCCGTTGCACTTTTGGAGATAATGTGAATTTCAAAAAGCACTTTGACGAATTTCTACTGCCTGTCATAGAACACATATTAAAAATAAAATAGGCGGAAAGATTTCGAGTGTGCATCCTACTAAAATGAAACCAGCAGGATAAAGGATTAACTTGAATTTCTTAATAAAGCAGTAGTGAAAAATATAAAAAGAACTAAAAAAATGAAAATGTGTGAGGTAACAAAATACACGAATTTCATAAAGGGCGCCTGCTCCAGATGGCCTCCAATATTTAAAAAAAAAAACATTTCTGTAGAGAACCAATATGTTCCCGAGCCATGAAAGCAGGGCAGCAAGAGACCATGTAAGAGAAAGGATGCCATACACCCCAGATTCGGAGAAGCCCTTGACATTTATGATCATTGAGATAAAAGTGATAATCAATTTCATGTTTGTACAGTTATCAGAGGCAAAGCCATTTTACATGATTCAAGAAGACTTTACAGAAGGCCAATTAACACGCGAGGCAACTTATATATATGGATGTGACACATGGATATAATTTCAAGGAAGCGATACTTAGTATGGCAGTTATAGACTTCATCATTCTCTTAGCAGGTAGATAGAAGCAGGCTTTGGAAGGCACTTTAAAGGAAATGTACTTGCCAATAACAAAAAGGCATCTGTATTCTCAAACTAAAACTGTTCGCCTGAAAAGAAAACCAATAAAAAATTGAAACAAGAGTTTTGTTATATTGTTAATGGGTTAGTCAACACCCATCAATGCATATTAAAATGCTGCTATTAATCCACGTTTTTGTTTCCATGGTGATTGATAAAGGACATTTACACTCGGCCCTACCTAGAGGAAGCTAACAGAAGCGAAAAGTAATGCAGTAAATAGCCCACAATTGGCCGCATATCTTATAAGTCTAGTTCAGAGTGCTGATAAACAATCAGAATAAATAAACTGGATAAAATATCCAGAGTAGGACGTTCTTACCAAAGAGGGCAAATAAACTGTGTGTTCGTTGTGCCTTTAGGTTTAACTCTTTTTTTATTAGAAATCTGCACCTGGAAGGCAAATCATACAGTATAGGGAGTGTAACAGCAACAACTACAGTATACACGAGAAGGACAAGGATAAGGCACAAGGACAACTTTAGAACAGTCCAGTATTCGTTCAGTCTGTTGCTGCGTTGATCTTCAGGAAAGAGTGCGTCGTGCCAACCAGGTAGAAACTCCTCCTCCTCCTCCCCCCAAACTACCCCAATCCCCCTACTCACCCCTCCCCGTCCAGTGCTCGAGTCATTCTCCCTCGGTGTCGCCTCGTCAGGCCGCAATTCTGAGTCTCCCTGTATTTCCATTATTAGGCCTCACCCTCTGGTCCCGTGAGTCGTAACAAGCGGAGATACCGCGGGCATGTGAGTTCTCGAAATTCGGTGACCAGTAATGTGCGAAATGGTTGCCATAGCTCCTCAAATTGACCTGTGTCCCCAGCTAGGGTAAGGGACATCTTCTCCATCCCCAATACCCCCCAGAGCCGGTGAAGCCAGCCTGTAATAGAGGGGACTGTGGTGGTGCGCCAGTGTGTCAGGATGTTTTGGATCGCTGAGCCTAGGGCGATGGTCATTTGGCGTCCTCTACGTGAGCGCAGGGGGTATGTCAATGGGTTAGGGAGCCCTAGTATGATGTAGGCAGGAAAGCGAGGAAGCTCGGTGTGGAAGTGTGCGTCAACCTCATCTATCACTTGTGTCCAGTATGATTGTATCAGGGGGCACTCCCACAAGATGTGCAGCAGTGTGCCTAGGTGTCCGCAGCCCCTCCAGCACTTCTTGTCTGTACTGTGGTCTATATCACTAACGCGTTCCGGTGTGTAGTACCAGTATGTGGTCACCTTAGTCAGGGTCTCGGTGAGGCCCGAGTGGTATGCCGAGTGTCGCGCTCTATAGGATATGTGGCTCCATTCTTTGTGGCTTAGTGTCCTACCGAGTTCCCTCTCCCAGCGTTCCCTTCCCGGATTGTAAAGGTGGGTTGAGTGAGGTTGGAGAAATTTGTAAAGGTCAGATATGAGTTTAGAGTCCGATGTGCGAGTCATCAGCCATCTCTCATACGGCCGGAAGTTGCGATCAGCTGTCTCCCTCACCTGTGGCTGTAGAGCCCAGTGGCGTACCTGCAGGTATCGCATGCGTTCCGTTTCCGGGAAGTTGTATTCCTGCCAGAAGAGGGGGAAGGGGAGCACGCCCTCTGGGCCATAAATATGGCAAAGACAGCGGCATCCAGCAGGTCGCCAGTGGGCAAAATTCCCCCCGGTCATGCCCGGAGTGAAGTCTGGGTTGTCGACCAGGGGCGTAAGCGGCGAGGGAAAGGTAGTGAGATCATGGACCTCATTAGTGGCATCCCATACTTGCAGCGGGACCCGCATGACAAAGGAGGCGTAGAGGTTGACCGGTCGGGCTGCTTTGCTGAGAAACGGGATTTCCTGGAGCGGACGTCCCGCTACAGCTTGATCCTGGAATAACCAGGGTTTTTCGGACTCCCACCTACTCCATTCCACCAAGTAGCGTAGTTGCGCCGCTTGGAAGTATTTGCGCAGGTCCGGTACTCCCAGCCCTCCCTCCTCCGGAGCCAGTGTGATCAGAGCCCTTCTCATTCTCGGCTTCCGGCCTTGCCAGATAAAGCGGGAAAGATCAGCTTGCGTGTGGTGAAGCCAGCCCACAGGCAGTTGGAGTGGCAGTGCCCGGAAAAGGTACAGTATTTGCGGTAGAATCGTCATTTTGACCGCTGCAATTCTGCCCAACCTGGAGAGGGGAAGGCTTTTCCATCGGCCCAGCTCATCTCGGATTTTCTTTTGGAGCGTGACATAATTGACCGCTACCATCGCAGGGAGTGTGGAGGTCAGCTGGATCCCTAGATAAGGCACCGCCTCCGAAGCCCACTGGAGGGGAAGGGTGGCTTGCAAGTGTTCCCTGGTGTCGGGCTTCAAGGAAAGGCCGAGGGCCACTGATTTATATGCATTCATTTTGAAGCCGGCCACCGCTGCAAAGTCCTTCAGTTCTGCCAAGCTCGCAGGGAGGGCCGTCCGCGGGTTGTCGAGCGTGAGCAGGACATCGTCCGCATAGAGGCTAATGGCATGTGTGTCGCCACCGAATTTTATCCCTGTAACCGCGTTGTTTTGACGGATTCTCTGGGCTATTGGCTCCATATAAAGAGCGAAAAGCAGAGGCGATAGCGGGCAGCCTTGCCTTGTGCCTCTCTCGATGGGAAAGCTCCGGGAGCTGTGGCCGTTTACCCGGACCACTGCTGTGGGGAATTTATAGCAATTGAAGATAAAGGTGCGGAATTTCTCGCCAATGCCAATTTTCTTCAGGACTAACTCTAGGTATGGCCAGTGAACGCGGTCAAACGCCTTTTCGGCGTCCACCGCCAGCAGCATACATTCGACGGGAGTTACGGAGGTCTTTTCAATGAGGTGAGTAACTCTCTTGGTGTGGTCAACTGTTTGGCGGTCTGGTATAAATCCCGCCTGGTCTGGGTCAATGAGGTCCGGCAGGTGAGGACCTAGCCGGGCCGCTAAAATGCTCGTGTAAACTTTAAGGTCTACGTTGAGCAACGAGATGGGTCTGTACGAGCTACATTTAGTTTTGTCTTTCCCAGGTTTCGGGATGACCGAGAGCGATGCCTGCAGGAGGTCCTGGGGGATGGCACCAGGCTCCGAGAAGGTGTTAAAGAGACGCGTGAGAATCGGTGCCACGGTGGTGCAGAAGGTCCTATAGAAAAGGCAAGTAAAGCTGTCGGGCCCAGGGGCCTTACCCGGTTTAAGTCTGGCTATTGCCAAAATCACCTCCTCTATGCGGATGTCCCTATCGAGATGGTCCACCTGCTGGGGTGTCAAGGAGGGGGGCACAACAGTATCCAGATATTCGGCCGCTGCTTGGCCGTCGAGACGGTACCCGGTATAGAGGGAGGTGTAGAAATCCCGGAACTGGTCCACAATCTCCGCGTCCTCCGTGATTGTAGCTCCGTCGGGGCAGGAGAGTGCCTTCACCGTCTGTTGGCACCGCAAGGCACGGAGTCTGCTCGCCAGTAGGCGGCCACACCTATCCCCTCCTGTGTAATAGGCATGTCTCAGCCGGAGGGCTGCATATTCCGCCCGGTCTGTGTCTAGTGCGGCCAGGAGGTGTCTGGCCGCTTTAAGACGCTGCCAAACACGAGGGGCCCCAGTCCGCTGGTGGATTCGTTCTAACTCCCGTACCTGCTGGGTAAGTTCGTCCCGTTTGTGTTGCCTGGCCCTATTCTCCGCAGTGGAGATGGCTATGAATTCCCCTCGAAGCACAGCCTTCATGGCTGCCCACTGCGTTGCTCGAGTCGTGTCTTCGTTGGCATTGTGTAACTGATAATCCTGGATAGCGTCCTGAATGCGTCCCACTAACTCTTTCTTGTGCAGTAAAGCATCCCGGAGGCGCCAAACTCTTGGCGGGTTTGTGGCAGGTGGTAGAGTGAGTGTGGTGGTAACCGGTGCATGGTCTGAGAGGGAAAGCACTCCAATCTCTGTCGAGGTGGCAAGTGTGCAAACCGGGCCAGAGGCCAGGAGGTGGTCCAGTCGTGCGTAGGTCTTATGTGCGTTATAGTAATAGGAATATTCTCTATCAGTTGGGTGTGTGCGGTGCCAGAGATCGTGCAGATCCAGCTCCGCTAGTCGGTCTATGCACGTGGTGGAGAATGTCCCGGCTTGGGGAGAGCGCGGCGCTGATCTGTCTAACGCTGCATCAAACACCATGTTGAAGTCCCCCCCAAGTATGATGTGTCTGTCCGGTGAGGTGGTGATATCTGTGAGGGTGGAGTGTAGGAAGTGGTCTTGGCCGTCGTTGGGACTATAAAGGGACCCAATGGTGAACCCCAGGCCTCCCAGGTTGAAACGATATGCTAACAGCCTCCCCTTCTGTTCCGCACATTTGTGTAGGACTCTACCTTTGAACGCCTGTGCAACTAGAATCGCCACTCCACTAGTCTTGTTAGGGCCAGAGGAAAAGAGCTGAGTGGGGAATTTCCGGGACCGTAGGCGATGGCAATCACGTGGCATCAAATGTGTTTCCTGCAGGAGACAAATGTCAGCCCGGGTGTTTTCTAGCAGGGACAGAATAGCCCGCCGCTTGACAGGATTGTTAAGACCCCATACATTCAGGGTCAAAATTTTAAGGGTTGTTGGTGGCATGGTGTCTGTGGGACATGAACTGGCTGGTCTGTATGCTTGGCGGAGTGCGTGAGGCCGGACTCTGGCCCCGACCATCGTGAATAAAAGTGAGCACTGGACAGCCCACCCGCTTCCTCCCCCCTGCCATCCCCCGAACCAACCCCCCCACCAACTCCCCCCACCCTACTTCCCCGATCCCAACCGGATCTCTCCCAACACCCACGTCCACCCCCCCAACTCCCCCCAACAATCCCCGAAAAAAGAGCTACTCATAGTCTCGGGCCTACTGGCACATAGTGCAGGTCCGCAGTGAGTCATTGTAGAGGGTAACGTGGCAGCGGCCGAATCGACGGCCCACCGGCCCTTCCCCCCTAGGTAAGGCTATAGTGTGGATGCATACCCCTGGGTGTAAGTGTCTTACAGTTTGGTCGCTGTGTTGTCTGCCACCTCTTGAACTGCCGCTTCACGTTCCTGTGCGACTGTGGTAGGATCAGGTTTCGGGAGGGACCTCGGGGATCGCCTCCGCCGCACTGTCTGCCAGCCTTCGCCAGCTCGTCGCAAGGGCCCGTCTTGTGATCTGCTTGGCGATGCCTCCCTAGATCCTGCTTCTTTCGGCATGTCAATGTCTAGCAGTGTGCAAGTGTCTCGGAGGGATTTAAGTTAATGTAGTGCCCCTTTCCACCGAAAAATGAGACGGAATGGGTGTCCCTAGGAGTATGGTATTCCATTATCTCTCAGAAAGTTTGTGGCAATCCGGAAGGATTTACGCTTCTGTAGGGTGATGGTGGAGAGGTCCTGGAAGAGGGCTACTGGGTCGCCCCGGAAGTGTAGTGGTTGTTTCGATCGGGCCTCCCTCAGGATACGTTCTTTCAATGAGAAGTCTGGGAGAAAGGCCAGTATGTCCGGGGGGGGAGCCGGCGTTCTTCGTGCTAGGCCAACTCTATGTGCGCGGTCGATACGTATATCGAACTCCTCCGATTCCGCTAAGATCTCCCGAAACAGTCCTTGGAGGTACTCGACCACAGTGTTCCCCTCTGATTTCAACGGGACTCCTCTGACCCGTATGTTGTTCCGCCGAGAGCGGTTCTCGAGGTCTTCCGAGTGTGCCTGCAGGTCCGCTTGCTGGTCTTAAAGACGGTGGATCTCCTGTTGCAGCCGCTCTACTTAGATGCTACGGGATTGGTCTGCTTTCTCCACCGACGCCACCCGTTCCCCCCGGTCATCCAGGTCTCGACGCAGCTCCCGTTGTTCTCCTGCCAGTTCTTGTTTCAGGGCCTGGAAGTCATCTCTCAGAGTGTTGAAGAGAGAGGCCAGAAATGCCTTGGTGATGGAGCCTGTTTCGTCATCCTGTACCTGAGGGCTAACTGGCGACTTCGGGGATGCCGTCGTCTGGGATTTCTCCCCCTTTGGTGCGCCCTTGTGGAGTAGGTCAACAATATTCCGGGATCCTTTGCGGCCTGTATGTGCCATGTCGCTGGCGAGTGGTGTCTTGGGTGCCCAGACATAGAGTTCAAGGAGATCGCGTGTGGCACCTCGGCGATGTCGGGGGTGGCACTCCCGAGGTCCGTCAGGCTGAAATGGAGCCCCAAGCGGTAGACCCTGGGTCCGGTAGTTGGCGCTGCTTGGCTGGGGCTGTCCCCAGTGGGTCGGGCCTGAGAGGTGCCGGCTGGTGGAGCCGCACCCGTCCCTCCGGCGGCTCCGACTCAGATCGCAGGGCTCCAAATTCACTCCGGTCGGTGAACGCCCGGGCCGCCATTTCAGGATGTATAACGGCGAGCGCTCTCAGTGGGTGCTCCTCGGCCTGGGAGGCAGCGCGGGCCGAATCCTCATCGGGGAGACCCGGGGATCATGCGTCTCGTCCCCGGCTGCTGAAACAGTGCAGGTAGGGGCAGTTCACTCGAAGAAGAGGGCGCTTAGGGGTTCAGGGCCGGAGAGCCTCGGGAAGACACGTCCGATCAGGCCGCCATCTTGGCCACGCCCCCCTCGTTGTGCCTTTAGAGGGAAAGAGGTGCTGTGTGCTTTGAAGGATGGACTTGTCTTGAGTCCCACTATTATAGTAAAAAAAGGAGAGGGTTCCTTGATGCAAATATAGACACAGGGTAGCAACGACCCTGATGTGTACAAGTAGTGCACATCTGGTCGCTACTTTTGGGTAGAAAGAGGCAAACAAAGATATTATAAGAGTAGTAAGACTCATGTACCCATGTCCAAGACCTGCATAGTTCGAAACGGTCTAGAGAGCGATCTTTCGTCCATACTTTTAGGAGATTTGTAGCCATCTTTTTTTTTTTTTTTTAAGAGTATTTGGGAGAACTATTTTTCATTAGTAAGGGAAACAAATGAGTGCTTGGGTAGCTTTCTGGATAGAAGACATTTGTTTATGATCTAAAAGAAGCTTTACTAAAGTATACATAAAAAGAGATTGACGGAATGCTTGAATTGATTCCAGTAAATGGTAAATATTCGGGCTGGATCCCAAGCCATTGTTATATTGCAAACCATGTCACCTCAGTTTGGACCCAGCTATATGCAAATCAGTCTTGACCCTTACCAATGGGAACAATTTAAACAGAACTGGCAAGCCAGGTTCTCCCTGAACCACAACACAAGCAGGCCAGGACCAGTGTTGCCCTTTTTATGGGCTCATCAGCTGGGTATAGTTTAGTTCCAGTAAAACAGTGTGTTTGCACAGGATCCACATCTGGGCATACCCATCCTAATTAGGTGATGTAGTAAAGTACATAAAAAGTGGGCGATGGAATGTTTGAATTACTCCACTGAAAATTACTTCAGCCACATTCCAATTCATTATTTAGCACCCCATACCACTTAAGTTTGGACCCAGCTATATGCAAATCATTCTTGACCCTTCTCCAGTGGGAGCAGTCCAGACAAAAATGCCAATCCATGACATCCCTGAACTGCAAAACAAGCAACCCAGGACTGGTTTTTCCCTTGTTATTGGTGAAACATCCATGTATAGCTTGGTTCCAGTAACACAGTGTGCACGGGACTCACGTCTGGGCATACCTGTCCCACTTAGGATGGTACACTAAAGTATGGAAAAAGAAATAGATGTAATGCTGTAATTAATCTCAGCCACTAGTAATAACGTTGGCCGCATCCCAAGCCATCGTTATTAGAACAACATGCCACCTAAATGTGGACCCAGCTATATGCGAATCAGTCTTAACTCTGCTACAATGGGAACAATCAATCCCGAACTTGCAAACCAGGTCCTTCCTGAACCAGAACACAAGCAAACCAGGACTGGTATAACTCTTGATATGTGCTTATCAGCCTGGTATAGCTTGGTTCTAGTGACACAGTGTACATGGGACCCATGTCTGGGCTTACCCGTCCTACTTAGGATGACGTATTAAAGTTTTAAAAACGGATGATAGAAAGCTTGAATTAATCTCAGTCACCAGTAATTACTCGGGCCGCATCACAATCCAACACCATGCCACCTCATTTTGTAACCTCCAATATACAACTCAGTCTTAAACCTGCTCCAATGGGAATAGTCCAGCCTGAACTGCCAAGCCTTGTCCTCCCTGAACTAGAACACGAGCAGCCCAGGACAGGTTTTACCTTTGTTATGGGCTCATCAGCTGGGTATGGTTTGGTTCCAGTAACACAGTGTGCAAGGTACCCATATCTCAGCATTTCAGTCCCACTTAAGGCAGTGTACTAAAGTATGTAAAAAGTGATGGACGGAATGCACTCGTAATCAGGGACATTGTCTTTCTAGAAAATTGCTCTAACTTGACATTTTTCTAGAGAAAAGTGTTTATTCCGGTAATTACTCAGGACACATCCCAATCCAGTTTTATTTTGCACACCATGCCATCTCAGTTTGGACCTAGCTATATGCAAAAAACTCTTGACACTGCTCCCATGAGAACATTCAAGCCAAAACTGGCAAGGCAGGTCCTCAATGAATCAGTATACAAGCCAAGACCAGTTTTGCCCTTGGTATGGGCTCATCAGCCAGATATACCTTAGTTCTAGTAACACAGTGTGCACGAGACCCACATCTGGGCATATCCATCACACTTAGGGAAACGTACTAAAAAGTGAAAAAGGTTTTGGATGGATGCTTGAATTAATCTTAGCCCCTAGTAGGTACTTGAGCTACATCCTAATCCATTGTTATTTTGCACACCATACCATCTCTGTTTGTACCAAGCAATATGCAAATCAGCCTTGACTCAGCTGCAATGGGAACATCCCAACTCGAACTGCCAAACCAGGTACTCCCTGAACCAAAACAGAAGCAATCCAAAACAGGTTTTTCACTTGTTATTGGTTCATCAGCCGAGTATAGCTTGGTTACTGAAGCACAGTGTGCACGGGACCAACGACTGGGCATACCATTTCCACACAGTGCGATATACTAAAGCTTTGGCAGTGTAGCCTATGCAATACATTGTCTATTGAAAATAAATTAAGCCTGTGTAAAAAATTCATACATATTGCCAACTGGTCGTATATCCCAAAAAAAAAGGAAAAAGTCATATTGCTCGTTTTCGAACAGTCTTACAATTTGTAAAATCTTTCCTTGTTTGAGGGGGAGTCATTTGGAACAATGTGCCTCATCTGGAGCAAAAATATCATTTAAATGGCTTTAAGTTGCAAGATTTACAGCAAGTTGTATTTGTTTGTCCTATGTTTTCTTTTTCAGATAAAAAATATCTGTGGCGTATGTTGTTAAATTTTGAAGTATATTCTGTAATCCCAGTTTTGGATTTAATGTATTCTTTTCTATGTTTGTGGCATGGCCAATTTTTATTTGTTAAATTGTTTAATGAATCCCTATGCTATTGGAATGTAATTATTTCTTTCTGTTGGATGTCAGTGAAGGCTTTAATCAAAACTAAATAAAATGTAAATAGCTTGGAAGCTGTGCTAGGTAGCAAATAGTGAGCGACGTGTACTTGGAAGTCATAATTAAGTGGAATTAGACTTTGATTTGCGTAGCAGAAATGCAGCAAATTCTGGTCCTGAAGATTTAAAAAAACAAAACTTTTTACACTCTCCCATTTAAGAAAGGTCCTATGTAAAGTAAAGGAAAAAAGATAATTTATGTGATCAGACAAAAAAGATCTGAAGAGAAAATCTAAAATATGGAAATGTTTTGTGATATTCTAGTCAGCAGCATTATGAGGTTACAGTTAGTAGACAAATAACTGTTCAAGGAAATCAATCAGAAGGAAGAGTGTTTTTGTTTCCAGGATCATGGGGACTTTGGCCTTCATTACTAGTTGTACAGAAGAGGGTGGGGCATTTACCACCCTGGGGAATACCATTAACCTTGGGGGATATTTACCATGCGTGGTATATACCTCATATTCAACGTTTTAACTTGAAAATGAGACCTTAAGTGCCAAATCACTATTTAGCATATTAAGGGGCATATTTATAAAGGTTTTGCATCGCCAGTGCTTAATTTGAGCCGGTGGTTTCTGGTGCTCAGCACTAGCACTTAATTGTCAACGCCGGGACCTATGGCAGTCAGCCACATGGTGGCACTGTTTGTCCGGTTTTGTGATGAACACAACAATAGTTTAATAATTCTATTTACATTACAAATGACTAAGATCTGCCACAAAAACTATAAAAATAGCGTAGGTGGTGAGTCTTAGTCCCTTTTAATGTATAAAAGTTCTGAATTGTCATTAGTACTGCTACAGGTGGTGCAAGCTGCTGTAATTGGCTGACAAGGGCCCTGTCACTTACTCTTTTACAAATTAAGTACTGTGCATTTCCCTTGCTAAACATGCAAGAGAGTGCAGGGGGCACACAAAGCCTAAGTCGAATTTATCAAGCCACGCAAGGCCAACTTGCACAGCCCTGCATGGCTTGATAAAACCAGAGCAACCCAACGCAGTACAGCGCAAATTGATGGCTTGCATTACTCTGTCCCGGGGCTGCGTTCCATGGGTGGAGCATGGGTATTTACACGCAACCACCCATGGATTTCGGCGCATTACCAGATTTACCAACAATGGTAAACATGGGAATGCCTCAAAATGCAATGCCTTCCCGGGGAGGCATAACAAGGAGAAATATGTTTATTTCTTCAAGTTGTTTCCTCTTTCTATGTGTGTTTCAATCTGCAGCACAGATAGAAAAATAAAAATGCCTCAGGGAATTAGTTTTGTGCAGGCTTACAATACAGAAAGCACATTTGTGTTGGGAAATGACAGGAATGTGCTGTATATTGTTAAGTACCGCGCATTCCTGCCTTTTCCCTAACACGAAGTGAAGCAAGATGACTTGCTGCTCTGCATGATATCTTAATAAATATGCCCCAACATTCCAAGTGTTTTGTCTTTTTTGGAAACCCTTATTCATTGATAAATTACATCAGTTGTGACCTTCCAGAATCTATCAATAGAAAACTGCAAGGGTATGATCATTATTGTGAAAAGGTGTCCCTTTTTGCATAGACACCCGGATTTATTTGAGTGCTGATTATAAGATATTTTAATCTCTGCATTGGGAAATTGTTTCCAGGCCCCAGTGCATGTCTCTGAACCGTAAAATATGGTAACATTGGTTTATTTACCTTTTTCTGAGACCAAAGTATATGGTGCAAAAAGTACACCTATGGCATAGAAAGTTAAATGTCAACTTTGGACTGCTGCCCTATTGTGTCACCTATTAGTGTGACATGAAAAACATGGATTCAGGCCTACCTTTGTAGCCTGATTGTTGCAGTTTCTTCCTATGGTCGGGCCTGTCATGATAACCCTTGACAGGGGAAAAGCCTTCCTTTGGATATTGGTTCATTGAGCAACCAAAATCAATTGACAAATCAAGCAGATCTGGAACCAACTGAAAGGATTGATGGTTGGCTCCAAGCACTGAATCACCTACACATTGCTAAATCAGTATTTGGATGGCCATGAGACTAAGGGGAACCTGAGGTTCCGCATTGCCCACCTCTGGATACACATTTGCATTTGCTACAAGGGATCCTGTGGAAAGTGCATCCACCCAATTCAAATAGGGTATGGGTAAGATATTCCTGCTTCAGAGGGAAGGATATTAGGCAATTCAAAGCTCTACTGTCCTGATCCACCGCCTGTTGTTCTGTTATTTCTTGCACAGATGCCCCAGCGCGGTTTCCACACAGCCTTTGGGCCATATGCAAGAACACATTTTCCCATAGACACAGAATGGGCAAAACCCTTTGATGCATCTGGCCCTTATTTAGTCTTTTCTGGTGCTCTCAGCCCCTGAGCACCATACCCCTCCTGAACACTCTCAACCCTCGAGCACTGTGCAGCCCATACCTGCTCTCAGCAGCCAAGCATGTGCCACCCATGCACACATATAAGCCGCCGACCACTAGCACCACACATTGCATTTGACTTGCTTCTCTGGTTTGTGCATTACTCATGCCTGTGGTTTGCTGAGATCACATTACTTTTGCCTGAGGTTTGCTGAGATCTAGCGAGATCTCAGCATACTCAGCAGCCATCTTGGGCACAGTAGGTATTTAAACCATGCCAGAGATGTCCTCATGACCTTCCAATGGAGCGGCCGCTCCAGAAATTGCAGTGAACGTACTTGAATTATTTCCAGTTGGCACAAGCCAAGGTCATTGTTGCCATCTCAACACCCATATAGGCATCTCCATCTCCATCGAAGCAACCACAACAGCATTTTCAGAATCTGCAGCTCACTACCAACACCTGCAACTAAAATTCGTAATCACTTGGGATGAAGTGCTTCTCACATCGACTTTGCATTGGCAAAACATCAATAAGCTACCTTAAACAAATGGTTTCATCATTCAAGACAAGTACTATAGAGTACATAGTGCAGAGTTTTTTTATTTGCAAGTTAAGAAAGACACAATTCTTCATAAAAGCATAAAGTGAAGGGCAAGATATGACACAACAAATTTGAAGGAACATTTGGAGGACATAAAAGAGTATTTAAAGGACATAAGAGATCTTACTAACAGGTACAGAATCAATAATTGTGAATGTAAAAGCTCTGTTTTAAGGTGTATACACATTTTAGTAATGATAGTAACAGTAGAATGTATTTTATAGATAGTTAAGTCTTGGACTGAACGTGGAGTTTGTGAACACTACACAGAAGGTAACCCAATCGACACACCCATCATCTAGGTGCAGAACCCGGATCAAGCTGCTTTCCAGGTATATCTGGGAAATAGGAAAGGAAGGTGGAGAAAAGCTATTAAAGATAAGAGAACACCATGACTAGTAGACTTCCTCCTGTGTCCCTTCATCTTCACAGGTGGACAACTTAAAACCTTAACCTTAAATAATCCTCTTCCCTCAACCTGATTAATACTCCTTGGTGCATATAGTATTTCTTTTTGTGTGGAAATTTTTTATTAAAAGATTTTTAGATGAGATACAGAAATACATACATATGTAAATGGATAATAACATAAAATATGAAAATGATATAATTATACATAGGATATTTTAAATGTGGAAAAGCAAGAATAGCAATTATTCTATAAGCTATAAAGCAAAAAAAAAATTAAATAAATAAATAGTAGAAAAGAAGAAAGCGAAAGAATGAAAGGAAAAGAGAAAAGAAAAGAAAAGAAAAAGGAACAAAGAATCAAAGAATCAAAGAATCCCAGAGTAACAAGAGAAAGAAGAGAAGAAGAGGAGACCGAGACAAATGAAAAGGATTAAGGAGCAGGATAAAACCAGGAAGAGTACACAAACGTAAAATAAAAATGAAAATAATTAAGAAGGGATAGCAGACGTTGGGGAGGAAGGAATGGAAACAGAGTCACTATCCACCGTGGCTTCTATGAATGGGGACCATGTTTGAAGGAAGACAGAAGCCTGATCTTGCAAATTATAAATTACACGTTCATAAGAGGCTGTTTGTATCATGGCCACCAGCCACTCTTCCTGAGAAGGAGATGAGGAGGACTTCCAATGGCGTAGTATACAGATTTTAGCCGTAGCCAAAGCAGTATGAAGAAGACGAGTCTGTGGTTTTGACAATGACGGGGGACCTCGGAAATCATGTAAAATAATATTTGCAGAAGTAAAGGGTAAAGGTAATGACATGATAGATGCCAGAGTCTTTCTAACAAAAAGCCAAAATGATCTAGTACGGGGGCATTCACAAATAATGTGTGTAATATCACAGCCAGAAGCAGAACATCTCCAGCACAAAGACTGTGTTATCAATTTAGCATGATGTAGTTTAGATGGAGACCAGTGCCATTCATGGATGATTTTGAAAATGCAAAATTTGAGACGAGCCTCTCGGACACCTTTACGTAAACCTTCCAGAATTTGATCCCATTGAGTAATGGAATATGTAACTGATAAGCGAGATTGCCACTTTAATTGAAAAGCTTTCGAGAGGGGTTGCGAAAAGAGAGGATGCAGAAAAGTTTGGTAAAGACCAGAAGTCACACCTTTAAGATTTCCCCACAAATGTAAATAAGATAAGATAGGAGATACAGCCAACAAATCGGGTGGAGAACCTAAATGTTTTGTGATGGCTTGTTGAAGTTGAGTATATTGACGGGATTGTGTGGATGGTAAATGGAATTCCTCACTGATTTGAGAAAAAGATTTAAAGTTATTGTCATGGAACAATTGGTCCAAAGAGTGAACACCAGCCTCCTGCCACTGAGGCCATGAGATCATGCGACCATGAACACGAATAGCGGAATTGGACCATAAAGGAGCTTTGACATGAAGCCGCGGGTTAGATTTAAGTAAGCGATGGTTTCTTTGCCAAGATTTATGCATAGCAGATAAGATAGGATTTTTAGGGTCGGAAGAACTGGAACCTTTACCATATAAAAGGGACAAGCCAAGACTAGAAGATAATAAGTGACGTTCAAGTGGGACCCATTGAGGTATGTCTTTAGATTCGGGCAAAAAGAAGGAAAGTTGTGAAAGATGGAGGGCGAGTGAGTAATGCTCAATAGAGGGAAGACCCAAGCCACCATGTAATTGGTGGGATTTGAGTTTGGCCAAGGTAAGACGCGGCTTAGCCGTACCCCAGATAAAAGATTTTATTTTGGAGTCAATGGACCTTAGGATAGTCAGGGGAATGTTTAAAGGGAGCATACCTAAAACATAAAGAAATCGCGGTAGGGTGACCATCTTATCCGCCTGAACCCGTCCTCAAAGAGATAAGCCGAGGAATTTCCATTTATCGAAATCTCGTTGCATTTGTGCAATCAGCGGTGTTAAATTGTCCATAACTATATTATCCAATCCACGGTTAATGAAAACTCCTAAATATTTAAGGCGGGAAGATTGCCAGTGAAATGGAAAACCGGAAATTGCAGCTTTTGTAGTACCAATGGACATAGGCAATGCTTCACTCTTATCCCAGTTAATCTTATAACCGGAAAAAGAAGAGAAATTATTTATGATGCGAAGAAGAGCAGGGAGAGAGCGGGGAAGAAGAATATCATCCGCGTATAAAAATATTTTTGAATGACCAATTGGAAGAGGAACTCCAACCACTGCAGGTGATTGACGTATTGCAGCAGCCAAAGGTTCCATTGCTAGAAGGAAAAGAAGAGGGGAGAGAGGACAACCTTGACGAGTACCCCGTCTGATTGGAAATGGAGTAGAAAGGATACCACCACAGTTAACTTGAGCTGAAGGACTATCATATAGCAGACGCACTTTAGCTATAAATTGGTCGCCTAAACCAAATCGTTGCATTATGGCAAAAAGATACTCCCATTCAATACGATCGAATGCTTTTTCGGCATCTAAAGAAAGGAGTATGGTATCACTAGCAAGATTTTTAGCTGACCATAAGGCATGGGAGAGAGTACGTAAATGGTTAAGGGATGAACGACCAGGAACAAAGCAGAGGATCCTTACCAGGTTTTGGTAAAACAGCTATGATGGCCTTGTTGGAAATAGAACCAAGAGAGGAGTCCTCTGTGGCTTCTGCAAATGCGGCATGTAGAGTATCAACCATACTCTGACCAGTCCACTTGAAAAATTCAGGGGGGGAACCATCCTCACCTGGTGCTTTATGATATGGTAAAGTAGCAATAGCTGAGGAAATTTCCTCCTTCGTTATAGGTCCGTCAAGTAGAGCTCTACCATCATCAGAGAGTAGTGGAAGATGTACCGTGTCCAAAAAATTGGACATCTCTGACGTGTCAATATGAGTGTTTGGTGAATAAAGAGATCTGTAAAATGAAGCAAATTCATCAACGATTTCTTGCGGTCGAGTAAGCATATCACCAGAACTTGATGTAATAGCGGGAATTGCCATAGCAGCTTCCCTCTGACGCAATTGCGCAGCCAGTAGCCGGCCAGCTTTTTCACCTTGCTCGTAGTGACGCCCTTTCATCCTTTGTAAGGCATATTCGGCCTTAGAAGTAAAAAGACTGTTGAGAGACATGCGTGCCTGTTCCAACAATTTACGGTTTTGAAGGGTTGGTTTTGAAACATATAATTGGGAAAGGCGGCCAATGTCTTTTTCCAAATCAGCCTGTTTGGCAGCATTCTTCTTGTTACATAGAGCAGCGTCCCGCATAAGTTGGCCTCTGATAGTTGATTTAGCAGCTGCCCATATCGTTCTTTTAGAGGGGATTGAGTCCCCATTATTCAAAAGGTAGTCCCGTAGGTGCGACTGTAAGAGAAGTTTACCAGATGATGTCTTATATTTATTAATGTTTAAGCGCCATGATTTGCGCCCCGGACTGGAAAGACCCAAATCAAGAGACAAGAAAACAGGGGAGTGATCAGATATGGCTGCTTCCAGGATTTTCGATTCTGTAACTAGTCGGACTGTATGTTGCGAAAGAAGAAAGTAGTCGAGACGGGAGAGTGTACCGTGGGTAGAAGAAAAGAATGTGTATTCTTTATCCTGAAGGTGACTGAGTCTCCAGTGATCAACCAGACCAGTATCAGTAAGAATGTCACGCAAAATGTCTCTATCGGATGCATTGACGGTATCAAGGCAACCTGTCCTGTCAAGGGCAGGATCTGGAAAAAAGTTCCAATCACCTCCAATGAGAAATTGGGTAGCATTTATTTCTGTGAGGAGGCGATTGAGTCGAAGAAAAAATTGCTTTTTGGAACCTAATGGAGCGTAGACAGAACCAAGACAAATGAAAGAATTTCCAAGTTTCAACTTAACAAATACATACCGACCATTCGGGTCAGTCCATGTCTTGATAATCGTAAAAGGAAGTGACTTTCGAAAAAGAATGGCAACGCCACATTTACGAACGGGGTTGGGATTAGTGGGGTCTGGTTTAGAAACACTGCTATGAATGACTTTACCCACCCAATCCCTGCTAAGTTTACTAGATTTGATATCGTCCAAATGGGTTTCTTGCAGTAAGGCAACGTCTACATGTTTAGAATGCAAGTAAGAAAGAACCTTCTTTCGTTTAATATAGTGGGTGAGGCCATGAACATTCCAAGAAATCACTGACAACGGATGGGTAGAAGACATGACAGTAAAATTGAACAAGAAGATGAAAGAGAAAATAAAAATAAATAAAGAGAAGAGGTGTGTTACTCTGGGCAAGGAAGAAGAAGAAAGAAGAAAAAGAAAAGGGAAAGTAGTTTATAAAGGCAGAGTTAAGAGTGGAACAGTCAAATCAAATATGAATAGAGAAAGAGAAAGTATGAAGGATGAAAAGAAGAAAATGAAAAAGAAAGAAAACAAAAAGAAAGAGAAGAAAAAAGAAACCTAGACTATTAACTACGGGTCTGGGTGCACCTACAGCAGCACCAAGGGAGGCCGGACCCCCTTCGAGCAAAGAAGAATGGGGATTCGGGGAACAAGAAATAGAACTGAATATGTAAAACGCAGTTAGAATATGATTACAACAAGAAAAATATGGAAAACCATATAACATTATCATGAAATGTAGGTAGTAAAATGGAAAAAATCATGATAGAAGAACCATACAATAAGAGAATAACAGGAGGAGAAAAAATAAAAGCAAGGGAAATAGAATAAAATGAGACACATTACATAATAAAGGAGGTGCGAAAGATAGAATGAAAGAAATATGAAAGTTAAATGAGAGAAATAGAGAAGTCCAGCACCATCAGAAAGAGGAAGAGAAAAGGGAATAGAAAATACAGATAATAAAACATGGGAATAAAAGCATAGGAAAATACCAGAACCTATTTTAATAAATATATGAAAGTATCGAAAGCAAAGTGATCACTGAATGAAATGTATAATGTCACGTTTAAATTACGAGTACCATAGCATAGGGAAGGAATATATTGGAAAAAGGACCACCATAGTAAAGATAACAGTTTTGAGGTAAGCCTACAAAAAGAAATATACCTTGAGATGGTCAAACGCATAGTATAAAACTATGAAAGAACATGGAGGTAAAAACACAATATGAAACAGAGAACAGAAGTTATCACAGCCCTAAAAGGAAGACAACGTTAGAATAGCACCTAGATGAGAACATTAGAGTAAGGAAAAAAAAAACACGAAAATGATACAAACCAATAATGGCACCTAAAAAGAGCGAAAGAGATAACATGTAAAGACAAGGAGGGAAAACCATAAAATCATGCAATGGAAGGGAAACAGAAAGAAAATGATCAGAAACGGTCTATAGATAGAAAACAGTGAAATAAATAGACAACATTCAGAAGCGAAATAATCAATAAATGGAATATTGAGTGATTACCCGAACAGCAGTAACATCACTATAACAGGGAGAATAGATCTGAAGAAAGAAAACTACCTATGGAAAGATAACAGCCTTATAGTATATAAGAAGCAAAAGCTGTAAAATGATTGAATGACTGTAAAACTGAAAATCACAAGTTAATAGTAAATATAGAATAACAGTAAGGCATGAGGCATTATATAGAACACTAAGTATAAGGAGCCATGTTATACCATGCATGAAAAGCTCAGTAGAGCAAACAAACAGTAAAAGCATTATAAACAACAAATACTGCTTATAAACGTATTGAATTAGAAAACCAGAACATAGAAGAAAATTCAGTCAGCATCAGAAGGCGTCTTAAGAGGTGACCTAGACTTGTCTCTCTGCTGTGTGTTAGTGAGAGAGGAGACAGAATGTAGAGCTGAATCTCTGTCCTCCTGAGTACGAGGCAGACGGGTGAGATCCCTGCCACGTTGCCTAGATTCAGGAGAGGTGTGGAATTGAGATGTTGGTAGATTCATAGAGGAGGACGTGGACTGAGGAGGATGGGCAGAGGAAGAAGACTGAGTATCCATATCATGGGATTTGATATCGTCCAGGAACTGTTGTAGAAGTGCAGGATCATAAAAGTCTTTGGTTTCTCCATTCCTGGTAATACGGAAACGTGCAGGTTCAAATAAACCATATTTGATGTCCATTTGACGTAACTGGGGCCGCATAGAAAGAAACGCTTTCCGCCGCTCATTCCTTTCTTTAGAAAAATCTGCAGCCCTATGGATGGTATGACCTTGAAATAGGAAGGAGCCATGAGTGCGAGCCAATGATAAAATCTGTCTGGTCTGTTCATGCCGAAGAAAACAAGCAATAATTGGCCTGGGCCTTGCCCAAGGACCAGAACGCGGTGGGCCTAGTCTATGGGCACGTTGGAGCTCAAGAGGAGGGGCAAAAGTAATTCCAGTCAACGTGGGTAGGGCATTACAAAGAAAGGACTTCATAACTTGTTTTTCGATATTTTCTGGAAAACCAAAAAAGCGGATATTGTCTCTACGACTGCGGTCTTCCAAATCGATGATCTTACTATGTAAAAAAAGTAGATCTTGATCTGAACCGTGAACAGAATCCAGTCGGCTTTCTATATCCACTATTTTAGAGTCAATGACGTCAATCCTTGTGTGGAAAGTAGTGAGTTCTGCCCTGATAGACATAGTCTCTGCGGTTAATGAAGTCATGGCAATATCCAGACCTTCCAGTCGTCGGTTAACCCCAGAAAGTTCTTGCAAAATGCGTTGCATAGTGTCAGATAAGGATTGGTCGCTCTGAGGCAAAGTAGCTTGTGGTGTAGGAGGTGGCGCAGATCCATTACCTTTAGCTGTCGAAGTAGGGGATTGTTTAACCACATCAGTAAAAAGTGTTTGTTTAGGCCCACGACCACCATTCCTATTATTAGACATTTCCGTGCACCGTCGTAGTGGTGGTCTACAATAGCGAACAGAGGAAATATTGGAATATGAGGCAATGATGAAATATATCAAAGAACAGGAAGGTAGTAAAATATGAGCCGCAAGTTAACGTCCAAAACTCATTGCAACATTGCCATAAAGTAACAAATAGTATGCCACTAAACCAAGGTAATGCTGAAGTGACAAATCACGCATACCAAAAGTACTTCAGAAACAAGCATGAAAATACAGTGTGATAATCCTGTCAGTGGAATTTCAGTAGCATAAGCGTATCAACAGCCCATGTATCTTTGTCATCAACACATTAATGTATGCAAAATACAGTTGAAAGGGTTCCAAGAGTATCAAATACAAAGAGGCAGGATAGGAAAGCTAGGAGAAAGTACTTTAAACAGCCTCTAATTGGTGAAATTCGTCGTGAAGAAATATTTCTGCAAGGATTCTCTTATTATACTTCAAAGAAATCCATTGAAAAGCAGTTTGAAATGAAGGCGTGCATGAAGAAGCTACACAATGTAGGCATAAAATAGTTCATGAAAGAGCAGAGTCATGGAGAGGAACAAAAAAATGTGACAGAATCCAATAGAATGAATTGTCATTAACTGTCAAGCAAAGGTAGCATAATGAAGTATGCAAATCATCCTTGAGAATTCAGAAGCAAGTTGAGGTAAAATGGAAATTCCTGTGAAAAGCATTGTTAAGTCTCCAAAACATAAAGGGCTCCGTGAAAAATCAGGTCTCAGAGTGTATTATCATAGGACGTCGAAGAAATCCTCTCATTGCATTGAGAGAGGGCGCTGTGTGTTAAGAACCCACACAATGTGAGACACAGCATGTGAAGAGTTAAAGGAGCACAGCCTCGTGGACTGAGGGGGTGCGGCCTATGGCAGGAGAAAGCCCGGACCTGGAGTTGTGGGAGGCGCGGCTTACCCTGACAGGAAGCGCGGCGTCATCAGCACACAAGTCTCGGTGTACGCACCGGAGCAGACAGTCACGTCATGGGCTCACCGGAGATGAAAGGAGCAGCGCTGCCTCATAAAAATATCACCGCTGTGTTCCTCGTAAAGTCCGCCGGCAAATACACATGAGGAGCAGGATCCCAGCTATCAGGTATGAGAGGAAAGCTCGTTAGGGGTCCGTCCCTCGGCGGAGCTGTACCCTCAGGCGGCCATCTTCCTGCGTGGCCAGACCACGCCCCCCCATATAGTATTTCATGAGTCGATGCAGTCAATATTAAGGAGTTAGATCCATATCATCTTTTCAAAGACTGTGCTGTGAACTACAAGTTAAGAGTTTGGGACATCTGATATGCAGACTGAATAAGACTTTCAGACCCTGCTATCTAACTAATATTGCCACCCAGGTGAAGAAACCCCAAATGACTGCCATTAATATTACACAAGCCGATTGGAGTAGAAGATATATTAAAAGGGTATATGTGGGAATACAGCTCATTATTTCCAAAGGGGAAACCAATGGAGCATGGGCAAAGCATAACAAAGGATGTAGAGCTGTCCTTAACTTTGCAGGAAGTAGACACCACCATTAGATATACTCGAGCCAGTGGGGCTCCGGGTTTCAAATGGCCTTCAGGGAACCATATTTAGGTAAGCTCACTCTAAATGGGCAGAAACACTTTTCGCCTTTTCTAGGGACTGCCTGGCTTTACATTTTATTCCAGAGAGTCGTAAGGGATCACTGTTAATATGAATTCTTTAAAATGAAGCCTTTGAAGCTCCAGAAAACTACGGAATAATTGCCCTATTGGATGTAGAAACCAAGTGCGTTGCCAGAATATTAAAGTAACGGCTTGAGCAATGGGAATTGATTAATCCTACGCATCCAACAGGAACCTGTAAGGGCTGCATATTGAGGCTAACCTGTTAGGTAAATAACCACACTGGTGAACAAACAATGGTGACTAAGGGGAGATTTTTAAACTTATACTGCATTTACCGATGTTACCACGGCATTCAATAATGTTGTAGTTTTGGCCAAACTAGTGAAATGGGGTATCCCCATCCATCCATTAAATGCCATGATAAGCCTGTATTCAGATATCTGGGTTAAAATTAAGGTAACAGCAAAACTTACCACGTTTGGAAAAATATTCACCAATAGAGGATTAAAGCAATGCTGCATCTGCATATTCGGTCATAAAGTTAATAAAAAGGGGTCCTGTCATTTAAAAAAAAATATGGAAAAGGTACCACATATAAATATCTAGGAGTATGGTTCAATGAAAGAGTTTGATTTTTCAGAGTAGGCTTTTGTGGTTCCAGTATATTTGTTTTTTTGTTGTAATGTACTATGAAGGCAGAAGTTGGAAAATGTAGAAACACAAGGGCTTAGTAATGAAGGAGAGGGAGGGAAAGACATCATTAAGGGTGACCAGATCTCTATTTGTGAACACGGTTTGCGCCTGCTGATAACAACATTCATTTTCATTGAGTTCAAGTAGACATTTGACTACCACTAAATTCTGTGCATTGCGAAGTTCAATAATGGAATGTCAGCTGCTTAGGATACCTTAAGTTAAAGCTGTGTGTCAATTGCATAATGCTAAAGGGTAACATCATGGAGGACTAGTAGAAGTAATGTAAAGAGCTCCATATAAATGGTTAATTCCAAAGGAGCCAGAATGAAGTCTTGATGGAGTTCAGTTGGATGTACTATTTACGGTTAGGGTGGAAAGAGGCAAACTGCTCAAGTATGTTGTTGGTGCTTCCCTGTCATAAGGGGAGACTATTATAGATGAGAGAACACTATTTACAGTAATCGGGGTCCAAGCCTGTTTTTTTCAATACAGAGAGGATTTGACGGTTTTTTAAAGTTGAAGGATAGTTTTAAGTGCGAAGCAAAGTACTGACAATATATGCGTAAATATAGACAGCAGCATGCACGAGAGAGTTGATGATGTAAAAGGGAACATTGGAAATCATTGGGCTTACATGGATAATATGGTTGAAGTCAATTACTGAGAGAGGCTGCAAGGCGTGTCATGAAGTGAGGTCCGAAGAGGGGCGATGGTCTGGCTGTCTTATAGGAGCAGGCAAGGTTGATCATGTTATAAATGACTCATATATTTAGGTAAGATATTCTTTGCTTATTTCTCCATTGGGTGAGGATGTATGGGAGCTGTTTTGCCTGTGTCCTTTATTTCAATAAAGGTTTTGGAGTAGTGAGTTCATTGAGGAAATTCTTGAATTATAAATACGTAGTGATGATTTTGCGTTTACCCTCAGTGGGCATGTGTTAAAGGTGTGTGAGATGAAGCAATGATATGCAGGAGTGGGAGGAAGAATCAGATCACATATTGTGAAGATTGTTGCCCATACTGTGTTGGAGAGCTGTGATATGGGACATCGGGTTAATCAGAGTTCAACAGCCTACTAGTTATGGCACAGAGCAGCAGGCTTAACTTAGGGAAATGTGTAAAGTATTGATGCAGTACTCAAACAGTAATAAAGTCGAAACACTAAAGAATAAAAATCTTAAGCTGAATTATGCCATAAAAACAAACATCAAATGAGGGGAATCAGAAATATGAAGTTTTACAGACTTATGTGAAAATAGCCCAAAAAGCACTAAGGGCCGGATTCCGATGCCAGTAGGCAAGCATTCCCACCTAGGGCCAGATTACGATGCAGTTAGAAAGGCCTCCTAACGGCATTAGCTCCTTCCAAATCGAATCGGGAACGTGTCTTCCCGACTGAGGGCCAGGTTACGATGCAGTTAGGAACATAGGCTCCGATAGAAGTGGATTGGTAGTCCAATCTAATTATATCTCGAAGCATCTGGATGCATCATACTCGGTCGGTCGGACACTCCCTATCCGAGGCGGTGGGAAACCATTTCCAAACCGATTCAATCTGCTAGATTTCCTAACTGCATCAGAATCGGGCCTTAAAACTCCATTGGAAGCGGTAGACCGAAACCAAGGCACGATTTCAGATTGACCATGATGGAGCACTGGTTGGATCCATCAAGTGGGTACATCCCAGTCAAAGATTTTTCTTCTTCTGTTTTTGCCAAGCTTCAACTCCTTGAGCTGGGCAAGCTTGAAACTGTATTTGATAATGTTGCATCAAAATCGGACACCTGCTCCGGTTTACACTGATGGATTTAGAGGTCTTGAAAGTCCAAGAATCTTCTGAGTACCAACTTTTAAGGGCTTTTGGAGCAGTGCCTCAGGTTCACTTCTATGGATACCTGGACCTCAGGTACTGCACCTTGTTGTAAGAACTCACTCTAGCAGAGGGCACCAGCAAGATCCATTCCAGTTACAGTTGGTACTGATTAACTGGCTACTTCAAGAATAATGGCTCTTGCTGCTTGTTGTGTTTCTGTTGCCACACAGGAGGTCAGCCAACTGACCCTTAGTGTCCACTTCTTTATCTTGGGTACAAGAAGGGTCAGGCCCGGTTTTTCAGAACACTTCTCAGGTCACATGCGGAATGGCCAATCCTCTTCTGATCTTCCACAAATCCAAAAAGTGTTCTCAAGAGAGTTCCTTAGGGTGCCACATTTATCAGTGGAAAGCGATGATTCCTGGACACTCACGAACCAAAGGGCAAACATTTTCCAGTGCAACCCTCCCCATCTCTGGGAACATTGCACTTGTGTTAGTGCAAACTATCCCACATTGCACCATTTTGAGGGAAATCTAGGACTTTACAGGCCTCCTACTTTTGGCTGGAGCTTGTGTGTCAGTCAGGGAGTGTGTTTAGAGAAATTAGCATTCCATCCCCTGTGTCCATTCAAAACTTGTTCTGGAGGTGCTCCGGTGGTTTGAAGCCAGCCTGGCTAGTCTGGGCAGTAAGAACAAAGGATTTCCCTTCTTCAGGCCTCCCCTTACACTAAACTGTGATAGGGCAGGCTCCACCTCTGTCATATTTAAGCATATTAGGTTCCTGGGTCCACATCAACTTTTCTTCCTGAGCTGATAGGGATCACATGCATCGCACCCAATATATTCAGTCACCAAGCCTAAGGTATTAGTCTGTTCTGGGAGCAGTTTTGCCACCTCAATGAGGTCAAGCAATGGCTAGACGGCTGTTGGTAGGTTATTTCAAATTATCACCCAGGAGCTACAGATAGGGAAAAGGTAAGTTTCTAAAAGGAACTTTTCACAAATATTCTAGTCATTGGAGAAACATGCCAACTTTAACTTTGCACATCCACTGTTAAATAATAGCATTCTACGTTGTTGGTGACAAGGTGTAATTAGGGGTGTCTTATTAACCCCTTCGGGGCTGATGACGAGCTCAGCTCGTCATGAGCGTAACGTGCCGTGCGTTGATGACGAGCTGAGCACGGTAATTTTTAAATTGCCGCGTTCAGCGGGAAAAGCCGCCGCGTTGATACGGTTAATATCTAAAAGCAGGGTTTTTCACTTGTCAAAAAGGATTTCTTTTTGCAGCAGGTTTTGATGCTGCAGCAGTTCAGCCACACATGGTAAGTCTGAAGTCATTTTTTACAGGCCGACCCTGTGGATGGCTCAATAGGTCCTGCAGTCCACAGGTGACATTAAACTTCCAGACACTGGTGCATGCAATTTGTACACAATATAGTAGGATTGAATATGTCAATTAGGAATAAGCCATTTAAACCATGTTTATTGAGGGAGTAGTGTCACTTTCCCCATGTTTAGCAGGGTTAAATGCACATAGTTCTAATGTTAGCAAAAAATAGGTTGTAGAAAAAGGTGTGACCAAGCGCAAAGTCAGATTAGCTGCAGAAGTCTCATTGTCTTGGTATTTGGAACTTTAGGGAGATGGTAATGAAGAAGGAAAGTGTTGTTAGCATAAGAGAGGGAGTTGGAAGTTTCTGGTGTGAGAGTGAAAGATAACAAAGATAATGGTGCAAATACATTTCTGAATGATAATGAGAGCAGCACCAGTTTTCGGAGAACAGTGCCAATGGGGAATGATAGAGGAGACTATCAAAGACTGGGGGAAAAGTTGGAGTGTGCCAGGCCTGGTTATAAAGAGTATGTCAACGTTGTGCTGTATGAGAAGATCTGCTATGTACTTTGAAGGAAAACTGGATGTATTTAATAAAGAAAATGAAACATTTACATTTAATTTTTTAAAAGCATTGTTGAACAATGCCTGCTCTTAACAAATGTATTTTTTAACATTGTCAAAGGGGAAGAGGTCCCAACGGGGTGAATGGTTTACCACCACTTTCAAACTTTTGTCAAGCAGAATTTATTCGTAAAAGAGTAATCCATATGATAACAATTCAGTATTTGGAACGGACGCCCTAAACACACCCCTTCCAAATACCAAATTGCAAATGCAAATAGCGGTTCAGAAAAAAATTACTCAATAGCATTTTGCATTTTTGGGGTCGCAAACAGCCCGATTAAAAAAATGCTTTGTACATCTAGCCCTATGTGCCTTATTTACAGTTTGGTATTGCATCACAAATGTGACGAATATTCAGTTCCGTTTGCTACAAGTGCCACAGGATTCACTGTACTTGTAATAAGGTGGATGGCAAATCCTCACCTTTTGTGATGGATTAACCTGACCAACAAACTCTAAATCAGGTCCTAGGTCATTCAAAAACGCCTGGAAAGTGTTACTTGGATAGTCAAGAAATGACCTGGTTGTCATAGATCTAACATGAAGCCATAACAGCAGAACCTTCTCATTGTCATAATTAGACACCCTTCATTACTAAGGTTACCTACTTTACTCAGTCCCAGGCTCAGTTAATGTATTCACTATTCAGCTCTAATATTTTATTTATTTCTTTTGAAAGCCACTCGTGATGACCTACTAACTGTAGACTTACTTTAACAGTTCCCTCAGTCCTTCATACATAGGACCTTATTACGAGTTACTTGTTTGGCGGTCCAACAGCTGTAGGAACAAGCCCGCTCCCACCAGCAGCCCATGGCACTGGCGGTCCATAGATCGCTGTATTACGAGTTGACCACGGGGCCGGTGATGTGGGGATGGAGATCTTACAGTGGCGGTAAGCGCTATAACCAAATATATTGATGCCTGTGTGTGCATTTCGACTGTATATGTGTCGGATGCACACATATGCATGATATATGTGGGACAATACCATATACCCATTACCGGGGTTTGGCCCATATGTGGACAGTTATTGCAATGGGTATATGGTGCAAAAAGGACTCACCTGTAGATCACCACACACTTGGTCGTAATCCTTGGGGTGAAAATCCTGTTGTGACAGGACGACCTGGAGAAAGGGATCCATTAAAATCTGGTTGGAAGAAGAAAGGGGTGAGTACGCACCCTGAATCCTTCATCATTAGCACTTTCTTTCATCCTTAATAGTCATATTTCAGACTCAATAACCTATATGGTTCAAAGAACCTTGATAAACAGCCCTGCACCCCAAAGCTGGAGCTTCTTAACATTTCTTATCATGGTATGGTCCATTTTATTGTGTCATTTAATGGTACTATTTTTCAAACATAAATACTCACTGCACCACACTGAGAATGATCTATAACCCATCTTGACGCTTCCTTCTGAATCTAAAGTAGTTAAGGAAATTGACTTCTTCTTCACTGAAAATAAATGTCTGGAATACTTTTCATACGGCTAACTGGGCTGCCTCCAGGACAATGCCATGAGGCCCAGTTATCTTGATCATGACACATAATAATACGGTTTTAGAGTTTTGAGGATGGTGTTTACCCAGTTGGGATTGCTGGATGGCTATCATTTTGGTCTCTGAAAACATTTGATGAATGATACTGTCAGCCATGACAGGGCTGGTCATCCAACTTTCAAACATGTTTTGCTTTTCAAAAACAAACTTTCAATGTGGGAGTTTATTTTGAAACTCAAAATAATAATGACTCCCACACCCTGGGAGTTTTCTTCAAGGGTGTGGGGGATCATTTGGGATTTTTTTCCTATCCCTCACCCCTAGATTTTTCCTAATTGTGATAAACAGAAAAAACACTGCACTATCTTACTTGATTAGGGTGGATGGTAGAATGCCATTGCTCTAACAGACCCTACTCTGTCAATGGGGGCTTAGTCTAAGGAATACTTAAGGTCTGCCCATTTGTAAGTGAGATGGGCAGAGTACACTGTTGCACTTGTGATAGGGGACACTGTCAGCTAAACTCTGACTCAGACCCTAAAATACAAAAGCCCACTGAAAAATATTATTCGGTATTAGTCAAGAGTCCCTGATTTACAGTACATCTAGTTTATTTTGGGTCTAATCGGCAACATGTTTTTGCACACACAAGGCCTGTACTGTGTAAAAGCAAAGCAATCTTAAAATGTATTAAAGTAGTATTTTGAGACTTAAATGGATTTGCATCTCACTACATGTATATTGTGACTTTTTGATGAAAAGATGTTGTGACTGAGCCCCTACTTTCTTATGATTTGGAGGATATCTATCAATGATTTGAGACTACTAATGCAGTTGAAATCAATTGATGAGATAAAGACAAGCAAAGCATGGTAGTATCAGTTTGCAAATAGGAAGCTGACCAGTATTTGGACTTAGCAGATCCACAAACTGACACGTCATTATAAAGAAGGATAGGTGATCATTGACAGCACTTTCCACAGCATAGTGGGAAAAGGAAGCAAAGAGATGGGATAATAGTTGGAGACAACTATTGAGTATCCCTGAGTTTTCTTAAGAAGAGGATATCAACTGCTATTTTTTAGGACGATGGAATCTTAGCTAGCTCCAGAGGCTGATTTCCGAGATCAGTAGAACCAGCAGGACAACTTCCAAGATTTTCTTTATCACCTTCCTCAGGCATAAGTCCAGGTGAAGCCTGAAGTAATAGAATATACATTGGTCTCAATAAAAATGTACAATATTGCCAAGACCCTAAGAGAGATGGAGATGCAAATTTTGGCTGCAACATTGAGGGGAGCAGACAGTGTGCCAGGAGAATACTGCATGTACCTCCAATGTACATCCATAACATGGCAGTTTTCCAATTTTTCGTACTTATTTTTATTGCTGCGCCTGTTCTTACTATCCATCAAGGGACAAGGGCTGAAAAGTTGGAATTTTGACAATGTAAATGCAAATGTGAATGCATTGATTGTTGTCTGCTTTTCTGTGCAGACATACGTCATTGCAATTACAGTCATATGTTAGGATTCACAGAGCAAAACCTTCCTTAATAATGTACATGGATCAGGATTGCTGGAGAGGGAATCAGTTCAAATAAACCTGGGTGTATCATCCCACGGGCAGATCCCCGCTCGTGGACTCTCCAGGTCTAATGGACTTTTGCAGTGTGTTTTAGAGAAGATTTAGAGCAAATCATCACATATCACAGTCTCTATTCTAAATTCATTCAATAATGAGAATTTGGGTGTAAGTTTCAAGGGTTTTATTAATTGATAAACATTTTTAGTACATCATCCTTATCCAAAGTCATACGTTTTATTCATTTTAGCTTCTGTAAATCTATAATGAACAGAAATCGATCATAAAAAATGTGATTAATTAGTAATTCATAATAAATACATTAAGCATGTTCCATAAAGGAAAGAATAACTATTCCAAGAAATAGGTGAAAAGTTTGAACCCATAAAGAGTTCAAGTCGAGAGAGTGAGAGATCAAGCATAAAGCTCATAAATCAACTCAAAAGTCAATATTCGATCAAAACAGAACTTCCCATAAAAAGCGGTTCGGGAATTTCATTAGAATCTCAGAGCAACGGCTAATAGGGCAGGGTAAATTGGGTCTGGGTAAGTCATAAAGACAAGCAGTATAATGGGTCTGGAGATAGCAATGGAAAAATTGCATAATTGTATTAAACTACTCTTGGAACACACACTATTATAAACAGTTGAAAACTTTGTTGCAGTTAATTTTGCATCTTCTCCTCCTCTTGTCCAATCAGCTTTTGGTGCTCTACTGGGGACAGTATCACTCATTTTCTTCTTACACAAATACAAAAGCTGCATTTTATTTAAGATTTTATTCATTATTTTAGTAAAAGACACTTTCTTTTAAAACCATTTAACAGTCTACTTTTCTTTGTGTGAGTAGAAACATTTAGCAGAGTTATGTGAAAACATTTGTGTAACTTTTTATGGAAAAAAAGATGGTCATTGAGAGGCCAAGAATAAAAAATGTAATGTGTACTTCAGGAAAACTAGTCAATCTGCTTTCAGGCAAAAGGAAGCTTTGACCATTTGAAGCTTAGAATGAGCAAATAGGTATATTTGGTCCAATTTTCTACATTTTAAAGCATTTCAGTTTCATTAAAGCTTGCACGTTAATTGTGCACATTTATTTTAGCTATGCTATTTGATGTTTTATTAAAAAATGTGCCTTCAGGATCCTGTGAATCCTACCAAATGTTTTTTTTGTGATGTAACATATATCTCCCATGGTTCAAAAAGCAATCCAGTGTCATCGAAGCACTGCACAAAAACAGCAATCACTTTATGACCCTGTCCTTACTCTGAGTCCTTTGAAATGTAAGTTAGCGTTTTACCATTTGGGTATATCTTCACATGCACGATGGCCTGATTGTTTGCTAACCTCATGCATCTGTGACTTTCTTGGCCAAGGTTCCCCCTCATTTCTCCCTGCTTTCTCTCTCACTTCTTCCTCACATATAAAAGAGTACTTCCCTGTTTTGCTCAACTCTCTATTACTTTGTATAATGCAGTACAATAAGACGATTAAAGCATTGGATACTACACAAGATGGTGTCTTGATGGTGGCTCCAAAAAACACAGAATGGAGACTGATATTCTGAAGCTTTACGGAGATAAGATGTTTGGCTTAGGATCTATGTTTTGGAGTAACTGAATTCAAAGCTTTGAGCATGAGTAAGAAGAATGTGCACTCTCCCTTCCTTGGCAACAAATGTGAGGTGCAACAAGCAGTTTGTCCATACTAGAGCCTAAAGCACAGGAAGAGAGAAGTTGGAAGAAGTGATGATAAGGAAAAGCAGGTCTGGTGTCTAAAGTAGCTCTGTGGCATGTGAACACACTCTTAACACATAGTGTTTGAATAGGACAGACAGAGTAAGGATGAAAGAAAGATGAAGATGGAGGTACAAGATTTCAAGCACAAAATAATGCAGGATGTGGAATTGTGCATCATTTGGAGTTTCAATGTCTAAAGTTTGGAAAGGTATATAAAAAAACAAAGAACCTCTCCTAGAACATTATCAGTCTATAGGTGAAACATCCATTACTTTATATATAGCATCATAGTCCCACACAAGTAAGTTTCTTTAGAAAAACATATGATTTTTATTCTTAATGATCCATAGATAGCAACAATTTCATACAAGATATATATACAAATATGTACAAAATAATTTAATTAAATCAACATCATACAGCCCTCAATCATACTCATACTGGCAGGCATCCTCTCAAGCTACCACGACACCATACATCATAATAATGGAACAAAACAATCATGACAAACAGAGTTAAAGCAAAAGGGAAAAAGACAAAAAATAAGCAAGCAAAAGAAAGCGCTGACACGCGTTTCGGAAAGGACAATAATCCACAGTTCCTTCCTCAGGGCGCATGGAAAACAATATCATATATACAATTAATTGGGTTAATTGGATTACTTCAAATATTTCAACAATATTAAATCTTTTGAAAAGAAGAAACCAGGGTATCGTAGGGCTGTTTCTTGCGACTGGAAATAGTGAATGAATACAGTCTCGAAGGGTAGGTGGGGCCCGCCTGAGTTTAAAGTTAGCTAATGGACATGAAGATGAATATGAAGTTCATTTATCAGTGTAGGAAAAACTGATGTAGCCAAGCAGGTAATTGAGATTCACTAGATGGTTTAAATAAATGTTGAAAGAGTTGGACTCTCAGAAAATCCTTCAGTGCCTCTGTAAGGAAGATTCTTGATGGTAAAACAAAAAACAAATATTGAATTTGCCTGTATTGAATAGGCTCGAAAAAGAATAAACCAGTTTAAGTCATGATCCATCATTCTGATCTTGGAGAGACAATCAACCAGAATTCCACGAGAGACCATGCAATAGCAACTGAATTGTCCATGACAACGAGGATGGCCAACCACCTTAATTTAGCTGAGATAGAGTTCACCCAAAGCTGAGATATGACCCTTTTCTGTACTTTGGCTGGTCTAAATCCTGCCAGTACAGTGCCCAGTATCTGATAGTTCTATACAAAGGAGGATAGGTGAGTAATCATTTTACTTTTGACATCCACAGTGGGGAAACAAAGGCGAGAGATTGGGCATTAGTAGTCAAGAACTGCAAATTCAGAAGTAGATTTCTTAAGAAGGGAATACCAACTGCTAGTTACTTGGATGATGGAACATTTAAGAGCACAATTTGGGCCAATGTGATAACTCTCAAATATTTCTTTACAACTACCATAAAAACAAAGGTCTGGAGGAAGATAATGCTACCAATGAAAATGCTCAGTATTCACCAAAAATGGAGATAGTCAGAAAAAGGATGTTGACTTCAAATTGAGCTACGGAAGGGGGGCGAGCTACTTTGGAGACTGCTTTTATTGTTTCTTTGGTATACAAAGATGCACATGCAACATACAGAATGATAATCAAATAGTAATAGCAGTTCCATCTTTCCTACATTTCTATGCCATTTAACTGAAGTCAGGATAACTACATTAGTTTGCCCTCTTGTATCACAGCCATTGGAATTATTTGTAGTTTATAATATTTACGTATATGTAAGCTAAAATCTCTCTAGGACTCATCCAGATTTAGTGCTCAAGTTTGGCCAGTCTGAGGATGGCTAGTCGCCTTCAGGTCATCTGCTTAGGAATATTTGCAAAATGTTTTCCAGCCTTGAGACTTTGGGCAGTAAATTTGCATGCAATTCAAATTGTTCATTACTGTGTACCAAGTCTTATATCAACTTCTCTATAACAGGGATATGGCCTAGTCATCACCTCATGGCCACCTGCCATTTTGCCGTCAGTGGTGAGATGGCTGCAAATTTCCTTTTATGAACTGGTATTCTTTTTACAAAACCCATGAGGCTTACCACGGGTCCTGCACAAGTCTGTAATCTAGCATTCTCTGTACTATTTCAACTGATACAATATATGTAGGACATTACAATGCTACTTGGAAAAAGTCTGCTTCTTCCCCCGTACATCTCTCACTTTTATTGTTATCTCTAAGACCCCTTTTTATCAGGCCTACTGGGGTGCAGTATATTGTGTGCAAACATGTTAAGTGTGTAATACATAGATGACTCGTGGGAGGTAGCTCAACAGGTTGTGAAGGTCAGTATTTGCATGGCTCGTCTGGTACAGGGTTTGGCAGCATCCCGGTATAGTGTACATTAGAGTTGGGTATTGTGAGACCTGATACCCTTCAGTTAGTTATTCCCTAAACATTTGTCTTTTTCCTCCTGGGTTTTGCTGATTCGCTTGTAGTGGCCTTAGGGCTTGGGGCACTTTCTCACTGTAAATACAACATGAAAGTCCATTGCAGGCCGGTCTGTGCACTTGTACCACTGATGTGCTTGAACATGGGTCAGCCTATCATTGCAGGCCAGTGTGCGCAATTGCGCTTCTGCTCAGGCTGGCCTGTTTAAATCACTAGCCATACTAAGAGGACCTTTCACTACCATTAAAGCACCCCAAGGGTATGTCTTAAGCAAGTGGTAGGTATAATGCCGGGCAGATACACCTGTGTGTTCCCTACCCAGGTAGTGAGGAATACCCATATGGGTTTTCACTACCTATGAGGCTAACATGGGGAAATGGTTGGAATTATTTCAAGATGCAATAGCAAATTGCAGGGGAGCAGCCTCATCATATTTCCTATCATTGGTTTCACGACAACAAACCCTTTCCTTTGGTAAAGGTGGTTTTGTCGTTACAAGTTTAGAAATACCCATCCTGGAAAGTGGGCATTTCGCTGATCTAAAACTCTTTGTGTGTCATTTAGCTTGACTTCAGTCCACACTAGAGGCTGGGGGAGCACATCTGGGCATTCCCCAAAGACAGCTATAAAACTTTGGGCATTCAACTGGAACGACAGCCCTCTGCCATTTGAGGGCCTGGCTGGATAGATAGTAGGAAGGGGTTTTGACACTTGACCTCTGGGAGACAGATCATGGCACTACTAAAGATTAAGATCTGTGTTCCACGGTCCCATGGTAGACAGGAATGAAAAGTAGGGGAGACATCTGTGGTTCAAACAGACACCCTCTGAACCACCCCCCACTTCAAAGGTGCACTACAGTATAACTACTGGTGCCATACTTCAGCAGGGGAGAGATACATTTTTGTACTAGCAAGGGAATATGTTATGCACAATGAGGATTACTGCCATTGGAAGGGACTGTGCAACCTTCCTGAATAGTGGCTGGCCTGGTCTGACTACCTGCTGCTATTTGGCACCCTGAAGTGTGCTCTCAAAGGGCATGTTGGTATGCCCCTGTTCTTTTGTAGGTCTCAGGGACATCAAAGATCTCTGATTGACTGGGTTGAAGGAACGCTTTCAAGAGTGATCGGAAGTGGGTCAAGAGACTGTGTGACACCCCTGTGCTTTGCAGAAGTGGGCTGGTGCTGGAAGGCCCCTGTGGAACCCCTTTGAGTGACCGACTATTGCCCTCAGCCCGCTTCTGCTCCGCATCCGGTGGGTAAACTTTCAGAGTGGCTGCCAAGCCCCCATTTGATGACTGCCTTCTAATTAATCCTGATACCTACCTCCACCTGCTTCCCTGGGACCCAGACTAAATGTAACTTCAGCCGCTTGCAGCCTAGTATCCATAGAGAGGGCTGGATATCATCCATCTGTGGGTGAATGACAGTAGCACTGCATTATGGTACTGACAGCCTGTGCGTGCAAGTGCATTCCATAAGGACCTGCCTGATATCCGTTGCACCACATATTGGTGCGGAGTGAGTATGTGGAGTGACAGTCTGCGGACAGTCTGTGAATCACGACACTGGCTGGTAGTAGATAACTGGTAGTCAAAATATTGGAGGATGCCTGGGTCTACAGGTAAGATTCACCCTTGCAGTATATTTACCCGCGACTGGGAGAGGGGATTTGCTACATTGAAGGCTGCATTGACAGGATACAACACAATAAAAATCATGACAGCTGAAAGACTAAAAGAGAGGGAGGATGCCGTTGAGATCATGTTCAGTGAGGAGGGAGACGCAATAAGCATTGCTGGCTCCGGAGGAGCATGTGGTTGAACTAACCATGCAGGAGATGTATGTACCAAGTTAAGGAAATTAAAAAAATTGCATAGAAATACAATTTCTAAAGTGGGGGATGGTAAGTCTCTTCAAAATTAATTTTAGTAAAGTATGCTGGTAAGAGTCTTTTGAAGAAACTGAGAAGCTTAGGAAGGAGCTGAAAGAAAGCTCTGAACAAGAATTAGTCAACAACTTTGAAACAAAAAAGAATGGGTGTCTGGTAAAATATGAACAGTCAATAAAAGATTGAAATACTACCAGTTTCAGGCATGACTATAAAATCTTTACATTTTCAAGGTGCTTTGATAATATGCACAGGTAAAAGCTGTCAGAGAGCTCCCAGAAAAGCATTCAGTACAAACAAACAGGGACCAGCTCAGAATTCAGTTCAGAAGTTGAGACCGACCCAGAAAAGACAGGATCTGGAAGAGTAGGATCAAGTAATGATATCCCTTCTTATGTGGATAAGTTATGTTTTTTACGGCTAGTGAGGACACTAATTCTTAGACCATGACCAAATCGCAAAAGAAATCCAAGTGGAGGAGAAAAAGAAAAAATAGACGGCACAGAGTAAAAGCAAACACACAAGTCCAAATAGAGCAGGTATACAAAGAAATGAGTCCAATAAAGGCTCAAGCTATCACGAACTTGTCAAACATTTAACTGTCTGAAGAAGAAGAAAGATTTTTATCCCTGGGTCTTCCATATTGTGCCCCGGCAAAATGTAATGGTGGCAAAATAGGAATTCATGTATTCAAGTATATCAGGAAGCTGAAATTACATAAATATTACTTCAGCAAACGGTCAGACAATTGAGTTAATGAAGGCAACTTGTAGAGGGGTAATGCTAACCTCCTAGTTTCTGATTTGAAATTGATGATGGTACTGGACCAATTAGAAAAATAATTTTCGATTGTGCATGAAGCGCTATCAGAACAAAATCTGATTGATATCCAGGGAGTGAACGTACATGAAAGCATACCTACTCCCTTCAAACCATCCTCAATTTTTTCATCAATAATGCCAATGGACTCTATTGACATCAGAGCTTGCTGTGCATGATCTGAATCATTTACAAGTCACTGCCAATGAGACAAAGAAAAGACTGTTGATAATCATCAGGCCAAGTATTCCAATCTAATCGACAAATTAAAGTGTAGACAGGATGTGGCTATTCAACAGTCCGACAAAGGAGGAAATATTGTCCTGTGGTCTATGTCAATGTTTAAACAAAGGCAATGAGGCAGTCAATGACACAGACTGTTATTGTAAAATGTCACCATCTGATATTGTTGATGTTCGGGTTGCCTATGATGTTGAATTGTCACAATGGTGTGGTATGGGTTTAATCACACAGGAAGAATATCAGTTTTTGAAAAATGATTTCCCCACAATACCAATTTTGTATCTTATACCAAAGGTGTATAGGATTGCTAATGTTTCCCTAGGAAGGCCGATCATATCAGCCACTTGGGGTATATTTGAAAGTACCTCTAGGTACATAGATTTGTTCGTGCAAGATTATGTTCACAATTTGTCCTCATACATTCAGGATATTGGAGATTTTTTAAGGAGAATCTATGATGTAGCCTGGGAAGAGAATTATGTACTAATAACTAATGTGACATTTCTTTATACAAGCATTTCTCAACAAGATGTTCTAAGAGCTACAGAACATTTTCTTCGTGCTAGACCTGTGTCCTTCAACAAACAAATAAACAAATAAGGAAGTGTAGAGGTATTGGTGATAGAATCACCATCCTGAAATATGTATACAAACAATGGGATTCTATCAATGTGTTCAAAAATAATTTTGATATTTTTGCGAATTTAGTTAGTACAAAACAAATGGGGAGTGGGGGGCTAATCTTTGCCGATGGCAAAGGTAAGCACTACGTATTTTTAAAATACCCCTCACACACTAAGAATCCCTTAGTGTCATGCTTCATCATGGGGGTCTTCCCGTCTCTCTACGGGGCGGGGCATGCTGTGACCTACGAACTACGCGGGAGGACTAGTTTTTTTGAGAATAGGCTATGTGTGATGTGGTGATTGGTTGTGTAGGTGATTAGGAAGTGTAGGGACTTAAGTGTGTTGATTAGTAAAAACTTAAAAAATTTCCTGGCTAGTAGAAAAAAAGGATTTATTGGCTTCTCTTGCTGGAAATGTTAAAACAAGGGGGTGTGTAGTAGGGCTGTAATGCGCCTTACTTGGTCGACATGTTTCATAAGCAGTCCCCTACTGCTTACTCATCAGGACCTCTGTTAGTCCCTACTAAAATAACTCAGGTAACTCACTAAATGTGGTATGCCTTATTGTCCTAAAATAGGGCAGCAAAAAAAGGCTACTCTATTTTGTACTGGGGCTTGAGTAGGCCCTTACAAGGAAAAGATGACCCAATGTGGTCTCTAGAAGGAGAAAAAAAGGGAAAAAGCAGAAAAACACATATATAGTCAAATGCAATCTTGGCACACGATAGTCTGCAGGTGAGTTAAACATTTCTCTGACCTGTGGAAAAAAACGTGAAATATTTTTCTCAGTCTTTTTTTCTTTCTTTCATATCATACAGTGTTTAGCCATGGTGCAATACACAATGAGTGTTGGGTAATTGTTACTCATTGGTGTAAGATACATTGTATCCTATGATTCGCGGTCTACACACACACAAACTCACACTCAGCACACTCTCGCTCGGGTAGGAACATATAAATGCTAGATCGATCGGAATGGAAAATGGTACTACCGCCTTGGATGTTAGCATTGTTTTTACAGAGAAATGGCAAATATTCTGGGTAGGTATGTTATGTTCAGATGCTAGATACAGACCCAGGTATCGCAATATAGTTTTCACCACTCGCACTGTCCAAAGAACGTAGAAATATACATACATTGGTCAGAAATTAAGCGTGCCCCATGAGCCAGCATCAAGGGTTTTCCTTGCGATAACTGTTGAAAGAAAATTAAACCGGCACGTAGCCGTCAGACACACGAACGTCTTAACATAGCCATATTTTTAAGACTTCTGGCTGTAGTCGTACTCACTTCACCGCCGAGGATATTTTCCTCAATCCTGCCCGAGTGCTGCTCCGAGGGGCTCTCATAGACTTGCCGTGTTGTAAACAGGGTCCGCTGCATCATCTTTGACCCGGAAGTAGAGCCTGTGTTCTTGATACACTGGTGCGCTAACAAAAATGGCTGCCGAAAACGGCACTGGCACTCAATCCTAGACTCGTACGTGTTTTTTCCATTTCTCTTGTTATTTTAGACTTCAAATATTTGTGGGCAAGAAACAAAGGTAATACATAAAAAAAGAATATTTTAACAAACATGATGGCTGTTGCTATGGTATTACTGTGGGCTCTCCTGCTATTTATTGCGGACTTGCCGCGTGGTGAATCGGGTTCACAGAGTCATCTCTACTCTGGAGGTGATGACTAATACGCTAGCAAAGATCGAAGCAGAAAAACGGCACTGTCATTGGTTCTACGCTGGGTGGGAGTGTCATTGATTTCCCTTGATATTTCCTGCTTTAAATACTCGCGGGCACAAAAGAAAGAAAAGGGAGCACAACTCTCTGTGTAAGCATGATGCCCACTTATTTTGCATTACATCATGAACCTTGTGGTCACACCTTCCATTTACCGAGCTGACGGTGATTAGAAACCAAACCTAGTAATATGGACAGAATTGCCACAATAACATGCCATAATGACGATATGGTTTTCCTTTTATTTTTAATTTTATTTTTATAAAAATAACCTCCCTTTTCTTTCTTTTTTGCCCGCGAGTGGAGGGACGGGAAGACCCCCATGATGAAGCATGACACTAAGGGATTCTTAGTGTGTGAGGGGTATTTTAAAAACACATAGTGCTTACCTTTACTTCCTTCAAAAAACAGACACAAATGCAGTTATCAATGATACACTGGTGCCTACAGAACAACGTTTTCCTGTTTGACAAACTGGTTTGCCAACAAACTAGGGAAACAGCTGTGGGCACCTCCTTCACCCCCAGCTGTACAAATGTACATATGGTCTGGTGGGAGGAGAAGTTGATTGCACAACAATTTGCTGTAGAATGGATAGAGAATGTGGTCCTGTGGACCTATTACATCAACGATGTATTCTTTATCTTGAGGGGAACTCAGACATCTGCTAGGCTTTTTAGAGACAGGTTAAACAATAAAAATCTCAACTTACATTTCACTAGTTCCATCAGCAAACTTCTTAAATTTAACGTAGAAGACTATAAGATCCATGCAATACCATATAGAAACTAAAGCTTTCATCCCAACAAAATAATGAATAGTATCCCCTATACTGAAAATCAGTGTATGTGGTGCAATTGGAGTGATCAGCAACAGCTGGAGTTAGCACACGGTGGATTGGCAGACTGGTTCACAAACATGAGACTCTATTGTTAACTAACTACTAATATAAAACAAATTGCATGGGCATCTCACAGCATAAACACAAAAAATAGAATTGCATGTTAGACCCTTTTGGATTTTGAACTCATTCCTAGAATCAGAAATTGTAAAGAATGGTATCATGTTACTCCGAGTTAAAACAAGTCTTCTAATAACTGTCTAACATCAGAGGATTCCAGAATATTAAAGCAGTGGCTCTCTCCAACACACTTAAATAAACAAAATACAGTGTAACCAATAAGAAAGGAACTCAGCATTTTTATACATTAAATAATAAAATAAACAAACAGAATATAACACATTGCAATTGAAACATGGCACGAAGCCCGGCATATGGGTCCAAACCATTAGGTCGTGGATCTTTGTAGCCATGTTTCTGTCCATCAGATTGCGAGTCTCTCTGAAGGTAATGCTGGGGTGGTATGTACTTACTGATGTTGTCCGCAGTGTCAAACACATGCTAATGTTTGCTGAGAGTGCTTCTTAAGCTATCAGCCTGTTTACTGTAGGTGGTAATAAACCAAATCTGTTCATCTTCATCAGATGCCCTATGCTTACCCACTAAGGGATCTTGTCTGTTGGCCCCCTCCACCTTCCTCACTGCTGTAGTCAGAGCTTTATTGTCTTAAACCCTCTGGTGGAACCTCTGTAGCATCACTCTTTTCTCTTCCTCAAAGGTACTACCACTGCTGCAATTCATTCTTCCTCTAATGAGCTGGCCATAAGGGATACTGTGCCAGGCATTTGGGGTGGCAACTGGTGGCATGTAATACACTGTTGCCAGCATTTTGTGACATTATTGCAGCATTCTTATGATGGCTAACATTTACTTTTGTATCCCCACTTATTTGCCTTACAGTTTTTGATCACTCTTGATTCATTGCGCCATCTACATTTTTGCAGTTAATTTATTAGCCCACTTGGGTCTTATGTCGTAGCATTTGCTTTATGGGTGTATATTTTCATTGCCCACTTGGGCTGGAATTAGGGATCACTAGGTGCGTTATATTCAATTGTTATCACTGTATACATTATTTTATTATCTCCTCCATAGGTCCAAATTTGAGCCCATAGCAAAGGGTTGGTGCTAATACACATCCCTGCCTCACCCCAAGCATGGTCTTTATCTGATCTGTAAACCCCCCTTTATGCCCCCACCTTACCTGTGCAAAGGTGTCTGAACGCAGCCGCATTGAGATATCGAGAGTAGGAATCCCCTATCCCCTAGCATATTCCACAGCATATCACAACAGACTAAGGGCCTGATTATAAGTTTGGCGGTCCATCCAACTGCCAAACCTGTGGTGGTAGTCCTTATTCAGTCAGTCAAAAAGCTTTATTGTTGGTTGAAAACCATAAAAGCAGAACACATTGGTAAATTTACAGTTTGGCCAACACTAAAAACATTAAAAAAATTATATACAATATATAAGTAAAAGAATATATAAGCATGAAAAATTAAAACAGGTGGTTAAATACAGACATAATATGGGTAATTGTGTGTAACAGATCCCAAGTAAATTCAAGGGGGTGTAAAATCAATTAGGGCAAGATGCGATTTAATTTTGGCTCCTCTAGTACACCACATCGAAAACAGGTATCTAGAGGTCGCGAACACAACCAAAGCAGAAGAATCATATTTTAGCAATCTAAACACCTCTCTATAGTCCCTAAAACCCTTAGACTTACATAACCGCAAGATCCATTTTGCTCTAGCCTGGGAGTACAGGGGGCAGAAGAGCAGAACGTGCAGATCTGTCTCTTCGGCCTGTTCGCACCCCGGGCATAGGCTTAATGCGTGTTGAGCCATAGACAACTTATTTGTTACAGCCCTCACATGAAGACAACCATGCCTAAATTGGACGTATAGTTTCTTCGCCAAAGGGGGCTGAATGTTATCCAATAATTTCTCAAAAAAGGTACACATCCTTTATTTCTAAAAAACTTCTTGTGAGCCTACCAAGGGATGGTTTCACTACCAACTGGTCCAAATGGAATTGGTTAAGCACTTTAGCCAGTAATTTCCTATGTATCGAAAGGGAGGAATATTCCGGAGTAAGCCACAAGTCCCCCGTTCCCCAGGTCTTGGCAAAGCTGTTTTACGTGCTTAAACCAAGGGATTTTTCCCACACCTCTCAGCGTCAGAAGGTAAGTTAATTCCTCCCGGTAGCTAGAGAGCTCGGGTGTTGCCCAAAGCCTCCTCCAATAAAATAGAGTTCGATTAGGGATGACTTCATGTAGCGGGACCAACCCCAGGTCAAGCCAAAGTGGAATCAGGGGAGTGCTCTGTGTGAGTCTCATTAGACGCCTAATAAAACTATTCTCCGTAATGGAGAGCTTCGTGGCATTAGCATGACCCCAGAGTTCAACCACATAGAGCGCACCCCCTCTCGCCTGTGCTTTGTAAATTTCTAACGGTGGTCCCAGAATTTTAGACGAGCACTCATTATGGACCCTGAGGATACCTCCAATAGATTGGGACAACTTCATGCTAGCCTTAGCTATATGAGTCCCCCATTCCATCTTATCATTCAGAGTTACCCCTAAGTATTCGAAGGTGGAAACTCTTTCAAGTGCATCCATATGAGGGAGGGGACAGTTGGGTGATTTGGAATTAAAAACCATAATTTTTTTTTGGAGAGGTTAATCTCCAAATTTCTGAGTCGACAGAAGGAGCAAAAAGCCTCCAATGTCCGCTGGATACCCGAGGAAGATTTTGATAATAAAAGGGTATCATCAGCGAACATTAGGGCTGGGATTTTTCGGGACGCCAGGCTGGGGGAGTCTAAATCCTTTGTGCCCAAAAGATGTTTAATCAGGCCATTTAAAAAGAGGGAAAAGAGCGTGGGGGCTAAGACGCACCCCTGCCTCAAGCCCTTTTCCACCGGAAAAGCGGCCGAGAGCTCTCCTACCCTCCCAAACCTTACTCTTGCAAACGTGTCTTGGTGTAACCATCTGAAGAGATGGCATAAGTAAGCTGGGGCACCCATTTTCAGTAGAACCGCCCATAGCTTCTCCCTCTGGACCAGGTCAAATGCAGATCTAAGATCTACAAAGATCAAATACAGAGTACCCGCTCCCATAGTAACCGTCTTCCAATAGACCATCTGGAGTCTAAAAAGTTGGTCTATGGTGGAAACTTTAGCACGGAAGCCCGCTTGAAGAGGAGTCAGGATAAGATGTTCGTCCATCCAGAACTGCAACCTTGATAGTAAAATGCGGGCCAAAAGTTTCTGTAAGATGTCGATAAGACTAATGGGGCGGTAATTTGCCGGGTCCAGAGGGGAAGCCTTTTTGTGGATGGGGATAATCTCAGCCCCCAACCAAGTTTTGGGGATATCCATACCGCAAATGATGGCGTTGAAGTAGAGACAGAGATATGGGACCCAAACCTTTTGCTCAGCCAGAAACAGGTCACCTGGCATATGATCCAATCCCGGGGCCTTACCTGCCGCTAGACCTTTTAGGGCCTCCTGGGTTTCCTGGAGGGTGACTGGGTAGTAGTCAGGGTCTAGGGAAACATGTGAGTGAGATGCAGTTATAGCTGGTTCAGTTGGGAGCAAGTTATTTGGATGCGCGAAAAGGGGCTTAAAGTGCGCAATCCATACCTCTTCGTGCAAGTTAGGTATTAGTGCACATGTCCCCTCTGGCGAGCCAGATCTCACCAAATTCCAGAACGCCCTGTAATCGCGTGTGTCAAGGGCCTCTTTTATACTTTCCCATCTACAGGTCTCCCACTCCGACTTAGACTCCTTAATGATGTCTTTGTAAGAGTGTCTAGCCGCTCTTATGCTCTCTACTGAGCCTGTTTTGACCTCTCTAACCAAGGCACGTTTTGCCTCCCTACATTGTTTATTGAACCAGTGCTCCTGTGCTTTTGGTCGAGCCCTCCCGTTTACTGGAGTAAAGAAATAATCTGCTATGGAGGTGACTAAATTAGTGTGTATAAGCTCCAACGCCCCAAAGTTCATGGGATCATCGGTAGCCGGGAGCTTAAAGGCCTCTTCACTTGTTGGTAAAGCTCCACTACTTTGTCTGGAGCCATCATAAACTTGGCCCACATGATTCGTCTGCCTCCTGCCCCCAGAACAAGATTAGGATTAGGATGATTCTGGAGGTGGGACTGCCAAAGGACCATTGCAACCGCCAGGAATCATAGATCCTGCAGTGGTGGCACTGCAGTTAGTATGCTGGCAGTGCCGCTGTGGCACCGCTGAGCACATCAGCAGTTTCCTCACTGCCACAGTTTTTATGGCAATTGTAGGAAGGTGGATATCTGACTATGGTTACCCCCAAACTTTTTGCCTGGTGTTTAGCTGGTTTTTGACTTTAGTTGGCCTGTGATCCTGCTATTTAGGGCCCCAGGCTAATTGCTCTCTCCTTAAAATGGACTCCATGTACCTTAGGTACATACACAATTGGAATTGGTTCACCTTATTGGCCCCTGTAACAGTGTACCCAGGTACCCAGGGCATAGGTGCTTCCAAGGCCTACCAGGGGCTGCAGCACGTATTGTGCCACCCCTGGCCTGGCCTCCATATTTGACACAACTGGCTGATCACTCAGCTGGGTTAAGTCGGTGTAACCACCCCTTACTTAGGTGTAGTATGCCTATACCTAACCTAAAATGGACACATATGTTCCTATCAGCCACTCCTATGGAAGGCCTCATCAATCCTGGAGGCAGAGTGCTTGGAAATATGTGAGATGGTGCTCTGGCATGAGCTGAGCCTGTCTGCAGCTTTCGGAACCATGTCCTTTAGCTGTTTCATGATAATGCCATACCATATACTCTTAAGTGCATTATAATCCTCGCGGTTAAATGCTATCTTTGGTTTGGCTTTATCAAAACATGTCGAGTAAGGTGTCATACGAATTGGAATACTACCCCCTCGCCAGTTATGGCGACGGGGGTAGCATTCCACCCTTCTAGAGGGACACGACATGTACCTAACCTGAACCCCGGTTAAAGTTAAACAGAGCCTCAGCATCACAAAATGGATGCTGCCACCACAGACACAAGTCTGACCTCCTGCTGCTGGGAGTCCTTCCAGCGAGGGCAGCTTGGACAAAGGGTTTCCTGCCTTGGGAGGTGCTAGCACCACCCCAGACAGGATTTTGTGTATTGGGTAGGACAGGGCTGAATAGAATCAGACATGCCTGGGGCACTCAAGGTGTCCCAGTGCATTTTCCAGCCCCAGTCTTAGCGCGAAGCTGGACAAAGGAAACCCCTTCCTGGTCCCACCCAGAGGAGGGACCTAGTAGGTGATTCGGCCCCTAGAATTCGAATAAGAGTAGGAGCTGTGTCCTGAGACTTCGGATCATCCTGAACTCGACTTGAAATACAGAAGAAAACTGGACTTCGACATTCTGCTGCACAGAAGACTGAAGAGAATCTCCCTTGTGGCCAAGGAGTGACCACCCTTTGAATACAGGCACCAACCAGCAACTCGACGTCTGCTTTGCCGCCGCCTCCCGCCGGAGCCCGAGCCCAGAGCCTGACAAGACCCAGACTCCCAGACATATCACAGCCCGATCCACAGACCCTGCAAAGAAGGGACCCGTGGAGGCACCGAGAGACGTGGGACCGGACCTCTTGAAAGACCCCCGAGAAGCTGACGGCGCAGCACCCGAGGCACCCTCGATGCTGTGCTTTGGGGTTTGAGAAGCCTCAACCTCGAGCAGCCCTTGCACTGAAGATCAGCCCCCCAGCATCTCCACGATCTGCGTGGGGCCCTTTTGCACTGTGCCACTCGATGCGCCATCCCGGCCACTTGCCACGTGGCTAGCGGCCATCTTGGCGACAAAAACTACAACTTACACCACTGGTCTGGTTGCCCCAGACTGGCCCTTGCTCTCCTGAAAAGGAGCACCCGCTCTGACCTTGCTGGTCCGAGTGAGAAGCTTGAATCGATTTCTACGTGGCTTGCTTTAGCCAAGGCCTGTTTGCTCCAATCAAGTTGTCGACACCGCCATCAGCGAGAACCTTTGTGGGACAGTTTGTGATCGACTCCTGGACATCCTTGACTTCTTCGTGTCCACGTGGCTGCAGAGACAATCTTCACCTCATCGCCTGTTTGCACCCGGCATTGCCTGGTTCCTTCATGGTTTCACGGTAGTCACTGGCTAGTGGCTTTGAACATTGTCCCCTCTGCTTTCAGGTCTTCACCTCTTCAGATCCACCCTTGGATCCACCGGAACTCTTCACGACGACCCGCCTGCAGCATCTTCAGCTCCAAGCACCATCGACCTGTGTGACGAAACCTGACACAACTTCGCACCAGTGCACCCGCTTCCTGTGGGTGAGGTAACTCAGCAACACCGGTGTTCCCACACTGCTGTACACCTCTAGTGCCTGTGTCTAAAGTTTTATCTTTGTAGGTCCAGCGGAAGGTTCCTTAAACACTAACTTTGTAACTTTTACGCACCATTGACATTGCATTGGTGCATGCGTGCGCTTTCCGCACTGCACCCGAGTCTTGCGGGCCGTTCCCGACTTCATCACTGCTAGTCTCGAACAGCTCCAGCGATTCCCCAGGCCCTAGGCCTCTTCACTTTCCCCATAGTGGTTCTTATACCACTATTTTAGTATATGGTTTAGGTGGCCCCTAGGGCTCATCCATATTCGTGCAACTTTTGTGTATTTAAACTGTGTTTTGTTTTAACACTATTGCTTCTGTGCTCATAAAGAGTATAGGGGATAATTGTAGAAATAAATCTATATATATTTTCAATATATATCTGTGTGGTGTCCTTTCATTTGGTATTCAAGGGGATTGTGTATGGTAAAACAGCTTGCTTCACATGCCTTTACAGAGTTTAGCCTAAGACTGCTTAGTCCATGCTACCCCTAGGATAGCTTGTCTATAAGGTTGACTTTACAACCTCCACCATAAGGGTTGCTTGGCATGGTGCAAGGTGATCACTAGAACTAGTGAGCATCATATACCAGGCCAACTTCTCACAGCAATAAGGCTGCATTTAAAACTGTGGCTGTGAGGAAACAAAGGCCTGCGGCCCATGGGATGCCTGCAGGGGGGCACATTTTGGGCCACCTGTGTGCATTTAGACCCTCCCCTACACGGCACAGCCTTTGCAGACCACGCTGTGAAGGAACAGGCTTTGGCGTTCCCATTGCGGTGCCATTTTAATAGGCACTGCCATGGGAACACCAAAGGACGGCCCACCAGACCACAAGATAACCTTAATCTGGCAGGTGGGCAGGTGGCAGTTGAGTTTGGCAGGCCAAGACCGCCAAACTCGGATCTGGCCCTAAATCAGAAGCAGTTATAGAATCCACATAAATTATATACATGTTTCCTCTGAAAGATCACCATTACTCCAATAGCTACATAAAAATCTTAGAACCTGTTCTATTTCTGGAGAATGGATAGGGCACCTGTTTCTTCGATCCACACTTCAAGACAGAAAATAATCTGTCTTGCAAATATTTTCTGGGAAGCATCCATGAGGCTAATCAGCCTGTAATTGAAAGGAGTGTTTTTTTGGACCCTTTTTTATAATGGGCACTATTTTGGCCTTCTTCCACAAAGGTGGTATCTCTGCACTCCACAGGATTGTCTTGCTGAGTTTATTCAAATACTCGGCCCATTTCTTTTTTTTTTTGTCCTCATCTCACCAATAAGCTTTTGCGGGTCTTACGAAGCCGATGTTTCGATCTGTGGGTCCTCCGGCTTACCGCACTTGCTTAGATCACCTGACCGTTCCCATTAGTTGGGGAACTTGGTGTAATCATAGGACCAAATATATTAATCTCAGGTTGTGTCCCCATATCATAGGGGGCAGCAGGATGTTTGTCAAACAGTCCCCTTCTCCTTCATGGTCTAGGTGGGCCATAGCCAGTGTGGCTTTAAGCCAGTCCTCCCTCGTTGGAGGAAGGGGGATCTTTCCACTTTTTACAGACCTCTCTCCGGGTAAGTAGCACTAAGTATACCAATAACCCCCGGTGAATCTGCGATGCATTCTGACAGAACGAACCATCATCCCCAGAAAACACTAGTGACAAATTAACTTCAATATTTAAAAAATCACAGAGAATGTCACCGACCCTCTTCCAGAAGATTTTTAATTCGGGACACTCAAAAAAGATGTGAAGTTTGTTGGCAATGGGCGTCATACATCTAGGGCATTTTGGAGTTGGTGATGGAGCAAACTTGGCTATCTTGGCTGGGGTGTAATAAAGTCTATTGATGACAAAAAAGTGATTCTTTTTTTAGACTTGCAGGTTTGATGTATTTATATAGTAAATGCAGAGAAGGATTGAACAAGGCGTCTATGGAGGGCTCAAGAGAGGTTTGATTCCAGACCGAAGATAGGGGTGGGATTTCCAGATCTTCATGTTCTAATAGCTTGTTATACCACACTGATATCTCTTTCTTTATTGGGTGTGCTGATTGAAACAAACGCTTGATTTCCCAATTCCCTCTTACATTCCCCTTTTCTGCATCAAACCAAAATACCAGTTGTATATACTTAAATCTGGAAAACCCTGTGCCTGTCCTACCCCTCAGTAGTTCCCAAGGATGGATCCCCTCTGTATCTAACGAATCAGATCAGATATTTATGCCTGCTCTCTTGATGCGAACCGCCAAGCTGTCTCTAAGACATAGAGGTGTTCCAGGAGAATCCCAAATAGATGCTAAGTCTGAATAATATCCGATTCCCCATCTAATTCTAAATTTGTACCATATTTCCAAAGCTGAGTCAGCTTGGGGAAGCCTGTTGGGAGAAATGGCTACAATGGAGAGAGGAGGAGGAGGCGGAGAGGCTTTTCCATATAAGTTTGGGGCCCCAAAATACTTTAAGCAAGTACGCTTGAAGGTTCTCAGAGCAGCTTTGGAAATACTCTGCCCATTTCTCACTCTGCAGTACAATATAAGATGGTCCCAGTAAACAGTATTTTGCCACAGAACGCAAAAAACATATATTCAACAAAATGTAGAAAAACACTGCATAAATTGAATGATTGAACAGTGTTATTTAATCGTACAGTCATATTCTCAAATGCATACATTACAAAGTCAAATTCATACACAAAGTACCCAGAGAGAAAAGGAAAAGGAAGGGATTGTAAGGAAGGTAGGTGGTTTTGTGAGGATGTAGTGATGTGAAGAGATAAAGGAATTGTGCAACCAATTGATCCTAGTCTAGCAACAAAAGTTCATGGCTTGATATTCCGCCATTAATGCACAGTTGCTTGCATGTCTTAGCAATGCACATGTGCCATTCGCTACTAATATCCAAAACATCCTAGAATCCTAGGACTTGGCTGTATCATAAATGAGGTCTCATAAAAGGAGATCCCACTGCCTCTTTGCCTTTGGCTTCACCTGTTTATACTCTAACCATCTGGCCTTAATTAATTCACAGTTGTCACTTCTTAACAATGCCAATAGATCCCTTTTAACTGCTCTACAATTCTTGTCAAACCAGGAATCATTAGAAATTGGCTTGGAGCGAGCTCTTGTACTTAGATTCTGGAAATTATTAAAAATTAAGGAATACACATCCTTATGTGATAAAAAGGATACCTTGGTTTCTATTAGCAGAATTAGAGGGATTATCTATATCCTCCAAGGCAGTCAAAAGGGCTTTGTCAATACTGTCTAGGATCTCAGGCTAAATAGCAACTAGGGTCCACTTTTAGGTGTGTCTGTTATTTGCAGGACCAATATCTCTGGTAAGGGATGTAGAGAAGGATTGGTGGTAGGACAGAATACACAATCACACCTACATTAATCATACAGTGGATAGCGTTATGATCGATATCTATCCTTGGAATTATCTTCATTTCTTAGACAGCACTCCAAAGGGGCAAGGATACAAGAATATACTCTATCCTGCTGGTATATCCCAATCTATTGTATGCATAGAACGCTTAGGGATCTGATTTAGTGCAGCCATTTTACGCCAGCAAACTGTAAATAATAATTATTTTAAAATATGTGTTATTTTTTTAATTTAAAAATGATAATCTTTATGTGGGCATGCCTTGCAGGGATACTTGCATAGTGCCTTTTTGTTGTGCCCTGGAAGTTTTCCTCTGCTCAGGCCCATGGTCATGCCAGTCCAATGCTTGAAGTCATTCTATACCTAATAACTCTGCATATCTAGCCCAATATCCATAGTTGTAAAGATGTCTTTGAAAAAGGGAGATTCTCCCCTCCTCTGACCAAGATGGACCTACAAATCTTTCTTAGTGTCCTCCATGATACAATATGCAATATGGTCTGCAAGCAAACACATGCGCTAAAGTCGTACATGGCAGCAGCCCTCTCAGTCATGACAGAGGATCTTTAGGCACTGGGCACACTAGTATCCACTCGTCATTTTTTTTTAAACCAAGTTTTATTAGCATTTTTCCATGATATACCACACAAACACCACTATGCTTCAAACACGTGAGATAACACCCCCCGCCTTGTAGCATTCGCCTTTGTAACATGAACAGGAAGATTGTAGTGCCTCAGAAAATGACATAATTAACACCTTTCTCGTGTTACCCAGCACCCGAACAATCCGTAGAAAAAGCGTTTCTGCGATGTCAAATACATTCATATCAGTGTCCGGTCAATCACGACTACCTAGCCGGGCATGTAGTACTCGTCACATAGTGTCACAGATTTCAATAATAAAACCTAACAGTCCCAACTAAAATTACCCTCCCCTCCCTACAGTCCTTTATTCACAGTCAAATAACATCTTTTAGGGTGATCATCCACACAAAGCCCAGCTGACAATTTCACATTTTGAAACCAACATCAATATATAAGGTACTCCTCGCAGTATTCAACCTCAGCCAGTGGGATATTACCACGTGGATATTAGATATTAGTAACGTGTGCAATTCGGGTTCTTGGGATCGGCAGGCATTATTGCGAGTTGCTACGAGATTCCACAATTTCCACCTCCTGCATTTTGAGGGATTCTAACATTTTATCCCATTCCAGTGCTATTGGGGGTTTTCGTAACCCTCTGGCCTCCTCTCGACCTAGGGCCGCACTTTTTGCACTACCCCACCTGATCACCTCCTTATGCCACGTATGTATGGGGGGTGGTTTCTTGGACTTCCACTGCATAGTGATGGCTCGTATTGCTAGGACTAATGACAAGTTTGCAAATCTGTATTGTACCTTATGTTTCGAGGGGGACTTATGGACGCCCAGGATACATTCCTCCATAGTGTTGTCTAATTCCTTCTGTATGGATGCAGAAATGAGTCGTCTGACCGAGTCCCAGTATCTCTCTTCAGTGAGGGCAGGACCACAGCATTTGTGCCAGCTCCGTGCCACCTTCGTGGCATCTAGGGCAATGGTGTTGTGTTTGCGGAAACATTTTGTCCAATCTATGAGGGGTAAGGTAGGCCCTGTGAAGCACCATGGTTTGGATACATTTAAACTTGGCATTTCTGGTAAGCTTTCGAGGGTGTTCTATAATTTCCCCCCACTCCTTGTCTTCTATGGCCTGCCCGATGTCTACCGACCATGCATCCTGTAACTGGGTGAGAGCTATTCCCGCATGTGCACGGATCCCCACGTACAGCCATTTCACCAAGTGTCTGCCTTGTCCCATGTAATATAACATTTTGAATAATTTGTGTGTGTCCGGTTTCTGTTGGTGCGGGCCCAATGTATTTTTACATATTGCGACACAGCTGCATGTAGAATATAGAGATGATCCGGCACTCCCGTGCTCCTGACAAAGTTATCATAATCTAACAATTGCCCCTCATGGAACAGGTCAGATATCGTGCTAACTCCTGCTTTCGTCCAGGGGGCAATAGTACACTGCGTTATGCGCCCCGCCGTCAATGGTATGCCCACCAGGGGGATGTTACCTGCATAGGCAGGGGACATGTGCTGCCTTCCAGTGCTGCAGCGCTGTACGCAACAATGTAGGGAGCACTTGTGGGATTTTACAGCGCGGTAGCAGTAGTGTGTATAAGGCTCCTGACGCCAGGTCGCGCTGGGTATACCCTATTTCATGAAGATTACGTCCGGCCGTCCAGAAGGATAGCTACTGCAACTGACAAGCGTAATAGTAGGCTCTAAGGTCTGGGACCCCGAGTCCCCCTTTGTCTGTACTAAGTTGAAGCTTTTTGAGACTAATCCTCCGCCTGCCAGACCCCCAGATGAGATCAACTTGTATGCTATTTAAAAGTTTAAAAGTACGCTGTTGGAGCAGTACTGGCAAATTCGTTAATTAGTAAACTAGCCTCGGGAAGACTACCATTTTTGTAATAGCCACCCTACCTATGACCAACAGCGGCAACGCAATCCAAAAGGCAATACTAGCTCGAAGGGCTCGAATTGCCCTGTGTATGTTGCCATCCAGCAGATCGGTGGGAGTCCGGTAAACATGTATGCCCAAGTATTTAAATGTATGTGACGCAACTTGTATCTCCATTTGCCCGAAAGGAACAGTCATCAGTAGTGACTGTTCCCGGAAGAAAAAAGCGTGAGATTTTGTCGGATTAACAGCAAGACCTGATATACTTTCAAAAACAGTAAATATCTCTGCCAGAGGTGTTAAATCAGACCTAAGGTCTTTGACATAGAGGATAATGCCACCGCGTATGCCGAGACAAGGTGTATGGTGGGCCAGATCGGAATACCCATATCTTGTGCATCCGTTATCAATTTAATAGCCAGGGGCTCCAATGCCAATATAAATAGGAGTGGCGATAGTGAGCACCCCTGCCTCGTCCCTCGGAATATCGGATATGCAGCCGAGATATGGCCTCCAGTACGGACACGAGTTGTGGGTGCTTGGTATAACAGACGGAGCCACTTAAGATAATCCTCCGGCAGCCCAAATTCACCCAGTGCCTTAAACAAGTATTCCCAGGTTAGTGTGTCAAATGCTTGGTGGAGGTCAAGCGACATGCAGCCAGCGTGTGGGTAGGGTGGTGGGGCAGCCGACAACAGGTAATGCAATCTCCTGGTGTTCAAACACGTGCTACGGGCTGGCAAAAAACCTGTTTGATCTATGTGTATTAGTTTATGCAGGAGGTGTAGGAGCCTATTTGCCAGAATCTTACTAAGGATTTTATATTCCGTTGTCAATAGCGACAATGGACGGTAGCCTGCCATGTCGGTGGGGTCCCTAGCCGGCTTCGGGAGTGTGACCGTCAATACTTGTGCTTTAGTGATTGGCAACTCTCCTTTCTCCAGTGCCGTGTTGTACAGGAGTACCAAGTGGGGAAGGAAGGAATCCCCGAAAGTGTCGTAAAACTCTGCTGGCAACCTGTCCAGGCCAGGGGTTTTATTGTGGGTAGCCTTTGATCGCCAGTTTTATCTCCACTTTTGTAATTGGGCCTGAAAGTTCCTTTAAGGCAGCTGGCGGAGGATGTGGGCACGCCAGGGTGTGTAAGAAGTCATCAAATTGTGTGCCCATACTAACTGTAGGCTTGCTATAAAGCATGGCATAGTAATGGTAGAAGGCTGTGTTGATGTCATTTTGTGTATGAGCTATTCCACTCTCCAAAGTTGTGACCTCCCTAATCACCGTGGCCGGGGGGTCACCCTTCAATATTTTTGCCAACAGTGCCTCTGATTTGTCCACTTCTGCATGTGTTCTCTGTGTATATTGTTGGTAATCTATAGTTCGCAGGGACTCTAACAATTCTGCATGTTGTATGCAGACTTCTTGAAGTAGCCCCTGCTTCCCCCTATCTTGCGCTGCCTCCTGTTCAAGGTGATCCATCTTGCGTTCCATGTCAATAAGGGATTTATTAACCTCCTGCCTAGCCCCTACAGTCGTGCTGATTGCCCTTCCGCGTATTACCGCCTTAAAGGTGTCCCATTCGATTAAACCACTAGAAGCTGTATTGCTATTTTCAGTAAAGTAATGGGAGATGGTGTCGGCCATAGCAGCACGGAACACTGTGTCCCCTAACAATTGTGGCCATAGTCTCCATGTTGGCACGGAGTAGGTACTCTGCCCCATGTGATCGTGAGCTCCAGGGGATTGTGATCCGAAAAGGTTTTTGCAAGGTATGTAGTGTGTGTTACCTGCATTGTGATGTTGTTAGAGCAGTAAATTCTATCTATTCTATTATGCAACATGTGAACCGGGTAGTAAAAGGAGTATTCTCTGTGCATCGGATGTCGCATCCTCCACACATCACATAGTGCCCAACCAGTAGCCCAGCCACAAAGTGCCTTCGCCTGCTTAATTACTCCCACACCGTTCAGGGGGGATGGGACCTATCCAAGGAAATGTCCTTGAACGTGTTGCAGTCCCCTCCTATAATCCAGGGGTGTGCTTCCCAACCTGCCAGTGCTAGGTTCAGGGTGGTAAAGAAACTTTCTTGGTCAGTATTTGGTGCATACATGCTTCCCAGCACTACCATTTGGGCTTCAAGGGAACCACATACAAATATGTAGCGCCCTTGCTTGTCTATTTGGTGTTCCAGTGGCGTGAAGGGCACCCCGTGCTGAATCCAAATAGTGACTTCCCGTGCATACCCCAAGTAGCTGTAGCTGAAAACCTGCCCCCTTCATTTCTTCCGGAGCTTTACCGCCTCCCGATTCAGCATGTGGGATTCTTGCAAATATACTATTTGCGCCTTTTTCCTTAGTAATTGGGCGTGTATCCTATGGCGTTTCTGTATGGAGCCCAGTCCCCTTACGTTCCGCGTTACAATGTTAAACTGACTAAGTGTGTGCATTGGTAGGTTTTATTGGTCCTGTAGTCAGACCAAAACGCATGTGTGACAGTGACCGTACCCCTCCCCAAAACCCCCAATACTTGGTCCGGTCATAGAACTCTACCGGACCACAAAACAAAGAGCAGTAAGCAAAACTACACCCTGAACGACAACAGCATTCGCAGATTGGGGGACATCGCCAACGCCGCCCACAGAGAATGGGTCACGCTCCATTAGGAATGCCAGAAACCGGTCCTCAGAAGCTTGTTTCCGGTCCAGGGAAGGCATGGCTTGGCAGTTCGGGCTGGACTGTTCCCATGAGGCACAGGATCAGACTGATTTGCATATAGCCATGTCTGAACTCGGGTGGCAGAGTGGGCTAAAGAACGGTGATGGATCAAACCCAGATCTTTTGACTGGGTGTGGGTGTTTGATTGGTTCAGATGCACAGTCCATCACCACCCCCTTTTGTACCACTTTTGGCCGCCATAAGTGTGGCAGGGTATGCTCAGACGTGAGTCCCTTGCTCACTTTACCACTGGATTCAAGCAAGCCGGACTGAAGACGCTGGAATGCCAGAAACCTGTCCTCGGAAGCTTGTTTCCAGTCCAGGGAAGGCATGGCTTGGCAGTTCGTGCTGTACTGTTCCCATGAGGCACAGGGTCAGACTGATTTGCATATAGCCATGTCTGAACTGGGGTGGCAGAGTGGGCTAAAGAACGGAGATGGATCAAACCAAGATCTTTTGACTGGGTGTTAGTGTTTGATCGGTTCAGATGCTCCGTTCATCACCACCCCCTTTTGTACTGCTTTTGGCCGCCATAAGTGTGGCAGGGTATGCTCAGACGTGAGTCCCTTGCTCACTTTGCCACTGGATTCAAGCAAGCCGGGCTGAAGAAGGCTGGAATGCCAGAAACCGGTCCTCGGAAGCTTGTTTCCGGTCCAGGGAAGGCATGGCTTGGCAGTTCGTGCTGTACTGTTCCCATGAGGCACAGGGTCAGACTGATTTGCATATAGCCATGTCTGAACTGAGGTGGCAGAGTGGGCTAAAGAACGGTGATGGATCAAACCCAGATCTTTTGACTGGGTGTGAGTGTTTGATTGGTTCAGATGCTCCGTCCATCACCACCCCCTTTTGTAACGCTCCATTAGGACATCAAGTTCCGAACCTCATGGAACCCAGGCTCAAGACATTATATAAACATTCCATAATGCTGCACCATAAATGTAGTTTACCACAAAACCAAAAGGATATCACATCAGCGCTCAGGTCCAGTTCGTAAGTGATGGCACTATTCTGTTGTCAGCCAAACAGTCCATCTGGCGTTTGAGGGGTTACGGAGGGAAACAAAGCCACGCTACCCTCGGAGTCTGATTTGTTCAAATCTTCCTCGGAAGAGGCTGAGTCTTCTACAAGCGCAGGCTGTCAAAAAGTAGCGGCCGCCAGTAGTGCCTTCTAATTGCCCTGTTGTTGTTGCTGCGGATTTGGATTAAGCTGTCGGGAGTCTCCACGTAGACGTCTACTTCGGCGGACGCCAGGCTGGTCCGCACGATTGGAGCTGTGTTGAGTGCTTTAGGAGGCGTTATCACCGGTCTCTGTAGGGTCCATTACTTCCAGCCACTCTTCTGCATCTTCTGGACTTTCAAAGAAATTAGTCTTGCGGTCATAGATGACCTTCAAACGGGCTGGGAAGAGAAGGGCATATTTGAGGTTTAGGTCTCTCAATTTCCTCTTGACGGCCATGAAAGAGGAGCGCTGTCGCTGTACCAGAAGTGTGTAGTCCAGGTACAGTGAGATCCGTGCATTCTCAAAGTGTATCTGGCCCAGCTCCTGTGCTTTTTGCAGTAGTGTGTCCCTGTCCCTATAATTTAACAGCCGGACAATGAGGGGACACGGTGGGGCGCCCGGTTTGGGCCGACCGGTGGGTATTCTGTGTGCACGCTCCATACAGTATTGGGTGGAGAGACCCTCCAGGGTAACGTGATCACAGAACCACTGTTCCATATACGTAGCCGGGTCTTGTCCCTCTCAGCGCTCCGGTAGGCCAATGACGCGGAAATTGTTCCGCCTTGTTCTTCCCTCCGCGTCTTCCTCCCGGTTCAGCAGGGTGTTAACTTGCTTCTGTAGTTGCTGCACGTGGGTCGTGGTTTGAGCCTGCTGTGGGGAGAGATTCGCCAGCACCATGGTATTGTCTTTCACCTTGTCCGACAGTTTAGGGAGGTCCGATTTGAGTAGCAAGAGACCCATCATGAGAGCCCCGATTTGTTGTTCAATGGCTCTACTCGAGTCCTTGACCTCCTGCAGAATAAGGTCTAGTTTGTCCACAGGCCCTGTCTCAGCTGTGGGCGGGATGCAGCTGGGCATCTGCGTTACTCCACTAAGGTCCACATTTGCCATTGCGGGGTCCACGCTGGGCCCAGCGTCCTGCTGCTTCTTTCTATTGTGGCCCATCACCGTCAAGCAGATCGTGGGAGGCCACCAGTGCATCCCCTCCTCGTGTAGTTGGAGCAGGCGGCGAATCGGGAGTGTTACAGCTCAACAAATTTGGTGGCACTTCATATACAGGTCACAGCTAGTGCCCGGGACAGCCTCGGTCTCGGCGTTCCCCAGAACAGGACTCCGCGGGAACCCCAGCACATTCCGGCAGCGTAGCACGTGCAGCAGCAGTGGGTGACTGTTAGACCTGTCAGCCCTAGGGTTGTCTTTCCCGATTTTTTTTCGCCCTTGCCTCATTTTTTCCACCGTCTTTTTTGTTGGCCTTAGGTCTCCGGGCATCTTCCCATTGCTAATCAATGCAAAGGTGCAGGTGCTCTCTACTTCAAACATGGCTGCCACTGACCCCTGCTACTGCAGTGTGGTCTTTTCAGGCGCACTCTAGTTGCCAGGAGCTGGCTGGAACCCCTAAACATTGTAACCATACCAGTCTTCCATTGCCTGCCCACAGTTAGAGTAGGGAAGCTACTGGCACCTTCTAGAATAAGGGCAGAGCCTATTTTTGCCGCCTCAGAGAGTGGTCACCTGACCTGGGCATATATAAAGAAGGGAGGGAAACTTTTTAGTCAGTTGGGGCATCACTGACCTGGGGGACCCTACGCAGGAGACTTAGGCGGTAGGGCCTAGTCAGGGGCCTATGCAATTGGGAGTGACAGGGCTTAGGTGCTGCCTTCCAAGTAGAGTAAAGAACCCTGAACTAGCCCACTGATCTGGCCCGGCGGCAGGGGAACCCAGGGACCACCTGAAGTGACCTGCTGACAAGCCTTAAACTCAACCCCCCTTTTAAGAAACCAGGAACCTGATTCCACAGAAGGGCGCCAGAACCAACAAGCGCCGAGAAGAGACTCCCCAGCGCTAATCAGGACTACTAGAGATCAGCCAGGTACTGTGCTGTGCCATCCCTGCCCCCTCCGTCTGAGCCTGTGGCCCCTGCGCTGTCCTGCATCATCCCCTTCGCTAACCTGCCTAAACTGAACCGAACTGGGCTGCCCCAGTGCTCCCCTGCTTTGCCCTGAGAAGCGCTGGGAACCTAGAGACTGTGGCTACCTGAAGCGCTGTGAACCTACTAACTGCCTCAAGCACTTTATCTACTCAGCGCTGTGTGTGTGCCTGGGAGCGCTGCCTCCTCGAAGCGCTAACTGCCCCCCACTCACCGCCGCAGCCCAGGACATCCGTGCAGCTGAGGCTGCCCTGTCAGGAGTGGTGACTTGCCCCGGTGGCCCTCGGTGCCAGGAGACGGCCGCCGCCGTGGAGCTGTGGGCCGCGCCAGGCCCAATCGCGCCAGGCCCAGGCTGCCGCGATCATCTGGGAGCCTCCTGCCCCCGTTGAGTGTCCCGTTGCGGCAGCCCCCGGTGTCAGGAGAGGGCCGCCGGAATTCCTGTCAGGCCGCGCTAGGCCTGACAGGACCTGAAGCCTTCCTCCCGCCGTCACGTGACGGGGGACGCGGCATCCCTGGCCACGCCCCCCCCATCTGGCCCTGCGCAGCGATTGGCTGCCGCTGCCGCGCCCACCTGCTGATTGGTTCCCGGGCCGCTCACGTCATCGCGAGCCCGGGAACAGGGAATCCTTTCACCGGGGGGCTTGGGGAGTGCCGAGAGCCCTCCCTTCCCCGCAAGAAGAAAGACGGAGCTGCCCCGGGGTCGGAGGCCCGAGAAGAGCACCGGAGCAGTGCGGGCCTCCCCTGTCCGACCCCTCACCCCCGAGGCCTGCAAGTCACCGGAGGGCTCTCTGAGAAGAGCGAGAGCCCCCCCCGTCCAGGAGATCATCGCAAGGGCCTGGAGTGGGCCAAAGAGTGAGGTAAAACCCCCGGGGAGGAGGGCGGAAGGCCGGAGGAGGCCCAGAGTTCGCCCCTCCCTGGGGAAGACTTAAGACTGGGCCCCGTTTGCCCTATTTGGCTCCCCTTGAGCGCTGGACTGGGGCCAGGGCCCCTAGACACTGCGAGGGCCCCATGAGATGAAAGTTTCCCCCTGCCTGGGTACAGTTAAGTGGCAGTCATGTTAGCCTATTGCATGGCTTAGTTTGAATTCGAGGGAATTTTCAACTGTGCTGGATGCTTTGATTATCAGGGCCGCCTGAAAGTTAAGTTCTTGTACCCTCACATGTGGATTTCTGACATGAGGAAATGTTGACACTTGCCTAATTTCTAGTGAAATGTTTAGACTTGCTAAATGAAACACCCACAGTTAGCGACTGAAATGGTTGTCTTTACCTACTGAAAGGTTTACTTCTAATTAATGAATTGTTTTATTCCAGCCTCATGAAACCTTCTACTCTGGTTTAATGACATGCTGGTTCCATGAAATGTTACGGAGATATGCTGTGTTGATTAGGGAATTACCCCCTTTACTCCTGCAAGGATATGGTTATGGAGACGTGCTGCATTAATGAATTGCTCCCTTTGCTCCCCTCTAATGAAATGTACTGATGAAATGTTTTAAGGGGATATTGATACCGTTATTATCGAACTTACCTGGAATGATTTGCAAAATCTGAATTCTTGATCTAGATAAAAGCTAATTGATGTGAATCCAACTTACTAGTGTGGGTGCAGTTATTGTCTCAGTGGATGCGTGTGTTGTGTAGTCACTTAACACCTGAGCTTTCGGGTGCTTACCTGCTCGTGCAAGGCTACCCCCGGGGAACTGGTGACCCCAGTTCCTACAGTGCCCCACCAGGGCCGAGACCAGGGCCGTCTAGGAATCAATGCACACAAGTGTCCACTGCCCCACACAAATCTGTGGGCGCCCCCCTGATGCCGTGCACACAAGCTCTCCGCAAATGTGGCCTTCAACACACTGCTTCCTCCCTTCCAGCAGGGGCAGCCAACTTGCCTACAGTGTCAGCACTGCTGGGCACTCAGTATGGCAGGCACTCCTTCCAGGGGGGGGGGCTACACCACCAGCAAACCCGTCTCTCCACCTGGGGGGGCCGCTGCAGTCCAGCACTGTCATAGCAACGTTCCCTCTCTGTGCTCCCAACTGAGGCTGCAATTCACCCCGAGAATCAATGCACGTAAGTGTCCCCTGCCCCACGCAGCTCCACAGCGGGCCCTCCTGTCGCCGAGGACACAAGCTCTCCCCACATGCAGCCTTCAACACACTGCTTCCTCCTTTCCAGTGTCAGCACTCTCCAGACCTTTCACAATGCATTTGCTGGGCAGTCAGAATGCCAGGCCCTCCTTCCAGGGGGCCTCCCATCACCAGCAAATCTGTATCCTCACCTGGTGGGGGGGCCGCCACAGTCCAGCACTATCGGAGCAGCGCTCCCTCTCTGTGCGCCCGACCTAGGCCACAACTCATCCCCGGGACTTGCGTAGAGCAGCCCAGGGGATTACTCACAATGCGCGGCTGCCGCCGCACAGCTGGTCCGGTCTGCTGCAGATTGCAGGATTGTCAAGGGAGCACTCTGCCCCCGTCCGGCACCTTCCGTCGGTCCTCCGCTGCAGAGCAGTCACCGCCTGGGTACGGCCTCGATCTGTACCGCCAGCGGGCAGTTTCCCAACAGCAGGCCCGCCACAGCTCTCAGCGCAGCTCAAAGGGCCATGGGCATCATCGAGTCCCGATGCCAAGCCGCAGACGTGCCGAGAGTCGGTCCAATTATCGCCCTCACTCTGCTGGCCTTAGGGAGCACCGAGAAGGGCACTCTGGTGCAGCGCGGACCGGATAATGGCAGGATGTAGGAGCCTGGGTCCGGAGCTCCGCTAAAATGCAGCCGCCATGCCCGGCTCTCGGCCACACCCCCACTATCCACTCATCATGATAAAATAGTGGCTTTGAGCCGAGAACTAGAAAAGGCACAGGTTCAACAGACTAAGATGAAGGAGGGAAAAAAAAAGTCCTGTGGGACAAGTGCATGAGAATCCGGAACATAAGGGGAAATAAAGAACGCACAGACATGGTTCAGTATTGCCAATGAGACTTCTACTTTGTCCTAAAGATAGACATGAACTACAAAGCCCCATAATCTGAGCCCACTGGGTAACAGATCAAAGAGAATCTCTGGATGCATTCTTGAGAGATATAATCACCAAGCTGGCATCCTATTCCCTCATGGACAAAATAATGAAAAAGGCCAGAAAACAGGTTGTAAATAAATACCTGGACCAGACAATCAATCTCTACCAAGATATTGCTCAGGGCTCCCTCAATAAACGTTAGATGATCGCACCAATAACAGCGAAGCTGAGATGACGGCAGGTGATATCGTAAGACTTTTTGATTTGCCTTATTTTTCCAGTTGAGCTCCATGTCCAGTGTGGTTTGTACAAGGGTGGATGTGCAGGAGATCCTAGGCCCAGCCACTGAGTCTTTAAACTTGTAGTGTTAAAAGGGGAATGCAATAAAACACATATGAGAGAGAAATGGTGTAGTGTCATGAGAGTTAGTAAGGATGGAACCCTTGTGGCTCCTGATGGACTCCGTAGAACTGTGACTTAAGCATTAGAGTGCAGTTAATTGAATGCAGGTTAAGAAGGTTGAATTTGCTGTTACACGCAGAAGAGTGAAGACATGTAATACTTAGCTCCGTGCGTGACATAGTCATTGGCGGGTACCAAGGCTGGGGAGGATGCTACAACTGAAGTTGAAATAGGGGATATGTAAGCTGAAGAATGACAGTGCTTTCCCAGAGAATTTGCTGTGGTCCAGTGAACTGCTCCTGCCTGCCAGGTGTGCCTCAGTTGAAGTGCAGAATGAACATTTGGCTTATGTTGAGTCAAAGTGCAACTCCAGCCAGTGTGAAGCATATGACTATAAAGAAAGCTTCATTGAGAAGTCTAAACATCATTGGTCAAGAACCTGCTGGGAAGTCCATAAAGAGAAGTACTAAGCAACTATGCATCTTAAAGCTATACATAAAATGGAGTGATTACGCTGAAGATGGGTACAACAAGGTTTTCCAAAAGCAGCAAATAGCGACAGCAACTTGCAAAATAACACAGCGATCAGAAGTTCTGAAAGGCAGAGATCAACCAGGTGTCAGACAGTACAAAGAGACAACTATAGGCAAAGTAATTCAAAAACAAGAAACAGTCACCTGCTTACTAGAACTGAGTAAATAGAGTCATACCACATTGCTGGAAGGAGTGGCCCCAGGAAAAGTGCCTGGGGTTTTGTTTGTAGAGTCGTCCAAAAAAGAAGTGGCACACTACCAAAGCTGCTGAATGGGTTCAGAACAACTCAATAGGTCTTAGAAGATTGAAAGCCGAGAGCTGCGATCGGAATAGTGAAAGGTTGTTTTTCCAATGGAGACCAAGAAAGAGGCCACGTTTCCTGTGATTATCAAAGAAGACCCAGAGACCAGCACATTGCAAGGCCTCAGAGAGTATTTCTACATCAGTTAGTTCTACCAATGGTTATAATGCCACCGCCTTCCTGATACCAACACCATTCAATTCCATCAAAAAGCAAAATATTGGAGACAGAAGGACTGCTCGGATATAGACATTTGATGATTCATTGATGTGAAGGAAGAAGTAGATAAAAATAATATTATCAAATACCTTAAGAATATTGCTGGTGGAGGTGTGAAGGAATTTATAAAGAAATTGTTGCGAGCTGACAAAAATACATAATGTCAAATCAAAGCAGACTTGAATGTCAAGTTCAATCCAATGTCAAATGTAGATTACGAAAGATACATTTTCGATCAAGAATGACATACATTTGATAAAATCATTACCACATTTGTTGAGAGGCTGGATATGCTCATCAAACACTGTAAGTTCAATGAAATTAATGATAAAGAAGCTATATGTCTCAAGGTTTTTGATGGCTGCCTGTCGAAATCAATCAGACAACGAATGCTGAGATAAACTCTTTGAGCTCTATTACGAGTACTGCGGTTCATAGAACTGCCATATTCGTAGTGGCGGTCCGACCCCCACCACACTGTGGGCCCATCCACAGGATTTCAGAGTATGGTGGCCTGACCACCACAGGACCACTGCAACCATCGGGGATCCAGGATCCCACGGAGGTCACGTAGCAGTCAGAGGCAGAAATATGCTGGTGGTGCCCCAGTGGCACCACTGAGCATATTCCGAGTTGCCTCTCCACTGCCCTTTTCATGGTGGTGAGCCTGCCATTAAATGGGTGGTGGAGAGGTAACTAAGAGGGCCTAAACAAAACCCCCTACTGCTTCTCGTCTGAGGGTGTATGTGGGGGCTAATGCTGTGCCCCCTTCGGAATTGCACTAGTTTCCTGCACATATTGGCATGCACAACATAGTGCATGCCATGCTGTGCAGGAATGTGCAGTTGGCGCTCTGATGGCAACGGTCTATATGTTAGGCTCTCCTATGAACCTAACAGACAGGTGCCATCAGACCACCACATTACCGACCGCCATACCAGTTTTAACTCCTAATCTGGTGTGCAGGCGCATCATGGCTTTGGTGGTCTTCCAGAAGACAGCGCAGTGGCAGCATCACTGGAGGCCACCCATTCATGTACTTCAAGGTACTGTGTAAAGTGCCTGTTTACTAAACTATAACATTAATGCTAATCACAAAATAGTAAGTCAGATCCCTTCCCTGTTTCATGGGTTAGGAAAATGTAAGACTATGAAAGTACAATTATACATTAATGTGAACATTCCTCCTATTTCTCAAAGGAATAAACTTTTCTGGGATATGATTAGTGTCTGGCCACAGCCTTTTCCCTGCCCAACCTGTTTTTCATGGCCTCCTCTACAATTTAAAACTTGTTTCTAATGCTCCTTTTTCTAAAAATTGGATTCCAGCCCATTGATTACACTTCATCCGGCCCAAGCTGGAGAGTACGGCACAGGTGCGGAGAGTACCGCCTGGGCACGGAGATTCCAGCCTGACTGCGGAAGTAAAGATACGACTCGTAAATTACCTCTGTCAATACCATCAATCCTGTTATGTTATGTTGTTATGTTAAAAGAATTTGTTGAGCGCGACTAACACCATTAGGTTTCTTGGCGCTTATGCTGAGGGAGCAGTGGAGAGAGCAAAAACTAAATATAGGACTCAGTGAAGAGAAGGGTTTTAAGGAGAGATCTGAATCCAGAGTATGAAGAAGACAACCTAAGAGAGAGAGGGAGGGAATTCCAAAAGGTTGGAGCTAGAAATGAAAACCTAAGGCCACCATGTTTTTTCCTCTTAAATCTGGGAACTGATAACAGTGCCATCTGGGACGACCGGAGATTGCGAGGAGGAGCATACGGATGGAGAAGAGAGTAAATGAAGAGAGGACCTTGGCCTGCAAGAGATTTGGAGATAATGCAGCCAAGCTTGAACTTACAGCGAGCAGATACCGGAAGCCAGTGGAGACTTTTTAGAAGAGGGCGAAAATGTTGATCTCTAGGTTGGTGGTAGATCAGGCGAGCAGCCTGATTCTGAATCAACTGTAGTCTCTTAAGTTGGTAGTCAGGTATGCCTACATACAGTGCATTTGCGTAGTCAAGCCTAGAAATGACTAACGCAAGCAAAGCCAAAGTAAGGGCTTTGGTTGTGAGTAGGCGAGAGATTTTACGAACTTTCCTGAGTTGGAAATGGCTGGAGGACACTACTGCGCTGATCTGGGGTGTCATAGAAAGATCGTTGCTGATGACAACTTCCAGGCTTCTGGCTGAATTAACTGGGGAAGGAGGGCTACCCAGACTTGCAGGCCAAAAAGAAGGTTGCCAAGGATTGGAGGGTCCCCCGACAAGAACCAGGTCGGTCTTGTCGGGGTTGAGCTTCAGGTGGTTTGAGCTCATCCAATTACTGATAAAGCAGAGCGTGTTTTGAAAAGTAATGATGGAGTCAGCAGAGGAATCAATAGTGAAGACCAATTGGATGTCGTCCGCGTAATTAAATGCGGTGACACTCAACCCACGGAGAGAACGAAGTAAAGGGGCCAAGTACAAATTAAAGAGGAGAGGGGACAAAGAAGAGCCCTGCGGGACACCACAGGTCAGCTCGACCTGAGTAGCAGAGAACTGGGACAGCCTGACGGCTTGTTGGCGTTTGGTCAGGAAAGACCGGACCCAGTCCAGGGCGGTACCCCGGATGCCAGCCTCTTTGACACGGTCGACCAGAATACCGTGGTCGACCGTGTCAGAGGCGGCCGACAGATCCAAGAGAACCAGGGCCTGACAGATATTGGCGTCGGCTCCTCTGCGCAGTTCATCCATCACAGAGAGGATGACTGCCTCTGTAGAGTGCGCAGGTCTAAACCCGGCCTTCTGGGGGTCCAAGACGCGTGAATCTTCTACAAAAGTGCTGAGAGTATGGGTTACATGTGATTCCAATGACTTCTGGGAATACCATAAGTCATAAAATTAGACTTTTGTCTCAGATTACCTTTGTGAATCGGCCCCGGATTGGCAGCTCCAAAACCTCTCCATATTTCACTGTAATGCACTGTATCCAGGGCAGTACAAGTTTGCAGCTGGGCTAGGGGCAGCGCATTCAATCTAATAGGATGCTTTCTCCTTGTTAGCGCCAGGTGCACCTTTTGAAAGGTGCGCCTGGTGCTAACAAAGAAACTGCATCGCATTGTATAATACAGCCCCAGGAATGCACATTGCTGACATGATACCACAATTGAATGGCACAAAGGTCTTCTCTTTCCTTCATTTGGAACTTGAGGAGAATTTTAGGTATATTACAACCTTTTCTACACATATTGGTCTGTACCGTTCTAAGAAATTAAGGGGGTGATTAGGATAGCTGGCGGACTTAAGTCCGCCTGCCATCCCTGCGGTGTTGGGACCGTCCACCAGACATGCAGCCGTCCCGCACCATGAATTAGGATGCGACCGCCATCCTGGTGGTCGTAATCCACAGTTTAACATTGTGGCGGGTGCTGATTTTCATGCACAACGTGACAGGCACTGCACGGTGCCTTCCACCTGGTGCATGGAAATAGAGGGGGGTACCATGGGTACCCCCCCAAGTGCACCCTCACACCCTCGGGGGCCTGCAATGGGCCCCCATAGCAAATCCCCTCCTGCCTTTCCATGGTGGCAATGCTTAAGGGTTCTTCACTGCATGTGAGTAAGAGGAGTTTAGAAAGCAAGGTCAAGAAGCACCAGGACAAGTATGTATGTAGGTGCCTAAATGTATCACTAAGGTTGCCCGTAACAATGTATGGTTGACTGATGGCAAAAAGTGGATTTTCCGTAGTGTTACCTTGTGTAATGATGTGGAACGAGATGTGTGGCTGGAAAAGTTCGGAGGTGGCCAACTGTTGAAGAACAACATGTGTTTGAAGGAGAAGTCTGCTGCAATGGAAGGCATCAGACAAGTCAGGAAGAGTCCTAAGTGGCATAACGATTACGTATGTTATTAATATTATGCTATGTTCATTTTGTTTCCCTTGTGTTCTCTGTGAGGTTATAGTTTTGTTTAAACCTGGGCGTAGTTTTCGTAGTAGCGTTACGTGAAGTGCATTTTGCACTTAGCGAGCAACAAGGGCTACGCGTAGCTACGCGAACTGCATAGTGCACTGTGCAAAATGGTGTTCGCACTGATTGCACAGTGCTGATGCTTGTCCGCACTGTGCAATCAGTCCAAACCGCATCTTGCACAGTGCAAGCGGTCGTTTTCTGCCGCTCGAGTAGATTTCTACTTGAGCGGCAGCTTTCTCTTTTTTTTTTTTATTGAAGAAGATTTACAAACAAAATTTCATCATGAATTCGTACATAAACATATTGTGATACTTATCGTATTTTCGGTAATTAAAGCTACAATGGCATTTAGTGTGCATCTTATGTAATGGAAAAAAATATATATATATATGTAATCTGAGCACAAAGAAAACGAAGAAGATAAAAGGGTAAAAGAGAAAAAAGGGAAGAAACATAGAGGCTATAGCACTGTTGTTGGACAGATCTCCCGACCGCCTTTGTCTAAGTGATAGCTAGCTCTGTGATAGTTGGATCAGTGATCCATCTTTTAAGTGGAGCCCAAATTGCTTGACCCTGTTTCCGGGCAGCCCGACCTTTACATTTATACAATTCCTTTTCCATGTGAAATATGGCCAACAGCCGGCCAATCCATGCTTGGAATCGTGGGGGTTCTGAAGCTGTCCAATGAGTCGAAATTAACAATCTCATTACCGCAATTGCAATAAAGATAAATTTACTCACTTGGTACACACATTGTACGTTTTCATCACATCCTAATATCAGTAAGGTAGCAGATATTTTGATGGGATTTCCTACTACCGTTGTCAAAAACGATTCCAGTTGTTTCATCACTGTATTTAATTGTTCACAGCTATAAAACATGTGTATCGTATCTGCAGGTCCTTGCTTGCATCTATGGCATTTATTGTCGTCCCTTTTCCCCCAACGATGTAGTTTTTCTGGAGTAAAATAGAGATCATATAATGTATAGTAATGTTGGGCTTTTAGATTAGCCACTAGAAAAATCTCCCTAGATAGGTTCAAAGATCTGCATATATCGATATCAGGATTCCTAGTCTTCATAACCCACTTAGCTTCAACCGCTAACAAATCATCCAGGAGTGTATCAATTAAAACTCTGTATATATACTTAATTCTAATCAATGGATTGGAAATAAGCTCGACTAAGGGTATTTTATGAAGCAGTAATCCCTTTTTTGTCAATTTACTATTATATGATATGATTATATTTGAAAAGTGAATTCTCCGATAGGCGATATTTTTATAGGAGCTCCAAAAATGACAGTCTTTCTTCAGCAATATATACATCACCCACAGTGAGTACTCCCCTTTCCTCCCATTGCCTAGCTGTTCCATCGTACATCAATGGAGAAGAATTGAAGGATCGCCATAACGGAGTATATCTGTTATATTTAGGGATACTAAATAAGGTCTGCATCTTTTTCCAGATCTTTCAGATTGCAAATATAATCATGAATTTTGTTTTTTTATAGTAACTGGGCTCAATGTGTCTAAATAGGATCCCTTGAGCAACATTACCTACGGCTAATTCATAGATTGAAGGTAGATCATTGTTTAAATAATGTTGCCTTCCCCTACTGCCTAGCAAGATTACATATGCCATTTGCTGCAAAAAACACGCATAGTAGTAAAAAGTAATATTTGGGACAGACCATCCTCCTCGTTCCAATGGTAATGTTAAAAATGTAAGAGATTGGCGAATTTTTGAATATTTCCAGACAAAGGAGCTAAAGATACTATCTAGTCTTTTTAACAGTTGTTCTTCTATAGCGATGGGTATTGATCTGAACAAATATAACATTTTCGGGAACATAATCATTTTTACAATATTGCATCGTCCGATAAGAGATACATGAAGTGTATTGAAACGTTGAAGATCTGTACTGATCTGATCACAGACAGGTTGCATATTTAATTTCCAGATGGTGCCTATATCTCTGGTGATCTTGATTCCTAAATAGGTTATTTCATCGAGTTTACGGATATCATTACAGCTATTATGAATGTTACATAAGATCTGTGTTTTGCCTGCATTCAAAAGGTAGCCTAATTTCCGGCCATACTCTTTTGCTAATTCCTGAATTCGGACTATCGCCTTATCTGGCTCTGTTGTAATTACCGCAAGGTCATCAGCATATGCCAATTTTTTTGTCTCATAAATATTTCGCTGGACTGGGGTAATAATCTGGTCCTGAAGAATCTGCTCAATAAAGATATCGATCTAAATCGCGAAGAGTATTGGCAAGCAGGGACACCCCTGTCTTGTCCCTCTCGCAATTGTTATTGAAGCAGACTCTTCCCCCATAATATTCAAATTGGCATCTGGCCGATGATACATGGCCTGTATGGCTGTTATAAAACCGGGGCCAAAGCCCCTTTGTACCATGGTCGTCCATAAATATTGCCATGCAACACGGTCAAAAGCTTTCTCCGCGTCTAGAAGGATCATAGCCATCTTCTCCCCAGCTGCCTCAGTGATGTCCAACAGAGCTATCGCCCGTCTAATATGATTGGTGATACTTTTTTTTGGTATAAAACCGTGTTGCCAAGGAGTAACAAGATGGACTATGATCCTACCTAGGCGAATAGCTAGAATTTTTTAATATAACTTCGTATCCATATTCATTAGGGATATGGGCCTATATGAAGCAGGATTATTTGCGGATTTCCCTTTCTTTAAAAACACAACTATATCTGCTCTTTCCCAGGACTCTGGTGGAACCCCAATATATTGTATGCCTAAAAATAAATCTAATATTATAGGCGTTATTTCTTTTTGTATTGCCTTATATAACTCCAGGGGAATCCTGTCTGGACCTGTCGCCTTCCCGATAGCCATTTCTTGCAAAGCAATGTGTATCTCGGGAGCGGTTATTTCCCTATCTAGTTCTTTACGCATTTCTATAGTGAGTCTGCGGTGGCTACCTAAGATGGTTTCAGTATCGGTGTCTAACATAGGTTCTGCATCCCCTTGTTTGTACAGACCTTGATAACATTTCTCAAATACTCTCATGATGTCCTTAGTTATTACGTGAGAGACCCCATCGCTGCTCTTAATCTCAGTTATATTATTTTATGCCGCTTTCTGTTTTGTACGCAGGGCCAGGACTTTGCTGATAGATTCCCATAACTCATGTCCTTCTGATCTATGTGCCTGATACACAGCTTCTCCCTTCTTAGTATAGTGATTGTTAATTTCAGCTTTCGTAGTTGCAATATTACAGCGGATTGTATTTTCAACACTCTCTTCCTTGCGACTAACTGCCCCAGTATATTCGCTCTCTAGCTCTGCTAATTTAGACATCAAATTATTGATGGCCTGTTTTTCTTGTTTCCTAGTTTTAACTACAAAGCTAATTGTCTCACCCCGAAGCCCAGCCTTATAACTGTCCCAGACTATATTACATGAAGAGCTATATTGATTATCTTCATAGTACCTAATAGTCCATTTTTTTATGTGCTATATATACTCTTTATTATGTAATAATGACCTATCAAATGTCCATCTCACAAATTCGGATATTGTACATTTGGAAGTATTTTAGCTAGGGTTAAAGGATTATGGTCCGAGAGTATTTTCGGGAGTTTTTGATTTCAGCACATGAGACAAGGGGAGAAGATACAAAGAAATAATCGAGTCTGTAAAAAATTTTATGAGGGTATGAATAATATGTATAGCCGGGGTCTGTTGGATGTTGAACTCCCCACACACCATGTAAATCATAGCTAGTTTGTAAGGCGGCGAGAGCACAATGAACACAGGGTTTTCTACCTTGATACCTTCGGGTGTTATCAAACCTTTTTTCAAAGTGAATGTTAAAATCCCCACAAAATATAAACGGGCCTGGCCTTGATGCTGCCTCGACTTCAAGGTTATTTAGAGTCTGGGGATCATCCTCATTTGACCCGTATACAGTGCAAATGGTGACCCCTATAGAGAGCTGGGCCATCGCCCACCTTCCTGATTTGTCTCCGAGTGTCTGAATGGATGTCCCCAGTCTATTTTTGATATGAATCGCCGTCCCTCTAATAGTTGAGGACTGGGTAGAGCATATCATGAGGTTATAACCTCTTATAGCCAAAGCGTCCCGGCTCCCCCATGGAATATGTGTTTCCTGTTGGCATATTACATCAGGATTTACATTTCTTAGCATCTCTGCAACATTTCTACGTTTAGATCGATCATTAAGACCCCTACATTCAATGAACAAATAGTAATTTTGGCCATTTAATACATTGAATTTTCAATGCTCTAATTACCAGTATTTTACTGATACACACTGTTTCATATTTGTTTATGCAAACATCTTCTTCATTCTTTTTTCGTTTTCCCCCCAAGCCCCCACCTCTTCATTTCCCTTCCCCCACCCTTCACCCGTGCCCCTTCCCTGCCTCTCCCACCACCCTGAAATCCTCCCTCCCCCGAACCCTTCCCTTACAGAGAGGCATTGAGATTAAATGTAGTCCCCTGCGATGGTCGCTCCTCCCTGACCATAATAAAGTAAGCTGAAAGACAGCGAGAAAGTAAGAGAAAAAATGATTGAGAAATGAGTAAAGTAAAGCTGAAGGACTAATGCTGCATATATACAAGATACTAGCAAGACGCCTTTAGGAAAATATGGGGATAGCCTCAATGTTGATCTTATCAATAATCCAGCAATATATCTTTAGTCCAGGTATTTTAACCCCATGTTTCCAAATATTCCAGTGCTTTTATTTCAGAAGTGAAAAAGCGGACGTGTTCCCCCCTAACTATTTTTAACCGAGCAGGATGGAGAAGAAATGCCTGTCCCCCGCGATCCTGTATTGGTTTAATCATTAGTCGGAGGCGCCAGCGTCTTTCAACAGTATAATGGCAGTAATCAGGTTGCACGAAAAAGAGATAGTCCGCACCACTACGTTTTGTTGTAGGTTTTGCCTTATCATAGACTGCCTGGCAGAGTAAATAGTTACCGAAATATACAAGTATCGCTCGGGGTTTGGGATCAGGTTTTGAGAGTGGTCTGAGATGAAAGGGAACGTGGTGTGCCCTTTGGATTTCCAGTTCCCACTTCCACCCGCTGAGTTCGGGAAATGATTTAGACAAAACTTCAATCATATATTTGCGGATGTTCTCCCCTTCTTTCCCCTCTGGAACCCCCAAAACACGCAAGTTGTTGCGGCGTGACCTATTTTCAAAGTCTTCGATCTTCCACTGTATGTCGACGAGCTGTGCCTCATGCGCTTCTGTGGCTGTACGTGTGCTAGTAACATCTGTTTCCAAAGCTTCAGTCCGAGTCTCAAGGGCTGTAAGTCGCTCATTGAATACTACACAAGATTTAGCAACTCTTCTGACCGCCCCTTGAATTTTGCGCATTGCTGTTTGCGCCCGCTTGCTGTCTTGCCGTGTCTCTTCTCGATGTGAAAGAATACATTGGATGACAGTATCCAGCATTGGGGGAGTAGCGTAGGATTGATCGGCAGCTGTTACTGACTTTGTATTCGGATTAGCTGTGCTGAATAGCCCAGCTCCCAGATAATCCCACCTTAGCTCTTTCTTCTGTGGTCTTGGGTGTGATACACGCTTTGTTGTTTTGCAAATTGTAGCCGTCATCTCTTTTTTTTCCTCAGCACCAGAGTCAGAGCTCTCATCGGTATACTCCTCCTGGGACTCTGAAGGAGAGCCGGATACTGACCATATGCCATCTGAAAATGAGTAGAAATCTTGCTCGCTATGATTGGAAGATACCGCATAATTTTCTACCCCTGTTGTTAGAGTTCCTTGTGTCTCGGATGAATTGCTGGGTGATTGTTTTGCAGGACTATCTGGAGTTTCTACATCTTTAGTAGAATCTACAGGCTGAGTGATGACTGCTGCTCCCCCATTACTATCGGCTTGTATCTGTGGGTGTAGAGGGGGGGGAGTTTATCCTGAGGAAGAGTCTGTTGGGGCAATTGAGTAACTGCGTTATCGGGGGCCGTGTTTTCATTAGGTGCATTCAAAACATATTTGCCCCGAATAACTTTTCCTTTATCGATACTCCCCCCCTGAAGCTGCTCACCTTCTGTTACGCCTACAACCGCACCTTCATTTAGTGTCTTATTCTGCGTGGTTCTCCAGGACAGTGGGCTCAGTGTTGAGCTGTGGTCCGTGCCGGGTTTTCCTTTCCTCCGATTTGTGCTGCAGGTTTGCTATCTGTCTCTTAGGACCTGACTTGGCCGGAGGATCCAAGGGTGCATTGGTAATCAAGTTCAGTATGTATTTAGGAGAAGCTCCAATGGCCAAACCCAGGCGCGCTTTTGGTTTTGCCCCACCACAGGAATTTTCGGAGCCATGATCGTCAGATGCTCCGGACAGGAGGGGGAGCGCTGGAGAAAACGATCTCTTCCCAACCCAAGGGATGCAGACGTTAGCAGGTAAGCCCAGAGTGCCCGTGTCAATTTAGCGAGGCAAAGCAGCAGGGCGGGTCCGGACTTTGAGGGAGTCTCGGGACGCCGACATCCATCTCCTGCAGCAGGGACCGTCAGTGTACTTTGCCGCAGAGCACTGCTAATGCCGGTCGGGTCACCGTTCGTATCCTTCGACGGCTACCAGTGCTGCAGCGCTACACCGCAGACCTCCCCACAGCCGATAATGCTGGTAATGCCGGTTGGGTCGTCCCAGTTCACCTCCAGCGGCTACAAGCGCAGCAGCGCTACACCCATCACCAGCCTCCACACAGCAGATAATGTGGGTCGGGTCACTCCAGTTCGCTGCTCGCAACCTCCAGCGGCTACAAGCACTGCAGCCCTACATCCATCGCCGGCTTTCTCGCTGCCATTCTCAGTATTGTACCGCGGTCAGAGAGCGGTCAGAGAGGAGCGAATCGGTCGCTCTAATAAGCCACCATCTTGCCCCAAGCGCCGCCCTCTAGCTACATGATCGATCAGCTGCAGCTTTCTCAACGCGGACTGGTAGTTTCTCATCGCGAGCGGTCGGGAGCATACGCGATCACTCGCAATGAGAAACCTGACCTTCCCGCGTTGAGAATCTCGCTGGGAGGTTATTTTCCACGCTCGCGATCGGCAACTTGATGTTGGTGATCACGAACTAGGAAAAAGTCTCGCCGGGATGTCATTTTGCTTACTCGCGGTCGCCAACTTGACTTTGAGGACCGCGAGCAAGCAAAAATTGACCGCTACGCGTGTTTGCACTGTGCTACTTGCAATTTGTGTAGTGCGAAGTAGTGCAAGCTTCGTAAACTACGCGAGCGTAGCGTAGTACTTCGCCCAGGGTTAGTTTTGTTGTGTTTATTTATTGTTATTGTTGGGAAGGAAGATGTATTGTGTCCTAGCAACTCGTCTTGGATTCTTGTCATGGTTACCGGCCTTACAAGGTTCTGCAAGGTGGACCACAGGAGAAGACAGTTGCTGCTGTGAGGGCATGTCCAGGGGTTGTTTCTCCTATCTAAATAAAGATCATCTACCCAAAACTATTGTCTGTGCCTCTTAAACATGTATTTGTTAGATTTGATGAGTGTGTTGTTGGGTGGTTGGTGTGGTGGTGGTGGTTGTGGTGCTTGTGGGTGTAGCTTTAATTTTGTATGTATATTGTGTGTGTGTTTGTGTTTATTTGTGTGTTTCTGTTTATGTGTGTTTGTGTGTGCTTGTGCTGATTATGTCTGTTGGAGTGGGTGCCTGCAAAGAAGTGAGTGTACTTGGGATTAGGGTGGGAGCGTGCATTTGGGTTGAGGTTTGGATCTAAATTGGGGCAGAAGGTTGGGCTGATTGCGACGCTGGTATGAGTGAGGAGAATGGCATTTTGGCAAACAATCTCTACATGCCAGACATTAAACTGTGACTCACATCTAGAACTGCATTCATTTTATGCATTGTGCAGCTTAGCTCCCGGATGCTATTCACTATTGCAGTCTGGCCTACAGAGATGCTGCCTAATAGGTCAATAGTCTTATTACTGAAAGGGGCAGGGGGTGAGATGCCTGTGGCAAAGGAAACCCCAGCCCTTCAAGGGATTCAGGTTTGGCTATCTAAATAGAAGGGAGGAAGAAGGTTTGGTAGGGTCCACCCCCACTAAGGAGTAGTCACTTGTGGAGGCCTTCAATGAAGATGATGAGGTGGTGGCTTCCATTCCAGTCGCCTCACCCTGCAACACAGTGCCCAGCTGCTTCCCCTTCATCTTGGCCAAGGTCTCCTTCGCCTGCTTTTTGAGATGCTGTAAAGATATATACAATAGTTTTATTGAATCTGTGTACATATAACTGATTTTGCTTAAAACATTTTCTCAATTTTTATATTTCACCTGGTTCAAGGCCTTTAAACATTGGTTTATTATCTTATTCTCATGCATGTAGGGAACATCTTAACTATTTTCAATTCTCTCCAGGAACTATTTTACATTTCTGAAAGGTTCTGATTTGTTGTTTTGAATAGTGAACTTAGGTTAAAAAAATTATTATAAAGCAAAAATCCCTTTGTACGTGGTGTGTACAAGGCAAACAATGTTGATTTGATTTTTAAAAATAAAAATATGAATCAATGTGTGTTTACTGTACAAATATTTGCATAAACTGAAAACCTGTTTTGTTTTGTTTGAGAATTTCACAGTGGTAATACTTGCTTTAATTAACTTAATTATTTTTTAATTGTAAAAATAATTGTATTGATTCAGTACTTAAGTTGCTTATTAATGGATCACACTCTATGTATTTACTTATGCTGTTGATGAAATTCAAAAATAATTACATTTTTAGTTTCAAATTACTTCTATAGCATTTGTCAATACATAGGGCGTGATACATTTTTATCCACTTCAGTACAGATATAACCATTTCAAGAATTTACTTTAAAATATCTTAATTCATTTTTCATTTGTTTTACAAATATGAACAAAAAATTCGGGCTTTCAGCTTAGTCAAACATAGGTAAAACATTGCAGTAATTTTTTAGATACATTAATTTACATGTCTTTAAAATGTAAACATTTTAATGCAATTTACAATTTAAAAATAAATAAAATCTCATACATTTCAAATATTTCTAAATGAGTAATTTTTGTGCTGGATTTTGAGTTTTGCAGATGGGATACTCCAACATATACGTAACAGAGTTTCCATTCGTCAAATTCCAATGGCATCATCAAATAATGCCCTTGTAGTAGGTTACAGAATATATCTTTTGCTTTTGTGATGGAATATTCCATCTGCAAAAGTCACTTTAAGTATTCTGTTTTTTTTTCATTTTTGATTTATCATCTGGACATAATAAAGGATTTAAAAATGATATATTTTTCGTATGTGTTACTCTGTCAATAATGTTTTCACATTCCTGTCTGTTTTTTAGAAAAAATGTATGCCTACAGAATTCATTTTTCAATAAACAGACTGGGTTACATGCACATTTGTGAATGAGTAAGACATTTTCAACATAAAACAAATAGTATTCTTTTAATATAAAAAAACGATGTTGTTATATTTTCAATCATTTAGTCACGTTTTTGTCATTTTGGCTCACATGTTTAGTATTGTTTGTTGATAATACTAACTGACAAATGTGATCTTTGGAACATTCACTGGATCATAAGTGCATTTTATACTATGTTACTTGTAATCGGGGGACGTTACATCCGTTACAACTGTTCCTTGTAAAATCTAACAAAATTATGTTTCATTTTTTTAGGTAGGCATGTGTCTGCTCTAACCAGTTCTTTGTACCTAATCAGAAATATATTGGTATCACTTTTTACAATTTTTTTAAAAACAAAAACACATCATGATACACCTTGTGCAAAATGTATACTTTCAATAAAGTTTATTTTGCGTTGGCCATGTGTCAACCTTTATGTTGATGCCAAATTCTGTGTCTATAACCAAAAATAGTTCATTAAAAAGCAAATAACAAAAATACCTTGCCCTCTCCTTGCTGCTGTTGCAAGTATGCGGGCCATTGGTGCATCAGGGTGTGGCACACACACCTTTAATGTTGGGAGGACTGGCCAAGCTGTACTACAGATGACTTCTTGGTCCTGCGTCGTAGGTATCTCTATTCGCAGTAGATGCTGCGCCATTTATAGACCCCAGTTACCGCACCTTCTTGGTGATGATCTTCCAGTTATTCTTCTTCTGATGGGAGATGACCTGTATGGATGTAAAAAATATTTATTTTTGTGACTTTTGCTTTTTGTTTTGATGTAACACAATTTTGAGAAATCATTCACAAACATTTTAAAAAATTAGAACAGCATAGCTTTTAGTTATTTTTTGTACAAAAAAAATGTAGCAACTTGTTGAGTAACGTTATCACTTGCTATGTCCTAATTTACTAATCCAGGCTAGTGATATCATCTAGGCTGTGGCGTCATACAGAAATGCGTCTGTCAGTATTTGGAGGCTTGCACAGTAAAGCAATTTTGTTATAATTTACCCGTGTGTGCACTCGTTTTGGCTGGACAACAACTTTTCACCCTTGTGGATTCATATATATATCAAAATGCACACCATAAATAAAAAAGCAGTCAAACACACAACACCTACCAATGTTGTGGTGATGCATAATTTAAATGTGTTTAAAAATAAACATCACAAGTACATCTACACGATGTGCAAGATCATCTACGGAAATGAACACATCCATTGCCTTTTGTACATTGCTTTCACACTTGTTAGCCTATGTCTGCATCCAACGTGGTGCTTCACACCCACTGCCGCATCAACTTCCACCGTCTTCCATCTAATTGGAAATGTCCTGACGGTGAGGTCAGGCTTCTGTAATTTTAGATTATTAAATAGAGTGTTGGTGAATGTTAAGTGTGTCATGCCCACTCAAAATGGTGGGTAGTTGTTTACATATACATAAATGCTAATGCTATTTATTTGTTTTGCCAAAAATGTATTATGCAGTGTGTTACTTTGGTTAAATTCGATAGTTGCACGATTTTGTTTATACTTCCATTGATGGAATTTTCGATTAAAGAAAATAAAAGAATAAATAATGTGTAAAAAAATATAAGTTACACATTTCTTTTCTTGAAAAATATGCACGTAAAAAATGTAAAATAAAACCAATAAATGTTGTGTAAAATGATGTTAAAATAATAATGTATTTAAATGTTTACTTTTAAATGCATACATATGAACCCAGAGAGAGTGAGAAGATGACAGCCTTAACTTATGAGACCATTTCCAGACTTTGCAACCATGGAAGAACGGGATATATTCAGAAAATTCAGATTAAATAGGCAAACTCTTTTTGATTGATGTCATCAGCTGGAGCTAGACCTTCTCCTGCATGTCATATATAACATAGCTCCATGACAGAATATTGCTGAGGAAGTAAACCATGATGAGCCACCAGGTGAGGATGTTGAAATGACAAATGAAGATGATAGTGGTAAAGAGAAACGAATAGACTCACGCCAAGATATTATTGACAACTTCTTCACATGAGTGTAAGTATATATTCAAATAATATTACATTACATTTAAAACCAACTCTTAATCTAATGAGAATCACAGTCTGTGCTAGACATTTTTTAGAAAGGGCAAGTTAAGGTAAATCCAGGACAAAGATGTTTGTTGATCTAAGTTTTGACAAGTTGACTACTGCATTTATTTACATTATTTATCTTCGATTTTTGTTTTAGAAAATGTGTCCTCAAAATTTGTCATTTGTAATGAGTCTTTTTTTGTAATGTCATATAAATATTTATTTTTATTTTTTTATAAATACAAAGGGAACATTGATTGATCCTGTGAAAGACACACACACACTTTGGATGTACATATCTTGCACAAAGACAACTTACACAGTGATTAAATTGCATTTTTTAAGATTGCATTAGACCTATTTTCTGTTGATTGTTGCCACCAAGGCTATATGTGCTGCTTAACTTGCTCTAACCACATGTGGAGGGCAACCCAAATCAAGCAAATCTCACTTCACATAGGTAAAATCCACCTTTTGTGGTAACTGTATGAAGCTGTTGATGTGTCTCATCATTGAAGAAGGAACTTCTTATAGCCCGCTTTTGAAAATTGGTTGTGACATTCCACCAGGTACTGCAAAAGTGTATTGGAATGATCATCAGGCCACAAAATGGAGTACTGGCATTAATTTCACTATTGGTGTCATTGATGTGGGAATCATATTGTGAGGCGGAAGATCTGGCTCCACATGACGACATAAATCAGTTATGCTTTAGTAATAGTTTGCCTATTTAATCTGAATGAAAGCATAGCATGAAGTATTTGGAATATGCTTAGGCTCTCATGTATTTGAAAATATGAAAAACAACACTTCATTCAACCTTAAAAAAAAAATACATTTTGACTTGTTAGTTTTTGATATTTTTTCTCATTTTTGAATAAATGTGAAAGTATTACCTACATCGATTTTTTTTAGGAATAGACAATCTTTTTAATTTAACATTTTTTAAATGTATAATGAAACAAAATATTTGAACAAATTGTGAAAAGAAATACAGCACCAGTCTTTTGATTTGTATTTTTGTATTTCATTCAACAAAACAAAATAATAAAAAGACATGATGGAAAAAATAAAAGCAAAAATGAAAGGTCAAACATGGTGAATTAATAAAATACAAATGGCATCAAAAAGGTAAATGTGTGCAGAAAATAGTCCACAGAATAAATGCTAGTCACACAATAGAGGAAATTAGATTCTGCGTCTATTGCTGGTAGTGGTGGAGGTCTTGCAATCCTCTCCTGCTGGTCTGGATGAACGTTCCCTCCTGAGGGGGGCTGGTGGATCCACAGTGGCAGGGCCTGCTGCATTGGGTGCAGGTGTTTCCTCTTATGGCTGGGTCTCCCTTTCTGTGGCTGAGATAAAAGTAGTTGGCTCAGATGTTGTTGGACCACAGACAGGGGAAGATGTTGCTGGAAAAGCCCTGTACCTATGGGTAAAATAGTCATGCAGCACCACAATCAAGGAGCCCAAATTAGATTGGAGAGTTTCAATCTGAACATGGTGCTCCCTCTGCACCTGCTTCATCTCCCGGAGCTCCTTGAGGACCTTGCCCATCATGCCTTGGGACTGATTGACATGGTCGATGGTGACCTAGGTGACAATGAACCCAGTGGCCTTACTTTGCAAGTCCACAGATTCCCTCCTACGACCCCTGCCCCACTACCCTATGCCCTTGACCCAGTGTGCCCCATCCCACTGGGTCCTGGCTGAACAGGAGGTGTTGATGGTGGTAGATCAACAGCAACCAGGACTGAAGTGCACTGGATTGGTGCGATGTTCCTTTGGACACAGGAAATGTAGGTATCCAGAGGTTGAGGTGTGGTAACAGCTGGGGTGGGAGGTGTAGGTATGGGCCGATTGAGATTCACTGTAGCCATCTTCCCAGGCAGACCAGCAGTGGTGGCTCCTCCACTATGGTAGAGGAATGTGGCCCCACTGTTTTTAGGCAGTGCAAAAAAGAAGCATAAAATTATAATAACTTTTAGTTATTCTCATTTTATGCTTCCTGCTGCATTGCGGGCGAGAGGTTGGTCAGGCTGCTCTGCTCTCGGAGCAGGGCAGGGAAGGAGTGGTTTGCCTACTCCTGAAGTGTGTAATGACTGTTTGTTCGGCCCTCTCGGGGTTCCCAAGCCACTCATGCACACTTTCCCATTCTCCATGTAGGCTCTAATGCAGCAACAAGCCCAGGCTTCCATTCCTGGTTGAGCATCCAACTAGGAATGCTCAAAACCAATCACAACTCTGCACTGCAGCATTGTGATTGGTCAGGGGAGCCTGGGTGCCTACCAATCACAACACTGCATTGCAACATTGTAATTGGTGAGTCCTGGTTGTGCTTCCGTCCGAAACAGAAAAGAGCAGGAACAGAGGCGGGGGACCCAGCCCAATGGTAAGTTTATTTTATTATTTATTTTATTTATTTATTTTATTTGACTTATATAGCGCACTATAACCCAGAGGTCTCTAAGCGCTTTGTCAGGGTCAGCTAGGCAATACATAAGATACGTCTGGTTGCAATTTAAAGGCCACCCCACGCTTGCTGGAAAAGCACAGATTTTAATTTTTTACGGAAGGACATTAAATGAGTCTCCTTCCGGAGCTCCAGCGGTAATTTGTTCCACATAGCTGGCAGTGTGTGTGAAAAAGCACGCCCACCTACTGTGGTCAATCTACAGCGTGGCTGAGCAAGGAAGATGGATTCGGCAGATCTGAGCATCCTCCCTGGCTTGTAAAGGGTCAGACGTGATTTCAGATAGGTAGGTGCTCTGCCATAAAGGGCTTTATGAGCGATGCAGAGCCCCTTAAACATTAGCCTCTGTTTAACTGGCAACCAGTGTAATTCCCGCAGGAGGGGGGATGCATGGGTATTCTTCGTTTTTTTAAAAATGAGTCTTGCGGCGTCATTCATGACCGTCTGCATTCTATTTAAAAGTTTTTGTGGTAGTCCTATGTACAACGAGTTGCCATAGTCCAACCTGGCTAGAATCATCGCAGAAACCGCACTCCTCAAAGTGGAAAAAGAAAGCAACGAGGAAACTTTCCTAAGTTGTCGGAGGAGGCCGACACAACTGCCAACCACAGCTGTAACTTGCTTTTTCAAGGACAGCTTACTGTCCACCTGGATACCCAGGCTCTTGACCACTGCCGCCGGTTTCGGAGGCATGCCCAACTCCCCAGGCCAGAAACGGTCACTCCAAGGGTTGCCAGCAATTGTAATTGGCAACACCTCGGTTTTGTCCGGATTGATTTTTAGGGAGTTCCCGGACATCCAGTTAGCTGTACTTCTCAGAATGTTTTGCAGTCTAGCAAACGCATCCTGGCTATCATCCAATTGGATGATAATCTGAGTATCATCCGCGTAGTTATATACCTGACAGTCCAATTGATTAAGCATTAAAATCAAAAGCTGCAGATATATATTGAACAATAGGGGTGACAGAGCAGACCCCTGCGGAACTCCGCAAGTGATCGAAGTTGCGGTAGAAAGCATGTCACCTAATTGTACTCTCTGCATCCTCCCTTGCAGAAAGGATGTAAACCATGCATGTGCTGTGCCCTGAATGCCGAATTCCCTCATCCGCGAAAGTAGTTGTTCATGACACACGGTATCAAATGCCGCGGAGAGGTCCAGCAGCACCAGGGCCCCCGGGATTTTCTTGTCTGCTCTGTTCCTAAGCTATTTGATGTTTTTCTTTTTAAATATGCACAAACCCCTGTGCTGCTCCCCATGCGACCCGCATGGCCGCCCCACCACCCGCGAGCTGTGCCAGCCACCGCTGCAGACCAGATTGACCAGCCTGCTCTTCATCATCCAGACTTGCATCAGTGGATTCCTCACTCAAGGCGGGCTCCTGGTCTGGAGTGAAGGTATCATCAATAGCAGTGGCAGACGGTTGTCCACATAGTCTGGGTGTTGGACCTATAATAAATTACAAAAATATAGAATGTTATAATTCTTGATTATACATCAAATGAGTTTGAAGGAAAACATTGATGCAACCTAAAAGGAAAAAGGAAGTTCATACAATTATTATACTTTTCAGTAGTATTTTAATGAACTCCAAATACAGTTTAAATTATGCACGATAATATTTTCAAAAAGCTTGTAGAAGGGAAAATAGCATTAGTAATTATATACACATTGCAAAGTACATGTATTGTTTTAAAACTTATATTCAGCATACAAAATAACATACATTAGCATTTTTAGGGAAACAAACTTTAATTTGTGAAACAAATAACATCAATTCAATGAAAAAACAAGATAATGACAACATACAAAATTGAACAAAAACATTTCAAAACATAGCTTAAAATAGAGATTCCTAAATCTATAACACATTAACATAGGTGAAAATATGAAGGAAAGGGGAGAATGACCAAAATAACAAAAAATGCCACTTGGTAGTTGTAGTCATTTCAATTAAACATTAACAACACTTGCAAAAATGTAAGCTAAACATACTTAGTAAAAATATGCAGTAAGAAGAAACAGATATTTACAATGTGAAACACATATATGTCAAATGTTATCAGGTGAAAAACCACTTACAAGCACCATTACATCACATAAAATGTAATGGAGAATGAAACCTTTAATCCTAAATTCAACAAAAAACATTTAAACACTAAAGGTAAAAAAAGAAATAAAGAACATGAAGAAAATATATTAACAATTAGTAAAATGAGAGAAACAACAATAATTCTACAAATATTCTAAGAAAAATATCAAATAAATTATATATAGGTGTATATGTTATGGAATTGAGCAAAACACATTAGCAACAGCTAAATTAAAATCAAAAATTACAATTTGGTCTAGTGACACATATAAAGGTAGAACTTAACATTCTCCAGTCCACCAGGGATTCCTGTCAAGTATTCAGGATGTAGGATCTATCTGCAAGACCTTCTCGTCCCAAGGTTAATGTTTTAAGGGTGGCTAGGAGAACACCCACCAGTCCTCTGGGCCTCCAGGTATTGCTTAGAGGCTAGGGAGAGAGGTTGAGCCACCTCTTCCAAATTTCCTCCCGTGTGCACAGGTTGCTTTCTACAGCATTCACTCTGACAACTATTTTGGCCCACATTTGTCTGTTCTGACATTTAGTTGTTTTTTGTACTTGGGCTTCAAAAAATTGTTGGTCTACTCTACTATATTTTCATCCACCATGACTGACAATTCTCCCTCAGTAAAACAGAGATTTCTCCTCCCTGCCATTGTGAAATAATAAACATAGCTGTATTACATAACCAAGAAGATAATACAAAAATAGTCAAAATGAACAAGAAACAGAGAAAACAAAAGGAAAAGAAACACATTTCACTGAAAAACTGCTCAGGAACAATGTTCTGCTGCAGTGAAATGGCAAAGGACCATAGTCTGAAATGGAGTGTGTTTTATAGTGTGGTATCCAGGTGAAAAACCTTTGCCAAAGCACATCAGGTGTGTGATGCTACGATCAATCCAAAAGCCACAGGAATAGTACAATATTGAATTAGTCCCATGATGGAATCCCTCCTTCAGCAATCCACCAATGGGACAATGCCAGCACAAATGTGAAATCGAAATAGGCTTGGTAGAATCCCACCATCCAGCAACAAAGTACTGTTAGCCAGCAAAGGAGCTGTCTCGGAAGTGGTGAGCCGCTTCCGTGACAGAAAACAATCTGTCAACGCGGACAGAGGACCAGGCAGCTCACATCTAAATAAGGCAGGCGGGAATCTGTCAGCTTGAAGGAGCACTTGTAAACGTTACCATGGAGGGCAACTGGAGTCCCACCAAGCTCTAAATCAGGCCCTAAGTTTCGATGTGTAATCAGCTGCAGAACTTTTTCAAGATGTCTGTCATGAATATTTTCAATTATGTGCCACTGGATTCAAGCTAGCCTGGTTGAAGAAGGGTGACATACCCTGAAACCAGTCCCAGGATGCTTGTTTCCATCCAGGGAGGAATTGGCCTGGCAGATCGGTCTGGACTGTTCCCATGGGGCACAGGGTCAAGACTGGTTTGCATATGGGTAGGGTGGCTTAGTGGGCAAAGAACGATGGATTTAACCCAGATCTTTTGACTAGGGGAGAATGTTTGCATTGTCAGCGTTCCGTTCATCATTTGTTTGCTGTAACGCTTCAATTATAGTGATGACCTATTGGTTTTTGGAGCTATACAGAAGGAGCACGACAAAGCCCTCACACAAGTGTGTCATTTGCTCACTTTTGCAGGTTTGAATGCTGATACATGTGAGTTCAATGGGTCCAAGAAAAACTCTTTGTCCATATCTTTTCTGATGGAGGAATGAACCCCAACCCAGCTAAAGTGCAGGTGTTGTCAATTGCCAATCCCCAACACAATGTTACTTTGTTATTAGCTACTGTGTTAGATATATACAAGACTTTGCCGACATAAATGCTCAAAGAGACTTTGACAAAAAAGAATCTTAAATTTCATTGGTCACATAAATGCAGCAAAGCTTCAAGAAATTCAAACAAGATATTGAGAATGTTATTGAAATGGCATACTTTGACCCAAAGCTTCATAACAAGGTTGTTGTTGATGCTAGTGCCTCCAAGTTAAGAAGTTAAGCATAATACTTGCACAGCACAGCCAACATCCAAATGCTCAAAGACACAATGTGGCATAAGCAAGCAGAAATTTGTCCCAAACTAAATTCATAACCTGCGTAAGAAATGTTAGCATTAGTGTGGGCTTGTGAACTTTTCCATGTATTCCTATATGGAAAGCCTTTCATGCTTGTGATGGATCATCAAGCATTGTTGATCATCTTTGGCAATCTACGGGCAAGATGCCTCCTTGCATTGAACTTAGGGGGTCTATGATTACAAGAATACAACTACACAATTGCGCACCATCCAGGAAAAGATCAACACCTTGTCAACTCCTTCTCATGAGTGCCTCTACAGTGCTGTGGGGCTCCTCTCAAGATTGCTGAAGCATACATAAATGTAATTCTGAAATCAAGCACACCAGCTGCCCTTTCGCTGGCACACATTGTCACTGTCATGAGTCAAGATAGTGACATGTTAAAACTAAATGACATTATTGCGCATCAGTCTTGGAACCAGCACACTCGACCCCTTTCCAGTGAGTACCAGAAGTTTAACAATGTCATAGATGAACTGTCTATTATTCAAAAAGGCATTATCCTGAGAGATTTGTGTATTATTATTCTGGAGAGTCTGCGACAACAGATAATTGAAGTGGCCCATGAAGGACATCGTGGAATCGTTGCCATAAAATGAGCTCTCTGAGACCAAAACTAGTTACCTCATCTCGATGCAAGAGTTGAAAGAGAATTGGAGGCCTGTCATCTCTGCAACAGCCTTTCATCGAAAACCACTCAACACACCTCAAACATGTCAGAGTTGCCAAAACATGTATTGGAAAGAATTGCCACTGACTTCTACAGTCCTCTTGACAATGGACATAAAATGCTGGTGATTGTTGAGGCAGGCTCATATTTTCCATTGATAGAAAATCTCTCATCTATCACTCAAGGACTCATCGAGCGATTAGACAGAATCTTCGCAACATGGAGTGTTCCTGAGATCTTAAAATCTGACAATGGCCTACCTTTCAACCATCAAGAATCCACAGACTTTCTCAGTCATCTTAATGTGAAGCATCAGAATCGCACACCTCTTTGGCCACAGGCCAATGGCCTTCTCAAACATTTCATGAGTACTCTTAAGAAAGTTATTCAGCGTGCTGTACTGGAAAATCTCGACCATAAAGCTGTCTTGAATTCTACTTTTCTAGCTTACCATTTGACCCATCATTCGATCACAGGTGAAAGCCCTACAACCTTGATGTTCAGGAGAGCCAGGAAGACCAAGTTATCTCAATGGACCAACAGACGATCAAGCACTGAGGAAGAAACCTGTATAAAAAACTTGGATCAAAAAAGGAAAACAAAGGCCTATGCAGACAAGCTCCGATGTCCAAAAGACGTTATTTTCACTAGATGAGATCTGTCAATCTTGAAAACAAAAATCTGGTTCACCCTTCGATGCTGAGCCCTTTCATGTTGTGACCAGCAAAGGACACATGGTGACTGCCCAAAGTCCTGGGAAGTCCGATACATGAGATTTCATGCTTTTCCAACATGTGGCCCATTGCTTGTCAGGCATTGATGCCAATAAAGACACTGGATATGAAAGGACAATTGAAAACCTCTTGACTGCTGTTGCTTATACATCTCAAATGCAGAATATGGACACTACTACTGCCGGATGTATGACATTACAACGCATGCTTTTACCACGAATGTCTTTACAACGCAAACCTTTACAACGCATAGTGCTTTGGGGTGCTGGATAGTGAATAGTTTAATTTACTATTCCAACTCCAGTCCCCATGGACACTAGGGAAGGTGTTGGATAGTAAATTAAACTTATTCCCTATCCTAGAGCGCCCCCCAGCGCAATGCGTTGTAATGGTTTGCGTTGTAAAAGTTGCGTCGTAAAGGCACTGCGTGGTAAAAGTTGGGTTGTAAAGGATGTTTCCCTCTACTGCCTGTCCACTGTTTCCAGCGACACTTTCAGAACGTGTGACCAGAGCACCACGAAGACTCATTAAAGAGCTATAATTGTAGATATGTTTGCAAACATTTTTAATTCTTTATTTAAAAGATGGGAGATGTACTGTTGTGAGAGTTAACAATAGTGGAACCCTTGGTGCTTCTAATGGACTCCATAGAACTGTGACGTAAGCATTACAGCGTAGTAAAGTAAATGCAGATTTAGAATGTTGAATTCAGAGGTACACACCGATGAATAAAGACGTGTAATACTATGCTCCGTGTGTGGCATAGTCATTGGCAGGTACCCTGGCTGGGGAGGATACTACCAATGGAGAGATCAAGGCATTCGAGGAAAATGATTCAGAAATGATGATGCCAGCTGCAACACCTGACAGTCTAAGCAAGGCACAAAATACTTGGAGTGTACAAATAACGTGGGCAACTACTCTCGAGATAGAGGCCTGCCTAAAGAGCAAAGAATATGGTGTTGACTGCGCCTGCTGTGAGTTTTTTCATTTTTCCTTCAAATGCAGTGGCTAATGCCATATACACTCCTAGCCACTGGTCTCACTCTCTAACCTGAAATGAAATGAATTCGTACTTGTAAAGCTCACTTATACCCTGAGGCGTCTTGGCGCTGTACGCATACCGCTGTGGAACCCTTCCTGGCTTTTCCCTGTCAAATGCCCACTCCTGGGCACCCCCAAGGTGAAGCCAGGCATCCCAGCACTGTTGGGGCCGTTGTGGAGATTAAGCAAGCTATTGCCCAGAGTTGCAGAGTGGGACCCATGATTAGAATAGGCACCGAGGCGAGAATCATCAGGTCCGGGGAAATTGAGCCCAAGACCCGCCGAGGCGGGAATTGAACTCTGGTCCTGGGCCAGACCTCTGCCTCAGGGTCTGCCGCTCTAACCACTGAGCCACACTTCTCCACAACCTAAAAAACTGCATTGATAAAGTTGGAAAACTGCAATGAGAAAACAGTGTGATCTGCATTTTAACATATTATGAGGCTCAGAGGAGCTGTGGGCTTCCACATGTGTCACTACTGAGGTAAGGTAGCTAGGACTCCTGATCTTAACGGGGAATAGGTAGAAGGGGCAACAGGATGAAGGAACAAGAGGTGGTGAAAGTTGTTGGGTACACAGTTGGGTAGACATGGTGAATGCAGACACACCAAAATTAAGACTGGCAACACCTAGGTGCTACAAAGGCTTAGACCTTATAGACTTACTGCCCTTATTGCCAGATCACCTAGAAATTACATGTTGGGGAGCCTTTTGGCATACGATACCCGTTTTGAAAGGAGATGGAGGGCCATCTATTAGTGTGGAGGATGGGAAGAGGGAGGCTTTTAGAAATAATTGTTTGACACTCTATTACGATATCCAGTGGATCAAAGAGAAGTGGGAGACTTCATTAGCTTAGTGGATATGCCATCCCAGGTGAACAGCGAAGCTCTGTAAGTGCTGATCATTGCAAAGGATGTCTTGAGGGCAGTAGTAGATTTGCATCCTAACAAATCCCTAGGACTTGATGGCCTCACCAAAGAGATTTACAAATATTTGTATATATTAGAAAAAACGTCCTGCAGAAAGATCCCTCTATATTGTCAATAGATTCTGAGAATGCTGTTGACAGGGTAAGCTGGAGATCAATGGGAGCAGATCGGAACCAATACCTCTACACAGAGGTAACGCCCTGAGCTACCCCGTGTTCCACTCTACTGTTCATATTGGCAATTGATCCCATGGCTGTCCACATCAGGCAGCAACCAGAATACAGGGGCATGATGTTCGGGAGGAACAACATAAAGTTAAATGTTAGATCTGTTGACGTCAATCCCATAGCGTCTGGCATTGATAGAGAGCTTAGATAGTGTCTCTGGTTTAAAGGCCAATTTAATAAAATCTGAATTGCTGGATGCCGGCCAGTCTAGGTAGGTTTGGGGATTTACATCACCCCTAAACTGTGGACTCCTTATTCTGCAAACCTTAACCAGTGTCTACTGTTATGCATTAGTGGTGCAATTTGTACGTTTCATGGATTGGTGGAATGACTACAGTTAAAATGGACATAGTTCCTAGCTTGTTATAGGTTTTTCATGCCCTACCAGTCTGAATCACTGAAATTGAACTGCAAACTTTACAGACTGCCATCAACTTTTTATTTGGGTGGGGAAGAAAGCTTAAATATCATGAATGGTCCTACAGTCGTATAGACGATTTGGGGGATTGGGACTCCAGAATTTTACACAGTATTATCATGCATCACAGCTTGGAGTATTTTTTGAAGGCTTCCTCTATGAGGTGGACAGGCACAGGATCCACATGGACACAGCAGTTTTGGGTCAGGTACCATGGGTGATACCATGGCTAGCCAAGCATGATAGAGCCCAGGGTTTTATTTCTCAGAGATTCTTAGACCTGAGATGGAAATTTGGGAACGGGCATCTAAGAGGAAGTCTCTGGCATCCTTTTTTTTCTAAATGATCTTTGTTGGTTTTCAACGATTTGTACAAATAACATGTGTATGACGATAATCATATGCAAGACAGTTACATAAGTAGCTTAGGTGGTATGTCGAGGGTGTCCAATACAGTGAAGGTTTACACTTTGTTAGCATTAGCCATCTCACAATTTCACAGTACAGTTTATATACAGTCAATTACATAGGATAAAAAATGTTCTGGTATTACACATGCCAATTTAACCATTTAACTGTATGCATAAAACAAAAATAAAATTAAAACTTAAGGTTGATCTCAACTAACTGGTCCGGTCATAATCACATTTGCTGGTAAGTCTCGGCCTTCGTGTGTGGCTGGGCGGGTATGGATACTCACGTGGTGAGGCAGGATGGGTAGAGGAGTGGGAGTAAGAGCGCAATCGAGAGGCCTGTCTGGGGAACCCTGAAGTACCCCTTCACCACGGTTCAAATAGGCGCTGCAATTGTGAGTGTAGGAATATATTCCTATGGAGTCAATTAACTGGGCTATGTGTTAGGCCTAGGGAGGGCGTGCTGCGGCTATCTTGGTCTCTACAAGAGCTAGGTAGTCTTGCCACTGGGTGGAGTTCACCTGTTGAGGTGCAGAGACTCGTTCTGCATTGCTCAACTGATTTGTGTGTTTTGACACTAATGCCCTGCGAAGGTTGAGCAGCCATAATTGTGTGCCTGATCCTAGTTGTGCTTACCATGCCATGGCTATTTTGCGTTTGGCAAGACCCAAGGCTAGATCTAGAAATGTATTGAGACCTTTGCCGGAGGCACTGCGTTTTGTGATTGCCAGCAGAAAATGAGAGGGTTGAGCCACCACTTGAACATCTGCTGCTTCCGTGAGTATTGCAGCAATTTCAGTCCAGTATGTCTGAATACATGTACATGTCCATACCATATGCATGAACGTTGCTTCCGGGTCCCGGCACCTGAGGCATATATCATTGGTAGTTGGCTACATTCGGGCCAATCTATGAGGTGTCAAGGACGTGTGATGCAGAAAGTTAAATTGGGTATACTTCAACCTGTCATTTGTTGATATGATTTTAGGATGGTTGACGCACTGCGCCCACTGTTTGTCGGTAATGGTGGTGGCCAATTCAGTGTCCCAGTACATGCGCAGTGTTGTTAGTGAAGGTGCATCATCTAGCCTAGAAGAGTTATTTATTGCCGTTATTGCGTGTCTACCTCACCCGTGAGACGCTGGCATCCTTCACCTCTCCTTACACGCTGCACTGGAGAAACCTTGACTTTGGTCTGATTTAGATCTTGGCGGATGGGTTACTCTGTCACAACAGTGACGAATATCCCGTCCACTGAAATATAAATCCCATTGGATATAATGGGATTAATATTTTGGTAGATGAAATATCCATCACCATTGTGATGGACTAACCAGTCCACCAAGATCTAAATCAGGCCCTTTATGTTAGAGTATAAAAGGGAAGATGTGGGCTGTTGGGTAGAGGGTGGTTGCATAATGCGGGGGCCTATTTGAAAAAGGTGAGGCCAAAACATTTGAACAATGTAAGAGGAAGTTTACATCAGGGGAGAATGATCTGTGATGTACAAGGGCTATACAGGGTGGCCATAGTATTTAGTAGGAAGATTTTTAATCCTGTCAAAAGAATTATTTTGACAGGTTCGGTGGCAGGTTTAAACTGCAGCAGTCAGGGTACATTGAAGCCCAGTTTTCACTGTCACATTAGTGGATGGCACAATAAGTGATACAGCCCATAGGTGACAATTAACTTCCCATGCCATGGAAGTATTTTCTACTCCATACACTATGACCTTATAGGAGAGTTAAATATTTGAATCAGGGATGAGCCACTTTCTACATGTTATGAGGTTCAGAGCACATACAATAGACAACAGTGCCCTAGTTTGCAGAGTCTAAACAAAACAGCAAAGGACTCAGCAAACAAAATAGGGATGACCATGCAAAAATATTTTCCCACACCTACATCCACTGCAAGGCAAGCACTCTCTGCCTTTACCTTCCTTGGTAGCATTACTCTCTTATTTTATGTTGCTATTACATTAACTAAAGCACCTGTTTATGATTGGTTACCTTTGATGACTCCATCTGTTGCTGAATACCTTTAGCAATTACAATGAGTTCAGCAAGGCTAGGATCTTGCACATTCTTGCTGTAGCAATGCACTACAATTTGATAGTTTATGATTCATGTTTTATATGACTTATATATTTTTCAAACTCACAACATGCTAAAAGATTTGTTAATGGACTAAGATACACATTCAGTGGTTTGTGAGCCCATTGGTACCTTTTCATGGTCTGGCTTGACAACACAGGTGTCGCCAGACAATTATGTGAGCATCACTAGAGAGGGGATTTAGCTCCGCCCACATGTTGGAGCCAAGAGTACATGTTTTGATTACGCAGATGTTGGGTGCTTCCAAAAAAAAAAGGAATTGTAGTGCCGCATATGTTCAATAATTAGTCTCCCCCCCAGTGGGGTCCATGATTCCTAACACCGAAAGTGCTTGCCCTCCACACAGCTGTAATTTGTATTCATCCACCTGTCTAAGATTGTCCTTTTAAGGGCACACACATGCAACTGGGATACTATTAAAGTGTCTTAGGGAACTAGATAATCTTTGCTGTTCTTCTCTGGCAGCAGCACAGAGGAGAGCAGGGCAGTCATTGACCTGCATGGATTTTTAGGTTGGCTTGATAGTGCAACTGTCACTTAACATTTAACCTACACCAAAATGATTCTGCAGGTCTTTGCTTCGACACGAATACACATCTATTCACATTCTATTTACTTGTAATTATTCACATTCCCAACCAACATTCCTTTAAAGCTAGACATGTTGGCATTGCAAGATGCTTGATTAATATGTTGTGAGCCCGTAAGGCCTTGTGCAGCTCCTGTATTTGTTTACTATACTACAATAACTGCTTTTGATTTAAAAAAAAAAATCACTTTCTACATTTTCTTCTTTTTCGCCTTTTTGTTCTCCAGTTAGAAAATATGTTTCCCTGTTGAGAAACCCCTCTCAAAACCTAACGAAATATGGGGGTGTTCAGCTCCCATTCTCATTCCCATTTATTCGAGGCCTTTACTGGAGTAAATCTCACTCCATTTGAAAAGAGAGGAATGGTCAAAGTGGAATTTCTGAAATTTTGCACGTTCACAAACTCTCAATACAAACCACTCCTTGATTAGCCCACTCACCATCACTTTGCACTGGGTTTAATAAAGTTTAAGTGTACGCAGTCTTGTAGTACAACGACTGAAGAGTAAGTATATTTACGCTTGCTACATTTCTTTTTGTTGTTACTTGACAGGCTTTGTAAATCAGGTCTGTCACCTCAAATCACATCCAACAATAAGATACCCAGCAGCTGAGTTCAATAGTAGTCTAGTAACTACCAGAGCAGTCAGCAGAGGAGCAATTCTAAAACATGAAGCACTGAGGGGCAGATTTACAAGCCCCTTGCGTTGTCGGTACGTCACTTTTTGTGATGCACCAGCAGCGCATTTTGCTGCCCCATATTTACAAGGGCAGGATAAGCCACCCTGTGTGACTTTTTCTGTCCTTGTAAATACCTCCCCTTTACAGGCAGCACTTTGCGTGAAAGGGGCGTTCCATTGGTGTTGCTGTGGGTGTTCCCACGCAACACCCATGGAACCTGACACATTTCCAGATTAACAAGTAATCGTAAATCTGGATATGCATCTGAATGCTACTCCTCCCCAGGCGCAACGAGGAGAAATGCATTAATTTCTCCTCGTTTATTTTCCTCTTTCTAGGAGGAAATCGCCTCTGGCGATTGTTTATGTACAGGACGGTCTCCCTTCCTGCACATAAACAATAATTAAAACAATGACGTTTTGCAAGTTTATGTGTGTTAATGCAGCACACATTGAAGTTGTAAAACGCCATATCTGATTGTTTATGTGCAGGAAGGAAACCCTTCCTGCACATAGACAATCATCCCTGTGACGCAGGCATCCTTGCACCATGGTGCAAGGGTGCCTGTATCGGCTTATGGCAGCAGTTTGTGCGCCATCGCAGGGGGAAGCACAGAGATGCAACATATTGTATGTTGTAAATATGCCTCATCCCTGTGTTTCAAAACTAACTCAGCTCGGTGCACTAAAATGACTCGCTGAACCACCCTGTGTTAGTTTATTGTAAATCTGCTCCTGAGAGAGAAACATCTGTCGTAGAATCATCTGCAACGTTATACTCTTATAATAATTTTGGTTATGGCGCAAATAAAACATTTTCAACACTAATCACTTGACAAAAGCAAAACTTCGTGCATCGCGAGAAAACATTGCGCGTTTGCACTGCAGTTATTCCGTGAAATCCATACTACAAGACGGAACCTCACACTGTTTTCTCCGTTCCATACCATCACTCTTTTCTTATCGTAAAACTGGCCCTGACATGAAAGCCCGCTGGGCAAGGAAATTGTTTTGCTGATTACCTTCCGCGCTCCCCTCGATTGGGTAGCAGAGACTGACACATGCACAGGTGAGACAGGAATTGCCAAGGGAGCAGAACAAAGAACCTTTATCTCCAGGAAACGTTCAAGACGGACCTACTGTCAGACAGAGCTCACTGTCGGGGTCTCAGCGTCTGACCTGTGCCCTGCAGAAGCTCACGCTGCCTCGATAAACAAGCGATAACATGGTTAACCCGTGCTCATATCACAGACTTTCTCCCTTCAGATTACAATCTATTTAAAATTTAAAACTTGAATGCATTATATTTTGTAAATGTCAGTTTAGAAACGAATGCTGTCGTTTTTATTTATTAAATGTCTTCGCATGGGCGATTTTGTGTTAAACAAAATGCTATGTGGAATTCACTAAACATGCCTTTCTTATACAAAGCTACATTATTTTTTATGGAAAATACAAACGTGAAATCCCTGAAAACTAAACCCACTGGTGGAACAGCCTCTTTCACGCTTGACATATTCCACATAATGCCTTGACATTTTTATCTAACACGGATTTACGTGCCAACGAATTCTGGATTCGACTGGCAAATCCCGGAGCCTTTACGTCGTCTAATTACCATTTCTCCCACATTCATCTCTCTATACAGTGAATCTTGATAATGGCAGAGAATTATTTATACAATCAGAATAAAACATCTTGATGCAATTTGTTCTTGCCAGATGCAGATGTCTGCATTAATCAGTAATAACAGGGAGCCCACCAGAAGCATGTAACAGCATTTAAATTATGTCACCATTCTCCTGGCGGAGCAAACACAATAGCATCAGTTATATAATTAACATACTCACCACGCTATCAATTTGGGAGTCATTAATTCATTAGTGCATGTGCTGTGCATGACACCTTCCATGAATCTGATAGTGCTGCATTGTTTTAGTGTGTGGGTATACTTTAAGCAGCAGTGGCCGGTGCAGGTAAGCGGGGCGGGATGTCGCTGGACGACGGAATAAGAGTTATTTATTTTTTTAATTTGTCCTATTCCGCCATCTTTCGACATCCCTCTAGCCCATGCCCAGCCCCAACGCTCTACTGTGTTTACCTGCACCGGCCACTGCTGACGTTTAGGTGGCTCATTATGCTTTATATACAACCTGGGCAGAAAAAAATATGCTTTGCTGATATACAAAGTGCATTCCATTCACCTCTTTTTTGTATATTTTTGTTTCAAGCCCTAAGTGGAATGGGTATGTCTAGACGTGGGTCCCTTGCACTTTGTGCCACTGGAAACAAGCTATACCCAACTGATGAGCCATAAAAAAGGCAAAAACGGTTCATAGGTTGCTTGTGTTCAGATTCAGGAAGGACCTAGTCTGACTGTTCGGTCAGAACTGTTCCTAATAGAGCGGGGTCAAGACTATGGCTTGGTGCAAACTGGTGTGGTATGGTGTGAAAAATAATGATGAACCTGAATGCAACTGTGAGTAGTTACGAGTGGCTGAGTTTAATTCAAGCACTCCATTCATCACTTTTTTATATACTTCAATGCAACTCCCTAATGAGATGGGAATGCCCAGTTGTTCATTCCATGCACACTGTGCCACTGGAACTAAGCAAGATGACTGAGAAGCCCTAATAATGGCAACTCTGGTCTTGGCTTGCTTCTGTTCCAGTTCAGGGGGACCAGGCCTGGCAATGTGGGCTGAATGGTTCCCACTGGAGCAGGATCAAGACTGAATTGCATACTGCTGAGTGCAAACTGAAGTCACATGGTGTGCAAAATAAGGATGGACTGGGATGTGGCCCAAGCAGTTACCCTGAGATTAATTCAAGCATTTCATCCATCACTTTTTTGTATACTTCGACATACAAAGAGGAGTCATTGAATAAACGTAGTGATCTTTACTCCACATCCTGGAGCTTTCAGGGGTTGAAGCCATCTCCCATTAGTGTTCTGGGATACTGTTACACACAGAGTTGGATAAGCAAGTGCTCCTGGGCCTTTAGTAGTAGGTTGGTTAAACAGCCAAGGGTCATTCCAGGAAGTGGTGGTATTTTGGGGAAACATACATGTATCATCATGCTGTAATAACACACAATAAGGTCACATTCAGTCTATAAGTAGGTATTTATTTACATAAAATAAAGATAGGACCATTTTTAAATGGCACTAGAAAAAAATCCAGAATGTCCTAGTGCTTTCTAGGTCAGAGATACAACACAAAATATTATTCTAGAAGCAGTGGTGTAGCAAGGGCTCCCACGGAGCCTAATGCAAGGAAGAAAATCACCCCCATCCCTGATTTTGTAGTTAAAAAACAGTGACTAATTGGGATGAATTAGGCACTGCGGCCACAGACCATGGTATACTATTGAAAAATTCACCACAGTCTAGAGTTAAGATCTTTTTAGAAGGAGTGTTAATTTTAACAAAGAAAGCTGCATTGCTTTATTTGATGAGCACAACAGTGAGCGCTTCAGGAGTACAGACACCGAGATATTTCATTGTGTTATTCACTTGCTGAAAAACATTTGCAGTTCTTCGAAGCAGCAGCAACTGTAATATAAAGCACCACATACAAGGCAAGTGATAAATATTAAAGCTATTCAGCTCTACTATGAGGTATTCCCTTCATCTTAGCTTCCTCCGCAAGTCAATATTCGTGCATGGTCGCTCTTTGGCCCAGACTGAGTGCGCCTGAGATCATAGCTAAAAAACGTCTGAAACCACCCCTGCATATGAAATAGATCTAAGTTACACAAAGGAAAGGGAAATTACTCACTCTGTTGACAATGGGAAAATGGATGAAGTAACTGTGGTGTCCAAATTCTGGGATTTCTGAACAACACAACACTGCACCTACAACACTTTAATCTAATACATAAACACTACAACCATTAGCACTATTGTACAAATACAACACAATGACTGTAACAATACAACTTAGTTCCAATACTACAACAAGACTGCACGACAAGTGCATGAGCACATCTGTTTTTCAATATTAGTATTACATACCAGATGCTACCTGCTACAATTCTACAAATACAACTAGGAAACTACAATTATAGCAATTGACCTGCATTAAAAGTACAACAACTACAATAAAAGAACACTTCAAGTACAGCAAAACCTCATGAATTACACTAATGCTACAACAAAACAAAACTAGATCTGCAAAAAAGCAAAGGAATATAACACTACAACTTAAAAAAAACTTCAGTTACAATAATACAAGCACAACAGTTTAACTATAGCATGACACCACTACAGCTACTACAAAACTGGAATACTATAATGCTACACTACTACAACTTTACAAGAACAACTCCAGAGTTAGCTCACGAAATTTCTACCACAATTCAGTTATCACTACAGTAACAACACAGCAACTATGCCTGTAACACTACAAATGCAGCATTAAATATTTTTTTAATGTAGCCTGTTTTCCTTAACGTAAACTGTTGCATTAAAAAACAACGATTTACTTTAAAACAATATATATTTTAGAGCTTAGGAGACCACTGCCTACTTCAAAACAAACTTGTCGTATGTATTCACAAAGAGGAAGGCATCCTTTTGCAAATGGCTTACTATCCATGCTTGTAAAATATTGATACATCTCCTATTGCACTTCTATTTGGAATGGATGCCTACAATAAATTACTTCCACATAAAGATAAGATAAGGAGTTGCTAACCACTTTTAGGAGTCAGTAAAAAATACAGACTCCTAAACTGCCATTACTACATAGCAAGAAACGGTTTGCAATCAAAAACAATACTATTGACTGTTTGTATTTGTAAACAAGTTTTGTTACATTACTCTAAAATGCACTATAAATGAAAGAGTTCCAAGAAAAGTGAAACAAAAAATGTAAAACATACAATTACAATTAAATTACAAGTGCACAACTGCAGTGCTATCAGAGAAACACCACAACAATGGCACTACTACTACAGAACTTACAACATCAACACTTTAACACTAGCACTAGAACAATAATAGAAATACTAAGATAATACGACCACCACACCAACACCTCCACTACAACTACAATGATACAGCATACTATAATCTTACCAGATACTACCATAAGGTCTGACACTGCAGCTGAATCCCTGCATTGGCAGTACTACTGCTATAGCACATCACACATTTTACAGAGCTACCACTCTACAACTAAAACACTATTATCAAATGGCATTACTACATGAGACACTAAGACCATGACACTGAAGCTCTACAACTACAAAAACAGTACTTCAACCAGATAAAAATATAACTAGAGTTCATAAAATAATAATACACATGCCCGCAAAATTGCAATTGTACCACCCCAAAATCAACACTGCAATTAGAAGTTCAGTCCATGTTTGTTAGTAATTTCTCCCACAGCGGTAGTCTCTTAAGAACAAAGTACTGCCCAGGTTTAAAAACCTAAACACTCTTGCAGGCTGAGCAAATTTACCAACTTGAACTTGGGGGACTGCAACTCCAAAACCACAGATGCATTACTTGAGGATGGTGCATTCTGGGCGATAATCAGTCATGTGAGAATACCTGTATTAGTGAGCATCTGAATCCCTTTTCACCATGGAAATCCACACTATATATTTATTTTAAAATACTTTAAAAATAATATCATAATCTAGTGCAGAAGATATACTGATGCAACCATGAAAATAAACACAATAGTCTCAATGAAAGTGATCAAAAAAACAAATAATTAAAATAATTTCAATATTCTGATGCTATTTCAATATTTCAGTGCATTGAATGATGAAATAGGTCACTAGTAACAAACCCCTCCCTTCAAGCTATCGTAGCTTAACTGTGTTATCATCAAAAGTACCTCTCTAAGTTTCATAGATGGCCTCTAAAACCACATACCTTGGCTGACCAACAGTATTTTTGTTAGTTACCTTCTGTATTCAAAGGATGCTTTCTGTTTAAATGATGGTGTTCCTGAGATGGTAAAAGCCTCCTGGCTTTGAAGAGTTTCTGGCCATTACCAGAGATGTTTGCAGCACAGATTACACAAAGTATGCCTCTGCCAAAAGACATGTTTATGCCAGGATTAAGTAGACTTTTCTGATTATTTCAAATACACCAGACCTTGTGATGAATGATGTAAAATGCAAGCATTTGCATACGTGTTCTGTTGTGCATTCACCAATTTCTATCACACATTATAAATCAGATTAATAAATGTATAGGAATAATGTATGTGCTGCCAGTTTATAATAAAGCACATTTTAAATTTTGTATGTTTGCAATCAATTCGAAATGAAGTTTGTGAATACAAATGAAAAATGTTCACGCAGGTACATAAATATATGAAATGCAATTCAGCGGCATAAGATTAAAATGCAAAGACCACTTCATTTTTACATTCTCATATCTCAGGTTCTTGTGCGAACTCCCTTCCCCCTCTCTCAACTCCTCATAATTTTTACTATGTTTTTGAAAAAAAATTATTTCATTTTATCAGTCATTGGTCAGCAGTTGGCCCACTGAAGGGCAATACAAAATGTTGTAATAGTAACATACATGTACATATGTTTCTCCACCCATGCGCAGAACAAAATGAACAATATTAATAATAACAACAAAAACAAAAACATGAATTGGTACAGTCATTACACAGTTGCATCTCTATCAATGATATAGTACGAGGAAATCAGTCTACTCTTCCCTTCATTCATTCCCCACCCTAGGGGTTCCCACTGATACTGTTAATGTGGTTGTAGCACCATCTTTACTGTGTTAACATTTCTCTCATTGGCTACTTTGCCTCTCTTTCTAGTGTTATGTCAGAAAAGTGAGTGCAAAAATAACATCTGACATTATTGTGTATTAAATATCAGTTACAAAAATATTATCAAGTTCAGTTCAGATTTTCTATTATTAATTAAATAGGTGATCATTTTGTGAATAATATTTAGGATGCTATGGGCCAGATGTACGACCGCAAGATTTAGCGAGTCGCAATTTGCGCCAAATTGCAACTTGCAAATTGTGACCAGCTAAATTTAATCTACCAAACCAACCATACCCCAAATAGCGATTCGCAAGTGACTCGCAATGCAAAATTGCGAGTCACAAATTGCGATATGCTAAACGATTGCAGATAGCGTACACGGTTGAAAACATGCATTTTGCATGCTCAATTAGCGTACACGGTTGAAAGCATGTATTTTGCATTTGCAAATAGCTACTGTGAATAAAGATTTGACAAAAATCACTTCCTGGTAGATCGGAAGGACCCCAAAACAGGAAGAGGTGTCCATGGAGAATCCTGATCAAAATTACAAGCACATGGCAAGGTGCAGCAGCTCAGTAAAACACTGATACCCAGGGAGAAAACAGCACAGCAAGATGGCCAGCCTGACATGTGAGAAAGAAGAGTTAAAGAGGATAGGAAAACTGAAGTTCTCAGAAAAAGAAATAGACATAATCATCGAGGATTGCTGCAACAATCACAAGCAGCTTTTTGGTCGGATGTCTCATACCGTGCCAGAGTTTGACAAAAGAAACATATGGTGTGACATGCAGCTGCGTGTGGATGCCCTCGGTGTAGCTGACAGGCCAATCGATGATATAAAAAAGAGGTGGTATGACCTTCGTTCCAGGGCAAGGGAGAGGGTGGCTGCACGGCTGCGTGATGCCGAACAAACAGGAGGTGGACCATCCAGCCTTACAGAAGCCTCCACAGCAGAGGCATTGATGGAAGCCACCCTAGAGCTGGAGGCAGTAGTGGGAATTGGAAGGCTGGACACATCCCAACCTCCACCCACCCACAGGTAGGTGAGAAACGAATGCCATATTATGTCACACTCAAGCCAGCACCCCACATGCATGCACCACACACAGGCCTAACTGAATCTACAAGTCACAGTTGGTGCATCATGCATCATGAGAAATGTACATGACCCAAACATTGCTGTTAGGGACTGACATGAGTTGTTAACATAGTACCACCACAAAGATAGTGATTCAAAACATTTTCTTTTGTTTCTCCTTTTGCAACATAGACACATCTTTGGGAGGAAAACCAAGGGAAGATGACACAGGTTCTGAGCAGGAGCAGGGCCAGATGGATGAAGGGCTGGATGATCCAGGTTGTTCAACGTCATCGGGCAGTGCACAAGCACTTAAAACAACAGCCCCACAGCAGCAACCAACATCATGTTGCACTCTGGCACAAGGGGCAGGGTACATCGTTTGACCCAGCTATCACGAAGGCTGCTCCAATCCCATAGGCATGCTCCAGTGAACACCCTGCAATCCCATTGGCATGCTCCTGTGAACACCATGTCAGTTAATCCGTCACCTTTTGCTGGCATTGAGGAATCAATGCTAAAGATTCAGCACCTGCAACAGAAGCAAATGAAGATGAAGCTGAGCAGGGGATTTGAGAAAATCACTAAACAATTGTCTGACAATCAGGCCGGTATTGTGGGCAAACTTGACACCATGACTGAAGCTGTTGGGCAGTTGTGCACAGAGCTAAAAGAGGACAGAGCACAGAATAGAAGGATGGAGCGTAGCAGGTCACATGAAATACACTGCATGACAAGGGCAATTGGTCGGCTGGCAACGGCCACAACCCTGCACAGTAAATGCACCCTGGTCCTGCAGTTTGAAATGGGCCACTACAGCAAGGGGCCTACAACAAATCATTGCTGCTGTTGAGGCTATGCAAACTAGCAAGGTAGCTACCAGAGGAGGCACAGACACTGCTGACAGTGAAGTCTCCAGCCACAACCCCGCGAGAATCAGCAGTCTTCAATCTATGCTCCCAAGTGCCAGATCCACACATGCAGTACAGAGGAGCAAAAGATAAATATTTTTATGTTACGTTCATTTCCCTTTTTGTTGTGTTGAAGTAACCACTTTGCATTTTTAATTTGTGTTGTCAAAGTTGTCTGAGATGGACAGGTTGTCCCATATCCTCAATCAATATGACCTTGAATTAAAGGCATATAGTAATATACAATTTGACTCTGTCTTGTGTAGTTTCTTGTGGATATTTGTGAATGTTAATAATGTATCTTGAAAAGTAATGTCTGGTATGTGGTCCCTGAGCTTCCCTCGCTTGGTTGGTTGACTGGGGGTTCAGGCTCTTCTTCCCCAAGTCAGTATCTGACAACTCCATGGGCATGCAATGTTCTGGAGTAAGGCACAGCTTGCCACCATTTTACAGACTGTCTCCGCCATATACTGCAAGGCACCAACACTCTTATGTAGACATCTGAATCTTGATTTTAGTATGCCAAATGTGTGCTCTACGACTGACCTGGTGCATCTATGTGCCCTGTTGAATCGCCTTTCATGTGCGTTGGAGGGAGACAGGTACGGTCTGAGGATCCAGGTACGCAGGGCATACACACTGCCAACTGCGAGGAGATGTAAGAAGTTGAGACAACATGTAGACAGACAATTATATGCAAATACATCTCACTGTGGGTGAGGGGATTCATTACCTAGTAGGTATCCTTCATCTAAATCGCCTCTTTCTAATTTCTGGCATATGCCACTGTGTCTGAAGATGTATGAGTCATGTGTGCTTCCTGGAAATTTGGCTACAATGTCTGTGATGATGTGGTTTGCGTCACACACAACTTGGATGTTGAGTGAAGGTGTGCTTTTCCTATTATGGAATATATATTCTATGTGTGATGGAGGACATAACGGCACATGGGTCCCATCTATGCACCCTATGACCTGTGGGAACCTTGCTATTCTATAAAATTACAATTTTGTATTTTCAAGTTCCTCATCATTCCTTGCAGGTAGGTAGATGTGTTGATGTATGTGGCGTAGAGGGCATCTAGGAAATTGCAGAAGAAATGTGAAAGAGCTCTCTGGCACAACTTTAGCTACTGCTATTACATCCAGTGGCCAATAGGTGGAGGGAGCACAACACCTGCACATGTGTTGGGATTGCATTGCTGTGCTGGGATCTGCTTTCCAAATGTGGCTTCAGGGTGTCTATGAGGTCTAGGTTGACCGTGCTACTCAGCCTGTTCTGTTCATATATCTCTTCCTCAGTCTTCTCAAACAATGTGTAATGAAGTAAGTAATCAGGAAATTGGGTTACTTCAGGAAGTAGGTTTAATGAACACAGCTGTTGCAGGACCCAAGAAACTGTTAAAAATGGAATGTTCAAACTGCAGACACATACACATTCCAGATCCAGATGACATGGGAGCTTATGTCATCAACCCAGATCACCACAACATCTCCCTTCTTTACATAAAAGTGAAATAAACAAACACAACGAACAGGATAAGGAAAATTGATAAAAATGAAAATTGCAAGATACCATCTCATAAAGATAATAAAATACAAAGAATGCAACATATCAAATCATGTAAAAGATACCATCTCATGAAGATAATAAAATACAAAGAATGCAACATATTAAATCATGTAAACAACACAATAAAAAATACATCAGTCTCGAAACCTCATAGGTTTGACAATATTCCTCCGACCAGTTCTGCGTACAGATAAAGGATAAGAATTACACTTGTCTTCATTAGCTTGAACATCAGAAGAAACAACAGTAGGAGGAAGAGAATGGAAAGATGTCTTAGGTGGAGCATTTAAGCTATGAGAAGAAGCACCATTTTCTAAAGAGGTAAAATTCACTTTGGCTACTCTCCCCTAGTTCCACCATTCATTTCTACTGGTTCTTACCGCATTTTTTGTCACAACCTCAACCCTAACTGGAGGTTTGACCTTGGACATCCCTTTCAAAACGTGATTAGGATCCTTAATGCGTACCCAGTCACCTACCTCGAATTTGTCTTGTTCAGGTTTCAACCTATGTGTAGCATCATAACATTTTTTCATTTTCTTTTGATATTCTTGTACTTTAGGTCTTATAACACTATCACTTTTTAACATTCTTTCACTTTTCTTTTGAAATTCCCTCAACCAAGCAGGACAAAGTCTTGAAGCAGGAGGACGTCCTCTTAAAAGTTCAAATGGGGAAACCCCAGAGACAGCATATTAGTCGCCAATTGTAATGAAGTAAGTAATCAGGAAACTGGGTTACTTCAGGAAGTAGGTTTAATGAACACAGCTGTTGCAGGACCCAAGAAACTGTTAAACATGGAATGTTCAAACTGCAGACACATACACATTCCAGATCCAGATGACATGGGACCTTATGTCATCAACCCAGATCACCACACAATGTCAGCCTGACTCTGAAAATCCTCTCCTGTCTCCGCCTCCTCTTCAGAGCAGCAAGTATCCGAATCCCCCTCGCTATCACATACAGGGCCGCCAATTTGGAAAGGTTCTGGTGCATTCTGGGCCTATTTTAATAGTTTGTGACTGATAACCACCTGCTTCAGGTTAGTGGTAAATTGCATGTGCAAAAGGCCCTTTCTGCGCGTACTTCCAATTTGCGAGTACTCTGTACAGTTGATTTAGCGAGTCGCTATTCGCAATTTGATATACGCAAATAGTGTTCACTTTTTCTGCAACTCGCTATTCAGTCGCAATGCAAATTTTTAAATTGCGCATGCATATAGTACATTGCGTACGGCCATGTTTGCATGCGCCAATCAATTTGCAACTGATTTTGCACATGCAAAATGATCGTACATCTGGCCCCAAATGTATATCAGACAATATTCTTTCTGACAAAAATATTTTGTTACTTTAACCTCACTTCACTATGACCTACCTCTTTAAAGAACTTCTGTCTGTCTCTATCACACTTATTATTTTTATGTTATATCTCTATTGTTATCTCAATCCCTGCTCTGTTCTCCCCAGTCACTTTGCTGCCTCTTGATACTCTCTCTTTCTCTAGTTTTTTTCTGGCCAGCACCTTTGTACCCCTTTTCACTTCTTTGTCTTTGGTCGCTTGGTAACAACTCCCTCTCTAAACTGCACTTACTTTTCTGTCTCTTTCACAATCTCTTTCATTCCCTTCTTTCTGCTCCTTAGTCTCTTTGTCTCTCTCTTGTCATTTTTTCACTCCCCTATCACACACTACTTTGCCTTCCTCTCCACTATCTTCTCTCTCGTTCCAATGGTCATCGATTTTGCTCTCCGTTTCTCTATCACTGCTCTATTCTTATCTTCTCTACACTCGCAGAACAATTTACCTATACACTTCAGCTATCTTCTCTCCTTCTTAGTCTCTGCTCTTTTATTCCCAAATTATTATTTTACTCCATCTCCATTTCTTCAAATTTTTCTTTTTCTTCCCTCCTTTCTCCTTCTAATTTTTCTGTTTCTCAGTTGTTCATCTTAGGACCCTTTTCAAACTCCCCGCACTTTTTCACTGTATGCTTTCCCCTCTCCTACTTATTTGACTCTTTCTCCCTCCACTTTCTTACCCTTGACCGCCTTCTGTCTTTCTGTCTTTCACTCTCTATCTCTTTCTCTCTTTCCCTCTCACTTCCACATCTCTCTCTCTCTCACTTTCACAACTCTCCTCTCACAAGCCCTGTGCCGTATTCCTGCATGTTTCATCATTCTGACATCAGTGACATTCCATCCTTCTGTTCTCTACTGCCCCAGTTCTCCTCTCTCTGCTCCCCTGTCCCTCTGCTCTCTTCTCCATGAGCTATTTGGCTTTCTCATTACCATTCGTTCTCCCTCTACTCTTCTGTCCCTCTACTATCCTCTTCATGATATTTTCTCAGGATGCAAGTATGGAAGCATTACTTTCCAGCATGGCTAGTTTGTGGGCAAGGAGACAGAGATTATCATTGCTAAAGGCCTTCCCACTCCAGTCAGTCCAACAGTAGGGAAAGGGTTGGATTGCGGAGGGATAAAATGAACTTTTCCCACTCCAGTCAGTACAACAGTAGGGAAAGTGTTGGATTGCAGAGGGGCACAATTTACACTTCCCACTCTAGTCAGTGCAACAGCCGAGAAAGTGTTGGATTACGGAGGGGTAACATTTACTATTCTCACTCCAGTAAATGCAACAGTAGGGAGAGTGTTGGATAGCAGAGGAGTACAATTTACTATTCCCACTCCAGTCAGTTCAACATTAAAAACAAACAAAATATTTTCAACAAAATAAGAATATTTTAAAAACAAAGTAAATAAAAATAATAAAATGTGTTGAAAAAATATGTATATTTAAAAAAGTAAAGAAATGAAAACATATTATAATTTTAAATGAGTATCAAAAATACCTACAATTATTATAACAAATAAAATAAAATACATATTTTCATACAAAGAAATATTTTTTATTTAGAAATTATTTATTCACAAAAACATTAATCATTCCATAAATTTAGTTTAGTTACTTCCCTCCCTCTAATACCACAAAACTCACAACCTGCACCTCAAAAAATATTTACACTATGAATATAAACATTCATCCACAATTTAATTTTCATTAATTAAATATTCATTCCCACAATATACCCCCACAGCATACACAACACAAATAATTATTAAATTACCATTATTATTAATTTGCAAAAAATATTAATAGCTTACAATTGATTTATGTCCCACCCCATAACCCTACAAAACCCAAAACCCACGTCTAAAATGTAAAAAAAAGTATTTGCACAATTAACATAATTATCAATTAAACAAATATTATCAATTAAAAACCAAATTATAACTCATTAACTCATTTAAATTAACTAACTTCCCACCCTTTGTTCATATAATCCCCATGACCTGCGCCTAATATTGAACTTTAAAAACATTAAATGAACAATTAAAATTAATTTTCAATGAAATAACAAATGGTATTTAACAACTAATTATAAATTAAGTAAAATTAATTTACTCCCCACCCATTACCCCTATAAACCCAAAACCCATACCCTCAAAAAATTTTATTAAACAAATAACATAATTAATTTTCAATGAATTAATTATTATTATCAACTAATTATTAATTAATTACAAATAAATTACTTCCCACCCTTTGCCACTATTAACCCCCCAACCTGCACCAAAAAACAACAAATACACAACTACCATAATGAATTATCAATTAATTAATATGAATTAACGACTAATTATTAATTAATTAGAAATATACTTACTTCCCACATTTTACCTCTATTAGCCGCAAAACCCGCACCTAAAAAATTACAAATTACTATAATTAATTATTAATTAAATAATTAACAAATAATTTTTACCCTTATAAACTTCACATACCACACATACAATTTAGCCCCAAAAAATCTAAAGCACAATTAACCCTATTAAATATCAATTAAATAAATATAATTTAATACAAAATAATTATTAATTTATTTTAATTCAATTACTTCCCACCCTATTCCATTATAAACCCTTAACCTGCTACGGAACTCGCAACGGCGGCGTAAACGTGGCGCATCCCTGCAACCCATTTACAACGTGACGCATCTAGCCAGATGCATCACGTTGTAAAGCCTTGCGCCACATGTGGGCGTTCCGGGGCAGGTGCGCCGCGCAAAAGTGCCTGCGTGAAATCTACAAGATTTCACGCAGGCACTTTTAGGCCAATGCTGTGTCAAAACCCTGCACCTGCTTGAAGCAGGCGCAAGGCTTGATTCAGCATTGGACAGTTTGAGCCCCCCAAGAGCATTGCTGGAGCTGCGTCACGCTTGCGATGCAACTCCAGCAATGCGCCGCCTTTACGGCACAGATGCGTCACGCATCGGTGCCGGTTTTGCCCCATGATGGGCCGCATTGTACATGCGGCGCACCATGGATGGCAGAGCTGAGGCGCACAATAACTGGCGCATCCCTGTGGATGCGCCAGTTATTGTAAATCTGCCCCAATATATATTTTTAAATTTATTTTTAAGTTTTTATATCGCACGAACAAGACTCTTGCGAATATCAGAGCACTTTACAAGTCAGAAGTATAAGGCAAGATATAGCATACAGCATACAGAGATCTATGTGAAGTTGTTATACAAAGCTCTTCATCGAAAGAGAAAAAAACATACGAAGCTAGCAAAAAAACAGAAGGACGAATATGGAGCGCAAAAACACAACAAATAATTAAATACAGTAAACAGTCATAGACTTCACGTGATTTTAGCCATGAGGATCGCTTTCACTTCTTTTTTGAAGGAGGCAGTGGAAGGGTTCATTCTTGTTTCAATGGGCAAAGCGTTCCAGATCCTCTGAGCCATACCAGAGAAGGACCAGTTATAGGTTTTTTTCTTGGCAAATCGTTGTGGTTGTAGGAGAAGAGTCTTGGCACTCCTGGAGGCTCTGATGCCAGAAGAGAGCAACAGTTTCTGAGCTAGGTAGTGTGGGGCATTGTGGTAGAGGGCCTTGTGTGTCATACAAGTGATTTTTAGTTGAATTCTGGCTTCAAACGGTAGTCAGTTGAGGGCTCTAAGGTCTGGGGATATGTGAGAGTTTCTCTTTGAACCTGTGATAAGTCTCAAAGCTGAGTTCATCATGGCTCTTAGTGGGGCTGTCGATGACCTTGGGAGGCCGCATAAGGTTACTGCCCCATATTCCACGCAGCGGATTACTAGGGTTTGAACTGCTTGTTTGAATTCGTAGACGGGCAGAAAGGGTCTCAGTTTTCGCAGGATCTTTAGGTGCAAGTTAGCTCATTCTGTTGAGGCGCTGAAGTGTTTCTGCATCTTTAGGTTACTGTCTAGCGTTACCCCTAGCGATTTCACTGAGTCGATGATGAGAGGTTGTGCATTGAGAACTGTTAAGTGCTTCATCCAATCCAGGATTGTGGGAGTTTTGTTAGGGGGAGCGAATAAAAGGAATTCAGTTTTGAGGGAGTTAAGTTTCAAATGGTTTTCGGCCAGCCATGTTTGGGATTTTTGTAGTGTGGTGTTGAGCAATTTGATGTCATCAAGTGAGTGGATCTTGATGTATATTTGGGTGTCGTCTGCAAACATGTGGAAGTGTATCTTGGCGAGGCTGAGAAGATCAGTAAGAGGTTCCATAAAAAGGTTGAAAAGGGTGGATGAGAGGGAGGAGGCTTGTGGAACTCCTAATGAGACTGGCATGGGGTTGGACAGGGATTGGTTAACCTGGAATCTTTGGGATCTATTTTGGAGGAAAGAGGTGAACCAGTTAAATACATTTCCAGACATTCCCATTCTGTGTTTCAGGAGATCAAGCAGGTTGTCATGTTTGACGGTGTTAAAAGCTGATGACAGGTCTAGTAGGATTAGTAGACAGGCTTAATTTTGGTCTAGGAATTTTAGAGTATCGTCTAATATATGTGTCATGGCTGATTCAGTGCTGTGTCTCTAATAAAAGAGAGAGGGACCCCAAGACCAAAGGGATAGGGTTCCACAATTGACACAAGTCAAAATAAAATTCCCTTTGGGCGAATTACCAAAGAAACACAAGTTCTTACAGACATATACACATAGACTCATCAATATTAGATCATAACAAGGAAGCAATATCAAAAACAGTGAAAACACTATAATAAAAGTATATCTGCACAGTTTATTAGCATACACTATATTTAGTTAAAAAACGGGAAACATATACAAAACGGAACACTATAAAAATTATACATTAAACATTCCTATTAAAAAAAGGAGGTACAAATAGAAGGCTAAATTCCAACAAAGGCTCAGAATTTTCCTTAGTCTGTTTTTCACGTATTCCTCCTTATGTATCAACGCGTTTCGGCGGTTTGTTTAGTATTTAACCACCTTCATCAGGACAAATGACAATAAATGTTTCCCAATGGTTCTGAAATTCAAACAAAACCAATCTCAGTAACATATAATTCATTCCAAGTATTTTAAAAAAACATAATGTGTACACATAAATACAACCCTAAGTACATATAAAGTCCATAACATTGCTTCCATGTTACACTATACAAACAACACATTACATAACATTGCATTACATCATATCACTCATTGTTGTCTCCTGTATATAAAAACCATGCATTCACTGATTGTGATTACATAAATTTATTCCTCGTGTTCACATAGTCTTATAGGGTCTATACATGTTAATCATTTATTTATAAGTACCCTTATACAATGCTACAGTCACTAAATACACAGCATTTAGTCCACAGCTATACATTTCTTGGACACAGAAATAGCCAGATAGTCTAGTTAAAGCCCATTTTAGGCAAGAGAGGCAGCGATATGAGACAACATGATATGTCACCTACCTCGATTCTTTTATATCAATCAAATTAGTGTCAGGGGTACTCTGCCTCCATCTATATCTCAAAAGATATTCGTCCAGCGAATTATCTCTTCAAGGTTAAAATACTGTTGTCCTATATAGAGTAGATAAACAGCTAGTTTTAATGTCAACAGACACAGTTATCTGTGAAAAGCGGTATTTGTTACCACACACCTATATATTTAAAACGCATTGTTAACTATCTCTATAGGGAGTATTAGCTAAGGGCACTAGAATTCTATTTGATAATGGCTTCAAAGATTTCCGATACTAGGCTTAAGCTAAGCGGTAATAAAGGCAGTCTACGAAACGGCCCCAAAGCAACGAGTGTCTGGAAGTATCTATGCTACATATACAAGAGCACAAAAAATGGCACGGAATCGAGGTGTTCCCTCGCCAAAAAAGCGGCTCACCTCCTAATACATCTTCATCGTGATTAGGGGATCTCGGCACTTATATTCTCCGATGTTTCCGGACTTGATAGCTAACAGCATGTACCAATAAAGATCTGTGGACATATATAAGCAGAAGCTTTTATGGACTGCTAAAAATATATATATTGGTCCAAATAGCACTTCCTCTATCTTTTCCATATTATACTTACATAAATATGGGATGATACGGCCACGCACGCGGATTCAGTGTTGTCACATATGCACACTTTATTAGGGTTTTTGTTTAATATTACCCTGGAAAAAGGAAAAGAAGAAACCACATCTTATTCCCCCATCTCGACTTGCAAGTCACTGCTTTATGCCATCCATAACATTGAGGAATATCTTACTTGCTAGTCAGGAATCTTGAGATCAAGGGACCATAGATCACACGTGAGATTACCAGCGTGTGCAGCCCTGAAAGACATTAAAGCCGATACGGCACGTTTTAAGTAGTGGATTCAAACGTGCTCTCATTTGCCAAAGCAAAGCCGCAACAATTCCTTACCTCTCGACGAACGAGAATAGACGACCCGCGTGCTGGCAATCAAAGCTGGAAACGGTCAAATAAAAACGCCGTTCCAACAGCCGGTTTAAATATCCGGTCCCTCCGAGTTGAGTAGAAAAGGTTCCTGTCACATGACACAATCCGCAACAGATACAGATGACGGACTACCCAATGGAGGTGGAAAAAAAATACTCACTTCCTCCCATATGTAAACAAAACATCGTAGCTTATAGTACGTGTTTTGCTTCTTTATTTATTTTATTGAACTGACGCGCTTTCTCCCATATGTAGACAAAACATCGTACCCTATAGTACGTGTTTTGCTTTTTTATTTATTTTATTGAGATGACGCGCTAAGATATAGAGTAGTTAAAAGCGAGCTCTGAGTATATTTATTAGTGTAGACCAGTATGAACAAGCATGCTTGATGCGTGCCCTAAGCAAGTGCAAGTAGTATAAGGCCCCGATCGTTTTAACTAGGCACAGACAGTACCAAATGACATGTTGTTGGTCGTGTTATATTCAGGGGCAGTATACATCTAGTTAATTTTTAAGGAATATCAGGTCATAATAGGAAAGTATTTAGTTCGTCGTTATGATTTATTTAAACATATTGGGAAAGTCATTAGTAATAATTTTTATATTTGCGCTTTTAAAGGTAGAGATCATTTTAAATTCCTATATATAATTAAGACATACTATGTTCAGTATCAAGAACATAGGCCCTTTATACATATTCCTTGTAATGCGCTCCCCACTGGGACCATAGGTTAAGAAAGGATGAAAGAACGGTATTGTAAGCTGACACCTCAAGAGTTATATCAGATGGGTCAAATCAAGAAGAGTTAAACCGCTCCTATAATGCGGTCCCATTCCTCTCTCGAGTTAAGACCCCTTCTTACCGTGTCGAGATAGGAGATATACCATTGTTCTCTCTCTTTTCTTCTGGAAACAATATTGCCACCTCTCTTGCCTATTTTAATTTTGTCCAAAATAAACCAGTGATAATCTGATTCCTTGTGTTCTTTCTCTAGGAAATGGGCAACAATTGGGGCAGTAATCTTTTTTGTTTTAATAGCTGATCTATGTTCCTGCAGCCTGGTCCGTGCCTCTCTCCCTGTTTCTCCAATATAGCAAAGTCCGCACGGGCACCTGAGGAGATAAATCACATTCTTGCTCCTACAGTTATTATCGGTCTTGCATCTGACCGTCATGCTGTTACAGGCAATTTCTGACCCTACCATACATTGAGCACAAATATTGCACATGCCACACCTAGTTGTTCCAACCACCTTTGTGCCATCAATTGTTCTTTGGTTTTCCAACGCCTCATCTTTATATGTGTGTACCAGTAGATCACGCAAATTTTTGTTCTTTTTGAATGCGAACAGCGGTTTCTCTAAGGCTAATTCCTCCTCATGGTTTAGGATGTGCCAATGCTTATTTACTACATTTTTTATCTGGTTGCTTATGTTGGAAAATTTACTGACAAACACAACTTTGTTTAGCGGGCCCTTTTCTTTCTTCTCATTCCGAACTAGTGCCTCACGGTCATAAAACCTCGCTCTCTTCATTGAGTGCGACAAAAGTTTTTTGGGATATCCCCTCTCTTTGAATTTAGTTTTAAGGGCTTCTGCATGTTTATAGTAATCGTTAATATCAGAACAATTTCTCCGAAGACGGAGAAATTGACTGAAGGGAATGCTTTCCCTTTGTGATTTGGGGTGAAAGCTAGTAAAATGTAGTAATGTGTTTTTTGCCATAGGTTTAGTATACAATTCGACGGCCAAAACTCCATCACAATTCTTAATCGATATATCCAAAAAATCGACTTTTGTAGTACTGTATGTCGATGTAAACCTAAGATTTGGATCACCTAAGTTGATCCAAAGAAGGAATTCGTCAAGAAGTTCAATGGAGCCTTCCCAAATAAAAAAGATGTCATCAATGTAGCGGTACCAGCCCGCTACATTTTCAAAGAAAGGCGCCATCTCATTGTCGATATGTTTAGCCTCAAAGCTACCCACATAAAGACAGGCCAGACTTGGGGCACAGGTGGCCCCCATGCTGGTCCCTTTTAATTGTCTGAAGTACTCGTTTTTAAATAGGAACACATTATTTGTCAGGATGAGTCTCACACAGTTAACTATAAACTCCCTGTTTGCACCACCAAGATCTTGATCAGACAGAAGTTCGTCTATAACCTCTATTGTGTCAGTCTGTGGAATGTTCGTGTAAAGAGACTCAATGTCCAGAGTGACCAGACACTGAGTCTCTTCACAGAACGACAAACCCTCCACCATAGATATTATATGTGCTGAATCACGCACATAGGATTTTAGCTTGCACACAAGGGGTCTCAAGAAATGATCTACATACTTGCTTATTGGTTATTGCTTTAATGTCTTTCAGGGCTGCACACGCTGGTAATCTCACGTGTGATCTATGGTCCCTTGATCTCAAGATTCCTGACTAGCAAGTAAGATATTCCTCAATGTTATGGATGGCATAAAGCAGTGACTTGCAAGTCGAGATGGGGGAATAAGATGTGGTTTCTTCTTTTCCTTTATCCAGGGTAATTTTAAACAAAACCCCTAATAAAGTGTGCATATGTGACAACACTGAATCCGCGTGCGTGGCCGTATCATCCCATATTTATGTAAGTATAATATGGAAAAGATAGAGGAAGTGCTATTTGGACCAATATATATATTTTTAGCAGTCCATAAAAGCTTCTGCTTATACATGTCCACAGATCTATATTGGTACATGCTGTTAGCTATCAAGTCCGGAAACATCGGAGAATATAAGTGCCGAGATCCCCTAATCACGATGAAGATGTATTAGGAGGTGAGCCGCTTTTTTGGCGAGGGAACACCTCGATTCCGTGCCATTTTTTGTGTTCTTGAATATGTAGCATAGATACTTCCAGACACTCGTTGCTTTGGGGCCGTTTCGTAGACTGCCTTTATTACCGCTTAGCTTAAGCCTAGTATCGGAAATCTTTGAAGCCATTATCAAATAGAATTCTAGTGCCCTTAGCTAATACTCCCTATAGAGATAGTTAACAATGCGTTTTAAATATATAGGTGTGTGGTAACAAATACCGCTTTTCACAGATAACTGTGTCTGTTGACATTAAAACTAGCTGTTTATCTTCTCTATATAGGACAACAGTATTTTAACCTTGAAGAGATAATTCGCTGGACGAATATCTTTTGAGATATAGAAGGAGGCAGAGTACCCCTGACACTAATTTGATTGATATAAAAGAATCGAGGTAGGTGACATATCATGTTGTCTCATATCGCTGCCTCTCTTGCCTAAAATGGGCTTTAACTAGACTATCTGGCTATTTCTGTGTCCAAGAAATGTATAGCTGTGGACTAAATGCTGTGTATTTAGTGACTGTAGCATTGTATAAGGGTACTTATAAATAAATGATTAACATGTATAGACCCTATAAGACTATGTGAACACGAGGAATACATTTATGTAATCACAATCAGTGAATGCATGGTTTTTATATACAGGAGACAACAATGAGTGATATGATGTAATGCAATGTTATGTAATGTGTTGTTTGTATAGTGTAACATGGAAGCAATGTTATGGACTTTATATGTACTTAGGGTTGTATTTATGTGTACACATTATGTTTTTTTAAAATACTTGGAATGAATTATATGTTACTGAGATTGGTTTTGTTTGAATTTCAGAACCATTGGGAAACATTTATTGTCATTTGTCCTGATGAAGGTGGTTAAATACTAAACAAACCGCTGAAACGCGTTGATACATAAGGAGGAATACGTGAAAAACAGACTAAGGAAAATTCTGAGCCTTTGTTGGAATTTAGCCTTCTATTTGTACCTCCTTTTTTTAATAGGAATGTTTAATGTATAATTTTTTATAGTGTTCCGTTTTGTATATGTTTCCCATTTTTTAACTAAATATAGTGTATGCTAATAAACTGTGCAGATATACTTTTATTATAGTGTTTTCACTGTTTTTGATATTGCTTCCTTGTTATGATCTAATATTGATGAGTCTATGTGAATATGTCTGTAAGAACTTGTGTTTCTTTGGTAATTCGCCCAAAGGGAATTTTATTTTGACTTGTGATTCAGTGCTGTGGCCTTCTCTGAAGCCTGATTGGAATTGGTTACGCAGGCTGAATTGATCAATGTGACTGTTCAGCTGTAGGTTAACACATTTTTTCAAGAGTTTGGCTAACATAGGAATGTTAGAAATCGGACGATAGTTATTAGGGTCCGAGGGGTCCGATGTTGTTTTCTTTCGGATTGGCGAAACTTGACCTATTTTCAGGATGTCTGGAATGGATCCTTGAATGACGTGTTAATGATCCTGGTCCAGAGGGGTAGTAAGAGAGGAATGAAGTCTTTTAGGTAATTCACCGGGAGCGGGTCTGTGAAATGATTGGAGGGTTTCAGAGTGGTTAGTGTCTTTAATATGGTGTCTTCACTGTAAGTGTTGAAGTGGGACCAAGTTGCATTGTTTTTAGTTTAAATATTGGGAGGTCATTAGCTTGGGCACCAGCCAGGGGCAGAGATAAGTGTACTTTTCCAAGTCTGAAATGGATAGTAGGCCCATGAGTAGATCTGAATTAATGGATTCTGTCTTAGAGGCAAACAAGGAGGCAAATTCATCAAAGTTGGATAGAGAGAGTGGGGTAGCGTTGAGGAGACTTGGTAGGCCCTTGGTTTGGGCTTTGATAACATCGAATGGCTTTTTGGGGCGGTTCTTGGCTAGGTCTTGTTTGAGATCTCAAGAAATAGGTTTTAAACTTTCTGATATTTCTAAAATAAGCATTTCTGTAGATTCTTAGAAGTTTGAGGTGGTCAGTTGAGGGGGCAGCATCCTTCAATAACTCTAAGAGAACGTCTGTCTTCATTTAGCCTCCCATCATACCACGGTTTTGAGTCTTTTGAGGAAGTTCTTTTCAGTTGAAGCGGGGCAATTTTGTCTAGCAGGTTGCTCATGGAGTGAAAGTAGTGATTGGTCAGCCCCTGTACATCGGCCAGGCCTTCCGGGGAACAGAGAGGGTTCGAGTTAGCTGAAGCTATAAGGTCAGAGTCACCGTTTTTCACATTTCTCTTCCAGATCTTAGTTCTCAGGGGTTGCGTAGGGATTTGTTTAATAGTTTCCAAGACTTGGAATGTAATGACATGATGGTCAGACCTGTCACATAGGAGTATCGAGTCGAGCTGTGTGGAGTCCTCTTTGGAGATTATTAGGTCAAGAGTTGCACCTTTATCATGTGTAGGTCCATTACATATTTGGTTAAGATTAAAGTCAGCCAGGAAAGTTTTGAGGCTGTTTACCCCTGGGTCGTTCTGGTCGTCCTAGTGAAGGTTGAAGTCCCCCAAGAAAATTTGCTTATTTTTCTGGTTGTCATTTGATGCTAGAATGTCCATGAAGTGTTCTATGAATGTGAGGTTATCTCGAGGAGGATGGTAGAAGGTGTGAAAAGAGTATATTTGTTTGTTGTTGTTGGTGATGTCTAAGCATAGGTATTCGCAAGATGATATAGCGGGGGCATTGGAATTGGTCACTGTTAGGCTGATCTGGTGTATGCAGGCTATCCCACCGCCTGGCCTGTCCGTTCTGTCTAGTCAGGTGATGTCATAGTCAGGGGGTAACAGGATGTCCATGATGGGAGTAGATGCTTCATTTAACCAAGTTTCTGTCAGGATCATATTGTCTGGTTCGTTAGTGATAAGTAGGTCAGCTACATCAGCTGCATGCCTAGAAGCGGACCTGCAGTTTAGGAGGATACAGCTTAGCCGCGGGTGGCTGGATACTGTGGTGGGTTCGGTTGTGAGGGGGATTGTAGTGAGGTTATTTTCAACAATGCCTCTGGAGTTGAGTCTGGTGGCTTTGTGTGTGTTGATCGGAATAGATTGTATTTGGGAGTCTGTATGTGAGCTAACTGGAAGTCCAGCGCTATGTGGAGGGTGAGGTAGCTCGTAAGAGTGGAGGAGGGCCCCTAAATCTATGTCAGATAGAGGGTTTAACACTACTCACCCGCAAGGGTCTCAAGGCGCTTGTACGAATACCGCTGTGGAACTCATCCTGTCTTTCCCTGTGAGGTGTCCACTCCTGGGCACCCGCAAGGTGGAGGCCAGGCATCCTTAGCGTTGTGGGGGCCGTTGTGGAGATTAAGCAAGCTATTGCCCAGAGTTGCAGAGTGGGACTCCATGATTGGAATAGGCACCGAGGCGAGAATTATCAGGTCAGTGGAATTTTGAGCAGAAGACCCGCCGAGGCGGGGAATTGAACCCTGGTCCCGGGCTAGACCTCTGCATCAGGGTCTGCCGCTCTAACCATTGAGCCACACTTCTCTGTGCGTAGTTTCTTTAATGTCGTTTGAGGGGGAGTCGAGGATGGGGATAGTGTAAAGAGCTCTTTCTTAGTGTATGTCTATGGGATGGGGTGTGAGAAAGCCGGATGAGAAGGTGACTGAGAGACGGCTGTGCAAGGAATAATGGGCGTATAGGTGGGGCCTATGGGAGGTGCTGTGAGTGATGGAGAGGGTGGGAGATGTAGAGCAGGGTGAGGGGTTTGAGAGATGTCTATGCTGGGATCCGTGGGGATATAGGTGGGGCTGATGAGAGGTGCTGGAAGTAATGGTGAGGGGGGAGGGTGGGGGAGAAAGTGCAGGGTGAGGAGGGATGGTGAGTGAATTGGTAGAGTTACGGCATGAGGCAGTTGTAATGTGGAATGCGTTGTTAGGTGGGTTGTCGTTGAGGTCTAGAGATAATGTTGGAGCAGATGGGGACAGCTGAGAATTCTGACTTACTTCAGGATCCGGATGGGAGTTGAAAATATTGGAACGATTGGATGGAGAGGAGGGGTGTGTTAGAGTGACTCTCTCCTTGATGAGCGGAAAAATGTGATCAATCAAGTTGAGGTTGCGGTTGGGGGATTGGATGAGGATGATACAATTATGATAGATATTGACGGTGGCAGCTTCATTGAACAATAGGGAGGGAAGGATAGATAGGGTGAATCTGTGCGCTGTGTTCTTCATGTTAGAGACCTTAAAGAGAGCGAGAAAGGCTTTTCTCCATTGAGCTCTTCTTTTAGTGTAGAAGATGATGTTGTTGTTAATGAGCCCTTTGTTCATTGAGAAGTATGGGTCAGAGATAGGGGTTTCAGGGTGAGATTTTAATAAGTTGTGTTTGAAAACTTTAGCTGCTTTTTTAGAAAGGTTAGAGGGGTAAGTAATGGAGTAGGTGAATTTACTGGTGCGCCCCATAGTGTAGGTGACACTTGATTAGCGGGGGATAGACCGATGGGAAGATGTCTGTGCAAGATGTTGCCCTTAAGGGGGAAAGTTTAACAGATTGTGAGAGATGCTGACCTTAAGGGGGAAGGGAAACAAGGTTGTGAGAGATGCTGCCCTTTCGGGGGAAAGTGTAGCAAGGATTACTTTTCACCCAGTCACAATTTATTGTACAGTAGTTCTTCTAATGTAGAATAAGTGTGCGGTTACAACTGTAACACAGTAGCAGAGATATAGAACTAGTAGTTCAGTGAATAAGAAGAAATAGTATTGTTCTACCATTTTGCAACAGTCATGAACCTAAACATGAATATAGAATGCATTTATCAAATAAAGTGCATACTCCTAAGATGCCTAACTAGATGTACCTAAGTGTACCCAGCATGTGAGTAGGTGCTAAAGAACCTAAGCCTAAGAGCCTAGGAGCCAAGAATCCTGCTAGGCTTTATCAAACCCCCATACCTGAATAGTGAGAGTGTGGGACTTCATCTTGGACTTGAGCTGGAAACCCCGCAAACCATCGTCAGACCACTGTCAGCTGGAGTGATGTTATGTCGGAGCTGCAGCATCTCTGGTCAGTGTGTCGGCCTTGAAGTCCCGGTTCCCTCCTGCTTTCTGATAGCAAGAGGTGCTGTATTTATACAGTCTATGTGCGTATGTTCCCCATTGTTTAGTATGAGGATTACATTTGGGGAATAAACCTTGTGCGTCGATGGGAGAGGTGAAGTGGACCTCCTGTAGAGTGTACTCATACATTATTCATATGTGCTAAGGATGACGACTTAGCAATATCGATCGGGCAGAACCCACCCTCGTCATGAAATGGGTGAAAGGTTCAGTCCATAAAAGGCTGCAGACCTAATAAAGTGTTATGTCCATACAAGGCAGTCTGTCCTTATTTGGAGTTGTGTCCATATAAGGCTTGTTCATATGAAATGTCAGGGAGATGATAGAGGAAAAGTGTACGATATTCACTAGACCTATATCAGGATACCGATATGAAATATAACACATTCATAATACAAACCCCACCGCTGGTCATATGGACCTTTTTCATTGACTTCGAGAGAGAGTTTAGAGCTATAAGAGGAAAACTCTGCAGGTGGAAAAAATCTTCCATGCTGGCCAGCCGGCTCTTCGCGCAACCAGCTTCAACCTCTTCGATGCAGGAGCTGGCAGTCTTCATTGTGCTGCCTGCTCCATGCAGGCAGTGTGCAGTATGCGATGCTGGCAGCCCCATCCCTCACCCAACACAGGCACAGGTAGCGAGGGGTGAGGCCACAGTGCCCCTCTGTTCTCTATGCCTTTTTTTTTGTCTTTTTTTATACACTTCCAGGCTGCAGAAAATGGAGCCATAGAACTAGACCCTAAAGGGTGCTGCACTCCTAGCTGAAGAACAAAGGCTGTAGCCTTGGGAAAGCTTCATAAAATCATGAAAATCTTGGAGGGGAGTCATAATTTCTTTGACCCAAACATAGAGTCTGTTTCAAAAGTTCTAGGGTGGCAACTGCTGCACTCCTGCAGCCCCCTCAACATCTTCTTTTAATGGTTGTGGTCCCCCTTCTCGTTTTATGGCTGCCACACACAGCAAATCAACATGCCAATTAGCCCCACAAGTTATTACGGGGTGCTCCAGCAGGAGAAAAAATCAATACTAGAGTAGCATCAATACTAGAGTAGCAGTCTTCTCCCACTGCTCTCTGACCCCGCGGTTTGGGCTGTGTGTTTTGTTTGAATTGTTTCTTTTTATTTTGGTTCAGGAGGGTGCCCGGTCTCACCCGGTCAACCCCAGCCTTCCATAAGTTGAGTCCACACAAGGAGCCCACTCTCACATGGGGCAGCCAGTTCCCCATGCAACAAGCTTCATCCACTCTGGCACAGGAGCTGACAGTCTTCGTTTCCCAGCTTGCTCCGTGCAGGCAGGTAGCAACGTCCTGTGGTGGCCACTTGGCTTCCCTGGGGGGGGGGGGTCAAAGTTTAAATTATTTAATAGACCATAACCTAGGCCCTGATGGATCGGTTTTGAAGTTCTAGGGCTCATGTTACTGATGGTGATGATCTCTAGCCACTAGGAGCAGTTTTAGCAGACCTCCTCACCCCCAAGTTGGTGTACTTTGCAGTGAGCTGGTTCCACTGGCTCCGTGCGCCAGCTTTCCTCCTGGTCTTTGTCTCTGGTGCTCTCCTCCTCCTTGTGGGTGCAGAACTCCAGATCTTTTCTTCAACTGGTCCTGAGGGGGTGTAAGGGTGCCAGTCTCACTGGCCATTGAAGAGACCCACCATCCCTAGTGGCAGAGTCCTTAGACCTTTTAGGACATCAGGATGTTTCTCCTTTTAATGTGTCCATGGCTGCTGCCACCATCACAGTTCCTGTGTCCAGAGTCCAACAGCCAATTAACAAAAGCTCTTTCTTTCCCTTGTGCAAAAGTTTCTAAATGGGTGTGGAAGGTTATAGAAGCCAGGCAACCCTGGTCAATACCAGAGTGCCACATCACCCCTCCACCCCTGTCTACACCCTCCTGCACAGCATGCTGGTAAAGTTCAAGATGGCACCATCCAGAAGTCACTGGTTACATCTCTTCTGGGAGCCTTCACACCATGCTGACAACACTGCCAGGGTCTTTCCCACCAAATATACAAACTTTTGTGTTGACTCCAGTTGTCTGGACTCCTCCTTTGTTAGATGGACCCGGGCTGTCCCATACCTGGTACAGTGTGACAGCTTATTAAGAGATGCAGATGTTCTTCCCCACTCCTACTGCTCTGGAACTGGGGGAAGCACTGTTTATTACTCCTTGTTGGTGGGGAGGTCTGTATTCCCTCTGTTGGAGAGAACTGTAAATAACTTGGCCCAGAAGGGTGACAAGAGTCATGAGCTCTTATCCTGAGAAGAGCCAGAGAAATATGAAAATTCTGAATAACCAATAAAGTGTACTGAAGCATACTAGGAGAAGTAGGCTGTCTGGAGTGTGTTCATAAAAGTTTATTCTTCAGCATAAAAGAACTCCAGCCACAGGAATATACTTCAGCCACCTGCTTGGCCTTAACAATAAGATTTGAACCATAACATTCTGACATAGAATCATAGAATAAAGGGGACCACAAGGAAACTACAGCTGACAAAGACACTTAATAAAGCACAATACTACATGTACAGATATGATCCTGTATATGTATAAACTGGGTGCACCCTTTCCACTCAAGTTTCATACCTCACAGGACTTTGAAAGCTTAAGGGAAGTGAAACCGCATTATAAAGCAGATTTCCCCTATGTGTCTAATAAAGTGTCACTGAAGACAGAAGAGTAAACTATACTGACTTTATCGTTCATGTGTAACCAGCCAAGTGTCCCTTACCTTAGCTGCATTGTAGCAGCCTTATCCTAAAAGGTGGACACTTGCGGTAAACACTCGCAGTCCATTTACCTGTGTGATTTTGTTGTGAGAGTTTTTACAGAAGTGTTTAAATATTCTAGAAAATGAAGAATCAAATAATTATTTAACAGAACACAGCATTTTTATTTGTGGCAAGTTAAATATGCAGTTGTCAAAGGAAGGCATTTCCGATTCGTGTGGTAGTAGTCTGCCATTCATCATTGACAAAAAGACTGTCCAGTCACTTAAATGCAGCAAGTAAACTAGCAGCTCAAGATCAGAATTGAATCACAAGCCAATATTTACACGAAAACGCTGACCTCTGTTATGGGTATAGATTAAGGTCAAATCCTGTTGTATGGTGGTGGTATGCAACACACAACAGGCTAGAACGATCTTGCACACAACTTTTGGGGAATACACAAGAACCCCTTTGTATAGTCAAGACATCTGAATCACGACTTAAGGGTTCCAAACGTGCATTTATTAATAGCTTCTGTATGTATAGATGCCTGATTGTACATAGGCTGTGTGGTTGGACATCTGTATGGTGTGTGGAGATGGGAAAGAGAATATACCCGGCAACACCTGTAATAAAGACATGGGAATCTTTATTAATGGGCCTCTATTCTAGATGTGATTCATCATGCCTATAAAAAAAGGGTGAAGCAGGGTTATGTGTGTGTGTAATGTGTTGTAGTGATTAATGAGAATGCTTGAGGCACCCTTTATGCACAATTAAACCCAGTGTGAGGTGTTATTACTTATCAATGTGCCACATGTCACCAAAATCCCCAGCAACAAAACAACATGCATGGCATGGCTGCCAGAAGATATACCTGTTGTGTGTGCTTTCAGGGGAAAGCAATGTTTAAGTCACTGAAGCTGCCCCTGGCATTGTAGGCCCCTTGCACATTTAAAGAGTGCTATCAGTGTCTGTTGCAGCAAAAGTGTTCTGTGTGGTGAGGTGGCAGAAGTGCCTTCTAGGTACAATCAGAGGCACAGAACATACGAATTAAGTGGGCAAATGCATAGAAATGCCTTGCTACTATTTCCTTTCTGCAGTTGAGTGTGGCTTGATGATAAACATTCTGCACTCTTCTGCTGATGCAGTTCAGTAACTGATGCACGCCTTGAGACTGGCTTCCCTATGAGATGCCAATTTTGTCAGAGCTGACCCTCTGGAAAGATCCATTTGCCATACAATACAGTGTGGACAATATTTTGTTACAGGCACAGATTGTTTGCCAGGGGACTGTAGGTGAATCAAGATACTGTTCCCAGTCTGCAACCAAGGATAACATCAGATGAGAACAGGTATGTGTCAATGACTGCTTTCTTAGACATGTCAACAATGTTGATCCTTTGTAAATACTCCCTATTTTGCTCAAATAAGTATTCCTCAAATGGAGGGGCAAAGCAACAAACATGTTCATCGACATAGTGGAAAAAGAAAATGTTATTTGGTAATTTGGTGTGTGAGTTAATTTCTTATGTGGTCAGCCAGGCTTTGATTGGTTGGTGTTGAAAATGTCTTTCACCTGTATATGGCTGGGGGAGTTTACTACACTCACGCCTTACATTAACAGGTGTGTTGCAAGTGTTGTAAACATTGTTAGGGAATGCAACAACATTTCCTTTGAAGGAAAAAAATAGGATAAAAAAAATTAGGCTTGTTATAAAACTCAACAATATTTACATTTAAGAAAAACATGGGATCTTTAAAAAAAATAGCATTGTTATGAAATGTAAATGTATTTGCTTTGAAAATTGAACGATTAAAATAACAGAAATAACATTACACACAATTGAAACCAAACTCACAAAATAAGATCTTCAGAAAACAAAAAACAAAACTCCATTATTTTTTTATATATTTCTATTGTTATAGTAGACATTCGGATTCTTCTTCACTCTTAGGAACACACCTGCTCATGAACCCAGCCACATTCAAAAGTAAGGGGCCCTAATAGCAACAAAGCAGATAAATAAGCATGGTCTACTGGGACAAGTTGACGATTGATATCAGGTCTTAATCTAACTACCTTGGATGTCTCATCTCTGGCAAATTTCTTAGGTGAATTGGCTTCCGCCAAATAGGCCATACAGAGAGATCAACAGGCTTGCTGTCTTTTTAAAGTGTGTGTTTATAGATTAAAAACTCATTAGAGAGCTTCGATTAATGGACTGACAACTCATTGTTGAGCATCCATTAATTTACAGTGAATTAGGATGAGGATACCTTCTATTGCAAAATACAGTACCTTACGGGATGTTGATGTGGTGTTAAGAATGTTCATTGCTTGGTCTGGTAATGATATTCTCAGTTTTAAATTCGAAACTTTTGGTCACTTTTATGAAATCAAATTACTTAATTTCTTCAGATATCCTTTCTAAAAAATCAAGTTTGGTATGCAAGAAGCTGTCATTGCTGTTTCAATCTTTGGGATTAATTCTTCTAGGATTGCTATAGTTTCTAAGGAATGTTTGTTATAAGCCCGATTCAAAGGCAGCCAACATGTCTGCAGCTTCTGCTTTTAAGATGTTTTTCTGAAAACCTTTTTTACATGCTTCTCTTCCTGTTATTAATAGCCTTTAAAATATCATATAGGAGGCTTCGGTGTTGTCATGGATTTTCCAAGTTGTTTAATGCTGGATAGTTCTAGATTTTTGAAAGAAGGAGGCAAGTATTATCTCCCACCCTTGAATATTTTCTGTTTATACTTCATCTTCATTCACCACACCTATACTCCCTCTCTCTACATGGGAGTGCCTCAGAGTACAAGTAATGGTTGGCAGCTATTTGTCTCCTGGCCATTTGTGCTTTCTTCATCATTCTCCTGTTTATTCATAAATAAGAAGACTTTGTTGTATCAAGAAAGAGTACGTACTATCTTTGACTGGGAAATTTATAGTACGGTATATGTACCCTGGTGTTATGCTCATTTATATACACAGACAAAAAGTGTCAGGGTAAAATACACGCACAATCGTGTCTCAAAATATCACTGATTAAATATTTGTGAATGGTGCTCCAAGCAATAGAAGTGGTCCCTCAACCCCTCCAACAGAAAGACAAGAATTACCTCCAAATATTTGTCAATTATATCCTGAGCACCGGATCTATGCCCAAAATTCAGAATGTTTACCAGACCATGTTGATAATATTTCCACTTTATTATCGCTCTTCACATATATATCCGAGCAAAGTTCAACATGAACTTGTATCTAACACTTGCTTTGTCTTAAGGTATATCAACCAATGACTTGGTCAGGGCTACATAACAAAATAACAACCAATCAAAGTGGTAATTTTGCATTGCTCCCACTTGTTCTCAGCACACCACCAAGGTGATTGTTAGTGACTGTGGAAAACTGAAAGTTCTTAATGATTCCTTTGCTTCCAAATAGATAGTAGACCCCAGAAATGAGGTTTGAAATAAATCATAAGTGAAAAATGTTAGTCCTCAGACAGTCGAAATGTCACAGAAAATCTTGTTCAATCATACATTATCAGTGCAACATTAAAGAATATCAACAAAAGATCTTAGCAGAATAAAAGGAAAGTTGAGGCTGTGAGAAAAGCTAACCTACGCCATATATTGAATGAACCAGTCTACCCAAAGGGAAGTCTTACTCACAACTGAAAGTACCATCAAGCACCTCAAATGTTCCCTATCTAAACAATACTACTCACCCAAAAGAAAAAAACAAAATTCATTGCCCAGTGTATTTCCATCCTCAGTAGTCAAGAGTGCAGCTTACAGTCTTACCAGGTCTCATATTGTAGCACCTTCCATTACAACTGACCAGTATCCAACTTCAAATATCCAAGGTTTATTTTTAATAAAAATGTATTAAAATCATACCATTGTTACTTTACATTACTTCCCACCCCATCTTTACCTTTTGATCCAACGAGTAGCCGTATTTAGTCCAGATGTTATTCCTATTATATGTGATCCTTATGTCAACCCACACATATCAAGATCACACAACATTTCCTTAACCATATATCACAAAAAAAGAGCACTGGTAGTTAAGAACAATTGTATTTATTAATGAATATAGTTTGAGTTCATAACAAAGGACTCCTCAGTACAAATCATGGAAATAACCTAAACAAACATCCACTCGTATTCATGTCCTCTATTAGTCCGATACTTTACGGTCATTTTTCCCAGAAGTCCATGGGTTCTATTGTTCAAAAACCAAGGTTTTCATTCTTATCCCTCTTACTGTTTTTTTGTGTAAACGTATTTTTATTACAGAATCATCAGTGTTAGGAAACAGATTTACCACAGTACACATTTGACATTACATGTAGATCAGCGCATGGTACAACATTTGCCATTTCTGACTGAACTGGGCCCAGGGGAACTGTACCCAAAGTAACCTTAATCTCCCACCCCCTCCCAGCTATGTATTGTAGCTTCTCTTACATATTCCTACATACATCCCACTGGCTCCATACTTTTTCCCATTTCTTTGAGCAGCCTCGACTCTCATAAATTGTTTTCTCCGCTGCACAGCACCAATCCATGTCCATTTTCCAAAGCGCCACCTTCGGTGGCTGGCTGGCACCCCAGGACCCAGCAATATTTCTGTAGGCCACCATTGCGGCTACTAGTAACCAGATTGTTTGACACTTAGACCACTTTTGTTCCGCAGATACACATAGAACATGCCACCGTGCCTCCATATTTTTTTTTAAGCCTCAGGACTTCTGACATTACTCGCGTCACCCTCCTCCAGAACTGCTGTATAATTGGACAGTCCCATAGTATATGGAAGAAGGTGCCCTTCTGGCTGCAGCCCCTCTGGCAATCCTCTGAGAGAGTGCAACCCAGCCTGAATATGAGTGTGCTAGTGGAGTAAGACTTGTGTAATATTCTCAACTGGACCAGTCGCAATCGCGCCCTGATTGCCACCTCCCTCGGGCTTTGCACAGCTTTGACCCAGTCATCATCTTCAAGTAAACCGACATTGGTTTCCCATGCCTCTCTTAACTTCATAAGAGGTCTGGTGAATTGTTAATGATTTTCTTATATGTACAAGACAGTGCCTTTTCGGTTATCAGATCCAGTAGCAGTCTATCTTCTAGTGGGCTGTATTCAGGGAGATGCTCCCCCTACTTGATATGCCTACGTAACGCATGCCCCAGTTGTAGGTATCTGTACCTCTCTGAGTCTGTTAGTTAGAACTCTTGTTGCAGAGTAGAGAACGGAGAGAGGGCCTGTCCCCGCCATACATCTCCTAGACGTATTATATCTATTAGTTTCCATTTACCAAACCCTTGTAGCCTACCTACTTCCCTTAACATATCACTATCCCACAGGGGGCTCTATTCCGTCAACTTGTTACCCCACCCGAGAAATCTAGTGGCTTTTGTCCACACATTGATCACGGTGTTAGTGTGTGGTGGCATGTGTTTGTTCACTGCTCGCATGTATAGCGCCTCCTCTTACTGTTTTTATTCATTTCTGGCTGCTATTTTTAATGAATGCAAGAAATACATTATTTCATATAAATATGACTTTCTAGCAATTCTGAGAATATAGTTTAAGCTGGGACAGGTAATGCACAGCACTTTGTGAAATGGCACACTGGGTCAGGTGTAGAAGCCAAGAATGTGAGACTTTTCTTATTTCATATGATGGCCCAAGGATGGCATATGATCTCGTACTTGAAGTCATAAATACCAAGATCCCAATTCTGTTCTCTCTTCCCTTACTCTCACATCCCTCTCATGGTGGTCAGGTCAGGTGGGTATAGTAATCTATGTATGCATTGCATCCCAGTACGCCCTCGGCAACTTTATCATCTGTGTGTACATTAAGTCAGATTTCTCTAGCCTTTCGTCCAGTCATTGACATCTTTAATCCACCTTTTGACCATCAGGTGTTCGAAGCAGCTTCCCCAAAGGGTACAACTGTTCTTTTTGCCAGTGATAGTGTACACTTTGCAGCTCACTTAAACCTTTTAGCCTTGTTGCGTCAAAGGGACATGTCCAGTGGGCATACACTGGTGCAAATGTAACAGACAATCAGGTGTGCTTTGCATATCTGTTCAACGTGTAGGAAAGTTGTGCCAGATGTTTTAGATTGTGGCAATGATTCTGACCTCTTTGCAGCTAGTTTATGTAGCCTCATCGGGGTAACATATGTTTGGTGTAGTATACTAGCTAGTACAAGACAAAGTCTGGCATTAATCACTATATTTTAAATATGAGTAATTGTATTGCCCCCGTTTCAGTCTGTGAGGGCCTGTCTGCACTCTGTTCTCTATGTATCCCATACTGACAGTTCTTTCCTAGGTTAGTGGAGCTGTAGTGCCTCATAAAGTCTTGTGTCTGCTCCCCTAGATACTGTTAACTCTAACATCACCGGTTGATTGTTTGAAGATTATGAGACAAGCGGAAAGTTGTGCCACCTGTGCCTAATTACCTTATCAATGCTGCCATATTATAAGGACTAGCCCTGTTCCACCTGAAATGTAATTCTGGCATCTTTGAATGCCATCAATCTATTATTTGTATACAAATCTCCCACGGTCCCACCCTCTTGCCATACATCTTGACACATCCATGTCTAAGGCAGGCTGTCTGGAGTCACCCAAGGGCGTGCTTGCACTGCATATGATGTTTTGATCTAGTGGATTCACCATGTGTGACAACAATGTCTATGGCCTACCAACTTTAATACAATTCTTCACCTGTAAGAGGCAGCAAAGGGACTTGGGGAGGGAGGTACTCGTTAGGGGGGGCCTAGATCCATTTAGTGTCTTACGGTGAACCAATGGGTGATAGAGGGTAACAGATAAAGGGGACGTCGTTTTATGGTTGGACTCTCTACCCTCCCACAAAGAAAAAGGTCAGGTTATGTCCTGGGGTGGTTGTGTAACAAGCCCCATGGACATTAGGTGTGGGTAGAGTCTCCAAATGAACTAAAAACCTACTCACTGGAGGGATTTCCAGCTCAGACGTCTGGTCTTCCCAGGCCATTAACAGTTCCCCCCTCCATCCACCCTTCTTTCAATAAGAGTCAGATACCCTGGGGTGGAGGTACAAGGTCACAGTTTATTAAAGTTATGTCAAGAGTTATGTTTTTTTTTACTGTAAGCAATTTCACTTTCCTGAGGCGGAAAGCCGGGAAAGTTAAGCGGAATACCCTATCCTATTCCAATAGCGTTTTTAAACTGTTTTTTACTCTGTTTTTCTGCTTACCTGCTCATTTGCACATAATCATTCTTTGCACTAACATCGGACCGCACAGCCAATTAAACGCTGTTGCGGGTTGAGCCGGGGGTGAGCCGCCATCTTTAGGGAGGTGCAGGGATCGCGGTCTAGTCTTTTCGACCCTCCTGCCCTCTCTGGTATTTAAATCACGCTGGCCACGGCACTCATTGATTGACTGTAAGCAATTTCACTTTCCTGAGGCGGAAAGCCGGGAAAGTTAGGCAGAATACCCTATCCTGTGCCAATAGCTTTTTTAAACTGTTTTTTACTCTGTTCTTCTGCTTACCTGCTCATTTGCACATAATCATTCTTTGCACTAACATCGGACCGCACAGACGATTGAACACTGTTGTGGGTTGAGCCGGGGGTGAGCCGCCATCTTTAGGGAGGTGCAGGGATTGCGGTCTAGTCTTTTTGACCCTCCCACCCTCTTCCTGTATAAATGTGCCTCATTTCCCATCCGCGCAGCGGGCAGGCGCCACGGGCGAGGCGATGGTACGCCGAAGGCGCGCCAAAGGCGTGCCAAAGGCGTGCCCGTCTGCGCCACGGGCGCGGCGATGGTACGCCGAAGGCACGCCAAAGGCGTGCCCGTCTGCGCCCGTCCGCGCCCGAACGGGTCCTGAGGCCATATTCCCTGGTCAATTTACAGGGACTCCCCTCTTTTATGATGCTAAACAATTACTTGATCTAAGATCTTTATGGACTCATACAGTAGCCCCTTTTGACATGCTTGATCAGTTCCCTCAACATTGCCCTCATTGCTCCTTTCACTTAGACGCCCCACATCTATGCAACAGCTTAGAATCACGTACGACCACTCCCTTTCTTCCAAGCTTTATGTTCTTGAGTCATAATTACCGTTCACTGCCCAAGCATAAACGGCAAATTTTCGATTTGTTAACTGATGAAGCACCTGACGCACTCTTTATTACTGAATCTTGGCTTCACGACTGTTCCGGCCCTGATGTTGCCGAAGCTTTGCCTGTCGAGTACGCCATTGTCAGGAGTGACCGTCTTAAAAAAGTAGGGGGTGGTGTGGGAATTATATTTAAGAAAAAGTATCAATGCCAGTCAGATCCTGTTATTGTTGGTAGCTGTGAAGCACTGCATTTTAAGCTTGCTCTCAACCCTAAAAACACCCTCACGGGACTATTAGTGTATCGTCCTCCGGGCACTGTAAATTCGTGGCAGTCTAATTTTCTAGAATACATAGCATCCGTTCTCACATCGTTGAGTAATTTTTTAATTGTTGGCGACTTGAATTTGCATCTTGTAGACCCTACTGATAGCGTGGCTGGTAATTTTATTGCAGACCTAGCCTACATAATAAGAGCCCCACTCATAACGGTGGGCATCTCTTAGATCCTATCCTTTCAAATATCATTCAACTAGTCTGTCTTCCGGTGCTGCCAGTTTCTTGGTCTGACCATTACCTCATTAAATTCATCATAACGAGTAATGAAGCACAGTCTAATCACAATCTCTCTGTGAATGTCAGGAAGCGTGACTGGAAGAATCTCGATATTGCTGCTTTTAACAAAGCCTTGCTCGATCTTGCGCCTAACAATCCACCAGGCTTAGATGACATGGAAGCTGCGGCCAGCTCTGTGAACTCCTGGCTTCTTGAAGCCATTAACATCTGTCTCCCCCTTGCTCAAAAGAAAAAAACTATTCATAAATCACCTGCCCTCTGGTATAACGAGACACTGCATCTTCATAAATCCCGATGCAAAAAACTGGAACGTGCCTGGAGAAGGGATTACTCCATCTCGGCCGGTCTTACTTATAAAATGGAACTAAAGCAATATCATAAGGCCTGTGTCCACACTAGAGCCACTTATGCAAACAAAATGATCACCGAAGCAATAAATAAATCCAAAGTATTGTTTAATGTGGTCAGAGATCTTGCTGGCTCACAGACTACTGCCACACCCCCCCCCCTCTTTCTAGCAGTAAATGTGATGAACTGGCCCAGTATTTCATCTCTAAAATTGAGAATATTTAACAGGATATTGCAGCCCGAGATGACAGCAATGCCTTGATGAATTAACCTTCTACTGCGGGGAAAGGTGCAGACCCCCTGTCGCCTCCCACAGCCTTGTGTTTACCTTCGGCCTCACTTTTGACCTGGCCTGATCTTTGCCCTTCTACTTTATTGGAGATCTTGAACAACATTAAGTCAGGCTCTCCAACTGATCCTTTACCCATTTCAATTTTACATAAGCTGAAGCTCCCTCAACTTACTATGATTTGCACTTTGCTTAATTTTTCACTGAGCTCAGCCACTGTCCCTAGTTGTTGGAAGCACGCAATGGTCACCCCGTTATTAAAAAAGCCGACCGCGGATCCTAATGTTGCTTCTAACTTTCGCCCTATTTCATTATTGCCTGCATTCTCTAAAATCCTTGAGAGGCATATTAATTTGCATTTATCACAATGTGTGGCAGCTAACAATCTTCTACAACCCTCTCAGTCTGGTTTTCGTCCGGGTTTCTCTACAGAAACCACTCTTCTAGGAGTGACTGAGAATCTCCGCCTGCTACTGGATCGAGGTGAAATGGCTGCACTGATATTACTCGATCTCAGTGCAGCCTTCGATACTGTTGATAGGTTGAGTGCGTAACTGGAGATGTGAACGCATCCCTGCGATTGGGCACACTTAAGTGGTTCGTTGTAAAGATACAATAGACTCCAAAGAGTTCGAATGACAAATGTCTTTTTAATTTCAAAGATTCATTCGTTGATTCATTTTTTTTTCAAATTTTTGCATTAAAGTTCATAATATGCCGTCGATTTCATTTTTCAACATTATCAAACAATAGGTTAACCAAAGGATGCTCCAATGCATTTCGGACCGAGAAGGTCCTTTCTCAAGGAGCTCTGCAGAAAAAACAGAATGACGCTCTAATCAATGCGTAGCTTACGATAATCGCACATAGTTAAACTGGCTAAACATGCATGCATTCATGTGTGCGCAGTGTATAAGTGAAAACCTAACGATGTGACTGGTCGTGATTTAACTCGCGAGGGTTGACAATATATTGCGGGTAGGAGCGTAATGAATAGTTCTGGTAACGTGTTTCAGAGTGACATGGGGAAGTTAATCCAGGGTAGTGCTCATAGGAAAAACTAAAATCACCGTGGTGTGGAGGATGAGTAAACGCCGGTACGCGTTTAGACAAAACGAAGGGTGCGGGTGAAACTGGTAAGTCGAACGGGTAAAAAGGTAAACAAGCAGCTCGTGGTGGACGAGGCTTACGTGAAGGAAATTAATCACGCATTTGGGGACCTAAGGAAAAATAAACCAGTAGATGGAATCAGTGTGAGAAACGCTGTGGATCGAGCGTTCTCGGGACGGTCTATGGCAAATTTAACACATACTTGAAAATGAACACGCAACAAGCGTGTCGGGTTTCAAAGACGGAGTGTACGAACTCCGCGGAGTGAAGCGGAATGCTGCAAGGGTCCTTGGGTAACCTGATGGGTTTATCAAAACTAGAAGAGGGACTAGAGCTGGTGGGTGCGAAAGGATCAGCCATATTGGAGGGGGGTAAATGGAAAGTGTAGCGAATGTGATAGGTAGCGTGAGCCAACTTACACTACAAGCAAAAATGGACATTAACAGGTTGCAATGTGCATAAGGTGTACCCGCTGGGGTACTACAGGAAGCAACTTAGTTCAAGACGGTCATTGAGGCCATGTGGCTTCATGGCTTGAAGTCTGTATATCCATGAAGTTTCCCTCTGTAGGAGTGTTTTATTGATGTCTCTTCCTTCCATTTTGTGTACAGTTTCAAGTCCCAAACATTTAAGCTGTGCTAAACTGTGGTTGGCTTCATTGAAATGAACGGCCACATTAGACTTAACATTCTTTGTGCGGATGTTTGATTTGTGCTCATTCAGACGAGTTTTAATCTTTCTAGTGGTTTTTCGAATGTATATCATGCCGCACGGGCATTTTAGTAAGTAGATGAGATTCGACGAGTCACATGTTGCATCAACGTTCAATTTGATCTTAAATCCTCTCACGGGATGATTGATAGTGTTCCCTTTGATTATGTTATTGCAATTGTTGCAGTGATGGCACGGGCGTGTGCCAGTGTGAGTTTGAAATTCAGTGGTGGTTCTTGATAGGATTTCTTTTATGTTCTCTGAGCGGGTGTAGGCGAAGATGGGCCTTTCCTTAAATAAGTCACCAAAATCTGGTTCAGAAGATAGGATTCGCCAATGTTTCATAATGATACTTTTGAAGGTTTTGCTGGATGTAGAATATCTGGAAACTAGTACCATTCTGTTGCTGTCTTTCTTAATTGAGCCTTTGAGGGCTTCTGACCGAGGGATGGTGGAAGCTCTTATGATGGCTTCATTGACTGTTTCTTTAGGATATCCTCGGTTAAAAAATCTTAATGCCATTGTTTGTGTTTGAGAAGTGCTGGTTTCTGGGTCGGAGACAATCCGTTTAATCCTTAACATCTGGCTGAATGGTAGGTGTTTTTTTTAAAGAATCTTGATGAAAGCTGGTGTGGTGCAAAGTATTGTTACGGTCTGTGGGTTTCCGAAAGAGGTCTGTCTGTAATCCATTTTTGGTCAATTTTAGGAGGACATCTAGAAAAGTTATTTCCTGATTGTTAATGTTCCACGTGAGTTCGATCCGACTGTCTTTAGAATTCAAATCTGTGAGAGCAGTTTCCAAATTTTCTCGGGAGTCTTTCCAGACGAAAAAAAGATCGTCTATATATCGTACATATAGTTTAAGATTGTTAGTCCAGTTGCTGTTCGAGTAGATGTTGTGAGACTCAAATTCACCCATATAGATGTTCGCGTAGGTCGGTGCTGCGCAGTTGCCCATGGCCATGCCGGACATTTGTAAATACCATTGGTGATCGAAAGAGAAGTAACTGTGGTAAAGGGTGAAATATCATGAGTTCCAAGATGAATGTTTGGAGGGGATCCGCTATATTGCTATGTAGTAGTGCTTGCTCTACTGCCTCAATTCCACCGCCGTGGGGGATGGAGGTGTATAAACTCTTGACATCTGCAGTGCATAGTATCAACTGTTCACCTTCATGGATGGTTATTTGGGAGAGTTTATTGAGAAATTCAGTGGTGTCTTTGATATGGCTTTTGAGATTGGTAACTAATGGTTGTAAGTATCGATCAATGAATTTGCCGATGGGTTCATGTAATGACCCTCTAGTGGAAACGATTGGTCGAAAAGGTGGATTCATTAAGTCTTTATGTATCTTGGGTAGCATGGTAATAGTGGGACTCCTAGGGTGTTCCACTATGAGGTATCTTTTGGTTCTTTCATCGATGATTTCGTTCTCAAAGGCTTTGGTGATTAATTCAGTCAGTTCCGCTTTATATTGACTAGTGGGGTTCCCACTTAGTGGCATATAAGTGTCTGGATCCAAGACATGTTCCATGATCCTTTCATTGTATAAGCTGGTATTGAGAATCACTAAGGCTCCTCCTTTGTCGGCTTTCAGACATTTGATGGATGTGTTATTGGCGATTTTCCTTAGAGTGTCTTTGTCCTTGGTGGTGATGTTATGTCGGGTTTTCTTCCTAAAGTTGATTTTGGAGATATCTTGTTTTACCAGAGTCTCAAAGGTGTCTATACTCATGTGGCTGCATGGAGGCATGTAGGTGCTGGAAGGTCTTAAGCCTAGTAGCAAGTCAGGTTTGGTTTCGATCGGAGGTTCCAATACTTTTTCAAAAAAGTGTCTCAAGCATAGTTTGTAGGTGAGTTTAAAGGTGCTTACTTCCAGCTCCAATAGGTTAGTGTTGCTTGTGGGGATAAATGACATTCCCTTTTGTAGTGTTTTTTCTTCATGCTCAGTGAGTTGTGTGTCCGAGATATTGATCACTAACGATTCTTCCTCGTTTTGGACTTCGTGGGTTGCTGAGTGTCTGTTATTTCTTTTTCCTGCTCTTTTTCCCCGCCTGGGTCGTCGGTTGTGTCTGAACCTACCTCTAAAAAAGGCTCAGTTGTGGTAAGATTTACATTGGTTGGTACTTGTGTTGATTTTTGACCGCGTGGGTCTCCGGATGTGGAGGGTTCCGTTGTGGTTCTCCTGGATGGGCGGTTTGTACTATCACTCCCTGAAGATGAGGTGTCAGTGTTTTGATTGTACGGTTTGTTTCATCGACGCTGAGCGTAAACGTCCGCCCAGGTATAAACCTCCCCTAATTTGTAGTCCAATGTATCTCGGCGGAATTTGCGAATCTTTCGCTCATTAATTTCTTTTGCGTGTTTATCGAGCTGTTTGTTGATATCTTCCAAGGTGGATGTGAGTTCCTCGGGGGCAACCATTTCTTTCAGTTCGAGTTCAATGGTCATGATTTCTTTTGAAAGTTCAGATAATATCTCTGATAGTTCCTCCACAATCAAGAGAATAAGATCCAGGCTACATTTGTTAAGGATGGCATTCCACCTCTCTTGGAATGCCTTGGAATTTTTACATAATGAGGGTTTCAGGTCAATCCGTAGACCTCGGGGTATGCGCAACGCTTTGTGATACTTGACTAATGTATTGGCGTGTAACTTTTGGTTTATCCTGCGTTTGGAAAGGTAAAGAAGTTGTTTAACGAATTGTTCCTTTGTCCTGCTTGAGGTGGTCTGTATCAGGTCTTCATTGATGAGTGCGTAGATTCGTTCAGTTTCTTCTGTTCCAAAAGCTAATAGGCTAGCTCGGGCTTCAGTTGACTTGGATATTTCCTCGTACTGCATTCTTTAGTTGTATGAGGAGGCGTGCTGCCTGCCAATAGGGCAGTTGATGTGGATTAAAGACGGTAAAGGTTGGCGCGGCGCACTGCTTGGTTTCGTGTAAGGGTTAATTTAATGGCTGTAAGAAGTTCATATAATGTAAAGGTGCACCGGCAGGTGACGTAACTGTCCTGGTACGTCGCAAGACTGCTGATAGGTTGAGTGCGTCACTGGAGATGTGAACGCATCCCTGCGATTGGGCACACTTAAGTGGTTCGTTGTAAAGATACAATAGACTCCAAAGAGTTCGAATGACAAATGTCTTTTTAATTTCAAAGATTCATTCGTTGATTCATTTATTTTCAAATTTTTGCATTAAAGTTCATAATATGCCGTCGATTTCATTTTTCAACATTATCAAACAATAGGTTAACCAAAGGATGCTCCAATGCATTTCGGACCGAGAAGGTCCTTTCCCAAGGAGCTCTGCAGAAAAAACAGAATGACGCTCTAATCAATGCGTATAACAATTTGCACAAGTGTCCCTCTAGGAAATCATTTACACACAATTCAATTATTTTCAATGTGCCACCATAGTGGTCAGTAATTAGCCTAAGGCAAGGAGGACAGATTTAAACTGTTCTTTATTCCAAGTATTCTAAGTTTTTTCTTTTTAAGCTTTTTCTTTTAACATATACAAGACTAAAAATATGGCAACAAAAATACTACAATATTAGGCAAAGTTCTTAGTAGTATCCGGCAACTTTTGTTAAACACATGGAAAAAGTAAATATCATGTGAACAATGGTATTCATCACAATACAATCATTTAGTGATCAAATGATGATATAGATAATAAACAAAACGTTGCCAAGCGTCGACGTTTCGGTCCTTCGTTGGTTAAACAATCCATAGGACCATCTTCAGGACCATACGCTGCACATATAAATCTACAGAAGCCGTGATTAACTCCAGTAGTCTCGTCTCATTACAAGAGGCACTCGGACGTTTAATCCCGAGGAGCACACGTCACTTAATAACGTACAGCCAGCACCACTGTTGCCAGTCGATTCGTATCCGCGTTCAATCAATGCGTAGCTTACGATAATCACACATAGTTAAACTGGCTAAACATGCATGCATTCATGTGTGCGCAGTGTATAAGTGAAAACCTAACGATGTGACTGGTCGTGATTTAACTCGCGAGGGTTGACAATATCATGCGGGTAGGAGCGTAATGAATAGTTCTGGTAACGTGTTTCAGAGTGACATGGGGAAGTTAATCCAGGGTAGTGCTCATAGGAAAAACTAAAATCACCGTGGTATGGAGGATGAATATACGCCGGTACGCGTTTAGACAAAACGAAGGGTGCGGGTGAAACTGGTAAGTCAAACGGGTAAAAAGGTAAACAAGCAGCTCGTGGTGGACGAGCCTTACGTGAAGGAAATTAATCACGCATTTGGGGACCTAAGGAAAAATAAACCAGAAGATGGAATCAGTGTGAGAAACGCTGTGGATCGAGCGTTCTCGGGACGGTCTATGGCAAATTTAACACTTACTTGAAAATGAACACGCAACAAGCGTGTCGGGTTTCAAAGACGGAGTGTACGAACTCCGCGGAGTGAAGCGGAATGCTGCAAGGGTCCTTGGGTAACCTGATGGGTTTATCAAAACTAGAAGAGGGACTAGAGCTGGTGGGTGCGAAAGGATCAGCCATATTGGAGGGGGTAAATGGAAAGTGTAGCGAATGTGATAGGTAGCGTGAGCCAACTTACACTACAAGCAAAAATGGACATTAACAGGTTACAATGTGCATAATGTGTACCCGCTGGGGTACTACAGGAAGCAACTTAGTTCAAGACGGTCATTGAGGCCATGTGGCTTCATGGCTTGAAGTCTGTATATCCATGAAGTTTCCCTCTGTAGGAGTGTTTTATTGATGTCTCTTCCTTCCATTTTGTGTACAGTTTCAAGTCCCAAACATTTAAGCTGTGCTATACTGTGGTTGGCTTCATTGAAATGAACGGCCACATTAGACTTAACATTCTTTGTGCGGATGTTTGATTTGTGCTCATTCAGACGAGTTTTAATCTTTCTAGTGGTTTTTCGAATGTATATCATGCCGCACGGGCATTTTAGTAAGTAGATGAGATTCGACGAGTCACATGTTGCATCAACGTTCAATTTGATCTTAAATTCTCTCACGGGATGATTGATAGTGTTCCCTTTGATTATGTTATTGCAATTGTTGCAGTGATGGCATGGGCGTGTGCCAGTGTGAGTTTGAAATTCAGTGGTGGTTCTTGATAGGATTTCTTTTATGTTCTCTGAGCGGGTGTAGGCGAAGATGGGCCTTTCCTTAAATAAGTCACCAAAATCTGGTTCAGAAGATAGGATTCGCCATTGTTTCATAATGATACTTTTGAAGGTTTTGCTGGATGTAGAATATTTGGAAACTAGTACCATTCTGTTGCTGTCTATCTTAATTGAGCCTTTGAGGGCTTCAGACCGAGGGATGGTGGAAGCTCTTATGATGGCTTCATTGACTGTTTCTTTAGGATATCCTCGGTTCAAAAATCTTAATGCCATTGTTTGTGTTTGAGAAGTGCTGGTTTCTGGGTCGGAGACAATCCGTTTAATCCTTATCATCTGGCTGAATGGTAGGTGTTTTTTTAAAGAATCTTGATGAAAGCTGGTGTGGTGCAAAGTATTGTTACGGTCTGTGGGTTTCCGAAAGAGGTCTGTCTGTAATCCATTTTTGGTCAATTTTAGGAGGACATCTAGAAAAGTTATTTCCTGATTGTTAATGTTCCACATGAGTTCGATCCGACTGTCTTTAGAATTCAAATCTGTGAGAGCAGTTTCCAAATTTTCTCGGGAGTCTTTCCAGACGAAAAAAAGATCGTCTATATACCGTACATATAGTTTAAGATTGTTAGTCCAGTTGCTGTTCGAGTAGATGTTGTGAGACTCAAATTCACCCATATAGATGTTCGCGTAGGTCGGTGCTGCGCAGTTGCCCATGGCCATGCCGGACATTTGTAAATACCATTGGTGATCGAAAGAGAAGTAACTGTGGTAAAGGGTGAATATCATGAGTTCCAAGATGAATGTTTGGAGGGGATCCGCTATATTGCTATGTAGTAGTGCTTGCTCTACTGCCTCAATTCCACCGCCGTGGGGGATGGAGGTGTATAAACTCTTGACATCTGCAGTGCATAGTATCAACTGTTCACCTTCATGGATGGTTATTTGGGAGAGTTTATTGAGAAATTCAGTGGTGTCTTTGATATGGCTTTTGAGATTGGTAACTATTGGTTGTAAGTATCGATCAATGAATTTGCCGATGGGTTCATGTAATGACCCTCTAGTGGAAACGATTGGTCGAAAAGGTGGATTCATTAAGTCTTTATGTATCTTGGGTAGCATGGTAATAGTGGGACTCCTAGGGTGTTCCACTATGAGGTATCTTTTGGTTCTTTCATCGATGATTTCGTTCTCAAAGGCTTTGGTGATTAATTCAGTCAGTTCCGCTTTATATTGACTAGTGGGGTTCCCACTTAGTGGCATATAAGTGTCTGGATCCAAGACATGTTCCATGATCCTTTCATTGTATAAGCTGGTATTGAGAATCACTAAGGCTCCTCCTTTGTTGGCTTTCAGACATTTGATGGATGTGTTATTGGCGATTTTCCTTAGAGTGTCTTTGTCCTTGGTGGTGATGTTATGTCGGGTTTTCTTCCTAAAGTTGATTTTGGAGATATCTTGTTTTACCAGAGTCTCAAAGGTGTCTATACTCTTGTGGCTGCTTGGAGGCATGTAGGTGCTGGAAGGTCTTAAGCCTAGTAGCAAGTCAGGTTTGGTTTCGATCGGAGGTTCCAATACTTTTTCAAAAAAGTGTCTCAAGCGTAGTTTGTGGGTGAGTTTAAAGGTGCTTACTTCCAGCTCCAATAGGTTAGTGTTGCTTGTGGGGATAAATGACATTCCCTTTTGTAGTGTATTTTCTTCATGCTCAGTGAGTTGTGTGTCCGAGATATTGATCACTAACGATTCTTCCTCGTTTTCGTTTTGGACTTCGTGGGTTGCTGAGTGTCTGTTATTTCTTTTTCCTGCTCTTTTTCCCCGCCTGGGTCGTCGGTTGTGTCTGAACCTACCTCTAAAAAAGGCTCAGTTGTGGTAAGATTTACATTGGTTGGTACTTGTGTTGATTTTTGACCACGTGGGTCTCCGGATGTGGAGGGTTCCGTTGTGGTTCTCCTGGATGGGCGGTTTGTACTATCACTCCCTGAAGATGAGGTGTCAGTGTTTTGATTGTACGGTTTGTTTCATCGACGCTGAGCGTAAACGTCCGCCCAGGTATAAACCTCCCCTAATTTGTAGTCCAATGTATCTCGGCGGAATTTGCGAATCTTTCGCTCATTAATTTCTTTTGCGTGTTTATCGAGCTGTTTGTTGATATCTTCCAAGGTGGATGTGAGTTCCTCGGGGGCAACCATTTCTTTCAGTTCGAGTTCAATGGTCATGATTTCTTTTGAAAGTTCAGATAATATCTCTGATAGTTCCTCCACAATCAAGAGAATAAGATCCAGGCTACATTTGTTAAGGATGGCATTCCACCTCTCTTGGAATGCCTTGGAATTTTTACATAATGAGGGTTTCAGGGCAATCCGTAGACCTCGGAGTATGCGCAACGCTTTGTGATACTTGACTAATGTATTGGCGTGTAACTTTTGGTTTATCCTGCGTTTGGAAAGGTAAAGAAGTTGTTTAACACATTGTTCCTTTGTCCTGCTTGAGGTGGTCTGTATCAGGTCTTCATTGATGAGTGCGTAGATTCGTTCAGTTTCTTCTGTTTCAAAAGCTAATAGGCTAGCTCGGGCTTCAGTTGACTTGGATATTTCCTCGTACTGCATTCTTGAGTTGTATGAGGAGGCGTGCTGCCTGCCAATAGGGCAGTGGATGTGGATTAAAGACGGTAAAGGTTGGCGCGGCGCACTGCTTGGTTTCGTGTAAGGGTTAATTTAATGGCTGTAAGAAGTTCATATAATGTAAAGGTGCACCGGCAGGTGACGTAACTGTCCTGGTACGTCGCAAGACTGCTGATAGGTTGAGTGCGTCACTGGAGATGTGAACGCATCCCTGCGATTGGGCACACTTAAGTGGTTCGTTGTAAAGATACAATAGACTCCAAAGAGTTCGAATGACAAATGTCTTTTTAATTTCAAAGATTCATTCGTTGATTTATTTATTTTCAAATTTTTGCATTAAAGTTCATAATATGCCGTTGATTTAATTTTTCAACATTATCAAACAATAGGTTAACCAAAGGATGCTCCAATGCATTTCGGACCGAGAAGGTCCTTTCCCAAGGAGCTCTGCAGAAAAAACAGAATGACGCTCTAATCAATGCGTAGCTTACGATAATCACACATAGTTAAACTGGCTAAACATGCATGCATTCATGTTTGCGCAGTGTATAAGTGAAAACCTAACGATGTGACTGGTCGTGATTTAACTCGCGAGGGTTGACAATATCATGCGGGTAGGAGCGTAATGAATAGTTCTGTTAACGTGTTTCAGAGTGACATGGGGAAGTTAATCCAGGGTAGTGCTCATAGGAAAAACTAAAATCACCGTGGTATGGAGGATGAGTAAACGCCGGTACGCGTTTAGACAAAACGAAGGGTGCGGGTGAAACTGGTAAGTCGAACGGGTAAAAAGGTAAACAAGCAGCTCGTGGTGGACGAGGCTTACGTGAAGGAAATTAATCACGCATTTGGGGACCTAAGGAAAAATAAACCAGAAGATGGAATCAGTGTGAGAAACGCTGTGGATCGAGCGTTCTCGGGATGGTCTATGGCAAATTTAACACTTACTTGAAAATGAACATGCAACAAGCGTGTCGGGTTTCAAAGACGGAGTGTACGAACTCCGCGGAGTGAAGCGGAATGCTGCAAGGGTCCTTGGGTAACCTGATGGGTTTATCAAAACTAGAAGAGGGACTAGAGCTGGTGGGTGCGAAAGGATCAGCCATATTGGAGGGAGGTAAATGGAAAGTGTAGCGAATGTGATAGGTAGCGTGAGCCAACTTACACTACAAGCAAAAATGGACATTAACAGGTTACAATGTGCATAAGGTGTACCCGCTGGGGTACTACAGGAAGCAACTTAGTTCAAGACGGTCATTGAGGCCATGTGGCTTCATGGCTTGAAGTCTGTATATCCATGAAGTTTCCCTCTGTAGGAGTGTTTTATTGATGTCTCTTCCTTCCATTTTGTGTACAGTTTCAAGTGCCAAAAATTTAAGCTGTGCTATACTGTGGTTGGCTTCATTGAAATGAACGGCCACATTAGACTTAACATTCTTTGTGCGGATGTTTGATTTGTGCTCATTCAGACGGGTTTTAATCTTTCTAGTGGTTTTTCCAATGTATATCATGCCGCACGGGCATTTTAGTAAGTAGATGAGATTCGACGAGTCACATGTTGCATCAACGTTCAATTTGATCTTAAATCCTCTCATGGGATGATTGATAGTGTTCCCTTTGATTATGTTATTGCAATTGTTGCAGTGATGGCACGGGCGTGTGCCAGTGTGAGTTTGAAATTCAGTGGTGGTTCTTGATAGGATTTCTTTTATGTTCTCTGAGCGGGTGTAGGCGAAGATGGGCCTTTCCTTAAATAAGTCACCAAAATCTGGTTCAGAAGATAGGATTCGCCAATGTTTCATAATGATACTTTTGAAGGTTTTGCTGGATGTAGAATATCTGGAAACTAGTACCATTCTTTTGCTGTCTTTCTTAATTGAGCCTTTGAGGGCTTCAGACCGAGGGATGGTGGAAGCTCTTATGATGGCTTCATTGACTGTTTCTTTAGGATATCCTCGGTTCAAAAATCTTAATGCCATTGTTTGTGTTTGAGAAGTGCTGGTTTCTGGGTCGGAGACAATCCGTTTAATCCTTAACATCTGGCTGAATGGTAGGTGTTTTTTTAAAGAATCTTGATGAAAGCTGGTGTGGTGCAAAGTATTGTTACGGTCTGTGGGTTTCCGAAAGAGGTCTGTCTGTAATCCATTTTTGGTCAATTTTACGAGGACATCTAAAAAAGTTATTTCCTGATTGTTAATGTTCCACGTGAGTTCGATCCGACTGTCTTTAGAATTCACATCTGTGAGAGCAGTTTCCAAATTTTCTCGGGAGTCTTTCCAGACGAAAAAAGATTGTCTATATATCGTACATATAGTTTAAGATTGTTAGTCCAGTTGCTGTTCGAGTAGATGTTGTGAGACTCAAATTCACCCATATAGATGTTCGCGTAGGTCGGTGCTGCGCAGTTGCCCATGGCCATGCCGGACATTTGTAAATATCATTGGTGATCGAAAGAGAAGTAACTGTGGTAAAGGGTGAATATCATGAGTTCCAAGATGAATGTTTGGAGGGGATCCGCAATATTGCTATGTAGTAGTGCTTGCTCTACTGCCTCAATTCCACCGCCGTGGGGGATGGAGGTGTATAAACTCTTGACATCTGCAGTGCATAGTATCAACTGTTCACCTTCATTGATGGTTATTTGGGAGAGTTTATTGAGAAATCCAGTGGTGTCTTTGATATGGCTTTTGAGATTGGTAACTATTGGTTGTAAGTATCGATCAATGAATTTGCCGATGGGTTCATGTAATGACCCTCTAGTGGAAACGATTGGTCGAAAAGGTGGATTCATTAAGTCTTTATGTATCTTGGGTAGCATGGTAATAGTGGGAATCCTAGGGTGTTCCACTATGAGGTATCTTTTGGTTCTTTCATCGATGATTTCGTTCTCAAAGGCTTTGGTGATTAATTCAGTCAGTTCCGCTTTATATTGACTAGTGGGGTTCCCACTTAGTGGCATATAAGTGTCTGGATCCAAGACATGTTCCATGATCCTTTCATTGTATAAGCTGGTATTGAGAATCACAAAGGCGCGTCCTTTGTCGGCTCACGCAAAATAAATTAATGAGCGAAAGATTCGCAAATTCCGCCGAGATACATTGGACTACAAATTAGGGGAGGTTTATACCTGGGCGGACGTTTACGCTCAGCGTCGACGAAACAAACCGTACAATCAAAACACTGACACCTCATCTTCAGGGAGTGATAGTACAAACCGCCCATCCAGGAGAACCACAACGGAACCCTCCACATCCGGAGACCCACGCGGTCAAAAATCAACACAAGTACCAACCAATGTAAATCTTACCACAACTGAGCCTTTTTTAGAGGTAGGCTCAGACACAACCGACGACCCAGGCGGGGAAAAAGAGCAGGAAAAAGAAATAACAGACACTCAGCAACCCACGAAGTCCAAAACGAAAACGAGGAAGAATCGTTAGTGATCAATATCTCGGACACACAACTCACTGAGCATGAAGAAAAAACACTACAAAAGGGAATGTCATTTATCCCGACAAGCAACACTAAACTATTGGAGCTGGAAGTAAGCACCTTTAAACTCACCCGCAAACTACGCTTGAGACACTTTTTTGAAAAAGTATTGGAACCTCCAATCGAAACCAAACCTGACTTGCTACTAGGCTTAAGACCTTCCAGCACCTACATGCCTCCATGCAGCCACAAGAGTATAGACACCTTTGAGACTCTGGTAAAACAAGATATCTCCAAAATCAACTTTAGGAAGAAAACCCGACATAACATCACCACCAAGGACAAAGACACTCTAAGGAAAATCGCCAATAACACATCCATCAAATGTCTGAAAGCCGACAAAGGAGGCGCCTTAGTGATTCTCAATACCAGCTTATACAATGAAAGGATCATGGAACATGTCTTGGATCCAGACACTTATATGCCACTAAGTGGGAACCCCACTAGTCAATATTAAGCGGAACTGACTGAATTAATCACCAAAGCCTTTGAGAACGAAATCATCGATGAAAGAACCAAAAGATACCTCATAGTGGAACACCCTAGGAGTCCCACTATTACCATGCTACCCAAGATACATAAAGACTTAATGAATCCACCTTTTCGACCAATCGTTTCCACTAGAGAGTCATTACATGAACCCATCGTCAAATTCATTGATCGATACTTACAACCAATAGTTACCAATCTCAAAAGCCATATCAGAGACACCACGGAATTTCTCAATAAACTCTCCCAAATAACCATCAATGAAGGTGTACAGTTGATACTATGCACTGCAGATGTCAAGAGTTTATACACCTCCATCCCCCACGGCGGTGGAATTGAGGCAGTAGAGCAAGCACTACTACATAGCAATATTGCGGATCCCCTCCAAACATTCATCTTGGAACTCATGATATTCACCCTTTACCACAGTTACTTCTCTTTCGATCACCAATGGTATTTACAAATGTCCGGCATGGCCATGGGCAACTGCGCAGCACCGACCTACGCGAACATCTATATGGGTGAATTTGAGTCTCACAACATCTACTCGAACAGCAACTGGACTAACAATCTTAAACTATATGTACGATATATAGACGATCTTTTTTTTCGTCTGGAAAGACTCCCGAGAAAATTTGGAAACTGCTCTCACAGACTTGAATTCTAAAGACAGTCGGACCGAACTCACGTGGAACATTAACAATCAGGAAATAACTTTTTTAGATGTCCTCGTAAAATTGACCAAAAATGGATTACAGACAGGCCTCTTTCGGAAACCCACAGACCGTAACAATACTTTGCACCACACCAGCTTTCATCAAGATTCTTTAAAAAAACACCTACCATTCAGCCAGATGTTAAGGATTAAACGGATTGTCTCCGACCCAGAAGCCAGCACTTCTCAAACACAAACAATTGCATTAAGATTTTTGAACCGAGGATATCCTAAAGAAACAGTCAATGAAGCCATCATAAGAGCTTCCACCATCCCTCGGTCTGAAGCCCTCAAAGGCTCAATTAAGAAAGACAGCAAAAGAATGGTACTAGTTTCCAGATATTCTACATCCAGCAAAACCTTCAAAAGTATCATTATGAAACATTGGCGAATCCTATCTTCTGAACCAGATTTTGGTGACTTATTTAAGGAAAGGCCCATCTTCGCCTACACCCGCTCAGAGAACATAAAAGAAATCCTATCAAGAACCACCACTGAATTTCAAACTCACACTGGCACACGCCCGTGCCATCACTGCAACAATTGCAATAACATAATCAAAGGGAACACTATCAATCATCCCATGAGAGGATTTAAGATCAAATTGAACGTTGATGCAACATGTGACTCGTCGAATCTCATCTACTTACTAAAATGCCCGTGCGGCATGATGTACATTGGAAAAACCACTAGAAAGATTAAAACCCGTCTGAATGAGCACAAATCAAACATCCGCACAAAGAATGTTAAGTCTAATGTGGCCGTTCATTTCAATGAAGCCAACCACAGTATAGCACAGCTTAAATTTTTGGTACTTGAAACTGTACACAAAATGGAAGGAAGAGACATCAATAAAACACTCCTACAGAGGGAAACTTCATGGATATACAGACTTCAAGCCATGAAGCCACATGGCCTCAATGACCTTCTTGAACTAAGTTGCTTCCTGTAGTACCCCAGCGGGTACACCTTATGCACATTGTAACCTGTTAATGTCCATTTTTGCTTGTAGTGTAAGTTGGCTCACGCTACCTATCACATTCGCTACACTTTCCATTTACCCCCCTCCAATATGGCTGATCCTTTCGCACCCACCAGCTCTAGTCCCTCTTCTAGTTTTGATAAAACCATCAGGTTACCCAAGGACCCTTGCAGCATTCCGCTTCACTCCACGGAGTTCGTACACTCCGTCTTTGAAACCCGACACGCTTGTTGCGTGTTCATTTTCAAGTAAGTGTTAAATTTGCCATAGACCGTCCCGAGAACGCTCGATCCACAGCGTTTCTCACACTGATTCCATCTTCTGGTTTATTTTTCCTTCGGTCCCCAAATGCCTGATTAATTACCTTCATGTAAGCCTCATCCACCACAAGCTGCTTGTTTACCTTTTTACCCGTTCGACTTACCAGTTTCACCAGCACCCTTCGTTTTGTCTAAACGCGTACCGGCGTTTACTCATCCTCCATACCACGGTGATTTTAGTTTTTCCTATGAGCACTACCCTGGATTAACTTCCCCATGTCACTCTGAAACACGTTACCAGAACTATTCATTACGCTCCTACCCGCATGATATTGTCAACCCTCGCGAGTTAAATCACGACCAGTCACATCGTTAGGTTTTCACTTATACACTGCGCACACATGAATGCATGCATGTTTAGCCAGTTTAACTATGTGTGATTATCGTAAGCTATGCATTGATTAGAGCGTCATTCTGTTTTTTCTACAGAGCTCCTTGAGAAAGGACCTTCTCGGTCCGAAATGCATTGGAGCATCCTTTGGTTAACTTATTGTTTGATAACGTTGAAAAATGAAATCGACGGCATATTATGAACTTTAATGCAAAAATTTGAAAAAAAATGAATCAACGAATGAATCTTTGAAATTAAAAAGACATTTGTCATTCGAACTCTTTGGAGTCTATTGTATTTTTACAACAAACCACTTAAGTGTGCCCAATCGCAGGGATGCGTTCACATCTCTAGTGACGCACTCAACCTATCAGCAGTCTTGCGACGTACCAGGACAGTTACGTCACCTGCCGGTGCACCTTTACATTATATGAACTTCTTACAGCCATTAAATTAACCCTTTCACGAAACCAAGCAGTGCGCCGCGCCAACCTTTCCCGCCTTCGATACTGTATCACACAGTATCCTCCTTAACAACCTTGCTTCCTTTAGCATTGGCGAAAAAGCCCTAAATTGGCTTACGTCTTTTCTCACGGATCAGACTTTTCAAATTTTTTCTCACACGTCCACTTCCAATACGTATGTATCCCCACACGGTGTGCCCCAGGGTTCTATCCTCAGTCCCCTTCTTTTTAATCTTTACGTTATTCCTCTGGCCCATATTGCACATCGTTCTGGTTTAAATTTATTTACTTACGCTGATGACTCTCAAATTGTGTTCTCCCTATCCCAAGCTGATCCCACCTCCTCTTCATCTCTGCAAACTGGTCTCAGTGAAATATCCTGTTGGATGAATCGCAACTTTCTTAAATTAAACAGCGGAAAGACTGAGGTATTAGTCTTCGGAAATAAACCTGATCTTTGGAGCCCTAGACACTGGCCATCGGCCATGGGTTCCTTGCCCACTCCATCAGAACGAGTACGTAATCTCGGGGTCATTATCGGCAAGGGTCTATCTATGAAGGATCAGGCTAACTAAGTTGCAGCCACCTGTTTTACCATCTTACGGTGGCTGAGAAAAATCTTCTGGATATTACCTTCTAACACCCAGAGATCCGTGATGACGGCCTTGGTGACTTTCAGATTGGACTACGGCAACGTGCTCTATCTGGGGTCTACCAAGGCGGTCATAGGCCGTCTTCAATTGGTCCAAAATGCTGCTGCACGGCTTCTCTGTGGCTGCCAAAAACGGGACCACATCACTGAGCGACTGAGGGAGCTTCTTGGCTCAATCTTGACAACCGTGTAAAATTCAAGGCTCTGTGCTTTATGCTCAAGATCAAGATTGGAGCTGCCCCTTCTTATCTTCAGTCCCTCGTTGCACCTTATGTTCCTGCCCGTCCACTTCGCTCTTCTTCCCAACACTTATTCTGTATTGTTAAATTCAGACTCTCGAGAATTGGCGGCAGCTCCTTCGCAACCTTGGGACCCAAACTTTGGAACTCTCTTCCCTTGGTTCTGCGGATGGAGAACTGCCACATCCGCTTCCGTAGAGCCGTGAAGTCCTGGCTCTTTGTCCAATAATTTCTCCTAGGATTGTATTTTGCTGCATTTTGTCTTTCAGCGCCGGGAAACCCTTACGGGTAGCTGTCTCGCTATATAAATTTAATAAATAAATAAATAAATGAATGAATCATGAGATGGTCATAAATCACCATGACAGTGATCAGTCGTTGATATATGGTATAAAACATGCAAGAACGTCAGAATATTTCAATTATACAGTCATAAATCAGTTATCGCAGTCTTAAGCCAGTTTGGCAACACCGTAAATCATATTTTACAGCATCAACGGACATAGGTTCCTGTCCATGCATAGGTTGTGAAGGGCCCTCGGGTTGTGAGCAGCAGGTTCTAGGCTTCCCTTGCTACTGATTTTTTACATCCGAGGCCCACTCCAGCTGTGCCCAGGCTGCAAGTGGCTTGTGTGCTTTCCGATTATCCCATCTGGCTCTCTCTGTTGCTCCCCCCAGTATCCCTGCTGTAAGGCCTCCCATGGACCACCGTTATAACAACTCTTTTCTTTCCGACAGCTCCTGGCAACCCTAATGTGTTGTTGATGCAGTTTAACAGGGCTGTCTCCACCAAGCGGTGTGTGCTTTGTGACTATCCCCTCTTGCTCTCTCCGTAGCCCCACCTCCTCAGTCTCCCAGCCATCAGGCATCCCAAGGACCACTGTTAGGACAACTCTTTCATCCCAACAGCCTACTAGCCTCCTTTATATATTACTGACACAATTTCTTCCTGCCAGTTGTAGCTGAAGCCTTTCACCACATTGAAAGCAGTGCCTGCAATGCCCGCTGTCCTGGTAGGTGGGAGTGGCAGGGACAACATTCATATCCAGCAACTGACCACTGTTTTCAGTCTTTTTCAGCTTCTGGAGGAGGGTGTCATACCCTCCCCCAGGTATTTGTTCCCTTCAAAAGTACACCTGACCAATCCTGAGCATGTATTTTTCCACGTCAAGGAACAGTTACCTGCTAAAGGGGAGGAGTGGGGTGCGTATGCTCTCTGCTTCCACCCCCACACCTTCTATTCCTCCATGCTGATGCCCATAGGTCTTGGGGCACTGGAGCGCATTGGCTGCCGTCCCTTTATGCTCTGGCTCCGCCTCTTTGGCCCGCTCTTCATATTGTCTTACACAGTGTGATATTGGCTGCTCACTGGGTGACCACGTGAAAGAAGCTGATATTGAATGACACAAGGTGCCACTGTGTGAGTTGACTAGTCTGCAGTCTGTGCCCCAACCGCATCAGAACGAGGAGGTGCCCTTCCTAAACTCTTACATGTACAGTCAATTTGGTAGATTCCACATGAATCCTGGTTCAAGTAGTAGTTCCCTATGTATTCTCAGGCCAAGAATGAACCATCCCACTGAAAACCATAGGTCCAAACCTAGATAACACTGATCCTCATCTGGCAGTTTTTGGCTGCCGTCTTCTTATGATCATTTGAGGGAATGCAGTCAGACTCTGTTATGCATCCCTTCCCTAGCCTGTGATGCTAAAACGCTGTTTAGCTTCTGAAATACTGTATCGCAACAAGGGTACAGGCTGCTTTCAAAAAACACACAGGCATCCGGTCAGTACCACTTTTTTTGCCAATACAATCCTTCCTCTCAATCATACAGGTAGTCTGCCAAAATGTTGCTGATTTTTGCATCCATTTATTAATTTAAGCAAATTAAATGCATAGCAATCGCTTTTGATGCATATCACTTGCACACCTAAACAGTGAAGCATTATGTTTTCCTGTCTTATTACAGGGGCTGGCTGTTCCTCTAGCTTCCTGGTATAATTCCCTCCTAGTTGGAAGCAATATTGATTTGTCTATATTAATTCTAAACCAGAAATGTTCATATTCCATCTCTCAGTGGCATAATGCAAAATTATTAGACCCACTGCAGAATGTGGTGAGGTGCTCTGAGTCTCCCAGAATGCAGAGATATTCATTGGTCTTGGGCACAATGGGGACCCCCTGATGGGCCACAGAGGGTTAGCCCCCTGCCATGGACAATCAGACATGGAGGACCTTTTTGCTTGGCCTCTTTCTGGGAGTCATATGCAACAGTGTTGCAATTCTCTTTCTTTCTCCTTGGGAAAGTAGAATGACTTTCACAAGTGCTTGACTGTGTCTCATTGCAAGCCAATGTACGCATTCTGCCGGATATGCAGTGGCGTGGCTTAAGAGCTGTGGGAGGGGGCCCTCCAAAACAAAAATACAAGGGCATGCCTTCCACCACCATGGGGGTGTGTGGTCCTCCGTTACACCCGTGCCAGCCCAGTCAACAGTGAATCCACTGTCGTCTTAGGATTCCTCAACTTTATCAGTGAGCCATCTGCATATAGAGAGACCAGATGTTTTCTCAATCCAATTATCATCCCACTCCCTGTGTTGAACATCTGAAGTTGGCATGCTAGGGGTTTCTATTGCTACCTCAAAAATCAGTGGAGATAGCAGACATTCTTGATGAGTGCCCCTCACCATGGGCCGCCTCAAACTGTGGGATGGCCTTACAGTATCTTGATCCATGTTATATATTGTGAAAGAACGCTCAAAAACAAAACACACCACAATATTGAATCAATCACTACCTGTGAACAGTTTTATTTTTTTTTATAACATCATTTTTATTGCATCACCAGTATAAATGTACAGACATGGTATGCATCAAAAGTAGCATGACAAGAGCCGACATCATTAAAGACAATTGTTCTCCATCCGGGGAAGTCATCCCGCTCTTGAAAAGTGTGGCTCCATAACCATTCTGGTTCCGTTCTTTTTACAGTGTCTGACCGCTGCATTATGCATACATCCCTGGAATGCTTTCGCAATTTACTCCCCCCCACCACTCTTAATTTCGGTACCCCAACAACCCTCCAATCTAGCTTCCTACCCACCCTCCCCCGTGGTCGCGTTGCGCTTGGGTAACCATGCATTAGTGCCCGGTGTGTCAAGGAGGAAGCAAACATTCACTAAGATGTGTTCTCCTGTGTAGTGTCAGGGTCCGCTCCATCTAGTTCGCTTTCGCCTTCCTGCCCCCCATCGTCTACATCCCTGAGCGCCTGCACCATCACCTCCCATGCAGTCGCCCTTTCCAGCGCTTTCTCGTCATTCGACCTCCAAGCCATCTGGTATCGTAAGGTACTATCACATGCGGCCCATCTCAGACACTCCCCATACCATCTTTTATACGTGGGCCCCACTTTGGACTTCCAATTACGTGTGATCTCCCGCTTGGCTAAGATAAGCCCTAAGTCTATGAATTTACTCGACAGCGTATTCCTAGGTGTGTGTGGGAACCAGTGAAGGATGCCAACAGCTTTGGTATAGTGGATATTCCTGTCCGTCGCGCCGTTAAGGGCCCGCCCAACTTCCTGCCAATAGTCGCCCAACGTAGGGCAGTCCCACAGCATATGACATAGGTCCGCCCCCGCTGTAGTACACCTGGGGCAAGCAGCGTCGGTCGTCCCAAAGTACTGGCGGAGTTTCCCGGGCGTGAGATACGCCCTGTGGACAACATAAAAGTGGATCAATTGAAACCTTGCATTCCTCGAGCTCTTCCGCGCCCTCCTCAGCAGTTGGCCCCAGGTCGTGTCTGGTATCTCCATCTGGAGGTCCAGCTCCCACTTGGCTTTTAGAGCTGCTAAAGGCTGTAAGGCCTCCCGCTGCATTCTCGAGTACAGGCACGTGACGGCCTTAAAGGTTCCGGCTGCCATCATGGCGTACTGGCAGGCCATCGCGGTGCCCGGTTCTTTCAGCCCATCCCCCCAATGGGCTCGCATGGCGCCCGTGACTGCCGCGTGCAGCAGGTAGTCGCCCCTCGGTAGGTCAAATCTCTCCTGCAGGTCCTGAAACGGGAGTAACACCCCATCTTCGTAGAGGTCTCCGAGCACGTGCACTCCCGCCTCCTCCCACTCTAACAAGCGTGACCAATCACCTCCATGTGGGAGGGCAGTGACCATTCCCAGCGGTATTTCGGGGGCATACATAAGGTGGACACCCGCCCGTTTACGGGCTCGATCCCAACATAGACGGAAAGTCCGTTCCTCTGTCGTCAGGTCTCCCACTCGGAGTTTCTGGTGTAGCGTAATATAAGCTAGAACGTGTCGTGGGGTGCCTACGGCTCTCATGTCTTCGGGGCCTCTATACGCTCTAGCCACTTCCTGAGTAAAAGTCTGCAGCTGCGCGGCGAGGTAATAGCCCTCGAAGTCGGGCACTGCCATACCTCCCTCATCTTTGGGGCGCAACAGCGTATCGAGCGCTATGCGTCTCCTACCCGTGCCCCACAGGAACGCTATAACCAGTGACCTCAGACGTTTGAAAATCGAACTCGGGATCCATACCGGCAGTGTCCTAAAATAATATAGTAGCCTGGGTAGAGCTACCATTTTAAGCAGGGAAATTCTACCAGCCAGGGAGAGCGGTAGAGACGCCCAGAAGTCCATAGACCCACGCAAGGCGTTAATACAGCGAATTATGTTGCCTTCCAGCAGGTCGGATGGGGTGTGGTAAACATAAACCCCTAGATAATGTAGGCAGCGCGGCTCCCAACGGAGTTCCTGAGCAGTGAGTGGACACAGCTCTCCCGACCTCAGGGGAAATAGACAGGATTTGGGCCAGTTGACCCTCAGTCCCGACAGCCCACCGAACTGCTCCAGTAGCTTCCGCGCCCCCTGAAGGTCGGCGCCGGCATCGGCCAAAAACATCAACAAGTCATCCGCATATAGGGATATGAGGTGTGGCCTCCCCCTAAAAGACAGGCCTGCATAGTGGCGGCCCAGTCTGGCTACCGCAGCGAAGGGTTCCATTGCCAACGCAAACAGCAGCGGGGACAGGGAGCAACCCTGTCTAGTACCACGCCTAATCGGGTATTGGCTCGAGATCAGTGCCCCCACCCGGACCCTAGCTACCGCCTCAGTGTAGAGTACCTTGGTCCACCGTATATAACCGTCACCCAACCCAAAGCGACGCATCACCTCATACAGATATCCCCATTCGAGGCTGTCAAATGCCTTCTCAATGTCGATGGATAGGACAAATGGGGAGACGGTGTCCGGCCACTCCGCACCCATCAGTCTCGTGAGTCTACGGATGTTATGAGTGGTATTGCGCGTTGGTATGAAACCGCACTGGTCACCATGAACCAGGCTCGTCATGTGCACTAGTAGTCTGTTGGCCAGAATTTTACTGAGGATCTTATAGTCCGTCGTCAACATAGATAACGGACGATACGAGGACAGTGCCGCACTCTCCCTGCCCGGCTTTAATAGTGGAATCATGAGGGCCTCGCGCATAGAGCCCGGGAGTCGGCCTATCTCCTGCGCCTCATTATATACCTCGCGCAGCCGTGGAGCAAGACGTTCTAGGAATTTGCCATAAAATTCGATCGGTAGACCGTCGAGGCCCGGGGTCTTGTTTCTAGCCATCTGTTTTACAGCACAGCCTATTTCTCCGAGGGAGATGGGCCGTCCTAATTCTTCTGCCTCCGAGTCCTCCACTCGTGGCAACTCCAACCCGTCTAAAAACTCCCCAAGCTCATCCGTCCCACCCGTTTCACCACTTAGATAAAGCCCTTCATAATAAGCTCGGAACTTGTTCAGGATCCCGGGTTGGGAGTGGCAAGGCTCCTCCCCTGGTTCCTGGATCCTCATGATCGGCCCTCCCCCCGGATAGGGTTAGCAAGCCAAGCCAACATCGCCCCCGCCTTATCACCTTCCGCATGCGCCCTCGTCACGTACGCCTTATGGTCGAAGCTACGCAGCCGCTCCAGCTCCACCGCCATCCCTTCCCGCGCCCCGCTAAGCTCCTCCTGCAGTTCAGGGTGATTCGGGCGCCTCCTCTCAAAATCTCTCAGCCGCGTCTCAGCCTTGTCTAAATCATCCAACAGAGTCTTCCGCGCTCCCGCCGTGTGCCCAATACAGTGTCCCCGCACCACCACCTTGAAAGTGTCCCATTCAACCGCCCTCGTGGAAGCCGAGCCACCGTTCTCCTCAAAGTACCCCTCAATACGTTCACTCAGGGCCTCCCTGAACAACATGTCGTCCAGGGTATCAGGTTGCAGGCGCCAGGTTGGCACGCAGTTAACAGTCACCATCCATTCCAGAGACAGCAACAAGGGGTTGTGGTCTGATATCGTCCTGGCCAAGTATTCCGCCCCTCCCACCGCTGGGAGCACACATTCCGCACACAGAAACGCATCCAGCCTCACATGCAAATCATGTAGGTGCGAGTGAAAGGAGTAGTCCCTAATGGTGGGGTGCAACGCCCTCCATGCATCCGTAAGGGCCCAGCTCTCCCGCCATTCCATTCTACGCTTGGCGATCCTATGTGCCGGGGACGCGCGCAGCGGGGGATGGGATCTATCTAGTAGCACATCCTCAACTGAGTTGAAGTCTCCCCCCAAGAGGACCGGCCCCGCCAAATAACCCGCCAATTTGCCCGATATGGTAGACAAGAAAGCAGGCAGATCTACATTAGGAGCATACACATTACAGAGAGAAATCATCCTGCCTCTCAGCCGTCCCTCCACCGCCACATACCTGCCCTCTGGGTCTATCGACGACTTCGATACCTGGAAGGGGACCCCCGCCCGTATCCAAATCAAAGTCCCCCTCGCAAATGCCGAGAATGTCGTATAGAATAACTGCCCCCTCCAGCGCCTTTGGAGAGCCGCCCCCTCTTGCTTATTTAGGTGCGTCTCCTGCAGGAACGCTATGTGAACCCCCCTACGCTTGAGGTACGCCTGAATCTTATGTCTGCGCGTCATGGACTGCATACCCCGCACATTCCAGGTCACACATTTCAACGCTCCGGTACTAGCCATTCCCCCCTACACAACCGGACCAAACAGTAAAGAACAGTGGTCGTATAAATCCCGCGACCACGGGCCCTCCCCCCCATCCCCCCCAAACAGGAAGCCATACCCCTCCAAGAACCACAACCCCCCGAGCAACCCCAACCGCTCGCAACTCCCACCCCCCCAGGACAGGCCCCCCCACAGCTGGAAGTACCCCCATCCAAACCAACACTCCCGACCACCCCTCAAGGAAAGGTGGTAATGTTCGCAGTCTCCACTGCGATGACCTTAGGGGCCAGTAAGGCGCGGCCCAATGCTAGAAAACTTCCAACAAATCAGCCCCGCGATCTCCATCCCACAATCCCCACATTACAGCCCCCCAAAACCTCAGTCAACATCCGATGCGGGTCCATCGCCCCGGTGTCCATCCAGCTAGTCCATTCCGCCAAACCAGTTCAGCACGCCTCCAGGATTTCTCCCGAGGTCTGCGGCGTCACACTAGGGCCCCGGGCTCCGCCAAATTCCGATTGTCCTGTCTCTGAGCCCGTGCCCGGGGCCTCCGAATCCGTACCCTTCTCAGACTGAGTTCTGGCGGCTCTGGATAAGTCCACCACCGCCTGCAGGGCCGCCTGCCTCTCCGCCTCCGTCTGCGACATCGATGGTTTCCCGGTCCTCTTGCGGTTCCTCCTGATCCGTTGTGATTGCCTGATCGGCCTGTCCATCTTAGCCTCTTCCTCCCTGGCCTTAGCACCGTCCGTACCAGCCTTATAAGTGTCCCACCATTCCCATGCGTCCGCGGAAGACGTGAAGAATAAAGATTTTTCATCCACCACCACTCTGAGCTTGGCAGGGAAAAACAGGGAGTACTTGATGCCTTCCTGGCGGAGCTCCCGCTTGAGGGACAGGAAGTTTGCCCGGAGTCGCTGAGTCTCAAATGTGTAGTCCGGGAACATGGTGACTCTGCTATTTTCCACTTGGAAGGGCCCTGCCTCTCTCGCCCTCTGCAGAAGCCAGTCCCTGTCTCGGTAATGGAGCAACTTGAACACCACCGGGCGAGGTGGAAGGCCCAATGCTGGCGGACGCGCCGGAACTCTATGCGCCCGCTCCAGGGAGAAGAAGGGGGACAGACCTTCAGGCGCCACCTCCGTCCGCAGCCAGTTATCTAAATAGCCCACCATGTCGTCGCCCTCAATTTTCTCCGGCAGGCCCACCAGGCGTACGTTGTTGCGCCTGTTCCTGTTTTCCGCATCCTCGGCCCTCCTTTCTAACACCTTCAGACGGTCCATCACGTCGGCCATCTGGGCCTTTACCGTTGCCTGGGCCGGGGCCAAGTCTTTGATCGTAGATTCCACAGATTTCACCCTGTCCTTCAGTTTGTCGTGGTCGGCCTTCAAGAGACCCAAGCCCGTTGCCACCTGAGCTATATCTCGCTGCAGGGCATCCTTCGTGGTAGCGATGGCTTCCAAGATACGGTCCTGCATCCGCTGTAACGCCGCTTGGCCTCTCTCCGCTCCGTCCGCCGTCTCAGCGTCAGTCACGCCATCACTCTTCCCCTTCGGCTTCCCCATTGGGGCCTGGACGGGTGACGGTCTGCAAGTGCGCACCAGGTCTTCCTCCGAACGTCGCCGGGCACCGATCTCCGGCCTAGTGCTCAGGCCCAGAAATGTCACCAAGAAGCAGGCAGCACCAAGCGTCCGCGGCCCAGCCCGCGCCAGTCGCGCTAGAGGGCCGGGGTCCTCTACTCCGGGTCACTGCCGCACCGCTATTGCCCCAAGCCTGAGACGGTCCTCAACCACCGTCCAAGGGCGCGCCTATTGTCCAACTGGCACCCGGGGAGGGGCGCGATGCAGCCACCAACGCCTCTAGCGTGGTTAGGAATAATCTGCGGTGGGTCTCCGAGCAGACGTCTCCGTCTCTAGCTATCTCCTGCCCTCGCCGCCATTTTGGGGTCCGCGACTTCCCGGCCAAGTTTAGCTTTCAGAGTCGAGTTACTGCTGTGGGAAGGCTCGGTGTCGCCCTCCGTGGGTTCCGGACCCTCCGCAGTATCGTCTAGTATCGGATTATGTTCTTTATCTCGGGGTTCAAATGAATTATCAGGATATTATCCGGGATCGGGCACGGAGCTCCGAGCTCACGCAGCCTACCTCCTCGGCATCCAAGCCACGCCCCCCCTGTGAACAGTTTTATGCTATTCTCTTAAAGGGACATGAATCCATATTGATCATTGTGTACTAATCCCATTATTCTTTCTGGTCTACAATCTATTAGCTTGTACCTTCCCAAATATTTTCACATGTAGATTGGGCGCATAGGCATTATGTGCTATATTCTGTAAGAGGCTTATTTCCCTTTGGCTACTTCATGATTATAGCCCAACTCATTGATGCAATCAACAAATTATAGAGTGCTGCTCATCACCCATGAGGGTATTCAGGTGGTTGGGGCGCTGCTACTGGGCGCAGGTAAAGAACCTTTCTCTTCTGCTTCCAATACTACTGCAGTAGGCATATCTTCTAGATGATGTTGCACCAATGAAGACAACCTTTTGTTTTCAGTATGGAAACGTATTATTTTACTTGCAACCAGTGATGTGCTGTGATTGCATTAAATGCTTGTCACGAGCATATTTGTCTGTTATGTAAATGTGCCATAAAGCTATGATAATCAAGCTAATGCACATCGGTGGAGTACTTAGCATCCCACAAGTTTAGATCAAGTGTCTTAAAATTTCCTTTTGATTTTGCAATGCAGGCTAAAAGCCAGTGGTCAATGTTATATAAGCCTCCAGAACTGACCACTGAGCAGAACGAAACTTCTACCCAGGGTGCAGATCCAGACTGTGTTGCACCAGATTCCATCTTAACCTAAGAAGGATGCAGCAACACTCCCCTGAGGCTCAAACTGCACTAACTACATAGTGCCAGAGCATTGTTTGTCCCTGAGCAAACATGGTCTCTTTGCCCTCAAAACCGATGGCAAGCTATTCCAAACAGACTACAACCCTTGTTGTCCCACTGTTGAAACACAAGAAATAGGCTTATTATTTATGCATCTGCTAGAACCACCATAGCACCTAGAGATAGCATATTGATTGTGCCAAAGGCTACAAATGGTGATGTTACAATTTTACCATGTTACTTTCACCATTAACCCCTTGGCCGCGGCAGTAATTCTGCCACGGCGCTAGGGGGGCCTGCGAGGTGCCGCCATGCTCGTGACGGAACCACTCCGTCACTTGCCGCGGTGGCGCTGTGCTTGTGACGGAATGGTTCCGTCACGGCCCCGCCCGCTCAATATAACGCGCCGCACAGGCGCAAAATCAGCGCAGTGCAGGCGCAAGGGCCGGGCCGTGATGGAACTATTCCGTCACCAGCACAGCCCCACCGTGGCTCGTGACGGAACCATTCCGTCACGAGCGCGCAAGGGGTTAATGAAACGCTTAATTGTTTTTAATTTTCATTTTCTTTGATGTTACCAAACAATGTTGCATGAACTACATAGTCTGTTTTTAGACAACTTAGAGGGTGTAACTCAATAATGAATGATAATTTGTATTACCATTGCATCCCAGGACTCTTTAAGGGGCTGTTAGTATCCCAGAAAGCACAGACACTTATCACAGATATGCTCAGAGGGTTGTATGGGACTACAGTTACCTGGAATTCCCTGCTCAAGGGATGGTGCACTGAAGTGAGTAACATGCCACCCATGTGTTATGAAACCAACCATGTAAGCATCCCAAAGGCGGGGTCAAGAGAGCACTGTCATGGGACGCAATACCATCTGCCCATCTCCAAAAAGGAGGACAGACCTTCGCTTTGGCAGACAGGGTTCTTCACCACGTTTGTGATGTAGTACCTTGTCTTCCGAACTATACATCGAGTCCTATGTATCACTGGGTGTGTGGGCCAGCAATGTAGCAGGGACTCATGGCCCACTATCTGACAGCAATGGCTGTTCCCACATTTGCTTTCTGCCTCTGGTGTGCAGAACTCGATCCCAAAAAGTCATCCCTTACCAGGGATTTCCTTCAGTTTAACAATGTTGTCGATACAAAATAAGCAAATAAGCATTTGTCCCACCTTTACCTGGACTGCCAGGCATGGCTCTGTGGATCAAATGAATTGAAATGCACAGACCCAGTATTAGAGTAGAACCCACAATATTCCTATAGGCAGAATCACAGGCTATCTGAAATGTATGGACTGAAACTATTGTATAAAATGGTGTTCATGGTGAGGCGTTGTCAACACTTCATTTATCTTTAGAACGTCAACATTAAGGTATGTATCTCTACATTCGTTTCGCATTTGGTTTCTATGCCTTTAGATAAGGACATGTTTTGATGCTGACACTTTGCTATCTGTTGCAAATGAAAACATCTCATTTATCAAAGAGGTCAGCTGAAGTTGTGTCCAACACTAGCAGTGTGCAAAGTTGCAAAGTTTATCTCTTACAAACCTCCCGTAAGCCTGACTTATACTATGAATGCTATCCAGTTTAACAAATTAAAAAGTGAAGGTGTTGTGCCCTTTATAAGCAGTTTCAAGAAAAACTGATGACAACTTTCATCCAATTTCAAAGTTAGAATTAAAAGTTTTTAATGTCAACATGTTAACATGGTATAAAACGGTACATCTATTTTGAGTCCCAATTAGTACTCATGGAGAAAGTTTAGCAATTTGCATGAGAAAAAGAACACCACTGCCTAGATATAGAAAGTAGGCCTGGGCGGTGAACTCCGCTCCCTTCACAGAGTTTGCGGAGTTTTCTGCTCTCCGCGCAGCTCTCGGAGTGCAGAACATTCCACGTAGGGCAGCAGAGTTTTCTTCCCCACTCGTGCAAGGTAAGTTGGCGAGCGTATCTATCCGAGTGGCAGAAAGATCAGCGCGAATGGTAGTTCGCACTGCACTCTGCCATTTGCGCAGAGGTTTTTTTTGTCACTTTGTGGGGTTCTACGTTTGCGAAACTCCGCGAACAATGCCCAGGCCTGATAGATAGAGTGAAGATCTAGCATTTGAGATGTACGTGAACCTGAACTTCTGCAAGAAAAAAAAACCCAATACTGTACCACAGTCTTATGATATGAGTTCCTTTTTTTAAAAAAATTCTAAAACATTTCAGTATTTTTCACTTTAATCAGCAGTGAAAGGGCATGATTTCCTCAATAATGAAAGCAATTTTAACTACAATTTCTTTCTCTTTTCATGTATTATTATTCGCTTATGTTTTATTCATATCCAATCTATTAGTCTAATCCATCATGCCTGTATATATGTAACAGCAGAACAGTATATGAACAAATAATCGTTGTTAAATATGGAAAACGCAATTTTTAAAAGTGCTATTCATGTTTACACACCTCATCCTGCATTAGATCTGCCTGCAGGCACTTCAAGATGTCTTCCAGCGCCCAAATAATGAGCACCAAAAACACACAGATAGGAGCTTTTGGCCAGCCTCCTTCCACCATTCGTTTGTTTGGCTCATCCCCTTTAGCCCTTCATCTTTTGGATCAGGCATGAGGAGTATCTCAGTCTCACCTCACCGTTACATATTGGCTAATATGTGTGTTGGTCTGCCTGCCTAAAGAGTGCTTCCCATTCCAGACTATGGATATCTGGTGTTCTACCAAAATATGGGGCGGGGGGGGGGAATTTTACTAATTGTTCTCAGAATGTAGCTCAGAAACCCAATTTGCTTTGCTGCACAAGGGGGAAACCCAGCACCGAGCAATAGGTTTAGGATTCTTGTGCTTGTGCTCTAATTAGACTGCCTTGTGCAAAACGCAGCCTCACACCATGGGGGTTGAAGGTGAGTGTATGCTTTCTACGATAGGATCTGCACTAGAAGCATACAATTCCTCTTTCTAGTCACATTTTAGAAGGATTCCATGGATTGAATGCCTGCTGAGAAATGAAAAAAATATCCCTTTATTAACATCTGCTTCAGGGAGGCATTCGTTTTCGACACTTGACCGATCTGACTATCCTTATGCTTTGTCTCAAAATCTATGGGTCTTTTAACTGATCTGTCCAAGTAATGCCAGAGTAATGCCCCTGGGTGCAAAGTGACATTAAGCAGTGCAACAATCAAGGCGATGGATGTAATACTTTAATTATTTTTCACCCACTGGTGACTGCTTGGAGTTGCATTCTAGTCCTAGCTATTCACCCACCATCCCACCCTTGACAAAGGCCCACCATATGAAAATTAGTAACAACCCTGTTACCGAGGTAAGAGTCCATCCTGAACTGCTACACCAGATCCCCTGCAGAAAAAGGGAAAAAAAGGACCCAGAGTGATTGCAAGTGGCTGAGTATAATTTCAGCATTGCATCCATCAACTTGTGCTTATTTGTAATTTTTTGGGTGGGGAGGTTTATATCGCGTGAACTAGACCTTACGGTACCAGCGTGCTTTACACAAGCACCAGTTACAGATGGACACGTTCATTTATTATTATTATTGTTTTTTGTTTTTTTTAGGCATGGATAGATTAAGTGATTTGCCTAGAATCACAGGCTGTTGAGAGTCCCTGCCGAGGTTCGAACACGGTTCCCCAGCCCTAGCTGTTGGGTCACATCCTCTCCCCAAAATTGACAGCCTAAGTTTGAAAGGTATGCCCAGACATGGGCCTGTGCTCACTGGGCCACTGGAACCAAGCAACACACGAGTAAAGAGACCCAAATAGGCTAAACAAGCCATGCGTTGCTTGTGTTAGGATATAGAGAGGACCTGGCATGGCAATTCGGGCTGGACTGTTCCTAATGGAGCTGGACCAAGGACGATTTGCATACAACTGAATCTAATCTGACCTGGTATGGTATGGTGGGCATAATAATGGTCTGAGAAGCAGCCCAGAGTGATCACCAGTGGATGAGATTCATTCAAGCATTCCATCCACAGCTTGTTCATTACAAAGCAGTGCAAAGTGCTTTTGTGCTGGGAGAAGTGCATTTTTCCAAGTATATTTTGTGCCGGAGCGTAAATGCCAATGTGTAATTTTTGTATCACCTGACATTACTATAGAACTGCACAAAGCCTTAGTAAATCTGGGCCTGTGTATTTTTTATCAGAACATGGAATTGAATACCAACATATTGTCAAGATAAATTGATGTGGATTTAAGAATAGTAAAGTTCTAGACTTCTTATATGTATAGATCAACATTCTTGAGCTGATATTTTTAGCTACAAACTGACAGTGAACTAAGGGCCATATTATCAAGAAAGGGCGATACATTATCGCTGCTGTTATCGGCAGGAAACTGTCGCAAAAGCGGCGATAATGGGCTTGATAATATGCCCTTGTGAATTCCCATAGAAGCCCAGGTTCTGATGTTAACCTGGGCTTCTATGGGAATTCACAAGGGCATATTATCAAGCCCATTATCGCCGCTTTAGCGACAGTTTCCTGCCAATAACAGCTGCGATAACGTATCGCCCTTTCTTGATAATATGGCACAAAATAATTAATCAACTGCAAAAGGGGTACATTTGTTCCCCAAAAAGTGATTCCACACTCTTGTAGTAATTTCGCAACTAAACTTTGTTTTGCACCAAAAAGTGTTTTCCTCCTTTAATGTGATTTCTACTCTTAAAAGTATTTTTACACTCCTACTGATACTGCATAAAGATGATTTCACACCTAAATGTTACTTTTCTCTTAATGTGCCATTGGACTGCTCTTTACTTTGCACCTAAAAGTGATTATGCCTCAAAATGGATTTTCCTCCTAAATAGGATTTCTAACGCTAAAGGGTTTTCACACCTATGATGATTTTGCACCATGCGTGACCCAACTGGAATTTTATATACATTCGCACCTTTTGCACCTACTATGCAATTTGATTATTGCATGTTCTCTCTGTCTGTAGTGCTTTTTGAACATAAAGGCAATATAATACACCTGATGACTGCACCGACGGTGATTTCACTCCTACCTGTGCTTGTGCACATAAATGTGATTTGTTTTTATTCCTAAATGTGTTTTTGTACCTAAATGTGTTTTTGTCCTAAATGTGATTTGTGCTCCTAAAAGTGCTTCCACACTCGTGATGAAGTTGCAATAAGGGTGATTTTGCACCTAAATGTGAAATTATACTGTATTTGATTTACTTCTATATGTGATACCACAATTTTGCTTATTTAGTGCAAGTCTGATTTTGTATTTACAAGTGGTTTCAACCCTAAAAGAAATCTACATCTATATGTCACATGAATGTGATTTGTGAACATAACGTTTTGCACACTGATGCAGATATTGCATCAAGTTTGTACCTTGATGGGCTGTCAAGCAAATATGAGGTCATACTGAGTCCCACCTTATACATGTAATGTGAAGTTTTACTAATGCATTTCTGTACTGAGCAATACCCCATGTCTATGTGTTGCATCTGTTTCATGCAGAGTCTGCTTCTGATGATCAAAAATCTTATTATGACCTCGGAACCTAAACCAAAGAGTGCAACACATCACATCGAACTAAATAATGACTTTGCTAACACCTTTGCGCTAATCTCCCAGCCTATCAAAAATTAGCTTTCAGAATCACAAACACTTAGACCTGGTGTCTGTTCCAGACACAGTAATCAGTGCCAAAAATGTAGTTTCAAACTGGGCTCCATTAATACTAACTTATAATTTATTCCCTAAGGATATACATTCCTGAACTGTAGCTCTATGCTTTTTCTACTTATTCGCAAAGATTACAAAAATCCTTACTCAGGAAAAGAAACTTACTTTCTCAGATTACCATAACAAAGAATAGGAGCTACACACTTAGCGGTTCAAAATAAGACAGCCCTGATAAAAGTCTCGGGTATCAACCTATAGATTTCTTCCTCAGCTAAGCATGTTTGCAGTGAACCATGCCTACCATCTCTACAAACTAAAGCACCACTAGTTCATCCTCCTTCCTTCCTCCTAAAGCATCACTTGGTCAAACGTATTTTGGGGGTCCCTTTTTGGAACGGCTTTGAATTTATGATCCAGTTGGTCCTCTTCTGTTCCCTCCTTGGCCAGGTCACTGACAGTGCACAGTTAGATGCAGGGATAGTGAAGTGTGTTTTCAATATTGTAAATCAACAGCAGCACATAAATATTACTGCAAATAACCCCACGTGACTCCCTCCCATTTCTCATATATCATGTGCTGATTTGATCTAAAAAATATTTTGTGTAATGGATGTGGCATGGAACACAAACACAACTTTTCCCTGCAAAATGTCTGTAATAGACTTTCAAAGATCACCCACATTAAAAATAAGTTAACGGAAACAGTATTTAAAACAATCTATTTAAGAATTATTCAAGATAATCAGTGTAAGACTTTTTTCATAACAGAGCTGGCTCTATCAGGGGGCCCCTTGAAATACTGGGGCCCTGGGCCAGAAGCCACTTTGCCTATGCCTTAAAACATCTTTTGGCAATGTTCAACATTCTGTCCATCAATTGTTCTTTTTGCATTTGTCAGCCTGAGTGAAATGGGTATGCCTAGACATGGGCCCTGTGCTCTCCATGCCACTGGAGTCAAGCGAGCCTGGCTGATGGGGGTAAAACCCAGAAACTGGTCCCAGGATGCTTGTTTACAGTCCGGGGAAGACCTGGCCTGGCAGTTCAGGCTGGACTGTTCCTGTTGGGAGAGGGGTCAAGACTGATTTGCATATGTTTGGGTTTAAACTGGAATGGCATGGGGAGCAAAAAAATACGATGATCTCTGTACTGGGGTGAATGTTTGACATTGGTCAACATTCCGTCCATCAATTGTTCTTTTATAATTTGTCAGCCTGAGTGAGATGAGTATGCCTAGACGTGGGTCCTGTGCTCTCCATGCCACTGGAATCAAACTAACCTGGCTGATGAGGGGTGAAACACAGAAACCGGTCCCAGGATGCTTGTTTCCAATCTAGGGACAACCTGACCTGGCAGTTTGGACTGTTCCCATTGGGAGCAGGATCAAGACTGATTTGCATATGGCCGGGTTTAAAATAAATGGCGTGACGAGCCAAAAAACAATGAATATAGGCCCAGATCTCTTTACTGGGGTGAATGTTTAACATTGGCCAACTTTCTGTCTATTAATTGTTCTTTTTTGCATTTGTCAGCCCGAGTGTGATGGGAATGCACAGACGTGTATCCTGTACTCCATGCCACTGGAGTCAAGCTCGCCTCGCTGATGAGGGGCCCCGAAACCAGTCCCAGGATGCTTGTTTCTGGTCCGGGGAAGTTCTTGTCTTACAGTTCAGGCTGGACTGTTCCCACTGGGAACAGGGTCAAGACTGATTTGCATATGGCTGGATTTATACTGGAAAGGCATGGGGAGCAAAACAACAATGGATTTTGGCCCAGATCTCTGTATTGGGATGAATGTTTGACATTGTTCAACATTCTGTCCAACAATTGATCTTTTTGCATAATTGAGATAAGCTTTAGCGTGCACGCCAAATATTCGGCTTGTTATTCACTAAAACTATACTGTTACGAATGCGGGCACATCAGCGGGATGTATGACTTCCCGATTTTTCAGTAGACTAGTATATATCGGTTATGCTATAGTCTGTTGCATTCTGGGAACCAGACACAGCTAGTGTCATCAAGTAGGATCTGAAGCATTAAAACAGCATGTGCAGATAAGAACATAAAATTATGACACTAAGGCCGGCTGGCCAGAGAATGTGTTTTAGAGGCGTTTTTCCAAGAGTAAAAGTTTTCCTTAAGATGAGTTTTTAACCAAACAACTGGGAATATGAGTGGAACTAACCCAGTATTACGATTGTAGGCATCCCACATTCAAGTGAATTGATTCTCTTACAGGGCGGGGTCTCAGAAACCTGAGTGGTTACCAGGTGAGGTGAGACCAATACCTCGCACAGGACAGGTGAGTGTTTCTGTCCTTATACCACTATAAAGGTATTTCTATAATACATTAAGAGATTTGGTAACACTGTATTTTTGTGATCACTATTTTTTATTTATGTCACCATTCTTTACAGGAGTGAAGATTACCCTTCCTGTGTATAGGTATTAAAAAGATAATTATAATTTTTTATCATGAATGCAGTAGCTTGATAAAGATTGGGTCCTGAAGAAAGCCAGGGTTAAAGGCCCCTGTTGGCTGAAACTAGGTAACCAATTAGATCAGCGGCGTATTTGGTACAAGCCGCTCCTGCACTATTTTAACAGGTTTGGAAGTGATATCAAAATAAAAGAGTTTGTCTCTTCCTTATCCTTTTTAAACTTTCACATTCACTGCACTGCACTAACACTTTCCACAATCTGTCCTAGTGTAGATCTTAGGCTTACACTTTATATACTTTGGACCAAGTTGGTCACAGGGTCTCACGTGTTTCATTGTTGAAGAGTTGTCAGTGACTTGTATGAAATCCGATCCACATATTTTCCCTCTTTGACTAAGAGGTGCTGTGGTAGGAAAGAAGGAGATCCAGATAATGACACTGACCACGAAAGGCAGTTGATGGAAATCCAACTCTGTTCATAACAGTCACTTTCTTATATATCAGACAGACTATAAGAATTAATGGTTGATTGGTATCATACTTAGGTTGTGGGCCATTAAATCAGTGCTTGTACCTTTCATTCTAGCTAAGACCACCAGATTTTGCTGTTTGTGTATTTAAATGTATTTGGGGATTAAATCTGTAGCTGGTCGGTAAACAATCCCTTGGACCCTTTTTCTCGTGTGGAATTGTGTGTAGTATGCTCCTGTACAGCACTCTGACATCCGATGTCTCGGGTCTATTTCGCGCTATACAGAACAAAATATGTAAGGGATCAAACCCCTTGCTCACACGGCGGCCACCACACACCTTTTCAAACCTGTCATAGGTAGGATCCAGTTGCAAGGTCTGATTTCTCACCTCATTCTCCATTAAAGCACTTACAACTGACCAGCATGCAAGTTTCTCATTTGCTACCCAAATGAAAACTCTTTGGCATCAAATTGAAGGTGTAGTACCTGAATGAGATACCATGAGATTAATGTGTAAAGCATAGTTTCACCCTCAGGGCAGTTTGCTACTGGGTAACAGATGTATACAGGTATCTAAATTAATGGTACTCTTTTGCTTGACCTCAAAAGTATGAAGGACTAAGTGGTCATGCCAGGATTCAAACCTGTGATCATGGTGTCAAAAAACAGATTTCCGGAGTGGATGCTATTATTGCACAGAACTGTCAGAAGCAGGCTTCAGTCTGGGATTTAAAAAATAGGGCATAGGCATATGAGGCATAGAAAGAGGCAGGCCAGGCAGCGGAGAGAGTCATGACATGCATAGTCTTTGGGGCATTTCTGCATGCCTGTGTTTGCATGCGTCAGCCCATGAAATTCAGACTTACTGTCTTTGCTACAGCGTGATACAAATGGTTCTGTACCAATTAAATGAAACACAGACCTGTGGCTCTTTGATTGTCTATTTATTGCAAACCAAATTCGCCGATTTAAAGTTCGGAGAGAAGAGAAAAAAAAGAAGTGAATCAGAGAGTCCTCTTCAGCAGTCTGTTCTTGATTCCATCGGAACATGTGATTTGAGTGCATAACATATAGTAATTGGGGCCCCCATCACAACAGTCTCTGGTTTTTAACCCCTTGGCCGCGGCGGTAATTCTGCCGCGGCGCTAGGGGGGAGGGGGGCCGCGCGGCGCCCCCATGCTCGTGACGGAACCACTCCGTCACGAGCCGCAGTGGCTCTGTGCTTGTGACGGAATGGTTCCGTCAGGGCCCCGCCCGCCTAATAGAACGCTCAGCGCAGTCGCGAAATCAGCGGCAACCGGGCCGTGACGGAACCATTCCGTCACCAGCACAGCACCACCGTGGCTGGTGAAGGAATTATTCCGTCACGAGCATGCAAGGGGTTAATCAAGAACTCTATGGAATCTGCCCAGATCCGGCTTCAGGGTCTTAGCTTCCATTAGTGCAGCAGGGGCAGTAGCACCAGGGCCCAGAGGCCCTGAGGGTCTACCCAACCCTTATAAATGCTATACTTTATCATTTAAACAGCGGCCAGGGAGCCCGTTGCCTTCCTTCTACAAGGGCCCATTACACGCTTGCTACGCTCCTGTGCTTCTTTGAATTCATGCAGAACGCGCGTGCTGACTCGACAGTCCTCCAGCTGCTTACATAACAAGGTGTCAGCACTCTAACATTATGCAATAGGACACGGGGACCGCCACGTTTATAAGTGCGTTTGTGCTCTAGCACCAAATGAAGGCTATTAACTGTAACCTTTATTGAAAGGAATAGGTTTTGAAAATAGAAAAAAAATCATAAAGCAGAAAATCTAACTTCGCTTTTCAGTAAAGCGCATGTGATGGAGCTTACTTTTCAAGGTTTCCGTTGGCATTCAAACACATCGAGCAGCCATGTGGGATTTGCTGCAAAGCATACTGAACACCCCCGCCACACTCTGCCCACCTTTCCAAACACCCGGTGATTCTGCTAAAACTTACATCTCGGGGGGGCGGTAAAAGTTTCTTCGGCGTGCAGATTGCTGTATAATTATTGATAATTATGGATTACTCAGTGATACCTGTCATTTAACAGATGAATACTGGGTTTCACCTGTCAATAAGACACGAAGGAGGTACGCCCCTTGTACAGGTGTTAAGTTGAGCTCTGGGTATGAGGAAAATGTTTTAAGTAGATGCATAAAGATATGGGAAATGGTACCTTTCCCAGATAAACACAACATTTATGGAAAGATATAAAACTAGAAATAGTGTTTTAACAGTGCTTCCTAGTGAGAGTCAGGGAGAAGGGAAGAATTAATCAGAAAGAGACAGAAAGACAGAGATAGTGCAAACCTGGTAAGAAATTCAGAAATACCAGAATACCACTGAACTGCAAGGGGTTTCAAAGTAAGGGAATGCAAAGTCGTAAAGATTTTGTTCAACGTTTGTCTACCTCTGTGGCAAGATTTTCAACTTTGATTGTTTTCAAACCTTTCACATAAAAATTGTGACTTTTGCATCAATGTATGCTACATATGTACTTATATATACAAAAATAAATTATCCTGCAGAAACATACTTTACAAAAAACAGTAATGCCCTAATTAATAGTGTACTGGTCTAAGCTGATACAAATCGCCCTGGGGGAAATACAGTATGTAGTGGCATTTTCTTAGATGATTCTGGAGTCTGATTCCACCTTTTCTCACTGGCAATTAGAAATAAAATGCGTACATGAAATACAATTCCGGTTTTATCACATGAAATTCCCATTTCCCCACAGTTTTTCTTGCACAAATTTCTCCAGGTATTATCTTGAAGGAATCAAGGTGCAAAGCACAAGGTGAAAACATAGGCAATATTTGCAACATTGGTGGCGCAGGGCACCGCAGCAAGTCCCCTTGCTGCGGTGCCCTACGTCACAGGGAAAAGGTAGTAGGAATGCACCATATTTATCCAGTACAGTGGATTGCTGTCCTTTCCCCTTGTGCTGGTGCCATTTTTGCATCCTAACACCAATGCAGGTTGCAAAGAAGTGTGGCTCACTGGTTAGAGGAGGCAGACCTGGAAGCAGAGGTCAGCCCGGGACCAGGGTTCAATTCCCGGCTCGGCGGGGTCTTGAGTCCTAAAATGTCCATGGACTCGACAATTCTCGCTCCAGTGCCTACTCGATTCACGGGTTCACACTCTGCGACTCTGGGCAATAGCTTGCTTAATCTCCACAACGGCCCCTCGCGGTGGGATGCCTGGCTTTCACCTTGTGGATACCCTTCTGGGGTTATCTCACAGGGGAATACCAGGACGGGTTCCCTAAGCAAGCGCTGAGAAACCGCTCGGTGATTTGCGCTATATAAATTCCTGTACATTTACATTACATTTACAAAGGTGACTGTGTTGTAGGCAGGATTGTTTTTGTACAGGAAGGGATACCTTCCGGCACAAAAACAATCCTGAGAGGCCTTTTCCTCTTTCTATGTGTGCTGCAGAATGCAACACACATAGGGGTCGATTCTGATGTTGGTCGGAAGGGCTCCGATTCGGATTCAGCTTTGCCTAAACCGATCCAGTGTCCTTGTTTCTGACTGACTCGTTCCCAGTTCCGAACGACTAAGCACGTTGCCTGCAAACCCTCTGCGCTGACCAAATCGATTCCGGAAGCCATTCTGAGAGATTGAGACTTTCAGGAGCCAATTCATACAGCTTTATGGACTTGGCTTCCGAGCGAGCAAGTACAATGAACGATTTGGACAGTCTCTCCGGTTTGGTTTGCCCGGAACAAAAAGGCTACCGGAATCTGACTTTGGGGGTCTGTAGCAGGCCCCCCTTCATCCAAGGCCCTCTGAATCAAGCCCATGGGGGTACCCATGGGTTCCCCCGTTCAGACCATCCACAGTGTGGCAGACACCAAGGGGTGCCCGCCACAGATTGCACGATTATCCCAAACCACCGCTTTTGTCAATGTGAGCCTGTGTTCTTGTTCTGAACCCAGGCTCCTATTGAAGCCAATGGGAGCACAGCCAAACTGTATCCGGATGCATACAAATGCATCATACTCGTTTGGTCGGACTCTCCATGATCCACCTCGTAGAGAAAGCATTCCGGACCAAAGTCGTTCAGTATGCTTTCTGACCAAGATCGGAATCCACTCCATAGTAAGAGGAAAAAATGAGGAGAGTATTTTAGAAATAAAGGTATTATGCCTCTCCTGGGGAGGCATAAGATTTTGGTTCATTCCCAGGTTTACAAGTCATTGTAAATCTTGAATTCGTCAAAAAACCATAGGAATTGTGTGGGAACACCCACCGCAGCGCCCATGGAATGCCTCCCTTGCACAGAGTACGGAAAAGCAGTGATTTGTGCTGCGTTGACTATCCTCCAGATTTTTTGAGCCATTCAAAGCCACGCAAAGTGACTTAGAGGTTTGTTCCATGCATGCATGATGTTGAATGGTGGAAGCATGACGCAAAGCTCTCATAAATATGCCCCATAATTTGTATAGAAAACATGATTTAAAATAAAAAGGAATTACAGTTTGTGCCTTATTAGAATGCTGTTGTGGTACCTGTAATGAGGATGCTAGGTGTTCCTTCCCCCCATAAGGTGATTGTACCTAACAAAGCATGGCAAAGTTCTCCTTGCAGAGAAACATTTTGTGCATGTTTTACAATCTAAATATATGTCACAATAAGTATTGAGCATGAATCACCCTGCACTTGCCTGGATGGGAGTGTTTGCTCCAAAGGACAAGGTTAAGTTATGAACAAAAAGAAGATGAAGACAAATGGAATAAAATATGTTTGCAAAATATGGGAAGACGAAAAAGGAGCTGTCACATCACCTCAAAAAGGAACCTGGGGCATAGCCAGAACAATCATAATCATAGGTGGTTAAAATGGTGAATATACTGAAGAAATTTGCCTTCAATATCGGCTGTGTCCACAGACAAAGAGGCCTAAATGTAAGAAGACCTCCATAACTAACTGCCACGTCATTGTCACGCACAAAGAATGATGCATAAATACATGCAGTAGATATAAATAGTGATGTGGTGTGTATATGCAGTAGATCTAAATGTGATTAAAAATCTGCATCCCTGCTTTTATTATGTAGGAATACTCTGTGCTGGTGGTGCTCCAGTGGGGTGGTAGATAGCTGCTTAATTCACCAGGTAGGTTGTTTCCTTCCTGTGGCTGTTTGGGGTCTATAGTAGCAGAACCCTGCTGCTTAAGTGGGCATAATCCTGCAATGTAGTATAGTTTGGAAGCTTTCTTTCAAAATGCCATAATCAAATAACGAATTTCTGTTCTTGAATTGGATGGCTAGCTAAAAACCTTGACATTCAGTTGACAGTCACTAACCATGTGGACTATACTAACTACTTTAGTGTAATCCTTACATCCATACTGAACTTGCCAGCAAAATGGACTACATTAGGTTTGTGAGATAGTTGGTTATTAGTAATGGCAGATATATATCTACTTTTAGAAATAAGGCCACTAACACAGTCTAGGGCTCAGAATAGGTCTCAGAAAATTATTCCCATGCTCTACCCTTGGTAGCTTGGCTTCGAGCAGGCAGGCTTAACTTCAGAGACAGATATGTAAAGCTATTCGCTTCTCAAGCAGTTCCCGAGTTGTACTGTATTTCAGGTCATAGGAATTAAAGGAGAATTAGACTGATCCACACTCCAACAGCTTAGCTAAATATGACAGAAATGTTGCTGAGATTTTTGAACAACTAAAAAAGCTAATTGTGTTTGAATGAAGTAGTAAAATACTCTTTTTATTGAATTGCAAATGTTGACAATTTTGTTAAGATATCAGCAGCGTATTGTGAAGGCAGCACTTTATGAATTTCTAATACAACTCATCTACATATATATATTCATTAATTAGTGTGCATTGTTTGATGTTAGCAACCATTATTTAAAGCTTATTCATAGTATATACTTATGAATATAATATACAAGCTTGAAACAATTACACTTTTGAGTCATTTTACTACTTTGACTATTTACAAAATTTTATTACAAAGTTACTCAAAAAGGTAGACTTACATGTCTCCACCCCCTGATAAAAGGGGTGAGTCCAAACTTACAATTGTAAATTACAACTGTCAAAAAAGAAAAAGAAAGAGTAGTAATTCCAGCACCATGCATGGAAGTTGATACTGCAAAACACTCCCATGGAAAATGTTGGAGGTAAGAACTCAAAATAAATCCCTATTGGAATAAATTAAGTTAACGAATATTAAATAATTAAAAATAACATATTCCAAACTGAATAAAATTTGTAAAAATATTCTTCTGATAAACATTATTGTAAAAACCTATTTTATATGTTAATTTTAAATGTAGAACAAATGAAAAATAAAGTTAACAGCACTAATATCTTCATTTTTTATCAAATCTTTGAATAATTTAATATCTTAAAAAAGATGTAATCATAGTAATTTTCTGAAGTATGTAAAACAAATAAAACCCTATCTAAAGTATAAACTAATTATTTTTGTTATGCTTTATTAATGATCAAACTTGGGGGCTAGTTACAAAGAGATTCAGAGGCTTTCCGAGGTTCATTGTGGTTTCAGTTTCGACTGCCCCATTACGATGCAGGAGGACGAAAGTGAAGCTGGTCGGTCAGTTCGGCTCAAGGAGTCCGTCAGCCAGGCTGAGTTCTGCCCGTATTTCATATGGACGGCGTTTCCGCTGTAGGGATTACGATGTCAGTTTCTGACAGGCTTTCCATATTGGGCCTTCTGTTATGGAAAGCCTGTCGGAAAGTGACATTGGCGGGCCCTAGCAGGGAGCTTTCAACATGCGGACACCCGAATGGGTGTCAAGGGGGCACCTATGGTGCTCCCATGTTATTCTCTGTACAGTGTGGCAGGCACCCATAGGAGCCTGCCACGTGGTGCAGGGATAACCAGATTCTCTCAGTTGTCTAAGGGAGCTTGTGCTACAGTCAGTTATGGCAGCAAATGGAAGTATGTGACCGCACCATGTGTGGTCACATTATAATCGCGGTGTCAGGCGACCTTAAGTCTGTTCGACATCGTAATTAGGCCCTTAATGTATAGAATTGATTTAAAGTAATTTATTTAACTGTTAATAAATTGTAATTACATTCATTCTTAAATCAAAAACATTAAAATATTTTAGAATCACATAATGTATATGTATTTTTTTACTTCGATTTGTATTTATTTATATTTTAAACAATTTCATTCAATGTTACATTATCTCCAATGGCATTTTTTTTAAGTACCTACTTTCTTTTTATAGTATTGGTGGGTGTTGCAGTACCAATTGTTGGCCATGGGTGCTGCTGGACATATTTTGCTCCAAGTTGGCATAATTTACTACTTTTCAGGTCCCTTTTTGACGTTCAGTTTGTGAATTATAATGCGATTACCTTTTTGTGAGTGGGTGCATCTCTAAACCTCACCCTAACCTTCCCTAAATGCCTACCTACATCTCCCGAATCCTGTTCCCTTCAGTTATTAAATATTCTTAATTTTCTAGCCACTCCCCTCTGTCGCACTCACATTTACTACTAAAATGTACACTTACATGTGTGGTGCCTTCGGGGTGGGGCAGAGAACTTGCACCAAAAAAGATGTGAGTTGTGGACACATAACCTCTGCACAAAAGTTTGTGAATACCATTTTGTAATATGCTTTGTTGTAGAAATATAGTAGCACTACATATCATACTACACAATGCAGTTTGTGAATGCGCCCAATTATGCTTGTTGGTGCTCTTTGTGGTATGTGATTGAACTGAAGCATACTGAGCTGATTTCACATTTTCAGTTCACAGTTGGTCGTTCCAGATCAGGGACTGGATTACAAAGAAGATACAGTATCTCTACTTCCACCCCAGCACACCTTCAGATTGTTGTTTAGGGCAGAAACAGTGACAGAGTGCCCTATTAGTGATAATGGACTTCCCCCAGGGACATCTCATGCATGGGGCAGAGCATTAGAAAAAGACAGAGTGCCTGCTTGAAGCAACCACTCAGTCTTTTACTGTGCATGCAGTGCCTACCTGCACTTCAAAAAAGGGCATAGCGATCTCCCTGCAGGAGGTGCAGTTAGTGGCTGTACTGGCCTACAGGGAGATGTCTGCGGTCTCCATGGCACTCTCCTCACCCCTTCCATAGGACATCCAGGGATGCAATGACTGGGTGCAACATCATGTGGCTCATGGGTGCAGAAGCAACGAGTTTGCTTCATTTGCATAGGGCCACATCCACATTCAAATGAGGCAATACCATCTTAAAATAACATTTGGCAATATGAGTGCTGGTGCTATCTATATTACAGAGAAGGTCACTCAAGCATCTGAACCCCTCCTGTAATATTGCAGTGCCCTGGGGTGCAAAAAATGGATGCATACTCCAGATGTTGCCCAGGCACTGTAGGTATCATGGCCCCTGATCTGCTAGATGTGTGGTAAATGCACTTCTTGACGTGTGGTTCCATTTCAGGCTTTGTTTTTATTTGTGATAAATGCCAGTATCATGTTGTGCCAGGTGGTTAAAGAGGAGATTTGTTGAACTTTTACATTTGCCATCTTCTGCAACTCTAGGTAGCTCTCTAACCCTCATTTATGGTTAAGACCAGTGTGTGCTATGAACTACCCCTTAATCCAAATGGAAAACCAATTGCTTTATTCTACACATGTTTATCGTGCCATAAGCATTGCTATGATACACATATTTGTAAAATTCTTCATATGCATAAATAAACAATAACGGCACATATTATATATGTTGTCTGTACCAGAGAGGTAAACATATTAAGAAAAAGGTATTCGCAAAAAATGGTTCCTATATATAACTCAAGATATGCACAAACTGGGACAGACCAGCTCGTTGCCCACCCCTTCATATTTACAGGTTAATGGAATTCTGAGTTCAGCTTTCTGCTAACTCTATGGAATAGAGCAAAACCCCTCAAAATGGACCTCAAATGGTTTAAGATATGGATTGTAGCCTTTTTATATTAGTACCTTTCAAGGCCCTTAAATGATGAAAGACAAAGAGATTGATGCATTGTTTGAGCGCTTCTGCACAAAGGAACATTGGTTTACCAGAGGTTCAATTGACTCTTTGCACGACTTGAGCTTTTACCTGGACCTAGCGTGACTAGTTACATTTATATATCTGACTAGAGGTGTGCAGCAGCCCTGTTCTCTTTCGTAATTATGGATGTACTTCTATTGAGCATAAACTCTCCCACAGACAAGCATGTTTCCATGCCTCATTTAAATAAATGTACAAAGGTCAATCTGGGTCTATTTGCCTCTGTACATCGAATAGGCCATCTGCAATTTTTATTGTGAAACAATTGGGCGCACATCATCCTTCATAGTTTTTAAAATAAACTAAAGTTTACTTTGTGAATGATGCCCCCAGTTTTTGTGCCATGTTTTCCCATAGATCACCCCTGAAACTCTTTGTGAACGTATAGTGGATGTGGAAATTGCTAAAGTTTTTTATCAGACAGAGGTAGACCTGGAAAACCCCCTCACTACCTCTCTGGATGAGCCATACTTTTTCTGGCATTTTGCTGGTCCAAGAAGCAAATGCATACATTGGTGCATTCACACCACATCCCATGCATGTGGGTTCACTGACAGAATATCAGCACCCAAAAATATTGCCATAACAAAATATCGTGACAAAAATATAGATGTCAAATATAGTACAAAAATGTTGAAAAAAATATATTGTTGTCATAAAAAATACAGCTGTTTAAATATATACAAATTAAAATATAAAATATATCTATCAGTAACATTATAACTTCATCATCATCATCATCAAATAACTTTATTTGGTTATTTGTGCAAAACCCTCAAAGTATACAAAAGATAAAACATTATCTATTTACAGAAAAAAATATATATAATCAAGTCCATTTCCAAATAGCTATTAAAAAGAGGCTAAAAAAGTGGCCAGCCACGCATACATCAAAATACATTTAGTAACAACTGTAAGGCATGCTTCCTACTATAAACAATACAGCGTGAAAGTCCCAAAAAGATAAGGGGGAAGCAATCCTGCAGTACGCAATACAAAAAGTGCATATTTAACATGAGACAGTTAATATTACAGTGCAACCTTTGATAAAAGCTTCTGTCAGATTATCCAGAGGGCAAATAAAAAGTGGCTAACAGCAAAAACTATTGGCTCAGATACATCCGCTTTTAGGATTCTATATACAATCTGATGCTGCCTAGCTCCTAAATTGAGGCAGATTGGTCTTATCCACCTCCTGCGTAACTGTTGATATCTAGGGCAGAAAAACAAAACATGTTCTTCAGTTTCTTTGATGGTAGGACAGGCAAGACATGAATCTAGTAATAAGCCAACTGCCTCCTTTCTAGGGAATTTTAGGAGCAAATTGCAGTATCTAAATCTAACATATAAGCTTTTTGCAATGGGCGGGCGAGATTTGGTCCAGGAAGGGTTCGAATTGTGGACATGATTTTATAGCTAAAAATTTGGATAATAACTGACCACTAGTCAAAGTATTAGTATAGTGATCTCCCACCACCTCCCAATATCTGACTTTTAATCTCAATAGATTGTCTCTTGTAGCCCTATCCGGATGTTCCCACAGATCCATCATATTCATTAACGTGCACCAATCTGCAATGTGCTTACACCATGGTAGTGTTGTTGTACCATTGATCATCATAACCTCCCGTAGAGAGTCCCAGTAATCAGTAAATTGGGGGGTTATCCATAGGCGCAACCAGTAGGTTAAGGGTTTCAGGGCAGCTAGATCATCAATTCTCTTCCACCCAAGATCACAAAAAAGGGGAATTAGAGGAGTTGTAATAAGGGACCTAACAAAGATGTTTTCACAAGTCGTTAGCTTATTAACAGTGATGTAGCCCCAGATCTCGGGTCCATACAGGGCTCCACTTTGGGCTTTTGCACGATAGATTTCCAGAGCTGGGGAAAGGGGTTGGGTGAAGCATTGTTTGTTTATAGATTTGGATCTTTGGCATAGGGTTAGGTAACTCTTGTTTAGCTGGTATTCCCATTTGAGTGACTCGTTCAGACCTATACCTAGGTAGTCAACATTTTTTACATGTTCAAGGGGTTCGTGTGTAATCTTGATCTCCCGTGGACCCCCCCATACTTTCCCAAACACCATGGGGTCAATTTCGATTCGGGAAAAAAAAACGTCCATACGATTTGTATCCGGAGCCCTCTCCGTACGAATCGTACCCGTCCGTCCGAGTCACGCAGTCCGATCCGTATTCCGTGAATCCGTCCGAATCGTCGCGATCCGTACGTATTGCATGGTTGAAACCGTGAACCGTATGACTCGTACACATGCCGTACGACCCGACGAGTACGATCCGGACCAGGGTAAGAGGACGCGATTCGTACGGTCCACGTCAGGTAAGGGTGAGTCGTACGGAAAAGCACACAAACACATACACACGTACGGTCCGTACACCCCATGATCGCAGGGCTACGGTGCATACCCCTGCGATCATGGGGTGTACGAGCCGTACCCCATGTACGATGGGTGTACGAGCCGTACCCCATGTACGATTGGTGTACGAGCCGTACCCCATGTACGATGGGTGTACGAGCCGTACCCCATGTACGATGGTTGTATGAGCCGTACCCCATGTACGATGGGTAAACCCATTGTACATGGGGTATGGCTCGTACACCCATCGTACATGAGATATGGCTCGTACACCCATCGTACATGGGGTACGGCTCGTACTCCCCATGATCGCAGGGGTACGCACGTACCCGGGGGGGGGGGCGTTCCGTACCTGTTTTGGCACGAACTCTGCTTTTATGGCTGTTTTCAGCTCCCGTAGAAAAAGGGTCGTACGGTGCGTACCCGACATGTATCGTACTTGCTGGGTTGTAAAAACCAGCCGCGAACCGTATAAATGTCGCGTACACCGGGTTCTGAGGGAGAATCATACGGAGATTAGAGTCGTACGGTCTCTGTATGACTCATACGGAGTACGGCTCCTGGTACAAATCGTACTTCGTCGTACGTACGGGGGACGTTGCAGGGTACGATTCGTACGGGAAAAACGCTCCGAACAGCTAATCAGAGCGGTTTTTCCCAAATCGGAATTGGCCCCCATGTATTTTGTCCTAGAGATGTTACATTCTAATCTCCTATCCCTACACAATTCAAAAAATCCATCCATTAGCATTTGCAGAGACATAGGTGTTTTAGATATTAATAGGGAGTCATCTGCAAAGAGCAGGCTAAGGACTTTCTCGCAGTTCAGGGAGGGTGCATTATTCCTACAAACCATTAAGCGACTCTCCACATCATTTATAAAGAGGGAAAGCAGCGTGGGGGCGAGAACGCACCCCTGTCGCACCCCTCGCTATATTGGTATCTTCTCTGTTAGTTCGCCATTTTACCCCCATCTGACCTGGGCATAATTATCCATATGGAGTCGGTCTATCACTGTTACCAAATCCGCAAGGGTACCTAGGTCGAGCATAATCTTCCCGAGCAAGTCACGTGGTACTAGATCAAATGCAGCTGACAGATCCATGAAAGCTACATACAGCTTCTGTTTCCTGAGTAACACATACTTACAAGTTAATAGAATGAATCTGAAAGCTTGGTCACACGTGCTCATTTTGGAACAAAACCCGCCTGGAATGTTGAAAATATCATGTGGTCATCCATCCAGCATTGTAGTTTATCTAAGACTTGGTCCGACAACTGAATGTCTTTATCAAGACATTCAGTTGTCGAAACGCGTACCGTTTGAGGAATAAAGCTATCTGCCTATGCAAAGGACTTTCGAGTGTGCGCCCTTATTTGAAGTATATTTTGTACATATATATTACCTACTGGCGGTCGCCAGTAGGTATATATAGTTAGGATTTTTTCTCTATGGGATTTTTGAAAATTCTATGTCTAATAACTTTGGCGTTTGTGGACGGAATTGGCTGAAATTTTCAGGAAAATGGCACATTTTGTTTCTGAGCAGCCCTTGAAAATTTGGGGGGGGTTCGTCAAGGGGGGGCCGAGAAAAAAGGGGGGTCCCAAAACGTGTTTTTAACATTGAGTTTTCCATAGGGCGGTTGGCCTCACTTTTAGCCCGAACGGCTGAATGGATTTGCATGAAACTTGGCAAAATTGTAGGGACTGGTAGCCCGATGTGCCTTTTGTAGGTCTCAATATATGTGCTACAGTGGATTTTGAGAAATTAACGTTTAAAAAAAGATATATATCTGTAACAGCGGACCGGGCAGCGCTCCAGGACGCGTACTTTTCGCGCAACGGAGCTTTGTGAAGCGAAGCTGATTGGTTCTCCGGCGTCTGTCAACATTCCAAACAGTCCGTAGCGGCCGCCATCTTGTCTCTCGGTAGGATCGAGAGACAAGAGGAGGCGAAAGCGAAGGGGCAAATGACCATAAGGGGGAATAGTAGATCCTCGCTGACCCCCTAGGTTTGATGTGGAGGTTTTAAAAGGGCCCCGCGGGGCAAAAAAAATAAATAATAATAATAATCGAACGGCTGAATGGATTTGCACGAAACTTGGTAAAATATTAGGGACTGGTAGCCCGATGTGCCTTTGCTAGGTCTCAATATATGTGCTCCAGTGGATTTTGAGAAATTAACGTTCAAAAAAAGATATATATCTGTAACAGCGCTCCGCTTCGCGTAACGGAGGTTTGCGACGCTGATTGGTCATTCTGTCACTGGGCTATAGTTGGGCTACATCTGGCTGATATTTGGGCTACATTCGTTTTTTTTCGTCTCTGGCTGCCATCTTTGGGCTACATTGGGCTACATTGGGCTTCATTGGGCTTCATTGGGCTACATTGGGCTACATTTGGGCTCCAACATATATATAGGCCAATGTAGCCCAATATATATTTTTCAAAGTTAATTTTCGTAAAAACCACTGGAGCATATATCTTGAGACATAGCAAAGGCACATCGGGCTACCAGTCCCTACAATTTTGCCAAGTTTCGTGGAAATCCATTCAGCCGTTCGAGCTAAAAGTGAGTCCAACCGCCCTATGGAAATGAAGGAAATGAATGGGTAATTTGTAATTAGCAAATAGCTCATCGCAAACTAGGAATGGTAAAGAATCGCTATTTATTCCTTAAAGTTCGCTATTTAGGAAATGCAAAAAACTTTGATGATACATATGGCGGTTCATCTCTAACAAGATAAGAAGCATAGGGATAGATTTATGATGACTGGCGCATCACCAGGGATGTGTTAGTCATTCTGTGCCGCTGTTCCGTCACCTATGGTGTGCTGCATTTACAATGCGGCGCATCATGGGGCAAAAACAGCACAGATGCGTGATGTATCTGTGCCGTAAAGGTGGCGCATTGCTGGAGTTGTATTGCAAGTGTGATGAAGCTCCAGCAAGGGTCGGGGGTGCCCCTGTCGCAGGGTTTCTGTTCTCACACAGAACTGTGGACAGAGGATTGGAACCTCGGCGAATTAGGGTGTCCCAAAACTCACCTTAGTAATCAAAAACCCCTTAGCAAGCTAGGTACAGTGTCACATTGGATATAACAAACTCTCAATGTTTAGACAATCCAGAATATGAACTTATAGTACCTCAGGATACGTGGAACTCATGAACACTCGGTCGTTATATATTTCTTAGAAACCAGAACATGGAGTTAAGAAGAACACATGTGTACTTGAAATGTTTATTTACTAATGCCGTCTTCTCAGGCGTAGTATCTTAGATAATACAAGTACACATATTATCAGTAGCAAAATTACCAGCATAGTTACTAGTACATAAAAAGCGAATGGTGACAGTATGTTAACATGCTGTAAATGAATAAGAGTTAGCAACACTTATAAGCAGCCGCGGGCCGTGGAGGGAGTTACGGTGGGGCAGGGAGGCGGGGAGGGGGAGGGGCAGGGTGGAGAGGGCTCCACCCTGCTTCTCCCCCTCCCCGCCTCCCTGCCTCACCGTAACTCCCTCCACGGCCCGCGGCTGCTTATATCTCACCCTCCCTAATACACATATTATATTATTTGCTAAGAAGGTCTCTTTGTGTTGGTTTAGGGCGTGCCCATACTTTAGTGTCTTAGATTTGAAGGAATCACATCAGCATACACCAGCTCTCTCTTCATGTGAACCGCATCAAGTGTTGTGTATGTGTGTTCGGCAAAGCAATATAAAACCCGCCTCATGCCCAGAATTGGCAGAAGTTGCACTTATGTTATGAGTATGAAGTCGTGGAGATCAGACCTCATAACAATTCTGTATCGTGTTGTTCTTGAAACTTTAGCACTCGCTGTACAGATATAGTTTAACAAGCAAAGCAGATAGTAGAGCAATAACATATTATTCTCATGTAAACCACGATGAACTACTAGGTTGAAAGCTAAAGCAACAACTAAGTGTCGTGTGCAGAAGTTGCAAAAAAGGAAAAATGGCGTTTAAACCGGTAATGAGCCCATGCTAACTTAACACGGTGTAAAGATATCCAGGACCTAGATGACACCTCCCCATGATCCGGAAACGAACTGAATAAGATAATAGAAGTGCCATCTCATGAGAGCAGATTGCAAGTTTATATGTGGACGGTCCGCAAGGTAAAGCATTAAAAACTAGGAAAATTTAATGCTAAAGAAAAATAAAACAGCCAAGTACTTTATCGAGTCTTAAGCCAATAGGCAAGGTAAATAATAAAAACTTGACAAATAAGTCAATGAATTGTCAATGAAATGCTAGTACTCAGCATATCAAACATGAAAAAGGTCTATGACATAACTGTGTATGCAAAATAAGCTGCAACAGCCTCCAATAGGAAGTCACCGTCTTCATCCGAAAACAGTTCAGCCATCCAATTTAAAAGCGGAAAAGAACATGCGTGCTCTCCCAGCACCGGATCCTCTATCACCATCAGAGGACAGCTCGGTGGGTTTTCAAGAAAGCTCTGTTCCAAGAAAGACTGTGTTGCCGCCAGTAAATTCCAGGGACCAATTAGTCCATGCATCAATGCCACAGCCATAATCCTTTCGCCAGGACAAACCAACTCGTGAGTAATGATAGGAGTCATCAGCTGATTAAAGTCGACGTCAGGAGAAACCGGTCCGCAGAGACACAAATCAATGGCCCAATCGAAATCACAGGTCAGGCAGTGAAATACAGGCTGGACACAGGTGAAGTAGGAGAATCGAAAAGATAATCCATATGCCGTGCTTAATATCGCCAACGGCATTGTGCCATAATATTCTAGCATGCGATTGCGGAACAGTGTCAGCAGCTGCAGGGCGGGAGGTTGCATAGGAGGGACATCCATATTTAAAAATGTAAAAAAGCACAAGAGCGTCCGCTGGTAATGCAAGTAAAAATGGCAATCCACGAAGCAGAGTGGAAAAAATACAATGAAAGAAAGCAGGGATGACTCCAAAGATTTTCTCAAATGAAGTCACGAGACCACTGGTAACAACTTTAAAAAAGTGCGCCAGGGCCTTTGTGGAGGATGCGTTAGAGATAGTCCGAACCATCTTGCTGAAATGGAAAGGCAAATCTGAATTGAAAAGGGTCTGCACCTCTGTACGGGTGTTCGCTATGTGAAGCACGAAAGTTTCACGGGCCGAACTCAAGGCCACCTCTCTCTGAGACAAAAGAGCTCTTATTCTTGCCAAGCCGTTGAAATCTGCTCCCAAGGTTGGTATTTGTGGCGAGATTGAAAACTCCCTATGTTCATGTGTGGGAGGAAATAGAACATTTCTGCAGCAAATAACCCGTTCACTTACTGTTACGATAAAAGGAATACTTTTAATTAACCCAGAACAATCTTCATTATTGAGCATCAAATAACTACCATTTTCCAACAACTTGAACGTGGGGATGATAGCAGGAACTGGCGTGCCTTGCAACACGCAAGCCATATTTGGTCGGTGTTTGTTGCATGAACCGTGTAACTGTATGTGCCTACACATTAGTGAATGATCTGGCGTCTCAGTGCATTCCTCTCCATTCAGATAAACTTCTTGATCATCTTTGAAACATCTGTATGTGTATGGAAGCGACCAGACCTCATGAAGAAAAGCACTACCTAAAGGTTCATAACGACCTATTGGTATATATTTCATACAATTTGAAAACTTATATAAAGCAAAAGGCAGCGTTATTAAACCGTGGATAAGGCACGTTGCCAAAAAACCCGCAATCCTCTGCTGATGATGTCACTGAGCATGTCATGAATGATGTAATATGTGACATCATCAGCAGTGGATTACGGGTAATAGTATCTCTAGTTTACTCCCCTATAGCTGTCTTTCTTTTAACATAAGTGTCTGTTTCCTTCCCTTATACTTACTGTTTTTGGTTCGCTTCCGGTTCGCGTACCGGCGAGCGAACTGGGAAGCGAACTAAGAGAAATAGAGGTTGGCACAGTTCCAAATATTGTACCAATTTTTTAATAACGGGGAGGTAGTTCTGAAAAGAACTTTTTTTAATTGTTTTTGTTGTTTTATATTTTTTTTATTTTTTTTCGGAACATTTTTTTACTTTTTTTGAATTTTTCTGAACAGTTTTATATTTTTTGGGGGTTTTCTTGGAGGGGGCAATGAAAACGATTCATTGTAAAGGGCTCAACAGGAGCAACAAAACAAAAAAAAGTATTTATTATTTTGGGCGTTTCGTACAAACTTGCATATGATAGTCAATAGCTCTGTTGATCAGAGTGATGCTTCTTTCTCCGTAGCAAATGAATCCATCGCAAAATACGCAGATGTGTTTTACTTCACCAAATTTCATTTGTATATTTGGCACCATCTCCCTGCCCTCTGGTCCCGTTACTTCCGGTACAACAGATCTTCTGGCCATAATAGGGAGATTATCTAGGTCGTTCCGAAACTGTGCAGCACTGTAGTTGTTAGGATGCCACCTAGTCATATGGCGATGCATTGTGTAGTTTCCGAAACTGTATTTTTTCTCGGTTCCTCTGGACAGTCTATCTTGACATATAAGGCAAGTTACGTATCTTGCATTTACTTTTTTCTGACCTTTGGGAATTTAAAAAAATTGCCAAATGAAGTTTTCTTTCCGGTGAGACGTCCTGGGCTGCTCAGGCAAAAACTGCCTCTCTTCGTGCTCGTCGTCCTGTTCCTCTTCTTCCTCTTCTTGTTGAATTATAACTTGAGCAGGTGGTCCACTCTTCCTTGGATGTGGTGGAGGTGGTGGGGAAGCACCAGCTGAAGCTACTAAAGAAGCCATTGCTCAGTGATCACAAAGGGTCTTTCTCTCACAATGATGAAAGTCAGAGTGAGGAAAGAAGGAGGGATTTTCATCATTTGGGAAAAACAAGAGTTCTCAACCAATGAAAAGTGTTCATTTTAGATTATATGACCTAGTCTTACATCATTAGGAAACCAAAAGTGAAATGAACCAATGAAAAGTGTTATTACCAAGTCACATGACCTGCTGTGTTTACGTTAAGCGCTTTGCAGGGCCTCCCGGTTTGCTTCCAGAAACCTGCGCTTTGCGACTCGCTTCGCGTACCAGTTCGCTAACGTAGCACGTCATATGACGTATCACGCGACAACGCGAAACGTCATGCGGACGGGAGGCGTCACGATGTTGTTTTCTAACGCGGCAGTTGCGGTAAAGAAACGTTTACCGGCTCGCGGTCTATTTCGCGGCATCAAGGTCAGCTAACGGGAAGCTTCCCGATTCGCGAAGCGGGAACGAAGAAAAAAAAATATTTAAAAAAAAAATTATTCATAAACATATAAAATATATTTTTGGATTTAAAGAAAAATACATTTTACAGCTACAGATATTAGCTGTTAAAAAACCAATGAAATTCACTGAAAAAACCATAGGTTATAGACCATATATAGTTAGGAATTAGCATTTACAAAACCTTGAAAATTCACTGAAAAAACCATAGGTTATAGACCATATATAGTTAGGAATTAGCATTTACAAAACCTTATTTTACTCACACAAAACCATTGAAATTCCATATATAGTTAGTTGCACTAACTATATATCGCGCACCCGCAATCCACTGCTGATGATGTCACATATTACATCATTCATGACATGGTCAGTGACATCACTGATGACATCACTGATGACATCTCAAATGACATCACTGATGACATCACTGATGACAACATCCAGTGACTGTATGTTTCTGTAAAGTTAAAATATGTCTTACATATTGAAGAATGAGTGGATGTATAAGTGTCTGGATGAAGGATTTAGTAGGTGCATGACTGACTGTATAAGTGAGTGATTAAATGTGTCTCACTGAGTGCATGGGTTAGTGACTAAACTGTTTTAAATTGTGCATCATTGTATCTGTTGTTCTGTAATCTGATGCATGTGTTGATCATTAGCTATATGACTAACTATATGGGTTATTGATTGGTTGGCCAAGTATTTGTATGGGAGACTGAGTGTGTGTGTGGGTGTCTGGGAGGTGTATGACTCTGTGCATAGATGTGTGAGCAGTTGATTCACTAGATGTATGGGTTCAAAAGTGCATGTGGAAACAGCTGTATGGGCGGTTGACTGTGTGCATGAGTGTATTGGTGAGTGAATGGATATCTCAGTGCTACATGTCAAAGTAAGTACATATGTAAAACACAGTACATGTGATAGTTGACATATATAAATAACTGTGCATAAGAGCCAGTGAATGTGTGAGTGGCTGTATGGATTATTGTGAACTTGTATCAGGGATTGTATAACAGAGTAAATATGTGTTATTACATGTTTCAATAAGTAAGGTGTGTATAACTATATAGTTGAGGAAATGGAGGTGTGATTGATTCTTTGCAAGACTGACTAGGTGTGTGAGTAACTCCATGGATGAGTGACAGTCTGTGAGTGTCTGTTTACACTGAGTGTATCTAAGGTTATATTAGAGTCTGAAGAGGTTCATCGTATCATCACATGAATGATGTCATCAGTGATGTGATCAGTAATGTCAAATGAGATGTCATCAGTGATGTCATCAGTGATGTCATTTGAGATGTCATCAGTGATGTCATCAGTGATGTCACTGACCATGTCATGAATGATGTAATATGTGACATCATCAGCAGTGGATTGCGGGTGCGCGATATATAGTTAGTGCAACTAACTATATATGGAATTTCAATGGTTTTGTGTGAGTAAAATAAGGTTTATTAAATGCTAATTCCTAACTATATATGGTCTATAACCTATGGTTTTTTCAGTGAATTTTCAAGGTTTTGTAAATGCTAATTCCTAACTATATATGGTCTATAACCTATGGTTTTTTCAGTGAATATATATATATATATATATATATATATTCACTGAAAAAAACATAGGTTTGAGGCCTTATATAGTTAGGAATTAGCATTTAAAAAAACTTTGAAATTCACTTAAAAAACTATAAGTTTTCGGGGTGTTATAGTTAGCTGGACATTTCACTCATACAAAACCATTGAAATTGCTCCTATATAGTTAGTTGTACTAACTATATTTCGCGCACCCGCAATCCACTGCTGATGATGTCACATATTACATCATTCATGACATGGTCAGTGACATCACTGATGACATCTCAAATGACATCACTGATGACATCACTGATGACATCATCCAGTGAATGTGGTTAGGTTCATTATTTAAATATGCATTATATACATAGCAATTTGCATTGAAGAATGAGTGGATATATAGAAATAAATATTTGGATGGAGGATTTAGTAGCGGTGTAATTGACTGTTTACTTTAAGGAAAGGAAACTATATATGTTTACAATGTCTAGACATTTATTGCGTGATCTTGCACATAGGCCAGTGCCTGTTTTCGGGATTTATCCCAGAAAAGTTAAAATAAATAATCAATGCAATTCTTACGTTTAGAAAAATATGTGAACAATTAACCAACAGCAAAAATAATTTATTTAGATTACATTGTCATTGCACTATTATATTATAATTCAATTATATGTAAACTCTTTTTTATGTCTATGACCATGTGACCTGAGAGAGAAATGGCGGGGAGGCGGGCTTGCACTGCATTATAAAAAAGAAAAAAAGACGTTGAATCGATGCATGTGAACAAGGGCTTTGGTAGCCCGAAACGCGTCTTGCCCTCGCTGTTTTCCACCCTTGAACAATAAAATAGCTGTGTATCCAGTTCGTGGTCCGTCTCCTTATTGCCTGGAGGGTTCTGATTCTCACAAGAACCAGTAGTGGCTGTTTTTGGAGTTTGCGCTGATATATATATATATATATATATATATATATATTCACTGAAAAAAAACATAGGTTTGAGGCCTTATATAGTTAGGAATTAGCATTTAAAAAAACTTTGAAATTCACTTAAAAAACTATAAGTTTTCGGGGTGTTATAGTTAGCTGGACATTTCACTCATACAAAACCATTGAAATTGCTCCTATATAGTTAGTTGTACTAACTATATTTCGCGCACCCGCAATCCACTGCTGATGATGTCACATATTACATCATTCATGACATGGTCAGTGACATCACTGATGACATCTCAAATGACATCACTGATGACATCACTGATGACATCATCCAGTGAATGTGGTTAGGTTCTTTATTTAAATATGCATTATATACATAGCAATTTGCATTGAAGAATGAGTGGATATATAGAAATAAATATTTGGATGGAGGATTTAGTAACGGTGTAATTGACTGTTTACTTTAACAATTTATAGTGTCTCACTAAATATAGTGGATAGTGACTAAACTGTGTGAATATCTGTATCACTTTGTCAGTTGTTGTGTAAACTGGTTCTCCAGTTGGTTACTAGCTATGTGAAAGTCTATATTAGTTATTGATTAGTTAACTGAGTATTTGTATGGGAAAGTGAATGTGTGTGTGGTTCGGTGGGGGGGTGTGACTGCCCAAAGATGTGTGAATAGTTGATTCAGTAGATATATGAAGTTATAACTACATGTTCTAACAGTTGTTCGGGTGAGTGAATATCTTTATGGGTGTGGTGATGAGCAAATATATTTCTCAATGGTACATGTCCAACAAACTAGAAAAATAAAAGGCAGTGTATGTGTCAGTTGTTGTATATAAATAAGTATACATAAGACTCAATGATTGTGTGAGTGACTATATGGATAACTGTATACTTGTAATAATGATTTTATAATACACTAAGTATGACTTACTATGAAGTGGTGTTGTATAAGTGTGTAGCTAAGTAAGTATGTAAGTATGATCCATTGTTTGAATAAGTGAGTAGGATAACTTCATATGTGAATAGGTTGTGTGCTGGTGTGTAATGTCGATATAGGTGTATAAGTATTTTTGATAGTGTTCTATTGTTCATTGACAGCATGTATGAGTGCATCTACAGGTTAGTGATTAGATGTGTGTATACATCTAGGAATCACTGAGTGGGTTTTTAGATACTTGTATTGCTGTGTCAATGGATTCAAATATGATACTCTGTATTTTACAAAGAGTGATGAAAGATTTTACTAGTGTATAAAAAGGTGTATGTGATTGTCACGTGTATGATGTCATCAGTGATGTCATCAGTGATGTAATTTGAGATGTCATCAGTGATGTCACTGACCATGTCATGAATGATGTAATATGTGACATCATCAGCAGTGGATTGCGGGTGCGCAAAATATAGTTAGTACAACTAACTATATAGGAGCAATTTCAATGGTTTTGTCAGAGTGAAATGTCCAGCTAACTATAACACCCCTAAAACTTATAGTTTTTTGAGTGAATTTCAAAGTTTTTTAAAATGCTAATTCCTAACTATATAAGGCCTCAAACCTATGGTTTTTTTCAGTGAATTTCAAAGGTTTTTTAAATGCTAATTCCTAACTATATAAGGCCTGAAACCTATGGTTTTTTCAGTGAATTTGCAAGGTTTTTTTAAATGCTAATTCCTAACTATATAAGGCCTGAAACCTATGGTTTTTTCAGTGAATTTCAAAGGTTTTTTAAATGCTAATTCCTAACTATATAAGGCCTGGAAGCTATGGTTTTTTCAGTGAATTTCAATGGTTTTTTAAATGCTAATTCCTAACTATATCAGGCCTGAAACCTATGTGTTTTTTTGAATTTCAAAGGTTTTTTAAATGACAATTTTTAAATGTATTAATTGTTATTTTTTTTATACTGATTTACTACATTTTTGCAGGCAGGTGTTCAGAGGGCACGCCCCCTTTTTACAACACTCTGCAGCGCAGCTCCATGGCGCTTACTGGAGATACCTGTTGGACTAATTCCCTCTAGGAGACCTCTAGATTGAACAGGAATTAATTCCCCAACTTAAACTGTGCAAACGCACCCTGTAGAGTGTTCTAAATTGGGGGATTAAGTTCCCTTGCATACTGGGGGTCCCTGGAGGCCAACTAGCCCACCATGAGCCTCTATTATGCGCCAGGGGGCTGCGTTGCTTTTCCCCGGGGGTGTCGATCCCCAGGGCAGTAAGGGGGGGATTGGGCCCCCCCACACTTCTTAATCACTATTCCCCCGTGATTTTGTCCCCGAGGGGTAATTTGAAAAAAACACATTTGTTTTTCTGCTTTCTTGTGCCTCGGTCTACCGAGCACAAGATGGCTGCCAGCACTTCCTGGTTTGAAGTGTTGAAAGCCAATGAGCATGCAGCTCCTGCTCGGAAAGTTTCTGAACTCAAAAAGGGGGCAGGGTAGAAGCACCCTGACCCCCTAGGCCTGCTCAGGAGGTCCCACAAGGACCCCCAAGGCCCCAAAAATTTTTTGGTTTACACCTCTCTGCAAGACAGCCCCCTGGCGCGTTTGCAGAGGGGGAACTAATTCCCCTTGCATACTGGGGGTCCCTGGGGGCCAACTAGCCCACCAGGAACCTCCAGTATGTGCCCGGGGGCTGTGTTGCAGAGAGGTGTAATGAGGCCATGCCCCTTTTTACACCTCTCTGCAATGCAGCCCCCTGGCGTGTTTGCAGAGTGGGAACTAATTCCCCTTGCATACTGGGTGTCCCTGGAGGCCAACTAGCCCACCAAGAGCCTCCAGAATGCGCCAGGGGGCTGCATTGCTTTGCCCCGGGGGGTGGCGGTCCTCGGGGCAGTGTGGGGAGAATTGCCCCCCCCCACACTTTTTTTTCACTATGCCCCCAGGATTTGGTCTCCCGGGGAGTAATTTTAAAAAAAGCAGACCGTGTTGTTTAAAAAACTTTTTGGGGCCTAGTGGCCCCAAAGCAGGCCCAGGGGGTCAGGGTGCTTCTACCCTGCCCCCTTTTTTGAGTTCTACACGTTTGTTTTCCTGCTTTCTGGTGCCTCAGTCTACTGAGGCACAAGATGGCTGCCAACAATTTCAGGTTTGGAGTGTTGACAGACAGTTGTCAGCAATCAACATGCAGCTCGCCTTCGTAAAAGTCTGCGTACGTCCGCGTATGTACACGCACGGTACGCGTACACGTCCGCGTACGGTGTGCGCTTATAGATATATACATTTTTGCGAATTTGATTTTATCAACAACTACTCAACGGATTTACACCATTTGAGCAAAAGGGCGATCTGCAAAACAAACTCTACCTTTTTGCCAAATTTCTTGTAATTCCGTTCAGCCTGTAGCCGTGTCTAATCGTCCTATGGAAAATAACATGGGGAAAACACATTTTAGGACCCCCCTTTTTTCTCAGCCCCCACTTCACGAATCCCCCCAAAACTTTCAGGGAAGGAGCGGAGCGGAGCCGGCCATCTTCTTTGAGAAATTTGCGAAGATTCATCAACCGGCACCAACGTTATTCCCAATAGAATGTTGCGGATTTCCTATGGAATCTAGGTCCTAACTATATATACCTACTGGCGACATTTCTCACCTGGGAGCCACTGTTGCATTCTGGGACTCTGAGTCCGCAGCCCGCGGACCTGACGAATCATCACCTGAGCTAATTAGTGTTGAGTGGCGGAGCCGACACTCGCACCTATCATAGTGCGGCTGGGGTGCACTAGAACTGCAGCTTTTCAGGACTTCCTTTCTATCTACCGCAGGCGCTGATGAAGGCCAAACCGGCCGAAATGCATTCGCCATCTTTTGGAAATAAAGAGTGTTGTCCTCGTATCCCCGCTGTGGCTTCTGCTTCTTTCTCTGAGAGGAGTTGTTTGTTATATATATATATATTCACAGAAAAAACCATAGGTTATAGACCATATATAGTTAGGAATTAGCATTTACAAAACCTTGAAAATTCACTGAAAAAACCATAGGTTATAGACCATATATAGTTAGGAAATAGCATTTAGAAAACCTTATTTTACTCACACAAAACCATTGAAATTCCATATATAGTTAGTTGCACTAACTATATATCGCGCACCTGCAATCCACTGCTGATGATGTCACATATTACATCATTCATGACATGGTCAGTGACATCACTGATGACATCACTGATGACATCTCAAATGACATCACTGATGACATCACTGATGACATCTCATTTGACATTACTGATCACATCACTGATGACATCATTCATGTGATGATACAATGAACCTCTTCAGACTCTAATATAACCTTAGATACACTCAGTGTAAACAGACACTCACAGACTGTCACTCATCCATGGAGTTACTCACACACCTAGTCAGTCTTGCAAAGAATCAATCACACCTCGATTTCCTCAACTATATAGTTATACACACCTTACTTATTGGAACATATAATAACACATATTTACTCTGTTATACAATCCCTGATACAAGTTCACAATAATCCATACAGCCACTCACACATTCACTGGCTCTTATGCACAGTTATTTATATATGTCAACTATCACATGTACTGTGTTTTACATATGTACTTACTTTGACATGTAGCACTGAGATATCCATTCACTCACCAATACACTCATGCACACAGTCAACCGCCCATACAGATGTTTCCACATGCACTTTTGAACCCATACATCTAGTGAATCAACTGCTCACACATCTATGCACAGAGTCATACACCTCCCAGACACCCACACACACACTCAGTCTCCCATACAAATACTTGGGCAACTAATCAATAACCCATATAGTTAGTCATATAGCTAATGATCAACACATGCATCAGATTACAAAACAACAGACACAATGATGCACAATTTAAAACAGTTTAGTCACTAACCCATGCACTCAGTGAGACACATTTAATCACTCACTTATACAGTCAGTCATGCACCTACTAAATCCTTCATCCAGACACTTATACATCCACTCATTCTTCAATATGTAAGACATATTTTAACTTTACAGAAGCATACAGTCACTGGATGTTGTCATCAGTGATGTCATCAGTGATGTCATTTGAGATGTCATCAGTGATGTCATCAGTGATGTCACTGACCATGTCATGAATGATGTAATATGTGACATCATCAGCAGTGGATTGCAGGTGCGCGATATATAGTTAGTGCAACTAACTATATATGGAATTTCAATGGTTTTGTGTGAGTAAAATAAGGTTTTCTAAATGCTATTTCCTAACTATATATGGTCTATAACCTATGGTTTTTTCAGTGAATTTTCAAGGTTTTGTAAATGCTAATTCCTAACTATATATGGTCCATAACCTATGGTTTTTTCTGTGAATTTCATTGGTTTTTTAACAGCTAATATCTGTAGCTGTAAAATGTATTCTTCTTTAAATCCAAAAATATATTTTATATGTTTATGAATAATTTTTTTTTTAAATATTTTTTTTTCTTCGTTCCCGCTTCGCGAATCGGGAAGCTTCCCGTTAGCTGACCTTGATGCCGCGAAATAGACCGCGAGCCGGTAAACGTTTCTTTACCGCAAGTGCCGCGTTAGAAAACAACATCGTGACGCCTCCCGTCCGCATGACGTTCCACGTTGTCGCTTGATACGTCATATGACGTGCTACGTTAGCAAACTGGTACGCGAAGCGAGTGCCAAAGCGCAGGTTTCTGGAAGCAAACCGGGAGGCCCTGCAAAGCGCTTAACGTAAACACAGCAAGTCATGTGACTTGGTAATAACACTTTTCATTGGTTCATTTCACTTTTGGTTTCCTAATGATGTAAGACTAGGTCATATAATCTAAAATGAACACTTTTGATTGGTTGAGAACTCTTGTTTTTCCCAAATGATGAAAATCCCTCCTTCTTTCCTCACTCTGACTTTCATCATTGTGAGAGAAAGACCCTTTGTGATCACTGAGCAATGGCTTCTTTAGTAGCTTCAGCTGGTGCTTCCCCACCACCTCCACCACATCCAAGGAAGAGTGGACCACCTGCTCAAGTTGTAATTCAACAAGAAGAAGAAGAAGAGGAACAGGAGGACGAGCACGAAGAGAGGCAGTTTTTGCCTGAGCAGCCCAAGACGTCTCACCGGAAAGAAAACTTCATTTGGCAATTTTTTAAAATTCCCAAAGGTCAGAAAAAAGTAAATGCAAGATACGTAACTTGCCTTATATGTCAAGATAGACTGTCCAGAGGGACCGACAAAAAATACAGTTTCGGAAACTACACAATGCATCGCCATATGACTAGGTGGCATCCTAACAACTACAGTGCTGCACAGTTTCGGAACGACCTAGATAATCTCCCTATTATGGCCAGAAGATCTGTTGTACCGGAAGTAACGGGACCAGAGGGCAGGGAGATGGTGCCAAATATACAAATGAGATTTGGTGAAGTAAAACACACCTGCGTATTTTGCGATGGATTCATTTCCTACGGAGAAAGAAGCATCACTCTGATCAACAGAGCTATTGACTATCATATGCAAGTTTGTCCGAAACGCCCAAAATAATAAATACTTCTTTTTTTTGTTTTGTTGCTCCTGTTGAGCCCTTTACAATGAATCGTTTTCATTGCCCCCTCCAAGAAAAACCCAAAAAAATATAAAACTGTTCCGAAAAATTCAAAAACAGTAAAAAAATGTTCAGAAAAAAAAAAAAAAAAGTTCTTTTCAGAACTACCTCCCCGTTATTAAAAAATTGGTACAATATTTGGAACTGTGCCAACCTCTATTTCTCTTAGTTCGCTTCCTAGTTCGCTCGCTGGTACGCGAACTGGAAGCGAACCAAAAACAGTAAGTATAAGGGAAGGAAACACACACTTATGTTAAAAGAAAGACAGCTATAGGGGAGTAAACTAGAGATACTATTACCCATAATCCACTACTGATGATGTCACATATTACATCATTCATGACATGCTCAGTGACATCATCAGCAGAGGATTGCGGGTTTTTTGGCAACATGCCTTATCCACGGTTTAATAACGCTGCCTTTTGCTTTATATAAGTTTTCAAATTGTATGAAATATATACCAATAGGTCTTTATGAACCTTTAGGTAGTGCTTTTGTTCATGAGGTCTGGTCGCTTCCATACACATACAGATGTTTCAAAGATGATCAAGAAGTTTATCTGAATGGAGAGGAATGCACTGAGACGCCAGATCATTCACTAATGTGTAGGCACATACAGTTACACGATTCATGCAACAAACACCGACCAAATATGGCTTGCGTGTTGCAAGGCACGCCAGTTCCTGCTATCATCCCCACGTTCAAGTTGTTGGAAAATGGTAGTTATTTGATGCTCAATAATGAAGATTGTTCTGAGTTAATTAAAAAGTATTCCTTTTATCGTAACAGTAAGTGAACGGGTTATTTGCTGCAGAAATGTTCTATTTCCTCCCACACATGAACATAGGGAGTTTTCAATCTGGCCACAAATACCAACCTTGGGACACGTTTCAACGGCATGACAAGAATAAGAGCTCTTTTGTCTCAGAGAGAGGTGGCCTTGAGTTCGGCCCGTGAAACTTTCGTACTTCACATAGCGAACACCCGTACACAGGTTTGCCTTTCAATTTCAGCAACATGTTTCCGACTATCTTTAACGCATCCTCCACAAAATCCCTGGCACACTTTTTTAAAGTTGTTACCAGTGGTCTCGTGACTTCATTTGAGAAAATCTTTGGAGTCATCCCTGCTCCCTTTCATTCCATTTTCTCCACTCTGCTTCGTGGATTGCATTTTTACTTGCATTACCAGCGGACGCTCTTGTGCTTTTTTACATTTTTAAATATGGATGTCCCTCCTATGCAACCTCCGACCCTGCAGCTGCTGACACTGTTCCGCAATCGCATGCTAGAATATTATGGCACAATGCCGTTGGCGATATTAAGCACGGCATATGGATTATCTTTTCGGTTCTCCTACTTCACCTGTGTCCAGCCTGTATTTCACTGCCTGACCTGTGATTTCGATTGGGCCATTGATTTGTGTCTCTGCGGACCGGTTTCTCCTGACGTCGACTTTAATCAGCTGATGACTCCTATCATTACTCACGAGTTGATTTGTCCTGGCGAAAGGATTATGGCTGTGGCATTGATGCATGGACTACTTGGTCCCTGGAATTTACTGGCGGCAGCACAGTCTTTCTTGGAACACAGCTTTCTTGAAAACCCACCGAGCTGTCCTCTGATGGTGATAGAGGATCCGGTGCTGGGAGAGCACGTATGTTCTTTTCCGCTTTTAAATTGGATGGCTGAACTGTTTTCGGATGAAGACGGTGACTTCCTATTGGAGGCTGTTGCAGCTTATTTTGCATACACAGTTATGTCATAGACCTTTTTCATGTTTGATATGCTGAGTACTAGCATTTCATTGACAATTCATTGACTTATTTGTCAAGTTTTTATTATTTACCTTGCCTATTGGCTTAAGACTCGATAAAGTACTTGGCTGTTTTATTTTTCTTTAGCATTGAATTTTCCTAGTTTTTAATGCTTTACCTTGCGGACCGTCCACATATAAACTTGCAATCTGCTCTCATGAGATGGCACTTCTATTATCTTATTCAGTTCGTTTCCGGATCATGAGGAGGTGTCATCTAGGTCCTGGATATCTTTACACCGTGTTAAGTTAGCATGGGCTCATTACCGGTTTAAACGCCATTTTTCCTTTTTTGCAACTTCTGCACACGACACTTAGTTGTTGCTTTAGCTTTCCACCTAGTAGTTCATCGTGGTTTACATGAGAATAATATGTTATTGGTCTACTATCTGCTTTACTTGTTAAACTATATCTGTACAGCGAGTGCTAAAGTTTCAAGAACAACACGATACAGAATTGTTATGAGGTCTGATCTCCACGACTTCATACTCATAACATAAGTGCAACTTCTGCCAATTCTGGGCATGAGGCGGGTTTTATATTGCTTTGCCGAACACACATACACAACAGTTGATGCGGTTCACATGAAGAGAGAGCTGGTGTATGCTGATGTGATTCCTTCAAATGTAAGACACTAAAGTATGGACACGCCCTAAACCAACACAAAGAGACCTTCTTAGCAAATAATATAATATGTGTATTAGGGAGGGTGAGATATAAGCAGCCGCGGGCCGTGGAGGGAGTTACGATGGGGCAGGGAGGCGGGGAGGGGGAGAAGCAGGGTGGAGCCCTCTCTACCTTGCCCCTCCCCCTCCCCGCCTCCCTGCCCCACCGTAACTCCCTCCACGGCCCGCGGCTGCTTATAAGTGTTGCTAACTCTTATTCATTTACAGCATGTTAACATACTGTCACCATTCGCTTTTTATGTACTAGTAACTATGCTGGTAATTTTGCTACTGATAATATGTGTACTTGTATTCTCCACCCTGCTTCTCCCCCTCCCCGCCTCCCTGCCTCACCGTAACTCCCTCCACGGCCCGCGGCTGCTTATAAGTGTTGCTAACTCTTATTCATTTACAGCATGTTAACATACTATCACCATTCACTTTTTATGTACTAGTAACTATGCTGGTAATTTTGCTACTGATAATATGTGTACTTTTATTATCTAAGGTACTACGCCTGAGAAGACGGCATTAGTAAATAAACATTTCAAATACACATGTGTTCTTCTTAACTCCATGTTCTGGTTTCTAAGAAATATATAACGACCGACTGTTCATGAGTTCCACGTATCCTGAGGTACTATAAGTTCATATTCTGGATTGTCTAAACATTGAGAGTTTGTTATATCCAATGTGACACTGTACCTAGCTTGCTAAATAGTTTTTGATTACTAACGTGAGTTTTGGGACACCCTAATTCGCCGAGGTTCCAATCCTCTGTCCACAGTTCTGTGTGAGAACAGAAACCCTGCGACAGGGGCACCCCCGACCCTTGCTGGAGCTTCATCACACTTGCGATACAACTCCAGCAATGCGCCACCTTTACGGCACAGATACATCACGCATCTGTGCTGTTTTTGCCCCATGATGCGCCGCATTGTAAATGCAGCACACCATAGGTGACGGAACAGCGGCACAGAATGACTAACACATCCCTGGTGATGCGCCAGTCATCATAAATCTATCCCTATGCTTCTTATCTTGTTAGAGATGAACCGCCATATGTATCATAAAAGTTATTTGCATTTCCTAAATAGCGAACTTTAAGGAATAAATAGCGATTCTTTACCATTCCTAGTTTGCGATGAGCTATTTGCTAATTAGCCGAATGTAGCCCAATGAAGCCCAATGTAGCCCAATGTAGCCCAAAGATGGCCGCCAGACACACAAAAAAACAAATGTAGCCCAAATATCAGCCAGATGTAGCCCAACTATAGCCCAGTGACAGAATGACCAATCAGCTTCGCAAACCTCCGTTACGCGAAGCGGAGCGCTGTTACAGATATATATCTTTTTTTGAACGTTAATTTCTCAAAATCCACTGGAGCACATATATTGAGACCTAGCAAAGGCACATCGGGCTACCAGTCCCTAATATTTTGCCAAGTTTCGTGCAAATCCATTCAGCCGTTCAATTATTATTTTTATTATTTTTTTTTGCCCCGCGGGGCCCTTTTAAAACCTCCACATCAAACCTAGGGGGTCAGCGAGGATCTACTATGCCCCCTTATAGTTATTTCCCCCTTTGTTTTGACCTCCTCTTGTCTCTCGATCCTACCGAGAGACAAGATGGCGGCCGCTACGGACTGTTTGGAATGTTGACAGACGCCGGAGAACCAATCAGCTTCGCTTCACAAAGCTCCGTTGCGCGAAAAGTCCGCGAACCAGAGCGCTAACCGGTCCGCTGTTACAGATATATATCTTTTTTTAAACGTTAATTTCTCAAAATCCACTGGAGCACATATATTGAGACCTACAAAAGGCACATCGGGCTACCAGTCCCTACAATTTTGCCAAGTTTCGTGCAAATCCATTCAGCCGTTCGGGCTAAAAGTGAGGCCAACCGCCCTGTGAAAACTCAATGTTAAAAACACGTTTTGGGACCCCCCTTTTTTCTCGGCCCCCACTGGACGAACCCCCCCCAAATTTTCAAGGGCTGCTCAGAAACAAAATGTGCCATTTTCCTGAAAATTTCAGCCGATTCCGTCCACAAACGCCAAAGTTATTAGACATAGAATTTTCAAAAAACCCATAGAGAAAAAATCCTAACTATATATACCTACTGGCGACCGCCAGTAGGTAATATATATATATATATATATATATATACATATATATATATATATATATATATATATATATATATATATATATATATATATATATATAGTTCCGAAGCGGCATTTGGGGCATAACGGAGTTCTTCTCACGTTTTCACACCGGCAGCTTCTGGGTGTATACCGGACCCCTCCAATAACCAGGACGAAGCGGAAGGAAGCAAACTTGCGGCTCGCCGGAAGGATCAACGGCTCTGGTAAGAGCAACCGCAGTAGCCCCCGAGAAGCGGAAATCACTGGTAGCTACGGCTGTGCAGAAAGGCGAGTCAGTTCCCCTGGCTGGGGTAGAACGAACGCCAGAGACAGTCAGCGGCTTCATCTGTGACCGCGAGTGATTTTTTGTCGGGATTGGAGACAGGACCAGCACGGCGGAAGGGATTATTAACAATCACCGATACGCACAGCTGAGTGCCAATATCTATCCGGAATAGTAAGAATCGTGCAGAAACCATGGCCGCCGCTGATGTGGTCAGAGGCCGCGAGGAAGCGGCCATCGGAATGTTCGATAACGCTCCAATTACAGACAGTAACCCCAGCAGACAGGTAACACAAACGGGGACCGGGAGCAATGCAATGAAAGACCTCTTTAGGAAACTAGAGAAAGCCATGCGCACTGAACAGGCGAAATGGTGGGAGAAGAAATCATTAACCCGATATTTGGAGGTAGGGCGGATTCCCCGTGGCCTGAGGATTATGCTTGCCCCGAGCTTCGAGAATCCAGATCCTGAGATGCTGCAGAAGTGGGCCAATTGCAATTTGGATTCCTCAAGCAGGCTATTACGTATTTTGATTGAGTATGCTGAAAGCGATGGTGCAAAGTTCAGAGTGGTCATAACAGATTTAAATAAACAGATTGAGAAGTTAGGTGATTCGGAACAAGAACAGAGACTCCGTGATGCAATGCTACAGAGGCTCACTAAAGAGGAGGATGTAATCAAGAAAAGAAAAACTTTTAAATTCCAGAGGGACAAACTTGATTACCAAAATGGTCGTATATTTACGTTCTCTAAGAAATACGATCAACCGGAGGGAACGGCCATACCTCCAACAGCAGGGACCGGACAGAGCGGGCAGATAAGTAACAGTCCCTCAACGTCGGATTCCAATCTGAGCTCGGTACCGGGCAGTGAGTCGGAGAATGAGCAGAGGAATGGCGGTGATGCGGTGGGGTTTACCAAGCGGTCGTTGGGTCAGGAAGTGGAATGCCTGAGAAACGACCGCAGACAGACCCTAAGATCTCACAACGCAGATACAAGAACAAGCAAAAGCACAACCTCAAGCGCAAGTAGCGGAGGCGGAGTCGGGCAGCAAAACGGCACAGGGAATCCACCCCAGAGGGGTCGGGGTCGCAAACGATGGAATCGCCGATGAATACTCAAGTAAGCAGTAAAATGTCTAATATCAATCTTTCCAATATACACTTAACTGCCAGTGAAACCGAAACACTATCACTGGGTTTGACTTATTGCCCACCCTGCACGTTTGACTATGCGCGCACCAGAATGGACTTTTTTAAATATATCAGGAAACTGAAACTCAAGAAGCTGTTCTTGTTGAACAAGTTTAAAGCGCGCACATCATCACAAGCTGGTACTATGACTGATTTGGATGTAGCCCCTTGTCTGGCAGGAGAGGTGGGCTTATATGGGGCTTTGGAGGAACTCAATAGAGAAGGGGGAACTTTGGATGATACCGACATAGAACGACAGATGATAACAAATGCCCCAGCGGTAACAAATTTTAAAGCTAAATCAACTTTCAACCCAATGCTAACCTTTGACAACATAGAGGTATTTAATAATCTGGTAACATCTGACTTGAAGAAACTGCATCAGGTGTCCTTGGCTAAAGATGCCAAGAGCAGAAAGAGCAACAATGCGTATGGCAGTCTAATGAAGAAACTTCAGGGAGACAACAATGTAATTGTTAAACAGTCAGATAAGGGGGGCAACATTGTCCTGAGGCCCAAAGAAATGTACATGAAGGAAGCTCTATATCAACTCAATGACAGGAACTGTTATTGTAGGAGTGATTGGAAGACAGCTAGAGCGGCTTGGGACGCCTTCCACACCAGATTATATTCCTGGAAAGGCATGGGGTTGCTGAGTGGGGATGAGCTGAAGTTCTTGAAATCCAACTATCCAGTAATCCCTGTCTTCTATATGATTCCAAAGGTCCACAAGGATCTATCCAAGCCACCGGGCAGGCCAATAATTTCAGCCCGTCTAGGTACATTTGAGAATACCTCCCGGTACATCGATCATTTCCTGCAGGAACATGTGAGGTCTTTGCCCTCGTACATTAGAGACACTGGGGACTTTTTGGACAAAATTGGATCTGTTGTGTGGCAGGAAGATTATTTGCTGTTAACACTGGATGTAACTTCCTTGTACACGAGTATAAATCATGTTGATGGCTTGCGGGCGGTGGAACATTATCTGAAGAGAAGGCCGGCCTGTATGCTACAACATAACAGCAGTGAAATGACAGAGATATGCCTTAAAAGCAACTTCTTCCTGTTTCAAAAGCAGGTGTTTCAACAATTGAGGGGTGTTGCGATGGGGGCCTGCTTCTCCCCAAGCTACGCGTGCTTGCACATGGGGCTTTGGGAGGAGCAGGTCCTTGGGGGGACCTATGAAAAGACAATGGCTAGGAATATCATAGCCTGGTATAGGTTCATAGACGACCTCTTCATCATTTGGAGAGGGTCAGAGGTCGATGCATCCCTGTACATCTCGGATATCAACAAAAATGATTTGAACTTAAGATTCACTGGTCAGATTAGCAGTACAAAAGTTGCCTTTTTGGATGTGGAGGTTAGCATTGCTAACGGAAGGATAGTAACAGATCTACATCGGAAAGAGACAGCGGGCAACACGGTTTTGCACGCCACGAGCCATCACCCAGCCCACCTGATTCGGAGCATCCCCTATGGGGAGATGCTAAGGATCAGGAGGATTTGCAGTACGGTAGAAAACTGTACTAGAGCCCAAACTGCAAGCAGGGAAAGATTTGTGGAGAGAGGATACTCTAGAGAAATGGTGGAGGGAGCAATGAGATGAGCCAACAAACCCCCTGGGCATGATGGGAGTACTAGTGTTGAATCAACACAAGCACGAGAGGATAAGGAGTCTGGTCAGCCTAGGTTGATAACAGCTTACAGCCGACAGCACAAAGAGATACACAACATAATTCGCAAGAACTGGCAGGTCATCAAGGGAGATCCGGTGATTGGGGGGATCCTAGCTGATAGGCCAGCGTTAACATACAGTCGGGCCAGGTCTATGAGTGACATGTTGGTGAGCAGTAGTCCTGAAGTAGCTGAGGATAACTGGCTGGGGAAGAGCAAGGCCTTTATCAAATGTGCTATCTGCAAGGCGTGTAGAATAGGGAAAAGTCGTACTTCCTACACAACGCCTTTTAGTGATGAGGTGAAGAGTATTAAGAAGAAAATCACCTGCAAGTCAGATTTTGTAGTTTACGTGTTGGAATGCGCTTGTGGTCTGCGATATGTAGGCAGCACGAAACTGCAGGTCCACAAGCGCATTCTGCAGCACTTAAGGGCAATCAACAACAGGGATGAAACTTACCCTGTTGCTAGACACGTAAATTCATGCCACGGGGGTGACATTGGGTGTCTCCAATATTATGCCATAGATATGGTTCCACCCCTTCGAAGAGGAGGTGATAGGGAAGCCCGGCTTAGAATACTGGAGACTCGGTACATCTTAGAGCTCAATTCAAAGACTCCCAATGGTCTGAACCAAACTGAAGACTTACATTCATGCCTGTACTAAATAAGAAATTTGAGGGGGTTATGCTGATCAGCAAAAAACGTCTGGACTGTAATGAATTTTGAGTGTATGATGTATTCATATGAAACAATGTAGAACATTTGATGGTCTTTTTAATTGATAATTTTTATGGTGATGGGTACAGTGTGATTCTTAACTTCTGGGAAGCAAGGGTTATTCACTGAGACACAAGAAAAAAGTTAAAGCGGTTTACAGTGCATTAGAAGCTGTCCCTTAGTAAACAGCAGTGTGGACGCAGTGGTGATAGGAGTTGCTATGCCCACTTGGGCTTCATTTTTGAGAAATGGTCCTCAAACATGTATTCCTCATCGAAATACTTTTGTTGTTCTTTTCCCATTTGTAAAATTTGCACAGAATATAGCGAAACTTGCACAGAATTTATGAAATGTATATTTTTTAGTCATGATTTTAACATGCATTATACAATATTAATTTATTCTCTTAATTGATTTTATATTTGTATCAATTGAATTAATGGGAACACACGGGTGGTCGATATGAGGATAAAGAGTCAACATGTGTTGAAAAAGCAATAATTTTCTCAAAATTTTTGATCTCTTACCTATACATGTTATTAATCAGCATAGATGGACCATGACTGATGATTATATGCACTGAAATTTTACATGCTATGTATCGTGCATTTTCTCCTAAACCAGGCTGAAGTCTGTTTTTTATTTCCACAGGCTGAGGGGTCAGCAGATGACGCACTTGCACTAAATTGATTGGTGGAATGCCAGACCATGTTATGTGATCAAGGGGCTGAGGTCCCGAAACGCGTGTGTTTCTGCACGAGGATTTAATAAATAATATTTGCAATTTTCCATCTGGGTCCGGTTTCGTCTTTGTTCCGAAGCGGCATTTGGGGCATAAAGGAGTTCTTCCCATATATATATATATATATATATTACCTACTGGCGGTCGCCAGTAGGTATATATAGTTAGGATTTTTTCTCTATGGGATTTTTGAAAATTCTATGTCTAATAACTTTGGCGTTTGTGGACGGAATTGGCTGAAATTTTCAGGAAAATGGAACATTTTGTTTCTGAGTAGCCCCTGAAAATTTGGGGGGGTTTCGTCAAGGGGGGGCCGAGAAAAAAGGGGGGTCCCAAAACGTGTTTTTAACATTGAGTTTTCCATAGGGCGGTTGGCCTCATTTTTAGCCCGAACGGCTGAATGGATTTGCACGAAACTTGGCAAAATTGTAGGGACTGGTAGCCCGATGTGCCTTTGCTAGGTCTCAATATATGTGCTTCAGTGGATTTTGAGAAATTAACGTTCAAAAAAAGATATATATCTGTAACAGCGGACCGGGCAGCGCTCCAGTTCGCGTACTTTTCGCGTTATGGAGCTTTGTGAAGCGAAGCTGATTGGTTCTCCGGCGTCTGTAAACATTCCAAACAGTCCGTAGCGGCCGCCATCTTGTCTCTCGGTAGGATCGAGAGACAAGAGGAGGACAAAGCGAAGGGGAAAATGACCATAAGGGGGCATAGTAGATCCTCCCTGACCCCCTAGGTTTGATGTGGAGGTTTTAAAAGGGCCCCGCGGGGCAAAAAATAAAATAAAAAATAATAATCGAACGGCTGAATGGATTTGCATGAAACTTGGCAAAATTGTAGGGACTGGTAGCCCGATGTGCCTTTGCTAGGTCTCAATATATGTGCTCCAGTGGATTTTGAGAAATTAACGTTCAAAAAAGATATATATCTGTAACAGCGGAACGGGCAGCGCTCCAGTTCGCGTACTTTTCGCGTTACGGAGCTTTGTAAAGCGAAGCTGATTGGTTCTCCGGCGTCTGTAAACATTCCAAACAGTCCGTAGCGGCCGCCATCTTGTCTCTCGGTAGGATCGAGAGACAAGAGGAGGCCAAAGCGAAGGGGCAAATGACCATAAGGGGGCATAGTAGATCCTCCCTGACCCCATAGGTTTGATGTGGAGGCTTTAAAAGGGCTCCGCGGGGCAAAAAAAAATTGTTTTTTTGGTGGGGTGCGCCCGGTTAGCGTAACGGGAAGCGGACTGGGGACCGTACTACAAGGAATGAAGAATGATTGACTTTTAACTTATTGTATGTTTATAGACTTTTTTTAAACTTTTTTTTCTGCTGAGTGACGTCTCGGTCTATCTTCACGGGATGCAGTCCCTACCATCTCGGCGTTTAAGCCCAGGGGGACCGGTAGTGTGGGAGAGATAACGGGGCATATTATCAAGGGGGTTTATCTCCGCTTTTTTGGCTTTAAAAGCCAAGAAAGCGGAGATAAAATTATCTCCGTATTACCTAGCTGTCGCTAACACCAGTTAGCGACCGCTAGTAGGAGATAGCGACCATCTTGGGCCCCACTTTGCATGTCAGTGATATTTATCACTAATGACATGCAAAGTGGGCATGCCAAGATGTTAGCGACTGGAAACAGTCGCTAACATCGCTATCTCCTATTACCAACTTTTGGAGATATTCGCGCTAAGCGCGAATATCTCCAAAAAGTAACACCTGCCCTGAGCAGTTCTTAGCCATGTTATCCAATGGGAGGTGGATAACATGGCTAAGAGCATTAGCTCGGTAATGCATGAATATTGCTGACTTTTCAGCGATATTAATGCATTGCGGCCGTTTTTTATCGCATTTGCGATAAACCTTGATAATAGCAAGGTTTATCTGCGATAATTTCTGACGATGCTTAGCGGTAAAAAATTCGTTGCTAAGCATCGTTAGGGATAAATATCGCTTAACTTTGGTAATATGCCCCAACGTCTGTTAACGTTCGATTCGAAGGAAATCAGGAAGTGTTGAAAAACATTGTCTGCGCCATCTTGCCTTTTTTCAAATGCCACACTTTTGTCGTGCACGGCAGCCATTTTAGATGACTTGACCAGACCCACTCTCTGCACGCTGTCGATCCTTAGCATGGCTCCCCACCCTCGCAAGCATCTCCCCCAGGCACTGGTCACCCCCGCTCTCTGTCTTATGCATGGGCAATAAACCTCCCCCCATCTGCGCTGCTCTTCCCTGAGAATCACACCCTGTGCCCGCCCGACACCTCCCTTTCGCCCTATTCACTACCGCACCCTCTGACACTCCTCTTCCTCTGTGTCCGATTGTCCAGGCCGGTCCCAGGCTATCAGCTAGCCCTGCAGATGCCGTTTATGGCCCCAGCTGTAAAGAATTACCCCTCTTCAAAGGAGTTATAGTAGATCAAGGCCCACACCCGATGAGATCCGTCACACCACACGCGTTCCTACTATCTGAAAACCATCCTGTATTGTGATTGGGGAGGGGACCGAGCCTGAAGCGGAAGATTCCAGGGATGACTCTTTGTACATCAAAGTTTTTACAATTATGTGTCACATTAAAAATATATAGCACTCCAACAAAGTAGTAGGATTATAAAACTTTAATAACTTATAAATATATACAACAAAACAAAAACAGTAAAAACATTTAAACATTTTTAGGGAAAAAGAAGGAAGTAGCGGTCGGTTGTGCGAATAGTCCCAAGGCAGCACAACGTCCAGATTTCTGGACGGCACCCAGGTGATGTTGCCTGGGTGCCGCACTGATTTCGGTATCCGGCGTGGGGCGTCGCGGGGGGTGGGTCATCAGTAGCGGTCTGTTGTGCGAATAGTTCCAAGGCAGCAGAACGATGGCACCAAGGTGATGTCCAGTAAGTTGCCGCCCTCCGAATAACGGCGTGGGGCGCCCCGGGGGGGGGGGGAGGCGGCGTGAACGGGCCTCCCCAGGTGGAGCCTCGTCTGCTGTAGTGGGGCGCCCCTTTACCGTTTCAGTTGCCATTCCGTCCGCTTTTGGTCCACTGTGTCAAAATCCGCAATTCAGCTGAGTTGCCGCCCTCCGAATAACGGCGTGGGGCGCCGCGGGGGGAGGGGGAGGCGGCGTGAACGGGCCTCCCCAGGTGGAGCCTCGTCTGCTGTAGTGGGGCGCCCCTTTACCGTTTCAGTTGCCATTCCGTCCGCTTTTGGTCCACTGTGTCAAAATCCGCAATTCAGCTGAGTTGCGCCCACTCTTGCGGTGCAGCGATAGGCGGCTGTCACAGGACTCTCAAAATGGCGGCAGGCTCTTTCCTTTTTGGGCCTGGTCCACTGAAATGGCCCTGGGACACCTTGGAAATCGGACGCTTGTCTGCTAGGTCTTGGACCCCATTCTCTAATTCTAATTTCTAATTTAAAACATTTGTACAGCGCAACGTACACCTTGCGGTTTCTTGGCGCTAGTGGTCAGTTCGACACCTGAGGAAAATCAGACCTGTAGTGGGTAACAAAGGGCAATTTATACAGGGAAAGCTTGGTTGAAGAGAAAAGTTTTTAAATCTTTGCGAAAAGAAAGATAATGGGTTGCGTAGCGAAGATGATCGGGAAGGGAATTCCAGAAAGTGGGGGCAAGAGTAGCAAAGTTGGTGCCGCCCCACTTTTTACGTTTAAAACGTGGGGTTTGGAGAAGGGATTTGGAGGAGGAACGAAGCTCTCTGGTGGGGACGTATTCCTTTAATAACGAGGAAATGAAGACAGGGGCAGTGCCTTGTCGAGCCTGAAAAACCATACAACCGGTCTTAAACAGGGAACGTCGTCTGACAGGGAGCCAGTGAAGCTCTTTAAGGAGGGGTGTAGAGTGATGGTACCGTGGGAGACCATAGACCAGGCGAGCCGCCTGGTTCTGAACCAACTGGAGTCTCCGCAGGCTATATGCTGGGATGCCGTTGTAGATGGCGTTGGCATAATCTAGCCTCGAGATCACCAGTGCGGCCATGATCAACTTAAGTGCCTGTGGGGAAAAGAAACGGGAAACAGAGCGGATGGTGCGGAGGGTGAGAAAGCAGGAGGAGACAACGGAACTGATTTGTGAGTGAAGAGTGAGCTGGTTGTTGATTTTAACCCCCAGTGTTTTAACTGTAGGTGAGGGAGTGGGGGGGGGCCAAGAGAGGGGGGCCAGAAACAGGAATTCCAGGGACTGGACGACTCACCGGTGAGAACCAGCTCAGTTTTATCTGGGTTCAATTTCAGGTGGTTGTGGTTCATCCAGTCCCTGATGAAAATCATGGTGGATTGAAAGTTAGAGACAGAAAGAGAGGAAATAGATAGATCAAAACAAGCTGGAGGTCATCAGCGTAGTTATACACGGTAACCTCCAGCTGCTGAAGAGCAAAGATGAGGGGAGAGATATAAAGGTTGAACAGCAAAGGAGAAAGAGAAGATCCCTGGGGAACACCACAAGTGACAGGAAGTGGAGTGGACGTGAAGTCGCCTAGCCGGACCGCCTGAGTGCAGTCCCTCAAGAAGGAGGACAGCCAAATCAGGGCTGATCCCTCGATTCCCGCCGCCCTGACACGGGACAGTAAGATGGTATGGTCAACCGTGTCAAAGGCGGCGGAAAGATCGAGAAGCACCAGCGCCTGATGTTTATTGTTGTCCAATCCCTTCCTGAGGGTGTCCAGGACCGAAACTACGACTGATTCGGTCGAGTGCCTAGGGCGGAAACCAGCCTGACGGGAGGCCAACCCACCGTTGGCCTCTACATGGGTGCTGAGGACTGCGGTGACGTGGCGTTCCAGCACCTTACCCAGATAGGGCAGCAGGGAGATAGGACGGTAGTTGGCTGAGATGGTAGGGTCAGCGCCGGGTTTTTTCAAGATGGGCACTATAAAAGCTGTTTTGAGTGCCGGGGTCACTACTCCCTGTGCAAGAGAATTGTTAAGAAAGGTGATGGGGACTTCAGGGCCGGAAGAGTAAATGTGTTGGAGGATTCGGGCCGGACAAGTGTCTGCCGGGGAGCCCGACTTTACTTTAGGGAGTATCTCACAGAAAGCGTCCTCTCCGCCTTGAGGATTCTACAAAAGTCTTGGGGGCCCCCGACTCCTGTAGGCTTCCGGTGGGGAGCGGCTGCCATGATTGCTCGCGGAATGACCACGACGGAGCCACGAGATGGTGGTGCTTTCATGCTGACGCCAGCTTCAGTCTGAAACATCCAGAAACAAGGTGGGGCTTTCATCGTTTGGGAAAAAAAAATAGTTTTCATCCAATGAAAAGTGTTATTTTTAGGTCATATGATCAAGCCTTCCATCATTAGGAAACCAAAAGTAAAATGAACCAATGAAAAGTTTTATAAACAAGTCACATGACCTGTTATGCGGCATAGGGTATAAAAAGCGTAGAAAATCCGTTGGCACGTGAGGCGGCGTCAGTAGCGGACCGATGTGCGAATAGGCCGAAGGCAGCACAACGCGCCAAGATCCGGATGGCACCGAGGTGGTGTCCAGCAAGTTGTCGCACTGGTGTGGCCATCCTACAATGCTGAAAGTCGGCGTGGGGCGCCCCGTTGGCCTGTGAGATGGCGGCAGTAGCGGACCGATGTGCGAATGGGGCCAAAGGCAGCGCAACAATATTTTCTGAATAGAAGACACCACAAGGCGCTGAGATGCCAAGATCCGGATGGCACCGAGGTGGTGTCCAGCAAGTTGTCGCACTGGTGTGGCCATCCTACAATGCTGAAAGTCGGCGTGGGGCGCCCCGTTGGCCTGTGAGATGGCGGCAGTAGCGGACCGATGTGCGAATGGGGCCAAAGGCAGCGCAACAATATTTTCTGAATAGAAGACACCACAAGGCGCTGAGATGCCAAGATCCGGATGGCACCGAGGTGGTGTCTAGTAAGTTGCCGCACTGGTGTGGCCATCCTACAATGCTGAAAGTTGGCGTGGGGCGCCCCGTTGGCCTGTGAGATGGCGTCAGTAGCGGACCGATGTGCGAATGGGGCCAAAGGTAGCGCAACAATATTTTCGGAATAGAAGACACCACAAGGCGCTGAGATTCGGTTAGCACCGAGGTGGTGTCTAGCAAGCTATGCAGCTGAGTTGCGTGCGCACTTGCGGCGAATAGGTCGAAGGCAGCACAACAATGTTTTCTGAATAGAAGACACCACAAGGCGCTGAGATTCGGTAGGCACCGAGGTGGTGTCTAGCAAGTTGCCGTACTGGTGTGGCCATCCTACAATCCTGCTCCGAATAACGGCGTGGGGTGCCCGAAGGGGGGGGGGAGGCGGCGTGAACGGGCCTTCCTAGGTGGAGGCTCGTCTGCTGTAGTGGGGCGCCCCTTTACCGTTTCAGTTGCCATTCAGCTGAGTTTCGGCCGCTCTTGATGCTACAGCGACAGGCGGCTGCAAGAGGACTCTCAAAATGGCGGCCTGTTCTTTGGATTTGGGCCTGGTCCACTAAAATGGCCCTGGGACACCTTAGAACTCGGACGCTCGAATTTTTTTTCCTTTCCTCTACATGCAAAAAAAGGTAAATGCCCGGTACGTTACACGCTTCATCTGCCACGATGTACTCTCCAGAGGAACCGAAAAAAAATATAGTTATGGTAACTATACCATGCATCGTCATATGGAGAGGTGGCACCGATTAATTATAGTGCTGCATAAAAGAGAGATTTGGAGGAGAACCCCGACCTGCCAGTACATTCATCAAAGAAGTGGCACTGACAGCATCAGAGGCAAGGGAAACGGTCCCAAATATTTAGAAGAACTTTGGAAAGATTAAAATGACATGTTTAGATTGTGGCAAATTAATTTCATGTGGACAGATGAGTGTTACTCTAATAAATACAGCATATGAACATCATCATAGTCGATGGTTGGTAGAGACATTTTGACTATATCCTGGACCTGCCCGTCCTCGCCCAAAATGGCGCCGGAATAAATGGGACTCGTAACTCCTTGTTGTGTACTGGTTGCACAACCTTGATATCACGAGATACGTAGGCAGTTTTGAAGCACATGGCGGGCGGGGACGAGAATAGATTGAATATTTCGATATCCCTATTGATATTAAGTTCTGATGTGTTATTGATTACTGTACTATTGAAAGTTCGAATTAACGTCACCCATGGTACTTGCCCGCAAATGTATATCTAGATAATTTTATTGTAAGTGGCCCTGTCGTATTTTAATTATAAAATGTACGTCCACCGATTCCGCAACTGTTAGACACTTTAGTTCTTGCAACCTAATGGCCCGCCCGTTACGTTCCTCTACAGTGTAAATGTCTACTCATCATATACGATTACAGTTTGCTCCGTGGCCGGCCCACGTGGTTATAGGCCCGTATTTGTATAATGACATTTTCACAATAAAGGTTTTTAAAAGAAAACATGGTAGTAGTATATACATTGGTAAAGTTTTTAATAATAGTCACTGTTTTAGAATCAGTAAAAGGCAAGTGAAATAAAGCAGACCAATTACATGAAGGGTAAAAGGTATAATACGCAGGAACGCAGTAAAGATAAATGGTCAAGGGCTGTTGTGTTTTCTACTCCTGCAACATAAAGTGATCGATAAGAATCTCATATTCAGGCGTATCGGCGACTAAGACAGCAGGCCGACCCTCTTTTGCTCAACGGCTCCGTCATGGGACGAAGAAACGCCCTTTTTCTCGAAAAAGGAATATATTTTACTTGCAGGACAGTTGTAAATTTTCCGGGAAAGTACATTAGCCTGGAACATTATAACATATATTTAAGAAAAAATAATGTTCGAAAGCATCATTAGAATAAGAAAAGTAAAATGAACCAATGAAAAGTTTTATTAACAAGTCACATGACCTGTTATGCTTACGTTACGTGCTGCGCGTCGCGCCCCGGATCACTTCCGGATGCGCTAACGCGGCGCGTCATATGACGCATTACGCGACAACGCAGGTCTAGAATATAGTCAAAATGTCTCCACCAACCAGCGGTCGGAACACAACCCCTTTCAGCAGGCTAAATAGTTCTGTTAAATGACAACAGAAGGGACAGGCAACAAGAACCATCAGTGAAAGAGGGGAGGGCTAGTTCTTCTCTACCGGGTCACGTTGGGGCGCTACCGGAACTGATCGAATTGGTAGTCTACAGTGTTTCTGGATGTTTCAGACTGAAGCTGGCATTAGCATGAGAGCACCACCATTTCGTAGCTCCGTCGTGGCCATTCGACGAGCAATAATGCTAGCCGCTCTCCACCAGAAGCCTGCGGGAGTCGGGGGCCCCCAAGACTTTTGTAGAATCTTCAAGGCTGAGGGGACGCTTTCGAGAATGGAGCCCAATCTCTAGCAGACAAACGTCCGAGTTCCAAGGTGTCGCAGGGCAATTTTAGTGGACCACGCCCAAATCTGAAGAGCCGGCCGCCATTTTGAGAGTACTGTGGCAGCCGGCTATCGCTGCACCGCAAGAGCGGGAGCAACTCAACTACATGGTGAGCGAGACGCTGTAGTCGAAAGAGCGGGCGGTAAACAGCTGAATAGCGGAAGAGGCACAGTGTAGCAAAAGCGGGCGGAATGGCAACTGAAATGGTAAAGGGGCGCCCCACTACAGCGTGTCTTTAGGTGAAACGGATTGTGGGACAAGGTCAAGAATGGAAGAGTTACCAAAAGGCAAAAAGTTCCGCTTGATCCCGGGAGCCGGCCACCTATGTCGGGGGCGATCTCAGGCTACACCAGGAGAACACGACTTGGGGAGGGAGCCGGAGCCAAGCGCCCCCTCCGAGTCCGCGCCATCACACCGTCCCTCGGGGGCCTCCGTCAAGCGGTTCAGGGTGGCACCGCATTACATTGTTCACAAATGCAGTCACGTCCTCAAACAGTCCCCACTTTACTTTGACAATAGTGAAGCTGAAGCAAGTGCAAATAGGCTTCAGACAGTGTTACAAGCACTCCTCAAAACTTTGAACCATCAGAGTGCATGAGTTTCATGCTCGATCGATTGAGCTAGCCGGATCGGGCAACAAAAAGTATAAAATAGTTATGTAAATAGTTGTTTAATAAAATGTTTTACCCTGTTACTTTGCTGGTGTGTTGTATATATTTGTAATATTTGCATAGAGTTTATCGTTATTTTGGGCGGGGTGGGTGGCGGAGCCGAGCTGTATTGCAGCCATCATGGTGTGGAGTTTAGTTCATCTCAATAGTTTCGTGTTTGTCATGAGGGGTTGTTCCTAATGTTTCTATTTTAGCGAGGTCAAAAAGAGATCCCATTAGTGGCCTACTGATTTTGCTCGATTCCTTTTGTTTTTTTACACGATTTTTCGCTATCTGCAAAGACTAAACAGAGTATTGCGACTCTGTGCTTGTTTGTAAATAGAGAATGAACCAAAGAGAACCAATTCTAAAACAGTAAATGCTTGGATAACAATCAATCAAATGGAGAGAGAAGCAGGCACGACGGATTACAACGGGGGCAAAGGCCTGCGTTAACTACCCTTCACTATCTGCAAAGAGAGAGTACTCCTAATAGAAATGAGGGGGAGGGGGGGGCAGCATTCAAAGCAGATCAGTGTGCATAAACACGAAAATGTTTTTACTTACCACGTACTTGACATTCGACAGCTTATGATATTTGCTATTAAAAAAACATTGAAATTCACTGAAAAAACCATAGGTTAGAGACCATATATAGTTAGGAATTAGCATTTAAAAAACCTTGAAAATTCACTGAAAAACCATAGGTTATAGACCATATATAGTTAGGGCTTAGCATTTAAAAAACCTTATTTTACTCACACAAAACCATTGAAATTCCATATATAGTTAGTTGCACTAACTATATATCGCGCACCCGCAATCCACTGCTGATGATGTCACATATTACATCATTCATGACATGGTCAGTGACATCACTGATGACATCACTGATGACATCTCAAATGACATCACTGATGACATCATTGATGACATCTCAAATGACATCACTGATGACATCATCTAGTGTCTGTGTGTTTTTGTAAAGTTTAAATATATTATATATACATATTGAAGAATGAGTGGATGTATGGAAGACTGAGTGTGTGTGTGGCTGGCTGGGAGGTGTGTGACTGTGCATATCAATGTGTACTTGTATCAGTGATTGTATAAGAGAGTAAGTATGTGTTAGTATATGTGTGAAAAGTATGGTGTTCTGTGTTTAACTGTATAGATGAGGAAATCGAAGTTTGATTGATTCTTCACAGGACTGACTAGGTGTATGAGTGCATATGATAGTGTTGTAATAATGAGTGACTGTATGTATGAGTGATTGTATGGGTGAATGAGTGAATGTGTGTGTAGACGTAGGAATCAGTGAGTGCGTATGTAGTAACTGGTATTGGTGTGTCATGATGTCATCAGTGATGTCATTTGAGATGTCATCAGTGATGTCATCAGTGATGTCATTTGAGATGTCATCAGTGATGTCATCAGTGATGTCACTGACCATGTCATGAATGATGTAATATGTGACATCATCAGCAGTGGATTGCGGGTGCGCGATATATAGTTAGTGCAACTAACTATATATGGAATTTCAATGGTTTTGTGTGAGTAAAATAAGGTTTTTTAAATGCTAAGCCCTAACTATATATGGTCTATAACCTATGGTTTTTTCAGTGAATTTTCAAGGTTTTTTAAATGCTAATTCCTAACTATATATGGTCTCTAACCTATGTTTTTTTCAGTGAATATATACATATATATATATATTCACTGAAAAAACCATAGGTTATAGACCATATATAGTTAGGAATTAGCATTTACAAAACCTTGAAAATTCACTGAAAAAACCATAGGTTATAGACCATATATAGTTAGGAATTAGCATTTACAAAACCTTGAAAATTCACTGAAAAAACCATAGGTTAGAGACCATATATAGTTAGCTGGACATTTTATTGACATAAAACCAATGAAATTCCATATATAGTTAGTTGCACTAACTATATATCGCGCACCCGCAATCCACTGCTGATGATGTCACATATTACATCATTCATGACATGGTCAGTGACATCACTGATGACATCACTGATGACATCTCAAATGACATCACTGATGACATCACTGATGACATCTCAAATGACATCACTGATGACTACATCCAGTGACTGTATAAGTCTGTAAAGTTAAAATATGTCTTACATATTGAAGAATTAGTGGATGTATAAGTGTCTGGACGAAGGATTTAGTAGGTGCATGACTGAATGTATGAGTGAGTGATTAAATGTGTCTCACTGAGTGCATGGGTTAGTGACTAAACTGTCTTAATTTGTGCATCATTATGTCTGTTGTTCTGTAAACTGCTGCATGTGTTGATCAGTAGCTATATGAGTAACTATATGGGTTATTGATTGATTGCCCAAGTATTTGTATGGGAGACTGAGTGTGTGTGTGGCTAGCTGGGAGGTGTGTGACTCTGTGCAGATCAATCTGTACTTGTATCAATGATTGTATAAGAAACTAAGTATGTGTTAGTACATGTTTGAAAATGTAAGGTGCTCTATGTTTAACTGTATAGACAAGAAAATGGAAGTCTCATTGATTCTTTACAGGACTGACTAGGTGTGTAAGTAACTCCATGGATGAGTGGCAGACTGTGAGTGTCTGTATAGGTGTATGAGTGCATATGATAGTGTTGTAAAGATGAGTGATTGTATGTATGAATGATTGTATGGGTGAATGAGTGAAGGTGTGTGTAGACGTAGCAATCAGTGAGTGCGTATGTAGTAACTAGTATTGGTGTGTCAATGGTTTCAAAAATTATACTCTTTTTAACACTGGGTGAAACAGAGGTTATATTAAAATGTGAGGAGATGCATTGTATTGTCACATGAATGATATCATCAGTGATGTGGTCATTGATGTCAAATGAGATGTCATCAGTGATGTCATCAGTGATGTCATTTGAGATGTCATCAGTGATGTCATCAGTGATGTCACTGACCATGTCATGAATGATGTAATATGTGACATCATCAGCAGTGGATTGCGGGTGCGCGATATATAGTTAGTGCAACTAACTATATATGGAATTTCATTGGTTTTATGTCAATAAAATGTCCAGCTAACTATATATGGTCTCTAACCTATGGTTTTTTCAGTGAATTTTCAAGGTTTTGTAAATGCTAATTCCTAACTATATATGGTCTATAACCTATGGTTTTTTCAGTGAATTTTCAAGGTTTTGTAAATGCTAATTCCTAACTATATATGGTCTATAACCTATGGTTTTTTCAGTGAATTTCAATGGTTTTTTAATAGCAAATATCATAAGCTGTCGAATGTCAAATACGTGGTAAGTAAAAACATTTTCGTGTTTATGCACACTGATCTGCTTTGAATGCTGCCCCCCACCCCTCATTTCTATTAGGAGTACTCTCTCTTTGCAGATAGTGAAGGGTAGTTAACGCAGCCCTTTGCCCCCTCTGTAATCCGTCGTGCCTGCTTCTCTCTCCATTTGATTGATTGTTCTCTTTGGTTCATTCTCTATTTACAAACAAGCACAGAGTCGCAATACTCTGTTTAGTCTTTGCAGATAGCGAAAAACCGTGTAAAAAAACAAAAGGAATCGAGCAAAATCAGTAGGCCACTAATGGGATCTCTTTTTGACCTCACTAAAATAGAAACATTAGGAACAACCTGTTGAAAATAGCAATGCGTATGTACATAAGCGGCGTTCATTTGTGTTCACAGTACCCCTTGTTGATTGTTTGAATCGAGCATTGAATTGTTCGAAGTTGGTTCTCTTAAGGATCTTCTCTGCCTGCAAACGAGGAAGAATAGGAATATTCTCTCTCCCTTTGCAGATAGTGAAGGGTAGGTAACGCAAGCCTTTAACACGTCGTACCTATTTCATTCCTCATTGATTGATTGATTGTCCGAACATTGACTGTTTGGGAATTAGTTCTTTTTGGAGGTATTCCCTGTTTGCAAATAAACGTAGGAAAATCTTTGCAAGTAGTGAAAGGGTACGTAATGCGGACCTTTCTCCCCCGTTGTAATCTGTCATGCCTATCTACTCCCCACTGATTGATGCACCTGTTTCACCCGGACCATTTACTAGACATACGTCATCTGGCCCGACCAGAGAGCACCCCTAGTGAAAAGGACATATGCAATAATAACGAAGTGATCACTGTATCCTGTTAACAGAAACTTTAGCATGAAACAACCTGGAAAGAAAAGAATAGGAAAACGAAAATCAGTAGGCCACTGATGAACATGAACTTTTATTAAACAACGAACAAAGAAACGATAACATAACGTAATGATAAAACCTGTTAATGTCCTAGAAACAAGAAAACGTTAAAATATGCCATTGGTGAGAGACCAGAAAAACAGTAAGAGAAACCAAATCACCCCTCGCTGTCCCACCGCCTGCCACGCCAAAAAAATCGATAGACTAGGGAAAATGCAAGTCAGTAGAACATCCGCCCCCACTCTGGAAACTTCCAAGGTGGAGCAGGGTTCCGGCTACGCCCAGCCGGGAGCAGCCCATATAAGGCAGGTCCTGCTGCCACGCCTCGGCCAGGAGATCCTAACGTAGGGTGTAGCCGGAGGAGAGGCCGAGACCAGCGGGACCCGGCCAGGGGATTGCCTTTACAACGCTGAACAGTTGCAGGGGGGGGGAATGTCTCCTCGACCCTCCCCTCTCTCTCCCAGTCCGGCCGCGGTGGCCCTTGAGAGTTGCAGGTAGTCCCGCCACATGCTCTTCCGGTCCGGCCACCAACGGTCGGGGGGCCGAGGCCGACGGGATCCGGCTGCAGCCGATAAACCAAGAAACCCGTTCATGGGGCCAGAGCCAGGGGCGTCCGGCCGACATCTACCGGAAGCCCGGCCCGAAGACGGACGGGACACTTCTTCTTTCTTGTATAATTGCTGCAACAACCCTGGGGGGGGATGTCTTGCACATGCCTCCGACCCCCCCCCCCTCGTCCTCATCGCCTGGTCCGGCCATAACAAATATCAAGCGAGACGCCGTGGGGTGCACTGGGAGGGAGAGACGGTGCGAACAGGCCTCTCCCGCCTCCCCAGTGGAGGCTTCCCAGCTGCACCCTCAGCGCTCCAGGCGCCCGGAAAAGAGTTCTTCCACTGTGGCCATGCTGCAACGTCTCGCCCGGCAGGGTGGAGCCCGTCCGCTCATTTGACCCCGCGATCGCCAGTAGCTACCGAACTCTCAAAATGGCGGTCGACCTGGCAAGAGCGGGCCCAGCATAAAGAAATGGCCCGGTCACTGGTTGACTCCACCACCGTAGTCCTCCACGACCTTGAAGATTCTAGAGGAGCCGCGGGAGTCTCCGACCCCCGATGGGGAATGACTGCCATGATCACCCGTGGAGTGACGAAACTGTATTCGCGGGACGTCGGCGCCAGCCTCACTTTGAATTACTAGAATCCTGCAGACCTCACTTCCGGTAAAAGCACAGTGTGACCCGGTAGGAAAAATTGTTGCACCCCCTCCCCTTTTTGACTGATAGTTCAAACCACCGATCCTTTCCTTTGCCCTTTTAACGGAACTTTGGACTGCCTCCCCCTCTTTTACATTTTCTAGAGAAAACAAAACATTAACCACTACATTAGCATAGCAGTTGACACCAGAACTGTTTTCAAATTGAAAACCAACAACATCTTCAACAGAATCCTTTTTGTTTCTGCTGTGACCCTGCTACAGCACAGGCATTGTCCCCAGCAGTAATTCTGCAATGCCGGTAAGAATAGCTGTGGTGCCTACTGGACTCACTCACCCCCGCGGCGCCCCACGCCGTTATGTGCTGGGCGGCAACTTGCTAGACATCACTTTAGTGCCATCTAGATTTCAGCGCGTTCTGCTGCCTTGGAACTATTCGCACAACAGACCGCTACTGACAAGAATATTTCATTATTGGTGCTGTCAATTTCAATAAATCTATTGGATAATTCAAAAGAAATTGCCACGGTCTCTTAGTTGTTTAAATGTTTTTACTGTTTTTGTTTTGTTGTATATATTTATATGTTATTAAAGTTTTATATTCCTACTACTTTGTTGGAGTGCTATATATTTTTAATGTGAGACATAATTGTAAAAACTTTGATGTACAAAGAGTCATTCCTGGAATCTTCCGCTTGAGGCTCGATCCCCTCCCCAATCACAATACAGGATAGTTTTCAGATAGTAGGAACACGTGTGGTGTGACGGATCTCATCGGGTGTGGGCCTTGATCTACTATAACTCCTTTGAAGAGGGGTGATTCTTTACAGCTGAGGCCATAAACTACATCTGCAGGGCTAGCTGATAGCCTGGACAATCGGACACAGAGGAAGAGGAGTGTCAGAGGGTGCGGTAGTGAATAGGGCGAAAGGGAGGTGTCGGGCGGGCACAGAGTGTGATTCTCAGGGAAGAGCAGCGCAGATGGGGGGAGGTTTATTGCCCATGCATAAGACAGAGAGCGGGGTGACCAGTGCCTGGGGAAGATGCTTGCGAGGGTGGGGAGCCATGCTACGAATCGACAGCGTGCAGAGAGTGGGTCTGGTCAAGGCATCTAAAATGGCTGCCGTGCACGACAAAAGTGTGGCATTTCAAAAAAGGCAAGATGGCGCAGACAATGTTTTTCAACACTTCCTCATTTCCTTCGAATCGAACGTTAACAGACGTTGGGGCATATTACCAAAGTTAAGCGATATTTATCGCTAACGATGCTTACCAACGAATTTTTTACCGCTAAGCATCGTCAGAAATTATCAAAGATAAACCTTGCTATTATCAAGGTTTATCACAAATGCGATAATAAACGGGCGCAATGCATGAATATCGCTAAAAACTCAGCGATATTCATACATTACCGAGCTAATGCTCTTAGCCATGTTATCCACCTCCCATTGGATAACATGGCTAAGAACTGCTCAGCACAGGTGTTACTTTTTGGAGATATTCGCGCTATGGAAATTAACATGGGAAAAACGCGTTTTGGGACCCCCCTTTTTTCTCGGCCCCCCCTTGACGAACCCCCCCAAAATTTTCAGGGGCTGCTCAGAAACAAAATGTGCCATTTTCCTGAACATTTCAGCCAATTCCGTCCACAAACGCCAAAGTTATTAGACATAGAATTTTCAAAAACCCATAGAGAAAAAATCCTAACTATATATACCTACTGGTGACCGCCAGTAGGTAATATATATCTGTAACAGCGGACCGGGCAGCGCTCCAGTTCGCGTACTTAACGGAGCTTTGTGAAGCGAAGCTGATTGGTTCTCCGGCGTCTGTCAACATTCCAAACAGTCCGTAGCGGCCGCCATCTTGTCTCTCGGTAGGATCGAGAGACAAGAGGAGGCGAAAGGGAAGGGGCAAATGACGATAAGGGGGCATAGTAGATCCTCCCTGACCTCTTAGGTTTGATGTACCATTTTGCCAAGTTTGGTGTAATTCCGTTCAGCCATTCAGGCTGTAGACGTATCTAAATGTCAATAATCGAACGGCTGAATGGATTTGCACGAAACTTGGCAAAATATTAGGGACTGGTAGCCCGATGTGCCTTTGCTAGGTCTCAATATATGTGCTCCAGTGGATTTTGAGAAATTAACGTTCAAAAAAAGATATATATCTGTAACAGCGCTCCGCTTCGCGTACTTTTCGCGTTACGGAGCTTTGCGAAGCTGATTGGTTCTCCGGCGTCTGTCAACATTCCAAACAGTCCGTAGCGGCCGCCATCTTGTCTCTCGGTAGGATCGAGAGACAAGAGGAGGCCAAAGCGAAGGGGGAAATGACCATAAGGGGGCATAGTAGATCCTTCCTGACCTCTTAGGTTTGATGTACCATTTTGCCAAGTTTGGTGTAATTCCGTTCAGCCATTCAGGCTGTAGACGTATGTAAATGTCCTATGGAAAATTGCATGGGGAAAACACATTTGAAAGTGTTGAAATTTAGAACCAATTAAAATGTTACTTTGGTTTTGTATTTGTGTGTGATGAAAGTTAATTGGTTATGTATATATGTCAAATGAGAGGAAACCACAGCCATTTTGTGATACTACTGTCTGAGGTACATTTGTGAGGAATTTTTGGTGGTGAATTTCTGGTGTTTGATTTACACAGTACTAACACTTCTCCTACTTTTAAAAAGGTGAGTTGTTAATTTGTAAGGGGAACTATGTTGTACACTTGAAGATAATTTGAAAAATGTTTTCTGTTATTTATTTGCAGTCCTTTCTGTTATACTAAATACTTGATAAAGTTAGTTTTATATTATGTATTACTAAAAACGATAAATGAAAGTGATTATTTTTTTCTGCAATTTACAGCAAGCAATTTCAAAATAAAATGGCTCACAATGAAGAGACCGTGGCAATTTCTTTTGAATTGTCCACTACATTGATTGAAATTGAGAGCACCAATAATGAAATATTGTTACATGGAGGAGATGACTTGTATGATTCCATTAGATTGATTGAAATGGACAGCACCAATAATGAAATATTGTCACAAGGAGGAGATGACTTGAATGATTCCACTACATTGATTGAAATTGAGAGCACCAATAATGAAATATTGTCACGAGGAGATGACTTGAATGATTCCACTACATTGATTGAAATTGAGAGCACCAATAATGAAATATTGTCACAAGGAGGAGATGACTTGAATGATTCCACTACACTGATTGAAATTGACAGCACCAATAATGAAATATTGTCACAAGGAGGAGATGACTTGAATGATTTTTTTGATCAATCTGTTGATGGCGAATTTATCGAATGTTTGGAGACCATAGAGTTACAAGAATCATCATTGCAGACTTTTCATGAGGAAATTGCTGATGAGGACATGTTACTAGTTCTTTCAAATTTAGAAAATTCTGAAGAATACATTTATATTTAGAAATCAAAAATTGTTTGAGACATTATTCATTTTTATTTTTAATTTATGAGGTTGTAGCGAAGTGATTGTAGTATAAAATGAGACTTATAGTATCAGTGATGTCATTTGAGATGTCATCAGTGATGTCATCAGTGATGTCACTGACCATGTCATGAATGATGTAATATGTGACATGATCAGCAGTGGATTGCGGGTGCGCGATATATAGTTAGTGCAACTAACTATATATGGAATTTCAATGGTTTTGTGTGCGTAAAATAAGTTTTTTTAAATGCTAATTCCTAACTATATATGGTCTATAACCTATGGTTTTTTCAGTGAATATATATATATATATATATATATATATATATTTTATTTTTTTTTTTATTTTTTTTTGCAATTGCTCTTGACACCCACCCAAGAACTAACAGACAACATCCCAAATGTCGAGGTGCCATCACAGGTCATCATCACTCAAAAACGTGACCCCAGCACTATGAAAAACAAGTCCAAAAAGTTGCCTATCACAAATTATGATGCCATTGATCTCTTCAATGAAGCAGTTCTTGAAGGCCTGGACAAAATCTCATCGGGAACAAAAAACAAAATAAATCATAAAACATCGAATATTTCAAAAAAAGAATGGCAAGCTATTAGGTCGTTGAAAGAAGACACAACAATCGAAATTAAACCTACGGACAAAGGAGGGAACGTGGTAATTTTTGATCGGGAGCACTACCTTACAGAAGCACATAGACAATTGAAAGATAAAGATTGCTACACTCCTATACAAAGAACTGAGTATAATAAAAGCATCTTGTCTTTCCATGCTATGTTAGACAACTGGCAGAAAGAAGGTATGCTAACAATGGATGAGTACCTATTCTTGAAATGTGAAGCGCCAATTGTACCAACATTTTATCACCTGCCAAAGGTACACAAGCATGCTAAAAGACCTCCCGGACGCCCAATAGTGTCCTCTATTGGCAGCCTTCTTGAAAACACTTCTAGATTTATAGACTCATACCTCGCACCCTTTGTCAAAGACCTTTCATCCTATCTTAAAGACACCCAAGACTTTCTTAGTGTCATGGATAGTATAACATGGGACTCTGGAATGTTGTTGATCACACTAGATGTGGTCAACTTATACACATGCATTGACCACGAACAGGGTCTTGTTGCCATCAAATGGTTTTTAGATCGTAAACCTGAACACTTTAAGGACCATAGTTCCATGATTTTGTCTATGATTAGATTCTGTTTGTTCAATAACAATTTTTTATTTGATGGGACTATGTACAACCAAAAAAGAGGGACCTCCATGGGTTCGTGCTTCTCCCCCAGCTACGCGAATTTGTTCGTGGGCTGGTGGGAGAAGCATGAGGCATGGAGGGACTCTAATCAGAAATGGACAGAAAAAATCCTTATGTGGACTAGGTACATTGATGACCTGTTTATAATTTGGCATGGTGACCGTCAGTCAGCAGAAGAGTACATTACAATCTTGAACACCAACACCCTTAATCTAAGGTTTACAAGTACTATTAGTTCTACCAGTATTAATTATTTGGATTTGGAAGTGTTTGTATACAATAACATCCTGCAAACCCGCCTGTACAGAAAACCTACTGCGGGTAATGCAGTTTTACACGCTAACTCGTACCATCCTAAAAGTCTTGTCAAAAACGTACCTTATGGCGAGTTTTTACGCCTAAAGAGAAATTGCTCTTTGGAACAGGATTATAAACTCGCTATAATGGAAGCACAAGAGAGGTTTGAGGACAGAGGTTATAACAACAACCTCCTCAAACAAGCCAAGGCCAAAGCCTCTGGGGTCAATAGGAGGGACCTCCTGACTCCCAAGTTGAAAACTGAGGCACCTGACGAGGTACGAACGATAACAGAATTCAGTACCAAATCAGCGGATGTAGTTAACATCTTCCAAAAACACTGGCACATACTAACTGCAGACAAAACGTTGAAAAGAAGTCTGCCAAGGAGACCACTAATAACACACAGGAGGTGTCCCTCTCTGGCAGACCATCTGGTCCATAGCCATTTTAAAACATCGGTCCAACCCATCAAAGTGTCAAATATAGTTGGCTTTTTTCCTTGTCTTAAATGTAAGGCTTGTAAATTCAGTGGCAAAATGTTGGAACATCCTAACCGCACAGGCGAGAAAAAACCCAATATTAAAATCAAACAGCTGCTCAACTGTAACTCTGAGTACACTGTATACTGCCTGACCTGTCCCTGCAAGCTGCGATATATCGGCAGCACGATAAAACCAGCAAAACTCAGAATTCTTGAACATATGCGGGCAATCACAAATAAAGATAAATCTTATCCCGTTGCCCGCCACTTTGCTGAGCACCATCAAAGCAAGTGGGAAAAACTCAGTTTTTACTGCATAGACCAGGTACCCAAACTAGAACGAGGTGGCGACAGGGAGAAATCCCTACGTATCTTGGAGTCAAAGTACATTATCAGTCTAAAAACCATGACTCCTTGGGGGCTGAACAATAATGAAGAACTGTGGGTTCATCTTTAGGTCCTGTGCTATGACCAATAATTAGAATAATTTGCCCTGTATATCTGTATTCTTTCATGTATATAAAATAAAAAAAATTACAAGTCCTTACCAGAACAATTTGCACTGTTCTCTGAATTGCCCATTCAGGGCTGAATAACGAACACCTTGCACTTTAAAAAAACGGGAGAAAACAAATAGAAAAAAATAATTTCTCTGTGCAATTAATCCAACATTTGATAAAAGGAATTGTTGCTGTGTATTGAAAGAGAATGAATCCTTGTACATAGATTGGTTATGCCATATATTTTTAATGAGCACTATGCACTTTCACAACACTCGCCACTTTTTAGTCTGCGAAAATAATGCTATTTGCACATTACAAGATGGCCACTGAAATTTTGTATAACATATGTCCTTTCTTTATGTTTATGAAATGTATTTGGGCGAATGGCTTTAAATGGCGACATTAACCATGCACTTTGTTACACTGACGAAGCCTGCTAAGGCGAAACGCGTCTGTAAGGGGTGAGGGGGGTTTGGTGTTATTAAATTGAGAAACCGGATACCAGTGTGCCTGCCTTTCTTTTTCTGGAACCCAAGAATTTGGACACAGAAACGTGCGTGTATATATATATATATATATATATATATATATATATATATATCCACACTCACAGGAACCCCTTTGAAATAGAGCCACACGAGGGTAAGTATAAGGTCCACTTTTATTGGAAGGCAGCCTGCCAGCAGGGACCATCAGGGCAGCAATAATCAAAAGTCAAAAGTTAACATCAGACGCATTTCAGGAGTGATCCTTTCTTCAATTGCGTTTTTTGGCAAAGATGGCTGGAAGCGCTTCTAAAGACACACACGATAATTGTATCACCCGCCCATAAGGCGTGGCCTCTTGCACGGAATTATGGGTGATGTAGTGTCCTTGTATTTTCGCAAGTGGGCGCGCCTCCAAACAACTTGAAATCACAGCCTTTTCAAATTTGCAAATGTCCATGGCGGAACCTGCCCCGCTTAATGTGCTGTCGACCGGAACCTTCAAACTGGCTTCCCCCGCCAGGGGCTCCAGTTTGCCCTCGTTCCAACAATGGCAGCAAGGCTGTGATGCCGCCATCGACCCGCCAAACAGAATGAGTGGCTGAATGAGTGTCTGAATGGATGATTTGGTGGGTATGGGACTGACTAAATAAGTGAGTGATAGAACATTTCTTAGTGTATGCATGGATGAATGACTAATCTGTGTCAATGTCCGTATCAGCCTGTCAGTAGTGTGTAAGTGGCTGCATGTGTTGGTGAGTAGCTACATGAGTGTCTATAGGGGTTAATGATTGGGTGCCTGAGTTTCTGTGTGGGTGGGTGGGGGGTGTGTGACTCACTGCATGGATGTGTGAGGGGTGAATCACTGGGTAATGGGTTCATGAGCGAGTGTTCAAGAGTGAGTGGATATCTCAGTGGTATATGTGTAAGTAACTACATATGGGAAAGGCAGTATATGTAAGTGCTGGGGTATATAAGTGACTATATGTGAAAGTGAGGATTGTGACAGTGACTGTTGGGATGAGTGTGTGCTTGAGTCAGTGATTGATAAGATAGTAAGTATGTATTAGTATCTGTACGAATAAGTGAGGTGGTGTGTCAATAACTGTATAGGTGAGTAAATGGCAATGTGATTAATTCTTTGCCTGACCGACTAGGTGTATCATTAACTCTATGGGTGAGAGGCAGTGTGTGAGTGTCTGTATGGGTATATGATTGCATATATCAGTGGCTGTGTAGATGAGTGACTGCATGAATGAGCGACTGTATGGGTGAGTGAGTGGATGTGTGTACATCTATGAATCAGTGAGTGGGTATGTACTAACTGGTATTGGTGTGTGGATGGTTTTGAGAGTGGTGGTCTGTATTTTAGAGTGAGTGTATCAAAGATTATATTAGGGTGTGAAGAGGTGCATCGCATATACATGGGCAGTGACATCACTGATGACATCTCAAATGACATCACTGATGACATCATCCATGTGACAATCAAATACACCTCATCACACACTAGTATAATCTTTCATCACTCACTGTAAAATAGAAAGTGCCATATTTAAAACCATTGACACACCAATAGAAATTTCTAAACACCCACTCAGTTATTCATAGAACTATAGACACATCTAATCACTTACCTATAGATTCAGTCTTATATGCAGTGAATAATCAACAGAACACTATCAAATATACTTATACGCCTATTTCAACATTACACACCAGCACACATTGTATTCACTTATAAAGACATCCTTCTGACTTATGCAAACAATTGATTATACTTACATTTACTCACCTACACACTTATACAAACACCACTTCATCTATTTATATAGATAGTAACTCACACTTAGTGTGTGTTATGAAATCACTATTACAAGTATACAGTTATCCATATAGTGACTCATACAATCAGTAAGTCTTAGGCAAACTTAATTAGATATAACTGTCACATGCACTGCCTTTTTTTTCAAGTTTAATGGAGATGTACCATTGAGAGAAATATTTCATCACCACCACACCCATAAACATATACACTCACTGAAACAACTGTTATAACATGTAGTCTTAACCTTATATACCTACTGAATGAACTATTCACACATTTTTTGGCAATCACACAACCCCCACCAAACCACATAGACATTCATTTACCCATACAAATAATCAGTTAAGAAACCAATAACAAATAAAGGGCCAGATGTAGGAGCCCCAATACCGGTCGGTAACGGCCGAATTCGGCCGTTACCGACCGGTATTAGGGTTGTATGATGTAGGGGGCCTATATTTTACTGATTCTGTAAATTTCCAGAATCTGTAAATTTACAGAATCGGTAAAATACCGAATCGGTATATTTACCGATTCGGTAAATCCATATGTAGCTGACACTCCTAAGAGTGCCACAGGCCCTTAAGAGTCGGTATTTTGCCACCCAATCCTATTGGGTGGTAAAATACCGAATTCAGGTGTGCATGCACATCTGTGCATGCACACCTGTGCAATGTGACACACAGACATGCCCTTAGGGCATGTATGTGTGCCACATGTCACACAAACCTGTACTTGGGGTGCTAGAGGGTGTCAAAGTGACACCCCCTGCACCCTTGCAGGATTCGGTATTTACCGATTCAGTAAATACCGAATCGGTATTGCCCATTGATTCCTATGGGCTTCAAGGCCCATAGGAATCAATGGGCAATGCCGATTCGGTATTTACCGAATCAGTAAATACCGAATGTTACAGATTCGGTAATTCAAAATAAAAAATTACCTACATCTCCCTCCTTCTAATTTACCGATTCATAAATACCGAATCGGTAAAATTCGGTATTTTTGAGTCGGTAAATTGAAGTTACCTACATCTAGCCCTAGGTCTTTAACATAGCAATTAAGACAAAGCAAAAAAAGACTTTCACAGAGTTTAGTAACTACACATTATATATAGTGAGACTCTACAAATTAGTCAAGGAAACAATCAATGACACTTTTACTAAATCCACCATCCACACATTTATATTTATATATCCACTCATTCTTCAATGCAAAGTATTGTATTTATAATACATATTTAAATATCAAAGCAAACCACATTAACTGGATGATGTCATCAGTGATGTCATTTGAGATGTCATCAGTGATGTCATCAGTGATGTCACTGACCATGTCATCAATGATGGCATAAGTGACATCATCAGCAGTGGATTGCGGGCGCGCGAGTTATAGTGAGTACAACTAACTATAACAGGGGAATTTCAATGGTTTTGTATGAATAAAATGTCCAGCTAACTATAAATGGTGTGAAACCTATGGTTTTTTCAGTGAATTTCAAAGGTTTTTTAAATGCTAATTCCTAACTATAAAGAGTGTGAAACCTATGGGGCCTTATTTACGAGCCCCTTGCGCCTCCGGAACATCACTTTTTGTGACGTTCCGGTGGCGCAGAAGACTGAGTGATATTTATCAGGCAGGACTAAGCCACTTTTTGCGGCGTAATCCTGTCTGATAAATATCAGTCCCTTTAACGCAGTGTCCTGCAGTAAAGGGGCGTGCAATGGGTGTTGCTGGGGGCGTTCCCAGCAGCATCCATGGACTTGAGTAATTTATATCATCCTCAAAGTCAGTCTTTCAAAAATTCCAAATTATAGGACATGATAATCCAAATCCAAATGTTTCTCAAGAAAAGTCATAAACCGTGTCCGTGGGTCATATCTGCCCAAACGCCGAAATTCAGAACGATTGAAAATGACTTTTCTTGAGAAACATTTACCAAAGTCTGCCCGAATTGTGTGGGTAAAATTGATACCTAGTCACTTTGAATAAGAATGTACTTACGACTCGTCTAACATTTGGAAGAAATATCCAGTTATATGACAACAGGATACCAACATAACTTGAAGGAAATAAGAACGCCATGAAGAAGTTCTGTTGGACAGAACGAAATGCGTTGGCTGGCTGTGGTACATAAACTTAAGGAAAATAAAAGCATTTGAATATACACCAAGATTCAGCGCTTCAATAAGGACTCTAAGTGATATGATTTGATTGGACTTGTTGTGCAAGTGGTGCTGTGCTAAACTTTGGAATATTCTCCACTACTCTCTACTACTCACTCTCTACTACTCCACTACTATGGAGAAGCGTGGCTCAGTGGTTAGAGGCGGCAGACCCGGAAGCTGAGATCGACCGTGGACCAGGGTTCGATTCCCCGCCTCGGCGGGTCTCGGGCTCAAAAATTCCACGGACTCGACAATTCTCGCTCCGGTGCCTACTCGAATCACGGGGTCACACTCTGCAACTCTGGGCAATAGCTTTCTTAATCTCCACTATGGCCCCTCGCGGCGGGATGCTTGGCTTTCACCTTGTGGACACCCTGCCGGGGTTTCTCACAGGGGAATACCAGGACGGGTTCCCTAAGCAAGCGCCAGGATGCCCTTTGGGTGACAGGTTTGCGCTATATAAGTACACCTACATTTACATTTACATTTACTCTCTAATACTCACTCTCTACTACTCATTCTCTACTACTCTACTACTCTCTACTACTCTCTCTCTACTACTCACTCCCTACTACTCACTATCTACTACTCTCTACTACTCACTCTCTACTAATTTCTACTACTCTCTACTACTCTCTCTCTACTACTCACTCTTTACTACTCACTCTATACTACTCTCTACTACTCACTCTCTACTTCTCACTCTCTACTACTCACTCTCTACTACTCTTTCTCTACTACTCTCTACTACTCACTCTCTACTTCTCACTCTCTACTACTCTCTACTACTCACTCTCTGCTACTCTCTCTACTGCTCTCTACTACTCTCTACTACTCACTCTCTACTCTCTATTACTCACTCTCTTCCTCTCTCTACTTCTCTCTCTACTAGTCTCTACCTCTCTACCTCTACCTCTCTACCTCTACCTCTCTACCTCTACACCTCTACCTCTCTACCTCTCTCTACACGCACACATATACACATATATATATGCATATATATGCCTATGCATTTATATATATATGTATGTGTATATATATATATATATATACATACATATATAAACATATATAATCTGCATATCTATATAAATGCATGCATACAAATACATATATGCATACATATGCATGTTATTTACATGAAAGTTTGAAAAACACTAATAAAAGCAAAGCTAAAAAGCCACCTCATTACAAACAGAATGGCTTTAACTTAAACGAGGGCGAGATCTATTGCATTTTCAATGCTTGTTTACTTTGGTTCCATCAAGAAGGCATTCAGATGTGTCACACATTTGCCATAAATTCTGAATGTTAGCACTCTAGTTGCTCATTAGATCACTGTAGTAAAGCTACTGCTCACCAGGGAAGTCTGCTGCTGGTATTCAAAGTGCATGTTTCAGTCCGCCTGTCAGAATGTTTTTAATGAAATAGAAGAGTATTTGAGAAGTCAAAATGTGCCCTAATTTTTCTTTCTTCAGCACTAATCATAATTTCTATGGCAAAATGAACCCCCTCATTTTGTTACTTTGCAAATTAAATGTTTTAAGTGTTACCACTTTATTCCAATCAAGATGACTTCAGGTGTGCCATACTTTTGTCATAAGTAAGACTGTTAGCGCTCTAGTTGTTCTTTAAAACACTCGGGGACATTCTGTCATTGGGCTATACTTGGGCTACATATGGGGGATATTTGTGCTACATTTGGGCTCTTTTGTCTCTGGTGGCCATCTTGGGAGACTTATTTGTTATGAAGTTTCCTAATTTCCTCATTTAAAACAGTCTCCTCAGTAGGAAATACTTTCAGTTTTCTACTTTGATTCCATCAAGAAGGCATTCAGAAGTGACACACATTTGCCATAAATTCAGAATGTTAGCACGCTAGTTGCCTATTAGATCACTGTACTAAAGCTACTGCTCACCAGGGAAGTCTGCTGCTGGTATTGAAAGTACATGTTTCAGTCTGCATGTCAGAATTCTTTAATGAAATAGAAGAGGATTTGAAAAGTCACTCAAAATGTGCCCTAATTTTTCTTTCTGAAGCACTAATCATACTTTCTATGGCAAATGAACCCCGTCATTTTGTTCCTTTTTAAATTAAATGTTTTCAGACTGACCACTTCATTTCAATTAAGATGGCTTCTGGTGTGCCATACTTGTGTCATAAGTAAGACTGTTAGCACTCTAGTTTTTCTTTAGAACACTCTGGGACATTCTGTCATTGGGCTATACTTGGGCTACATCTGGGTGATATTTGGGCTACATTTGGGCTCTTTTGTCTCTGGTGGCCAACTTGAGAGACTGCATGTCAGAATTTTTTAATGAAATAGAAAAGGATTTGAGAAGTCACTCAAAATGTGCCCTATTTTTTCTTTCTGAAGCACTAATCATACTTTCCATGGCAAAATGAACACCCTCATTTTGTTCCTTTTTAAATTAAATGTTTTCAGACTTACCACTTCATTCCAATCAAGATGGCTTCAGGTGTGCCTTACTTTTGTCATAAGTAAGACTGTTAGCGCTCTAGTTGTTCTTTAGAACACTCTGGGACATTCTGTCATTGGGCTATACTTGGGCTACATATCAGTGATATTTGGGCTACATTTGGGCTCTTTTGTCTCTGGTGGCCATCTTGGGAGACTGCATGTCAGAATTTTTTTATGAAATAGAAGAGGATTTGAGAAGTCACTCAAAATGTGCCCTAATTTTTCTTTCTGCAGCACTAATCATACTTTCTGTGGCAAAATATACCCCCTCATTTTGTTCCTTTTTCAATTAAATGTTTTAAGAGTTACCACTTTATTCCAATCAAGATGGCTTCAGGTGTGCCATACCTTTCTAATAAGTACCACTGTTAGCGCTCTAGTTGTTCTTTAGAACACTCTGGGAAGCTGCAGTAGAACACAAAGGAATCAACTGACAGTCTCTGTCCTTGTTGGATGTACATGTTTTACTGAGAATGTCAGATTTCATTCTCACATGACTGAGAAAGATAATGTGAATTTACTGAAAATATGCTTTCAGTTTAGCTTATAGATCCCCTTCCAAACCACAGTGGGAAAAGCATGAGAAAATAGTTTTCTTTCAAACATGGAGGGATTTACACCATTTAAGCAAAAGCGTGATCTGCGAATCAGACTCTACCATTTTGCCAAATTTCTTGTAATTCCGTTCAGCCGTTCGGGCTGTAGCCGTGTCTAATCGTCCTATGGAAATTAACATGGGGAAAACATGTTTTGGGACCCCCCTTTTTTCTCACCCCCCACTTCACGAATCCCCCCAAAACTTTCAGGGAAGGAGCGGAGTGGAGCGGGCCATCTTCTTTGAGAAATTTGCGAATATTCATCAACCGGCGCCAAAGTTATTCCCAATAGAATGTTGCGGATTTCCTATGGAAACTAGGTCCTAACCATATATACCTACTGGCGACCGCCAGTAGGTAATATATATATATATATATATTCACACAAAAAAAAACATAGGTTTCACAATCGTTATAGTTAGGAATTAGCATTTAAAAAACCTTTGAAATTCACCGAAAAAACCATAGGTTTCACACCAGTTATAGTTAGCTGAACATTTTACTCATACAAAACCATTGAAATTCCCACGTTATAGTTAGTTGGACTCACTATAACTCGCGCGCCCGCAATCCACTGCTGATGATGTCACATATTACATCATTCATGACATGGTCAGTGACATCACTGATGACATCTCAAATGACATCACTGATGACATCACTGATGACCTCATCCAGTAAATGTGTTGTGTTCCTGTAAATTAAAATTGTGTTTAACATATTGTAGAATGAGTGTTTGTATGAGTGTTTGGATAATGGATTTAGTAGGTGCGTGACTGACTGTATGAGTGGGAGATTAAATGTGTCTTACTGAATGCATGGGTTAGTGACTAAACTGTTAGAATGTGTGCATCATTATGTCTGTTGTTGTGTAAACTGCTGCATGCATTGATTAATAGCTATATGACTGGCTATATGGGTTAATGATTAGTAACCCAAGTATTTGTATGTGAGGGTGAGTGTGAGTGGAGGTGGCTGGGAGGTGTGTGACTCTATCCATAGATGTGTGAGCAGTTGATTCACTTGATGTATGGGTTCAAGAGTGCATGAGGAAACAGCTGTATAGGTGGTTTACTGTGTGCACGGGTGTGTTGGTGACTGAATGGATATCTCAGTGCTACATGTCCAAGTAAGTACATATGTAAAACACAGTGCATGTGAGAGTTGTCATATATAAATGACTATATATAACAGCCTGTGATTGCATAAGTGACTGTATCTATCAATATGTACTTGTATCAGTGATTGTAAAAGACAGTAAGTATGTGTTAGTCTATGTTTAAATAAGCAAGGTTTTGTGTGTATAACTGTATAGTTGTGGAAATGGGAGTGTGATTGATTCTTTACATGACTGACTAGGTGTGTGAGTAACTCCATGGATGAGTGGCAGTGTGTGAGTCTCTGTATAGGTGTATGAGTGCATATGTTGGTCTTGTATTGATGAGTGACTGTATGTATGAAAGATTGTATGGGTGAATGAGTGGATGTATGTGTAGACCTAGAAATCAGTGAGTGCGTATGTGGTAAGTGGTTTTACTGTGTCAATGGTTTTTGGAATGGTAGTCTGTATTTAACACTGGGTGTATCATAGGTTAGATTAGAGTGTGAGGAGGTGTATTGTATTATCATATGGATGATGTCATCAGTGATGTCATCAGTGATGTCATTTGAGATGTCATCAGTGATGTCATCAGTGATGTCACTGACCATGTCATGAATGATGTAATATGTGACATCATCAGCAGTGGATTGCGGGCGCGCGAGTTACAGTGAGTCCAACTAACTATAACGTGGGAATTTCAATGGTATTGTATGAGTAAAATGTTCAGCTAACTATAACTGGTGTGAAACCTATGGTTTTTTCAGTGAATTTCAAAGGTTTTTTAAATGCTAATTCGTAACTATAACGATTGTGAAACCTATGTTTTTGTTAGTGAATTTCAAAGGTTTTTTAAATGCTAATTCCTAGCTATAACGATTGTGAAACCTATGTTTTTTTTAGTGAATTTCAAAGGTTTTTTAAATGCTAATTCCTAACTATAACGATTGTGAAACCTATGTTTTTTTCAGTGAATTTCATAGTTTTTTAAAAAGCGAATTCCTTTATATATCGAGTTTGTAACCTACGATTTTTAAACAGTTTTTTTTTATTAGCTGCTTTTATAACTATTATATATTATTTTTTTTTACAATTTTTTTTTGTTCAAACTATTTTTCATGTTTTTTTTTTCATTTTGTCTTGGAGCGCTCAGGGTGCGCGCACCGGTAAGCTCATCCGAGAGCGCAGCTAGAGTGCTATTTCCGTGTGCGTAAAAAAAAGCTAGCAAAACGTCATTCAGGCGCGCCACGTAAGCGCCCCCGGAAGCGCCTACGTTCGCGCCGCGTAAGCGCCCCCGGAAGCGCTCCGGTGCACGCAGCGTAAGCGTGTCAAGTCATGTGACCTTAAAATAACTCTTTTCATTGGTTGTTAACAGTTTTTTATACAACTAATGAAAACCCCACCCATTTCCTTCACTTCTTCTTTCACTTTGGAGACAGCAAGAATTGTTCTTTTCTGTCCTACCATTTTGTGTAAAGAATGGCTGCCAGAGCACCCAGCAGCAGTAAGGAGTCAGATGACTTCATTCAGGAAGAGCCTCCTCAGCCCAAGGTCAAGGAGCATTTTATTTGGAAGTTTTTTTCAATACCTGCAGGATTAAAAAAGGTGAATGCTCCTAAAGTGGAATGCAAAATCTGCAAAACTGTGCGGTCCCGAGGAGACCCCAGAAGGAAGTACAGTTTTGGCAACTCCACCATGATTCGCCCCGTCCAACGGAGGCACCCCCAGAACTATGCCCAGGAGAGTGTCCGAGACCTGGCACGTAATCCCCCAAGGGATGGTGCCTCTACATCTAGTGGAGGAGCCACAACATCAGGGAGAGGACGTGCAGCGGAATTGGAGATGATTCCGAATATACAGCCTGTTTTTAGTTACATTACTATAAAGTGCAAGCAATGCGATGAAATGCTTTGCTATGGTGAGCAGAGCATTAAGCTCATTGCACGCAGGAGGCAAGAACACCGCTCCCCTCCCCAGTCCTAATTTTCCCCCTTTTGTTTGCTCCTGTTGAGCAGTTTTGCATTCCCTGTTTTTCTTCTAAAAAAACATAAAAAAGAAGAAAAAAACAGTTCTTTTTAGAACTACCTACAATTCTCAAAAAAGAGCTGTATTCTTAACAAATTCAAAAGGAATAACTGAAGTGGAGTGCAGTGAGAAAATGAGTGAGAAAGCAAAGAAACGGACGAGAGGGAAAGGGAAGTGAAGTAGGAGGACTGAAAGAAGGTGAGTGTGGGAGGTGAGTGAGGAGAAGGGGAGTGAACAAGGGGAATGAGGATAAGTGAAGAAAATGTAGTAAAGGAACGGGGGTGTGGAAGGGTAAGAAAAGAGCAGTGATGTTGAGGAAAGAGTGGTGATACAGACTGGATAAAGGCAAGTGAGTGTGAGACAATGGGAGTAAGGGAGTGAAGAGACAAAGAAAGTGAAGGAAAAAGTGAGAGTAGAGGACTGAGTGAGGGAGGAAAGAAACATAAGTGAGGGACTGTGGCTGAGTTATAGGGAGTGAGCGTGATAGAAGAGGAGTGACAGACTAAGGGGACGGAGAGAATGAGGCTAACAGAGAGAGAATGAGGGAAGGGGAATGTAGAAGTAAGAGGACAGAGGGAGTAAGAGAAGGAGTTAATGAAGTGGAGTAAGCAGAGTAAGGGAAGGGAAAAGAGTAAAGGAGCAAAAGAAGGGAAGAGACAGGAAGGAAAATAAAAGGTTTGAAAAAAGGTGAGTGTGGGAGTATGGCTGTGTTATAGGTAGTGAGCGTGATAGAAGAGGAGTGAGAGACTAAAGGGACGGAGAGAATGAGGCTAGCAGAGAGAGAAAGAGGGAAGGAAAGTGTAGAACTAACAGGACAGAGGGAGTCAGAGAAGGAGTTAGTGAAGTGGAGTAAAGAGAGTAAGGGAAGCGAAAAGTGTGAAGGGGTGAAAGAAGGGAAGAGACAGGAAGGAAAGTAAAGGAGAAGGTTTGAAAGAAGTTGAGTGTTGGATTGTAGATGAGTTATACGGAGTGAGTGTGACAGAAGAGGTGTGAGAGACTAAGGGAATGGAGAGAATGAGGCTAACAGAGAGAGAATGAGGGAAGAGGACTGTAGAACTAAGAGGACAGAGGGAGTAAGAGAAGGAGTTAGTAAAGTGGAGTAAGGAGAGTAAGGAAAGGGAAAAGAGTGAAAGAGCGAAACAAGGGAAGAGAGAGGAAGGAAAGTAAGGGAGAAGGTCTGTAAGAAGGTGAGTGTGGGAGTATTGCTGTGTTATAGGGAGTGAGCGTGATAGAAGAGGAGTGAGAGACTAAAGGGACGGAGAGAATGAGGGTAACAGAGAGAGAATGAGGGAAGGGGAGTGTAGAAGTAAGAGGACAGAGGGAGTAAGAGAAGGAGTTAGTGAAGTGGAGTAAGGAAAGTAAGGGAAGGGAAAAGAGTGAAAGAGCGAAAGAAGGGAAGGGACAGGAAGGAAAGTAAACGAGAAGGTCTGTAAGAAGGTGAGTGTGGGAGTGTTGCTGAGTTATAGGGAGTGAGCGTGACAGAAGAGGAGTGACAGACTAAGGGGACGGAGAGAATGAGGCTAACAGAGAGAGAATGAGGGAAGGGGAGTGTAGAAGTAAGAGCACAGAGGGAGTAAGAGAAGGAGTTAGTGAAGTGGGGTAAGGAAAGTAAGGGAAGGGAAAAAAGTGAAGGAGCGAAAGAAGGGAAGAGACAGGATGGAAAGTAAAGGAGAAGGTTTGAAAGAAGGTGAGTGTGGGAGTATGCATAAGTTATAGGGAGTGAGCGTGACAGAAGAGGAGTAACAGACTAAGGAGACGGAGAGAATGTGGCTAACAGAGAGAGAATGAGGGAAGGGGAGTGTAGAAGTAAGAGGACAGAGGGAGTAAGAGAAGGAGTCAGTGAAGTGGTGTAAGGAAAGTAAGGGAAGGGAAAAGAGTAAAGGAGCAAAAGAAGGGAAGAGAGAGGAAGGAAAGTAAAGGAGAAGCACTGAAAGAAGGTGATTGTGGGAGTATGGCTGAGTTATAGGGAGTGAGCGTGACAGAAGAGGAGTGAGAGACTAAGGGGACGGAGAGAATGAGGCTAACAGAGAGAGAATGAGGGAAGGGGAGTGTAGAACTAAGAGGACAGAGGGAGTAAGAGAAGGAGTTAGTGAAGTGGAGTAAAGAGAGTAAGGGAAGGGAAAAGTGTGAAGGAGCGAAAGAAGGGAAGAGACAGGAAGGAAAGTAAAGGAGAAGGTTTGAAAGAAGGTGATTGTGGGTGTGTAACTGAGTGATAGGGAGTGAGTGTGACAGAAGAGATGTGAGAGACCAAGGGAATGGAGAGAATGAGACTAACAGAGAGAGAATGAGGGAAGAAGAATGTAGAAGAAATAGGATACAGAGAGTTTGAGAAAGAGTTAGTGAAGTGGAGTAAGGAGAGTAAGGGAAGGGAAAAGAGTAAAGGAATGAAGTAAGAGAAGAGAGAGGAAGGAAAGTAAAGGATAAGGTCTAAAAGAAGGTGAGTGTGGGAGTATGGCTGAGTTATAGGGAGTGAGTGTGACAGAAGAGGAGTGATAGACTAAGGGGACGGAGGGAATAAGGCTAACAGAGAGAGAATGAGGGAAGGGGAGTGTAGAAGTAAGAGGACAGAGGAAGTAAGAAAAGGAGTTAATGTAGTGGAGTAAGGAGAGTAAGGGAAGGGAAAAGAGTGAAGAAACGAAAGAAGGGAAGAGAGAGGAAGGAAAGTAAAAGAGAAAGAAGGTGAGTGTGGTTGTACATTTGAAGACTTTGAAACTCACATACCATTCACCCATCCCCCAGTGCTCATTTACCTTGTTACCATGGTAACTCCCTCCTAACCCAGCACACAGTTCAGAAGTTCATCATACTATGTTGCAAAAGAATACAGCAAGGGTGTTTGACCTCTCAATGTACTAGCTAATCAAATGCAATCTTTCTTTAAATGACTTTTTCTCAACCATTGAAATGACTTCTTTCAAACAAAAAAAAGCATGCACCCTAATTTTCAGTGAATATTTTTAAGAAAGCACCAATCATTTCTGGGGTTTCAAGTGCACTGAATCTCAACCACTTTTTTTTAATAATTCCTACTTTCAAACTGCCATTTCATTTCCACAACTCATCTGAATAGAAGCACATCTACCTTCAAGATGCCAAAAGTCTGGTTTGTGGGTCATAGCTATGTCTTCTGGAGTGAAAAATTTGCAAGCAACAGAGGGATTTACAACCTTGATTTACCAAATGTGGACATTGTGTGGATTGGACAGAGAGGATTAAGAAGACACCAATTAATACCATTGATAAAATCCTTTATGCATCTTCCACACCCTGACCTTATAATTGTGCACTGTGGTGGCAATGACTTGGGCACTTTGACTGGGGTAGATCTGGAAATGCTTTTAAAGGACATCTTTGGGCAATTGATGTCACTTTTTCCAAAAACTGCCTGGGTATTTTTTAATATATGCCAAAGGCAAAAATGGAACTGGTCCAACCAATTTTGTCCACAGATTGAGAAAGCAAGGAAACATGTAAATAAATCTGTTTCTGCTTTCCTCAGAGACTATGGTATGGGTTCCATTTACCACAACAACTTGCGTTACAACATGCAAGGCATCTGTAGGAGAGATGGTGTCCATTTCACAGATGAGGGGAATAGAGTCTTTCTCTTGAATTTGAGACTCTGCATTGGTACCTACTTGTAGGTACAAAAAACACCCACATAACACACCAGCTCTTTTGAGAGCTAACTTACCTCTAAACACTCTACATTATTTTTTTACTCTATTTTTTTACACTGTTTTTCCCCGTGGTGCGCGTACCGGTGAGCGTACATGGGAACACACACAGCGCTTACCCTGTGAAAATTTTAAAAATAAATAAATCGTTTTTTTGCCCTTCAGGGTCCTTCTAGGCCCCCCTCAGAAACCCTAGGGGGTCAGGGGATGTCTACCCTGCCCCCTTTTAATCATTTCCCCCTCTTTTGTTAACCTCTTGTGTCTCGATTCTACCGAGACACAAGATGGCGGACTCTCCGGACTGTTTAGAATGTTGACAGACATCCGACAGCCAATCAGCTTTCCGCTCGTGCACTCCTGTAGCGCGCCGGGTGCGCTCCCCGGTACGCGTACCGGTGAGCGCCCCGGAGCGCGCCTATAGATATATATGTGTTTTTGAAGTTAATTTAAAAAAAAAATACTGGAGCAATTTTCACCAAATATAGCAAAGGCACATCTGCGTACCAGTCCCTACAATTTGGCAAAGTTTCACGTAATTCCGTTCAGCGGTTCGGGCTGTAGACTTGTCAGAACGTCCTATGGAAATTAACATGGGGAAAACACGTTTTGGGACCCCCCCTTTTTTCTCAGCCCCCACTTCACGAATCCCCCCGAAACTTTCAGGGAAGGAGCGGAGCAGAGCTGGCCAAAATTTTGGAAAATTACACACAAACTCCTCAACCGGCGCCAGAGTTATTCCCAATAGAATGTTGCGGATTTCCTATGGTAGCTAGGTCCTAACTATAACTACCTACTGGCGACCGCCAGTAGGTAATATATATATATGCATATACATATACATATACATATACATATACAAATACATTCATTTTTTTTTAAAACAAACCATTTTAATTAAAATAAAGTAAACAACACAAAATTCTTACAATTTAATAATAAAAATGTACACATTAAAACATTGTTAATTATACATATTATAATTTTGAATAAACAAAAACATAATAATGTATATTATAACAATATCAAATAAATAATAAAATATCACATTTAATACATATACTATTCCCACTACAATTTATGCAAAAGAACGCAAGCTCTTATAATAAGTAAAAAATGTAATGCTCCCACTTCACACAAAGCAAAAGTAATAAAACGAGTTAGACTTTACAATTCTCTCTTTAATCAATGCATCAGTAGAGAAAGTGTTGGATTGCTCAGGGGTGAAATTTACTATTCCCACTCCAATCAATGGAACAGTAAAGAAAGTGTTGGATTGCAGATGGGTAAACTTAAAATTCCTACTCCAATAAATACAACAGTAGAGAAAGTGTTTAATTGCAAAGGGGTAAAATGTATTATTCCCACTCCAGTCAGTGGGACGGTAGGGAAAGTATTGGACTGCACAGGGGTAAAATTCACTAATCTCACTCCAGGCAGAGAAACAGTATGGAAAGTGTTGGATTGTGGATTGGTGACTAGGGAAAAATATAAATATATAGAAATAAATCAAATATATTTAATATTAACAATTCTTACATTTGAACTAATTACAATGTTAAATACATATCACAAATAACTAAAAATATTATTATAAAAAAATACAAAAATAAGTTTCATGTAAATACATATTTTATTTTTTATTATTTTATTATTATTTCATCATAGAGAAAAGGCACATTTATAAAGTAGTACAGCTGGATAACTTTATAATCAGTTGGTCATAGCAATAGATGAAGATTACTTTCATAACAGTACATTATTGCTCATGAATTACAACAGTGTGGGTTTATCACATTACAACGTAATTACCAATCACTTTAAATTACTTCTTGATCTTAAAGTATTGTTGGTAAGGTACATATCCCTCCTCTATAGGTGTTCCACCCCTCCCAGAGTCGTATCCAATTTTTCAGGCAACCTCTACGCACATACACAGTGCTTTTTGCCACCATAGCCATGTCCATATCTTTGCACCACTCCGTGAGTGTGGGAGCGGCGGAAGCTCCCCAGTGTTTAGCGATGTTTCTCTTAGCTAACATCATCCCAGTATTGCCCATGTTTACCTCATAGAGTTAGGGTCTGTGGCTTCTCATATGTTTAATAAACAGTGTTTGGGGTTTGGGGGGTTTGGGCTCCCGCTCATTCTTGTGATAGTGTCCATTACGGACGTCCAATGTACCGTTATGGCAGGGCAGGCCCAGATAGTGTGGAAGAAAGTACCAATCGCCCCCACCCACCCAGGCAAACCTGTTGTGTGCGCCCGAGTGGTATGTGTACTGTCGCGTCTGTGAGAAGCGGGGCTCCAAATATATACTAGGTCCATTGTTTCTAAGAAGTCTCTGAGGGCCAAGTGTGTCCGGTGATGTTGTCTTGGGGGTGTACGGTCCAGGGTATCGTCCAATGTGGCATTAAGGGCGCCGCCTATGATTAGGTTGCCCTGTGGGAGCTGAATTAAAAACACACCAAGTGCTGGGTATGTCAATGAGTGAAGTGCCAGAGGGAGATAGACAGAAACAATATTGACCATTCGTCCCTCCCATTGACATGTCAGCACTGCGAATCAGCCTTGGTCATCTGTATATGTCTGCTTAACAATTATTGGATGCTGTTTTTTAATAAGGATCCCCACCCCGCTGTAGCCGGTCGTAAGTTCCAAATGTACGGCCAGTTCGTAGCCCCATCTATTGAGTGCTTCACTAGTCGTCCCAGTCAGATGGGTCTCCAGTAGCATTGCTATTGTGGGTGCTTTGTGATTCAGATACTGTAGGACCAACCCTCCTTTTAGCTTATCCCGGAGACCATTTACGTTCCAGGAAATCACGGGTAGGATTTGTGTGCGTGTCGTTTCCGAGTTGACAGTGTCAGGAGCAGTAGTCGTGATTTGTGGTGGAGATGTGTGCTGCGCGGTCTAGGTAGTTGTGTAATCACATATGAGTTGTTTACATGAGTCTATAGTGTGCCGTATAACATGAAGATGCAAATAAACAAATTAAACCCAAACTTTCCCAATTCAACCTTGGTCCCATCCCCTCCCTGCTTCCCTGCAAGACGGTTTAAGAACTTCCCGCCACCCCAACTTCATAGAGGGCCTAATTTCCATTACCCTGTACCTTTGTAGGGGGAAGAGAATAGCTCTCATGGTGTCCCTCTCCGGCCGCTTCATGGAGATAATGTCCCTCTCAGCATCTCATAGCAAGCTTTTATTAAGGTGTCCAACATCCCCGGCCCACCCAAAGCTATAGATAGAGGCCCAACAGTGACCAATCCCAAATACCTGTTTTGCTCTGGTGTGCTGTGGCAAGAGCCCGGTGCTCCTTCTTTGCACTTGTCCGAGTTGTAGTCACCTGATTCCCTCCTCCGAGTCGTGGCCTTACTGAAGCGTCGGTTCTACATCGGAAACTCCCCACAGGGAAAGTCATGATCCTGAGGTTGGTTCAGTTCTCTTTGGTTTGGCTATCTGTCGTTGCTGTCCTTCCCGCTCGTTCTTATGATTGAGTTCCTGTCACTGTTTGGTTGTTGTTGCATCCGAATTTGTTACGGTAGAGGACCTGTCGCCAACCCTCGAGCCACTCCTGCACTTCCTCTGCTGTGTTGAAAAATCAGGATTTTTCGTCTGCCACAACTCTTTAATATTGCAGGGAACATCATTGAGTATTTGAGGTCTCGACATCTAAGTTCTTGATTTATGGCAACAAAGTTTTAGTGGTGTTCGGCCACAGACACTGTGTAGTCCGGAAAAAAGGAGATTGTGCCTTGCTGGTATCGAAGCGGGGGGCCGCCCTCGCCATCTGAAGGATGAAGTCCTGGTCACGAAAGTTGAATATTCATGCGAGTATGGGCCGAGGGGTGCACCCGGCCAGGGTCTGCACCGGGAACACGTGGGACCATTCAACAGAGAAGTAGTTAGAAAGTCCTTTAGGTTTTAGGTAGTTCTTGATCAGGTCCACCACAAATAGGTCCATCGCGGGGCCTCCTGTTCCTTCCGGTACTCCTATTATTCGGACGCTGTTGCGGCGAGAGCGGCCTTCATAGTTGTCCAGCTTCACCTCCATTTACTTGTTGTCCAATTCTAGTTGTTTCATTTGTTTCTTAAGTGCGACAGTGTCTGCGCTCAGCTCGTTTGTTGTCTTTTCTATCTCCGCCACCCGAGAGCTAAGGTTCCTAAAGTCTGCACATCTTAGGGAGTGTTCTGTGGTGACTGTGTCTATATGGGACTCCAGCGACATGTGGACTTTAGTGAGTGTAGCCATCATGTCCTGCAATGTGATTTCTTTGGCTGGAGTGGGTCCCTTGGCTATCGCCTCCTCTGCGCCAGCGTTCTCTGGATTATTGGGGTCAGGCTTGGAGTATGTGCATTTCTCCAGTCTATTCTGTGGGGTCCCTCTTTTGCCATGGCATCCATGGCGCCCGGACCTGTTGCAGCAGTCGCCAATCGCCGATTGTCAGCCGGTGTTACTCACCGCCGACTGCCTGTGCTCTTCCGAGGTGCACGCGCCCTGTCGGGTTTTGCTGCGTCTCCGCTCAGGACGCACAATAATATGCTGCGTGCTGGCTTTGTTAGCTGTCTTGTAACATTTGCCCACTAAGGCCCTTGCAGCAACTTGTGACCCGGGCACCCGTTGGGCCGGCAGCAACCCAAGCTTCACCGCAGGGAGCTCAGGTAGGATGCACGTGGGGTTTCTTTAATTGGCCAAGGACACAGTCATTGCTCCGCTGTAGGTGTTCTTATGGGTCATGAGGAGCGGGCACCAGTACCAGTCTGTTCTGTGCACTGTGGGCCCTGCGGCAGGCCATGGTGCCTCCCCCCCTCCCTCCCACCACTGCTTCACTGCCCAGCAGGCAAGATCAGGCGTTGGATGGGCCCCTATACCTTGGCCTTGTAAGGGCACTTGTTCCGGCTCGGGCATCTTCTAGGCCGCCGCCCGACCTCAATTAACACAAGTGGCGGGTTCACCTCGATCAGCCGCACGCATTCTATTGCTGCCAAGCTGCTTTCTTTCAGCATTCACCTCTGAGCCCCATGGGGGGATCTCAGAGCCAGGGGGGGAGGTCGATGTATAGTGCGCCTCACCTTTTTCTGCCGTTGTGCCTGCCGTCGAGTGTGCCCGCAGGGTCAGGTGCGTACCCAAGGCCCCGGTTTGTCGTGTGGCTGCAGGCCTCACTTCTTTCTCACGGCTGAGACTCCACGGGTCAGCGACTTCCGGCTCCGCAATCCCGTTCTCAGGTGCCGCCGGGGTTCCGTTGTCTCTGCTAGTGCTTTCCACTGGGTTGCATGCACAGATTAATGCTCAGATAATAATTGCGGCCTCTGGGGGTCCGGAGCTCACCTAAGCTGCGCCCATCTTTGTTCGCTGCTAGCCACGCCCCGCAAATACATATTTTTGTTTAGAAGTTATTTATTAGGAACAGCTATTTATTAAATCATTTTAATTTAGTTACTTCCCACCCCATAACCCCGCAAAAAATCACATCCTGCACCTATAACCTAACTTTAAAAAAGCAAATTGTTGACACTAATAATATAAATATACATCAACAAACTATCATTAATTTAATTGAACAATATTAATTAAGTTTAATTGATTTACTTTCCACAATCTACCCCCAGAATACACAACACACTCCTAACATATAACAGAAAATTAATTACCCAATTAACATAATTAATTATTAATGTAATAATTAATATTAAATAAAAAATGTATTATTACATACTAAAAAGAAGTTAATTTCCCACCTTATACCCCTAAAAACCCACAACCCACATCTATAATCTAAAAAAAGAAATGTAATTGCACAATAAACATAATTACTTATCAATTAAATAACTATTGTTTATTAAAAGCTAACTGTTAAGCACTTAAAATGAATTACCTTTTCACCCTTTACCCCTATAAACCCTGCAACCCACAACTAAAATTAAAGAGAAAAGAAAACTAATTACACAATTAAAATAATTAATTGTCCATTAAATAATTAATACTATTTAACAGCTAATTGCTAATTATTTTAAATAAATTTACTCCACACCCTTTTCTCCTATACACCTCACAACCTGCACCTTAAAAAATGTATTACACAATTAACATAATTAAATATCAATAAATAATTAATAATATTTAACAACTAATTAATTAACTAAAAATAAATACCTTCCCACCTGTACCCCTATAAAACCCCAAAACCCGCAGATAAAAAGTACATACATAAAAAAAGTAATAGCAAAATTAACAGAATTAATTATCAATTAAATATTAATGAAAAACGAGCTATTAATTACTTAAAATTAATTAACTTCCTACCCTTTACTCCTATAAACTACACAACCTGTACCTAAAATAAAACCCCAAAAATTAATTTCACAATTAAAACAATTAAATACCAATATAATAATTTAATAATACAATTTAACAACGTATTAATAATTATTTTAAATAAATGTACTCCCCACCATTTTCCCCATAAACCCCACAACCCACACTTTAAAATTACACAATTAACATAATGAATTATCAAATAATTAATTAATTAATATTAATTAGCAAATATTTATTAATTATTTAATATTAAATTACTTCCCACCCTTTACCCCTATAAATCCACAACCCTGCTATGGCACTAAAAAGCACAAAAATGTATTATTTTAATTGTATTAACTACTAACAACTTAACAAATATATAAAAAAAATAGAAACAACAAGTAAACCAAAAACTTACATCATATACATTTGAAACATTTACTAAAATACTTAACAATAATTAAACATTTTTATAAACAACTATATTTTTGTAAATCATATTTAAAAAATCGATATTATGTACCTTAAAATCAATATTCTTCGCTACGATATTCTAGCTGACATTATTTCCATATCACCATATTTTGGACATGATATTTTGGAATGTTGATTTTTTTGATTCAATATTTTGTCTGAATACCACACATGTGACGTAAAGTCAGTCAATCTAAGTATGGCCAATGCTTAACGCTTTCAACTACCACAGAGTAATTTTCCTAATCATTTCCAATTTCAGCTAAATGCTACTCAACTTCAGAAAAAAACTGAAAAAGACTTACACCTGAACTAAGATCTGATTTAGAGTTTGAAGTCTGAAAATCTGTTGGTCTGTCTACCCAATTTAGAAGCGAGCGGACTGCTAGGTTTATGCTATTGGTGTAAAATGCTCTCAGTAGGAGTAAACCTTTCTCTGATGTGGGATTTGGGGCCATCAGAATGAAAATATCTGACCAGCCACCCAATTTATAGTGGGAAGATTGCACTGGTGGAAAAAAATTTTTTGAAAAGGTTTGATGGCTGGCCATCGTGTTTGATAGAGTCGCCCATTAAACTTTCCCTCTATTGACAGGAATTACTATGACAGTGGTTCCTACCAATGTGTGGAGATGTCTGCTTGTCTGGTGGACATCTCTAAATTTGGCGAGTGGAGTAAATGCAGATCACCAGGGGCGATCACAGAACCGGGAGAGGAGGGGGAACAGCGGTGGTGTTTACGGACTCGTGGTCTTTTACCAGTGAAGTCTCGGGAGATTGGGTGGAGGGGGAGGCCCTGGATTTTACTTTCACCCTTTCCCCTCACTTTACACTGGGCGGTATGCTGGTCTATCATCCGCCCAGTCCTCCTGGAGCCTTCTTGAAGGCATTTGACAATACTATTATTCCGCGCGCCCTCCTCTACTCTACGTTCTTACTTGTGGGGGATTTCAATATCCATCTGGATGCCCCACCTGCTCATGATTTGGGGGCACTTCTGGATTCTTTGGGTTTAGCTCAGTTGACTCAATGGGTGAAGCTGTGATCCCACTCGGGCGGCCATCTCATAGATCTGGTGTGCACTAATTTTGCCATTGAGGTAGAGGATCCAGAACCTGTTACTTGGTCTGATCACCACTTGATTAGGTTTTCCTGGACTTTGGGTAAGCTTTTCAGAAGTCCTGTTTTGCCCCCTGACCTGCACCTTGGGAAGAATATTTCCTCCAGCCTTCTCAAAGGCCCTACTTCAGTCACGTTCGGTTTCCGCTTCTGACTTGGATGGGGCTGTTAACAGCTTTGACCACTGGATTAGCCGGGGGTTAGCGCCAGCTCTAAATCAACTTGCGGTAGCAAACATCGCTCTCTTCCCTCACAGCCTTGGTATTCGAATAAGCTAAAAGCTGGAGCGCTGTTGGCGCCAGAAGTATTGTATTTCTGCTAAGAAGACCCTGCGTTTAGCTCAGAGGGAGTACTATATGGACATTAGAAAAGCTAAAAGCGACTATTTTGCTGGGAGGATTGTGTTGGCGAGGAACAACAGTAAGGCGATCTTTGCCATTATTAAGAGCTTCTTATCGCCTTGCGTGGAGCAAAGGTCTCTTCCTGTCTCCCAACAATGGTGTAAGGAGTTGTCCACCTTCTTTGTGGACAAGATATCAAGGGATAGCGTGGGCTCACATTTTAGGACACTGGAGATCCTTTTGCAGGGCCCCCCTTCATTTCTCGTGATTTTACCCCTCAGCTTACTTCTTTTGTGCCTGCTGCTGAATCTGACATTCTGGCCATTCTTAGTTCTCTTAAGTCTGGCTCGCCTACTGATCCCTGCCCGGCTCGTTTATTAGCTGGGGTAGCCGAGGAGGTTTGCCCAGCAGTAGTGGTTATTGTTAATCTCTCCCTTCAGCTGCCTCGGTCCCCACTCAATGGAAACAGGCTAAACTGTTACCCCTTCTCAAGAAACCTTCACTGGACCCTTTGGTCCCTGCCAATTACCGGCCTATCTCTCTGCTACCTGCCTTAGCCAAGGTTTGTTAAAAGGTGGTTTTTCAGCAGCTCGAGACCTTTGTTGAATCATCAAGTGCTTTGCATCCAGCCCAGTCTCGGTTTAGAACTGCTTATAGCATGGAGACCGCTCTGGTGGAGATGTCGGAGGCAATCAAGGAGTGTCTGGACAGGGGCGGCAGAGCGTCCTTGATTTTACTTGACCTCTCTGCCACCTTCAATACGGTGCCCCACCAGTTGCTCCTAGCCTGGTTATCTTCGATTGGCATTTCGGGCCTGGTTTGGGAGTGGGTTAAATCTTTTCTAGATACCCTCTCGTAGCAGGTCTGCATGGCTTCCTGTTCATCCTCTGTTAGGAACCTCTCTACAGGGGTACCTCAGGGCTCTACTCTGAGCCCTCTGTTATTTAATATGTACCTAACCCCTTTGGTTTATCTGGCAGAGGAGCTTGGAGCAAAAGTTATAGCGTATGCTGATGACACCCAGCTGCTATTTACCTGGAGGGGCTCAGATCTGGACACTAACACCGCCCAGACGTGGCTTGCATTGGTATTCTGCTGGCTGGCCCAGGCCTCTCTGAAGTGCAATGAGAATAAATCAGAGGTCCTCTTGTACGGCCAGTTTCCACTGGACTTCAGACAATCTTTATGGCCACCAAACTTCCCTTGCCCTCACTCTGAGGGAGGACCGGCAAAAAACTTTTGGGTGTGGTTTAGTGAGGATCTACGGTTCACTGACCATGTAAAAAAATGACTGGGGTTTGCTTTGGCACCCTCAAAGCCCTTAGAAAGATCTTCCCTCTGCTTCTGAGAGTGGCCAAAGAGACGGTTGCCCATGCTTTGATTCTCTCTCATCTAGATTGTGCCAATGTTCATTGGCATGCCTGGGTATTTGCTACGGAAACTGCAAATTATACAGAATGCCGCTGATAGACTCCTTTTTAATGTCTCGAGGAGATCTAGTGCTCGGCAATATTTGCGGCATCTGCATTGGCTGCCTGTGGCTCAGCGAGTACAATTCAAAGCCATTACCCTTGCACACACGGCCCTTCATGGCCATGGACCCATTTATCTCAGGAAGCATTTCACTCTGTATGTGCCAAATCGACCTCTGCGGTCTGCTTCTCTTCGCCGGATGGCAATCCTGCGCTTCCCCAGAACCCGTATGGGAGGCCAGTCACTTTCTGGTAAAGCAGCAGCAGCCTAGAATTCGCTCCCAGCGGACCTCCAGCTTATTCAAGATTTTCAACTTTTTAAAAAACATTTAAAGACACATCTGTTTAGTCAGCTCATCTTATTGGCTCCCACCTTTACCCCAGTTCACTCCCGCGCCAGGACACTCCAGAGTATTAGTGCGCGCTACATATTTTTTATAACATAACATAAGGTTTGCCTCTTTGCATTTATTCAGTCTGACATACCCCAAGTCAAGCCCTAAGTCTGTTTGATTTACTAATTATGATTTGGACAATTTCCTTTTTCTCTCTCTTTTTCCTCAAAACATCTTCCCATCCCTCTCATATGGAATTCCCCACATATCTTTTTTTGCCTTTCCTGTTAACTACATTCTCTCTACTACCTCCTGCAATATCCTTGCTTCTACCCTCTAGCACTGTTCCCCTTTGGCCTCTCACATTTCAATTTCATCCATATTTTAACCCTCTGCCTAATGTTTCATTCTTTACTATTATTTATTGTTCTATAGCTATTTCATCTAATAGTGTGTTCTTTGCATTGTTAGTTCTTACTGCTTTTTGCTGACATCTCTAGGTACTTTATTCCTTTTATGCTTCATAAGATAGATAGATAGAAAGATAGATAATGAATGTATGAATGTGAGGATTTTTAAATCGCGAAACTTAGCCCAAGGGCATCAAGGCGCTAAAATCAGACACCATACAGGCAGCGCCGAATCCTACTTAACCTGACTTTCAGGGGATCAACCATGTCTTCAGCGCTTTACGGAAATTTGAGTGTTCTTGCTGCCCCGAGAGAGAGTCCGGGTGAGAGTTCCAGACATTTGCCGCCGCAAATGAAAAGGCCCTCCCGCCCCATCTCATCTTTTTAACCCTAGGAACATCAAGGAGATTCTTTTTAGCTGACCTCAGGTTTCTGGCGGGCACATACTGTTGAAAAATGTTTTTTATGCCCAAAGGGTCCAGGCCATAGTATGCATTATGAGTGAGGCAGAGGGATTTAAACACAATTCTGCGGTCCACCGGGAGCTAGTACAGCGACCTAAGGGAGGGCGAGACCAAATGATGTTTAGGTATGTCCATCACCAACCTGGCAGAGGCATTTTGCACCAGTTGTAAACGTTGCAGCTGGCCTCTATTGATGCCCAAATAAAGGGCATTACAATAATCCAGTATGATAAATAAATAAATACATGAATACATCAGCAGTTGCTGTTGGCTGAAGTGACACTTCCAGAAAAATATTACTACTTTCTTTTGTTCTTATTGTCTGTGCAGTGCTTTATTTGTGCAGGTGCTTTCAGGTGCTGAGCACCGGCACCTATTTCTCAGGGCCGAGTCTATTGAATTTTTCTCCCATGCACAGCCAGCACTGTGCACAGGCCATTTAAAAGCACCAGCCTCGAGCGAGGCTTGTGCAACTGTACGTTCAGAATTGGTGCAGGCTGTTAGTGTTCTTGCTTTGGCATGCATCAGGGCCTGGTCTTCAGGGTGGGGAAAGGGCAGGTGTGTTGTGTCATGCGCAGTATAAACTGCACAAACGATGAGCTGGGAGCATAATTTCAGCTGTGCTACCCAGCAGTCTGACCTTTACAGTGTAGCCAAAGCTGCAAGGTTAGGTGAGTTGTGTTTGCGTTATTTTACACACAACTGTTATCCTACAGGTGACAGAATAGTGCTTGGCCGTGGGACACCATCGATAAATTCCTGCACAGTGGCACCGGCAGGAAACTGCCCAGTAGCTGCCTGCCTCAGGAGCCCAGATAAGGCCTTGCAGCATAATAACAAAGTACGGAAAGCAGCTGCGGGTGGTTCGAAAGTGAAAACATTTCTTCCTGCCAGTCAGTGTATTAGTATCATGCTCCTACCTGTCCCAGTACCATCTCATCTCTATCACACCCGTCCTCTCCCTTCAGCAATGGGCACAGTTGCAGCCACAAGCACCTTGAAGAACACCTCCCATCCCTGCAACTATGATTGTGCCCCACCGCTACCTCAGACAGTGCCCCTCTCTCCACAGTGGCCTTCTCGCACTATCCCAGTGCCCCTCTCTCCACAGTGCCTTTCTCACCTGTATCTCAGTGCCCCTCTGCTTACAGTCCCCTTCCCCTCTGTATCACAATACCCCTCCCTGCAACAACACTCGCTCACTCCTGTTACAGTACCCCTTGGCTCCCTCCCTCACTCTCAGAGCACCCCTCCCCACCATCACTTTGATTTAAAGCTTGCACTGGGCCTTGAGTATCCATACTTTGAGTTTGCAGGTGAGACCGCAAAGCCCTTCTCAGTCTTGGCCACTCAAACCAGGAGGCTTTCCCAATTATCCCCTAACCAGAGAGAGGATACACAGGAACTTTATCTAGCTTTGACCTGGAGAAAAATAGCATTGATTCAAAATGTGCTCTCCGAGGGGCTAGGCTGTGTTGGGCGCTCTGTACCTCTCCCCACCCCCACAAACCTGCTGAGGTCTATCACCCCACACCTTCTCTTCACCTCCAAAGACCCATGTCCCATAAACCTCTGCTGCATACTTACAGAGGGATCAGAGTTTTGTCTAGTTGAAGTTTTGACTTTAGCACAGAGGGGTAATGTAGAACATGTACCATGCAGATGACAGAGCTATATTTATGTGGATAACTCAGTGGGTTGCTGTTTTTTGTCACAGCTGTCCTTTTGTTACTCGCTGATCATAAATTACAATCCATATATAGCACAGGCGGCAGACTCAGTTGAATTTTGTGCTTTATTAGTTCAAAAGTATGTGTTGAAGCCTGTCTGAATGGTGTTGAATGTCTGACTTCATTTGAAAATAGGTGGCAGCGGGATTTTGCGATTTATAGTCTGATCATGTAATAGAACTATTTGTTTGAAGCATGAGACTGTGGTTCTCCATCAAGACGTAATCCCAATGGTATAACTGGCACTTTATTATGTTTTATCAGGAATATCTATTGTGACATAACAAAACATCTTTATATGGCATAAAACTGAACACAGTTAAAGAATCGCTATTGTGTGTCTTGGACAAAACTGCTATGAATTGATGAGACAGGCCAATAATGATACACTCCTGTTACCTCTCAACTTTACATAAGTAATGACTGTATATTTAATAAAGCAGAGGTGTACTCTTTGCTTGCTCTATCTCAGTATCTGCTTTTCTTTCCCCCCTTCACAACTCACTCCTTCACTTCTCCTCAATTTTACTTCACTGTCTGCTCTACATCTGCGTTTTCTCTTAATCCCCACCTCCCCTCATTAAATGCTTTTTATTGTTCACCTTTCTATCTTTCCCTTCCACTCTACTCTCACATGCTCCCCACTGGCCGCTTTTCTTCCCTTGATTTCTCCTCTTTTCACTTTTCCTTCTCATCACGTTCCACTCCAATCTTGCAATCCCAATCTCCGCTTTCCACATTTCTCTTCACATTGTCTACTGCATCTATCTTTGCCTTTAGACCGCCCCTCCTCCCTCACTCTCTCTTTTAAGTTTTTCCTTCTTGCATATATGTTTATATCTACTCCAGGAATCTGTGTTCTATCTCAGGGTCATAAATTGAAATCTTGGTGTGGCCACTCAGTCTTTCATCTTTAGATAAAATTAGTGCAATTGAGCTGGATAACAACAATTCTAATTTGCTGTCAAGGCCCCCTCTAGTGAATATGTGCTTTACAAACATATATGGTGCTTCTCCCTCTATCCCTTCATTTCTTCCTTTCACATTCTTTTCTTATTTCCTACTTTTCTCATCCCTTACTTAGTTATTTCCCTTATCCAGTGCTCCTCTTCCTGTCTGCATTTGTTACTGCCTTCTTTAATGTATTCCTTCCTTCATTCTTTTCTTTCTTTCAAACAGTACAGTGCGAGCACATTTTCTTTTGTTTGCAAAGCTGCCTCAAGTCCTCAAATGACCTTTCTCTAATTTGAATTCACTTTTAAATTTTTGTCATAGGCTTTCAATATGTTATAATATGTTATATTGATTTGTATAGCGCACTAATCACCCATGAAGGTATCCAGGGATTTGGGCAGGCGTGTAGGTGTGAGGTGCCTGAGTTGCTATTGTGAAGAGCCAGCCCTTCATCTTCTTGCAGAAATCAATAAGGGAGGAGGTGACTCTAATGTGTTGGGGCTTGTGGATGTGGGTGGAGCCAATAAAGGGAAGTGGGTGGGGCCACTGGAGGGAATGGGCGGAGCTGGGGAAGTGGGTGTGGTCTCATTAAAGACTGTGAGCACCTGCACTTCATATTTTACAAATTAAGCACTGCTGCCAGGACATTGGCCAGTCCAACTATAGTCCGCACAGCCGCAGAGTTGAGGTGTCCACTTAGCGACAGAGCTGAAGTTAGAGAATTTAATTACATTGAACTACCAAAGTCCTGTCAATAGTATACAGCCATGTGAGGAATGCTTTTTCTTTTAGCAGTCTCCTTTTGTTTTTGTGTGAGTGTGCCAGAGGAAGTATGTGCAATCAGTGGGGAGTCATGCAAGATCCACTTCACTTGTTCTAAAGGTCTCGACCTCGTTCTGGAGCTGATCAATAGCAATCATGTGAGTGAAAACTGCTCACCAGGACTCTGCACAGAGCATCACAATGGAAGAGGCATCAGGACTGCCCATTTCCACAGACGACACAGCAACCTTAACAACTGCTGCTGCCTCGGATCATTTTTATAGTGGCACAAAGTTCTAACTAGAAGTTGTGAAGTTTCAATGCTGGTTATCAATATTGTTCATAAAATGGAATATGTATTTGTAAGAAATAGATACATGAGCTGCACGCGCAATGCCATTTGTTTTATTTATTTCTTTACTTACTGTCTTCCGTTCGGCCGTATGCCGGAGTTTACTACCTCCCAACCTGCCCCTCCCCCGCCCGCCTCACCGTCCCGTAGCACTTCCTCCAGGAGCCGCCACTGTTCAACTAACCTGGTTACCACTTTCCGACCGCTGCTTATCTGGCCAGAATCTAAATTAGTAAATATTTTATTCAATATTCTAAAAGAGCCGAGAAGCTAAAAGTCATCTTGAACTAATTAGCGGAATTCAGACGTGCATAACCAACTCTCACCAGATAAAAAGTCCGCCAGCTTCTTGAAGCCCACTTTTGGCCATTTTAGCACTATATCGGGTGCCAAATTAGCTCCAAAATCCACAGCTAGTTCTGACAAAGGTTCAACCGCATTAATGCAAGAAATATGCTAATTTCAACAATATATTATCATTCTATTGATCTTGACTGTCATCTCGGTGATGTGCATTTGATTGCTTCATAATGGAGAATTGTAATGCAGCACATGAACACAGTGACCAGAATGTGAATTGGGAATGCTGGGTTTGTCTCAGTGAGCCCTGTTCCCCTAAAATACATGACTTAAATAACCATTCCAGAAGAGTGAACTAAACCTTCAACCTGTCTCGCCTAGGTTTGCACACATGATATCACTGTTTAACACGCTGCATACTACCTAAAACGTAATTGCAATTATTTTCTGGATGTTATTTCTGATCATGAAAAAACAAAAGAGCAAGTAGTAATCAATCATAAATAAGAATTGAACATTTTTATCTGTACTATAAAGTAGGTTAATATTTAATAAAAACTTTTAGTGCATCTCTAGTCAGCATGTTACCAAAATAGCCACAAAAGGACATTATGTGTGTCCTAGTCTATTGGAGATCTGAGATATTTTGAAATTTCATTCCCCAGAGAAAACCTCAGAGAAATAAACCAACATTCAACTTTTCAGCCACTGGCCACCATAGATCAGAGAAAAACAAGCTTGCAGAATAAACCTGTGGATTATGATTGTTTTCAGGCTGTATTTTTTTGTTTGATTTTCGTGGAATTCTACTTTAACCAGACAGGAAATTGCAGCTTGTCATTAAATAATCAACGATTGTGTTCACGTCATGGTCCTTCTTTAATTAGAATGTTACACAGCCAAGCCATACTGAGGTTAATAAATCTGTTTTAACGAATGGCCTTAACGATACTGCTAAAACTCTGATAGGGCAGTCCTGCAAGTGTGTGCTTACAAGGATAAATGTAATGAAAGCCTAGGATTTCAAAATAAATATGTATTCTGAACGTTGCCAGGTTCATGATTCAATCTGTCGTTCTCCGCAGATTGAAGCAGTGCAGGCCAAAGCTGAAAAGACTTCCGCTTCCCTTATATGTGCCTTTGAAGCTGAATCGAAAACCCTGCACACAGATCGTTGTTTTACCAAATAAATACGCCCATCCTTTGACCAGACCACGTGTGTCTGTGCCTATTCACTAAGCTGCAGCCACACAAGAATTCAAAATACCAGGGCCCCGATTCACAAACTGCAGTTTGTAGTACGTAAAGTCATACTCCAGTAGTACTACTCACCTACACAGAATGCTATTCACAAACCTACATGCCTCCGCCACTCACCTCTTTTCTGTGCAGAGATCTCCGCCACGTGTGGGCTATCTCCGCAGACGTAGGTATATATTTTGAGAGTAAATGTACAAAAGAGCAGGGAGAAGTTGGAAAATGGTGAAACCTGCTCTGAAATGTGTGATGTTTAGGGAGCGGTAAGAAGCCATTTAGGGTGGGACATGCAAGTACCCACACCTGCCCGAAAAGTGATTAAGCCCATTGCCAGAGTCAGCCTGGCCTATATGGCAATCAGGAAGTGTCTGAAGGGCTTGTCTGACAGGTCAGTGTGTAGGCTGTTTTTTGTATTTTTTCTGGACTGTTTGTGGACCTTTTTTGTGGGCTGGTTTGTACTGGTGATTTCCATGGTATTGCCACAAATATTGCCTGCCGCAGGAACAAATAGATGCAATCTCTGATATTTTGCATAACAGCTGTGAAGCATGTGTTTACAAGTTCAAAACTGCCCTAATTTGCAAACACAGGTCACTTTTTTAGCTAGCTAATTCACTAATGGGGAGACATTTTTAGGTTTCACCCTGACCGTAGCAACTGCGTAGCAGTTGCTCCGCCCAGGGCGAAATCTTATGTCCTACATATGGGGCTTTGGTCCCGCCTCTGTCTTCCATTGGCTAGCTCCATAAATGGAGGCTAGCCATTGGAAGAGATTGGCTGTCAATCACGCTTTCCCCGTGAAAACGCGATTCGGGGGCGTTTCTGGGTCTTTTTTTAAGCCCCGCCCCTTGTTGCCGTGTGTCCCGGGCCGCGCTGTGATTGGCTGCCGGCCCGGGACACCCCGTGACGTCATTCCTTGGGCCGCGCTGTGATTGGCTGCCGGCCCGGGACCTGATTTGTTGAAATATATAGCTTGCTTGTTCTTTCTCTGCTTTAAGACGAAGGAGCTGAATTTGAGACTCTAGAGATTCACTTTTCTTAAGGACGTGATCCATTTGAAATTTAAGCCTTGCATTCTCGTCCATTACCTCTCTATGCTTCGTAATATGTGAATTTGTTGGATTTTCAGCAGATAATTTTGTGTAACATACATTATTTCCACCAATACCATCCATTGTATTTAGGGCAAGGCTTTGACTATTAAAAGGGTCTTGCATTCTATTTGGTTTAGTTGAACTCTTTCGATCACCAGCTGCGGAAATGTCAACATGCCTGTTACTTAAAGATAATGACATCTGTGAATTTAGTGGTGAGCAGTTTAAGTCCATTCTCATTCCTTCGTCATGGTTCACGTTTGATATCGTTTTGCACCTCACAGCAAACCTCTTCTTTAAAACTTCTTCGCCGATATCTGTACAATCACGCGCTGCTTGTACAACCACAGTGTTGTCCTTATAGGTAACTTTATGTCGAACAGCTATCTGCCTTTCGTTAATCATATTGACTAAAAATGCCGTACCCTGTTCTGACATGGCTACATCTGGATCAGAAAGTTGCAGTCCCCAAAGTCGATATTTTCTGGCTAAACCCGGGAACTGCAGCTCCCCTGTAGCACTGCTCCGTCGCCACAGAAACCACGTAGCCGGTTCACCTCACTTCCTGGCACGCGCGCAGTTTCAAGCGCTGCGTGTCTCTCGCCGGCGCACCAATCAATGTCCCCATCTGTCTTGCGCCTGCGCAGTTTCATTACTAGGCATGTATTCTCCCAGCAGACGGGCCCGTACGATCGAGCCTCCCTGCTCTTCTGCTTGTACTTCCGGGTCAAGTCAGACGGAGAACTACGGTACTGAAAATAGAAAGAGAGACCTTCATTTCGGAGAGGAAAGGCAGGTAACTGTGCCCGGTATTGTGAACTGAGTGTTGCCTTTTCTAAATAACCTATATGAATACAATTCCAAGCGCGGGCGTCCTATATTCCTTTGAGTTGCTCTGAATTCCAACTGCCGTTCACTTTTTTTGTGTTTCGATTTCCTTGAGTAGCGTCCTCGTGGGTAGTCCGTCTTCTTTTTTCCATGACACATTTCCGGTATTATGTAGCCTTCTATTTACTGTATTCAATATTAAGTTTACTTTCCTCAAGTTGGAGTTGTTCGGTTTCATTGACTTATCGCTTAAGTTTTTTTAATTCCCTGGGTATTACCCATTTCTTCCTTATTTCTTCGTGGTCCGATTCCGGATGTGTACTTTTTTGTTCGTTTCTGCTGCGTAATAAAGTTTTGGTTGCGATTTTGTCGCACATGCGCAGTATAACCGCTCTCAGCGTTGCTGTTTCGAAGCTGGAGGCCTTAAGTGGACATAGGAGTGGTGAGTGGGTCGTTCTGATGATGCGAATGTCGTTATTGGTTGGAAAATGTTTAGGGAGGATTAAAGAAGGTCATTTTATAATCCAGGCTATGGACGGGGATCAAGGACAGGGCGGCTTTAGGGGTGAATGTTTACCACTAAAACTGTTATGATGGTCAGATTGGAGCTCTTCTACCAGGGTTTAAGGGTGACTGGAACATTTACTGGGATGGGGCATCAGATGCTGAACTGTTTGACGGTTATCAACAACTATTTAATGGGTCAAGAAGTCAAGGAGCCTTTTGGATGGGAGGAGGAGTCGTATTGGAGCATTCATATACCTCTTATGATTCCATTGTGGGGCGCTAAAGCACTTATCTACTCTAATAGTTAACTACATTGTGTAGGGTGCTTGATTGGGTGGGGGTTGTCTTTGTTTTGAGCCTATAGGGGAATTGTTTTCATGTCGTTGGTGGAGACTCCCGAAGTGTGGCTGTCGCACACTGGGTGGTGATAGATTGTATTGTAATTGCATTTATATAGTGCTTACTACCCCATACGAGGCGTCAAAGCGCTTTTTTGGTAAGTAGCATGCTACTTCGGGACCCATAGAGGATTAGTGTTGAATTAGTATAGTGAAACATGCAAGTACATTTTAAGTGGTGGATATGTTAGTCAGTTATTTGGATTTGGAATGATAGCAGAAGGATAGAGGAGGACAAAGGTTTGTATTTATATAGCCCTTGTTGACTCACGCTATTCAGGAAGCCTGCAAAGGATTAGTGGTGAATTAATATGGTGAAATATGAAGTAATTTCAGTGGTGGATATTAGTCAGTTACTTGGAGTGAGAAGGATAGCGGAGGGATAAAAGGGGAAGAAAGATTTGCATTCATATAGCACTTAATACCCCTGATGGGTTTTGAATCGCTTTTCTGGCGAGTAGCACGCCACTCCGGAATCCATAAAGGATTACTGTTAAAAATTAGTACAGTAAAAATAATATGAAGTAATTTGAGTAGTGGATATGTTATTCAGTTATTTGGGTAGTATATTAGTATAGTTTAATATGGAATTTGAAAAGTGAACATGTTAGTCTGTTAATTTCGATTAAAAAGCATAGTGGAGGGATAAGAGTGAAAGATTTTTTTTTAGGTCTTAGCAATAGAAGGAAGCTTTTGGATGAGTAAAAATGAGTTTTGGAGGGGAGAACTCAGAGGAAAGAGTTTAGAAAGGTTTGTTTTAGGGGATTGGTATAGTAAAAGAGGTGTCAGATGATGCAAGGAGGAGTAGAGTAGGAGAGAGTCCAGAAAGGGTTATTTTGGCAATCGCAGTGGTATGGGGTTTGAGATAAATGAGATGGTGGATGTAGAGGATATATTGATAGATGAATTGGATGAGAGATAGGGTAGTGCATTGGAAGGAGTAGTAGAAGAAGTTTGAGATGAGTCAGAAAGGTTGGGCTAGAAGATATATTGAGCGAAGTATAGGCAGAGAAATAGGGTAGTGCATTGGAAATGCTAAATTAGAAGAAAGTGATAAATATATAGATCCATAATTACATTGAAGTATATAGATACATAAAGGAGGCAAGTATATGTAGATTAAAGATATTGATAGAGGCACAGGATGAGAAATAGGGTAGCTGAAAATTGGTGATTTTCCAATGTCTTTGGGGCATTCCAGTTGAAGGAGTATTTGCGTGTCATCTGCATAGGTATAGCACGTGATTGATCAGTACTGGTAATGACTTCATGTAGATGTTGAAAAGCATGGGCGAGATGATAGAACCTTGAGGGACCCCTGCTCTTTTAGGTTTCGCCTGGCAAAAAGCTGAGCAAGCAGCGGTTCGCGCAGGCGGAAACTTTTGTTTACCAGTATGGATGTTCGTCCCGCCTCTGTTTCCTATTGACTAGCTCCATAAATGGACGCTAGCCATTGGGAAACAGAGGCGTCCGTCATTCTGCGAGGCGACTCGTGGGCGTTTCTGAGAATTTTTCTCATCCGGCCCCTTTGGACACGTCAGTGCGGCGGTGGGCGGGGTTTATTTTTTTGCTCGTCCATGTTTCTTTGGGTCATTCCGCGGCCGACTGCCACCGGAGGAAGTCCAGGTGAGTGCTTTTGTGGCCGTTCCCGCCGCCCCCCCCCTCCCGCTGTCCGTGTTCTCGTTCCTGCCCCCCCCTCCCGCTGTTCGTGTTCCCGCCCCCCTCCCGCTGTCCTTTCCCGCCCCCTCCCGCTGTCCATGCCTTTCCTGCCCCCCTCCCGCTGTCCATGTATGCCGGTTCCCACCCCCCCCGCTGTCCATGTGTGCCCGTTCCCGCCCCCCCTCCCGCTGTCCGTTCCCACCCAAAATTGGCCTCAAACCATCTTCAATATTTGCTATCTTTAAAATACGTGATTTAAAGTAGTGACTGCAAAATCTGTGCATTTTTAGAAAAACATATGGGGAGCAGGAAACTTAGAATCCTAGCTTCCCCACTTGTTCAGCTTCTGCGATGTTGGGAAAAGGACACCCTCTCTGTGCCTTGATTCAGTGTAGCAAACTAGCGACATCGCAGCCTCCTAGCGATTTCAAGGATGGGAAAAAGAGAGCTGCTCAGCCCGGGGCCCGTGCGTCAGTGACCTCTGGTGACTCGTCGCTGGTACAGGTGATACGCATGCGCAGTTATTCTATAAAAAAACAATCTCTGATTGAAGCTGCCCTGTGTGGATAATACTAATGATAAAATAATATGCTGGGGCCCTGTCCTGAGTAATAATCACGAATATAAAAAAATAAAAAAAACACTGACATTTTCGCAGAGGAAAGAGCCTTTAACATGTCGGTCAGTGATTGAAATATATGTGTCGATGCTGAACAGTAACCATATTGGTGGTGGCATGTATCTTCATTTGTGTAAACATTACTTGATAGTACAAGCTCCCATGCCTCTGTAAATATCGCTACTAACATGCTTTTTGCAAAGAAAAGTTTTCCGTTACCACAATCAGTACATGGTTGACTTTCTGCCGCTTGTTTTATATATCCACTATACAGCGCTATGAAACCCACTTGTGTGGAGTCTGCGCATAAAAATAAGTTCTTGAAGCACTGTACTCGGAGTTGGCACATGAAGGACGCATCACTGTAGCATTAAGGAGCCCCGGGATCAGCCTCACTTCCGCTTATGCAGGTGCTCTGCGTGGACCTGCTTCAGAGGAGTGCACTTGAGCTTCTCTTACAGAGAATATGGGAGCATTTTATGATGCGCCTCAGAGTGAAATGTGTAGCTTTCACAACCTAAGGCAGGTGCGGCTTCTATTCTCAGTCGCTTTGTAGAGTTTCCACAGAGAATCTGCCTGCAAATTGTTCGTTGGCTGCCATAAACTCACTGCGAGCAGCAAGCCCTCCCATTACTGAAATCTATTCTCCATGGCTATGGAAGTGCCTTCCCAGTGTGTTCTGGTAGCTTGAGTGTTTACCATTTATTGCAGTATTATCCTTGTACCTTTTGTAACTTGCACACGTCACTTTTCTCTTGTAACACACTGTTTGCTACCTCCCACATTTTGCTTGCTTTTGATACTTGCACAAGTGCCACCATTGCCGATGTAACGTTTGTTCTTGCACCTGAGTGTCTAGCATATATTGCAGTATTTTACCTCTAATTGTACTTTGTTTCTCTTGTAACCTGCACACTTGTCACTTTTTCCTCCTGAATTGCATCGTTTGCTACCTCATGTATTTTGTTTGCTCACAATTGTCACTTTTACCTCAGGTAACTTAATGTCTGCTTTTGTAATTTTGGTTCATTTGTAATTTTCGTGCCCCCCCCCCCGCTGTCCCTGTCTCTGTTTAGGCACACCCAGGCGCTCCTGGCTGTTCCCATCCCATTTTACAAGAGCCCAGCCCCATTAGCCCATTGCTAATGGCAATGTAAATGACAATGCCATTTATTTATCTGTTTTCAAAACCAACACATAAATACAAATTTTGTCATTTACAATGCCAATAGCTCTAACTTTTCAAAAGGCGAAACCATTGCATTGTAAATGCTTGTTTATTTTGGTGCCTGGACCGATTTGATGTTCCAGTCTGACATTGACCATTGCTCTTCACAAAGTACACTTCTAAAGTTACTGCAGTCAGAAAGGACCCAAATCACTAGTAAATGTAGCTCAAGCTTCAAGTCAGTTTCGCACAACAAGTGCCGCTCATAAGGCCTGCAATGCACTCCTATAGAAAATAATGGAGGCAGGGACTTAATATTACATCCTTGTGGAAATAACATGAAATATATTAAATTGTTTCACCTTTCAAATTAAATATACATACAACAGTTTTTGTTGTTACAAAGTTACATTAAATTACAAATTAATTATTCAATCATTTAAAAAAATTATAATTACATTATTTTTTAAATATCTAAATTGTAAAACATTTCAAACATATTTTATATTTAAATAACAAAGGCATAACTAATAATTAAGTGTATTAAATAGTCAAACCACAGAATCGTTTTTCGGATAATAATAAACCATAAAAGCATACATGTGCAAAAAGAGCATTTATACAACAAATATTTAGGACATAGATACAAACTCATCACACATCAGCAGAAATCCTACTGCCAATATACATATTTAATTCATCCATGTGCAAATGTATCATTAAACAATGAACATTTTAGGCTTAAATGCAAGTTTGTTATATATCAAAGAAAATAAGTCCATGAGTAAAGGAGCATATTTTAATTAAAACTTAGAACACAAATAGGTGATCAAATCATCCTCTTTGTCTCAAATTCTCGAATTAGTGTGAGGCCAAGTAGTAGTTACATCGACAAGTCTTAAGTGATAGAAGCAGATGAAGTTAGTATAAAACAGATTCACCTTTACTAACAATAAAAAGTCTATAAAAAAGCTACATTTCTTCAGGGACACATCCTAAAGTGCCAAAGTGCATATTAAGATACAATCATAAAACATCACTAAAAAACGGAAGAGACAGACATAATTGATTGAGTCAATCACAGATCTTCAGTACCTATCATACTCGAATTATAATAAGAGTGCAATTATTAGACCATTGCATAAGCACAAAGCTCAGAATACTTTACAAAATGTTCTATCCTGAATTGTGTAAAGGTTACAAAAAAAACAGGAAAAGCAACATGAATCGTGGGGACTCCAAATCACATTTTATGAAATATTAATTTTGATTTGTTTTACTTTTTTTTCCAAGTGGAAGGAAGTGCCCCAGAGTCTCCAACTTCCTGTTCCTGTCCAGCGGGCTCCTCCCAGTGCTTTGTACCTCTCCTGGTCAATTTTCATTTGGATTGGAGCTAGAAGGATCACTCTTTGTATCTGATGCATATCCCATTGGATTGAAGGACTTTTTATATTTCAGATTTCACAAGTAAGTCGAGAAACTGGTGTTGTTTGTTTAATAAGGGCCATGCACCTGGATTCATTTGTGCTTTTAATAGATTTTTACAATGTATTGTGGTGGATGGCCTGTTGTTTCAGTAGGGGCCTAGTAATCACTAATTTCTTTGCATTTTATTTTTCTTCTTTTGTAAAAGAAAAATGTTTCAAAGTTTACTACATTTTCTCATGTTTTTTAATACATTCGAAATATTGATTTAATTCACTATGTGACCTTGTATGCCAATTGACCGTCCAACCATTAGGCCCAGTGCTAATCATGGGTGCATGAAACAACTGTTTCTGTTGTGTCTGTTGAATTTGAAATAGCATTTAAGCCCTGGATGGATTTGGACTGAACACAAAATTTGCTTTTTTGTTGTATTTCACATACTTTATTCCTGTCCGAGTCATGGAGCACCTGTCCCAGAGTGGTCTTCAATTTGGCCGTTAACGTGGCAGCGCTGTCATGGTTTTAAGCAAAGGCGTGTCGCCAGCCGTTAACTGTGTCCCACGAAGTGTAATACCATAGGTCTTATCTGCTTACTGTGAAAAGTTATGATAAAGGCAGAAGGCCTGACATACTGAGTGTGAAAAGCATGCATTAAAGTCAGTAGGTATTTAAGCAAGAATTATTGTTATTCTGTTTTAAAGCATATAGATATTTGTTTGGTACATGAAACCTCACAGATTAGCTTTGTAGGGAAAGGTTTCGGTGTTAGTTACCCTCTATGACAAACTCTAGGTGTACACCATTTGCATTTTAATTCTTCTTGTTAGAATCTCTTTGGGAAAGCTGGACAGGCTTAGCTAACTGCCAGGAACTTGTAATAAAAATAAAACATAAAGATTATGCATACATGTATATCAGCCGCGGGCCGTGGAGGGTGTTACGGTGGGGCAGGGAGGCGGGGAGGGGGAGGGGCAGGGTGGAGAGGGCTAAAAACCGGCACATGGATAATTACAGGTAAGTAAACAATTTAATTAATAAAACGAATTTCGTAGCGCGCACTGCATCGCATTTTGCGATGCAGTGCGCGCTAGGAAATTCGTTTTATTATTTAAATTGTTTACTTACCTGTAATTATCCATGTGCCAGTTTTTAGCCCTCTCCACCCTGCCCCTCCCTCTCCCCGCCTCCCTGCCCCACCATAACTCCCTCCACGGCCCGCGGCTGATGTATATAAATGCATATCTAAATAGATGGAGGGTGTTTGGGGCAGCCGTTGATCTATCGGAGTGGCATTTACACCCTGTGTCTGTCCATGACCGCGTACTGCATAGAGTAATGGTTCCGTTCACTTTAGTCATTGGCTTCCTGATCCTATTAATGATGGCATTTTCTGATCACATGTGCACATCCACCTGAAAATATGTGAGCATTGGTGTTGAAGCTTGTTAGCCAGTCCTTTAGTTTGGTCCACCTTTGATGTCTTTGTTTCTCCTCTTATTATTAAAATTTTTCCTCAGATGATTATGATACTACAGCTCTTCAGGCAGTGGTAGAGGATGGCTTGCTTGCCTCTCATATTATCTGCAGTGTGCCAGTGATGGAGCAAGGATTCGCATGTAAAGCGCCTTGCTTGTAATCATGAACCTCGAATAACTTTAATTTATTAATCAATCTGTTTTTCTTATTATTTTACCCTTTATCCCGACATTTTGGGTGTCCCAATGACGCTTGCTTATGTGTTTACTAATCCTAATACGCTTACTACTTAAGATGGCTGCTGCTAGGCGGGAATTTCTTCTGCGCATGCGTCGGTCATATCCATGTGACGTGACGTACTCGCAGTTCTGGTGGGAAACTCTTTGCACTTGCGCAGTAGAACTAAGATGGCTGCTTTATGTTCTCACATGCCTGAAACTTGCATTGCTGTTTTTGCTATACTGTTCGTTCTGCATTAATAACTAAAGCTATAGTTATTATAAAGTAATGGGAGTAGTATATAGATCCATGGTATACAGTGCATTCATTTTTTCTGAGTTCTAAAACTGTTTCTATTTACTTTTCATGTATCGTAATCATTGGGCATGAGGGCGGGAATACTCCATTTTGAAAATCCTTTCTGCGCATGACAGTCCACAACCAGAGGATGAACTCTGTGTCATTGAACGCCAGCCAGACAGAAGCACCAGCCAAGATGTGCCTGGGAACTCACGCTTGACCCTACTAAGAAGAAGTCAAAAGACTACAATGTATTTGTCAATAGACTGTCCATTGTTTCACGAACTGAAGTCATCATGAGAACCTGAATTTCGGTGGGTGGGTATTAAAAATTCTAATGAGGGGTTTGAGAAAGTCAAATCCTAGGAGGTGTGATGACCTGTCCTTTCTTTTGCCCAATCAAAATTGGGGATCCTTACACTTGCAACATTTGGGGGGTGGTACACTGACCCGAAAATAGTATAACTAGCCTAGGTTTAGCTAGAGAAATTGTCCGACTTGTCCGAATAGCTGACCTGTCACTGACCCAACGCACTCATTGGCTGATCGAGAAACAGAGGTGGTACAGAGCACTCTGTCAGACAGACTCACAGACCCAATCGGGGTTTGGGAACCTTAGGTGCTGGCGAAGCACTTTGCTGGGGAATTCGATTACCCAATCGGGATTCTGACTGATAGCTGCAGAGAGGGAGTAGCGCAGGCGTTGCAACTGAACTGCGGGTGCTGGTCTCAACTTTGGTGGTCCGGTTCTGATCTAAATCTGGGTTTCATGTCCTGGTTTCCATACTGCACCTGCTGGCCTACTGGCAATCGCTTTCCTTGGGGTTTTCTTCTGTCCTTAACTGACCCGTGGCCAGGGTTGGTCTCCATACCGTTCTAGGTAAATATAATTCTGGGAGGGGAACGCACTTGCATCCTTTTCTTTAACCTTTCCTTAAATCTTGCTAAAAGTTATAATTGCATATGTTCCTTTCTTTATCCTTCCCTTGTGACAAAATACTGAAGTCGTGAAAGGGCCTTTATTAGCATGTTCCATTTTTCCCCTACCTTATAGGTTGGATACTAAAGTACTGTCTCTGAATAAAAAAATGTTCCTTTTCTTTACCCTCCCTTTAATTAACTAAAGAGAGCATTCCTGAATTATTAGCGTGTTCCATTTTTACCTTCCCATTAGTTATATGGTTATTCCAATTATTGTCATTTCACATTGAGTTCCTTTTCTCTTATCCATTTCGTTAACAGTAATTAAACTGACATCCTAGCATGTTCCTTATTTTCCCAGTCCTCTAGGAAATACCATTTCTGGTTTTATTCCAAGACGTTTAATTTTCAGTATGCTCCTTGTTCTTACCTTCCCTTTAGACTTTTAAATGGTTGGTGTTATACTCCTTTTATATGGTTATACGCTCTTCATGATTCTGGTTATTGACAGTTTGCTTGCTGTGAACTTTTGGCTTGCTTCCTTTGACGAAGAATAGATAAAGGTTTTCCAAACTTCCCGAATCTGTGGTTATTACCTGAGTGCAAATGTTATAAATATTATGGTATTGTTGACTGCTTATCTTTTCAGCTAGCTCCCTGATCCGTTGTGGTCATAGGTACCGGTGACAAGGATTGGTAAGTCACGGGTATAGGAAACAGTTAAGAGTTTAGGAATTGGATTACTGATAGTAGAGTGTAGGTTACCCGATTATATTTAGTATGGTGAATTGAAATTTATGGGCCCAAGTGTGCATATGGTAAAATTACTAGTCGGGTGACCTGTGCGCTCTATCACCACATCCCATGTGTCTACTTTCCCTAAACTAGGCAACCATTATGGAATGCTTTTGCCCATAGTGTATCATTATTTTACCATTCCTAGATAGTCAGGACGTTGGTTCTGAAAATGGTGGCCATGCTGGACTTTATAACAGCGATAACACTATGCATAATCACGTTGCTATGTTTAATTTAGTTACTGCATGCATATGCAGGCTGGAACTTTATAACAGCGATAAGACTATGTACAATCACGCTGCTATGTTTAATTTAGTTACTGCACGCATATATATCTTCCAGTCCAACTTTCTGACTCATCTCAAACTTCTTTCTACTACTCTTTCCATTGCACTACCCTATCTCTCACCCTACACATCTATCAACATATCGTCTACATCTACTCTCTCTTTGATCCCAAACCTCATACCACTACTATGATCCCCAAAATAACCCTTTCAAGACTCTCTCCTACTCGACCCCTCCTTGCATCATCTGACACCTCTTTTACAATACCAATCTCCCAAAACAAACCTTTTCAAACTCTTCCCTCTAGAAACCCTTTTTACTCATCCAAAAGCCTCCTACTTACCTAAAAAAAGAAAAACAAAAACAAAAAAAAACAAATTCTTCAATCTTCTATCCCTCCACTATCATTTTCAATCAAAATACCAGACTAACATGTTCACTACTCAAATTCCATATTCCACTATACTAATTCACCACTAATCCTTTATGGGTTCCAGAGTAGCGTGCTTCTTGCCAATAAAGCGTTTCAACACCCCATCAGGGTTACAAGTTCTATATAAATGCAAACCTTTTCCCTTTTCTACCCCTCCCCAACCCTTCTCAATCCAAATAACTGACTTACATATCCACCACTCAATTTACTTGCATGTTTCACTATACTAAATCAACACTAATCCTCTATTGGTCCCGGAGTAGTGTGCTACTCACCGAAAAAGCATTTTGACGCATCGTCAGGGGTAGTAAGCGCTATACAAATGCATTTACAATACAATATAATACAATATTATTTTTCCTGCAAACAGTGTATAGGACTAGGTGGGGTAATGCCTTTGAAGGATGCGTGTTGTTGTAATTACTGAATTGATGCTGTGCTCTCTGTTTTATCTGTTTTATCATGCCTCCTTTATCTGTCCAGTGTGTGTGTGTGTATTTGCCATAGGCCACTATTTGCCTTCACTCCAGATGCCATGTGGCCGCTGGTCACTGGCCAGGGGCCAATTTGTATAGTCAGGGTAGTGTCCCTAGACCTGTATGTGCTCTTTGTTTTCCCGGCCTCCTGCATCTTGTTTTGAGTGACCATTTGGTTAGCGACCATTTTGTGTATCTAGCCAGTGTGCTTTTGACATAGACCTGTATGTCTTCTTTGTTGTGGCCATGCCTTCTTGCTGGTTGTTGTGACTATGTGGCTGGCAGCCAGGGCCATTTTGTGTAAGCAATAGGTGTGCTTTTGCCATAGGCCTGCATACATTCTTTCTTTTATAGGCCTCCTGCTTCTTGTTGTTAATCTGTGACCATGTGGCTGGCGGTCATTTTGTGTAGACTGCTAGTATGTTTTTGCCATAGGCCTGCATGCGTTCTTTGTTCTAGGCCTTCTGTTTCTTGTTGTGAGCATGTGGCGGGCGGGAATTTTGTGTAGCCAACCAGTGTGCTTTTGACATAGACCTGTATGTCTTCTTTGTTGTGGCCATGCCTTCTTGCTGGTTGTTGTGACTATGTGGCTGGCAGCCAGGGCCATTTTGTGTAAGCAATAGGTGTGCTTTTGGCATAGGCCTGCATACATTCTTTCTTTTATAGGCCTCCTGCTTCTTGTTGTTAATCTGTGACTATGTGGCTGGCGGTCATTTTGTGTAGACTGCTAGTGTGTTTTTGCCTTAGGCCTGCATGCGTTCTTTGTTCTAGGCCTTCTGTTTCTTGTTGTGAGCATGTGGCTGGCGGGAATTTTGAGTAGCCAACCAGTGTGCTTTCCCCACAGGCCTGCATGTGTTCTCATGTTCTCTTGTTGTGATCATGTGCTCGGTGCCTGGCCATTTTTTGTGTAGGCTAGGCTGCCGGTGTGATTTCCCGATAGGCCTGCATGTCTTCTCTCTGTTTCCAATTCTTTCCTGCTCAGTGTTGTTGATGACAATGTGGCACTGGCTGGCAGACATTTTGTGCATCCAACCAATTTCGGCCCTTTGCCATAGCCTGCATGGATGGTTGAGCGAAGAGATAGCAGTTTAAAAAACCTGTTATATCATTGAGGATAACTTCACTTTTTTCCATTTTATTATTATTAGGTAAATTATATATTTTAAAAAACTTTTTTGTACAATTTTTTTATTTTATTTTTTTGGTTCATAGTTACCACTTTTTTAAGTCAGCTCCATGTCTGCTATAGGTGCACAACAGCATCCACTGCCTAGGGCTTATTCCTTTCATTGTCATTTATCACCTGCACCTGCCTGAGTCCCACATGATGGGAGTGACATCCGCCACGTGACGCACATAGAGCAAACAGTTTCATCTGTATGTTGTTGTCGATTTGCTCTCTCTTATCCTTCCTGAGTGTACAGTCAGTCACCATGAAAGTTTATGTTGGTATGGTTTTCCTTATAGATACACTGTGTTGTTCCATATTTATAATAGGGAGTAACCAGTGACTAAACTAAATTATATTGTGTTTTCTTGTACTACTAATTGAGCAACAACAATGCCACATTTCACTGATGTCCATGCTTCTTTTCTTTTCGGTTCACAGGATATAACATCACCCTCCAGAAAAAAGGCCTGCGCACGGCGTGATGTATGAGTGACTCACACATCACACCCATCTCTTCAACTTGTGAAATTAAGTGCCACTGCTAACTCACAGCTTCAAGATGGCCCCACAGACAGGTGCTAACACTGCTACCAAGAAAGTGGCCAGCGAGAAGAAGAAGGAGCTTACCTCCACCCGACTGGTATGTCACCCCAGATCTTTTTTGGAAAACAATAAACTGTGCCTGCTGCACCGGCCTCTGGTGAGCAAGCTGGGGCAGCACCCCCAAATCAGTGGACCCACCCTAATCTAGGCCCAAGCCCAGGTCTGTCACTGAGGCTGCCAGTCTAATCATGCCAACGCCTACATGTAGTGATGTTGAAATGTACTTCTCTCTATCACAAAGCAGTACCCAATCATTGCAGGAAACTCAGAGAACAACAACAACACCCACAACTGCCAAAAGTAGTTACTCACAAAATAGGAGCAGTTCACAAGATTGAGCTTCATGCTCCAGAAGATCTATTGTCTTCAAGATCTAAAGTTATGAAAAGGCGGGTTAGTGGTGCATCATCTTCTTCTTCAAGCACACCTTCTGATGATCTAGACACGACTTGGATCCCGACTCAGTCTGAGTGTGAGAAACACCATGAGGCTAGGGAAAAGGAAGGTTCCAGAAAGCCTTAGAGTTACAGAGGCAGATGAAGAAGAGAAGGATGACGATGAGCCAGTCATCATGGATGTTAGCCCAGCCCAGGGGAGACCGACTTTATCCCATCCAAACTTCCTGGGGGGGATGTGGCAGTGGCGCCACAGATCCAATGACCACCAGCTGCCATATTTGCAAAGTCCCAACAGCAACCTACATCCACACCCACGTCAGTAGAAGTAGATACCACGGAGAGTCAAACCTCCCACCTACCACCAGTTTATCCAACATTGGCAGTAACACCAGCATCAGAAAGTTGAGCTCCCCAGTTTGGAACTTCTTTTCGGTTAGCAAGGAGGCACACATTGCCAAATGCTCCCTTTGTGTAGCATGTGTTAGTCAGGGTAAGCTTGATACAAACTATGGTACTGGGGGCCGAATAAACCATTTGAGAAAGCACCAAATGATCCGTTGGGTGGCACACCTTAGTGGCCAAAAAACAGTATTTGTTGTTGGTAAAGGGGGTGAAAGCCAGCTGAGCAGGGAAACCAAATCCGATTCGATCACAGTTGTAGGGGAAGAAGGGGTAGACATCTTCATTACGCAAAGCAGCCCTCCCACCAGCAGCGCAGTAGTATCGCCCACATCAGCTACATCACAATGGCACAAGACTCAGGTCGAGGCACCAAGGCAATGGAGGACAGTGACTGCCCACTGAGAAGCACATTGAACCTACCACCGCCTGCTCTTAAGAAGTCACCTGCATCAGTTGCATCAAGAAAGAATAAATTCAGGCTACTAATCCTGCCATGTTTAGGCCAGAGGAGCAGTATGAAGGCAACCATTCAACGGCATGTTTGCGCAACATAAAGCTGGCTACAATTTTAGCACTGGACCTTCTTCCTTTTTCTTATGTGGAAAGGGGTGTTTTTTCGTGAATTAGTGGCAGCTATCTACCCGAAATGGAAGGTTCCTAGGCGGTTTTATTTTGGCTTCGTTGCTGTTCCAGCGCTACATTAAGATGTGCTGGAATTGTTTGGACAAGCTTTGCAGGAGAGGGCTGTTCACAGTATCCACCTGACAACAGGCATGTGGACCAGTTACGAAACGACTGATTACTGCATCACTGCACACTGGATCTCTTTTGTGGGGGCTAGAAAATTACTATCTGCAGGTATTGACACTTTCCCTTGGGGGAGGTCTTTTTGGCCTCTTTCTTTTTGTCACCTCCACAAGTGGCTGTTTTGCTCTCCCTTATTTTAATCCAGTGGGCTGCCTTCTTCCCCAGCTCTTGAGGAGAAAGTGGACCTAGGTCTACCAGGTGCTTATGTAATTTCCCATTGTAACAATTCCTCAACAGATGCTCATATATGATTACATTGTAAATCCCAACATAGTCATGCACACTGTTACCTGTTAAGTAGTCACCTAGAGTTTTCACTGAAAAGTCTATGAATTCAAACCTGGCCTGACTCTGGGTTTTTCAAGTCTACCTGAATTAAATTATTTGTTCTTCAGTGGTAAGTCCAAAGCCCATAGTCAGGGTCCCCTTCATGAGTTCATAAGGCTCAGCATCTTCCTCATTCAATGTCAGGAGTCTATCCATGCATTTACCTGAGAAACGTTCCCACAAGAGAGAGCCCAGTTCTTTGTGGCTACCTTTCTGCTAATGCAGGCACTCTCAAAAACAGTAAACCATTCGGTGGTCATCACCCTCTGCATAGTTAGGGACAACTTCTTTGGGGCGTTTGGGTCCAAAGAATTCCTCTCTCTCCCTAGTTATTATATTTCTGCCACCAGAGATAGGTCCTAGCCATCTCTTTTCTCTGTTTCTCAATGCCCAGAAGTTGAACAAGTAAGTTCAACCTCCTGGACAATCTTTCCAGAGCAAGCTCCTCCTCTATGGGAGATTCATCTTCTGGGACAAGGGGCTCCACCACCTCCTCAGGATCGTCTTCTTATGTCTGATTCTCCCTAGAAATATTTTCATCCACTGGATGATCCCTTTCATGTTCTGTCAAAAGACTCATAAACTTGTAACACCATAACTAAGAGTACAAAAACTCCTTGTATGGTGTCAGGCCGAGCTCCTGAGCTTGCTCCTATGGGGTAGTCATTTTTTTCACTAAAGTTGGGACCTTTTATAAAGCAAAAAAAGGTAAACATTTTTTTGCCCTAATTAGAGTAAGATTCTAAAATACTAACAACTGAATGCAGGGATTTAACCAATATCACTTATATCGCATGAAATGCGCATGCGCGGGCGGCCGCGCATGCGCATTTCGATGGGAGAAGTCGGCGAAAAATAGAAGAGGGAGCCCCGGGACGCCGCAGACCAGGTAAGTGCTTTTATGTACTTTTATTGTACTCGTTACTTAAAATTATGTATGTAGAAGAGGGCGGGAGGGAGGCGGGTGGCGCGTAGAGGGGCTACGCGAAGCGCGTGAGCGGGCGTTGCATCATGCCCACTTCACGTAGCTTCGCGTAGCCCCACTACGCATACTACGCCCAGGGTTAATTATAACATTGTACTTCATCCAGGAAAGAATCAGAACTCTGCTGATTACTTTTCCAGAGTGCCCATTTAAGATAATGGCACTCCATCCAAGTCAGCTGAGCTTATATCAACTCTATTTAATAAATTAAACACACCAGCTACCATTTCATTAGCTCAGATTATCACTGCCGTGAGCAATGATAATGACATGCTAAATTTGAAAGATATAATTACAGTCATAGAAACAGCATACTCGACCTCTCACCTGTGACAGTCAATATCAAAAATAAAGAAATGTCAAAGATTGTTCATAAGTCAAGAGGGAGTTATATTGCGAGGGTTGAGAATCTCAATTCTGGAGGAGTCTGCGGCAGAAAATTATTGAAGTGGCCCACAAAGGACCTAGAGGAATTGTTGTCAAAGAGCTCTCTGAGACCAAATCTGGCTTCCGTATCTCGGCAAGCGGGTTTAGAAAGAATTAACCGCATGCGTGCGGCGGCTTTTTTCGCGCTGTGCGGCTTTTTTTAAAAAGCTGCGTTACATGACGAGCTGAGCTCGTCATGAGCATGCGAGCGGCGCAACTCATGACGAGCTCAGCTCGTCATGAGCATGGAAGGGGTTAAAGGCCTGCCATCAATGCACATGCCTATCTACAAGATTTACTCAACACACCCTAAGTATGTCAGAACTCCTGAAGCATGTCAGGGAGAGACTAGCCATTGACATTTTTAGTCCACTCAACTGACGTCACCTGACGGTGATTTTGGACAAATCCTTGTGATTTCCATTAATTGAAGATCTCTCACCTACCACTCAAGACCGAGTCACTGGGACTGGGAGACTGGATGGCATATTTGTGACATGGGATGTTCCAGCCATACTAAAATCTGACAAAGGCCCTCCTTTTAATAGCCTGGAGTTCAAAGACTTCTTAGAGCATCTGGAAATAAAGCATCAAGAGACCACTCCTTTGTGGCCACAAGCCAACTGACTGGTTTAAAGATTTATGTGCACGCTAAAGAAAGTTGTGCAGCATGCTACCTGTTAGAAGCCCAATTTTCAAACTGTGTTAAAGTCTACATTGAGAGCTTACCATTGAACACCTCACTCGACCACCGGTGAAAGTCCAGTAGCATTGATGTTTTAGAGCCCAACGACAACCAAGATACCTCAGTTGACCAATCAGAGGGAAAGAGATGAGAATGCAACTCGTACAAGGGACCTGGTTCAGAAACAAAAGGTGAAGACGAAGATGGCATGCGAAAAACATTGACTTTGAGAGAGTAGACAGAGTGCTTGCATATCAGATGCGAAAAACAAAGTCTGATGCTCTCTGTGATGGAGAAGCTTTACATGTGGTATAGACCAAAGGACCCATGGTGACTGCCCAGCTACCAGGGAAGTATATCACCAGGGGTTCTTCTCTTTTTCGGCTTTGGATTCAAGGTTCCCCAGATCTCCATGGTGAAGAAGGGACTGATTCTGAAGCCCAGTGACTGCTGCTGCCTTTTAACGATCATGGCAGATATTGGATCATGATGGTTGCAGGTCTCACCTTCACATGACACTTTCAGGTCCAACAATCACAGTGCCAAAGAGATTAACTGAAGATATTTAAATGTATATATATTGTGTAAAATTGGTAAGTTTTTGTTTAACAGAGGAGGAGATGTAGTGTCTTGCTAATTAACAATAACGGAATCCTTTTGCCACCTGATGAACTCCATAGAGCTATGATGTAAAGGATAGAGTGTATTGCAGTGAAGGTTGCTTTAGAATGGTGAGTTTGCAGTAACACAAAGATGAATACAGATGTGTGATACTAAGCTCCATGTAGGGTGCACCCCGGCTCGGAAGATGCTGCAGGCACAAGGCAGCACTTACTGCACCAGCGCAAAGAGAGAACAGGAAAGCATCATATCTCAGTAGATGTGGTGCATTCATGCTTTCTCGATTGCAAAGTGCAGTAAATTGTCTTGCTTTATTGTGTTGCATAACTTTTTGGTAAATCTGTCCCAAAGGCATTGGAGAGACTTTATTATTTATTTGAGAGTTTTGTATAGCGCTGGCCAGACCCGAAGGTATTGGAGCGCTTTACAACATTAGTAGCGAAGAAATGATATAATATGGCAGTAAATCACACATTGATTCATGACGCATCAAAAGTATCGGAGCGCTTTACAAAATTAGTAGCAGAGAAATCACACAATATAACAGTAGTATATACATTGACTTATGACAAAGTCTGTTTGCGGAGGGGGAGGAAACCAATGAACGAGTCAGGGTGGGTGAGGTAGCAGTCGTTGTTATAAAGTGGCAGCGTGTTGTAGTGGTTAAGATTCTGCGATTGGGAGGCAGCTATCCATTTGGGAGAGATCGGTTGAGGAAGAAGTTTTTGAGCTGCCTTTTGACTTTTATAAAGGAGGGGGTAGTCCTGATATGGACTGGAATGGAGTTCCATATTCTGAGCGCATTTCCTGAGAAGGATCGAGATAGGGTTTTTTGTTTGCAAGTTTTCGGAGGAATGAGGAGTAGAGTGTTCGTACTACTAAGGTTACTTGTCTGGCCGGCCTTCTTGAGTTTGGAGGCCAGGTATGCAGGTTTTCCAGTGTGCAGGGCTTTGTGCGTGAGACAGGCAGTTCTGAAATTGGCATGCATTTTGATTGGGAGCCATTTTAGCTCTCTGAGAGCAGGCGAGATGTGTTTGTATTTTTTTACTCCGGTGACTATTCTGGCTGCCGCATTCAGAGTTGATCTGAGGATAGCTAGGTGAGATTTTGCTGTTCCTGTGAGTGTTGTGTTCCCATAGTCTAGTTCGGACAGCACTAGGGATTGAGTAGCTTGCTTGAGGTCGTTGGGAGGGATGAAAGGTTTTATTTTATTGAGTAGTTTTAGGTTTAGGAAGGTGCTCTTTGTAGTGTTCTTGCTGTGTTTGGTCATGTCTAATTTTGGGTCCAGAGTAATTCCCAGCGATTTTATAGAATCTGCCACGGTGAGATTGCAGTTGAGAGCATCAATAGCTTCTAGCCATTCTCTAATTTGGGGGTTCTGCTTCTTGTTCGAAATGAAGAGGATTTCTGTTTTATCTTGGTTGAGTTTCAGGGGATTGAGGGATACCCAGTGTTGGACTTCTCTTAGAGTGTTGTTTAGTCTCTGAATGTCATCAATGGAGGAGGTTTCAAGATAGATCGGTGTATCGTCTGCATAGAGGTGGAAGGAGATGTTGTTTTTTGTTAGGTAGGTGGTGAGGGGTTCCATGTAGATGTTGAATAGTTTGGGGGAGAGAACTGATCCTTGTGGGGAAACCCCTGCCGATGGGGATTAGGTCAGACGTGTGGTTTTAGATTTTTATTCGTTGGGTGTGGTTCTGCAGAAAGGAGGTGAACCAATGTAAGACCACCTTCATCTCCGACTCTTTCTTGGAGTACCTTAGTGAGTAGTTTGTGGTCAACCGCGTTGAAGGCTACCGATTGGTCCAGGAGCGTGAGTAGACAGCATTGGTCCATATTGAGTGATTTGTGGACACCATCACCTGTCACATTCAGGATCACTGTCTCTGTGCTGCACCCTTTTCTGAAAACCGATTGGTGGGGGTCTAGGAGGTTGGTGTTGTCTAAGTGTTGAGTAAGTTGAAGGAGGACAAATCTTTCCAGGATTTTAGCTAGGAATGGGAGATTGGAGACGGGTCTGAAGTTATTAAGATCGCTTATGTCAGAGCCTGTTTTTTTTTAGTAATGGCGTGACTTGTCCGATTTTGAGACAATCAGGCATTATTCCGGTTCTCAGGGAGCTATTAATAATCTTGGTCCATAGCGGGGTTAGGGTGAGTATGAGCTCTTTAGCCAGTTGGACAGAAATGGGGTCCGCAAAGCGTGATGAGGGTTTGGAGCTGGAAATCATTTTGATGATCTCCGCTTCAGAGATGGGGTTGAAGGATTTCCAGCTGTTTGGGGGTGCTTGGGTGTGGTATCTTCTGTCCTTGGTAGCCAGCTTCGTTTGAGGTGGCTGCGGTGACCATCCCGGGAGAGCTTAATGTTGGTGATTTTGTCATTAAATAAATTGGCAATGTTATCTCAAAGGCCTTTGGAGGGTTGCATTGAGGATGAGGGGGGCTTGGAAGTTTGTTGCCTGATGAGATTAAAGAGTTATTTGGGTCTAGTTTTAGCATTGTCTCATGCTAAGAAGTAGGAAGTGTTTTCTTTATCGATGTGTTTTTTTATATTTCCTGCATTCTGATTTGAGTCAATCGCAGAGTATTGTGTACGGGTTGTTCTGCCAGAGTCTTTCTGTAGCTCTTAGTTGTCTTTTTTTGGAGTTTAGGTCTGTGTTTACCCAAGATCAAGATAGAATGTTCCTGGCTCTTTTTTGTTTCGCGGGAGCTATTTGGGCCAGAATGGAGGTCATTGTTGTGTTGTAGTGTGAGGTGAGTTCTGTTGTGGAGACGTTGCTTCTGTGGATGGGAAGGAGTGAACCAACCCTTTCTTCCAGGTCTGCAAGGCAAATCTGTCTTAGATTTCTCACCCAGAGAGGGGTTTGTAAGTACTATGCAGGCATGGGATCATTTCGTTGATGTGGAATTGAATGATATGGTGGTCTGACCAGTTGAAAGGCATGATGTGGTCATTGGTGACTGCATCTACTTGAGCAGTGATTGCATCTAGGATTGAGCCTCTGTTATGGGTTTGCTCTGTGCAGTGTTGGGTACGGTTGTTGTTGAGTAGCAGTTTGGTCATAGATTAGATCAACAGGTTGTTTTCCTCATTCCAGTGTAGATTGAGGTCACCTAGTATAATGTTGTTGGCGTCTCGGAGTGAGCAGTGAGTTATCAAGTCGGACAGGTGTTCTCCGAATGAGGTGGTTTTGCCTGGGGGGTGATTAAGGAGACGACAGTATAATGGTTTGTTATCCCTCGTCTTAAAGGTGACTGTTATGTATTCAAACGTGTTGTATTTGAAGGAGTCAGTTCCCGTTACAGTGATGTTGCTCTTGTGTATGATAGCAATACCCCCTCCTCGTAGTTTTTTCCTGTCTTTTCTGATGATTGAGAAGCCCGGGGGCACAAGAATGTCGATGGTTGGGGAAGAGAGCTCATTCAGCCATGTTTCAGTGATGAACACGATGTCTATGTCATGGGTAAGGATGGTTTCTGCCAGTTCTGTTGCATGCTTGGTGACCGATTGGCAATTTATGAGCATGCAGTTGGTCTGCCCATTGTTATTGAGTTTCTTTTCTTGCGGGCCCTGAGGATATTGGTGAGAAAGGCTGGAGGTCTTGAAGTTCTAGGAGGGGAGCAGTCTCTTTCAAATCCAGTGATAACCAGGATCTTGGAGCTCGGGGTGAAAATAGAGTGAGTGTCATAAGAGATAACAGTTATGTGGACATTGTCAGCAACATATTTGGCTCCCAACCTCAGTGGTGGTCGATAGACAAGCGTGGGAAATGAGAAGTATTTTCAAAATGGTGGGTGGAGACTTTTCTCTCATGAGATTCCCTGGCGATGATTTATTGAGGCTGGGCGTTATGTGTTATTGGATCTTGCTTGTAAGACTCCACGAGAACAACTACGCCCGGATTAGGTGGGGAATCCAGGGGGAGGTCACGGAAATCTTTCCTGTGGAGAGAGGAGTAAGGCAGGGCTGTGTCCTGGCTCCCACGCTATTCTCCCTCTATATAAACGGCATTGTGGATTTTCTGAAGCAAACTCCGACGGATGCTCCATTATTGGATGGGAAGCGAGTTCCAGTACTTATGTTTGCGGACGATACCTTGCTGGTCTCGCGGACACCTAGCGGCCTACAAAAGACACTAAACGCTTTTGGAGAATTCTGTCGGATTCGAGGCTTAGAAATAAATACATCAAAAACAAAATTTATGAACCTGAATCCCTCTAAGAAATATAAGGGGAAAATGGTCTACAATGGGGCTTTCCTAGAAGAAGTTGACGCCTTTACGTATCTAGGCATCTCTATGAATGCATGTATGAATTGGAGATCTCATATGGACCTTGTAATGTTAAAATATAATCAGTTGGCAGGGGCAATAACAAAGAAGCATAAAACTTCGTTTTCAAAACCAATTCAGCCAACATTGGAGATCTACGGCATGAAAGTGCTGGGTGCATGTCTTTATGGGTCAGAACTTTGGGGCTTCACCAATCTGAATGCTTTATCAGCGGCAGAAAATAAATTCCTGCGTGGCTTAATCGGAGTCCCTCAGAGCACCCCCACCATTCCTCTCCTTTATGATCTGGGGAGGAAAAGGATTGAGGACATGATTAGACTCCGCCCCCTCCTATACTGGAGGCGTATAAAAACTACCCCGGAACTGAGCCACTATGCTGCTGCCTTATTGGATGTTGACAACTCTGACACTTTTCACAAAGTAGTTTGGTTAAAAGAGGTGAGGAAACTACTCCAAAAACTGCACCTTGAACACTTGTGGTCTGAAACCGACCCAGATGACTTTCCCTCCAAGAATGTATTAAAAAAGCTATACTGGGAAATGATAAATAATGCCGTATTGGTCTCCAGCCAATCCCCTGCCTTGACATCCCAGTTTTTAGAGATAAAATCACTCCCTATGTTTGAATTGTATTGGGATCTGATCTCCAAGCCTCTAGATAGGAAATTGTTTTTTCAGTTCAGAGTCGGTACCCTACCCCTAAATGCTTTTACTGTTAAATGGTCCTCTGACAACGTTAGCACATGCTTCTATTGTAAATCCCATCCAGAAGATACTTTGCACTTTTTATTCGTATGTCCATTATACGCTGCCCCAAGGAGCAGATGGCTGAAACCTGCATGTAAAAACCTGGGCACAAGGAGATGCCTCGAGGCTTATAGGGTCCTGAAATCAAATTGTGCCCCTCAACTTGTAATTGCAGTCGCCAAGTTCCTGGGATGGGCTTGGATAATACGCACGCGCACTTTAAAACGCCCATGAACTACATGAACTTCCTTTGGACTGTGATGATATTTTTAATGTGTAAATTTTAAAGATTCTTATTCGCCAACAATGCAATATTGCACGCCATTTAATATGTTTTTTTACTATTAGATTAGTATTTATTATGTTTAGATAGGGATGAAAGCTTTTATGACAATGTTGTCGAATAAAGTATTTAAATTTGAATTTGTTATTGGATCCGCCATCTTGGGGCCAGGCGTCTACTATTTCATTAACACAGTTACAAGCATATTGTCTGCATCATATTTAGCTCCAAAAATGTTTAATAAACACAGTTACGGGCACATTGTCCGCAACATATTTGGCTCCAACCTCAGTGGTGGTAGACAAACAGTTACGGGCATATTGTCAGCAACATATTTGGCTCCAAACCTCAGTGGTAGTCGAGAAACAAGAGTGTGAAATTAGGGGGGTATTATCACAATGGGGGTGGAGTCTCTCTCTAGTTTTCTCTCAGGAGCTTCCCCGGCGCTGATTTATTCGGGCTGGGTGTTTTTGTGACCAGAACCGCCATCTTGGGGCCAGGCGCCTACTTTTTCATTAAACAGTTATGGGCATATTGTCCGCAACATATTTGGCTCCAACCTCAGTGGTGGTAGAAAAACACGAGTGAGAGGGGGAGTATTTTCAGAATGGTGGGTGGGGTCTCTCTCTAGTTTTCTCTCAGGAGATTCCCTGCCGCTGATTTATTCGGGTTGGGTGTTTTTGGTGACCGGAACCGCCATCTTGGGGCCAGGCATCTATTTTTTCAATAACACAGTTACGGGCATATTGTCCGCAACATATTTGGATCCAACCTCAGTGGTGGTAGAGAAACACGAGAGGGATGAGGAGTATTTTCAGAGTGGTGGGTGGATTCTCTCTCTAGTTTTCTCTCAGGAGATTCACCGGTGCTGATTTATTAGGGCTGGGTGTTAATTGGCGACCAGAACCTCCATCTTGGGGCCAGGCATCTACATTTTTATGACTGGTGCCTTGCTGTTGCAGGGTTCCTCTGGGGACAGGCATTCGCCATCTTAGGGCCAGACGTCTAAGTTTTTAATGATTTTGCTGGATTCATCCATGGAACAGGCATTGAGTTTTCTGTGGACCGCGTCACACGTTTCTGAGGCTGACAGGCATCTCCCATTGAAGCGGGTCTGTGGTGATTGATCTAGGGTCCCGGGGAGTAGGTCTGGGTCATCTGGAGGACTTTGCTCTCTTGACCCTGCTCTCAGGGCCGGTCGCTCCACGCACCGCACGGTTTCCTGTGACTGTGTCCAGATCCTCTCCGCTGCTGCCGCGAGTCCGCCACTGCTCCTGTTGCCCTGATCATTTGGTGACTTTTGTTTTCTGTGCCCTGTGATTAGTATTAGCACCTCCGGTTTTGTCACTGTGTTTTTTTTTCCTCGCCGCTCCTGCTGCCCTGTTTGTTTGGTGTACTTTGCTTTCTGTGCCCTGTGTTTAGTATTTGCGCCACTGTTATTGTCACTGTGATTTGCTCCCTCGCCTCTCCTTCCGGGGCGGTTTTCCCGCTCTGTGCACCCGCCCGCTCCCCGCTCCCCTGCGGCCCCGCCCATTTCTTCTGTACCCGTTCCCCCCTCCCTATTCACCGCCCCGCTCCCGCCTCCCAGCTGCTCCTCCCTCCCACTTGCCCATTTATGGCGGAGACCGCGCGGTGGTGAGCTGTGACCTCTTGACCCTGCTCGCAGGGCCGGTCGCTCCACGCACCGCACGGCTCCCCGTGACTGTGTCCAGATCCTCTCTTCTGCTGCCGCTCCCGCCTGCTCCTCCCTCCCACTTTGCCATTTATGGCGGAGACCGCGCAAACGCGCAGGGGTCACGCGCAGCGGGTGCGTCGATTGCGCGCCAAAGGCGCGCCAAAGGCAAGCCTGTCTACACCCGTCCGCGCCTGGACCGCGCCCAGTGCCAGGACCCCTGGCCCGCGATGTTGTCAGCCAACCCGACGTAGCTACGACGCCGCCACCCTCCACGCACTCAACACCGGCCGGACCCCCGCCTGCCACCAAGCCACCCCGAAACGCACCCACGGACCCTTCAACTGCCAAGCCTGCAAATTCACCTGCCTCCGGACCGGCACCACACCCGCCAGACCAGGCACCAGCAACAACCACCTCAAATGCATCCTGCTCAACACCCGCTCCGTCCGCAGGCACGCCGTCGAACACTGGAACCTCCTCGACACAACAGCGCAGGACGTTGCCTTCCTCACGGAAACTTGGATGAATGCCTTCTCAGCCCCCGACATCGCCATAGCAAGATCACCCGGAGGGACCGCGCCAACCAAACCGGAGGAGGCATCGCCATCGTCCACAGAAACACCATCCGCATCCCGACCAACTCCGACGACACCCTCACCGCCGACGAGCACCTTCACTTCCAGATACACACTGACCCCAAGACCACCCTCAGAGGCACCCTCATCTACAGACTCCCAGGACCTCGCACACAATTCAGCGAAGCCATCGCAGACTTCATCAGCCCACTTGCCCTCACCTCCTCAGACTACATCCTCCTAGGGGACCTCAACTTGCACCTGGAAAACAACAGTGACAACAACATTACCACCCTGCTGGACAACCTCGCCAACCTCGGACTCAAACAACTGGTGAACACCCCCATCCACTACCTCGGCCACACGCTTGACCCAGTCTTCTCCTCCAGCATCCACATTTCCTTTAGCCACTCCATCGAACTACACTGGACAGATCACAGCTGCGTCCACTTCAACTTCAGAAAAACCATGACCCACCACCACCCACAACAGGCTCCCCGAAGATGCTGGAGCAAGATCACCACTGACCAGCTCACCACCTCGCTGAGCCAGAACCCTTCCACCACCACTACGGACCCCAACGAAGGAGCCCGCAACCTCACACAGTGGCTCACCAACTGTGCTGATGCCCTTGCACCACTGAAGAATCCTCCCAGCAGACCCGGCAGCAAGAAAGCCTCGTGGTTCACCAACGACCTCAAGAACTCCAAGAAATCCTGCCGCACCCTCGAGAAAGCCTGGTGCCATGACCAGTCAATGGAAAACATGACAGCCCTCAAGAACGCCATCCGCAAACACCACCAGCTGATCCGCACCACCAAAAGGACAGCATTCAGAGAACGACTGGACAACAACACCCACAACAGCAAGGAACTCTTCAGCATCGTCAAAGAGCTCTCCAACCCCAGTGCCAGAAAAAGCGACATCACGCCCTCGCAAGACCTCTGCGATTCACTCGCCTTGTTCTTCCACCACAAGATCGCCGACATACACAACAGCTTTGGCACCCAGACCACGCACCCAACCACCGAACCAACGCCCCCCCACCACCACCCTCTGCACCTGGACCCCCGTCAGCACTGAAGACACCACCCACGTGATGAACACCATCCACTCCGGCTCCCCAGCCGACCCCTGCCTCACCACATCTTTAACAAAGCTGACTCCATTATCGCACCCCAACTCTGGAACATCATTAACTACTCCTTCGCATCTGCCACCTTTCCAGAGAGCTGGAAGCATGCAGAGATCAGGGCCCTCCTGAAGAAACCCCATGCGGACCCCACGGATCTCAAGAACTTCCGCCCCAACTCGCTCCTCCCTTTCCCCGCTAAAGTAATCGAGAAGACCGCCAACAAACAGCTGACCACCTTCCTCGAGACAAACGGCTTCCTCGACCCATCTCAGTCCGGCTTCCGAGCTAATCACAGCACCAAGACCGCCCTCATCGCAGCCACCGACGACATCAGGTACCTGCTCGACAATGGGGAAACTGCTGCCCTCATCCTCCTTGACCTATCGGCCGCATTCGACACAGTCTGCCACCACACCTTAACAACCCGCCTCCACCACGCCGGGATCCAAGGAAAAGCTCTGGAATGGATCACCTCATTCCTCTCCGGCAGAACTCAGAGAGTCCGCCTCCCTCCCTTCCGCTCAGCGGCCACCAAGATCATCTGCGGTGTTACACAAGGCTCCTCGTCTACATGAGCCCCCTCGCAGCCATCGCACGCCAACACAACCTAAACATCATCTCCTATGAGACGACACCCAGCTGATCCTCTCCCTCACCAACGACCCTGCCACTGCCAGAGCCAGCCTCCAGGAAGGAATGAGAGACGTCGCGGAATGGATAAAGCTCAGCGTCTAAAGCTGAACTCGGACAAGATGGAAGTCCTCATCCTCGGACCATCCCCCTCCGCCTGGGACGACTCCTGGTGGCCCCCTGCACTGGGCACCGCCCCCATTCCCTAGGACCACGCACGCAACCTGGGTTTCATCCTGGACTGCTCCCTCACGATGACCAAGCAAGTCAACGCCGTCTCGTCATCATGTTTCAACACCCTGCGCATGCTCCAAAAGATCTTCCAGTGGATCCCTACCGAAACCAGAAATAAGGTCACCCAGGCCCTCGTCACCAGCCAACTAGACTACGGGAACGCCCTCTTCGCTGGAGCCACAGCCAAACTACAGAATAGACTCCAACGCATACAGAACACTTCTGCAAGACTCATCCTGGACATCCCCCGTCACAGCCACATCTCTGCCCACCTGAGAGACCTGCACTGGCTCCCCGTCAGCAAGAGGATCACGTTCAGGCTCCTCACCCACGCACACAAGGCTCTCCTTGACATGGGCCCCAAATACCTCAACAACCGCCTCACGTTCTACACACCCACCCGCCAGCTCCGATCCACCAGCCTCGCCCTCGCCACCGTCCCACGAATTCGCAGAACCACCACCAGAGGAAGATCTTTCTCCTACCTGGCGGCCAAGACATGGAACTCCCTCCCCATCCACCTACGGCTGACCCAGGACCATCTCTCCTTCAGGAAGCAACTCAAGACCTGGCTCTTCGAGCAGTAGCAGCACCCCCCCGCCCCCATCCCCCCAGCGCCTTGAGACCCTAGCGGGTAAGTAGCGCGCTCTATAAATGTTTTTGATTGATTGATTGATTGATTGCTGTGAGTGGCTGTTAATGCTGACTGGAGCCGGCATCTTAGGGACAGGCATGGCGTCTACAGTGATTGTTTTGAATATTCTGTGAGTAGACCCTTATTTTCGTTTCTTGGGTAGTCACTGCTGTAGTTATCCAGGTGTGGAAGAGTGTGCTAGGTGGATGTCTGCGACAAGAGGGGGTCCTTCGTTCCCTCAGATGATTTCGCTCGGTGTCTTCTCTCGGTTTAGAGTTGGTCCCATGGCTGCCAGGCGTCGGCTGTTACATGGGGCTTTGTTTGACTCAACTGGTCCAAGCGTTTGTATCCCAGGTCGTCCTTTCTGGAGACTCGCAGCTGATTGCACACCTCCGGGGCATCAGTTTCAGCTCTGGAGGCAGCAAGGCGTAGAATTGACGGTCCCGGCAGGGTCCATAGCGCGATTACGGTCACCCTCTTGGCGGTTGTGTTCCGGTGAGTCACCGTTTGTCGTAGGGGTCGGGGGTGGGAGGGCATTGACATTTTCACCGAGTCGTGATCCCGTACCCCGGGAGCTCTACCCATGTGGCAGTCTTGAAGTACTTACCACTGATCAATAGAGTGGTGCTTTCACACAGCTTCTCCAAATTTCTATGTAGTAGAAAAGCATCAACTTTGCGGATGTGGGATGATTTCCCCTACAGGGCAGTGCAGTCTCTGGAAGCAACCATATCTTGTATGTTCTTTGGGGGCCCTTAATGTTATATATGTTATATATGGGTCTTATATAGCGCAACGGCTACTCCAAAGGAGTGTCCCGGCGCTTTAATGCTCCAGACCCAAAGAGGAAAACTAAAGGACATAACAATAGACAAAAAGTACAGAGGGAGGAGACAGTAGAATTCTAGTTCGAGAACAACCAAGTCTTAAGACCCTTCCTAAAGGCCAACAGATTGGATGTGGACCGCAGCGATAAGGGAAGGGAGTTCCACAACTGAGGGGCTAAGTATCTAAAGGATCGCCCTCCCAGGCGCGTCCTCTTTATACGCGGGATCGCAGCCAGGGCCAAAGACTCCGATCTTAAGGATCGCGTCGGCCGGTAAAAGGCTAACCTTTTCTGTAGGTATTTAGCACCCGTGGCATGCAGTGCCTTGTGAGCTAATGTCAGAGCCTTGAACTTTATCCTCTTCCGTATGGGAAGCCAATGGAGGGATTGCAGCAGGTTTGAGGCACTGGCTCGACGATGCAAGCCAAAAATTGCTCGTGCTGCCGCGTTCTGGGTCACCTGCAGGCGCTGTAGAAGGTATTCTGGGAGGCCCAGGTACAGAACATTGGCGTAATCCAATCTGGATCCAATGAGGGCCTGTACAATTATTCTCCGGTGTTCCTGGGACAAAAGAGGAAAAAACTTTCGGAGCATCCGGAGGATGCCGAAGCAGGTTCCAGTAAGGGTAGCCACCTGGGAGTTAAGCGTAAGCCCATTATCAATCCTAATTCCCAGGTTCTTAGCCCAAATGGACGCCTGAGCCGGAGGGAACATGTCAACAGGCCACCAATCATGCCAATCCGGTTCCAGAGGACATCCAAAGAAAAGTATCTCAGATTTATCCGAGTTACACTTGAGGCTGTTCAGATGGAACCAATTAAAAACAGCCCCAAGGCACTCACGGATACTTTCCCCATCGAATTCTTCGCTCTTACGGCAGGTGAGAAGAAGCTGGGTGTCGTCAGCATATGAAACGATCTGGGCCCCGAAGGACTCCACCAAAGTCGCCAGAGGGGTCATGAGGATGTTAAATAGAGTTGGGCTCAACACTGAGCCCTGAGGAACTCTAACTCCCAATGGCGGCATTTCGGCAGATCCCGGAGGGACCCAGACCGTTTGTCGGCGGTTGGCTAAGAAGGAACAAAACCAGTTCAGCACCGTCCCCCCAAGACCGATGTCATGAAGTCTTATGAGGAGAACCTCATGGGGGACGGTGTCGAAAGCCGCCGACAAGTCTAACATGACTAACATCACCCTGCCTCCGTCATCCAGCACCTCCTTTATAATCTCTGAGACTTCCAGAAGCGCCGTCTCGGTGCTTAGGTTGGATCGAAAGCCCGATTGAGACGCATGAAGAAGCTCATTAAGACCCTAGGTGTTGCCTCCCAGAGAGTATGGTAAATGGTACACTTAATGCACACTTCCCAGTTGGTACACAGTTAGTGCACCTCCCAGGAGTCTCAGTTGTATATCGGGATCTGAGCCATCTTTGGTAATATGGCACAGGTACATGGGCACCCGCATACTTTGATTTGCATGGTGCCATGCCTCCTCAAAAATGACAGAACTTCCCCGAAGCATTTTGCTCGAGTTAGTAGTATCCCTGTGCATTGGATAACACAGAATCCTTGCCACACATTTGTAATATAGAAGTCCTCAGTCTGGTCAAAATGTCTGCCCACGTCATCCCAAGGCACTTCTGTTATCCAACCGCAGATATTTAGCAAAAGAGAAAAACCTCTCTCTTTTACAGTCTTTGATTACCGTTCTTGTCAAATCAGAAGTGCTCTTCATCATGGAGTCTGGTGACAAAAGGGTCATTGACATATGCGTCACTGTGCTGCTATAATTTCCAAAGTGCTCAGGGAATCCTTCTCAGCATACTGCCACACTTATCTCCAATAACTTCTGCGTTGTGCAGGTGAGCGTTAACATTATATTTACTAGATTATTCCTGCTTCTTGCATTTAATGAGTGGGTTTTCAGAGTATTCATTTTAAGACTTGGAAGAGTTCTCTGCATGCAACTGCAAATTATTTTCTCAGAATGTAAATCCTTGAGCAAAGTACTTACCATATAATCTTTAAATTGCACATTGAACCCATTTGAAGCATAAAGTAAGAAGTATGAAATCATTGGACATAGTCCTTGCTTTAAAATGCCTGGTCCAAGTCACCGTGCACAGAAGAACAAATTGTACTTTCACACTCTGTAACTGCTTTGTCTAAAGGTTGGTACGGGTTATTGTATTTAACAGGTTCCTGGAAAAATGTTATATTCTGTCCCTCATACACCGTAGAGTTCTCTGTGCTGTGCATAATCAGACTCTTTTGCATCACTTAGTTCTAGTTACTTATGAACCATGAAATTAGGGTTATGTGCATTGTGTTCTTGCTGCCTGTAACTTACTACTTTAAAGACTTGAAATCGTACCGAATAAGAGATATATACTGCAACTGACATTTTCTACCGGTAAAAATTATGCAATCAAATGAATATTTAGAGACATATTAAAAACTAAATAAGAATAGGTTTAGGTGCATTGGCTTCAGACTAGTTTTACTCTCGGAGATCGCACAACATTCTTACATATCCAGGAATAAGCTACTAGCCACCTTATTGTAACAGTGAAAAGTTTCAGGAAGTTTTTTCTTGAAAATCAATGTCTGCGTATTTTACAGATTACTTTAACACCCCATTTCACTCTCTGAGTTTGCCTTCGTTTTCCCACACTGGAAACGCACTTTGCAGGAGTTGTTTTCTGTGTGCTTCTAAGCGTCAAATCCCATGGAAATGATTTGTAAAAACTGACATTGTGTATCAGCCGGATTCGTACATACTGACGTGTATCAGCGACATAGCTGGAGTGCCGTTGGCCCAAATGCGGTCAAGGAAAACGAACCCCATGCCACCTGTTGTGTAGTAAATACAGCCATAGCTTGGGATCAAGGGACGCCTCACACCCCTGGCCTCCAGTTGAAATGAGCGCCCCTCATGTGGATGCTCACATCCGTGTGTATGGCCACTACTCATGTCACACCGCACACACCCTCCTCTTCATTTCACTTCTCGAAAACAGGCCCACTCATGCTGTAACACCCCCTCCCAAGTGTACTTGTCTCCATTAACAAGTCACATTTCTGTTTATAAAAACACATGCCCTGATTCTGAGAACCACATGGCATATTAGCAAGGAATAGCGATATTTATCGCAAAATGCGCTTAGCGCGTTTTTTTATCATTGCCTATCGATGTTAGCGGAGAAAACATGCTATTAGCAACGTTTTTCTCCATTGTGCTAAAATATCCAGCAATAGCGGCGAAATGCGTGAATATCGCTGGAAAACCAGCGATATTCACACATTAAAGCCAATGGGGACTTAACCTGACAATCCACCTCCCATTGGATAAACAAAGTCATGTTTTTAGCAGGCGTTAGATTATAGCGATAATCGCGCTTAGTGCGATTTTTGTTATCGCTTTTCCTGCCTTGCTAATAGGCGATAGCTGTGTTAGCGAATGCTTTCAGTCGCTAACAGGTTGGGTACGCCCACTTTGCATGTCATTGGTGATAAATATCGCTGACATGCAGAGCGGGCCCCAAACCGGTCGCTATCGCCTAAAAGCTGTCGCTAACTGCTGTTAGCGACAGCTTGCTGATAGGGCGATAGAAAAATCGCTGCTTTAGCGGCAAAATGTGCCGCTAAAGCGGCGATATGGCCCTTGCTAATATGCCCCCACGATTTAGAATTTTCAAACGTAAACTCACCTTTGGGAATGAGTATCAAAGTGGTTGCAATAAGGAATGGCAATGAAATGTTTTTTAAGTTTCTATTTGCATTAAAATAGTATTTTATAGCTGGGAAAGTTATGGAAGAGGACATGAAAACTAAATCAATTGACCGTAATCGAAAAAGGTAGGTACTTTCTTTCATGAGAGTGCACTTTTGTATAGAGGAGATTTCTTACTTTGATTGTATTCTCAAAGAAAGTCAGGAGTAATATTAGAAAGGTGTACCGGCCCTAGTTTCAGCCCAGTGCTCGAATGTCTAACATTTTCACATGTAAAATTTACAAGAGATAGAAAAATCGGCATTTGTAAATCGGATGTACCTATACATTTGCATTTTTTCGTTGCTCAAGGGGAAAATGCTTTTACCAATCGAGAAATCCTTTCCCGTTCTTCGTCATGATATACGTGGGTGTTCCCTCCTTAATTTGTAAGTATCCATAAACATATGAGTCAATAAACATGATTGTGTGCAAAAAAATCTACAAGTGCACTATTAACCAGGGCCTTAGTCCCAACAGACCCCTATACCTTTCAGATCAGGTCCTCCATATTCACACCCTTGGGGGACCCTGAGATTTAAATCCATCAAATATTTCGACAGGGCAGCACTAGTCAAGGGACACAGTCTCCGGTTGACAATGGGCAGCAGCACTATTGCTTAGAGCTGGACATTAAAGGTGGAGCCCACTCCTGCTCGAAAAAGAACACAAAAAATGATACAGACCTGCGCGCACCCTACGATCTTGCTTCTAAAAGAGAAACTGAGTGCAAAGTATTACCTTGCTGTTAGGAACAAATCGAAAACCTTGCTGGAGACATCAGGGCCTGTCCTGTTTCTGCTGCTAAATTGCCAACATGGACGTCCCAAGCCAGCCCAGAGTCTAACAAAAGTCAGACCATCTCAGAGCGTCTATTGCCCTCAGGAGAGATCATAGGAGGGCTAAATTAAGAATCCAGATCTGCAAGTGCAGATGGGCTGGATGGTGATTCTGGAAGGTGAGCACACTCTCTCATTTGACTCCATGTAGTCGTCTTTGTGCCCCTAATTCTAAATCAGAAAATAAAAAGATATTTTTGGTCCCCTCATTTCTACCAAAGAACTCAAACCACTCTGGACTTCATTTAAATTATTGCGGATGGGATACCCCATCACAAGCCTGTCAGAACTCCAATCTGCCATATTACAAATGCCATAGCATATAATGCTCTTGTAATACCCTGGACAAGATAGCTGTCATGTTTGTGACAAAGTAACCCATTTCCTAAATTCTAAATAGGACCCTTTGTTTTGGTTTTGCTGTCACTGTATCACTGTGTCATAACTTGACTCCACCTTATTGTTATTTATAATAGTTTTCAGTGAGCACGGGTACCCAGGTTTTGACAGGCGGATTTTAAACCTCAAATAAAGGGCAATCAATGTTCAGTGTCCGGCAGTGATTACTAATGATACATGTTTGTAAAAAATGTTGAACCATCAAGTTCTCTTTTTATAACACTGTGTTACAGTTGTTTCTTTGTAGAGTGTTGCAATATTCATGATCATTTAGTTATAGTGAAGCAGCTGTTACATCAACGTCAGCGGTGTTGTCACTTTTAAATGTAATAGTTTGTTTGGCCTTTATTAGAGAAAGGATCCATATCTAGTGGGGGGAGAACAGAGGGGGGGATCACATAAGCAATACTATACCAATCACTTACTTTTATATCTACACCTGGACAGCCAGGCTCAGGAGGGCTCCTTCCAAAGAAAGGATGGGGGGGGGGGGGGGGGGGGAGAAAATAACAAATTCCTTCAGTTTTCGATCAGTCTTCGGGAGCAGTTGTGGTACTTGCTTTGAAATGCTCTAGCAGTTGAGCCCATTCCATTGATATTGTTTTTTTCCTCAGCCCCCTGTATTCTTCGAGCTGTAGCGCCTCTCTCTCTGCAATAGCCCATTTTATAGCTTCTTCCCGCCATTTCCCTTCGCTTACTGTATGTGACTTCCAGCGCTGCGTAATTAACCTCTTGGCCAACATCAAGGCAGGCCCGTGAATTTTGAAGTTACTCCAATGATGAACATTGTATATTTTGTATATTGAGAGACTATCAATTACCATGCTTGTTTCCACTGTGTAAGAAAGGACATAATTTTGTAGTGGTCTAACCACCTTTCCCCATTTTGTTTTGCTGAATTTTTTTTTGTATGCACTATGACACTTCCAAAACAATGTCAGTGCCTGTGCTTTCCCCTTAAAAGATCGGCAGTTAATGGGTTTCAATAACTAGGTTTAGTTAACTCTCCATTAAGACAATGGCAAGTTGGTGCAGGAGTCGCGCCAGTGGTGAGCAAGTTAACTGTCATATGTGGGCTGCAATCAGTACCTATATATGCAACCAAAGTCTACAACTCCAGAAAGGACCATTATTTTCCGACTGGATTGCAGTTTAAATCTATTGTAGCGACATATAACAAGGAGAAAGTGATTTGCGATACAGCAGATCATATTGCGAAGTCACCCCTGAGTGTTACTTTTAAGCCCACAGGGCTGGGTGCTTACTTCCTGACATGTAAGATAGTGAGGACAATATGTCTCCACCAAGAGTTTAAACAAAGTTCTTTATCCCATTGTAGGTGAGGTATTTCTTTCCATGACTAGGCCCAATTATGAATAAAAGGCACATTTTTGAAACTCAGAAAAAGAACAGCAATTTAAAAATATTTTTCACTTACTATTAAAATCTAATTTAATGATGAAAGTTGATTTTTGATAAATTTAGTGGGAGTGCCAATTTAAAAACTATGCTTTATGCTGCCTGAAAGAAAAATGGTTGAAAAAAACAGTTTCCCCATTAAGCCTGCCCCAGAGACGGGAATACTCATCCAGGCTAGCTGTTAATGACTGGGCTCCTGGAGATGACTAGGCTTGCTTGTTGGAGCTGGAAGGTTAGAGTGGCACTAACTGTGATCACTTTGCATGAATCGGCTATTTGGAAGGCAGAACAGATGGGAACACAGTAGACAGCATTTATAGCTATTTATTTTGAAGAGGAGATCTAAATTGAGAATTTCAGAAACTGCAACTATCCATGCCCTTAATCAAACTAAATGTTCAGTCAGCAGGAGGGAAACCAGTTCCAGCACTGGAAAGAGAAAGATACTTTATTTCCCGGTGATAGAGGCAAGAAGGAAGAACAATGCTACAGCAGATGATGGAAGGGTAGAGCTGTCTTGGATGAGAGCTGTTTAAAATGTGTAGAGCAAAATGAGAAAGACAGTGCTGAAAGGGAGGTTACATTTTGGTGGGAAATTTGGCAGGATTGACTGTAGGAAATTCACCAGCCGCTGGCTGTGGCAAAGGATAAGATTGGCACATTTTCATCACCTTCTGAGAACATCCCTGGATCCAAGAAAAAACAACTAGAACAAAGAAAAATGTGTCTCACTTTTGGACGTCTGACTCCTGCTGGCACCCAGGAACTGGATGGTTCACTGATTAGAAGAATGCCCTACAGATACTGTGGCCTGCGCTGCGGGAGAGTCATGGCTAAAGAGAGACTTGGTGACTAGAAGCCTGTCCTGAAAACCTGTACACTGCAGAAGGGACCAGGAGGCACTTTTGTTTTTAGCAGTAATACATTTTTTGGACTTAGTCATTTTTCTGTCTTTGGTTAACCAGGCAAGGTTATGAGACTATCCCAGGGAGCACACAGCCTTTATGGGCAAGAGAACCAAGCTTGTCCCACTCTAAGATTTTCTGCCACCAATGAAAATGCTTCACCTGTATGTAGCAATGAAAGTGTCTGGGCTCGTGGACCCCTGCCTAACTATGGAATCCAACCTTGCACAACTCAAGTTTACTTTGGTTGAGGACTCATACACATTTGCATTTTTTTCCTTTGAATCTTATATTTAAGTAAGTATTTCTTAATAAAATATTTGCTTGCAAATCCATATGATTTCAAAATTCAATCAAAACAAAACTAATCTTATTTCTCAGACAGCTTGCGCGTGCCCTGCTTACTTGGGTATAAACGGTACAACAAGATATCCTACTTTGCCCAGCTGGAGAAATTCAAGAATAAAAAAACACAAGTATGTTCACAAGTAACACATGCTACCAGGGTTAGGCAGCACATATATATCAGCAGCAAAGCAACCTCAGCAGCTGCAGAACCCTGCCTTGTCCCGATCAGAGATGTTTACACTAAAACTGAAGGCTTTATTTGGAGGTTGATGACATTGTATCTGACTTTAAGGGACCTTCGGCTGCCTCAGAATTGTTTCTTGCCCTGATGGAGGACTTTTGGAACTAGGAAAGCCTCTAAGTCTTAAGGTAAATACGTTGATACTTGCAACCTGTTTAGCATTAAAAAGTCTGCTCTTTTGTTCCCTTTATCATATTTTAATCAAACGAGCGCCCTTTTTATCATTACCTTGTACGTGATTTTTCTAAATTGGTTAGTGAATTTTATTGTGTTGGTTTCTTTTACTGGAATGGGTTCCATACTGCGTGCTTTTTAAAATACATCTCTTTGAGGAACTGAGTGCTGCTAGTGCCACAGCTAGGAGGGGTTAAGAAGACATTGCCTTAGAACTGTTTTGAAACCTAACACGACCAGGTTTATTAAGGTGTTAGGGGTGCCCCTTCAGCTTGGGAGGCCAACTAGCTATCACAGATTGAGTACCTAGCGTTCTGGTTTGTATGAAATACCTACAATCTCACATTTGATGTTGATTGATCTGAGAAAAAGTCTTGCATTGTGATCCTGAATATGTCTTTAGAATGGATGTATACATGTACACATTAACTGTAATGCATAACTATGTTTGTGTTTTCTTGCAATTACAATTTTCAATTCTTTGAAAACTATTTATAAAAAATCTAAAAGACAATACAAATATATAAATGATTTTAAATACTTGAATATATTTGCATAACTATATTTTTCTTTGAATCTAATATTTCAGAGCCACAATTTTGTCAGACATTCCAAATATATTTTTTTCCTAGGAGAACACAACATTTAAGCTGCTCCTAAACATGTAAAAGCCTTGTACAGATCTAAAACTTAAAAAATTGATGCCAAAGAATTACATTGGTGAGATCAAACTTTTTCCAAGGAGAAGTCACATTCATTTTTTTATGCCAGATTGCTCCTAGAAGCGTTTCATATGATAGTTTTTCATCTGGACCAGTTCTGGACATAACATTTGCCTCAACAATGGTGAGGCAAACGAAGTACCAGTCACTAATATGTCTTTTGTCTCTTTATTCGGAAAAACATTTGGTTCTGGTCTATTAAATGCGGCATTTTCAGGGGTATGCACAGTTGTGTTTAAACGGACTTTCATTGAAGTAGACTGCTGCAAATCAGTAACATTAACCCTAGAAAAGCTTCTCTTTTCTCAGCATTGGATAAAATGCCTTAGATTGGATAGGAACATCTGCCGACCCAAACATATTTTAAAAACTCTGTGCTGCCCTGCAAATGCAAGGTCTGATATTCGTAAAAACAAAAACAACAATAGAGCAAGACTGATCTCACAAAAGACAATCAGGTACCATGGACACAAAAAATATGCTTTGATCAACATTTTACAGACAACTGCATCAATATTTGGGAGATGTTTTTGTGAGGGTACAGCTCTCCAAGATTTTTTAAATAGATTTTATTATATTTTTCTATATGATATATACATCCCCAAATACTCCCAATAGGAACATACAGCTGGAAATTCAAGATATTTTCTTCGTGACGGAGTCTTAGAATTGTGCAGACCTAAGTTTTTTGTGTGTAATTCGACATCTCCTAAAGGCGCCTTACCATGAAGTGCATGCTTTTATGTTTAATCCTTACTGATAGGAAAAACCTTTATCAACCTAAAATAGAATTTTAACAATTGCTCTGAATATATAACTATATGCTTTGCTTTCAGCTGTTTTGATGCATCGAGTGCAATGATTAAAGGTGAGGGATGTATGAGTTTGGAAATATGTTTTTGGAGTCGGTTAGCCACGATCATGGCATATAACTTGCAGTCTAGGTTTATCAGCGATATTGGCCTATAATTTTTAGGCTGTGAGTGGTCTTTCCATTCTTTGGGTATTACTGCAATGATTGATTCTGCTGGGGTACCATTCACCTGGGCAGATTCAGCAATGTGATTAAACAGGTTTAGGAGAGGAGGAGTCAGAGGAGTAGAAAATGTTTTTAAAAAATTGTCATTGTAAACGTCCGGACCAGGGACTTTCCCCATTTTAAGGTTTTTAATTCTGTCCAGTATTTTAACTGAAGTTATTGGTCCATTAATTGATACTTTGTCCTGTTCTGATAGGGAGGGCAGATCATTTGCGGTTCCTGTAAAACATTTACAGCAGTCAATCTTGAAGCTGTTTAATTAAAATAATTCTCACTTGCAAGGGGCAGTGCCTGCACCATTCAGCGTCATTGCAATGTTGTCTGCTGATCCTTTTAATGACACACAGTCACTGACTAGTGTGTAGCCGTCATGTCACGTGACTCACAGCAATTTCACTTTGCCCTTCTTCTTGGCCGGGCTGACAACCTCACAGCCCTGAGGGCTTTGATGTCATCAGCTCGGCAAAGACTGAGCATCAAGACACAGTCTTCACCCCTATATGACGTGGAGGTAAAGTAAGCCATGCATTTTTACAATACAAGCCCTATATAACTAAGCCTCCATGTCAATCATGGAGTGGAGAGTATTGACACTCCACCCTTTTCCAACTCGTCACAGGGTAGGATGTCCCATTGATTTCTGCACATACTCTCTCTTCATGCACATTTCCACCAGTCAGTAACAGCATTGTATATGAGGCGGGAGCGTCGGGAAGTGAAGAGCTATTCTCAGTAGTACAGTCCTGATTGACCTCACTTTGTGAACTTGGCCCCGAGATCAGCTAAAATAAACTGAAGGCAGTAGGCAGGGTCTGGAGAACAGGCATGCAGCCAAAGTGTAAAAAAATCATATTCAACAGGTAAAATACCTTCACTATTCATAATTTATTTGAGCGGTTTTTGCTATGGTTGTAGATTGAGTGATTAATAACAGGCAAAACTGGCTTTATTCTACATTGAAATAATGTTTTGACTCTTGGTCTCGCTTTTACTCCACACCTTATTTCAAGTCTTTATGACCCAACATAAAGTAATCCACACAAGCATTTGATGCAATAAATAATATTGTGTGAATTCCAAGCTGAGTTGTGATAAAGCTTGATTGACTCCCCTGTTTGAGGATGATGTTGTTTATTCCTCTCAATCACGCTGTTGCAGTGCACGCAGTTCAAGCATCTCTTGGTACCTTTGAATTCTTGGGTGTCTTTACTCCTGGGGTTGACCATCAATAGCTCTTTCAGATTCCTGGATCATTTGTAGGCATGTACGTTTTATGTAGGAATAACCCATTAATGTCTGTTTCATTCTGTAACAATTCCCAATGGTGATTGATAATCATTACATTGTGTAAAACAACAGGCTTGTTGGTACAGCCAAGAGTTGAGAATTGTAGTGACTATGTACTCCCTTGTGAATTGAGTATGTGACAATATATGTTTTATTTTCGTACTCTTTAGATTGAATCCCCTGAAGAAGGGCCTCCGGCCCGAAAGACATTGGGCCAGAAGGACACTCAGGAATTCTTTTGGAGACATTTTTTGTTGTGATTACTAAACATCAATTTTGAATATTAAAGTGAATATGAGTTATTAAGAAATATTTCACTTTTAGATTTTTGTAATCTGTGAATAACAATGTAGATATTGTTGTAAATCAACAGGCAAAAGTAACGATTATTATGTAAATATTGACAGTGCAGTTGCACCGAGTTAAAGTGCACAGTGGTCAGGTCACAAAGACTTGAAATAGGGTGTTCAGATAAGGCGTGTTCAGACAACACGCACTCCATTATAGCACGCTGAGATAAGCGAGAATAGTAGGTTGAAAATACACCATAGATAATTAGGTGTGCTTCACTCATTGATCACAGTCTTGCTTTTACTCCACACATTTATGCACACAACCGGGAAAACAGTAGTGAATGTCTTGTCTCTGTTACTGCATATAAAATCACTGGGTGTTGCTGCAAAGGCCTGCATGACTCCTGTTTTATAAGAGGTGCAGAAAATTAGAGCTTACAACAAACGATACAGAGTTTCAAAATAGGATTCATTACACAATAAGGTGCCATAAAATAGCTCCGAATCGAACAAACACTGACTGATCTTTTTCTCAGTGCTCACTATGATCCCGTCCAAGAATGCAATTAAACAAAAAAACAGTGGTTCTGTCGGGTATGTAGCAATTTCTTTGCTATACTGTAAATATAAATGTGTTTAAATATTTCACATAATCAACATTGAATGTACAATATGTAGGAACACACACCACAACTCTCAATTTTAAAGATTTTTCTTATTATAAATATCTGATATGTATCAATCAAATCGGCGTTAATGTCAAACATGAAAAGTCACAACATAAGAAAGGAAAATAATTTTGTTTGTTGTGACTATTTTCTTTAAAAATGGACTATTGAGAGTGTATGTTTTGTACTAATGTATGTTAATATGTCATCCCCTCCTATATGTGTGTAGCACGATTATCACTTGTCACTACCAGTCACTAAAACATTTCACCTTGCATGATTTTTGTAATTTCTGTCTCGGACAGCCAATTGTTCTACTTTGATTGATACATATCAGATATTTATAATAAGAAAAATCTTTCAAATTGAGAGTTGTGGTGTGTGTTCGTACATATTGTACATTCAATGTTGATTATGTGAAATATTCAAAGCATATTTATATTTACAGTACAGCAAAGAAATTGCTACATACCCGACAGAACCACTGTTTTTTGTTTACTTTAGAACCCAGGTTCTGAGGGTTACTGGGATACCCCATTATATTTAATGGGAGCCATGCAATTAAACAAGAATACATGTGAGAAATGCAGATCCTAAGATATGGAAAGACTATGGACCGTAGGTAGGTTATCACTATTTACCGATTTTTAAATACTGAATTTTACCAATTCGGTATTTGAAATTCGGTAAATAGTATGTAGGTAATAATTCGGTCAATGTTACCGAATCTGTACTATTCGGTATTACTGATTCCGTATTTACCGATTCGGTAATTCCCATTAATTCCTGTGGGCCTCCAGGCCCATAGGAATGAATGGGAAGCCATTCACTATTACCGATTCGGTAAATACCGAATCGGTAATAGGGGGAACATATCCAAGGGTGGCAGGGTGTCATATTGACACCCTATTGTACCCCTGAATCGTGCATGTGTGCACATGTGGCACACATACATGCCCGAAGGGCATGTATATCTGCTGCATGGCACTGACAAAAAAGCAAAAAAAAGCTTTTTTAAAGGCATTTGATATTTACCACCAACTCATAGTTGGTGGTAAATAACGAATCCTGAATGCAAAAATGCACTCACTTGAGTGCCTCCTACATAGGTTTTGGGATTCGGTAATTTACCGATTCGGAATTTTAAGAATTCCTTAATTTATCGATTCCTTAAATTACTGATTCGGTAAATTACCGAATCCTTGAAACCTGCCTCCCACATCTCAAATCCCTAAATACCTGTCGGTAACGGTGAAATTTACCGAATTTCACCGTTACCGACCGGTATTGCCTCACCTACATATGGCCCTATGTATTTATCTGTGGCACTATCATCAGGTACCTAATATTATATCAGTCAATTTTGCTTTACAACAGTGTTGGAAGGGAGAACATAATCCACTCTGAGGAGGTATTGCTATATTATTACATTTGTGGGCCGAAGCTTTTAAGGTTTCACTTATTTAGTGAGCAGTTTAATTTACGGGACTGACATGAATGTCAAGTATCTGGGTATTCCCAAGATGGCCCCCAAGTTCATGTCATAAGCTGGAAGGTATGCCATTTCATGACAGGTGAGATTTACGACTCCCCGTACACTACTACCATGCTATGGCCAGCACAGTGATACTTTATTAAACATAGAGAGAAAAGTACTTTGAGGGTTATTCAGAGCACACCTCATTTGGCATCTACTCACAGCCAAGGTATGAGCGACAACAAAAGTTGTGATGGCCCATGACGGAGTGGCTCACTACCACTCTTTTTTTACTAAAGCAGACCTCTGTTTTCAGCATGATGCTGCTATTGGCCACTGCCTGGACCTCCCCTGTGATCATATCAGGACCCCCAAATGTTCGCCCCAAGTTTGAAGGGCTCTGCCTAGAGGATTTGCTCAGTTTATCTGCACTACATTGTGGTTTTTAGTTTTTACACAGGAGAGTTTTGAGTGGACTTATGATTTTTAAGTTACCAAAATAAGCAGTTTGATATTTACTACTAATTCATTTTTTAGATTACCAAAATAGTTTTTCTCCTTTATGCTGAAGTAATTTTCCTATGGGCCCCTTAACGCAGAATTTATCCATAAGTGCGTTTAGACTAACTTTTCATGTGGTCTTCACAGTTGTGACAGCCAGGACAAAGATCAGATGACTGATCATCGACATGGAGGCACCCTTTTGGGTGTCTTAGGAGAGTGACACACTTCAATAGGGAGTGACGGCTGGGCCTGGGCTAATTATTGTACTTCTGAAACTCATATGTCAACTATGTTGCCCTGTAACCTTTGTTACTGGCATTTGAAGGTGGCTGGAGACTCTGCAGCAAGACAAGACTTCACCCAGTGGTTAAGACAGTTGTCCCTGGGGAAGATGTGACTATTGAATAGTGTGAATACCAAATGCCATTTTAGAGTTAAGATGGCCATCAGGCGGCAAGACCAGAAAAAAGTCTTTTCACCTGCTCAGAAAAGAACTACTCACCTTTCACTTGGAAAACCATGAAAACCCAATTATTCCTATTCTTACCCATTTTTATACAGTGTGACGTGCCTTATTTTTAGTATGCTACCACCTGGAGAACAACGACGACCGCAACACCACCACCGTGCTGGAAAACCTCGCAAACCTGGGACTCAAGCAACTGGTGACCACCCCCACCCACCTCGCCGGACACACACTCGACGCCGTCTTCTCATCAAGCAAAGACATCGCCTTCAGCCACGCCACAGGACTCCACTGGACGGACCACAGCTGCGTCCACTTCACCTTCAGAAGAACGACGACACACCACCACCAGCAACAGGTTGCCCGAAGAAGCTGGAACAAGATCACAGCCGACCAGCTCGCCGCCTCCCTGAGGCAGCACCCTCCCGCCAGCTCAGCGAACCCCAGCCAGGCCGCCGACAACCTCACGAAGTGGATCAGCAACTGCGCGGACGAACTCCCCCCTTTGAGGACCCCGCCCAGCAGACCCGGCAGCAAGAAAGCCCCATGGTTCACCGACGAACTCAAGAGCTCCAAGAAGAACTGCTGAGCCCTCGAGAAAGTCTGGAGAAGGGAACCAACACCGGACAACATGACCACCCTCAAGCTTGCCACCCGGAAGCACCACCAACTGATCCGTGCCACCAAGAAAACTGCATTCAAGGACAGACTGGACAACAACGCACACAACGGCAAGGAACTCTTCAACATCGTGAAAGAGCTCTCCAACCCCAACGAAGGAAACAACTACATCACCCCATCGCAAGACATCCGCAACTCCCTCGCCTCCTACCTCCACAACAAGATCGCGGACATACACAACCGCTTCAGCAGTCAACCATCGCACACAACGACCGCAGCAACGCCACCCACCACCACCCTCCGCGCCTGGACTCCGATCAGCACCGATGACACCGTCCGCATGATGAACTCCATCCACTCCGGATCGCCGACCGACCCCTGCCCTCACCACGTCTTCAACAAGGCCGACACTGTCATCGCACCCCACCTGCGGGACATCATCAACACCTCCTTCGACACCGCCACCTTCCCGGAGAGCTGGAAGCACGCCGAACTCAGCGCTCTACTAAAGAAGCCAACAGCGGACCCCACCGAACTCAAGAACTACCGCCCCATCTCGCTCCTCGAGACGAATGGATCCCTCGACCCGTCACAGTCTGGCTTCCGAGCCAACCACAGCACCGAGACCGCCCTCATCGCTGCCACCGATGACATCCGAGCCCTGATGGACAACGGAGAAACAGCGGCCCTCATCCTCCTATACCTCTCCGCCGCATTCGACACTGTCTGCCACCGCACCCTAGTGCAACGCCTCAGCAACGTCGGAATTCAAGAGAAGGCACTGGAATGGATCGTCTCCTTCCTCAACGGAAGAACACAGAGAGTCCGTTTACCACCGTACAAGTCAGAGGCCACCAAAGTCATCTGCGGCGTCCCTCAAGGATCCTCGCTGAGCCCCACCCTCTTCAACGTCTACATGAGCCCCCTCGCGCCCATCGCACGCCAACACAACCTGAACATCATCTCCTACGCCGATGACACCCAGCTGTTCCTCTCACTGACCAACGACCCCGCCGCTTCCAGAGCCAACCTTCACGAAGGGATGAAAGCCGTAGCCGAATGGATGACGACCAGCCGCTTGAAACTCAACTCAGACAAGACGGAAGTCCTCATCCTGGGCTCCTCGCCCTCCGCCTGGGATGACTCCTGGTGGCCCCCCGCCCTGGGCTCCGCACCCACACCGACAGACCACGCACGCAACCTGGGCTTCATCCTGGACTCCTCCCTCTCCATGACCAGACAAGTCAACGCCGTCTCCTCGTCATGCTTCAACATCCTGCGCATGCTACGAAAGATCTTCCGGTGGATCCCCACCGAGACCAGGAAGACGGTCACCCAGGCCCTCGTCACCAGCCGACTGGACTACGGCAACGCCCTCTACGCCGGAACCACCGCCAAGCTCCAGAAGAGACTCCAGCGGATCCAGAACGCCTCAGCCAGACTCATCCTCGACATCCCCCGAACCAGCCACATCTCCGGACATCTGAGAGACCTGCACTGGCTCCCCGTCAACAAGAGAATCACTTTCCGTCTCCTCACCCACGCACACAAAGCCCTACACGACCAAGGCCCGAGCTACCTCAACAACCGCATCAACTTCTACGCTCCCAAACGCCACCTCCGATCAGCCAGTCACGCCCTCGCCGCCGTCCCCCGCATCCGAAGATCGACAACAGGAGGAAGGTCCTTCTCCCACCTGGCCGCCAAGACCTGGAACTCCCTCCCGACCGACCTGCGCCTGACCCAAGACCACCTTTCCTTCAGGAAGAAGCTCAAGACCTGGCTTTTCGAGCAGTAGCAGCACCCCCCCCCAAGCGCCTTGAGACCCTCCGGGTAAGTAGTGCGCTATATAAATGTCCATGATTGATTGATTATGCTTCAAAAATGTGATTAAAGTAATCATTTCAAAAACGGTCAGTGATTGCTTGAAAGAATTTGTTTTACTTGATAAATCCCTAAAATAAATGTATTTTTGGTATAATTATCACAGAAATAGTGCTGAAAATTGCATCAAAAGATAGCATTTTTGAAAAATTAGCCCCCACCAACTCACCATAAAAAAATGTTGGGCTTCACTTTTCGCTTGCTTGAAGGCAAAAATTCATTGACTGCTTACGCCTCACCAATCATAAATTCCACAGGCCGCCACTGGTAAGAGAATAGCTTGTTTAGTGCCATTTGGCATGGACAACGTGTTTCTCAAAAACAAGAAAATGTCTGCGTCACATTTTAAAAGTAGAAGAATGATATGGAGGGCATTGAAAAAAGACAGGACGTCTGCAATTATGCAAATTTGCCACACTTTGAAATCAAGTGTAGAATGTGTTATCATGGATGGCTTTCTTACCCTTATCCACATGTGCTTATTACAGCTGAATTATGAAGAACTTGAATGTAGTAATGAACATGGCACTGGCAAACACTGTAAGTGACATGGCTGCTTTATTATACTGCCATGCGTAGAGGATCTAGCTTAACTGTTAGAGCGGCCAACATTGTAGTTGGGGAACCAGCGTTCGAGTCTAAGTGGGAGGCTCTACATCCTGTGATTCTGGACAAATCAGACAAATCTGGACAGATTTAAGTGATTTGAACAAGTCACAATTCACAATTGCTTTATTGACCTTCATGCTTTCTCAAGTATGCTTAAAAATACACAATTTGCCTACCATTTTTTCAAAATTTTCTAGGGGGAGAGCTCCCAGAACCACCTCTCCCTTTTTGACAGCCAGGCTCACTCGTGCACTCGCCGCCATGCACTCACCCTAAACCTTTACGCCTTGCCACTTTCAAATGTCACTAGCCGCCACAGGGGCAGATCACATTTACCTAAATAGTTTTGGGCTTTAGATACATTCAGATCTGGGTTTTTTCATATAGATTTTGATAACATACCTTGAATATTTCTACTATTTTATCTTGATTAATATGATCTGCACCGCTAGGGTCTAGTAATGTCTTTAATGTATGTTTCAAGTATGATGCTTGGGTCTTCCCAGCTTTATTAGAGTCACATGGTTTAATACTTTTTTGTTTATTAATCCAAACCCCAGCGCTGAAGCTTATTATTTTATTATATTCATATTTCTTTTTGACTATTTTGTTCAGAGCTAGGGTATATCTAGAGGCAATATGTTTTTCCTCAAGCAGTGTTCAATACTTTGCCTATTTGACTATGATGCGATAACTTTATCATTGAATCTCCATAGGGGATGCTTCTTAGAAGGTGCCAGATCAGAGATGGATAATGTGATGCAAGAATGATCTGAGATTACTCTTGGTTCAATAGAGGTTTGATCTATCCTATTAACGTCATTGCCAGTAATGAGCAGATAGTTAATGCGTGAGTATGAATTATGGGGAAATGAGTAGAAAGTATACTCCCTTTCTGTGGGATTCTGAATTCTTCAAGTGTCAATCATGTTAAATCACTTACATAGGTTGCTAAGAATTTTGTGTGATTTATTGTATGGAAGGGGCAGTGTGAGTTTCTGTCCAGGGCTAGATATAGGGGTAGATTGAAGTGCCCTGCGAGTCTGTGTGTGGCAAAGTCCGGCAATTTGTTTGGGGTGTTCTTCCCAGAAATCAGGATCGTCCATGGTGGGTGCATATATGTTTGTAATATCAAATTCCGTTTTTTGTCTAACCAGTTTCGAGATAACCCATCCAACCTGCGAGTCAGCTGTGCTTGAAACTAGGTCGATGTTAGCCTTTTTTGCAACAAGAGTTTGGACCCTTTTTTTTTTTACCTATGGCTGCAGAGTGGGCAACATCAGAATATAAGTTGTTTCTAAGTGAATTAAATTGTTTGGAATCAATCTTCATTTCCTGCAGTAGGATAATGTCACTTTTCTGTTTGTATATGTAGTCAAGTATTTTCCTTCTCTTGAATGGATGATTGATGTCTTTTACATTTAACAAAATTATCTTAACTTTTGTGGGACTGAGGTCATCAGTAACGAGTGAGATATGGGAGGTTGAGATTGAGCATAGTGTATCTCCCATCGTGGATGTGTATGTCAAAGACTCTTATGGCTCATCATATGAGTGTTAAGAAGCCTTCCAGAGATCTGATCTAGGGGTAGTATATACAAGGGAAGTTTCATCTTGGGGGGGGGGTTATCAAGTTGTAGTTTAACACTTGGGGAAATAGAAATAGAAGTAGCTGTGTCATTTCCTAGACCCACTTAGGTTGACTTAAACATGAGCGTGAGCATGAAAATACTGAACCACATTCTCATAGTAAGGTCATCTGTGAAAAGAATATGCAGAATAAAACATAGCACCAAAATAACCCCCATCCCACCAACCCCACAAAGTAGTGAACAGGCATGGTGACAGAGGAAGAATTCTTCTCCCATGAAAACAAGTATAAACTTTTCTAGTCATCTGAGAATATCCAGTGAGGTAAAGGCATATTCAACAGTAAATTTCGAGCATGGAGGCCAACATTGCCAGTATTGACTATTACTCAAAGTAATAAGTGTGTAAATGACAGTGGTCATTTTTTCTTAACTAATCCTCTGTACTAAACAAATGGCAGGCAAACTTTCATGATTGTAGAAGTTGTAACTTCCAAGTCAGGAAGAGTATAGTACCACAAAACATTTTTTACTCTAACAACTGTAAGAAGTTTGATAATATATGTCCATATGTGGTCATGCACTTATGAGTAAATATTAACTGTGAAAAACTGTACATTTCACATATGATGTCCGTTCGTCCTTAGGAATCGGGAGTAGTGACTTGCTTTGAATTTCGGGACATATTGCTGTGTAAACAGCAGGATAATGCCAGATCATGTTTATGAAAGAGATGTAGAAGCAAGCTGGTTAAACAAGATTTTGTCTTGCTAGTTAATTCAGATCAAGTGTAGTAACTACTGGTTAATTTGGAACATATTGGTGTACAAAAGTTAATATGAGAAATGTTCATGTAAGGAATATTACGCTAGGCTCTTGAGCTAGTGGAGACGAGATTTGAGGTGTCCATTAGTGCTTCTTATTTTTCATCAATGATTATTTTCAAACTAAGTGGTCAGTAAATATATGTGGAGTTCCTTGTACTACGACACAATATTTAGCTGGTCCTGCAAATGAGAACTGAACGTTCATGGCTTTAAGTCTGGGACGGAGGGCAAAAAATCCTTTTCTTTTATCACCAGCTTTTTCACAGTAGTTCTGTGAGATAAAGATGTTGTTGCCTTTCCATAGGATGCGATTATCTTTCCTCATAAAGGATAAGATCAGCTCTACATGTTGGGAGCAAAGTGGTTTGCAGACAATTGGTCTCGGTGTCTTTTGACTAGGGAGTTTTCTTGATGGGACCCTGTGTGCTTTATCAAATTCTAGAGGTTTGTTAAAAGACAGGTTTGTTGCTAGTGTGAACCACTTCTCTAGCAAGGAGATGCATGATCCGGCCGTTTCTTCTCCTTCTGGGATTCAAAAAATGCGAAGATTTCTGCGTCTGTTCCTATCCTCCAAATTCGACAGTTGTTTAGTGAATGAGTCTGAGGTGATAGTGAGCTTTGGAGGGATTTAGATACTTTATTTTCCACGTCTTCCAGTTGACTGATTCTACTTTCTGTTTCTGAGATTCTGGAATTAGTTTCCCTGATGTCTTGTTGGATAGCGGAGATCTCGTTTTGCATAATATCTGTGTTTTCTTTCGTTGATTTGTCTAGATCATGGACATCTGATAGCATTTTCAAGATAGATTCCATAGTTGAGTTGATGTCTTGCTTATTTTATGTAGGTGAATCCGGGTCAGATTTGATTCTTTTGAGCCTTGTCTTGTTGTCTTTGTCTGCCATTTTTTACGAGTGCCGTACTTCCTCAAGGCTCTGGTGGAGGTCAGGTTTCACCTTTCAACAGCAGTCGGTGGTAAAGACAATTGCAAAGTTAACCCAGAGGGTTGGTTAGGGTTCAATCCTTAGTTATAGCCACTCAGCACAATGGTTTCAGACACAAGGCTCAGTGTCAGTTATTGTCACAGAGAAAGAAGGTGGGACATAGATTCTCAGTGAGTATCTATGTCATAACAGCTCTGACTCAGCCAAACACTCATGACACCAGGACCACGGATCAGCGGTATAGCAGGCCAGATTAGTTAGTTTAGTCAGTTCAGTGAAATTTATACCACGGTTCAGTTCAGACTATACCACATAGACACATAGCCTAGCTCAATTGATAATTACTAGAGTCCACACGCTTGGAAACCTACTCCTTGTGCCTATAAGTAAGATTTATGGAATCTGCCACTTGAGACACATGGTTCAGATTACGTGATGTTGTATCCGCCACAGGAACTTTACGAAATGCACTCGTTGAGAGACCTTAATATGCCGTGAGGTGAAAAGAATTGGTATCCTTGCACCAAGTGATCATGGCAGACCTAGGTCAAAGCGAGCATTTTCTTGTGCAACAGACCTATCAACGTGGTGATGGCAATGTGGTTGTTTTTCTAGAGAATATGCTCTCCCGCAATGTTAGAGTCAGGCATGGGATCGGGCATTCACACTTTTGCCGGAATGCGCATTCAGCAGGTAAAAAGCAGTCACATTCATTCAAGCGCAGAGTAAAGTCCACATTTGTAAAGCGCACAATCACCCGTAAGGGTCTCTAGGCGCTGGGGGCCGTCGGGAAGATTAAGCGAGCTATTGCCCAGAGTCACATGGTGCTGGGCTAACCTGCCGCCGGAGCCGGGGATCGAACCGTGGTCCCCAGATTCCAGCGTCAGTCGCCCTGGCCGCGGCGCCACACCTCTCCCATAGTGGCGCATACTAGAGCACGGGTCTACGTCGAAGTTCACAATGACTTTTAGATCTGATTGTAGAAGTGTCTAGACACTCTTATAGAAAACAGTCTACCCGCCATAATGGATTCAGGCAAACCAGCGGGCAAGTATGCACTGGAAGGCACTAATTAACTATTTTAGAGTATTCCCCATACTCTTAAGTAATCTTACTTGTGTGCTGCTGTTATGATTTCCACCATGCAAGGAACACGGATCACAGAATGGGATTCATGTTGTCGGGTCCCCCGCAGGCAGCCCGCGTGGTGAGCTCGTTGAGGTGGTAAGGCCGGGGAGAGTCCCCTGTTCTTCTAGCACAAGCTGAGTGGGTTTGTCGGTGTTGGTGAGAGGATTTGATACCTCACATCAAGTGGTGTCCTTCAGTTAAGAATCTGCCTTTCGATCGGTGCAGTAACCATTTTTTTTAGAGGAAGTGACTTGTTCCCATTAGATGAGGTGCAGGCTCAAGCTGCCATCTTCCCTGGGCTCCACACCATGCCCCGCAAAATGCTCTCCCTATCGCACTAAAAGACTGAAGTGTGAATTATTTATATAGTACCCTAACTTCACTGTCACATTGCTGGACTGAAGTGTGCATTTCACAAGGTGCTCTCTCTTTCTTGCCACGCTGCAGGATTGGGTGTGTGTTTCACAAATTCTCTGTCATACTGCTGGAAAGAAGTGATTGTTGACACTAAAGTGCCTGGCCCCAAAATTGTCACAGATTTGTGAGGCTTCTAGTGCCGGACCAATAACCTGCTGTCATCCCAGCACCAGAGGACAAAATTACCTGATATCTTATGGACAGCAGCAACATCTTATTGGCGTAAAAATTAATTTTTTTCTGAACAAGAAAGTGATACACACTCTGGAGTGAATGCTGGACTGCTCCTCTGTGGCTCAAAATATCAGGGACCCAGCAATGAGGCCCACTGGCGTGTTATGGTCTGGCATTTATGGTGCCTCCACCCATAGCAGCCCTGCCACAATGGGAAAAGGAGACCAAAAGCAGGCCAAGCTCATATTTGTTATGAAGCTTATAAAGAGGGTATCATCTCCAGACAGGTCTGATGATCTGCAAGTGGCATCGGATGAGGCAGAAGATCTAGACAAGAAAATGCTCCTAGTTGACATGCAAAAGAGCCTCAACTCAAGTGATAGGAAACTGGACATCTGACAGCAAGGGTGGACAAAATAGCCACATTCTTTGACAAACATGAAAAGAGGATAACTACTGCAGAAACCTGTATGTCAACTCTTGAAGACCACACACACGGGCAAAGCAAAATATTGTTGGTTGGGATCAAAGTGTTGGACACGATAAAAGCACAGAATGAAGACTTAGAGACCAGATCAAGGTGCAATAACTTATGACTGGTGGGTGCACATGAGTCCACCTACATTCCTAGTACCTGGCCCCCACCAGGAGTCCCACCACAGCCCATCATCACTAGACTATTCAACTATAGAGATTATGATGTTGCACTCCGGATGACATGTGAAAGACAGACTTTAATGCATGAGGGCAATTACCTCTCTATATCCGGATTTTATGTTGCCCATTCAAGAGGCATGCTGAGAGTACCTGCCTATCAAGCGCAAACTACGGCAAGCTAATATCCAGTACACTGATTATCACGCATCACAACAAACCCCATGTATTTCCGATGCTGTAGAGCACTGCCTTGTTCACTTTGCCCCTGGATTCAAGCTAGCCTGGCTGATGAGGGGTGTTACCCCGAAACTGGTCCCGAGACACCTGTTTCTGGTTCAGGGATGACCTGACAAGGCAGTTCGGTCATGACTGTTCCCATGAGGCACAGGGTCAAGCCTGATTTGCATATGGCTGGGTCTGAACTGAGGTGGCAAAGTGAGCTAAAGAATGACGATGGATTCAACCCAGATTTGTGACTGGTTGAGTGTCTGAAACGTTACAGTGCTCCATCCATCATCCCCTTGTGTTTGCCTTGTTAGCCCTATGTTGGCAGGGTATGCCCAGACATGGGTCCCTTGCTCACTTTGCCACTGGATTCAAGCTATCCTGGCTAATGAGGGGTGTTACCCCAAAACTGATCCCAGGATGCCTGTTTCCGGTCCAGGGAAGACCTGCCTAGGCAGTTCGGCCTAGACTGTTCCCATGAGGCACAGGGTCAAGACTGATTTGCATATGGCTGGGTCTGAACTGGGGTGGCGAAGTGAGTTAAAGAATGATGATGGATACAACCCAGATCTGTGACTGGGGGTGAGTGTATGAAAAGTTTCAGTGCTCCGTCCATCATCCCCTTGTGTTTCCTCTGTTCATCATCTACACCAACTCTGTGCGAGATTCACACATTCTGGACGAGTGCTTGAATGAAGTGGAATAAATCCATGATAGTAAGCTGCCGGTGGTGGGCACCAATTAATCATCTGCCTGGTTTAGAGTAACTACTGAACTGTTTACAACAAGGGGGAGGTTTTGGATGGTCGATTTCCACTTGTCAGGAGTGGTAGGTCCAACCTCAGCGTGTGCCCTAAAATCATAAGTATTACAAAGAAGGCTGGGTTACTACTCAAATGGGCGAATGTACGTGTCACACTAGTGTCTGGATGCTGTAGGTCTCAATGAGTCCTACAGTTGGGCATCCACTTTGTTGGATGTAATGCCCCCCACACACCCTTTCAGGTGTCATGCTTCATCATCTGGGCTGCTCCTCGTTGGGACGGCGGTGCAATACCCAACGGGCGACACCTCAAAGAGGGGCACTTTCGTGGAGATCTTTTATCCAACTGCCGTCAGGTGAAGTGTGGGTGTGGGGCCAGTAGAGCGTAGATGTATATGTGAGTTAAAATAAAGCTGGGAGTACCAGTATCTAGTTTATGCTGGCGTCTCCTGCTGTAATCAAAATGAAAAACTGGCTGGTACTCGTTGGAATTCAATGTTTCCTGTCTGAGTCTCAGGTAGTGTGTGATCTAAACGGTCAACATGTTTCTCGCGTGTTGTACAATGACTCGCGATTCTTCAGGACCTCAGTAAAGAAATGTATCTTTTGTGGAAGACTGTCTACGTTTACAGGATCTACCTGTGTATCTGGTGTACTATTCTAAAAATCTCACCAAAAGGAATTGTGCTTAATGTGGTAATGTACCTGTGTTGCGCAGAATCTGCCTAGATGGGAGACAAAAAAGCATGTCAAAACAGGTATATGGTTACAAACAAAAGAAACTGTGACCTAGTACATTCCATGCGTCATGCTAGACAAGGTGCAGCTAGCATGTGGGGTTAAAACCAATTAAAATCAGTGTGGATACTGTTCCTCAGTGAGCAAGGTGGAAAGCATGCCCCTGTGGAAAAAACACGACAAGAACAACAGCATTGCACTGGGTGGTTGAACCACCGGACTCACCTAATGTGTCAAGTATCCAAGCATTAATAAAGTATGGCTGGGTATAGAAGGAATTTTCATGAAAAGGGTGTTAACCATTAGGTGAGTGTCATGGTTATGACGCCGACTTTGTAATCAATTAAAATCATAAATGATATTCTGTTTCGCCATGCAGGAGTTAAACTAAACAATTTGTTTGTATGTTGTTAATTAAAGGAGTAATTAATATGTACTTTACGTCATATCTATTGATCGATGTCGATGGTTTGATCAATTGACGTGCTGAAAATAGAAGTGGTGAGTTTTTACTCTTTTTCATTTGCGCCCCTATATTTCAGAGTGATGAGTAGTTCTAGGTTAAAGGCTGTCCCAAAACAATTCCCGTAGAGACATTGTTTGTAAATTACTGCTTTTTGTATCCTTAGCATTCAGTATCACCCTTCGTAGTGTTTATTCAGGTGGGTGTAGAATCAGGACTACTCTGTGTCCGTGAAGGAGAGTTGGGGGCTGCGCGGGGAATGCTCCGTGACTGTAAAGTATATGCTTAGGTGCCACTGGCAGTCACCCTACTTGCGTGGTCCTACACCAGTACCTATCGCAGTTATCATATATGAGGGGCTTTTCTGTTGTATGTTCCGTTGAAATAACGGAAAAAGTGGTCATAAACAATGCCCCTGGTCAACTTAGGTAAAGCGCTACAATTGGGTCACTAGTTTAGTGTTGTACCTGCTCGTGGGGGGGTTATCGCAGACACGCTTAGAGTGTGGTATGGAGGCGTGCTGGCACGTATATTATATAGTGGATACTCAGAATATGGCGAGCTAGTGTTATGACAGGGCCCCAGTTACAAGGAGCCCAGGCGACTTAGTGAGCGGGTATCATAGAGGCTCCTAGAGTACGATATGGCAGTGCGCTATCAATTAAATTTAGACGGCGTTTTCTCCCTGTAAGTAAACACTCGAAAGACCCATGTGTGCACAATCCAACATTTAGAGAGGGCACCGGTTACAGGGCACACAGTTAGCATCTAGCATTTCCCCAGGTCACTACTTACTCCTAGTCTCCCGTGTGTCCAACAGCTTGACCTACCCACGCCGCCGCATCTGGGTGGTGTTGTGATCCCAGGCGGCCATGGGTTTGAACGGTCGATGGTATCACGTGACTGCGGAGTGATTGGTTGGCACAGTCACGTGACTGGGGAGAGGAAGGCTCTCAGGTCACGTGAGAGGTGTAGTGAAGACGGCGGCCATTACAGAGTGGAGGGATCAGAGAGTCTTGCTTTGTGCTCTGGATTCTGTTATGTCTTTTTGGAGCATTCATAAGGCAAAAAACTGTCACGTACGGGAAAATATTAAAAAGGGTAAGAAAGCGTGGACCAATGAGGACTCTTCAATTGTGCACCTCCAACCTAAGGGTTTTAGAATCAAAGCGGGAAATTAATCATGCATTCATGTCATGTTTCAAGGTGTATAAAATACTACGGTGGTCAAAGTAATTTGTTAATAATTGTCAATAAGTCAGGGATAGGTCCTGGTTGGCGGTGGTATGAACAGAAGTTTGGTAATGTTGTGTCATCCTTTAAAATGCGGGTTTATATTAGGATCACAACAACCGTGAATTGTCATTGTGTGCTGCTTCTACTCAATAGGACAGGTATGGGGTGTGTGCACCTAGTTGGAATCCTTCTAGAGTGCAATCCAAGGTATTTCTTCATTTAGACCTGCACTGTCGGAGGATAAGCGATGTATCCACCTCTGTTCTTGCACATTTTCGTGGTATTCTTCTTGCTCCGAAGTTCAGAAATGCATGTCTCAATAGGGCGAATTGTCATTCCCACATAGTATAATTCACAAGGGCAGATCAAGAGGTAAATGCAATTAGTGCTGTTGCAATTTGTGTGACCCCTCATTACCCAGGTGAAGGAGTCAGTCAACCTGATTGTTTTGTGCGTGGTTGTGAAAGAACAAGCACTGCAAATGCCACAAGGGTAGTGTCCCTTGACTGCGGGCAAATGCCAATAGGGTGGTCTGTCCCCCTGATGGGTTTTTCTTTGGCCTAGTCTGGATCAGGATGTCCTTAATGTTCTTAGATCGTCTAAATGTGAACCGGGGTGGTTCAAGATCAAGGACTCCTGTGTTCAGAATCTGCCAATGTCGTTTCAGAATTTTTTTCAGTTCATTCGAGGCCGGTGTGAATGTGGTCACACACATCATCGGTTCATTGTCCATGGGACTCTTAATCCTATGTTCTAAGAGGCTCTCCCTGTGATTGTGTTGTGCTGTTTTCCTAGCTCGAGCCACTTCTCTTCGAGGGTAACCTCTGTCAGTCAGGTTTCTCAAGAGGATTGTAGATTGAGTTTTGTAACTCTCAATATTGCTGCAGTTTCTCCTAACCCTTAAGAACTGCCCAAAGGGTAGGTTGGCTCTCAAAGCTTTAGAGTGATGACTTGTGAAGAGCAAAAGGCTGTTCCGGTCTGTACTTTTCCTGAACATTGTTGTGTTGAGGTGGCCCCCTTCAATCATGATGGTTAAGTCTAAGAAGGCTATTTGGGAAGGGGATGCCATGATAGTGAACTTCAGGTATGGATTCAGTGTATTTATCTAACCAAAGAACTCATTGTATGATTCTCTGTTGCCAACCCAGAAAATCAGGATATCGTCTATAAAGCGTTACCATAATCTTATGTTGGTGTGGTATGGGTTCGGACTGATGGAAGATATTCCTGCCCTCAAAGTTAGCCATGTAAAGGCAGGGCACACTAGGGGCAAATGTGCTCCCCATTGAGGTGTCCTGTGTCCGATGGTAGTATTGGCTCTTGAATTCAAAGTAGTTTTCAGTGAGGGCCTGTGTCGCACATTCCATGATGAATGCTGGTGGTGTAAATGATTCCCAGGGACCAGCATTAAGTATTTCCTTAATCACCCCTAGTGTGGCCCTCTGGGGGATGTTGGTGTAGAGGGCCTCCACGTCGAGGGTGATGGGAAAGTCAATTTGGGCACAGTCCTCAAACTCATGCAACAAACGTAACACGTCCGTTGTGTCCTGGAAGTAAGGAGGGATGTGTTTCACCAGGGGTTGCAAAAAGTGATCGCAGAATTGTAATAATGGTTCCAGCACTGAGTCTATTCCTGACACTATTGGGCGGCCAGGAACGGGTGTGATCTCCTTATGTATCTTAGGGAGTACATAAAAATATGGCACCCTTGGGTCTTTTTTCACTAAGAACTCTGCTTCCTTCTTGCTGATCCATCCCTGGCATTCAGCTGACTCGACCATTCCAGAATTTGTGCTTTTGAGACGTTCGGTTGGGTTGGAGGGGATGGGTGTGTAGTACCGTCTGTCACCCAGTTGTCTAAGACACTCTGTGTCATAGTCTGTTGTGGTCATTAGAACAGTTGCTCTCCCCTTGTCTGCCTGATTGATCCTGATGGTTGGGTCACTAGCCAGGGACCCCAATATTAGCATCTCTATCTTAGAGATGTTAGTGTGATTCTTTTGCCCGGGGAGTGCTTTGACGTCTTTTAGTATTGCCTGCTCATAGGTCAGTACTTCATTTGGGACCAACCCACTGTGGGGAGCAAAACCAACAGGAAGTGAGCCTGGTAGTGAACTTATCAACACGCCAGCTTACCCAAAAAAATGAAGAAGAAGTCCTGCAGAAGGGACTCGGGTTTGTTCCAACCCCCAGAATAGACAGTTTCCAACAAACGTGTGAACTCAAACAGTTTTTCCGAAAAATCAGGCTCAAGGCTAACCCTTTTGAAGCAGTTTTTGACTCAGGCCTTCGTAATGCTTCAACATTTACACCCCACAGTGGGTTGGTCCCAAATGAAATACTGACCTATGAGCAGGCAGTACTAAAAGACGTCAAAGCACTCACTGGGCAAAAAAATCACACTAACATCTCTAAGACAGAGATGCTAACATTGGAGTCCCTGGCTAGTGACCCAACCATCACGATCAAGCAGGCAGACAAGGGGGGAGCAACTGTTCTAATGACCACAAGAGACTATGACATAGAGTGTCCTAGACAACTGGGTGACAGGCGGTACTACACACCCATCCCCTCCAACCCAACCAAACATCTCAAAAGCACAATTTCTGGAATGGTCAGTCAGCCGAATGCCTGGGATGGATCAGCAAGTAGGAAGCAGAGTTCTTAGTGAAAAAAGACCCGTGGGTGCCACACTTTTATGTACTCCCAAAGATACATAAGGAGATCACACCCGTTCCTGGCCGCCCAATAGTGTCAGGAATAGACTCAGTGCTGGAACCATTATTGCAATTCTGCGATCACTTTTTGCAACCCCTGGTGAAACACATCCCTTCTTACATCCAGGACACAACGGACGTGTTACGTTTGTTGCATGAGTTTGAGGACTGTGCCCAAATTGACTTTCTCATCACCCTCAACGTGGAGGCCCTCTACACCAACATCCCCCAGAGGGCCACACTAGGGGTGATTGAGGAAGTACTTAATGCTGGTCCTTGGGAATCACCTACACCACCTGCATTCATCATGGAATGTGCGACAAAGGCCCTCACTGAAAACTACTTTGAATTCAAGGGCCAATACTACCATCAGACACAGGGCACCTCAATGGGGAGCACATTTGCCCCTAGTATGGCCTGCCTTTACATGGCTGACTTTGAGGGCAGGTATATCTTCCATCAGTCCAACCCATACCAGACCAACATAAGATTATGGAAACGCTTCATAGACGATATCCTGATCTTCAGGGTTGGCAACAGAGAATCATACAATGAGTTCTTTTGTTGGATAAACAGACTGAATACATACCTGAAGTTCACTATCATGGCATCCCCTTCCCAAATAGCCTTCTTAGACTTAACCATCATGATTGAAGGGGGCCACCTCAACACAACAATGTTCAGGAAAAGTACAGACCGGAACGGCCTTTTGCACTTCACAAGTCATCACTCTAAAGCTTTGAGAGCCAACCTACCCTTTGGGCAGTTCTTAAGGGTTAGGAGAAACTACAGCAATATTGAGAGTTACAAAACTCAATCTACAATCCACTTGAGAAACCTGACCGACAGAGGTTACCCTCGAAGAGAAGTGGCTCGAGCTAGGAAAACAGCACAACACAATCACAGAGAGAGCCTCTTAGAACGTAGGATTAAGAGTCCCATGGACAATGAACCGATGACGTGTGTGACCACATTCACACCGGCCTCGAATGAACTGGAAAGAATTCTGAAACGACATTGGCAGATTCTGAACACAGGAGTCCTTGATCTCGAACCACCCCGGTTCGCATTTAGATGATCTAAGAACATTAAGGACATCCTGATCCAGACTAGGCCAAAGAAAAAACAATCAGGGGACAGACCACCCTATGGCATTTGCCCGCAGTCAAGGGACACTACCCTCGTGGCATGTGCAGTGCTTGTTCTTTCACAACCACGCACAAAACAATCAGGTTGACTGACTTCTTCACCTGGGAAATGAGGGGTCACACAAATTGCAACAGCACTAATGGCATTTACCTCTTGATCTGCCCTTGTGAATTATACTATGTGGGAATGACAACTCACTCTATTAAGACACGCATTTCTGAACACCTGAGCAACTTCCGCTGCAAGAAGAATAACACGGAAATGTGCAAACACTACTTAGAACACAACCACACAGCTGATTCCTTAAGGTGGTTGGTCCTGGAAGCGGATCCCAAGACGTCTAAACAGAGCCTGTTCTATAAAGAACAGAGGTGGATACATCGCTTATCCTCCGACAGTGCAGGTCTCAATGAAGAAATACCGTGGAGTGCACTCTAGAAGGATTCCACCTAGGTGCACACACCCCATACCTGTCCTATTGAGTAGAAGCAGCACACAATGACATGTCATGGTTGTTGTGGTCCTAATATGAATGCATGATTAATTTCCCGCTTTGATTCTAAAACCCTTAGGTTGGAGGTGCACGATTGTAGAGTCCTCATCGGTCCACCCTTTCTTAACCTTTTTAATATTTACCCGTCCATGACATTTTTTTGCCTTATGAATGCTCCAAATAGACATAACAGAATCCAGAGCACAAAGAAAAACTCTCTGATCCCTCTACTCGTGACCTGAGAGCCTTCCTCTTCTAGTCATGTGACTGCGCTGACCAATCACTCCACAGTCACGTGATTCCGCCGACCGTTAAAACCCATGACCGCCCGGGATTGCAACACCACCCGGACCCGGCGGCGTGGGTAGGTCGAGCTGTTGGACACACAGTAGACTAGAAGTAAGTAGTGACCTGGGAGAAATGCTAGATGTTAACTGGGTGCCCCGTAACCGGGGCCCTCTCTAAATGTTGGATTGCACACTCATGGGTCTTCTGAGTGTTTACTTTCAGGGAGACAACGTGGTCTAAATTTAATTGATAGCGCACTGCCATATCGTACTCTAGGAGCCTCTATGAGACCCGCTCACTAAGTCGCTTGGGCTCCTTGTAACTGGGGCCCTGTCATAACACTAGCTCGCCATATTCTGAGTATCCACTACTTAATATACGTGCCAGCACGCCTCCATACCACACTCTAAGCGTGTCTGCGATAACCCCCCCACGAGCAGGTACAACATTAAACTAGTGACGCAATTGTAGCGCTATACCTAAGTTGACCACGGGCACTGTTTATCGCCAATTTTCCGTTATTTCAACAGAACATACAACAGAAAAGCCCCTCGTATATGATAACGGCGATAGGTACTGGTGTAGGACTACGCAAGTAGGGTGACTGCCAGTGGCACCTAAGCATATATTTAAAGTCACAGAGCATTCCCCGCGCAGCCCCCAACTCTCCTTCACGGACACAGAGTAATCCTGATTGTACACCCACATGAATAAACACTACTGAGGGTGATACTGAATGCTAAGGATACGAAAAGCAGTAATTTACAAACAATGTCACTATGGGAATTGTTTAGGGACAGCCTTTAACCTAGAACTACTCATCACTCTGAAATATAGGGGTGCAAATGAAAAAGAGTAAAAACTCACCACTTCTATTTTCAGCACGTCAATTGCTCAAACCATCGACATCGACATCGATCAATAGATATGACGTAAACTACATATTAATTACTCCTTTAAATAACAAAATACAAACAAACTGTTTAGTTTAACTCCTGCATGGCAGAACAGAATATCTTTAATGATTTTGATTGATTACAAAGCCGGCGTCATAACCATGACACTCACCTAATGGTTACCACCCTTTTTCATGAAAATTCCTTCTATACCCAGCCAAACTTTATGGATGTCTGAACCCGATGTACAGTCCGACGGGTACTGTTGTTGCCTGGATACTTGACACATTAGGTGACTCCGGTGGTTCAACCACCCACTGCATTGCTGTTGTTCTTGTCGTGTTTTTTTCACAGGGGCATGCTTTCCACCTTGCTCACTGAGGAACAGTATCCACACTGATTTTAATTGGTTTTAAACCCCCATGCTAGCTGCACCTTGTCTAGCATGACGTATGGAATGTACTAGGTCACCGTTTCTTTTGTTTGTAACCATATACCTGTTGTGACATGCTTTTTTGTCTCCCATCTAGGCAGATTCAGAGCAGCACAGGTACATTACCACACTAAGCACAGTTCCTTTTGGTGAGATTTTTAGAATAGTACACCAGATACACAGGTAGATCCTGTAAACATAGACAGTCTTCCACAAAAGATACATTTCTTTACTGAGATGCTGAAGAATCGCGACTCATTGTACAACACGCGAGAAACATGTCGACCGTTTATATCACGCACTACCTGAGACTCAGACAGGAAACATTGAATTCCAACGAGTACCGTCTAGTTTTTCATTTTAATTAAAGCAGGAGACCCCCAGATTAAACTTGATACTGGTACTCCCAGCTTTATTTTAACTCACATATAGGTCTACGCTCTACTGGCCCCACACCCACACTTCACCTGATGGCAGTTGGATAAAATATCTCCGCAAAAGTGCCCCTCTTTGAGGTGTCGCCAGTTGGGTATTGCACCGCCGACCCAACGAGGAGCAGCCCAGATGATGAAGCATGACACCTGAAAGGGTGTGTGAGGGCATTACATCCAACAAAGTGGATGCCCAACTGTAGGACTCATTGAGACCTACAGAATCCAGACACTAGTGTGACACGTACATTCGCCCATTTGAGGAACAACCTAACTACTGAACTGCCCAAATGGTTCACCTTTGAAAGGTGTGCAACAATTGCAGTGAGGTCAGGTAGGATACTTGCTGGTAAATGGCTGGCAGTCGCATATGGGCCAGAAGGTTTTTCATGTACTTGCAATTAACCACAGACATGCAAGTGTTCTGGATGGTTGTGGTGGAGCCCATGGCCACTGCTAACTTATTTTGCCCCACATCATGCTGAGTTATTAGTCTGTCATATTAAAACCTTTTGGTATGACCAGTGCCAGAATCCAAAGACTGGCAGTTGTAGTTCTATTGTTGCACATCAAGGTATATTCACTCGGAAAATGTTGCCTGTGGGACCTTTGGCCATCCGGCACTCTGGACTCCCTTGGGACTAACCCCATTAAGACTCCATGGTCAGATTATCATGTATGTTTTCACACCACTTTGGTGCTGGCTTGGTTTGATTCTCACATGGGTAGCCACTTGGCTGGGTAAGGCTGCTAATGTTGGTGGGTGGCTCAAACAAGGGTGAAAGAAGTCGCATGCACATACTGGTTCACAACTCTTTTCATCAAACAACAAATGGAGCAAAGTGCACAGCTTCAGATCGCATTCTCTGTTGGCTAAGATGGATACTCCATGCCCATAAGGTATGACAGAAAGGTAACAATTCATTTTTTAGCATGGAAGGTACGTGATTTATTTAATCCATGTAAAATCAAGAAATACCCAGATATTTAGAATTGATGTAGCCTTCCTCCAGAAAACGCACCCTTGCCATAGCCACGGGCTTCTGTTTCCACAGAGCATTGGCCACATACTCTTCCTATGCTAGAGGTATGTCTATTCTGGTTAAATGCAAAATCCTCTTTTGATTGCTTCATGTAATATAATATAGGCTATCATTAATGATACACCGGTCACATTGATCAATACATACTACCCTAGCACAGATAACCTAGTATTTCTCAGTCAAGTGTGGCATAGATGCATTATGTTATCTACACAACCAATACTTTGGAGCAGATGTTTCAATTTAGTACTAAACAATCATCTTGACTGATCTTACACTACAAGTCACACACACAACATGTATAGCACTGGTGCGGGATGATATATTGAAAATCATGGGACTGGTAGACATATGGAGACAAACCCACCTATCCACCAAAGAGTGCACACACACCTCTTCAGGATATATCTTCTGGGTGCAGCTAGATGACTGTATCAGCACATCTGATGTATAGTTCTGGACAAGATCTGTAGATCTGTAGAGCATCTACCACGACAACAGTGTCCAAGTATTGTGGTTTCACCCGGCCCTTGATCCCATCACCCTTCCTTGACACCACATTTAATGAAAAGATTAAGACTGAAATACTACATTACTTTCAGGCAAATGAAAACTCAGTGGGCACCATCTGGGATGCCATTATAGCTTTTATGCTCAGCATATGCATTGTCAAACAGCGTGGGGTCTGTAAGGCCCTATGTGCAAGACTTGATGCACTGGAAGATGAGATAAAACTACTTGAGGAAGGCCAGTGGTGGCAATGCTCTACTCATGGGCTGTGAGATAAATTGGACACGTTTACCAAGTTTACTGAGCAGAAAGCGAAACCTTTACACAAACTGACCAGTGCTAGGGTGTATGGGGAGGCAGATAGGCCAAGCAGAACCTTGCCATACTATTGTGCCATCCGGGTGCACCACAGGAGGTTATTCAACTAGAGAAGAATAACAACAGTGTTATGCATGAGGCTGACAACCTGCTGGAAGAATTTGTAAGCATACCTGAAATCTGGCAAAACTCCTTCTCAATATGACTCATATCTCCCAAAGTCCCTCATTAATGTGGACACCAAACCTTTGGTGAAGGTGTTTGCAAATCAGTTATTACAATTGCTGCCTGATCTCGTCCTCCCGGATTGGGTGGACTTCCTTCCTGGCAGGTCCACCTTTCACAATTTGCGAACTCTATTCACCTTAATGTATTAATTGAATCGGGAACTATATGTTGTGGTGGTCTTTTTGGATGCCAGAAAGATTTTCAATTCATTAGAGTGGCAATTTCTGTTCACTGTATTGTCCAGAATGGACCTCCCAAATAGCTTCCTGAATTGGGAGAGGCTGCTATACTGGAAGCCAACAGTCAGCTGTTCAGCCTTCTCCCAAAGCCAATACCTATATGGGGAGTTACTCTTCATGTGTGCCCACTTTCCTCACTAATATCAGCACCTCGGGCATGTGTGATTAGACAGTCATATGTCAAAAGAAGCATGAACTTTACCCTTCACAATCTCATATTGTCACTGCATGCAGATGTTATCACCTTGTATCTATGTGATCTGACCAAAAGTTCAATCATTAGGGATTTCACCAGATTTAATGCCCTATCAAGAATTACCATCAATTGGAATAAGTGTACAATATTTACACTAACACGTGGCAACCCCATCTGCGTCCTGGGGTCCCCCCTCCACTGGTGGTCATTTCTGTAAAATATCATGGCATATGGGTCAACTGAGATAAAAACACTGTAAAACACTGTTATATTTGAAAACTACCAGGTGGCCATGGCTAAAATAGAGAAACATATGCAGACACACAACCCTCCATGATGTGCTTGCCGACCCGGATACAAATTATTATATTACTCAGACTCCTATATGTATTCTATCATGCTCCTGTCACTCTGAGCCAACAGGTCTTCAAAACACTGAGATCCAACTTGATCTCTGTAGTCTGAGTGGGTAAACCACCTAGGATCCGCAGTACTGACGCTGCCATACAAGCAGAGGGGCCTAGTTGCACCTGATTTGAGCTCTATTATAACTAGGGTCAAGCGCACTTTGCTCATTATTGGTTACATCTAGCACACATATGAAGCACATAGTAAAAGAACATAACACTGCACTCTCTCATCCCCTGGGTGCAATGATCAGCCAACGGCTAAGGTTTGATTGCTCTGAGATCAACTCAGTTGCCTGCACACATCTGTCTTAGGACAGGATTCGCAGTCTTTTCTTTATGCTCCTGAACCGCCCTTGATGCACTACTGGCTAGTCCATCTCAACATGGAGAGATCATCACTCCGTAAGTTAAATAAACAGGTATTACATAAAATAGGGGACATCTACCCCGATGCCCAATTTTTGGATCACTCAGTTATTACAGGTGGTGAATACCACTCTGCAGTAGCAGTAGCGGCTGGTAGGCAATGAGGGTGGAGGGGTAGGGGTGTTGGGTAGTAGCAGGGGGACAAAAAAAAAACAGTTACCTTTTCTGCCAGCCATGTATGTTCTCTGCTTCTTGCCGAATCCAGAACCTGGAAGCACCCAGGTTCCCCAAAGCCAATCACAACCAACATTGTGATTGGCTCCCCTAAGCCAATCACAGTGCTGCAATGCAGCATTGTGATTGGTCCAAGAGCCGTGGATCGGCGCTCAGATGATGACTGGGGACCTAGGCATGTTCCCCACCAGGCTGTGTAATGCTGCCTGGTGGGGAACATGCAAAGTGTATATGACTGTTTGGCCGGCCCGAGAGGTCCGGTCAACTTGGAGTGGGCAAACCACTCCTCCCCTGTGTCTCCAGCCCCGCCCTAACCAAGCCCCGAACCTGATAAAAATAAAATGATAATAACTATGTTATTATCATTTCAATTTTCCTGCTCAAAAAGCAGTGGGGAGACGCTACTCCACCTTAGCGAGGAGCCGCCCCTGCACAATAGGTATGCTTATGTCCTTAAGACTGCTAGCATTTTGTAGGGAATACCACCCCTCCTTCCTGCTAGAACATCCCCCTCGTGACCACAATATATTCTAAGATGCAAACCAAGGCTCAGATCGCTATACCTAAAGCTAGACTGAGATAGGAGACAGCTCTGGTGAGGCAACCCTGATGAGGAGTGGGCATACTGTAAGGGTATTGGTTGTAGTTGTGGCAGGAGGAGACACGCCTGTCTCTGTAGGCGTCTTGGGGACACCCCATGAGGCAGGGTTGTCGTCCATTGAACACGCTGCAGTCTTAGTATACCACTCCCCTGGTCCAAATCTGCACTAGATAAGAGTATCCAAACCGAACTTTGAGTGAATATATTTTAAAGGACTTAGGAGTTAACTGCAGTGTCTAAAATGTGTTACCACCAGTCATCAAATGATTTCTGCATGTATCTCGCTATGGAAATTAATATGTCATTGCATTGTATGCATGCTATTGTTACGAAACGTGATACATGAATAAATACATAAATAAGAACGAGTTATCCTCACTCTCATCCCTGTAAAACTGATTTTCTGATTTGTAATTCTTTACAATCAACAATCTCCTGAAGTGTGTGTTCACAATGCACACTCACTCTCGTCCCTGTGGCACTGCTCAACAGCCTGTCACGCTGCTCAACTGGCAAGTGCTTTTCTCTCTATGCCCGACGTCATCGTTTCACTCTTTGCACTCTCATATTTGTTTGAGTGAATGGTCCCAACACTCACCTCGTCTTTGAGCTGTGAGAGTTTTTGTTGAGATATCTGAAAGTTAAAATATTAACGATTGACAGAATATAAGCAATGTCTACTTGTGAATGAAAATGTATGACCTCTTTCATCACCATGAAACTGTACTGGTTTTAATTAAAGATACTGTGACACTGCCATACTAGATCGACCTAATCATTGCAGTGAGTCTGTAAATGGTCCTTAAGTGGCCATTAAACATGAAAATAATATATTCGGAAATATGGGGCCGGAAGTGCTTCAAGTTATATCTTATTTTGTCAACACTGCCGGGCACCATCTGGCTGTTAGATAAACATATGTTCATGTTTGATTCCTTATGGGGAAGAATTCTCCTGCTGCTTACAATCCCAGAATCCCTCTGTGAGCACTCCACGCCTCTAGTCATCAAGCAATGTCTCGTTGAGGTGAATCGCGGTGCGACTGGGTTAATGCGAATGAATATTACTCCGCTTTCTACGCTCTGATTAAATGTACAAAAATAATCATGTTTAATAGGGCAGCTACTCTATTGCATTGACACATCACAGGGCATTTTAGGAAACGAACAGGGCCATATTTATTTCTTTGTTATGTGAGTTACTACTGTTGTTTTGGCTATTATGCTGATATTCCTTCACTAGGGCACAACTGTGGCGAGATAGAAGGCAGCAAACTCCATGAATATGTTTGTTCTCATGGAGGTGATCGCTGACGTGCTTGTTAGAGGCAAGATGAGGGAAAGGATGTAGCCTAACGGCTAGGGCGGTCGATCTCAAATCTGGTGAAACCGGGTTTGAGTCTCGACAATGACGCTTAACTTACTGTGATTCTGGGCAAATCACTTAGGGGGAGATTTGCAAAAAAGTCGCGCAACACAGCGCATTCCCCCGCGAGGCTGCGTTGAGTGACAGGGAGGGAGCAGGAGAGTGCCATATTTTTAAAGATATGGCTCTCTCCTCCCCTTTCCCTTGCGCTGATTTCAGCTGCTGTGCGGCATGCATACACCTTAGCGCTATAGCGCTAGGGTGTGTCCATGAGTATAGCATAGGTTTTGTATAGGAAGGGTACCCTTCCTGTACAAAATACTATGTTAGACACGTGGGAAAGCTTTTCTCCCACTTTGTATACGTGCTGCACAGTGCAGCACGCATATAAAGTCGGAAAAAGAAGAAGAAATGCTTGTGCCTAGTTAAAAAGGGTGCAGTTTTCTGAAGCTAAACTCAATCTACTATTTTTAGTAAATTGGGTTTAGGGTGAGAAACCTTGGGTGGTTGCATGGGAGCGCCCAGGCACCATCCTTGGCACAACCACAAGATACAAACACGCCGCAAAATCTTAGTAAATCTCCCCTGCTTAACAAAAAAATGAATGTCTCCTTGTGTGACGCAACTGGTGCTCATGTAAAGCGTTCTGATACCTTTGGGTCAAGTTAGCGCTATATAAAACTACGGGGAAAAAAGGTGGTGCTGTGTGGTGAGCACAGCGGAAATTGTAATGCAGTGAATTGTCATGAGCTGGCCGTGAAGAGTTAATCATTATGTAGGTATGACTGAGGGACTTGCACAGAATTATGTTGTTTGAAGATGTGAAATGCAGAGTTGCTCTTTAGGTTAAGCAGAGATACAGTAACTTAAAGTTAAAGAAATACTAAATGTTTGTGTGACTCAAATGGGTGGAAGGGATCATTATGGGGCATATAAAGTTCCTAAGGGTTCCATCAGCTTTATCAGGAGTTTAAGTCTTTATCCAGTGGTAGTCAGGGGCAGGTATGGGTAGCACCTGACAAGAGGGGCAATGGAGTGACTCATTCATAAAAGAATGAGTGCCAGTGCCCAAAGCGCTGTTTAGAAGCACGCGGATGGTGCTATTAAATGTCAGCGTGTCGAATACTGAGGCTGCATAGCCCTGCATCCACCTCAGACCTCTTTAATCCACTGCCAACCTGCCCTTTGATCTCATTCTTGCAGGCTACCGATTTCTCCCTTGATGACAGTTTTTCAGTCTTTCTCTTCCTCTGTCATTCCCATTTGTGTGTTTTTCCTTCTCTTCCTCTGTGGAAATGTCTGATGAAGAAAAATAAGTGCTGGTCCTCTAAAATTAAAAGAGGTGGCCCCCCACCAGCAACCACTTACTCACATTAAGCACTGGCTGTATGCTTGCTTGTGGGAAAAGGCATCGGCGATGCACAAGCCACCTTCCTGGAATCCGTTGGGGCTGGGACAATTCCAAAGTAAGCAGTTTCTGCCAGGATGGGGGCATTGCTAGTCGCATTTAATAAAGCTCTACATGAATCACGTATTCATCTTAATAGTGGCAACTAGTGCTCCTGTCCGCGTTTCATTATGTATGAATTAGACAGGACTGGAATCTGGCCAGTTGCTGCTAGTCCGAGTCCAGAATACAGCTAATGAGCACGCCCCTTGTCTATGCAATGAAGAGAAACATGAGGAACAAGCTTTGGCAAATGCATTAGGCTTTGCCTATGTGATTCATTTCTTTGTTGTTGTAAATTTTAGCTTGGTGAGCAGTTCTGCAATATAAGTTACTGAAACTCCATAAAAGTGTTATTACTTGTTTAGTGAGAAAGCCAATATATTGTGCAGTAACTGGTGGTAATATAATGTGGGTAGATTAGGTAATGGATGGAGCACAAAAAAAAGACAAAAAAACATGCAGTGGATACGTGAGGGGACAGAATGATGGAAGAAGAAGGCCTCCCATTGGCTGGGTGGGGGGCACAACGTGGGTTTGATATTTATGGGGAAATGGGGGGGAGATAATGGAGGTGGCATCCCAACAGCTCCACTTTGTTGTTGCCACTGTCCGCCACCTGTCTCCAAGTCTGCCACCCAAATCGTACCTATCCTAATTTCATGGTTTTGAAGCTTAAAATGAAATATGCATCAGGGACTGAAATAATAACACTTCCCATTGGGAAGAAATAGAGTTTGTGCAGCTATACAACAGCAGTGCAGCTACACCAAGGAGCAATGACCCAGTGGTCCCCCTTCACCTTTCCACAGTGCATCTAGATCCTGTTGAAGTCAGCAGAAATGCCATGTCCTAAAGTCAGGGTTGAGCACTGACCTACTCCGAAAACTGTCATTCATGCTAGAAAACCCTAGGAAGGTGTTGCATGGAAACATTTTCTTTTCCTGCCTGTGGCTGGGCAGGAATAGGGCAGCTATTTCAAAATATGACAATATCACAATACTAAGGTATTGATAGATCCCAACATCTGTGGCTTGTGAAACGCACACACGCTTGCTTTTTGTTGAATTATCACCAATTCAAACATTGTCGTGTTATTATGTGGGCAACATGCTAAGAGGAGCCTTCTGCTCCAGGGCCAAAGCACTGGGGCAAAGCGCAGTGCAGTGTTATTGGCATCATAGCAGCTGTTTGTGCAAGACAAGCAGGATATGTAAAAAATCATACAAACAGCGTGAGGGAGTTGGAAAGGGGGCACGCAACACAAGAATGGGGCGTGGGACAGCAGGCAGCGTAATGAGGGCAGAGGGTGGGGAGACAACTGACAGAGGGGATAGGGTGGGCATTGGGGAAACAAGAGGCACGGGTGGGGGACAATAAACTACGGGCCATATTATCAAGCAAGGGCGATGCATTATCGCTGCTTTTATCATCAGGAAATTGCCACTAAAGCAGCGATAATGGTCTTGATAATACGCCTTTGTGAATTCCCATAGAAGCCCAGGTTAACACCAGAACATGGGCTTCTATGGGAATTCACAAGGGCATATTATCAAGCCCATTATCGCCACTTTAGCGGCAGTTTCCTGCCAATAAAAGCGGCGATAATGTATCGCCCTTGCTTGATAATATGGCCCTACATGTAGTGGGAGGAGGGGGTGGCGAAACAAGAGGCAGCTGTAGTAGAGCAGGGAGGTGCTATCTACTGAGCTATTATTCAGTTTAAAACATTCCTCAATTTTAGCTTATAGCTCATCCTGAAACAGCTTGTCTAGGAGTGCTGTTGGCTGCATTCTCCACAGGCCTATGGCTTGATTCAACCAGGGATTCACAACCAGAACAGCACCAAGGCATGATCTGATAGGGTTCTAGCTAGATGACATACCTCAGTAGCCCAGATACTAATGTCAGGCGTCATGAGTGAGTAATCCAACCGAGATCACGCACTGTGCACAGTGGAAATGAAGCTCCCCTCCCTCCTGATACGGTGTCTATTGCAACATATGTCTATTAGGAATTGCAACCACCAGGAGACTCATGGCTGCCAGGCATGAAACACTCCAAACAACGAGGAAGGAGAGTCAGGAGGAGAATGAGAAAGACTAGATGGGAGCGACAAGCTCACAAGGAGCCCAGTGGCCAGCCTTCCCTAAGCTGTTACCAATTGGAGCTAGTGCTTTGTTATTACAGAACATTCAGTGCAAACAGGGTAGAACATGGTGCAAATGTCTATGCGGAGGGAAACTGTCCTCCTGTCCCCTCCATAAGGGCCAGATTCCTACAAGCAATTGCATGGGACGCTGATAATTTATGCACTACAGGTGCGGCTGGAAGAGAAGACGCAAGACTGTGCTTCCTTGTCTCGGCAGCTGGAAGCGGCCATGCAGGAAGCCAAGCGACAGGTAGAGCAGACCAGAGAGTGAGCGTCATCTAAAGAGTGAACAACCACATCCAAAGTGCTTGATCTGGAGACCCAACTGAGCAGAACGAAGACTGAACTCAATCACCTGCGGCACAGCAAAGAGGATGCTAAGCGCCGGTTCCAGAGTCGCTTGCAGGACATAAAGGACCGCTTAGAGCAGTCGGAGAGCACCAACCGCAGTATGCAGAACTACATCCAGTTCCTCAAATCTTCCTACGCAAATGTCTTTGAGGATACCACACTGTCCAGCTCTCCAGTTCGGCCCGAACCCCACTATAGAAATTTATGAGCCGCATTTCTATGCTCAGACATGGTGCATAGTGGAACATTCTGTAAAATGGCTTGTCAAACATGGGCTTCTGCCCTTTGACCATTCAGAAATCAAAGTATCAATTGGTGACCAACTTGTGGTTCTGTACCTGAATATAGAGCTGCAATGGCAGCAGGACAGGGGAGCAGCCTGGCGGTATTCTCCTGTGCCCAGGTGCAAAAAGTTTGTGTTTTAACTCCAGGACTGCAAGTTTTTATTTTTTTAAAGATCTGAAATTTTCCAAAAAACAACACATATGGCTTCTCGCTTTCAAGAGTCTTCCACCATGCAGCCTACAGGTTCCGTTCTGGTGTCTACACTCGAGGGTTCTTATCGCCCACTGCTCTTCTGGTATGGTCTCTTTGTCCTCTGCACTTTTGGTCTTGTGTTTTTACACCATCTTGCATCTTCTGACCTCTGCTCTTCGTCTGGTATCTGCTTGGAAGCAAAGGTGGTCATTTCATATCTCCTTTCCTGGATTCCATGGCTGGTCTGGCCAGCTTCAGGTAAGAACCATTATAATGACATGCAGACTGGAAGCTAGAAGGCATTTGATACCAGTGTCCATGGAATAAACCTGCTCAAGGGAATGGACATGTGAACCCTTGGGCATGCTCTGGCTCTTGAGGTGCATCAGCGCTTGGCCACTGGAGGAGACGCCAAGTTCAGATGCAGGTGGCCACTTCTTCGTCTCTCTGATGCTCTCTATGCCATAGGCGGAGTCCTTCGGTCCCACCTTTGACCCCGCCTGAAACGTCAGGGCAGGTTCATGTGTTGAGGACTTCAATGCTGGTACGATTGATATGTATCTTAAGGTACATTGGTCAGTCACTGCACTCAGGCGAACAAGCGGCCACATACAACACCCTATTTCATCCACGAAAAGAATACACCACATCACATGACACATCTTCTGGAACACAGCACAGCATAAGGATTAGTATGGTCTCATCTCCTCAGAAGAACATATGGCGCAATATTATTCCTACAAGGAACTTGCAGGAACATAGTAACACCCATTCCCATTAAGAGAGCATAGGTCCACGTAAGATGTTGTCTGTTCCCAATGAAATGCAGTCAGAATATCAGGGGCCTGTCCCCTCCCAGCTCCATATCACCTCCTCACAGCAAGAAGCAAGAGCCTCTCCACAGACCCAAGATGAGCACATCTGAGGACCAGAGGCAGCCTCCTCCCTCCCCTCCTATCCTCTAAACTGAACTTGCGGTTATCCCGTCCTTGCTCCATGATGAACACAGCGAGAGGTAAAACATCAGCTTTTCCACGTCGAGAGTGTGGAGCAGTATACAAAACTTAGCATTTCAGTACTTCGCCGAAATATTCACTTTTACGCATTTTGTATGGTTTTCTATTTATGATCTCCACAGCCCTCGATGAAGGGTTGATCACGAGGACATTTTGTATGGTTGAATGTTTGAATCAGTATTTATGAGTTGCGCTTGTATGAATTAAATATGAAAGGTACTAATAAACTATTTCAGTTTTGAAAAAATAAATAAATAAATACATGGTCTGAAATCTGCGGTGAGAAATCCGTGCACCCGAAATAAAAAAGAAGCGAGGGTGGCAATCATGTGAATGGCGTGTAGATCGGGGAGTGGCTGTGATGTTAGCTGGTGAAAATAAAGGGGAAACCACCAGACGCCATGCCATGATAGAGCATGGCTAATATCAATAATAATAAATATAGTAGTGTATGAGCCAAGATGTCATCTTGGCAAATGAACTGTGCTGGTTTATTTAGGAAGGGCGACTAGACCAGCCAAGAAGTGGGAGGAGGGCAGGAGCACAGATGTATGAATGGGTGCCCTGCAAGAGAGGCTCGGAAGAAGGGCATGTCTAAATAAGTTGAGTTTGGTTGCTAAATTCGTCAGACAAATAAAAAAAAAGAAATGTCGGAAAATACGCTTTAAATGCATACATCATCATGTCAGAAAGTAAAGTTTAAATGCCTGCAGCTAGAGTTGTTGGACAAAGCAAAATAAATGTGTGAAACCAGGGGAAGATAATGAAAGGAAAACAGTCAACGCTATGCAGTCCTAAGCAAATATAAGAAGTTTTACCCAGCAAAGCGAATGAGGATGAGTACTTGGGTCATGGGAGACTGATAAGAGAAACACAGAAGGAACAACACGAAATAGAACGCCTACAACTAATAGAAACGAGGACAAGTAAACTGACAAGCACACTGACCAATCAGAAGGGAAAGGCAGGATGTAGGCCCCTTTTAGATATATTAAATAAAATAGATTTCACTAGCACACTGCAAGCACTGTGCAGGCGAAACCTAAAAAGGAAGGAACTCGGAAAATAAATAACTGAGAACATTAGAACATCAACCTATCCTTCCTCCTTCACCTGGACAAATGGTGCCGTCTGTTACAACCTATTTTCTGCAGAAAATAAACCTTGTGCAACAAAACTAGATCACATCATTTTGCAACACTAATCTGCACCAACTTGGATGTCATTTCAGGTTTACACAGCTCACTTTATGAAACAAGTCCAATTACTGTTGGAAAGTTTTTAACATGTGTCAGCACATTTTGCAGTTTCACCTTTCGGCCAACATTTCTGCAATTTAGCCCTTGTATAAATTAGTAACAATGGGCTATGAATGGGCTACAAACAGTGGTAGGCACACCTTAAAGTATTTCTGTGTGAACAGATATTATATGTTCGACCTGACAAACAGTGACCGGCATACCGCGTAACATTCTATATTCTGCTCACAGATCCAATAGTCAACTGTTACCAAAACTTTTGAGGTGAATGTATTAGCACTTTCTTTTTCTGTATTTACTTTTATTTAGCAGCAACACACTTCTTGTGCTTATGGAGAGGACTGCAGCACCTCCTCCATTTATAGGCACACTTGATATTCTACCTTTGAGCGGGGAGAGATGAGCTTTTGAAGCTTATTTAAAAGTAATTGACGGGGACACTATTACATCTATAAAGAAAAAAGTTCCTATGTTTTATAATTTAGTGTTAAAAGGCAGATCTATTCGGAAAACTTTACCAATGGAAACAGTTATGGTGTATGCTGACGATTATGACAATGCCAGCGAATGAGTAGATGAGTATGCTTCACTTTAGACAAGAGATTTAACCATAAAAAAAATGTTTTGTTGCAACATCACAAGTTCTTGCAGAGGTCACAGTTCGCTGGAGAGTCAGTGAATAACTTTGTCACAGCTTTAAGAATGATGGAAACTGAATGCGTTTATGGTGATCCCAGGGATGATATCATTGGCGATCAATTTATAGAAAAAGGTGAACAGTAGAAAATTCCATGGTAGACTATTGTCCACAGAAGATCCTGTTCTAGAAACTGCCATTATCATTGCTAGAAATATTAAATGTATGTATGAGTAAAAAAGAAATTAAGCATGTATTCCGGGTTGAGGAGAAGCATAACACAAAATTTGATGCAAAAAAATTCAAATTATTTCTGATTCCAAGTTTGTCAGGAACAAACGTAATTTTGTGTACCCACTCTTGAAGTAAGTTTCATGCAAGCAATTCCAAAGCATGTCCAGCTTTCAGTATCACACGTTTCAAGAGCGGGAAGAAAGGTCATTTTGCATGTGTGTGCAGAGCTGTTATCAAACCGAATTTTAGTACTATAAACACTGTGAAAAAACTGGATGATGGTATATGCACAGAGGAGCATATGTTTGTCCTGATGGTATTGAGTTTAGACAATTGTGATGCAGTGGAAGTAACAACTGTGTACTTAAGAAAAATGAGTCCTCCTTTCTGTTTTATCAACATGATGAATCTAAATGCCAAAGTGATGGCTGATTCTAGGTCACCCTTCAACTTGGTTAGTCAGGATGAACTTAAAAAAACTGGGAAAGGTGCAACTTCTAAGTACCAATATTAAAACGTTTGCACATGGTGGCAAAACAGCCAACGTTTTCTGCAAATTTGTTACAGATTTGAAATTTGAGGAGAATGTAGCCATGGTTACTCTGTAAGTTGCCATGAATTGGTCTACGTTATGGGATAGTGGTGATCAGGACAAACGAAACATGGTTTTGCATTCCAGCCATCCTGATTGATTGATTTCCAGGAAAAATATACTGGATGAGAGGTGCTTTGGATGCAGCAAAGTAAAGAATTGAATTAAAGAAGGTTGTGCCGAAGTATGTGAACTTGATATACAAAAGTGAGTGAAAGATTTCCCTGAGGTTTTTACAGCCAAACTTGGAAAGGTAAGGGGTTTTCAACATTGTATTGTTTTGAAGGCGGGTGGTATTCCTGTCTCTAATAAACCAATGAGGGTGCCCTCAAACTTAAGTCAAGAATTAAAGTCTGAATTGGAGAACGTTTGTAATTTAGGGAGTATAGAAGCTATTGAAGGTACTAAGTGTTGGCCCCTGTTGTCTTTGCACAAAAAGATGACAAATAATTGACATAATGTATGGACTTACGAGATTTGAAGAGCAAAATTTGGGTTGAACAGCAACTGTTTTGTTGTCCACTATCAAATATGCTGTTTATTTTGCTACATTTATTTTTAACATGATTCCCGTTCGGAGGAACACTCAAAACTCACATCTTGACAATCATTTAAGCTACATTCAAAGCCACTTACTCACCGTAAATGGGAACCAGAAGGATTGAGAAAAATACATATGATTTTCATAATCCATATCATTGATGAGTTAAAAACACATATACCCAACAAAAAAACGATGATAGAACAATACTCAAAGACATAAAAGCTAAACCACCTTTTTTCCAAACAAAACAATTAATTAAGGGAGAACAATTAAGACACATTAATTGGTCTGTTAAATATCTGCAGGCCTGCTAATACTATCAACAGACCTCCTTAATTGTATACATTCCTCATATAAGTTCTCCAAGTGTACACTAGACTCTGCATAAAGATACATTGACATGTTCCGGTATATAAATAGGTTAAACAACACCTTCTTCAGGAAAACTCACACAGGTTTAAGAAAAGGGACAATAGATAATATTAACAACATAAAACAGCACAGATTATACACAACTCATGTTACTATAATCACCTTATTAAATCCACATGCATCATGTAAATGTAAATGTAAATGTAAATCATCATCTAACCCCCATGGTATTTATACAAATTCACAATCCAGGCCAACATTGCACACGTAAAGATCGATACCACAGACTCATCATTTTGAAATTAAGTGCACAAACAGATCAAATAAATGATTTTGAATAACCCTAACTCATACATGCAAACTCACCAAATGGTGATATCTCAAGGGTAGAAAAGCTCCTAATACTTCATAATTTATAAAAACAATTGAGTGGAACATTTTAATCATGCTCAAGGATATATTAAGGATTTTTAGGCCTTGGGCAAAAGGTATTTTGGAGGCCCCTATTCGAAACAGCTTTGAGTTTATGAATTAGTTTCATCTTTTTTATGCCCTCTTTGGTCATGACTGTGTTTACATCTAATATTCAGGGATAGTGATGTGTATTTTCTATATTGCACTACAGCAACATTTTGGTAATATTGCTGCAAATAAAATCTGTGACCTCCTCCCAATTCTCATATGTGAGGTCCTATTGTGATCTAACATAAACTTTGGTTACAACAAGGAAGGGTTGCTGAACTGTTCCTAAGCGTGACTAAAGGAAAGAACTAACTGGCGTGACCAGAGGTGTAAGTGTAACACCCAAGGGCATCCATTTTGTTGGATGGATTGGCCTCACACACCCCGAAGGATGTCATGCTTCATCATCGGCGGTTGCTCCTCGTCGGGGAGGCGGTGCAATCCCCGACGGGCTCACCTCAAAGAGGGGCTCTTTGGCGGAGATCTTTTTTCCAACAGCCTTATGGTGAGGTGTGGGTGTGTGGGCAGGGGGGTATGTGGTAGTGGAACAGGGATAATTAAAATGTAGCTAAGGGTACCGGAATCAATTTTATTCTGGGGGTCCCTCGCTGCAAATAAAAACAGGGGGCTAGCTTACTAGGAGTCAACGAGCATAGTCAGGTGAACCTAGATGGGGCTAGTGGTGAAGACGGTCGACATGTTTCTCGCAGTGGGCAATAGTTACCCGCGATTCATCAGGACCTATAAAAGGTGATTTACAACATGCTGGTGTCATGTGTGAGTTTGTGTTTGTTTTACCTCTGTGGGGGTTGTCCTATGCCTAAACATAGAAAAGAGATAAAAACAATGATTAAACAATATGCAAAATACCAAGTAGGTCACGCCATGGGAAAGAACGGTGAGTAGTGTGGCATGCTGTAGGTGTACTTGTGATTCAAGTAACAATCAATGCATGCCTAAGTGATTACGTATGCCAAGCGTCACTAGTGTGGCACACAGCACAGTCACTGAATAGGTGAGGTGGATTGTTGTGAAATGTGAAGAGGTTTAAAAAGGTTAAAATATGCAGCAGTTATCCAGGCTTAAGTGTGCACCTGGGTTCATACCGTGTGTTGGCCTCAGTCACTAGAGTAGAAAACACCCATTCAAGCATCAAGGTGGTATTGGTGAACAGTTGCAAACACACACTGATTCTATAAGAACTTTAGTTCTAACACACTCATATTGCCCACTCACCTATTTACCAAGAACTACCAGCCACCAGAGGGGTCGGCGGGAAAAGGCATCAAGGATGAGTCCATAAGTCAAAAACTGGGGTAAAAGGTAGACAAACCGCCAGGTAATCATTAGTACGTGAGCAGTATCTATAACCACAAGGAACTCCTAGTCTAAAGCCCTATCATCCCGCTGTACCACTCACCTCTAATCACTTGTGCCTTTGCTGCATGACCTACCCTTCTCCGCCGAGCTCGAGTAGATATGGGAGCTCGGCGAGAAGGGTTATTTACATCGGTAACAGCGAATCGGCTCGAAACGCGCGTCTCCGCCTATCGGCGTGTCACGTGGTTTCCTGCCGATCACGGGGCGGCCATCTTAGACTGGAGGATCTATAGCGTTAGGGAGGCTATAATGTGTAATAGCGCATCACTAAACTATATTCAAGGCACCCGTTAGTAAGGGGATTAAGTCACGTAGGAGCCGGGTTACGCTCCAGTGTAAAAAACTGTGATGGGGCGAGTATCATACTGCATCGTGGTGTCGGACAGTGGAGTGGCGGCCATGTTGGAATGGGGTGACAGTGCCCATACCCCTGAGCCAGTCCACAGACCTAACGTGCTGTAAACGGATTCGTATTGAGTCTTAGAGTGTACACGCTATAGAGGTAAAATGTAAATGGCACATTAGTAATAGTAGTTGAGAAATGAAGGGTCGTCTGTTCCGAGTATGTGAACAGCCCCTGAGGTGTTGTGACATAAGTTCTGGTCATGGTGTTTGACAGTAGTGGGAAACCACATATTTTAGTGTGTGTTAAGTTCTCTAAGGGGTCTGAACCCAGTGGGGGGAGGTAAAATTACAGGTTGTAGCCTAATGCTGGTTGTGAGGCTACATGGCAACAATGTTATATGTTGGAATTCGGGTGGCTCACAGTGAGTGCCACGGGATGTCTTCATTGAGTCCCAGTCTGTCAGAGGATAGGCGATGGACCCATCTCTGTTCCTTCTGGAAGAGGGCATTCTTGGGGCAGTGAGTGCTGGACTCGAGTACCACCCACTTGACAGAGTCCTCGTCATGGCCTTGGTCTACATAATGTTTACACATCTTTGTATGTGTCTTTTTGCAACGAAAATTGCTACGATGCTCAATAATGCGGGTTTTAATGGGGCGGGTTGTCATTCCGACATAATGCAAACCACAAGGGCACGTGAGGAGGTATATACAGTGTGAGGTGTTGCAATTGGTATGGTGCCTCAACTCCCATGTGAAGGTCTCAGAGAGCTGTATAGTTTTAACTGTCATGGTGTATCGACAGACGCCACACATACCACAGGGATAGTGGCCTGTGACCGGGGGAAGATGCCACAGTGTCTGTTGGGTTTCCTTACTGGCCTTCTTGGGTCGGGTACTGATTAAAATATCCTTTAGGTTCTGTGACCTCTTGAAGGCGAACCTGGGGTCTTCCAGGGTCATGTCGCCTGTGTTCAATATTCCCCAGTGGTGTTTGATTGTCTTCCTGATTTGGTTAGACAAGGGGGTGAACGTTGTCACACATGTGATGGGTTGGTTCTCAGTCGGGGCCTTTTCCCGGCGTTCAAGCAGTGCCTCGCGATTGTTATTCCTAGCCCGTTTCTTAGCTCTCAGAACATCGCTTTTAGGATAACCCCTGTCAAGAAGGTTCCTAGACAAGATTGTGGATTCCTTTTTATAGTCACGCACATCACTGCAATTGCGCCTTATACGCAAGAATTGCCCAAAGGGCAAATTGGTGCGCAGGGCCTTCGGATGGTGGCTTTTATAGTGCAGGAGACTGTTGCGGTCGGTGGGTTTTCGATACATGGTAGTGCCTACCGCCCCCTCGTCTAGTCTTATAGTTAAGTCCAGGAAAGCAATCTCCTTGGGTGATGAAGTCATGGTAAACTTCAGATGTGGGTTTAATGCATTGACCCACTCAAGGAAGGCTTCATGGGAACTTGTGGGCCCTTTCCACAAGATCAGGATGTCGTCAATAAAGCGTTTCCACAATTTGATGTTATTTCGGAAAGGATTGGACTCATGGTCTATGAGTGTACTTTCAAACTTGGCCATATACAAACAGGCTACCGAGGGAGCAAATGTACTGCCCATAGAGGTGCCTTGGGTCTGGTGGTAAAATTTGCCCTTAAATTCAAAATAGTTTTCTGTAAGCGCTAGGGTGGCGCATTCCATGATAAACGACTGTGGGGTGTTCGAATACCACCTTTCCAGGCCTAGTCTCTCCTCAATTACCTCTAGAGTGGCCCTTTGAGGAATGTTTGTGTAGAGGGCCTCCACATCTAGGGTAATTAATAGATCAATCTCCTCAGCGTTCTGAACACTGTCCAGGATGCGTAACACGTCTGTGGTGTCCTGGATGTAGGAGGGAATGTTTTTGACGAGGGGTTGCAGAAAGTAGTCGCAAAATTGCGATAGGGGCTCCAGGACGGAGTCAATCCCTGAGACAATTGGTCTCCCTGGTACCGGTCTGGTTGCTTTGTGAATCTTGGGTAAGATGTAAAAATAGGGGACCCTAGGGTCCTTTTTGATCAGGAAGTCTGCCTCCTTTCTCGTGATCCATTGATCACACTCTGCGCTTGTAACCAGGCTCGTGATGGTAGTTAGCAAGCGTTGGGTAGGATCATTACTGATGGGAGTATAGTACTTTTGGTTGCCCAGTTGTCTGTTGCATTCTATCTCATAGTCTTTGGTGTTCATTAGAACCATGGCGCCTCCTTTGTCTGCTTGTTTTATAGTGACCAGCGGATCATCAGCCAGTGATCTCAAAACTTTCATTTCATCCCTAGAGATGTTACAGTGTGGTGTGTGTCTGTTCAATTTAGAAATATCTTTCAGAACTGCTTGTTCGAATGTGAGCACCTCAGGGGGGACCATTCCATTGTGCGGCGTGAATGTAGATGGATTGTGTAGTCCAGAGTCTTCTATCGGTTCACAAGGTTTGCCTTCAAAAAAGGCTTTTAACCTAACTTTTCTGAAAAAGGACTTCAGTTCCCTAGTCTCCTGGAATTGATCTATCTTAGGAGTCGGAACAAAACCTAAACCTTTTTGTAGGACCTCCACTTCTTTCTGTGAGAGGAGACGGTCAGAGAGGTTGACTACCAGGCTTATTGTGGTCCTGATCGGCTCGTACTCCTCGTGTCCATCCCTTGTGGACGTGCTTCCTCCCACTGTACTCTCTTTTCCGGTGCGTTCCCTCTTTTTCGCCCTCGCCCTCTGCCCCAACCTCTGCCTAAAAAAGGAGGGTGTGTAGGGTTTTGAGGGGGGTAGAATGGAGGATATTGGGGGGCAAACGGGGGTTGGAAGTGGGGAAACTGGGGATATTGCCAGTAAGGGGGGGGGCCCGGTAAGTGGTCCTTGGTTTGGATAGTTAGGGTAGTTTTGTTGCCCTCGGCCCCTTCCTCTTCTCGGTCTGGGCGGCATCTGTGCAGCACCATTTTCTCCACTACTATCGGAGCCGCTATTGGAGCCCCTTCTGGAGGAATTTGTACTGGAGTCGGAGTTATAGTCTGAATTATGGTTGGTCCCTGGGGGCACGTAGTCATCCTTTAGGTATGGATAGACCTTTTCCTTTGAGAATTTCTTGATGTCCTTTTGCAATTTGGCAACCTTCTGGTTCATCAGAAATTCTTTGTGTTCCGCCATTTCTTTGTTAATTTCGGCTAGTTTTGTCTTAAAGCCTGGATTCTGTACCGCTGTTTTCAGGGCAGCTTCAGCTGCTTGTATTCTAACTAGAAGTGCATCTGCCAGACGTTTGGCTGTGTTAACTATTAAGATGAGGAGGTCGTGTGTACACTTCCATGACACCTGCGACCACTCTACCTTGAATTGACCATCCTCCCAGAATATCCTTGGGAAATTTTTAACGATCAACCCATTAGGTGCTATTTTGGCTTTGAAATATTGAGCCATCATAGTCCCATGGATTGTTATCCTTATCCATTCTCGTTTTAAATCTGATAGAGATTGCCACTCTGTTGTGTTGCTCCCCGTGGCTGGTTCAACGTCGATACCAAACAAAGATGGTATCCTCATGATAGCTGCTGCATCCTCCTCACCAAAACTCAGGCCTTGACCTTCCATAATGGAATGGTCAAGGGTGGCTGGTCTCGGTAGAGTGGAGTCCTTCACAGAAGGTAGGGAAGGGGGAGGAAAAGAAAGAAAGAAAGAAAAGGTAACATAAACTTTCTCATGGATGTTCCATGAAACATAAACACAACATTTCTCTACAAAATGTCTGCATTATACTCTCACACAATACCCACATTAAAAGAAATGAAAGGAAAATAGTATTTTAAACAATCTGTTTCATAATTATTCAAGGTCATCAGGGCAAGACTCTCTACAGGACAGCGTTGGCTCTATCAGAGGCCCCAATGGAAGTCTGGGACCCTGGGCCAGATCCAATTTTGCCCAAGTCTTATAACATCTCTGATCATGATTCCATTGGACATGTGGAAAGTTCGTTACATAAGCTACTGTGAGGGAAGGAAAAACCATAGTAAAAAATGTGGTCCCTCATCCCCCCTTTTTTCTCTTTTTATATAAACCAATATGTTGACAGAGGTCTCACCTGATTACTCAACTATAAAATCTGTGGATTTATTAAAATTCTTTATTTTAAAATCTGAACTGGCCCTGAAACCTGCACTTCATGTCCTTTTGCGCATCAGTCCTTGCCAATGAGTAAGCCTCTTTCCAAATGAATCCATTACCATGCTAGTACCGCATCCCCTCCATCAGTTCAGAATTATACACTAACAATTAAATCAAAATCATCCCCATATATATCTTGTAGTCCTTACCTATGAGTCCAAATTAAAATCCCGGATTGAGGAGATCAAGATCTTCTCAACAAATCAACTCAAGACTACCTGCAATATAAGGAATCCCTTTAGAGCATCACAAATCACCCTCCAAATTGTAACACCGAAATAACACCAATCTTCCCAATGGGTAAATCAATATAAACGCGAGAACACAAACTACCTTCGCGTCTTATCTCCCCTTCAATACAATGTCACCAGTTCGTAGTCAAGAATTAAATCAATCCCTAACAGGAAATAATCATGCCCATTATACAATATAGATGGACTAGAAAAATAAAAGTGTAGGGCCCTGTGTACATAGCTCTCAATTATAACAGAACATGCTGAAGTGTCTGCCTATTTGCCCTCCTAAATACTGCGCTTACCTCTAGCAAGCACTTTTCTAGCTTACTTCTAGATCTCTATTCAAATTGAGAATTAGGCACCTGGGATGCATCTGTGAGCAAAATAAGGTTAGGTCCTGCACAGATGGGGCAGAGATGAGTTCCCTGTGGGCCAGATCAGTGGGCCCGAGAGTGTATACAGAGAGATCCATCTGGGTTCAGAGAGGTGTAGAAATGGCAAGTGCCCCTGCAGTAGTGGGCCATAGTCCATGTTCTAGCACCCTAAGCAGAGAAGGCCATCAAGGGATTGATTAGTCTACCCTGGCTTTAGGCTGGAAGCTGGTTGGTTTGGAAATGGCCCTTTCTACAAGGTTACCCCCAAACAAATTGCCTTCCTCCTCCCCTTTTTCTGACCTTGTTTTTGTTGGCTTTAGGACTCTGGGCACTTTACCACTGCAAACCAGTGGTAAAGTGCATGTAATCTGTACTTAAAACATGGTAACATTGGCTTATCCACAATTGGCATATTTAATTTACTTGTAAATCTCTAGTAGAATGCGCCTTATGTGCCCAGGGCCTGAAAATTAAATGCTACTAGTGGGACTGCAGCACAGATTGTGTCACCCACTTCAGTAGCCCTATAAATAAGGTGCACGCCTGCCATTGCAGATCTGGTGTGTGCAGTTTGAACTGCCATTGTGACCTGGCAAGTTAACCTACTTGACAGGCCCAAACCTTCTCTTTTCGACATATAAGTGACCCCGAAGGATGGCTCTGGGTAGCCCTTTGGGCAGGATGCAATGTATTTAAAAGTTAGGACATGAAGGTTGGAGGTTTACATGTCCTGGTAGTGAAAAACGGCAAAATTAGTTTTTCATTACTGCAAGGACTATCTATCCCATAGGTTAACATTGGGATTGCCTTAAAACATCATTTAAGTGTAATTTACAATTGGGAGCAGATAGATTTGAGTTTGGTTTCTCTGTACTTACAATTTAAAATCACAACTCATGATGAAGTCAGACTTTAAGTTGCAAGTCTAAAATTCCACTTTTGAGAAAGTAGACATTTTTAGTGGAACCATTCTGTGCCTCTGTCTGTCTCTGAGTTGGGAGACAGCTGGGGTTTGTGCATTCCCTCTAGACAGTCACATAAAGGAAAAATGGTGTGACATTTGCATCGCGGAGTAGATTGGGAGGGGGGAGCTGACACTTGCACCTGAATAAGACTTTCCTTCCCCCACACACATATCTGAATACACCCTGTAGTAATTCTGGAGCCAGGACAGGAAAGGTAGGAACCTTGTGATCTTAAAAGGTCCCTTTCAAATTCCCTGACTTTACAGGAACATTTGGGTATACGTACTGAACCCCTGATACCACTAAATCAGAACTCTACTGGAACCAAGGACATTGTGCCTGGAAGAAGCGCTGCTGTGCTTCAGAAGGGACTGCCACTTTGCAACCTGCTCTGCTGTGTTGGCCTGCTGCCTGCTGCTTCCTGCCTGGGAGTGAGAGGGACTAGACTTGCTCACTATATCCCTGAACCCAAGATTCTCCAAGGAGTTGCTGGCTTTACTGCTGTGTTCTGAAGCCTGAGGGACACAAAAGACTTCTTGTCACTCTGCTGGACTCTGCAATCTGTGAGTCCTATCAACGTCTGAGGTGCCCTCTCCAGTCCTGGGCCTCAGAAGTGGGTTCTGCTGCTGCTTTCTTCACAAATTGATGCAGCCTTTGCATCGATCGGAACTGATGCAGTGCCATCTGATGCCAATGCAGTGCCGACGCAATGACAGCACGGGGCCCGACTGTGTGGCTTGATGACGCAGAGCCGATCCTTCCACACCATCTTCAAGGCTCAACAATGAGCCAGCGCTGATACTTCAGCACTGTTAGCGAGGTTTGACTCCGACGCATCAACACGACTGCTGGGAAAAGTCTGACAGATTGTGCTCTTGATATCGATGCTTGGCTCCATACAAGGTACTCTTTCTGTGGGCCCTGCATGAGTTCTGTAGCCGGCATGCTCGCCATTGGGGTCAGCTTGAACTTTGGATATGTACCGGTCTAACATGATCTCAAGTAACATTTCTGCACTGTTGACCTTAAAGCACTGTTTTAGGATTTAGTCTTTAAAAATCCATACTGATTGGAGGTTTGTCATTCTGGTCTTGTTTTACTCAGATAAATATGCTCGATTTTTCTAACCTGGATTGAAGCCTTTTTCAAGTGCTTTCACTGTGCTTCTGCAATTTAAGTGTTACTTTACACATTGTCTCTTAAGTTGAGCCTGCCAGAGGGTGACCACATGTTAATATAGGTTGTGTATCTGACTGATACATTTCTTGGGGTATCCCCTCTACTTAAATATCTACTTCAGAATTTCAAAATACTTGTAAAAATCATCAATCAAGGTACAATTCCTCTTAAACAGAGACATTTTTCAAAGGGTATGTTGCAGTTTTGACTGTTGGTGTGATAATTGGGATAATGCAACAGGGTATTCTTGGCAGTGGGCTTAGTGAATAGCTCTTCTTCAAGATGACCTGAGACTTCCTTGATCGAAATAGCCAGGAAATCAACCCATTGCCTGCTTTTAATATCTGTAAACCTAAGATTTATAACCTCTAGGTTGAGCCAAATGATGAATTTCTTCAATTGCTCTTCAGCCCCCCCCAGACAAAGAGCATATTGTAAATAAAACAATATAAATTCTTAAAATTCTCAAAGAAAGGAGCAAGTTCATTATAAATATGCTAACTTTCAAAGGCTCCCACATAGAGGCAGGCTAAGCTTGGCGCAAACGTAGCTCCCATGCTAGTCCCTTTCAATTGAAAGCATACATCATCTTTAAATAAGATATTAATATTAAGAATCATTGTGAAACATTTCACAAAAAAATCTATATTCACCTCTTCTTCCAGATCAAATTCAAGTTAAGTATTTTGTTATACTTGACATGTCAGCTACTATTACCAAATGGAACTACACGAAGATTCCAAGCACTTAATGTCTTTCATAACTGCAGAGTACATTCCATTATGTACAGATGCTGTTTGACTTGAAATCTGCTTCCTCTGTGTTTCAAAGACTGATTAACACATTATTTCATAGAATTGAAAATGTAGAATGTTTGCAAGATGACATCTTCTGGAATTGAATAAATGTAGCTGATCACAATAAAAACATTGGACAAAATCTTGGATATCATCAAAAAGATTTGCTTGACTCTAAGAGAGGAAAAATGCACATTGGTGCAGAATGATGTGGATTCTTTGGGACATCGTGTGTGAACTAATGGTCTTCAACCAAAGATGAAGCTGTTTTGAAGCAGTGGAGAAGACAGCTGCTCCAGCAGACAAAGAACAACTAAGGTTGTTTGTGAGGTTCATAGAATATTATGCTTAATTTGTAAAGGATGTTGCTGCCAAAACCGCTGTACAATGAACACTGTATAAGAAAAACCAGAGGTCTGAGTGGATTAGTGAATGTGATAGTTTGTTCAATCAAATTAGGACAGGCATAGTTTCTACTTGTCCTCTCAAATAATGTAACAACAAATATATAAGTATCATAATGACTGATGTGAGTAATCTAGGTGTGGGGGCAGTATTGCTACAGAAAAGAGCTGCAGGACAGGACAAAATCATTGCTTTTGCCTCTAAAGCTCTAGGTGGAGCTGAGACCCGTTATTCCACAATAGAGGAGATGGTGCTTGGAATGTGGTGGGGTTCTCAACATTTCAAAAGCGTTGTGTGCGGAAACGAATTTGTGTTATGTACTGATCATAAACCCTTAGTAGATCCCTTTAGTACCAAAAGGGATGGTAAGGCAACACCCTGTGTTGCCAAGTGTCAAGATCGATTGTAAGAGTTTCAGTATAAGTTAGAATATATGAATATGTTGCTGATTGTTTCTGCTCATTGCCATTGAAGGAGGATGAAGTCACTGATGAAGAAGACACAGACATTGAACTATTGTGCAACCTTAGTACTACTTGGCAAATTAATTAGAATGTTCTGTCTGAGGAGAAATGTATACTGTTAAAAAAAAAGTCTAATCATTTCTGGCCCATGGTTGGCTAATCATGAAACAAGTAACTGATGATCTAACTCATGTTCCACATTGTAATGATGTGTTGAAACATTGTGGTTTGTTAGTAGTGCCAAAAGGTCTACATAATGTTCTGGCATTTTCCTCGAGGGGCATATTTCAATTGGAGCCATCATAGAGGATTACTGGTGTCCTGGTATTGACAAAGCTGTTGAATATTATGTAAGGGATTATGACATGTGCGTTAAGAATGCCAAGACAGAGGTGATGGCACCATCACCGGTGTCTCCTGGACTATGGTCTGCCATTCCGTGGAATAAGCTAACTTTGGATATTTCAGGACCTTTAAGGCTGTTGGGAGAAACCCACAAGTATGAGATGGGGTTGTTGGATTATTTTTCCAGGTGACCAAAGTCACATTTGATGATAATTTCAAAACAGGTGTAGTCATTGATTTTCTCCAAGAAGTGTTTAACAAAGAGAGTTTTCCAGAATATATAATAACGTACAATGGCACTCAGATAGTTTCCTTAGAGATGAAGGAGTTGTTAAACAGAATAGGTATTAAGCACATCAATATATTGTTATACCATCCCCACTGCAATTGTTTGGTTGAGAGGTTTATTCAAGTGGCTTAAGACCTGTTGCAATTGGTTCTTATAAATAAGTTGAATTGGCAAGAGGTCATGAGAGAAGTTTTGTGTGTGTACTGGACACTTATCAGTATGTGTGTCTCTCCTTTCACGTTATTGAGGGTAAGAGTTCTGGGTTTGCAGTTGAACAGAGAGTGGATGGGTCAGAAGCAGGAAGATGGGGACAAGTTGGGAAAGGTGGTGGATGTGTGGAGGTCTGTGCAGAATAAGTACAGTGATAAAGGGTCAAGAAGGAAATTGTTTGTGAAGGTAGGTGATTTTGTTTGAGTCAAGAAACCGATTTTCACTCAGAAGTGTTGTGCACCTAAATGTGTCAGGTAGGTGAGGGAACACATGGTGAAGTTGAGGATGGAGGACTGTGGAACAAGGCTGCAGTGTCTGTGGTCCCACAGTCCAAAATTTATTTGGTGTGCAATAAATTTGGAGTAAATGGGTTGGCACTTCCGAAGTCCGGTCAATAAATATAGGTGCTCAGGGGTAATCCAGTTAATGGCAGAATCCCTGCACATTTTAAAGACTATATCATCTGAAGCGGGAAGTGTATAATTTATGTTGAAATTTCTTTAACAGGTTGGCTGTTTATACTTTTTTATTCTGTTCATATGTTTTCTGCTAATGTAAAATAGTTTTGTTCAATTTATTTTGTGAGGGCAAGTAGATATGTGAAGAATATGCATTTGCGATGCATGTGATGCCTTCCTGGAACGTTGAGGTTGGGAAAATTCCAAGGTAGGCAGTTGCTACCAGGATGGGCTATTGCTGGTCAAACTTAATAAAGCTCTTTATGAATCATGTATTCATCATCATATTGTATTTTTCACACCAATCTATGCTGCTTTTAAAAAGAAAATGATTCTTGATCGGGAATATATCTTTAGACCATTACCTGCTCTCCCAAAGGCTACCCAACACATTTTTTAAAGGGGAACCAGTGCGTAGGTCACAGCTTCCCCTTTGTGAAGGAGTTACTGCCTCATTTCATCAGTAAGGGATGGATGTTCGTACAACTGGTCGCAAAATGCTGATCCCAATTTGCAACCAGTACTTTTGCAACCAGTCTGGTAATTTGCAAAGTGATTTATGTACTAATAGATCGTTTTGCAAATTACTGATTTGTAGTGGATCACAATTTGACCTACCTCATGAATATTAATGAGGTAGGTCGCAATTTGTGCCTCTCCAGGGTTCACTGCCATCACAGTGATGGTGGCCTGGTGGGTCAGCAGACCACCATGTCTGTGATTGCTTCTGCAGAAAGCAATATGTTTTTTTTCAAATGCAGTCCATTTCATAAAGGATAATGGAATACATTTAAAATCAAAACTGAAATCTTTAATTTTTTACTTTTTAATAGTAGGCAGTGGTCTGTGGGACCACTGCACACTTTTAAAAAATATTGCTTTAAACATTCTCAAAGGGGAAGGGGTCCCAATGGGTCCCCTACCCATTTGCAAATGGGTTAACACCAACTTTTATTCACAAAATATTAGTACATACCACTGCGATTTGGTATTTGGAAGATATGCCCTTAACATGCCCCTTCCAAATACCGAACCGCTACTGGCTCGCAATCCCCAATTCCAAATCGGTAATGTGTTAACTAATCACAGGTTGTGTTTGATACATTGGAAAAAACCTTGTGACTTTGCAAATGGACTGATTCTGCGAATGGGGCCGCTTGTAACTGCCAAAAAGCTTCATACATCTTGCCCTAAGTAGCTTTTCAATGATTTACAACTGCAACTGAAGTCACAAAATATTCATGTACTTCATTGAAAATCATAATTTAGAAAGATGCCCCTATCACAGTACCTCGTAAATATTAAACTATTTTTGTGATTCTGAAATGCCTTCCTGAATTGCAAACTATGTTGACTACATGACAAAACAATGTTTTGTTGTTGCAGTCCCTGTAATGTTGTGAATCACCAGGCTTGTTTCCACAAAATGATTTTGTACATCTGGCCTAGAATTCTCTACCTTGCTTGTGGGGAGCTGCAGGGTGCACTATTTTTTCCCTAGCTGATCGTTTTCCCATATTTGTGTGTGTGGTTCTATGCCTTAAAGTGTGTTTTTTTTGGAGGGGGTTTCTGCATCTCTCTGTGTTTAGTGACCATGGGCCCGATTCACAGAACCAACTTAAGATAAAATCCTAAACTTAATACTTTTGGCATTCACAGAATGAACTTACTACTTTTGGAATTCACAGAATGCACTTACTACTTTTGGTATTCACTGAATGAACTTACTACTTTTGGTATTCAGAGAATGGCACCCAGAGCGGGAATTCCACTTATGAGACGGAATCTCCACTTACGGCCCGGAATCTCCAATTTCGGGCAGTAATACACGCACTGTGGCCATTGATCATTTTCCTCAAGGGTAAACACCTGTCTACCATCCACCACCATGCATCAGCTGACCCACTGCAGGCAATCCCAGCCCTGCAGCATGTATAAATGCAGAGCAAACACATATAAACCCTTTCAACATGTCGCTGAATGTGTTTTTTGCTCTGCCCCTTGCCATGCGGCAAAACCACTTGAGGAGGAGGAGGAGAGCAGAGAGGATTTTCAGACAGAGGATCAATCAATTTGGAATGTCCAGCCAAGATGTAAGGGCCAGGTAACGTTTCCCTCCAGAAGTCATCCTGGATATGGTATGAGTGGGAGCAGGAACTTAACTCTGTGACCTGCTGCTCTCATGCAATATGCCAATATCCTTTCTGCTCTCCATTTCTTTACCACTGAAAGATGCCCCTATCACAGTACCTCGTAAATATTAAACCATTTTTGTGATTCTGAAATGCCTTCCTGAATTGCAAACTATGTTGACTACATGACAAAACAATGTTTTGTTGTTGCAGTCCCTGTAATGTTGTGAATCACCAGGCTTGTTTCCACAAAATGATTTTGTACATCTGGCCTAGAATTCTCTACCTTGCTTGTGGGGAGCTGCAGGGTGCACTGTTTTTTTCCCTAGCTGATCGTTTTCCCATATTTGTGTGTGGTTCTATGCCTTAAAGTGTGTTTTTTTGGGGGGTTTCTGCATCTCTCTGTGTTTAGTGACCATGGGCCCGATTCACAGAACTAACTTAAGACAAAATCCTAAACTTAATACTTTTGGCATTCACAGAATGAACTTACTACTTTTGGAATTCACAGAATGCACTTACTACTTTTGGTATTCACTGAATGAACTTACTACTTTTGGTATTCAGAGAATGGCACCCAGAGCGGGAATTCCACTTACGAGATGGAATCTCCACTTACGGCCCGGAATCTCCAATTTCGGGCAGTAATACACGCACTGTGGCCATTGATCATTTTCCTCAAGGGTAAACCCCTGTCTACCATCCACCACCATGCATCAGCTGACCCACTGCAGGCAATCCCAGCCCTGCAGCATGTATAAATGCAGAGCAAACACATATAAACCCTTTCAACATGTCGCTGAATGTGTTTTTTGCTCTGCCCCTTGCCATGCGGCAAAACCACTTGAGGAGGAGGAGGAGAGCAGAGAGGATTTTCAGACAGAGGATCAATCTATTTGGAATGTCCAGCCAAGATGTAAGGGCCAGGTAACGTTTCCCTCCAGAAGTCATCCTGGATATGGTATGAGTGGGAGCAGGAACTTAACTCTGTGACCTGCTGCTCTCATGCAATATGCCAATATCCTTTCTGCTCTCCATTTCTTTACCACTGGGTCTTCCCAAAGAGTCTCCAGTGACCATGTGGGCATTTCCCAGGCAAGCCAGTCGCGGTGCCCGCATCAGGAAATGAGATGCATCACTGCTAGAGACCACAACCAAATACAAATGCCCCATACACTGGCCAGGAGACAAAGGGCAGCACGATATTTCTATCTCATTGCACACTTCCCACGTGTGCTCTGTGCAATTGATTGTACCCATGTGGCCCTTCAGCCACCCCGTGGCATTGCGCACATCTTCTGCAACAGACACTGATGGTATTCCATCAATGTGCAAGCTGTCTGTGATACAAGTGGGAGATTAATTGATGTGCATGTAATGTTTCCACGCAGTACCCATGACAGCTTCTTATTCCGCATGTCACCTCTTGCCGGGCGGATGGCTGCGGGAGAATTTGGCAACATGTGGCTACTGGGTAAGTACAAAGCACTAAAAATGAGAGATATGTTTTTTTGAAATGTCTGAATGACACCAAACATTAACCATTGTACAATAAGAATCATGAAGCTACATACATGGCCCAACAGACACTGCATGTACTGAAGTATAGATCATGTCCTGTGAAAATCAAAGAGGGAAATGTAACCAACTGCCCTTTCTTCCCTCCTCAGGCGACGCTGGGTATGCACTCTCCCCACATCTCCTCTCCCCTTACAGGCCTGCAAACACTGTACCTCAGCGTAGGAACAGTCGGGCACACATACGGGCTAGAACCATCATAGAGCGCACTTTTGCTCTGTTGAAGTCGCGATTCAGATGTCTTTACCGAACAGGGTGTGTGCTGCTGTACTCCCCTGAAGTTGTGTGAAAGATCATATTAGCCTGTTTTGTTTTTCACAACATTGCTTTAACGCATGTCTTACACACACCTCTAGAACCTCGGCTAGCTCTGAATCTGGGAAACCGGGCCATTGCACATCACCGAGGTCAGGGTATGCAAGCCTGTGGTCAGCTCCTTGCCACGTTTTCCACATGAGCAACCTGTAGTGACATGGACAAAATGTGGTTTGCTGTCTGTTATCAATGATGAAACTTGGATATACACGACAGTGTCAATACATTTCATCCTGAGACTACTTTGCAAACCCCACTAACTGCATGTAAATCACGGCTGTTTAACAGTAGTCAAAAGGTTGAGCGTGCCTCAGGTCATGTGCCCATGTCAGCGATCAGTGTAGTGGATGTCCCGAAAAAATCTATTCACGCAGAGGAAAAATGCTACATGTTCTGAGAGACCTGCCTGGTCCTTATGAGGATGGGTCACTTAATCACAAAAGGCCATAACCATTGCATTCTCAGGCCTGTGATCCCAACAGATTTGACTCCCCAACAAATGATGGGCCCACAACATGAGTGATGATGTCATGTGTAAATGAGGCAACATGTGTCTGTGATATTGTCAACGCTCCGTCCATCATCACCTTTGGTTTTTCTTTGTTCGCCCTAAGTTGGCAGGGTATGCTCAGACGTGAGTCCCTTGCTCACTTTGCCACTGGAGTCAAGCAAGCCCGGTTGAAGACGGCTGTAATGCCAGAAACCGGTCCTGGGAAGCTTGATTCCGGTCCAGGGAAGACATGGCTTGGCAGTTCGGGCTGGACTGTTCCCATGAGGCACAGGGTCAGACTGATTTGCATATGGCCATGTCTGAACTGGGGTGGCGGAGTGAGCTAAAGAACGGTGATGGATTAAACCCAGATCAGTTGACTGGGGGTGAGTGTTTGTATTGTCAACGCTCCGTCCATCATCACCTTTGGTTTTTCTTTGTTCGCCCTAAGTTGGCAGGGTATGCCCAGACGTGAGTCCCTTGCTCACTTTGCCACTGGAGTCAAGCAAGCCCGGCTGAAGACGGCTGTAATGCCAGAGACCGGTCCTGGGAAGCTTGATTCCGGACCAGGGAAGACATGGCTTGGCAGTTCGGGCTGGACTGTTCCCATGAGGCACAGGGTCAGACTGATTTGCATATGGCCATGTCTGAACTGGGGTGGCGGAGTGAGCTAAAGAACGGTGATGGATTAAACCCAGATCAGTTGACTGGGGGTGAGTGTTTGTATTGTCAACGCTCCGTCCATCATCACCTTTGGTTTTTCTTTGTTCACCCTAAGTTGGCAGGGTATGCTCAGACGTGAGTCCCTTGCTCACTTTGCCACTGGAGTCAAGCAAGCCCGGCTGAAGACGGCTGTAATGCCAGAAACCGGTCCTGGGAAGCTTGATTCCAGTCCAGGGAAGATATGGCTTGGCAGTTCGGGCTGGACTGTTCCCATGAGGCACAGGGTCAGACTGATTTGCATATGGCCATGTCTGAACTGGGGTGGCGGAGTGAGCTAAAGAACGGTGATGGATTAAACCCAGATCAGTTGACTGGGGGTGAGTGTTTGTATTGTCAACGCTCCGTCCATCATCACCTTTGGTTTTTCTTTGTTCGCCCTAAGTTGGCAGGGTATGCCCAGACGTGAGTCCCTTGCTCACTTTGCCACTGGAGTCAAGCAAGCCCGGCTGAAGACGGCTGTAATGCCAGAGACCGGTCCTGGGAAGCTTGATTCCGGTCCAGGGAAGACATGGCTTTTCAGTTCGGGCTGGACTGTTCCCATGAGGCACAGGGTCAGACTGATTTGCATATGGCCATGTCTGAACTGGGTTGGCGGAGTGAGCTAAAGAACGGTGATGGATTAAACCCAGATCAGTTGACTGGGGGTGAGTGTTTGTATTGTCAACGCTCCGTCCATCATCACCTTTGGTTTTTCTTTGTTCGCCCTAAGTTGGCAGGGTATGCTCAGACGTGAGTCCCTTGCTCACTTTGCCACTGGAGTCAAGCAAGCCCGGCTGAAGACGGCTGTAATGCCAGAAACCGGTCCTGGGAAGCTTGATTCCGGTCCAGGGAAGACATGGCTTGGCAGTTCGGGCTGGACTGTTCCCATGAGGCACAGGGTCAGACTGATTTGCATATGGCCATGTCTGAACTGGGGTGGCGGAGTGAGCTAAAGAACGGTGATGGATTAAACCCAGATCAGTTGACTGGGGGTGAGTGTTTGTATTGTCAACGCTCCGTCCATCATCACCTTTGGTTTTTCTTTGTTCGCCCTAAGTTGGCAGGGTATGCCCAGACGTGAGTCCCTTGCTCACTTTGCCACTGGAGTCAAGCAAGCCCGGCTGAAGATGGCTGTAATGCCAGAGACCGGTCCTGGGAAGCTTGATTCCGGTCCAGGAAAGACATGGCTTGGCAGTTCAGGCTGGACTGTTCCCATGAGGCACAGGGTCAGAAAGATTTGCATATGGCCATGTCTGAACTGGGGTGGCGGAGTGAGCTAAAGAACGGTGAATTATTAAACCCAGATCAGTTGACTGGGGGTGAGTGTTTGTATTGTCAACGCTCCGTCCATCATCACCTTTGGTTTTTCTATGTTCGCCCTAAGTTGGCAGGGTATGCTCAGACGTGAGTCCCTTGCTCACTTTGCCACTGGAGTCAAGCAAGCCCGGCTGAAGACGGCTGTAATGCCAGAAACCGGTCCTGGGAAGCTTGATTCCGGTCCAGGGAAGACATGGCTTGGCAGTTCGGGCTGCACTGTTCCCATGAGGCACAGGGTCAGACTGATTTGCATATGGCCATGTCTGAACTGGGGTGGCGGAGTGAGCTAAAGAACGGTGATGGATTAAACCCAGATCAGTTGACTGGGGGTGAGTGTTTGTATTGTCAACGCTCTGTCCATCATCACCTTTGGTTTTTCTTTGTTCGCCCTAAGTTGGCAGGGTACGCCCAGACGTGAGTCCCTTGCTCACTTTGTCACTGGAGTCAAGCAAGCCCGGCTGAAGACGGCTGTAATGCCAGAGACCGGTCCTGGGAAGCTTGATTCCGGTCCAGGGAAGACATGGCTTGGCAGTTCGGGCTGGACTGTTCCCATGAGGCACAGGGTCAGACTGATTTGCATATGGCCATGTCTGAACTGGGGTGGCGGAGTGAGCTAAAGAACGGTGATGGATTAAACCCAGATCAGTTGACTGGGGGTGAGTGTTTGTATTGTCAACGCTCCATCCATCATCACCTTTGGTTTTTCTTTGTTCCCCCCAATGTTACATAACACATCACACTTCTCCTGTAATGAGCACTCAATATGGACTACATGTACCATAATGCAAAGTAGGAGTAATTGAAACTGGGGTTTGATGTTGTGTCAGCCCCCCGTCCGCACAGATATGTCATTAAATGGTCTGTTCCCCCTTTTGTTACATGTCCATGATTCTCACCTGCACTGTCATTCCATGTTTTTCCACAACAGAACAGAAGGATGGCAGTGGATTTGATTTGTGATTGTGGATGGACCAGGATGAATACAAAATGACTGGCAATCATTTCCTGTGATGTAGTTCCTGTCTCCCACCTCCTGTATAACATTTCCTGTGCGAAATAATGTTTTCTGGGTCATTTTCGGAGGTTACGGCCCGAAAACCTAATTTCCGATTTAAGACTGTAATGCACCGATGCGGACCCGCCACTCCGGAGCCGGAAACTACGTTCTCGGGCCGTAATCTCCGAAAACAAACCGGAACATATTATTCCATACAGGAAATGATTTACAGGAAGTGAGAGACAGGAAATACATCACAGGAAGTTGTTAACAACCATTTTGTGTTCATTCTGAGTCATCCTCTAGCACAGATCAGATCCTCTGATATCCTGCTGCTCTTCTCTAACTAATTTTGCCCAAAATGGCTTAGGTTTATGAGGAGAACGCACCCTCTTTCACTGAAAGGAAATTAGACAACTTAGTTGAGGGGATGCTGTCCAAATATCCTCAGCTATATGGGGAGCCAGAACACCAGCTGAGCAATACGGCACGGGCCAGCCTATGGGCTAACATCGAGGAGCGCTGCAGTGCAGAGGGAGTCCACACCAGGAGTGCTAGGGCATGCCACAAGTGCTGGGAGGACGTAAAACGCTGGTCCCAGCCCAAGTCTCCATGACAGACAGAAAAGACGTGTTCCTGTGTGACCTCAATATCAACTGGAATGACCCAGAAGACTCCACTGTCCAGAACCTCTTCAACCTACCTGAAATATACAACCTCAAACAACTTTGCAATAAACCAACTTACATCAATGGTGCAACACTGGATGCGATCATTACCAACAAAGAACTGGTCTCTCTGAGAGCAATTTCTCCCATTGACTGGTCTGACCATCACCTCATTCTGTTTAATATTGACGCACTTGTCAACCAGCAACCTATTCATGATGACAAACCTAAACACTGGACCAGAAACATCAAAGAAGTCCCTTTATCCAAACTTGAATCCAGGATTCATGCCCATCTTCAACTCCAACCCTCATCATGGACTGCCCATGACCTCACAACACACTTTAACTAAAAAATGACAGAGGTTTTAGACCAAGTAGCTCCACTCAAACTCAAACAAATGAGGCAAACCAAATCTAAACCCTGGTTCAACGTGGATCTGAATAACGAAAGGCGTCAACTCAGACAAACGGAAAGGTCTTGGAGACTAAATCCCTCGACCTTGCACCTAGCGCAACTTAGATCTGCTCGGCAGGCATACAAAAAACACATTTTCAGTGAAAAGGCGTCTTTCTTCCACAGCAAAGTAGATCTGGTGAAATACAGACCAAGAGAACTCTTGGAACATTGTCAAAAGCCAAACAAACTGCACTCCCTCTCAAGAAATCAAAGCCACCAAAGAGCGATGTGAAGAAATTGCCACCTTCTTCACTAATAAAGTCTCACAAATTGATCAATCCCTCATCCAAAACACTAACCCTCCTTCCCTCTTAACCTTCCCCCCTTTAACCACCCTTGACCAATCAGAAAGAGTTCTTACCAAGGACAATCAGGTCTGCCTCCAGCTAAAAAACAATGCACACTGGTCCAACTTTGAGCTAATGTCGGAAAACAACACCATTTCCCCTCTCTGGACTAAAATCACCAACGCCTCTCTCACCTCAAGCTGTGTCCCAGACTCCCTTCAACTAGGACAAATTATACCCCTTCTCAAGAAACCAGGGGCCGACCCTAATGATCTTAACAACCTCAGACCTCCAACTTCCCATTCCTTGCAAAAACATTGGAGAAATGCGTTCTCCACCAACTCAACAAACACATTGAGGAGTTCAATCTCCTCGACACCTTTCAATCAGGATTCAGGAAAGGCTGTAGCACTAAAACAGCTATGCTCAACATCTCTGACGATATTCACAAGGCTTTAGATGAAGGTGATGCCTGCCAACTCATCCTTATTGACTTATCTGCAGCATTCAACACAATAAATCATCCAGCTCTTCTGGAGACCTTGTCGAAGCGCTCAGGCATTAATGGCACAGTACTAAAATGGTTCACCTCCTTCCTTCAACACCGCTTGCAACAAATTAAAATCAACTCCTGTCTCTCGAAGCCAACAAAAGTCACACTTGGGGTTCCGCAAGCCTCGATTCTCTCTCCGTCCCTCTTCAATCTCTTCATGGAGCCCCTCACAATCATCTTGAAAGAAGCTGGAGTGAATTACCACCTTTATGCTGATGACACCCAAATCTATGTTTATTTCTCTCCCTCCGCTGCACTGTTTACTTATTTTCCATTCCGCATTTTTTTTATCGCTGTTTTTGCCTCCTTACTGCCTTCCTACTATGTAATGCAACTTTATTTTTTACAGTATGTATGTAAAGCGCTCTGATACCTACTGGTCAAGCTAGCTCTATATAATACTTTTAAAATAAAATAAATAAATAAAAGGCTGAGAAACTGGTGGGCCAGTATTCCCAGCACCATGTACATCGTCCTCGCGTCTCCCCACTGTACAGGAGGGTCCTGCGAGCAGCTTGGCCAACCCTCCATGCTCAGCTGGAGGAGCATGAGCAGCAGAGACCTAGTAAGTGCATCATATGCATAATGTGCCTGGGAGTATGATTTGAGTGAAGACAGTGCTGTACCATTGTGTGTCCCATGCCCCCGTTCACTTATTCCGTGTCCATGCAGCAGTCCTCAAGAACAAAAAGGCACACTATGGAATATGGACTGTACAGAGCAGAGTGCATTTTGGGAGTTGTAGTTTCTTCATGACAACTGGGTAAATGAGCCACACTTGTGCATTTTTTTATTTGCTCTGCTAGCACCAGCATCACTACCAATGAACCAAGGGTATCATAACTGATGTGTGCATTGGATGCGCAATGGTACAGATACTCTCCAGTGTGTGCATGGCAGGCCAAAGGATATTGGATGCTGTGACTTGCATTGCATTTGTTGAGTTTCGGTCTTAATTGAGACAGATCATCATGTGCCATGGAGGCAAGACAGAATTTGAGATCCCTGCTTCACTCTTAAGTGTTTATAAATTTGCAAAGTGTTTCCACTGACATAGGTCTTACCCTCAGTGGCTTGTATGACATTTCACATGTACAGGTAGCTATCATAACGACCCACCACTTGTTACCGGTGTACTACACTACCTCATCAGTCACCAAAGTCAATATGTGGCACATGATTGTCAGATTTTATGAGGGGACATCAAAAGGCTAGACTTAAAATGTAGTTAAACAAATAGCCCAGACCCATGTGGATGTGTGAGCTACATTCAGCATTTGTCTTGTCCTATACAATGCTACACAGCAGATGACATTTGTCAAGACGTTAAAGAGCTGCGACTACATATCACTGGGCAATTTCGATTAAATCTGGACTCTCTCTGTTCTCCTTTGGTGGACTGGTTTTGTAACCTGCACATGTAGCAGTGAAAGGACACACAGATCACAAGAATGGCAAAGTTGAGGGTTGGCCAATACTGTTGTGTAAGCCACAAATATTCACGTGAGATGTCCATGTTAGACTCAATTCAGGAGATGCCAGTGAACATACACGTAATGTAAGCTCATAAACACTGACAACTGTGTAGTGCAATCAGAGGAAAACAAAGTCTGACATTGGCTCATCTATGTATGTGTCTCGTCCTGAATAAAACAACCACTACATCATGATTTTGCTTACATTTCAGCGGGCACAGTTGGCCAAATGGCCGAACTGCAGGACCAGGTCCGGAGTGGGAGGCCGGCAGTGCACCAGCAGCTATGACCAGTGAGGAAGAAGAGGATGAGGAGGGACCCTCAACATCTGGAGGCAAGGCGATTGCGCCCACCCGGACTGACAAGGAACACACATCTGGTGCTACAGCCCAGGTGGAGGCTGTGGACATTGAAGTGGGGGGGAGAACCCGACACCTCTGGCCATGGGGTGGTGGTGAGCTACTCTTCCCCAGATTATTCACCTGTGGGTTCGGTCGAGGTGTCCTCTGGGCAGGCCAATACACAACCTGGGTCTGCCATCAGCCCCTCCCTACCTCCAGAGACCCCCATCCCATCGGGGACTCCAGCTGCATCCTCTGCAACCAGTCCCCCTCATCGTAGCTGCCTGCTCGATCTCAACATTTGCTCCGGACTTGAGGCACCACATCCCACCACTCCAACCCATGCCCCTCCCTGTGTTGTTCCTCCTGTGGCTGTCTCAGAGCACTAGAGGTGGATGTGTGAGGGTCAGCCAGACATGTCCACTCGCATCATGCTGCATGTGTGTCTGGAGAAACGCATGATGAGAGCGGAGCTTGTTGGAGCTCTGGCCACCCTCAAAACCAGCATCAATTCCCTGGCCACAGCCATGTGTGCTGTTGTTTCCCAACTCCCTTCCCAAACCACCATCAATGTCTCCCCCGGTCGGTTGGCCTACACTGTTTCCCCCCTTACCCCTTGTGTGTCTCAAACCCATGTGGTACCTGTTCCTGCACCGGCCAGCCGTGTGCCTGCATCAGACTCGGAGGATCTGGAAATTGTGGTAGTAGAGGATGACCAGAAGGACACTTGACATTTTGACTAATACGTCTTTGAGTACAAGAATTTATTTTCCCCTTGTAAAGAGACTGATTTCCCTGACGCTCCCTGACTTGTTATATTTTGTTACCCCACCCCAATCTAAGTTCCCCTCCCCATCTGCATTAAGATCATCATTTGTTTTACTTTATCCCTTCCAAACGGACGGTTGTTCTAATAATCATACATAAATATCTTTGAGGAATCCTACTTACATTAACCTGTTTGACTTCATTGTGAATGTCTGGTACAGAAAATGGACACGTATCTGGTGAGTCATCTGCTATGCACATTATCGCTTGTTGCAATGATGGGTTACACTTGTAACTGTGTTCACACACACACAAACCTCCTCACATCTCAAGGTCACCTACATCGTTATACAGGACATGATACACAACAGAATCTTACTTGGGCAGATCTTTACTTTTTCTGTACACATATTCCCAGTGGTCAATTTATTTTTGGGAAGTTGTCAATGGCAATCGTGCTTGCGACATCGCAATTTTGGCAGTGATGATCGCTGTGAGTGATCAGGTCTGGCTTCTCGTCTACCTGTATGTGGATGTTGTCCATGTGCCTGTACAGGGTGACCTGCATGTGCAGGGGCTGATGGTGTATGCACAGTTGGTGTTTGTGCCTGGACAAGGGCTGGTTGTTCAGGTGGTGGGAGTGCCTGTACGGGGTTGCTGGTGGTTGTGCAGGCAGTGGGAGTGCCTGAACAGGGATTGCAGGTGGTTGTGCAGGTGGTGGGAGTGCCTGTACAGAGGTTGCTGATGGTTGTGCAGGCAGTGGGAGTGCCTGTACAGGGGTTGCTGGTGGTTGTGCAGGCGGTGGCACTGCCTGGACCGAGGTTGCTGGTGGTTGTGCAGGTAGTGGGAGTGCCTGTACAGGGGTTGCTGGTGGTTGTGCAGGTAGTGGGAGTGGCTGTACAGGGGTTGCTGGTGCTTGTGCAGGTGGTTGGAGTGCCTGTTCAGGGCACCCGTGTGGATGTGTACCCTTGCTGGGATCCTGGGCAGTTGGTGGTACAGGTGTGTGGATGTGCTGTCCTGCAGGCAGATATGATGGCTCCCCTCCCTGCGTTGACCGTGAAGGGAGACTTTGGATCACTTTCAGCATGGCCGCCATCATCTTCGTGGCCAAGGCATGGTGTCTTGCACTCGCCTCCCTTTGGATGGATATCATGTCTCTCATATTTCTGGACATGTCATGCCAGGTTCTATCCATCCTATCCAAAATATGGCTCAGTCTGTCCACCACCTGAGGGAATTGGACCGTGTCCTGCAGGGACTCATACATGTCTGATAGGGTAGCCCCTATGGCATGAATGTCCTGCCTCACACCTGTCTGCTGTTAGAAGAAATCCTGCTCCCACTGGCCACCTGGCCAGGTGCAGGCCCTCTCTGGCGGTGTCTGCCATGGATGGGACCAGCAGGTCCAACAGCAGAGGGGGTGGCAGGTGGAAGCCTGTGGGCAGGAGAATGGTGTCTAGGGGATACCTGCCCTACAACAGGGTTGGTACTTCCCCCAGATGGTAGAGAGGATGCCGGGGATACACAGGTAAGAGCATGTAGTGGAACCACCATGTCAGTCCTGGACGTGAGGGCTGTGTGGGAGGGATGTCTGTGTTGGGTGGGGTGAGAGCCGTGACTGGTTCTCTCTATGCTGGATACAGGCAATTGTTTGTTTTGGAGGAGGCTGACAAACGCTGCTGGGTGGGGGATATGAAGCCGTGAATGATTTTGGCAATGTGGTATGATTGCTGTTGATGGCATCCAAATCGTCATCTCCAGAGTGGATGGACATGTAGTCGACATCCTCTTCCAAGTCTTCGTCCTCAGTAACTTCCTCCTCTTGCACAGTACTTGCTGCTGACATTACTGTCTGGAGGATCAGTGGATTTTCCCCTCTGATTGCCTGTCAGCCCACACTGGTTGTAGGTCCATCATCCTCATCCTCTTCATCCCCTGGAACACAGAGGTTGCAACCGTGTTAGTGATTGACCTGGTATTACATGCGGTGTAACACAAGGGTTGGATTAACTGTACTCAGCTTCAACAGATGAGGATCATGTGACCTGGCTAGTGTACCACCACAAATGACAGCTCACACCACAGCACTGAGGTGTTAAACGGAGATGTACATTATACAAGCAAACTCACCAGCTCCAGCCACAACTTTCTGTCCCTTCGCGGTCATCCCTGATCTAAATTGATATCGTTGACATAGCTGCCCCGATCCAGCAGTTGCAGAGGCAAGTGACAACATTCTCAATGATCTGCATTACTAATTGACAAACAGGCACATGTGACACTCATAATATGTATGTCATTTTGTAAACAACAACTGCTGATTCCATACAGAAGGGGATCTTGATCTCTGTCATGGCTTAGCAATCTAAGCGAGTGACACATTTTATGCCAGAATCACCTGATGGACAGGTGCGAGAAGGTTTCACTGCTGCAGCCAGGATGTTCTACATTCCTCGGGATGGTGTACGCTGCACTGGTATCATCCTGTCAGCAGCTGTGATGAGACATACATGTCCATATTTCAGTACAACAGATTGTAGCTATGAGCTAACATGTCATTCTCAAAAACCATTGACCGGATAATCCAGGACAATGTGCAGCATATTTCGCTCATGGACTTGACATGTGGGCCCCTGCTCACATGCAGCAGTTGCCAGCTATTACCTCTACGCAGCACTGACATTAATAAGATGACACAGCAACAGACAAACTTGTATGAGAAGGTTACTGCTATTTCAAGGAAGGGGATGAATGACCCGGACTCCTCCTCATTACACTGATATCACATTCACCATTAAGACCAACAGGTTTCATGAGTGTAATGTTGTCTGTTGACAAGTCAAAAGGTGTTCATGTGTGAGATGTGCAATAGTCAGGTACATATTGTTGGTCATGTGTGCTTTCCTACCCAAGAAGTCACAAAGCTAATTTCTGACTGAGAGAACACAGATTTCGGATGTCCATCCTTTGAGTGTCCTCTGTTTGCATACCTTAATTCCAACATCTTGGTAGTATTTAGCTGACAACGGATGGTGTCTTGTACAGCAGACATCCTACCCTCAAATGTAAACCACTCACCTATTTATGTAAATACGGCGGAAGAGGAAGCAAGCAGAAAGCAACATTTGGTATTGAACCCCCATTGCGGCTCAGTTGAGAAGCTTTGATGCTTTCCGCCTGAAATGGATTAGAGAGTTGCTTTTCAGCCAAATGGTATGAGAATGTAACTGCATGGAGATTCAGGTTAGCAGCCCATACACCCATCTCAAAGTTACACAACTGGCATCAGTGTGAGCTTCTGCCATACCAATTTCAATATAATTTTGCCATAGATATTTTGCTAGGGAGTTTTCATATCAATGAATTGCAAGCCAGTTGTGTTTTGGACACATCATATGACACATTCCTCTATTTTATTTCCATTCTGCACTCACTTGGCATACATTTTGTGTCATCCTTTCATTAGCCACCAAAGTCTTGTAGTGTTGTCTAAGCCTGGTTTGCACACATGTTATGTTAGCATGGCTAATTAGAAGTTTAAAGGCCATTTTACCTTTTGCCGCTTCTGCACATGACACTGCATATAGCTGTTTTTGTAAGTTAGGCTCTGTGAATGTCTGCATATGAGAAAAGGCTTGTTTTCAACATCCCTAGACTTATATCGTGCCCCTAGTCTAAACAGTAAGTGCTGAAGCCGTCAAGGTTATCATAACATGGTAGCTGTTGTTCGAAATGATCAGCTAACATTTTTTAGACACAACAAATGGCAGATGTGAGCCAACTGAGATTCTGGCGCCTTTATTATTGCACAGTTGCCATGATTTCACACACTTGGAAGATTTTCCGTTTCCAGGGATGCAGAGAGCTTTTGCTGATCCTGATGTGATTTACTCTTGCTGAGCTGAGAGGTAATAGGGACCCCCATATAAGCCTAAGAGACCTTGTATAGCTTATAAACATAGTTCCTATATAGGGAGGGTGTTATAACTAGGCGCTATAAGACCTGTTTTCACCATCATTGTAATATGATTTCTCCCTTTGTATTTTATGGAATTGTAACAATGCTGATCATATTATTTTTAATCATATGTCTGCTTACGTTGGCAAAGATACTGCACCTGAGAGCACGTCATTAAAATAAATATTTTAAACTTACCTGTGTCTCTTATTTACTCCTGTTGTGGACTGGTATGAGAGTATAACGAAAGAGTGTTCTTCCTTCCCACCATTGCTGAGTAGGTCCTAAGTCGCATGTTCTAGGTTTTCTAATCATTGGTTACTTTGCTATAGGACAAAGAGCTAATGTGACACTGATGCTAGCTGGTTGGTTAGGGGTTTCTGGGTACTGAGGTGAGTTTCTGGTACACCACAATTCACTGATGTCCTCGGTCTCTGTGCACAGTTCTGTGTAGGAGCAGGATCCTTGCAACAGTCTGATCTGATATACGATTAAATGCCATATGTGAGCATATTGTGATGCAGGACAACAGTGTTGTACAACACATACAACATACAGTGGAGATCAAAGGCACATTTAATTTGCATTCAGCTTCATTATTATTGGGGCCACACAGAAGATGTGGACACTCTAGCAGGAATCGTTGTCTACACGCACAATAGAAAGTATCATGGTTCTGTGAGGACGCCCGTTTTTATGAAACAAAATAAGCTTTACCAGTCTACATAGTTGGAGAATAGGGATGCGACAACTAATCCTCCAAATTAACGATATAGGGACATATGGATTCTGCCTTTTATGACTTGGAAAGGAGAGTCATCAGATGTATGAATTACACTGAGGCTCCTTAGCGAGCCTTGAGGAAGCCCGGCTTGGGCAAAACATGCGTCGGCTGCGGTGTTATCTGAAAGAAATAAAGATTGAACTGGATTGACTTCATCATTGGGAATATTGATTTGGGACCTAGTCTGAAACTCTGTAATGAAAGACCTTGGATGACTTTGGGGACAGTGCTCTATTGCATTTAGGATAAAAGCAACAACTTTAAGGTATGCTCAAGTGTCAGTGTTTCAACATTTAATGAGCATTCAGGTTCATTATCATTGAGTTTACTCAGCATGACCCAGCATCGGCCCAGTGTGTGGTCCCGGACCAGATGTCACAGCCAACCTTGTAGCAGAAGTCAGTGGGTGTCTCTGATTCTGGGAGGACCTCATTGTATTTACAATGATAAGCGTGTTTGCAACTTTACATTTCTGCTGCCACATGTGATGCACTCAATTTCAGGACCAAAGGATAAGCACAAGCAGTTGTGGGCACCACCGTTGCAGAAGTATGTGTCACTTAATATCATGAGTGATCCCACATATAACTTATAATGGGCCCACTACCTAGAAGCGACATATATCAAAATGACATGACTCCGAATCCCTAAGTAAGGTCCACTATCGTGTTTTGTTGATGGGCAACAAACAAGCCATCCAATGTAAGAAGTAAATGACCAGCTGGGTGGAATGGGCGATTTCATGTATAGTGAAAACATTCTAAGTTGGACAGTAGATGCATTATCAATACTACTGACAATGGTAGCTAACTTCTTGTTCATCATTGTCATATTTGAATTCTTGATTATGTCTACAGACACTATTACAATATATTGGGGACACCCTTTTGACTTGATGTGGCACTCGATTGCAGGATTGAATTCCCAGGTCTGGGACGGTTGGTGGAATACATGTTATGTTCACCAATTATAAAGGTATGATGAGCCAAGACATATTATATTTTATCTTTCGCTATTCACATATGTCATTTGCTAAAGGTGTATGTCCATTGACAAATCCAATAGTTATTAAGCTAGTTTTTCATCTCTGGATATCTTTCATATTCGAGCACTACATGTCCCTCTGTTGTCTCCTGACAATGTGTGCCTTTCGACCATCTCCTGACCAGTTTGACATACCAGTTTGTGAGGGGGGTATGCCTTGCTCTGGACAATGTTGTTTCCTCCCAGAAGAGGCAGGGACCTCTGCTACTGCAGTTGTCTGTGCTCTGACTGAATATGTCAATAGGTGAGACGAGAGAAAAGTAACCAAATGGGAAATTTACATGTGGAACTTTTCAGGCCTTTCCCTTTATCTACTGCATGCTAACAGTGCTGTGAAGTACTGCAGCAGACGGGGCAGGTAGGTGCAGTGGGGCGTTGGGGATGTAATGGTGTGGCAGGGTGGGAAATGAACAATGGAATATGTGAATGACACACTCTGAGGATTCTCTCACCTCCTGATTTGTGATTTTAGCTGGCACAGTGGGAGTTACTTCTTGGATAATGTGTGGCATATTTACAGGCACCTTCCAAGACTTTTCAGCCACCGTTGCGTTACTTCTGTGACACAGCGGCGGCGGAAACCATGCACCACGTTGCGACTTAGTTACAACGTGATGCATCAAGGGAGATGCGGCACGTTGAAAAGCCCTGCGCAACATTAAACCTGCGTCAGGTTTAATGTAAGCAGGTTGGGCATTCCTTTTTGAAATGCCTCGTGAAAGTGATGCAGGGAAATCAACAAGATTTCATGGAGTCACTTTTCATAGGCCGCTGTGACGAAACCTTACGCCTACTTGATGCAGATGTAAGGAGTGGCGTAGCATGTTAGGTATGGGTGGTCCATGAACATTGTTGGAGTTGCATTGCACTTGCAACACAACTCCAGCAATGCGCCACCCTTACACCATCAGAAGCAACACACATCTGTTTATCCCTGTGCCACGGTGCGCAGCATTGTAAATGTGACACATCGTGGTGGCGCAAGGGTAGAATTGCGTGCCACATCGGGGCTGGTGCATCCCTGCTAATATGCAGGGATACACCAGTCCTTGTAAATCTTCCCCCTTCTTTTGTCCTAATTCATTTGTCAGTTGATTTTCATACGCTCCGCAACCCCTTACATTTTTGACTGACTCAAACACATCTGGATGAGTGGAAAGGGCACTTTGTCAATCGCTACTTAGCAGGGTTATGTATATACGGCAGCAGTACTGTGCCCATGTTTTCAATAGTGGGAGAAGGATTTGCCATTTCTATTATAAAGGATTCTGGGACTTGTTGTGCAACATACAGAGGGTAACACATGAGTCTCTGACTGACTATATTTTTATATACACTTTGTACAATTTCTTCACTCACAATGCCAGTGCAACACAGACAATCTTTTCATACACATTTTCTTGTCATTCCATTTACCTGGTACCACGTTGCGGACATCACTCACAGGCAGCCCATGGAGCATGTTGGGGTGGAATGTGGGGGTGATGGTGGATATCCTCCTCTAGTGGGGTGAGACGGAGGCCGGTTCCGGAGTGTGGGGCAGGGAGGATCCTGTTCAATTTTATCCTGGAGTCCTTCTCCTTCACCCTCTGCTTTTCATCCTGCCACTTCTTCTTGATGTCCTGGACTGTGCGCCTCTCCTCCCCCAATGCTGTGACAGCAGTGGCTAATTGCTACCATAGAGCTGCCTTCTGTGTGCCACTGGTGCAGTAAGGTGGGAGACCATATAGGCGTGTGTGGTGCCTCACTATGTACTCCACAAGCATGGTGGTCTCCTCAGTGGTAAAGATCTTCTACCTCCTCATTTGTTTCATTTTCCTCTGGCGATGTGCAGCGATTGTAAACACAAACTCTCTATGGCCAAACCTGTTCCTTCAATGTGTGCTGCTTTTATATGTTTGGTGGTGCTGGTCTTGCAGTTAGTGTTAATTGGCTTCAGCTAGAGCATGGTGTGGGATGGTAGGCACTTGAAATGTTCATCAAGCCAAAATGGAGGTATTATGGCAAAAAATTGGGAGTTCCGGACCTGAAGCGGGGATTCCAGCCCAAAAGCAGAAATTTCAGAGTGGAATTCCCGCTCTGAGTGCGGGAATTCCAGCCCGAGGTCAGACGTAAATTTAGTAGTTGAAAATCCATTCTCTGCATACCAAAAGTAGTACGTTCATTCTGTGAATATCAAAAGTAGTAAGTTCATTCTCTGAATACCAAAAGTAGTAAGTGCATTCTGTGAACACTAAAATGGTAGTAAGTTTAGGATTTTGTCTTAAGTTAGTTCTGTGAATCAGGCCCCATCTGTGTATATTGTTCTTTCTGTGCGTGCTTCAATCACGTGGTGTCTCTCTTTCTGCAGAAGGTGTTGTTCTTTCAGAACATCAATAAGCAGTTCTACTTGATTGAGAAAGACTGATCATTTAGATCAAAAACTTGGTAGACCAGAGAATGTAATTTTTACCTATTTGTCCCAATACTTCTACTGCTGTTTCTCAATATAAGTTGTAAGAGAAGAGTGAAGACAATCAGAAAGAAAAATAAATACTCAAACAACTACCAGCCCTTCTGATCCCTGTCACCACTTCTCCCCATCACTTGTTCAAGGAATGCACTGTTGCTCTGGATGAGAGGTGAGGATGCCCTCAGATTGAAAAAGGATGACACCATTGTGTATCAAGTGAGGGAATCTCAAGACCCAGAGCTGATAGATCTATCCTGTGAGGAACAGGTTAGCTTTCTGGCACCTTAGTATGGATTACCCTGCCTCATGCCCCTAAAGACTTGGGGAGCTGACAGACTGGGTTCATGGTGCTCTGTGCAGAGAGCCCCCGGACAGTGGTGCATATGTCTGTTAAACACTGGTAAGACCAGTCATAGCCCCTGCATGTATCCCTGGAGGGAGCATAGGACTCACTAATAGTTACTTTTATCAACTCTTACATGCTAAATTGATGCCTGAAAGTAAACTATTTCCAACGGATGATGGGAATATCCAAATCAAATCCATAGTGAAAACCAGAGAATAGGGTTTTCAACAGCAGACTAAAACTCTATCCTGAGGTTTCAGGTTATAAACTTAATGTAGATAAATCAGGGGTTATGTCTCTAAATGAACATTGCATGTAAGAGCCATTTGTTGCAACGGATTTATCCAGGAATACAACTAAGATGAAATGGTTTGGGGTCTGGTATTGTAATTCTTTTAGGGGTACTCTTAAAATCAGTACAGATGAAATAGTTAGTAAAGTCCTTCACCTTCCACAAAAATTGTCTCCTTAATTTTTATCTTGTTGAGGTCGCATTGACCCAATCAAGATGACGATTCTCCCAATTGTAAACTAGTTTCTCATGATGATACTAGTTACATTTTTTGAAAGCTTTTTTGCTACCTTAGATAGCATATTAACTCAGTTCCTTTGGAATGGGGAAAAGCTAGAATTTTCCCAGATAGATTGAAAAATCCCAAAGTGTCTGGAGGTGTTAATTGCCTGGATTTCTCCACTAATCACAAGGCATTTGGATTGAAAAAAACTTGAGGTTCATTTAGTGGATCCTGTTTCCAACATCAGCAAGTTACAGTTTTATCTTTAGGGGGATTTGTTTTTCTCATTTCCTCACAAAATTATTCTTTTTATGTCTAATTCACCTAGGTTTTGGTTGCTGTCGACTGTATCACACTCTTGGTCCTTATTGAAACCATTTATCGTTTAAAAGTTATCAACTTTTGATCAGTTTGTTAGCAATCCTATCTGGTATAATAATTGACTAAGAAAAATGGTAAAACCATATTGTGAAAAAAGTGGTTTCATAGGGGTGTTTTCACCATTCCACAATTATCAAACAATAACTCTGTTGTTTCTTTTTGAGAACTATCCATCACATACAATCTCTCAAATAATATGTTTACACATTTTAATGAGCTTGAAGGTCTGCTGCACCTTGTGCTTGTGTCACTCGCCTCTTCAAGCCTTGTGCCTTCTCATGTGCAGAATAGATCTCCTTCTAGGACTTTGCTTTCCAAAGCTGCTGTCATATACAAATTGTTCCAACCAACCAATATGGACAGACCTAAGTGTTCTAACAAAGCTTTGCGGGAGTTGCATTGTACTTGGCTGGTTTCAACTTCGGATGAAAAAATATGGGCCAAAGTGCATTCTACAGCTCGTTCCACTACTTTAACACAAAGTCAGTTTTTATTTCTATAATCGATTATTTTACCATCCAGTTTTTGTTTTTAAAGCTAAACTCAATCAAGAAGATTCTTGTTAGTGTTGTGATGCACATGCTGTTTCATGCTGGTTCATACTTGAATATGTCTGTTTTTTTAAAATGTTGGATTCATGTTTGGCCTAAGGTTGAAGTTATTGCCAACTTTTTCTCACCTTTTTGTTTAAATCAACTGTTTTTGGGAGGGGTACACTATGTTTGGTCTCATAGCATATTGCTAAGGAAACTTGCAGACCTCTTAATAACAATTGTGTTACAGGTAACTACTTCTAACTAGAAATCCAAAGAAAATATGTCTATTAACTGTAGGTTAAATTCCACCAACATTTAATAGGAATATTTTCTTTGTCACAACTTGACAGATTTAATCTGAACTCCCTACCATCACCATTTAAGCATAATAAACTGTGGTTACCAATGACCAATTATTTCTCTCACAGTGCTATTGTCAATGCCACTATGTCTTCACAAGATTAATACACTTTTTCGATGAATATCATCTATTATGAGTTATTTATTCATGCTATATTTACTTGGATTTTAATAGGATATTTTGTTATCATCATTTAGAATATTATAATTTTGTTTCAACATGTACTTGATATCCTTCTTACCTTCTTATTTCCACTCTCTTTTTTCTTACTTCCCTATTTTCCCTTCTAGTTTACTTTCTTCTTTTTTACTATAATATCACTCCACGTATTGCCTTTTTGGTGATTTATAAATTGTGACTTTTTTAATTGTTTTTATTTTAATATATTGTTCACATTCTGCTGTGTTGTTGACTATTTCACATACTGGCTTATGTTATGATTTAATATTTAGATTTTTCTTTTAAAAAGAATATACAAAAAGGATTTTCAGTAGCTCAAGGTTGCTGGACAGCAACTACCTAGATGATAGACATTCACTGGACTGATTTTCCCACTGGAACACTATAAGAAAATGTGGTCACACGCACATTTTGTGTTTGTTTTGGTATTGCTCTGAAATATAACAGGGGGAGAAACACTGTGTGTAACAATATTGCCAGTATATGATACTGTGGTTGGTGTTTATCTTTTTGCCTTGCAGATGCACATGAATTCTTGTGTTGACTACAAACGAAAAACAGCACCAGGTGGTACTGGCATATTTGGGCCTTTGGGCATTGAGAGGCAGCTACCCAACTTTCATGTGCTCTAGAACTAGTTGGCAAATGCCAAATGGCATTTTTGAATTTTAGATAAGTCCATTCTGAAACAACGCAAATCACATAAAACTCAATTTCCTCCCACCATATCAGAAAATGGAAATGCTTAATACATGGTAGTAGGGGTAGCAAACAGCCCCGTATCTCTGCAAGCCATGCAACAATATTAACATAAAAGATTACATTGTTTTGGCATTTTTAGGTCTATCTCAAACAATACAGACGCCAAATGAAAAGTGTGTTTTGAAGCCAGCAATGACCAGTAACTCAATATCTGCAACTGAAGCAAGCAAAGCATGTTATCTTGGTTATTTCTGCTGTAACAGATAACAAATGATTTGTTTAGTGCATATACTACTAGAGTTACACCATTGACAAAGATGCTGCATATTTAATAATCACAGCTGTGTCACTTGGCATAGGGAAAACTGGAAATTGCATTCTTGTAATCCTTTTCCAAATGGGAGAAATATAATTCATTGGCAAACTAAAATTCTTAGTACAATGTTATGTCTCCTGAAAGTAGGTCCAGCAAGCAGCCACCTGGTGAAGTGGCTGTATTTAGATTTTCCCCAGCTATTAACTCTTTCTACAAAAGTATAAAGTGAACACGTTATGTTCTCTGACTGGAATATAGGGATAGTAATTATGCAGAAGGTCTGCTCAAAGATCGTAATCAGCAAGAAGTAATTGTTAATTCCAGAAACTGGAAACAACACCCTTTAGATATCATGCTGTCATGAGAGGAAATGAGCATGTTTTGCCACTAAAAGACCGAGGTGCTTTTGGAATTTTCATCAACATCTCAGCTATAGAACACAGTGGAAAAGGGCCTCTGCTGTAGGCCTTCCCAAAGACCCACGTGCACTTTTCACCCAGCGGGTAAAATAGGGATAGGACCAGTTTTAGTACAATGTTCCTATAGTGGGGTGAAGGTGCTATTTAACTTTAACAGACAAGCACTTACAGATGGTTTGACCTGAGATTCTCTTCCATCATTCTGGTAAACCTGTAGCGTATATAGTGTTTTCAGGGATAGCCGTGGTCTTAAGTAAGAATAAGTACTGCAAAATTATGGAGGGCTAGTGTGGCAACCTTGCAAGGATAGGCTCTGGAATCCACATCAACCACGGTTGCACTAACAATATAAACATGATCTCTCTCCACCTGGAAAACAGTCTACTGTTTGAGCCTAATGAAGTGCCGAAGATACTGATCAAGGCATACTTTAGTCACCCGAGGAAGAATGAGGTAAACCTGCTTCCAGTTGAATCTGCAGAGCTGAAATCCATCATACCACACCAAACAGCCTTTCTGTCACCATAGGAAGGTTAGGGTACAAGGTCTGCTCCAGGAGAAGCCATTACTGTTCATTGGCTCCTTTAAGATTGTAGGCAGGGGGAAGAAGGGATGTGCCAAGCTTACTACAAAAGATGTAACCTTGTCAGTCATGTTTTTAAAGTGGACCCACTTGGAGCTTTTAGGCATTTATTTGAGGCTACTGCCAGATCATGAAAAGAAGGCAGACATTCTTGGTTTTGAGATCTGAAACATTTTTAAGTCCCAAGAGAAACTTTTGACTGTTGCTACCCACTCTCTTAACCTACCTTTGCTTTATCTACAGTCAGCTGCAAAGGGTGCCTATTCTTCTCTTCTCCATTTAACTTCACTGGAAACAATCTGCAGCATGTATGCAAACCTGCTCCATTGTTGATAAGCCATGGAAGTTGACTAGGGCCTAATTTGTTGCAACCCATGAACTTGTACTGGATTTGGCACCAACAATTTATCACTCTTGAGCCCATAACTATTTTTTTTATTTTCATGCTGTTTAAAATTTTACTTTTATTCTTCTTTTCCAATAAATGACTTTGGAAATGTTATCTTTTTTATTTCTTTACTATAACATATTTTTGGTGCTGCTAAAATACACATTTTGTTTGAAAGTAAGCATCTCTCACACATCAGCTACCGGAGCGATTCCCAGGATTCCTCAGAGAAATCTAATTTTACACACAAAGTTTAGTAAGTTGACCAGCATGATTGTAAATGTGAAAAAGTGCCACTGAAGATGCCTGTAATGCGTTTGAGAAGGAGGTTTGAAAAGCGTAAGAACCTTGCCCATACTCAGCTGTAGAAAAGTCAGCCCATATCGCACCCGATGCCCAGGCTGCTGGTGCAGGGCGACTCTTCGTTCCCATCATAAATAATTACCAAATGAAGAGACGGGCACTGGAAGTAGGAAAACAAGAACAGAGTTTATTACTCATGAGGAGAGCATGTCATTTGGGACACTCGCATAGTGTCTTCGGGAGGTGCTCTAACAAGTTTCTCTGAGGCTTCGTCTTTTATACACAGGTTTATGACACACACACATCCTTCATTACAATCAAGACATTGTAAAGTACGAAGATATTCCAACACGTGGCTACAGTAGGGGCCCTTATCCTCCACACAATAGGAGGGGGCTGTCATGCAGCTGAGTGTGCTGTTAATTCCGTTGGAATGTGTGCTCCTGATCGAATCTCAGGGGGTGGGGTGGTCATGATCAATAGTGGCTACTTTCAAGAGAGGCGAGTGCATACAGTAGTGGGCAATAAACTGTATCCTCAGGCTAAGGGATGACCAGCGGTCCGTGCAAACAATTAGGTTCAGAGGAAGAGGTCATCAAAGGAGGGGTATTCATGGAGGGACAGGAGGGGTTTGGTCAGGCGCGGGGTGCGATTTCTCAGAGACAGAGTCATGCGGGAGGGGAGGGCTCATGACTTGTGCGTGTGAGAGCGGGGGCAGTCAGGGTACATGGGGGAAGCTTGCAGGGTCAGGGAAGGGGCGCTGGTGATCGATCGCAAACTGGGAGATCATGATACCTAAAATGGCTGTCGTGTACGTGTGTGCATGGGTCCATGCTAGCGGGGTAACACAGTCAGTGCTTTAGCGATATCCGTTCTGCTTACAAAAAGGGGTACAGTGAACACAAATGAACTCCGCTTATGTGTATATATAATGCCAATTTCAACAGTCGCCGCTTTTAAACATAGCTAGTACATTTGTGTTTACCCCAACTGATGGAGTGTACATATAGTCATGTGTGGCCAATGAAATAACGTTCGTCGAATGCTAGCAAATTGCGTGTAGCCATATGCAGTCGATACAATTGGCGGAATATGGTACATATGAATTTACATTCGCTGCGTTATTCATAGATCGGCATAACACGTAGTCGAGGGCAATCAGGAAAAACGTTCCGACATATTGTAGACTCAGGTTCTGACTTTCTTTTCAATGACATCAACATATAGTAAAAAAATGCTATATGAGACTTTTGGACTTAAGTGACCAAAAACATTTTTGAAAGCAACAAGAATTGAGGGAGAAAGTTCAGGAAGGGGGTCTTAGTGAAAATGTCTTTTTCAACGACGAGCCACCACTGGTAGACTCTGTTAGTCCGTTTTTTCTTTTCGTTGGCGCTTTTGAGCACCGGCGGTGGAGCTATAAGTCCAGCTCGGAATCATCCTTACGCGTTGCAGGGTGCGATCAGTACTCTGCTGTTAGATCACAGTCCTGTTTCCTAACCCATTTTCTTAGGGGTGCCTCATGCTGGGCACCTGCGTGTCTTTCTTTTTCCGTGGCAAAATCCCAGTCCATAGTCAAAGTTTATATGTGAATAATCGAGGGAAGAGAGGGCGGAGTGGGGCCAGATCTTTGAACACACCAAGAGACCAAGGGAGCAAAGGACAATGAGCAGGCAAGCCCAACAGTCGGACTCAAAAGGGGACGGGGGACTTCAGGCACAAGTGGGTCAGCGAGTCGAGGGCTTCAAGGCAGCCCTTCATTCCTCCATCTGCTGAGTTTGAAAGTTATGCCTCGTCCCGCGTCTCGTTGCTCTGCGGCTCCATCTTTGGTCGTCACACGTGCTCCATGATCTGTGGCCAGGCTGTGCGTTACGTCCAGCTCCTCCCCTCCGGTGATTATATCTTTGAATGGGTAGAAAACAAGTTTTAGAAAAACTGGCAGGAGAAGACATTTATACATCTCAATTCCGTCCCCAATCCTATGTAGGTGGGGGATAAGTTCATCGGTCACAGTCAGAAGTCGTCATTTATGGAGTCTGTAGGAGTGTATTGCTTATGGAATTCATAACCCTGTTCGGCGTTCATTCGTGACGTACGTGGAGAGAAATTGGACTTTTATACACAGTGTATTATAGCAAACTCAAAGTCGAGTCTTTATGTAGAGACTCGCCCTTCCCTTTAACCCAAGCATCGACAATCTTACATCTCCCTTCGGGATCGGCTAACTCTTGTAAGTGGGGCGTTATCGTCATGAAGAAGGGGAAGGGGGTGGACGTAAAACATGCTCTTCTTGGGGAGTGAACGTTAATCAAGGTCATCAATTTCGCTTTCGAGGGTAGATGACATGAAGCTGGGGTTAATCGGGGGAAACGGGGACGCTTTGGGCAGGGAGCTGGGGTCGATCGGGAGAAGTGGGGTACTCTGGACATCCACACTTAAGTGCAGAGGAGCGAAGTAATCTGTGCATTGGGAATTGCATTTTTAGCGAACTGAGAAACTGGAGGCCATTGACGTTATAGTCCCTCTATAAAGGCCAGATTAGGGGACGTTAGTCGTCTGACCCGTCCTTTCTTTCATGACCAACTTGGGTTCTATTGTTTTGCAGAAAGGAGAGGTAGTAATATGGCAAGTTACAGTCGTTTTAGTTCCTGTCAATTGTTCCAAACACCTTTGTGTTCGAGGAAACCCAATTAGGTGTTGTGCCGGGAGGGGCACAACGTTACCATTACAAGAAAAGAGGAAACAGGGGGGTTTTAGAGAGTGAGAGAGAGAGAGAGAGAGAGAGAGAGAGAGAGAGAGAGAGAGAGAGAGAGAGAGAGAGAGAGAGAGAGAGAGAGAGAGAGAGAGAGAGGGAGAGAGAGAGTGAGAGAGAGAGAGAGATCGCACTCTAAATGGTCCATTCTGTACACGCATGGCATGGAGCGAGAGAGAGAGACGTGTACAATAATGGGCCATCCAGTGCACACAGAACAACGGGGATTAAGTACTACGGAAATACAGACAGAGGGATGACGTAGATCCATGCATCACGTATACACAAACTCAGGCGGAGAAGACAGTACATGTATTACGTACGAAAATCCAAGACAAAACATAAAACAGTTATTGGCCAAAATTATCCCTTTCTGTATGCTGTGCATTCTTAGCATCCTAAGCTCTTTTTACCTTTTTCTTCTCTTTTAACCGTCGGCTGCCCTTACTGGTGGTTTTGATTGTACACACTTACGCCTTTGGCAATTGGTCATGAACTAACCTGGTCGGGCTAATGCTCACGGTGGTTTATTCGAGTCATTTTTTAGCAAATGCGTTTCCAGGCTGAGACTACGGTTGGTGTCAGTTGGAGAACAATGGGGCAGCTTGGAGTTACATGTCTAGGAGGGTGCGAAGAAGGATGCAGTAGATTTTAAATGTACCTCACCCCAAAATATTCCTTAACTTTCCCTATTTAATTAATTGTGGGGTGCTTATTCATTAGCGCACGTCATTTTAGTTGTACTATTCGGGGTGCCAAGCGAAGTTACATTTTGTGGTTTCCCCTTCAGGCTGCCCTCCCAGGCGCTAAGTTCAGAGAGAGAAAATAGTCATGGTTTGCTTGTTGCGGTTAGGTACCATAATCAAACCCTTTTTTTCCGTCTCTTTGTCCGTTAGATCACCGTTTTCATACATTGATCGATATTCCGATGTGACCTGCAGAGAGAGGGAAAAAGAAGGGGGGCAGGGGCTACATTGATAGACACATTAGCGTGCATAAACCCAGAAAGGCTTTTACTTACTGCATACTCGGCCTATCTCCACGGAATGCAGTCCCTGCCAACTGGGCGTTTTAAGCCCCGGCGGACCGTTAGTGTGACTCTTTTTATACAGGTAGCGCATAAAGTATAGGCTAAACACCAGGATTTTTAGCGGGTGCTTTTTGGCTGCACAAAAAGGGAGAACGCACACAACGAAAACTTGGACCCTTCATTTTTGCAATATTTCTACGTACTATACTTTTTAATCCTTTAAACAGTGGTCATTTATTCGAAAATTACCAATTCACACGTGACAACTACGTTTGTTTTTTCCAAAAATCTTTAATAAGAATGTCGGTGCATAAATATGGGCCTACAACCCCGTGGGCCGGCCACGGAGCAGGCTGGAACTGTTATATGTGGGGATACTTATTAGCGGAAAACTTTAATGGAGTCGGTGGTCGTTTATTTCATAATCTAAAAGTGCGACAAGTGCAACAAAATCATGTCGAGACTTCAGTGTGAGCGAGTGTCATGAGTGTTGGGCTTCCAACTTTCAATAATCATGATGCGCCAAACTTAACAACAATTCATTGTCCGAATGTTCAATTAATACCCATCTGATGTCAATTTACCGTCTGAACACATAATCAGTACCCACCCAATATCAATTCATTGTCCGAACATATAGCCAGTACCCATCCCATATCAATTCATTTCCCGAACTGACAGTACACATCCTGAATCAATTAATTGTCCGAACATATAATTAGTACACATCCTATATCAATTCATGTGGTTAAAAAAAACCTTCATACATATCTCATGACACCAGGGCTGAACAATCGGGGTACAACAAGGAGTTGAAAGTTTCATTTGCATCGGCGCCATTTTGGGTGTGGTCAGGCAGAACCAGGCATAGTCTAAATTTCTAATAACTCGTGGTTGGCCCAGAGCTTCTTTTGGCAGTCCAAAAGTTCCGTTAAAGGGCAAAAGAAAGGATCGGTGGTCTGAACCATCAATCAAAAGGGGAGGGAGGCAACAATGTTCCTACCGGGTCATACTGTGCTTTCACCGGAACTGATCCGAACTGTAGTCTGCAGGATTCTAGTCATTCAAACTGAGGCTGGCGACAGCATGGAAGCGCCGACGTCCTGCGGCTACATTTCCATTGTTCCATGGGCAATCATGGCAGTCATTCCCCATCGGGGGTATCTGCGGGGATTGGGGACTCCCGCGGCTCCTCTAGAATCTTCAAGGTCGTGGAGAACTATGATGGTGGAGTCAACAAGTGACCGGGCCATTCCTTCATGCAGGGCCCGCTCTTGCCAGGTCGATCGCCATTTTGAGAGTTCGGCAGCTACCGGCGATCGCGGGGTCAAATGGGCGGACGGGCTCCACCCTGCCGGGCGAGGCGTTGCAGCATCGCCACAGTGGAAGAACCCTTTTCCGGGCGCCTGGAGCGCTGAGGGTGCAGCTGGGAAGCCTCCACCTGGGGAGGCGGGAGAGACTTGTTCGCACCGTCTCTCCCTCCCAGTGCACCCCACGGCGTCTCGCTTGACATTTGTTATGGCCGGACCAGGCGATGAGGACGAGGGGGGGGGTCGGAGGCATGTGCAAGACATTCCCCCCCCCAGGGTTGTCGCAGCCATTATTGAAGAAAGAAGTGGCGCCTGGCATGTTTTCGGGTCGGGCCTCCGGTGGATGGCGGCCGGACGCTCTTTGCCCTGGCCCCAGGAACGGGTTCCTTGGTTCATCCGGTGGGGTAAGCCTTGGCGTGTGACGCCTCTCCTGGGCCTTTCGTGCAGTGGCCTCTCCACTCCCAGGCCCTCCATGGATGCTGGTCCAGACTGGGAGAGAGAGGGGAGGGTCGAGGACATAGACATTCCCCCCCCTGCAACTCTCCAGGGTTGTCGTAGCAGTCCCCTTGGCCGGGTCCCTTCGGCCTCGGCCTCTCCTTCGGCTACACCCTATGTGATGATCTCCGGCCGACTGTTGGCAGCAGGACCCGCCCTATATATGTTGCTTCCGGCTGGGCGTAGCCGCAACCCTGTTGCACTTTGGAAGTTTCCAGAATGGGGGCGGATGTCTGTTGCTTTGTATCTTTCTCAGGTTGCCGTTATTGGGCGTGGCAGGTGGTGGGACAGACATGTTTGGGGCAGTGAGGGGCGATGAAACCTCATTGCCTTGTGGCCGTTGCAATGCCACGCTTGGTTTCTCTTACTGTTCTCAGGTTTCTTATTACGGGCTTATTTCTAACGTTTCTTGTTTCTAAGACAATAATAGATTTTATCATTAAGTATTGTTATCGTTTTCTTGTTCGTTATTTAATAAAAGTTCATCAGTGGCCTACTGATTTTCGTTTTCCTATTCCTTTCTTTCCAGGTTGTTTCATGCTAAAGTCTCTGTTAACAGGATACAGTGATCACTTCGTTATTATTGTATATGTCCTTTTCACTAGGGGTGCTCTCTGGTCGGGCCAGGTGACCTATCTCTAGTAAATGGTCCGGGTGAGACTGGTGCATCAATCAGTGGGGAGTAGATAGGCATGACATATTACAATGGGGGACAAAGGTCCGCATTACCTACCCTTCACTACTTGCAAAGACTAGACAGAGTATGGCGACTCTGTGCTTGTTTGTAAATAGAGAATACCTCCAAAAAGAACCAATTCCAAACAGTCAATGTTCGGGCAAACAATCAATCAATGAGGAATGAAATAGGCACGACGTGTTAAAGGTTTGCGTTACCTACCCTTCACTATCTGTAAAGGGAGAGAGAATATTCCTATTCTTCCCCGTTTGCAGACAGAGAAGATCCTTAAGAGAACCAACTTCGAACAATTCAATGCTCGATTCAATCAATCAATCAATGGGGAGAAAAATAGGTATGACGGATTACAATGGGGACAAAAGTCTGCATTACCTATCCTTCACTATCTGCAAAGACTAAACAGAGTATGGCGACTCTGTGCTTGTTTGCAAATAGAGAATCTCTCAGAAACAATCAATAAGTAATACTAGTATTTTCAAACAATCAATCAATCAATTTCGCAATTTGTCGTGTGTCACGACCTTACCCGGACCGGACCATGTGGACAGTTCTTCGCCTTCCTTTTTTCCAGCGCCCGATCGTTCTCTTTTCTCCATGTTTTTACCGCAGCAGTCCTGTGGGATTCCAGTCAGGACAATAGGTCACTTGAGAGAGGTCCGTTCGGAATCGGTGAAGTTCATTCAATCGGCAGCCGGACGAGGGCCCTCTCAAGGCAGGTATACTCCAATCATTTAGATGTTCACCCCATCGTCTGGACCTCTCTTACCGGACCTTATGTCGCTGATGGGCCCCGCGTTGGGACGCCAATTGTAGAAAAGTCAGCCCATATCGCACCCGATGCCCAGGCTGCTGGTGCAGGGCGACTCTTCGTTCCCATCATAAATAATTACCAAATGAAGAGACGGGCACTGGAAGTAGGAAAACAAGAACAGAGTTTATTACTCATGAGGAGAGCATGTCATTTGGGACACTCGCATAGTGTCTTCGGGAGGTGCTCTAACAAGTTTCTCTGAGGCTTCGTCTTTTATACACAGGTTTATGACACACACACATCCTTCATTACAATCAAGACATTGTAAAGTACGAAGATATTCCAACACGTGGCTACAGTAGGGGCCCTTATCCTCCACACAATAGGAGGGGGCTGTCATACAGCTGAGTGTGCTGTTAATTCCGTTGGAATGTGTGCTCCTGATCGAATCTCAGGGGGTGGGGTGGTCATGATCAATAGTGGCTACTTTCAAGAGAGGCGAGTGCATACAGTAGTGGGCAATAAACTGTATCCTCGGGCTAAGGGATGACCAGCGGTCCGTGCAAACAATTAGGTTCAGAGGAAGAGGTCATCAAAGGAGGGGTATTCATGGAGGGTCAGGAGGGGTTTGGTCAGGCGCGGGGTGCGATTTCTCAGAGACAGAGTCATGCGGGAGGGGAGGGCTCATGACTTGTGCGTGTGAGAGCGGGGGCAGTCAGGGTACATGGGGGAAGCTTGCAGGGTCAGGGAAGGGGCGCTGGTGATCGATCGCAAACTGGGAGATCATGATACCTAAAATGGCTGTCGTGTACGTGTGTGCATGGGTCCATGCTAGCGGGGTAACACAGTCAGTGCTTTAGCGATATCCGTTCTGCTTACAAAAAGGGGTACAGTGAACACAAATGAACGCCGCTTATGTGTATATATAATGCCAATTTCAACACAGCAAGGGAATGTTTGTGGTTCCAGAGGTCACATACAAAGTGTAACATTCCTATTACTGGCCTACCAGGCAAAAACAAATTATCCATTGTGCAAGCTTGATGCCTAATTATTCAGAAACACACTAGATAAAGAAGTATTGTCACCTGCATTAATTGTAGATAAAACTGAAAATATACTAGCCAGACCACAGCTTCTCCACTTTGAGGATTTAAATCAGAAAGAAAGTTTTCAGGAAAACCAGTCAGAAAAAGACTTCTAGAATGGTAGTGGTAACATTGCTTTCACCCAGCTGGTCTAATTAACTGTCCTTAACGACCACGGCACAGAAAACACACTTACAGTTTGGAATGTCATATGAGGGCTGCACTGTATTTTTACACCAGCTACATATGTAACAAACATATTTTTGCCAGGAGGACCCTTGTGGTTTGGCTACAGCTTAATGCCCTGCATTGACACAAGACACATGTAAGAAAATATTATTTTCATAAATTCATATTTCATCATTCATATACCCCACCTAAAGTGTGCATTGTAAGCTGGAGAGTAGAGTTCTCATATATACAACTAATGCAGTTAGTGTGATCTCATGGTGAAATAAAACCAGAAAGCCATTTCACTATGCAGGCTTTAAATGACTTTTCTCTGAACAGACCTCGATAATAGGATTAACATCTTTATTTCCTTTCTCTACTTGGGCAAAACCTAGAAAAATGCTTTGAAGGTATTTCCTACATAATTGTTAAAAACGGATTTAATGGCGGCATCAGATTGTTCATAAGCTAAGTGGAAAATTTACTTTGTAAAAGTGTACTTTAGGCTGCCTGAACTAAAACTTACTGAAAACCAATTCTTCCATTCATCATCCATTCATCACACCAGAGCTGACATACAGATGCTTGGGAGAGTTAACATTAACAATCCTAACTCAGTCGGCAGGATCCTGCCTCTGAGTCAAGGAGTGGTGAATAGATGGTAAAAGCTGACTGCTTAGCAGGGATTAGCCTTCTGGGAATGGAACAAGTGGCAGTACACAGGGCAGCTTTATCACTACCTCCTTTGGCAGGAAAGGCTTCTCCTTATTCTTCCCAGGAACCTCACATAGAGGCAGGCTCCAATCTCAGTAGGGGGAGAACCAGTTTTGACCCTGTCAGAAGGATAGAAGGAGGGCTATTTTAAATAGGGGAGTGCCTGAGAAGCTGAAAACAGGTCTGCACGTTGGCAGATTGATTCAGCCAGCTTGAAACAGGGTCTCATGTTAAATCTATAGGAAGGCAAAGGGGAAGTGTTGTAACGTTAAATTGGAGACTGTGAGAAAATGGCAGAAGTTCTCTACACACTGGCTATTGATCAGGAGAAATCTGGAACCTCAACCACCACCATCTTCAGAACATGGAAAACTCCGTATGAGGAAGAAAGCCCACCTGAAGTAGAACTCTACACTTCTGACTCCTGCTAGAAGATGAAGACGCACTCAAAAACGTTAGGAATTATGAACATAAGGGCTCTGAGTCCTGTTGGCACCTAGGGCAACCAAGTGGTTGGCCTCCTGCTTGTCTGCCTCAAAGGCCCAAGAAGCAGAATGTCTCCTGACTCCAAGTGGGCCCTGCTGGCCACCGAGGACTGGACCATCCTGCGGGAGATATGGCTATAGAGACACTATGCATTGAAGCCTGCCACTAGGAGCTAGGGACTGCAGGGCTGTCTAGGAGGAAGTTTTCCATCACTTGGAAAAAGTTGAGGGAATGTTTCACCTTGAGAGCACTGTGACATGGTGCTGGTGACGCACCCAAGGCAGGCCAGACAACCAGGTTCATACCACTCAGAGCCTTTTCACTGCACAGAAAACATGTTCAGAGAAACCTCAAATAGTAAGGATAAGGCCTCATGAAACTCTCACTAATTACATCTTCTAGCCTTGCCAGTCGGAGAATTTTGACTTCCAAAAATGTTACCAAGTCGTGAGGTAAAATCTTAGACCAAGGAAAGACAGAAAAAATATAAGACCCACGAAGTAACCTCTGTGAATTCTAAGTTTTACCGACTCTGATATTTTGGCTTTTATTATTTTAACAAGGGAACCCGAACAGTTGGCTGAGGACCGTGGGTAGTTTATGTTTTGAAAGAACAAAGGTCCTTAGCTTATCAGAATCAAATTTTGCAAATGAAAATATAGGCCATATTAGGAAACTATATTTATCCTCTGTCCAGCCGGACAGGGTATTTATTTTAACAATTTTGGAACAGATACTTAGATAGTTTTTGGCACAGTCCTGTACCACATTCAGGAGAAGACAAAACAAACAATAAAAGGGAAAGTTTTCAGGCAAAGAAAGAGCAAGTGCTGGCCACTTTAGAGTCAATTTCAAATTAACGTGTATGCCAGAAAACACAACAAACAGCAAGAATGTAACACAATGGTTAGGCTGTGAGCGTGCTACAGAAAGTCGACGTTTCGATCCCTTAAAAAGCTCTAGTTACATGGGATCATCATCAGGACAGAAATATGAAAACATTTGCCTGCCAGTCGTTATTAAACACCCGCCCCAGTGTTGGGCTCCTTAGATCCTGGGCACACCATTAGCCTCAGTCGATCTTTGTGGAATCATAAGGAGTATTGGGCAATTTTCTGATTATGACGCTGTGCATATGGTCGTCAAGGGGTTATGTCATCAGTTTGGTCATCGGGGTTATTTCTGATACGTATTGATATGTCCAGACCGAGGTTGGCTGCCCGGTTCAGGGTACGGGTTCAAGGTTGATTCTGTAAGAGTGCGATGACTCGAATTACAGATGGGGTTCGTCGGGCGGGGGAACAGTGTCCTCTCCTAACTTTACGACGTTGGGTATTCACAAAATGCTTTTAGGGGTAATAGGAATCCTAACTTTACTACTCCTAAATGCATTTTGTGAATACCAACATTTGTAAAGTTAGGATTTTGTCCCAGCTAAACTTAAGTTTTGGTCTTCTTAATACTTCTTATGTCTCCTTAAGGGCTGTGAAATTTCTGGGATTGGGCTCACTGGGGCCTATAATGGCTTGGTGAATGGGCCATGCAGCCCATCCCCTTTTCTGCACATTTCAGCCCTGAGGGTGGGTTTTCCTAGTACCTGTAGTGGTTTGGGGAAGAGAGCCACAGACCCTTTCCCCTTAATTTATCAATGCAGCCCATAGGATGGTGGCAAAAATTACCATTTTATTTTTCAATTTTGGTCCCTCCATCTACACCCCCAGTGGGGCCTTGGGGGGCAGGGTATCCCTACCTTTCCCTCTTATATCTTTATTTTTTTATCAAACCTCAGGACAGGGGACTAAGTCCCCGAGTTGTGTAATGGATTCCAGCAATATTTTTCTGATGTTATTTGCAACCAATCAGAGTACTTGCTCTTGCGGAAGTCTGACTCCAGTGGGAGCGAATAGGCCCAAGGGAAATAAAGCTCCCTGGGCAATCAGGTGTAATAAAAATACTTATGACATGTTCTATGACATTATGGATGGCATCACTGATGACATCATCCAAGCTTTATTTTTGCTTATCTTGTTTTATATTTTCGTATTGCATTAGTGGCATGAAAGTAAGTAGAAAATAGCTCAGAAACATTTGATAAATTGCCAACAAGGGGATTATTTTTCAAATTATTTGGACAGATTTTTACTCATTCTCAAAGAGAGTTCATCCCAAATTTGATATTAACTCTTTTTGAGAATGAATAACTACACGTTCAAATAATTTTAAAAATAATCTCCTTATTAGCAATTTACACTCTAGATTCCAAATACCCTGGCTTGAGAGGGGTTCTTGGGTTGCCCATCCTTTGTATATTGTTTTTCAGAAGAATATGAGGCATAATTCATGCCATCACAACTACAACTCCCTTCGGTGTCAAAAGCATAGGTTATGTGCATCACTGATCCTATAACATACACTTCACAGGTAGAGTAGTTCAGATTAACAATTAACCACTGATATATGGGAAACTGTCATTGTATACAGTGTTCAATCTGTATACAAATGTTCAGAGAAAAGCAAGTTCCTAAAAATACTGAACATCTGTCCCAAAGCGAATTTCCTACTACTACAAACAGCTTTTATCTGTATCAAACGCCTTGACAGTCACTGAACTTACATTGAGAAATTAAGTTGATATGAGAAAAGAAGTGGGTACTGTAAACAGTATTCACTCTATGAAAAACGTTTACTCTGTACAACACTGTTTGCAGACAGTGAAATTCTCATGAGAAATACACTACAAAGTATTAATATGTATCCATTATGAACAGTTTACACTCTATGCAACACTTGGCAAAGAAATACACTATTCGTTTAAAATAAGCAACATCTGAATGTGATGAAAATTAAACTACATACAGTCTTCATACTTCGGTGAAAACTTTACAGCTAAACCCTCTTCTGAATCAAAACAAGCACATGTACATATCTAAATACCTACTGCACACAGTTTTCTATGTAACAGAAATTGTCATGCTGAGACGATTCTGTTGCATAACTGACGGCTGCCTACAATACTTAGGGCCTGATTACGAGTATGGCAGTACATAGGACCGTTGTACTCACCGTGGAGTGGCAGAAAATGCCGCACTGGTAGCCTGACTGAGGCATTTTGATTTTAGTGGTTCCACCACCACAAGACCACCACAACTGCCAGGGATCTGCAATCCCTGGCAGTGGCGCGGCAGTGTAAGGCTGCAATATGCTTTGAAGGGCCACTGCAGCCCCGCCAAGCATATAATGGGCTTTCTCACTGCCTGTGGTCTCGTGGCAGTGTTCATGCCATGAAACTGTTGGCAGTGAGGAAATTTAGGGGGCCCCCTGGTGCCTTGCTGCATGGGGGTGCATATATGGGGAACAGAGTGTGCCCTCTTGTCTGTATACATCCCCAGTTCCAGCACAGCATGGATTTTAAGATTTTCTAAGGCTCTCCTATGAGCATTTGGAAAGGCAGTGTTGTAGGCCAGCGGCCGCAGGACTGCCTTCCTGGATTACAACTTGTAATCCAGTGGGCGGTTGGAAGTAGAGTTTAGTGGTGTAGGAGCTGGGCAGTGGCATACCGCACAGCTCCCACATCACAAAACTCACAATCAGGCTTTTACTATGCTGTATGTAGAATCTTTTCCCCATTGTAAAACCAGTGTAGAACCTGCTGAACACAAGTTGTCAAATGTCACCTGCACACTTGGGGTTACTCTACAATGCAAACATTTATAGCGTTTTCAATAACTCTACACAGCTATGATGTATTAGGAGTGCATCCATTTTGTAAACTCTAACACCCATTTTTGTTGTCATAAGTGATGCCATAAATGATGTCATAGAACATGCCATGAGTGATGTAATTTGTGAGATTATATACAGTACACGGAGAGGGTGAATTTAATTGAGCAGTTAATTTAACTGGTGAATTGTTGTGCTTTTTTATTACAAAATGTTAATGTTGACACTGATATATTCATCCAACTATAAGGTTACCTTAACTTTTTTTTCCCAGTGAATAGTATATTTACTATATATATATATATCCTTCCACATTTCCGTTTCTCCAAATGAAAACAGACAGCACACCAGGTCGTGTTTGTGGAAAAGATTTATTGGCAGACCCCCTGCCCCCTCGAAAGACGCGTTTCGCCTTTCGGCTTCGTCAGTGTCAGCGAGTGTGTGAGAAGGAAACAATTATAACGTCCACATTCCTCATAGAAAGTGAGAGTGGACTAACTCACCGTACGTTTTGGCAGTGGCCATCTTACAATGGAGCGGTAGGTAGAAGTTTACAAATAACATTTTCATTAAAAACAATGGTTTCAAAAAGTGCAAGTGCATGGTTAAAAGAATTTCGCAAAACATTTCATACAGATATTCTTGTGCATACCATACACATTGTTTCAAGCAATGTCGTTACGCTTTTAGTTATGAAAAATATTTACAATTCAACATTTACCGCTGTAATGAACATTTAAGGCCATGAATGAATATAACTCAATACCGGACATACTATTGTCCTTTTGTGTACCTGATTAGTTTTGTGGTGCACTATCATTACTTGTGCAGTTTATGATTTACGCTGTTATTTTCATCGCCCTTTTGTTCTATGAACAATTTTTTTGTGTAATGGTATATTTGAACTTATTGAGCCCTGAATGGGCAGTTTCGACTCCTTTTCTAACTATTTTTTGTTTATAAGTGTTATTCAATATGCCCTATATGGGCCTATATCTCATATCCTACTTTAGCTTCTGAATGTCTGAGAGTGGGACCGGTTTGCTTACTCATAGTGGGCTCTGTCTCCTTGTATCATTCTAAATGGACCCATAGTTCCTCGTCATTATTCAGCCCTATAGGATGTTTACTCTGCAGGTCGATAATATACTTTGATTCCAGCACTCTAAGCGCCTTAACCCGGTCTCCACCCCTCTCCCTTCTATCTATCTGGTCTAGGCAGAAGAAGGTGAGTAGATCACGATTGCTATTGTGGTGGGTCTCAAAGTGGCGTCCCACTGGGTAGCTCTTGTCGTGGTTCGTTATCGCCCGCATATGTTCCAATATGCGTTTTTTTGCCGGGTTAATTGTACTGCCAATATATCGTTTGTGGCATGGGCATTCTAAACAATAGATAGCGAAATCAGAGTTACAATTCAGGAATTTCAGAATTTCTCTAGACGGGCGGGGATTATTAGGTCTTCCTTCATATTTCGTTCTTTTCCTGCTATACTTGCAAGCTTTGCAATGCATGCAGGGAAAGAAGCCTTTGATGGGATTGGTCCTGGTTGGTTTGGGCTGGTCCTTGAAATGGCTCTGCAGTAAATGATCATTTAATGATTGAAAGCGCCTGTAGGTTATAGACGGATGTGGTGGTATAATGTTTTTCAGAACGGCATCCATTTGTAAGATGTGCCAGTTGTTGTTAAATATCTGAACCAGTTCATTCGATCTCATATTATATCTGGTAACCATCCGTGTGATCCCCCCGGATCCTTTTTTCTGTTTCTCTTTCAGGAGGTCCTTCCTGTCAATCAGGTCTACTCTGCCTGCTGTGCTGGTGAGCAAAGATCTGGAATAACCTCTTGCTTGAAATCTACATACCATATCTAACAAGACAGAGCCACCCAATAATCCTACAAGGACTGGGTATGATCAATAACACAATAACAAATTGTCCCCGTAGGAGTTATTTAAATGATATTCTTCAATATATGTTAGTCACCAAAGTGATCTTGTACTTATACGACAGCAAGGAGGATACAGTATGATACAGTTATTTTATTTTCTCAACAAAAAAGTTTTATCTTGTGTTTTGTATGGCAACAATAATAATACTACACAATGTACATACTTTTTTCTGTAGTATTAGACACCTTATGTTTTTACATGGAGAATTGCATTTCCATGTGAAAAGGATGAAATTATAACATATTCCAATCATTGTGACATATTACAAACAATGATACAAATGAAACGGTGTCGTGCGTCGACGTTTCGGTCCCTCGTCGGTTAAAGCAAATCCATCGGACCATCATCAGGACCAGTTGCACATTTGAATCTAAAAATAGATATAGACATTAAGCCAGTCATCCTTGCGTTCTCGGTATCGTCTAATCACCCAAAGGGAGGAGCAATAACGGCATGCAACCCAAGTGCCAGTTTATAAACAACTATCACCCTTCAACAAAGTGCCGAACTACCTTAAAATCTACAAAGTTGGGACCTATATACAAATAAAAATCCGGTCTTACCAACAACCTCCAGCCGGAGGTGAAGAAAACCAAGAAAGACAATGTTGTTCAATCAATCTAGAAACCAGATATAATATCAACAATCAATCAATATGCGCGGAGATCAGGGTAAGTCCGTGTGTATTCACTAATGACCCAAGTTATATACTCACAAGAACAGGTTCCAATCAAATTTATTTATTTATTATTTTATTTATTTAATTTATATGGCGCGTTATAACCACAGGGGTCTCTAAGCGCTGTCTGTCCAGATTTACATGCAAGATGTTACATAATGAGATGTTACAAACGAAAGGCTGTGCACCTAAAAGCTACTCCATGCTTGTTTGTACAACACAGTTTTTAGTTTTTTTCTAAAGGGAAGTAGACTACTTTCCTTCCTGAGATCTGAGTCCAATTTATTCCACAATGCTGGAAGCACGTTGGAAAACGCACGGCCCCCCACCGTCGTCAGCTTGAAGCGGGATTGGGACAGGAAAGTGGCATCTGACGAGCGCAGAGTCCTACCCGGAGTGTAGGGGGATATTCGGGATTTCAAATATTTAGGTGCTTTGCCGTGCAGAGCCTTGTGAGCAATACACAATCCCTTGAATACAATTCGCTGACGTATTGGGAGCCAATGCAGCTCCCGCATCAGGGGAGAGGCATGGGCAGTCCTGGGTTTTTTGAATATGAGCCTAGCTGCATCATTCATAACTCCCTGAAGCTTGTCCAGCAGCCGCTGAGGCAGGCCTAGGTATAGGGAGTTCCCGTAGTCCAGCCTAGCCAGAATTGTGGCTGAGACCACGTGTCTCAAGGTAGAGAATGATAGCAATGCCGAGATCTTCCTTAGTTGTTTTAGGAGGCCTATACAGGTACCCACTACAGTGGAAACCTGTTTTTCCATGGATAATTTATTATCCACATATAGGCCTAAGCTCTTGACTGCGGCTGCCGGTTTGGGTGGTGTGCCCAACTCTTTAGGCCAGAAATTGTCACTCCAGGGGTTGCCCGAGATGGAAATGGGCAACACTTCTGTCTTGTCTGGATTGACCTTCAGAGAATTCTCCGACATCCAGTTCACTGTGGTTTTCAGTATGTCCTGTAACCTAGCGGATGCTCCTGGGCCATCATCCAGCCGGATGATGATCTGGGTGTCATCGGCATAGTTATACACTAGGCAGTCCATCCTATTCAGGAGAGCAATTAATGGCTGCAGGTAGATGTTAAAAAGTAGGGGTGACAAAGCAGAGCCCTGAGGGACCCCGCAGGTGATCGGCGCGGGGGTGGAGAGTAGATCACCCAACTGCACTCGTTGTGTCCTACCCTGCAGGAATGATGCAAGCCATGCATGTGCTGTGCCCATGACACCAAAGGATCTCAACCGCGACAGGAGCTGTTTGTGACACACGGTGTCAAACGCCGCGGAGAGGTCCAATAGTATCAGGGCACTTGGTGTTTTTGCATCAGCCCGGATTCTTAGCTCATCCAGAATAGATAGCATAACTAGTTCCGTGCTATGATTAGCACGGAACCCTGCCTGATTGGTCTCCAGCAGGTTATTGCTTTCTAGATGGGCCGAGAGAAGGGCTAACACATGCTGCTCAATCACTTTGGCCAAGAAAGGCAACTGAGAGATAGGCCGGAAGTTTTTCAGACATTTTGTGTCTGCACCGGGTTTCTTCAGTAAGGGGATCAGGCGAGCCTCTTTGAAGGCTAGAGGGATCTGTCCTGTGCAAAGAGAGGTGTTCAATAAGTGCAGGACCTCTTCCTCTAATCCTGGCATTGCCACCTTAAATATGTCAGGAGGGCAGGGGTCTACCAGGGAACCTGATTTAACTCGGCCTAGGATGTTGAGTAATTCTAGTTTGGACATAGGGGCGAACTCAACTAATGATGGAGTGTTTAATGGGGTGATAAGGTCCGGTAGGCAGGGGGGGCAATCGAGGGGTACAGTTTCCTCAATTTCGTGTAAAATGTCAGATATCTTCTTTACAAAGAAGTTCTGAAACCTCTGACAGTCCACCTGAGTAAACTCAGGGCTTTGCTCTTTGTTGACCCTGAGCTCTGCCAAAACCCGAAAGATTTCTTTTTGTGGGTTTTTTGCAGCCACTATTCTCTCCTCGAAAAAAATAGCCTTCCTAGAATGTATGGCTAGCTTATACTGGGCTAAAGATGAAACATATTCTTGTTTGGAGATGGCGTCATATTTTTTACGCCATGCCCGTTCTTTCTTCCTCACCCCACGTTTCATCTCCCTTAGGGAATCGTTGTACCAAGGTGCCCCCGCTCCTCTTGCCACCTTCTTTGTCCTGCGAAGAGGCGCTACCACATCAATGGCACTCCTCAGTTTGTGCTGGAGGTGGCCACATAGAGCGTTAACGTTGGCATCCTGCTCTTTTATTGGAGGGCAGTGTTCTAAAAGGTGGACCAATTTCTCTCCATCTAGATTTCTCCATTTGCGGGCCGTTTTCCAGCCCTCCCCAGATTTAAGCGGAGGGCCCTTCAGTACAAGTCTGCCCTTTATTAAAGAATGATCGGACCAAGCACATGGTAGAATTTCCGTGCTGCCCTGGACTGGCATATTGGTCCAGACTAAATCAAGTACATGACCTTTGTCATGCGTTGGTTCCTTGACCTGTTGATTGAGACCTAGTGAAAAGGCCGCCTCCTCTATCTGTAGCGCTTGTCCTTCCTTGGGGGATTTTTCCCAATGATAGTTGAAGTCCCCAACAATCACCAGTTTATCGTATCTTGTGCATAGGTCCTGGACCAATTTTACAAAGAGCGTGGGGAAATCTGGCGACGCCCAGGCAAATGCCCAGATGGCGTGTCCAAAGTACTATTCTGTCAACATGCAGCAACTGAATCACCTGTAACCAAGTGATTCTATTTTTAGAAAAATACTTCTACAGCGAGTCCGTGTTTAAGACAACACTAGCTATGTATTCTCATGCACTTAAAACCCATAGTATAGACTTACTGGTAATGAAGGACGTAGTGTCCCTGAGTCTCACTCGGACAATCGTAGTAACAGCTTCAGAAATGCTTTTCAGTGCACCCTCAGCGACTCAATCACCTGGAACCAAGTGATTAACTATTAAAAAACATTCGGCAGCGTATCCCTGTTTTAGCTACTTTACAAGCTAGTGTGCTTAAAACCCAAGGTCTAAACTTACTGGTAATGGAAGCGTCCCTGAATTCCACTCGAACAATCGCGGTGAATTCCACTCGAACAATCGCGGTGAAAATGCCGATCCCGGCTCCCCGTCTACATGACCTTTGGACTGGGTGACGTCATGACGTCAAGCGTGCCGGCCAATCATAACGTGGCAATGTTTTACAAAACGGGACATTAGAAATCCTTTTGCCACATTCATTTATAAAAAATAATAAAAAGAAGTAGGACTTTGCCGATAGCATTACTAGGCTACTTTAAATTGAGGAAATAAGCACCTGCCATGCCATCAAGGCCGGTCAGATCTGGAAAAAAAAAAAACATGGCGGCCATCTTAAAACATGTTCGAAAAGTTGAACAGAGTATAGACTAACCAATGCGGAAGAGAGGGGACCCCAAAATGTCCAGGCTCCGTATGTACGCAACTCAAACACCACTAATATGGTGAACAAGGTAGAATGTACCTACTTATGAGAGAGGCATGTTCGTATATATTACATCTCTCAAGAGTAGATGTAATCAGACCTGGGAATGTTGATTGAGGACAATCTTCAAAGCATAGAAACGGCATGCCATTCAATTAAAGAATTTAATCCCTTTTCCACAGTGTTGCATGCCCAAATCCATTTATTCTCCCTTAGGGTGAGGAGACGATCCACATTATGATGTCTTTTTGTGCATTTAATTACATCAATAACAAACCAACACATTTCATTGGGTGCATGCGCTTTTTGCTGATAGTGTTGAACTGACTGGCTTAATGTCTATATCTATTTTTAGATTCAAATGTGCAACTGGTCCTGATGATGGTCAGATGGAATTGCTTTAACCGACGAGGGACCGAAACGTCGACGCACGACACCGCTTCATTTGTATCATTGTTTGTAATATGTCACAATGATTGGAATATGTTATAATTTTATCCTTTTCACATGGTAATGCAATTCTCCATGTAAAAACATAAGGTGTCTAAGACTACAGAAAAAAGTATGTACATTGTGTAGTATTATTATTGTTATATAAGAACAACAAGAGAGATAGGGCTCAAGGGACACTCCTCTACCCCAGTCTAAATATCACTAAGCAACAAAGGAGTGACTCAACAATGAAATTAAAGAGTGAAACTCAAAAAGAGGAAAACGGTGAGTGTCAAGTGAAAAATATCAAAAATGATTTTTATAAAACCCTCACTCACCCGTCTATTGGGTGACATGCTTCATCATTGGGGTTTTTTCACCGGGCAAGCCGAATGCGTGCCCGGTGTGCTACTACACCTGCAACTGCAGTGGAGCTGGTTACTTATTAAAAACAGTGTGAAAAGTGACAGTGAAAAAAGTGTAAGAATAAAAGAGTGCGAGCTCCAACCTAAACCCAACTTTAATAAAGGTTGATGCAGGCACGCCCTTAAAAATAGTTAATGGACAGGCTTGACTATAAATTTGAGTCAAAATGTCCCATTAAGTGCAACAAATGGTCGACATGTTTCTGCTCATAGTGGCCATTTTGGCCGAGCTTTCATCAGGACCAATCACAAACACTGGGCGGTATACGCACGCTAAGGCATACCCTACCCTCAGTGTGATTGAAAAAAAGTTTTTGAGACTCACGGTTATTATTACCGGATCACCCGGGTATGTCCAGGTTTTTTTACATCTGTGGAAAGAAAACAAGGAGACAACAAAACAAGCAATCATAGTTATGAAAACAATGAGTGTGTTCCTTTAAATACCACGATTAGTTTTTTAAGACACCCTGGAAATAAGTGCACTTCACCGATTGCCCTCTTAACCTGCCAAGATGGGAATCCATATTAAGGATAGTCTGGTAGTCGTACATCTTTGTGTTTTAATCGTATGGGGTCGTAGATAAGAGTCCAATCTTCCCTCTCTGGACAAACCCAAGACGCCAAACATGCGCCGAAATGTGTCTTGATAATTAACCAAGCACAGTCCAAATTACAAATTATCACGATTTCCAAATGCGGATCAAATAGAATTGTGCAATTTAAGATAAAAACAGTTAAAATACAGACTACTCGCATTGTGGACCAGAGGGGGGCTATGTACAAGAGGAAGAGTATATCAATTTATAATTACGTGAAGGTGAGGTTCACTTCACTTCATGGGTCGGTGGCGGGGGTATTCTTCACACCGGAATCATCTAGTAGGGTGAACACAGAAAGAGGGCAGCGTTACAGCCCGCTCAATAGTTAAAAACTGGTATGGCATGAAGACAGACTCAACCCCGTGTCACCCACCTTCATTCCGATGGCTCCCCGCGTTGTAACCTACGTAGTGCACTTCCACCGCCCGAATAGTGGTGGATGCGTAACGCATAGCGGGAGATATCACGTCGCGCCAGACACGTGATTGTATCAGCGAATCAGTTTTTACGTAGTGCTGGCATCAGACGTATTGTTTGTTGTCACTTGATCTTAAAGAGATAGTGATGTAATTCTTTAGCTCGGAGTAACTTTATTATTCCTGAAAGGCTGAACAATTATCCATTATTCAAACTGGCTTCTCTTGCCCGACGTTATTACAAGAACAAACAATCTGTGGTCCGAGATACGAGTAACGGAATCTGACCCAGACATAGTTAGTTTATTCACGATTATCAAGCTAAACCACCAATCATAGCGGAGCTACCTGTTTTATGAGCTATTCTTTTTTAATGAATGCAGTCTGGAATCATTTACAGTGGGCAAACAGAAAGAGTTAACGGCGCATTACACTACCCCACGGGATATTATCATTTAAACCCCGTAGGTGAGTGGACAGGCGGTACACCCATTGTTGCTCCTTTTCAAATAAGGATTCATGTGTTTTTACGGTGGTGTGTACCTGTTCCACTACTGTCCATCTGATGTCATCAGGAGTGTGTTTTTTTTCTTTGTAGTGTGCAGTGAGCTTAGTCATGTTCTTATTGCATCTGACATTACTACGATGCTCGGTGATCCTGAGCTTAACACGTCTCGTCGTCATTCCGACATAACGTAGTCCACAGGGGCAGGTGATTAAGTAGACTACGTTAACAGAGTTACAATTCGTGTGTTGTCGTAAGTGCCATGTTTTGTCTGGTTCTAAAGCCAAGGTTTTAGTCGCAGATGTCAAATGGCAGACACTACAACCACCATAAGGGTGGTGACCCAGTACAGGTGGGAGCCCCCACGCATTTAGTACTGTGTTGTCAGACTGTCCTGTTACTAACGTTGGACGTGTATGGACTAAAGAGTCTCTCAAGCTCCTCGCTCTCCGGTAAGAGAAGAGCGGTTTGTTCCAATTATGGTTGTTGCTTGTGAGGATCGACCAGTGTTTGTTTATGCATCGACTAACTGTGTTGGATAGGTAGTTGTAAGTTGTGACGCATGTCAAAGGGATCTCGTTATCAGCGGTCTTTGGGTAATCCTCTAGTAAGGCCTCTCGTTGTTGATTTCTAGCCCGTTTGCAGCTTTTGTTCAAAATTTTTTGAGGGTATCCATGTACTTTGAGTTTCTGTGTGAGTTCTGCAGACTGGTCTTTAAAATCTCCAATCTCACTGCAATTACGTCTTAGGCGTAAATACTGCCCATACGGAAGATTTTCCCTGAGAGGGCGAGGGTGGAAACTGGTAAAATGTAGAAGATTATTCTTAGATGTTGGTTTTTGATAATTTTTTGTTTTAAGTCGATTTCCTGATCTGGTAATTGTAACATCCAAGAAGACCATATCATTTTGATTGTAGTTGTGGGTAAACCTGAGATGAGTGTTGCAGGTATTAATCCAAGTTAAGAACTCTAGGAGGAGTGGTTCAGTGCCATTCCAGATAACCAGCACGTCGTCAATATAGCGACGCCAGAATGTCACGCTGGTTATGAAGGGATTGGATGCATGGAGGATGTGTTTGTTCTCAAAATCGTGCACATACAGCCCTGCCACGCTAGGGGCAAAGGTGCTGCCCATCGAGGTCCCAGTAGCTTGGAGGAAGAGATCATTTTGATATTGAAAGAAATTCCTTTTTAAAGCAAGACTGGTACAATCCACCACAAAAGAAGGTGGAGTCTTATAACTCCATTCTGAGTTATTCAAAGCATCCGCAAGTACTGTCAAAGTGTCATCCTGTGGGATACAGGTGTAAAGGCTCTCTATATCTAGAGAGACTAAGAATATAGGGCCAACTGGTAGAACAATTTCATTGAGCATTGCCAAAAGACTCTTTGTGTCCTTTAGATAGGTCGCCGTTTGTTGAATTATCGGTTTTAAAAAGAAATTGCAGTATTGGGACAGGGGCTCTAACAAAGAACCGATCCCGGAGACTATAGGTTGCCCAGGAGGTGGCAACCTATTTTTATGGGTTTTCGGTAAGATGTAGAAGTATGGTATTCTTCCATCAGATTTTGTGAGAAAATTTGCCTCATGTTGTGAGATCCAATCATTGTGTTCTGCTTCAGACACTAATTCGATTATTTCATCCCTAAGGGCCTCTGTTGTGTCTATGTCAAGGAGTATATAATTCGTTCTATCATTCAAGAGACGTCTGCACTCTGTGTCATAAGCCACTGCGTCAAGTATTACAATGCCTCCCCCCTTGTCCGCAGGTTTTATTACAATGTTGGTGTTTTTTTGTATCGTCTGTAGAGCTTGGTATTCGATTGCTTTCATGTTTTTGAAGGGAGTAGGTTCTTGCAACTGTTCAACTTCATTAAATACCGCCTGCTCGAAGGCAATCAATTCTGGTGGTACCATATGGGGGGGGGGACAAAGTTAGATTTTGTCCGTAGCCCGGTATCATCTTTAACAAGTTGGGATTCCACCTCATTTTTATTTTCCCAAAAGTTTTTTAGGCGTAATTTGCGAAAGAACTCAGACAATTCGCAATGTAATCTGAAGCGGTCCAATCGCGCTGTGGGAATGAAACCCAACCCTTTTTCCAAAACTGCCATTTCATCTGGTTTAAGGACTACTGTAGAGAGGTTAGTGATCAAGCTCTCAGGTTGCTTGGGCCCGCCCGTGGCTCCGTTGTCTTGCTGCGGGTGTTGTCCCCCACTGCCTCGTTGGGGGCCCAATGGACCTGATTGCCACCTCTTCTTCTGCCCCTGTTCCTTCGGCCCTGTCCTAAAAAAGGCTGTTGGTGCATATTTTGTGGGTATTGAGGGTATGCCATATGCCATATTACCTTCACGTAATTATAAATTGATATACTCTTCCTCATTGTACATAGCCCCCCTCTGGTCCACAATGCGAGTAGTCTGTATTTTAACTGTTTTTTATCTTAAATTGCACAATTCTATTTGATCCGCATTTGGAAATCGTGATAATTTGTAATTTGGACTGTGCTTGGTTAATTATCAAGACACATTTTGGCGCATGTTCGGCGTCTTGGGTTTGTCCAGAGAGGGAAGATTGGACTCTTATCTACGACCCCATACGATTAAAACACAAAGATGTACAACTACCAGACTATCCTTAATATGGATTCCCATCTTGGCAGGTTAAGAGGGCAATCGGTGAAGTGCACTTATTTCCAGGGTGTCTTAAAAAACTAATCGTGGTATTTAAAGGAACACACTCATTGTTTTCATAACTATGATTGCTTGTTTTGTTGTCTCCTTTTTTTCTTTCCACAGATGTAAAAAAACCTGGACATACCAGGGTGATCCGGTAATAATAACCGTGAGTCTCAAAAACTTTTTTCAATCACACTGAGGTTAGGGTACGCCTTAGCGTGCGTATACCGCCCAGTGTTTGTGATTGGTCCTGATGAAAGCTCGGCCGAAATGGCCACTATGAGCAGAAACATGTCGACCATTTGTTGCACTTAATGGGACATTTTGACTCAAATTTATAGTCAAGCATGTCCATTAACTATTTTTAAGGGCGTGCCTGCATCAACCTTTATTAAAGTTGAGTTTAGGTTGGAGCGAGCACTCTTTTATTCTTACACTTTTTTCACTGTCACTTTTCACACTGTTTTTAACAAGTAACCAGCTCCACTGCAGTTGCAGGTGTAGTAGCACACCGGGCACGCATTCGGCTTGCCCGGTGAAAAAAACCCAATGATGAAGCATGTCACCCAATAGACGGGTGAGTGAGGGTTTTATAAAAATCATTTTTGATATTTTTCACTTGACACTCACCGTTTTCCTCTTTTTGAGTTTCACTCTTTAATTTCATTGTTGAGTCACTCCTTTGTTGCTTAGTGGTATTATTATTGTTGCCATACAAAACACAAGATAAAACTTTTTTGTTGAGAAAATAAAATAACTGTATCATACTGTATCCTCCTTGCTGTCGTATAAGTACAAGATCACTTTGGTGACTAACATATATTGAAGAATATCATGTAAATAACTCCTACGGGGACAATTTGTTATTGTGTTATTGAAATCTACATACAGCATCAACCCTTGCTTGTGCGAAATCTGTCATGTCTGAGCAATTTCTTTTCAGACGAAGCATTTCTCTGAACGGAATGTTGCGGATCATGCTTTTAGGGTGATGGCTTGCTGCGTGCAGCACAGTATTGCCCGCTGTGAGCTTTCTGTAGAGTTTCGTCTGTAGTGTATTTCCAACTACATAGACCTCTAGGCCCAGATAATGTACTGAGCTCTCACTGATGGTACTAGTAAATCTTAGATTTAAACCGTTACTGTTTAGGGTGGCTACATATTCCTCGGCCGAGGCCCTGTCGCCGCGCCAGACAATAAACAGGTCATCGATGTATCCGGCCCAGATCATGATCTGGTCTAGCCACTTCTCATTGGTCCCGCCCCAGGCCACGTGCTTCTCCCACCAGCCAACGAACAAGTTCGCGTAGCTGGGGGCGAAGCACATGCCCATCACTGTCCCTCTAATCTGACCGTACAATGTAGGAAGATGTTATTCTCGAGACAGAATCTAGTCAATTTCAAAAGCATGCGATTGTGTTGGTGAAATTTCAACGGTGTCTTGCCTAGAAACCATTGTACCGCATGGATGCCATCCTCATGATCTATACAAGTGTATAAATTGGCGACATCGAGTGTGATCAGGAGCATATCTGCTCCCCACTCGATGACGTCAATTTGCCTAAGGAAGTCCTGGGTGTCCCTTACATAAGATGACAGATCTCTGACAAAGGGAGCTAAGAAAGTATCAATGAATCTTGAAGTGTTTTCTAGCTGGCTGCCAATGGAAGAGACTATGGGTCTCCCAGGAGGGTTTTTGATGTCCTTATGCACCTTGGGGAGGTGATAGAAGGTGGGGATGACAGGATCTCACACTGTAAATAATCAAATTCATTTTTATTTATCATTCCCTCATCCCTCCATCCCTCTAGTAGTGATTGATACTCAAGAGTGCATTCTACATAGTCCGTTTTCGTAATTGTCATATAGCAGTCTCTGTTCATCAGTTGATTCATAGCATCCCTTTTATATTTCTGCTTGCTAAAGATCACCACATTGCCACCCTTATCAGAGGGTTTTATTTCAATTGTGGTGTCCAATTTGAGTGATTGTATAGCTTCCCACTCCTTCCTTGAAATATTAGAGTTCTTCTTAGTTATGTCCACAGTGTTATTTGCCATTTTCTGGAGATCTTGTAGAACTGCACCGTTGAATACATCTACTGCATCATATGTGGCATGTGGAAGGACCCGTGACTTCCTTTGTAGATTGCTTGATTTATTTCTTCCCTCCTCAGAGTATTCATAGAATTAGGGATGTCTTCTATGCCAGCTAGATTGTGCGTCGTCATAAGGGTTTCTAGATCATTGTCTCTGAGTTCTGTTTCCTCGTTGTTACTATTCGTAGAACTTATGTTTGTAGTCATTGCCGGTTTTTATTGCAAATATCTTCTGGAACTTTAATTTGCGGACAAACTTGAAGAGGTCTATTCTTGTTTCCACGTGGTCAAATTATGCCGTGGGGCAAAAAGTTAGGCCTCTTTTTAGGACCAATTCTTCGTCTGTCGTGAGCTTCCTGTCTGATAGGTTCATGATTGTATTTTCCTCACCTACCATCTTCCTCTCCTGCCTCTGCTCTGGGTCACCATTGGGGTGGCTGATTGTGCGTCTACCACTCCTGCCGCGCCTTGTTTTCCTCCTCTTTTTTGTGTTTTTGGCGGAGGTTGTTTCGATTTCGTTTGGGGGTCGTTGTCGCGTTTCCTGTAAGACCTGATACTCGTCTACAAAAGGGATCGCAGATGTTTTTTCGGTACTTGCTCTTTTTCCCTTGTTAGCGCTTCCTTCTTCCTCTGAGGCTTCAGCCTCCGATTCTGAGGTATCCCTGCTGGCAGGTTATTGAGTACCCTGTGCCAATCTCTTTCTTGTGGCATCAAACTTGCGTGCAAAGGTTAATATTCGCCCAGACAAGTAGTCCTGTTCGTCCCTTTGGAATTTAGTTTGCTTTCTCTTTTTGATTCCAGTTTCGTGATCCTTTAAACGTTTTATCATTTCTTTTCGCAAATCTTCTCTGGTTTTTGTGTTTTTGTCCTTTGTGATGTTATCCTCTATTCTCTGTATTTCTGCTAGGGCCTTGTCTCTATCGCTCCAAGCGTATTTTATAAGCATCAGTAGCATTCCTTTTGCAGAGTCCGCTGTGTATGCTGCCCAGTCTTTTAGTAATTGGGGGTCTGGGTTCTCGTATGAGGGAACTGTAAATATACGTAGCCCTCATGGGACTCTGTTGCACTCCACATAGCGTTGGAGGGAGATAGCCTCCCACCACTTGGTATTTCTTGCTCTTGCGCTTTTTCTAGCTGTTGGAAAAGGATATGCAAGTTGCTGGTAGGCGCCATTACACTTGTGACCCCTTCGACTCTGGCCATGATTACTGTACTGCTCTTGAAAATATCATCCGCGTCCCTCTCCCTTTCTTCCATGTTTGACATTCTTGAATCAAACTCGTGTGCACACTCTCTTTCGATATAATCAAACTCCTGGGGCAAAAACGTTTACGGGGGTCTGCCAATGTCGTACCTTATAGCTGGACTGAGGCACAACTATTATTTTAAAGATTCTAAGGTAGTCGTGCATGCAGCACTTACCCGGCTTGGAGTCCCACGGAAACAGCAAGTGTCCCTTGTTCTCACCGGTCCGGGTCGGCGCAGTCAGTTTCCCTCTGTATTATTGTCGGATTCCACCAATCTGAATGCCGGTTTCAATCTTCATGTGTGCTTCGGGGCAGATGCCCAAATTAGCTTCTCACACAGTTCCCGTCACTGCTGTCGCTCCTTCAAAGGTCCCGGGTGCTAAAGTCTTGCGGTGGTGAGCCGCGTTTATATCCTTCCACCCTTCCGTTCCTCCAAACGAAAACAGACAGCACACCAAGGTCGTGTTCATGAAAAGATTTATTGCAGACCCCCTGCCCCCTCCGACAGACGCGTTACGCCTTTCAGCTTCGTCCGTGTCAGCGAGTGTGTGAGAAGGAAACCATTATAACGTCCACATTACTCATAGAAAGTGAGAGTGGACTAACCCACCGTACGTTTTGGCAGTGGCCATATTACAATGGAGCGGTAGGTAGAAGTTTACAAATAAAATTTTCATTAAAAACAATGGTTTCAAAAAGTGCAAGTACATGGTTAAAAGCATTTTGCAAAACATTTCATACAGATATTCTTGTGTATACCATACACGTTGTTTCAAGCAATGTCGTTACGCTTTTAGTTATGAAAAATATTTACAATTCAACATTTTCTGCTGTAATGAACATTTAAGGCCACGAATGATTATAACTCAATACCGGACATATTATTGTCCTTTTGTGTACCTGATTAGTTTTGTGGTGCACTATCATTACTTGTGCAGTTTATGATTTACGCTGTTATTTTCATCGCCCTTTTGTTCTATCAACAACTTTTTTGTGTAATGGTATATTTGAACTTATTGAGCCCTGAATGGGCAGTTTTGACTCCATTTCTAACAATTTTTTGTTTATAAGTGTTGTTCGTTATGCCCTATATGGGCCTATATCTCATATCCTGCTTTAGCTTCTGGATGTCTGAGAGTGGGACCGGTTTGCTTACTCATAGTGGGCTCTGTCTCCTTGTATCATTCTAAATGGACCCATAGTTCCTCGTCATTATTCAGCCCTATAGGATGTTTACTCTGCAGGTCGATAATGTACTTTGATTCCAGCACTCTAAGCACCTCAACCCGGTCTCCACCCCTCTCCCTTCTATCTATCTGGTCTAGGCAGAAGAAGGTGAGTAGATCACGATTGCTATTGTGGTGGGTCTCAAAGTGGCGTGCCACTGGGAAGCTCTTGTCGTGGTTCGTTATCGCCCGCATATGTTCCAATATGCGTTTTTTCGCCGGGTTAAATGTACTGCCAATTCTTTTCATCTGCCAAATAAATCTTGGAATATCTGAACTTTGGGTGTCCTGTTATCTTCAAAATTGTTTGAAGTCTTTTGGAAATAATTACGAGCTGGCTGGTAGCTGTAGCAGGACCGCCCGTGACAGCCTGACTCCTTCACCAGCAGTAGTGGAACGTGCATATATATATATATATATATATATATATATATATATGCAAAAAAGAAGGAGACAGGAGAGAACTCTGGGTAGTTCTTAAGTTTAGGTGGAAAGCAGCTCCTGTTAGAGCACTCTCAACACCAGCAACACTCTAGATCTGCTCACCTCAAATGTCTGTTTTTCTATCAAAGTCTTTAAGCATAGGATTAGCAAAGTGCCATCCACGGCGAAATAGAAAAGTATAACGTTTTTTACCATTTCTACAGCAAAGTCTTTAAGCATAGGACTAGCACAGTGCTGTCCTTGCCGAGCTGTAAAATGCTAAAAGCCATTTATCACTCCAGGCACAGTATTACAGCTTTGAAATGGTAAAATACCAACTCAAGCCAACCTGGAATGAGTAAAAGCAACCCCTGACACAGTGTTTCGCTCTAATTAGAGCTCTTCAGAGAGGTATAGCGTTGTCCAGACACAAAAGAGCACCCAGTATAAGTCAAAACAAAACCCTTTCAGGCATAGAGTGACACATAAACTATGCAAAAAAGAAGGAGAGAACTCTGGGTAGTTCTCAAGTTTAGGTGGAAAGCAGCTCTTGTTATATATATATATGTATGTGTATATATAAATATATATATTCACTGAAAAAACCATAGGTTTCACACCAGTTATAGTTAGGAATTAGCATTAAAAAACTATTAAATTCACTGAAAAAACCATAGGTTTTACACCAGTTATAGTTAGCTGGAAGTTTTACTCGCATAAAACCATTGAAATTCCCACGTTATAGTTAGTTGGACTCACTATAACTTGCGCGTGCAATGCACTGCTGATGACGTCACATATTACATCACTCATGACATGGTCAGTGACATCACTGATGACACCATCCAGTGAATGTGTGTCTTTCTGAAAAATAAATATGTGTTATATATGTATATGTAAAAGTTGATGGAAGAATAAATGTTTAAATAAGTGTTTACATGGATTTAAAAAAAAATGTAATTGGTTAACTGGTTTACGAAGTGTATCTTAGTGAATACATATATTAGAGAGTAATGTTTAAATATTTAAATATATGTATTAGTGTTTCACTTTGTGTATAAGTGGCTGCATGGGTTGGTGAGTAGCTACATGTGTATGTATATGGGTTATTAGATGTTTTTCTTAGTATCAGTATGAGTGTTTGTATGGTTTGGTGGGGGTATTACTTAGCACATAGATGCATGAATGACTGACTCTCTCTTTGTATGTGTTTTGAAGACAGCATATGTGCAGGACTGTATGGGTGGATGAGTGTGTATATGTGTGTGTTAGTGAGTGAATGACTGTCTCACTAATGTCTTTATCAGTAACTACATATGTTTTAATCTAGTATATGTGAATATTGATGTATATAAGTGAGTATATGTGAGAGTGAGGGATTGTAAGAGCTCCTGTTTAAATTAGTATGTGTTTCTATAAGTGATTGTTTAAGAGAGTAAGTATGGGTAAGTTTCCTTAGAAGTAAAGTGGTAGTGTGTGTATAGCTGTATATGCAAATACATGGATGTTCAATAGTTTATTTGCATGTGTGAGTATGTGTGTGAGTAACTTTTGGATGCCTGTCGTTGTGTAACAGGATGTATAGGTGTTTTACTACATATGATGAGTGAATATATGTATGAGTGACTATATAGAACTGTTGGTGAATGAGTGGATGTGTATATAGATGGTGGAATTATTGAATTGGTTGTTGTAAGTGGTATGGGTATCTCCATTTTTTTGAAAATTTTAGTTTCTATTTTTGAATATGTGTTTCAAGGGTTACATTACAGTGAAAGGAGGTCTCTCACTCTGTCACAAGGATGGTGTCATCAGTGATGTCATGAGTGATGTCACTGACCATGTCATGAGTGATGTAATATGTGACGTCATCAGCAGTGCATTGCGGTACAAAAGGGGGTGGTGATGGACGGAGCATCTGAATCAATCAACAGTGCATTGCACACGCAAGTTATAGTGAGTCCAACTAACTATAACGTGGGAATTTCAATGGTTTTATGCGAGTAAAACTTCCAGCTCACTATAACTGGTGTAAAACCTATGGTTTTTTCAATTAATTTAATAGGTTTTTTTTAATGCTAATTCCTAACTATAACTGGTGTGAAACCTATGGTTTTTTCAGTGAATTTCAATGGTTTTTTTAATAGCAAATCTTTATAGGTATAAAAAATAATACATTTTAAAACTAATTTTATATTGTGTAATTATGTCAATTTTTTTATTTTTTTTATTTTTAACCCTGGGGCGCTCCCGGGGCGCGTACCGGTGAACGCACGGGTAAACGCAATGTTACGGCGCGCCCCGGGGCGCGTACCGGGGAGTGTCCCGTTAGCGCTATTCTCGCGAACGAAAACAACATCGTGACGTTTCGCGTAACCGCGTGATACATCATATGACGCACTGCGTAAGCGCACCCGGAAGCACGCGAGCGCATACGATCGCGCAACGTCCTGACGCGCTTACGCCGCGCGCCCCGGGGCGCGCCCTGGAGCGCGACTACGGGCACGCCCCGGGGCGCGTAGCGTAAGCGTGTCGGGTCATGTGACCTGAAAATAACACTTTTCATTGGTTGCTAACATTTTTTTATAAAGAATGAAATCCCCACCCATTTCCTTCACTTCTTCTTTCACTTTTGTGACTGAAAGACCTGCCTGTTTTGCTGTCGGTTCTTTGTTGGATATCTTGGATTATCATGGCTGCCAGACCATCCAGCAGTGAAGATGACTCCAATGAATTCATCGATGAAGAGCCTCCTCAGCCAAAATACAAAGAACATTTCATCTGGAATTTTTTTTCCATACCTGATCATCAGAAGAAGGTAAATGCTCCAAAAGTGGAGTGCAGGATCTGTCACACAGTCCTGTCACGGGGTAACCCCAATAAAAAATAATCTTTTGGGAACTCCACAATGATTCGCCATGTGGAGAGAAGGCACCCCCAGAATTTTGCCCGGGAAAGTGTCAGGGCTCTGGCACAAAAGGTTCCCAGTGATGGGGCCTCTACATCAACCGGAGGACGAACACCATCGGTGAGGGGGAGATCACAAGAGCAGGTTCCGAACATTCAGCCTGCATTTAACAAAGGCGCCCTTAAATGCAGATACTGTGATCAGCTACTTTCCTGTGGGGAGCAAAGTGTTCTGCTCATGGTTCGAGCATTGGAGAACCATCACTGCCGTTACCAGCCCTAAATTGTTTTTTTTTTTTTGCTCCTGTTGAGCAGTTTCCATTCCCTGTTTTTGTTGTAGTTCTAAAAAAAGAAAAAAGAAGAAAAAAAAGTTCTTTTCAGAACTTCCTCCAATTCTCATCAAAGAGCTATATACTTAAAAAATGAATAAGAGTAAGTGAAGTGGAGTGCATTGATAAATGAAAGGAAAATGAGTAAGAAAGAACAGAAAAGTATGAGAGGAGAAAGGAAGTGAAGTAGGGGGACTGAAAGAAGGTGAGTGTTGGGAACGAAAGTAAGGAGAAGGAGAGTTAACATGGGGAATGTGGTTATTCAAACAAAATGTAGAAAAAGAACGGGGGTGTGGAAGGGTAAGAAAAGATGCATTGCTGGAGTTGCATCATTTTTGTGACACTCTCCAGCAATGCATAACTTTCGCGCTTACAGATACGTCTGAAATACTACGTATCTAAAAGTACTTGCGACATAATACGTCATATATTTAATATGACACATGAGTAGAAGACTGAAGGCCTCATTTATGAGGCCATGCGTCACTTTTACGCCACCGGTGCGTCACTTTTTGTGATGCACCAGTGCTGTTAAAAATGCACCTTATTCAGTCATATTTACAAAGTGACGCATCTAGGTAGATGCATCACTTTGTAAACCCCTGCACCACATTATAACTACGTCAGGTGTAATGTATGCAAAAGGGACGTAGAGGTGACGCAGTAAAATCTATGAGATATCACTACGTCACTTTTATGACGCTGTTGCGTCCAAATCTTGCGCCTGTTTCACAGCAGGCGTAAGACTGGTGCAGGCCCTTTCACATGGGGCCTGGCCCCATGTGAAAGGATGCATTGCTGGAGTTGCATCATTTTTGTGACACACTCCAGCAATGCATCACTTTTGCGCTTACAGATACGTCTGAAATACTGACATATCTAAAAGTACTTGCGACATAATACGTCATATATTTAATATGACGCATGAGTAGAAAACTGAAGGCCTCATGTATGAGGCCATGCGTCACTTTTACGCCACCGGTGCGTCACTTTTTGTGACGCACCAGTGCTGTTAAAAATGCACCTTATTGAGTCATATTTACAAAGTGACGCATCTAGGTAGATACGTGACTTTGTAAACCCCTGCGCCACATTATACCTACGTCAGGTGTAATGTATGCAAAATGGGTATATTGATGCAAGAAAAGGGTCGTAGAGGTGACGCAGTGAATGAACGGTGTGTGTGGACGTACTTGTAGGTACCCAAATCAGCCACAGAACCCAAAAGCTCTTTTCAGAGCTACCTTACCTCTAATCACTCAAAATGATTATTTTACACTATTATTTTCACTATTTTTCACCAAAGTACGCTCCCCGGTACGCTCCCCAGTGCGCGTACCGGGCGCTCCCCCAGCGAAAACCGAAAAATAAATAAAACATTTGTTTTACCCGAGGGACCCTTTTATGGCCCCCACATCAAACCTAGGGGGTCAGGGGGGGTCTACCCTGCCCCTTTTTGGTTATTTGTTTCCCCCTTTGTTTTTACCACCTCTTGTGTCTCGATCCTACCGAGACACAAGATGACGGCCGCTCCGGACTGTTTCGAATGTTTACAGACACCCGAGAGCCAATCAGCTTTCCGTGCACAAGTCACGTGGCGCGCCCGGAGCGCTCCCCGGTGCGCGTACCGGGGCGCGGCTATAGATATATACTTTTTTTTTAACCTAAATTACTCAAAATCCTCAGGAGCACATATCTTGAGACATAGCAAAGGCACATCGGGCTACCAGTCCCTACAATTTTGCCAGGTTTGGTGAAAATCCATTCAGCCGTTCGAGCTAAAAGTGCCACCGACCGCCCTATGGAAATTAACATGGGGAAAACATGTTTTGGGACCCCCTTTTATCTCGGCCCCCGCTTGACGAATCCCCCCCAAACTTTCAGGGAAGGACCGGAGCGCCGCGAGGCAAAGTTGCTGAAAATTTCAGGCAGATTCCTCCACCGGCGCCAAAGTTATTCCAAATAGAATGTTATGATTTCCCTATGGAAATCAATCCTAACTATAACTACCTACTGGCGACCGCCAGTAGGTAATATATATATATATATATATATATATATATATATATATATATATATATATATATATATTATATTTTGTCAAAAGATGCCCTGCGTATAGAGACGCACTCCTCCAGCGGGTTATTCACCAAATCATGTATTTCAAAGAAACAGGCATTTTCAGCTCTAATTAATTCTGTCCTTTCCCCTGACGCGTTTCAGAGTATTCATGCTCTTTCTTCAGAGGCAATTCAAGTGCACAGATTGTTAGGCTTCCCATAGTTCCCTGCAAGCTTCAACAATTTATTGGCCTCTGATGTGCCACTTCTTAATGAATTATTTTACGCTGCATGCCGGAACTTGTGGTTTTTATATTCCTACATAATTTTACCTCCAGTGGTGTGTGTACTTTGAACACATTTCCAGGACCGACATCTGCCCTCCAGTGGGCCTCAGAGTCTCAAAGTCTATCTATGGGAAGCCCGCTTAAAGGTAAGTTTTATTGTGGCTAGTGATTGGCACATTTCGACCGCCTCCACAGTCTTTCTCGAAACAAGTAGTAGTTGCCATTTTGATCTTTAAATACACATAGGGCGGGTTCCAAAAAATTAAAGTGACAGTGCAGATTTAAAGTGACACTCCAAATGCTCTCTTTTAAAGTGACACCATTGCAAATCATAACAATTCATTGACTAAACATTTTCACAGTTACTGTCACTGCACAAAATCATCATCTAATCTTTCAGATTATACTCAAGGCTGTGCAGTTTGAACTGAGGCAGTAAAGGTCTTGCAGACAACCTCAGACTGGGTCACTCCTACAGAACATTTGAGTTTAACACACTCGTGTCGTCCTGTAGCATTTACCGTAATTGTCTCCTATAGACGCTTAATACAAAATACCATTGATTTACAGATATCTTGGAACAAAACATTACAATAAAAACAGTACACTCAATTCTGCATAACTTAACTGATCTCAGTTAGCCTGATCTCTAAAAAAGTTTTTTTGATTAAACATACAGGTCTCAGTGCTGAATCGTTAAGTTAGTTTGCTTAATTTATCTATGGACTGTGAAAACCCATGTGTCAGGAACCTAAGCCCAAGAGTGGCAGTAATCTCCCATATGGGAAATCAGAGACCGAAACGACATGCCAACAGAAACACATGGACACGAAGAATTCAAGCATGGAACTCCCAAAAGGCCGTTAGGCCTAGACAGGGGTTTGCGTTCTAGTGTTTCTGGCTGACGTCATTCAGCCGAGTTCTGGTGAAGCGCGCGATGATGAGGCTCTGCGCACTTCACCTGACGACGAACCCAGTTAGGAGCGCCATTAGACACCTCTGAAGAAATAACTCCTTAGCCTATAGTTCTCGAGATATCTCGTTCACCTTATTGTTTAGAATAGTGAGCGAGTCTGGAGGTTTTTGAAACGAACTCAAATTAATTGCCGCTCGTATTTTTTCTGTCACGCAGTAACGTGTGTGACCGTGCGTTTAGAAATCTCCCGTTTCCTTGCCATTTTTATCCCCAGTAAACGCACGAGAGTCATTGCAGAGTTTTCCAACTTCCCCCCCCCCTTATCCTGTCCATGTTCATTTACCAAGTAAACTAGAACCCCGTAGTCAGGATTTGAGCGCCGACGTCTGGAGAAAGGAGTCGGCAAGGAATCGGAGTCCGTCTAGATGTGTCCTTGGAGTCCTGTGGAAAGAAGAAAAGGCGATAAGTGATATAGCAATATAAAATTCAAATCTGTGAACTGTATTGTGTTGAACATTATAGATACTTACCTCAGAGACGCACCAGAGTAACATTCTTGAATGTATTGATTAAGTGGAAAGTGAAAAGCTGGAAACTAGCACCTGGATACTAAAGATAAAAGATTTCAGAATACAACAGCAGACAATAAGAGACACTGTAACAAGACCAGTCAGAAAACAAGATTAGTTTGGAGATAGACATAAGAAGGAAGAGGAGAGCAGAACAGTGATAAGTAAGTGGTTTGAGACAGAGTACTTAACCATAGGAAACAGTAGAGTAGGAACACATTAATGAGAGGTGCTCGTTCATATATTTCAGAAAGAAAAAGAAAGAGCGAAAGAAGTGCTGCCAACACATTCAATTAAGAAGCTAGAGGAGAAGGTCGAGTTCTTGGCAAACATGGTAGGTGATAGTTAGGAGGGAGGTTTAGGTAGAGTAGAGTAGACATAGAGTAAGATATAATTGTGCTCTTCCGTTCCAGGGTCCTGGTGAAAGAAGGTCTGCGGGTCGGACTACACGAGGAGCCAGCCAAGAAAATCTCTTCTCTTGTTGTTTATTATTTTATCCAATTCCCCTTCCCTTTTGGGTAAGGACCTTGGAGACTAGTGATACTAGCTCTGGGTAGTTGCTCAGGGGGGATTCGGAAATAGGCATCTCTGTTCCTGTGCAACCAAAGACGTATCCTTTTATTTATAGCCTCTGACAGAGTGAAGTGCCCAAGTTGCACCTTGCACCCGAACAGAGATGACTGAAGGAATAAACTTGCAGAATTTAGGGGCGATCCTAGACACAATTCAAAAGGAACTAAGCGCAGTCAGAGAAGAAAATCAAAACCTAAGACTAGAGGTAGTAAATTCTAGAAAGGAAACAGCAGACTTGGCGCAGCGAATTAGACACTCTTATGGTTCAGGTCAGAGTACACAAACCCCAGAAGCAGAAGGCACAAATAGAATGACGACCCAGGTTATACATTCACTGTCCCCAGTAATTCCCTTGGCAGCCCCAGAGCGATTCAGTGGGGATCCCCAAAAGGCACAAATATTTCTGACTCAATGTTCATTGCATTATATGTGTCGCCCTTCAATATTCCCTGATGCGCAATCTAAGGTCGCCTTCGCACTGTCCTACCTTAGCGGAGATGCAGCAGCTTGGTCGCAACCACTCATAACCAGAAATGATCCAATTCTGAGGAATTACGAGGAATTTAAACACGAATTTCTACGGATCTTCGATAGGAGAAGGATTTCTCAAGTGGTGGACAACTAACTATTGGATCTGAAGCAGGGAAATCGAGACCTAGTATCGTATCTGGCCCAGTTCAACAAACTAGTAGTGGAGACAGATTGGCCGGAAAGTAAGCGAGCGGCCGTGTTCTATCGTGGATTGAAGGACGAGTTGAAAGATGCCTTGGCGGGAATACCTAATCGACCCACCGAGATATCAGCATTGGTTGATCTGGTCTTAGAAATAGACTTCCGACAGGGAGAACGGAAAGGAGAAAAAAGAAAGGAGTTCAGGTCAACAATTCCGAGATTTGATCGTGTCCGATCTGAACATAGTCGAACAAACGATGGGGCCTCGGGAGTGGAGCCCATGCAAATTGGAACCATACGGGGTCCACTATCGAAAGAAGAAAAAGAGAAAAGAAGAAGCAGTAACCTGTGTATGTATTGCGGATCTGGAGGTCATTTCGTCAGAAATTGCCCCAAAAAACCCAAGACAAGTTATAAGCCGAAGGAAAACTAATGGCACCACCTGTTGTTGGAGTTGAACAGGTGGGTGCGATTCAAGAAGAAGAAACTCCTGAGCAGCATAGAGTGGCAAACACCCTGCAGTCAGCGGCTCCTCACCTGAGTTTATCTATGGAAGTGAGGTTCAGAAACTCAACCTTAACGGGGGTGTCCGTGATGATTGACTCCGGAGCCACGGGAAATTTTTGCGATTTGAAATTCGCACAAAAAACTGGAATCCAAGCCATTATGAAGAGCAAGAGTGAACCCGTGCGAGCTGTGGATGGCACCAACCTATCTTCCGGCCCGATTGTGAGTCATACAGAAGTTCTGCATTTAATTTCAAACAATGGTCATGAGGAAAGAATTCAATTTAACCTCATTGACGCCCCTCAATTCGAATTGATCCTTGGCTTACCTTGGCTCACTGAGCATAACCCAACGATAAATTGGAGCGACAGAACCATTAGGATGGATTCAGAATATTGTGCCGGAAACTGTTTCGGAAACAAGGAAAAGATGCAAGAACCAAACCTGGCTCAAGCCTTGTGCCATAATGGGGAATCGTTGTGTGTAATAGATGCCCCAGAAATTCCTGAAGAGTATGCAGAGTTCCAAGATGTGTTCAACGAGGCGGAAGCGGAGCGATTACCTCCACATAGAAGCTATGACTGTAAGATCGAATTGGAGCCTGGCGCCACGTTGCCCTGTAGTCGAGTGTACGCCCTTACTGAAAAAGAACACAGTCATTTAAGAGAGTATTTGGACAAATACCTTGCTAATGGATTTATCAGACCCTCGCAGTCCCCCGTCTCGTCGCCTTTATTTTTCGTGCCAAAGAAGGAAGGCGATCTGAGGACCTGCATAGACTATCGAGCCATTAATCGGATCACTAAGAAGAATAGGTACCCTTTGCCTCTTATATCAGAGCTATTGGACCAAGTAAAGGGAGCACAAGTATATACAAAACTTGATTTAAGAGGGGCCTATCATTTGGTCAGAATGAGAGAAGGCGATGAGTGGAAGACGGCTTTCAGAACCCGATTCGGTCTATTTGAGTACCAAGTAATGCCTTACGGTCTTTGTAATGCCCCTGCAGCCTTCCAACATTTCATCAATGACGTGCTAAAGGAATACATTGACCAGTGCGCTATTGTGTACATAGATGATATACTTATCTATTCAGCGGATAAGGAGAGACATCCAGATCAAGTGCGAGGAGTCTTACAGAAGTTAAGAGAAAACAAGCTATTTGTCAAGTTGGAAAAATGTGCTTTCAATGTAACACAAGTGGAGTTTTTGGGCTTTATCATCTCTCCAAATGGATTACTGATGGACCGGCGAAAGATCGAAGCAGTAACAAACTGGAAGTCTCCAGAGAGTGTTAAGGAGGTCCAAAGCTTCATTGGTTTTGCAAATTTTTACCGACGCTTCATTAATGAATTTTCTCACAAGATCCTACCTTTAACGAAGCTATTAAAGAAAGGGATTCGATTTGAATGGACAGAGGAAGCTGAGAAGGCCTTCGGTTTGCTGAAACAAGACTTCACGTCGGCTCCAATTCTTCAACATGCAGATCCGACGGAACCATTTTATGTGGAAACAGATGCGTCAGATCAGGCAGTAGGAGGGGTACTATCCCAGCGAAACAAGCTCACTGGGCAATTGCACCCTGTGGCTTACAGATCAAGGAAGTTATCCCCGGCTGAGTGCAATTACACCATCACAGAGAAAGAGTTGTTGGCAATAAAAGACGCCTTCAAGGAATGGAGACATTACCTCATGGGGGCTCAACATCAAGTAACGGTATTTACTGATCATCGAAACCTGAAATTTTTGAAGACGGCCAGAACGCTAACTCCAAGACAGTTGAGATGGTCTCTGTATTTTGCTGATTACGATTTCGTGATCACATATCGTCCTGGGGCGCAGAACGGAAAGGCGGACGCCTTATCAAGGATTGATACAGAAAATCAAAAAACACCAGTACAGGACCAAGCAATTATTCCAGAGGAAAAGATAATTGGTTTGACGTCCTCGGTGAGTTTGGAAACAAGTATTCTAGAACTGATGAGTCTAGAAGAAATGCAAAAATGGGCTCAAGAAAAGGAAGACAGAAAAATCATTAATCAACTTCCTTACTATCAAGACCAGTTATACATCCCTACCAAAGAACTGCAACAACAAGTGATGCAAGAATGCCACGACGCCAAGCTAGCAGGACATAAAGGAGAAGCAAAAACTAAAGAACTAATAAAACGTCACTACTGGTGGCCAGTTATGACTAAGGACATTGAAGAATATGTTAAGACTTGTGAGATTTGCGCACAGGGAAAATCTGAACGGCAGGTCCCGAAGGGGTTGTTACAGCCTTTGCCCACACCACCTTTCCCCTGGCACACCGTCACCTTAGACCTAATAGTGGATTTACCCCCTAGTCAGGGCAAGGACACCATATTAGTTGTAGTAGATTCCTTCTCCAAAATGGCACACTTCATGGCATTACAAGGACTCCCAACAGCCAAACAATTAGCTACACGCTTCAGTGCAGAAATAGTGAAGACACATGGAATTCCAAAGGTGGTGATTTCCGACAGAGGGTCACAGTTTATTTCACATTTCTGGAAGGCCTTTATGGAGAGCTTAGGGACAGAAGTGAGATACTCTACCAGTTACCACCCAGAGACTGATGGTCAGACAGAGAGGGTGAACGAAGAATTGGAACAATATTTAAGATTGTTTCTTTTGAAACAGGATGGAAACTGGTCAGAGTATTTGTGGGCAGCAGAGTTTGCTTACAATAACGCAGTAAATGTATCCACGGGCTTCTCTCCTTTTTACATGAACTATGGCAGACATCCTAATTCCACACTTAGACAAACTGAGGTCACAGTTCCAGCTGTTGGGGATATAGTTTCACATTTAGAACAAATTCACCTAAAGGCAACAGAAAGTCTGAGAGTAGCAAAGGAGAGGTATAAAAACTACGCAGATAAGAAGAGAAGAGTAGGGCCTGAGTTAGAAAAAGGGGATTCAGTTTGGTTGAGTACCAAGAACCTTAGACTAAAAGGTAATCGGAAATTCCAGCCCCGATTTATTGGGCCTTACCCAGTAGAGAAAAAGATTAATCCAGTTTCATACCGACTTCAGTTGCCGCCCAAGTTGAAGATTCACCCTGTTTTTCACATTTCACTGTTGAAGAAGGCTCCTGAAAATCTACGGAAAAATCTACCTCCGAAACCTCTTAATTTGGAAACAGGAACAGAGTATGAAGTGAAGGAAGTTTTGGACTCGAAAAGAGTCAAGGGTGAACTGTTTTACCTGGTAGACTGGAAAGGTTATGGTCCTGAGGAACGGTCTTGGGAACAGGAATCAGACGTTCATGCTCCCAGATTGGTCAGGAAATTTCACCAACAATTCCCTTTGAAACCAAGACGGAAGGAATCTACCTTGTTGGGGGGTACTGTCAGGAACCTAAGCCCAAGAGTGGCAGTAATCTCCCATATGGGAAATCAGAGACCGAAACGACATGCCAACAGAAACACATGGACACGAAGAATTCAAGCATGGAACTCCCAAAAGGCCGTTAGGCCTAGACAGGGGTTTGCGTTCTAGTGTTTCTGGCTGACGTCATTCAGCCGAGTTCTGGTGAAGCGCGCGATGATGAGGCTCTGCGCACTTCACCTGACGACGAACCCAGTTAGGAGCGCCATTAGACACCTCTGAAGAAATAACTCCTTAGCCTATAGTTCTCGAGATATCTCGTTCACCTTATTGTTTAGAATAGTGAGCGAGTCTGGAGGTTTTTGAAACGAACTCAAATTAATTGCCGCTCGTATTTTTTCTGTCACGCAGTAACGTGTGTGACCGTGCGTTTAGAAATCTCCCGTTTCCTTGCCATTTTTATCCCCAGTAAACGCACGAGAGTCATTGCAGAGTTTTCCAACTTCCCCCCCCCTTATCCTGTCCATGTTCATTTACCAAGTAAACTAGAACCCCGTAGTCAAGATTTGAGCGCCGACGTCTGGAGAAAGGAGTCGGCAAGGAATCGGAGTCCGTCTAGATGTGTCCTTGGAGTCCTGTGGAAAGAAGAAAAGGCGATAAGTGATATAGCAATATAAAATTCAAATCTGTGAACTGTATTGTGTTGAACATTATAGATACTTACCTCAGAGACGCACCAGAGTAACATTCTTGAATGTATTGATTAAGTGGAAAGTGAAAAGCTGGAAACTAGCACCTGGATACTAAAGATAAAAGATTTCAGAATACAACAGCAGACAATAAGAGACACTGTAACAAGACCAGTCAGAAAACAAGATTAGTTTGGAGATAGACATAAGAAGGAAGAGGAGAGCAGAACAGTGATAAGTAAGTGGTTTGAGACAGAGTACTTAACCATAGGAAACAGTAGAGTAGGAACACATTAATGAGAGGTGCTCGTTCATATATTTCAGAAAGAAAAAGAAAGAGAGAAAGAAGTGCTGCCAACACATTCAATTAAGAAGCTAGAGGAGAAGGTCGAGTTCTTGGCAAACATGGTAGGTGATAGTTAGGAGGGAGGTTTAGGTAGAGTAGAGTAGACATAGAGTAAGATATAATTGTGCTCTTCCGTTCCAGGGTCCTGGTGAAAGAAGGTCTGCGGGTCGGACTACACGAGGAGCCAGCCAAGAAAATCTCTTCTCTTGTTGTTTATTATTTTATCCAATTCCCCTTCCCTTTTGGGTAAGGACCTTGGAGACTAGTGATACTAGCTCTGGGTAGTTGCTCAGGGGGGATTCGGAAATAGGCATCTCTGTTCCTGTGCAACCAAAGACGTATCCTTTTATTTATAGCCTCTGACACCATGAGAGATGTATTCCCATTGTGTACCTGTTGGTGAAGTCTCGGCAATTGCCAATGTATCAAAATGCATATTCACCTCTTCCTTACTCCCTATTAGTATTGAGCATGAAAGGAAACAACTAAAAACTGGAGAGAAGTGAAAATCAATGGCTTTCACCACCATTGCCCAAGTCTAGCATAGAGAACGTATATGGGTCAGCCCTATGACACTCTCAGTTCATATACACAATGAAACCCCACACTCTCTCAAATAAAACATAGTAAACACTGGAAAAAGTGATCACATGCATCTATACGAACACCATCCAATTAAAAAAATATATGTAAACATTCCACCGAATAGATGGCCGAAATCCAATATTTAAAGATTAATAGATAATCATATGTATAATGCAGGTTCTCAATTAAAGATGAACACACACATCCTCTTCAGTGTTCAACCCTTCAGGTGTTTTGGTATTAAATCTTAAATGTACTTGGATTCAAGTTGCCTCAGGCACTTCTCTCTATTGCCCCCTCTCAGTCTGACCAGTACTTGGTCTAATACAAAGCACCTAATTTCTTCTACAGCACTGGCGTGCACTGCCTGAAAATGTCTAGCCACTGGATAGGTTTGGTCCTTGTTTTTAATGGCTCTGATGTGTTGTAAAATACGCTTATGTGCTCTCAAAATTGTATTACTTATATTGCGTTTTGAACAGGTGCATTTCAAAACATAGACAACAAACTCACTCCTACAATTGAGTGGCTTTCTGATGTTCCACATCCTATCTGAAAAGGGCAATGGTACAACTGTGGTGTTCATCCCTTAATTGCTAGCCTAGCATGTATGGCATTTCTTAAATCCTCCACTTCCACTTCCACCCAACCACAACCTCTGCTGTTTTGCTTCTGGACTGCTGACTACAAGATTATCTCTCATTGATCTAGCCTCGTAATAGCAATGAGGGGTCTATCATGCATTTTTGAGTCAATCACCGCCATGGGTAGTTATTGTTTCCATAGGGAAAGTGTTTATTGACTTGCCTATATCATTGGTGCTAGTAGGCGAATCTTCACAAAACTTTCTCAAAAAAGTGTCATAGTAATTATTGTAGTGCATGGGAAGTTTCAGTGTGATCCGTTAAGTGGGGCTGAGAAAAAGGGGGCACAAAAAAAGTGCATTTTTACATTTTAATTCCCTTAGGGCGCATAGTTAAAGTTACGCCAAAACGGCTGGACGGAATTATAACAAATTTGTCAGAAAGGTAGATGTTGTTACAGAGATTGACCATTTTGTTATTTGGTCCAAATCCATTCCATAGTTTTTGAGAAAATTAAGAAGAAAAAGTTAGTGATATCTTTGGCTGCAGATATTTAGTGACAATCCGCAATTAATCGTGAATGTGTGCACCAACATGAATGCTGTGATTGCATCGACGCAACCTGTACAGAAAGGTGCAGCACTGCAGCCGCCATTTTATCGGGTTTGTGTGCATAGGGTGGTTTACTTCCAATAGCCGAAAAGCCCAATGCATTTTGGCGTCTGCACGCCTTCATCACGGGTATGAGAAACATTTTTTCGTCACAATTTAAACAAACTACATGATTTACTCATCATAAAAAGTGGACTAATCATTATTGTACCAAGTTAATTTTCATTTCGGCCATTTTGTAGTGTGCAATCCATAACAGTTTCACAATGAATACTGATTAATGACCCACAATCAGCTGTTATTCATTGAATGGAGCAGTAACCTATACTTAAGACAGCACGATCATAATTCACAGTATATGTTAAACCTGGCACTATTGGCGTGGCTTTCCCCTGTATTTTGTGCCTTTGCCCCCTGTGTTTTTTCTGTGTGTTGATGCTTTGGGCACTTTGCCGCTGCTATTCAATGCCAAAGTAAAGGGGTCCCTTTGTAAATTGTTGCTATGGATCAGTGATTCCATGATTAGCATATTTGATGGTCTTGTCAGACCCTAGTACAGTGCACTGTGTGTGCTCAGGGCCTGTAAATCAAATGCTACTAGTGGGCTGCAACACTGATTGTGCCACCCACAGAAGCAGCCTGTAAAATGTAACTTTGGTCTGCCATTGCAGGGCCTGTGTGCAGTCTGCTATTGCCATGTCGCCATGTCGATGTTAGTCACCCCTAAGGTAGGCCCAAGGTACCCCTGTGGGCAGGGTGCATTGTATGTGAAAGGTAGGACATGCCCTGGTGTGTGTGGCGTGTCCTGATAGAGAAATACTGCTAATTTTGTTTTTCACTATTGCAAGGCTACCTGCTCCCATAGGATAGAATGGGGAGTTTGTTTATAACATCTTATAAACATAACTACCCCTGGGAACAAGGTAGGAAAATAAAGTTTGATATGCATGAACTCAGAATGTTAAAATGCATCTTTTAGTGAAGGTTATTTTTACATTCTGTGTTTGAAAATACCACTTTTGGAAAATGGGTATTTTCTTGCTCAGTCATCCAGTATGCCTCTGCTAGGTTTGTGTATTGCATATCTGGCTTTAGAGTGTAAGGGGCTGGGGAGGAGCAGTGGCTCCGGAGAGCCTGATAAGTCAGGGCTGGGCTGAATAGGCCTGGCTGCATTTATAGTAGGGGAAGGAGATTTACTATTACCTGAATGGGCCTGGTCTGTCTTTAACAATGCTGTCTCCACCTCGTGCTAGGAAGCTGCACCAGTGAGGACAGAACTGGTTTTGGCTGGGTACAGACACTCTCTGCCTTCAGAGAACAAAGGATTTTTGTGTATAAAAAGAGGGGGCCAGACACCAGACTATTAGATCACTTCTGCGAAATCAAGAGAAACCTTTGCCAAGAAGAAGAGACGGAAAAGCTGAGGAGGAATACTGCCCCTGTGCTGTTTCCTGTCTGGGGTTGGCCTGCAGTGGCTACTTGCTGCCAAGGAAAGGAAAAAGGGACTTTGCTGTTTACTTTGTCATCTGCTTGAGGAAAAGATCTCCAAGGGCTTGAAACTGAGCTTGCCTCCTGTTCTAAAGCCTCAGGGACACAAAAACTTCACCACCCGCTCCACTGACCTTCCTTGCTGGGAGTTCTGATTTGCAAGAGATGCCTGCTGTTATTTTGGACCTCTAGAGAACTGTTTTCCAGTAAAGAAGCGTGACGCATCCGTGCCTGTTTCCGATGCATCGCCGAAGAAACTGTAGCAGCACCTGCCGCGGCTTGAGCAATTGCCACTTGACGCATCAGGTGCAACGATCTCCGAAGATTACCACACTGATCTTGATCCAGGCCCGGATCGTCACATCACATCGAGGCGCCAAGTCTGTCAAATTGTTGGGGGATGCAGGAAGAAAGCGACGCATCACCTTCCCAAGCAGTAAGAACCCGACGCTTCACCTCTTCTCTTGTAAGGAACCGATGCATCACCTCCCCTGCACTGCAGTAAAGAACCAAGGCATCACCTCCCCCAGAGTAAGGAACCAATGCATCACCTTGCTTGAGTGTAAGGAACCAATGCATCACCTTCCCTGCAGCCAGTTTATTTTGCTTGCATGACGCATCCAAGGTACTTTGTGTGAAAAGTATTACATCTGCAATTTGCTTTGAACTGAACTATTTCTACCATCTGAAAGTCATATTTTTATTCCTGTAATGTGGATTTTTGTTGATTGGTCTTGTTTTGGTTTAGATAAAGATTATCTATTTTTCTAAACTGGTGCAGTGTCCATTTGTAGTGTTGTCACTGTATTACCGTATGTGTTCACAAACTGCCTCTAAGATAGGCCTGTCTGCTTGTGCCAACCTACCAGGGGGGGGCAAGGGTTATTTTAGAAGTGTAAAGTGTTTTCCCCTTACCCTGACTAGAAGTAAGGGTCCCGATTTGGACGAAGGTACCAACCTCTGACAACTAGAGACCCCCATTTCAAACAGTATATATATATATATATATAAATACATATATATATATATATATACATATATGCAGAAACAGAATCCAGGTAAATGAATCCAAACAAGCCCGTAGTACATCTGAAAGATCTTTTATTCGGCAAACACAAACGTCGAGGGATAACGCGTTTCGAACAACAAGTTGTTCTTGGTCACATGACCCGCGTTCATCTCAGCCCACTATTTAAAGGTGTAGTCATACAAAATCATAAACATAGAAAACATTTCTCGTTGTACGTTCAATAATGTTTGAAAAGCGTACTGGCTTCAATATCAGTTATTGTCACTGACAGAAATTCGTGCAATATATACATGTGCGATTGATGTAAAAAAAAAACATTATTTGAAAAAGTTCATAGTAACACAACCAGCTCTTTGTTTCAAAAACAGTCTGTTCAGCAGTGAGGTTTAACAGCAGTCCTTAATTTCGGTATAGTACCCTTATAGAACCCATGGTGCTTTTTCCATAGACGATTTCTGGTGTAGTACCCTATATCTGTTTTGTACAACTGAATGTACATATTCATATACATTTCGTTTAGAATAATGTAGATTTCTAGTTTGAAAGACGTGAATTTCACATGTATAGATGCAAATCAAAACTGGTGTCTTCTTCTTCACAACCTAGAAAAAGAAGAGGAAAGAATACATTGATTCATATTATGCATCCAGATCGTCTATAGAGTTTATATTAGTGCTTTCAGGACCTAATCAATATCCTAATGATTAAACCTCGTGTTTGCTATTAATTACTAGAGCTGGTGTAAGTTTACAAGAAAGGAAAAGAAATGGGGGGAGGTGGAAAAATGTGCGGGAAGGGTAGATTAAAAAGGGGTATTATAATCAGGTGAGAATTAAGTTATCCTATTCTTCATACTGGTCTGCTATTTCTTTCGGAGATGAGAGTGTAACTCTTCATCCATATTTAAACCATCAGGGAAACGGGTGCCTGCCAGAAGAATCAATCTTGATTCTAATTTGCATAATGCCCCCAATCTGTCTCCACCTCGGATGCTGCTTTTAATGGTTGCAAGGCCTATGTAGCTTGCTTTTGATGCATCGCTCCGATGCAATCGGCTAAAATGCCTGCCTGTGCTGTATGAGAAGTCCTGGTTAGTAACTGCACACAAGTGCTCAAGAATACGTTTTTTTACAGGTGCTGTAGTTGACCCAATGTACCACAAGTTGCAGGGGCAACGAATTAGGTACACAACGTACTCCGTAGTACATGTAATTAAGGTGTTAATCTTCAATTTCATTTTTGTTTTGGGTAGGAAGATCTCCTTACAGTTTTGACTATACTTGCACGCCTTGCAATTCCCACATTTCCTGAATCCCTTTGTAGTTTTTAACCAGTCAGTCTCTTTGGGGGCTAGATGGCTTTGTACTAGGCAATCTTTAAGGGATTGACCGCGTTGATATGAAATGCCTGGAGAACTACCAACGACATTTCTCAGTATGGGATCTTGCCTCAGTATATCCCACCTATTTTTTAGTATTTGTCTTATTTGGTTGGACTGGCTGCAGTATTTCGTTATAAACCTCACTTTTGGGGAATCAGGTTTGGTTGTCTCCTCCTTAGTGTTCTGGAAGTGTGATTCAGTTGAACAGTTGCGTTTGGCTCTCAGGAATTCACTGAAAGGGATTCCCCATCGGAAACTAGGGGGGTGAGTGCTGGAGGAATGGAGTAGAGAGTTCCCTGCTGTCTCTTTACGAAAAAGTAAGGTGGTCAATTGGTTATTAGTCTTCGTGACTCTGACGTCTAAGAAATCTACAGAGTGTCTGCTGTAATGTCTTGTAAATTTTAAATCCACCTGGTTAGTATTAAGACAATCAATAAAGCAGTTCAAATCGTTTTCAGTCCCCCGCCAGATAAAAAATACGTCATCTATATACCTTACCCATCTCACTACATTCAATGCCCATATTTCCGTAAGGTCATTCCAGAGCACCTGCTTCTCCCACCAGCCCACCATGAGGTTGGCATAACTGGGGGCGAAGCAGGTGCCCATGGAAGTTCCTTGTTGTTGTCTATAGTGTACTTTGTCGAATAAGAAGACATTTTCGTTCAGACACAGCCGGATCATTTCTAATACCATACAAGTATGTTCAAAATATTCCAATTTCCGTTGTTTTAAGAAAAATTGACATGCCTTAATGCCATCCCTGTGTCTTATACTTGTATAAAGGGACTCAACATCCAGACATACCAACCAGCACTGTTCGTCCAACTTAACATCGGAAATTTTATGGATGAAGTCAGTGGTGTCTCTCACATAGGAAGATAATTCCTTTACAAATGGGAAGAGAAATGGTCTATATAGATGCTTGTATGCTCAAAAAGGCTATCGATGGACAAAACTATAGGTCTCTCTGGAGGTCTAGACATACTCTTGTGCACTTTCGGCAATAGATAAAAGGTCGGGGTTTTGGGATTTTCCTTGTGGAGATATCTTTCCTCGTTCCATGTTAGTAAACCTTTATCTCGCCAGTGCTCCAATTGTTTGTAGGATTCCTCCCGTGGATTAACTATGTACCGTTTATCTACTTGACAGTAACATGTTTCGTCCAAAAGTTGTCTCTTCGCCTCCTCTATATACATATCTCTGGGCATCAGCACAACATTCCCACCCTTATCTGAGGGTTTGATTATTATGTCACTGTATGTCCAAGGTGTTAGGACAATCTTCTTGAGTCTGTTCAGTTTCTAGTGATGTTAATCTCATAAGAGTGGGAATGTCCCCTATTGCCAGTTCTCCTAGATTCGGCTCCGTTCCCTCTCTGGTGTATTTTGTTATGTCCTTCCCCGCATGTATTTTACACAGTTTAAATTTTCTCTCAAATTTATATAAATCCGCTCTAAGGTCAGCATAGTCAAAGTTAGACTCTGGACAAAATGACAGTCCTAGTTGCAACACATTCATCTCATTCTCAGATAATATTTTGTTAGTCAAATTAATTACCGTTAATTTCGAGGTGTTGTCCATCTTAGTTGTCTTTTGTTCAGCTGGCCCCTTGTTCCCACGCCAGGCTTCTCTGTTGGTTTTTCTCCTGCTGTTCCTTTTGCGGTTGAGTCTTCGTTTCCTTGGGTTTTTGTTTTTGGACGTCCCATGTTTGGGTGCTCTCTCGTTTTTTGAAGAATCAGTAGTTCCTTTGAAAAAACCTGTTGCGAATTTGTCATGGATGACCCACTGGCAATAGAGTCGGTATCTGAGCTCAAATCCGTCAATTCTGTTTGGGATCCACTCTTTTGTTTGTCAAAGGTGGTCAGTGCTTGTTTTTTGAGTACATCCTTGCTTGGTTTGTCGTATTTCCTCGCAAAGGTTAGAATCCGCCCTGCAGCGTAATCCCTCTCATCTCGTGTGAATTTGCGTTGTTTTCTTTGCATAATTTCCTATTCTTATTTGTTTAGTCTTTCATCGATAATCTTTAACATAGGTTCAATCTCATTACGCTCTGGTTCTTTATCAAGGTCTACCACAATGTCATTGATCTGTTTCATTATTTCATCGCGTTCTTCCCATGCATTTTCAATCAGTATCTCCATCATGCGCCTGGAGCAGGTATTGGTATTATCTGTCCATTTCTGCAATACATGCGGTTTGGGTACTGCTAATGTTGGAATGATGAAAATGTGCAAGCCTCGTGGGATGCGATTCACTTCTATGTAGTTTTTCAGGGAAGTTGCCTCCCACCACCGACTTATCTCTTTCCTTTTCAATCTCTCCAATGAATTTATTTTACTTCTCCAGCTTTGTGGCATATCAGGTTGAATCGTGACAGTTGTTCCCTGTGGTATAGCAGATTTCGTAGGTTGAAAAATAGTTTAAGCTGATTTTTCTCGTTCCTTTATCAGTTCACTCGACATTTTGGTTATGCCTTTTGTCAAAGGGGTAGAAGAAATTTCAGTGCCGTATTCGGATGAACTCGCGTTATGCTGCTGTCAATTCTAGCCAACGCGCACTCTGATCAGGGAAAGATGCAGGTTTCTGTGCTATCCGCTTCGGTAACCCGGAAGCGTAGTCTCTTGTTTACCTTCCTCTCTTCGGGTCCGCTGTTACCGGTCCGCCATCTCCGGGCGCAAGTTGCTGTGAACGGGCTCCCTTCTCCACACTCGACGATGGTCACTCGGACTGCAGATCTTCGAGAATTTATATTCCTTTAGAGAAAGGAAAAAGCTTACATCGGTTTAATTTTCCTGATCGGCGGGTGTCTCTTGTAAGGCACGGCAACCAAAGAAACAGTTCTTGGACGAAGAAGACACCCAGCCAGCGAGTGAGGGCTTTGTCAAGTGGCCGCCGCCGCCGTCTAAATGCAGAAACAGAATCCAGGTAAATGAATCCAAACAAGCCCGTAGTACATCCGAAAGATCTTTTATTCGGCAAACACAAACGTCGAGGGATAACGCGTTTCGAACAACAAGTTGTTCTTGGTCACATGACCCGCGTTCATCTCAGCCCACTATTTAAAGGTGTAGTCACACAAAATCATAAACATAGAAAACATTTCTCGTTGTACGTTCAATAATGTTTGAAAAGCGTACTGGCTTCAATATCAGTTATTGTCACTGACAGAAATTCGTGCAATATATACATGTGTGATTAATGTGAAAAAAAAACATTATTTGAAAAAGTGCATAGTAACACAACCAGCTCTTTGTTTCAAAAACAGTCCATTCAGCAGTGAGGTTTAACACCAGTATGTGTGTGTGTGTTCCATGGAAAAACTAAAGGTTACAGGGATGTTATAATTCGGCTGGCCTTTCACTTGCACAAAACCAGGATTTTTTCAGTTAAAATGTCAGCCTAACTATAACCTCCCTGTGACCTTTGATTGTTTTCACTGAATTTCTAAGGTTTTTAAAATTTAATTTCCTAACTATAAAGTCCCTGTAACCCTTTTTTTTTAATTTCTTAGGTTGTTTAAATGCTTAATCTTCACTATAACGTTTTGTAACCTTTGTTTTTTTAGTGGATTTCTAATGTTTTTCAATTCAAATTCTATTTTCCAACTATAGCGTTCACTTAACGTATGATTTTTTAATCACATTTTTAAAGATTTGAATTGTATTTTCTATCTAAGATGGCTTTATAAGAGGTATTTTTATAAGCATACATTTTCTTCAGTGGAATAATAAGCGTTGTTTTTTTCTTTAAATTTTTATATTCGCGATGATGTTATGACCCCCGGCACGTGGTGTAGCTAGAAAGCCAAATCAGACATTCAATACCACCAACACATCCAAAAATAATATGTAAAAAAATCCATTCCGAACATTACCCTATCATCATTGCACAGAAGACATAACATAGTCTTCCATTTCCTTGAAAGCGGGCTTGAACCACATGAATGCCTGATGCCTCAACATTTCTCCTCAAGTAATCACAACATCATACAGATTTATATGTATATATAGTATACTTTTGGTTTTCAGCAATGTTAGGTTTTTTGTAAGTTATGACATTTAATCATTATGTTGCCTATCAGAATTTGATTTCCCAAAAGTCCTCTAATGTCAATACACTACTCTAGTCTTTATTCAATTTTGCAAAGAATTGTTGAGCTACGAGTTCACATAAGACTAGACTACAAATGTCACAAAAACAGACAGATCTCATCCAACAAAAAGGATAACTTAAAGATGAGGGAGCAGGATGATCAGATGTCAGGGAGACATGCCAGATATTCTACAAATGGACATAAATATTCATATAAATATTCATATATTTACTTATCATTGTGCATATGAAACCTGATTTCGTAACAAAGTAAATATAATTACAGGTAATTTAAATCAAATGCAGATTTCATTTGTTTACATTAAAGCAACACACAGGCCGGTGACCTTCCCATTCCTGCAAATAAGGCCGTTCATTTTAATTGCATGGAGATAATGAACCAACAAACATGCACTGAAACGAAGTGGTGATGAAAGTAATCACTGAAATGTGTGAAGTATGCATTGCACTGCATAAATTATGTTATATCTGACGGTGACATTAACTAGCACACCAGAAAATATCTTATACATCTAGTGATTCAGGGCATTTTATAGTTCAGACTTCAATGACAGCTACATCGCTCTGTTACCAATTATTTTTTGTTTATGACTAGTAAGAACAACGTTTTTTTTTTACTTTTTACGTTAAGTTGTTGAATTGCAAGTTGTGTCGATTGTTGTTGTTTAGTTTCTTACGTTCACCGACACATTTTTTTATGATTCAGTGAATATATGCATTGTTACTGTAGCAACAGTGTGTCTTATATTGAGGAAAAACATACCATTTAAATGGTATTTGTATAGCGCTCACTACCCCTGACGTGGCGTTACAATGAAAATAAATGGCATTTTCTCTACATGAGATCAATGTCACCGGACAAGGGGTAGGAGTGGGAGAAGATTCAGTAAAAGGAGTACGAGAATGAGTAGGACTAGGAGAAGGAAAAGGTGAAGGTGAAGAAGAAGGAAGAAATGGTAGGGGAACGAGGAAAGGGAAGGGGAAGAATGAGCTTGCACAATGGCATTTACTGCTGATCCATTTTACTTTGGAAAATATGCCTCAAAGTAAAACATTATTTTTTTGCGAGGCTGGTGAAAGGAACTGACTGTGTTGAATAAAATGTGAATGTTAATTAGTGAATGAAATACAGAATTTATCACACTTATATTATCACTCCAGACATGAGCCAAAGCCCTGGCTGAACTGATAAAACTAACCATGCACATCCAGATCATTTTCATGACAGATTTCATGACATTTTCATAATCTTTGCCAGGATATACCTATTTTCCATGGCAAATAAGGACATTTTTGATTGATAGAAAATACAACATTTGGACTTAGAGCACTTTCCTACTTCTGAGAGTCTCCCTTTTTAGCTGCTTTCATTGATTTGTTTTCTATTTTCCAAATGACAAACTGTTTTGAATCATTAAACATTTATCGTATGCTTCTAGCCATTATCTAGCCACTGCTTTTATTTCTTGGTATTTTTTAAAATACATTTTCTTGCCGCGAAGTATGGTCTCAAGTGTGTCTCACCTCAGGCACACTGCACTTTCTTTTACTCTCTTTTGCCTTTGGCTCTTTTCTCTTTCCCCAATTCACCTCTCAATCTTGAGCTCCCCACCGGTCTCGAAGACTGCAGTCTAGTTGTCTGAGTCATATGCTAGGCAGAAGGCCTCTACTTAGGAACAATTGGTGCAAGCCTGCAAACTGGGCATATCCAGTAGGTGCACAAGAGGCACATCCAAGGTAAGCTTGTTCCCTCCCATTCACAATAAAGCCACATAGACATACAGGAAACACTGCCCTTTCATCAATGTCTAAACTGTTATGCATAACTTATGGTAGGCTTCATTCGCCCTTGCCTTCTTGAACAAGTTGCTTGGTCTTTAAAATGTAGTTTCAAGTAAAGCTGCCAAGATCATTGTCCTAGCTCTCCAATATCTTCGCAGAAGATTCTCTTGGTAGCCAAACATTTGTTCTCTTAGAGGTAATTGCTTTTAGGTGAATCTATTACACATGCTAATATCTCTTCTAGATCTCAATTGATGTAGGAGTTTAGCACATCAGAAGGGCCATTTTTTCAGTTCACACTTTTTGTGAGAAATAGGCAACTTCTTGTGTGAGAAAATACAAAAGATTCATGGAAGAATCAATGCTGCTGTAGACACTTTGGGGTCCTAATGATCCGCCTTCAACTAGTACCCTAGTGCCTCGTCTGTCCCAGTGGGAGCTGGAAGCATTATCTTTACGTTCCTTAAAATCTGGTTTTCTGGATGGCATCTGTTCGGCTACCATCTTTAAATATATATTCCCAAAGGCAACTCCTGCATAGACTTCTGTTTTCGCTTCCATGGCACCATCCCCTAGGAGCAGAAAGAGAATCTTTTTAAAACACCTTCTGAAGAACCCCAAAATAGATTCTTAAGTAGAATACAACTAATTGGAATATTGTTGCACTCAGTGATTGCATAAAATGGTGAGAAACTTCTTTCCATGTATCTGGATAACTTTCAACTTTTAGACCAGAGCCTTAGACAGTATTAGTTGTCATCTTCATTGCTCTTACATTTTTTGTAGATGAAGGTGTTTCCACCTAACTCATCCTGTTGGACTATTCTACGTGTTTCATATTGTTGACAATTCCATTCTTATTCAGTATGTTGAGGCATGTTGTCTGCATGGGGTGTTTTTCGCCTCTTTTCTTTGTGACAGAAGCCAATCCCTGGCATTGTTTTTGTAGTAAATGTTATTGTTTTTTTTTTGCTAGACCTGTCAGCCTTAGAGTGGTCTTTCCCCAAACATTTTTCTTAACTCCTCCATTTTTGCTGAACTTGTTTTTGTTGGTCTTTGCAATATACCACTTCTGACAGTGCTAAAATGTGTGTGCTCACTCCCCAAAACAAGGTAACATTGTCTTACATGGGAACAGTCCTGCCCGAACTGCCTGATTCAGATGCTCCGTCCATCACCACCCCCTTTTGTACCGCTTTTGGCCCAGGGTATGCTCAGACGTGAGTCCCTTTCTCACTTTGCCACTGGATTCAAGCAAGCCGGGCTGAAGACGGCTGGAATACCAGAAACCGGTCCTCGGAAGCTTGTTTCCGGTCCAGGGAAGACATGGCTTGACAGTTCGGGCTGGACTGTTCCCATGAGGCACAGGGTCAGACTGATTTCCATATAGCCATGTCAGAACTGGGGTGGCATAGTGGGCTAAAGAACGGTGATGGATTAAACCCAGATCTTTTGACTGGGTGTGAGTGTTTGATTGATTCAGATGCTCCGTCCATCACCACCCCCTTTTGTACCGCTTTTGACCGCCATAAGTGTGGCAGGGTATGCTCAGACGTGAGTACCTTGCTCACTTTGCCACTGGATTCAAGCAAGCCGGGCTGAAGACGGCTGGAATGCCAGAAACCGGTCCTCGGAAGCTTGTTTCCGGTCCAGGGAAGACATGGCTTGGCAGTTCGGGCTGGACTGTTCCCATGAGGCACAGGGTCAGACTGATTTGCATATAGCCATGTCAGAACTGGAGTGGCAGAGTGGGCTAAAGAACGGTGATGGATTAAACCCAGATCTTTTGACTTGGGTGTGAGTGTTTGATTGATTCAGATGCTGCGTCCATCACCACCCCCTTTTGTACCACTTTGGGCCGTCATAAGTGTGGCAGGGTATGCTCAGACGTGAGTCCCTTGCTCACTTTGCCACTGGATTCAAGCAAGCCGGGCTGAAGACGGCTGGAATGCCAGAAACCGGTCCTCGGAAGCTTGTTTCCTGTCCAGGGAAGACATGGCTTGGCAGTTCGGGCAGGACTGTTCCCATGAGGCACAGGGTCAGACTGATTTGCATATAGCCATGTCAGAACTGGGGTGGCAGAGTGGGCTAAAGAACAATGATGGATTAAACCCAGATCTTTTGACTGGGTGTGAGTGTTTGATTGATTCAGATGCTCCGTCCATCACCACCCCCTTTTGTACCACTTTTAGAAAGTTGGGATTTTCTTGTCCCAACTATTTGGTGCCTATAGCCTGTATCCTGGGTCACATGACTAGATGTGGTTGGCAGTTTATCTTAGTGTACTGTTCCCAGACACTGAGACAATAAAAAGGGGATAGGTGTTGGCAGGATGAACTGTGGAGCTGTCATCTACCACACTTGCACATCACAAAGACTTTAACTCAGCACGCTTACAAAGGGTTTCTCACTAGTCTTTGTGCCCCCGGCAAGCTGGGCTCAGGGCAGAAAAGGTGGAAGATCAAAACACCTCTGGGGGTGGAACCCTCTAAAAACTTCTCCAATTTGAATGCTGGTACCAAGTATAAATATTGGACTGTGACCCAACTCTTCAGTGCACTTCGAGACCTCTGGAAGAATCAGAAGAAGGTCAGCTCTGCTGCAAGGACTGCTACTCTGCCTCCCAGCAGCCTGAGTGAGAGGAACTGAACTGGTATCTTGAGCCCAGGACCGCAAGAGTGACTGCAAGGTCTAAATGGTTGGCCTCCTGACCAGAGCATCAGCGACAGACAATGCCTAACCACCTTGAACCCTGCTCCGGGACTCAGACTGCTGTGATTCTTGCCTTCCAAGTGGTGCCTCCCGAGCCCTGGACCCTTGCAAGTGGGCCTAAAGGTGCTCTGCCACCCCAACTTTAGTCTCATTGGCAGAACTGATATAGTGTGACATATCTCCACACAGCGGCACATCAGAACGCTACTGTGTGATGAATTCCTGACGCAGGACCTCGTAGTTCATCAAAACCACCACTGCACGACACACCCTCAATGCAGAACTTTGCATTGCAGCTCAACAGCGCCTCTGAACTGGTGCTGTGCGACGTATCCTTGATGTATCCTCGACGAAAGACTTTGCATCGCCGCTCACAGGTCCATGGAACTGCGTTTGTGTGACGCATCCTTGATGACGGACCTCACAATTATTTGCAACCAGGATTTAAGGTACTTTGGGCCATATGTATCAAGCAAATTTGCATTCGCAAAGGCCGAAATTCTCAGAATTTCAGCCTTTGCGAATGCGAATTTGCTAAATGGAATGTATTAAGCAAAATGTGGTGCAAAATAAGGAATCGCAAAATTTGTGATTCCTTATTTTGCAATTGCATTTAAGGAATCGCCCATTTTGCAATTCCTTAAATGCAATGAATGTAGCAAAAAAAATTAGCAAAATGCCCTTAAGGAATCACAAATTACCACCAACTTCTAGTTGGTGGTAAGTTGCGAATTCCTTGAAAAATGCACATTTTTGCATTTTTCAAAGTGCCATGTGACGCACATACATGCCCTTGGGGCATGTATGTGCACCACATGTGCACCCATGCATATTTCAGGGGTGCAACAGGGTGTCCTTTGGACACCCCTGCACCCTTGAAAATATTCTCAATTTGCGATTAGCAAATTGCGAATCGCAAATTGAGAATAACTTCCCATTCATTCCTATTAGCCTCCTGGCCCATAGAAATGAATGGGAAAGTATTCCTTAATTGCGATTCGCAATTTGCTAATCGCAAATAAGGAATTTTAAGTAAACGCAAAAAAAAAATGCTATTTTGTACATACATACGCATTTGCGATTCTCAAATAGCGATTTCTTAAAAATCGCTATTTGGGAATCGCAAATGGGTATCTTGATACATATGGCCCCTTGTTTAGAGGGCCTAAGTTAGTCCCTGTATTTAGCCTGCACTCCATAGCAGTCGACCTGAACCTATAACTTTGTCCCGGTCCGGTGAGACCCTATAACCACTATCTGCACTTTGTGCTTCTAAGCATTACTTTTACCAAAATCTTTAAAATTGCTTATCTACGGTTCTACTAATTGGACTGTTTGTTGTTTGGTCTGAAATAATTAAATGAAATATACTATATTTTTCTAAACTAGTTTTGCAATTTTCTACTTTATTACTATGTAAAGTGCTCAACTTTGCCTCTAAGTTTAACTTACCTGCTTTTGGGCCAAGCTACCAGAGGACGAAGCATAGGTTTATTTGGGGTTTTCTTGTGTCTACACTCTCTCAAGGATTGTGGATGCTGCTTTAGTACTGTTTCCCATTTTCTCAGGTTAATTTATGCCATGTTTGGACCACAGTATCTGTTGTAAAGGGTGTGAAGATATTACCTCTCAGCCCAATGTGAGTTTATCTAGTAGAAATGCTGATTCTTCCATCAGGGAATAGGACTAACAGTTAACTCTGGAGGCTTCTGCTACCTCATATTATTTACGGACATTCCACAGGGTGATTGCACCTTCATATGTGGAGTGTTGGCGGGCGCGCAGTGCAATCTGGTGTAGGCCACCCACCCAGAATAAAGTTTGTAACAGATGGTTTATCTTGTTGAAGAAGTGGCTGGGTATACAATGAAGGTAGTTTGTAGTTTTAGGTGAACCTGGGCAGAGATTTGAAGATGTCACTAGTGCGTTATGTTCATTTCTGGTTAATACAGGACTTACATTGTCCTCAAACTGTGCTTTATTGTCCTTAGTAATCCACAACTCCAGGAATTCAAAATGTTGAGTTTCTACATGCAAAGGTAGTGACAGCACCTCCCAGGGTTGCCTCCCTTTGGAAACAGCAGCAATCTTTCCCAGTTGATACTGAGTCCTGAAAATGTCTGATACATGTTGAATATCTGGCATAGCCTAGTCAGGTAGTTCTCAGGATTAGCTAGGAAAAGAAATAAGTCACCTGCATATTAGGAAATGCATTGTTCTCACCCCTTCTACTAGGCCCAGTCCCATAGTTGTGCATCCTGCCATAGGTTTGATGGCTAGGGTGAACAACATGGGTGACAGACGACATCCCAGACACATGTCTCTCCAGATGGGAAATGTCTATGACAGAGTGCCATTCACTCTCACTTTTGCCAGTGGTGCCAAATAAAGGAGATATACCCATGCAATACATATTGGTCTTAATCCCATTTTTTTCAAAATCGCAAAAAGGAATGGCCACTCTATTGAGTCAAATGCCTTGTTTGCATCTAGACATGTCACTGCTAATGGCTCATGTCCTCCCATATTATTATAGTTGTCTCAGATTCAGCTTGGTGGATTGTTGTGAAATAAACCCAGACTAATCCGTGTGGATCAAGTGAGTGATCGCAGTCTGCTTCCAATTGACTAGTGCCTTTCCAATGATCTTGACGTCTGATTTGAGCAGGGATGTCAGTGTTAGGAGCAGGGGCGGCTCTAGGCTCATGGCGGCCCCGGGCAGGGAGCGTAGGTAGGGGGCCCCGGAAAAGGGGGTCTGGGCGGGGAGGAGCACGGAGGCCAGTGAAGAGGGGGGGTCAGGGTGTTTGGAAGTGGAACAGAGCCGGAGGGGCCGCCACACAAATATGTATCCATCCTCAGAGGATTATTATATTAAGGATATATATTGGTGTGGTGGCCCCTGGGGTTTGGTGGCCCTGTGCAGGTGCACAGCTTGCACATGCCTAAGGCCTCCCCTGTTAGGAGTCACAACCATCCCTGGGCTTCCTATCTTTGCGGATTAGCACTATTGTTGACATCAGAAGATCTGTAGATACTGTCTGAGACTTGAGTGCAAGCCTATACATGTTGTGTAGTGGAATAACTGCCTTATTCGCCATTTTCTAATAAAATTCATTTGGTAGACCGTTGGGACCGGGCACACATTCCCAGTCTGCAATTGTTTGCATGTCCTATCTCCTTCTCAGTGAGCTCCCTTTCTAGAAAGTCCTTCTGTGTACCTTTAAACAATGTGTTGGGCAATCTTTAATGATGTTGTGGAGTTCTGACAATTCCAATGTGACTCTCGAAAGGTAAAAGGCTTGAAAATAGTCAGCGAACGTTTCCGTTATCTCTTGTGCCCCCGTTACTACCCATCCCTCGGGTAGGAGAATCTGTGTGATAGTCTCTGTTCCCATTCACGACTGTGTCATCATGCCAACCGTTTTCCAGCCTTGCCTCCTGTTTCATACAACCGATTTTGTTTGACGAAGTAGGGCGTTTTTCTCTCACTTAATTAGGTCGTTCTGTATTCTTATCTTTTAGCTTATTTGCAGTTGTCATAAATTCCCATAAGGGATTTCCCTTCTCTGCTATCACACTGGCTCTCCATCTTCCCCTTCACCTATGCCAAATCAAGAATCACAGACCCATAAGGAGAGCAACGGAAACCCACTTGTTCTCCTGAGCTTCCCTCCAGGTCTTTGTGTATTTTCAGTTCTCAGCGCCATCATGCCGCTTGAGCTAATGCTTGCACTTTATTTCTCAATCAGTTTTGAATGCACCCGCTAGCAGGCAGTAAATAGTAATGCTTCTATAAATGAGGACATACTATGCTGGAAAGGCCCGATGAAGCCACTCTAGTACCCGGTACTCAAGGTTTGCTGTTGGTTGAGGCAAAACAAAAAGCTGAATACTTTTGGGATGGTGCCTACAGGAAGATGAAAAGGTGTTATCTGGGTGCGATGGTTTTGAAAGAGTTGTGCATTAAGTTTATTTTCCCAGCCATACCAATGGTGGTACTTTTGTACCTTGATTGTCGATGAACACTGAGTGCCTGAGTTCATAGTTTGTGAAAAGTGGTGTTTCAAACTCTCATTAGAGCAGACCACTTTGTTGTTGAAGTGTTAAAATAGTTTTCACAAGGCAAAGGCTGACATTAAATGGTGCACGAGTATTAAACATTAGGAGATCAAACCGTTTATCAATCAACATGATTAATACATTATACCTGGTATCTTTTAGGGGACTCTGCAGCTACAGAAACGTAGCAATAACATACATTTCTAAAACAATAGACGTGTAAACGTCCTGAGTGACTCTTTCGTCCTTGTCCTGCATGGATGTGTATGAGTCATACTCCTGGAGATACAGCTCTACACACAACACAGCAGTTATAAACAAATGGAAGCTCCTAAAACGCGCCCTAACTAATGAACAACAAGGAGTTTCCTATTTGGCCAAATTCCCTGGATTCTCTTTTTAAGAACTTTCTCAGACTACCTAGGTTTCCCGATTTTACAAGTGGGCTGCTTTGTAAAAGACAAAACATGCCACTGTTTTAATAGGGCAGCTAGGCGACGGCGTGTAAATCCCACATTTCACTGCCACAATATGTCCTGACCTGTTTTCTACCTTGGCATACACTTATAATATTTGCCATTGAATAGTGAGACCCTCATCAAGGTTTCTATTGTGCCAGAGTGAGAGCCTATGTCACCAGTATTCTCTCACACACTTTTTGAATAAATCGGACCTGTTTATATTAATCAAGGAACGCAGGAATGGTATTGCCAAGAAAAAGACAGCAGTTTCAAGTAACCAGAAAATTACAGTACCTCCCACTTTGCACCAAAGCTCCGATAACACAAAACAAGCAAATCAAGTGAGTCTGAGCCTCCCTGGAAGAGCTCATTGGTTTCTTCCATCAAAACATGAATCCATTCATCCTTTCACAACCGCCTATCCACCCACTGATATCCACCATTGCGTCTTTACATCCTGTCATCCATTCACTCTTTCAATATTCATTCAATCTTTCATCATTCAATCCAGCCATTGAATAATCCATCCATCCATCCTCTCAGATTTCCATTCACTCTGCCATCCTTTCACACACACATACATCCATCCCCTCACCCACTCATTCACACATCCTTTCAACCACTCATCTATCCACCCTGTAACACTCTCATCCATGCATCGTTTCACCCACCCATCCTGTCACCCTCTCATCCATCCATCATTTTGACACACCGATTATTTCATCCACTCATCACCCTTCCTTTCTTTTTTTCTTTCTTTCTTTCTTTCTTTTTTTCTTTCTTTCTTTCTTTCTTTCTTTCTTTCTTTCTTTCTTTCTTTCTTTCTTTTTTTTTCTTCATTTATTTCTTTCTTCTTTTTTTCTCCCTTAAAGCATTATAAATTAGTTTTTGTGTACCGAGTTGCAAACAAAGGAGGCTTATTAAAAACTCCATCTCCAATGTTGCTGCTGTAGTAGGATGTTCTCGACAACCCTGCATAATATGCAAAGCTAGCACTGATCATTGAAGAGGGCTCATGGGAAAGAACATCGAGGATGGACCTCATGACACTGGGGTCATCAGTCAGTCCTGCTCAGATATTTATGTGTCAACTAACAGGAAACAGTCAAGCAGGTCACACTTCTTCAACATGCACTGAGCGCTAAGTCTTAAAAAAGATCTCACCCTATTGCTCAATGTGTTATCACCTACATCCAAGAAGATAGTAATTTGGCAGTCGTTTTCAAATGAAAATATTTTAATAGTCTTATCCGTTATTGGATTTAATGACAACTTTGACAAACTACTACTAAGACAAGTGAGTTGAAGATAGTTTAGAGGGGTTTGAGTTTGAGTTTAAAAATATTTCTAGAGCGCACGTACACCCAGCGGTTTCATGGCGCTATGCAGTACTACAAAACCCAAATAACAGAAAAGACTAGGAAACCAAGGGGGCAATTAAGAGGGGAAGGCCTGAGTAAAAAGAAAAGTTTTAAGGGCCTTGCGGAAAAGGGAGTACTGAGGGCAGGATCTCAAGTGAATCGGGAGAGAATTCCAAAAGGCAGGAGCCAGAGTGGAAAATTTGGATCCTCCCCATTTTTTTCGTTTGAAGCGAGGGACTACGAGAAGTTGTTGGGTGGCTGAGCGCAATTCCCTAGATGGAGTGTAAGCGTGAATTGCAGAACCAATGAATGCGGGGGCAGAACCAGACCGGACATTGAAAATGATGCGGCCCAGCTTGAACAGGGCACGTTGCTGTACGGGGAGCCAATGTAGGGATTTAAGAAGGGGCGTGACGTGATGTGATTTAGATAGATTAAAAAAGGACCAGCTGGAGATGCCTCACGAGGTACGCCGGCATGCCACAATAAAGGGCATTGCCGTAGTCTAAGCGGGATGTCACCATCGCCAGAAGTATGAATTTAAGGGCAGAAGGGGAAAACAACCTGGACACTTTACGGATTGTCCGGAGGGAAAGAAAAGCTGAAGATACAACCGCACTAACTTGGGAGTGAAGGGAAAGTTGGTCATTGAGTTTGAAACCAAGAGTTTTAACAGAGGAGGAGGGAATAGGTGGGGGACCGAAAGAAGGGGGCCAAAAGAGAGAGGACCATGGACTGGAGCAACCACCCGTCAACACCAATTCCGTTTTGTCGGGATTGAGTTTCAGGTGGTTGTGATTCATCCAGTCCTGAATGAAGGTCATAACAGAATGAAAATTGGATATTGAGGCAGGGGAAGAAGATAAAGCAAAAATGAGCTGGAGGTCATCCGCATAATTGTAAACAGAGACCTCTAACTGTTGTAGAGCAAAAATAAGAGGGGCAATGTGCAAATTAAATAACAATGGGGAAAGGGAGGATCCTTGGGGGACCCCGCACTGTACTGGCCGAAAGTCGGCTGAATAGTCACCCAAGCGGACTGCTTGAGTGCGGCCACTCAGGAAGGAGGACAGCCAGACCAAGGCCGAGCCCCCGATTCCCGCCGCTCCGACACGGGAAAGTAAGATGGCATGGTCCACCGTGTCGAACGCGGCGGAGAGATCGAGGAGGACCAAGGCCTGGGGCTGACTAGTGTCCATACCCTCCCTGAGGTTGTCCAGGACCGATATAACCACGGACTCCGTGGAATGTGCGGGGAAGAAACCAGCCTGCCTGGGGGTCAAGACACTGTTCCTTTCCACAAAGGTGCTCATAGTTCTTACTACATGGCGTTCCAGTGAAATGTGAAATGGGGCGGTAGTTGGCTGAAACAGAAGGGTCAGCGCCAGTTTTTTTTAAGATGGGTAAAATTACCGCCGATTTAAGTGAAGGAGTGACAATGCCCTGGGGAAACTGAACTGTTGATAGATACTCTTAAATATATGAGTTGCCTTTGTTTCACAATCAATGATATCACTTTGTCACTGTTAAATGTATATTGCTCATACTCATCATTTTAGGTACATTGCAATTTTCCAAGTCACTAACTGGGTATTCTTTCAAGAACTGAAATGTAATCTTGAACTTCGCCCCGTACAGGCGTGGTACATGTCAGGAAAAAAAGGTGGGGCAACAGGTTGGGGGTTGGAAAGGGAGACGTGGGCGAAAATTTTTAAAAATAAAAAAGTACCTGCTGCCCTCCATCGTGCTCATCTGCTCCTCTCCTCTTTTGAAGGCACAGGCTCCTAGCCTGCCCTGCAGCCAATCCTGAAGCTGCTCTCACATGAGTGCTGCTTCAGGATTGGCCTGAGCGCCCTGGATTTTCACGACAGGACAGACTGTGAGTCTGTGCCTGATGTCTCCAACTGAGCAGCATTGCTGGGTTGGAGAGAACTTTCACTGATCATGATGGTTTGAGCAGCCTGAGATGGCCGGAAAAAACCGCCATGTGCAGTGAAGGGAGTGTACATACCACTCCACGTGTGCCTGTTATCACTGTGGCCCCGCCCCCAAGACTTGGCACAAGAAAAATAAAGCGATAATAAAATAGGTTTTAACCAGATTTATTATTGATTAATTTTTCATGATTTGGAGAGTGCTGGTGGGCAGGGGGGTGTTGCGATCCTCACCTCCCCAGCATAGTCCTTAGACTTTCTAGATCAATCAGATGGCAGAACAACTGATCAGGTCCAGTTTTCTTATGAGGATCAAACATGGATCATTTTTGATGTATTAAAGCTTAGCTTAGCAACTTGCAGTGCTTAAAAAAGATAAACCTTTATTGTTGACTTAAAAATAACCTCCTCTGCTTATTACAGAAACCTGTAGTAATTCTCAGTCAATGCAGTTTAAGACAATATCATTTGTAGAGCAGGTCTGCAGTTGGGGGCTATCACCCCCCCGCCCACTGCAGAAACGATTTTAAATGATAGCCACATCCTGAATACCTAATTCCTACAAAGCCACAGACTGTATCTCAGAATATCATTCACCAAAGGCAGACTCCTCCTTTATAAACATTTTGTATGAGAAATGTATTGGTTCTATAATTACAGATTGAAAAGCTATAATTCTTGGATAACCACCAAGGCATTAAAAAGATTGACTGGAGTGAAATATACCCAGCCCCGAAAAGGTGGTTGCAAGAGCAAGCAAGTATCATCAGCAACCTAACTGGGACTAAGATCAGATGATTAAGCATTTGCCATCAATGATGCACTGGTTAGCATTCTCGATCACATGAATCTGATCCTCTTTGCTGACCAAAACTGTGCATCCCTGCTTCCAAACTTCAATGATGTTTTTAATGTTCTGGATGTGCTTGTTCAAAGAAAGAGAATTCTTGGCACAAACCTATACGTGAAAATATATACTTCGTTGCTAAGAGCTCTGAAAAAAAGTCACAAGTAAATGGGGAAATCGCAAAAGACTTACTTACCCACTGCCCTCAGTTATTGTGAGGGCCATTTTAAAATCTTCAAGAGACAGACAACTTAAATGCAGTTTTTTGTCTCGATGAGATCGATTCTGCACAGTCTTCTGTTAAAGAGCCCTTGCAGCCAGCTAAATGTTTCCCTAACCATTTCAACCCCTTAGTTTTTTTCTTCCCTTCTCAATTTGTGACTCTAAGGTCCCCATTTTCCAAAAGGAATTATCATTATCCCACAAGAAAAAAACATGAGCAGACTTCTTCACAGCTGGCACTATTTGTTTACATCCTATATTTTAACGATTCTTAATCGGTCCTCTTAAGAGGAATCTGTCCCCATGCACTTCAAACATGTAGTGAAAACGTATCTTCTTAGGAAACTGTGCCCAGCTATTCTTGCTGCTGTGATATCTCTGTAAAGCTCTGTGAAACCCTAGGTTCAAGTTCGCGCTATGTAAAACTCGATAAATAAATGAATAAACTACTACAGAGCAAATATTGGTCGTAATTTGATTAGGAAATTGTTGAAAGTAATCTGATCCAAACCCATCTAATCTCATTTAACTTTTAGAAAATCATAAGAATGGACTCCAGATTTACTAAGGCTTTGCAACAGTGCAAAAACGATGCAAAGCAGTGTATGGTATTACATATCCAGTGCAGAAGATGTTCTGCTTTTTATGCTTTACATGATAGGAGGACTACAGGGGCAGAGCAGCACAAAAAAACCATAAATGAATACCAATGTACTAGAATAGCCAGAATGAGTTTTTTATAAAAAAAATAACGCATATCTGAAGCAGGCATAAAAAGGAGAAATATGTTCACATCTCAAAATGGTTTGTTGCAGTGCATGTGTGCTGCAGTGCACAGCACACATCCAATAGGGGTTATCCTTCTGGGTTTGTCCAAGTACAAGAATTCCCATTAGAAGGGTATCCTTCTGGGAATTGTACTAACCGCTCGAGACACTGGGCAGCAGACGGCGCTAGTGTGAGTTTTCCTGGGAGCCAGCCGCCCCACCACGAGCTGCACGTCTGAGCTCTGACGATCGGGGGTCGATGTGCTGACCTGCAATTTTCCTGCGCGATCTGGTACTGATGTCTGTGCTGGCGTTGGTAACTGACCGGGAAGGTAAAACGCCCAGCTGCTGTATCCCACTCCTAGTCAGCAGGGGTGTGCGGGCCGGAGCCTCCATTTTGCTGCATTTGAGGTGCTTCTTTTGAATCCTCGAGGGACGATCGGCTGCTGTTTCGAGTTGGACCCCAGCCGGCTTGCTCGGAAGGAGCTGCAGCCCGTGGACTGTGAGACTACCTGCAACACACCTCTACTGGCGGAACATGACGACGCGCGGGCAGAAAACTATTAAACTAAAAATGGGTTTTAATCAAAGAGGCTTAGAAAGAGACAACATAGAGAGACCAGCGGAGAGCCTGTCTGAAAAAAAGGATCCCCTCCCTAAAGGTAAATGGGATGGGGGGAATACTAAAAAGAATCCTGGGAAGCCAGCAGGACTTAATGTGATAAAAGAAAGCTTAGTATCAGGAGGTGGATTTCACCGTCCATTGCCAAACACTTCCCTGTTATAACTGAGTCCCTGCACATACTTATAGACTCTAATACACCTGTTGGGGGGGGCTCATTAATCCAAGTGGGGCTAACCAGGTGGCCTAGGGGACCGAGGAGCCGGATGCCGTGCTACAATCTTTGCAAACTGCCTCAGTAAATGCCTCAGACAATGTTTCAAATAGTGCCAGGAGTGAGGTGACCGGGGAGAATATGTTAATGCTAACGCCAGCTCCAATCAATCAATCAATCAATCGAAGCATTTATATAGCGCACTACTCACCCGGAGGGTCTCAAGGCGCTAGGGGAGGGGGGGTCCGCTACTGCTCGAACAGCCAGGTCTTGAGCTGCTTCCTGAAGGCAAGGTGGTCCTGGGTCAGGCGGAGGTGGGTCGGGAGGGAGTTCCAAGTCTTGGCGGCCAGGTAGGAGAAGGATCTTCCTCCTGTGGTGACTCTTCGGATGCGGGGGACGGAGGCGAAGGCATGGCCGGTCGATCGAAGCTGGCGTGTGGGGGCGTAGAAGTTGAGGCGACTGTTGAGGTATCCTGGGCCTTGGTTGTGTAGGGCTTTGTGTGCGTGGGTGAGGAGACAGGCTCAGAGGAACTCTCGAAGGGTGGTCCAATTGCGATCAATGACTGTGGGGATTTATTAAATGTTAACTTAAAGGAGGAGGATGGTACACATGCTATTGCTGCACTGGATGCTATAAGTACTTTGAATGCTAACGGTATCACAATCGTTAGTTGGAATATCGCTGGACTAAAATCTAAGGGGAATGTTCTGGGCTGGAAGAATTTTATCAATAGTCATGACATTCTTTGCTTCCAGGAAACATGGTGTAGGGAAGATGTAAATTATGAGGGGTTTGCTTCTTATAGTTGGTGGCACAAGGTTCAACCTCAGGGAGAGCTAAAGGTGGTCTTTTGATCTTAGTTTCTATCAAGCGTCAAATTGTAGTAAAAAAGTACCTGAGCGTGGGTGCGCACATACAGATTCTTTGGCTTATTGCGGACCAAGGGCGCAATATATTATTAGTTAATTACTACAACAATGTGTTTGATAATACCAGATCGACAGTTGTCAATGATTTGGCTAGTGTAATTGATAATTTTAGCACAGAATCAAATGTCTTATTTGATTTTATCTGGGTGGGCGATTTTAATCTATCGTTGTGTGAACTGTCAACCCAAAAGGTCTGTGGGGTTATCAATAATGCTGGTTTAGATGACTTGCATTTTAGACATAATAGTTATGGCGATTCATTACACAAGTTTATGAGCTGCCATGACCTGGAAATATTAGATTTTACTAAAGATGATCAGGGTCTGACTATCCCTTCCTTTAAGAACAAGCAGAGCAGTTCAGTTATCGACCATGTGATTGTTTAGTCGAATATTACCCCATACTGTGCCCCACCCAGGATCGAGGTCACTTCTTTAAGTGACCACAATTGTATTATTTTGGAATGCACCTTGTGGGGGGAGAAGCACTGTGGAAGTGGGTACCACAATTACTAATGTGGAGCCACACAGACCTAACGGTGTAAGAATAAGATGGGTTGGGGAGAAGGCTAAAGAATTGATAAGCTCTATTGTCAAAGAAAGTTTGATTGACATCACCCTTATTCTTGATAATGATACAGATCACGAACGGGTTTTAACTGCTTTTAAGGGCATTATTAAATCCATTGATGCCAGGTTCACCAGACCAAAAAAAATGCAGAAATGGCCCGAGTTGGTTCGACCATATGTGTACCAGTTTATTAATTAAGCTAAAACACGCTCTTGCAAAAAAGCCTAGGGTCCCCGGCACAATTACCAAATTAAGACTAGAGTACAAGCAAGCACTTAAGAGGAGGAAGGGTGAGATGCAGCAGCAGGCTTGGGATTCACTTAATGAAGCCATAGAGTTATCTAATAACACACTGTTTTGGGCAACAGTTAACTCCGCTTTTCTTAAGGAGGAAAACATACCTGAGCTAACATCCTTCGTTTTTAGTGATGACTGGGTCTCGCATTTCTCCCAAATTTTTGGCTCGCCCAATTTTGCCGATAATAACCCTAAGAGATGGCCCACTATTCCATTGGGCATTACTGCTAAAGAGGTTGAGCTTGGGATTGGTGCCAGTAAGGGGGGCAAAGCACAGGGACCTGATGGGGTCCCTATAGATGTTTATAAAGCAACCCCAGAGTTGTGGAGCCCTCTTTTGGCCATAATTTTTAATGCAGCAGTTTGTACAGTAACACCAAAAACCTGGGGGAATCCATCATAATCCCGATTCACAAAAAGGGTAATAGATCTGACGTAAGAAATTATCGCCCCATCTCTCTTCTAGACTCCTCAGTTAAGATCATGAGTAGAGTCATGTTGGTTAGATTAGAAGAGTGGGCTGAGCTAGAGGGTGTCCTGGCCGACAGTTAGTTCGGGTTTAGGAAGGGTCGGGGAACACTCGACCAGTGTATTAATCTTGATTTATTGATAGGTAAATACACTGAAGCTAAACAGGGTTCATTATACCTCTGCTTTGCAGATCTAAGTAGTGCCTTCGACATGGTCGACCATACTATATTGTGGACGAACTTGTTACAGCTAGGAGCACCAGAGGGTATAATCTTTTTTCTTGCTAGATTATACGAAAAGTTAGAAACCTGTGTGTGTTATGGCACAAAAGGTGAATGTACAACGAAATTCAGGGTTAAACGAGGGATTAGGCAGGGCTGCGTATTAGCCCCACTACTTTTCATACTGTTTATTAATGAAATTGACCCCATTTTAAAAGACGTTAATGCTGATGCCCCTAAAATTAAAGGCATTTCTGTACCAGTGTTATTATACGCTGACGACGCTGTTCTGCTTTCAAGAACACCTCGCGGATTACAGCGTCCGATCGATAGATTTTCTAACTTTATTAAGGATAGAAAATTGTCTATAAACAAGGGGAAAACGCATACAATGACATGTGGGGCTAGAAGCAAAACCTCTAATGCCTTTTTTATAGAAGGTGAAAAGGTGCAAGAAGTAGATAAATTCTGCTATCTTGGTATAACCTTCTCAAAAAACAGAAAGTGGACTAATGAATTCAATAATATTGGTAACAAAATGGCGAAAAATGTGATGGAGCGAGATTTGGAAATAATGTTATTTTCAACTCGTGAAGTCACACTTCCATAATGAAAAATAACTTTATTAATGTTTGGTGCTGTGTTTGTATTAATTCAACCTAGATTAAAGTTACATTACATGCGGGAAATTAACATGTGTGCTCATAAACGTGCATTATTGTTGCATTTTTTTGTTCGTGCAAATTAATAAATTAATTTGTTCTTTTGTCATGTTATAACTAATTGCTGCTGTTTTTAAAAGTATGCATGTGCTTGTTTTGCTTCCCTTGTCTATGTGGCGTCACTCTATTTTCTATAGGTGCATAAAGAATTTCGATGGATTTTAAGAAGACCGGTAGATATAATGCTGCTTTAATTGTTTGCTTTGGCTAGGTAATTTAGACTAATGGGTTAATCATTAGTAATTGCTGGGTGGCAACAGAACAAATAATATTTCTTACATTAATTATTCTTTTGTGTTTGTTTATATATTACTGGACGTTAAATTGACTGCTTTTTGGGCCTAGTTTACTCGAGTTTGCAAATAATTTCTGCACGGAGCAAGAGAGAGTCCTTTCACAGAAAGATTTCCTTTCGGTGGCAACATTTGGAAAGCGTGGTGTGTTTCTAGCAGTCTCCTACTCGGACAAGGCCAAGGCCAGTAACCGGCAGGAGGAACTTTTGATAACTTTGCATCCGAGGAAGCGAAAATGACATGATGACAAATTTTTATGCAAGAAAATGTTGCAATCTGAGGAAGCCTCGGAGCTCGAATGCTAGAGACAATGGACTCTAAGAAAGTGACGGAACTGATGTTTTGAAAATGAGGTGACATGTCACTTGTCACTTGTGAACCAATGGGACTTTGACTTTTGCAGAAAAGAATTACTTTTACTTAGATTAGTTAGCATAGTAAGGTATAAAAACCCATTCCCCTTGGAAGGGTGATGCTCGCTGCTGCTTTTGCTGACCTTTGGAAGAGGGTGTCGTGCTGATGGACTTCACTTGGAGCATGTAAGAACCCTCAAAGACTTTACTTTATTTCCATTTATTTAGCCTAGTTAGGGACTTAGGTTTTAAAAAATGCTAAACTAATAAATACTTTTGCAGTAATAATTTGAAACTTATAATGTTTTTACTTGCAATAATTCTAATAAAAATGCTTTAATAAAAATTACATTTACGAAATCATAATAAATAGCTAATAAAATCTTACTTTTGAAAACAAGCTGGTCTTGACATTTCATGGGTTCAGGTTACCATTAGCTAGATTCTATCGCCATAAGTGGCTTAATAAATAGTTAGGTTTATTGAAATAATGATATCCATTTACCGCGGTTGTATATAAATGTACATAATTTATGAATAGGTTAATTAGGCCACTTGGTTCAGTTGGTCATAATATGTCATGTTTGATAAATGGGCCTTTGTGTTTAATTAGTGATTATTAGTATAAGTAGTAAAGTTGGGTAGCATAATTTATGACATATTTTCTATAGGCCGCTGGATCAATTACCTTGGTAGCAGAATTTGATGGTTGCTATGGTAACCAACATTTACGGTAGTTACATAGGATCAATGTCTAACATATGTTGAGTCCGTTTTCGTGCTATATGTAAGGTTTTTTCCAGCAGCGTGAAAATTCCTTGTTGTACCGGTACAAATTAGTGTGATGAGAAGGTAGTCACACAGCACATTTGATCTGTTTCAGAGTAGTGGTATCGCCGTGTATTACAAGTGTTGTCGCCGTGCAACACAAGTTAGGGTTAGGAGTGAGTGTTGTATAGTTAGGATTATCTAAGAAATTTGAGCAGCATGAGTATAGGGACAATGAGCCTGTTGTAAAACTCACTGTGATAAGAGTAATTGTATATATTCAAACTTGAGTGAAGGGTAAGATAACGCCGGTGTATGATTATCTATAAACAGGTGAGAGTCCTGTAGGGATAACATGCTTAATATCTATAAACAGGTGAGAGTCCTGTAGGGATAACGTCGTTTATTTTACTAACGGTGCATGATATCTATAAACAGGTGAGAGTCCTGTACGGATTTCATGTGTGTTTGATTAGGGATACTTTCCGTTTGAAAGTGCGTAATTGTTTTGTAAGAGTGTTCAAGTTGAACTTTGAATTGTCACTTGGATGTGCATTCTGAGGGAAACGAGTTCATTATTACTTGTTTGAAGGATAGAGTAAAAGGATTACTTTATTGGCAAATGTATATTCTGTGAGAATAGCGTCGTCTATTCCACGTATAGAATTCTTGTATGATTGAAATTCTATCTCTTTATTAGAGAAACAGACAGATGAGTCTTTCTTGTGGTTGTTGAATTAATTTTCATTGAAAAAGCGTTCTTAAAATGGCGCTGTGAAAAGTTTTTGTAAAGGAGGGGTGAGCATTAAGAGTGAGACACGAGAAAACCGCAGCAGCTGTGTACGTCACACGGTTTGCGCAGTGATTGGGTAGCATACGTCATAGGCTGTGTTCTGATTGGTTCTCGTAACTCTGACGTGCTGTAAGTTGATTGGTTCTTTGAGAAAGAACAATTTCTATTCGTTGAGCAAGGTAGTGACGTAGCTCAACTCTGATTGGCTTGTTGGTGTGTTTCGCGCACGGATTGGCTAGTGTTACGGAACATCCAGGATATATTTTACTATCATTTCCTTCAATTGGATTTGATTTGAAAAATGAGTTATTATTTTAAACATGTTGAGAAAAAGCCTACAATGTTTCAAAAGTTAAAATTTTTTATTTCACCTGACAAGAAAATAATAACGCGAGGTGGTAAATTGCTTCATAAATACAAAACACCTGCAGCGTATATGGAAGGTGAATATGGATATCATACTGTTTTGTGGTTTGATGTCTGGAAGCATTACACTAAAGACGACGGTGTTTTGACTTGGCCAGAAGATGGTTCATTTAATATAAAAATTTTAAGACATTTGAGAGAAAAAATGAATGCTCTTATTCCGAAACCAAGACCTACTCAATTTGAAGCTTTAGTTGAATGGGAAGATGAAATGTTTCAACTTCAAAGAGAAGCGAGTGGTATTAAAAGACCTCCGAAAATACCAAGCTATAGACGAGAGACACATGAAGATAGAATGCGAATGTGGAGACAGGGAGACATGTGTGATGGTCTCTATTTAATTAGAGAAATGGTTTTAGGATCTCCTGGTGAAAAAATATCTGAAAAGAAAAATAATGTAGTCATAGAAAGTGAATCTGAAGATGCAGTTTTAGAATTTTTTTTTACTTCTAATAAAAGAAATGAACCTTTGAGACCTCCTCGATCATGGTCTACTCCGATGGTTTCTACTGAAACTACACCAAGTGCTCCTCCTATTAATGAATCTCCAAAATTGTACTCTAATAATTCAGAATCTTTTGAAACTCCAAAAAAATAAGAAACTGGGACAAATGCTGATATTTACATTGGGGGTAAACATTTTTCGTTAATTCCTAAAGAAAGGGAAGCCCCTAAAAATCTAATGAGAGAAATTAGGGATGAGGAAGTTGTAAATACTTCAGAATATTTACGATCAAAGGAAGAATTAATTCGACAAATAACTAAAGGCATGGAAGCTGTAACTGTTCCAGTAACTATTGGTCCTGTTCAGCCTGTTTTTGAACAAAGAGAAAATAACAAGACAAGTTTAATGATTCCTTTAAATGCAGAGGTTCAAAAGGTTGCTGAAAAATTTTATTCAGATTTATCTGAAAATATTCATGAGAAAACGGAAATGCCTGATTTAACTTTCAATGAAGGTTCTTTTAACAATTCACCAATGGGTGCAGAATCTGATGCTGAGTCTTCTGAAAGAAGAGGGTCAAATTCAAAACTTGATGTTGCAAAATTAAAAGCAAATTTAGAAGAATTAATAATTGGTACAATTCGTTCTGACAGTCTAAAATTTTGTCGTGATGATGAACTACTGTTCATCTGCAAGAGTATTCAATGGAAAACAAAGAATAAATAAGATCAGTTGGAGGAACTGGCAGCAGAACTCGAAATTGATTTAAGCAGACAAAAGAATTTTGGAAAGCATTATAGATTAGATTTTACAGAAAAAGACATTGAGAATTTGAACTCGATTGGAAGAATAATGCACATAAAGATTTGATTGTTTACATCAAAAAGCTTGGTGAATTGAGCAAATGGAGAGTGAAGTGGACTAGAAAGAAGGAGGATGAAAAATTAGAGAAATTATCAAAACAATTTCCAATGAGAGAAATTGCTGGTGGAGGTTATGTTCATGTTCCTTGGTCGAGACAGGATATTTTGCTTTTCACTAATGATTTTCCAAGACTGAGAGAAAAGCCTGTTGAATGGTATCGACAAGTAGATAGGTTTATAAAAGTTTCAAAAGTTCTATGGATTGATCTGGACGGATTTTTTGACATCGTTGTTCCGTCAGATCTTTGGACAGAATGTAAAATTGCTATAGGTTGGCCAAAAGAGGAACCAGAGCGAATTAAAGAAACCGGTGCTCCCGCTCCAATAGTAATGGATTTTTATGGAAAGGTAATTTATTTGTTAAAACAAAAAATTGCTCCTAAGGAAGTGGACTGGGTGAACTGGGTAGATCGAACTAATCAGGAACCTAAAGAATCTGTTCATTCATTTTATGAAAGGATATTACTAGTTTTTAAACAATACAGTGGCTATGAAAAATTAGACGAAAAGGATATGAGCAATTTTATCTACAGATTTGTTTATGGTCTTAGACCTGAAGTTGGAGAAATGATTAGAAATAATATTGTCAGATGGCAATCACTTTCAGTTGACGACATTTTGAGAAAAGCAAAATACTGTAGTGATGAGTTAGAGGTTAAACAAAAGAAGTTGAAAGAGAAAGCGATGTGGGCACAAGTGAAAGTGGCTGAGCAACAAATTGCTAGTCTTGAAAATAAAAATGCGAATTTTATTCAAAATCAGAATATGAATCAGGGTCAAGGGAAATTTAAGTTTAATAATAATAAAATATATAGTGCTAAAATTGATGATTTAAAACAGAAATTGCCTTGTTTTAATTGCGGCGAAATTGGACACTGGAAGAGTGAGTGTAAAAACCCACCCAGAAATTTTAAAAATCCATTGTTAAACCCACAGATGCAGAACGATGTTGATCTGCAGCAACAGCTACGTTTGCAGCGTAAACTGAATGACCTGAGTCTTCAGCGACAGCTACAAAATCAATTGATTCAACAGCAGAATCAAATTCCACAGCCTCCCTTTCCTAATTCTGGGGGGAAGTCAAAAATATAATCCAGGTGTGGGATTTGAAGGAGATGATCAGGTAATAAGGACTCAAAGACAAATTGTGCAAAATGCTTCAGGATAGTTTTTATTAACAGAGAATCAAGGAAGTGATTCTGATGATTACTTCTGACGGTGCCCGAGAGAGGGGGAAGAGTGTGTAATTGGAGCCACTCTTGAGGTTGACCAGTCTGGTCCATTTGTAAATGGGAAAGTTAATGATGTAGACATTACTTTTCTAGTGGACACTGGTGCTACCCGTTCTACTGTTAGATCAGTGGAAATTGAAAACCTACCTCTCTCTGGGGAAACCATCCAAGTAGTCGGAGTAAGTAATCAACAAATTAAAACTGACTTAACAGATCCAGTGCAAGTTGAAATTGGAAATTTTAAAGATAAACATAGATTTGTGGTTTGTAATAGCAGTCCAGTGAATTTACTAGGGAGAGATATACTGTGTAAGATGAATTGTAGAATATATTGTTCTCCTGATGGAATAGAATTACAAACAATGGAGGAAGATGGTTTGTATAGAATGACAATGATCTTAGTAGAAACAGAAGAAACAACATTGTTTCCTGCTTTTGAAAAAGAAAACCTACCTGTAGAACTAAAAGAGACAGTCAAAGCTGAGATTTGGGATTTGACTGGAAATGAGATGGGTCTGATGAAACATATCGATCCAGTCAAAATCTCATTGAAACAGGGAATAGAATTTCCAAACATTCCTCAATATAAAATGAAAGCAGAAACCATAGAAGGTGTTATTCCAGTGATTGAAAAATTCATTAAACAAGGTGTTTTAAAAGAAATTGAGAGTAGCCCTTGTAATTCACCGATTATGGGAATTAAAAAATCAAATGGAACATATAGAATTGTTCATAATTTAAGAAAGATTAATCAAATTGTAATTCCATGTTGTCCTATTGTTCCAAACCCAGCAGTCATTTTATATCAGATTCCACATGATGCTGAGTGGTATACTGTCATTGATCTTTGCAATGCATTCTTTACTGTCCCTTTACATCCAGAGAGTCAGGAAATTTTTGCTTTCAGGTTCCAAAATAGGACCCTCGCATGGTGTAGAATCCCTCAAGGGTATACAGAGAGTCCTTCTATTTTTATCTAAATCTACCTGGCAGATCGACATTGGTACAATACATTGATGATCTACTAATTGCAGCAAAATCGAGAGAAAATTGTGTGACAGACACAATTGTACTTTTGAATCATCTAGCAGATGAGGGACATAAAGTGTCTCCTGCAAAATTGCAGTTTTGTAAACAAGAAGTGAAATATCTTGGACATAGAATTGCAAAAGGAATAAGACAGGTAACAATTGAAAGAATTAAAATGATTCAAGCAATGCAACCTCCAAGAACTCAAAGACAGGTTAGAATGTTTCTAGGAATGGTTGGTTACTGTCGACAATGGATAAGTGGATTCTCAGTAATCGCGAAACCATTACAGAAATTAACTAAATCAGATGTAAAAGATCCAATTGTTCTTAATGAATCTGAGTTGGAAGCTTTTGAGAATTTAAAGAGAAGCTTATGTGAAGCTCCAGCTCTAGGCATGCCGAATTATGAAAAAGATTTTGAACTATATTGCAGTGAAAGAGAAGGATGTGCATTGTCTGTACTAATTCAAAGACATGGGAATCTGAGAAAACCCATTGCATATTTTTCAGCAGTTCTTGATCCTGTTGCAAAAGCCTTACCAGGTTGCTTAAAAGCAGTTGCAGCAACTAGTGTCAGTTTGGAGCAAAGTGAAGGGATCATAATGGGGTTTCCTGTAAAAGTCTATGTTTCCCATTCAGTTGAAATACTCCTGACAAGGAGTAAGACACAACACCTGACTAGTAATAGATTGACAAAATATGAGAAAGTTATTTTAGGAGCAGATAATGTTTCTATTGCAAGATGTGTGAATTTGAATCCTTCTACATTATTGCCTGATTCTGAAATTGTTGAAGAAATTGATGTGGAGCATGAATGCTTGGATGTTATGGAATACTGTACCAAGCCAAGGCAAGATATTAACCCCTTCCCTTCCATGCCCATAGGCTCAATAGAACGCTCAGCACAGCGCGAAAATTTGCGCCGCGCTGAAGCGGTTAAAGACGAACCTTTGCCTGAATCAGATTTTGTCTACTTTGTGGATGGCTCTTGTCTAAGATCAGAGGGAGGTGTTTTAAAAGCAGCATATTCAGTCTGTACAGTTGCAGATGTTGAAGAAGCATCATGTCTTGAAGGAATTCGTTCAGCACAGGTGGCTGAATTGATTGCTTTAATTCGTGCTTGTGAAATATCAAAGGATTTGAGAGTTACCATAATAACTGACAGCCAGTATGGATACGGAGTTGTGCATGATTATGGACAACTCTGGTCTCAGAGAGGCTATTTAACTTCAGCAGGATCTCCAATCAAAAATGCAGTATTCATTAAAAGATTATTAGATGGCATTCAATTACCAAAGGAAATTGCTGTCGTAAAATGTGCAGCTCACAAAAAGGGTGAGGATTATATCACCAAAGGCAATGCTTATGCAGATGAGACTGCTAAGTATTGTGCAAGAAATAGTTGTGCATATAATCGGGAAAGGAGTAAAGAAAGTGATTCGAATTCATTGATGCTAACAACAGTGGTTGAAACATGGCAGGAAATCAGAGATTTACAAAATGAAGCTGATGATGAGGAGAAAAACACATGGTTAAAAGCAGAATGTAGACCACGAGATGAAGATGGAGTTTGGACTTATAAAGATGGCAGAGTAGTTTTACCTAATTGTATGATTGCTGACATGGCCAGATTGTATCATGGCCCTGGTCATATTAGAAGGGATTCTATGATGAGACTTTTTAAAGAGACATGGTTTAATACCAAATTCAGAACAATTGCAGAATCTCTTTGTCAGAGGTGTTTAACTTGCCAACAAATGAACCCAAACAGAAAATCAGTTGTAGGTACAGGAATCATAGGTCGGGAGGGTGGCCCTTTTACCAGATTACAAATGGATTTCATTGAAATGCCATTACACAATTGTTTAAAATATGTTTTGGTGATTGTGTGTTTGTTTTCAAGATGGGTGGAGGCATTTCCAACACGTCATTGCGATTCGATTACAGTGGCAAAATTGCTTCTTTGAGAAATTATCCCAAGATACGGTTTCCCTGTTACTATTGAGAGTGATGGAGGAGGACATTTTGATAATAAACTTTTGAAATTGATTTGTGAAGCTTTGCATATTGAGCAGAAAATACACTGTGCATACAGACCAGAGGCATCTGGAGTAGTTGAGCAGATTAATGGAACGATCAAAAACAGGATTGGAAAAATGTGTCTTGATACAGGTATGAAGTGGACAGATGCTCTTCCACTTGTTTTAATGTCTTTACGAAGCATACCTAATAAAAAGACAGGTCTGAGTCCTCATGAAATTCTTATGGGCAGAGTCATGAGACAAGCTTTTGTACCAGTAGGAAAATTGTTGAGTATTAATGACAGTGCTATTTTGGAATATTGCAAAAGACTGTCTGACGTAGTTACTTCTGTGTCTAATCAGGTGGGAACTGAAGTACAATCAGATGACAAAGTACAGACACATGATCTGAGACCTGGTGATTGGGTTAGAACTAAAGTACATCGAAGAAGAAATTGTCTAGTTCCAAGGTGGCAGAAAGCTAGACAAATAATTCTTGTAACAACGAAAGCAGTAAAATGTAAAGGATTGAAAAGGTGGATACATCCAAGTCACACGATTCCAATTCCTACTCCTGAAAACTCTGATGAAGAGAGTGATTCTACAGATGATTCTGATTCTGAAGTAGAAGGTGAAAGAAATCCAGAATCTGAAGATCGACAGAGAGGTCGACATCTGGAAAATTTGCAAGTGAATGAAGACTTGAACAGAAAAGATTTGGAAATCATTGAAATAGACTCTGAAAGTGATGAAGATCTGTTAAAAAGAAATTCAGCAGAAGAGTCTGTCAAGAAAGTAAATGGAGTAGAGACTATTGAAAATTTTGAAGACAGAGAAGCTGAATCAATTGAAATTTCTGACCAGGAGAGTATCGAAAAGCAGAAAATAAGCTCTGGAAGGAGGAACAAGAAACCAGAAACTGGGAAGTTGAAGGTAATTGAAGAGGAGGAGCAAGTACCAGTGATGGAAGACAGAGTATAGTTCCTAACAGAGTAAGACTGCCGATTAGAAAAGTTCCTGAGTCAAGAATAGACATTTCTGATAGTGATTCTGGAGAAAGTGATGTTGATGTTCAAGAAGGAAGAGTGAGAAAAAGATCTTGGAAAACTGAAACAAATATAGCAGAACCGAAAAGAAAGATTTTGAGAAAAGGAGAAACATGGCCAAGTGAAAATGGAGGATTAAGAGTCAGGTTGATTAAAAAGTCAAAGGAGCAAGTGAATGAAATCACTAGTCAAAAAGAGCCTGAAAGGAAACTTGAAAAAGGGAGAAAAATAGAAGTAGTGTCTAGAAAAACAAAAAGAATTTTAAGACCTAATCAGAAATATAAATCTCCTGAGTGGACTTATCTGATTATTCCTCCTGTTATTGAAATTAACAGCAGTAGTCAGGAAGAGGTTGAGGAAATTAGTGACAATGATTGAAGTACTAATATAAAAATATTTTGGGTTTTGTTTATGGCAAAAGGCTGAAGAAATTGTGTTAGGTGACACAAGGTCGAAGAAAAGTTGTTTAGTTGGAAATTAACTTGTGACAGTAGGGGTATATATTTAGTCTGAATTTTAGATAATTTTTTTAAATTTTGTTTTCTTTTTATTATCTTTTTGAGATAAGATTTTCCAAAGATGCCTTATGTTATGGAAAGGAGTACTTCAAAGTTTTCCATTTTCAAATAATGCTGTAAGATGACTCTGGTGTGTGTGCTCATTTTAATTCTGCTCTGGTTAGTTTTGGCTGTTGTCCTTCCTTTTGAGATTAGTAAGGATTTATATAAAATTAACATGACAAGCAACGCTTCAGTTAGTCAAGACAAGTGCAATAGATATAGCTAACAAAGTAATTGATCACAAACCTGAAATTCATCAGGATAAATCTGTGAGTGATTTTTCAAGCAATTCATTCTCAAGGCTTTTGGGAGAATATGTTAAGGTAATGAATGTTAAAGATTGCTACGTTTGTGTAAAATTACCTGCTTCTGTTTCTGAGGGAGTGAAATACAATATGCTTCCTCTGACATATGGGATAACTTGTAGTGTGTTAGCTAGTTTATTTTATCAGACTGGTCGCTTAGAATATTACTATTCAAATTTTGATGAGATTTTTGCAAATGTAAAAATTGAGAGTGCTTTGAATAAACATAAAAAAGCTAAACAGATGAGGGAATTCTTTTTAGTCACTAACAAACTTACCTATGAGTATGCTTACAAGAATAATTTAACCTGCAAATTAAGAGCTGAAGAAAAGTCTTTCCTGAATCTTGTTGAGGAGAGAAGAGCAATTTATAAGAGAAATGAAATAGTCAAACAGACTAAATCTAAATTCTGGCAAAAAGAGGATGAGAAGCTTAATGGCAAGACTTTTGATAATGTTGCAATACACATAGACAAACCAATTAGTGGTAAGCTTTGCATTAGAAGGGATAATACACTTTTTGATAATTGTTTTGTAGGTGCTAGTAATTGTGAGGACACTTATCAAATCATGGGAGGTTGGGGATTCAAAGGGGGCAAAGATCCAATTTTTCCTGGGATTTACTTTATTTGTGGTGATAAGGCTTATTATAACCTTCCAGATCATTGGTATGGGACATGTTTTGTTGGGCTTGTTTTTCCAAAGATATTTCATGTTGACAGAAATGTAGAAGGAGTGTTTAAAATTAATAATCATATAAATAGATATAAAAGAGAAAGTTTTACAGAAATTTTGGGAGATATTTTTGAAGCAGTAATACCTTTAGTAGGTATAACCTTGAATGCAGGAAGGATCAGAAAATTATCCACAATTGTTGACAGACTGTCAACTGACACAGCAGATGGTTTCCAATTAGTGAATGTTGAGGTTATTGCAATTAGATCTATGGTGATGCAAGATCGCCTTGTGTTAGACATACTCCTGGCGAAAGAGGGAGGAGTCTGTGGTATTTTACATGTTCAGCACTGCTGTACTTATATCCCTGATGAAAGTAAGAATATTGAGATGTATATCAAAAACATTACAGAAATTCATTCAGAAATAGTTCCTTTAGATGAGGATGATTTTTCAGAGCGACTTACAAAGAGATTCCAGGCTATTAAAACCTGGTTTCAAGAAATTGGTGGTTCAGTTCTTGGCAAGATTTTAACACCCTTGTTTGTAATAATATTTATAGTAGTTTTGACAAAAATTAGTTGCATGTTACACAAGAGAAAGAAACACATGAAGGAAAAGAAACGAATTTATAAGATCAAAAAGAAACAGGAGAAGGAAATTGAATTACAAGAGTTACGTAGAGCTCAATATAATAGTTGCAAAGATTTTGCAGAGACTAATTTTTAGAAAAATACTAATACAAATGAATTCGAACCATTTTCGGTTAGTCAAAATTTTACTAAATTTTGGGTGTGGTGTGGTGATTTGTTAATCACCAGATGAGGGAGTTGATGGAGCGAGATTTGGAAATAATTTTTTTTTCAACTCGTGAAGTCACACTTCCATAATGAAAAATAACTTTATTAATGTTTGGTGCTGTGTTTGTATTAATTCAACCTAGATTAAAGTTACATTACACGCGGGAAATTAACATGTGTGCTCATAAACGTGCATTATTGTTGCATTTTTTTGTTCGTGCAAATTAATAAATTAATTTGTTCTTTTTTCATGTTATAACTAATTGCTGCTGTTTTTAAAAGTATGCATGTGCTTGTTTTGCTTCCCTTGTCTATGTGGCGTCACTCTATTTTCTATAGGTGCATAAAGAATTTCGATGGATTTTAAGAAGACTGGTAGATATAATGCTGCTTTAATTGTTTGCTTTGGCTAGGTCATTTAGACTCATGGGTTAATCATTAGTAATTGCTGGGTGGCAACAGAACAAATAATATTTCTTACATTAATTATTCTTTTGTGTTTGTTTATATATTAGTGGACGTTAAATTGACTGCTTTTTGGGCCTAGTTTACTCGAGTTTGCAAATAATTTCTGCACGGAGCAAGAGAGAGTCCTTTCAAAGAAAGATTTCCTTTCGGTGGCAACATTTGGAAAGCGTGGTGTGTTTCTAGCAGTCTCCTACTCGGACAAGGCCAAGGCCAGGAACCGGCAGGAGGAACTTTTGATAACTTTGCATCCGAGGAAGCGAAAATGACATGATGACAAATTTTTATGCAAGAAAATGTTGCAATCTGAGGAAGCCTCGGAGCTCGAATGCTAGAGACAATGGACTCTAAGAAAGTGACGGAACTGATGTTTTGAAAATGAGGTGACATGTCCCTTGTCACTTGTGAACCAATGGGACTCCGACTTTTGCAGAAAAGAAATAATTTTACTTAGATAAGTTAGCGTAGTAAGGTATAAAAACCCATTCCCCTTGGAAGGGTGATGCTCGCTGCTGCTTTTGCTGACCTTTGGAAGAGGGTGTCGTGCTGATGGACTTCACTTGGAGCATGTAAGAACCCTCAAAGACTTTACTTTATTTCCATTTATTTAGCCTAGTTAGGGACTTAGGTTTTAAAAAATGCTAAACTAATAAATACTTTTGCAGTAATAATTTGAAACTTATAATGTTTTTACTTGCAATAATTCTAATAAAAATGCTTTAATAAAAATTACATTTACGGAATCATAATAAATAGCTAATAAAATCTTACTTTTGAAAACAAGCTGTTCTTGACATTTCATGGGTTCAGGTTACCATTAGCTAGATTCTATCGCCATAAGTGGCTTAATAAATAGTTAGGTTTATTGAAATAATGATATCCATTTACCGCGGTTGTATATAAATGTACATAATTTGTGAATAGGTTAATTAGGCCCCTTGGTTCAGTTGGTCATAATATGTCATGTTTGATAAATGGGCCTTTGTGTTTAATTAGTGATTATTAGTATAAGTAGTAAAGTTGGGTAGCATAATTTATGACATATTTTCTATAGGCCGCTGGATCAAATGCACATGGTGTTTTTAGATTTGCGGCAAAAGTTGGTGACAGACGCACAAGGGATATGCTTTATATTTATCAAGCCAGATGTGTCACCATCGCTATGTACGGGGCAGGGGTATGGGGTCATACATGCTCCCATAACCTGCAATTGGAGGGGAATTCCTTTTAAAAAAAACTTTTATGTTTACCTATAGCCAGGTATGTACTTTAGCCAGGTAATCTTTGTAGCATGGTCCAACTTCATAGAGTCCCTTATATTTCTTGATTTAGGCCTGTACTACTGGAGGTCCGGACTCTATGCCAAAGAAGCACTGGTTGTACCCAAATGATATCTGAGATGCATGGTATCCTAACTTGCAATGGCAATGAAAGACGGGGGAGCTAGCAGGAAAAGCCAATATGAATCGGAGAAAGGCATTTTCAACAAATTGAATAAGGGAAAGATCATGAAAGCCCCAGACTCCCGCCCCAAAAATAGCCACACTCACACACTTTGCTTGATAAATTTTAAAAATAATTTCCGGGGGACTTCTACCCATTTTCTTTGAAACGTGTATAAGGGCTGCAGTCGATTTTATGAAGAGAAGACTCCTGCTCTAAACAGCCTGAACCCAAGTACAAGTACCATTAAACAGCACTCCCAGATACGAAAACATATTTGTGGATTCTATCCTGTTTTGTCCAACTTGAATACTCCTGCATTTTTATCCCTCGCCCACAAGTCATTACAAAAGTTTTCTTTGCATTTAACTCGAACCCTAAGTCCTCCATAAAATCAGTGTAGGATACAAGATATTTCTGCAGTCCTATCTGGGTGTGTGCCACTAACACCGCATCATCTGCATATAGGAGGGAGACTATTGGGCATTTGTTAACATATGGGGCATCTCTCGTCTTGGCCACCAACTCCTGCCCCAATGCATTGGTGTAAAGAGTGAACAGGAATGGGGCCAAGACACATCCCTGTCACACCCCCTTCTCTACGTTAAATGATGCAGTGCAATACCCTTTGGTTCTATAGCGGACCTTCGCAGTTGCGCCCGTATACAGTTGTCGTAGGAACTATATCAGGACAGTATCTACCTTTAAGTCAGCCAGGATGTTCCATAATTTACTATGGGCCACACAGTCGAAAGCGGCTGTGAGGTCAACAAATTCCAGGTAAAACGTTCCTGGTTTAGCCTGGGTATATTTTCCTAGTAACATGCTAAGATGTAAAACTTGCTCATTTACACCTAGACCTGCTCTAAAACCATATTGTACATCACTTAAAATATTAATTTCTTTAGCCCATGTTTGCAGCCTATCTAAAACTATCCTTCCTGCTGCCTTCATCAGGAAGTCTAATAGGGATAACGGTTTGTAGCATGCAGGGTTATCACGTTCACCTTTTTTAAATATTGGTACTATAACCGATTCTGACCAGGTACTAATAAAGCCTTCCATGCAACATGCTTGGAGGACCCGTGTTATTATTGGTGTCCATAGAGATGGAATAGATTTGAACCAATCAATAGACAACCCGTCTGGTCCGGGTGCTTTACCGCTCTTGCTTACCTTTATTGCCCCGATAAAATCATTGTGTTTTATCTGGAAATTAATGGGGAAGGAAGCAAGGGATCCCTCCTTCTGCTGTTCTGCGCTTTCTGTTTCATTTTCTATACCCCCTTGTGATTTATATACAATTGAGAAGAAATCCACCCAGACTTTCTCCTCAATTGCCGCTTCTTTCGTCGGTTAGTTTTAGTGAAAAAACGTGCATTTACCACCTGCCAGTAATCTATCTTTGCTTATGGAGGCTTCTTGTAGAGTGACCCAAGCTTTTTCTTTAAGTTCCTTCTGCCTTGATCTTCTAGCTTTACTATAGAGTTTCCTACATTCTCTAATCTCCCCTATATCTCTTTTTGTCGTATGTAGGGACTCTTTAAGCCTTTTATATGCTTTAGTACAAGTTGAGTCAAACCACCCCTTCATGTTGTTGCGTTTTTCCTTGATTTCAGCTCTGAGCAAGTTTTGAACAGTTAAGGTGATTTCAGAAAAGGCTAGGAGTATATTTTTGTGAGTTGTGAATTCCTCCAGGCACAATAAGATCGAATCATATGCTTTAGTTACTATTTGTTTATTAAGTTCAGATGGGTCGTGGCTGGGCCCACACAATGTATATCCATTCAATCTACCCATTTGTTCATTTTGAGTCCATACCACTTGATTATTGTGTTGCCTTTCTACGGCAGTTGGGATTATGATGTCTATGCTTCAGCTTCCTGTGTTCCTGTGTAGTCAAAAATGTGAATCTGTGATTCATTCCATCAAGGGCTTTGACACCGCCTTGACGACGGTAGGAGCATGCCCCTCCTTCGGGGGAGGGGGATTTGACCAGGATCAACATCGTGCTAGTAAACCTGAGTCTGTCCCTATTGATATCATAATGGACACAGAGGATGCAGAGGGAGGCATGAAAGAGCCTTCCTATTTCGATTCAACGCAATGGGCGAAAATGTTGCATTCATATGGGAACACAATTCCTGGACATCCTCAGCCACCAGTACCACCAAGGCAGGACAAAAGCGATGTCCCCTCACAAGAAACAGCATGGGCTACCACCCTCGACATTCTCCAAAAGTCAGCAGATGCAATGACTTATCAGGCGGATAAAATGGACATTCAAATCAGCCTACTAAACACACTTGTTGTATACGTAGTCAAAATCGACGAGGGGATCTCGAATCTAAATAGCCTGATCAGACGGGTCCAGGAAGCCGCAGACCGCCCGCAGCAAGGATGTGACTGTACGCCAATAGTGGAGAAACTTTGTTCACTCCCAGGCATAATGGAAAAGCTTGTAGTAGACCTAAAAGAAATAGCAAAAGCTAAACCCATCCCTGGAAATGGCAGTGACTCAGACTCAGGAAATCCAAGCGAAGACCCTCAAGTACAAACAGGCTTTAACCTAAGGCCAAGAGGGGAAGTAGGTGCCAACTTCTCACGACTCCAAGCGATAGCGGTGCAAGGTGGCGGAACGATTGAACAGCAACTTCCTCAGGGCACCAGCAGAGTTAACTCCACCCTTCTTTCTCCAATTGAACAAGACAATGGTGCACCTGTGGGAAAAGTGAAAAGACAAAGGAAGCGTAAAGGTCGCAACAAGATGATAAGGTGCAAACAAGCCTTAAATCTTTATCCTATGTTCAACACCCTTAGACGACCAGGTGCCTTGGGAGATGATGATCCAAAAAACTCCTCTGATCCAGTAATTACAACGGAAGAACAACCAACCATCCAGGATAGTGACAGAAGGAAGAGTGACATATCCTGCTCCCCAACAACAAAGAAATCATTAATGTCACCTCCAAGAAAACGTTTCCTCAGTGGCGTAAAAGAAGACAAAACTACTGGCAACAGGGCTCCCCCAAATATACCCATCAAGCAGAACGAAAAGGCTGAGAACCACACACCAAGTCCTGTGACAACGCAGCCTGGAGGCCCCATGTTAATGCAGGTAGGCACAGTTAATCGTGTCAACAACCAACAGGGCACACTCTCGGCAAGTGCTAAATGGGCCTTCGGCCAAGGAAATAATGAAAGGCTTGATACCGTGCAAAACGAGGCTCTTCCCACGGGCCCCCTGTTAAAGATTGCTCAGACCTTCAATGCGGATAAAATAGAGGCCATCCCCTACAAGTCTAAAGGCAGCCATGACATCCTAAATCGGGATAACATCTTAAAGCTGATTCAAGCGTCAGGTCTGTCAAATACAATAACCCCACAAGATATAATATCGGTAGAATTCATTGCACCGTATCAAGGCCAACTTAACGAATCCAAAAAGGTCACCTGGAGCACCGCAGAGGCAATGAACAACATTCTAGGGGTAATCGACACCTTTAAGTAATGGGGAATATTGATTCAACCAGGCAGGGTAGCGGGCTATCCACACGTCTTACAGGCTAGCCGTGGTGAGGAACATAGTCGTGCAGGGAGGGGTTTAGTACACTCCGTCCTTAGGGGCGCACGCAATAAAACGCCCACTCCCGTCCACTCAATGAGGAAAGTAAGAGAAGACGGGACCACACCAATCAGGAATCAGGACGTGGTCAGCACATGGTCACGGCTGGCTGGCGCCCTGAACACAACCCACCTCTTACGTTGACAGTCCAACTGGGAAGACCGATACAAAAAATGACTCGTCATGACTCCTCTAAAAATCTGTTCATGGAACATCAACGGTCTAACAAGTAAACTTGAGGACGTCGCCACAATTTCCTACCTTCAAGGCTTTGATATACTGTTACTACAAGAGACATGGCTTACGGCACCGCAGCACCTAGAAGGCTTTAAAATTAATCACATTCCTGCTAACAAACTTAATCGTCCAGGAAGAGGGAGTGGCGGCCTTGCAGTCTATATATCAACAAAAAATGCAGTCACCTCCTGGGACCTCTCGGGTTCATAACATAGTCTCCAGAGTGTGAGAATCTCTCACACCTCGAGCAATGGCCAAACTCGGAGGCTAATCTTAATGAATGCCTACGTCCGTCCAAATACAGCATCAAGGAAATCCTTTGTAGAAGAAGCTACAGCCTCAGTAGTGAGGGTGCAAACAGGCCCTCTGAATTCAGAAATTCTATTCACTAGTGACTTTAACATGTGTTAAAGTCAGACCTCCAAAAAAATGAGGTCACTAAATCACACAACAGCATCTGGGTGATACCACCGCAGGACCGGCCTGGTCGGCTCAAGGACGACCCACATGGAAGTTCTCTACAAGGCAACCTTGAAAACCTCGGCCTTAGAGCATTAAACGGGCGTTTTTCCTCAGACAAGCCTCCACGATTTTCTTATCTATCGAAAAAAGGCACTTCACTAATTTGATTACACCTTTGTTAGCCTCTCATTGCTCCATCAAATAGCAGGTTATTGTCTTGGAAACAGAACGGAAAGCGACCACTGTCCTCAAGAAATTATGCTGAGGACCAGTCTCATGCAACACGAAGTAGAAAGGGCTTTGCCATCCGAGAGCTTTACAATCAACCTCAAACGAATTAAATGCTCCGTCAAGAATCTTCAACAAGTCTCAACAGAGGCCAAACTAATAATTGAGTGCCAAAGCAGGAGCCCTGATAACATAATCACCAACTTTGCAACTGTACTCATTGACAGATTCGCGAAACCAATAACGCTCACTGTCCAAACCGGTCAAAAGCATACACCCTGCTCGAATCCAGAGATACAACTAGCAACAAGAACCATGAATCGGGCATGGCGGGCCCTAAAAACGGACCCAATGGATCCCATTAAAATAACAAAACTGAGAGAAGTCCAAAGCCACCTTAAGAAAGCGAAACGTGAGCTACGAATACGCCAATGGAACTCGTTCTGGTCCAAACTGCAGCATGACATTAAAACAAACAATTCTGCCAGGTTTGGCACACAATCAATAGCATATCTGGGCGCGCATCTAAAGTTGCCTCCTCGAGCATACTTGAGACAGAGTGGGCCGACTTTCTCTATTCTCACTTTAACGATCAGGAAGCGATTACCCACCTAAGTTCCCCCTCCTGGGCCAAAGTAACTCAAATAGAGAGAGTCCGGGCTTCAGACCTAAATATTGCAAACTCACCAATGAAGGAATGTCCCTATGCTGATCATAAAACGGCACTAGCAAAAGAGCAAGTTTCGACTCAAAACAGGGTCAATTCCATAATAGTCCAGAAGGCCGAAATAGAAAAAAATGATAAAAAATGGATGGAAGGACAATGCTCCTGGCCCAGGCGGAATTCCTCTAGCTCTATTCAAGGAAGACGCAACCTTTTGGGCTGCGAACTTAAGCACCCTTTTTAATTCAAGTCTGCAAAACAACTCCATCCCGCCCTCCTGGCGTGGATCAATCCTCGCACCGATTTTCAAAGGAGGGGATAAAAAATCCCCAGGGAACTATCGCTTCATCGCACTCATTGACAATGAAGCAAAGTACTTTGCTGGAGTGTTGCTCAACGCACTTAGGGCATGGGCGAATGATAACTCGATAATTCCTCCAAACCAAACAGGCTTCACAACAAACACCGGGACCTCCGTCAATCTTATGACCCTTTCTTGCCTGATTGACAAAGCGAAGTTCTGTTCTTGCCCACTCTATATGGGATTCATTGACTTTCAAGCGGCCTTCGACAATGTTAACAGAAGCAAACTCTGGCAGAAGTTGTCGAGACTTAACATTCCAGCTGACCTCCTAAGAGCCATACAACTCCTACACCAGGACACATAGGTTAAGATCAATAACGGGGACGGCTCAAGACTATCCCGCCCAATTTTGACGAAGAAAGGCCTCAAATAGGGCTGTGTCTTGGCCCCGACACTCTTTAATCTATTTCTAGCCGACCTGCCTGAAGTCCTCAACAAGGTCAATTCCCACGCTCCCAAACTATCTGGTCTGTTGTTGACAAATCTACTATACGCTGATGATGTGGTCCTGCTAACCAAAACAAAAATCAGAATGCAAAGGCTCCTGGAGGCTATCTCGGAATATTCCAACAACAACGAACTTCGACAGGAAGACGAAAATTCTAGCGTCCATCCAAGGAAAGCAAAGAAACAGTCCTGGACCTTGAACAATGAAACCATCGTCAAATCAACCTGCCAGAGGTACCTCGGAGTCACTTTTAACAATAATAAAAAATATAAATCCCACCTTGAAGATCAAAAAAGGAAGGGTGCGGCACTTGCGTTTGCAATTGGATTAATTCAAAAGAAGTTACAAGGCCCAACTCTCGCACCCACACTACAGGCCGCTCAGGCAAAAATCATTCCCACCCTAACCTAAGGTAGTGAAGCTCTAAAAGGATTGGACAGTGGCCAACTGGACACAATCATTTCCAAGATCTACAGATCAGTGTTCAAATTACCAACCCACACATCACCGGCACAAATTAGGTTAGAACTAGGCATCTGCAAGCAATCACTGGCTAGAGCGATGTACTTTCTAGTGTGCTGTCACAAATTGAGGCTATCAAAGGAGGGAAGTCTAGGGCACCACCTGTGGGCCAGTATTGACAATAACTCATGGCGAGCAGGACATGACTACTGGTCAAAAGGCCTAACAACCCTATGCCTAAACGACCTCTGGAACTTGCACGCTAGTCAAATGGAATTTAAAAGGCTAGCGAAAATTAGTACAAAACATCTATCAATAGTGGAAGATGAAGCTACACTTGCAAAAAGAAGTCATGGGTGGATGACCCTTCAATCCTATGCCTTGCTAATCCCACAGCCGTACCTCACCATATCCTTTAGTGTACGAATCAAATTAAGTTTCTTAAAGTTGAGACTGGGAGTTATCAACCTGCTGACTCACTGGCCAAAATGGAAAAGAGAGCTCGGACACGATCTATGCCGACTGTGTGGGAATCACAAAGAAGACATTACACACATCGTCTGCTTGTGCCCAAAACTGCTGACAGAGAGACGGGGCCTGCTCAAGCCTCATTGGAACATACAAATAATCAGAAGCTGTAGAGCAGCAGTTCTGGCCTGTTTTGATCCTAGGAACACTAAATTAAACTGTGCCCTAGGAAAATTTATGGAGCACGCTGCTAAAAAACTCAGTGAGGCGCAGACAGCTTTCGATTCTCCATCGGCATAATGCTTGACAAGCCTCACTTGTTATTGCTACCCCCACTGGTCTTATGGTGTTATTGCCACCCCTACTGGTTTTTATGAAGTATGACATTTTAAATGAAATCTTGATATTTTTTTTTTCTTTTTTAAAGCTTTGTATTTGCAATGGTTTTTAAAATCACGCAATAAATAAATAAAAAATAAATACATTTTGCTGACGAGGGTAGGATATGTTATAGGTGTGGTAGTAACAACCATGTTGCTTCTTTTTAATTTTTTGCCCAGCTATTGGAAAGGAATGTAATAAGTGTGGTAGAATTGGGCATTTTTCCAAAGCTTGTAGAAATGATGGGAAGAAATCTTTTGATAAAAATAAGAGTTTTAATAACAAGAGCAGTGATGTTTCATATGTAGGAGGTGATCAATCTTCCCAAGTTACATGTATTAGATGCAATCATTCATCCAAGGATGATTCTCAAGTCGAGAAAGGTATTGTAGTGTCTTTGATAAATGTTGTTGAGGAAGAAACCTTGAATTCGCCAAAGTGTGTTGTCAAATTTTTAGATGAGGAACTTGAACTTATGGCAGACTCAAGTTCGCCTTGGTCCATTTTGACGGAATATTATTTCAATGAAAAAAATGGGTGCAAGACATCCGTTGGAGAGTTGTGTCCTCCTGATATAGTTGCTCAAGGTTTTGATGGTTCTGCTATTGATTTTATTGGGTATGTTGCCTCTCAGATTGAGTTTAAAGGTAGGTCAGCCTTCATCAAGTTATATGTTGCTAAAACGGGAGTCAATATCTTAGGTTGGAGAGACCAATGGAAATTAGGGATAATCCTAAATCCCCACAACAAAGAACCTGTAATGGTAGTAGAGGTAATGTAGGGAGGAACAATATTCAAAAAGAATTTCCTATTGTTTTTTCTGATAAATTAGTAAAACTTAAAGGTTTCATTCATGTCATTAAGCTCAAACACGGAGCATCACGTGTTAAACAAAAGTTAAGAAATGTTCCCATCAATGTTCTGAAAGAAATGTTGAGTGAGGGTGTGATTGAAGAAATAGAATCCTCAGAATGGGTTTCTCCAATTGTTCTGGCGCGCAAACCGGACAAGTCTTTGAGGTTAGCATTGACCTTAGAGCTCTTGACACCAATATCTTTATTGATTGTCACCCGTTACCCAATATTAATGAGGTAGTGAGTATGTTAGGAGGACCCACTGTTTTTTCAACTCTAGATCTTAGATCTGCATACCATCAGGCAGAATTGGCAAAAGAATTGCGTAATATGACAGCTTTCATCACACCCCAAGGCCTGTTTCAATTTAATAGAATGCCTTTTGGACTGGCGTCAGCTGCGTCCGTGTTTCAGAGATCTATGTGTCATCTATTTAAAGACATGCAAGCTTAAGTAAAGTGTTTTCAGGATGACATTTACATGTTTTCTCCAGACAAAAGAACTCACACGGATCATATCAGAAATGCTTGTAATACCCTCGAAGAATATGGTCTTACACTTAAAGGTAAGAAGTGTAAATTATACCAAGACTCTGTTCAGTACTTTGGACATACTTTGTCCAGAGAGGGGGTGGTTCCAAAAAAATCTCTTATTGACGCCATCTTAAAAGCACCTGCTCCTGACTGTAGGGACAAACTTCTTTCCTTTTCAGGATTCTGTGAGTACTACAGTAAATTTATTGCGAATGTTGCAACCAAAATGGAACCTTTAAGAGAACTATCAAGGAAAAATGCAGCGTTTACTTGGGAGAAAGACAACAAGAAGCATTTGAAAATATAAAAGCTGAAATGATAGCTGCTCCACACTTAAACCCTTTTGTATGAATAAGTTATGTATCCTCACTGTTGATGCCAGCCTGTATGGTTTAGGTTGTGTTTTATCTCAACGTGGCAGTAAAGAAGAATGGAATGTTACGTTTGCTTCACGCACCCTTAACATTACTGAAAGGCGTTAAGCTGTTATTGAGAGAGAATTGTTAGCATGTGCCTGTGGAGTGGGGCACTTTCGTAATTACATTTGGGGTGCACAGTTTGTTTTAAGAACAGATCATAAACCATTGGTGTCTAATTTGTCTTCTGGGGGAGGTCTTAATGCTACAGCCCGCCTGGCCAGGCTTTTGTCCAGTTTGCAGGAATATACTTTTACAGTTAAATATGTTCCAGGCAAAATCAATGTACCTGCAGATTGTTTGTCACGACTTCCATGCAGCACGGATGACAAATGTGAAGATGATGACATAGTTGCTGACATCATTGAATTTGTATCAGAGAAATTTGGTTTTATTTCTGAAGAGCTATGAGTGAAGATCATCTCTTAAAAAAGGTCTTTGATTTCACTAGGGTTGGTTGAACGTCCAAGAGTGATATTCCTGCTGAAATTTCTACTTTCTGGAAAGTTTCTGATGAATTTGTCATTGAAGGAGATTTAATCTTCAGACAGGGGAAGTGCATTCCGCCTTTGTCTCTTCTTAGCCATCTTTTGTCTATGAGTCATGAGAGCCATTAGGGCATGTCCTCGATGAAAAGATTAATCAAGTCGGTCTTTTGGTGGCCTAGTTTAGACATATTTGTGGACAAGTTAGTGAGAGAGTGTCCTGAACGTATTGGCAGTGATAAGATGTGTAAATGTGATCCTGCTCCCCTCATTCCTGTTCAATGGCCTGATTATCCTTGGCAGAAATTAGGATTAGATATAGCTGGTCCTTTTAATTTTCTACCACAAGACTGTAGATTTGCCTTGGTTTTAATTGATTATCATTCGAAATGGCCCGAGGTCAAACTTGTACCCGATGCTACTACGGAAAGTGTTATACTTTTTCTTCAAGAAGTTTTCTCTCGTGAAGGTTATCCGGAAGTTCTAATTTCTGACAATGGGTACAATTTAAGTTTCACAAAATGTTTGATTTTCTTAAGTTTTCTAATATTGGACATATGCCTACAGCGTTATATGAACCTCAGGGAAATGGCCAAGTAGAAAGATACAATAGAGTCCTCAAACAAGATATTTTCGGGGCACGTAACTTTGGAGTTCAGTGGACCGATAAATTGAGAGAAAAGCTGTGGTTGGACCGCATAACTCCTCACACTACCACTGAAGTTTCACCTTTACGTTTATTGAAAGGTAGAGACCCCATTTCCAAATTATGTCCGTGGTGGTTCACAAAAGCTACGAAGTATTGTAATTCAAATGTTATTGTTGATGATGTGGCTCAAAGAGGAGAGGTTATACAATTCAAAAGTAAATACCATTATGATGTCCACATGAAAGTCAAAGAACCTTCTTTTACTGTTGGAGAATGGGTCAGAATACGTAAACCAGGCATTGTACGAAAGGGTAAAATGAAATTTGGTAACCTATTAAAATTGCAAGTCAATCACAATAGTGTTGTCACCCAAGACGGAAAGGTATGGAATGTTAGACGGGTTACCAATGTAGTAATTATAATTCTCAATGTTGGCTTAGGGGAGAAATGTGTTGCATTGTAATTTCTTTATCTCATCTCCTATCCCTTTAAATCTTTGCATACCTTTAATCCTGGCATCTGCCACACTGTGGTTACGGTTCCAATTAGAATTGGAACTCTTGATATTGTCTTGATTCACTCTGCCCTAGGACTTGGATTGAGCAGTACTATGCCATCTTCATTAAAGTCCCATTTTTCATACTTTGGACTAGGGTATCGTCCTCCTGCACCGTTAGGCCATATTTTCCAAGCCCCGCTAATGGGCATAGCCCAACATTAAAATCACCTCCTCATATGCTAATCATTTCAGTATCGCTGGTTACCTTTTATTTATTGAGATCTTCACTAAACATCTTCATTATGGCCCCCAGCCATTTTTTTTCAACATTGTTATAAAAATTGATTATTACAAGAGTATGTTTACTATCTATACATATCCATACCATTTGAGATTTCAGATTTTATCATGTCGGTCCAATCAGATTGGATACATAGATGCAAATTCCCCCCTTTGGCCTTCCATGTGTCTAGCGAACTGCTGGCGTGTGAAAAGTCCTGCAGCCCTTTATGTGTACTTCATCTATTGCCCAGGTCTCTTGCAAACATAAAATGTTGAATTTTTCCTTAAAATCTAACCAAGAGGTATTGCTCAGCTTACTTCAGAGACCAGCTATGGTCCAAAAAAGAACACTAAAAGATTTATGGGGTGAAAACATAGTGGCCTAATCATTCTGACAAATTTGTTTATTACTAGGTTGCATGTCTCATCTATGAGCACCAGTCATGCCCAATTTTCTCCCTTCCCTTGATGTTTGTGCTTGCCCGAAATCTTCTATGCCACATAACTCCCATTGCCGCCAGTCAGTATGATCAGTTGAACTAGCTTCGCAAAAAATCTGCAGGTCATAGCTCATAGTGGTCATGCTTGAGTCTCGTCTAGGAAGTAGTCAGTCATTCTCGTCCAGTGTTTGAAGAGGGCCAAATCTATTTGACACTTCCAGGTTATACCATGGACACTCATTAGACTGTGTGGACAATTGATTCCTAATGTAACGTGCAGGGGGCCTAGGCAGGTAAAAGAACCCCAGAGGAAGAACATTGATGTTTATGTAGTTAATGTTTACTTCTTGAGCTCTAATTAAGATCTCTCTAACCAGTGTTGGAGTTCCAAATGAAATAACAATACAGTCTCCTTTAAAAACATTCCCACCGCTTCCAACCCACCCAATCCTCCTCACCATTTTAAAATCTCCAAACATTGCACTAGTTAAACCTGTTTTGCTACCTAGGTGATGTATGGCTTTGTCCCTTAAAGAAAATCAAGTTTCATTATCCCCCGGAGAAGGAGCTGGAACATTGGCTAAATTGACAGTAAATGGTGTAGCAGCCGGTGGTAGAGCTAAAGTCTGTGTACTACTTTGGCTTTTATGTATTAGCCATGCTCTTGATGTTGTGTCACATAGCTGACTATCACCCATAGAATGACCTGTTTTTCCTATAGATTTTTCTCTCATCTCTCCGCTGATTGATGTCGCATTATGCCTAGTTGTTAGTGATTTTAGCTGTGTCCCACTCCCGGTCCCATTTCCCTTTCCCTTCTCCGATTCTGTCTCGCATGTCATCCCTTTTTTTGCTGTTGCTATATTGTTCAAATTCGCACTCCCTGACTGAAGTGATGTACTAGGGACCCCCGTATTATGTGTAATCCCCCTTCGATGTTTTCCAGTCTAGCTGTCAGAGTGGTGATAGAGTGGTTAACTGATTCTGTAAGATCTTTTACCAGAGTAGACAGGTTTTCCATCTCAATAGGGGTGCCTTTTTTTTAACATGGTATATTTTCACTGCCTGTTTTAGACTGATTTTTACCCTTTTGTCCCTGCAGTTTTTTGGTAATATTCTTAGGTGTTTTAGTTCTCGGTGGGATCTGGTGTGGTCCACCCATGGTAATATCAGGACACTCTTGTCTCAGGGGGTTAGAAGGTTTTTTAGAGGGAGGTGAGATATCAGTGTCCTGGTCACTAATAGAAATGTCATCTGGTCTGACCTGGACACATCCATTTATTATTTTCTCCACAGTTGTGTTATATGGGGTATAGTTTTCATCCACCCTCGCACCCCCTTGTGGACTTACTTTGTCAGTTAATAATATAGATAACGGGTCTGCATTCAAGGTTTCTTCTACTGAAAAAAAGTATTTTTTCCCCTGTGAGATAATTTAACTGAGTCATATGTGTCTTTCTGGGCTTACTCAGGGATTTAAATGTCTGACTTTCTCTTATCTTTCGTTTTCCCATTTTTAGTAGCCCGTTTTTCACAGAATAGTGAATAAGAAATAAAAATGAGTCCTACTTGCTTCTGATATAGGGCAGGGAGCGATAGTTCTTTAGTCACAGTCCGTTGGTGGAAACCTTTAGTTATGCACTTTTTCCTGACGATGGTGGTCCAAGAGGGGTGGCCCAGCCCAGCCTCATTCAGGCTCTGACGGGCGCAGATGGGCCCGCCCTTGGTCTTGGCGCGTCAGCGCATGTCCCGCGCTGCTAGAGCCCGCTCCTGTTTTTAAAGTGTCTCCTGGTGCTTTGATTGGCTGTTTGGGTCTTGCGGCTCCTGCTGCAATGGACACCAGACAGGAAGGCAGAGAAACAGCAGCTGCCGGTTATTATTCATATTCCGATAGTACCCTTCTTATTAAGATGATTTATTAGCAGCCAAACTTTACAAATAAATATGGACAAAACCAAACTCACTCTTTTCTACACTAGAATAAATATCAACCATCGTTCATTCCATGCTATCCTTGTGAAGAATTCACAATAAGACATAGGTTAGCTATTTTCTTTAGATTAATTCCCAGGACAGCTATGTGCTAAGCAATATTATATTCCACAGGGTTCTGAAACGGTATTGGTCTTGCGTCCACAGGTCAAAGGACAATTTTGGTTGAGGTCTTTGGTCCATTGTAACAAACACTTAGGGCCCGATTACGAGTTTGGTGCTGCAGGAGCAGACAGCCATGCCGGTGGCCTGCTCCCCCACTGCCAAACCTGTGTGCAGGCCTCCTGCCAGATTACGAGTCTCCTTGTGACTGGCAAACTTTTTCTGGCGTTATCGCAGCAGTGCCTCTGAAAATGGGTACCGCAATGGGAACACCAAAAACAATTCCTGCACAATGCAGTGAAGGAACTGTGATGCATGCACACAGACACAGGGGGGACATGTTGTGCCCCCTCCATGAACCCCAGGGTCCAGAGGCACAAAGGGGTGGGCCCCCTTTGTTTCCTTTGCCATGATTTTCGTGAAGGAAAAACCGCCATGAAAACCGTGGTAGACGGGAAACTCGTAATATGCTTGGTGGGACCACTGTGGTCTCGCAAAGCATATTGTGGCATGAAGACTGCTGCACCACCGTCAGGGAATAGCAGGTCCCGCAGCTGCGGCAGTGCAATGGTAGTCCTACTGCCCTACTGGTAATGGGGAGGTCGCGCGTTGAGTCGGTGGTCCTTGGACCGCCAGACTCATAATTAGGCCCTAAGTGTGGCTTTCTTATCCTTCGTTTAGGCACCTGCAGAAGCTCAAATGTTGTACTTTGCCCTGCCCATTGGCCTAGGAAAATGAGAACATGTGACCATGGCTAGACTCACCCAGCAAACCAGAATCAATTAAAATGTCTCTTGCTGCTCCATAGAGATCAGTATGAGTCTCCCACCAGATCCTTTCTGGGCAAGATTCATCCCGCTCCTCTTTCTCTGCCTTTGTAACTGTTGGGACAAAATGTCTTTTCCTCACATATTTCTAAGCTCTTGGTAATTTGTGGCTTCTAGTTGGTATCTGTTGAACCTATCTTGTGAGCTGACCTCCCAAGATCTTTTAAAATCTCACCTTCTCTCCCCACAGGCACCTTATTCTGCACACTTGTCTAGAGACAGATGCACCTCATCAGAATACAATACAAGGCACAAGTGTTTGTCATAAATTCTTAATCTTATGAAATGTTATCACTCAAGTAAAACCACAGCTTAATGCGTTAATGCGTATAGTGGGTGTGCTTGTCTGATGCGCAATCTCTAACCGCTATATGTATCAACAAACCATTTTGCATTTCCTAAATAGCGAATTTTAAGGAATCGCTATTTAGCAAATGCAAAACGGTATGTATGTACAAAATCGCTTTCCAATAGCGATTCCTTAGCATTCCTTAATTTGAGATTAGCAAATTGTCAATCGCAAATTACCCCTTCATTTCCATGGGCCAGGAGGCCCATAGGAATGAAAGTGCAATTTGCAATTAGCAATTTGCTGATCGCAAATTAGGGATGTTTCCAAGGGTGCAGGGGTGTCTCAGGAACACCCTGCTGCACCCCTGAAAAAGACATTTGGGGGCATATGGCGCACATACATGCCCTAAGGGCATGTATGGGCGTCATATGGCACCTTTGGTTTTTATCAAAAAAGATTTTTGATAAGAATTCGCAAATTACCACCAACTAGAAGTTGGTGGTAATTTGCTAATCCTTAATGGCATTTATTGCATTTTATTTGTTTGATACATTGCATTTAAGGAATCGCAAAATTTGCAATTCCTTAAGTGCAATCGCAAAATAAGGATTAGCAAATTTTGCTATTCCTTATTTTGCATCAAACTAGTTTGATACATTCCATTTGTCTAATTAGCATTCGCAAAGGCCGAAATTCGCAGAATTTCGGCCTTTGCGAATGCTAAATAGCTTGATACATATAGCGGTAAATTCCTTTCACTCTTACAGGACTCCGACGTTGCGGTGTGTTGTGTTGCATTAATTGTATGCTACATAACACCATGGTATATGCAATGCTATGTTGTGCTGTGTCATATTATTGATTTACAGAGAACATTTGTGTCGTGCCAGTCTTTTTGCTTCTATGCAACTGAATATATTTAATCTTTTTTCTAAAGGAGATGTAATCTTCCACAGCCCTGAGGTTCGCAGTTTTACACGCAGTTTTCTGTTGCCCGAGGGCAAAACTGCAAATCTATCTCCAGTAAAAAGCTATTTTTCACAAAAAAATGAATATTTTTAATTGACATCCCAAAGTGCAACTATTACACGGTTTGCATGAGAAGGTCATCACGTGCGTGTTTAGCTGCGACTATACCTAAAATAGTAGCACGATTATTTCACACAGGGCTGTGCTTTGTGATGAAAAGAGTTAAGCGCAGAAATGATTGTCTCGAATGTATAAATGAATCAAAATGTCTCCAGTCATGTGGAAAAGAACATCTGTTCCTCAGTCTATAATTATGCTCTCTAAAACAGCTGCAGAAAGTGGAACATGTTTCATACTTAATAGGGATAACATTAATAAAGTTGAACCCATAATCCGAAAGAGATTGCATGAAAAATAAAATCCGCGAAATTGTTGTTGTATGCAGTTAAGGTATGTATACAATTCAATACATATATCTGCAGCTGTGGGACAGAAGTAACAAAAAGCACGAAAGATAGCACATTTTTACAAGCTCTTGTTAATGTTGAGTGAATATATAACAGGGCACTTGTATTTGAAGTTTACACTCTTCAGCTCGACAGTGAGACATTTACTTCTGGTGAAAAGAACAGAACAGACTAGGGGATCGGCAAGCAGGCCAGCAAACTACAGAAAAACAACGACACCCTATTTGTGAGGCTCCATTAGGTGCAGGCTGTGATGTAGGGGAATTATTTGGAAACATAATAAACTGCACTTTGGCCGGATATTCATACTTGAAAATAATGTCATAACAAAAATGGACCCTATACAAATGACAATGTAGTCGAAATACGAGAAAAAGTCTGCTTTTTCGAAAAAAGCATAAAATAGATGTTTTTGCTTTCCCATGCAGTTCACATTTTATTACCATGATCTCACTGTCTCTCTGCTTTTTGTTCCTTACTCCTTTGAAGTGTGTGGATGAAACATATTACTGAAGCCTTCATGCTCTATTTGTTTGCACTATTTGCCAGTGCTTACAATTTTAAAGTGAGAAAATGAGACCAGACATACTGCTTTCAGGTTACATATTTAGCTGAGTGTTCACTTTTTGCAAGGTTGGTAGAGGTCTACTCCTTCATAAACCTCAATTTTCCCAGCCTTTATCTAAGCAACTCTTACTTCTGCTTTGGCACCTGTCAATCCCCAGACTCATCGTCACTTCGACTACGTTAATTACCATTCTAAGCCCGGTCTGAGCGACGGTAGATGCAACAGAGAGTTAAAGGAACTACTTCGCACAAGTAATGACATCTATGGTAATGCTTAGATTACATAAGGGAGTGCATTCTAATTTGCTTTAGGTTTCTGTCAAATCCCCTTTCTATTAAAATGTCAGTGGTTTTTTTCTTAATTGAAAGTATATCTCTCACCAAACGTTTCATCCAAAAGATCTAGGACCTTTATGAAGGCCTTCAACACTTTTACGCTGCCGTTGCATCACTTTTTGTAAATAATGCGCCACGTTGGGCCATATTTGCAAAGTGACACATCTAGGCAGATGTGTCACTTTGTAAAGTCCTGCGCCACTTTATATTGAGGTCTGCACCACGTATAATGAATGCAGTGTGGGCATTCGCCTGCAATAAAGGGTCGTAGAAGTGGAGCAGTGAAATCTATGAGATTTCACTCTGACACTTCTAGGACGCTACTGCGTCAATATCTAACTCCTGCCTCACAGCAGTAGTAAGACTGACGCACACCCTTTCACCCTGGTTGCAAAGAGATACAGAGTCCTGTGTTGAGGATGCAACTCTCAGAAGAGATGATGCAAGGTCGGGGTGAGGCGGTTCATCGCATAGAGGTGGTTCCATTGATCTGTGAATTGCAATGCAATGTCCAAGCTGTGTTGGGTGAGGCGATGTCCTTCTGTGGAGGTGCGTGGCTCAGTGGCAAATCTGATAGGCTGCGATAGTGATGCAAAGTCCTTGCATTGGGGAAGTATGCACAGGAGAGGAGATGCGTTGGTTACAAAGCTGAAGCCTTGAGCAGCAGAGGTGATGCGCTGGTCCTGCAGGAGAGGTGCTTCATCAGGGGGAAGATGAGTCACTTCTGCTGAATCCACAGATGGGCTGGAAGAGCACCTTCAAGCTCTCTCCCAAGGGTCTAGGACATGGATGGCACCACTTGAGAGGGCTGGACTCACAGATTGCAAGGGCTGGGTTCAAAGTTGTTGGACGTCCACTTTGAAGTAGAGGAAGCTTCTCGAGTTTTCCACACCCTGCGGTGTCAGGTATACCCTTCCTCCCTGCCTGACCCCAGCCTGTCTGGGGTCACAAAAGATTAGTGATAAATCTTTTGTGAAAGTGCTCCGGTAGAGCCTTTGTGATGTGCAAGTGTGGTAGATGACAGCTCTTCCACCTTGTTAACTCAGGGTGGTCCATCCTGCCACCACCTAGCTTCTCCTTATCTCAATATCTGGGACCAAATCTACAAGGACCACCTGCCAGCTGCCCCTAGTCATGTGAGCCAAGATCAGGCTGCAGGCACCATATGGTTAGGACAAGAAAATAACAACGTTCTGAAAGTGACATTTTCAGAATCTTCATTAAAAATCTGACTTTATCATTAAAAATGGCTTTTAATTATACTTCTTTAGACACCAAACTCAACCAGTCTATGTGCTTCAATTGGAAGTTACAGTTTATTGATTGTAATAAAGTAACTCCAATGTTATCCTATGGGAGAGGCAGCACTTGCAGTAGTGAAAAGCACATGGAAGGGTTTTTCACTACCAGGACATGTAAAACTTAAAAATACATGCCCAACATTTTAAATAAACTGCACCCTGCTCTCTGGATTGTTGTAACATATATATTAACAAGGAAGGTTTGGGTCTGGTAAATGGTTTATTTTAAATGCCAGGTAATATAAAAAATGCACCCCAGGCTGCAATGACAGGCGTAAGACAGGTTTAAAATGCTACTGAAGTGGGTGGCACAATGAGTGCTGCAGGCACACTAGTAGCATTTCATTTACAGGCCCCGGGCACATGTAGTGCCACTTTACCAGGGACGTACAAGTAAATTAAATAGGCCAATTGGGTGCAAGCCATTTCTACCATGTATTAAGCAGAGAGCAGAAGCACTTTGACACTGACTAGCATTTGTAAAGTGTGCAGAGTCCTAAAGCCAGCAAAAACGAAGTCAGTAAAACCAGAGGGTTGAAGGCAAAATATTAGGGAGATCCATGCCAAGGATTCCTGGAGTAATGTGAGATACAACATTTTCAGCTGTCCAGAAGACACACTAGCAGTAAATACAGTTTGGTAGTAAGCTGCCCCTTTTTTATTGTCAAGGTAGTAAGATTAGATAATACTTGATACTTATTACTAGGGGTGGGCCTAATTAGTATAATTCTGTTTAGCGTATTAACATGGAATTAGCAAACAATTCAGTGAGATTTTGATTGAATTACATGTGAAGAGTAATTCTGCGTTCAGCAATACGAAATAGCGGTAAATGCAAGAGAACATGACTAGTGAGCATGAGCGGCTGCTCGTGCTTGATAAATTAGCTCTTGGGGTAGGACTTTTCCCCAATTTACAACTGGCATTTAGCAAAATTTTACTACCAAATGGATCAGAGGATGGATTTCGAGCTAACAAACAGCACTAAATGCAGCAGAACATGAATAATGAGCAGCTGCTCACAGTTGCTAAATGAGCTGTCACTGTAAGGTATTTCCCCCAAAATTACTCTTAACTATGCAACAAGGAGTAATTGCCGAAATATTATTAATTCGGCATCAAGAGTACCGCAGAATTACAAAAATGTCTGTGATTACTCTCGCATAGTTTAAATTCTGACTACACCTACTTAATACCTCAGTAATTGAATAGATCTGTGTGAAAAGACTTTTCTGTAAGGTTGCTTTCTTTTTTTCTACAGCCTGTTTTTGGATAGCATTTAAAATCTCTGCCCTGTGACACTGCTATTAAATTCCACGGTGTGTGTGCTCTGGCTATAAATGGGTATTGATAACATTGCTTTTCCCCAATGGGTCTATTATATTTTTCTCTAAGGCCATGGTAGATATTGCAGAAAATGCACCAATGGCACGGAAGTGAAATGTTATGTGTTGAGGGCCACCCATATAGGTAAAAACCATATATGGTTGCCAGAAGCACCACTGTACTCTAATTGGGCAGCAGTTTAAAGGCAGTGTAGGTACACATGGCAAGGAAAATTCATATGCCATTATCGGAAAACCTATTCTTATATATCAGTGAACTATGAACTGTGCTTTGTAAGCTTACAAAGTGGAGTGCCAAACATATGACAAATGGCACACTACATTTAAAAATGTCTTCCCTCTCAGTGACTGGGGGCACACAAGTTATTCCTGTGGTGTAGGTTAAGCTACATTGTCCATACATACCCCTAGGTGAGATTAAATTATTTAATTCTATAATCCTGACTGGTAAAATACTAGCAAAGCAATTCAAGGTAACTTTTTCCTTAATTTTGTTTATGCGATTATGTTGTGAAATTTGATTTTTGATAACCAGAGTGGTTTATAAAAAGGTACTTGTGGTTTTCTGAATCAGAAATGGCTTAACCCTTTCACTGGCAGGTCTGCTATTGGTCTATACAGAATTTAAAATGTATATAGGTATATCAAAAGGGCAATGATATGACTAAAACCAGTCCTGCCAATCCTCTTTCCATCAGACCTGGGATCCACACCCTTGTCTGGAACAACCTTTGCTCAGAAGACAATAACCTGCCTCTGAGCCCAGAAAGGACAGGGTGGTGTTAACTGCTGACCAATTAGCAGGAATTAGCGATCTGGTGGTGGAACATAAACGAGCAGCTAGCAGACCAAAACATAGTCTTAGTGCTACCTCTTTTGACTTGGAAATGCCAGGGTGGGCTGCCAGACTCCAGCCACAGTGAAGGAGAGAAGCAGTGTGGATGGTGACAGGGGGAGGACAGATTATCAAAATAGGGAAATGTCTACTGAGCTGTCTTGTGGCAGCAGGATTCTGCCAAATTGAAACTGGGGATCCTGGGTAATTAAAAAGTAAGGTGAAGAGGAAGTGTTGCAAAAGGAGGTGAGAAGGACTGCAAGGAAATAGGATTGAATGGCAAAATGTCTCCTTTCACTGGCTAGATCACAGGATAAATCTGGTATGTCAAACACCACATTCTTAGAACATTCCTGAGCATGGCACGACTCTTGAAGACCTCAACAAGAAGTCCTTAATGGATGAAAAAGACTCACACTGAAAGAAGAAGTTTCACTCAAGGACCTTTCTCTTTCAGAGTTCTGAAAGTCCCTGTAGAACTGGCTATTCGGCTAATCAACTGGACCCTGCCAGCGGCAGGCTACTCCCACGAGTGACGAAAAGCGGCTGACAAATTTTCTGATTAATTGATTGATTGATTGATCGAAGTACCCCTGAATCCAGTGGGTAATTAGAGACTTGAACTGATCTCCAAGGATGCTTCTGGGACATAAAAAGCATGAGAACTCCTGACTCCAGGAGGGCTCAGCTGACAACAGAGGACCGGACCCTGCAGAAGTCATTGCTGGACAATGAGTTGGTGTATAGAAGTCTGTCCTGAGGAGCTAGGGGCTACAGGACTGACCTGAAGAAACATTTTCCGTAGTTTAAAAAAAGTGGGACTTAGGCTTTCACAAAGCCTGTTTTTAACCCACCCTCTGGGTTATCTATGTCAATGTTATCACTAACAGTGGCAAGGTGGGAAAATTCAGGTCATTACAAGCTGGACACTGAGGAAAAATCCTGGGGAATCCAAAATAATTCTGGGTCAGATTCCTGGTAATTCCTCATTTTACCACAGATATTCACATAGAGATTTTGACTGGTTTCAACAGCCAAAATAAGAGTGTGAAAGCAAACAGATCCAGAGACACACAGCAGATCTCTTAATAATGATGGGGCAAGTATCCACTGTTACCGTCCTGATAAAAAAGGAGAGGTCACGCATAATTAGGGCCTTAGTACTTTTTTCCACTTACTACCAAGAGATCAGATGAAAGATCCTCTAAGAACAGAGATTTCGCGTGAGTAGATTGTGCTTAATAAATTGATGGGTGTCACCTCCCCAAAGCTCATAACTGGGACAGTTACAAACAGTGTTCCTCAAGGAACAATCAATGGAAAAAACCACGGCACTTTCCTTTAGGCACCTGTGAAATAGTTCTTGTAAAAAGGTAGGGCCTGATTCACAAAGGAAAACCTATACTTTTGTGTAAGTTTATGCTTTTTCAGTATTCACAAAATTGCATTTTAATAGTAAGTTGACAAGTTTGAAAACTCTACACATAAAAAGATAGGCCAGTCCTACTTTCACTATGACTCACCACTCTACCATGCACTATGTGATAAACATTTTACATGCTATAACTTATATAATATCCAAGGGTATAACTAGAGCATGGAGAAAGGGGATAAACCTGCCAAACTCTTCCATCAATGATCCCAGCTGTGAAAGGAAGTACAAGCTTATGAGCTGAGCTGAAGGTCCTGGCTAATGAGGAGGTAAGTCACCATGGCTGTCTAATGTGACATCTCATGCTGAAGATGCCACCAAACACAAATAAGAATGTGCTTGCGGAAGGAGACCAGAGTGCCAATCAATACTGCATTAACATAGCCACATGATGTTGGGAACATTGAAAACAGGTTCCAAACCTTGGAATGCAAGGTTATTTATTTAGTTTCTATGTACAAGCACTAAAACACAGCAACTGGTGTGATTTCACCACCTCAGCTATTCCTGAAGCCGTGGTAAGAAACAATTATGACTATCCTCAACAATTCTGAGTAGAAGACTTCAATTAAGGAATTGAGGTTGGAGGAATCCACAATAAGATAAATAAGAGGTGTAATGACAGTAAATGTGTTTTTTTGTGTTTTTTAAAAAGTTGACTTGGCTGAGAATCATTACCATTGTGAAGAGTGATGCATGTATCTGCTGCCATAGGGGTTAAGAACTCTCTAAACATACAATTGACATGTACTGAAATTGAAGTTCAGCAATCATAATGAATTGTAATCTTGATGATGAAAGGTTGACTTACCTGCCCAGTACATTGAGGGTATTGGGTAACCGCAGTGTGACTAATTTTGCTTCTCTGCAGGATCATTGTATTATGGTTTGGTATAGGGCACCTGACACAGAACTTCAGTATACAAAGGTCTGCATTACTCAGCATTTTCACATTATTAGTGTGCTTCATTTTATGATTGCTAGCAATCAAGAAAATCATTATGATCACTGGGGTATTAATTAAAGAAGAAAGAACAATGGTCCCTAATTACAAAAAATGTCACGAAATCAAATAGTCATTACATTTAGGATTAAATAATCACATATGTTTACAAATGTTCACCTAATAATCAAACACAATGTACAGTGATGTGCAATGTTGTCTGTGCTTAGTGCTCATAAGAGCAATACACTCAGGCCTTATAGACAAATAGTTGTGTATCACAAAGCTTTCTTAATAGACGACCCAGAGAACAGGTTTTGATACAAATTTCATTGGGTTCAACTAATTAGTTGACAACATTTTGATTCTTATTGATGATGGGATCATCTTCAGGACTTCTTGTATATATGAGCCTGAGAAGACGTTATACGTTATTGGTGATGGAAAAAGGAGTAGAAAGGTAACATAGAAAAAAAGAAACATTAAGAAAAATAATACATACACAAGCACATTATATACAATCAACCATCAAAATGTCCAACCAATTACCTGAGAGCATATAACACAATCAGCACATGAATGTAATGCCAAACAATGTTGTGGGAGATCTATAAAGAAAAAAAGGGGAAGAAGAAATGAGCATGTTAAATTGCTGGTAGGGAGAGGGAATCTCAAGAGCATAGACGAATAACTATCTGAATCAGTAGAGTGTTTTGGCTTGTTTGAAGCACTGGGCTTTTCTTGATGGCTTTTTTTATTCATGAATATGACATGCCACTGTTTCTAATAACTTCTTCTTTTTTGTATTATGCTCTTTACTATTCTCTTTGCTGTTGAGTCTGCTCCCCCCTTCACCAACTGTACACCAAACATCAAGTCTTTATTAATTCAACATTGGCTTAATTTCATCTTCCACTGTTTTCTGTGTTTAATTTAACTGGTTCCTCCATTGAACCACAATTACTTCCTCAACATTGCTTCTGTAGCTGTAATATGCCCCTTGCTCTAGGTCCATGGTATCAGAGTTTAGTACTCTTTCTATGTTGACCATTGCCATGCTGTTGTGTTGGCTCATCCTTCATCTACTCTACATCAGTAATAGAGTCTCTATTGGTTCTTTTAAATCGCTGTTTGGTAAATTTCATCTTCCACTCTTTTTTAAATACCACCTTTGTTAGATTTTCCCTGTTTTTTCTATTGAAACCCAATTACTGCCTCAACTTTGTTTAACTAATCTGGCCTTTGAAACTCTAAGACCAGCCGCAGCTCTGGGTCCATGATATAATGGCAGAGTCTTCTTTCTTTGTTTACCAGTTATCATGGCTGCCACTATTTAACCACTCGACTGTGGTGGAAAGGCCTTAACACTTTTTTTCACACATTGTTGGTTTCCGCTCCTGGGAGATGGTCCACCATGACTGTGCTCTTCCCAGCACTGCAGGTCACTGCTGCGTTATTTAATTTCACTCTGCTTTTCAAACGCTTGGTTGCTGATTCAGGTATGTTACCTCCCTCGAGGGGGTGTTTGATTCACACCTGCTCCCCCATTCTTTGCCTTGGTCCTTAAGTGAGTATGTTTTACCAATGGCATTTTGACCTTAATCATCTTTGCCTTTTTGGACCAGCACTTTAACCAAGCAAAAACACACTACCAATTCAGTTATTTATTTGTTTATGCTCTCGAAATTAACCCTCACTGGCAGTAATTTAACATATCCGTTACTTCTTCCCTTTTTTTACTAAATAGGTCAACTGCAACAATTTCTTGGCGTCCCCCACATGTTTTTGCTGCATGTATTTGCTGATTTTGTTACGTCCTCTTAAGTAAGTGGTTGTCTATTATGAAGGTTGATTGTGTATAATGTGCATGTGTATATATTATTGTATTCATGCTTCCCTTTTTCTCTGTTACCTTTCCACTCTTTTTCACCTCCCCACTTACATTTTCCCCCTCCTCAGTTACATTTAGGGCTCATATATTATATGGCCCTTATTTATGGGATTTTGACATAGGGCAGTGCAGCCAGGCACTTTGCTGCACCGCCCTATGCCAGAGTGAAAGGGTACCCCATTTATGGAATACAGTGTAATGCTGTCCTTTCTACCGGTGCAGTTTCAGCAGCCTAGTGCCAAAGTAGGCACTCTTGCAGAATGGTGCAAGGGTGCCTCCATTGCATTCAGCATAGTTTTTGTGCAGGAAGTGGCACCTTCCGCAACAAAAAGAATCCTAACATGTGTTTTACTCTTTCTATGTGTGCTGCGGAATGGTCACGTATCACCTTGGGAGGCAAATGGGGATGACGTTTCCCCAGGTTTACGTGATTTTGAGGCCACTCAAAGCCATGCAGGGTGGCTTATTGTGGCTTCAGAAATCAGATACAGATTTCTCTGTTATGCATGTACCACTTTACATGATATAAAAGTGGAGCAGGCCTCTCATAAATAAGCCCTCAGTTGTTCTGATGAGGATCTTATCATAAAATATAATAACTTTTTGATTTCCATGACATTTTATTGTTATTTGGTTGTTATTAGGGACCATTGTTCTTTCATCTTTCAGTTCATGGTTGCAGAACACCTGTACCTGTATAGATCATGCACCTAGGTGTGCATGAGCACAATCAATTGACCCTAAGGATGGCGAGAGATTCTGCTGCAGCATAGATGTTTGCTTTGCTGGCATTGGCTGTGTGGGTGTCTACTGGTAACCATATATGCTGCCAATTTACTGTTTGCAAAGCATATATCCCTTAGCAGAGTATTTTGCTGAAGGTTGACTGAGAACTGCAATGCACCAGTCCTACTACCCAGTGCGTGTTGCAAAGAAATCTAACACTGCTCCAGGGTATTTGTAATGACGAAAATATGTTTTGTACAGTGCCCTTATGGAGCCTGTTTATCATGTGGTTCTCAAGTTGACTGAAGGTTTTGGATACCAACCTTGTTGTGTCATTTCTGGTTCTCCTGTAATGCTGCACCAGTTTAGGTTATTGATTGCTGGCCTTGTTCTCATCCAAGAACTGCATGGTTTATTGCATCAGAACATAGTATGCTTCTGGGAAGAATTGGGGAATGCAGCATGTTGACATGGGCCTTCAGTGGTTTAAATCTTTACTTGGGTGGTGTTCGTTCCAGGTGGCCTCTAAACCTCTCTCATCTGTATTGTGGCCTTTAGCCTTCAGCATTCCTCAGCGATCATCATTGAGTCCAACACTTTTATAGCACTTATGCATGCCCACTAGAGGGTATTGTAGAAGCATGTGTCATCACCCTAATTTCCTATGTGGCTAATACTCAGATTGTTATTGCCCTCACGCCCAACTCAGGCAGTGATCTCTCGCAATTGAATCCCTTCCATCTGTAGTGCCAGATTGTATGGGCTCAAACTGCCTGAAGCTTTAAAGCAGCAAAACTGACACATTGGTGTTTGGGAAACACCCCATCTTTGGATCCCTCAGTTGTGACCTAACAATCTGAGCATGTGGCCGGATAGCAATTTATCTTTTAAGCATCAGACATGTACTGTATCCGCATGTTGCTTTGATCTTCTAAGATGCCTCAGGAAAAACATATGGGCCCTCCCACCATGTACTCACACAACCATAGTCCAAGCCTTAATAACATCTAGTCCAGACTATGTCAACATGCGGTAATTGGGTCTCACAAAGACCTGACTGAAGAGATCCTAAAATATTCAGAATGTGCCAGCTTGACTTCTTGGCCACATTCCTAAGCATAACTCAATCTCATCCCAGCTTCATAATCTGCCCTGGCTACTACCAGAGAAAGGCATACAATTCAAAACCTTTTGTTTCATCTATAGGACAATGGCCAAGGTTGTTCCTTATTATCTAAGGCACCTTTTTTAGCCATGCAGCCCAACTAGAATGTTCCTTCAAGTTAAGACTAGCATCTGTAAAAAATTCAGAATGTGGCAGCTTGACTTCTTGGCCAAATTCCTAAGCATAACTCAATCTCCTCCCAGCTTCATGATCTGCCTTGGCTACTACCAGAGAAAGGCATACAATTCAAAACCTTTTGTCTCATCTATAGTACAATGGCCAAGGTTGATCCTCATTATCTAAGGCACCTTTTTCAGCCATGCAGCCCAACTAGAATGTTCCTTCAAATTAAGACTAGCATCTGTACCCCGGATTAATTGTGTCAGATAGGGGGAACACTACTTCAGGTTCTTGACACCCAAATTATGGAATAGTCTTCGCCTCCACATTCGTATTAGCGCATGTCACAATCTATTTTAAGTGCATCTGATGGCTTTCTGTTCACAAATAGTCAAATTCTACAGTGCTGGAAAGCCCTGTTGGGGACAGTCACACACTTTATAACTTTCTGTAATTTAATGTAGTGTAAAAAGAATCTGGCATAGCATGAAATAGTAACCAGCAGTGCTGAATTCCCGACACTTTAAGAAGAATTTTTTCCCAATCACTTTTGACTGGAGTTGTTTTAAAGTGATATTTTCCATTGGATTTCAATACCTTCTCATATTTGTAATTGGGTGTTATTTGCCACATGGATTGGTAAATATTATATGCGGTAATAAGCACATGCAATAAATAGCGCATGTTGACTATAGACATGCGGTATTTAGCACATGTGATAAATACTGCAAGCATTTCAACTCATAATAGGACGAGTTTGTAAATGTGTGTGATATTTACTATGGATCTATACAAAATGTAAGGGTGGCATTTATTATGATAACATGGGTGTCATGAAGCTGTGGGCAAATTGTTTATTTTAAGCAATCAAAGATGAGATCTTCTCTATGGGATGTGGGTAGGGTCAGCTGGGTAAGTGTCAGCTATGACTTTGTATAGGTTTTTAAGTTAATGCGTTTAAAAGAAAAACACTTGATATTGTTTTTTCATTTCATTAGTCAGGTTTCAGGCTATGTTATATTTAATTTTCTGCCAGAGTTTGTGTCTTAAACCAGGAGATTAAAGAGCATGCATTGTCTTTCAATCTCAAATGGTTGAGGTGAGAGGTGATTATATTTCCAAGTTTATCAGGGTCAATGTAGTTAATATCAATTCTCCAGAACACCTTCTTTGTTAGCTGGCAGCAGGTCTTGGTTTTCATAATTAATTGTGAACTTTAACATTTTGTCATCGAACCAATCAGTAACTAGACTAGATCATTACCTGACAATCGCGAGATCAAGTATACTGCCTTTGATGTGATCAGGACAAGAGGAGAGTTGCAATAGGTCATTTGTATTCACACAATGATCAAAGCTGAAAACTGCTGTTCCACTTTTTTAGTACCCAGTGAATATTACATTCTCCTATAAAAGCTATCCAAAGTTGAGGACATTAATCTATGAATTCAACATTATCTCCCTGTTGTTGGTATATGTGACATCATCAGCAGTGGATTGCGGGCGGGCAAGTTATACTTAGTACAACTAACTATAACAGAGGAATTTCAATGGTTTTGTATGAGTGAAATGTCTAGCTAACTATAACACCTGTAAAACCTTTGGTTTTTAAAGTGAATTTCTAAGATGTTTTAAATGCTAATTCCTAACTATAACCTGCTTGAAACCTATGGTTTTTTCAGTGGATTTCAAAGTTTTTTAAAATGATAATTCCAAAGTATAACCTGCCTGAAACCCAAGGTTTTTTTTCAGTGATTTTGAAAGATTTATTCAATAACAATTTTTAAATCTATTAATTGTTATATTTATTTATTTGATACTGATTTTCTATTTTTTTTTCAAATACATTTTGTTTTAGAATTTTTTTCGATTACATTACACATTTTTAAAATACATATTTTTTTAAAATGTAATATATACATATTTTCTATATTTCTTAAAATATTTATATATATATATATTTTTAAATAATTTTTGGAGCAGTCCCGCACCCATAGGACACATCTCTCGATTGCTGCGCAGAACGTAGCCACCATTTTACAATTGTTCTGTAGGATGCGCGTAGGGTGTGCGATTCACGCGTACTTTCATGCGCGATTGCTATGCGACCCGTACGTGACTTCAAGCACATACGCAACATATACGTATCACGCCACACCGCACGTGCGCGTCTCAGTACGTGTTCAACGTGGTGGGCGCACGACTTCCACGAAATTTTTCGCTACAAAAAAAGATATATATATATATCCAAGCTCAGAGGTTACCACAATGCAGGAATCACTCGAACAACAGGTAAGGTTCAACCTCAAAACCTTTTAATCTTCGGTACAAAGCAGACGGCTTGCAAAAAATAAAGCAGTTCAAACGCTCCACCTTACGCGTTTCGAGTCATTTCTTCATCAGAGGTTTGCGTTTGTAGATTCGCATTTGTGGACACTCCCCCATGATATGATTGCATTGACAGTCGCTGGGAATGCACCACCCTTGGAAGACAAGGGGCCACGAGAGACTTTGATTCCACGTCCCTCTCAGTGGAGCAACAGGGCTGGATGAAAAGCAACCGGCGAGCGAGGGGCTCATGCAGAGCCTTAATAGCAGGAAATAAAATGCACCGATACACAGTGAAATAAGAGGACTCATACTCCCATAAGGCATCAAACATGGAACCCATCTGGGCAGCTCACATAAGGGCGTGACATAGAGCAATCATATCATGGGGGAGTGTCCGCAAATGCGAATCTACAAACACAAACCTCTGATGAAGAAATGACTTGAAACGCGTAAGGTGGAGCGTTTGAACTGCTTTATTTTTTGCAAGCCGTCTGCTTTGTACCGAAGATTAAAAGGTTTTGAGGTTGAACCTTACCTGTTGTTCGAGTGATTCCTGCATTGTGGTAACCTCTGAGCTTGGATCTATAAGCGGCAGCCCAGCCGCTGGGAATGCACCACCCTTGGAAGACAAGGGGCCACGAGAGACTTTGATTCCACGTCCCTCTCAGCGGAGCAACAGGTCTGGATGAAAAGCAACCGGCGAGCGAGGGGCTCATGCAGAGCATTAATAGCAGGAAATAAAATGCACCGATACACGGAGCAATAAGAGGACTCATACTCCCATAAGGCATCAAACATGGAACCCATCTGGGCAGATCACATAAGGGCGTGACATAGAGCAATCATATCATGGGGGAGTGTCCGCAAATGCGAATCTACAAACGCAAACCTCTGATGAAGAAATGACTCGAAATGCGTAAGGTGGAGCATTTGAACTGCTTTATTTTTTGCAAGCCGTCTGCTTTGTACCGAAGATTAAAAGGTTTTGAGGTTGAACCTTACCTGTTGTTCGAGTGATTCCTGCATTGTGGTAACCTCTAAGCTTGGATCTATAAGCGGCAGCCCAGCCGCTGGGAATGCACCACCCTTGGAAGACAAGGGGCCACGAGAGACTTTGATTCCACGTCCCTCTCAGTGGAGCAACAGGTCTGGATGAAAAGCAACCGGCGAGCGAGGGGCTCATGCAGAGCCTTAATAGCAGGAAATAAAATGCACCGATACACGGAGCAATAAGAGGACTCATACTCCCATAAGGCATCAAACATGGAACCCATCTGGGCAGCTCACATAAGGGCGTGACATAGAGCAATCATATCATGGGGGAGTGTCCGCAAATGGGGATCTACAAACGCAAACCTCTGATGAAGAAATGACTCGTAAGGTGGAGCGTTTGAACTGCTTTATTTTTTGCAAGCCGTCTGCTTTGTACCGAAGATTAAAAGGTTTTGAGGTTGAACCTTACCTGTTGTTCGAGTGATTCCTGCATTGTGGTAACCTCTAAGCTTGGATCTATAAGCGGCAGCCCAGCCGCTGGGAATGCACCACCCTTGGAAGACAAGGGGCCACGAGAGACTTTGATTCCACGTCCCTCTCAGTGGAGCAACAGGTCTGGATGAAAAGCAACCGGCGAGCGAGGGGCTCATGCAGAGCCTTAATAGCAGGAAATAAAATGCACCGATACACGGAGCAATAAGAGGACTCATACTCCCATAAGGCATCAAACATGGAACCCATCTGGGCAGCTCACATAAGGGCGTGACATAGAGCAATCATATCATGGGTGAGTGTCCGCAAATGCGAATCTACAAACGCAAACCTCTGATGAAGAAATGACTCGAAACGCGTAAGGTGGAGCGTTTGAACTGCTTTATTTTTTGCAAGCCGTCTGCTTTGTACCGAAGATTAAAAGGTTTTGAGGTTGAACTTTACCTGTTGTTCGAGTGATTCCTGCATTGTGGTAACCTCTGAGCTTGGATCTATAAGCGGCAGCCCAGCCGCTGGGAATGCACCACCCTTGGAAGACAAGGGGCCACGAGAGACTTTGATTCCACGTCCCTCTCAGTGGAGCAACAGGTCTGGATGAAAAGCAACCGGCGAGCGAGGGGCTCATGCAGAGCCTTAATAGCAGGAAATAAAATGCACCGATACACGGAGCAATAAGAGGACTCATACTCCCATAAGGCATCAAACATGGAACCCATCTGGGCAGCTCACATAAGGGCGTGACATAGAGCAATCATATCATGGGGGAGTGTCCGCAAATGCAAATCTACAAACGCAAAACTCTGATGAAGAAATGACTCGAAACGCGTAAGGTGGAGCGTTTGAACTGCTTTATTTTTTGCAAGCCGTCTGCTTTGTACCGAAGATTAAAAGGTTTTGAGGTTGAACCTTACCTGTTGTTCGAGTGATTCCTGCATTGTGGTAACCTCTGAGCTTGGATCTTTCAGCGGCAGCCCAGCCGCTGGGAATGCACCACCCTTGGAAGACAAGGGGCCACGAGAGACTTTGATTCCACGTCCCTCTCAGTGGAGCAACAGGTCTGGATGAAAAGCAACCGGCGAGCGAGGGGCTCATGCAGAGCCTTAATAGCAGGAAATAAAATGCACCGATACACGGAGCAATAAGAGGACTCATACTCCCATAAGGCATCAAACATGGAACCCATCTGGGCAGCTCACATAAGGGCGTGACATAGAGCAATCATATCATGGGGGAGTGTCCGCAAATGCGAATCTACAAACGCAAACCTCTGATGAAGAAATGACTCGAAACGCGTAAGGTGGAGCGTTTGAACTGCTTTATTTTTTGCAAGCCGTCTGCTTTGTACCGAAGATTAAAAGGTTTTGAGGTTGAACCTTACCTGTTGTTCGAGTGATTCCTGCATTGTGGTAACCTCTGAGCTTGGATCTATAAGCGGCAGCCCAGCCGCTGGGAATGCACCACCCTTGGAAGACAAGGGGCCACGAGAGACTTTGATTCCACGTCCCTCTCAGTGGAGCAACAGGTCTGGATGAAAAGCAACCGGCGAGCGAGGGGCTCATGCAGAGCCTTAATAGCAGGAAATAAAATGCACCGATACACGGAGCAATAAGAGGACTCATACTCCCATAAGGCATCAAACATGGAACCCATCTGGGCAGCTCACATAAGGGCGTGACATAGAGCAATCATATCATGGGGGAGTGTCCGCAAATGGGGATCTACAAACGCAAACCTCTGATGAAGAAATGACTCGTAAGGTGGAGCGTTTGAACTGCTTTATTTTTTGCAAGCCGTCTGCTTTGTACCGAAGATTAAAAGGTTTTGAGGTTGAACCTTACCTGTTGTTCGAGTGATTCCTGCATTGTGGTAACCTCTAAGCTTGGATCTATAAGCGGCAGCCCAGCCGCTGGGAATGCACCACCCTTGGAAGACAAGGGGCCACGAGAGACTTTGATTCCACGTCCCTCTCAGTGGAGCAACAGGTCTGGATGAAAAGCAACCGGCGAGCGAGGGGCTCATGCAGAGCCTTAATAGCAGGAAATAAAATGCACCGATACACGGAGCAATAAGAGGACTCATACTCCCATAAGGCATCAAACATGGAACCCATCTGGGCAGCTCACATAAGGGCGTGACATAGAGCAATCATATCATGGGTGAGTGTCCGCAAATGCGAATCTACAAACGCAAACCTCTGATGAAGAAATGACTCGAAACGCGTAAGGTGGAGCGTTTGAACTGCTTTATTTTTTGCAAGCCGTCTGCTTTGTACCGAAGATTAAAAGGTTTTGAGGTTGAACTTTACCTGTTGTTCGAGTGATTCCTGCATTGTGGTAACCTCTGAGCTTGGATCTATAAGCGGCAGCCCAGCCGCTGGGAATGCACCACCCTTGGAAGACAAGGGGCCACGAGAGACTTTGATTCCACGTCCCTCTCAGTGGAGCAACAGGTCTGGATGAAAAGCAACCGGCGAGCGAGGGGCTCATGCAGAGCCTTAATAGCAGGAAATAAAATGCACCGATACACGGAGCAATAAGAGGACTCATACTCCCATAAGGCATCAAACATGGAACCCATCTGGGCAGCTCACATAAGGGCGTGACATAGAGCAATCATATCATGGGGGAGTGTCCGCAAATGCAAATCTACAAACGCAAAACTCTGATGAAGAAATGACTCGAAACGCGTAAGGTGGAGCGTTTGAACTGCTTTATTTTTTGCAAGCCGTCTGCTTTGTACCGAAGATTAAAAGGTTTTGAGGTTGAACCTTACCTGTTGTTCGAGTGATTCCTGCATTGTGGTAACCTCTGAGCTTGGATCTTTCAGCGGCAGCCCAGCCGCTGGGAATGCACCACCCTTGGAAGACAAGGGGCCACGAGAGACTTTGATTCCACGTCCCTCTCAGTGGAGCAACAGGTCTGGATGAAAAGCAACCGGCGAGCGAGGGGCTCATGCAGAGCCTTAATAGCAGGAAATAAAATGCACCGATACATGGAGCAATAAGAGGACTCATACTCCCATAAGGCATCAAACATGGTACCCATCTGGGCAGCTCACATAAGGGCGTGACATAGAGCAATCATATCATGGGGGAGTGTCCGCAAATGCGAATCTACAAACACAAACCTCTGATGAAGAAATGACTTGAAACGCGTAAGGTGGAGCGTTTGAACTGCTTTATTTTTTGCAAGCCGTCTGCTTTGTACCGAAGATTAAAAGGTTTTGAGGTTGAACCTTACCTGTTGTTCGAGTGATTCCTGCATTGTGGTAACCTCTGAGCTTGGATCTATAAGCGGCAGCCCAGCCGCTGGGAATGCACCACCCTTGGAAGACAAGGGGCCACGAGAGACTTTGATTCCACGTCCCTCTCAGTGGAGCAACAGGTCTGGATGAAAAGCAACCGGCGAGCGAGGGGCTCATGCAGAGCCTTAATAGCAGGAAATAAAATGCACCGATACACGGAGCAATAAGAGGACTCATACTCCCATAAGGCATCAAACATGGAACCCATCTGGGCAGCTCACATAAGGGCGTGACATAGAGCAATCATATCATGGGGGAGTGTCCGCAAATGGGGATCTACAAACGCAAACCTCTGATGAAGAAATGACTCGTAAGGTGGAGCGTTTGAACTGCTTTATTTTTTGCAAGCCGTCTGCTTTGTACCGAAGATTAAAAGGTTTTGAGGTTGAACCTTACCTGTTGTTCGAGTGATTCCTGCATTGTGGTAACCTCTAAGCTTGGATCTATAAGCGGCAGCCCAGCCGCTGGGAATGCACCACCCTTGGAAGACAAGGGGCCACGAGAGACTTTGATTCCACGTCCCTCTCAGTGGAGCAACAGGTCTGGATGAAAAGCAACCGGCGAGCGAGGGGCTCATGCAGAGCCTTAATAGCAGGAAATAAAATGCACCGATACACGGAGCAATAAGAGGACTCATACTCCCATAAGGCATCAAACATGGAACCCATCTGGGCAGCTCACATAAGGGCGTGACATAGAGCAATCATATCATGGGGGAGTGTCCGCAAATGCGAATCTACAAACGCAAACCTCTGATGAAGAAATGACTCGAAACGCGTAAGGTGGAGCGTTTGAACTGCTTTATTTTTTGCAAGCCGTCTGCTTTGTACCGAAGATTAAAAGGTTTTGAGGTTGAACCTTACCTGTTGTTCGAGTGATTCCTGCATTGTGGTAACCTCTGAGCTTGGATCTATAAGCGGCAGCCCAGCCGCTGGGAATGCACCACCCTTGGAAGACAAGGGGCCACGAGAGACTTTGATTCCACGTCCCTCTCAGTGGAGCAACAGGTCTGGATGAAAAGCAACCGGCGAGCGAGGGGCTCATGCAGAGCCTTAATAGCAGGAAATAAAATGCACCGATACACGGAGCAATAAGAGGACTCATACTCCCATAAGGCATCAAACATGGAACCCATCTGGGCAGCTCACATAAGGGCGTGACATAGAGCAATCATATCATGGGGGAGTGTCCGCAAATGCAAATCTACAAACGCAAAACTCTGATGAAGAAATGACTCGAAACGCGTAAGGTGGAGCGTTTGAACTGCTTTATTTTTTGCAAGCCGTCTGCTTTGTACCGAAGATTAAAAGGTTTTGAGGTTGAACCTTACCTGTTGTTCGAGTGATTCCTGCATTGTGGTAACCTCTGAGCTTGGATCATTCAGCGGCAGCCCAGCCGCTGGGAATGCACCACCCTTGGAAGACAAGGGGCCACGAGAGACTTTGATTCCACGTCCCTCTCAGTGGAGCAACAGGTCTGGATGAAAAGCAACCGGCGAGCGAGGGGCTCATGCAGAGCCTTAATAGCAGGAAATAAAATGCACCGATACATGGAGCAATAAGAGGACTCATACTCCCATAAGGCATCAAACATGGTACCCATCTGGGCAGCTCACATAAGGGCGTGACATAGAGCAATCATATCATGGGGGAGTGTCCGCAAATGCGAATCTACAAACACAAACCTCTGATGAAGAAATGACTTGAAACGCGTAAGATGGAGCGTTTGAACTGCTTTATTTTTTGCAAGCCGTCTGCTTTGTACCGAAGATTAAAAGGTTTTGAGGTTGAACCTTACCTGTTGTTCGAGTGATTCCTGCATTGTGGTAACCTCTGAGCTTGGATCTATAAGCGGCAGCCCAGCCGCTGGGAATGCACCACCCTTGGAAGACAAGGGGCCACGAGAGACTTTGATTCCACGTCCCTCTCAGTGGAGCAACAGGTCTGGATGAAAAGCAACCGGCGAGCGAGGGGCTCATGCAGAGCCTTAATAGCAGGAAATAAAATGCACCGATACACGGAGCAATAAGAGGACTCATACTCCCATAAGGCATCAAACATGGAACCCATCTGGGCAGCTCACATAAGGGCGTGACATAGAGCAATCATATCATGGGGGAGTGTCCGCAAATGGGGATCTACAAACGCAAACCTCTGATGAAGAAATGACTCGTAAGGTGGAGCGTTTGAACTGCTTTATTTTTTGCAAGCCGTCTGCTTTGTACCGAAGATTAAAAGGTTTTGAGGTTGAACCTTACCTGTTGTTCGAGTGATTCCTGCATTGTGGTAACCTCTAAGCTTGGATCTATAAGCGGCAGCCCAGCCGCTGGGAATGCACCACCCTTGGAAGACAAGGGGCCACGAGAGACTTTGATTCCACGTCCCTCTCAGTGGAGCAACAGGTCTGGATGAAAAGCAACCGGCGAGCGAGGGGCTCATGCAGAGCCTTAATAGCAGGAAATAAAATGCACCGATACACGGAGCAATAAGAGGACTCATACTCCCATAAGGCATCAAACATGGAACCCATCTGGGCAGCTCACATAAGGGCGTGACATAGAGCAATCATATCATGGGGGAGTGTCCGCAAATGCGAATCTACAAACGCAAACCTCTGATGAAGAAATGACTCGAAACGCGTAAGGTGGAGCGTTTGAACTGCTTTATTTTTTGCAAGCCGTCTGCTTTGTACCGAAGATTAAAAGGTTTTGAGGTTGAACCTTACCTGTTGTTCGAGTGATTCCTGCATTGTGGTAACCTCTGAGCTTGGATCTATAAGCGGCAGCCCAGCCGCTGGGAATGCACCACCCTTGGAAGACAAGGGGCCACGAGAGACTTTGATTCCACGTCCCTCTCAGTGGAGCAACAGGTCTGGATGAAAAGCAACCGGCGAGCGAGGGGCTCATGCAGAGCCTTAATAGCAGGAAATAAAATGCACCGATACACGGAGCAATAAGAGGACTCATACTCCCATAAGGCATCAAACATGGAACCCATCTGGGCAGCTCACATAAGGGCGTGACATAGAGCAATCATATCATGGGGGAGTGTCCGCAAATGCGAATCTACAAACGCAAACCTCTGATGAAGAAATGACTCGAAACGCGTAAGGTGGAGCATTTGAACTGCTTTATTTTTTGCAAGCCGTCTGCTTTGTACCGAAGATTAAAAGGTTTTGAGGTTGAACCTTACCTGTTGTTCGAGTGATTCCTGCATTGTGGTAACCTCTAAGCTTGGATCTATAAGCGGCAGCCCAGCCGCTGGGAATGCACCACCCTTGGAAGACAAGGGGCCACGAGAGACTTTGATTCCACGTCCCTCTCAGTGGAGCAACAGGTCTGGATGAAAAGCAACCGGCGAGCGAGGGGCTCATGCAGAGCCTTAATAGCAGGAAATAAAATGCACCGATACACGGAGCAATAAGAGGACTCATACTCCCATAAGGCATCAAACATGGAACCCATCTGGGCAGCTCACATAAGGGCGTGACATAGAGCAATCATATCATGGGGGAGTGTCCGCAAATGCGAATCTACAAACGCAAACCTCTGACGAAGAAATGACTCGAAACGCGTAAGGTGGAGCGTTTGAACTGCTTTATTTTTTGCAAGCCGTCTGCTTTGTACCGAAGATTAAAAGGTTTTGAGGTTGAACCTTACCTGTTGTTCGAGTGATTCCTGCATTGTGGTAACCTCTGAGCTTGGATCTATAAGCGGCAGCCCAGCCGCTGGGAATGCACCACCCTTGGAAGACAAGGGGCCACGAGAGACTTTGATTCCACGTCCCTCTCAGTGGAGCAACAGGTCTGGATGAAAAGCAACCGGCGAGCGAGGGGCTCATGCAGAGCCTTAATAGCAGGAAATAAAATGCACCGATACACGGAGCAATAAGAGGACTCATACTCCCATAAGGCATCAAACATGGAACCCATCTGGGCAGCTCACATAAGGGCGTGACATAGAGCAATCATATCATGGCGGAGTGTCCGCAAATGGGGATCTACAAACGCAAACCTCTGATGAAGAAATGACTCGTAAGGTGGAGCGTTTGAACTGCTTTATTTTTTGCAAGCCGTCTGCTTTGTACCGAAGATTAAAAGGTTTTGAGGTTGAACCTTACCTGTTGTTCGAGTGATTCCTGCATTGTGGTAACCCCTGAGCTTGGATCTATAAGCGGCAGCCCAGCCACTGGGAATGCACCACCCTTGGAAGACAAGGGGCCACGAGAGACTTTGATTCCACGTCCCTCTCAGTGGAGCAACAGGTCTGGATGAAAAGCAACCGGCAAGCGAGGGGCTCATGCAGAGCCTTAATAGCAGGAAATAAAATGCACCGATACACGGAGCAATAGGAGGACTCATACTCCCATAAGGCATCAAACATGGAACCCATCTGGGCAGCTCACATAAGCGCGTGACATAGAGCAATCATATCATGGGGGAGTGTCCGCAAATGCGAATCTACAAACGCAAACCTCTGATGAAGAAATGACTCGAAACGCGTAAGGTGGAGCGTTTGAACTGTTTTATTTTTTTGCAAGCCGTCTGCTTTGTACCTAAGATGAAAAGGTTTTGAGGTTGAACCTTACCTGTTGTTCGAGTGATTCCTGCATTGTGGTAACCTCTGAGCTTGGATCTATAAGCGGCAGCCCAGCCGCTGGGAATGCACCACCTTTGGAAGACAAGGGGCCACGAGAGACTTTGATTCCACGTCCCTCTCAGTGGAGCAACAGGTCTGGATGAAAAGCAACCGGCGAGCGAGGGGCTCATGCAGAACCTTAATAGCAGGAAATAAAATGCACCGATACACGGAGCAATAAGAGGACTCATACTCCCATAAGGCATCAAACATGGAACCCATCTGGGCAGCTCACATAAGGGCGTGACATAGAGCAATCATATCATGGGGGAGTGTCCGCAAATGCAAATCTACAAACGCAAAACTCTGATGAAGAAATGACTCGAAACGCGTAAGGTGGAGCGTTTGAACTGCTTTATTTTTTGCAAGCCGTTTGCTTTGTACCGAAGATTAAAAGGTTTTGAGGTTGAACCTTACCTGTTGTTCGAGTGATTACTGCATTGTGGTAACCTCTGAGCTTGGATCTATAAGCGGCAGCCCAGCCGCTGGGAATGCACCACCCTTGGAAGACAAGGGGCCACGAGAGACTTTGATTCCACGTCCCTCTCAGTGGAGCAACAGGTCTGGATGAAAAGCAACCGGCGAGCGAGGGGCTCATGCAGAGCCTTAATAGCAGGAAAAAAAATGCACCGATACACGGAGCAATAAGAGGACTCATACTCCCATAAGGCATCAAACATGGAACCCATCTGGGCAGCTCACATAAGGGCGTGACATAGAGCAATCATATCATGGGGGAGTGTCCGCAAATGCGAATCTACAAACGCAAACCTCTGATGAAGAAATGACTCGAAACGCGTAAGGTGGAGCGTTTGAACTGCTTTATTTTTTGCAAGCCGTCTGCTTTGTACCGAAGATTAAAAGGTTTTGAGGTTGAACCTTACCTGTTGTTCGAGTGATTCCTGCATTGTGGTAACCTCTGAGCTTGGATCTATAAGCGGCAGCCCAGCCGCTGGGAATGCACCACCCTTGGAAGACAAGGGGCCACGAGAGACTTTGATTCCACGTCCCTCTCAGTGGAGCAACAGGTCTGGATGAAAAGCAACCGGCGAGCGAGGGGCTCATGCAGAGCCTTAATAGCAGGAAATAAAATGCACCGATACACGGAGCAATAAGAGGACTCATACTCCCATAAGGCATAAAACATGGAACCCATCTGGGCAGCTCACATAAGGGCGTGACATAGAGCAATCATATCATGGGGGAGTGTCCGCAAATGCGAATCTACAAACGCAAACCTCTGATGAAGAAATGACTCAAAACACGTAAGGTGGAGTGTTTGAACTGCTTTATTTTTTGCAAGCCGTCTGCTTTGTACCGAAGATTAAAAGGTTTTGAGGTTGAACCTTACCTGTTGTTCGAGTGATTCCTGCATTGTGGTAACCATTGAGCTTGGATCTATAAGCGGCAGCCCAGCCGCTGGGAATGCACCACCCTTGGAAGACAAGGGGCCACGAGAGACTTTGATTCCACGTCCCTCTCAGTGGAGCAACAGGTCTGGATAAAAAGCAACCGGCGAGCGAGGGGCTCATGCAGAGCCTTAATAGCAGGAAATAAAATGCACCGATACACGGAGCAATAAGAGGACTCATACTCCCATAAGGTATCAAACATGGAACCCATCTGGGCAGCTCACATAAGGGTGTGACATAGAGCAATCATATCATGGGGGAGTGTCCGCAAATGCGAATCTACAAACGCAAACCTCTGATGAAGAAATGACTCGTAACCCGTAAGGTGGAGCGTTTGAACTGCTTTATTTTTTGCAAGCCGTCTGCTTTGTACCGAAGATGAAAAGGTTTTGAGGTTGAACCTTACCTGTTGTTCGAGTGATTCCTGCATTGTGGTAACCTCTGAGCTTGGATCTATAAGCGGCAGCCCAGCCGCTGGGAATGCACCACCCTTGGAAGACAAGGGGCCACGAGAGACTTTGATTCCACGTCCCTCTCAGTGGAGCAACAGGTCTGGATGAAAAGCAACCGGCGAGCGAGGAGCTCATGCAGAGCCTTAATAGCAGGAAATAAAATGCACCGATACACGGAGCAATAAGAGGACTCATACTCCCATAAGGCATCAAACATGGAACCCATCTGGGCAGCTCACATAAGGGCGTGACATAGAGCAATCATATAATGGGGGAGTGTCCGCAAATGCGAATCTACAAACGCAAAACTCTGATGAAGAAATCACTCGAAACGCGTAAGGTGGAGCGTTTGAACTGCTTTATTTTTTGCAAGCCGTCTGCTTTGTACCGAAGATTAAAAGGTTTTGAGGTTGAACCTTACCTGTTGTTCGAGTGATTCCTGCATTGTGGTAACCTCTGAGCTTGGATCTATAAGCGGCAGCCCAGCCGCTGGGAATGCACCACCCTTGGAAGACAAGGGGCCACGAGAGACTTTGATTCCACGTCCCTCTCAGTGGAGCAACAGGTCTGGATGAAAAGCAACCGGCGAGCAAGGGGCTCATGCAGAGCCTTAATAGCAGGAAATAAAATGCACCGATACACGGAGCAATAAGAGGACTCATACTCCCATAAGGCATCAAACATGGAACCCATCTGGGCAGCTCACATAAGGGCGTGACATAGAGCAATCATATCATGGGGGAGTGTCCGCAAATGCGAATCTACAAACGCAAACCTCTGATGAAGAAATGACTCGAAACACGTAAGGTGGAGCGTTTGAACTGCTTTATTTTTTGCAAGCCGTCTGCTTTGTACCGAAGATTAAAAGGTTTTGAGGTTGAACCTTACCTGTTGTTCGAGTGATTCCTGCATTGTGGTAACCTCTGAGCTTGGATCTATAGGCGGCAGCCCAGCCGCTGGGAATGCACCACCCTTGGAAGACAAGGGGCCACGAGAGACTTTGATTCCACGTCCCTCTCAGTGGAGCAACAGGTCTGGATGAAAAGCAACCGGCGAGCGAGGGGCTCATGCAGAGCCTTAATAGCAGGAAATAAAATGCACCGATACACGGAGCAATAAGAGGACTCATACTCCCATAAGGCATCAAACATGGAACCCATCTGGGCAGCTCACATAAGGGCGTGACATAGAGCAATCATATCATGGGTGAGTGTCCGCAAATGCGAATCTACAAACGCAAACCTCTGATGAAGAAATGACTCGAAACGCGTAAGGTGGAGCGTTTGAACTGCTTTATTTTTTGCAAGCCGTCTGCTTTGTACCGAAGATTAAAAGGTTTTGAGGTTGAACTTTACCTGTTGTTCGAGTGATTCCTGCATTGTGGTAACCTCTGAGCTTGGATCTATAAGCGGCAGCCCAGCCGCTGGGAATGCACCACCCTTGGAAGACAAGGGGCCACGAGAGACTTTGATTCCACGTCCCTCTCAGTGGAGCAACAGGTCTGGATGAAAAGCAACCGGCGAGCGAGGGGCTCATGCAGAGCCTTAATAGCAGGAAATAAAATGCACCGATACACGGAGCAATAAGAGGACTCATACTCCCATAAGGCATCAAACATGGAACCCATCTGGGCAGCTCACATAAGGGCGTGACATAGAGCAATCATATCATGGGGGAGTGTCCGCAAATGCAAATCTACAAACGCAAAACTCTGATGAAGAAATGACTCGAAACGCATAAGGTGGAGCGTTTGAACTGCTTTATTTTTTGCAAGCCGTCTGCTTTGTACCGAAGATTAAAAGGTTTTGAGGTTGAACCTTACCTGTTGTTCGAGTGATTCCTGCATTGTGGTAACCTCTGAGCTTGGATCTTTCAGCGGCAGCCCAGCCGCTGGGAATGCACCACCCTTGGAAGACAAGGGGCCACGAGAGACTTTGATTCCACGTCCCTCTCAGTGGAGCAACAGGTCTGGATGAAAAGCAACCGGCGAGCGAGGGGCTCATGCAGAGCCTTAATAGCAGGAAATAAAATGCACCGATACATGGAGCAATAAGAGGACTCATACTCCCATAAGGCATCAAACATGGTACCCATCTGGGCAGCTCACATAAGGGCGTGACATAGAGCAATCATATCATGGGGGAGTGTCCGCAAATGCGAATCTACAAACACAAACCTCTGATGAAGAAATGACTTGAAACGCGTAAGGTGGAGCGTTTGAACTGCTTTATTTTTTGCAAGCCGTCTGCTTTGTACCGAAGATTAAAAGGTTTTGAGGTTGAACCTTACCTGTTGTTCGAGTGATTCCTGCATTGTGGTAACCTCTGAGCTTGGATCTATAAGCGGCAGCCCAGCCGCTGGGAATGCACCACCCTTGGAAGACAAGGGGCCACGAGAGACTTTGATTCCACGTCCCTCTCAGTGGAGCAACAGGTCTGGATGAAAAGCAACCGGCGAGCGAGGGGCTCATGCAGAGCCTTAATAGCAGGAAATAAAATGCACCGATACACGGAGCAATAAGAGGACTCATACTCCCATAAGGCATAAAACATGGAACCCATCTGGGCAGCTCACATAAGGGCGTGACATAGAGCAATCATATCATGGGGGAGTGTCCGCAAATGCGAATCTACAAACGCAAACCTCTGATGAAGAAATGACTCAAAACACGTAAGGTGGAGTGTTTGAACTGCTTTATTTTTTGCAAGCCGTCTGCTTTGTACCGAAGATTAAAAGGTTTTGAGGTTGAACCTTACCTGTTGTTCGAGTGATTCCTGCATTGTGGTAACCATTGAGCTTGGATCTATAAGCGGCAGCCCAGCCGCTGGGAATGCACCACCCTTGGAAGACAAGGGGCCACGAGAGACTTTGATTCCACGTCCCTCTCAGTGGAGCAACAGGTCTGGATAAAAAGCAACCGGCGAGCGAGGGGCTGATGCAGAGCCTTAATAGCAGGAAATAAAATGCACCGATACACGGAGCAATAAGAGGACTCATACTCCCATAAGGTATCAAACATGGAACCCATCTGGGCAGCTCACATAAGGGCGTGACATAGAGCAATCATATCATGGGGGAGTGTCCGCAAATGCGAATCTACAAACGCAAACCTCTGATGAAGAAATGACTCGTAACCCGTAAGGTGGAGCGTTTGAACTGCTTTATTTTTTGCAAGCCGTCTGCTTTGTACCGAAGATGAAAAGGTTTTGAGGTTGAACCTTACCTGTTGTTCGAGTGATTCCTGCATTGTGGTAACCTCTGAGCTTGGATCTATAAGCGGCAGCCCAGCCGCTGGGAATGCACCACCCTTGGAAGACAAGGGGCCACGAGAGACTTTGATTCCACGTCCCTCTCAGTGGAGCAACAGGTCTGGATGAAAAGCAACCGGCGAGCGAGGAGCTCATGCAGAGCCTTAATAGCAGGAAATAAAATGCACCGATACACGGAGCAATAAGAGGACTCATACTCCCATAAGGCATCAAACATGGAACCCATCTGGGCAGCTCACATAAGGGCGTGACATAGAGCAATCATATAATGGGGGAGTGTCCGCAAATGCGAATCTACAAACGCAAAACTCTGATGAAGAAATCACTCGAAACGCGTAAGGTGGAGCGTTTGAACTGCTTTATTTTTTGCAAGCCGTCTGCTTTGTACCGAAGATTAAAAGGTTTTGAGGTTGAACCTTACCTGTTGTTCGAGTGATTCCTGCATTGTGGTAACCTCTGAGCTTGGATCTATAAGCGGCAGCCCAGCCGCTGGGAATGCACCACCCTTGGAAGACAAGGGGCCACGAGAGACTTTGATTCCACGTCCCTCTCAGTGGAGCAACAGGTCTGGATGAAAAGCAACCGGCGAGCAAGGGGCTCATGCAGAGCCTTAATAGCAGGAAATAAAATGCACCGATACACGGAGCAATAAGAGGACTCATACTCCCATAAGGCATCAAACATGGAACCCATCTGGGCAGCTCACATAAGGGCGTGACATAGAGCAATCATATCATGGGGGAGTGTCCGCAAATGCGAATCTACAAACGCAAACCTCTGATGAAGAAATGACTCGAAACACGTAAGGTGGAGCGTTTGAACTGCTTTATTTTTTGCAAGCCGTCTGCTTTGTACCGAAGATTAAAAGGTTTTGAGGTTGAACCTTACCTGTTGTTCGAGTGATTCCTGCATTGTGGTAACCTCTGAGCTTGGATCTATAGGCGGCAGCCCAGCCGCTGGGAATGCACCACCCTTGGAAGACAAGGGGCCACGAGAGACTTTGATTCCACGTCCCTCTCAGTGGAGCAACAGGTCTGGATGAAAAGCAACCGGCGAGCGAGGGGCTCATGCAGAGCCTTAATAGCAGGAAATAAAATGCACCCATACACGGAGCAATAAGAGGACTCATACTCCCATAAGGCATCAAACATGGAACCCATCTGGGCAGCTCACATAAGGGTGTGACATAGAGCAATCATATCATGGGGGAGTGTCCGCAAATGCGAATCTACAAACGCAAACCTCTGATGAAGAAATGACTCGAAACGCGTAAGGTGGAGCGTTTGAACTGCTTTATTTTTTGCAAGCCGTCTGCTTTGTACTGAAGATTTAAAGGTTTTTAGGTTGAACCTTACCTGTTGTTCGAGTGATTCCTACATTGTGGTAACCTCTGCGCTTGGATCTATAAGCGGCAGCCCAGCCACTGGGAATGCACCACCCTTGGAAGACAAGGGGCCACGAGAGACTTTGATTCCACGTCCCTCTCAGTGGAGCAACAGGTCTGAATGAAAAGCAACCGGCGAGCGAGGGGCTCATGCAGAGCCTTAATAGCAGGAAATAAAATGCACCGATACACGGAGCAATAAGAGGACTCATACTCCCATAAGCCATCAAACATGGAACCCATCTGGGCAGCTCACATAATGGCGTGACATAGAGCAATCATATCATGGGGGAGTGTCCGCAAATGCGAATCTACAAACGCAAACATCTGATGAAGAAATGACTCGAAACGCGTAAGGTGGAGCGTTTGAACTGCTTTATTTTTTGCAAGCCGTCTGCTTTGTACCGAAGATTAAAAGGTTTTGAGGTTGAACCTTACCTGTTGTTCGAGTGATTCCTGCATTGTGGTAACCTCTGAGCTTGGATCTATAAGAGGCAGCCCAACCGCTGGGAATGTACCACCCTTGGAAGACAAGGGGTCACGAGAGACTTTGATTCCACGTCCCTCTCAGTGGAGCAACAGGTCTGGATGAAAAGCAACCGGCGAGCGAGGGGCTCATGCAGAGCCTTAATAGCAGGAAATAAAATGCACCGATACACGGAGCAATAAGAGGACTCATACTCCCATAAGGCATCAAACATGGAACCCATCTGGGCAGCTCACATAAGGGCGTGACATAGAGCAATCATATCATGGGTGAGTGTCCGCAAATGCGAATCTACAAACGCAAACCTCTGATGAAGAAATGACTCGAAACGCGTAAGGTGGATCGTTTGAACTGCTTTATTTTTTGCAAGCCGTCTGCTTTGTACCAAAGATTAAAAGGTTTTGAGGTTGAACTTTACCTGTTGTTCGAGTGATTCCTGCATTGTGGTAACCTCTGAGCTTGGATCTATAAGCGGCAGCCCAGCCGCTGGGAATGCACCACCCTTGGAAGACAAGGGGCCATGAGAGACTTTGATTCCACGTCCCTCTCAGTGGAGCAACAGGTCTGGATGAAAAGCAACCGGCGAGCGAGGGGCTCATGCAGAGCCTTAATAGCAGGAAATAAAATGCACCGATACACGGAGCAATAAGAGGACTCATACTCCCATAAGGCATCAAACATGGAACCCATCTGGGTAGCTCACATAAGGGCGTGACATAGAGCAATCATATCATGGGGGAGTGTCCGCAAATGCAAATCTACAAACGCAAAACTCTGATGAAGAAATGACTCAAAACGCGTAAGGTGGAGCGTTTGAACTGCTTTATTTTTTGCAAGCCGTCTGCTTTGTACCGAAGATTAAAAGGTTTTGAGGTTGAACCTTACCTGTTGTTCGAGTGATTCCTGCATTGTGGTAACCTCCGAGCTTGGATCTTTCAGCGGCAGCCCAGCCGCTGGGAATGCACCACCCTTGGAAGACAAGGGGCCACGAGAGACTTTGATTCCACGTCCCTCTCAGTGGAGCAACAGGTCTGGATGAAAAGCAACCGGCGAGCGAGGGGCTCATGCAGAGCCTTAATAGCAGGAAATAAAATGCACCGATACATGGAGCAATAAGAGGACTCATACTCCCATAAGCCATCAAACATGGAACCCACTCGGGCAGCTCACATAATGGCGTGACATAGAGCAATCAAATCATGGGGGAGTGTCCGCAAATGCGAATCTACAAACGCAAACCTCTGATGAAGAAATGACTCGAAACGCGTAAGGTGGAGCGTTTGAACTGCTTTATTTTTTGCAAGCCGTCTGCTTTGTACCAAAGATTAAAAGGTTTTGAGGTTGAACTTTACCTGTTGTTCGAGTGATTCCTGCATTGTGGTAACCTCTGAGCTTGGATCTATAAGCGGCAGCCCAGCCGCTGGGAATGCACCACCCTTGGAAGACAAGGGGCCATGAGAGACTTTGATTCCACGTCCCTCTCAGTGGAGCAACAGGTCTGGATGAAAAGCAACCGGCGAGCGAGGGGCTCATGCAGAGCCTTAATAGCAGGAAATAAAATGCACCGATACACGGAGCAATAAGAGGACTCATACTCCCATAAGGCATCAAACATGGAACCCATCTGGGTAGCTCACATAAGGGCGTGACATAGAGCAATCATATCATGGGGGAGTGTCCGCAAATGAAAATCTACAAACGCAAAACTCTGATGAAGAAATGACTCGAAACGCGTAAGGTGGAGCGTTTGAACTGCTTTATTTTTTGCAAGCCGTCTGCTTTGTACCGAAGATTAATAGGTTTTGAGGTTGAACCTTACCTGTTGTTCGAGTGATTCCTGCATTGTGGTAACCTCTGAGCTTGGATCTTTCAGCGGCAGCCCAGCCGCTGGGAATGCACCACCCTTGGAAGACAAGGGGCCACGAGAGACTTTGATTCCACGTCCCTCTCAGTGGAGCAACAGGTCTGGATGAAAAGCAACCGGCGAGCGAGGGGCTCATGCAGAGCCTTAATAGCAGGAAATAAAATGCACCGATACATGGAGCAATAAGAGGACTCATACTCCCATAAGGCATCAAACATGGAACCCATCTGGGCAGCTCACATAAGGGCGTGACATAGAGCAATCATATCATGGGGGAGTGTCCGCAAATGCGAATCTACAAACGCAAACCTCTGATGAAGAAATGACTCGAAACGCATAAGGTGGAGCGTTTGAACTGCTTTATTTTTTGCAAGCTGTCTGCTTTGTACCGAAGATTAAAAGGTTTTGAGGTTGAACCTTACCTGTTGTTCGAGTGATTCCTGCATTGTGGTAACCTCTGAGCTTGGATCTATAAGCGGCAGCCCAGCCGCTTGGAATGCACCACCCTTCGAAGACAAGGGGCCACGAGAGACTTTGATTCCACGTCCCTCTCAGTGGAGCAACAGGTCTGGATGAAAAGCAACCGGCGAGCGAGGGGCTCATGCAGAGCCTTAATAGCAGGAAATAAAATGCACCGATACAAGGAGCAATAAGAGGACTCATACTCCCATAAGCCATCAAACATGGAACCCATCTGGGCAGCTCACATAAGGGCGTGACATAGAGCAATCATATCATGGGGGAGTGTCCGCAAATGCAAATCTACAAACACAAACCTCTGATGAAGAAATGACTTGAAACGCGTAAGGTGGAGCGTTTGAACTGCTTTATTTTTTGCAAGCCGTCTGCTTTGTACCGAAGATTAAAAGGTTTTGAGGTTGAACCTTACCTGTTGTTCGAGTGATTCCTGCATTGTGGTAACCTCTGAGCTTGGATCTATAAGCCGCAGCCCAGCCGCTGGGAATGCACCACCCTTGGAAGACAAGGGGCCACGAGAGACTTTGATTCCACGTCCCTCTCAGTGGAGCAACAGGTCTGGATGAAAAGCAACCGGCGAGCGAGGGGCTCATGCAGAGCCTTAATAGCAGGAAATAAAATGCACCGATACACGGAGCAATAAGAGGACTCATACTCCCATAAGGCATCAAACATGGAACCCATCTGGGCAGCTCACATAAGGGCGTGACATAGAGCAATCATATCATGGGGGAGTGTCCGCAAATGCGAATCTAAAAACGTAAACCTCTGATGAAGAAATGACTCGAAACGCGTAAGGTGGAGCGTTTGAACTGCTTTATTTTTTGCAAGCCGTCTGCTTTGTACCGAAGATTAAAAGGTTTTGAGGTTGAACCTTACCTGTTGTTCGAGTGATACCTGCATTGTGGTAACCTCTGAGCTTGGATCTATAAGCGGCAGCCCAGCCGCTGGGAATGTACCACCCTTGGAAGACAAGGGGTCACGAGAGACTTTGATTCCACGTCCCTCTCAGTGGAGCAACAGGTCTGGATGAAAAGCAACCGGCGAGCGAGGTGCTCATGCAGAGCCTTAATAGCAGGAAATAAAATGCACCGATACACGGAGCAATAAGAGGACTCATACTCCCATAAGGCATCAAACATGGAACCCATCTGGGCAGCTCACATAAGGGCGTGACATAGAGCAATCATATCATGGGGGAGTGTCCGCAAATGCAAATCTACAAACGCAAACCTCTGATGAAGAAATGACTCGAAACGCGTAAGGTGGAGCGTTTGAACTGCTTTATTTTTTGCAAGCCGTCTGCTTTGTACCGAAGATTAAAACGTTTTGAGGTTGAACCTTACCTGTTGTTCGAGTGATTCCTGCATTGTGGTAACCTCTGAGCTTGGATCTATAAGCGGCAGCCCAGCCGCTGGGAATGCACCACCCATGGAAGACAAGGGGCCACGAGAGACTTTGATTCCACGTCCCTCTCAGTGGAGCAACAGGTCTGGATGAAAAGCAACCGGCGAGCGAGGGGCTCATGCAGAGCCTTAATAGCAGGAAATAAAATGCACCGATACACGGAGCAATAAGAGGACTCATACTCCCATAAGGCATCAAACATGGAACCCATCTGGGCAGCTCACATAAGGGCGTGACATAGAGCAATCATATCATGGGGGAGTGTCCGCAAATGCGAATCTACAAACGCAAAACTCTGATGAAGAAATAACTCGAAACGCGTAAGGTGGAGCGTTTGAACTGCTTTATTTTTTGCAAGCCGTCTGCTTTGTACCGAAGATTAAAAGGTTTTGAGGTTGAACCTTACCTGTTGTTCGAGTGATTCCTGCATTGTGGTAACCTCTGAGCTTGGATCTATAGGCGGCAGCCCAGCCGCTGGGAATGCACCACCCTTGGAAGACAAGGGGCCACGAGAGACTTTGATTCCACGTCCCTCTCAGTGGAGCAACAGGTCTGGATGAAAAGCAACCGGCGAGCGAGGGGCTCATGCAGAGCCTTAATAGCAGGAAATAAAATGCACCGATACACGGAGCAATAAGAGGACTCATACTTCCATAAGGCATCAAACATGGAACCCATCTGGGCAGCTCACATAAGGGCGTGACATAGAGCAATCATATCATGGGGGAGTGTCCGCAAATGCGAATCTACAAACGCAAACCTCTGATGAAGAAATGACTCGAAACGCGTAAGGTGGAGCGTTTGAACTGCTTTATTTTTTGCAAGCCGTCTGCTTTGTACTGAAGATTAAAAGGTTTTGAGGTTGAACCTTACCTGTTGTTCGAGTGATTCCTGCATTGTGGTAACCTCTGAGCTTGGATCTATAAGCGGCAGCCCAGCCGCTGGGAAATCACCACCCTTGGAAGACAAGGGGCCACGAGAGACTTTGATTCCACGTCCCTCTCAGTGGAGCAACAGGTCTGGATGAAAAGCAACCGGCGAGCGAGGGGCTCATGCAGAGCCTTAATAGCAGGAAATAAAATGCACCGATACACGGAGCAATAAGAGGACTCATACTCCCATAAGCCATCAAACATGGAACCCATCTGGGCAGCTCACAGAAGGGCGTGACATAGAGCAATCATATCATGGGGGAGTGTCCGCAAATGCGAATCTACAAACGCAAACCTCTGATGAAGAAATGACTCGAAACGCATAAGGTGGAGCGTTTGAACTGCTTTATTTTTTGCAAGCCGTCTGCTTTGTACCGAAGATTAAAAGGTTTTGAGGTTGAACCTTACCTGTTGTTCGAGTGATTCCTGCATTGTGGTAACCTCTGAGCTTGGATCTATAAGCGGCAGCCCAGCCGCTTGGAATGCACCACCCTTGGAAGACAAGGGGCCACGAGAGACTTTGATTCCACGTCCCTCTCAGTGGAGCAACAGGTCTGGATGAAAAGCAACCGGCGAGCGAGGGGCTCATGCAGAGCCTTAATAGCAGGAAATAAAATACACCGATACAAGGAGCAATAAGAGGACTCATACTCCCATAAGCCATCAAACATGGAACCCATCTGGGCAGCTCACATAAGGGCGTGACATAGAGCAATCATATCATGGGGGAGTGTCCGCAAATGCGAATCTACAAACGCAAACCTCTGATGAAGAAATGACTCGAAACGCGTAAGGTGGAGCGTTTGAACTGCTTTATTTTTTGCAAGCCGTCTGCTTTGTACCGAAGATTAAAAGGTTTTGAGGTTGAACCTTACCTGTTGTTCGAGTGATTCCTGCATTGTGGTAACCTCTGAGCTTGGATCTATAAGCCGCAGCCCAGCCGCTGGGAATGCACCACCCTTGGAAGACAAGGGGCCACGAGAGACTTTGATTCCACGTCCCTCTCAGTGGAGCAACAGGTTTGGATGAAAAGCAACCGGCGAGCGAGGGGCTCATGCAGAGCCTTAATAGCAGGAAATAAAATGCACCGATACACGGAGCAATAAGAGGACTCATACTCCCATAAGGCATCAAACATGGAACCCATCTGGGCAGCTCACATAAGGGCGTGACATAGAGCAATCATATCATGGGGGAGTGTCCGCAAATGCGAATCTAAAAACGTAAACCTCTGATGAAGAAATGACTCGAAACGCGTAAGGTGGAGCGTTTGAACTGCTTTATTTTTTGCAAGCCGTCTGCTTTGTACCGAAGATTAAAAGGTTTTGAGGTTGAACCTTACCTGTTGTTCGAGTGATACCTGCATTGTGGTAACCTCTGAGCTTGGATCTATAAGCGGCAGCCCAGCCGCTGGGAATGTACCACCCTTGGAAGACAAGGGGTCACGAGAGACTTTGATTCCACGTCCCTCTCAGTGGAGCAACAGGTCGGGATGAAAAGCAACCGGCGAGCGAGGGGCTCATGCAGAGCCTTAATAGCAGGAAATAAAATGCACCGATACACGGAGCAATAAGAGGACTCATACTCCCATAAGGCATCAAACATGGAACCCATCTGGGCAGCTCACATAAGGGCGTGACATAGAGCAATCATATCATGGGGGAGTGTCCGCAAATGCGAATCTACAAACGCAAACCTCTGATGAAGAAATGACTCGAAACGCGTAAGGTGGAGCGTTTGAACTGCTTTATTTTTTGCAAGCTGTCTGCTTTGTACCGAAGATTAAAACGTTTTGAGGTTGAACCTTACCTGTTGTTCGAGTGATTCCTGCATTGTGGTAACCTCTGAGCTTGGATCTATAAGCGGCAGCCCAGCCGCTGGGAATGCACCACCCTTGGAAGACAAGGGGCCACGAGAGACTTTGATTCCACGTCCCTCTCAGTGGAGCAACAGGTCTGGATGAAAAGCAACCAGCGAGCGAGGGGCTCATGCAGAGCCTTAATAGCAGGAAATAAAATGCACCGATACACGGAGCAATAAGAGGACTCATACTCCCATAAGGCATCAAACAAGGAACCCATCTGGGCAGCTCACATAAGGGCGTGACATAGAGCAATCATATCATGGGGGAGTGTCCGCAAATGCGAATCTACAAACGCAAAACTCTGATGAAGAAATGACTCGAAACGCGTAAGGTGGAGCGTTTGAACTGTTTATTTTTTGCAAGCCGTCTGCTTTGTACCGAAGATTAAAAGGTTTTGAGGTTGAACCTTACCTGTTGTTCGAGTGATTCCTGCATTGTGGTAACCTCTGAGCTTGGATCTATAGGCGGCAGCCCAGCCGCTGGGAATGCACCACCCTTGGAAGACAAGGGGCCACGAGAGACTTTGATTCCACGTCCCTCTCAGTGGAGCAACAGGTCTGGATGAAAAGCAACCGGCGAGCGAGGGGCTCATGCAGAGCCTTAATAGCAGGAAATAAAATGCACCGATACACGGAGCAATAAGAGGACTCATACTTCCATAAGGCATCAAACATGGAACCCATCTGGGCAGCTCACATAAGGGCGTGACATAGAGCAATCATATCATGGGGGAGTGTCCGCAAATGCGAATCTACAAACGCAAACCTCTGATGAAGAAATGACTCGAAACGCGTAAGGTGGAGCGTTTGAACTGCTTTATTTTTTGCAAGCCGTCTGCTTTGTACTGAAGATTAAAAGGTTTTGAGGTTGAACCTTACCTGTTGTTCGAGTGATTCCTGCATTGTGGTAACCTCTGAGCTTGGATCTATAAGCGGCAGCCCAGCCGCTGGGAAATCACCACCCTTGGAAGACAAGGGGCCACGAGAGACTTTGATTCCACGTCCCTCTCAGTGGAGCAACAGGTCTGGATGAAAAGCAACCGGCGAGCGAGGGGCTCATGCAGAGCCTTAATAGCAGGAAATAAAATGCACCGATACACGGAGCAATAAGAGGACTCATACTCCCATAAGCCATCAAACATGGAACCCATCTGGGCAGCTCACATAAGGGCGTGACATAGAGCAATCATATCATGGGGGAGTGTCCGCAAATGCGAATCTACAAACGCAAACCTCTGATGAAGAAATGACTCGAAACGCGTAAGGTGGAGCGTTTGAACTGCTTTATTTTTTGCAAGCCGTCTGCTTTGTACCGAAGATTAAAAGGTTTTGAGGTTGAACCTTACCTGTTGTTCGAGTGATTCCTGCATTGTGGTTACCTCTGAGCTTGGATCTATAAGCGGCAGCCCAGCCGCTGGGAATGCACCACCCTTAGAAGACAAGGGGCCACGAGAGACTTTGATTCCACGTCCCTCTCAGTGGAGCAACAGGTCTGGATGAAAAGCAACCGGCGAGCGAGGGGCTCATGCAGAGCCTTAATAGCAGGAAATAAAATGCACCGATACACGGAGCAATAAGAGGACTCATACTCCCATAAGGCATCAAACATGGAACCCATCTGGGCAGCTCACATAAGGGCGTGACATAGAGCAATCATATCATGGGGGAGTGTCCGCAAATGCGAATCTACAAACGTAAACCTCTGATGAAGAAATGACTCGAAACACGTAAGGTGGAGCGTTTGAACTGCTTTATTTTTTGCAAGCCGTCTGCTTTGTACCGAAGATTAAAAGGTTTTGAGTTTGAACCTTACCTGCTGTTCGAGTGATTCCTGCATTGTGGTAACCTCTGAGCTTGGATCTATAAGAGGCAGCCCAGCCGCTGGGAATGTACCACCCTTGGAAGACAAGGGGTCACGAGAGACTTTGATTCCACGTCCCTCTCAGTGGAGCAACAGGTCTGGATGAAAAGCAACCGGCGAGCAAGGGGCTCATGCAGAGCCTTAATAGCAGGAAATAAAATGCACCGATACACGGAGCAATAAGAGGACTCATACTCCCATAAGGCATCAAACATGGAACCCATCTGGGCAGCTCACATAAGGGCGTGACATAGAGCAATCATATCATGGGTGAGTGTCCGCAAATGCGAATCTACAAACGCAAACCTCTGATGAAGAAATGACTCGAAACGCGTAAGGTGGAGCGTTTGAACTGCTTTATTTTTTGCAAGCCGTCTGCTTTGTACCGAAGATTAAAAGGTTTTGAGGTTGAACTTTACCTGTTGTTCGAGTGATTCCTGCAATGTGGTAACCTCTGAGCTTGGATCTATAAGCGGCAGCCCAGCCGCTGGGAATGCACCACCCTTGGAAGACAAGGGGCCACGAGAGACTTTGATTCCGCGTCCCTCTCAGTGGAGCAACAGGTCTGGATGAAAAGCAACCGGCGAGCGAGGGGCTCATGCAGAGCCTTAATAGCAGGAAATAAAATGCACCGATACACGGAGCAATAAGAGGACTCATACTCCCATAAGGCATCAAACATGGAACCCATCTGGGCAGCTCACATAAGGGCGTGACATAGAGCAATCATATCATGGGGGAGTGTCCGCAAATGCAAATCTACAAACGCAAAACTCTGATGAAGAAATGACTCGAAACGCGTAAGGTGGAGCGTTTGAACTGCTTTATTTTTTGCAAGCCGTCTGCTTTGTACCGAAGATTAAAAGGTTTTGAGGTTGAACCTTACCTGTTGTTCGAGTGATTCCTGCATTGTGGTAACCTCTGAGCTTGGATCTTTCAGCGGCAGCCCAGCCGCTGGGAATGCACCACGCTTGGAAGACAAGGGGCCACGAGAGACTTTGATTCCACGTCCCTCTCAGTGGAGCAACAGGTCTGGATGAAAAGCAACCGGCGAGCGAGGGGCTCATGCAGAGCCTTAATAGCAGGAAATAAAATGCACCGATACATGGAGCAATAAGAGGACTCATACTCCCATAAGGCATCAAACATGGTACCCATCTGGGCAGCTCACATAAGGGCGTGACATAGAGCAATCATATCATGGGGGAGTGTCCGCAAATGCAAATCTACAAACGCAAATCTCTGATGAAGAAATGACTCGAAACGCGTAAGGTGGAGCGTTTGAACTGCTTTATTTTTTGCAAGCCGTCTGCTTTGTACCGAAGATTAAAAGGTTTTGAGGTTGAACCTTTCCTGTTGTTCGAGTGATTCCTGCATTGTGGTAACCTCTGAGCTTGGATCTATAAGCGGCAGCCCAGCCGCTGGGAATGCACCACCCTTGGAAGACAAGGGGCCACGAGAGACTTTGATTCCACGTCCCTCTCAGTGGAGCAACAGGTCTGGATGAAAAGCAACCGGCGAGCGAGGGGCTCATGCAGAGCCTTAATAGCAGGAAATAAAATGCACCGATACACGGAGCAATTAGAGGACTCATACTCCCATAAGGCATCAAACATGGAACCCATCTGGGCAGCTCACATAAGGGCGTGACATAGAGCAATCATATCATGGGGGAGTGTCCGCAAAAGCAAATCTACAAACGCAAAACTCTGATGAAGAAATGACTCGAAACGCGTAAGGTGGAGCGTTTGAACTGCTTTATTTTTTGCAAGCCGTCTGCTTTGTACCGAAGATTAAAAGGTTTTGAGGTTGAACCTTACCTGTTGTTCGAGTGATTCCTGCATTGTGGTAACCTCTGAGCTTGGATCTTTAAGCGGCAGCCCAGCCGCTGGGAATGCACCACCCTTGGAAGACAAGGGGCCACGAGAGACTTTGATTCCACGTCCCTCTCAGTGGAGCAACAGGTCTGGATGAAAAGCAACCGGCGAGCGAGGGGCTCATGCAGAGCCTTAATAGCAGGAAATAAAATGCACCGATACAAGGAGCAATAAGAGGACTCATACTCCCATAAGCCATCAAACATGGAACCCATCTGGGCAGCTCACATAAGGGCGTGACATAGAGCAATCATATCATGGGGGAATGTCCGCAAATGCAAATCTACAAACACAAACCTCTGATGAAGAAATGACTCGAAACGCGTAAGGTGGAGCGTTTGAACTGCTTTATTTTTTGCAAGCCGTCTGCTTTGTACCGAAGATTAAAAGGTTTTGAGGTTGAACCTTACCTGTTGTTCGAGTGATTCCTGCATTGTGGTAACCTCTGAGCTTGGATCTATAAGCCGCAGCCCAGCCGCTGGGAATGCACCACCCTTGGAAGACAAGGGGCCACGAGAGACTTTGATTCCACGTCCCTCTCAGTGGAGCAACAGGTCTGGATGAAAAGCAACCGGCGAGCGAGGGGCTCATGCAGAGCCTTAATAGCAGGAAATAAAATGCACCGATACACGGAGCAATAAGAGGACTCATACTCCCATAAGGCATCAAACATGGAACCCATCTGGGCAGCTCACATAAGGGCGTGACATAGAGCAATCATATCATGGGGGAGTGTCCGCAAATGCGAATCTAAAAACGTAAACCTCTGATGAAGAAATGACTCGAAACGCGTAAGGTGGAGCGTTTGAACTGCTTTATTTTTTGCAAGCCGTCTGCTTTGTACCGAAGATTAAAAGGTTTTGAGGTTGAACCTTACCTGTTGTTCGAGTGATACCTGCATTGTGGTAACCTCTGAGCTTGGATCTATAAGCGGCAGCCCAGCCGCTGGGAATGTACCACCCTTGGAAGACAAGGGGTCACGAGAGACTTTGATTCCACGTCCCTCTCAGTGGAGCAACAGGTCTGGATGAAAAGCAACCGGCGAGCGAGGTGCTCATGCAGAGCCTTAATAGCAGGAAATAAAATGCACCGATACACGGAGCAATAAGAGGACTCATACTCCCATAAGGCATCAAACATGGAACCCATCTGGGCAGCTCACATAAGGGCGTGACATAGAGCAATCATATCATGGGGGAGTGTCCGCAAATGCGAATCTACAAACGCAAACCTCTGATGAAGAAATGACTCGAAACGCGTAAGGTGGAGCGTTTGAACTGCTTTATTTTTTGCAAGCCGTCTGCTTTGTACCGAAGATTAAAACGTTTTGAGGTTGAACCTTACCTGTTGTTCGAGTGATTCCTGCATTGTGGTAACCTCTGAGCTTGGATCTATAAGCGGCAGCCCAGCCGCTGGGAATGCACCACCCATGGAAGACAAGGGGCCACGAGAGACTTTGATTCCACGTCCCTCTCAGTGGAGCAACAGGTCTGGATGAAAAGCAACCGGCGAGCGAGGGGCTCATGCAGAGCCTTAATAGCAGGAAATAAAATGCACCGATACACGGAGCAATAAGAGGACTCATACTCCCATAAGGCATCAAACATGGAACCCATCTGGGCAGCTCACATAAGGGCGTGACATAGAGCAATCATATCATGGGGGAGTGTCCGCAAATGCGAATCTACAAACGCAAAACTCTGATGAAGAAATAACTCGAAACGCGTAAGGTGGAGCGTTTGAACTGCTTTATTTTTTGCAAGCCGTCTGCTTTGTACCGAAGATTAAAAGGTTTTGAGGTTGAACCTTACCTGTTGTTCGAGTGATTCCTGCATTGTGGTAACCTCTGAGCTTGGATCTATAGGCGGCAGCCCAGCCGCTGGGAATGCACCACCCTTGGAAGACAAGGGGCCACGAGAGACTTTGATTCCACGTCCCTCTCAGTGGAGCAACAGGTCTGGATGAAAAGCAACCGGCGAGCGAGGGGCTCATGCAGAGCCTTAATAGCAGGAAATAAAATGCACCGATACACGGAGCAATAAGAGGACTCATACTTCCATAAGGCATCAAACATGGAACCCATCTGGGCAGCTCACATAAGGGCGTGACATAGAGCAATCATATCATGGGGGAGTGTCCGCAAATGCGAATCTACAAACGCAAACCTCTGATGAAGAAATGACTCGAAACGCGTAAGGTGGAGCGTTTGAACTGCTTTATTTTTTGCAAGCCGTCTGCTTTGTACTGAAGATTAAAAGGTTTTGAGGTTGAACCTTACCTGTTGTTCGAGTGATTCCTGCATTGTGGTAACCTCTGAGCTTGGATCTATAAGCGGCAGCCCAGCCGCTGGGAAATCACCACCCTTGGAAGACAAGGGGCCACGAGAGACTTTAATTCCACGTCCCTCTCAGTGGAGCAACAGGTCTGGATGAAAAGCAACCGGCGAGCGAGGGGCTCATGCAGAGCCTTAATAGCAGGAAATAAAATGCACCGATACACGGAGCAATAAGAGGACTCATACTCCCATAAGCCATCAAACATGGAACCCATCTGGGCAGCTCACAGAAGGGCGTGACATAGAGCAATCATATCATGGGGGAGTGTCCGCAAATGCGAATCTACAAACGCAAACCTCTGATGAAGAAATGACTCGAAACGCATAAGGTGGAGCGTTTGAACTGCTTTATTTTTTGCAAGCCGTCTGCTTTGTACCGAAGATTAAAAGGTTTTGAGGTTGAACCTTACCTGTTGTTCGAGTGATTCCTGCATTGTGGTAACCTCTGAGCTTGGATCTATAAGCGGCAGCCCAGCCGCTTGGAATGCACCACCCTTGGAAGACAAGGGGCCACGAGAGACTTTGATTCCACGTCCCTCTCAGTGGAGCAACAGGTCTGGATGAAAAGCAACCGGCGAGCGAGGGGCTCATGCAGAGCCTTAATAGCAGGAAATAAAATACACCGATACAAGGAGCAATAAGAGGACTCATACTCCCATAAGCCATCAAACATGGAACCCATCTGGGCAGCTCACATAAGGGCGTGACATAGAGCAATCATATCATGGGGGAGTGTCCGCAAATGCGAATCTACAAACGCAAACCTCTGATGAAGAAATGACTCGAAACGCGTAAGGTGGAGCGTTTGAACTGCTTTATTTTTTGCAAGCCGTCTGCTTTGTACCGAAGATTAAAAGGTTTTGAGGTTGAACCTTACCTGTTGTTCGAGTGATTCCTGCATTGTGGTAACCTCTGAGCTTGGATCTATAAGCCGCAGCCCAGCCGCTGGGAATGCACCACCCTTGGAAGACAAGGGGCCACGAGAGACTTTGATTCCACGTCCCTCTCAGTGGAGCAACAGGTTTGGATGAAAAGCAACCGGCGAGCGAGGGGCTCATGCAGAGCCTTAATAGCAGGAAATAAAATGCACCGATACACGGAGCAATAAGAGGACTCATACTCCCATAAGGCATCAAACATGGAACCCATCTGGGCAGCTCACATAAGGGCGTGACATAGAGCAATCATATCATGGGGGAGTGTCCGCAAATGCGAATCTAAAAACGTAAACCTCTGATGAAGAAATGACTCGAAACGCGTAAGGTGGAGCGTTTGAACTGCTTTATTTTTTGCAAGCCGTCTGCTTTGTACCGAAGATTAAAAGGTTTTGAGGTTGAACCTTACCTGTTGTTCGAGTGATACCTGCATTGTGGTAACCTCTGAGCTTGGATCTATAAGCGGCAGCCCAGCCGCTGGGAATGTACCACCCTTGGAAGACAAGGGGTCACGAGAGACTTTGATTCCACGTCCCTCTCAGTGGAGCAACAGGTCGGGATGAAAAGCAACCGGCGAGCGAGGGGCTCATGCAGAGCCTTAATAGCAGGAAATAAAATGCACCGATACACGGAGCAATAAGAGGACTCATACTCCCATAAGGCATCAAACATGGAACCCATCTGGGCAGCTCACATAAGGGCGTGACATAGAGCAATCATATCATGGGGGAGTGTCCGCAAATGCGAATCTACAAACGCAAACCTCTGATGAAGAAATGACTCGAAACGCGTAAGGTGGAGCGTTTGAACTGCTTTATTTTTTGCAAGCTGTCTGCTTTGTACCGAAGATTAAAACGTTTTGAGGTTGAACCTTACCTGTTGTTCGAGTGATTCCTGCATTGTGGTAACCTCTGAGCTTGGATCTATAAGCGGCAGCCCAGCCGCTGGGAATGCACCACCCTTGGAAGACAAGGGGCCACGAGAGACTTTGATTCCACGTCCCTCTCAGTGGAGCAACAGGTCTGGATGAAAAGCAACCAGCGAGCGAGGGGCTCATGCAGAGCCTTAATAGCAGGAAATAAAATGCACCGATACACGGAGCAATAAGAGGACTCATACTCCCATAAGGCATCAAACAAGGAACCCATCTGGGCAGCTCACATAAGGGCGTGACATAGAGCAATCATATCATGGGGGAGTGTCCGCAAATGCGAATCTACAAACGCAAAACTCTGATGAAGAAATGACTCGAAACGCGTAAGGTGGAGCGTTTGAACTGTTTATTTTTTGCAAGCCGTCTGCTTTGTACCGAAGATTAAAAGGTTTTGAGGTTGAACCTTACCTGTTGTTCGAGTGATTCCTGCATTGTGGTAACCTCTGAGCTTGGATCTATAGGCGGCAGCCCAGCCGCTGGGAATGCACCACCCTTGGAAGACAAGGGGCCACGAGAGACTTTGATTCCACGTCCCTCTCAGTGGAGCAACAGGTCTGGATGAAAAGCAACCGGCGAGCGAGGGGCTCATGCAGAGCCTTAATAGCAGGAAATAAAATGCACCGATACACGGAGCAATAAGAGGACTCATACTTCCATAAGGCATCAAACATGGAACCCATCTGGGCAGCTCACATAAGGGCGTGACATAGAGCAATCATATCATGGGGGAGTGTCCGCAAATGCGAATCTACAAACGCAAACCTCTGATGAAGAAATGACTCGAAACGCGTAAGGTGGAGCGTTTGAACTGCTTTATTTTTTGCAAGCCGTCTGCTTTGTACTGAAGATTAAAAGGTTTTGAGGTTGAACCTTACCTGTTGTTCGAGTGATTCCTGCATTGTGGTAACCTCTGAGCTTGGATCTATAAGCGGCAGCCCAGCCGCTGGGAAATCATCACCCTTGGAAGACAAGGGGCCACGAGAGACTTTGATTCCACGTCCCTCTCAGTGGAGCAACAGGTCTGGATGAAAAGCAACCGGCGAGCGAGGGGCTCATGCAGAGCCTTAATAGCAGGAAATAAAATGCACCGATACACGGAGCAATAAGAGGACTCATACTCCCATAAGCCATCAAACATGGAACCCATCTGGGCAGCTCACATAAGGGCGTGACATAGAGCAATCATATCATGGGGGAGTGTCCGCAAATGCGAATCTACAAACGCAAACCTCTGATGAAGAAATGACTCGAAACGCGTAAGGTGGAGCGTTTGAACTGCTTTATTTTTTGCAAGCCGTCTGCTTTGTACCGAAGATTAAAAGGTTTTGAGGTTGAACCTTACCTGTTGTTCGAGTGATTCCTGCATTGTGGTAACCTCTGAGCTTGGATCTATAAGCGGCAGCCCAGCCGCTGGGAATGCACCACCCTTAGAAGACAAGGGGCCACGAGAGACTTTGATTCCACGTCCCTCTCAGTGGAGCAACAGGTCTGGATGAAAAGCAACCGGCGAGCGAGGGGCTCATGCAGAGCCTTAATAGCAGGAAATAAAATGCACCGATACACGGAGCAATAAGAGGACTCATACTCCCATAAGGCATCAAACATGGAACCCATCTGGGCAGCTCACATAAGGGCGTGACATAGAGCAATCATATCATGGGGGAGTGTCCGCAAATGCGAATCTACAAACGTAAACCTCTGATGAAGAAATGACTCGAAACACGTAAGGTGGAGCGTTTGAACTGCTTTATTTTTTGCAAGCCGTCTGCTTTGTACCGAAGATTAAAAGGTTTTGAGTTTGAACCTTACCTGCTGTTCGAGTGATTCCTGCATTGTGGTAACCTCTGAGCTTGGATCTATAAGAGGCAGCCCAGCCGCTGGGAATGTACCACCCTTGGAAGACAAGGGGTCACGAGAGACTTTGATTCCACGTCCCTCTCAGTGGAGCAACAGGTCTGGATGAAAAGCAACCGGCGAGCAAGGGGCTCATGCAGAGCCTTAATAGCAGGAAATAAAATGCACCGATACACGGAGCAATAAGAGGACTCATACTCCCATAAGGCATCAAACATGGAACCCATCTGGGCAGCTCACATAAGGGCGTGACATAGAGCAATCATATCATGGGTGAGTGTCCGCAAATGCGAATCTACAAACGCAAACCTCTGATGAAGAAATGACTCGAAACGCGTAAGGTGGAGCGTTTGAACTGCTTTATTTTTTGCAAGCCGTCTGCTTTGTACCGAAGATTAAAAGGTTTTGAGGTTGAACTTTACCTGTTGTTCGAGTGATTCCTGCAATGTGGTAACCTCTGAGCTTGGATCTATAAGCGGCAGCCCAGCCGCTGGGAATGCACCACCCTTGGAAGACAAGGGGCCACGAGAGACTTTGATTCCGCGTCCCTCTCAGTGGAGCAACAGGTCTGGATGAAAAGCAACCGGCGAGCGAGGGGCTCATGCAGAGCCTTAATAGCAGGAAATAAAATGCACCGATACACGGAGCAATAAGAGGACTCATACTCCCATAAGGCATCAAACATGGAACCCATCTGGGCAGCTCACATAAGGGCGTGACATAGAGCAATCATATCATGGGGGAGTGTCCGCAAATGCAAATCTACAAACGCAAAACTCTGATGAAGAAATGACTCGAAACGCGTAAGGTGGAGCGTTTGAACTGCTTTATTTTTTGCAAGCCGTCTGCTTTGTACCGAAGATTAAAAGGTTTTGAGGTTGAACCTTACCTGTTGTTCGAGTGATTCCTGCATTGTGGTAACCTCTGAGCTTGGATCTTTCAGCGGCAGCCCAGCCGCTGGGAATGCACCACGCTTGGAAGACAAGGGGCCACGAGAGACTTTGATTCCACGTCCCTCTCAGTGGAGCAACAGGTCTGGATGAAAAGCAACCGGCGAGCGAGGGGCTCATGCAGAGCCTTAATAGCAGGAAATAAAATGCACCGATACATGGAGCAATAAGAGGACTCATACTCCCATAAGGCATCAAACATGGTACCCATCTGGGCAGCTCACATAAGGGCGTGACATAGAGCAATCATATCATGGGGGAGTGTCCGCAAATGCAAATCTACAAACGCAAATCTCTGATGAAGAAATGACTCGAAACGCGTAAGGTGGAGCGTTTGAACTGCTTTATTTTTTGCAAGCCGTCTGCTTTGTACCGAAGATTAAAAGGTTTTGAGGTTGAACCTTACCTGTTGTTCGAGTGATTCCTGCATTGTGGTAACCTCTGAGCTTGGATCTATAAGCGGCAGCCCAGCCGCTGGGAATGCACCACCCTTGGAAGACAAGGGGCCACGAGAGACTTTGATTCCACGTCCCTCTCAGTGGAGCAACAGGTCTGGATGAAAAGCAACCGGCGAGCGAGGGGCTCATGCAGAGCCTTAATAGCAGGAAATAAAATGCACCGATACACGGAGCAATTAGAGGACTCATACTCCCATAAGGCATCAAACATGGAACCCATCTGGGCAGCTCACATAAGGGCGTGACATAGAGCAATCATATCATGGGGGAGTGTCCGCAAAAGCAAATCTACAAACGCAAAACTCTGATGAAGAAATGACTCGAAACGCGTAAGGTGGAGCGTTTGAACTGCTTTATTTTTTGCAAGCCGTCTGCTTTGTACCGAAGATTAAAAGGTTTTGAGGTTGAACCTTACCTGTTGTTCGAGTGATTCCTGCATTGTGGTAACCTCTGAGCTTGGATCTTTAAGCGGCAGCCCAGCCGCTGGGAATGCACCACCCTTGGAAGACAAGGGGCCACGAGAGACTTTGATTCCACGTCCCTCTCAGTGGAGCAACAGGTCTGGATGAAAAGCAACCGGCGAGCGAGGGGCTCATGCAGAGCCTTAATAGCAGGAAATAAAATGCACCGATACATGGAGCAATAAGAGGACTCATACTCCCATAAGGCATCAAACATGAAACCCATCTGGGCAGCTCACATAAGGGCGTGACATCGAGCAATCATATCATGGGGGAGTGTCCGCAAATGCGAATCTACAAACGCAAACCTCTGATGAAGAAATGACTCGAAACGCGTAAGGTGGAGCGTTTGAACTGCTTTATTTTTTGCAAGCCGTCTGCTTTGTACCGAAGATTAAAAGGTTTTGAGGTTGAACCTTACCTGTTGTTCGAGTGATTTCTGCATTGTGGTAACCTCTGAGCTTGGATCTATAAGCGACAGCCCAGCCGCTTGGAATGCACCACCCTAGGAAGACAAGGGGCCACGAAAGACTTTGATTCCACGTCCCTCTCAGTGGAGCAACAGGTCTGGATGAAAAGCAACCGGCGAGCGAGGGGCTCATGCAGAGCCTTAATAGCAGGAAATAAAATGCACCGATACACGGAGCAATAAGAGGACACATACTCCCATAAGCCATCAAACATGGAACCCATCTGGGCAGCTCACATAAGGGCGTGACATAGAGCAATCATATCATGGGGGAGTGTCCGCAAATGCAAATCTACAAACGCAAACCTCTGATGAAGAAATGACTCGAAACGCGTAAGGTGGAGCGTTTGAACTGCTTTATTTTTTGCAAGCCGTCTGCTTTGTACCGAAGATTAAAAGGTTTTGAGGTTGAACCTTACCTGTTGTTCGAGTGATTCCTGCATTGTGGTAACCTCTGAGCTTGGATCTATAAGCGGCAGCCCAGCCGCAGGGAATGCACCACCCTTGGAAGACAAGGGGCCACGAGAGACTTTGATACCACGTCCCTCTCAGTGGAGCAACAGGTCTGGATGAAAAGCAACCGGCAAGCGAGGGGCTCATGCAGAGCCTTAATAGCAGGAAATAAAATGCACCGATACACAGAGCAATAAGAGGACTCATACTCCCATAAGGCATCAAACATGGAACCCATCTGGGCAGCTCACATAAGGGCGTGACATAGAGCAATCATATCATGGGGGAGTGTCCGCAAATGCGAATCTACAAACGCAAACCTCTGATGAAGAAATGACTCGAAACGCGTAAGGTGGAGCGTTTGAACTGCTTTATTTTTTGCAAGCCGTCTGCTTTGTACCGAAGATTAAAAGGTTTTGAAGTTGAACCTTACCTGTTGTTCGAGTGATTCCTGCATTGTGGTAACCTCTGAGCTTGGATCTATAAGCGGTAGCCCAGCCGCTGGGAATGCACCACCCTTGGAAGACAAGGGGCCACGAGAGACTTTGATTCCACGTCCCTCTCAGTGGAGCAACAGGTCTGGATGAAAAGCAACCGGCGAGCGAGGGGCTCATGCAGAGCCTTAATAGCAGGAAATAAAATGCACCGATACACGGAGCAATAAGAGGACTCATACTCCCATAAGGCATCAAACATGGAACCCATCTGGGCAGCTCACATAAGGGCGTGACATAGAGCAATCATATCATGGGGGAGTGTCCGCAAATGCAAATCTACAAACGCAAAACTCTGATGAAGAAATGACTCGAAACGCGTAAGGTGGAGCGTTTGAACTGCTTTATTTTTTGCAAGCCGTCTGCTTTGTACCGAAGATTAAAAGGTTTTGAGGTTGAACCTTACCTGTTGTTCGAGTGATTCCTGCATTGTGGTAACCTCTGAGCTTGGATCTTTAAGCGGCAGCCCAGCCGCTGGGAATGCACCACCCTTGGAAGACAAGGGGCCACGAGAGACTTTGATTCCACGTCCCTCTCAGTGGAGCAACAGGTCTGGATGAAAAGCAACCGGCGAGCGAGGGGCTCATGCAGAGCCTTAATAGCAGGAAATAAAATGCACCGATACACGGAGCAATAAGAGGACTCATACTTCCATAAGGCATCAAACATGGAACCCATCTGGGCAGCTCACATAAGGGCGTGACATAGAGCAATCATATCATGGGGGAGTGTCCGCAAATGCGAATCTACAAACGCAAACCTCTGATGAAGAAATGACTCGAAACGCGTAAGGTGGAGCGTTTGAACTGCTTTATTTTTTGCAAGCCGTCTGCTTTGTACTGAAGATTAAAAGGTTTTGAGGTTGAACCTTACCTGTTGTTCGAGTGATTCCTGCATTGTGGTAACCTCTGAGCTTGGATCTATAAGCGGCAGCCCAGCCGCTGGGAAATCACCACCCTTGGAAGACAAGGGGCCACGAGAGACTTTGATTCCACGTCCCTCTCAGTGGAGCAACAGGTCTGGATGAAAAGCAACCGGCGAGCGAGGGGCTCATGCAGAGCCTTAATAGCAGGAAATAAAATGCACCGATACACGGAGCAATAAGAGGACTCATACTCCCATAAGCCATCAAACATGGAACCCATCTGGGCAGCTCACATAAGGGCGTGACATAGAGCAATCATATCATGGGGGAGTGTCCGCAAATGCGAATCTACAAACGCAAACCTCTGATGAAGAAATGACTCGAAACGCGTAAGGTGGAGCGTTTGAACTGCTTTATTTTTTGCAAGCCGTCTGCTTTGTACCGAAGATTAAAAGGTTTTGAGGTTGAACCTTACCTGTTGTTCGAGTGATTCCTGCATTGTGGTAACCTCTGAGCTTGGATCTATAAGCCGCAGCCCAGCCGCTGGGAATGCACCACCCTTGGAAGACAAGGGGCCACGAGAGACTTTGATTCCACGTCCCTCTCAGTGGAGCAACAGGTCTGGATGAAAAGCAACCGGCGAGCGAGGGGCTCATGCAGAGCCTTAATAGCAGGAAATAAAATGCACCGATACACGGAGCAATAAGAGGACTCATACTCCCATAAGGCATCAAACATGGAACCCATCTGGGCAGCTCACATAAGGGCATGACATAGAGCAATCATATCATGGGGGAGTGTCCGCAAATGCGAATCTACAAACGTAAACCTCTGATGAAGAAATTACTCGAAACGCGTAAGGTGGAGCGTTTGAACTGCTTTATTTTTTGCAAGCCGTCTGCTTTGTACCGAAGATTAAAAGGTTTTGAGGTTGAACCTTACCTGTTGTTCGAGTAATTCCTGCATTGTGGTAACCTCTGAGCTTGGATCTATAAGCGGCAGCCCAGCCGCTGGGAATGTACCACCCTTGGAAGACAAGGGGTCACGAGAGACTTTGATTCCACGTCCCTCTCAGTGGAGCAACAGGTCTGGATGAAAAGCAACCGGCGAGCGAGGGGCTCATGCAGAGCCTTAATAGCAGGAAATAAAATGCACCGATACACGGAGCAATAAGAGGACTCATACTCCCATAAGGCATCAAACATGGAACCCATCTGGGCAGCTCACATAAGGGCGTGACATAGAGCAATCATATCATGGGGGAGTGTCCGCAAATGCGAATCTACAAAGGCAAACCTCTGATGAAGAAATGACTCGAAACGCGTAAGGTGGAGCGTTTGAACTGCTTTATTTTTTGCAAGCCGTCTGCTTTGTACCGAAGATTAAAAGGTTTTGAGGTTGAACCTTACCTGTTGTTCGAGTGATTCCTGCATTGTGGTAACCTCTGAGCTTGGATCTATAAGCGGCAGCCCAGCCGCTGGGAATGCACCACCCTTGGAAGACAAGGGGCCACGAGAGACTTTGATTCCACATCCCTCTCAGTGGAGCAACAGGTCTGGATGAAAAGCAACCGGCGAGCGAGGGGCTCATGCAGAGCCTTAATAGCAGGAAATAAAATGCACCGATACACGGAGCAATAAGAGGACTCATACTCCCATAAGGCATCAAACATGGAACCCATCTGGGCAGCTCACATAAGGGCGTGACATAGAGCAATCATATCATGGGGGAGTGTCCGCAAATGCAAATCTACAAACGCAAAACTCGGATGAAGAAATGACTCGAAACGTGTAAGGTGGAGCGTTTGAACTGCTTTATTTTTTGCAAGCCGTCTGCTTTGTACCGAAGATTAAAAGGTTTTGAGGTTGAACATTACCTGTTGTTCGAGTGATTCCTGCATTGTGGTAACCTCTGAGCTTGGATCTTTAAGCGGCAGCCCAGCCGCTGGGAATGCACCACCCTTGGAAGACAAGGGGCCACGAGAGACTTTGATTCCACGTCCCTCTCAGTGGAGCAACAGGTCTGGATGAAAAGCAACCGGCGAGCGAGGGGCTCATGCAGAGCCTTAATAGCAGGAAATAAAATGCACCGATACACGGAGCAATAAGAGGACTCATACTCCCATAAGGCATCAAACATGGAACCCATCTGGGCAGCTCACATAAGGGCGTGACATAGAGCAATCATATCATGGGGGAGTGTCCGCAAATGCAAATCTACAAACGCAAAACTCTGATGAAGAAATGACTCGAAACGCGTAAGGTGGAGCGTTTGAACTGCTTTATTTTTTGCAAGCCGTCTGCTTTGTACCGAAGATTAAAAGGTTTTGAGGTTGAACCTTACCTGTTGTTCGAGTGATTCCTGCATTGTGGTAACCTCTGAGCTTGGATCTTTAAGCGGCAGCCCAGCCGCTGGGAATGCACCACCCTTGGAAGACAAGGGGCCACGAGAGACTTTGATTCCACGTCCCTCTCAGTGGAGCAACAGGTCTGGATGAAAAGCAACCGGCGAGCGAGGGGCTCATGCAGAGCCTTAATAGCAGGAAATAAAATGCACCGATACACGGAGCAATAAGAGGACTCATACTTCCATAAGGCATCAAACATGGAACCCATCTGGGCAGCTCACATAAGGGCGTGACATAGAGCAATCATATCATGGGGGAGTGTCCGCAAATGCGAATCTACAAACGCAAACCTCTGATGAAGAAATGACTCGAAACGCGTAAGGTGGAGCGTTTGAACTGCTTTATTTTTTGCAAGCCGTCTGCTTTGTACTGAAGATTAAAAGGTTTTGAGGTTGAACCTTACATGTTGTTCGAGTGATTCCTGCATTGTGGTAACCTCTGAGCTTGGATCTATAAGCGGCAGCCCAGCCGCTGGGAAATCACCACCCTTGGAAGACAAGGGGCCACGAGAGACTTTGATTCCACGTCCCTCTCAGTGGAGCAACAGGTCTGGATGAAAAGCAACCGGCGAGCGAGGGGCTCATGCAGAGCCTTAATAGCAGGAAATAAAATGCACCGATACACGGAGCAATAAGAGGACTCATACTCCCATAAGCCATCAAACATGGAACCCATCTGGGCAGCTCACATAAGGGCGTGACATAGAGCAATCATATCATGGGGGAGTGTCCGCAAATGCGAATCTACAAACGCAAACCTCTGATGAAGAAATGACTCGAAACGCGTAAGGTGGAGCGTTTGAACTGCTTTATTTTTTGCAAGCTGTCTGCTTTGTACCGAAGATTAAAAGGTTTTGAGGTTGAACCTTACCTGTTGTTCGAGTGATTCCTGCATTGTGGTAACCTCTGAGCTTGGATCTATAAGCCGCAGCCCAGCCGCTGGGAATGCACCACCCTTGGAAGACAAGGGGCCACGAGAGACTTTGATTCCACGTCCCTCTCAGTGGAGCAACAGGTCTGGATGAAAAGCAACCGGCGAGCGAGGGGCTCATGCAGAGCCTTAATAGCAGGAAATAAAATGCACCGATACACGGAGCAATAAGAGGACTCATACTCCCATAAGGCATCAAACATGGAACCCATCTGGGCAGCTCACATAAGGGCATGACATAGAGCAATCATATCATGGGGGAGTGTCCGCAAATGCGAATCTACAAACGTAAACCTCTGATGAAGAAATTACTCGAAACGCGTAAGGTGGAGCGTTTGAACTGCTTTATTTTTTGCAAGCCGTCTGCTTTGTACCGAAGATTAAAAGGTTTTGAGGTTGAACCTTACCTGTTGTTCGAGTAATTCCTGCATTGTGGTAACCTCTGAGCTTGGATCTATAAGCGGCAGCCCAGCCGCTGGGAATGTACCACCCTTGGAAGACAAGGGGTCACGAGAGACTCTGATTCCACGTCCCTCTCAGTGGAGCAACAGGTCTGGATGAAAAGCAACCGGCGAGCGAGGGGCTCATGCAGAGCCTTAATAGCAGGAAATAAAATGCACCGATACACGGAGCAATAAGAGGACTCATACTCCCATAAGGCATCAAACATGGAACCCATCTGGGCAGCTCACATAAGGGCGTGACATAGAGCAATCATATCATGGGGGAGTGTCCGCAAATGCGAATCTACAAAGGCAAACCTCTGATGAAGAAATGACTCGAAACGCGTAAGGTGGAGCGTTTGAACTGCTTTATTTTTTGCAAGCCGTCTGCTTTGTACCGAAGATTAAAAGGTTTTGAGGTTGAACCTTACCTGTTGTTCGAGTGATTCCTGCATTGTGGTAACCTCTGAGCTTGGATCTATAAGCGGCAGCCCAGCCGCTGGGAATGCACCACCCTTGGAAGACAAGGGGCCACGAGAGACTTTGATTCCACATCCCTCTCAGTGGAGCAACAGGTCTGGATGAAAAGCAACCGGCGAGCGAGGGGCTCATGCAGAGCCTTAATAGCAGGAAATAAAATGCACCGATACACGGAGCAATAAGAGGACTCATACTCCCATAAGGCATCAAACATGGAACCCATCTGGGCAGCTCACATAAGGGCGTGACATAGAGCAATCATATCATGGGGGAGTGTCCGCAAATGCGAATCTACAAACGCAAACCTCTGATGAAGAAATGACTCAAAACGCGTAAGGTGGAGCGTTTGAACTGCTTTATTTTTTGCAAGCCGTCTGCTTTGTACCGAAGATTAAAAGGTTTTGAAGTTGAACCTTACCTGTTGTTCGAGTGATTCCTGCATTGTGGTAACCTCTGAGCTTGGATCTATAAGCGGTAGCCCAGCCGCTGGGAATGCACCACCCTTGGAAGACAAGGGGCCACGAGAGACTTTGATTCCACGTCCCTCTCAGTGGAGCAACAGGTCTGGATGAAAAGCAACCGGCGAGCGAGGGGCTCATGCAGAGCCTTAATAGCAGGAAATAAAATGCACCGATACACGGAGCAATAAGAGGACTCATACTCCCATAAGGCATCAAACATGGAACCCATCTGGGCAGCTCACATAAGGGCGTGACATAGAGCAATCATATCATGGGGGAGTGTCCGCAAATGCAAATCTACAAACGCAAAACTCTGATGAAGAAATGACTCGAAACGCGTAAGGTGGAGCGTTTGAACTGCTTTATTTTTTGCAAGCCGTCTGCTTTGTACCGAAGATTAAAAGGTTTTGAGGTTGAACCTTACCTGTTGTTCGAGTGATTCCTGCATTGTGGTAACCTCTGAGCTTGGATCTTTAAGCGGCAGCCCAGCCGCTGGGAATGCACCACCCTTGGAAGACAAGGGGCCACGAGAGACTTTGATTCCACGTCCCTCTCAGTGGAGCAACAGGTCTGGATGAAAAGCAACCGGCGAGCGAGGGGCTCATGCAGAGCCTTAATAGCAGGAAATAAAATGCACCGATACACGGAGCAATAAGAGGACTCATACTTCCATAAGGCATCAAACATGGAACCCATCTGGGCAGCTCACATAAGGGCGTGACATAGAGCAATCATATCATGGGGGAGTGTCCGCAAATGCGAATCTACAAACGCAAACCTCTGATGAAGAAATGACTCGAAACGCGTAAGGTGGAGCGTTTGAACTGCTTTATTTTTTGCAAGCCGTCTGCTTTGTACTGAAGATTAAAAGGTTTTGAGGTTGAACCTTACCTGTTGTTCGAGTGATTCCTGCATTGTGGTAACCTCTGAGCTTGGATCTATAAGCGGCAGCCCAGCCGCTGGGAAATCACCACCCTTGGAAGACAAGGGGCCACGAGAGACTTTGATTCCACGTCCCTCTCAGTGGAGCAACAGGTCTGGATGAAAAGCAACCGGCGAGCGAGGGGCTCATGCAGAGCCTTAATAGCAGGAAATAAAATGCACCGATACACGGAGCAATAAGAGGACTCATACTCCCATAAGCCATCAAACATGGAACCCATCTGGGCAGCTCACATAAGGGCGTGACATAGAGCAATCATATCATGGGGGAGTGTCCGCAAATGCGAATCTACAAACGCAAACCTCTGATGAAGAAATGACTCGAAACGCGTAAGGTGGAGCGTTTGAACTGCTTTATTTTTTGCAAGCCGTCTGCTTTGTACCGAAGATTAAAAGGTTTTGAGGTTGAACCTTACCTGTTGTTCGAGTGATTCCTGCATTGTGGTAACCTCTGAGCTTGGATCTATAAGCCGCAGCCCAGCCGCTGGGAATGCACCACCCTTGGAAGACAAGGGGCCACGAGAGACTTTGATTCCACGTCCCTCTCAGTGGAGCAACAGGTCTGGATGAAAAGCAACCGGCGAGCGAGGGGCTCATGCAGAGCCTTAATAGCAGGAAATAAAATGCACCGATACACGGAGCAATAAGAGGACTCATACTCCCATAAGGCATCAAACATGGAACCCATCTGGGCAGCTCACATAAGGGCATGACATAGAGCAATCATATCATGGGGGAGTGTCCGCAAATGCGAATCTACAAACGTAAACCTCTGATGAAGAAATTACTCGAAACGCGTAAGGTGGAGCGTTTGAACTGCTTTATTTTTTGCAAGCCGTCTGCTTTGTACCGAAGATTAAAAGGTTTTGAGGTTGAACCTTACCTGTTGTTCGAGTAATTCCTGCATTGTGGTAACCTCTGAGCTTGGATCTATAAGCGGCAGCCCAGCCGCTGGGAATGTACCACCCTTGGAAGACAAGGGGTCACGAGAGACTTTGATTCCACGTCCCTCTCAGTGGAGCAACAGGTCTGGATGAAAAGCAACCGGCGAGCGAGGGGCTCATGCAGAGCCTTAATAGCAGGAAATAAAATGCACCGATACACGGAGCAATAAGAGGACTCATACTCCCATAAGGCATCAAACATGGAACCCATCTGGGCAGCTCACATAAGGGCGTGACATAGAGCAATCATATCATGGGGGAGTGTCCGCAAATGCGAATCTACAAAGGCAAACCTCTGATGAAGAAATGACTCGAAACGCGTAAGGTGGAGCGTTTGAACTGCTTTATTTTTTGCAAGCCGTCTGCTTTGTACCGAAGATTAAAAGGTTTTGAGGTTGAACCTTACCTGTTGTTCGAGTGATTCCTGCATTGTGGTAACCTCTGAGCTTGGATCTATAAGCGGCAGCCCAGCCGCTGGGAATGCACCACCCTTGGAAGACAAGGGGCCACGAGAGACTTTGATTCCACATCCCTCTCAGTGGAGCAACAGGTCTGGATGAAAAGCAACCGGCGAGCGAGGGGCTCATGCAGAGCCTTAATAGCAGGAAATAAAATGCACCGATACACGGAGCAATAAGAGGACTCATACTCCCATAAGGCATCAAACATGGAACCCATCTGGGCAGCTCACATAAGGGCGTGACATAGAGCAATCATATCATGGGGGAGTGTCCGCAAATGCAAATCTACAAACGCAAAACTCGGATGAAGAAATGACTCGAAACGTGTAAGGTGGAGCGTTTGAACTGCTTTATTTTTTGCAAGCCGTCTGCTTTGTACCGAAGATTAAAAGGTTTTGAGGTTGAACATTACCTGTTGTTCGAGTGATTCCTGCATTGTGGTAACCTCTGAGCTTGGATCTTTAAGCGGCAGCCCAGCCGCTGGGAATGCACCACCCTTGGAAGACAAGGGGCCACGAGAGACTTAGATTCCACGTCCCTCTCAGTGGAGCAACAGGTCTGGATGAAAAGCAACCGGCGAGCGAGGGGCTCATGCAGAGCCTTAATAGCAGGAAATAAAATGCACCGATACACGGAGCAATAAGAGGACTCATACTCCCATAAGGCATCAAACATGGAACCCATCTGGGCAGCTCACATAAGGGCGTGACATAGAGCAATCATATCATGGGGGAGTGTCCGCAAATGCAAATCTACAAACGCAAAACTCTGATGAAGAAATGACTCGAAACGCGTAAGGTGGAGCGTTTAAACTGCTTTATTTTTTGCAAGCCGTCTGCTTTGTACCGAAGATTAAAAGGTTTTGAGGTTGAACCTTACCTGTTGTTCGAGTGATTCCTGCATTGTGGTAACCTCTGAGCTTGGATCTTTAAGCGGCAGCCCAGCCGCTGGGAATGCACCACCCTTGGAAGACAAGGGGCCACGAGAGACTTTGATTCCACGTCCCTCTCAGTGGAGCAACAGGTCTGGATGAAAAGCAACCGGCGAGCGAGGGGCTCATGCAGAGCCTTAATAGCAGGAAATAAAATGCACCGATACACGGAGCAATAAGAGGACTCATACTTCCATAAGGCATCAAACATGGAACCCATCTGGGCAGCTCACATAAGGGCGTGACATAGAGCAATCATATCATGGGGGAGTGTCCGCAAATGCGAATCTACAAACGCAAACCTCTGATGAAGAAATGACTCGAAACGCGTAAGGTGGAGCGTTTGAACTGCTTTATTTTTTGCAAGCCGTCTGCTTTGTACTGAAGATTAAAAGGTTTTGAGGTTGAACCTTACCTGTTGTTCGAGTGATTCCTGCATTGTGGTAACCTCTGAGCTTGGATCTATAAGCGGCAGCCCAGCCGCTGGGAAATCACCACCCTTGGAAGACAAGGGGCCACGAGAGACTTTGATTCCACGTCCCTCTCAGTGGAGCAACAGGTCTGGATGAAAAGCAACCGGCGAGCGAGGGGCTCATGCAGAGCCTTAATAGCAGGAAATAAAATGCACCGATACACGGAGCAATAAGAGGACTCATACTCCCATAAGCCATCAAACATGGAACCCATCTGGGCAGCTCACATAAGGGCGTGACATAGAGCAATCATATCATGGGGGAGTGTCCGCAAATGCGAATCTACAAACGCAAACCTCTGATGAAGAAATGACTCGAAACGCGTAAGGTGGAGCGTTTGAACTGCTTTATTTTTTGCAAGCCGTCTGCTTTGTACCGAAGATTAAAAGGTTTTGAGGTTGAACCTTACCTGTTGTTCGAGTGATTCCTGCATTGTGGTAACCTCTGAGCTTGGATCTATAAGCCGCAGCCCAGCCGCTGGGAATGCACCACCCTTGGAAGACAAGGGGCCACGAGAGACTTTGATTCCACGTCCCTCTCAGTGGAGCAACAGGTCTGGATGAAAAGCAACCGGCGAGCGAGGGGCTCATGCAGAGCCTTAATAGCAGGAAATAAAATGCACCGATACACGGAGCAATAAGAGGACTCATACTCCCATAAGGCATCAAACATGGAACCCATCTGGGCAGCTCACATAAGGGCATGACATAGAGCAATCATATCATGGGGGAGTGTCCGCAAATGCGAATCTACAAACGTAAACCTCTGATGAAGAAATTACTCGAAACGCGTAAGGTGGAGCGTTTGAACTGCTTTATTTTTTGCAAGCCGTCTGCTTTGTACCGAAGATTAAAAGGTTTTGAGGTTGAACCTTACCTGTTGTTCGAGTAATTCCTGCATTGTGGTAACCTCTGAGCTTGGATCTATAAGCGGCAGCCCAGCCGCTGGGAATGTACCACCCTTGGAAGACAAGGGGTCACGAGAGACTTTGATTCCACGTCCCTCTCAGTGGAGCAACAGGTCTGGATGAAAAGCAACCGGCGAGCGAGGGGCTCATGCAGAGCCTTAATAGCAGGAAATAAAATGCACCGATACACGGAGCAATAAGAGGACTCATACTCCCATAAGGCATCAAACATGGAACCCATCTGGGCAGCTCACATAAGGGCGTGACATAGAGCAATCATATCATGGGGGAGTGTCCGCAAATGCGAATCTACAAAGGCAAACCTCTGATGAAGAAATGACTCGAAACGCGTAAGGTGGAGCGTTTGAACTGCTTTATTTTTTGCAAGCCGTCTGCTTTGTACCGAAGATTAAAAGGTTTTGAGGTTGAACCTTACCTGTTGTTCGAGTGATTCCTGCATTGTGGTAACCTCTGAGCTTGGATCTATAAGCGGCAGCCCAGCCGCTGGGAATGCACCACCCTTGGAAGACAAGGGGCCACGAGAGACTTTGATTCCACATCCCTCTCAGTGGAGCAACAGGTCTGGATGAAAAGCAACCGGCGAGCGAGGGGCTCATGCAGAGCCTTAATAGCAGGAAATAAAATGCACCGATACACGGAGCAATAAGAGGACTCATACTCCCATAAGGCATCAAACATGGAACCCATCTGGGCAGCTCACATAAGGGCGTGACATAGAGCAATCATATCATGGGGGAGTGTCCGCAAATGCAAATCTACAAACGCAAAACTCGGATGAAGAAATGACTCGAAACGTGTAAGGTGGAGCGTTTGAACTGCTTTATTTTTTGCAAGCCGTCTGCTTTGTACCGAAGATTAAAAGGTTTTGAGGTTGAACATTACCTGTTGTTCGAGTGATTCCTGCATTGTGGTAACCTCTGAGCTTGGATCTTTAAGCGGCAGCCCAGCCGCTGGGAATGCACCACCCTTGGAAGACAAGGGGCCACGAGAGACTTTGATTCCACGTCCCTCTCAGTGGAGCAACAGGTCTGGATGAAAAGCAACCGGCGAGCGAGGGGCTCATGCAGAGCCTTAATAGCAGGAAATAAAATGCACCGATACATGGAGCAATAAGAGGACTCATACTCCCATAAGGCATCAAACATGGAACCCATCTGGGCAGCTCACATAAGGGCATGACATAGAGCAATCATATCATGGGGGAGTGTCCGCAAATGCGAATCTACAAACGCAAACCTCTGATGAAGAAATGACTCAAAACGCGTAAGGTGGAGCGTTTGAACTGCTTTATTTTTTGCAAGCCGTCTGCTTTGTACCGAAGATTAAAAGGTTTTGAGGTTGAACCTTATCTGTTGTTCGAGTGATTCCTGCAATGTGGTAACCTCTGAGCTTGGATCTATAAGCGGCAGCCCAGCCACTGGGAATGCACCACCCTTGGAAGACAAGGGGCCACGAGAGACTTTGATTCCGCGTCCCTCTCAGTGGAGCAACAGGTCTGGATGAAAAGCAACCGGCGAGCGAGGGGCTCATGCAGAGCCTTAATAGCAGGAAATAAAATGCACCGATACATGGAGCAATAAGAGGACTCATACTCCCATAAGGCATCAAACATGAAACCCATCTGGGCAGCTCACATAAGGGCGTGACATCGAGCAATCATATCATGGGGGAGTGTCCGCAAATGCGAATCTACAAACGCAAACCTCTGATGAAGAAATGACTCGAAACGCGTAAGGTGGAGCGTTTGAACTGCTTTATTTTTTGCAAGCCGTCTGCTTTGTACCGAAGATTAAAAGGTTTTGAGGTTGAACCTTACCTGTTGTTCGAGTGATTTCTGCATTGTGGTAACCTCTGAGCTTGGATCTATAAGCGACAGCCCAGCCGCTTGGAATGCACCACCCTAGGAAGACAAGGGGCCACGAAAGACTTTGATTCCACGTCCCTCTCAGTGGAGCAACAGGTCTGGATGAAAAGCAACCGGCGAGCGAGGGGCTCATGCAGAGCCTTAATAGCAGGAAATAAAATGCACCGATACACGGAGCAATAAGAGGACTCATACTCCCATAAGGCATCAAACATGGAACCCATCTGGGCAGCTCACATAAGGGCGTGACATAGAGCAATCATATCATGGGGGAGTGTCCGCAAATGCAAATCTACAAACGCAAAACTCTGATGAAGAAATGACTCGAAACGTGTAAGGTGGAGCGTTTGAACTGCTTTATTTTTTGCAAGCCGTCTGCTTTGTACCGAAGATTAAAAGGTTTTGAGGTTGAACATTACCTGTTGTTCGAGTGATTCCTGCATTGTGGTAACCTCTGAGCTTGGATCTTTAAGCGGCAGCCCAGCCGCTGGGAATGCACCACCCTTGGAAGACAAGGGGCCACGAGAGACTTTGATTCCACGTCCCTCTCAGTGGAGCAACAGGTCTGGATGAAAAGCAACCGGCGAGCGAGGGGCTCATGCAGAGCCTTAATAGCAGGAAATAAAATGCACCGATACATGGAGCAATAAGAGGACTCATACTCCCATAAGGCATCAAACATGGAACCCATCTGGGCAGCTCACATAAGGGCATGACATAGAGCAATCATATCATGGGGGAGTGTCCGCAAATGCGAATCTACAAACGCAAACCTCTGATGAAGAAATGACTCAAAACGCGTAAGGTGGAGCGTTTGAACTGCTTTATTTTTTGCAAGCCGTCTGCTTTGTACCGAAGATTAAAAGGTTTTGAGGTTGAACCTTATCTGTTGTTCGAGTGATTCCTGCAATGTGGTAACCTCTGAGCTTGGATCTATAAGCGGCAGCCCAGCCACTGGGAATGCACCACCCTTGGAAGACAAGGGGCCACGAGAGACTTTGATTCCGCGTCCCTCTCAGTGGAGCAACAGGTCTGGATGAAAAGCAACCGGCGAGCGAGGGGCTCATGCAGAGCCTTAATAGCAGGAAATAAAATGCACCGATACACGGAGCAATAAGAGGACTCATACTCCCATAAGGCATCAAACATGGAACCCATCTGGGCAGCTCACATAAGGGCGTGACATAGAGCAATCATATCATGGGGGAGTGTCCGCAAATGCGAATCTACAAACGTAAACCTCTGATGAAGAAATGACTCGAAACACGTAAGGTGGAGCGTTTGAACTGCTTTATTTTTTGCAAGCCGTCTGCTTTGTACCGAAGATTAAAAGGTTTTGAGGTTGAACCTTACCTGTTGTTCGAGTGATTCCTGCATTGTGGTAACCTCTCAGCTTGGATCTATAAGAGGCAGCCCAGCCGCTGGGAATGTACCACCCTTGGAAGACAAGGGGTCACGAGAGACTTTGATTCCACGTCCCTCTCAGTGGAGCAACAGGTCTGGATGAAAAGCAACCGGCGAGCGAGGGGCTCATGCAGAGCCTTAATAGCAGGAAATAAAATGCACCGATACACGGAGCAATAAGAGGACTCATACTCCCATAAGGCATCAAACATGGAACCCATCTGGGCAGCTCACATAAGGGCGTGACATAGAGCAATCATATCATGGGTGAGTGTCCGCAAATGCGAATCTACAAACGCAAACCTCTGATGAAGAAATGACTCGAAACGCGTAAGGTGGAGCGTTTGAACTGCTTTACTTTTTTGCAAGCCGTCTGCTTTGTACCGAAGATTAAAAGGTTTTGAGGTTGAACCTTACCTGTTGTTCGAGTGATTCCTGCATTGTGGTAACCTCTGAGCTTGGATCTATAAGCGGCAGCCCAGCCGCTGGGAATGCACCACCCTTGGAAGATAAGGGGCCACGAGAGACTTTGATTCCACGTCCCTCTCAGTGGAGCAACAGGTCTGGATGAAAAGCAACCGGCGAGCGAGGGGCTCATGCAGAGCCTTAATAGCAGGAAATAAAATGCACCGATACACGGAGCAATTAGAGGACTCATACTCCCATAAGGCATCAAACATGGAACCCATCTGGGCAGCTCACATAAGGGCGTGACATAGAGCAATCATATCATGGGGGAGTGTCCGCAAAAGCAAATCTACAAACGCAAAACTCTGATGAAGAAATGACTCGAAACGCGTAAGGTGGAGCGTTTGAACTGCTTTATTTTTTGCAAGCCGTCTGCTTTGTACCGAAGATTAAAAGGTTTTGAGGTTGAACCTTACCTGTTGTTCGAGTGATTCCTGCATTGTGGTAACCTCTGAGCTTGGATCTTTAAGCGGCAGCCCAGCCGCTGGGAATGCACCACCCTTGGAAGACAAGGGGCCACGAGAGACTTTGATTCCACGTCCCTCTCAGTGGAGCAACAGGTCTGGATGAAAAGCAACCGGCGAGCGAGGGGCTCATGCAGAGCCTTAATAGCAGGAAATAAAATGCACCGATACATGGAGCAATAAGAGGACTCATACTCCCATAAGGCATCAAACATGAAACCCATCTGGGCAGCTCACATAAGGGCGTGACATCGAGCAATCATATCATGGGGGAGTGTCCGCAAATGCGAATCTACAAACGCAAACCTCTGATGAAGAAATGACTCGAAACGCGTAAGGTGGAGCGTTTGAACTGCTTTATTTTTTGCAAGCCGTCTGCTTTGTACCGAAGATTAAAAGGTTTTGAGGTTGAACCTTACCTGTTGTTCGAGTGATTTCTGCATTGTGGTAACCTCTGAGCTTGGATCTATAAGCGACAGCCCAGCCGCTTGGAATGCACAACCCTAGGAAGACAAGGGGCCACGAAAGACTTTGATTCCACGTCCCTCTCAGTGGAGCAACAGGTCTGGATGAAAAGCAACCGGCGAGCGAGGGGCTCATGCAGAGCCTTAATAGCAGGAAATAAAATGCACCGATACACGGAGCAATAAGAGGACACATACTCCCATAAGCCATCAAACATGGAACCCATCTGGGCAGCTCACATAAGGGCGTGACATAGAGCAATCATATCATGGGGGAGTGTCCGCAAATGCAAATCTACAAACGCAAACCTCTGATGAAGAAATGACTCGAAACGCGTAAGGTGGAGCGTTTGAACTGCTTTATTTTTTGCAAGCCGTCTGCTTTGTACCGAAGATTAAAAGGTTTTGAGGTTGAACCTTACCTGTTGTTCGAGTGATTCCTGCATTGTGGTAACCTCTGAGCTTGGATCTATAAGCGGCAGCCCAGCCGCTGGGAATGCACCACCCTTGGAAGACAAGGGGCCACGAGAGACTTTGATACCACGTCCCTCTCAGTGGAGCAACAGGTCTGGATGAAAAGCAACCGGCAAGCGAGGGGCTCATGCAGAGCCTTAATAGCAGGAAATAAAATGCACCGATACACAGAGCAATAAGAGGACTCATACTCCCATAAGGCATCAAACATGGAACCCATCTGGGCAGCTCACATAAGGGCGTGACATAGAGCAATCATATCATGGGGGAGCGTCCGCAAATGCGAATCTACAAACGCAAACCTCTGATGAAGAAATGACTCGAAACGCGTAAGGTGGAGCGTTTGAACTGCTTTATTTTTTGCAAGCCGTCTGCTTTGTACCGAAGATTAAAAGGTTTTGAAGTTGAACCTTACCTGTTGTTCGAGTGATTCCTGCATTGTGGTAACCTCTGAGCTTGGATCTATAAGCGGCAGCCCAGCCGCTGGGAATGCACCACCCTTGGAAGACAAGGGGCCACGAGAGACTTTGATTCCACGTCCCTCTCAGTGGAGCAACAGGTCTGGATGAAAAGCAACCGGCGAGCGAGGGGCTCATGCAGAGCCTTAATAGCAGGAAATAAAATGCACCGATACACGGAGCAATAAGAGGACTCATACTCCCATAAGGCATCAAACATGGAACCCATCTGGGCAGCTCACATAAGGGCGTGACATAGAGCAATCATATCATGGGGGAGTGTCCGCAAATGCAAATCTACAAACGCAAAACTCTGATGAAGAAATGACTCGAAACGCGTAAGGTGGAGCGTTTGAACTGCTTTATTTTTTGCAAGCCGTCTGCTTTGTACCGAAGATTAAAAGGTTTTGAGGTTGAACCTTACCTGTTGTTCGAGTGATTCCTGCATTGTGGTAACCTCTGAGCTTGGATCTTTAAGCGGCAGCCCAGCCGCTGGGAATGCACCACCCTTGGAAGACAAGGGGCCACGAGAGACTTTGATTCCACGTCCCTCTCAGTGGAGCAACAGGTCTGGATGAAAAGCAACCGGCGAGCGAGGGGCTCATGCAGAGCCTTAATAGCAGGAAATAAAATGCACCGATACATGGAGCAATAAGAGGACTCATACTCCCATAAGGCATCAAACATGGAACCCATCTGGGCAGCTCACATAAGGGCGTGACATAGAGCAATCATATCATGGGGGAGTGTCCGCAAATGCGAATCTACAAACGCAAACCTCTGATGAAGAAATGACTCGAAACGCGTAAGGTGGAGCGTTTGAACTGCTTTATTTTTTGCAAGCCGTCTGCTTTGTACCGAAGATTAAAAGGTTTTGAGGTTGAACCTTACCTGTTGTTCGAGTGACTCCTGCATTGTGGTAACCTCTGAGCTTGGATCTATAAGCGGCAGCCCAGCCGCTGGGAATGCACCACCCTTGGAAGACAAGGGGCCACGAGAGACTTTGATTCCACGTCCCTCTCAGTGGAGCAACAGGTCTGGATGAAAAGCAACCGGCGAGCGAGGGGCTCATGCAGAGCCTTAATAGCAGGAAATAAAATGCACCGATACACGGAGCAATAAGAGGACTCATACTCCCATAAGCCATCAAACATGGAACCCATCTGGGCAGCTCACATAAGGGCGTGACATAGAGCAATCATATCATGGGGGAGTGTCCGCAAATGCAAATCTACCAACGCAAAACTCTGATGAAGAAATGACTCGAAACGCGTAAGGTGGAGCGTTTGAACTGCTTTATTTTTTGCAAGCCGTCTGCTTTGTGCCGAAGATGAAAAGGTTTTGAGGTTGAACCTTACCTGTTGTTCGAGTGATTCCTGCATTGTGGTAACCTCTGAGCTTGGATCTTTAAGCGGCAGCCCAGCCGCTGGGAATGCACCACCCTTGGAAGACAAGGGGCCACGAGAGACTTTGATTCCACGTCCCTCTCAGTGGAGCAACAGGTCTGGATGAAAAGCAACCGGCGAGCGAGGGGCTCATGCAGAGCCTTAATAGCAGGAAATAAAATGCACCGATACATGGAGCAATAAGAGGACTCATACTCCCATAAGGCATCAAACATGGAACCCATCTGGGCAGCTCACATAAGGGCGTGACATAGAGCAATCATATCATGGGGGAGTGTCCGCAAATGCGAATCTACAAACGCAAACCTCTGATGAAGAAATGACTCGAAACGCGTAAGGTGGAGCGTTTAAACTGCTTTATTTTTTGCAAGCCGTCTGCTTTGTACCGAAGATTAAAAGGTTTTGAGGTTGAACCTTACCTGTTGTTCGAGTGATTCCTGCATTGTGGTAACCTCTGACCTTGGATCTATAAGCGGCAGCTCAGCCGCTGGGAATGCACCACCCTTGGAAGACAAGGGGCCACGAGAGACTTTGATTCCACGTCCCTCTCAGTGGAGCAACAGGTCTGGATGAAAAGCAACCGGCGAGCGAGGGGCTCATGCAGAGCCTTAATAGCAGGAAATAAAATGCACCGATACACGGAGCAATAAGAGGACTCATACTCCCATAAGCCATCAAACATGGAACCCATCTGGGCAGCTCACATAAGGGCGTGACATAGAGCAATCATATCATGGGGGAGTGTCCGCAAATGCAAATCTACCAACGCAAAACTCTGATGAAGAAATGACTCGAAACGCGTAAGGTGGAGCGTTTGAACTGCTTTATTTTTTGCAAGCCGTCTGCTTTGTGCCGAAGATGAAAAGGTTTTGAGGTTGAACCTTACCTGTTGTTCGAGTGATTCCTGCATTGTGGTAACCTCTGAGCTTGGATCTTTAAGCGGCAGCCCAGCCGCTGGGAATGCACCACCCTTGGAAGACAAGGGGCCACGAGAGACTTTGATTCCACGTCCCTCTCAGTGGAGCAACAGGTCTGGATGAAAAGCAACCGGCGAGCGAGGGGCTCATGCAGAGCCTTAATAGCAGGAAATAAAATGCAACGATACACGGAGCAATAAGAGGACTCATACTCCCATAAGGCATCAAACATGGAACCCATCTGGGCAGCTCACATAAGGGCGTGACATAGAGCAATCATATCATGGGAGAGTGTCCGCAAATGCGAATCTACAAACGCAAACCTCTGATGAAGAAATGACTCAAAACGCGTAAGGTGGAGCGTTTGAACTGCTTTATTTTTTGCAAGCCGTCTGCTGTGTACCGAAGATTAAAAAGTTTTGGGGTTGAACCTTACCTGTTGTTCGAGTGATTCCTGCATTGTGGTAACCTCTGAGCTTGGATCTATAAGCGGCAGCCCAGCCGCTGGGAATGCACCACCCTTGGAAGACAAAGGGCCACGAGAGACTTTGAATCCACGTCCCTCTCAGTGGAGCAACAGGTCTGGATGAATAGCAACCGGCGAGCGAGGGGCTCATGCAGCGCCTTAATAGCAGGAAATAAAATGCACCGATACACGGAGCAATAAGAGGACTCATACTCCCATAAGGCATCAAACATGGAACCCATCGGGGCAGCTCACATAAGGGCGTGACATAGAGCAATCATATCATGGGGGAGTGTCCGCAAATGCGAATCTACAAACGCAAACCTCTGATGAAGAAATGACTCGAAACGCGTAAGGTGGAGCGTTTGAACTGCTTTATTTTTTGCAAGCCGTCTGCTTTGTACCGAAGATTAGAAGGTTTTGAGGTTGAACCTTACCTGTTGTTCGAGTGATTCCTGCATTGTGGTAACCTCTGAGCTTGGATCTATAAGCGGCAGCCCAGCCGCTGGGAATGCACCACTCTTGGAAGACAAGGGGCCACGAGAGACTTTGATTCCACGTCCCTCTCAGTGGAGCAACAGGTCTGGATGAAAAGCAACCGGCGAGCGAGGGGCTCATGCAGAGCCTTAATAGCAGGAAATAAAATGCACCGATACACGGAGCAATAAGAGGACTCATACTCCCATAAGGCATCAAACATGGAACCCATCTGGGCAGCTCACATAAGGGCGTGACATAGAGCAATCATATCATGGGGGAGTGTCCGCAAATGCGAATCTACAAACGCAAACCTCTGATGAAGAAATGACTCGAAACGCGTAAGGTGGAGCGTTTGAACTGCTCTATTTTTTGCAAGCCGTCTGCTTTGTACCGAAGATTAAAAGGTTTTGAGGTTGAACCTTACCTGTTGTTCGAGTGATTCCTGCATTGTGGTAACCTCTGAGCTTGGATATATATATATATATATATATATATATATATATATATATATATATATATATATATATATATACTTTAATATTAAGGAGAAAAACTATTATATTCTTTTAGTTCTAATAAACTTACATTACTTTTAAATGCAATTTAGAGAAAAAAATTAAAAAAATTACAAACACAGTATGAAAATTGATATGATATAGGAAAATAATGACAATGTATATAGAGAATAAAATGTGAATGGTTGATTTGTTTTGATAAACAGACTTGAATACCATCTAAGGGAGGATAATGGCCGATACACGGCTCAATGGTTTTGTTCGAAAAACAAGTAATCCAGTCTGATTTAAATATCGAAAATAGTTTGTGTGGAATGATGGTAAATCATTTACATTTCATAATTTGAGATCGCTTGGATTAACGAGTGGTTAAAATGTACGTTTAACTATGTAACATGCATAGAGGTGATTACATCGATAAAAGAATACACCACTCTAAGATGGTGCTGATGAATGTCAGCAAGCCAGTAGTCCTTCCTTGATTGTGATGGTAATGTTTAAAAACATGCCGATGTCTAGTGGCTACTGACATCGAGAAAGGCTGTGTGGCGAAACGCGAGGGCGTCTGTCTTGTCTGTAAAATAAAAGCAACCTTGGGAGAATCAACCCCGTGAGTGCGGATAATTATTTGTTAAACAGAAGAGTTGGAGCATAATATATATATATATATATATTCAAATATATATATATATATATATATATACTTACTATAAATATTAAGGAGAAACAAAATTATATTCTTTTAGTTCTAATAACCTTACATTACTTTTAAATGCAATTTTGAGAAGTCACGCTAGATGCGTGCTGCATGTACGCACCCAATGCGCATCCCATGTGACCAAAAAAAGAGAGATTTTATTGGTTTATAACACTTACTGTTCTAACTATTGAAGAACCCCACCCATTATAATCACTCTTCTTAGACCTTTCTTAAGAGAAGACCTGTTCTGAGAAAAACTCACTTTTCGTCATTGGAAGCCTGAACTTCTTTTTTGGATTAAAAAATGGCTACACCACTACAAGAATCATCTGAATCTGATGATTTTGTTACTGAACAATCTCTACCAGAACCTCACCCTCCCAAAATATACACAACCATTGTATGGAATTTTTTTTACTTTTCCGGAGGGACAAAAGAAATGTAATGCCACCAAGGTGACATGCAAGATTTGCCAGGCAGTGCTGACCAGAGGAGATCCAAACAAGAAATACTCCTGTGGCACTGCTAGTATGCGCAAGCACCTCCAATCCCAGCATCCCGTGAACTATGCTCATGAAGAATGTGGAAGACTGCGCCAAAATACACCTCCTCCACCGGCAATACCAAGTACCTCTGTGGCATCACCTTTAACATCGCCACCAGACATACGTCCCCAATTTGTGAAAGTTAGAATGCACTCCCTGAAGTGCTTTTATTTAATTTGTTATGGGGAGCAATCAGTAGACCTAGTTTGCAGAGCAATTGATAACCATCAATGCTAGTTTTTTTAAAAAATTCCCTCAAAGTTCATGGTTTTGTTCGTCCTGTTGAATTTTTCTTTTGAAGAAAAACATAAAAAATCAAAAAAATTTAAAAAATCAAAAAAATATAAAAGTACAAAAAACAAAAAAAAAATTATTTTCAGAACTAACTACTCTGGTTAAAGAAAGAGATATATATATATATGCTATTGTGTAAAAGTTTACATGCATGTATAGATACTGCATAATTGACTAAAGAATGCATTTGTAGTATGTGGTGAATGTATAACTGTAGAACTATAAGGAAGTGCTGTAGCATGATACTGTAAGATCTTTAGCTAAAGCGTGCTGAGCTACTTCCGAAGCATAGAGATGCATCATATGTACATAAATATGTTGTAAGTCTGTCCTTCCCTCTGCACTGCTGCTTAAACTGCAGGCATGTGGCGATACAGGCATCCTTGCACCATGGTGCAAGAATATCTCTGTTGTGTGGAGTTTGTTTTTGTCCAGGAAAACACACCTTCATGTACAAAAACAATCAGTGAATACATTTTTCTCCTACAATCAATGCTGTGCATTGTAGCATATATTGGAAGAAAAAAAAATTAGGGTTTAGAGTAGTGCAATAGTGTTTATGTACTGTAGAGTTTCATGCTGGGGATAGTGTTTAGAGTTTACGATGGTGTAGTGGTGTTTGTAAAGTGTCGAGGTTGTGCTGGGGCTATCTATTAACATTACACTATCTCCACCCTAAGCACAATTGTCAATAGAAACCACCCAAAAATTACAGATGAAGTTATCAGCAGAATGCTAGTGAAAAGTTTCTCAATATTACATGCTTCTAATCAAGTAAAATTCAAATCACCACATACAGAATTCCACAAATGGCATTACCACAACAGTAAGTCTCCCCAACTTAGATTTAAAGTGCATAAACATGTTTCATGTGACAGACCCGTAGGCCAACGCTGCAGCTTCCCCATGCTTCAACACCCTCCACATACTCAGCAAGACCTTCAGATAGACCCACCACCCGAATTAAAAAAGACCATCACCCAAATACTCATAACCAGCAGGCTGGACTATGGGAACATCCTCTATGTCGGAATCAACAAAGCTCTACTCCACAAACTTCAGACTGTCCAGAACAACGCAGCCAGACTTGTCCTCAGGATCCCACGACAAGACCACATTACTCAGCATAAACGAGAACTGCACTTGCTCCTCGCCAAAAAAACAGTGACCGTCAAGCTGCTCACACACACCTATAAAGCCCTCCACAACACCGGACTCCAATACCTCAATCTCCTTCTACACCCACAAAAGAAACCTCTACTCCTCTGACCAGGCCTTGACCGAAATCCTCTGTATTCACATAACCAGCCAGGAGGCACACCCTTCTCGTACATCATGGCCAAGACCTGGAAAGAACTCCCTCTCAGCATCACATGAACACCCACACTGAAAGCCTTCAGGAAGAGCCATAACACCTGCCTTTTTGAATGACCAAAGCTGCACAAATCCCCCTCACATACTCCCCCAGCACCTGGAAACCCTCAGAGGTGAATAGTGAGCTCTATACATCCCTAATTGATTCATTCATTCACCACCACAGTTTGTGTTTAAATGTTATGAACAGGCCCTGCCATTGCTTTGGCTGTCTGTAACTCTTAAGGGTAGTGAAATGAGCAGTACTACCTTCTTTAATATACACAGAATCTCTGAGATTGGTTTAGTTTGGCTTCACTTCTGAGAGCTACTTTCAGGGTGCTGGTGAGCTACCAGTAGCTCCCGAGCTACTGGTTGGAGGCCCCTGGTATAGTGAGTGGGGAATTTAAGGCCTGAAGCACAAATATGAAGGTGGTTACACCACTACATGCATAATGCATAGGAGTTTGAAGCACTGCTTACCCTAAAGCCTGGTTTACTGCAATAGTATGTGTACTTATGTAACTGCAAACACATCAACCAACCAAATCAATCTCTCTCAATTTTGCCAAATGGACACTGATTCATAGTGTTATTCTACACAAATAACAGTATCCCTTGCAGTGTATAATGAAAGATTAAAAATATTAGATAAATAAATGTATTAAAACTTGTAGTAATGGAATTAAATAAATTAATACTCAGATATAAATTATAATCCTCCAGGTTTAATAGAGAGTATCTCTTGCACAGGATGTAGGGAAAATAGGGGTTTAGGGTAATGACGAATATTAAATAGTTTTACAAAAAAAGGGAAGTTACTAGAAAAATAAGTAAAAAAAAAAGGGGAACGAATATTAATACTCATATTCGAAAAAAAGTAACCTATAAAAATACTTTAATTAGAAAAACGAGTTTAAATAAAGCATTTTAGAAATTATATGAAAGTTAAAAAGTATGGAAAGAGGCAGGTTTACATAAACATGTGATGCTCTAAAACAGTGCAAATGAGAACACCTGTCAACTGCAAAACGTGGCTTAAAAGTGGGAGGAGCAATAAATTGATCCCATAGACTGCTAAGTAACAAAAAAGTATATAAACCACACCCGTGGGATTATTAGTTTTGTTTCAGAGAATCGATACGGACGAAGAAACTACGAGCAAGGTAATGATTCGGGACTGCGGAAGCATCTTGACAATATCTTTCATTTCCTCAGAGGGAACATATTGTTAATGTATATTTAAAAATACATAAAACATTATGTCCCCTCCAGAGGAGTTGGATGAATTTCGACGGGGGAAGGAAAGAATATCTAACTGAGGTAAATTATCTTAATGGGTATATGTTTTATATATTTAAAAAAGAAAGCAAAAATATTAAAATTATCATAGAATGTGGTATGATTACATTCAAATAGAATATAATAACGAGTTCACTAAAGAACCATTAAAAGAAATATAGGTTATTTAAGGAATTACTACGTGCAAAGTAATGATTAGGAGCGATGTCATAATCTTCAATGTATCTTTCATTTCCACAGAGGGATCATATTGTTAATGTATATTTTAATTTATATATAACTTTATGATCCTTCAACTGGAGTTGGATGACTTACAACTTCATACATTAATAAATCATATTTTTTTAGTATGCAAGTATTTCACAATGATTGAAATAAACTGTTGACGAAACAACGAAATACTTTGGAATAAAAAAGAATATTCTTTATCTTCTAGAGTGAAAATGGGCTAAAAGTATTTATATTCAGAAGTGCTTTTCCCTATTTTCACTGGTGAAGAACAAGAGAATTATCTTCGCAAGCACTTTTTTTGAAAAAAAAGTAATAGAATTATGGCTTCAAATGTTAACAATTTTTTCCATTTTTAAAAATGATTGTTAAATGTAATAATGACATGAAAAGTACATAAAAAAGAAAGATGAAGTAGTGAGGGAGTGTTTGTCATAGCACTTCTACTTTATCTGAAAGTAAAAAAAGCCCAACATTTATAAAAAGATGATGGGGCAACACTTATATAATGTAAACATAAGGAATGAGTGCTTATGATAAAATAAAAAAAATGTGGTCCAACGCGTGATACCAATGAATGTAAAATAATTTCAGCATTTCACCCATATGATAAATATAAAAGACTCAATAAAAATATTTTGAAAAGATGAGAATTCTTTCAAGGATGGTTTGAAGAATTGTACATTTTATAAAAGAACATAGTACTTCACGCCAAAGGAGGAAAGTCAGCACAATTATGATAGAATAGAAAATAGAATAATATTTCATTTCTACCGCGTTGACACTCAGCGGCTATCTTGCCGCTAGTACGGCGTCCTCCTTCCCTTGGTCTCCCGTTTTAATTATCTCCATTCAGATAATTTAATTCCTTTTCTTTTTACACAACCCCCAGGACCACCCACACTATCATACCGGTCCAGTGTGAAAAGGTCAACTTCCCTAATTGGGTGAAGTATTATTTAACAAGGCAGTGTGCACGAGATACACGTATGAGTTAGTGTGATATCCGCAATGGTTCTTATCTTTTGGAAGAATAGTAGATGGTATTACGAGAATTGGTGCAATTGAGACTATTTTTCACTTGATGCATGCTATTTAAAAAAAATCGGACTATCATGCAGAATGTGTTAGGATGCGAATAAATTCGCCACTTGTACAATACTTCTGTCACATGTAATCCAATATGTTACAGTGGAATGAATCTGAGTGGCACAATGAGGGGAAAGATACCTCTATATAGAGGCATGCACTTCAGTTCAGGCATGCTAACCTACATGGTATTCACTTTAGACCACTTGAGTACTAAGCACGGCAGCAACTCTGTTTGTGAATTATATGTTACATGTTGTTTGTCCTTGTTCTTCTACTTTTCAGATGGAGTCTGGCATATGACACACACCACATTTTACACTCTACGAGGAGCAGCTACTCTGCCCTCGCTTCACTGACAGGATAGGGACCTCCCATCCTTTAAGTTCCCTCACATAGGGGGTCAGTCTTGCCCTGAAGAAAATCCTGGACCTCTATGGCCACTTTGGACTGAAACATGTCGGCACTAGGGTCTTAGGACCATAATATTCCCAAAAAGACCTTACTTTAAAAATATTAATTACCCAGACAGACCGAAGAATAAAGGGAAAACGGGGATCTGACTGAGGTATTTTATTTTTAGAACCCCCTTCTCTCTTGTCTAACCAAAGAGCTCCCAACACTGTGGTTTAGCCGACCGTGACTTCAAGGGGTCGGGTGACCCGATGATGAAGCATGACACCACTAGGGTGTGTGAGGGTAATATAAACAAAAGACTTTTTTCCCTACATTCATGGTTGGGTTAGGTACAACCTTTCACTAGAGAGTTTTCTTTACCCACTCTACCTCGGTCCTCTACCTCGGGTACAGTTTACTTGCTTACACAACTGACCACTACGCGGTCAATTGGAGTATTTGTTTGTGATTAGAATAGTAATTCTTACTCATACACTATCCAGCACATACCCTACAGATACACCACCTTGGGGTTGGAATATTATTTTTTTAGTGATACACTATCCAGCACATTCCGTACAGATGCACCCCCTTGGTGTTAGAATAGTAATTGTTACCACTACACAAACCTGCACTTACCCTACTGATGCACTCTACTCTCTATTTCAAAATCCAAACCAGAATTACAACACCCTTTCACCAATTTCGCGTCACTTTTCCCATTTTAAAAGTGATGCAATAGTAATGCAATGAACTTGTAAATCTACCACTATGCACATTGCGAGCAAAACAAGTACACAACTCATTCACTTCTTTATCGATCACAATTAGACAGTGTTGTTTCACAATTCACAATGAACTTCAATAAATACTTTGTGCCTATTTAAATGGAAGACGAGATTGTCGACATTACAAAACTTAGTGGCATATTTACAAAGACAGAGTTAAAATTGTCGTCCCTTTAAACACCGAAAATGGACTTCAATACCGGGAGATTTTCTCAACATTGCTGTTTCCTATATAAGACTGAGAGCCACCACCCGAGGCAATAAAATAAATGGTTGTGGGGGGCTCCAACACCCCCCCCCCCTTCAAAATTAAAAGTGTGGGGACCTCAAAGACCCCCCTCAATCACTGGGAACCACCACCCCCGGCATTTAGTGTATTGTGCGAGGCAGACTGCGTGCCCCTACGCCTAGAGCCCTCGAAGGCCCTGGTGTAGTGTAGTTCCTATATTCCCAATAGGCTCTGTGCAATGGAATAATATATCTTATAGATGTGACGTAGGACTTATGTCTACTAGGTCTCTATCGAAATATATTACACTTAATTGTGAGTGCCAGCTAGCTCAGAGATCACTAGAAAATGTTCTCGAGTTCACAAGAAGGAATTTACTTTCTGACAACTGCATAAACATGACAACTTTGTTTCCCAAGATAAAACTGATCTTCAAAGTCGTGGAAACAATAGATAGATATTTTACTTAGTCAATCATGCATGTTTTGTTTCACCAGAGGTGCAGAGAAATAGATAGACGGGTGTTTTCAATAAAAGGATTTTATGAACAGTCTTCTTTCTCAAGTATATGAAATGAACTGCTACAATCGTAAAAACTGGTTGCAAAATATAATGCATATAGTAAAAAGAGTAGAATAAAATAATGCTGTAAGAGCATTGTATGGTTCCTAAACCATAGATAAATACATACATAAATAACAGAGGCTTAAAAGTGCTCAACTGGTGCTTCTAAAATACACCTACCCCGGTGTACCTAACCTAAGCTTAGTACGAGGGAAGAAGTAAGTGAGGTGTAGCATAAATTTAGTATTCTTTGCCAAGAATCTATCCAAGATTTCTCTTAGGGTCTAATCAGCTCCGTACCTTGGTTTAGAATGAAGAACGTCAGTATAAGGACTCGATTTCCCAACAACTCGCAAGGGTAGCTTGGAAACACTGGAGCTGGATTTCTCGGCAAGAGAAAAGACAGCTTCTCTCTCAGTGCGTCTGCTTGAGGGTCAGCTTCCTTCGGCGTTTGCTGTAGCAGGATGCGTCGGGCAAGTAGATAGTCAAACTGCTCCAAACCACCGTGTTTTTGCTATGGCAAGTGTGGGCATATTTATTCCTTGAAGGTGCCGAGTTTGAGGTAAAGGTGGACATAATAACATCAACAAAGAGTCTCAGTTCTTTGAAAACTCCATGAATTCTTGGACAAGTTAGTATTCGAGCAAGAGGAAGTCCCTAGCTGCTGAAGCCGAGTTTTCCAAGAAATCGTTGTAGATTTTCAGAACTAGTGGAAGTAACCCTGCCGTATTTGGACTGCATGAGCTATGTCTAAATATGGTTATGATTTCCATGCCTATATAAGGATATGGTGCTTTATACCTATATATAGGCACCCCAGGACACTGCAGGAACCGGCCCTCCCACAATACATAAATCCCCGGGAGTGGTTGTCCCCAGGGCTTTGGACACCTTGCAGCCCCCCCACAACCATTTTTTGTTTAGCCCCTGCAGTGCAGCCCCCTGGTGTGCACACGCTGCATGCACGACTCATAATCTGTAGGGCACGACTGTCACTAGGTATGGGCAGCATGGGCAGCTGCCCAGGGTCTCGCGCTCAGCCCACCAGCATGGGGCCCGAACTGATCGTGTGCCCTGTTGTTTCCCTATCTCATTGCAATTAGGGTCCAGGGGAGGCCACCCCCGGGACTCTCAGGGATGGTGTCTGGAGGCCTAGGGGAAGGAGACGCTTCCCCTGGTCCCAATTGCAAGGAGACCCATTCAGAGACACTGCGGGAGGCCCATTGTACAGGATTTTAGCGCCCACACAGTGTTAACTCTCAGCCCACAAGCAATTCTTGCACCTATCAGGCTGGAGGTGTGAGAATTGATTGTGGGCTGATAGTTAAAACTATAGGGGCGCTAAAATCCTGTACAATGGGCCTCCTGCAGTGTCTCTAAATGCTTTGCAAGGGGTCACTTCAATAAATTAGAGGGGCATTGCTCATTCCCTTAAGTAAATTAGAGGGGCCTCGCACATTCCTTTTTGGCCCAGTGCATCACAAATTCAGCGCCTATAGTGAACAACTTCTACGCGTTTGGGAGCCACCATTGCTTTTCCACATAGGAAGCTACTAACATGCAGCTCTCCATGTAAAAAATCAATGTCATTTAGATATTGAAAGAGAGAACAGATTTCCTTGCTATGGGAGGGCGGGATGGGCACCCCTGGACACTGCAGGAGCCGGCCCGCCCACAATAAATAATGCCCCGGAGAGTTGTGCTCCCCGGGGCTTTGGATACCTTACAGCCCCCCAAACTATTTTTTTTGTAGCCTCGGGGGTAACGGGGCTCTCGAGTGCTCCAGGAAGGGGGCCACACAGTCCCCCTCCCACAATACATAAAGCCTCATGGCGTGATGGTCCCGCTGCTTTGGGAACTTTGGACCCCACCATTTTTTTCTTTTTAGCTCCGGGGGGTGACGAACCCCAGGGCCACTCTGGGCCACCCATAAAATGTAATAATTTTGCTCCTGGTATTTAGCCCCCCGAGGTCTAATTATAAGGGTCCCCTATAAAATATAATAATTTTGCCCCCGGTATTTATCCCACTGGGGGCTAATTATAAAAAAAGCTCTGTTTTATTGTATTAATTTTACGGCAGAGTCCGCACACCCTACACGCACATGCCGTTTTTCTTTCTTAAATGTGGGCCCTGGGGGTCCTTCTGGGACCCCCTAAGCAGGTCTAGAGGGTACAATAATTTCTGCTCTGCTCCCTTTCTCTGTTTTGCACACATATTCCACTGACTCCCTCAGCCTAGCTTCTACCGAGGCACAAAATGGCTGCCAACAGTTCCTGGTTTCGAATGTTTACAGCCGCTTGACAGCCAATTAGCACTTAGCGCGTGATCGGGACGGTGCACTTATGCTACAATGCCGAACCACGCACAATCCGCGGATCCACTGCGCCCATAGATATATAAATGACTTTAACCATAATTTTCTCAGGAACTACTGAACAGATTAACACCATTTAAGCAAAAGGCACACGTCTGAACTGAGGACTACCTCTTTGCCAAATTTGGTGTAATTCCATTCAGCCGTTCGGGTTGTAGCCGTTGCTAAGGGTCCTAAGGGAAATTGCATGGGGAAAACACATTTTGGGACCCCTTTTTTTCTCGGCCCCCGCTTGACTAATCATCCTGAAACTTTCAGGGAAGGAGTAGAACTGAGCTGGCCAAAAGTAAAAAATAATTTGAGAAGATTCATCAATCGGCGCTAAAGTTATTGGCAATTGAATGTTGCGGATTTCCTATGGATAATAGGTCCTAACTATAACTACCTACTGGTGACCCACAGTAGGTAATATATATATACGTCCTATCACTCAACACCTGAAAGCACCAATTCTTTGGAAAAAATATACTACTCAGATGGCAAAAAAAAGATTTGATTAATTTATTATAGTTCAAAAGAATACAAAGGCATGTCTATAAAAAGGTATAATGAGCAACTAATTTTGGCAAGATTCCTTTAAATGGGCTGGGACTTGGGATTAGTATAATAATATTGAAGTTTAAAATCTCGAAGAATGAAATGTCACTGATATGAATATCTTATTTATATGTTGTAATTTCTATCTATGTTTCTATCTATCTTTCTATCTATCCATATATCACTGAAAAAAATCAAGGGGTACAGGGTTCTTTTATGTAGACTCATATTTCACTCGTTTAAAACCAGAGAAATTCTGCAGTTAGAGTTACGCCCCTACAATGCACTGCTTATGACTTTACATATTACATCACTCATGATATGTTCAGTGACAATACTGATGACATCTAAGTTCAAGTTCAAGTTCTGCATTTATATAGCGCACTACTCACCCAGAGGGACTCAAGGCGCTTGGGGATGGGGGTAGTTACATGTCGAATATCCATGTTTTTAGTTGTTTTCTGAAGGAGAGGTGGTTCTGAGTGAGGCGGAGGTGGGTGGGGAGAGAATTCCAGGTTTTGGCAGCTAAGTAGGAGAAGGATCTTCCCCCATGGTGGATTTATGGATGCGTGGGATTGCGGCGAGGGCTTGGTTGGACGATCGGAGTTGGCGGGTGGGGGTGTAAAAGGACAGGCGCGTGTTGAGGCATTCTGGTCCTAGGTCGTAGAGTGCTTTGTGTGCGTGGGTGAGGAGACGGAACGTTACTCTCTTGTTGACGGGGAGCCAGTGGAGGTCTTTGAGGTGACCGGAAATGTGAGCTTGGCGGGGGACGTCTAGTATGAGTCTGGCTGAGGATCAGCTGGGTATCGTCTGCATAGGAGATGATGTTGAGGTTGTGTTGGCTCGCGATGGAGGCGAGGGGACTCATATATACGTTGAAGAGGGTGGGACTGAGTGATGAACCTTGTGGTACGCCGCAGATGACTTCAGTGGCCTCTGATCTGAAAGGGGGTACACGGACTCTCTGCGTTCTTCCTTTGAGGAACGAGATGATCCAGTCCAATGCTTTTCCTTGTATTCCGACGTTGCTGAGGTGTTGTATAAGGGTGCTATGACAGACTGTGTCGAAAGCTGCGGAGAGGTCAAGTAGGATGAGGGCAGTTGTTTCTCCGTTGTCCAGTAGTGTTCGAATGTCGTCTGTTGCTGCGATGAGGGCGGTCTCGGTGCTGTGTTTGGCTCGGAACCCGGACTGTGATGGGTCGAGGCATTTGTTGGATTCGAGGAAGGCGGCGAGTTGACTGTTGACGGCTTTCTCAATGACTTTGGCGGGGAATGGGAGGAGCGAGATGGGGCGGTAGTTCTTAAGTTCAGTGGGGTCTGCTGTGGGTTTCTTCAGGAGGGCGCTGAGTTCGGCATGTTTCCAGCTTTCCGGGAAGGTAGCGGAATTGAGGGAGCAGTTGATGACGTCTCGAAGATGGGGTGCTATAATGGAGTCTGCTTTGTTGAAAATGTGGTGGGGACATGGGTCGGTTGGTGAACCTGAGTGGATGGAGTTCATCAGGCGGATGGTGTCTTCAGTGGTGACTTGGTTCCAGGCGCAAAGGTTGTTGGGGGGGTGTTTTATTTCAGATGTGGGTGGGGTGGACTGGTCTTCGGACTGGTTTTTGAAGCTGTTGTGTATGTCCGCGATTTTGTTGTGAAAGAATGAGGCTAGGGAGTTGCAGAGGTCTTGGGAGGGAGTGATGTCGTTGGTGCCGGCGGTGGGGTTGGTGAATTCCTTGACGATGTTGAATAGTTCCTTGCTGTTGTGGGCGTTGTTGTCGAGTCGATCCTTGAATGCTGCTTTTTTGGTGGATCGGATCAGTTGGTGGTGTTTGTGGGTGGCGTTCTTGAAGGTGGCTATGTTTTCAGTGGTTGGGATTTTTTTCTCCAGGCTTTCTCGAGGGTGCGGCAGATCTTCTTGGATTTCTTAAGTTCATCGTTGAACCAGGGGGCTTTCTTGCTTCCTTGCTTGATTTGATTTTTTTTCAAGGGTGCTAATTCGTTAGCGCTGTGGGTGATCCAATGTGTGTGGTTGGTAGCTGCGAGGTTTGGGTCTGATGATTTTGCAGGAGGGTTTTGGTGAAGTGATGTGAAGAGCTGGTCGGTGGTAATTTTGTTCCATTTTCTACGGGGGATTGGTTGTGGGTGGTTATGGGTTGTGGTCTTTTTGTAGTTAAAGTGAACGCATCTGTGGTCTGTCCAATGGAGAGCTGTGGTGTGATTGAAGGAGATGTGCTTGCTGGAGGTGAAGATTGGGTCGAGCGAGTGCCCGGCACAGTGGGTGGGGGTGTCAACAAGTTGTTTGAGTCCAAGATTTGCGAGGTTGTCCAAAAGGGTGGTGGTGTTGCTGTCGTTGTTCTTTTCCAGGTGGAAGTTGAGGTCCCCAAGGAGGATGTAATCCTCGGAGGGGAGGGCGTGTGGGCTGATGAAGTCAGTGATGTCATCGCTGAATTGTGTGCGGGGTCCTGGTGGCCTGTAGATGAGGGTGCCTCTGAGTGTGGTCTTGGGGTCGGTGTGGATCTGGAAGTGCAAGTGTTCGGCGGCTGCTAGGTGCTCGTCAGAACTGGTCGTGATGCGGATGGTGTTCTTATGTACAATGGCGATGCCTCCTCCTGTTTGGTTGGTGCGGTCCTTACGGATAATCTTGTAGCCGTCAGGGATGGCTATTGCGATGTCGGGTGTTGATGAGGCGTTCATCCACGTTTCTGTGAGAAAGGCGACGTCCGGCGATGTAGTGTCGAGTAGGTTCCAGAGTTCAATGGCGTGACAGTGGACCGAGCGGGTGTTGAGCAAGATGCACTTCGGGTGATTCGTGTCGGAGCTTTGTTTGGGGATTGTAGATTTAGTATGGGTCTTGATGCAGTCGAATTTGCAGGAGTGGCAGGTGAAGGGTCCATGGGAGTGTCCTGGGGCGGCCTGGTAGCAGTCTAGAAGACGACCGGGGTTGAGTGCTGAGAGGGTAGTGGCATCGTACGTAATGCGGGTGGAGTGGATGTTGCGGAGGTCAGGGGGTTTGGCGCTGGGCGCGGTCCAGGCGTGGACGGGCGCAGACAGGCTTACCTTTGGCGCACCTTCGGCGCGCATGGGGCGCATCCGCAGCGCGTGAACGCTGCGCGAAAGCTGTTCAGACATAAGTGGATAGTGGGGGGGCGGAGCGAGGGAGGGTTAGTTGGGAGGCGGGAGCGGGGTGGAGGGACGGCACAACAACAAAATGGCAGCAATGAAAACAAAACGAAGCAGGGTGAGTTCGGGGCGAGCAATGGAGCGCCATGACTAATATTAAGCTACAAACAGCAGTGATCAAGCGCTACGATACCCAGCAGCAGTCGAGCAATGTTACATGCTATGAAATTACAAAACCCAGCAGTCGAGCGTTCTGAGCAAAATGAATTAAAGTACAAAGCACAAGTAATTTCAAGGCACAGAGCCCAAGCAGCAATGGAAGCACAGACAATTTTAAGGCACAAAGCAAGCAGCATTTGAATAGCGCTACTATACCAGGGAGGAGAGGGAGTGAGGGGAGCGACCGCTTCTGCACGGGTCAGGACATCACTGATAAACTCATCTACAGAACCACTCACACACCCATCCACACCCCTTTACAACCTCACATACACTGACTCCCATTCCCAGACAACCACTCACAAACCTATTCACAGACTCATACAAGTACGCACACATCCATTCACAGATTCATAGAGCCATTCAAACATCCACTCGCTCATACAGCCACTCACATAACCAGTAATTCACCCACTCACTCACCAATACAGCCACTCACACATCCAGTCATACAGACATAAAGACACTAACACACCTACTCATACACTCATACAGACACTCACACACTTAGCCAGTCACCCGTGATGACATTACTGAAGAAATTGTCCAGTGATTGTGAGTGTTTTCTAAATGTTATTGTGTGCTAAACCGGTATACAAAAGTACCACAAAGTTAAATGTGTATACTTCGTATACTACTTATGAGTGATTCCATTTTTTAACATAGTTTATGTGAGTCGCTGTGTGACTGTGTGCTTCTGTGTATGAGTGGATGAGTGACTGTGCAGGTGTGTGAGTTGCTGTATGGGTCTAAAAATGGGTGTCATCTGTGTCGGTGACTTACTAGCTGTGTAGGTAGATGTATTGGTGAGAGAGTGGGTGTGTCGATGGCTGTATGGGTAGGTGAGTGAGTGACTATATGGGTGGGTGAGTAAGTGTGTCAGTGACTGTATGGGTGAGTCAGTAGATATCTGAACAACTGTATGAGTGAGTGACTGGATATATACTAGGTGTATTCATGGCTGTATGGGTGAGTGGATGGCTGATTGCGTGAATGTTTGGTTAAGAAAGTTGGTGTGTGAGTGGCTGCATGGACGAGTGAATGTCTGAGGGATTAGCTGTATGGGTGAGTGAGTGGCTGTGTGAGTGGGTATATGGATTAGTACATGGGTATATAAATGTTTGTTTGGGTGTGAGTGAGTGTATGAGTGGTTATATTGGTAAATGAGTGGGTGTGAGTAACTGTATAGGTGAATAACTGGATGCATCGGTAGCTGTCTGAGTTAGGGTGTGGCTGTGAGAATGGCTACATGGCTGAGTGACTGGTTATATGAGTGAGTGTTAGACTTAGCAGCATTGGTGTGAGTCTCCTTTCTACTTTTTGCTGTTGCCTCATCTGTTTTTGCTCTTCTAGGTGGTTTGGGCACTTTGCCACTGCTGTTCAGTGCCAAAGTGCAAGTGCTCCATATTTTAAATTGTTGTATGGATTAGTGATTCCATGATTGGTTATTTGATTTACTCGTCAGTCCCTAGTACAGTGCACCATGTGTGCCAGGGCCTGTAAATCAAATGCTACTGGTGGACTTGCAGCACTGGTTTTCCCACCCACAGAAGCAGCTTCTAAAATGTGACTCAGGCCTGCCATTGCAGAGCCTCTCTGCAGTCTGGGACTGCCATGTCGACTTGGCATGTGCACACACTTGCCAGGCCCTGAACCTTCCCTTTTCTGCATATTAGTCACCCCTAAGGTAGGCCCACGCTACCCCTGTGGGCAGGGGCATTGTATGTGAAAAGTAGGACATGCCCTCATGTGTGTGGCATTTCCTGATAGGGGTAACATGTGCTGCTGTCTTAACAACGGACTGAGAACGTCTGTGTTTTTAAAATCAATTGCGTTATTTGCACATTGCTCTAGGACAGCTACTCTTTGAATGTTTTATCTTTAATACCTTGTTGACACAGGACTGCAGTGTCTGCATGTAAGAGTGGCCCGCAAGCTCAGGTCAGCGTGCTAGTCTTTTTTGCACCCTGCCCATAAAACCTGTGATTGTCGACCACGCAGCGGGTAACATGTGCTGCTGTCTTAACAACTGAGAACGTCTGTGTTTTTAAAATCAATTGCGTTATTTGCACATTGCTCTAGGACAGCTACTCTTTGAATGCTTCAACTTTAATACCTTGTTGCCACGCGACTGCAGTGTCTGCCTGTAAGAGAGGGCCCGCAAGTTCAAGTCAGCATGCTAGTCTTTTTTGCTCCCCGCCCATAAAACCTGTGATGTGTTGACCGTGCAGCAGGTAACATGTGCTGCTGTCTTAACGACCGACTGAGAAGAACGTCTGTGTTTTCTAAAATCAATTATGTTATTTGCACATTGCTCTAGGTCAGCTACTCTTCGAATTTTTTTTTTTACTTGTTGACACCGACCACGGTGTCCGCCTGTAAAAGCGGGCCCGCAAGCTCAGATCAGTGTACCAGTCAATTCAATTCAATTCAAAATCTTTATTCGATTGTAAATTTTACAATCATAAAAGTTCATTTTAAAAAACACACAATTAAAAACGGTTACACACAATTCATTTTCAAAGGCAAAAAATGACACAGTAAACAGTACAATATATCAGGCAATAAAAGCATGGGCAATATATGGTTAAAAATATAAATAACTGTAAACTTAAAAAGCACCAGCACAATTTTACAGCATGGTTAGCCATCCATGCTTTTCCTAAAGCAGATGGCTTTTTTTTAAAAATTACAAATAAACAAAGTACAGTCAATATTCAGTAGTTGTAAGTAATAAAGTGTGGGTTTAATTTGTGTGAAGCTCATTTTTTTAAGGCACGGTTTAAGGTATAATTTCCGTGGAGTGGAGTAATAAGGGCAAATAAGAAGGAAGTGTGCCAGATCTTGAGGAGACTTTCCGTCGCAGCCACAAGCTGGCAACACTTCGCCCCGCTGAGCGCCACTTGGGAATGCCAATAGGAGGTGATAGAGGTCAAAGCGGAACCTTGTTAGCAGAAACCGATCATAGCTGGACATAGGCCATGTCAGGTAAGGTTCTATTAGCAAGCATGTTTTTAACAATAGATGTTTCCTAATACTGACCTTCTGTATCTCAGCCTCTTCTCTATCGGTACATCTTAACAAAACTAAGGCATTCTTAACCAGGTTCACATCAGATTTTCTAATTGTATTTGGGGCATAAAACAGATCATGTCGGCCAATTGCCGTTAAGCTGTCCTTTATGTACTTTACCCACGGTACCTTAAATCTCCCATCTAGCTGTAAAGCTTCTTTCAGTAGGGCATGTGTTAATGGAATTTCATTGTTTAGCCAACATTTCAGCCAACATGTGATTGGGCTTACTGCTATTCTGTCACCTAGATAGGGGACCCCCAGCTCCTCATGTACTGAGTAATTCCCAATACTCCTAGGTAGTCTTAGGATCTTTTTTAGGAAGTTATTTTCTGCGACCTCTAGGTCTTTAGCCTTGCGATAGCCCCAGAGCTCGCTCCCATAACAGGCAACAGCAACGCTTTTTGCCTGGTACAATTTAAGCGATGCGGCCAACGGGCAATTGCCGATTTTTTTTGCAAAGCCAAGGATGGCCGCATTGACCCTTGTAGTTTCTCCCTTCTTTTTGGAGACTGCTGGGCCCCATGATAACTTATGGTCTATCAGGACCCCGAGGTAAGAGAAGGAGTTGGTTGATGGAATTTTTTCCCCATTTGTACTGAAATGGCCAGGTTTCAGAATGCCCTTACCTGCCTTCATAACGAAGGACTTGGAGTTATTTATACTTAAACCACGTGACTCCATAAATTTGTGGAAGGAATTTAATAGTTTCTGGAGACCGATTGCTGTTCTGGAAATAAGAACAGCGTCATCGGCGTAGAGTAATACAGGTACCCCTTTGCGCTCAACTAAGGGGTAATCTGCTTCTACAAGTAAGAGAGATTCCTCCAGTTCATTAATATACAGGTTAAATAAAAAAGGGGCCAAGATGCAACCTTGTCGGACACCCCGATTTATTTTAAATTCATCCGTTACATTAAGGTCTTGAGAGTAACGGACATTCGCCCTTGTGTCTGTATGCAGATCAGCGAGAAAATTAACAAGGTTCCTCTCTACGCCCATTCTCAGCAAAGTGGCCCATAATAGGCTTCTGTCTACGCAGTCGAAAGCGGACGACAGATCCATAAAGGCCATGTAGACAGTGCCTTGTCTCGCCAATGTATACTTACTTAGAATAAGGTATAGGTTCAGACACTGCGTAATGGTCGAGTGATCTGGTCTAAACCCGTATTGTATGGGTGAAAGGATTTTATTTTCTTTAGCCCAGATAGATAACCTGTTAAGAATTACACCCCCTACCACTTTAACTACTGAATTCAGTAAAGAAATTGGCCTGTAACATAACGGGCTACTGCGATCGCCCTTCTTAAAAATGGGGACTATAGTCGAGAGACCCCAAGTTCTTGGGCAACCAGTTGTCACCGCTGCATTTATTACAGTCGTGAGAACCGGGGCCCAAAACGGGATACTAGACTTAAACAGGTCCGGCGGCAATCCATCCGGACCCGGGGCCTTGTTGGTGGTTAGACCCTGTATTCCCCTAACGGTCTCTTGTACTGTGAAACACAGTGGAATCGCAGTTGGAATTAAAAGATCGGAGACTTCCCGTTGCTCATTGCTCTTAAAAATTGTACTGAAATGGGACACCCACTCCCCCTCTGGGATGTTTGTTCCAATAGCTGTGTCATTTGGGTTTTCAAACATAGGTTTATTAATTATTTGCCAAAACTTACTGCTATTCCCCAACACGGATGGGTCTAAGAGGGATTCAATAACGTTTGCCTTAATTTCCTTTTTTCTAGTGGCTATTACTTTCCTGTAGGCCATGCGAAGATTTTTTATCAGTTCACGATCTCTTGGTTTGGTTTTTAATGCAAGTTTCAGATCCCTGCTTGCCTTTGAGCAGTTATGATCAAACCATTTAGAAGTATTCTCACTATGTCCCTTTGTTGGCGCTGTGAGCATGGAACCAATTTTAGCGACCAGCCCCTCGAACCTAAACAAAATGTTCGAGGGGATTGAGTCAGATGAAAGACAAACGGACAGCTCCGCTTCACATGCGCTGGTTATATTAGTATACAAGGTGTCTTGATTTACCATTGACCATTTAATGCGACGCCTGCCATTTACGCACCTTAACGTGCCATGATCGAAACGTGACTGACGTTTAGCAATAAATGGTCCACCCAAGTTTATAACAAGGGGATTATGATCGCTGTATATACTAGTGAGAATAGAAAAATGCAAGACCCATTGAACAGCATCTGAAGATATTAATATGTGATCAATAAAGGAACCCTGCCCATGCCCTTTAAAGGTTGGGGTGTCAAAGATTTTTATATCGGGGACCAACGACATAGCTACAATCAAATTGTGCTCGTTCGTTAGATCGTTTAGGTTCTTACCCCCCCTACCATGGGAGAAGTGAAAACCTTCCTCATTATGACACCCTAAAGACCCCATTGGCGTGCTAGCTGGGTTACCACATGGTTGAACATTAAAATCACCTGCTATCAACAAATGCCGTGATACATTGTAAACATTTTTGCTCAGAATATCATTTAAAGAGGCAATATTGCAAGTTTCATTATTACTGTTAGCATTGTAAAAATTAACCAGTGTCATCACAATCTTCCCATTTTTTAAATCAATCTTCTGTAAATTCAGATTTACACTATGGTAGTTGCTTATGTTACATTGCAGATCTTGGCTAAGGAAGATGGCCAAGCCACCCTTGGCTCTACCCCTGGTCGAGGCAACTGCTGGGGTAATGAAGCTTAAGAAACCCTCCATATGAACATTATTTTCCTCTATCCAGGTCTCTTGGAGACACACAATACTAAATTTTCTGATAAATGATAGCCATACTGGGTCTCGTAGCTTATTTGCCAAACCTGCAATGTTCCAGGAAATTAATTTTGCACTGTCATTGAGGGCAGGACAAGTAACAGACTCTCTAATTAATTGTGAGGATGTTGAAATAGGCGACATTGCGCCTGCCACCACCGGGCCCACAGTACACTCTGCATCTGACTCCCGAAGCTCAGATGTATCACTAGTAAATAGCCTTATATCTGATGGGGGTGTGAAGGGCACCTCATTTTCCCCTGGGAGCACTATGGGTAGTGCTTTAGGGGGACTACTGTTTTTAACAGCGGCGGTTTGGACACTATGTGAATTTTTATCATGACAGCGACCCCCTAGCTTCTCAGGTGACCTTAAATTACATGAAGCACTTACCCCATCCCCCGTAGCTTCTGCATTCCTTAACCATCAATCGCAGTCCTCTAGGCTGCTAAAGGCCATAAACCTGTTGGAGAGCTCTAGAGGCGTAAATGGTAACAGGTTTGACATGTTCCCATTGAAACCAGTTTTATGATTAAAGGGTATGGTATTCCACCCGTGTGTGGCTGGTGGTGGAGCCAGTTGGTGCATGTATACGGGGTTTAGAGCCTCGATGTTAGGGAACTGAGAAGAGAAGAAGGTATTGTTGTTATAGTGTTGTGGAGGGAAGACAGTGGATCTGGGGTAAAAATATGTCAGGGGGCGTGGTACTATGCAGTTCTTTTCATTTCCGTAAGGCCAGTTCAGGATATGTTGTACGGCTCTCCTGTCTCTAAAGTTTATTACCACAACATCGCTACCAATGTCCTTTGCTCTGCCCCCCAGCCAGGACAGGCGCCGGACATGGACTATCTCACCGTTAATCGCAATGGGTTTGGGTCTATAAAGAGAAAGCCAGTGCGTTATTTTATTTTTTAACTGTGAGTATCCCTCTCTTTTACCAATGGGCAATTCTGGGACCCCGGTGAGTATGACCACAAACGGTAATGCTTCTGGGGGAAGTTCTGTTGGTGGTGCCCTAGACAGGCCCCCTCTTCCCCAGTTATTCTCCTTCCCTTCAGGTTTAGGGGATCTTCCCGGGAGAGTACTAGGTTCCCTGGATGGAATATTTGCGGAAGTAGTTGGTAATGAGATGGTAGGTTTACCCTGTATATCAGTTGAAGCTGTTGTTAAAAAGTTTTTACAGGTATTACCGCCATGTGCTTTCGTTGCCACATTTAGGGAATTAGGGGTGGCTGAAGTTGCTACAACAGCCTGGCTATTACTTGTACTAGGTTTAGACGGTGTGGGACCCACAGTATTTTTTAAGAGGGGTTGGGTTAATGTGGTGACTTGTTGGTGCTGTACTTTGGGCTGACCTTGTAAACGTACAAAATTCCCTAACACAGTCAGATCCCCCTCAATTTTACCTAGACGTGTCTCCATCCCCCTAAATCTGTCTGACAGAGCAAGCATGTAACTACGTATGATCAACTCAATATTGTCCAGAAGTGACTTGGGGGTGGCGGGTTGCAAGTCCTCCTCCATCTGGATAAGGGTAGTATCAGAGTCTGTAGGTGCTTGGGGTAAAGGTAACGGTGAAGTGGGGCTAACTGTTATAGTTTGGTTTGTATCAGAAGATCCCATTAAAGGTAGTGTAGCAGTGTTCTTCTTTTTACCAAACTCAGTGTGACTTGTTTTGGGCTTGTTAGCTGTTAAAGTTTTCCTTCTTCTTTTAGGTGGAGGTGGCCCATGCGTTTTATCAGTCACTGGCCTCGGGCTTTTACCTCGTACAACTTTACCAGGCCTTATTGTGGGGGATATTAGGATCTTAGAAATGTTATTATGTTCAATGGTCACTGTAGGGGTGGTTTCTTGAGAATGGGTAGGTGACAATGCCGGAGCTAAACATTCTTGGAGGAGCAAGGGTACGCTGCAAGTCAGTAAGGTGTTATCTACTGGGGTGCTAATCAGATCGTCGTCTAAAGAAACAGACATTATAGGTTCAGAGAATGTTCTGTTTTTTATTCGCTCGATGGAACGACGGCGGTCTGCCCTCCTCTCGGCTAACAAAAGCTCCTTGTTGCCATCTATGGCTGGTTTAAGGAAATAATCATCCAGTGTTCGGTTGGTGATATTTTTGTCCGACCCCACTAATGCAGGGCTTGTAGCCGCAGCGGCCATTCAATGGTGAGGAGTGTTCACGAGGTGGGCACACAACAGAGACAGTTACTTACGTAAACCTTGTGCCAGGATCTCTGGCCCAGCCCAGCCTCTTCTAGCCGATGAGGGCCGTAGAGGGCCCGCCCTTTGCCCGGGCTTCGCCCCGGGCGTCCCGCTCGCGTCCCGCGTTGCGGGCGTGGGGCCGCTTTGTAGCGCCGCCTGGCGCAAGATGATGACGCGCTCCTATGCGCGATAGCGGTGCCCCCTGGGAATGCTAGTTCCTGCTACCTGCGGCGCTGTTGCTTCTCGCGTCCCGGCAGGGAGGAACCAGCGGTGTGAGGCGGTCAGGTGCGTGGGCGTCCCAGTCAGCAGGCAAACGTTCTCCCTCCTCAAACGAGCCTCCTCGGACCCGTCTGTGTAATTTAGCAGTCATTTTTGCTCCCCGCCCACAAAACCCATGATGTGTTGACCATGCAGAGGTAGCGCCGCTGGCGTGCCAAAGGCGTGCCGCTGGCAAGCCCGTCTACACCTGTCCAAGTCCCGGAAGCGGCCGGCGCCGGACCCGCTACAAGATTTTTCCCTGAAGATGGTAAGCCCCTCTCTCGCAGCAGGTTACAGCTCATGACTTGGGCATGAGAGTGAGCTGCTGCTCCCTCGTGCCCATGCCCAAAGACTGTCGCAGTTGGGGCGGTAACCTCTGTGGCTGGGTTTCCTCTAGCTCAGTTACCGGTGAGTCCCGGTAAGAGGTTTTAGGGGCACGCCTCCCTGTCATGAGACCCAACCTGATAGGGATAATGGTCATTCGAAGGCCATGCTCCTTAATACACGATCCCTTAGCAAACATGCCCGCCAAATCTACAATTTACTCATGGATAAGAGCCCTGACCTTCTTTTTCTAACCGAGACATGGCTCAGAGAAACATCTAATCCCACCATTGCCATGGCCATCCCTCCTGGTTATCGGATACTCATGAAGGACTGGTCATCAGGCATTGCAGGCGGCATTGCTATAATCTTTAAGCACCACTTTTCTTGCTCCATGGTCGCCATAGCCGACATAGCTGTCGCCGAAAGCTTGAGATTTTGCGTCAGGGTGTCAGCACCACAATCTGTGGATGGTATTTTTATTTACAGATCCCGGTCCTGCATGCCAGTTCCTTGACTCTATTAGCAATGCTGTTTCTTCTCTGGGTATTAATTTTAAACACTGTCTAGTTTGAGGTGATTTTAATATTCAGATGGATATTTCCAATGAATTGGAGCCAAGTAGATTACGCAACTCACTAGCTCTTTTAAAAATGTCACCTAAGGTCCACCAAGTGACTCATGAGAAGGATCATATTCTAGACCAGGTCTTACCCACAGACACAATACTGACCTCAGTCCCGATCCCGCTTGTGTGGTCCGATCATTGATGATCGATTTTACGACGAGAACGTTCTTAACCCCTGCAAAACACAGGGAGGGCGACCCTCTCGCAGCTTCAGACCTTTTAGCCAAATTACAGCCAAGGCTCTTACAACGGCCCTCGGCAATCACCCAATCCCCTTTCACTGGAATGTGGAGGAGGATGTAGAAGGACTAGACAATTGGCTGCAGACGCGGGCTGATGAGCTCGCTCCCTCAGCATCATGGTTTACGGTGGCTCTCAGGAATAGCAAGAGAGACTGCAAATGCCTGGAGAGGTCATGGTGAAAAAACTTCGACCCTACCAATAAAAATACTTATAAACTTGCATTGAAGGTGTATTATAAGAAAGTACTAGAAAAGAAAAAACTTTTCCTCTACTCTAAAATAGCAAAGACTGCTAACCACAGCAAAGACATTTTTAAAACAGTTAAGGAGTTCCTATCTCCAAACGAGGTGGCAAGGCCATTTACTCCGACTGAAGCATGAATGGGCCATCTAGCCTCCTACTTCCATGAGAAAATTCAATCCATCTAAGATACCTTCTCTTTGTTGCCTAGGATGGAGGGTGAACTCAAGCATCTTTCAGCCCACCTACGCAGCCAAGGGGTTCGCTACTCACGCAGTTCCCCCCTATATCTTTGGACAACTCACTGGAAATTATGAAGGCCCATAAATCTGGCTCACCGTCCGACCCCTGCCCGGCCAGGACACTGGTATCACTATCTGAGGTAATTACCCCTGCTCTAAATCTGAATCTGAATATATATTTGGAGACCGAGCTTGTCCCGGATAGGTGGAAGAATGCCAAAATACTCCCCCTTCTGAAAAAACCAAGAGCAGATCCAGAGTTAGCCTCTAATTATAGGCCAATATCCCTGCTTCCTTTTTTCTCGAAGGTGTTGGAACAATACGTTAATGGTGTGATCACCACATATGCTGAATCCAATCAAGTATTCCACCAGAGTCAGTCTGGTTTCAGAACACATTTCTGTACAGAAACCGTGCTTCTAGAGGTCTCGGAGGCCATCAAGGAGACCTTAAACCAGGGAGGGAAGGCACTACTGATTCTCTTGGACCTATCAGCGGCCTTCCATACCGTGCCCATGATAAGCTCCTTCTGAGACTTCAAAAGTGTGGCTGCGGGGGCACGGTACTCCAACCGTTTGCCTCGTTTCCGATAATTGCCAGCAAACGGTTTGGTCTCCTTTTGCAGCACCCATCCCCTACCTAAAGGTGAGGGTCCTGCAAGGCTCAATCCTTAGTTCCACACTTTATAACCTTTATATGACCCCCTTGGCACATCTGGCCGAAGCCCATGGAGCAAAAATCGTATTGTATGCGGAAGATACAGAACTGCTCTTCACCTGTGACAAGAAGTCTGAGATTCAGAGGAGATGCGATAAATGCCTGCCTCTCAGAGGTGTTCCCCTGGTTCCAACACAGCCAATTTAAGTGTAATCCTGATAAATCGGAAAAGATCCTTTTTGGTCTCCCAGTAGACAATGTGTGGCAGAATTGGTGGCCACAGGACATGTCTCCCCCCAGTGCCTCGGTCAAGACTGTCAAAAATCTAGGAGTTAGGATGGAGGATAATCAATCCATGTACTCCCAAGTACAAGCTGTAGTGGGCTCATGGTTTGGAGTGCTTAAAATGCTTAGACAATTCTTGCCCCTTCTGTCGGTAACACATAGAAAAACTGTGGTCCAGGCGCTAGTTCTATTCAGGCTGGGCTATGTCAACAGCCTTTACTTGGGAATCCCTGAATACCTGTTGACACGCCTGCAGCTAATCCAGAATGCAGTGGCCAGGGCAATTCTTATGCTTGGATGTCTACTCACCGGAAAGCCATGCACTGGCTATCTGCAAGAGGATTATATTCAAAGCCAGGGTTCTGATCTGTAAATCTCTCCATGGGATGGGGGCCCCTTACCTCAGGAAGAGAGTCCTATTATTTTATCCACGTAGGGCTTTGAGGTCTGCTACACTTCAGTTAGCCTGCATCCCTAAATCTTTCTATGCTCAAATTGGGGGTCGCTCCTTCAAGTTACAAGCAGCGCAATTCTGGAACAGTCTCCCTCTGGCACTCAGACCGATGCAGGATCTTCTTCCTTTTAGGAAGGTATTGAAAACCTGGCTATTCCAGCAATAGTGTGAAATCAGCAAGCTTAGTGCTCACCGTTATCCCCACCCAGAATTTGTAGCGCTGGGCCAATCAATTGAGTAGCCGTGCACTTTATAAGTCCCTAATAACATAACATAACAATTACAGCCAACTTTGGCATATATTGGAATATACAAAGACAGTTTGAGGCAAAAGTAACATCAATTGTCCAAAGGTGTCGTTCATAAGCATTTCTAAACCTACTCCAGTCAATGTGCCTAGGTAATTTCCAACCCCAATGCACAATCATGAGGTCAGGATGTGGAAGATGAAAAGAGGTTTTAACCAAAGGTAGCAATTGGTGCCACTTCAATCCTCTCTGTGCAAACCATTTGATGTCCACATTGTGTAAACCTAGGTCTAAGTCAATACGTCTGTGTTCTGCATACCTCTTGCCCCAGAAAATATAGTTATGTCCTACGATCCAAACCAGCATTTTGAAGGTATGGCTGGAAGGTATGGAAAGATGTCTGTAGCTCATGCAGTTCCTTCGTATAATAAGAGATATGTTTAAAGATGGGGAACTACTTTTTTTACCACACTGAACGTTACGTGATTGGGTGATAAAAAGCATTGTTTTTTAAAAGTAGGGTGCACATTCATTTTGTGCAAAAGCATCTCTGTGATTGGTTAAGAAAAAGCAGTTTCAACGTGGAGTTCATATCATAGGATAAAATTTGCTCAACTCAACCACACCTGCTACTTGCATTTGGAAGGCACTGTTCGAACTTAAAATAATCGTGAACTTTTAACCTGCACATGCCATTACATGTTTGAGAAAATGTTGCAAAATAAATCGCTAGATTTGAAATAATTTATGAACTTTTAAACTGCCCATGTTGTAGAATGTTCTAGAAAGTGTGTTGATAGAATACCTTGCACTTCTGACTGTTATGTGTTGTTGAATATTACTGTTTATATGGAAAATGAAAAAGAAACCAATAGAGAGACGTTTTGAGACCTAAAAGAATCAAGGAACTTTTCTAATTTGTTCTTTACATGTATTTATGTGTGGAGCAATAAAATTATAGACACAGCAGCACCAGGAAGAGGAAGAAGCAGGGAGTGGGGGGACGGGGGAGATGGGCACAATAGCACACATGCACAATTAAGTACAGCACAAGTATAGACAAACAATGGCCAAAATGAAACACAGCAACAAGGAGCACAAGTCACACAACCCACCAACATCACACCACTGAGCAAGCATAGAAGTGAAACCCACGCTGCATTCATACAGGATGTGTACAAATGCTGGTCTTGGGTGTTGTGGGATGTCTTCAGCCGTGGTCATCATGGATGAGATGCCCAGCATGTGGCACATGGGTGGGTTCACTGTATGTTACGTTGCCAAACAGCTGCTCCTCCCTCCCACGAGCCCCAAACTTTTGTACGGTGCACTGTTGTATATCGTGCACTCGTCCGGCACACCATAGTAATTCCTATTCGCGCATGTCCTGCTGCATTCCAACTACCCCATGACAGTGCCGTTTGGAGGTGGTGCATGCCACTTTACAACATCGACTGCTGCGGCCCTTGTGGCAGGCCACACCAGAATACAGAGACACACTTACTGCATTCCCTACACGGACATGTCCGAGACACCCTGTTCTCCATGCCGGATAGGTACACCCCTGCGCTGACCTGTGTATGCTGGACCAGCACACGCCGGTTGTGCATGCAGGAGGATGCGTGCGTAGCTACATGTCCAGGGTCACTGCCAACACTGAGGTGACAGCACACTGTGATGTTGCAGGGCCCGTGCCTATCATGCTAACACATTGACCACAGGGAAACACTTTCTCGGATCCGGGTGTGGGGGCGTTGGCGGTCCTGGGGTTGTTGAGATGGGTCTTGTGGTCCTCATGGGTATCCCTGTACCATGCTCATTGACTCTATGGCACCTGTGGGTGTTCTGGTATGGCTCTTGACTGTGTTCCCTTTCATGCTGCAGGTTGTCGTCCTGCTTAACACCAGCAGAAAGCAGGTGCAAAATCCCTGGTGCTAACGTGGCTTATCAACGGAATTTGTTTCGCAGTTGTTGTGAAAGTAGTGATGTGATCTTTTCGTGTGCAGAACAATATACGAACTGGGCAGTGTATCCCGTCAAGATCCAGCACCTGACGCACTATTCCAAATCAATATAAATACAATGAGATTTCTTCATTGATTTTGTGTGTACACTGTAAGTGCAGCCACTACCTCAGTGCAATTCAATACAGGATTTTAGGAATTAGAATAAATCGTATAGGTGCACGGCATGTCTTTTTGGATGGGAACGGCTAGTCTGCATTTCATTATCAGCACTTTAATGCAAGTAAAGTTGAGATAAATCTAACACACTATTCAGAAGTTGGTGCAAACTGCAGACATCACCAGTATTCCCGCGACAAGTGCCCCAAAATGTAACACCATGGTGGACACCATCAAATAACAGTAATAAGAACAAGAAAGAGTCACACAGCAGTTAAGAAAACAACCAAAAACTTTATTAAATTTTTTTTTCAAACTTAATTTTTTATAAACATATATATATATAAACGATACACTTTTTTCAAACTTTATTTTTTTATTGACATATATATATGAACGATAAACTAATAAACAAAATTTAACAAAAATAATACAAAACACTAGGCGGAAAACTCCTGTGGGGACCATGGATGTCAACGACAGAGCCTGGAAAATAAAGCACAAAATAAGGATGTGTGTAATGCGCATATCAAAGGAGTGAGACAGAGAAACAGAGAAAGGAAAAAAGCCAGAGAGAAGAAGAGAGGGAAGGAAAGAAAGGGAGTGAGAAAGGGAGAAGGAAGAGAGCGATAGAAGGAAAGGAATGGAGAGAGAGAGAGAGAGAGAGAGAGAGAGAGAGAGAGAGAGAGAGAGGGAGAGTGAAGTGTGGGAAGTGTGTGTGAGAGAGAGAGAGAGAGAGAGAGAGAGAGAGACAGACAGACAGACAGAGAGAGAGAGAGAGAGAGACACTGCCGCCCCTGCACATCCATGAGCAAATAATTACCTGGTGCCAACGGAGTGTGCAGCAGTGGGCACTCCACTTGGCTGTCTAAACTCTGCGGATCTCAGAGATGCCGCTGAGTCCTGAGCCATGAATGGCGGAGACCACATCAGCTTCTCCGCGGATCTCACAGATTTCGCTGAGTCATGAATGGTGGAGACCACATCATCTTCTCCATGGCCCGACAGATCTCACAGATGTTGCTGAGTCCTGAGTTATCAATGGCAGAGACCACATCAGCTACTCGGCGGCCTGGCAGATCTCACAAATGTCACTGAGTCAATAATGGCGGAGACCACATCAGCTTTTGGTGCCGCTAAGCCTGTGGAACTCAAGTCTGTGCCACGTGGTTGTAGGCCCCTGATGGCTGTATGAGCTTCAGGTGGCACTAACCCTGTGCATCTGAAGTCCGCGCCAAGGGGATGGTAGGCCCCTGACGGCCATACAGATCTGGGTGTGACTAACCTTACTCGCAAGTTTTCAAAGACTCTTTATGGTTTTGACCCGTAGAGTGTCGGCCATCGAATCAGCACCGGCAATAAAGGATGTGACGGTGTTGATCTGTGATATTTGCCTGGTCAGATGGCCTGTGACGCATGTGTCGGATGGTTGTGGTGAGTGTGAAAACCTGCCCTCAGGAAGTGGCCGTGATATGTTATGAACTAGACCACTGACCTGCACACCAACAGTGAGTACGCCTGTGACAGGTAGCTATGTGGGGCCAACGTCGGAATGTAAACGGAGTGGCGTGGCATACGACGGAACAGGGCAGGGATAGCTACAAGGACGCAGATGGCTCACAGTACGGCATCTATAAGTTGAGCGGACGGGGTGTGAACTGTTCATAACTCACACTACATAAGTATTGAAAAATTATTTTGTGATTCAGTCCGTCAGCTGACATCTGTCCGAGGCATTTGTGAACACATATCGGAGTTCTTCTGTGATAGATTCCCCTTTGACGCTGCCTCTCCCCACATCAGCAGGTAACGCACCCTATTCCCACATTACCATCATACCCTCAACAACCTTCTTGGGCCCGGAAGTGTCCCTGTGTGGTTGGACAAAGAAGAATCTTAGTCATGTATAGATTTACATATAAAAAAAATGTAAAGAAAAGAACAACAAATAAGACTGAAGGAAGTCTGGTGCTGTGGTCGCTGCCACAAAGTTGGGTTGACTGCCATGCAGGACTCAGGACACAGATAGTCATATGGGATCGGCTTGTGTTAAAGAGGGTTAGTGGGACTGTGTGTCGCCGGCTTTGCATATCGAAGTATGCCTCACTGATCGAAGGGAGTGTGGTGCTGTTGTCGGTGCCACAGACTTGGGGTCACTGCCATTCAGGACCCAGGACACAGTTACACATGTGGGATTGGCTTGTGTAAAGAGGGTTAGTGGCACCAGAAGCATTGAGACTGTATGAGTCTGTGATGATGCTTAATGTGGATGTGCCACACTGGGAGCAATGTGTCTTGCCTACTGGACTGTGTCATGTGGAATCAGGACTCTATCTGAATTGTGAGGCGTTCTGACCGTACTGTAGGCCAGAGGTAGCAATGAGCAAGGGCCCACAGCCACATGCATACATTGGTGGCCCCACCTGCCTGCATAGTGCAGGTTCAGTGGCAACACATGTGGCCGGCCTTCCATATGCAAATACCTCTCACTAATCGAAGGGAGTGTGGTGCTGTGGTTGCTGTCACGAAGTTCGGGTCACTGACATTCAGGACTCAGGACACAGTTACTCATGTGGGATCGGCTTGTGTTAAAGAGGGTTAGGGGACAATTTGTCGCTGGCCTTGCATATTGAAATATGACTCACTGATCGAAGGGAGTGTGGTGCAGAGGTCGGTGCCACGGACTTGGGGTCACTGCTACTCAGTACTCTGGGCACAGTTACACATGTGGGATCGGCTTGTGTTAAAGAGGGCTAGTGTGAGTACGTGTCACCGGACTTGTATATGGAAATATGCCTCACTGATCGAAGGGAGTGTGGTGCTGTAGTCGCTGCCACTGACTTGGGGTCACTGCCATTCAGGACTCTGGACACACTTACACATGTGGGATCGGCTTGTGTTAAAGAGGGTTAGTGGGAGTACGTGTTGCCGGCCTTGCATATCGAAATATACCTCACTGATCGAAGGGAGTGTGGTGCTGTGGTCGCTGCCATGGACTTGCGGTCACTGCCATTCAGAACTCAGGACACAGTTACACATGTGGGATCGGCTTGTGTTGAACAGGGTTAGTTGGCACCACGTGTCCAAAATTCAAATTGCGAGCTCTGCTGCTCGCGGTGTAGACTGCTAATGAGTGTTTGTTTGTACTTGAAAATGAATTTGGTAATTGTACTAAAGCTATAACTGATATAAAAAATGTTCAAGAAAAAGGATACTAAAAGGATATTATGTAGATTTGAGGCTTGTAATAGTTACTTGCCTAGTGGACTCTGTAGTTAATGAATGAAGAAATAATTTTCATTGTGAGCCTTACTGAGTGCAGTGTAGGCGTATGATGAAAAGATGAATTAAGTATAGGATACACTGACGAAGTGTATTTTCTGAGTACAATCTTGTTGTTAGAAATTAGCATTTAAAATTGGAATTGCGAGCTGTACTGCCTGCAGTGTAGACTGCTATTCCATGTTGGTTTGTACTTGAAGATTAATTTGGTCATTGTAGTAAAGCTATAACTGATATAAAAAAAGTTCTTGAAGCAAGGATACTAAAAGGATAATATGTATGGTGTAGGACGGGGATAGTTACTTGCCTACTGGAGTCTGTAGTTGCATATAGAAATACCCCTCACTGATTGAAGGCAGTGGTGCTGTGGTCGTTGCCACGGACTTGGGGTCACTGCCATTCAGGACTCAGGACACAGTTACACAGGTGGGCTCAGCTTGTGTTAAAGAGGGTTAGTGGGAGTACGTGTCACTGGCCTTGCATATCGAAATGTGCCTTACTGATCATAGGGAGTGTGGTGCTGTGGTCGGTGCCTCCGACTTGGGGTCAGTGCGATTAACGACTCAGGACACAGTTACACATGTGGGATTGGCTTGTGTTAAAGAGGGTTAGGGACACCACGTGTTGCAGCAGTTGCATATGGAAATATGCCTGACTGATCAGAGGGATTCTGGTTCTGTGGTCGCTGCCACGGACTTGGGGTCACTGCCATTCAGGACACAGTTACACATATGGGATAGGCTTGTGTTGAACAGATTTAGTGGCAGTACGTGTCGCCGGCCTTCCCTATGGAAACATGCCTCACTGATCGAAGGGAGTCTGCTGCTGTGGTTGTCTCATGGAGTTGGGGTTACTGCCATTCAGGACTCTGGACACAGTTCACATGTGGGATTGGCTTATATTGAAGACGGTTAGTGGCTTCATGTGTCGCCGGTCTTCCACAGTGTAGGCCGGAGGCAGCGGTGAGCAAGGGCCCACACCCAAGTGCCCCACCGGCCTACTTAGTTCAGGTTCAGTGGCACCACCTGTCGCTGGCCTTCCATATGCAAATATCCCTCACTGATTGAAGATAGTCTGGTGCTATGGTTGCTGCCACGAAGTTGGGGTCGCTGCCATTCAGGACTCAGGACACAGTTACACATGTGAGATCGGCTTGTGTTGAACAGGGTTAGTTGGCACCACGTGTTGCCGGTCTTCCACAGTGGTGGAGGCAGTGGTCAGCAAAGGCCCACAGGCACGTGATGTTGACTTGAGCTGCCACGTGGCAGGGTGAGGGTTGCCACTCTGGCAGAGTCGTTGGTCTTCCCACAAGTGAACCACACCCAGGACCTGGCCTATTAGTTCATACTCCTACGCTGGAGTGGTGTACGAAGGACCAGCCCACTCCGCTTCTGCTTCCAGGGGAGGGCAACACAGCTACATGACCGAGATCTTCCCTACTGCCTGAGGTAACTTGGTTGCGTCCACTGTGCACTATAGTACAAGTATCAATAGTATATCTCCACACAGAGTGGTTTGTGCTTTGCATAGTGAGGTCTGTGCCACACATAAGCGTTACAGTTGGCATGCCACATTTCCCAACATTCAGCTATTGTGCGGCTGAGGGGCATGGCGTTTTGGGAAGGTTTGTTGTCCTGTTTTGCCGTGCCTTGGTGGTAGTAGGGGGGTGGTCCCGGGGGGAAGTTCCGGTGGTGGTGGAGTTGGGTGTTGTGGCCTTGTTGGGTGTGGGAGCTGCATGATCAGTAGCTCTATCACGTGTTGGTCTTTAGATGTGGCTGTGAGTTGGGTCCAATTCACGCAGTAGTTAGTCGACCTCCCTACACCAGTTAAAGGTTGATGTTTATTTGTTACTGCTAACTCGGCTTATTGCCTGCTTTTTGGATCACACTGCAGATTTGGCTGGTCGTTGAAAATATGGGGAAGTGGTGTTTTCGGGTTTGTTTGCACGGGAACGCCTACTATGCATATCATTAGCATTAGTTGTGGCTCTCGTTTGTGGCGATTTTGTTGGCAGAAGGTATCGATGGAAAAGTGGTGAGATTTGCAGTTTTCACCAGGTTGAGAATAGGATGATAATTAAAAAACACAGAAAAAAAGATAGCTTTAATGAACATTATGATTAGAAATTAGCATCTAAAAAACCTTTGAAATTCGCTGAAAAAAACATAGGTTTCAGGCACCTTATAGTTAGAAATTATTAATTAAAAAGCCTTTGAAATTCACTGAAAAAACCATAGGTTTCAGGGATGGTATAGCTAGAAATTAGCATTTAAAAATACCTTAGAAATTCACTGAAAAAACCATAGATTTCAGGGACGTTATAGTTAGTTGGACATTTCACTCAAAAAACCATTAAAATTCCCCTGTTATAGTTAGTTGAGCTGACTATAACGTGCGCCCCGCAATGCACTTCTGATGACGTCACATATTACATCATTCATGACATGGTCAGTGACATCACTGATGACATCTCAAATGACATTACTGATGACATCATCCAGTTAATGTGTGTTTCTGTAAAATGTAAATATATTTTATATATATATGCCACGGTGTATTGAAGAATGAATGGGCTGCCACGCTCTCTGGGGGCTCATGGAGAGCCTCAATTTTTATTTATTACTGTGAGCACATCCATCTGTGGGCTAACCAAGGATTTAACCTCCCAGAGTGCAACGCATTCCCATACAGAGTCGTCAATGCACAGCGTACGATAGCGCATATAAGGAAGGTGAAACTAACACAAACACTTTCTGACCGTGTCAGTCCTTGATAAAGAGAACTCCTCGAAACACGTTGGCAGCGGTCTGCATGCTTTTTAAAGTCTGGACTGTGTGGCAGCTCGTACCTGAAATAAATGCTTTGTTTGGGGAAAAGCTGACCGGAGTTCGAGTGCGTCTCAATTGTTGGTTACACCTCTTCGAACTGAATGTAAATGTGGCCATCCTGCCCCAGAACACCTGTTTGTTATCGAAAACAGACTCCAACATGCTCCGACTCGCTCATGATAGGTTTTTATTGTGGCTTAAGGTAACGCAAGCTTAATGGTCTTTTTCGCATATATGTTACAGTAAACTTTGTTTTTTTTAGTGACCATTTAATCTAGGGTGCTTTTTAAAGTAATATTTGATTACCAATTGTAATGCGTACTCTGCACCATGTGTAGCCTGTGGCCAGGCTCTGTGTTCAAACCCCACTGGTGCTCAATCCCCCACTGTGCAGGCATGGCGCCAAAACTCCAGCAGTGCGCAAAGCTGACTATGTGATGTTACAATATAAAGGGTGTCATTTTAAGCAAGGCAAACCTACTGACTTTGTCAAAGGGTCAGAACACTAAAGTTTAAAAAGTGGGCCTACTGGCTTTACAGACCCCCGGACCCCGTGCTCAGTTCTACAACTCCATCGCGACCTTGCCAGCACCTACGCACTCGCCTCCATGGACTACATCCTCCTTGGGGACTTGAACTTCCACCTCAAGAACAACAACAACGCCAAATCCGCCACCCTCATCGACAACCTTACCAACCTCGCCCTCAGTCAACTCGTCAACGCACCCACCCACGCCACCGGCCACACGCTTGACCCCGTCTTCGCCACAAGAATCCACGTCGTCTTCAACCACACCACCGAACTCCACTGGACCGACCACCGCTGCATCCATTTCACCTTCCAGAAACCAACCACGCACCACCGCACCCAACAGCTACCCCGCCGCTGCTGGAGCAAAGTCACCGAAGACCAGCTGACCTCCATCCTCGCCCAGAACCCTACCACCAACCCCACCGACCCAGACGCCACCGCCAGCAACTTCAGACAGTGGATCGACGACTGCGCCAGCACCCTCGCCCCGCTCAGGAAAACCTCCAACAACCACACCAGCAAGAAAGCCACATGGTTCCCTGAGGAGCTCCAGACCTCCAAACGCACATGCCGGAAACTGGAGAAGAAATAGCTCCACGAACGCACACTGGACAGCCATGCAGCCCACAAGGATGCCATCCGCAGACATCACCACCTCATAAGAACAGCCAAGAGATCCTCCTTCAAAGCCCACCTGGACAACAACGCACACGACAGCAAAGAGCTCTTCAACATAGTGAATGAACTCTCCAACCCCAGCGCCAACACCAACGACATCCCGCCCTCACAACATCTATGCAACTCACTGGCCTCCTTCTTCCACCACAAGATAGCCGACCTCCATGACTGCTGCAACACCACAACCACCCCAACAACGCCAGTCTCCAACACCCCCTCGAACACCACCAGCACGAACCACCTTACCTTCTGGTCCAATGTCAACAACGACGAGACGCGCAAGGCCATGAACTCCATCCACTCAGGATCACCATCGGACCCCTGCCCATACCACATATTCAACAAAGCGGATGCAACCATCGCACCCCAACTAAGGAAGATCATCAACATCTCCTTGATAACAGCGACATTCCTGGAAAGCTGGAAGCACGCCGAAATCAATACCCTCCTCAAGAAATCCAAGGTGGACCCCAAGGACCTCTAGAACTTCCGGCCCATCTCCCTGCTCCCCTTCCCGGCGAAGGTCATCAAAAAAATCTCCAACATGCAACTGACCCGCCACCTCGAGCACAACAACATCCTAGACCCGTCCCAGTCCGGATTCAAACAAAACCACAGCACTGAGACAGCCCTCATCGCCGCCACAGACGCCATCAGGCGCCAACTCAACAACGGCGAGGCATCAGCCCTCATCCCTCTGGACCTGGTCCTTCCTCTCCGGTAGAACCCAGAGAGTCCACATCCCACCCTTCCGATCTGAAGCCACCGATATCATCTGAGCCTGACCCTATTCAACGTCTACATGGCCCCCCTCACACAAGTGGCCCACAAGCACGACCTCAACATCATCTCCTATGCCTTTGACACTCAGCTCATCCTCTCCCTCACCAAGCACCCGCACACCGCCAAAACCAACCTCCACAAGGTAATGAAGGCCGTCGCCGAGTGGATGAGGAGCAGCCGTCTGAAACTGAACTCGGACAAGACAGAGGTCCTCATCCTCTGCCCCACCCCCTCTGCCTGGGACGACTCCTGGTGGCCGACCACACTGGGAACAGCACCGACACCCACGGACCACTCTCGCAACCTGGGATTCATCCTCGACTCCTCCCGCTCCATGTCGAAGCAGGTCAACGCCATCTCCTCTGCCTGCTACAACACCCTCCGCATGCTCTGCAGGATCTACAAATAGATCCCGACCGAAACTAGAAGAACGGTGACCCAAGCCCTCGTCAGCAGCAGATTGGACTATGGCAACGCACTCTACGCAGGAATCCCTGCCAAACACCTACGACGACTACAACGCATCCAAAACACCTCCGCCAGACTGATCCTCAACATCCCTCGTCGCAGCCACAGCACCCCCCACCTGAGACACCTGCACTGGCTCCCCATCAACAAGAGGATCACCTTCAAGCTCCTCACCCATCCACACAAAGCACTCCACAACACCGGACCAGCCTACCTGAACAGCAGACTCAGCTTCTACACCCCAACCCGCCAGCTCCGCTCCGCAAGCCTCGCCCTCGCAACCGTCCCCCGCATCCAACGAACAACCGCCGGTGGCAGAACCTTCTCCTTCCTCGCCGCCAAGACCTGGAACACCCTCCCTACCCACCTGCGACAGACCCAAGACCTGCTCACCTTCAGAAGACTGCTCAAGACCTGGCTCTTCGAGCAGTAGCAGCACCCCCCCCTCCCCTCAGTGACTTCCGACCGTCACGGGTAAGTAGTGCGTTTTACAAGTGACTGATTGATTATGAAGGGGTCAGCTTGTCAACATATGTAAAGCAGACCTAATGCCATTGTCATAAATTCATCAATAATTATGATAATATTTGGCAGTAGCTTCCATCATGCTAAGCACCTAAACCACTTCCTGGTGATTAAACAGTGGCAAAATATCTCTCCATCAATTATGGGGTGAGTGACACTTACTAAAATGAGTACTTTTCCACTGTTTTTATTTGTGTTTTCTACTATAATGATCAAGGTTACCCAGTCTTTTTTATGCTAATAATTTGGACAATTAGACAATTTATATAGCTTGGGAAAAAGCCGAGATTGAAAATCCAAGCTGTACAGCTGGATGTGGATGAAAGAGTTCTTGCTGTTCCCAATTAGAAAAATTATTACCAGACGTCACTGCTTAGTTGGCTCAGCTATTATTTCTCAGTGGGTTCCCGAGCAGCTAGCGTCTTTTTACATTTTATGCTAAATGACTCAGATGTAGGCCTCCCCATTCTTACAAATTGCTAGGTTACCTGAGAACTCAAGATGTAAGATTCCTCGGGTCATAATGGTCCACTTCCAAATAATCTTTGAAATATATGGAATCCCTTGGCTTCATCTACAGTTAAGAATATCAGATTGCATTTCACTGGGGCTGCAGTCGCCCCAGCGTCCTTGCTCTTAGTAGTCCTGTCTGGGGTTTCATAGAATACAGGATTTTTGGGTAGCGAGAACTTTCTGTCATGGCAGGAAATAGCAGATAGCAATTTTAACATCAATACATATCTTTTTTCAGTTATGTTCAAATCAAACATTCTGTTTAGGAATAACAGGCAGGGAGAAAGCCGGTGGAAACTAGTGGCACATCTGGGGAAGCAATATTTTGTCTCGAGAATTAAAGGGCTGGGAAACTGGCAAAGACTATTCAAACCTGCAGGAAATAAGCTGGAGATCTCAGATCCTTTGGAGAAAATCCAAATGTCCACAGACTGCTGTTTTAGCATCTCACAGTGGCAGGGATATAATAAATGAAGTTGCAAGGTGGGAAGAACTAACCTAAGGAGGATGGTTTGTTTTGCAAATGGATGATTTATTACACTTTCGCCAAAGTCCATAAAATGTATTCCGGTGTGAATTCCAAATGATTCAGATGGAGACAAGCCAATGAAGACTGGCTCCATACTGTTTTTACATGTAGTCATCTAATGAACTTCTGGCTAAACATAGTTTTAGAAATTAGGAAAACGCTATCCATTCATTTTTCTACATGACCCTCATGGGCTCTCTTTGGCATATCAGAAACTCCAGAAGAACAAACTATTGGTCAGTGCCAATGTTTTTTTTGCCACCCCACCAGCATGATCACTAATTTTTGCTAACTGGAAATCATAGACTGTTCTTACAGGCTCTCAATGACTTGTGAACATGCAAAGAGTCTTTACTTGAGAAGTTTTGTATGCAAAAAGGGTAGACTCCATAGCAAAATTAAATAAAATATGAGAGTTGGAGCAGAATAACTAAAGAAGAGACAATTGACGTTACATGTATTAAAATAAAACAACCCAGATATAAGCTATATAGGAAATAGATTAAAATGTAAATATTAAATCTACTACTAGAATATTTTTGTAGACAATCTTAGCTTATTTTTTTAGAAGAATATTATTGATTGATAACTGCGCATACACTATACTTTGCTCCCAAAAGTATTGTACAGTGAAGACTATTTAATGAATTTTTTTTACTATAGTAAAAATGGGAGCCTAGGAGGGAGAATGTAAATGAGAAGAACTTTATTTTTTCCAAATTGATAAATGAATTTGCGGAATGAAATTGGGAATGAATTTTGAGGGTTTTTCTTCATTTTGATAAATATGGAATGTTCTATGTATTAAATTTACCCTCTACTGCTCCATCGTAAATGAATATATATAAAAAAAAAATTATGATAAAATGTTTGGTTCATCAATTCACACCCTGCACTGTATAATAAAAGTGAGTGACAAGCATTTCATTGGAATGCATAGGGGTTTAGGGTTGGTAATGTGTTAAATTATTTTGCATATCAATATCATGTTTTTTGTGTAATATTTATTTAGGAACAAATTGTTGTAATTGAATATAATATGATTAGCTAATAAAAATTTTGGGTTGTTATAATTTGACAACAGTTGACTGTTTTCTAACCATTTCATCATTTAATGACTCCTACAGGTGGAATGATTGCAACAAGTGTCTCCTGCTAATTCACCTTCATTTTCTGTACAACCAGTGTAACTGTGTGCTGGTGTCATTGTTAATGCATCTACACTATTCACATGGTACATTTTAGGAAATAGCACAGCTAAATAGCATATACCCTTCCAGTCAGCAGGCAGCAGAAAGTAAGCATTCTGTTCACAAACAAAATAAACGTCTGGAATTGTAGATTCTTCTCCCTGAAAAATTTGACATGATCCTCCTATTAATTTGAATGTATGTTCACAACTACTAAACCCTACATGTGTAGTTCTATTAGGTGTCCTTCTTCTGGTTTGATTGTCTAATCTTAATTTTGGGTAAACCATTTTCTTTCTAAATCTATTTTCTTCTTTCTTCCAAACATTTGTCAAAATATTATTGTGTTTATCAGTACTATGTGTTATGTTAGTAATTCTTTCCTCTAAAGTCATAATGAAAACCTTCTCTAGGGTTCAAATTAAGCAGGTTAAATTGTTTTCATAAGCCTTAACACTACAAATCCATGTGGCATAAAATAGTATTAAGCTGTGTTCATTTAATTGTTTGCAGGCGTAAATTCATATTTTGTGCTAAAGGCACTCTAGAAAGTATTGTCATAGTTAGAATAGAAAAATTCAAAATGTTTGCATCTACATACATGTGAAAGCAGTTTACTACATGTAATCCCATACGATAATGGCATGAGATAATATGTGACTTCTTCTGATGCAGATGACGGTAACTAAGCACAGGCATTAATCAATCAATCACTGGCATTTATAGAGTGCATGGCTACTCAAACAGTGTCCAGGCACTACAGGACTGTAGATACTGATCAAGTTGGGTGGCTTAAAATGCTGAATTAAAAAGCCAGGGTTTCAAATCACGTTTCAAAGACCCTGCATCTTTGATCACCCAAAGATACCTGGGCAAAGAGTTCCATCCCCTCATTGCTAACACGACAAAAGAGGAATCACCCCCATCTTCTCTTCTTAGTTTTGGGCACAACAGTCAACAAACCATTTACAGAGTGAAGAACTCTAGAAGACTGATATTGTGGGAGCCTCTTACATAGATATTTATGTCCAAGATCATAGTAAGCTCTGTATACCAACATCAGACCTTTAAACTGCATTCTCGCCTTCATGGGCAGCCAGTGCAATTCCTTAAGATGTCTTTGAATAGAAGTGTACTTAGGAATCCTAAGCAACAGCTGAGTTGCCGCACTCTGTACCCGCTGGAGTCTCTTTAGTAGGTACCCCGGGAGACCCCAGTAAAGAACATTGGCATAATCCAACGGTGATGTTATGTTATAAGGGCATGGATCACCAACTTCTAGCAAACATCAAGTAGCATGAACAAAAACCTCCACGTTATCCTCAGAAGGCCAAAGCATGTCCCAACTACACTCTCCACTTGCAGCTTAAAGGAGAGGTTGCTGTCAAATTTCACACCTAAATTCCTAACCACTGTTGAAAGTGATGGTGCAGGAGGAGAGAAAAACCAGAACGTCTGTCTTGCTTGTGTTACATTGGAGGTTACTCTGGGACATCCACTGGAACACTGGCTACTTTTGAATCCAGCCTGGGCAGATGAGATATCTCCGTGCCATGTACGGATCACCTGTGTATCGTCGGCGTAGGAGATCATCTGAATGCCGTAGGATTCCACCAAGGATGCCAGAGGCAAGAGATATACATTGAACAAAGTCGGACTTGGAGCAGTGCTTTGGAGGACCCCAAATTCCAGAACTTTGAGTTCAGACACAAATGGCGGCATCCATGCCCATTGTGATCTGCCCGTCAAAATAGAACATAAGGCAACCCACCGACCCCCATTGTACACAAACTGTGCAACAGGAGAGGATTTAAAGACCACAGAGAGGTCTAACATTCTACCCACTATCCATGCCCAGTATGATAATATCTGAAACCTCAACAAGATCTGTTGTCCTACTGATATGATGGATCCAGCAGCTGATTGACAGAGAGATAACTAGAAAGCTGTACGTTACCCAGTTTTTCAAGGACTTTTGAGAGAGCAGGCAGCAAAGAGCTTGGTCTGTAATTAATCAGAACCGTTTGTCCAACGAAGAATTCTTAGTAATGGATCAGTTTTGCTCTTTTCCACAATTTGGAACAATAGCCTGCTTAAGAAACTCGTTTAAGAACAGATTCAGGACAGGATTGATGACCTCAGCATTAGAGGTTAGGATCTACGGTGGACACAGATTGTCTAGAGAACCAGACTTACAAGATTTGAGAGCTAGCTATGGGTCTTCCAGAGACATAACAGTCTTTTGCTCCCATGGCGTCTGTGAGTATTCTTGTACTAATCTAGAGTAAGCGTTGGTTGAGTATTCCTCTCAATTGTGTGTGACAAATGGCACTTTCAATTGGTCTTCCTTATTCTGGTATATATGTGTTTTGGTTGTGTTTGCAATGCTAAACTTTCTCGTGTGTTAAATAAAACCCTACGAGTACAATTGTAATCATTAATACTGATATTACAAAGATTGAACACATAATATATTTACACTTGTTTCTAAGGCAATACATGTTTCTCCAAAAGCAGGTTAGACAAGTTTAAAGTTTAATGCATAATTTTTGGAAGCAGCTTCATTAGGATTGGTAACTTTCAGCACAGCAATCTTCTCATAGACAATCCTCAGCCTTACTACATGTCCTTCTAAAGTGGTACACCATTCTCTTCTACAGCAGACTCAAATCTAGATAATCTTTTAAATAAAAAATGAGTTAGTTAGTGTCAGCATCTATATCTCTTTCAAACAACCTTTTTGTTTAGTTTTTTTTTCAATGTCACTGCCACCGACACCTCAGACCACACGGACACCACCCACATCAACCCCCTGCTCACCTGGACCAACATAAACGATGACGACACCATCGGAATCATGAACACCATCCACTCTGGCTCCCCGTCAGACCCATGCCCACACCACATCTTCAACAAAGCTAGCACCACCATTGCATCCCATCTCCGCAAAGCCATCAACATCTCCTTCAAGACTGCAACTTTCCTGGAGAGCTTGAAGCACACCGAGATCAACACCTTACTCAAGAAACCCAAGGCGGACTCGAGGGACCTCAAGAAATTACGGCTCATCTCCCTGCTCCCGTTCCCGGCGAAGGTCATCGAGAAAACCGTCAACAGACAGCTGACCTGCTACCTCGAGGAGAACAACATCCTGGACCCGCCCCAGTCCGGGTTCTGCAGCAACCAAAGTACCGAAACTGCCTTCATCGCCGCCACCAATGACATCAGGGCCCTGCTTGACAATGGTGAACCCGCAGCCCTCATACTCCTGGACCTATCAGTCACCTTCGACACTGTCTGCCACCGCACCCTATGCACAAGCCTCCACAAAGCAGGTATCTGAGGTAAGGCTCTGGAATGGACCACCTCCTTCCTCTCCGGCAGAACCCAAAGTGTCCGCCTCCCCCTTTCCGTTCTGAAGCCTCCAAGATCATCTGTGGCATACCCCAAGGATCATCCCTCAGCCCGACTTTGTTCAACATCTACATGGCACCCCTCTCCCTCATCGCCCGACTGCACGACTTCAACATCATCTCTTACGCTGACGACACCCAGCGGATCCTCTCCCTCACCAAGGACCCACTCACCACTAAACCAACCTCCACGAAGGAATGAAAGCTGTCGCCGGGTGGATGAAGAACAACCTTCTGAAGCAGAACTCGGACAAAATGGAGGTCCTCATCCTCGGCTCCACCCCCTTGGCCTGGGACGACTCCAAGTGGCCGACCGCACTGGGAACAGCATCAACACCCACCGACCACGCACGCAACCTGGGGTTTACCCTAAACTCAACACTCTGCATGACCAAGAAAGTCAACGCCGTCTCATCCTCCTGCTTCAACACCCTCTGCATGCTCCACAAGATTACAGGTGGATCCCCACTGAGACAAGAAAAACGGTCACCCAGGCCCTCGTCAGCAGCAGGCTGGACTACGGAAATGCCCTCTACACTGGAGCCTCGGCCAAACTCCTGAAAAGACTACAACGCATACAGAACACTTCTGCACACCTGATCCTCAGCATTCCTTGCCACAGCCACATCACACCCCAGCTGAGAGACCTGCACTGGCTTCCCGTCAACAAGAGGATCACCTTCAAGCTCCTCACCTGCGCACACAAGGCACTCCATAACACCGGACCGGCATGCCTCAACAGACGACTCACCTTCTACACCCCAAACCTCCAGCTCCGCTCTGCTGACCTCATCTTCGCCACCGTCTCGCACAGGCGAAGAGCCACCACCGGCAGCAGATCGTTCTCCCACCTCGCCACCAAGTCCTGGAACACCCATCCCATCCTCCTACGACAGACCCAGAACCTTCTTAACTCCAGGAGGCTACTCAAGACCTGGCTATTCGAGCAGTAGCAGCACCCCTCCCCCAGCCCCTTGAGACCCTCGTGGGTGAGTAGTGCGCTCTACAAATGTTCTGATTGATTGATTGCACAGTTTGTCTTTTTCATGTATCTCTATCCCAACAATGCTTACTGGGGTGAAATCATGGAGAGTTAAACAATCCAGATCTTACATCACACCACTCGTTTACTGTGATATTCAGTACTTGGACCTCGTAGTAAGACCACTTAGATGCTGAATACTACTGACAAGCCACTTGTCTCAGTTTTTGATGTTCTCCTTCTGTATCACTTTCATCACTTGAATCTGTTTCCTCAGGAATAGTTGTTGCACTCTGATCAAATGAGATGCTCTTCCTCAGTCTTCATTGATTACCGTTCCATGGCCATTCAACTCTTGTTTCAGTGCTTGTTCCTTCACCTGAATCTTCTGACCGTACTGATGTTGTCTCAGTAGAGGTTCCAAGTTATGAGCTAGTCTCTTCTTCTCCTTTGTTAAATACTTCAATGTAACTCTGTGAAACAACAGGTACTTGGATTTCTGCTGCAGTGAGTCTTCACCCCTTTCTTCTCTTTTTTGCTGTTGTGTTCTCAGTAACACTGCTCTTTTCTGCTTCTCAGCTAATGATGGTGCAGTCACCAAAGCTATTCGTTCAGGCTAAAAGAGCACAATTTCTTCATCAGGATTTCTCACCTTCTTGGTGTGTGATGCGTGCTCCCAATTTGGAACTCTGGCACATTTAACAGCAGTGTTTGTTACTAAAATATTCTGGAATGCGCGTTTCCATCTCAGTTCCAAAAAAGTCTTCCAAACGTGATTTTTGATCATGATCCATTCTCTAGGCTGAAATATTGGCACTGTTCTTGATGCGGATCTTCAGCGATAGCTGCAACCTTGTAAGGAACAGAAGGGACCATATCAGCCAATCCTCTGCAATAATCGGGTATCATATCATCTTTGATATTCAGTAGTGCATTTGCAGGTACAGCAGGCAGTCTCGGCATTGCCCATCAGAATCTTGTGAGGCGATTAACCAGTATTTCTATCAGGAACATTTTGAATACTCATCAGCGGCAAAGGTAAAGCATCCGCCTATTTCAGTGATGCTGAAGCACAGACTGTAGCTATTCGAGACTTGATAGTCCCATTCATCTGTTTGACTTTACCTGTAGACTCAAGTTGATAGCTGCAATGTAGTTTGTGCTCAATTTGTAATGTTGTGCAAATCATCTTCAGAACTTCATTGTTAAAGTGGGTGCCCTTTTATGATTCCAGGGAAATCGGCATTCAGTACCTGGAAATTATTTCTCATAATATCAGTTTTGCTACTGTGAGACTGTCATTACTAGTTGAGTAGGCTTCCACCCATCTTGAGAAGACACATACTATGGCCAGGACATATCTCAGCTTGTTGCAAATAGGTTTTTTGATAAAGTTCATTTGCATTGTGTTGAAATGACAACCTCATTTTCCTGTGTGTTCATCTTACTGCATTCATTTTATTAAACCAATTTTGCCTAAAGAGTCTACCATCGTATCCCTCCCTAAATGTGTGAAGCCATGAAAGTATTGTGCTACTAGGAATAGAAAACTATCTGGTAACACTGGTTTCCCATCAGCTGACATCTATATCTTATTTCATTTTTCTCACAACCTGCTCTGATCCAACTCTGTTGTTCTGCTTCTGAAACATTTTCCTGTACTCTTTCTGGTTCATCCCAAGGATTGGTTACCTTCATCAACATTGATCAGATTCAAATGTGAAATTTCCATTAAATGTACCGGCCAACAGAGCACATTATCATGCTACTGAATCTGGATTCCAAATTCCCATGGCAATGTAGCCATTCCTGTGTTGATGAGCTACACATTTAACAACATCAATTTCTGCAGGCAATTATAATGTTTCCAATAAATCTTTCACTTGCACCCCATTCCTAATAGCGGTACCTGAAGGGGTCATGAAACTACTTTGAAACCATATTTTCCCAAAATCGTAAACAACACTAAAACCGTACTGACTATCTGTGAATATAGTCACTCTCATTTGAGCAGTTAAACTGCATGCTTTGGTAAGGGCAATCAATTCTGCAACTTGTGCTGACGTGACTCCTTGAAGCCATGAAGTATCAATACCATGTATTGTACACACAGCATACGCTGCTCTCAGAGTACCATCATTATTTCCTAGACATGAGACATCTACAAAAATCACAAAGTGTGACTCAATCAGGTATTCATCTTAAATATCAGGTATAGGCTTGGTGCATAAATCATACATCATGTTCAATTTCATCCCAAACAGTATCATTTATTGGCAGCAAAGTTGGTAGATTTACAATTTGAGAGCATTTAAATATTACATTGTCAGATGAAAAACATTATTTGCTCATATTTGGGGAGCCTATTATGAGTCATGTATTGGGTTGTTGTTTGTGTCAATAGAAGGTCCCACACTGTCAATAAAGTGTGGGACCATTACAGTGAAAGGATTTCCAATCATTATGCTCTCACTCCTTTTCAAACTAGTGCTCACTGCAGCAACTGCTTTAAGGCAGCCGGGCAGACCTGCGGCAACTTGGTCTAGTGTAGTCAAAAGTATGCCACTGGCCTCTGAGCATCACCATGTGTTTGAGTAAGCAATCACCACTGAGAGAGTGCAGCCCTTCTCTCACTGTAAAATAAATTAAACTCTATACTGTAATCTGGCATTCTTGAGTGCTGGGACACAACAAGGTTTTTCTTTCAGCTCTAGAAATGCTTTCAAGCACTCGTTCCAGTGTAGCGGATCAGATACATCCATGTGTGTCATCCTCAGTAAAGGCTTTGCCACTAAGGATACGTTTGGTATCCACTGTCAACAGTGGCCAACCATTCCCAGAAATGCACTGAATTATTTCTGTGTTAGAGGTGGATTAATCTGAAGAATTGCTTCCACTCTCTCTGGTGATACCTTTCTAGCTCTCTTCTCAATTATGTGTCCCAGATATTGAACTTCTTTCTGACAGTACCGCAGTTTATCTGGTGACACTTTATGTCAGTTTTCAGCCAGGTGATTCAACAAAGCAGTGGAATCTTCTTTACAAGGTTCTTGTGTTTCTGAAGCTACAATCAGATAGTCTATGTAGTGCACAAGGCTTGATCTGCAGGGCATTGTAATGACTCCAGATTCTTTTTCAAGATCTAGATAAAGATTGATGGTCTCTCCATATACCCTTGTGGGACACGGCAACATGCCAAAACTCTCTGTTTTTCTTTTTTAAGTAAACTTTATTAGGAATTTACGAGACATATACCAATACAATATAGCCATTTGAATGTGCATGCAAACTAATATGGATCCCCTGTTGCTATACATGTATCTTGTCACTGCTGTATAAGCAGCCAGATGCAGTCAATAGTTCCTAAGGGGATGCATGTGCAAATATAAATCTCACATCCCATGTTGACAGGCAGTGCAAGAAGAAACCTAGCCCCCCACCCTCCACCAAGTGGCTACCTCATCCTCTCTTCCCTTCCGCCACCCCACCAGGCGTTTCATGGAGTACTGTGCTCAGGTAATCTTCCTAGGGACACTCTCTAGCAGATTCCACCCCATCCTCGATGCCAAAACTCTCTGTTGAAAAATAAATGAAAAAACTAACTGTCCATCTTCATGCAACGACACTGAGAAGAAAGCCTGATGATCGTCAATAACAGTAAACCATTCTACATACAAGGAATTTGGAATAATATTGTGGCTTGAGTCGGTACAACGGGACAGCTTGGAACAACAATGCTGTTAATTTCCCCAAAGTGCTGCACTATTCTGTAATTCTCATTGTGTGTAAAACCATGAGCGAAGAGTTACATGTACTCCCAATCAGACCCTACAATCTCCCTTTCTGTATCATGTCTTTATTACAGTTATCAATTGTTCCTTAGAGTCAGATAGTAGGGTGGTGTTCTCTTGTATATTACATTTGCCTGGGTGGTGTTCTTGGGTATATTACATGTGTCTTAAAGGTAATTCAGACTGGTTCTACTGCTTTATTCAGTCCAATGTCTTTCCCAGTGAAATCCAATACTTCTGGATTCAGAGTCTACCTCTTCAGAGGGTAGTTCTCCAATTGTCATAAATGTAATCAATCCTGCAACTGTCTTTTGCTGAACCATTTTAAACTCTACATCCTCATCATGCATCTGTAATTCCACACATTACGGCATGTAGTAGATTATACAATTTAACTTGCACTATAAATCTCTTCCTAATACATTTACTGGGCTTGTGTCAGAAACAGAAAATTGTTGATTTTCTTCAAATGAGCCTATTTTTACAGGGACTTTCTCTAAAACTAGATTGGTAATCTGTTTATTTGAAACTCCTACAATTTGGATCTTTTTCCCGAGAGGGGTAGGTCTGGGTGTAGTAATCAAAAATCCACTTCTAAGGGGTTCCACTGATACTTAGTCCATTTAAACCAACAAAGAAGAAATTGGCACATAAGCTGAAATATAAAAGAGCATTTTTATTAAACTCAAATGAGTTGAGACTACATCACACAGTAGCCTTAGCAACTGAATAAGGCAGTCTGATGAGTACAGGAAACAGAGGCTTTTATAGGCTAATGGTTACATACTCAGCATAAGACTAAGGGGCCGTCCTGGCTCATGTAAGCATGCAACATGACTAAGTTGGGCATACCAGATCAACATAGTGGGAGGAGAGTTAATTCTCCATACAGCAGCAAAAATAGCCTGACAGTTATACTAGAGAGGCAGGTGCATTCTACTAGCTAGCCATGTGCATGTTGTGCGAAGTGGAAGATGATAAACGTAGTTTGTCTCTAGGCAGGTTACAAGAGCAGTTAACAGAAAGGTAGGACAGAGCACATGGCAAACAAAATGGAGGCCAGAAATACAAAATGACTTTCAGCTCATGCTAACAAATCTGTCCAATATTTAACATGGGATCACACAGTTCTAACAGTGGACCTGGTAGCACATGTGTCTATAAGGAAAGATACATGGTGGCCATTCACCTCACCTTCCATGAATGGATCACTCTGCTCTACATCTGAGACTGCACCAAACACATAATCCCCCCCCCCCCCAGACACCATCATTGACACATATCCGAGCCTGAGCCATCATTATTAAAAACAAGAAACTCCTGAAAGGCATTCGCTTTTGGCATCTGTTTCAAATCAAAGCTTGGGTTTCCCATATTCTGTACGACGATTTGAGCTTGTTATGTTATGTTATAGGAAACTTCTAAAGCACACGTTCAGCAAAAGGTTTTATGGAGCTGGGAGCACTAGCAACAGGGCTGAGATACGGCTTTGTAATAGGAGTATATGAAGAGCCTTGTTTCTTGCAGAGTTCTAAATTGCTCATAAGAGGTTGCTGCTCTAATGTTGGCCAGAAAAGAGTTCCAAGTGCCGGGAGCCAACATAGCAAACTTAATTCCCCCTAGCCTCTTCCTTTAGAATTTGGGAACCACTAGGAGATTGAGATGAGCGGATATGAAGTTGTGCCTACGAATACAGTTCTGTATTCTAGAGGAAACAAAAATGGGGCTTTTACTTTGCCGGATTTTGAAGATTGTGCAGCCTGCTTTGAAGAGAGTTCTTTGTGCAATTCGGAGCTGGTGCAGTTTCCTTAGTAGGTGTGTGGTGTGACAGTATTTAGGTTGGTGATTGACCCTTCTTGCTGCATGATTGTGACAAGCTGCAATCTTTGACTCAGGCTCTTTGGGAGGCCTAGGTATAGTGCATTAGCATAGTCGATGCAGGACATCACTAGTGCAAGGCTAATCTAGATAATGGCTTTAATTGAAAAACATTTTCAGATTTTTTTTCTTTACAGACTTTTAAGAAACAGGAAAAAGTCACTGCTGCAATCCGGGGTATCATAGATAGATCTTCATTGACAAGTATGCTGAGGCTCTTGGCTGCCTTTTTAGGAGTGGGACCTGTATCATTGGAACTTTTTTTTTGATTGCCACCTGCATCTGTTGTACTGGCATATTTTGAATCTGCACTCTCTTCTGCATTAGCAAAGTTCCATGTGCATTATCAGGATTAAATCTACACACCCTCTTCCAATGCCTGACCCTGTTACAAACCTGACAAGATGTCATGTTCTTTAGCTTTGCAACATCCATTCCTGAGCCTGGATCAAGTGGAATACCTTTACCTTGTGAAAACTAAAATCTACTGGTTTTCCCTGAAAACACAAATCTGGAACAATACCTTGCATACCTCCTTGATTTCCTGCAAAGAAGGATTCTAAAAACTTTCTGTGTGGATTTCGTTTGAATTTTTCTTTAATCTTTTTCTTTTTTATTTCTTGTTACCACTGCAATATTTTGCACACCTCAGGATCTCATCCAATGACAGTAGATTCAAATTTGGGTTATATGCAAACTGATCTCTGGTCTCAATCCTAAAACAAAAACGTTTGTGGATCAAGCCTAAAACAAACTGAGGTACAAAAATTCCCATATCTTTCTCATCAGGGAAATTCTCTTCCACTGTGCTGTTGAAACATCTGCTATAACCGTTGGTAGTACTCATCACCTGATTATTTTGCCTCTTGTGTCGTTTAATTGATTTTCAACCAATCAAGATCTTTTGGAGGCACTCTGCCTTTCAGGAAAGTAATCACTGCTTCATATTTTTCCATATATACAGGTGATGCTGCATTAGTGTGTGCCATTCTCGCTGGTTCTTCACATGCCCATGGTACAGCAGTCTTAGACTAGAGCCCACAAATCACTTGGTACCACAATATCCAACAGTGAATTCAAATCAGTCCACAGCACTTTTGAAATTTTAAGAAATCGATCAACTTGAGTATACCACTGCACAGGTTTGTCTTTCAATTTTGCGAAATTGTTAAAAAAATCTGCAAATTCTCCTCTATTCCATGGAAATACACTCCTCCCACTATTTCTCTCAATGGATAAGCTGAAGCTCCCTCCTCATTCTGTTCATTCTTTTCCTCTACTAATTCAGGTTCTTTCTTTTTCTTTTCATGTTTTCTGACCCACTTGTTTTCTAACTTTTCAAGTTCACTCCATATACGAATACATGTTATTAATTCTGTAATGTGCAACCTCATTGTTTCAATTGCTTCATCATCTAATTGAAGCTTGTAAATTGTCTTTAAAGGAAAAAATTTAGAAAGATCTACCTCATATTTCTGAGCCAGTTCGGTCAATTTATCAAGAGTAATTGCTGCTAGTTTTGCAATTTCTTTACACAGGTAAATCAATTATTTCTCTTGATATTGGTTCAAATGTTCTAATTCTAGACATCCTCTAATTATTTACTCCAATTCAACTTTTAATTTATAAATATCTAATGGTCTCTCTTTTCCTGTTGCATTGAGCTTTCTGTCTCTGAAATCCCAGCAATGTGTTCCATCTTCATTTAAATTTGTTTCCCCAGGTGTTACATGAAATGTGATATCAAGCCTTCCGCCATCCCTTAACTCCTGAACTGTTGGAGGCGGTCTCCATACATCAACCTGTAAATTCTGGGAAGTCGGATTGAAACCTGATGTCGGTAAACCTCCTACTGCTCCTTGAGCCTCTGAAGTCAGTTCTGGAGCTTTTGCAACTGGTCTAAGCACTGACTGTACAATTATTGGTTGCAGCACTTGCACCGGACCATGCTTAAAAGGTGTATTTACCACATGTGGAGGAAGAGTCTATGACTGGGCAACTCATGGTGGAGCAATCTGTAACAGTTGAAGAGGTCTCTTATTTTGTACTACTCTAGTTTCTACCGGGGCAGTGGGTATTGTACTGCTTGCTGTGGCACTACTCTCCATGCTAACAGTTGGTGTTGCATAAAGCGGGGGTCATGCAGCCAACCTTTCTTCGAAAATATCATCCACTGAATCACTATCTGTCTCATTTTCTTTTTCCTCTTTATCCTTCCCCTGGGTCTTTTTCTTCGTCCCTTTCTCTGGTATTTCTGTAGGAATTACTGGATACAATCTAGTGCCTTCGGCTATGGATTTCCTCCATTTCTGCTATCCTTCATCTCTTAGAGCATCTGCATAGTTACACATTTACCTCTTTTGTGATGTTTTTCCCTTTCTTTCTCTCGGGCAGCCTTTTCCCACACTTTCAAGGCTTCATATTGTGTAGGTCTAGGGAGCGGCTTCACCTCACACAATTTTTTTTTCAATATCTCAATAATTTTCAGTCTCAAAGCTACCGTATTTTGGAAATCTTAATGCGCCTTCATTCTCAGTGATCTTGCACCATTGACAAAGACATAAACATATTTGTAATACCAATTCAGTTGTCATATAATTTGCAGGTGTACCCACAGGAGGTGCCCCTTCACCCTCCCATAGCAGAACTCTAACATCACCCTCCATGCAACTTTTAAATTCTTTATAACATTTCGTGATTTCAGCTAAATTTCAAAGCAATCAATTTCACTTCAATATTTTGAGTGTGTTCCGTAAACGTCAGATATCCTTTACTCTAATCTTGTCATAGTTGGTATTTTATCAGAGTCTTGCAGCAAACCCCAATGCAATATTCAGATAATCACTGACCTATCACAGCACGGAACCATGCCGTCACCAACCAATCCCAGTGCTAAAGCACACCAACCAACCAATCTCAGTGTGAAACACTATGACATATAAACTCACTCCTCACAGCAGCCCACCCTCCTGTACAATGTATTTCATACTTACACAAATCAACAAAAACATGACAATAAGAAAACATATATCAATTCTTGCTTGTTTGTCTAAAGAAAACAATTGTAATTCATCCACACAAAAGAAATCCAGAATCGCAAGTGAAATCTCGATCCAGCGTGAAATCACCCAAATCATTACAGCCAAAACCTTTTGCGCAATTAGGTTCTACTAACATCAATTAGTATTAAACAACCACAACAGATTTCTAATATTTCTATCTCAATTGTGTAGGTCTTGGTACCTCACACTCTACTCCACAAAACTTGAAAATAAGAAATACCATTTGACGATGGCTTACTCAAGTGTCTTCTACACTTGTCTCAATGTCTATTAAGTGTCTTCTATACTTAATTCATTATCTATCCCTCTAACCCGTGAGCTTAGACTACGATGAGTCTAAAACTCTTCAATCTCTTTATTCATTAAACCATTCACTCTCAACTCAATAATACAACCGTACACACGATTACAGTAACATTACATCACCCTATTACTTCTAACACCTCCAAAACAGCAACTGACTTCGAAAAAAGCACCTTGTGAGCACCTTAAACTCCGGGCATTAGGTTTCAGGATTGTGGTATTTTATTCTAACTTGAGAAATTATTTATAGCTTTTTGATCAAGGTGTAAACATCCCTGCAATCAAAAAACTGATAACATGGACTGGGCCCAAAATATAAATAATATGGTTCACCATTTCAATTACCATCACTTGCAAGGTCAGGCCTGTTTCCACGCTGGTTCTTCCTTGCTTAAGGTGATGAATCTTTGCCAACGTATTTTGTTTCAAAGAGATATTCAAGCATCACAAGCAATTTCAAATTCAAATCAAAGTTCAGTAATGATGAGAGTCTGAATATCTTTTAAATGTTTTTTTCTCATTAGAGATCATAAAATTGTTTGATTAGAACTAAATGAACAAAGAGGGCATCAAGAGCCTTCCATAAAGGAAAAAAAACCCTATTCCAAAAGTTCAGACCAGTATTTCAGAGTTATTAGAACCCATGAAGAGTTCAAGTTCACAAAGATAAGAGTGAGATTAAAGAAGCATAAAGCTCGAAGCCAAATGTAAGCACATAACTTCCCATAAAGAGTAGTTCATTAAACTCAGCCGAGTCTCACTAATTCGAGTAATTGATCATACAGTTGCAGTAGCAATCTGTCAAAATGAAGCCTCAAAATAAAGTAGGGGTGAACTGAAGGGGCAGTAGCCACAACCATCAGCCTAAGACAAGAAGGTATGTCAGAAGGGTTACAAAAACGCTCTTGGAGAAGCATTTTAACTAACTAGGAGCATGCACTAATAGAAAATACATAAATACAGACACTTAGCAGGCTTCTTCCTTGTGGACTAATCAAATGGCAGCTCTGCTCTTTGAGTAAGTTTAGCTCTTCCTTTCCCATGATAATGTATGCAGCTTGCAAAGGTTTAGCTACAGACACTGCAATGTAGTTAAGGTCTGGAAACATAAGCATCAGTTCCAATAGGCGTTGATCACAGTTTGATCTTCTAAATGTGAAAGATTTCACTTCGTATACAATGAACTATGCTAAAGAATAGAAACGTTTACTTGCAAAATTCTGTTTGGTAGTGCATTTTATTAATATGGACAAGAAATATTGTTTTGGATGTGCAACCCATCTATTCAGGCATTATGTGAAATAGGGTGAGAATCTGAAGTTAATCATTACAAACAATATGTTGCTTAGTAAAATAATACATTGATTAATACTGGGATATTGTGCAGTTACGACAAACATTTCCAAGCATTTCACATTAAGGTCAAACTTCTAAATTACTTCAGTGCACAGTACAGCAATATTAGGGTTATTTCTTGTTAAAGGAATGGTTTCTTCTTAGTATTGCTATTTATTATACAAATCATTATGACTGCCTATTGCAGCTTGCACATTCTAAAAATTTGGAATTTCAGTTCTGAATTTTATTTTAATCCTTGCACATTTTTAACTGTTAAAGTAAATAATTAGCATTTTAATTATTCAACCTTATCAGAGTTCATGGCCTGCTGGAAAATGTATGCCCTTGTAGCACTGTCATTTAATTCACAGCACAACACAAGTGATGCCTCACTCCAGACACCTCTGACACTCAGCAAGGACAAGCAGCCTTTCTTTTCCTGAGATGGATTTAGAGTAACTGGGCTTGGAGTATCTTTCTCCCATGCTGGCTGAATTTAAGAGGCAAGCTATAACTTTATTTAACCCTACTTCCTAATAAAATGTTGTCTAAATCTGTTACATTTCCTTGACGCTACAGGAATTACTATATTGAATGTGTTTATTGTTAAGTGAAATTTCCCAGTCTTATAAATGCCTTGCTTAATATTCAGATGGAATTCTTACTTATCCGAAATAACCAGAATGAAATGTGACTTATAATCAGTATTGAAACTGACCATGTGCCGCTATTGATGATCACCTTCTCATACAATTGCTCTCCAATTGCCCTTCTACTTTCATCTTTACATTCCCCAATCAATTATCTTGTTATTCACCTATTCAAGCCTCAACAATGAGCCCAATTTACAAAACCTAAAGAGCAGGTGTTCAAAATGATTTCAGGAATTTATGGCTTTATGGATATCATGGTTTTATGATTACTTATGTGTCTGTAGTAAATTGTGGACTTTCTAGAGATTCACAAAATAATTATGGAGCATTTGTGGATATCTAGTCAGGTCTTAAGGAGAATCAAACGTGTAAACAGCTAGTACAAAATTCTATGGGGCCAATTCACAGACCTAATCTGAGACAAAATCATAAACTTACTACTTTTGGTATTCACATAAGGAATTTAGTAGTAGTAAAGTTAGGATTCTTTAACTTTACTACTACTAAATGCCTTTTGTGAATACCGAAAGTCGTAAAGTTAGGATTTTGTCTCAGTTTAGTAGTAGTAAAGTTAGGAATCCTAACTTTACCTCTACTAAATGCCTTCTGTGAATACCAAAAGTAGTAAGTTTAGAAATTTGACTCAGAGGACATTCGTAAATTGAGACTTCCTGATTAAATGTGATGCAAATATGAAATATGACATTTAAGTTTTTTACATTTTTGTTCATCCATAGGAAGAATATGATTCCTCCAGAGATAAAACTTCCCTTTTCCCACCCTACATATGAAGGCCTGTACTGAGAGGCTGCTAAATACTTCAGAGTGCACGGCTCTATTGTTAAAATCATGGTAGCATTGATTGATTAATTTTGATGATCGTGACATGATTTTATAGAAAGTTCAAAGAAATGTGGTTAACAAACCACCAGTGGAATAAAGATCATATATCTCATGCTGGTATAGAGGATGGGGGGTGTAGATGGGTTTTTGAGGTTGTTAGAAAACAAGAATCAGTATAAAGGGGGAGGAGCCACATAAGTGGTATTGCCAGCAGGCGAGAGGGTGAAAGGATAAGGGGAAGGAGGAACACCACTTAAAAAACAAATACATGGATTGAGAGTAAAGGTGGACCCCTCCTAAAAGACACAAAAGATAACCTGAAGAAAAACATATTTCTTCAAGAATGGCTTTAGCAAATAGGTTTTATCAACCTGGTGAACATCATTCTTGAAGAAACAATTGTCAAGAAAGGCTTGATGAAAAATAATTCATCTGAACAGTTTTCTTCTGGTCCCATTTTCCAGAAACAAACATCATCATATCTAACATGTAGAAATGTCAATCTGTAAGTTTAATTAAGGCATCCATGATTAGTGATTCAGTGCATTCAAGGCCTGATCATTTAATGTATAAAGGTGAGACATTCTAATCTGCCCTTTGAGAGGACTGGGGTCTTGCCATCTTTTTCCTCAGACCCAATAACTAATTGTCTATCCATTTACCTTCTTATTGGTTTAAAAGAGTGTGCATATTTCCAGGCTGGCCAGTGTCACTGTCCTTGTACAGTATGATCTGTAACATAATAATTTATATGTAATAGTCATTGTTCTCTTCCTCCTGTAATTCAGAACGTTCTATTTTACACAATGGTCAGTGGTCTGGACAGAACCAGAAAAGATGGAGTCAAGAAATTAACAGTTGAGGGAGACATGATCAGCTGCACAGTGTGTGCCTAGAGCCTAGCTGTAGTAGGACTTTGTAGTTAAGATGTAGAAAATTAGATCCCTTGATTAATGGCCAAGAGTCCATATAGGAGGTCAATCAGACAGCTAAAGATGAGGAGATTTTGTATGCTGCAGACCTCTGCCGACAAGAAGGCACATCCTCTGATACCCTACCACCAAACAGACCTTACTATTGTTTCAGGTCAGTGTGTTCTGACTGAAGCACATAAAGAAAAATAACATTAAATTAATGACAGTCCAAGTGGAAATAAAAATTAAAACAAAAAAAAACAATGCAGAAAAATTCTGTTTCTTGAAAATCAGGAACTAAAAATATATTTAGAAAAAACATTTCTTACCAGGCATTTAAGGGTGAAATGGTAGCACTAAAGAAATAGCAGTTTGAAATCTGCCAGTAATTGCTAATTTAAGAACTATCATTTGGGAGTGTGCGCCCCTGCAGCATTCAAGATGGCCGTCCACTGACTTTCCTCTGTGGGAGCTGAGGAATCTTCGCTGCATTTTCAGGTGTTTTTTACGATTAATTAACATACCTGTGCCACAAATAGCCGTCAGGAATGGCAGGGAGCGGTACAGTAAGCTTTTAAGCTTATAAATTGTCCATTTCCAGTAGCTTTGCCTACCGCTCCTGTCCTGTCAGGTTTTTGAAGATCTCTCAGCCTGCCTTATTATTCATGATGGCATGTTTTTCGCTTATAGAGACTCACTTTTCTCTTTGCTAAATGGCATACATGGCCACTATTACTTTATTTTTTTCTCTTGTTCACCTTTTATTCTCTGTTTTTCCCTGAGAGATGTCCCAACCTCCTATGGTCCACGAACCTTTGACTATGTTGCCATTCTTTTGGTCACCTCCAGTGCTGGTTTCTTATCGTTCCTTGACCCACCAATCCTCGCTGGACGTATCTACACCAACGAACTTCATTATTGATACTGCACATTCTTCCAAATGTGTGGCTTCTTCTGTTTCCGGCGTTCGCAAGGAGTCTGGAGGTGGTACAAACAAAAGAGTAAAGAAGGTTCTCTCTTCACCTACGAAATCTCCATTACCCTTAACTCTGGAGGATATTGTGGATGAGTTAAAAAATATGAAACCTTTCATGGTGGAGACAAGTGCGACTCTACAATGGATTGAGGATAAGTGGTCCATTCTGGATTCAAGGCTCACTGAGGTGGAACAATGGGTTTGTGACGCTCAGGATGTCATGGCCAAGGTCTCCAATTTAACAAAGTAGGTTACACAGCTTAAAAGAATGGCTGAGGATTTGGAGAATTGTAACTGTCGCAATAACCTATGAATTTATGGTATCCCGGAGGCATCAGAAGGTCTGGATATGATTAGATTTTTCAAATTGCATATCCCCAAAATTACGGAGCTGAAATCTTCTGCAGAACTTCAACATTCAAAGAGCTCACAGGATTGGTCTTTCTCCTTATGCATCCTCTAATAGGCCTAGAGGGAATATTGGTCTTTTTTTACAATACTCTGAACTTATGGAAGTCCTTATGATGGCCAAACAAACGTAAGCAGATGCTCTAATCAGGGTGCAAAGTCTTTTTCAGTCAGGTTGTAGCCAAGGTTACCTCAGCGTGGAGAAAAGAGTTTTAGGACTTGAGGCCAGTTCTGAGATCCATGAATGCGAGTTACGGGCTTCTTCAACCATGTTTCTTCAGAGTCACCTACTAGGATAGGAAAATCCCCTTTGAAGACCCTAAGGGTCTCAAACTATTCGTCCATGAGCACAAAAAAGAATTGGAACAGAGTAAAATTTGATTTGTGCAACTTCTTTTTCAAGTTTTTTATTGACTCTTTTTTGTTGTTTTGTACAGGTTCTGCGTTCCTCTAGTCTGATGGATCATGCTGTGACAGTGTAATTGCAAACACAACAATGATGGACAGAATGTGGATCAATGTCACACATTCACCCCAGTCCAAAGATCTGGGCCCAAATCCATCGTTTTTCCACTCCACACCACCCTGGGTTAGACAATGGCGATATGCAAATCAGCGCTGACCCTGTGCCCCATGGGAACAGTCCAGTCTGAACTACAAAAGCCATGTCCTTCCCAGAACGGAATCAAGCATCCGAGGACCGGCCCGGTTTCGAGGTAACACCTCTCATCAGCCCGGCTAGCTTGACTCCAGTGGTGTGGAGTGCCTGGGACTCACGTCTGAGCATCCCCAGTACACTTAGAGCGGTAATTGCAAACACAACAATGATGGACAGAATGTGGATCAATGTCACACATTCACCCCAGTCCAAAGATCTGGGCCCAAATCCATCGTTTTTCCACTCCACACCACCCTGGGTTAGACAATGGCGATATGCAAATCAGCGCTGACCCTGTGCCCCATGGGAACAGTCCAGTCCGAACTACAAAAGCCATGTCCTTCCCAGAACGGAATCAAGCATCCGAGGACCGGCCCGGTTTCGAGGTAACACCTCTCATCAGCCCGGCTAGCTTGACTCCAGTGGTGTGGAGTGCCTGGGACTCACGTCTGAGCATCCCCAGTACACTTAGAGCGGTAATTGCAAACACAACAATGATGGACAGAATGTGGATCAATGTCACACATTCACCCCAGTCCAAAGATCTGGGCCCAAATCCATCGTTTTTCCACTCCACACCACCCTGGGTTAGACAATGGCGATATGCAAATCAGCGCTGACCCTGTGCCCCATGGGAACAGTCCAGTCCGAACTACAAAAGCCATGTCCTTCCCAGAACGGAATCAAGCATCCGAGGACCGGCCCGGTTTCGAGGTAACACCTCTCATCAGCCCGGCTAGCTTGACTCCAGTGGTGTGGAGTGCCTGGGACTCACGTCTGAGCATCCCCAGTACACTTAGAGCGGTAATTGCAAACACAACAATGATGGACAGAATGTGGATCAATGTCACACATTCACCCCAGTCCAAAGATCTGGGCCCAAATCCATCGTTTTTCCACTCCACACCACCCTGGGTTAGACAATGGCGATATGCAAATCAGCGCTGACCCTGTGCCCCATGGGAACAGTCCAGTCCGAACTACAAAAGCCATGTCCTTCCCAGAACGGAATCAAGCATCCGAGGACCGGCCCGGTTTCGAGGTAACACCTCTCATCAGCCCGGCTAGCTTGACTCCAGTGGTGTGGAGTGCCTGGGACTCACGTCTGAGCATCCCCAGTACACTTAGAGCGGTAATTGCAAACACAACAATGATGGACAGAATGTGGATCAATGTCACACATTCACCCCAGTCCAAAGATCTGGGCCCAAATCCATCGTTTTTCCACTCCACACCACCCTGGGTTAGACAATGGCGATATGCAAATCAGCGCTGACCCTGTGCCCCATGGGAACAGTCCAGTCCGAACTACAAAAGCCATGTCCTTCCCAGAACGGAATCAAGCATCCGAGGACCGGCCCGGTTTCGAGGTAACACCTCTCATCAGCCCGGCTAGCTTGACTCCAGTGGTGTGGAGTGCCTGGGACTCACGTCTGAGCATCCCCAGTACACTTAGAGCGGTAATTGCAAACACAACAATGATGGACAGAATGTGGATCAATGTCACACATTCACCCCAGTCCAAAGATCTGGGCCCAAATCCATCGTTTTTCCACTCCACACCACCCTGGGTTAGACAATGGCGATATGCAAATCAGCGCTGACCCTGTGCCCCATGGGAACAGTCCAGTCCGAACTACAAAAGCCATGTTCTTCCCAGAACGGAATCAAGCATCCGAGGACCGGCCCGGTTTCGAGGTAACACCTCTCATCAGCCCGGCTAGCTTGACTCCAGTGGTGTGGAGTGCCTGGGACTCACGTCTGAGCATCCCCAGTACACTTAGAGCGGTAATTGCAAACACAACAATGATGGACAGAATGTGGATCAATGTCACACATTCACCCCAGTCCAAAGATCTGGGCCCAAATCCATCGTTTTTCCACTCCACACCACCCTGGGTTAGACAATGGCGATATGCAAATCAGCGCTGACCCTGTGCCCCATGGGAACAGTCCAGTCCGAACTACAAAAGCCATGTCCTTCCCAGAACGGAATCAAGCATCCGAGGACCGGCCCGGTTTCGAGGTAACACCTCTCATCAGCCCGGCTAGCTTGACTCCAGTGGTGTGGAGTGCCTGGGACTCACGTCTGAGCATCCCCAGTACACTTAGAGCGGTAATTGCAAACACAACAATGATGGACAGAATGTGGATCAATGTCACACATTCACCCCAGTCCAAAGATCTGGGCCCAAATCCATCGTTTTTCCACTCCACACCACACCACCCTGGGTTAGACAATGGCGATATGCAAATCAGCGCTGACCCTGTGCCCCATGGGAACAGTCCAGTCCGAACTACAAAAGCCATGTCCTTCCCAGAACGGAATCAAGCATCCGAGGACCGGCCCGGTTTCGAGGTAACACCTCTCATCAGCCCGGCTAGCTTGACTCCAGTGGTGTGGAGTGCCTGGGACTCACGTCTGAGCATCCCCAGTACACTTAGAGCGGTAATTGCAAACACAACAATGATGGACAGAATGTGGATCAATGTCACACATTCACCCCAGTCCAAAGATCTGGGCCCAAATCCATCGTTTTTCCACTCCACACCACCCTGGGTTAGACAATGGCGATATGCAAATCAGCGCTGACCCTGTGCCCCATGGGAACAGTCCAGTCCGAACTACAAAAGCCATGTCCTTCCCAGAACGGAATCAAGCATCCGAGGACCGGCCCGGTTTCGAGGTAACACCTCTCATCAGCCCGGCTAGCTTGACTCCAGTGGTGTGGAGTGCCTGGGACTCACGTCTGAGCATCCCCAGTACACTTAGAGCGGTAATTGCAAAAACGATGGATTTGGGCCCAGATCTTTGGACTGGGGTGAATGTGTGACATTGATCCACATTCTGTCCATCATTGTTGTGTTTGCAGTTACCGCTCTAAGTGTACTGGGGATGCTCAGACGTGAGTCCCAGGCACTCCACACCACTGGAATCAAGCTAGCCGGGCTGAAGAGAGGTGTTACCTCGAAACCGGGCCGGTCCTCGGATGCTTGTTTCCGTTCTGGGAAGGACATGGCTTTTGTAGTTCGAAATGGACTGTTCCCATGGGGCACAGGGTCAGCGCTGATTTGCATATCGCCATTGTCTAACCCAGGGTGGTGTGGAGTGGAAAAACGATGGATTTGGGCCCAGATCTTTGGACTGGGGTGAATGTGTGACATTGATCCACATTCTGTCCATCATTGTTGTGTTTGCAGTTACCGCTCTAAGTGTACTGGGGATGCTCAGACGTGAGTCCCAGGCACTCCACACCACTGGAATCAAGCTAGCCGGGCTGAAGAGAGGTGTTACCTCGAAACCGGGCCGGTCCTCGGATGCTTGTTTCCGTTCTGGGAAAGACATGGCTTTTGTAGTTCGGACTGGACTGTTCCCATGGGGCACAGGGTCAGCGCTGATTTGCATATCGCCATTGTCTAACCCAGGGTGGTGTGGATTGGAAAAACGATGGATTTGGGCCCAGATCTTTGGACTGGGGTGAATGTGTGACATTGATCCACATTCTGTCCATCATTGTTGTGTTTGCAGTTACCGCTCTAAGTGTACTGGGGATGCTCAGACGTGAGTCCCAGGCACTCCACACCACTGGAATCAAGCTAGCCGGGCTGAAGAGAGGTGTTACCTCGAAACCGGGCCGGTCCTCGGATGCTTGTTTCCGTTCTGGGAAGGACATGGCTTTTGTAGTTCGGACTGGACTGTTCCCATGGGGCACAGGGTCAGCGCTGATTTGCATATCGCCATTGTCTAACCCAGTGTGGTGTGGAGTGGAAAAACGATGGATTTGGGCCCAGATCTTTGGACTGGGGTGAATGTGTGACATTGATCCACATTCTGTCCATCATTGTTGTGTTTGCAGTTACCGCTCTAAGTGTACTGGGGATGCTCAGACGTGAGTCCCAGGCACTCCACACCACTGGAATCAAGCTAGCCGGGCTGATGAGAGGTGTTACCTCGAAACCGGGCCGGTCCTCGGATGCTTGTTTCCGTTCTGGGAAGGACATGGCTTTTGTAGTTCGGACTGGACTGTTCCCATGGGGCACAGGGTCAGCGCTGATTTGCATATCACCATTGTCTAACCCAGGGTGGTGTGGAGTGGAAAAACGATGGATTTGGGCCCAGATCTTTGGACTGGGGTGAATGTGTGACATTGATCCACATTCTGTCCATCATTGTTGTGTTTGCAGTGACAGTGTAATTGTCTTTCCACTTTCAGTCTTCATGTTTTCGTGTATGCTATATCAAGCTTCTCGTATTTTAAACAAAACAAGGGTACCCAATATGGTAAACAAGGACCTTGGTTAGCAATCATTTTGAAAACAGTGGTCCTTGATGAAGGTAAGATGAGAGTACAAAATTAACATAGAATGAAATCAGTCCTATATGGTTACTGTCCAGCCGGACAGTAAGATTTAATCAACAACAATTATGAGGATCAAGTGAAACACAGATAAAGTGGGACACAGTCTTGCATCCAAAACATAAAGGTGAACAAAATAACGAAAGAAACAAACAATCAGGCAAGGCACAGGACTTGTTTTTAAATGTGAAGGGATAAACAAGCATGATAGTGAACACAACTATACATTACATATAAATACGTTTGTGTGCACGGTGTCAAACAAGTAGATTAAGCTTTGATCCCTTTTACAAGGATAATGAGATCATCATCAGGACAAAAGCAGATAAATGCCTAAGGACATACAGCCTATACAACACAGTTAACCCCTTCCATGCTGATGACGAACCCCAGCCGTCATGCACTACGGTGCTCGTGTGCTGATGACGGCTGGGGTTCGTCACGGCCCGCCCTGTTCGTTTGTGTACAGCACAGCAGGGGAATCGCGGCCGCATGGAAGGGGTTAAGGGTCTATTATAATAGCGGGCAGATCACCACCGCCTGTATGGCGGCGGCGATTCACCCACCATTATCTACCGGCCGCCTCCCATTTCCGACGACCACCATATTATGATGGCGGGGAGACCCCGGCGGACGGAAAGTTTGCCCGCCGGTTTTCCACCTGTGGACGAGTCGACTGGGTGGAAAAGGAGCTGAATGTGGTGGCGGTGTCTGCAAGACGCTGCCATCCATTTTACATTTCAGGTGGAGATGTGCCTTTCCATGGCAGCGTTGCTGCCATGGAAAGGCATCTGGTCCCTGATTGTGGGGGCCTGTTGTGGGCCTCCAGGGTGTTGGGGGTGTGGGGGGTGCACATGGGGGGTACTTTGCATGCACAACATGCCTCTTTTGCATTGTGGTGGGTGCTGCTGATAGCACTGCCCGCCTCACTGTAAAAAATGCAGGATGTGGCAGGTGCATCCTAATATGCATCATGGGACTGCCGAACATATGGCGGGCTGTCCTTTTTGCCGTTATGGTGGCGGGCGGACTTTGTCAACTCGGCATCGTAATAGACCCCTTAGTGTGGCAGGAGGTATGTAATTGCACAAGATAAGCACCGTGGAGGAGAGCACAATGGCCTCCGTGTCCGGGATTAATCTGTCGGCGGACTTTAAGGGACTGCGGTATTCCAAGGTGGAAAGGCGTAGTCAGCGGTGGAATAAATGATGGCCGGGCTGGGGTGGAGGCCTGTAAGAAGGCTGATGAACAATTAAGCGCGGTGGCTTCAAGGGCAATTGATTGGGGTGGCTCGAATTTCTAGAATCAGCAGTTGCGAGCGGTGCTGGTGTGTGGGGGTCCAGGAACGATCAAGTGACGTCTACGCGGTGTTCAGTGACTCAATGGGCAGACCTAGGACAGTGCAGATGGTCCTAGGTCTGCCCTAGGATTTTTCCTCAAAGGTGAAAGCTTCTTATATATACAAGCTTTTATGTCATCTGCCTGAGAACAGACCTAAATCAAAAATTTAACTACGTTTGGAACTGGATTTCAATTAAGAATTATCTCAATACACCTCAGAAACAATTTGGACTAAGATACACACTACTTCCCCCTCTACCGCCACAACCCAAACTTTACTTTATTTCTATAATAGATTATATTACACTCCCACTCAATCACATCAGTTTCATTGACACCAAATGTTGGTCTTGTGCCCAAGAAGACTGCGACTTCTTGCATATGCTTTTTGATTGTCCTAGAGTTCATAGTTTTTTTAAAAAAAATGTAGGTTTTGGTTGTTAATATGGGACAAGCTCGGTGGTGTGGTTAACACTCAAAGCAGATGGTGGCACCCCAGTGACTCTCCTCGGTACGGCGCGGATGTTGGCAGTATTATGATGCTTTCACCATCAACGGACCACCGAAAACAAAGGACATTGATGCAGTGAATGCTGAGGGTAGCTTTTGATAACTTCATGATAACTCCAGCCGCCATTTTATGATGTCAGAACTGCCGCAAAAAAACTTCAAACAGCACTCAAGGTGAATGCCCTTCAATCCCAGGTCTTGTCTCTTCAGAAGCAGTTCGAAAACCTAGATAACAGAAACAGAGGGAATAACCTCCGCATTTACGGCTTACCGGAAGGCTCGGAGGGTCCTGATCCTATTACCTTTTTTAAATCATCTCTTCCAAAAATATTGAACCTTCCGGATGGCGCTCCTCTCAACATCCATAGATTATGCCGCCTACCAGTTTCTAATGCCACAACGAGAAGGCCAAGAGGAGTAATAATATATATTTTGGAATACATTGACCTCCTTAGAGTTCTAACTGCAGACAAGTCCAAGAAACGCATTTCATTGTCAGGTAACTCTCTTTTTTTCTCAGGATTATGCAAAAAGCACAGCTAACAGATGTCAAGAGTTTTGTGCGTTAACTCCAGACATTCGTTCTCTTGGTGCTCGTTTTGGCCTTTTTCACTCTTGCTTGTTCAAAAATAAGACAGTCACCTACGAGGAACCTGTTCAACTAAAGAGTTTTCTCAATGCTTGCAGAATGGACATCATGGACACCTCTACAATATTCACTATTTGACTTATTTGATTAATGATACTTGCTTTGTTATATACTGTTTGGTTGTTTTCTTATAATTTTCTCTTTAGGATTGTTGGAGACGTTATATTGAACAATCGAAATCCCTACCTTATACCAACAAATGTTCTCTCCTTACAGGTTTTGTCCCTTCGTTTTGTGCCTCCCTTACCTCTTGTGTAGTGCTAGCTCATATCTCCCCAGCCTTCCCTGATGGAGTGTGGACGTGGCATCTGTTCCATGTGGCCCCATTCCCCCCATCTCCATATTTATGGATTTTATGTAGGTATGATCTACTCTTTTCTCTTCACTCTATCAATGCTTCTGTCTTCTTTTCAATCTCGATTAGTTCTCTCTTTCAGACATCTTATGCACTATCTTCTCTGCTATATTCTTTCTATTTCTTATTTTCTTTCAGTTCTTCATTCCACTGTATCATTTATCAATGAAATCCTTTCCATACTGAATGTGTTTTGGTCTCAATTGATTAATGTTTCTATTTTGTCTGGTTTGATTAGTTGTAATTTTTATATGAGTGCTTTATGTTACTGAAAATAATTTCCTGGAATGTCAGGGGCTTGAACTTTCCTATTAAGAGACAGCGTATATTGTCGTACTTAGCTAAATTTGATGTTAACATTGCTTTAATACAAGAGTCGCACCTTGCAGAATCTAAATCCTTAAAGCTGAAGAGAGGCTGTGTGGGTGAGGTTTCCTTTTCACCAGGGGATGACAAAAGAAACAGTGTTATAACCTTATGTCATGAATCGCTTTGTACTAAGCTTGTCTCTCACGAAACAGATGAGGAAGGCAGATGGTTGTTATTTTAGCAGGTGATTGCAATCAGGTCGTAGATCCTTTTCTACAATATTGCATACTCCTAACAAAGCACATAAATGTTTTTCACATGCCATTGCGCAGACATCTAACTAGTTCTTGGAGGCTTTGCAACCCTTCCTTATGAGAATGCACATATTTTTCACCTCCATATCAGACTCAATCTAGACTAGATCATATTTTTATATCACACAATGTCTCACAGTATTTACGTTTGGCTGATATAGGTCTTATACTCATATTCGATCATGACCCCGTCTCGATTCAATTGGATATAATCTCCTAACCCAGGTTACTAATAGATGGCGTAATAATTCACTTCTTATAGAAACTACGTTTTCTTCCTCTTTTGACTCTTTCTTTCATGAATACTTTCACTTTAATAAATCAGATAATATGCCTTCCACATTATATGGGATGCATTTAAAGCAGCTGCTCGATTTCATTATCAGATTTGTCTCTAACAAATGGAAAAAATCTTGTATCTCAATGCTTAAGCTCTTAACTAAAATAAAGAACCTGGAACACTCCTTTTATATCTCCAAATCAAGGCATTGCTTTTCAGAACTTATTAGCATTAAAATTCAATTTAATAAGGAGTCTATAGACAATGCCTCATTATATTTACTGACGTCCAGTGCAAAATGTTATGGTGGCCAAAATAAATCAGGTACATTTTAGCTAATTACCTTACGATTAAACAAAATAGGCTCCACATTGATTCTATTATTGATCACCAAAGTATAAAGACTCCGAAATCTTGGAAGAGTTTTAGCAATTTTATAAATCACTCTACACCGCTGAAAAGGAACTCTCACTCTCTGACATTTCTCATTATGTTTCCTCCATTCAAAACTCTTCTGATCCCTTGCTGTGGTTTGACATATTGGAATCGTATGTCTCCCAGGTAGAGCTATTAACTGCTTTGCAAGCTCTTAAAAAGGACAAGGCCCCAGGTTCAGATGGATTCACGGTTGAATTTTATTTACATTTCACTCAATTGCTACATTTACTTAACCTTATAACTTCTTTTCTACACTCGCAAGGATCTTCTGGCTCCTTTTCAGATGCTCTGATCTGTCTTATCCCAAAGGATGGAAAGGATTTGCATTTTTGTAAAAACTACAGGTCCATCTCCTTTGTCAACATTGACTATAAGATCTTTTCTAAAGCTCTATCTATGCATCTTGAATCTTTTCTTCCTTGGCAAAAGACCAATTGGGTTTTGTAAAAGGAGAATATATCACGGAAAATACGTACACTTATTTTTGGACACTTTATCCAAATCGTCGTAATATCCTGATTCCCTTGTGGCAATTGCCTTAGACGCCAAGAAGGCATTTGACCTAGTTTCTTGGCCTTTTATATTTCCCACACAGATGGTTTGGCTTCGGGCCCAAAATTATTTCTCTTATTTCTCTATTATACAAGGATCCAAAGGATGCTATCTTTGCAAATGGCCTCACTTCTTCGTATTTTACTCTACATAGAGGTGTCCACCAAGGTAACCCATTATCCCCTTTTCTGTCAACTTGGCTTCAGAAACTTTTTTATCCAAAATAAGGCAAAATCAACATATTCATGGCTTTACATCTAACACACATCAAATTCAATTGGCAGCATATGCCAATGGCGTTCTATTGTTTCTTTCTCAACCCCACTCTACTCTTCCAGCGTTTCTGCAGGAGGTTGACTCTTACTCGGTAGTCTCTGGGTAAAAACTAAATAACGAAAAACTTGAAATATTACCTCTTACGTAGTACATTTTTAAGGAAGACTTTTTAATATCAAATTTCAGATGGTTCCCTCAACATATTCAATATCTCGGAATATGATTCAACCCATCTATCAAAACCTCAATTTCTTTAAACCTGGACAAATGCTTCATTAAAATATTTCATCTTGGTGAGGTCACCTTGAATCTCTTAAAATGATGCTAGTCCCTATCATGTTTTATATCATTTCCAATATTCCATTACCTATACCACTCAAGTCCCTCCATAACATTAATTAATCACTGATGGCCTTCCTGTAGAATAACAAAAAATCTCAAATGTCACTGTCAAAGTTGTCACGCCCAAAATTAGAGGGAGGCTTTAACTTCCCTCACTTCTTTATATTTCATAAGTCATTTCTATTACGCCAACTCTCTCGTTGGCTCTCGGATTCGTCTTTGGATTTTTCATTGTGGCTTGAACTTGAAAAATCTTTTCTCTCCCTTTTTCTTTTCTTTTCAAGAATAGACCTGTAAACCACAAAAGATATCTATGCCGATTCTTAAGTATACCTGTAAGATTCTTGATTTGGTTCTTCCTCCCATCCCTACTGATCTTAATACTTTTCTTATTTTCCACTATTTTGCTAAATAAATGTACATACCAATTGTTTGAACAGGACACACTTCTTTCGTTCTCACAAGCACGTCAGCTTTATTGCCTTCCTATTTCTTTTCAGTGTAAATATCAGATTTTACAAACTACAGTACAAACGGCATACACTAATTTTAAATTTTCTTCTTGCCCCCTCTCTCTCTTCAGGTTTTGACGGGAATACGTTTCTGCGCATGAGCCTAAGACATCTTACATCTATTTGACTCCCTCCTTATAAATAGAGCAACAAATAAGGTAGAACTATCCTGCTAACATGATTTAGATATGGTGTGGCCCACTTCACTCTGGAACAAGATTTGGCCAAAAATTAGGAAGTCTTCCAGAGCAGCAAACACCACATAAACGCTTTTTGTTCATATATAATAGACTTCTGCTATCACCTACATCCCTATATAAAATGCTCTCTGACCATCGCAACAATTGTTGGTTGTGTTCTTCTGAACATGCTGACTTAAAATATATGCTTTTTACGTGTCCATTTGTGTTAAAGTTTTTGAGGCAAATATGGCTCAAATCAACACCATTTTTTACACCACAACTCTCTTTTCATTAGCAATTGTTTTCCTGGGAAGTGTATCTGAAGATTGGGACATTTGTTTGTCTCAGTTACGTATTCGAGATCTATTGTTTGCAGTTGCATACCAAAAAATTACTAGCAACTGGAAGGACTCATCTACATTATCGTTCCAGAGTTGGTGGTGCGTTGTGTGCCACAACCACAGATTGGATACTGCTTTTGTTTATCCCAGTTCCCTTGCTGCGAAACAATTGCATTCATGGTCTCTGGTAACTCGCTCTCAACAAGAAGACCTTTAGCCTCCTTGACATTCCCTTTATTGGTATTTATACTGTTTTGGTATGCTTGTTCTTTTTTTTCATTACCAAAACAATTCTATACTGATAATATGCTATATATCTTAATACACAAACCAGCTTTCCTTATTTTCTGTTGTTATTACTTCTTCCTTGCATGCATAACTTATGTAATCTTAAACTGGTTCATATGTCATTTCTCCTGTTTTATAGTATTATGTACTGACGTTTGAATATTTCCTCAATAAACTTTTGAACTGGAATATGGGACAAGCTTAATAACATATTGTGAACAGATCCTATGTTTAATACAGTTCATTTGTTTTTTGGTAGTGCGCCTCCTCTATGGCTTTCTCACAGGACAATTGGGAAATTCATTGATTTGACGATAGCCTTGGCTTTTCAAATTACCCATCCAATTGGAAAGACACTTCAGCAATTACCTTTATTGCCTGGTGGAATTTACTATGTCATCATCACAGGTTAGACAGAGCCCATGCTACTACAGTACCCTTAATAATTAAAAGAGATCTGCTCTGGCTTCCTTTGAAGTCATACCTATCAAGAATTGTTGCCCCTGCTAGTTCTGTGTGCACCACTTTGGACCTCCATGGGTAATCACTATCTTGGTCGGTTGTGTAGGTAATATTAGATGATTGTTACCTATGTTATTTTAACTTTGTGCTTATATTCTTCATTCTTCCTCCTCCCTTTATTGTTCTTTTCGCTCGTTCCTACCTTTCTTCTCTTATCTCCATTCTTAAAAAACTTGAAAAATGCTACAGTTTTATATTAGTATTGTTCTTTCTACTATGCATTACGTTTCATCTCGATATTTATATCCTGGTTGTTATACCTTTTGTAGACATATTTAATTTTTTATATATTATGCTTACATAATGCTTGAGTTGACGTATCTCATTTTGCTATGTATTGTTTTAAAAATTCATTCAATAAAGCATTTCTAACTAAAGAACTATCCTTTGAGATCCTGTAGCTGCTGAAATTTGCTGAAGATGCATTTTAGCAAAACACACAAGAGGATGGACGGAATGTTGCACAATGGCAAAACATTCACCCCCAGTCACAGATCTGGGTTTAATCCATCGTTATTTTGCTCACCAAGCCACCCCAGTTCAGAAGATGCATTTTAGGCAGGAAAGGCAGTGAAGAAAAGGAATAAGTGCCAGGGGGCAGAGCAACAATTTTGTTAATCATCCAACCTATACCTTGGTAAGAAATACGATTGTTCAGGGAAAGATATTGCAGGTAGTTACAATGAAAGGAGACCGCATAAGAATGACTTACACTGCATAAAAACAAGACAAAAAATAATGAAAAACAAAACTGCAACATTATGATCTCATAAACAATACAAAAGGACACTGCAGCTGAATTTTAAAAAAAGTGCAGTTAATCAATGAACTTGATAATATTCGCTCAACTGAATTGTCCACTGTTTCAAACTGACATGCATTATACAAATAAGCTAAAATCACCTATAAAGAATGTTTTTTTAGATAATCACAATGTCAATAAATGTGGAAGCACAGAAACATTACTTCAATGTGCTAAAGGTACATTGTTAAATGGCATTTAGATTTTGAAATTGTGTGAGACAAACAATGATTTGATTATATAAATCTGTGACATCACTGACAAACCACACATCACTAAAAAAATAATCTTAAACACATGTCCGCTGAAAGTGCTACGCCATCTGCCACACCAGCATATTTATAAGCCAACTCTGCATCTGAAGAGGAAAACAGCTTCATTGCAATATTTCTGTGCCCATCTCCATTTGATATGGCTGAACAGCAAACACTGGGCCCAAAAATGAAAAATATCTATTGCTCAATGTAGTAGGTGATGATGCTGAAGAATTTGTTTGAAGTTCTGCTTAGTGCCTCAATGAACGTTATGAATCACAAAAAATATAGGAGCCTAGGGACAGATGTACGAATCATTGGGCCGTTTTCAAGCGGTAAAATGCATTTTGTCATGTACAGAAGGCAAAATGCGACTCTGTAACTTGTTACCAAATTGCTTTTTGCTTTTGTGCATCAGCATTAGTAAGGGGCATGTTTAGG